>NC_090929.1:1614616377-1617116377 GCF_040938575.1 Ambystoma mexicanum | reverse complement strand
GTCATCAACTATCGATCAAAGGGATGGTATAAGGAGGACTGGGGCAGCAGTGGTAAAAATGATGGGGGTACCGGTGTGTGTGGCAATGAAATGTGTACAATTACCACAGCATTACTCTGCTCAAGCAGCGGAATTAGTTGCACAGATCTTGGCGTTGAAGGAAAGCTTTGACAAACGAGTGACCATATACTCCGACAGCGCATATGTTACATCCACTGTCCACTCAGGGCTGTCGAAATGGAGAAGAAGAGGGTTTAGGAGAGCTGATGGCACTCCAGTGCAACATGCCCTCTTATTGGCTGAACTAATTGAAGTAATAAATGACCCCCAAGAATTAGCTTTAGTAAAATGCACCACACACACCAATGGTGAAGACCACATCTCGAAAGGGAATGCAGCAGCAGACGCACATGCGAAGTATGCTGCATACTTTGGTGAGATATGGAACCCCCCAGAGTCACAGAGAGGGAGGGGAATGGCTAAGGAGATGTTGATAAGAGAAGGGTACACCCATCTCCCAGCCACACAGATTATGGAGCTACAAGCGGCTGCACCAATGGCCGAAAAAGAAATATGGGTAAAAAGAGGATGCACAATGTCACCAACCGACGCACTATGGCGCCAGGGTGGCACTGGAAAGGTTGTAATACCATTGGCACTTTTGAGCACCGCCCTGAGCCAACTACATTATCCAGCCCACACAGGCAAGGAAGTAATTGCAGCACGAATTAGGGAAGACTGGTTTTGCCCCGAGTTAAATTCTCATGTGTCAAATTTTATCAGCAATTGTCTCACATGTCAACAGTTTACGGCCGGCCATACTCTAAAGGTGATAAGAGGTACTATACCCCGGCCAGAGGGACCTTTCCGGCATCTCCATATTGACTATGTTGATATGATCAACATATGTCAAGGAAATAGGTATATGATTGTAGTAGTATGCCCATTCTCGAGGTGGATTGAAGCAGTGCCCTGTTCACACCCAGATCCATTTAGAGCAGCTAAATTCCTAGTGAAGGAGGTCTTCCCCAGGTGGGGAGTGTGCGAGGTGTTAAGGTCAGACAATGGCCCACATTTCGCAAACGAAATGTTCCAGCACATCACATCCTTGCTGAACATCAAGCATAAATTTGCATGTGCATACCACCCACAGGCCAACGGTATATGTGAACACCTGAATGGCCTATTAAAGGAGGCAATTGCAAAGATACAGCAAACAACAAAGAAGAGGTGGTTATATTGCCTTCCATTAGCCCTATTTGAGCTAAGGAATAGACCAGGGTCCGACCACCACCTCACCCCTCACGAGGTGGTTACCGGACGTCAAATGCGCCTTCCCCTAACGCCAACATCAAGAGCATTTACCGACCACGAGAGTACTGCGAGTGTTCTTGGTGATGAAATGTACCAATATGTGTCTTCTTTGATTACTAGTGTAGTGTTTGTGTCTCAACAGCTCGAGCGCACGCGGGGCGGGTCTAACAGCAATCAACAAGAAGACGTGGATAAAGAATTGGAAAAGGAAAGACTGTGTAAAGTTGCTAAAGGTGACCACGTACTACTTCGTAATTTCAACAGGAAGTGGAACAGTCCACGATTCACTGGCCCCCATCTGGTAGAGGAGGTATCAACGAGAGCAGTAAAGCTACAGGACAAGCGTGCCTGGAACCACCTACACGATGTAAAGATCTACAAACTCCAGACCCGCCCCAGCGCCACCGACAGGTCCATTGGGAGAACAACAACAACATCACCAACGGAGGAAGAGAGTTCTACCACAGCTAACGGCCTAAGTGTTCCCATACCCTGTCACTCCCCAGATTCCCCAGAGACAATAACTGAAGAAGAAAGGGGTGATCCCCATACTGCCCACCCCATGGTCACACGCTCAAAGAGTAAAAATACTTCCGCCAGTTGAGCCCCAAACCCCCTGCCCATTGACCCCTACCCCCACTGCAGTAATAACTGAACTGAAGGACATTGTCTTGCACACGTACACATGTAAACACGTGAATGCTCTCTTTTCTTTTCTCTCGCACATGCAGGAACTGCGTATTATTGTACTGCTAAGAAAATAGATAACTAACAAATTCACTGCCCAGGAGTAGATGGTACCCTCAGACGATAACTACCCAGAAGAATTGTCACACCAATTTGTATATGAAATAAAAAGGCCAACGTACCTGAAAAGAAGAAGGGTACGTGTCTACTACACAGCATTCCTCTTGGCCATAGAATATTCAATGCCCCACCTCCACCCATACTTGCCTGTCCTAAGAGATAGATCGCTTAGATTAGCGTGGGAACAACTCTTCGCCTGGGCACTGAATGACTATTTGATAGGGAGAGCTTAAAAAAAAACAACAACTAACATTTAATAACCAGCATATTGAGAATTTTCAGGCGGGCAACTTTAACGTCGCAAGAATATGCTGCCGGACTGCAGCAAGGTAAGAGCAAAATGCCGGTGAAATTAGCATGTGTAATAAAAATAATAGGGATTTTGATGATCACCGGGTTCTTGGCTGCCTCTGTATGGCAGTACAGCTATGCTATCAATCTTATTGCTGTACCCAAACCTAATACACCCCCATCCCCAGCTGCAACAGGTATTACGTCAGGTGATACTAGTAAAATCGCACACAAGCAAAATAGAGTTCGATGCAGCACATACTCAGATAATAAAGGTATTGACAATTATATACAAGATTCAGCACACATCTCAAACAACATATGGTACCAACACATGACCCGCATCGGTAAGCAGACAACAGAAGACAGCTGCTACGTTTGCTCATTAATACCATATGCCATGAGCGCTTCTCGAACATTTGTTGCCACAGAAATAGATGAAAAGACAGCACGATGCATAATATACTTGTCACTGTTCCAAACGAAAGGAAGATTTCAAGGGACAGTGGTGCATCTGGTGTGGAAAACACGAGACTCATACCCATATGAAAACAATTTCCTCAAGACTTATTTGAGTTACCACAAGAGCAGTTTACATGCTGAAGCATTCAGATACATAACAAGTGGTCCTGAAAAAGGGGAAACAAAGAAAGTAACACTGCAGTATTTACCATGTGATTGGTACGCCACTGAAGTTCCTGGTAAACCAGGATGTTGGGAGAGGCCACTGGTGACGATAACAGGGAAGGTGTACATGGACAACAAATGGGAGATAGGAGTGATTGGCAGCAACATGGTAACAAAAGAAACTATTTCAACTATCGATGCACACAACCACAGATGTTGGACGACTTGGATCAAGTACGTGCCCATGCTCACGTGGATAGAGACGGATGAAGACCCAATAACAATACTGCCGCTGACTGCGCCTAAGGTATGCTACCAACATAAAGGAGAGGTGGACGTAGGATACAACACCAACTGTGCAAGCGTGATGGAGTTACCTGAGGGGGGAGCAGGAACAGCAGTGATAATGGACCATTACTGGGCCTGTGGAGAAAAGGCATACCACACACTGCCCCCTCTGTGGAATGGTGTATGCACGATGGTGCACGTCAATGTACCATCACTAGTGGTACCCCAGAAGCATGTGAATGTGGCGAACTTTCCCAAAATGGATGAAGGGGACAAGAGGAAGAAGAGATCTGCACCACCTCAGGAGGAGCCAGGGAACAGGAACAACGGCAATAATACTGTCCTAAATAGAAGGAAAAGACAAGGAGAACCTCTGACAGGAAATTACCTATGGGGAAGATCGGAAACGGCACTCACTTCAATTCCGCCAGAACACAGACTATTCAGCAGAGCAGCAATGTTCTTCTCCTCAATAATACATCCGGGACTGCAGGCTTACGCAAATGCAAAATGGCTCCAGATAACTAGATGGGAACTAATGATGACCATCAATTCTACAGTAAATGGATTCAACGCAATAAAAGAGGAGCTGCGAGCTATAAGGATGGTAGCACTTCAGAACAGATATGTATTGGACCTCCTCACAGCCATGGAAGGAGGAGTCTGCGCAAAGATAGGACAATCATGCTGCACGTTCATTCCTGCCAACGATGCTGACAACGGTACACTGACAGAAGCAGTTTCACAATTGGCCCAGATGCACTCCAAAATGATGGATGAAGGTAAAGGTGTGAAAAAGGATGAGAGCTGGTTTTCAATATTATGGTCATGGATGCCATCTTGGCTGTCAGATGGACTGAAAATTATAGTTGGTTGTACTATTTTGGCTGGAGCTACACTGATCATAATAAGATCTTGGAAGGCCTGGAAGGCACGCACCACTGACGAGTTGCTTGAAATGGTCGGTATGCACCCCTTGATGCCAGCAGATGACGGCCAACACACAGGCACAATCATACAAGAGAGAGAGATGTTGCGCAACCAGATCATCACCAACCACCTGGACCCACCATCTGTGAAGATCGAGAACCCAAGAAACCCCAGGAGTTACATAGGGAAATGGGTATACTGTACTCCTGGAGGAACCTGTGAATATATGTGTTGGTCATTTGAAGATCATGTGAACCACTATGGACATTTAGGAGGAATAACTAAGATATGGAGAGTAAGAGGAGATAACGAGAAGGATATGTTTGTGGTCGACAAGTCGACCAGAGGGGGGACTGAAGTGGGAGAATGGAAGACCAGGCTCCCGTCCTTCCCCTCTCGCGCCTGGCCTAAAGGATCACGGCCCAGGCACCCGCCACGAGAAGAGTTTGCCCATCTACCGGACGACCAAATACCCTGGTACAGGAACATACGGATGTGTCCATCTGCCTGCCCAGCAGCCCGCCCTGCCCATGCCGACACCTGCGGCCGGATCAACTAAACTAAAACCTACACGTCGTTAGAGATGCCATGACGACCTAGCCAACGGTCAGCACACCTGTGCAAATATACACACCGGACACTCCCGCACCAATCTACATGAAGAATATACTCAGTGCTATGACGTAGGCGACAGACATACTCACAGACGTGCATCTTTATTATTTTCCACATAGGCTCTCAAAATGCAGAAACGCAAGACGCATCATGAACCCATCTAAAGAGCTTGCTTACGCTTCTCCTAAAACCAGGTGCCATAATGAGAAATATAATGAAGACACGATACTGGGGATAAGACAATATGATACTATAACCTAAAGCGCCTGTACACCAAACGGTTCCACCTATACACCAGGCCTAAGTAGGCCGCAAGCAAGAGCTTCCATGGACGTTAAAAGAACAAGAGTCAGGTTGCTGATCCTGCAGAATGAGCCCGGCGAAAGCAGACAGCCAAGGTCGCAATGTTGCAAACCCACATTCCGAAAGTGGACAATCAAGGGCACGATGTTGCAACCTCGCACGCCGCACACCAACGTCAAAGTCACACCTGCAAATTAAACCAGGCACACAGTGGAAAAACAATATTAATTGTGCAGAATTCTGCCTCAAACACGGTCCCACCTCACGTGACCAAGCCGAACCTGACAGGATGCCAAGGCCAGAAAAGGCGTCTGGATCCCTCGTTACAAGACACAGGCAGATACAATTAAAAGGCTCAATGGACATCTGCGACAGTGGGAGTAGTCGGCCTTCCAGCTTATGAATAAGTCCTCACATTTTCTGCACGTCCTCATAGTGAAACATTGTTGCAAATAACAGGTGCACCGAGAGCTGGGAACAGCGATGGTCCCAGACTGGGAGGCTCGCAAGCGCACCAATCAGAACATGGGGCTCTTACCACTGACGCCATTAACATTAACCAATCATCAGGGGTCTTCATGTAACAATTCTCATGTATCTAATTGTAGGGACAACCCAGATATATCACCTGACTAACCTTTGACCACTAACATTGTTCTCTATACGTATGCTATACTAACCCTACCACTCGAGCAACCAATTAAGAGTGGCGATAGGTTTTTTGCTAACTTTCCAAGGTGACGCAAGTAGCGCGTCATACTAAGGTAAAAAGGGCCTGCGAGCCCCACGATTGTGTGTGTGTCAGGACGGACGCGTACGATCCTTGACCCATCCCTGCCGTTTTTGTCTAATAAACAACAGAGTCACCTTGCTTCTTGCGTGTGTCTCATACTCTATCTCTTTTGGGATATACGGGAGGAGTTGGGGCCTCCCTGCCCGGAGGTCTGCGGACGGCCCGGCCGACCCCGGCAGAATTTCCCCCCCGACAATCCTCTAGCTACAAAGAAGCCATACTCCTCGCCAAAAAAGACTCATATAACAAAAGGATTACACAAGCAGAATCCAACACTAAAGAACTTTTCAAAATACTCAAAGAATTAGAGTCACCTATTGCCCCGAGTGACAAAGGTATTACTGACGCACTATGGTGTAGCAACATCCAGAAAGCTTTATTAGATAAAATAGCTCGCCTACAATCCAAAATTACCTCAAAAAAATCCCTGCTATCTGCTGACCCCAACCACAAACAACTTCCTAACATACCTCCAACCTTCCAGTCAACTAGTAAACCTTTCAGCTTCTCACCCCTTTCAACATGGGAAGTAGAAAACATCATCATGAAACTAAAACCTTCAAACTGCCAAGGGGATGCCTGCCCTGCCCCGATTGTTAAAGCAGCTGCACACGATCTGGCGCCATTCATCACCAATTTCATAAATGCCTCTTTCAAATCCGGAATAGTCCCTGACAATCTTAAAGACGCCTGGGTCATTCCACTCTTTGAAAAACCCACCCTTGACCCAGCCAACCCGTCTAACTACAGACCAATAACGACGGTACCATTCCTATTAAAAATACTGGACAGAGCAGCCTACCTACAAATACAGGATTATCTAGAAGCTAATAATCTCCTAGGGCTCAGGCAATCAGGCTTCCGACCAAGACACGGTACGGAAACCGCACTTATTGACCTCACTACCCAGATCCAATCCTTGAAAGACCATGGCAAACTAGCACTCCTTTTGTTGCTTGACCTGTCAGCAGCGTTTGATTTGGTTAACCATCAAACACTCTGTCAACACCTGAAATCTGCAGCCCACTTCTCAGATGCAGCCACGACATGGATCGGCTCCTTCCTGGCGAACAGAACCATGAGGGTCTTCTCTCCCACAGATTCCGCCGAGCCGGCTCCAGTACCTTGTGGTGTCCCGCAAGGCTCCTGCGTGTCCCCGACACTTTATAACATATTCACGAAACCCCTCTTCGATATCCTAGACTATCTGGGTGTTACGTATACCAACTATGCGGACGACACCCAGATACTCTTTCCTATCACGGGTGACTACGGAATAGACAGCACAACCCTCAACGAAATCTACTCCGTCATACAAGCATGGATGGCACACCATGGCCTGTGTCTCAATGACGATAAAACTGAGTTGATCATCCTGGGCACTCATGTCAAACTTAATAATCTCAATCCTTTATTCAAAGCCTTTACCATAGATGGCAACCTCATTTCAGTCTCTAATAACACTAAAACTCTTGGTATTTACATCGATGCTACCTTATCCCTCTCTAAACAAACTAACGCAGTTGCGTCATCAGCTGCTTACACCTGCAAGCTTATTACTGCATGTAGACCATTCATATCCGCACCCAACTGTATCACTCTCGCAAGAGCTCTAGTCCTCTCCAAAATAGACTACTGCAACGCCCTTTACTTGGGCACCAGCTACAAAAATATCAATAAATTACAAGTAGTCCAAAACAATGCAATCAGAGCTGCCCTTAACATCCCCAAAAAAGCACACATATCTGAGACCAGACGTAACCTACGTTGGCTCCCAGTCAAGCATAGAATATCCCTGAAAACGCTTGCCCTCACACACAAAGTTAGGGCTAACCTTGCTCCAGCATACCTCACTAACCATTTCACACCACACTCCGCCTCGAGACCTCTTAGAGCAGTCCAAACTAACACCTTAACCATTCCGAGATTTAAACTCCACAACTCGGGTGGAGCTAGCTTCCCGGTACAAGCATCTAAACTATGGAACACCATCCCCCCACATCTACGTGCAGAACCTTCATTTAACCGATTCAAACATAGCACGAAGTGTTGGCTCCATAACATGGACTCATGACAGCTTAAACCTTAACCTATTGGACATGGCCAATCACTTGGAATATGCACTTGCTTACTATGCCAGCTCCTAACTGTAACTATTTTGGAACTTGGCTTACTGTATTGTTGTGATTGCACACTTATGTAACTGTAACCTTCCTGTAATTGTAACTGTAACGTAACTCATTTAATTGCTCCTTTGTAACTAACTCCTCATTTACGCGCCCTTATGCCCCCGGGCCTGGCTGCGCTTTATAAATAAACTAAATACAAATACAAAATATATGGAGGCGGGTCTGCACAATAGCTGGATAGTAAGTCTGGACCAATGGAAAGCCTGTTTACTGAACTCTCAAGAGTCGCTAAGAAGGAGAAGACAGACTCTGACAGACAAGAAGACCAATTGCAAAATTACAAAGGAAACTGGAGTGTGCGCAGATGCATTTTCCACATGCACAAAAGGCGTATGCACATGCGCAATTCATTGCATTAGTGCTAGTACTGATGCCATTTGTAATAGCGCTAACTGAATTGCTCATGTGCAAATACCATTTGCACTAGCACTAATGCAATTGCACATTTGTGCATGCGGAAACTACATTTGCACTCTGCGTTTTGTTCAATAATGGTGATTGGTGAAAGCATAGCAAAGGCTGGAGGTCTACAGGGCTTTTCACTATGCCGCATAGGCATAAGAGATGTAGCATGCATTCTTCCCTGCTTTTTGACAGACTTGGGAGTGGCCTTCGGACGAGGTTCATCTCAAAGGTTTGCGTCTAGAAACCAGGCCCGTTTCTTGGCCCGGGCGAGGGAGGCAGCTGCCCGGGGCGAAATAGCCCCGGGGAGCGCAATTGCCCCGGTCCCTGGAGCCTCTGGAGGGGATCAAATTCCCCAGTTTGTGGGGTGGCGCATTTCTGTGGGAAACGTTCCGCGGGTCAGGTGATGGCACTGCCCTGACATTACATGAGTCAGAGGTTCACTCTGACCACTTTCGCGCGGGGGGTGGCGGCATAAGCACAACAATGAAAACACTTGAGATCCCCCTGCAGTTAAGACCAGCCCCTCCCATCACAATGCCGGCAGGAAACTGCTAATAGTGGGCCATTAATCACTGAATAGTTTCTTGCTGGCATCGTGATGGGAGGGGAGGTGCAGTGGGCTGTGGGGAGTGGGTGTGCTTTACAGGGACACACCGTGGGCCCCGGGACGGTACAAACAGAGACCCGTTTGGGCCCATGGTGCGTCCCTGCAACCCCTGAAAATAGCCAAAATAATAGTTTAAAGCGGTGCTATTTCTTTCATGCTGCTTCTTTGACAAACTATTTATCAATTCCACTTTAAACCCCTCCCATGGCACTGGTGATCAGTTACTTCATTATGCTGATGATAGTTTTGACCAGTGTTGCTGAGTAACTATTCTTAAAGCCACGACAAGGTTTATTTATGCAATGTTTGTCGGGTCCATGGACACGGATAATTTATTTATGCAATGTTTGTCGTATACCTGCATCCGACAAACATTGCATAAATAAATATACAGGTACCAGACAAACATTGCATGAATAAATAAATAATCCGGGTTCATGTATCCTTATAACAAGTCAGACTTTACTGTATCAAAGCATACACTTGATTCCCATTCAAATCATTTTAAAGTGATTGTTTATTGGGTTCAGGTGTCTCCTTGTCATTGCCCTTTTGGCTTTGGTTGCCTCCAAACCCCCTTCAGCATCTTGTATTCTTTGTTGGTTGTATATATTGCATCCTGTGCCATATTCATGGTCTCTTGGTGTGCCCAGTCCTCATTATCTGCAGCCTAAGTGGGACAGGGGCATACAATTGTCTTGGGAACCAATGAAAAAGTGGCCCACCATTTCAAATGGCAATTCATTCTTTGTGTGACGGACTGTTTGACTTTGGGTAGGAGTTGCTGAACGATGTAGTTTGGAAGTGGCACGCGGGTGCGCTGGGAGTGGCGCGCGGGGTGCTCTGGGAGTGGCGCGCGGGATGGAGTGCGGGGGGGCGCATTCCTAGTGTTTCGCCCTGCGCACCAAATGGACTAGAAACTGCCCTGCTAGAAACTCATTGGTTACTATTGAAGAAATGGCTTTGGCAGCCCAGTGGTGTGAGGCTGGATTGCGCCTCTGTTGTGTTATCCAAAATGCTTTCGCGATGCTTGCGTTTCTAGGATTCGACTGCAGCGAGAGCTGCATATAGGAGTGGAAATGGTACATGTCTGCTGACTCTTCCGGTATCGAGAAATGTCTCATTGAAAATGGCGTAAACGGAATCATGATTTCCGGCTTGTAAACCCCAGGGAATCGGCTTAGTGCTGGCTAAAGTAGTCATATTAATGTTTTGGCCTAGAACAGCCCCATATTACTTAGTGACAGTAAGGTCACCACTGGACAGAAAATGTGGGCCTACAGAAAGTTTTTGACACCCAGTTACAACTTGTGCACTCTATCCCATGGACACAAATGGGGCTTGTGGCCACCGATTTTAGAGGGGTGACCTGGAAATCCCCCAGCTTGACTAAAATGCTTCGAAACATATTATTTTGGAGACTCCGTGACAATATGATTTATTTATTTATTTATTTATTTATTTATTGGAAATTACAGGGAAAAACAATGCACTTGTGGCACAAAAATGCTTCAAAAACTGTTTTAACATTGATTTTCAGAGCCGAGGACCAGTGTCCTTAACAAGGGGTGAGAGGCTGTGGATATAAGAGCAGACGATGCCAGGGTGGAATGAGTGCCTCTGGTGCTGTTGCGATGAGCTTGGTGTTGCTCGCAGCCCAGTCGAAGCCCAGTATGAGCATGTTGACAGAAGGGGACTGGCCTGGTAAAGCCTTCCTGATTTTGAAGGCATATGATGATTACCTTGAAAGAGAAGTGTCATTTCCTGGCACCCCTTTGACAAATCTCCGTTGGGGGTAGGGGGTTCCAACCAAGATCCGGTAGCTTGCAGATTTCTCCTCTGCGCAGCAGCCTTGCAAGGGTTGCTGCCCATCGCTGCAGCAATTATCCTTTATTTAGCTCTTGGCGTCTCTTCGTAGCGCCTGGAGAAGGCACCACCGCCTGCTTGTTGTCTATAGTGCTGACCTACAGGAAATGCGATCCTTGGAGTCAAGAAAGCCTTGCTGCCTGGATCCTGTTCAGTGGGTGCAGCATAGCAGTTAAAAGCCTGATTTCTGCATCACAGCCTCACAATGGAGCCAACCACCCTCCTTGACCCTCACAGGAATTACAACCGTTCCCTTTCATCCTTAGACCCATTGATAGAGGTTTGACAATCTTTGGAAAGCCCTTCAAAGGCCCAGAGTCTGCACAAGTGAATGCCTGCCTTTTTCATTGGCTATAACTGTGTGGGTGCTTGCAATCTTGGATGTGTGCATCCCATCTTGGCAGGATATCAAGCCAACTCACTGTGGAAGTAGCCATGACTGAGCCTGGAATGCTATACAGAGTCACAGTCTCCCGCTTCGGTGGAGACTAGTTAAGCACTTCTCACTGTCAACAGGCGAAGATGCCATCAGCCACTATTGCTCAGCTGGAATGCAAGAGAGCAGTTCATGTTCTCTGCGTAGTATTGCAAAGGGCTATTCTTTTAAGAAAGGTTACGCGCTTCTTTTGTCCAGCGTTTAATTATGTTTAGTTTATCTGATTTGTAATTGTGTGATAGTAAAGGGTTATCTTTAAATAATAAGCATCATAAGACCTTATTTATTCACCGAGATCACATCTAGGTGTTATGCGGTAATCTGGGCCAGTAATTTGCCTCCAACAAAGTACAGCCTGAGGGTTCAGCCTCGCTACCAACTGGAGTGCCAGATATTCTTGTGATTCCCTTGTTTGGCTTTAGAGTAACAATTGTGTATTTTGAGGCTTTGACATTGAAGACTGACCACCTTTGATAACCAAAAATCTACCTGGGTTTTACAAGTAAAAATGAAGTATAGATTCTCAAAACACTAGATACTGGACAAATAAGGACAGGGGCGGCCAAAACACATTTCTTTGAGTTATAGTGACTCACGAATGAAGGAATAAGCATGGTACACGAGTAGGCGTGAGTGGCTAAAATGCATTTGTTACCACTTTTGTGGCCAAGCGCATGCAACTGGCTCTCTGAGTCATATGCACACGGTTGTGTAAGAATACACACATTAGGCAAGAGTACGTTGAATTGTTTACTAGGCAGGTAGCCCGGCACGCACTCCTCTATGCATCTGTTCTCCTAGTGAGCTCCACCAGAATGGCTCTGCATCACAATTATTAGTACTCAACAATGTATAAGGAATGGAAGGAACCAGGTGGGAAGGTATGGGATGGGGGAGAAAGGATGGTAATAGATGGGGGACATTACACACACAGCTTCAGGTCACTGGGACTCACTTTGTCTGTCCAGAAATGGATCATAGTAACGATAATATGTACAGAATGTATCACTATAGTTACATTAGCTCTCGACTTACTGCTTGTGTTGCTAAGGTCCACCGAGTGACAGCAGCACCAAGTTCAAGGCAGCACTGTGCATGGGCCAGACTCTACACAACCTTGGCCTCCTAAACCTCCCCTCATCTAGAAGTGCTGGAGCCCTGGGGGACCCATGAGCCTTGGACCGTGGTTCTCATCAACTGTAGAGCAAGTGCCCACTCTTGAGGAGATCCGAGCTCACCCTCTAAATGACAGCCATGCAGCTAAGATACCCATCAGGTTGGTCAAAAATGCTAAGATAGTTGAGTTGGTAGAACCACCAGACACATGCAACCCGGAAGTTAAACAGATAACAGATAATGTGATCAATAGACAGAGAGGGACCGGAAAGAGATACAGAGAGGCAGATAGATAGAAAGCAAGAGGGAAAGTAATAGGGGGAGAACTAAAAAAGAAAGAGCAAAAACTCAGAGAGAAAGAGTAGTACAGGAAGATAGATGAATACAGAAACGCAAAGAAAGCAAGACTGAAATAGGACAATTAAGATGGACAGATACCGAAAGGAATCGCACAACTCCCAAAGTTCCTCTGGTCATGGGTCATGGGTGAGAAGGCCGTCCAGTCCTGTTTTTCCCTTTTGCTTTCTAGGACTTGTAGTTTTTTTCTTTTTCATTTGAAATTGAGGAAAACTACAAGTCTCAGAATGACAAGCAAATAGAGGACTGCATGGCCTTCTCCCACATTGACCGGGGAATCTTGAGAGTTCTAGATTAGATACAGACATTCTTCCATTACCAGACCTACCAAGGTTGTCAACTGTGCAGATCTTCTTGTGAAGTTCGTGAATCTTGTTGTGGAGCCCTTCAACCCTGGAGTAGGTGATGGTTTGAAGCATGTTCCCTGTAATATCATCCAGCTCCGTCTTAAGTGTATCGCTTCCTACCCCGATGAAGAACACCTCTCGATCCCTGCCATACTTTGCCGGGTCTGTCACCGAATCTTGGGATTTAGAACCAGCAAGGAGGACGACCACGCGGGGAAGATCATCGCGCACATCTGCGAAGACTGGCGTGCTCTTGAACCCGTGCTGTGTGACCTGCCGCAGGGCTTTGCCGGTGAACAAACTACCCCCCATGAAACGCATGGCATCAATGTACTTGAGAAGTTCCGATACGTCCCGGTATTCGCCGATGCGTACCACCATGCGCACCTCGCTGGAGTACTGCGCCACACCGACGTTCACAGGAGAGTCGGACGTCATCACAGCCTGTATGAACCTTTTCAGGAAGGATTTGTGTCTCAGGAACCCCTCCAGTGTGGTAATTGCAGAGCTGTCCACAAGGAAGAGAAGATCCACACTGCATTCCAGGCTCAGCTTTGGTGCTGCACAAGGAAACAAATAGGATATTAGGCCACCAGCATCAACATATCTAAGATCAGCATCAGTTCTTGTGTATGCTAAACCAACCAGAGGTGGGTTGGCTGTTTGTCGCAGTACCTTCTTAGGCATATCTTGGTCTTCCACTTGCTATCTCTATTATTCATGCACATCTTGCTCTTCCACTTTCTATCTCTATTATTCATGCACACCTTGCTCTTCCACTTTCCATCTCTATTATTCATGCACATCTTGCTCTTCCACTTTCTATCTCTATTATTCATGCACACCTTGCTCTTCCACTTTCTATCTCTATTATTCATGCACACCTTGCTCTTCCACTTTCCATCTCTATTATTCATGCACATCTTGCTCTTCCACTTTCTATCTCTATTATTCATGCACAGCTTGCTCTTCCACTTTCTATCTCTATTATTCATGCACACCTTGCTCTTCCACTTTCCATCTCTATTATTCATGCACACCTTGCTCTTCCACTTTCTATCTCTATTATTCATGCACACCTTGCTCTTCCACTTTCTATCTCTATTATTCATGCACACCTTGCTCTTCCACTTTCTATCTCTATTATTCATGCACACCTTGCTCTTCCACTTTCCATCTCTATTATTCATGCACACCTTGCTCTTCCACTTTCTATCTCTATTATTCATGCACATCTTGCTCTTCCACTTTCTATCTCTATTATTCATGCACAGCTTGCTCTTCCACTTTCTATCTCTATTATTCATGCACACCTTGCTCTTCCACTTTCTATCTCTATTATTCATGCACACCTTGCTCTTCCACTTTCCATCTCTATTATTCATGCACACCTTGCTCTTCCACTTTCTATCTCTATTATTCATGCACACCTTGCTCTTCCACTTTCCATCTCTATTATTCATGCACATCTTGCTCTTCCACTTTCTATCTCTATTATTCATGCACATCTTGCTCTTCCACTTTCTATCTCTATTATTCATGCACAGCTTGCTCTTCCACTTTCTATCTCTATTATTCATGCACACCTTGCTCTTCCACTTTCCATCTCTATTATTCATGCACACCTTGCTCTTCCACTTTCTATCTCTATTATTCATGCACATCTTGCTCTTCCACTTTCTATCTCTATTATTCATGCACATCTTGCTCTTCCACTTTCTATCTCTATTATTCATGCACAGCTTGCTCTTCCACTTTCTATCTCTATTATTCATGCACATCTTGCTCTCTGCACACCTTGCTCTTCCACTTTCTATCTCTATTATTCATGCACACCTTGCTCTTCCACTTTCCATCTCTATTATTCATGCACATCTTGCTCTTCCACTTTCTATCTCTATTATTCATGCACAGCTTGCTCTTCCACTTTCTATCTCTATTATTCATGCACACCTTGCTCTTCCACTTTCCATCTCTATTATTCATGCACACCTTGCTCTTCCACTTTCTATCTCTATTATTCATGCACACCTTGCTCTTCCACTTTCCATCTCTATTATTCATGCACATCTTGCTCTTCCACTTTCTATCTCTATTATTCATGCACATCTTGCTCTTCCACTTTCTATCTCTATTATTCATGCACAGCTTGCTCTTCCACTTTCTATCTCTATTATTCATGCACACCTTGCTCTTCCACTTTCCATCTCTATTATTCATGCACACCTTGCTCTTCCACTTTCTATCTCTATTATTCATGCACAGGGCACACACCTAGCTAGGAAGCTGCAGGGCCTCAGGTTGGTTAAGAACTAATTCCATGTTTCAGGGTATCCACACAAACTACATCTCAATCCATTGAATCTTCATTAGAGATGATATTTGCAAGGTCCAAGGTTATCCTGAAAACCTGGTGTGAGTGGGGCTCCCAAGACCTTGTCCTAGGTAATGAGATGGCCCTTCAGATGTTTTGGACTACAGCTTCCATGAGCCATTACCACTGACAATGCTGGCTCGGAATCATGGGAATTTAAGCCAAAAACATCTGGAGGGGCCACATAATGCGTAACCATGTTCTAGATGATCTGGATGCAGGGACAGTACCAACAGCTGGTTGGTTGCACAGTGCGTGCAGAATAAATAGCAAAACTAATCAATAATGAATGTGGCGCTTAAGACCCTGGGACCATGAAAAGAATATTTTAACATACAGGCAAACATGCGTGCAAATAGATTTGATCATACGGCACAAGTATAACTCCCTCTGGTTCGGTGTTGCTGCTGAAACATAGTAATAATGTGTTATTTATATAGCGCCTTCAACAAGGGTTTTACATACAATTAGTATAAGCCATCCGTAGTTGGTACTTATTTATGGACCTTGGAAGGATGAAAGGCTGAGTTGGCCTTGTAGGGATTCAAACCTGCAACCTGCAGCTCAGACAAAGATCGCAGGAGCGAGCATCCAACCTAATGAGCTATCTTACCAGCTGTATATATTCACATTGCAATTGGGAGAGGATTTTGCAGTATGGCGCAATTTTGTGAAGGTGGAGTATAAGGCAACCTACTAGTCGGAACTGTTGGACCGCGTGCACCGGGAATCCCCCGGGCATCGGAGGATAGGGGGTTCCGTCATGGGGGGGCTGGACTGCTCATCACTCACCAGGACACCATCTCCCCTCTCCTACTCATGTGTTCCAGTGACTCGTGGTGCCCTGTAAACGCCTAGCCCTGGTCCTGCACCCGCAGCACTAGCAGTCACGGGGGATTACTGTACATTTTGCATAGACTTGCATAATAGCCTGGCACTTAAGGGGTTAAATACACACTTTTGCAAATTACTAACACTGCAAAATACATTCCACCTTCAACAGAAAAGGAACTTTAAGATAGCCCTCAAAATTGGCAACGATTATAATTTGCGCAACACAGATTCTAACATTCGTATCAAATGACAGAATCGAACATGTTTCAGAGAACTTGAAAATGATTTGAAACAAACAAGAAAGAAATATCACAAACGTATTACGTAAACAGGAAGAGAAAGCAAGAACAATTCTAATTATTTAAGACATGAGAATCTCTTTTGATCATGTATCTCACAATTTGGTGCGACTCACTATATGCAATCGCCTTTGCTATTTAAGTGACTAAGCATTAAATTGAGATATGCAATACAATATAGAGAATTACACCAAATGACGAGGCACATGAGCAAAATGGCTCTCATGTCCCAAGTAACCAAGAAATGTTTTCTTTGATTATCGATTGCTTTTTTCTCAATTGTGTTTGTGCTTTCTCGTCCTTTTAAAATAATTATTTTGTAATATTGTATGTATGTGTGTTGTAACTCCTATAGGGATAAGACTTTCAGCACATGTAAGTGCATATGTCCCTACTTGGAAGGTGTTTGCCCCCACCCTTACATGTGGAAAAAGAAGTCATAATTATTCAGCATAGTACTACTGTGACAGGCAATGCACTTATGTAAAGTAGGCAGCAGTCACTACTCTCAGCCTGCCTGAGGAACCTCTCTCTGCCCACTTGCCCCACACCAGCATAATTCGGGGCCTTCCAGCTCGCGTTCCGGCTGCACGAATATAAGAGCTGCTGAGATGGTGTAGAACGAGCTTTGCTAAAAGGCCATGATTGAAACTGCAAGTACTGTGCTAACTGGGCATGATGTAAGCTGGACATACGACGACGTCAACTGGAAAGGCTATGTTAAGGGGCCATCCTGGGTAATGCCAATGTAGTGTTAAGTGGGCATAATGGACTGGGATGTGCTAACTAGGCAGAACTGAAAACTGGCCATAATGTGTTAACTGAACGTAAAGGACAATGGCAATATGATGTGACCATAACTAGGTGTTATAAAACTTGTCAATGATGGCTTAACTGGGCATAATGAAAATTGCTGATTCTGTGGCAACTGAGCATTCTAGAGTGTTAATGATTTTCTAGGTGGGCGCAATGAAAACTGCCAATGCTGTGCAGAATGGGCCCTACAATGTTCTGACGGGATATTATGGATACCAGCCGTGTTGTGTCAACAGGTGATGAGGAAAACTGGCAATGATGGGTCGGAGCCCATCGGGAGCAGAGGGTGACCTTTTCACCTACTGCAGAATGCTTGGCTGATAGTTCTAGTCATCATTGTGCCATTGCTCGTGATTCACAGGATTTAAGATCAGCATTTCTTCTGCTGGGGTATGATGTATATTGCTGAGTCACTGTGACAGGAACATGTGTCTGCTCTGCAGCCTATCTGTATACCAGGTACACATTTATCTAGGGGTACAGGCTCTCATTTGGTGCGGGAGAGGAATACCGCTGTACTGTGCAAGACTTTGGGGTAATGCCTTATTTCATGAGGGGGATCTTTGAACAACTTCTAAAATCTGAGAAATGTTTTGCCAATATATCTGGAAAATTGCATTGCAAAAAGCAGTTTAGAGCCATTATTGCAAAGGATTCTTGTAAGGAGAATCCTCCACTTGCCCCAAACCCGCCCCCGCAAATCCCATTTAAGGGGTCCCTCTCTCAAACTATAACCACGTGTGAGAAGAAAGGCCTGTGACCCAACCTTTGACCAGGGAGGCTTTTTGTTGCTAGTCCAGCTCTGGCCATGTATCAGTCTATGGTATGGAAGACTGGCAATGAAGACTACACAGAAGCACATTGAGAGTTAGGCGATGGCAGACGGCATAAAAGAGGCCACAGTAATCGACAGTCTTACCACAGTTGGCATCTCCTCCAAATCCAACGGGGCAGATGCAGTGGTACTTGTCGAACCCCTCCAGTACGCAGGTGCCCCCATTCTGGCAGGGCTGGGAGTCGCACGGATCTACAGAACAGGGACAATGGTTTTACTTATCAGGAGGAAACTAGCATCAGTCAATCTCATGACAGTAAATAAGTGTGGGGCGTGTTCTCTGGAAAAGCACAAAAGGAACTTGAACAAAAACGTGCAGTAACCCGGAAGCGAAATACCTGGTCTCCAAAAAAGAAACCAGTTCCCTATCATATTGGTTGCCACCGGTTACCAGCCCACTCAGATGGAGACTAACTAAATTGGTCACCATAACATTGCAGTTGCTGGACAGACCTATGGGTCCATCTCAGACGAGCATAGAGTTAAATATTTTCTTTAAAATGCACATTATGTTGCATCTAAAGACCTATCGAAGTCTGCCTTGTTTGGTTACAACAGGGCAGGTACACATGTAGTAAGAGCATCACAAAACATGCCCTCTTCTCTCCAGGCCCTGCTCTCTTGCCAACTGCAATGATGCACATTTCCCCTCTGGCATGCATTCCATGTTCCTGCACAACAGCAGTGTGTTCATGTAACCAACTGGGATGTTGCACAAATTCACCACAGAATCGACTTTATTAGTAAGAAAGTACTGTCTCCAACAGTGGCGTCGCCAGGAATCAAATTTAGGAGGGGCACAGAGGAGCCAAAGGCAAAAGTAGGGGGGCACAGACAAAAGTAGGGGGAGAACATGGTCACTGCTCGTCTTAAGTAGGGGGGCTCAAGAGCAGGGGGCAGGGTTTCACAGGGTTTCACAGGGGGGGCCCGCCCCCGCCCCCACCCCAGACCCTCTCTAGCGACGCCACTGGTCTCTAAGCAAGGGGTCTGCAACCTTTCACTCTCCAGATGTTTTGGACAACAACTCCATTCAGCCCTGCCAGCGTTGTCAATTGTGAGGGATGTTGGATGTTTTAATTATAGGTAATATATTGGGGTAATATATTGAGAACATATAAGTATTGTATCTGAACTGTCTGTTTTAAACAAACACATGTAATTCAATTACAATTGTGAGGGATGATGATATGATATGATAGGCTATTTATAACGCGCTTATTACCCAGAGGTTTCTAAGCGTGGACCCAGGGATGGAACCAGTGTTGCTCCATGTTGTCTTGCTTCCAAGACAAGCACGTTGCCCCTAAGCTATCCTCCCAATTTAACGAGTTGGGAGTTAAATTGAAAAGCATCCGGAAAGCCACAGCTTGCATACCCCTGCTCTAGGCAGGATGGATGGACGGACGGACGGACAGGGAAAGATGACTGGTTGAGCAATGCAGGTATGGATGGAGGGATCAAGTGGAGCATGAAAGTGGGGATAGGGGGATGAGAGGGGGGTAGAGGGATGGAGGGACGATGGGAGGGATGGAGGGATATAGGGATGGATGGAGGGATCAAGTGGAGCATGAAAGTGGGGAGAGGGGGATGAGAGGGGGGTAGAGGGGTGGAGGGACGGATAGAGGGATGATGGGAGGGATGGAAGGATATAGGGATGGATGGAGGGATCAAGTGGAGCATGAAAGTGGGGATAGGGGGATGAGAGGGGGGTAGAGGGATGGAGGGACGGATAGAGGGATGATGGGAGGGATGGAAGGATATAGGGATGGATGGAGGGATCAAGTGGAGCATGAAAGTGGGGAGAGAGGCAGATAAGAGGGGATGGTAGAGGGATGGAGAGGCGGATAGTGGGATGATGGGGGTGATGGAAGGATGACAGAGGGATGGATGGATTCACATACACTTTTATAGCATATACTGACGAAGAGAAAATTGTCTTCATGGAGTGATGACATGAGGGATAGGCAAACCCACCCCAAAACACACAAAAAGGCATCCATCTTGTGTGATGGCTGGATGGCACACTGTTTGGTGACATTACAAAGGCAAATCGTACATGCAACCAGACCCGTCTAAATGGCTCTAGCCGTAACAGTGACCATACAAGCATTGGCAATGCCAACAGTTTGGGCTTTTGTGTAGGCATGGGAAAGCCGTAGTGGTATTAATTGCCCATTGTTGGTAGCAGGTGCAAAATGATGTGATGACCTGAGCATCGAATAGCAGTGCCTGGCAAAAGCTTAAAACGTATGCATAAGCCAATAAATGTTGACTTTGCCAATGCTGGTTTTAAGCAGGACTTCAGTGAATGACAGGCAGAGTGCCTATACATCGAGTGGCTGAAGATAGTCCTGGTAAGACATTATATTACACCAGTCGCATTTAGTTATGCAATGTTGATTTATACTGTGAACTTCTGCCACCCAGGAGCAGTCGCCAGGCACTCTCATTAACTCTCAGAAGACTGTTTTGAAGAAACACTGGCAGGCACTTTGAATGCAAAGCCTGATGGTAAGGCTTAATTAAAGCAGGTCAAAGAGTTGCCATGAGGAGGTGTTTTGGGCAGGAACTGGGTAGAAATGGCCATAGGGATTAGCATGCCATGGGCAGTCAATGTGTGGGCTCAGAACCACACAACACCTATAGACCGTGGGCCGGATTCATCAAATTTTTTGCACGGTTCAAAGTGACTTTGCACTGCCGACACAAACCCTGATTCATGGAACTGTGCAAAGTGTATTTTTGCCGTTCAAAGTCATTTTGTACTGCAAAAATGACTATGAAGTGACTTTGCACGGCAAAAATACACTTTGCACAGTTCCATGAATCAGGATTTGTGTCGGCAGTGTAAAGTCACTTTACAGCAGTGCAAAGTCACTTTGAACCGTGCAAAAATTCCATGAATCGGGTCCTATTTGTCCCTCTTCATATGTTCCATTCCTCCCTGCCTGTACTCCAATACAATAGTTTAGGCTTATAGTTACCGCAAGCGACACCTAAAATCCCAAACTAAAAAGGGAGGGGATGTGAACAATTATGTTGTCACCCCTGCAATCATGGCACCAGTGTTCCTTGATCCTGGGCAGACCCTTGATTTCCCTCCACCTCAGCTCCCTTGTCTTGGATGTGGAATGCATGTTCAGGGCCTTATGCCAGCCATCCCTTGCCACAAGGAGGCGGTAAAGCAGCTGCCATTAAAATGCAGCGCACACGCCATCTCTGAGCCGTGCTGGTTCTGCACATATAGTTCACATACTTAAAAGCCCACAGCTCTAAGCAAGAGGCATAAGAAGTGTCCATGAAGTAGCAACACGAGTAGACTTGCATTATAAATCACAAACTGAGATATATATATATATACACAGTCCTCTGACAGAAATGGAAAGTGAACTTTGATATTAAAATAGGGCCGGAATTGTATTCCACTGCCACAATGATTAATAATCGCTGAGAAGCTGCCCAGAAAGACCTGAAACTAGAAGGAGCGCCCCCATTTCAGACCCTACGCAAAGTCTTTCAAAGAGGTAGGTCAGAACTTACACACGCTTGACAACGGAAAACATCTACATGATATGTATATCCCCCCCACCCCAACTCCTTGCTAGTGCCAGCCTTCAGGATCCCCCACTCTGCCCGGCAGGGTGCCCTCAAGCCAATGGGTGCTACAGACAGAGAGTTGTTCTCTTGCAATGCTCCCCATGGCAGTTTAGGGTGCAGGGGGTGACCTCAAACCAACTCACAAGAGAGTTGATGGATGTCCACGATATTATGAGAGGGTGCACGTGAGGCGGGTGAGCACACCTTTCACATTGTCCCCGTTCCACTAGGGCTGGCATCTGTGCCACCATTAAAGTTTGCCATCTTTGGAGGAGAAGCTGTGATAAGAGAGCATGTCTGCCATGCGGCACTGAAGACTGTATGCCAGGGCTTTGCCCGCCTGCCACACTTCTTCGGTTATGCTCTCTGAAGGCATCATGAAGTATGACACAGACAACAGACTTCAAGGTCAAACAAATATTTTTTAACTGAAATGTCAGGATGATTAAAGGCCTAACTTACCTTACGCTAAGGTGGGATTTCCCTGCCTGAACGAAACTAAGGAAAGTCTGAGACAAAGAGTTCAAGTCTGTCTGTGTCCAAAACCTATCCTTGCACTCACAACTAAAGCTAACCCATGTGTAGGGATATCAAAGTCAAAAGAAATAGTGTTCAACTTAAAGTTCTAGACCCCTTCCCCAAGCATACGAAAGTTCCATGACTACCTTTCTCCAGTTCAAGGTGATATAGTTCTAAATTAAACTTTTGAGTTCCCTTTTCCAAGTTTCAAGTAACACAATTAAAACCAAAGGCCTCGAGACTCCGTTCTCAAGACAACAAACGTGGTCCCTTAAGTCTAAGGGTGCCCTTCCCCAAGACTTCCACTACGCCACTTATACTTGCTTCAGTCTTTCCAAAAAGTCTTAGCAAAACTCCAGGTCAATCTGACCCTCTTTCTGACTTACCTTGCCAGTTCATTGGCAGTGGTTTCACTGGACTGCTTCACAGTGTCCTTACCTTTCACCATTCAGGGCTCTCTGGTCTAGGCGCAGTTGTCATATCAGACAGTCCACCCATCACAAGTCGCGCAACCAGGATCCCTGGGTTCCTCAGCCCATACAGGTTCCTTGGCACTTGCTCCTGTGCACCAAGTCACCTTCCCTTAGTTACTTTTATTGGCTTCTTGGCTTTATGTGTGTTCTTGCACTCCTCTGGCTTCTCCTTCCTACCATTGTGGCTCTGCCACCACGTGCCACACAGCTCTTGACAATCTGTGGCCTTGTCGCACTGCATTCACTCAGAAATGTTCACAGTTTGGCTCCCTTCAGCCTTTAATGTATTTGACTTCATTCAATATTGTTTATTTTCAATTCAGCGTTCAATGTGCACTGAAGGTTTCATTCAGTTCTGTATCCAATATGCACTTATTTGCTTTAATGTTAAGTTTCCATTTAGTTTGGTATTCGACATGCATTTATTTGCTTACTTTCGTGGACCGCTGCTCACTCGCAGTCCCATAGGAGTGCCCGGTGCCTGAGTGCTCTTCCAAACCTCACTGGTCTTCTGTATTTCTTCCCGGTGGTGCCCGTGGCATAGTCTCGGCTTCCGAAGCCGGGAACTCCACCAGTGTGAGCCCCGCTCTCCTACCATGTTTTTATCTCTACACTGCAGCAGCTCCAATGCTTCTTCCTGGATGCGGGCGGTGTCCTCTCTGCCCCGGGCTCCTCAGCAGGTCCTGCTGCTCACTCTGGAACATGGAAGCTCCCAGGCTTGTGGAAAGTACACAACTCACTTGTACCAGGTCCCACAAGTCCACTGGGATGACTGCGGGCATCTTGGTACTTTCTCTGGTCCCACCATGGCTGCCTCCTCACAAGGGTCTTCTGTTGGTCTACCTGTTGCTCTCTTCCTTGCTTGCCTGGTCTCCCTTTATAGACCAGCAGCCCCTTGACAGGCTGCAGGAGTGGATGCTTGATTAGCACCGTCTGACCATAATTAAAGGGACATGCCTGACCCTCACAACTCCTTGTAGGCATCTTCCTTGACCCAGTACTAAAGTAGTGAAAAGGAGTAATCTTCATTACTCTTAATTGCCACTTCTTCGTCCCAGTTCTGTAAAGTGTCACATGTGGGGAAATGAGGGGATCTGGCTTTTAATAGCTCATAAACGGTCGGGGGGGTTAGGTTGGTTGTCATCGGGGAAACGGGGATACCATGTCTTGCCTGTGGGCACCCCACTCTCAATCCCTAAGAACCCTCCACCCAAGTGATCCTCCCACGCTTCTCCACCCCCAGGGTCTGGATCCGATAGCAATGGCTGTCCCCTGGCTAACCTCTGAGGACTGTGTGAAGCCATTCCACACACAGTCCATCTGCTTCCCGCACAAAACGCATAGTCACTTGTACCCCGGGAAGACACAGCCTACAGCTGCCGTCTTCCCCTGTCATATTCAGCTGGAATGTGACAGTCCCGAGTACATAAAAGCATCTCAAGAAGGGGGAAAGCACACCTTGCTCCAGCATGGGCAGCCTAATTTAAATATCAAAGGCCCCATGGATCTGCTTTCCTTTGTCCTCCGGCTGGTAGCAGTGCATACTAATGAGAGATAAGTGAAGCAAGCCTGAAGGGGCTTGGTTGCCGGAATAGACAACAGGAAAGGCGGGGCTAATACCCCTTTGGTATGCAATGTGTCAGCTTGTAACTAGTTCCCACCCCTCTGTATGAAAGGTAGTGAAATGCATCTCTGGGTCCACTATTTACCATAGGCAAACCCCTGCAGAGCTGACCGCTTTCAGAGGGGAGAAGTATGTGGTTTGGGGAGACAGGAAGTCTGTTCCCAGCACAAACCTCAAGGGAACCCTTACCTTTAATCAAGAGTCACAGAGGGCTCAGTTAACCAGAGAGACACTTTGATCTACAGCAGACAGGGAGATGGGTAGGACTTAGGTATATGTTGTCACCCCCTTGTCTGTCCTGTTGCAGAGCACTCTGGTCCTGACCTCATCCATAACAGAAGATTGTTGGTGGGGACCCAGGATTGATTCATTAAGGTGGGGTTAGCCTGCACCAATCATTGGGGCCCATTTGGCTTTAAAAGAGGGCTGAACCCCTCACTTAGCAGAAGACATCGAAAGGAGTAAGAAGAAAGACTCATTTGGACCCGAGCTGAAGGTACAGTCTACCTTACATCTTCTGTCAGTGAAGGAAGGCCAGGAGTTCCAAGAGGGAAGCAAGATCCCTCCCCTAAACATCTCCCAGGCAACAGATACCGGACTCAGAGGACCCGTCCAGCAGCTTCAGAACCAGTACCCAGCCAGCACACAGCATGCCCTGCTAGGTTCTGCCAGCAAGCTTCCTAGGTGGGAAGTGGCGGAGAGTCTCTGGACTAAGGACAAGGCTGTTGCCTGCAAACACTCTCCTGAGCTTTGGGCCATTCGCCTTGAAAGGACACGATCCCTGCAAAGAAGCTAGGAGGAGTGCCACACAAGCATCATCCAGCGTCCATCCTTCAAGGACATTTCCGAGCAGTCGAGTCCTCGAACTGCATCTGGCTGCACCGCTGACTTGTCATGCCGCAGTCACCAGAGCCATCTGAGACACCTCAACTAGCATTCCAGATCTGCCAACCTGCACAGAGACAACAATTCTTGGGCCGAGCCGCTGCACCAGACAGCCTGCAGCCGTTCGTCCAGCCTTGCTTGCCGAACTGCCTGCCTCCTGGTACCCGCAGCTGTCTCCCACCACTAACTCTGTCTCAAGGGCTGCAAAGCACCCTGGAACCACCTTGATGCTATCGAGCACCAAGAACTTCTTCAGCACCATGTACATTGTGGTTTTGCCCCCCCCCTGGTCCTTCTGTGAAGACCCCTACAGACAGTTACGACCCTTTGCCCCCTTGGTGCTGAAACCAAATAACCTTGAACTGCAAGACTGATTACCAACTACCCTCCTGTCAGTATCCAGAGTGCATCCCTTTTCCTTTGTGGAACTGTCTGTCCTCTGTGTTCCTTTACAGGGTGGTCATATTTGTAGTGTGCTTGAACTGTCTGTTATAGTAATAATATAGTAAAAATAAAGTAGATATTTGCATACAACCTTGAATGGACAGTCCCTTTTATCACTGGGAAATAATTGTATTGTTGCTGTGTTACAACTAAAAAACAATCCAACGACCTTGCAAGACTGCTGTTCCGTCAACGTTACCAAAAATTGGACAAGGTGGTCTTATAATTCACTTGTATTCCAATCTGTTCATATCCCCTTTGGTGTCCTAGAGGTGTGGGGTTGATTGATGGTTTAGAAACCGATATTCATCCCTGGACCACTGATGCCCCAGAATTTGATTTGTTACACATGCCTGACCCTCACAGCTCTTGTAGGCATCTTCCTCACCCAAGTACTAAAGTGGTGAAAAGAAGTAATCTTAATTACTCTTAGTTGCCACTTCTTCGTCCCAGTTGTGTAAAGTGTCACATGTGGGGAAATGAGGGGAATTGGCTTATAATAGCTCATAAAGGTCGGGGGAAAGTTAGGTTGGTTGTCAACGGGGAAACAGGGATACCATTTCTTGCCTGTGGGCACCCCACTCCACATCCCCAAGGACCCTCCACGCAGGAGATCCTCCCACACTTCTCCACCCCCAGGGTCTGGATCCAATATCAATGGCCATCCCCTGGCCACCTGAGAAGAGGATCCAAGGGAAGTAGTAGTGAGAATACCCTCAGGTTTCTCACAGCTCCCAAAACTTTAGAATACTCTTCCCCCATCTGTTCTCTGTGGCCCTACTTTTCTTCTGTTCTACTTTTAAAATGTGTGTGCTCTATTCCTCAAACTCCCAAGATTGTCACTTCATATTAATTGGATTCTGTCTGCTCATTAATGTTTTTTCCTGTTTTTGTAACCTATGTGCAATGCTTAGGCTCAAGCCTTTCGTAAATTCAAATAAATGAACACTGGAATGCTCTGTCACCCACTGAAAACCAGACACTGCCCAGAAAAGAACCGAGTGCACTGAACCCTGAGGCAGAGCCCTCAAAGCTGTGATCCAAGCCCTCACCTCAAGTGCAAAAGAGGGGAAGCAGTTTTGGCAAACCAAAATATCTCTCTGAAGAGAGCAGGCAGAGAACCTCTCTGCCAGAGAGACACATTCCCTGTGCTGGTTGGCATTGGGGCACATCTGAGGCACAGCATTAGTGGTAATTCAAGTCATCAAAACTCAGAGTCAGATGTCCATAAAGGGGACCAAATAACAAGGAGGAACTCCAGGGAGAGGAAAGCTAACCGGTCATTCCTGGTATCATAATTTACAAAACAAACATATAGACCGATCGCTGAAGGGACATCCCATAAGAAGAACTAAGACGTGGGGGGCCGTAGCAATTCCAGCTCGTATCGAAAATGTTTTCCTTTTAATCCTACATTGTTTATATATAAAAGAAGAAATACGAATAGTAAAACAGTTTTACATAACCAACAGAGCACAGGAAAGACCAATGAACAATTACCCAATAGCATCAAGATTAATCATTCTATAATTGATCACTGGTGCATGATGCGCATAATGTTACAAGTGCAAAACACACATACAATCACAAAATAAGACATTTAGACAAATATGGTAACCAGTTTAAGAAGAGCAATACCTATAGTGCTGTATAATAGTGCTCTTATTTTGTGATTCACAGAACCTGCCGTTGCTTGCCCTGTACGTGCTGACACTACCAGTAGCAGCAACTGTGGATAAAGAGCTTGCAAACTTTCTTTGTAATCATTAGGAGCTTCTTAGCTAACCCCACACCCCTTTTCATATATGTGTATTCTTATCACGCTCTACTTTCACAGCCTGGGTTTTAGTGTACATGTGTCTTGGTCCCTGAGTGCATGTTGTTTGACTCAAAGCTATTCAATGTGTGATCTTGTCCACATTTCCCTTGCCATATTCACTGCCTTTGTCCCCTCATGACATGATGAGGCCAAGACAGATCATTATTTCATAAGTCAAATTAAACTAGATATATGTTCTAAATATATTTTAGAACTATTCCTGAAATATCACTGTGAAACTATTTGTCAACTAGCTTGGAAAATCATATCATGCCATTGAGAAAATATGTGAAAATATGCACAGTAATTTAGAAGAAGTGACACAATGTTTGTATGTATGTAGGCATATAGGTGATTTGTATAGTACAAACCTGAATAGAAAACCGCAGATACCTGTACAAGTAAGGAAACACGTATAAGGTAGAGGAGAGGATGGTATGTGGGGTAAGGATCGGGGACGTCGCTGTTGGTATCCTGTCCCAAACAGTCATTGTAAGGGATCTTGATGAGTAGGGCCTTCTTTTCAATGGATGGGGTGGGAGGGGGGTTGGGGCCAGTTGGGTGATTTTGTGTATGTCATTCCAGAGTTTGTGCTCTTTGCTTTTCTCCTCTTTGCATTTCTTAGATCTGAAACAGGAGAGGTCTAGGTATGTCGTGTTGGCCAGAGATGGTGAGTTTTTCAGCCAGGTAGGATATGCTCTGGTCAGAGGGTCTTGTAGGTGAGCCGGGTTGCCTTGAAAGCGATCCAGACTTGGAGGGGCAACCAGTAACGTTCCACGAGGGTAACCATGATATAGGAAAATACTGAGATATGAATTAGACAGACAGAGGTAGGGGGCCTCCAGTGCCACTTCATAATGCCTATGGCTGGCACATATCATGTAATCTGAAAGGGGGACCGGCCCGTCCTTGATGGAAGTGCCCAGTGAGTGTGGTCTCTTGGTTGACAGCGTAGTTGGTAAACCCTGTTACTTAAGAAGTTAAGAGACTTGCTGATTCTGCCAGGTGGCACCCTGGGCTTCGTTTAAATGCATGAGCAATGGGTGCATTGGAAGCACTGTTTTGCCCCAGGTGCCCTCTTTCAAATGTTGCCAATCCAAAGGCCATGTGGGTTTAGCATCTCTTTGCCCTCCAACTCCACCTGAACTGAATTGGGGACTGCTGCTAAACTTCATTCAACTACTAACCTTGGCGCCGTGCACTTAGTCTACCAAAGGTTGGGTCGAGCCTTTCATCAGCTCCGGGCGTCGACAGCGGGCACATGTTGGATTGCTGCTGAACGCACGGCCTCAGAAGAATGGTTTCTGCTGCTCTGGGCAACATTGTCTCTCGCCACAAGTGATCGGTTCCTTCCAGGAGTGGCCAGTACCAAGCTCTTACTCACCAGCAAGGGAAACTCAACATTGCCAACACCAAATGGGCCATGATGATAAGGAATCCAGTTCTGTGAGATGGAAGGATTAGGAGAACGTGAAAAGGAGGTTCTACTCTCTAGCCGGCCACGCTACGTTGACTGGTGATGTTTACGGTTGTTGGGTGGTGTCTTCTATTTTCTTGCAGGTGCAGGAAATGCCTTGAGCCATTTAACATCCCCTTTCCATGGAATGTCCATTTGCTTATTATTATAGTCGTGTTAACCGTGGGTATTGTTAAAGGGCCAGTGTGACTTCCCTACCACAGATGCCAGTTGGTTCTACTCTGTACGTCTGGATTAACAGGTGAGGAACGCTCACCCACACCAACAAGCACCAGGTCAGGGGCCCGAAACCCCCCCAGAGCCACCATGAAACCACACACATTTCTTCCCACGAGGCCCCAGCATGCCTTACTCTGTCTGGGTTCACCACCCTCCGGGGACGAAGGCAAGTGGTGGGCGTGGGGGCGGGGGATATTCTCCTCCTTCCCACCCCCACAGGTTTCACCACGGTCGCCAAGGATCTGCTACTCTCGAAAAACCTTGCTCCTGACCTTGAAGAAATAACTTTCCAATGTGTTCATAACATGTAATGACTACATTTAGACAAAGTGGATTGGAGCAGAGAATGTTGCCCTGTCCCCACCTCCCCGGGAAGCTCTGCTCCTCGTTGATTGGCTGGACAGCTCAATAGTGTGCTTATGTGTCCTGGCTGCTGGGAACTCTGCAAAGAACCACTTGGAACTGTCATCGGGTAAACCGGTTTCAGTTTTTCCATGTGTTCGAGCTCCTTCAACCCTTCAGTCTAGTGGAGGGGAGCCATCCTTCAAGCAGACTTCTCTTGTGATTGCTGCAAGCATGATGGAATGCCTTTCTGCAGGTGTTGTACTCGTGGCCCCTATGGAAGCTGACCTTTGAACCTAAGGATGGCTGGAGAGATTGGCCGCTGCGACTGGGCCTCTGGAACGCAGCAGTGATGACTGGCGGAGGCGTTCGGGAGTTCTCTTACCCAAGCTAGGACTGGCCTATAAGACAATAGGGCAATGCCTGAAGTCCAGTTCCAACATGCTACTTTGGGTCCGTATTTTTCGCCAAAGCGATTCAATTCTTTACCAAAGTGGATCAGTTTGAGGAGTCGATTCACTGCGTAGCTGGTCGTTTTGACCAGCTTTAGTGAACTAATATTCTTTAAAATGCAACTTTTGCAGCACATTTTACTGCAAAACTCGACTCAAACAGTCTGTCACAAAAGGAACAAATTGAGATTTGTGATTGTGGCCAACTTTTTCATTGGTGCCAGAGGCTCCAAGGACACGGGCGGGGAAGGGTCTTGCGGAGAGTGCTGGCTCACCTCCCTAGCCTCAAAGGGGGATGTGTGGTGGTGACTTCTCCCTTAGGGAGAAGGGACACAATCTCAATTTGTTACCAATCACAGCAGGGCTAGCGACACTGTGCAAGATGTCACCACAGAACCTTCGAATGTTAACATATTGTGGAGTCGAGATGCTTCCAGGAACTCATTTAGAGATGTGAAGGAGGCCCACCTACATTGCAGGAGTCTGCAACCTCTGCCTCTCCAGATGTTTCAGACTACACTCCCATCAGCCGTGGCTAGCAATGTCAACAGAAAGTGATCGTAGGAGTTGTAGTGCAAAACATCTTGAGAGCCGCAATTTGCAGACCCATGGACAGTTTCCTCATATTTGTAGTTTTCTGAGTCAAGAGTTTCTCTCGCTTCAACCGTTTTAGTTTATGTTCACTTATACCGCACAACTTTACCATTTGCATGGTCTCCAGGCACCGCTCACATGGGTCTGTAAGAAAGAGGGCGCAGTGGGTTAGTGAGGGAAGCAGGATAGGATATGGGTTGTGCACTTCTGTTGATGTTTGCAGAACCAGGAGGAACTGGTGTCTGTGCGGGTCTGCTTTTTAAGTGTGCTTTAATTGTGTGCACTGGCTTGTAGTGTCCGGAGGGGTAAGGCTCAGCATCTGGAAATGTTTGTTGTTTCCGGATGTTTGTTGTGGTGGATGTGCGGTTTGTGTTTTTCGTGTGTAGTGGGTTCTGCCCTTTATGGAGTGTGTGGTGCTTGGGAGGTATGCGGGAGAGGAGCAGGAGCTGAGCGTGGTTAATACGGTTAATTCATCTAAGTGCAATACATTGGCTACCCTCAAATTCATCCAAGTGCAATACATTGGCTACCCTCAAATTCATCCAAGTGCAATACATTGGCTACCCTCAAATTCATCTAAGTGCAATACATTGGCTACCCTCAAATTCATCCAAGTGCAATACATTGGCTACCCTCAAATTCATCTAAGTGCAATACAGTGGCTACCCTCAAAATTCATCCAAGTGCAATAGATTCCGTACATTGGCTGCCCTCTATGCTGCACCTAGATTTAACACAGAGGCTATTCTTGGGTTGCATTTAGTTTTATTTTGTGCTGGTTAACCATTTATTTACAAGGGATAACTTGTGCAGTAAGTTGTGCAAAGCTAATTCGTGCTAATGTTTCATAGGCAGCATTCCATAAAAACACACGTTTGAGTTTAATCGTGCTGGAAGACTGTTTTTCCTGTCCTCCAGCTGCTGTTTCCGTATAAGCGTGCAGCACATATGTCCAGTTCAGGCATCTAAGATTTTGTGACATGTATTGGATTTTGCAATTTGTCAATTGCTCCAACATGAAAAATGCTGCAAGGTGCACAGGGTTACGGTCCTGTTCTAGAATGTGTGAGTTGCCAATCATAGTTGTGTGCTGTTTCTTAGGAAAGCATTGTGTGCTATTCTACTCGTTGTGTATTGTATACTGTGCAGTTTTTGCTGCACACTTGTATGCAATTGACCTAGGTGTGAATTGTACATTGGTGCCGTCTCTCAGGCACAGGTGGCATGCTGTTAAAGTATGTGTGGGTTGATTCTGCGTTGGGTTCCAGGTAGGCTGGACATGTGGGTGGTATGCTGGGGGGCATGTGGGTTTGGAATGCTATGTGCAAACGCTGGACAAAGCTGGCAATCTGACCGTGCGCTGGGCAGTTATGGGGAAACTCGGCCACTATGGGTGTTTCCGCCAGTTCTCTGAATAAACCATTTATTCGTGGCACCTTCTGTGGCGTTGCTACAATCGTACAGAAGTAAAATCAGGCCTTTACGTGGGCAGAGGACACAGGGGGAGGAGACCTGGCAGTTTCCAAAAAAAAGTCCTTCCGAGTCGGGGAGCTGCGGGGGCTCCCTAAATTCCCCTAGTTGCCCCAGCCATTCAGGCTGCTAGACGCCAAGGCATATGTTCTACTTTCCAAAGCATCTCACATCCAATCAGATTTCTCTTGTATGCGTGATATCTTCTGGTTTTAGAAAGAAAATTCCTATACTTGCACCCTTCTCTCCCTTTCTTCCTTAATTGTAGCGTCGACCCCCGCCAGGCATCCCTTTAAGTAATGAGATGCAGCAATCATCACCCTCACACCGTGGGTGATAGGGTGAACATCTTTGCAAAAGGATGCCTGGTGGTGGTAGGTGCAACAATTAAAGAGCTATAGGAGAAGCGGAAAGTGGCCCTTGCCAAAACCCAGTGCTGCGCGTTAGGCCACCCGCACTATAGGCCACGTCCTCTGTCAGAGTGCCCCCAACTCGATTTAACATCCCACTTCAAGCACTGAGGCTAATGCAATATTTGCGTGCTGTTGTAGGTAGGGTGGACTGTACATTTGTGCAGTCTTTGTGGCACATCTGTGTGTTCTTGAGTTTGGTGTAGTTCAGGGTCAGATGCTTTGAGAATTGTAGTCCAAAACATCTGGAGAGCCAAAGGTTGCAGACCCCTTGAGTAGGTGAAATGTACATTGAACTAGCAGCTATAAGACCGTAGGCCATGCAAACGGCAGCGTTGCGCATTTATAACGCGCTTAATATCCAGAGGTTTCTAAGCGCGGACCCGGGGATCGAACCCGTGTTGCACTGTGTCGTCTTGCTTCCAAGGAGAGCACTTTGCCCCTGAGCTATCCTCCCGAGACATAGCTTATCCTTGTTGCTGGTCAGTACTGTTTGGAGAAGGGCTTTTGTAAAGAGCACAGGTAGTTGAGCGCCTCGCAAGACTCAACACGCGTTGTTTTGACTGCGAGTTAATCGCTCTGCAACGATACAGATGCCATCCTTTCATTGGAAGGACCTGCCTGATAGCCACGCTCACATGTAGGGAGAGATTTGTGTTTGTGAGAGGAGCGGGGTCTTGATGCGAGCTGAATGAAATGGAGACTGTTTAGACTGGGGATCTTTCGATTAGCGTCCAGCAGCCTCCCCCGAACCCCCACCCCCGCCTGTGGAACCCAAGCCTGTATGTGCCTGGGCAGGCCAGGTAGATTTGCCTGCCGCTGGGGGCTTTACAGCAATAAATCAACAGGGCTGCCTTTGCGTGCTGTGCTGCATTGCCATGGCAACATGGGCCCAAACAGTCCCGTGTGTCATTCGGGATAGGACTTAAATGTTGAATCCCATTACTGCCAGGCCGAAAATGTGGCGGGGGTTGTTTTCGGTTTTTTGCACCTTTTTTTGCACAAATAGATGGTAAACGGGGTTGGGGTATTAATAAGGCATGGCGGCTGCAGGGGGTCTCCCCCCCGCATTTAACTGCGATAAAAAGTGCAAAAAAAGGCACGAATATGTGTTGTTATGGTATTTAAATTATATCGCGCTCATACACAAGTGTTTCAGAGCGCGACAAGGGAGGGGAACAGGGGGAACAAAAACCAACGGTCTTACTAGGCCCAGTGACATTGAGAACACGAAGTTCACAGTGGTCACGTAGATCTGTGTCATGTACTAAAAAAAGCACACCTACGGCCCCATGTCCCCTATCCACGTTCTGAAGATTGTACCCAGTGCAGGACAAGACAGAATGTTTTCAGGCAGAGCTGGGATTTTTGCCACCCTAAATGGCATCTTGCCCAGGGGTAGCGCACCTTGGATTAGCTGCTTTTATGCGTGATCAGGCGAGACTGAAGTGGCAGCAAAGGCACCCGCCTAGTTGTGTCACCTCCAAGGGTACATGCAGCGACGGCGTCAGGGTCTTTTAAACTTGTTCAAATGAACGAAAGGGGCCTCCAGCCTCAGGGGGCCCACCCGCAACTGTCCCCATGTTGCCAGTCAACAGTCTCATAACACAGTAATATGTTGTTTTCTCTAGTTTCGATTTTGGGCTTTGCAGCCGCGTTTTCTCTTCCCAAGGGATATAGAGAAGTGTTATCACCTCATTGCGTCACTTAATGGATGTGCCTTGAGGTGACCGGTGGTCTTGGCCGCCACATAGACATGGGTGAGGGTCCTGATGATGGACAATCTTGCCTACACTGCAGCGTTCTCAGCCCATGGAGGCCTCAGCATCTTCAAGAATGTGGTCTTCAACGGCAGTGTCCATCGCGCCTCGAAGGACAGGCCACAGGAGATACCGAAAAGGACAGGCATTGAGAGTGTCCCAATGAAAGATCTCAAAGGCTTCCTTCCAGGAGCACATAAAATGCCCTTAACTCCCTTATCCCTATTTTCAGAAAATTCTCAAGAAAAAGATTTCAACTTCCTAGCAAGGCTGGGACCTTTATGGGTATGCAGCAATGTTTTTTTAAAAGTCAAACACTCCCTCGAGCCGCATGCCTATGCTCCCATGTTTGCACGTATTTGTTGATCCGTGGCGAACATCTAGAGACTCAGCCATTCTGACGGCAAGCTGCAGCAGCGCGGACAGCTAGCTAGCTGCGGACCTCATCCTAGATACACAGGATCAAATTCAACGAAAGCACACATACGGTGCTTGGAGTGGGGAACTCGAATTATTTTTCTTCATCAACCTGTGTCACTGTAAAGAAACGCCTCAGGTATTCCACCATTGTCATACATTGCTGACACTTTCACGTCAACTACACTTGTCCTGAAAACGGCACCCGAAGATTGGCTACCTACAGGGGGCCAGAAACACCACCGAGGGTCGACTAGATAGATGTGAAGACAATCATACCACATTTGAAAGTCACTGATGTACTAATCCACACTGCATAAACTGTATGCCAATTTCCACTGTATGAGGTCTATTTGAAATGCCTTGAACAGTGTATTGCTACCCGGCAATTACGGGCAAAAACAAAAGGTTCGGTTGATAGCTGTGTAATGCTATTTTTTATCAGTCACATGAATAAAATTGTTATTGTATGAAAAGCAATTTGGGTGTTCTCTCATGCACAGACCACCGACAGGGATCTGTACAAAGCGTGTTGAATCTATACTAGGCCAGAGACAGACAGGTGGGGCAGCCTAAGTCCCTGTTCCCATCATAATAACAGCCAGCAAGGAGGCCTTCTAGAAATATGGCCTTTCAATTGTATTTTTCCTACTTTTTAAAGCTCCAAATATTTTTTGGGAATAAGAGAAAAATGTCCCACCCACCAACAATGCAGATAGGATTCTAAAATGGACCCCTGGGAGAAGCTAAGAAAACGCCCAGATAACCACTTGCAGTCAGTAAAGGGCCCAAAGAGCGGATGGCTGGTAAAGCGAAATTGTTCTTTATGCATGTGATAGTAAAAAGCCCAAAGAGCGGATTGGCTACCAAAGCGAAATTGTTCTTTATGCATGTGATAGTAAAAAGCCCAAAGAGCGGATGGGCTACTAAAGCGAAATTGTTCTTTATGCATGTGATAGTAAAAAGCCCAAAGAGCGGATGGGCTACTAAAGCGAAATTGTTCTTTATGCATGTGATAGTAAAAAGCCCAAAGAGCGGATGGACTACTAAACCGAAATTATTCTTTATGCATGTGCTAGTAAAAAGCCCAAAGAGCGGATGGGCTGCAAAAGAGAAATTCTTCTTTATGCATGTGATAGTAAAAAGCCCAAAGAGCGGATGGGCTACTAAAGTGAAATTGTCCTTTATGCATGTGATAGTAAAAAGCCCAAAGAGCAGATGGACTATTAAACTGAAATTATTCTTTATGCATGTGCTAGTAAAAAGCCCAAAGAGTGGATGGGCTACAAAAGCGAAATTCTTCTTTATGCATGTGATAGTAAAAAGCCCAAAGAGCGGATGGGCTACTAAAGTGAAATTGTTCTTTATGCAAATGATAGTAAAACGCCCAAAGAGCGGATGGGCTACTAAAGCGAAATTATTCTTTATGCATGTGATAGTAAAACGCCCAAAGAGCGGATGGGCTACTAAAGCGAAATTGTTCTTTGTGCATGTGATAGTAAAAAGCTCAAAGAGCGGATGGGCTACTTGAGCCAAGTTGTTCTTTAGGCATGACATAGGTTCCGAATATTCCTGGCTTTACGGTGATTAATATCCAGAACAGCATATAAATACATGAAGAATTTGGTGCTGGGGCACCAGCGCATTGAAGCTTTGCCCGCAGTCTTGGTGCACAAATGTATGCCAAAGATTTCCCAGAAAAAAAAACATTTTTAAAATATATTATTTTCCTAGAAAATTGTACAACGCTTGTGAAGCACCGAACTGGTTGGACTTGTGCTCTGTGTAATGAAAAGAAAGTAGACAGAAAAAATCTTAAGATTCGAAGGACAAGACAGTAATAAATGGACTCGTGCAAAATGTAATGTGTGGAAATCCTGTGGTGTGATGGTCTTTAACATAATGCAGTGTAACTCACAAGGGGGCTCGGTGTGAGAGAGTTTAAAAGCTACGCTGAAGAGGACACGTGTAGCTCCACAGTGCAAAATAAACTATAGGCACAGACGGCCTTCTTGGGGCCTAGGGGAGGTGTTGAACAATGTTTTTGTTTTCACGCGTGTGATGCTATTAGGGGCAAGAACGCAAAGCATTTGGCACTCGTTTGAAAAGCACCACCTCACCCAAAACCGAAGAGGAACGCCCTGCAAATATTTCCCATCAGCGATCAGTTTCACGGTCAAAAGCGCCTCATAACAATGCGTGCGAATTACAAGACGCCCAGGGCCTGTGCCAGAGGTTAATGGGGTTATGGAGCAAAGGTCAAAGGATGCCTTGGGGGTCCCTTTACAAAGAAATGTTCGGAATGCGAGTGCACGGACACACCTTGTTCAGAAGCATGGGCACTACACATACGGCGTCTTATGTGCGCAAAAGCACAGGGGCACACTCACAGATGATGCAGCGCGCGCGTGTGCGAGAGTGTGTGTGTGCGCGTGCGCAGTGCGCACACGTACATACCAACCTCTCCCACTACAACAGACAGGCGGTTTGATTCACCATAGTCATTAGAATCAACACATCTTTTCATCACGCCTAGAAACACTTGTGTACAGGCACGTTATATCGTATGATCATAAATGTCACTTGCACACACCTATGCTATCACAAAACATCTTGCCTCACACAGCACCGTTTCACCTCTCCCTCTTTTGTCTGTGGCACGTATCCCCTCGTTCCCATATTATCTTTACTCTGCTCAGTGTCCTTTGGAAGACCAAGATCTGGGTGTCCCCACGCAGGGGCACAATACGCAACTATCCAGATAAGCCTCAGCACTGTAACACCACTACAGTGGTGACGGGCATGGCATACAAGCTTTTTAAGACATCACAAAATAAACATACTGTAACTACACCAATGGCCGCATGAATAACGTGGCATCGGTAATAACGGGCACTATTTACCACATGCAGTCAATAGACAATGCCACAAAGTGTCACATGATCACGAGAAGGTGCACTCTTGGATAGCTATCCAATCCAGGTGACCTCCAATCAAACTGCAAGTTTGTTCAGGGGCAAATTCTGATGGCGATCCCATAAATAAGTTTCCCCCAATTTTTTGCTCTGCTAAATAGAGTGCCGTCACAAAACCAGCAGCAGAGCTCTATTTAAGTAAGTGCTGAACTCCCTGCTCCCATTTACAGGGAGAAAGGCTAGGTTACATGATCAGCCCATACATGTTTTAGATATGCATGATTGGTTACACATGTGATAGTGCAGTTTAGGGTTGCAGGTTAGGCTGCATACCATGACTCAATGTCAGTAGGATACAGATGTTTGTTATTCTTTGTTGGATTTCCAGTTTGGATCATTCTTGATCTAATCGGACATGATAGGGAGTTCATGGAGTCCAGCCATTTCTGTGGGTACAGACTTGTGCTAATGTTCACCTTTATCTGCCGGGTTGAAGGGAAGTTAGTGTTACTGTGCACGACTTTGATTAGAGTTCATTCACAGATCTGGCTTTAATCCAGTGTATTCGTTGGTTTCCATAATGTCTGTGCAAGGATTGACGTGTATCACATATAGTACTTTCAATAAAGTCCTGGAGACCTACCTCATTGCCATTGTTTTATGATTTACTGTACTTCTTTCCTGTACATACCATGGATCTCATAGCCTTTTTAATGTGTGATGCTCTCCATGATTCATGTGTCTGGCTGTTGAAATTGGTTGAGTTCACTATTTTCTACTTTTTACTGAATTTTCTTCTTCTTTTCTTTCTACCTTTCTTTTCTGTCCCTTGACTTCATGAGTTGGATTTTATTAGCTGTTATCCAGTTATATGACATGATTCAGTTATATTTTGTTGCCGGTCATATAACCGGATATTGTTGTATTTTAGTTATTTATATTGCAAAATAAAAAAACGTTATACACTCAAAAAAGTCATTTTGTAGAACGGAACGAAGGATTATCATTGTTATTATAATTAGTGTGTTTATTAAGCCTGACTTAACTTCAAGAAGCAACGGAGCACTTTAAAAGTCATAGGGGGAAGTACGCCGCGAGGGAAGCCAATAACAAGGGAACAGGGAGCCGACAACAGGGGCAGAAGAGGGCGGGCATTTTGGGAGCAAGGGATCTACAAACAAGCAAGGGAGGAAACAGTGGGGATCAGATCACCCAGTCCTAGATCGGGTGGGGAGTGGCCGGTGTATGGACCCAAGTGTTAGGGAGAAGCCATTCCTTGAAGAAGAGGGTCTGGAGCTCCTTCTTGAAATGTTGGAGCAAGGTAGCAAGTCTGGGGCTGATGGGGAGGAGGTTCCAGAGTCTGGGAGCGTAGACAGAGAAGGCCTGTCTTCTGGATATAACCCTTTGATTTGTTTCAATCTGAAATCTCATGTGTGGGTGATTATATATATGTATGAGCCACTATGGATTCCTTGTTTTTTGTCATATGATGTGTTTTGGTCATAATATGACACCTGTTTTTATTTTGTCCTTATCTTGTCTTGCTCTTTTATGTAAAACATGCCAAAAGAATGCTGGCCTTGTGTTGTGAGTAAATTCTTGTTGAAGTCGAAGCTGCCCTGTTATGTGTGATTCTCTGATTGACATAAGTCTTTAATAGATCCAATACAGTCACCAAAGTGCTTGATCCAGCTATTGTCTGCGTGGGTTACAAACAATATATGTGTATTGATTGGTGCAACCCTTGTGACTGGATTACTAGTTATGCCCAGTAACTAGTTATATCAGGCAAGAACATTTTCCTGAGGCAGTTCGCAATATTTGATAGAATATCATAGGATTTTCTGGACAGACTCTCTGTCTGCCTTCACCCTGCCAGGCATGAATAAGCACCTGAAATCAGAATGCTTTCTTTAGCCGCTACCAGACACAGCACATACTTTTCCCCTGGCTTTTTGGCCATGTACGTTTCTGCTTTTCTATTGCTCTCAATATTTTTTCATCTCAATGTGACGTATGAATTGTTGAAATTTGATCTGTCATTGCACTAATTAATATTCATTGTTTGTTTACTTGGAACGATTGTTAGTACTATTAGAATTGCTTTAAAATATAGCCCAACTTTGGGGCACTGGGAACTTGTAACTCTCATGAAGAATACATGATTTAATGTTGAAATAAACAAGCCCAAGAAAAATGGCTGATTAATCCCATGTGTGGACTGTGCATACCAGATCAGGATTTAGCCGGCACAGCTTTGCTGGAGGAATATGGCCCAATATTTGCATGTCTGAAAGCCCAGCCTGATATGTCCCTGCTGTTTGCAGAGTGAGCACACAGGGGCTGTTCACACTTTCAGCACAGGCTATACGAATGAATAGGATATGAGGTCTCCCCCGCATACATCTGCAGTAAAATGTACTATGAAATCTCCCTAGATGAAATAAAACTGATGAAATCACATAGAGCCTCAATGAATACAGACATAGATGCATATGGACAATGAACTATTTATGCATGGACCCGTGTACATATCCAGACATGCACACTATTAGACTAACCTCAAATTCGATAAAAGCACAACAGTGGCGTTTTCTGAAACAGTGCAAAATGTACGCAGGGGACCACCAGCGATAGCTCTTACGTGCTGTTGGGTCCCATGTACGCATTTTTTAACTTTGGCAAGGCGGTGTGGAAAACCGAAGAGTAAAACCAGGCAAAATCGCTTTTACTCTTCCCTTTTACTCTTTGTTTTGTCAAAACATAAATGATGCCTGCAAATCACACTTTGCAGACTGCATTTAGTAATGGATTCCTGTGCAATCCACCTGCTTTTGCAGGTGCTGAATCCTTGGCCCCACCCCCCTGCACTTCTTCCTTCCCCTCTCCCTGCACTTCTTGTCATTGCGCTTGCACAAACCGAATGCCACAAGGCCTAGTAGGACCCTTACTGTTATTTTCTCCCCTGTACCCCCGCCCTTGTCTTGTGGCCCCTGGAAACACGTTTTGATGCATAGGCACTATACAAATGCTCAATAAATAAATAAATAAATAAAAGACAATTATATGCAGGCGTAAAATGAGGTGCAAGAAGGAGGCGGAAGAACAGCGTAGCTGGTAACTACGCGTTGTGCCCCTTCTCCGCCTTGTAAGCATTTGAAAAGGGGCTGGAGTAGGAAATGAAGGTGGAAAAAAATGAGGCCTTGTTTTTGTGTCTTCTTTTTCTACAACACCATTACAAAATTACCCCCGGTGGGGCCCACTTTCAAAGCCTCAAAGTACACAAGCAAGGTTTAAAAGTAAGGTGTTTTCCATTTATATCTAACTTTCACACTCCCGGCCTTTTACATGTATTTGGAGACAGAGGAGCACGAAACTGAGTTAACATTTCTGTTGTGCTTTCCTTCTCGGACTTCAAAGAGCACATGGTGTAACTGTGATGCTGGAAATGCATCGGAGGGACAGGGCCTCCGTATCCTTGTCCTTTACTGCTTTTTATCGTGTGTTCTGTCGTGTTTTCCCCGCAGGAGTTCATGTGGGACTCCTGGCGGTGCATCGCTCTCCTTTGGTTTTGGTGAACAGACCCATAGGATACCCTTATGGCACGCATGGGTAGGGGTGCAACCCTGTGCCCCTAGTGTATGTTTCTGGGCACCTGTGTGTGACCCACAGAGCAGGGTACGGGCTGGTGGCAGCTCCGTGCTGAATTGACTGGTGCCCTGAGCGTCCTCCATTTTGGGATGCCCAGGCCCTGTCATTGGAATCAGTAGATTCCTGATGGAGACAAAATGGCCCCCATGGCCTCTTGCCTTCCACCGCCTGTTACCTTGATCTTCCTGAAGTCCCGGGAAGCCCTGACTCTGTCCCTTCCCCCTGACTGGCTGTTGGGTGGAAGTTCCATATATGGTAGTGTGGGGAAGTGCTGACCAGACTGGCTGGAGCCTTCTCAACGACCGTGTGTTGTGGGTACGCCTGTGCATGGGACCTGGGTGAATGGAGTGTGTGACGAATACGCATTCTGTGTTGTGGGTGTCTAGGATCTGGTGTTTGACACAATGACCGAGACAGCCCTGACCGAAACTGGTATGAATGCAATGTGGAGTGATGAATGGCTGGGTACTTCTCCCAATACACATAACTTGTTGTGAGTGTCTGGAGAGAAGTGAATGGCCTGAATGCACTATGTACCTGATTGGCTGCCTGCATGAATGCCCTTCTGACCGATTGGTTGGCTGAGTGTGACCCAGCAGAATGAATGGGAGATCAACTAGTATATCTGGGGGCCTCTCGCTGCTAGAATTCGTGTTCAGAAGCTGAAGTCCACTACGACGAGCAACTGGAGAAACTGAAGCTTGACCTTGAAGCCCTGCTGGATGAGAAGAATTGCTGTTGCTCTCCTTCGCAATCTGAAATCTGCTGTGTCTCCAAGAACTGACCCAGAGAGGACCTGGTAAGGCGCCCTCTTCCCGAGCTACGAGGGACCATCGTGCACCAGCTGATCTTTGCCAAAGCTCCCTGGTAGACAGACCTGCGGCAGGCTGCCGACCCGAGACGGGGACCGCCGCGGAATCACAAAGAGAAGCGCCAGGACTGTTGTCCGCCACTGTCGACAACCACCGTCACCGACTGGAACCGCCGTGCTCCCTTTTGCCTAAGAACTTTCGAATCCAAGGACGCTCTCGTCTGCATCGTCGCCGCTGTATCCTGCTGGAGAAGGCCTGATCGTCGACGCGCCGAGGAGCATCCGCCGGTAGGTGTCCCGCCACCCAAAGACCACAGAGACGCCGACGACTTGACGCCCTTGCTGGGCTACAGTTCTTCAAACTCTTTGCGGTCCAGAACTATCGACACCGAGGCGCCCTTCACGCCTCTTCCTTGCAGGACATTTACGCTTCCCCATCAACGAGCACCGTCAGGAACAACGCTGCCACTTCACCGTCATAGTTCGACCTGTTCTCCGTCGGACGTTCGACGACCCGTGACTCCTGCCTTAAAGGGAGGGCACTCAAGAAGGGACGTCGATTCCCCGACGAGGAACGCTACAATTCCAGGTACATTGGGGCTGTAGAACTATTGTAGAAGGAAATAAGACTCATAGAACAATATATGGACTGGGCTTGTGCTATATCTTTATCTTACAGGTTGCCCAGGTCGGGGGATCTCCACACAGAACTGTGTCTAGTGGTACGGGGCCAGCATTCTGCCAATTGTTCAACCATCTTGCTTTCCTTCCTCTCTCTATTGTTGGTTTCCTCTTTATTGATCTGTGTGACATTTTGACAGTATAGTTGATGCACTTTAATGAGATCTGATAATATTTGTGGTACCACTGTAGAACTGTATATATTTACCATTGTTGATTTTCTGAGCACAAAGTGAGTTATTGTGATAGTGTACATAACCTTGAATATTAATGATATAAAGACTGTGTTTTAACCAATACAGTGTGCGGACATTCCTTTGTGGGGGCTTAGGGACTACACTGTATTTAAGAACCAGCCTGCATCACCTCCTGAGAAGCTAGGTCTTGATTGCTCGACCACGATACCAATAATAGAGAATCTTGGCTGGGGTCCTCTGTGCCTCTCCTCTACCATATAGAGAGCAGAAGTACAGACACCCCCCTCCAGTCTTTACAGTAACGCCAGCAGTGAGTGTCAAGCTGCCATTAAACTAATGAATGTGTAGCAATCCACCCACATTTAGCACCTGCTAAAAGCAGGCGGATTCCAACAGGAACCCATTGTAAATGCCGTCTGCAAAGCGTTTGCAGGCGGCATTTAAATGGTTTTACAAAACAGAGATAAAAATGAACGAGTAGAGGTGATTTCGCCTGATTTTACTCTTTCCTTTTCCACTCAGTTTTAATAAATGTGCAAAGGGCCCCCAATAGCACAGAAGTGCTCATATTGGTGGTCCCTCTGCATGCAAAGTGCACTTTATACAAAATGGCGCCCTGCGTAGTGTGACAAGTAGATACATGAGCAAGCATGCACATTATGCATACACTATAAACATATACAAATATATACAAACATTACACAAATATGTACATACAATTCCAATATATATGCACAACTGCATAGTCTGTGTAACTTATGAAATGCACACACACACCTTACAGACTGGTATCTTAAAACTCCTACCTGGACAGACAGTTCTGTGGCACGTGCTCGGGTGCTTTGTGAAGAATCTTTTAAAGCTAGGAGGGAAAGAGGCGAGTGAAACAGAGGAGTTAGTTTGAAGCAAGATAGTTAAGGTGCAAACAGCTATCAGGGTGTTTCACACGTTTTCTTCTCTCAGACATAATTATGTTACGTTTCTTCTGTTGGTTTGCAGCATTCTGCTCCCACCTGGGCAGTAAACGTAAAACAGGCCCAGTAAATCTAAACTGCTCAGTCACCCCTTTGGGGAAGGCCTAGGTTTGATGGTCACCTTAGTAGAGCCCCTCAGTCGATAGTCCCTTTTCTAAGTCTAGGTAGCTGGCAATCAATACCTTTCTGCCAGAAGTTTGCCCCGTCAACTCTTTGCACATTTGCACTCAACTTACTTTGAAAATCAATGAAAGCATAAATATTCTGTTTTGCCCTTGTCATAGTTGGCGAGTTGCATGTTGATCCAAATGAACCAAGAACCTGTGACCACAAAGAATGCACAGGGAGGTGCGACCACATACCTCAAAGCCACAGTAGAGTCTAGAAGGCTGGCCTTGTGCAAATGCCATGGCGGTGCAGCCCAAGAGGACAATGAGGGGCACTAAACAGCTGTACAGCTGGCCACATAACCACTTAAGCTCAGTCTCTGAAGTGTGATATTTTTCAAGTTGAATGTCTTTGTAACATTTTTGCGAGTACACTAATCAGAATTGTATGTAGAATAAGATGTATAATTTGGTAAAGGTCATTAATTCAGTCAATGAAATGTATTGGATTGTAAGAAACAGTTGCAGTAGTAATCTCATCAAAATAAAGGCAACAAATGGAATGTACGTTCGTTCTCAAAATATTGCACTCTGAATAGTTAGGAATACTAATTACATAGGATGAACAGTATACATGTTTTCAGAAAATAATATTAAAGGGCCCTCAGAACAAAATAAAAAAAAATAGATGCCACATTCAATGAGTTACTTGCTAATGTAAGAACATAGGTTCCATTTATAAAGTAACTGTACGCAACTATAGGAATACTGGTAGCTTGAGATAAAAATGGCAAATAATGATTATAAGTACAGTGTCGAAGATTTAAATAGGATGTCACTAACTCCATTAAAAGCAAAATAAAAGCATATGGCTGGTAAGGCTAGATGCCAAAGGACAGAGGGGGAGGCGCAGACCTAAGATATGCCAACATTTACATGACAGGTGATTTCATTATACATACTGACATGCTCTAAACACATTAATGTCAGAAAAACACTAAGCTACACTTGGTGGTGGTTTAGGATTCGAGGTATATATGTATTTATTTATTTATTTTTACACTTATATAGCGCACAAAGTCCAGAGGCATCTAGGCCTATATGGTTTTCGTATTCGATCAACAGAGTCGCTGGCAACCCATAGTGAGAGAACATACAAAGCGAGAGTCTTTTATATTGTGTGTGTACATTGCTTTGGGTGTTTGTGCATTTCCAGTTTCAAGTTTGCACACTTTACAGATACCATTCCACCATATTTTCAAGGAAAATGTCTTATAGTCTGTCCAGTTCGCTGCAATAGCATGAAAGGCTACAATAAACAGACCTGGCAATTTGGATAAGAATTGCTAAGGTAAGTCTTTAGAAGAGGGGCTGCTGACATCTGGGGAGGCTTTAAAATCAAGTAGATCATATATAGTCTCCCAAAATGTATATACATTAGAACAATTAAAATGCAAATGTAAAAAAGAAATGTTCAATTGAACGCAGGTCACTAATGTTTTTATCCTGTAGAAGCTTATCTTCAAGGAGCTTCACAAGAGTTAAGGAGTCTCTGTGAAGAATTAAAAGCGAGTTTGTGTAAAGCGAGCTGATATTGCAATAGAGCTAGTTTTCTTCCAAATACATGTCCAAAACCTTTCCACAAACCTCCTCCCACTGACAATGACAGGACCATTCAACTTCAAATACCCTTTCTCCCTTAACGGCTACGTAGAAATCATAGGCCTTAAGTAGAGATATCTTGAGAAGAAAATGTGCCCTAGAAGTATAGAGGAACAAAGCAGAGAAAGCATTGGCGCTGTATCAGGAAATAAAGTGTAAAGAGTGACATAGAATCCTGCTCATTAAAAATGCCCTAGCATCCTTGTTACTCTCAGATGAAGAGGTTTCCTTAGACTTTGTAGATTGTTACGAGGAATTACATTACTCAGAATGCAACCAACCCCCCTGGAACAAGACATTTTGTACAGGAACATTTCTGGATATGGCCATTACTCACATGGCTTGAAATCCCTAAACTACTCCATTAATTGCCTAAAGGCTATCAGGCAAATCAAGACGGGCAGTTCACTTGGACCACATGGTAGATCTGCTGAATTCTATTCTCAATTTGCTTCATCCTCATCTCCCAATCTTCTTCATTTGTATCACACTTTTATCAAAATATCCAGGAACCTTTACAGAATCAATGTTGATTTCATTGACACAATCAGGGGAAAATCCTAAATTGTCCAAAAGCTTTCTCACTTTTAAATTTAAACTGCTAATTATTTTTGAATATCTTATCAATAAGAAGATAATGAATGATTGAATTCTATTATTTGTTATTTCATAGATATATGAAGATATATGAAGTTTGTATGACCCCCCTGATGAAGAGCTGTTTTAGCTCGAAACTCGTTGGGCATTCAAATAACAAAAAAAGAAAACGATGGACATTACAGGACTCTGTTTTAAGATGGATTGGTGAAAAATAACCAGATGAAAAATAACCACATGATGTGTATACAAATTCGAATGACTTATTTCACTTTTTTCATTTAATTTTTATTCAATTTCTGGCTACCTTAGTCAGTGATAGTGTGCAGGGGACGAGAGCTTCCCCTATCGTGGGAACTTTCTTGTTTATCTGCATATCTTACGATCCATGTGCCAGGATCGCATCTTCTCCCCTGCACCTTAAGACTAATAATCGTCTCACTGAAGGTTATCCTAAAACAGTTTTAGATTATCACTCACCAGATGCGCGGTGTATATTCTCTGTTGTATTATCTTATCAATTAGGCAAGATATGTACGTGCCCTACTATTTGAGGCAGGTCATTCTCGTTAAAAGGGAGTTTGATAGGAGTTAATGGTCTTACCTAAAATGAGTTTTGTGATGGCCAGGCTTAAGCAATTGGTCTATGTTGATAGTAAATATTCTATAAACTGAGCCAAAAGCTAACAGTTATAATGAGAACATTTCAAAGAATTGTTCCCTCCAGAGGGGAGCCAGAAGTCCAATAAAGCATCACAATTGTTATTCATGCGGGCCCTTGAACACTTCCGTGTATATATCAGGCTGCTCTCCAGTGTTGCGCATATTGATTTGGAGGGTATAGCGTTCAAGCTGGCAGCGTATGCCGCTGATGATCACATATTATATCTTAGATATCCACTTCCATTGCTCTATATTTTTCGTAGAATTCTATACATGCATTCTCCTGCCATCTGGCAGCAAGCTCACCAGAGAAAAGTCAAACATGATGACCCTCAACAAATGTCTTAAAGTAGAAAATAATCATTTGGGTGTGAAGCAGGTTCAGCTGGGTTTTAAGTACCTGGGGGTTGAATCTTCTTTGTCTCTTAAAGACACTATTAAGTTTAATTAAAAAAAACAGAGGAGAAGGTTATGAATTCTATTCAATCCTGGTCAACATTGTACCTTTTATGGTGGGTGGGGGAGGGAGGGTTTGCACCCCGTTAAGATGATGATTTTCCAACTAATTCTTTTTACTGAGCATGTTCCCTATCACACTTCCATCAGCCGACTGTAAACGAAACAAATCTCCGTTGGCCAAGGAAGAGCAGACCATGCATTCGACTCGATCACGGGCAGCTAAATGGTTTTGCCAACAGCTGCCATCAGTGCCCACCTGCATTCTAACGGAGAGGGATCATGGCAGCGGAAGAGAACATGATTTGGAGGGTGACAGCTTGGATACCCTGACTTAGATACGCTTAAACACACAGGAGACGGAGGAAACATCAAAATCCCTTATTTCGAGTCCTATTTTAAAGCTTTTGTATAAAAGCAGAACAACACTTTCTTTGTTTGATTTAAACATAAACAGAGGTACCCTTCCTTGCTCCCTGGTTTCTTTAAGAAAATCTTGAATTAACCTTTTTTTCTCTTTCAAGGATGTTTGAGAGGAATAATATTCCGTTTGCCTGACAAACTGATGCAATAAGAATGGCTGCTGATTTGACTAGAGGGTTAATATAATGTGAGAAAACTATAATCCTAAAATGTAAATCTGGGTTTAATGGCATATTAGGGTCACAAAGAAATCGATATTTATGAGTGAATGGTACTCAAAGAGAATTAAATATATTAATTATTGTGCATTGAGATTGCTGGGAGACTCTAATCCAGGGCTCTTTAACCTGTGGCTCTCCAGATGTTTTGGACTACAAACCCCATAAACATTCACCATTGACTATACTTGCATGGGCTGGTGGGAGTTGTTGTCCAAAACATCTGGAGAGCCAAAGGTTGCAGACCCCTGCCCTAATTCATCCTAAACCAGATATCAGTTACACAAAGCCGCCTCCATAGGCAGAAGGCCCGTCACACTGAGACAAGGTTTCCAAAAACTCAGGGAAAAGGTAAATATGACAGTGTTAAGTGACATCTTGCTGTTGGCAAGACCGGTTCCCTCCAGTGTAGACCGGTTCCCTCCAGTAAATGGTAGGATGTCTCCAGATGGATGGTTTAGCACTCACAGTACCATTTCTTGCCAGAACCCATCGAACCATGAGCTTGAAAAGAGAGCTGTGGTGAGAAATGTTTCCAGCTCAAAAGCACAAAAATATATTCAAACAAAACTACACCGCTGCCCATTTTGTCTTACCGGACTACTTTTATTTTTAAACCTAACACCAGTGGTTTGCGCCTTATGATGCTAGCTCCTGTGGCTACTGTTTTTACTCACAGTGGAAACATCACCTTTTCAAAGGAGGCGTGGGTGTGAGGTCTGTTTATGTTGCCCTTCCTTCTCCACCCCGCCTCCACAATATCCCAGAGCCAGAGTTAAAACTGGTGACCCCAGAGGAGAAAATGTAATTACTTGGAAAAACTCTGTAATTTCATGGGCCAGCAGTGCCGTGGCTGGCACAGACTGCCCTGCAAAGCAGTAGCCGAATTATTGGGACTAACTTCGACCAGTTTTATGACTCTGTAGTGGGTAGCTTTTTGAGTAAGATTTCTGGTCCAGATTTAAAATAAAAAAATCGCCACAAATATTTCCAAAATGTGCACCTCCTGGAATTGCAATCTAACAAAGTGGGCTCCTCATCTAGGTGCAGGGTTTCTTTTTGTGCCCATCCTATGCTGAGCCTTGGTGAGCTTTTTAATTTCCTGCTGTGGATATGCTGGAGAAAACTGGAGGAGTCCGGAGCAAGACTGGACCAGGGTGAGGCACCAGGTCGGCGTAACGCTGTTGCTGCCCTACAAAAATACAGGAGATAACCAGAGATGGTGATAGGAGGAGCACATTTAACACAGCGGAGCACCCCAACCTGGTGACAAAGACATTGCGACCCTCCTTTCAGAGATTAAAGCACTGCTAAGTGACATTCAATCCTCCATTGCAGATTTGCAAGGCAGAGGGGGGACCATGGAGAATAAACTGGAAGGGCTTGAGAACAACCAATTAAACACGGACCTTGTAGAAATGAGATTGAACACCAGGCTAATCGAGGCAAGGAAAGAAGAGGTGCTCCTCAAGCTAGATGATCTGGAAAACCGTGAACGCAGGAACAATATCAGAGTCCTGGGAGAACGTGATGGCGAGTCACTCCTTGAAGTGGAAAAATAGGTGTGTGAATTTGTCCACTTCTGGCTCGAAAAGGAAGGAGGGAAAGAAACAGAGCGAGCGCCACGGGGAGGAAAGCCATATGGCAAAGGCCCATGCTTGATAAAAGTGCGATTCCATCTGTACACAGAGTAGGCAGAGGAATTGGTTAAAGTGAGAGCGACACCTGACATTGCCTGTGAAGGGGGGTTGGTTTGGGATTTTTCAAGACTTATCATGCCCCACATTGTCCAGGAGAAGGTGTGGTCAGACTTCGATGCAGTGGCTATCCAATAAAGGGATTAACTATATATGAGCCTATCCGTTTGCTCTGCAGTTTGAACATGGCAAAGGTGAATCCAAATCCTCTAGCTGTAGATGCGGAGCAAGCACTGAGCCACCTTTTGAACTAGTCAATGGTTGACCAATGCCCCTCTCAGAAGGAAGACGTAGCCCAGCGTTCACTGCAGAGGGGCACGACCCAAAGAAAAAGAGGGGCAGAAAGGAGGAAATGTATGAAGCTGGGCACCCCGTGCCCTAGAAAGGGTACTTGACACCTGAGGCCAGATATAGGGGTAATACAGACGGATCCAAGCGATTGTCTTTCGTGACATTGATAAAGGTGGACTGTGAACTGCAGTGGAGCAGGGAGTTCGACCCTAGTGGCCCTCTGTTTATCCTCAAGTTGTGTGGGTTGGTGTTTGTAATGGGGGGTGCAGTGATGGGGGCACGGAGACAATGGCATGACATATGGGGTTATTTGTTGTTAGATGGAGGAAAGATGGCCACGGCACTTGGGTATTAATGGCGGAGATTGCATATGCGGACAGTTGGATGTTATGGCCAAGAGGGAGCTATTACAGGTAGGTACACTGAATGTCAAGGGGTTGAACTCACCCACGAAGAGGCCACTGGTAGGGCGTGAGTTCAAACGGGATGGTCTAGACATCAAATGTGTGCAGGAGAGGAGGTTAATTGATGGGGAAGAGCGACCTGTGAGGGGAGCGTCCATGGGGGAAGTTTTCTGGGCTTCGGGAATGGTGAAGAAGGTGGGGGATCGGGATCATCCTTCATAAGCGATTGCATGTGAGGCACATAGAGGTGTCCAAGCTGATGAATGGAAGACTCGTAATTGTGCAAGGTATGCTCGAAGAAGTGCATGTGGTCCTAGCCTTGGTGTATAGTCCAAATCAAGGGCACTTGGCTTTTAGCACACATGCTTTGTATGAAGTCTTGGCAGTGAGGCAGGAGTTGTTGTTTCTGGGGGGTGATTTTAACCTATGGGCCGATGGGACCCTTGATAGGCAGTCATGGTGGGAGTCAGAGGTGAGATCTACCACAGGCCAGGGGAGGGGGTTCCAGTGGATTATGTAGTCGAAAGGTCTAACAGATGTATGGAGGGCCACCCATTCCCGGAAAAGGGGCTATACTTTGTGTTCAGCCCCTCACAAAACCTACACTAGGATTGACTGTTTGCTCACGGGACAGATGTATGAACACAGGGTGTGCCAATGAGAGATCTAGCCGCTCGGATGGTCAGACCATGTCTTGGTGTTCATGGATGTTGCAATGAAGGAAGGAAGAGGGATTCCCAGTGGAGGTGTAACTATTTAGTATGGCGTGATCAGGTGTTTTCAGATCAACAAAATCAAGAGATTCAAGACTATTTGAGATCAATGACATGGGTGAAGTGAACATGCGCATAGTTTTGCAAGCAGGGAAAGGCACGTGGAGGGGGCTCCTTGATGAGAGAGGGCTCGGAAGAAGCGGGGAAGGGCTCTATCTGAGAGTACGCTAAGGAAGTAGTTAGGCACCGTTGAGGGGAGACTGCATGGAGGACTATAATATGAAGATAAAGACAGGTCAGTCCTGAAGCAAAAATTGATAGAGGTGAAATTAATAGCAATAGGGGATTACGGTAAGAAAACAGCAGTACTTGAAGTAGAAATGTTATGAAAAATGAGATAAGGCGGATGCTTGGTTGGCTGTGCGACTAAGGACACAAAGGGCACAGAGATGGGTAGAACGGTTAAGAGAGGATGAGGGGAGGTAATACGACGATCCTGGTGACATTGCTGGGTGTTTTGCATGGTTCAATTTGAAACTGTATGATAGTGCTGAGGGAAGAACGAGACGGGAGGTGGAACACCTTGAGGGAATTCCCATGGCAAACCTGTCCCGGGGTGAAGCATGTTGTATGGATGCTCCAGTCACTGATGAAGAGATACAGAAGGCGATCCCTAGATTGCCGATGGGCAAGGCTCCGGGTGAAGATGGTTACACTATAGGTTTCTACAAACACTTTGCAGGACCACTGCTACCACACTTTAGGGCTCATTATAAGTCTGGCGGTATACGTTAAAAGTGGCAATGGTATTACCATCACTTTTACAGTTCTGCCAAATTAGAAGGCATCGGTATTGCCGTCGGCAGTAATTTACGTTGATGGATTTAACTTTGGCTCTATTGCTGCTGAAATCACAAAATGGTATTATTGCCGTATTACAAGTTAGAAAATGGCAGTAATACTGTTGAAATACCAAAATCACAGTACATTGTCCTTCACCGAAAAGGTGGAGGTAAATGCATACAGGTGATGGAAATTAAGCCACAGGTGCACCCAATCCACTCAGGAAGGGTACATTAAGGCCCGCACCTTCCCCAAACACACTTTCCAACAACATCATGTTGTGCACATCATGGTGTTGGATGGTGAACATGCAGCTGCTCCAGCTCTGACTTGAGCTGCAGAGGCTGGAAGAGCAGGACGCAGAGAAGGGGTTGTGGGGGGGGGGGGTGAGATGCCATGCAAGGCCAGGTCCCATACCCTGGTCAGGCCCTCACTCTGGACCTTGACAGACTCCCAGCTAATCACCTTGTACCGGTTGAACAGGGAGACCATTGCTGAGCTGCTCACCCTGATTCAGGAAGACATCAGGACAGCCTTTCTGCTGCTGGTCCTGCATTTCCCATCAACTGGAACCTTGCAGCACACTCTGCGCGTGCTGCATGGCATGTCTCAGCCCACATTTTCGAATGTGCTTGTGCAGGTGCTGGAAGCACTCCTGCGACATGTCTCCCAGCACATCTCCCTGCACACCACCTTGGCACAGGTGAACTCCATGAAGGCACGTTTTTATGCAGCAGCCCACATGCCCAGCATCATTGCTGCTGTGGACTGCACCCATGTGGCACCCCAGGCATCTGACGAGGTATACCGCAACCAGAAGCAGTACCACTCCCTGAATGTCCAAGTCATCTGTGATCCTGACACCCTCAATGCACACTGCTGTGCCTGCTTCCCTGGTTCCACCCATGAAGCCATGGTCCTGCAGAACAGAACATTGCTGGGATACATGGAGAGGCACAGAGGGCAACGGACGTGGATATATGGGTGAGTACAAGTGCCAGCACACAAACTATTCACTCAGCACAATAGACATGCCATGTGAGGGGGTTACCACAATTGAACAATGCATGCCATGTACATACATGATCTGCCCCCTCACATGAGAGACTACAACCCACAGAACTAGGACTTGAGTGACAATGCTGCAGTAAATCGCCAATTCATATATGCCCAACAGGCTAGCAACACACATATAGGACTACAGGAACCACAATGTAACATTTCACATCCCTATACATGGAATGACATGCTACAATACTGCAGAAAAGGAATGCAACACTGGCAGTAGAAATACAATTTACTCAGGTGACCATGGATGTGAAGCCATGGTGGAATAGACGCACACAACAGGCACTAGTACAAATGGAGTGTCGCTCTGCAGGACATGTCTTGCGTAGCAATGCCATGTCCCTAGACCCAGGGGCTTGGCCACGCCTCCCATGGATCTGCCCGGAGACCTCGTTTTCGCACGGACATGCAACCTGCGCTTCAACGAGCAGGAGGCTTTCGGAAGATTCTGCATGGCTGCTGAGTCTTCTGAAAGTGGTCTGCTTATTGAAGCACAGTTTGCTGTGTGTTTGATAACTCAGCTTCGGAACAGGCACTTCCCTGCGAGATCTGTCCTAAAGCCAAGATATCACATGCATGAGCAACTCACATTTCAGCAAGCAAACGACTCCGCACAGGAAACTGAATTCATAAACAGCCAAAGCCTCACATACTTGTTGCAGCTGTCCAAACCGCATATATGTCCGGAAATGTACAGACATTATTTTCTTAGGGCTAGTAGTGTGAACAATGAAAACTGTAGAGCCCGACTTCCATTATTCACTCAGAGGGTTTCTTACTAAATCACTATAAGACATGTTTCAAATTTAAAATTGTGGACATTCTTATGTTCCCATAATGCTCTTTGCTTTTATGCAAATCAGCAGGATCGAGTTCTATGAAGAGAAACTATATTGTGTGACCTCATCCCCGCCCCAAGCCCACTGGACCCACCACTCCAAAAATGAGAGCATTCCCCCAGTAAATAGGTTTCCATTTCCAGCACCGAGTACAACTAAACATCTATCAGGGCACATGCATGGGAGAAACACACAGGCCCACCAGAGGCACCATGCATGCTGCCCTGTCAATCACAGACCCTGAAAGTGACGAGTTCTGTGAGCTGTGCATGATGTTCCACAACAGAGCAAATGTATCTCCTGAGTGAATGACTCCATAAGCAAGTAATGGTATGGCAATTCATGTTGTGTGACACTACTTATGAAATGCATGCAGACTGTCTATCAACATGATGTTGTAATGTACAACACATCCACAACAAGATGACTCTGGATACCCCCAGCTGCCCTGGCTGTTGACACCAGTGCAAAATCCACAGATGTCACAGAAGGTGGCCTACAACGGGGCACAGATCCAGACCAGGCTCTGCATTGAGCGGACCTTCTTTCTGTTGAAGGCTCGTTTCCGATGCCTACATTGTTCTGGATGGACCCTAATGTACAGGCTAGAGAAGGTGGAACAAATTGTTCTTGTCTATGCCATGCAGAACAACATTTGCATCAGGCATGATGTTGGCCTGCCCCCCGACAAGGACATGCCACCCCCAGAAGAGGAAGACTCACTACCTGCAGATATGTGCTGCTACGTAGTGAGCAGTCCGAGTGTAGGGATGGATGTCTGGTTTGGCAAGAACTTCTTTTGTTGACAATTGAAATGCACTTCTATATATAGTCACATTATTTATCACTTGTACACAATAAGGAATGCCGTAGCATTGTTTTAAGTGAACAACTATTTAATGTGCAAATGCAAACAACCCTCCCCAAAACGCCCTCCCCAAAACACCATCCCCAAAACACGTCACCCTCCCGAAAAACCCTCCCTAAACCCAATTCCCCAAACAGCATCATCAAAACACCTCCCTCCTCCCCAAAAAACCCCTCCCTAAATACCATCCCCAAAACACCCATGCAGTGTCTGACAGTTACTTTGGGTGCCTCTTGGGCACAGAAACCTTGGTAGTCAGGTACCGCTGTGAACAGCACCTTGGAGTGCTTGGTTGTGAGCCCTCTATGGTGGTAACAGGGGTGGAGTGCTCTGACCCATGAGCCCGGATATACTGCAGGGTGAGGGTCTCAGCAGAGACTGACGTTGCCTCTGTGTGCTCCCACACTCTCTGACCAACGGTGGTCATGGCAGGGTTGACCTGGCCCAGGGAATGGGACATCCGGCGGCTACACCCCTGCAGGCAGTCCTGCATGGCCTGCTGGCCCGCCAGTGCCTCAATTGATGCTTGCTGCCGCTCAATGGCATCTAACCTCACCATACAGCCGCCATATCGTGCATGGGCAGAGGTGATGGGCTGTGGGGAGGGCTTGGGCTGAAGCATGGGGAGTGGAAGCCCATGCCCTGCTCCTCCTCATTCTGGTCGTTGGTAGGGACGAAGCCCATGCCACGATGGTCTGCTGGCTGCATTGCCTGTGGTGGAGACGTGGGCGTGTGGTACCCTGACATGTTCCAGCCGGAGCAGGGATGGCAGCAATGTGTTTTGCTACATGAGCTGGCTATGGCATGTCAGTGGCAGCCATGCCACCTGCATGGCTGGTGGAGGGGCAACGGTGCACCACTGTGGGGATGGTGATGTCCTCCAATCCTGCTGGAGTTTACAATGCAGTGGTATGTGGTGGTGGTGGGCTTGCTAGCTTGCTCCACCACTTGCTCCTGCTGCCAACTGGCCTGGCCTATGCAGGGGTGGAGGTGGATGGTGTAGCGGCGGTGGTAGGTTCGGCCTCCTCACTATCCATGGACTGTGAACCTGTTGGGAGTACAATGACATGCTGTCAGTCATCTTGAATACATGTCAGCAGGCTTACAAAACACCCAAGGACATTCAAAGTTTTCTACATTGGACTTCACTTGTCAACATGATCAATCATGGCACACATGTTTCCATGTGTTGGCATGCACATTTCACCAACCATGCATGTGCATTCCTACATTTCCCTGCCTCCCCTGGCACATGCATGTACACACTGTGCATTGCCATGTGTTTGCCCATTCCCTTGCCCATTCTGCTCATCTATGCTGGGGTACACACGCTATTGGCCACGGCATTCACATGTACGTGGGGTCTGATAGACTTACCGTCATTGCTGTGGCTTCCTGCTCTGGCCTCTGAGCTCACCATACCCTGTATGCCCTCCATGTGGTGGATGGAACTGGCCTCCTGCTCCCACGGCATGAGGTTGAGGGGTTACACAGCTCTACCTACTGTGGCAACACTCTACCTCCTGTGGCGTGCGATGATGCTTCGGATCCTGGACTTTAAATCGTTCCAGGGCTCACAGCAGTTCTCTGCATCGTGTGGAACAGTGGCCACCGCCGTCACCATATCCTTGATGATCACCCATACCGCTGCCTTCACCTGTGCAGAGGACGTTCTCTGATTGTACCAAACAGCTCCTCAAGTCTATAGAACCAGTAATAATGTGACATGACAGAGGGGTCGAAGGGTTGAGGATGGAGGCCAAAATACAAGCTGGGGATGTACACTGAGGATATTCTCCTCCACTTACGCAACCCGGGAACCTCGATCCCAGTGGCCCTGCCTGTCATAGCAGAATGTGGTAGTCTGTTGGGTTTCAAGTAAAATGGAGAAAAGTCAATTCTCTTCTCGTATGACAGAGAGGGCAGAACAACCAGTAGAAGTCCTGCTGTTGCTTGATATGGCTATTCAACCGGAAAGCCTTAAATACCTGGGGGGACAGTAACGATGGCGTTAGGGGATGTATACAATGCTAACTATGCCCCTATGTGGAGCACTCTCTATAAAGGGCTGAAGGAGTGGTCTTGTTTGACTTTGTCCTGGATCCGACGCCTGAATGCTTTAAAAAAAGACTTTGTTACCGAAAATGTTATATTTGCTTCAGATGCTTCCCATCAGTGTCCCGAAGGTGACGTTCTCTGAGCTGAAACACAAGGCATTACGGTTCCTCTGGCAAGAACAGAAGCCGAGGGTGGCATACGCCACTATAATCATGCCAAAGGGACAGGGAGGGGTGGGACTCCCAGATATGTCTAATTATTACAGAGCGGCCCAGTTTTGGGCTATTGTCCCACACTTAAGCAAAAGGGTAGCATTGGAGAATCATTGGCTGCTTCCAGCTATGGTGGGTGAATGGTTATGGGTACCGAGGAGGGATGAGCTGAGGAGGGTGCACACTCAGGGGGTCTTAGGCCTATTCTGAGATCTTTGAGGGAGGCATACGGAGATGCAAAGTGTCAGTATGTAGCCCTCTCCCTTGAACAATGTGTGGGCTCCTGCGGTTAGTGATGATATAGTGGACCCTCTTTGCTTCCAGCCCTGGTTTGAGCTGGGTCTGGAACAGGTAGGGCAACTAGTGAAGGAGAAGGAGCAACTGAAGGAGGGTTTAAGGGTTGGGAAATGATCAGTCTTCATGTACTTGTTCTCATGGCCAGTAAGTGGAAACTGAGTCTGCAAAGAGAGCTGTCGGCTACTGACAACATCCTCAATACATGCAATATGACCAAAGGTGTGATCTGCATCATATGCAGGTCCCTTCTAGCCGCATCAGGGGGGCGAGCAGAGTGCTTCAGGAAAAGGTGGGAAACATATCTGGAGCTAGATCTTGAGGGGAGGTTCCGGGAGCCTCAACATCAAACTTCAATTTCATGCCAGTGCAAATTGCATGGAATTAAATTGTTATATAGATGGCAATATGACCTAGTGTGCCTGTCAGAAATAATCCAGGTGGTGAGCCCTGGTTGCTGGCAGGGATGCAGGGAGAGGGCTAAATATTGGCACATGTGGTGGTCATGTGCGAAGGCACAATGTTTCTGGAAAGAGGTGCTAGGAGGATTCCAAGCCCTGGATGGGATTGTAAGGCATCTCAACTGTTTCTTGGTGCTGTTTCGCCTGGGGGAAGTGGAAGGGGAATGGAGGCACCCAGGGTCGGATTGACCTCTCAGCCTGTAGACGGGCTGAAATCGTCCCTGGGGAGTGGGGGCCGGTTTCTGCCCACGCCTGGGCCGGTTTGGAAAAAAAATATATATATTTGGAAAAGAATTGGAAACAAAACCACCTGCAACGGCATAATTCATCAAAGCAAGGTACCTAATGTTACCTTGCTGTGATGATTTATTTACATGAATGATGTCTGCATCCAACCGGAGAACAAATCGCCGGGATAAACTGCAACAAGCACAGGAGTCAAGTCGGGGGATAGATCAGGTCAAGGAAAGTAGGATTTCATCAATCTTTAATAGACACATATTCAATTATATCATACATAGTGCTGAAATTACAATAAAAGCAGCATAAAAACATACCATCAATACTCCACATTTCCTATTAAAGTGCATATTAGCTTGATAGTATTCCTAACATATTGGAATAAATACACTGGGAAAATTATAATGGTAGTTAGAAATAACTAGAAAAAACAAAAAGAAAAAATTCAAAAAGAAAAAACCAAAAAGAAAAAGAAAAAACAGAAAAACAAGGGCACTCATCCAGGCAAGACTGAACTATCATGGTCAGATTGGAGACAAGTATTGCTTCTGTTCTATTAAGCTACGACGTGACTATACTTGTCTGTTTTCCATAACAATTTATTGGATTGAATAGGGGACACCTTTTTTTTACCTCGCAGGAGATACTGAGTGTTCAGTCTTGCCTGGATGAGTGCCCTTGTTTTTCTGTTTTTTCTTTTTCTTTTTGGTTTTTTCTTTTTGAATTTTTTCTTTTTGTTTTTTCTAGTTATTTCTAACTACCATTATAATTTTCCCAGTGTATTTATTCCAATATGTTAGGAATACTATCAAGCTAATATGCACTTTAATAGGAAATGTGGAGTATTGATGGTATGTTTTTATGCTGCTTTTATTGTAATTTCAGCACTATGTATGATATAATTGAATATGTGTCTATTAAAGATTGATGAAATCCTACTTTCCTTGACCTGATCTATCCCCCGACTTGACTCCTGTGCTTGTTGCAGTTTATCCCGGCGATTTGTTCTCCGGTTGTATACATGTGAACCCCTCTCCCCTCTTGGTACATATTATTTTGGCTCTCCCCTGGGTTCATGTGGTCGGGGACGCCTATTCTTTGATTTAATGATGTCTGCATCATAACTTATGATGCATGCATCATTCACATGCTGCTGCAGCACGCAAAGTTGAGGGGACCGGGCTGCCGCCGAGCTGGCAGCTGTCACCACGCATCCACTCCAGGGGGCACGGTGCCCCCTGGAGTGGCTGTGCTGTTGCATTTGTGATAAATATGTATTAGTGATATTAGTGATAATCAACCAATTTTAGAGTAGATTAAGCATTCATTGTGGACAATGTATTTTGCCTTTCGCAAGTTGCAGTAATAGCATGTTTTTTTTTCTGCCGTTGTCTCCGTTACAATCACCACAAGACATTCCATCTGGGTGTCCTCGGTCACTTGACAAAATCCTTATGCCCAAAAGCTTCTGTACAGTGTAGAAATATTTGACGATAGCACATCAAGTGGTCATTGACTTCATTTTGCCACAATGAATGCTTTGTTGTGATGTGTCTATCTTTCCCATCTCCCTGGCATGCTGTTCAGGATGTTTGCATGTAAAGGGTAACCAGTGCTCAGAGTATGGGATGTCCTGTGAGTGTGCTGCTTTCCCTATTTTGCCAACCTCTGAAGCCTGAAAGTAGATGCATGCAAGCTTGACATGCGGACAACTTTGCACCAGACCTGCAGATTAACTTAACTGGTCTGCTGTTAAATCTCAGTTACCAGTTTAATGGTATCCACTACAGAATAATTGCTCCTTACTATAGACGATATGATAGATCAGTGGGTTGAGCGCTCGCTGCTGCGATGTGTGTGTGATCTGCAGGTTCGAATCCCAGCAAGGCCATCTCAGCCTTTCTTCCTTCTTAGGTCGATAAATGAGTACCAATGCTGGGTGATATTGTATGCATATTTGTTCTATAAAAAAGAGCTTAAGCATAAGTGCTATACAATAACATTATCATTTGGCCTTGGACATCTGCTTGCAATCACAGTAATTTGACAATATGGATCTATTCACACTGATATTAATGATACATGTGGTGATCCTTTCTTGTATGAAATGTATATCACATTATTGAAATCATAACCATATTTTTCGTAGTGTACTTGGGGACAATGCTATTTGCAGGGCTTTAAGTGGGTGGGGCCTGCCAGGGCTGGGCCCCGTCAGGCTCCGAAACCTTGTTTTGAGGTGGGGCCCTGCCGGGGCCCACTAATCTGCCCTGGAAACCCAGGCCACTACACGAACAGGCTTTTTTTCCATAGCCTGAAGCTCTCGCTCGTGTGCGAGAGCTTCAGGTTTCAGAAAAAAATTACTTTTAGCCATAATGGTGGTGCTGCACCTGCGAGGCATCCCTTGAAGCAAGAGATGTCCGTGGGCCGGCGCCACCATTATGGAGAAAACGTGAGGCCGCTGGATGCAGAGGCCTTATTTTCTAAATCCTGAAGCTCCTGCGCATTTGCTGGAGTTTGTCTTCATGAAAACAGCCTCTACTTCCAGCGGCCTCACCCTTTCAGCCTTAATGGTGACGCTGCCCCTCGCCAGCTGGTTGAATAGGCGAGGCACTGTCCCCTGCCGGGCAAGCCTGTAGAAAATAAATGCAGAGATCAGCACCCTCTCCCCGATGGGGAGAGGGTGCTGATCTCTACAAAAGGCTGCCTGGCAGGGGTGCCAGTAGCCCATTGAACCAGGGCTCGTCAAGGGGCGTGGCCTAATGAGCCAGCAGGTGACACCCACCGTTAGGCTACGCCCCCTTGATGATCCCCGTCTCATTTTGTAGTGCCACTTAAGGCACTGGCTATTTGATGCCACTTGCTGTTGTGTCAAGAGGTGAAAGGTCGTGTTTCATCGCTTCCCAGGATGTCACTTTGGGGTGTGGTCAAATGGCATCACTTCTGGTGATGTCAGAGGTCAAGGGTCGTGAGGCAAAGGTGGCGTCTGTTTTGAAGCGAGGGGTGGGCCACTTTTTTTGGGGTGTCTGGGCCTATTTCTTGTCCCAGTCCGACCCTGGAGGCACCGCCCGCACCTGGTTCATTTCAGCCTTCTGGCAGCCAGGGCCTGTATTACTATTGGATGGAAACAGGAATCCCTCGCCAGTGAGAGATTGAAAAAAACTAGTGTGCCACCAAGTGAGTGTGCAAGTTGCAAGGAGTTCACAGGAAAGTGGTCAAGCTGGCCTATAAACGGATAGAGGCAAAAAAGACTGCATATCAATGGCCGCATTCTTCTGGGCCACAGAGGTCGAGCCCAGCGTTGGGGGCGACAGGCACTTATGCAGTGGCCCGGAAGAAGGAAAGCGCATAGAGGAGGTAAGTGTGTCAATGTAGGTGTGTTGTGTTTTTATGTGTCTGAGGTGGCGGGGGCAAAATGTTTGTGGCGGGGGTGTGTATGTATGTTTGTCAGTCTGTGTTTGTGTATGTTGGGGCAGAGCAGGAGTGTTGCTAGGTCTGGAAAAGATCTGGGGCTATGCTAATGTCAGGACTGTCGGGACTCGTGGCTAGCTAGCCTTTTGACTGTAGCCGCTGAGCTTCTGTCTTGGGCTACAACCAAAAGACCCCAGGGCAATAGCCCCCCCTAGCGACACCTCTGCAGAGGAGGCAATGGTTGTGGAGGGAGGCGACATAGATAGAACCAGAACATGGCCACTCGGATGCACTGGCAAGGCAGGGGGCCGCATCCCCCAGTGGTGCAGGGAGCACCGCTGCACCATGTCCTGTGGGGCCCCATCATGCTTCAGAAAGAAATCCTTTCTTTTTGAAAGAAAGGATTTCTTTCTGAAGTGAAATCATTTCTTTGTGACGTCGGAGTGCAACTCTCCCATTTCACTAAGAAATTATTTCATTTCTTTATGAATTTGGAGTGCATTCGCAACAACTTACAAAGAAATGAGCTCCATTTCTTTGTGAGTTCGGAGTGGAAGGAAAATAAATCGCTACAGTTGCGGCACCTAGCGCTCCAGCCCCAATATGCACGACAGGAATTAGGAAGCTCTCCCTGTTCCCTGGTGCCTGTCTGCATGGTGGAAGCTGGAGTGCGGGAGTCGCTCCTGCATCAGAGCAGAGGCCTTCGTCTGGGAAGACAAATTCATGTCTAGAGCAGGTAAGACATTTACTATGTGTGTGTGTGCGCACGCATGCGTGCTGCATATTTGATCTATGTGTGTATGGGTGCGTGCATGCATGTAAGTGCGTGTTATGCAATGTGTGAGTGAGTGTATGGGTGGTAGGGTGCACATATGAATGAGCAAATTAAAGGTGTGTGAAATGGTGTATACATGTTTTTGCCCTGTGCAGATGCAGAGGAACTCATTTTGTGGGTGGGGGTGAGGTGCGGGGCGATACTACATTTTGTTATGAGCATCCATCCATGATAAAGCAAGCATCTTATGTGTTATGTGGCTAGACTAGCATTTTGGTGGAGCAAGTCTTGCCAATTTGTACTATGGCATTTTTTACTGGGCATCTAGGGTAAAGCAAGCGTGATGTGTTGTTACGTGGCTAGATTGGCATTTTGGTGCAGCCAGTCTAGCTATTTCTTACTGTCCATGGCATTTTCTTTCTGGGCATCTATGATAAAGTAAGCATGATAAGTGGTTTGTTGCTAGACTGGCATTTAAGTGCAGTCAGTTTGTACATGTTTTGCTATTTTGGCATGGTATTTTTAATGACAAAGTCAACCGGAGTATGCCCTTACTTGGGGATACTGCCATTAACCTGCATATGTTTCCTTATAGTATCATTACAAGCATGATGCGCAAAGTAAACCGGAGTATGCCCTTATATGGGAATACTGACATATTGTTGCCGCCATTATGGACATGTATGGGCACAGCCAGCATGAACTTTATTTATACTAGCATATATTGTGGGTAAAGGCATTGTGACAGTGCATTGGTAAAGGCTCCTGTGCACTGTTGGTGACTTGCATATATTGGATTTTTGGATTGGAGTTACCCTGCAAAACCAATTGCAAACTGTCTGGCTGTTTACCCAATGTTTTACCGAAAGTGTGCTGTATAATGCAAGGCCAACATGATATGTTTACTTAAATGGATGAGGGCACTTGTGCAGTCAGTTAGTAAATGTTTTCTCAGTGTGGCATTGCATGTCTCCTGGTGTTAAAAGCAAAGTCAGCATGATGACTGGTCTTACATGGTGGGTTGAGGCATCTGTGCAGCCAAACAAGGAAATGGCTCCTTACTGCAGGATTGCATGTTTTACTGGCATTGGGGGCAAAGTCAACATGAACAGTTTATTACATGGGCAAGCATTTCTTCCGCAGCAATAACATGTTCTTCCTGTGGCAGGAGACTTTTACTTACATTAAGGGCGAAGCCAGCAAAAGAATGTTTGTACATGGGAATACAGGCATATACGGACATGTTATTACTGTGCATAATATAACTGGCTCTGCTCAGAGTTGCCTAGTGCATTTGGGTGTCAGGACTCAGAAGCCAGGCACACAGCCCCTTTGTTCCTACACTAGGTGAATGATTTAAAGTTTGATTAAAACATATACTTGCAACTTTCACATAGCGCAGCGTAAAACGGGCTCCCGCAGTAGCATGATAATCATGTGCCTGGAGTTTGGGGCGTCCTGTGCTTCTGTTACTGAGTTTCGGGGGGCCCTCCGAGCGTGGCTGTCACCCCAGGAACGTCTGGGAATTTAAGGTTGCATTTTAATGCGCACTTCGGTGCCTTAATTCCTAGATCATTAAAAGTGAAAATTAAGCCACAGCCGTTTCTGGAGTAACCTCTGCTGTCCCCCCCCTTATTTGGGTCTTCACTATTTTATACCTTTGGCTACATATGCTCAGAAGAAAGAAACAGAGGAAATTCTACTGGATCCGTAAAATAGCCACTGACAGTATTAGGGCTTCCTGCAAGCATCTTGCTACTACTGCTGTGGTGGAGGCTTTTTGGCCAAAGAGCAGGACCCATTGTTGGGTGTCCTGACCCACGTTTAAGCTATCATGCCACAACATTTGGTGCTGTGGGCTTAGAAAATTCAAGATGGCGGAAAACCCACATGTGCGCCGAAATCCAGGAAAGCTGCGGAGTTTGTGCGCACACCAAAATGGTTGCCTCACTTGCCACCCACCAGTGCGAGAATGAAAGGCCGGGTTGCCATGAGGGAAATGGGTTGCCAAAGGAAAAACAGTAGCGCCGGTTAGCTTCAAAGCGCTTTAAAACCACCATTGGACTACCCGCACAGTAGTCTGAAACCATTGGGAATGGCAATGCTGATTGCCAAATGCAACCTAGAATTGTGGGGAATTCATTTCTTAAATCCCAAAAATGGGTGCAGTACCAGTACTCACCACTATCCAAAAGCCGGCGTTTTAAAACCACCCTGTGTTTCTCTGAAGGCAGGCTCAAAATGCCTATTTTCAAACATTGCAACATGTGCAAAATATTCACTGAACACCAGCAGACATTTGGCAGAATGGAGTTTTGTGTGCTTACAAAATCGGGGAAATGAAGAGCCCAAAACAATGCTTATAACAAAACTGCTATGGAGTCAGCAGTTTAAGTTGCACTGGATTTAAAGACACTAAAATCGAAAATGTTTAGATTAAATGAGTGACCTATGTTTGGTGTCACATGCCTTTGCAATTGTTTAAATGTCATAGTTTAAACTTAGAATCAGCATTCTAGCTGCATGTGTAAAATTGCAAGTTAATTTAAAAAGCAACAAAAAACATGACAGTTAGCTGAAAGTCTGGCTTAAGGAACTTGATTTTGCTTGACAACTACCCCCATCAGGAGTGAAACTTGAGTCACAACTGTGTTCCCAGGCCCATCTGCCTTTTTGCTGGCCACACTAAGGATATGCCATCTATCTGATAATTGAATTACCTGTGCTCTACAGGAGCTCTGAACAAAGCCTGTCTTGACTCAGGCAAAGGTTTTATTACAGCGGTCGTAAAATGTAGCTTCCTCTTGGCAGAAGCTGGGAGGGGCACTGCCTGTGAGAGCAAGCTGGCTTGGCAGAACTGGAAAAACCAGAAATTCAACCTTGTGCTGAGGGTAAACCACACCCCTTTGGAGCCAGAACATAACTCTAAAAAGATGAATAACTCATAGAGCGGACATGTGAAAATTTTATAAATGATACCATAATTCTTGTGATTTTTCTGCCCACAGTTTAAGAGGTTTTTAGAACCGGTGGTATATTCAGGGGGGTGTTAGCGGAAAGGTGGATATTACTCTAAATGTATGCATGTTAAAAATATGAAACTTCATCAGTTAATGTCCATACTCCCTGCGCACATGTATGTAAAGTTGGGTCAATGTCAGAAATTGAAAAATCAGTTAAAAAGTCAATTATGTGCCATTTCTGAATGCAAGCTCTTAGAAACAGCAGATTTGGACAGAGACATGGCTAAATTCAGCCACACCATGTATATGTAATTTCAAGCAACTGTGTAACTGTGAATTATGTCTTTTGTTATCAAATATAGAATATGTGCAATCTGACAGGGGAGTGTCCTATCTGCAAGCCATAAAATGACATCACTCTGACTCACAGTTCCTTCCCCAATCAAGTGAGAAATGGAAGTTTGACCAATTAGAAGCTGAGAGAGAGGTAGGGTCAGTGAACACACCCACATTCTAAACGCATAAAAGCAGAGAGACAGGACAGATAGGGACCTTCAAATCCATTTGCAGCTGGAAGCTCTGCCGGAAAAATCCATACTTACCTCCATCAAATTTCAAAGAGCCAACACTTAGACTCCAAGATAAACAGAGACTTCAGAACCTTAACCAGAAAGGCCACTGCCAGCAAGAGTATTTGTCAGCAGGCCTCAAAATATTTTTGCAACTGAACTCTTCAGACAGCCGGCTGACGCCGCCTGAATTTTGCCAAGAACTTTTGCAAGAACCCGGTGACAGAAATATCCAAAGAGAAGGCAGGACCCGACCCAGAGAACCGGTGCCTAGCAGAGACCAGGCCATTGTATCCAGAGTGCTGACCCCGATGCTGTGAGCAGTTCCAGAGACCAGACGCTGTGCCCAGAGACCGTCCGAAGTCCAGACCTGTTGACCAGATCGTGACAAAGCCGCCTTCCTGTTTAAAATCTCTTGTGAGTACCGCCAAACTGTACCAAACCAAAGCTCTTAGTTTAAATTCATCTAATTCAATCTATTTAACCTAAGTAGAACTGTCTCCTAACTGTCACCTGTCATTTGCATAGCTGTCACTTGTCATTTTCTAGTTGCAAGCTGCACTTGTCATTTTGAGCTTTTAAAATTTCAAATCTGAAAAACGACCTTCACTAAATCGCTCATATCTCCGCGACCGTTTGTGCTAGCGACTTGCAGTAACTTCCATTTGGAAGATGAGATCCTAGGCTTTCCTAGGACCCCAAAACGATCGTGATAGTCCTTGCGGTTCCTCTGTAATAGCACTCGGCGCATCCGCGAATTTTACCGCGATTTGCAAATTTCTCCTCGTGTAAAAACAGCTGCTGCTTGCCTTCCATTTGCCAGAAATTCGTTTAACCTGCTAATCATTCCTGAATCATTGCAAGAGTGAGCCTGAGCTAATATTAACTAGATACCATTCACCCTGAACCTCTGAAAGGGAATTAAAAGCATTTTAGCATATTTTTTTAATTCATTGCCAGCACATATCAAAGCAATTTGGGCCTGTGTTTTCAAACTTCTGTAGTCTAAGCTTGCTGGGGTGAACTGAATTACAGTTGATTGCATTCCTGAGAACTGTGTGTTTCCTCCCATTTCCTTGCATTGCATAAAGAGGGGGGGAGTGAATAGCCAGAGAAAAGTGATTACATTGTTTGGTTGAAATCATATTGAGTATTTTCTATACTGCATTTCATTCATTCAACCTTGCATTTCCTTGAACCCTGTAAAGCATTCTCTACCACATTATACTTCTGTACCTATTTACCACTGTGCTACCTTATCCATTTCATGTCAACTCCTTATTGATTATAGAGAAGCGTGTTAGTGCCAGATTCTCCGTTGTTAATCTTTAGCATATCAGATTAAGTGTGATATTCAATTATTAATTTATTATAAGGTGTGACATATATATATCTATTGTTTAAATTATCGAATAAACCTTTTAACTTGCAAAACAGAACTACTTCTTGGCTCAGTGGGGTCAGGGGGATTCCAAGAGAGGGGTGTTATATAGGGGTAGTCATCCAGAACGCATGAACTGGACATAAAGATATATCAATAAGGGTTTTCATTCAGTATTATAGACTAGGCGTTGACTTAGCTGTAGTGTTGAATTGAATCCTCTTACAAACTGGGGGCTCGGCCGGACGTTTGGGTTAGAATACCACTTGTGCAGCTTAATACAGTGTGCTAACTGACGGGATACATACATCCGGTCGGATCACCACGCTGCATTACGCTGTGAAGCATTCCTCAAAAGGGACACTCCAAGAAAAGTTCTGTTCTGCAAAAATAAAATACTAACTTCTGTAAGTCAGGACAGAGACCAATCTCTAGAATGACGACCTTGGTAGATATGAAAATAGCCAGAGAGCACTTCTTACATAAACTATTTGTGAGAGGTGAATGGGCTGAGCAGGGCCAGGATGCCTGGTTGCAGGCCATCACGCGACAGGTCACTGAAACAGGGTCAGACTTATGGAGAGATCAGGGTCCATTACATGTGGCCCTGAGTGAACTATATATGGCTCCTAAAGCCAAAGAGGAACACAATAAGATTGCCAGGATAGCAGCATACCTGTACCTATATATGGGAGACATGCAGGATAGATGTGCTGAAAGCCAAAATCTGGCAAATAGGCAACAGGTGGTGTTAGAGAAGGTCCAATCTGACCTGGTCTCTTCTGAGCAGAGGCTGCAGGGGAGCCAGGAGTCAGAAAATGACAGCAGGCAGTACATCATTAAAATAAAAGAGGATATGGGCATCCTACAACAGGAAAAGACAGACCAGGATACCAGATTTCTGGCCCTGCAGAAGGAGCACCAAGACAGTTTGGACTCCTTACTGCAGAACCAGAAAAAGTTGGAGCAACAGATCAATTTCAACAGGGCATGCGCGGAGCAGGTAGTCACCCTGCAAAGCCAGCTAGATAGAGAGAAAGAGGAGAGCAATAAACTGATTCTGAAAGACCTGGATACCCAGGCAGAGTTTGATCAGGAGCGCCAGAAAGCTGGTGCCTTCCAAAGGCAGAGGGACGACCTGGCGGCACAAATGCAGGCTCTTAGTCAGGAAAGAGACGCCATAGGCCAGGAAGTCTGCCATTTAAAAAGGAAAATGGAAGAAAATCACCTGGCCCTCCAGGGGCTGGGTGACCTCCAAAAAGAAAACCAGAACTTGTTAGAGCACACCAGGAGGGTGGAGGATGCTCTAGCAAGAAAGGAGCAGGCCAATAGGGACACAGCTCAGGAGGTAAACCTCCTGCAGCAAAGACTGGCCCAGTTCTCCAGGACCAACCAGGAAGCACAGAGGGAAAATGAGGCTCTCTGCCAGCACAATGAGAGGCTCCAGCAACAGGTAGCGATGCAGGAGAAACTGATAGAGTCGAGTAAGGCCTTAACAGAGGAACTGAAGGCACAAATGCAGGCTCTTGCATTGCAACAGGGAGCAGGGGCGGATAGAGATGAGGTTCGCTGGGAAATGGAAACTCCGGAGCATAACCTCAGGAGCCCTAGTACCAGAGGCCCTCATACCTCCCAGTCCCTGGACTCTGCCACCCCCATGTCCCCTGGCGCACACGAGCACAGGGCCACAGGGATGGCAGATTACTATCCAACCAGAAGCATGGGGCTCATAGGCCAGTACCACTCAGGAATGGAGGGGTGGGCATCCGGGTATGGGCACCCAAGTACAGTACAGTTCAATGGGGAACCCCAGGAGAGTAGGCCCATTAAGGGCATCCTGAAAACCTCTACCCAGTTAGGTCAGTGGAGGGGGTACCCATCAAATCCTGGCAGCAAGGAGGAATCTGAAGACTCCTCTGAACTGCGCAGGACACAGGAGACCAGGTCCCCACATTCTGCCAGCCATTCCCAGGCTCGCAGAATCCGGGAAAACCTGGAAGAACAGACGGGAACCTCTGGGAGCAGTGCCTCTGAGTCCGAGGACGAATGGACAAGGGTTACCCGAACCAAAAAGGCCAATAAGGCAAAAAGGGCCTTGCTTAAGGACCCCTTAAAGCAGATTAAGGCGATCAGGAGCGTCATCACGCCTTACCATAAGAACGCTAAGTATTCTGTTTGGGAGCACTTAGAGTTGTTTGAACAAATGATGGAGACTTTCCATTTGAAGGACAGCCAAAGCTGTATTCAATATGTAAAGTGGACCTTCTCCCCGGAATACTCCAGTTTCTTTGCGGGGCTGGAGGACCAAAATCATTTAAGATGGTCCACCTATAAGGCGGCCATCCTGAAACATTTTTCCATTCATAGAAATCCTCAAGAGGCTCGCAAGGCAGCCTACAATTTACAATGTGGGGAGGATCAGGCCCCACAAGAATTTGTGCAAGAACTGAAACGTGCTTTTGCGCAAACCACCAGAAGGGTGCGCACAGATAGTAGAGAATTTATTAATACGTTTTTCCATGCCTTGCCCAAATATATCATGACCCAGCTCGTGAGGGATTTTCACGAGAAAAGATCTTTAGACTGGGTCATCCAACAGGCGACCCGGATCTATGAGGTGCAGAAACCGGTAGATAGCAAAAGTAATGCCCAGAAAAACCCCAAAGCCAACACCACCCCTGCTGCTGCCAAGGTGGCAGAGGTAAAGGTCACCCCCGTTTTAGATTTGGAGATGGGGGGGCCTAAAAACCTACCTGCACCTAATAATGCTAGGCCCAGAAGGTCCTCGGGCCAGTCACAGACAGGGAGCCAGGGAGGCAGCCCCACAAATGGGGTCCCTCGCTCTCCTGATTATGTAAGTCCCCGTTACAAGGGAAACAGACCCATCCTGGGTTATGTGTGGACTCCTCCAGCCCAAGGGGGGGGATCCAGCCAAGCACCTAACCCAGGGAACTTCCCTCCTAACTTCCCACCGGAGGGCAGAAACTCTCCAAATCCTGGGCAGAACTTTTTCCCCAGGTATCCACCCAACTTTCAGCCCCAAAACCATCCATCCTTCTTTCCCCAATTCCCTGAGCCCAGACCACTGAATCCGGGAGAGGGGAGGCCAAGGGTGGAGGGGTACCCAAATCTTCCCAACCCGGGGTATTACCAGAGGAGGGACAGCTACCCTTCCCGGGATCAGCCCAGGGGAGAAAACAGGGCCCCGTATCAGCCTGAGCGGGTTTCCCAGTTAGAGCGCCAGGTTCAAAACATGGCGCGGGATCTGGGTCACATACTGAGGGCTCAGCAGAACCCTCAGATGGGCGTGCCGGCGCAGAACGCACCCAACTCTGGACCTGGTGCTCCAGAACAATGACGGGGGCAGCACCCCGATAACTCACCGGTTCCCAGGGAGGAGGCACAAAGGGAAGGGGGGTGTAAAGCCTTGGAGGAAGCTTCCTTGCTCACTTGTAAACAGCCCCTGGAAACCCAGGAACCGGAAACAAAATCTCTTGCCCCTGAAAGTCTGCCTCCTAAGGAGCAGAGGGGGGGTAGGAGAAACAAAAGACCCAAACAGACTCAGTTTGAGGAGGAGGTACAGATCTTCCAATTTGAGGGAGAGGGATCCTCAGAGGATCCTGGGAAAAGGATCTTCTCCTTCAGAGAGGGGGGAACTCCTCCCAAAGAAAAATGGGTCCCTAGGGATGCAAATCCAGACTGGGGAGATGTGGAGACTGAGCTACCGCCGCCCACCATCTCATCCCAGAACCAACAGCATGAAAATCCCCTGGTTCAAACCCATCCTGGGGACTGCCTCCAAAAAGGGGGGGGCGGCCCAGAACCGGAGCCAGGGGAACCCACAATGGCTCTGATCTCCAGTTGCCAAATTTTTCTTTCAGATTCCCAAGGCTCTCCACAGAATTCTGCCCAAATCTCTTCTCTTGCAATGTCCAAAACCAGAAAATTAGCCCACCAGTTGTCCAAAAATGTACATTATCTGTGCCCCCTTGAGGAGAAGGAGGGAAGATATTATGCCCCGGTACAAGTACAGGGGCAGGGTACAATCTCGGCACTGGTGGACACTGGATCTCAAGCTACCCTTCTGTCCAGAAGGGCCTTTGACGAACTGAATGCAGGAAGGGGAGGGAATTACCAAATTCCTCTCACCTCACTTCCTGGACAACTCCAGAACTTTGACGGGAAGGAAATTCCCGTCGAGGGGACGGCAGATTTGGACATTAAAATTGGGCGACACAAGTTGAAACACCCGGTCATAGTTGTGACCCCAGAGGGCACCCCTTGTTTACTAGGGAATGACCTCCTGAGAAGGTTGTCACCCCTAATAGATTGCGTAAACAAGGTCCTCTGGACCCAGACTAGCCGACCAATAAAATTAAAACAGAGTGTCAACCATGTTAGTTTAAACGGCACCTGCCACATGGTTGAACAAAAATCTGACCAAGTAGAATTTCACTTCCAGAACAACCAGATTCCAGACGTGACAGTAATAGCAGTAGGACAACAGACTGGTGATGGGGGGTCCTCTCTATTTCTGAAAATCAACCTTCCTCCCAGTTTAAAGTGGTATTCCACGCTGGAAGGAAACACTCTGAAGTTCTATACTAATCCACAATCAGAAACTCCCACTCCTATAGTCCAGAAAGATGTGAAATCAGCTCAGAGCCTGGCTGATATTCAGCAAATTGGAGAGCAGTTGTTCATCCCTGTTCAGTTAAATGATGGGAAGGACTCTGTTCTCGCTCGAGTGTGTGTGAACAACGGTAAGAGCTTCATCAGCGAAGCCATGTTTCGCCAACTCCCAAAAGATCCAGCCATTCCCACCTTCAAACTGATAGACAAATGGGAAATGGACCTGGAAGCACCTAATTCCAAACATCTCCTGCCAAACAGGTGTATGCTCAAAATCTCCATTGGCAACAAGAGCATAGTCCACAATTGTTGGGTCGTGCGAGACGTCCCTGCCGCCTTTTACTTAGGCAGTGACATTCTCAATCGCTTTGCCATTAGTTTGGACCTAATAAACTTCAAAGCTTGGTCCCGATTAGCGGATAATCCCATGGGCTTTGATGATCCAGAAAAAGCATTTAGGTCAGCTCAATTGCTACCTTATGCAGTTGAAATTCAGGTTAAAGAGGAAGTCACCATCCCAGAAAGGACTCGACAATTCTCCCTGGAAGTGAAAGTTAAAAGGGGACAAGAGTTGAAAAACCCTGATGCTTACATACATCTAAATGCTTCTCTCCAACAGCAAGGGTTGGGGGTAAACCCAACACCATTAGTCAACATAGAACATGACACCATTCCAATAGAGGTGGATAACAGCGACTTAAAGAGTATTACTCTAGCCGCAGGCACCATTATTGGAATGGCGGTTGATGACCGACATTTTTCCATCGACTTAGGAAATGAACTGTTAGGACCAATCCCCAAGGACTGTTTTGACAGTGACAGGGATGACAATACAACACCAGACAGGATTTTTACCCGGCATGGGGGGAACTTCCTGGTGTACACTTCTTGCCCCTATGGTAAGGAAGATGTGACTTGTGACTTCAGGAGGGATGAGGTGATTTTCCAGGTCCATGAGGGCTGCCTTTCCCACCTGAAGCCTCCGGTCCAAATCAGCACTCTGACCAGGGACTTCTCCACCCAGCTGGAGGAGGCCGCGGAGATAGCCAGACCAGAAGTCTTTCCAGGCTTCAGGCAGATGGTGGAAGAGAGAGTCAACCTAGCTGATGCCTGTGTGACTCTGGAACAAAAGCAAAAGTTGAAACAAGTTTTCTTGGATTTCCAAGATCTCTTTGCGGTAGACTCATATGACTGCGGTCGCACTGACATCCACACCACAACAATCCCCACGGACCCTGGCATGACTCCTGTGTTTGTGAAGCAATATCGCTTGCCTCTCGCATCAATGGAGTCCCTTACTGAAATAATTAAGAACCTTGAGTCCCGGGGAATAATCCGTCCAGTCCACAGCACCTTCAATAACCCGGTGCTGGGAATATTGAAGCCGAACGGCCAGTGGAGACTCTGTGCTGACCTTAGGGAGCTCAACAAACGGGTCCATACTTCCCGATGGCCTCTGCCCTACATTGACCAAGGGCTGGCCCAGATCCAGGGGTCACAGGTATTCACTGCAATAGACCTGACCAATGGGTACTGGACCGTGCCTGTCAGCAGGGAGGACCAATACAAACTGGCTTTTACCTTTGGGGGCCAGCAGTACACCTGGACCCGGACTCCCTTCGGATACCTTAACTCCGGTAATGAATTCAACATTTTCCTACATAAGGCCATGCCCGACCTGGGTGCGAGGGGTAACCTGGCTTATGTAGATGATGTCCTCATCAAAAGTTCATCTGTGGAGGAACACATAGCGGAGATCCGTTATGTTCTGACCCAGTTGAGAGCCGCCGGAGCAAAACTTTCCTTTCAGAAAGCACAGTGGTGTAGAACCCGTGTTAATTTCTTGGGGCATGAGATTACTCCTCAGGGTCTCTGTCCCCAGGAAAAGAAAGTGGAAGCACTTCAAAAATTGAAAGACCCCACAACTCTGCGGGAACTAAGGAGCCTCCTTGGACTGACTAATTACAGCAGAAAGTTCATTGAGGGCTACGCAGAGATTACCAGACCCCTGATTCATCTCCTGAAGGGGGGGGTCAAGTGGGAATGGGGTCCAGAACAATCCGAGGCAGTAAGACAACTCAAAAGAAGCCTCTCACAAGCGCCTTGCCTAGCTTACCCTGTCAGAAACAAGGAGTTCTTCCTGGAGACAGGGTTCTCTAATACGTGCTTGACGGCAGTATTATACCAAAAGCATGACAAGGTCAATAAAGTAATCTCCTATGCGAGCAAAACTTTATCCTCTGTGGAGGAGAAATTCAACGATTGTGAGAAGGCACTCCTGGCAACGGTGTGGGCATTGAAGAATTACCGCCCGTTTATCCAGGGGGAACACATCATAGTGGAGACTCCACACCAGCCTCTGCAATATCTCCAAAGTGATAGAATCCGGGCCGGAAATGTGAGTAATTCCCGAATTACTTCCTGGATTCTGTCAATGCAAGGCTTTCCTGTGGAGGTCAGATATGGCCAAAACAAGAAGAGTCCCCTCGCGCAAGGTCTGGCTGACTTGCATGATTGTGCCAGAGAAAACTGTCTCGAGGACGAAAGTCTAAAAATAAAGGACAACATGGAGGCATACCTTAATTCCCCCCACAAAGTCTTTGAAGAAGACAAGTGTGAGGGAATGCCCACTGTGTATGTGGATGGATGCTCTTACCATGTTGACAACGACGGGGAGAAAGAACTGGTGGCCGGCGTAGGGAATGCATGGGTGAATGAGTCCCCAGAACCCTCCGCTGGATACAAAATTGGTCCCCGAAGTAGTCAGGTGGCAGAATTGATGGCTGTGCATCAGGCCATCCTCACTGCTGTCCAGCATCAACTCCACGAACTGGTCATAATCACAGATTCGGATTATGTACGGAACGGGTTCGTGGAGCACCTGGTTAATTGGAAAACCAGAGGCATGTTATGTGCTAACAACAAACCCTTGAAACATGGGAAGTTGATCCAAAACATTGATGATCTGGTCACCTCGAATGAGATGACCATCTATTGGAAAAAGATCAAGGGTCATTCCAAAGTAGAGGGACCAGACAAAACTGGAAATGACTTAGCTGATCAGTTGGCCAAAACCGGGGCCATCCAAGGGGATCTAATTGATATTGAGTCCCTGTTGGGGGAAATCCAGGTCACTGCTATCACTAGGTCCCAGACAAATGCTCACAATGACCTTTCAATTGCACAATGGAGTAAGGAGACCCCTGATGCTGATTTGATTACAGCTCAGAAGGGGGATCCAATAATTGGTAAATTTTACCAGCACCTTGAGGACCCTGAGAACTTTCCCCTGACGGATACCGATTACATTGGGAAAGAGGACCTAAGAGTGTTGATGAAATGTCCAAAAATGTTCCGAATCCAAGACGGTTTGCTGGTAAGGAAATCCAAAGCTGGCCACGATCAGTGGGTGGTTCCTACCTCATTCCGAAGCCTGATGTTAAGTCACGCCCATGATGCGGCCACCGCCGGTCATAGGGGGTTTCACACAACATTGGAAATCTTAAGAGAGGTTGCATACTGGCCACACATGGGGCAGGACCTCGACCAATATTTGAAGGGGTGTCTTGTGTGTGCACAATTTCAGCCATCATCCCTCACGCACCGTGCGCCTCTCCAAAAGAGGGGGATGACACTGCCATGGTCAGATTTACAAATCGACTTCGTAGGCCCCGTGATTCGCTCGGCTAGGGGGAATAAGTACATGTTGACTGTGACATGCTTGTTTACCAAGTGGGTGGAATGTCTCTCAGCCCCAAACTGCAAGGCAGAAACGGCAGCTGCCTTGATGATTAACCACATCTTTTCCCGTTTTGGTCTACCTCAAAGGATTGAGTCAGACAGAGGTAGCCACTTCACCAGTGAAGTAATGACAAAGATGTGGGAGATACTGGGGGTCAAAAGGAAGTTACATATTGCTTACAGGCCAGCTTCTTCTGGAGCAGTAGAGAGGTATAACCGAACCATTGTGAGCATATTAAAGAAGTTTGTGGCAGATTCTGGGCCAAGTTGGGATATCCGATTACCTCTGGTCCTAATGGCTATCAGATCTACCCCTTCATCTGCAACCAAAATGTCACCATTTGAGTTGATGACTGGGCGCAAGATGGTGCTTCCTCAGCATTTGCTCTACAGGACCCAAGAGCAGACACTGATAAATGCCTCCACTACTCATGAGTATGTGGAGAATTTAAGGAAACACCTCCAACATGCTTTTGCTTATGCTCAGCGGAATCTAGAAAGATCAGCTGATAGCATGAAGACCCACTATGACCTGAAAACTTCCAGGAAGGAATATCAGGTGGGGGACCGGGTCTATCTATACAACTTCCAAAGGAACCAGGCCAAGCAGCGCAAATTTTTGCCTACATGGAAGGGACCATTCGAGATCATAGACAAAATCTCCCCTGTGGCCTACAAAATCCACATCCCCAAAGGTCCTTTGGCAGCGGGGGAAGACAAGTGGGTCCACATAAACCAGTTGAAATGTTGCCATCCCAGGCACACTCTGCAACAACTGGAGGAATCCTCTGGAATCCTAGCGGGTACTGTCTCAGACTAATTCTGTTCCAATCATAAAACATACCACATCTAGTCTCTAAAATATTGTGATTTGCATGAAACTGTCTCTTAGTTATACTGTTTTTTATCAAAATAAGAATGTAATGTTTCGTCATGATGAAATGCATATGCTGTCCCACCATCTCAACAGTGGTGGAAAAACGTCTATGAGTAGGTATTGCCGCTCTTCCTTTGTCGTCCTAGGAGAAAGAAGACCTTGAGACTGGCCAAGGAGGACGATCCGGAGACCGGGAACGAAGATCCAATGGGCCCAGTGGACCGCCCAATACTCCCATCAGGACTGGCGAGGAGAACCGATCGATCAGTACCGGATGGAGAAGAAGATGCTGAACTGTGCCATCTACAGAAGAGGAAGAAGATTATGCGGACAGACCGGTGCGTGGGTCAAAACCCTTGGGCACGCGACTCCCCATCGACTCAAATTCAAAGTGCAGTCGCGTGGGGGGGCTTGTTGGGTGTCCTGACCCACGTTTAAGCTATCATGCCACAACATTTGGTGCTGTGGGCTTAGAAAATTCAAGATGGCGGAAAACCCACATGTGCGCCGAAATCCAGGAAAGCTGCGGAGTTTGTGCGCACACCAAAATGGTTGCCTCACTTGCCACCCACCAGTGCGAGAATGAAAGGCCGGGTTGCCATGAGGGAAATGGGTTGCCAAAGGAAAAACAGTAGCGCCGGTTAGCTTCAAAGCGCTTTAAAACCACCATTGGACTACCCGCACAGTAGTCTGAAACCATTGGGAATGGCAATGCTGATTGCCAAATGCAACCTAGAATTGTGGGGAATTCATTTCTTAAATCCCAAAAATGGGTGCAGTACCAGTACTCACTACTATCCAAAAGCCGGCGTTTTAAAACCACCCTGTGTTTCTCTGAAGGCAGGCTCAAAATGCCTATTTTCAAACATTGCAACATGTGCAAAATATTCACTGAACACCAGCAGACATTTGGCAGAATGGAGTTTTGTGTGCTTACAAAATCGGGGAAATGAAGAGCCCAAAACAATGCTTATAACAAAACTGCTATGGAGTCAGCAGTTTAAGTTGCACTGGATTTAAAGACACTAAAATCGAAAATGTTTAGATTAAATGAGTGACCTATGTTTGGTGTCACATGCCTTTGCAATTGTTTAAATGTCATAGTTTAAACTTAGAATCAGCATTCTAGCTGCATGTGTAAAATTGCAAGTTAATTTAAAAAGCAACAAAAAACATGACAGTTAGCTGAAAGTCTGGCTTAAGGAACTTGATTTTGCTTGACAACTACCCCCATCAGGAGTGAAACTTGAGTCACAACTGTGTTCCCAGGCCCATCTGCCTTTTTGCTGGCCACACTAAGGATATGCCATCTATCTGATAATTGAATTACCTGTGCTCTACAGGAGCTCTGAACAAAGCCTGTCTTGACTCAGGCAAAGGTTTTATTACAGCGGTCGTAAAATGTAGCTTCCTCTTGGCAGAAGCTGGGAGGGGCACTGCCTGTGAGAGCAAGCTGGCTTGGCAGAACTGGAAAAACCAGAAATTCAACCTTGTGCTGAGGGTAAACCACACCCCTTTGGAGCCAGAACATAACTCTAAAAAGATGAATAACTCATAGAGCGGACATGTGAAAATTTTATAAATGATACCATAATTCTTGTGATTTTTCTGCCCACAGTTTAAGAGGTTTTTAGAACCGGTGGTATGTTCAGGGGGGTGTTAGCGGAAAAGTGGATATTACTCTAAATGTATGCATGTTAAAAATATGAAACTTCATCAGTTAATGTCCATACTCCCTGCGCACATGTATGTAAAGTTGGGTCAATGTCAGAAATTGAAAAATCAGTTAAAAAGTCAATTATGTGCCATTTCTGAATGCAAGCTCTTAGAAACAGCAGATTTGGACAGAGACATGGCTAAATTCAGCCACACCATGTATATGTAATTTCAAGCAACTGTGTAACTGTGAAATATGTCTTTTGTTATCAAATATAGAATATGTGCAATCTGACAGGGGAGTGTCCTATCTGCAAGCCATAAAATGACATCACTCTGACTCACAGTTCCTTCCCCAATCAAGTGAGAAATGGAAGTTTGACCAATTAGAAGCTGAGAGAGAGGTAGGGTCAGTGATGCTAGAACACACCCACATTCTAAACGCATAAAAGCAGAGAGACAGGACAGATAGGGACCTTCAAATCCATTTGCAGCTGGAAGCTCTGCCGGAAAAATCCATACTTACCTCCATCAAATTTCAAAGAGCCAACACTTAGACTCCAAGATAAACAGAGACTTCAGAACCTTAACCAGAAAGGCCACTGCCAGCAAGAGTATTTGTCAGCAGGCCTCAAAATATTTTTGCAACTGAACTCTTCAGACAGCCGGCTGACGCCGCCTGAATTTTGCCAAGAACTTTTGCAAGAACCCGGTGACAGAAATATCCAAAGAGAAGGCAGGACCCGACCCAGAGAACCGGTGCCTAGCAGAGACCAGGCCATTGTATCCAGAGTGCTGACCCCGATGCTGTGAGCAGTTCCAGAGACCAGACGCTGTGCCCAGAGACCGTCCGAAGTCCAGACCTGTTGACCAGATCGTGACAAAGCCGCCTTCCTGTTTAAAATCTCTTGTGAGTACCGCCAAACTGTACCAAACCAAAGCTCTTAGTTTAAATTCATCTAATTCAATCTATTTAACCTAAGTAGAACTGTCTCCTAACTGTCACCTGTCATTTGCATAGCTGTCACTTGTCATTTTCTAGTTGCAAGCTGCACTTGTCATTTTGAGCTTTTAAAATTTCAAATCTGAAAAACGACCTTCACTAAATCGCTCATATCTCCGCGACCGTTTGTGCTAGAGACTTGCAGTAACTTTCATTTGGAAGATGAGATCCTAGGCTTTCCTAGGACCCCAAAACGATCGTGATAGTCCTTGCGGTTCAGATCTAAACGAATTTTACCGCGATTTGCAAATTTCTCCTCGTGTAAAAACAGCTGCTGCTTGCCTTCCATTTGCCAGAAATTCGTTTAACCTGCTAATCATTCCTGAATCATTGCAAGAGTGAGCCTGAGCTAATATTAACTAGATACCATTCACCCTGAACCTCTGAAAGGGAATTAAAAGCATTTTAGCATATTTTTTTAATTCATTGCCAGCACATATCAAAGCAATTTGGGCCTGTGTTTTCAAACTTCTGTAGTCTAAGCTTGCTGGGGTGAACTGAATTACAGTTGATTGCATTCCTGAGAACTGTGTGTTTCCTCCCATTTCCTTGCATTGCATAAAGAGGGGGGGAGTGAATAGCCAGAGAAAAGTGATTACATTGTTTGGTTGAAATCATATTGAGTATTTTCTATACTGCATTTCATTCATTCAACCTTGCATTTCCTTGAACCCTGTAAAGCATTCTCTACCACATTATACTTCTGTACCTATTTACCACTGTGCTACCTTATCCATTTCATGTCAACTCCTTATTGATTATAGAGAAGCGTGTTAGTGCCAGATTCTCCGTTGTTAATCTTTAGCATATCAGATTAAGTGTGATATTCAATTATTAATTTATTATAAGGTGTGACATATATATATCTATTGTTTAAATTATCGAATAAACCTTTTAACTTGCAAAACAGAACTACTTCTTGGCTCAGTGGGGTCAGGGGGATTCCAAGAGAGGGGTGTTATATAGGGGTAGTCATCCAGAACGCATGAACTGGACATAAAGATATATCAATAAGGGTTTTCATTCAGTATTATAGACTAGGCGTTGACTTAGCTGTAGTGTTGAATTGAATCCTCTTACACCATGGCAGTTTATTGTTGGAGATAACTCTTCGTCTCACAGCAAAAACATGGGCGATGAAACTTGAGATGTTCCAGGTTCCATCAATTTTGCTCATGGTCATTTATGACGTTCCATTTGGATCTGACTTTATCTTGCATTAAGCAGGTAATTATTTGCAAATGTTTTCTTCTGAATCTATAAAGACGTTTGGAAATCTGCTGCACCTGCCTGGAGAAGGTCCCGAGTTGCTTCCTGGATCTGGTTATTAGTGTCCAGTCGTACATTATAATGTCAGTGGCTTTTTATCTGATCCAGTGGAATTTACTCTGCTTCTTTCTGCGAAGCATATTGTAATTGTAATTGTTTATTTATATAGCGCCTATACAAAGGAAAGTGTTTCAAAGTGCTCAAGGAGGGTGGGAAGAAGGGGAAAACACAGCAGTCGCTCAGAGCCCTTGAGATTCTGAGACGGTAATAGCACAGGCAGAGTAAGTGCATAACAAACATTTAACATTTGAGACACAGCAAAAAGGACTGACTACGAATCTGCAGTTTTACAAGTGCAAGGGGAGAACAGACAGACGATCTTCAGGCATGTTGCATTTGGATCATGCAAGTGCGTCGAGGGTAACAGGGAGGGGGAGGTCCAAGTGCACCCAGTCGGTGAAGAATGGGGTAAGTTCAGAGAGAGCCACTCTCTTGGGTTATTTCTAAGTGCTGTGAAGGTGGGGGTGTAGGGCCCTGAGGCAAGTGCAAGAGAGAGGACTAGTGGGGGTACCTGGGACCTGTGAGACTCTGAGGTACACCAGGCGGCCAGTAGCAAGCTGTAAGGAAGAGGAGGGAGAGATGAAGAGAGCCGAGAGCTATGTGAGCAGGGTAGAGGGAGTGCGAAGGAAGAGAAGAGGAAGATCTTTAGAAGCTTGCAGAACTTAAGAAGGTCAGGCTCAAGACGGAGATTGGAGGCAGGGAGGCTATTCCAGAGGGAGACACCTGCTGAGGATAGGGATCTCCCTCCAAATCTCTGCTTGGAGAACCAGCTCCAAGCTCCAAATAACCCATATTCTGCAACTCAATCCAGAAGAAACCATTTGTAACTGATCCACTGTAAATTGATGCTAAGTCGTTGCTCACTCCTATTTGCAACGAGTGCTAGAGTTTGTATCTGATAGGACTGTAGTCACTTTCTTTAGCAAATTAACAAGAGGGGCCCTAGGAGTCCCTTTGCCAGACATTAGTCCTGGTTACGAGAGACTTACCCAGAGTCTTTAGCTCACTATCTTTCACAGAGAAGAAATATCCCCAACATATCAGTCTTTGTCCTACCCTGGGGCAGTCCAGCACCGAAATGCTAGGCAATTCCCCTCTGAACAAGAGCACCAACAGAAACCCCAGACACGTGTTTCGGTCTGGTTGGACCTCATCAGTAGGGTGGATCTGTGCCTCTCTAAGAATAGTGAGCAAGGTGTCCACGTCTGGATTCCCCTAGTAATTTAGGGTGAGACCCAAAGTTACTTAAATATGCAAATTAACAAGGGGGGGTCCTGGGAGTCCTTCTGCCAGACATTAGTCCTGGTTATGAGAGACTTACCCAGAGTCTTTAGCTCACTATCTTTCACAGAGAAGAAATATCCCAAACATATCAGTCTTTGTCCTGCCCTTGGGCAGTCCAGCACCGAAATGCTAGGCAATTCTTCTCTGAACAAGAGTACCAACAGAAACCCCAGACACGTGTTTCAGTCTGGTTGGACCTCATCAGTAGGGTGGATCTGTGCCTCTCTAAGAATAGTGAGCAAGGGGTCCACGTCTGGATTCCCCTAGTAACTTCGGGTGAGACCCAAAGTTACTTAAATATGCAAATTAACAAGGGGGGGTCCTTGGAGTCCTTCTGCCAGACATTAGTCCTGGTTATGAGAGACTTACCCAGAGTCTTTAGCTCACTATCTTTCACAGAGAAGAAATATCCCAAACATATCAGTCTTTGTCCTGCCCTTGGGCAGTCCAGCACCGAAATGCTAGGCAATTCTTCTCTGAACAAGAGTACCAACAGAAACCCCAGACACGTGTTTCAGTCTGGTTGGACCTCATCAGTAGGGTGGATCTGTGCCTCTCTAAGAATAGTGAGCAAGGGGTCCACGTCTGGATTCCCCTAGTAACTTCGGGTGAGACCCAAAGTTACTTAAATATGCAAATTAACAAGGGGGGGTCCTTGGAGTCCTTCTGCCAGACATTAGTCCTGGTTATGAGAGACTTACCCAGAGTCTTTAGCTCACTATCTTTCACAGAGAAGAAATATCCCAAACATATCAGTCTTTGTCCTGCCCTGGGGCAGTCCAGCACCGAAATGCTAGTCAATTCTCCTCTGAACAAGAGTAACAACAGCAACGCCAGACATGTGTTTCGGTCTGGTTGGACCTCATCAGTAGGGTGGATCTGTGCCTCTCTAAGAATACGTGTCTGGGGTAAGGTTTTCACCCAGGACGGGGCACGGAGAGTGTCCAATTGTCTGTTGTCGATGACCTGGCCAGACTGGTGGGAGGCGGTGGAATGGCTAAATTGATTTTGTTAGACCTGTCGGTGACCTTTGACACCATCGACCACCAGATCCTGCTTGCTCGCTCGGTCTCAGCTGGCCTCTCTGGGTCTGTTTTAGCCTGGTTTTGCTCCTTCCTGAATAATAGGGGCCAAACCCTCTCACTTAATTCTTTTTCTTCAGCTTCTTGTTCTTTATTCTTGTGGTGTTCCACAGGATTCCTCCCTGTCCCCTTCACTTTTTAACAGCTATTTACAGCCCTTGATCTACCTCATCTGTTCCCTCGGCTTCAGGTGGTACTCGTATGCCGATGGCCCCCAGATCCTGGTTCGTTTAGATCTGAACCAGGCAGAGGTGTCATCGTGCTCGGTGGCCATTGGGGACTGGAGGAGTAGGAATTGGCTGAAATTGAATGGGGACAAAACCAAGGTTTTGGTGGTGGGTTCCCCCCCAACCCAGCTCTCTGGACTCAATCTTTTTGGCCTTCTACACTGGGTGATTTCCCTCTCCCTGTGTCGGTCGTTAAAAATCTTGGGGTTACTCTATCATCTACTTTGTCTATGGCTGCTCAGGTTGGAGTAGTGTGTAAGGTTGGCCATTTTCATCCAAGGATTCTGCGCAGGGTCTTACCCTTTTGCCATTCCATCTTAGACCTCTTGTGGTGGCCTCACTGGTGCTAAGCCATATAGACTGCTGTAACTCCTTGTTCTTGGCTCAGCCGGTAGGGCTTCCCCACCAGTTGCAGTTGTTGCAGCATCTTGCCGCTAGGGTGGCCACTAACACTCTTTATGGTGCCCATATCACTCCAGTCCTGCGTTCCCTCCACTGGCTTCCTGTCACCAGGTGCATAGAATTTAAGGCCTCTGCCTCGTTCATCAGGCCTTCTAGCATCAGGAGGCGGATTATCTTTTGGATAAATTCCCTCCATACCTCTGTACCGGAGCCCTTCGCTAGGGGAGTGCCGGTTTCATCTCTGTCCCTAGGATCCATCTTTCTCAAGGGGGCACTCGTGCCTTTTCTGTGGCGGCTGTCAAACTCTGGAACACGCTCCCTCCGGCTCTGAGATCTAATCCTAACCATTTGCAATACAGGCGGCTCTTGAAAACGTTTCTCTTCTACAAACATCCCGGACCAGTTAGCTGTGTTGATGTCTTAGCGCCAAGATGCCTTCGGGCCTATGAGTGTTTTATAAAACTTTATAACATAACAATGCTACAGATCAGTGCGTCTGCCTAGATCAGCCTCTTGATGGAGCCACCTTGGGAAGATGGTTTCTCACTTGTGCACTGGACCTGGCTCTCCTTGAGATGGTTGCATCGGTATTGGCCAAAGGTTTGCACTTTCAATAAAAGAGCACGCATCCAGCTTGTATGTGGATGAGAAATCAGACCCGCTATATGCCTTTGGCTGTTCCGCAAACGTGCGTTAACAAGCATGGCCAAAGCCAAACTATGTTTTAGAGCAGAATGGAAACAGCCTGCAGGTACTCTGCAGTGGGAGGAGGTGTGAATCAGTGGCAGACACAGTACTGAGGAGTAGGAGGGGCCTGAGAGAAAAGGGGAGGCAAGATTCATGCTGGAGACAATGAACAATGAAGTGGGTGGGAGCTATGGAGACATTATGCAGTGGAGCACTCAGAATCCAATTACTTAGTACTGAAGAATTGACTGAAACCAGCGCCCACCCAAGATAGATATGCACGAGGTCTGGCAGAGGGCTAAAGCACACTTGGGCCAGAACCTATAAAGAAATATAAACCAAGAAACATTAAGTTCCCACAAACTTTATACATACAAAATAAAACCTGCTGAGTGCATCTGTACTTGTTAGAAAATCACCAAAACCTTAAAATAAGTGAGTTAATGATCTTAAGCAGCAGGTTGTAAGGACGACTTGGTCTAAATCTACTGTACAGACTAATTAGTGACAACAGTACCTAGGATTTAGAGAGATGAGGTTTGAGGGATGTATACAGTCTAGGTGATGGATGTATTTCTACCCGGAAGTAAATGTATTCCAGAATCGGAGGCCCAGAGCTGAAAACCAGTGGGCTCCTCTCCTAGTGGGATGCAAAGGAAGTGGTTGCACTATGGTTTTGTATGTAGACACTGACATTTCTTCTTTTCTTATTTGTATGTAAATGTTTTTCACCTTCCTTATGGAGAGGACTTGTCCCCCATACTTCTAGGCATTAAGGATCGACTGACCTGTAAAATGGGCAGAGCCCTGTGGAGGTGGCGCTGATCTGGTTGGCCCCCTTCCAGCACATGAAGTTCCCCGTTAGCTCTTTCACCGTCTCCAGTGTCTTGCGCTCGCACGGGTGTGATTCAATCTGGCATCCTGATGAAGGCAAGAGCACACCAAGTTTAGAAATGCCTCCATTGTACCGTTTCATGCAGCTTTGCAGTTGGAGCAATGTATAATCAAAAGCCTATTAATCATAATTGTTCTTTTATAACGTGTGTAATACTGGGGACCAGTTTCTAAGCGCAAGCCCGCATTCGAACCTGTGTTGCTATGCATTTGCGTCAGGACTGACTCTCCATATGAGCCTGGCGCCATAGACGCCAGGACTGCACCCAAATAGTCCCTAGCAGGGGTTGTTGGGCTTGCTTGGAATAACTTGATGCCTGCTTCTGGGGTTGCTGGACTTGGTCTGGATCCCCGGGGGTAGGCATCATGACAGGTCTATAAAGTTATTAAGACTGTTTGCAGTGAAGTGGGTAAGTTAAAAAAACAATCGGCCTTGAGTGGAAGCTGACTTGGTACTGGGTAGTTTCCAGAAACCACAGCAGATGTAAAATTTCCTGTGGCACTGCCCTCAAAATAAATGTTTTGTTAAAGAATTATTGTTGCATCCTTATCTCAAAACTGAATCGGCCCAGTGTATAATAATTTCAGTTGCTTGGTCACTGAGTTCAAAATCTTCTATGTTATTTATTGGTCCTGTAGGTTTGATAAATTGATGTTTAATGAGCATCCATTCTCATCCGAAACATTCACTTAGAAATGCTTCTCAATCGATATATATATATATATATATATATATATATAAAACGCTTAAGTATGTTTCAGTAGTGCGCTGATGCAATTTATCAATGTTAGGTTGCCCTCTGCTTTCCAAATGGCAAAGTGCACCTCTGTGTGCCCTTCCAATTCAATAAAAGCTGTCATTTTGAAAAACAGAATGAGCATCGTTCTACCTGGTCACCTTCACCTTCCACTATCGCAAACATTCGGAAAAATGTCAAGTTACTTCTTTCCACCACCACTTCTCTTCACACATGACACAGTGGTTTCAGTGTCAATGAACAGTTTATTACCGGCTCAATGTTTCAGTCTCTAAAGAGTGAAATGTTGTAGGATGAATGCCTCCTTACGAGATAAAACTGAAAGTAGGTGCTGTAATTATGCTATTACACAATCGCATGCCATTACAGGAACTATGCAATGGAACAAGGTTGGCAATAACGCGTCTACAAAGACACATCAACGATGCCCGTGTAATCGATGGAACTTAGATGCTGGTGTTATACCGCTCATACTTCTCATTCCATCTGATACAAATATGCCTCACAAATTCAAAAGAAGACAGTTACCTATATGTTTAGCCTCCTTTTCAATGATCATTAATAAGTCACAGGGACCTACGCCCCCTTCCTGGAAGTGATCAGTGGTAATTCCAATATTTAAGAAGGGGGACAGAATTGACACTATGAATTACCAACCGATATTGACCTTTAAGATATGCTAGAACGGCATATGTTATGCCGGGAACGGCCAGTTAATATTACATTTCAATATGCGTTATCCAGTAGGATCATACTCCTATTTACATTATACTCTACACACTCATATTATAATCAAAAACATTTGCAGAATATTTGCCTATCCTCAATTGCGCAAACATTTGTCTTGTTGGCATACATTTGACTTATCAAATAATTCCATGTTCATGTTGTCACTGTTGAATTATATTCCCTTAATCACTCTTGTTTAGGTGATCCTTAAATTGATCCCATGGATTCTTAAATTGATCCCATTTAAAGTTTGATTTAGACCACAACTTCCTTTAGATCTAAATCCCCTTCTTTGGGGTTTGAATCTCATAGTCAAAATCCTCTAGATGTGTTTCGCCACTTGCATGTGGCTCATGAGGAGTTAGAAATATGTAAGAAAATATGATTCTAAGTTTTATGTTCACACTATTAATGCTTGAATAAACAATGTTCTGTATTAAGCTTTTGAATGGCCTCATATGGTGCCAGGATTCGGTTTGTTACTTCAAAATAGTTTTTCTATAAGCATAGAAGCATAAGCAGAATATGTGATCTGCGACACGTGTGCATGTGCGGAAGAGCGCTGAAACGGTGGCTGTTATAGCAAATATGGAATCCATCGTGGCCTCATTTGTCCAAATAGATTACGTCATGAGACGCAGAAGATTCGGGAACGATGTGTGGAATTGAAACCATTACGCAGGGATCTGAATGATGATATCCTTGTTGGTATGTAAACCTGCAGGGGGACTCTGTGCACGCATCCCAGATTCTGCTGGATAGTGCGTTCTTCTTTTTATCATCCCCTTTTCTGAATAATTTCCTTTTGTTACTCACTCTCCGCCCAAAAAGAAAAATCTGATTGCACAACCCACCATTCTAGAAGCTCACCGCAGTTGCCCGAAATATCCTCGCCCTCGCTACGATCTTTATCATTCGCAACTATTTAAATGCCTCTATTGCAACTTCAACCTGCCTCCTCTCTACTGTAATATAAAGATTAAAACCCTTACACCTCTCTTGATTGTATTTCTGCTGTTCTGGGCATGAGGCATAAAATAAGATTTTTGAGGTCATGAAATATCGTTCCCTTTTCTCTCCCTCCTCCCATCCTCTGGTTTTGAAACTTTGAGATACTTGGATCAGAGAACCTCAAGAGACGTCTTGTTAGTTTTGGCTAAAGCGCCACCTATAAGCCAAAACAAATGCATTGGAGCACAGCTAGGGAGAGAGAGCAAATGAGGAGGGATACAATGGGCCTCATTACACGGAAGGCGGTAATGGTTAACGGCCACCGTTAATGGTAACGGTGACCGTTAACCATTACCGCCTTACTACGAGGTCCCTTAGCGGGTTGGTGCTTTAACGCCTGCTTTTTGCAGGCGTTAAAAACCAACCCGCTAAGGGACCTCAGAGCTAATTACGGCACCGCAAAATTGCGGTGCCGTAATTAGCGCCTTCCCCATTCCCATAGAGCCCTATGGGGCAGAAATGGGAATGGGGAAGGGCAATGGCGGAAGGGGGATTTACCGCCCCTCCAACCTTGGAATGGGGCGGTAAATCCCCTTTCCGCCAAGGCGGTGCCGGTATTTTACCGGCATGAGCCATGGCGCTAATAGCGCCATGGCTCACCGCCTTCCGTGTAATGAGGCCCAATGTGTCTATGTGGTGTTAGGTTATATAGCCAAGCATTGACTGGCCATGGCCATGCTAATCCCTATGGCCATTTCCACCCATTTTCTGCCCAAAACACCCCCTCCTGGAATCTCTTTGAGCTGACTTTATCAAGCCTTAAAATCAAGCATTGCCAAAGCCAGCAGCTCTGGCTTGTGCATAGGTACTAGATGGGCATTTGCCAGGCACTGCTATCATATGCACGATACGTGCACCATTTTATAGCTGCTACCACTAATGGCCAGTTTGTATCGTTATGGCAATGCCAGTCTACACTAAAGCCAAAACCTTTGGCATTGCCACTGCTTGTGTTTAAATCCCTGCAATACACCAGTAGCTGTGCACTACCCCTCTGTGCATTGGACACCATCCTGTGCCTGCCCCAAACAAAGGCTGAGGGATGCTCTGCTTTTCATGTATTTAAAAGCACATCACATTTTTTTTAAATAAGCATGCACTTTTAAACATGTCAAAATGATCTCTGCCAGCTCAGGCAGCTAGTTTGCCCAATTCTGCTCAGGGGAAAAAGGGAACCTGAATGCTTGCCTCTGTGACATGCACATGCTGATGTCCTTTGCAACGAGGGTGCTCCTTTCCTTCATACGAAGGAAGTGGGTGCACGAACATTTTAACATTTTGACATACGACCTGGAACCATCTTGAGTGAGTGATGAGGTGATCTCTGAAGGCAACCCCCGAAGAGTTACCTGGAGGCACCGCGCTACAGAGGTCAGAGGTGGTCAGGGTGCTGGAAAGCCCGTTCACTGCATCGTCCGCGTGCTCAGCAAACAGTACGTGCTTCTCTGTGGGGTCGCTGGCCAACGTGTGTAGCTCCTCCCACCTGCAAAACAAGAACCACTACTTGTGAGTTGTAATATCTCTCAGCACATGCAAAGAGTGGATTTCCAGTTGTGTCTAGTTGATTACTACAATCTTAGCCCCTGCTTCTACACTTGTTGTCCTACTTCCGGTAGAGCTGGTTGTCTACTTCCGGTAGAGCTGGTTTCCTGTCTTTACATAAGCTCTGTGTCATCATCCTCTGACCCTTTACCTCCACTTCCTGTCTATTACCTGGAACAGGAAGTGCTGTCCAGTGTTCACTTTAGAGCACCAAGAGGACCCCTAGAGACTGGTCGTTAGTGTCCTTTATTACGACACAACGTGAGTGACACATCAGTCCACAGCTGACATATGGTTCAATCGAAACTCATTTACCAGTTCCATTCAGTTGAGGAGGGGGCTTGCATCTCATCAAAAATATATTCAACAACATCCAAGTATGAGTGCAAATGCAGGAAATGAGAATGGCTGATGATTCTGCAAAATACTTCCTCTTGCTGCTTTGACAATGCGCCCAAAACCTGCTCTGCAGGGCAAGAGGCTGTGCCAGGCCTTCTTGCGCATGGTATCTTGTTGTCTATTTGTGACACTGAGCTAAGTGCCTGCAAGGTGCTGGGGGAGGCACAGCGTTACAGCCAGACCAAAGCGTTCCTGTCCCTCAGCAAGGGTGAACTTGGAACCGAAAGTGACCCTGGAAATGTTTTTCAAAGTGGCTCCATATAACACTGTGTGAACAAGCCCAGCTCATCAGTAGAGTTTGTTGAGTTTTACCAGAAGATAATTTGGAGAAAATGGGTCAAAATACAATGGCGTTAAGCATCCGTTCCAAGGGCTGGAACAGGTGGTAACGACGCGATGGGCCAAGCGAAACAAGGGCATTTAACGAGGGGTGTTGCTAGGTCTGGAAAAGATCAGGGCTAAGCTTATGTCGGGACTGGCAGGATCTGGGGCTAGCTATATCCTTTTGGTTGTAGCCCCTGAGCTTCTATCCCCGGCTACAACCAAAAGACCTGGGGCTACAGCCCATTTGCCCCTTCTAGCAAATGCCTCTGCTGGACGTTATCACCTGTTCCAGCCCTTGGAACGGGTGCGTAATGCCATTAGCACTCATTACATAGTCAGGGGCTAATCTAAAGTATTTTCGTTCCGTGAACAGGTCGCCTTGCGACGTCCCCTTTACGGAACTCATGCTCAGCAGCTAGGCTGGTAAGATCGCACAGTGGCTTTAGCATCCGTCTATAAGCCTGCAGTCAAGGGTTCAACCCTCAGGCAGAGCTTAGTCGTCAACCTAGTGAGATCTTTAAATGAGTACCACGGAGTTGGGTAGGAGTAAGACCTGCATTTCAAGTGCCTAGTTTGTGGTGTGTGCTATGCATATAGTCCAAAACTAGTATAACGTCACCTGGGATACTTGACTCCAACAGCAAAGACTGTGACCGTGCTTGCTTTCAGCTGCTTGACCGGCAACCTCAGGTCACCCTGAGATTTCCCGTCGGACAGGAGGATGAGGATTTTAGGGATGGAGGCGTCCCGTCCACCTGGGAAACCTTTCCGCAGGACATACTTCAGAGCCAGGCCCGTTTCTGTGCTCCCGCCCCTAAAGGTAGATAGGAATGAGAATTAGAGGGGAAAATGTTCGGCATGAGAGAAATAGATAATTAGTGACATCTATTCATGAAAAACACAGGAGCAGCGGTAGTGATATCACACAGCTCTTAGCCTCCTCAGTGACATCACAGGAATAACATCACATGACCTTTGGACTCAAACGCCAGGCCAGTGGATTTTTTCAAATAATGTTTATTCAAACCGTGAGGCTAAAATCTGATTGGCGACAGGTGCAAACACGTGTTCCTAAAACTACCAAACTCTAAAGGCATTCTCATTTTTAATTGATAAGCAGTTTGATTTGAACACATCATAGTTGATTGTGAAGCAATTCACAGTGGTTCCCAGCAGCCATAGAGGGAAGACATAGCGACCCTAAAGGGGTGCCCAAGTGCCTACTCGTGCAAGGGCTGGGTTGCATAAATAGAAGATGACTCTAGATGGTGGGGTTGAGGGTGGATTTTAATTAAGAGTGATAGCTGTGGGGAGGTCCATTCTGTGGAGTTTTACCTTTTGAACATGATTTGGGGTAGCACATTCACTATGGGGGTCACATCACCACGCATACACACATTATGCTGGAGCCAGCAGCCCAGAGAAACGCTGATAGAAAGCAGCTCACAGGAGTGATTCTCTCTCTCTGCAGAAATCCTATTGGCACAAGCACGATAAAAGTAATTAACAATGGCAATCCTGACATACTTTATGGGTACTAGCATCATGAACGTGATTTATGGTGGCAGTGATTTCATATAGTATGGACAGCACCATCAGAAACACACTTTACAGCGGCATTGATGACAAGCAATATGGTTAACAGTGTCCTGAAAGCATTTTACAGCAGCAATTATGGCATATAGTGATGATACCATGGTCATGTGTGTTTTACAGAGTTATTGACATATATTGGGTGAACCACGTCATGGCATAGTTTCACAGTGGCAATGAAGACATGTATTGAGTGTGATATAAAGTGTCAATGGTTGAATATAGAGTGGATGCCAGCATCATAAAAGCATTTTTCAATGGCAATGACGACATAGTGTGATAACCATCATCATAAATGTCTTTTAAAAGGCAATGATGAAAGAAAGGTGTAGATACCAATGTATTGAAGTTGTTTTAAAGTGGCAATGCTGACACATATTGGCATCAACATCATGAATGTGATTTAAAGTTGCAATAGCATATTGTCGGCACAGACATCACTAACGTGATTTACAGTGGCATTGCTGACAGATATTGCGGGAAGCGGCAGCCACGTACACACGGCCGAGCTGGCATTGAATGGGCCAGCTCACAGGGCCCTGATGAGTGGCGGTGCACTGGTGAGGGAAGGAGGAGCAGGCAACACACATTCACAGACAGGAAGAGTGGAAGGGCACAAGTGGCGGGCAGAGAGGGTGGCCCATAACGGGTGCTGCAGCATGAAAGCCCCAGAAGAAGGCCATGAAGGAAAGGAGTTGGAGTGCCTTAGCAGAGATAAATGTCCAATTCTGTTCCACCATGCCAATCAGGGATGAGGATTACATTCAAATTCCAGGCACCAATCGTGTGTGGAGTGCTGGGGGTTACCTAGTAGCCCCTTATCCTACCTACTCATGTAACATTTTTCATGTCACCCTCACTATTTTAAATGGCTGGTGGCAGTGGTTAATATTCCTACTATTGTGCTTTCCTACCGCAGGCTGAATCCTCAGCTGCAGTAGAGCACCCAAGGGTGACCATTTTGTCAAAATGCCCTGGTCTACTTTTTTGCCATTTCTTGTTTGTGAGGTCTTTCTTGGGTTTTACTCTGCACGCCAAGCCAGTTTTGAGCCCTTTGTTCATTTTGCCCTTGGCGGACCTTAGTCCTGAAACCCACCTCTGACTCCAGTGTGTTTGGAAGAGCAGGAAGTGTGGGAGGTTCCCAACACTCCCCTGTCCTTTGTCTCTAGGAATGCCTGAATGCACCCAGTCCTGATTGGCTGGCTGTCCTTTTAGCACAGCCATCCTGCTGTTTGAGTGACCGCCTAGGCTGTGCATGAATGGGAGAAACCTGCTTAAAGGGCGAGAGTTTTGGGACTAGAGACAGAGTCGACCACTGGGGAGAACACCCGACAAAGAAACTGCGAACGAAGCTTGCTGCATCCTCCTGGACCTTTGAATTGCCCGGTGAAGCCCTGCTGCTATGCTGAAACTCCTCTTTCTGATCGACAAGAGAAACTCCGGAAGGGACGACTTCTTACCTTGGGTTAGTGGGACCAACTAATCCTGAGATAGATGAACTCCACTGGACCATCTTCCCCAACTGGATGTACTTTTTTGCTGCTGCAGGAACCGAGTGCCAGGGGTCGACATATCCCTAGTCAAGTGCAACATCTGCAATCCGACCAGAAGCTCCAGGAGTCTCCTAAGGACCCTCCAAAAGCAGGACAACCAGAGCTCGAGTCCCCTCACCAGAGTGCAGGACTCAAGGAGTGAAGGAAGCCCAACCGGTATCCAAGATCCGTGGTGCTGCTGATTACAGCGTGCTGAAACCACGAAGTACTGCTGATCTAAAAAGAGCACATAGCTGCTGCCAACCTCCAAATGGATGCTGCAGGAGTCCTGCAGAGATCCTCCCTCTTATCCCCACGACTGAGGCTCAGGAACCCAGGGTCTGCATCGCTGCAACAGGACAGAAGCCAGCTGGACCACTCTTCTTCAAACCAGAGGTACTGTTTAGACTTGGAGTACTTACCTCAGTGTCTTTTGCTTTGCTCTTCTCAGTTGAGACTTGCAGTGGCTACTGTTGTCAGAGTTAATTTCAGCTCCACCCTCCACAAGTGTAACAGCTTGTGACCCTACACTGATTTTCTACAACACACTCTCTAACTTTGTGCAAGACGTTTATTAACTACGAAGTGCCTCAGCTCCATAGACTGTGCTCCAATTGACTTTGGCTGACCTGGCTCCCTGCAGACTCTTCTAGTCCATTGACTTTGATATTTTCTGTCCCCCAGAGGTGATAACTTGATTTTAGACTGTTATTGCTGGGAAAGGTTTTGTCTAGACTACATTGGAAGATTTAAGTATACTCACATGCCCTGAGAAACTGTATAACCTTTTTCCTTCCTTTAACCTTTCCTTTCTGCTACCTCTGAATCTGAAAAATTTACTAGTGATATGTAAATGACATTACTGTCCTTGTGAATGAAGTCCCCTGCGGGTGTAGAAAATGTGTAAAAAGCATCTCAAAAGAGTATCCCCTAAACGTATGCTGATTCTGGAAAAGTATTCTAAAGTATATTTGATGGTTACATGTATTGCCCTTTTTAAATAATGCTTATTGAAAAACTGGTGTTAAATAAATAAATAAATAACAACGTATAACTAAAACCTTGAGTATAAGTGTTACTTGAAATACTTGAATTCGTGAATTTTGTTGCTACAGCTCTCTAACTCCCATGTACCCCTCTTGAGATAAGCCTGGCTGCTCAGTGACACTACCAACTTGTGTAGTACAGGCCTGTACCAAAAGGTGGGTTACCTAATACCAAGAGGACAAGTGTTGTGTAGTCTCCTCCAGTGTTACCACATCAATTCTTGACAACAGCCCTCCAGTTCCCCAACTCGCCTGCTGCAGCTCTCTTCCCTAGTTTTCAAGTTGCTGCACTCATTATGGGTCGCACCCTCTTCCCACCACCTGCACCCCCTCTGCTCTGCCTGCGTGCTCTTCCTTCCACCACCAATGCCCTGCTAGCTTGTCGCAGTCCTTGGAGCCAACTTCCGTTGCGTGCTCTGTGCGCAGCTTCTGCTCACTGGCTCTATTGCCATGGGCGCGCAGGGAAGCAGCATCTGGTTTGGGGAGCAGGTTATGCTTTTAAGGCCTATAACCAGCCTTCAACCCACAAGTGCCAGTAGCTTTAGCACCCACTGTGGCTAGACTTCTAAAGACGGGCTCTCGGGGCATTTTGTAGCTGTGAATCTCCCGCCCCCACCTGAATGTAAGGCTTAAATAGACACACAAGGGGAATGAGACCACAAAAGGTCTCATAACCTCACCAGACAATTAGATGCAATGGAATATTCTGGAATCCTATTGTATATGATGGTTGCTGATGTAGGTTTGTGTAAAGTGAACTAGATTGGTTTGTTTTCACTAGATTTTCACTAGATCACCTCTAAGTTCTAATGGGACTAATTACCATACTTGTGCGGTGGTCCCAAGTTGTCAAAAGTGTGGTCACAAAACCTCAATGATAAACCAGTGGGAAGGGGGGGGGTCTCCAAACCGTGATGTCAGGCACTGGAAACACATTGGTAAGCAGTTGGCTAATTCTACTGTCCGGGAGGCCCGATTACTTTTACAAACTCAGACTCAGTCATCATTATTGCTCCATCACCCTCAGTATAAGAGTCACAGTGCGGCACAAGTCTGGGGTATATCCGTAGACACCCATTGTGGAGGGACGCAAAGAAACTCCTTGAATTTAAACATCCAAGCAGCTCAATCGTCATATTCCAGGCCCAGATAGACTGAAACACAATGGGGCTGATTCATGGAATTATTTGCGCCGAAAAACGCGGATTTGTGCGCCATTCTGCCCGCAAATCCCGGTTTAACAAATGGGGATTTGCGGGCAGAATGGCGCACAGATTCCCATTTTCCGGCGCAAATAATTCCATGAATGAGTCCCAATATGTCCGACCTATCGCGTGAAGGATCATGTGGCCCCGACATATATTTGATATTAGCACAAACATATTTAATGTCCACTCATTTTTAAAGAAAGTGGAGGCGTCACATTCAGCTGGCCCTTGCAGTTTTTTTCTGAAGACCCCGCTGGACGCTCGTCTAGGGAAGACCTATGGGCATTTGGTGCAGTTTTTTTCTGAAGACCCCGCTGGACACTCGTCTAGGGAAGACCTATGGGCATTTGGTGCGTTAGAAGAATTGAATAAATAAATAAATAATGAGAAAGAGGTTGGTGGTGCACTATTTTCGACCTCCACAAGCACCACAATCAAGTCACAGCAGGAGGCTGGAACAGTGCATCAGCCACTGAATTAGCCAATAGGGCGCTGGACACCCCAACTGGGATTGAGCACTGGGTGGGCAGCGCGTGCACCAAGCTCTCACGTCTGGCATTGGATGAGCCTGCACTTCACAAGCTTCAGTCAGCCCTTCATCCTAACGAGGTCAATGATTTAGTGCCATTAAAACTGGGTAATAATTAAGCAATAAGCCCAGAATGGGGGGCATTAACGCTTCAGGTAATGCCCTAGGGCCCATAGTAAGAGGCCTGAGCGAAGCGAGAGACTTAATCCAGCCCCCACAGCTCAGGGTTTATTGCCATTAGTACCCCAGCCCGTTGGACCAGGGTACTTATAGTTTTTTAAAGTTTCACAACTTCTACAAAAAAAAGAGGGCCGCCAGGGTTCGGGTGAGAAGAGACTAAGTAGTCCCTTTTCACTTCGCATCGCAATGAGCCTGGCAGCGGCACCGCCGGGAACAGTAGTTAACATCTGTTAAAATGTCTTATATTTTGTCAGGTTGGATTATAATATGGGTTGGTGCTTTGCAAGTAAAACTTCCTGAACAGCGGGCGTGTCAGATTAATTGTAGAATGTACTAGTTTAACCCTCAAAAGAGAAGCACCCACAAAGCTTTGTATGAAGTTCAAAGACTGAAGATGGAACAGCAGAAGATGTCGTCAACATTGGTGTCTAGATCTAAACAGTGGAACCAGGAAACCAGGGCTCAAGTCCAGGTTTCCTGTAACCTTAAACATTTTTGATAAAAGCAGATAAACGATAAGATGGCTGGAAAAATGGCACTGTAGTTAATGAAATCATAATGTGGCTGCTAAATCATGAGATGAAGTCAAATCATGAGATGAAGTCAAACCATGAGATGAAGTCAAATCATGAGACAACTATATGATCCTAGGATGATAAATCATGTGACGGATGACAAATACAATGGGATAAATTATCGACCATGAAACCATACTATAATCTAAAACGGGTGATAAAATGCAAAACATTGATGAAGTATGGAAATAAATGATACATTTCTACAAAGTGACAGCATTATGAACTTGAGGAAAAACCAAGGACAAAAAAAAAACACACACTGATTAAACATCTTGCAGCTCCTAAGCCATTCCGATGTAGCTCAACTTAACATATGAAGTCGAAGTTGATTAGTCTACTCTTACTGTGTAGATCTGTAAGGCACCCGGCCGCTCCCTGACAACGCCACCCACGCTCCTAGACTTTATATCCAGTACTCTCCGACTACTTCAAGCAGCCTGGCACAAAGCTCCCTGCTCTCTTCAAAGACTTTTGATAAAAGATTTTATTTTGGAAAACCTGAAGCTAACTTGTCAGAACCAGGGCGAGCACCTTTCCGAGATAAAGCTACAAAGAGGGAGCGCTCTTTATGTTTAATGCTCGTTGGTGTCACAAAGCGTGTGTTTTCTTAAACCTGCAGCTGTTCATGTGGCCCCCCAAACGGTGCTGCTTCTGATCCAATAATCCTCCTGGCTTGTAGTAGCAGGGCACCAGGATTAAGACTTCATAAACTGCTACAAAGCCTGTACACTCATCAAAACGAAGCTCCCGCCCCCAACCCGGGAAGAGACCGGCACAGTGTCCATTCAAGCCATGCTCTGAAAGGCCGCTAGGGTGTATCGAGTAGATGGGTCACAGGTTAAGCACTCGCTTCAGGCATGGGGACAGGCTGCACTTCACAAATTCAAATCCCACAGCCCTTAATCCTTCCAAGGGCAATAATGTGAGTATGTTAAATTGGGTATCAAAATCATGTTATCACTATAGCGCTTTGAAGCAGGGGAATCCTGCAAGAAGTGCTTTATAAGACAGGAATGTTCATCCTGATGTACACAATCATACGAGCTGTGATTTACGCCAGGAACAGCAAAAATATCTATGAGCCCTCAAGCAAAGTGCCCTTTTAAAATCCCCTTCTGTTAAAACTGGGCCAGGGCTTTTGGTTATAAGGCCAAAAGGGCACCCCCTGGTGCCCCTCAGCGGGCTAGACGTTGCACTAGTCGTGTCTGCACTGCAAAGGTGTCAAACATACAAACTGCACTCCCATCTTTCTCCACAAGTACCCACCGGGTGCAGGTGGGCGATGACCCAACCAAGTCAGCATGCCGTTACTCTATCTGCACCCTGAGGCTCTCCAGAGGTTTTGCAACACAACTCCCATGATCCCTCACCATTAAATAGGCTGTCTAGGGCTGGTGGTTGTTGTAGTCCAACACATCTGAAGAGTGCAAGATTGCCAAACCTTGATGTAGGGCAAAACACTTTCCAAAATAATGTGTGCTTTGTCATCAGTTCAAAGGAAAATCTCCAGCAGCAAATGTCCCTTTGCAAACCAAAATCAGACTCTCAGAGCACGTGGAACCTCTTAGTTCCTAAGACCAAGGACCCTTTGTGATCCACTGGCCTGATCAATAGCGTAATATTTGATCACAGCTCATTTTTGGCACTTTACATGTACACATGGGATTGTATATAGGTGGTTAATCTAGTTTCTTACAGCCCCAATGCCAGACAAAACTACTAATGGGCAGGGTCGAGAGCTTGGCAGGCTCATGCGCCTAAATCACGTATGTCCCATTATTAAACTTCTGTGCTAATGCCATCTCTGAACTATTTAGTGTGTAGAACTTCCCCAGAAAGCCGTTAGTAAACATGTTCCTTTCTGAATAATACAGCTTCCTGAAATGACGTCATGGCAGAGGATTATGGCTGGGGGGCGGACACAGGATATAACGGCCCGCCAGTCTAGGCTTTGTAAGCCAGAGAGAAGTGAGAGCCACAGCTCAGGCTGCGGGCCGTTAAAACCTGTGTCAGCCCCCCAGTTGTGTCGTGAAAGCCATTTCCCTGGGTGCAGATGGAGCATCTCCCTTTGGCGAAAAAATAATGGCCGCTGCCATTAAAATAGAAACGGGACTAGGTCCCTTTTCTATTTTAATGTTGGCGGACATTTTTTGGTAAGCAAAAGAGTGCAAAGCTATTCGCACCCTGGGATTACCCAGGGTGCAGAAAGTTTTCTTTTTTTGGTGGGATTTCGATAGGAGATGAGCTCAGCGTAAGCACATCTTCCTTCGGAATGAAAAAAAATGGTGAAAAAAATGGCCAATGCCATACAAATAGAAGAGGGACTATGTCCCTTTTCGGATGATGGAGGCCATAAAACATGTTTAAAAATGTCCGCTGTCATCCGAAAGGGGATCTAGTCCCTTTCCTATTTTAACGGAGGCGGTCATTTTTGTTTACATTTTTTTTTCTTCAACCACAGTGGGCGGTGAAGGCAGATTCGTGCCTGTGTAAGGACTTTTTGATTGGCCAGACCGCCCTTCCTGGGTGTGAATATGGAATTCAAAATCAATTGACAAGAAAACTCGATAGCAGTAGATCGCACCAGGGAATTTCAATGAAACCCTAGATCATGCAGATGTAATTATGCCATGAAACCATTGCACTTTCAGAAGTTCAACAACCACAAATATTTGCCAACCACATTTCAGCTCATGATATTTGAAAGCACATTGGAAGCTGAAACGGTAGCATCACAGCCTTCCTCTGTCGCTCCATCCCATCGTGGAGACTGACCATGGTAGATAAGCGAGAGAAAAGCAGCTGCTGCCAAGCCGTTCATGAGTTTGACTGACGTGGTAATCATGCATGAAAATTGTGACTGGTGGGATTGACTTCCTATGGATTTTCTTGAAAAGACAGGAATATGGGACCCAGGTACACCCGAATGAGCACATCGCTATGAAGGGGTACTCGTTAAATGTTTGGTAATGGAATATTGTCCTGATGAAGGCCAGATGTATACATTTAACTTGTGGGGCAGAGGAGTGTTCTGAAACTACGTCTGGGGGCCGAAACACACAATGTCGGCAGCGCAGGGGTGTTCTAAGAGACAGTTACTGTCATTGAGGCGATTAGCCCCCCCTGCAGAGGAAATGGCGCTCTAGCTGTTTGGACAGAGATGATTATTGTGCAATGGCCATAATTGTTTGTATGTCTCTATCCTAAAAACTAAAACATGGAAAAGGGGACAGCCTGACTCTGTATGATAAGATTTTTGATGCATATGTAAAGAAATATATACGAAGTATGTTTCAGATACTTACTAACCCCAAAGCACTTTATTGAATGTATTATTGTTTTTAATATGGAGATTTGTACACATTTTCATATAATAAAAGACTCCGTTTTCTAATATCATGAGTTGAGTTATGGTCGCCAGTCATTTCTGGGTGTGGAGCCTCTGGGGGGGCAGATGATTTGATGATAGAATCAGATCCCCCTTGATATAGCGTTTCATTGAAATCCCTAAAACGCTTGGGTACGCTCTCCTACATTTGTGTTTCGTTGTCAGGACCCGGTGCAGTGGGCGGTTCTTCCGGGATCACCCCCTTATGTTACTTATGCAAAACCAACTGCCATGACATCACAGCAGCAGAATATGGCATTTTCTCTGCCAGATAACTCTTCAGAATTGTGGGATGCTGTGGGGTGAGGTGCTAGGGAACATGGTACATTTCTATGTGTTGCATAGTTCCCTCGGGCCGCCCTCTGCACCCAGTGCAGGTACCCAGTAACGGAGCAGGGTGTGGAAAAGTATTCATATAGCGCTCACGCCTAAGCACTTTACATAGAACATATATCCAGACAATATCACCCAACCGCAGTTGGTACCGATTTATCAACCTCGGAAGGCTGAAAGTCTGAGTTGACCTTGCCGGGATTCGAACCCGCGACCTGCACAACATAAAATGAAAGATGGGTAGCTTTCAGCTCCAGTCTGTATTCTGAGCGACATCATCAGCGACTCACTCCTGGTCCACCGGATATCAATCAGAACCAATCAGAACCCGGCGCTGCAATATATCCCTGCAGTTGATAGCTACTCACCTACAATTGGATATACTCCAAGGGTAACATGGCACAGAGCAAGGACTTCGACTGCAGGTTTAGTGTTGTAAATGCCTTCTTCCTCATTGCAGAAATTGCACAGTAAAAGTTCCTGCTTTGCAAGTGGCATTTAGGCAAGCTTAGCAGAGACCTTTCATCAGCATTCCAAATAAGCTACACAAAGGTAAATATTAAATGATGCAATATGTTGGCATAATACTAACAATAATAATAATATTATTGGTCTTCATATAGTGCTTTATGCAGCCTTTACTCACATTTAAGCACTGTAATTATAGCTGCTAGTATTTCCTAATCTAAAAACATTCAGTGGATTAGATTCAATAAAAATGCTTTACACACAGGAGTGATAAAAAGGGGTATCTATTTTTCCCCGAATTGGATTTTTTTTGTATTTTTTTTAATAGCTATATATTTTAAGGGATGACATACTTTTAATGGACGGCAGATTTATGTAAATGGGATCAGTCACCAAAACGATGCAGATTTTTCAACAGTGACATGCAGTACTACGTTTACACAGCAATGCAATATTATGGTGCACCTACTTCAAATAAAGTGATCCATTTTAAGAAAACAGTTTTACCAAACGCTGAATTGATTACCCTCCTGGAGCTCTATGAATTTGGTGCTTGTTGAGGGATTATATCTGGGACTTCATTTTTGCAAACCATATCTTTCAGAGCTTCTCTGCAACTGTATGTAGGTTAGTCTACCTTCCCCCACTGTGGCATGGTCAGTCTAATTTCTCCCATTGTGGCATGGTCAGTCCACTGTAACCCCATTGTGGCTTGGTCATTCTACCTTCCCCCACTGTGGCATGGTCGGTCTTCTTTCTCCCATTGTGGCATGGTTAGCCTACCTTCCTCCATTGTTGCCTGGCAGTCCACCATTGCCCCATTGCACTTGGTCATTCTACCTTCCCCCACTGTGGCATGGTCTGTCTTCTTTCTCCCATTGTGGCATAGTTAGCCTACCTTCCTCCATTGTTGCCTGGCAGTCCACCATTGCCCCATTGCACTTGGTCATTCTACCTTCCCCCACTGTGGCATGGTCGGTCTTCTTTCTCCCATTGTGGTATGGTTAGCCTACCTTCCTCCATTGTTGCCTGGCAGTCCACCATTGCCCCATTGCACTTGGTCATTCTACCTTCCCCCACTGTGGCATGGTCGGTCTTCTTTCTCCCATTGTGGCATGGTTAGCCTACCTTCCTCCATTGTTGTCTGGCAGTCCACCATTGCCCCATTGCACTTGGTCATTCTACCTTCCCCCACTGTGGCATGGTCGGTCTTCTTTCTCCCATTGTGGCATGGTTAGCCTACCTTCCTCCATTGTTGCCTGGCAGTCCACCATTGCCCCATTGCACTTGGTCATTCTACCTTCCCCCACTGTGGCATGGTCGGTCTTCTTTCTCCCATTGTGGCATGGTTAGCCTACCTTCCTCCATTGTTGCCTGGCAGTCCACCATTGCCCCATTGCACTTGGTCATTCTACCTTCCCCCACTGTGGCATGGTCTGTCTTCTTTCACCCATTGTGGCATGGTTAGCCTACCTTCCTCCATTGTTGCCTGGCAGTCCACCATTGCCCCATTGCACTTGGTCATTCTACCTTCCCCCACTGTGGCATGGTCGGTCTTCTTTCTCCCATTGTGGCATGGTTAGCCTACCTTCCTCCATTGTTGCCTGGCAGTCCACCATTGCCCCATTGCACTTGGTCATTCTACCTTCCCCCACTGTGGCATGGTCGGTCTTCTTTCTCCCATTGTGGCATGGTTAGCCTACCTTCCTCCATTGTTGCCTGGCAGTCCACCATTGCCCCATTGCACTTGGTCATTCTACCTTCCCCCACTGTGGCATGGTCGGTGGCCTTTCTCCCATTGTGGCATGGTTAGCCTACCTTCCCCCACTCTGGCATGGCTAGTCTACCTTCCTCCGTTGTTGCCTGGTCCATCCACCATTGCCCCATTGTGGCTTAGTCAGTCTACCTTCCCCCACTGTGGCATGGTCGGTCTTCTTTCTCCCATTGTGGCATGGTTAGCCTACCTTCCTCCATTGTTACCTGGCAGTCCACCATTGCCCCATTGCACTTGGTCATTCTACCTTCCCCCACTGTGGCATGGTCGGTGGCCTTTCTCCCATTGTGGCATGGTTAGCCTACCTTCCCCCACTCTGGCATGGCTAGTCTACCTTCCTCCGTTGTTGCCTGGTCCATCCACCATTGCCCCATTGTGGCTTAGTCAGTCTACCTTCCCCCACTGTGGCATGGTCGGTCTTCTTTCTCCCATTGTGGCATGGTTAGCCTACCTTCCTCCATTGTTACCTGGCAGTCCACCATTGCCCCATTGCACTTGGTCATTCTACCTTCCCCCACTGTGGCATGGTCGGTGGCCTTTCTCCCATTGTGGCATGGTTAGCCTACCTTCCCCCACTCTGGCATGGCTAGTCTACCTTCCTCCGTTGTTGCCTGGTCCATCCACCATTGCCCCATTGTGGTTAGTCAGTCTACCTTCCCCCACTGTGGCATGGTCGGTCTTCTTTCTCCCATTGTGGCATGGTTAGCCTACCTTCCTCCATTGTTACCTGGCAGTCCACCATTGCCCCATTGCACTTGGTCATTCTACCTTCCGCCACTGTGGCATGGTCGGTGGCCTTTCTCCCATTGTGGCATGGTTAGCCTATCTTCCCCCACTCTGACATGGCTAGTCTACCTTCCTCCGTTGTTGCCTGGTCCATCCACCATTGCCCCATTGTGGCTTAGTCAGTCTACCTTCCCCCACTGTGGCATGGTCGGTCTTCTTTCTCCCATTGTGGCATGGTTAGCCTACCTTCCTCCATTGTTACCTGGCAGTCCACCATTGCCCCATTGCACTTGGTCATTCTACCTTCCCCCACTGTGGCATGGTCGGTGGCCTTTCTCCCATTGTGGCATGGTTAGCCTACCTTCCCCCACTCTGGCATGGCTAGTCTACCTTCCACCGTTGTTGCCTGGTCCATCCACCATTGCCCCATTGTGGCTTAGTCAGTCTACCTTCCCCCACTGTGGCATGGTCAGTCTAATTTCTCCCATTGTGGCATGGTCAGTCCACTGTAACCCCATTGTGGCTTAGTCAGTCTACCTTCCCCCACTGTGGCATGGTCGGTCTTCTTTCTCCCATTGTGGCATGGTTAGCCTACCTTCCTCCATTGTTGCCTGGCAGTCCACCATTGCCCCATTGCACTTGGTCATTCTACCTTCCCCCACTGTGGCATGGTCGGTGGCCTTTCTCCCATTGTGGCATGGTTAGCCTACCTTCCCCCACTCTGGCATGGCTAGTCTACCTTCCTCCGTTGTTGCCTGGTCCATCCACCATTGCCCCATTGTGGCTTAGTCAGTCTACCTTGCCCCACTGTGGCATGGTCAGTTCACTGTCACCTCATGTTATGTTATGTTACTGATATGGATTATGCGCAGCCTACATACAAAGGCATCTTGGCACTAAACCTACAGGAAGAGGCTGAGAAGAAAACTAGGTAGTAAAACAGGAGCGTCTTCAGGGAACAACGAAACAAGAGATGATTTTCGGCAGCACAAAGGGTGACAGGAAGAGAGTTCCACAGCTTTGCAGCAGCTACAAAGATGGCACAGCCACCCATAAGAGACCCTCGAATGTGAGGCACTTGGATACTATACGTTGCCTGTGAATGAAGTGGCCAACTACGTTCATAGGGGCACAATCTGTGGCCAAGGTAGTCAGCACCAGTTTCATAAAATTCCTGGTGAACCAGACATAGGGATTTGAATTGAATCCTTTTCTCGACTGGGGGCTAGTGCAGCTGGTGTATGATAGAAGGAATGTGTGCCACAAAGGAAGGATGTGCTACAACTCTCGCTGCTGAACTCTGCACAAGCTGGAGTCGGCGAGTCAAGTAGCCAGGCTGAGCAAAAAACAAGGAATTACAATAGTCAACCCTACTCGTGACAAGGGAGGCGACAACCGGAGCATGAAACCTAGGAGAAATAAAGGCAGACCCTTACGTAATGTCCTAATTTTAAAATGTCCGCTTTGACAAACAGAGGCTGCCTGAGCCTCCATTGACAAAGAAGCAGATAGTTTAACCCCCTAAATCCTTAACCACTGAGACTGGTGTAGGAAACGGCCCTAGAGCTGATGGCCAGTAATCCGATGTGCAGAGAGAAGAAGCAGAAACAGAGCCCATAAAACGAGTACCTCTTTCTTGTCCCTATTTAACTTCAGCCAGTTATCACTCATCCAACACCCCAGAGCCTCCAAGCCACTACTTAGCTGAGATGCAGGGTCAGGCTGCGAAAGATCCAGCCGCACAATGATTTTGGTGTCGTCAGCATAGGAGTAGCATCAGAGAGCATGAGAGTGGATGAGACCGACCAAGGGTTGAATACAGATGTTGAATAAAATGGGGGACAAAGCAGAGCCTTCAGTAAACCTGCAAGATAGAGGCACTGGCTCAGAGAAGAAGGGGGAAAGGAAAAGAGATTGGGCACGGCCAGACAGAAAGGATTGAAACCATGAGAGTACCTGTCGAGACAGTCCAGCGCTGGTCAAGCGGCCAAGCAGATTGGAGTGGCCAACTATATCACAGGAAGCTGACAGATCTAATATCAGCGCCCCCACTCCAACCTGGTCTGCAAGATGCACAAAATCATCGGCCAAGGAGACCAGCACACTCTGTGCCCCAACTGGGATGGAAGCCTGATTGAAAGGGAACAAATACATTATTAGATTCAAGGAAGGAACTAAGCAAAGGAGATATCAAGGATCCTAACAACTTCATAAAAAGGTAGCAATGAAATAGGACGAAAATGAGACAGAATTGAAGAATCTAAGAAAGGCTTCTTTAAAAGGGGAATTACTAAGGCATGCTTTAACTCATCAGGAATAATGCCCATAGAGCAAGAGTCATTAACTGCATGTGTGACCCAAGGAGCAATGACAGGCATCACATCCTTCGAGATTGCAAAAGGAATTGGATCAAGAGGAGATGCCGACTTCCGTTTATTAGTGGTTGCAATTATATCCTCATTCGAAAAAGTGGGGAAAAGCTGACCAAGAAGAGATTGGGGGTCTGCCAAAGAGGCAGAAATATACTTGTCCATCTTCAGTCAGGAGCAAGCAACTTTGTCCTGGATGTCTAAAAGTTTTTGAACAAGGAGTCGCGTAGACTCTGAGACGGAGTGACCCCATCTTGTGCGGTGGAGCGAGTGGACTAAGAGCTAAATAAATCAAACAGTTCCCTTGGCAAATGAATCGTTGGCTCCACTCTGCCTGTGTCTGTTTAGCTGCACAAATCGCTTTATGATAGAAAACCAAAGCTTTGCGCAATTTCATTTTTATCAGACAGGCAATAGCAAGCCCTGCACTTACGTCTGGCTTGCCTGCGTCTCAGTCTCAAGGACTTTAAGTTATCGTTGAACCAGGGCTCCGAAAGGCGGCCTCTTTTCTGCAAAGCTTCCATGGAGCCAGTCAGTCAGCAGTACTGTTAAGAACCTGAACCATAGTGGACAATGTACACGATTGCTCCTTCACGCAATGTGAATTATTTGAGCAGCAATATCGGCTCCTGGAACCGAGCACCACCTCCGCCTCCAGGAATCTGACTTGGTGGGCGTGATCACCAGAAGCTTGAACTGGTGAACAAGGAACAAGAGAATGGTCAGACCAGGTAACTGGCATCACAGGAGAAACTGAAACTACCACGCCAGGAGCAAAAACCAAATCAAGCGTACTGCCCAACCCATGTGTAGGTTCTGAAACAAGCTGAGAGAAGCCTAGATCAGACACAGCTGCAAGCAACCGAGTCCTGAATGAATCAATTGTTTTATTAACTTTAAGAGTAAAATCACTGACCATCAGCAGTTTAGGATAATTTTGCTGTAATTCACTTATGAGTTCTAGAAAAAGTTCACAGAAAGAAGACTCATGTGCAGGAGGGCGATAAATGATAAGAACATATTGAATAATAGAAGTAGTTATTTAAAAGCAAATTAAAAGTGCTTCCATGTTGTGGCTTTGTCAGTCTACTTTTCCCCATTGTTGCCTGGTCAGTCTACATGCCCCCATTTTGGCATGGTCCGTCTACTTTCCCCCATTGTGGCATGGTCTGTCTACTTTTCCCCATTGCTGGCTAGTCAGTCCACTGTCCACTCATTGTGGCTTGGTCAGTCTACCTTCCACCATTGTGGCATGGTAAGTCTACCTTTCTCCCCTGTGGCATGGTCCGTCCACCGTTGCTCCATTGTGGTTTTGGCAGTCTACCTTCCCCCACTCATTGTGGCATGGTAAGTTTACCTTTCTCCATTGTTGTCTGGTCAGTCCACCATCGCCTCATTGTGACTTTGTCAGTCTACCTTCCCCCACTGTGACATGGTCAGTCTACTTTTCCCCATTGTGGCATGGTTGGTCTACCTTCCTCCATTCTTGCTTGGTCAGTCCACCATCACCCTATTGTGGCTTGATCAGTCTACCTTCCCCCAGTGTGACATGGTCAGTCTACTTTCCGCTATTGTGGTATGGTTAGTGCACCATCACCTAATGTTGGCATGGTCAGTCTACCTTCCCCCATTGCAGCATTTTACAGGCAACGATTGGCCCAACATACAGATACATTTCTTAAAATTCTACAGGTTTCCACTCCTATGTCATCATATTCGTGGGGTTGGCAGGTTAACAAGAACATTGAGAGAGCACAATGTATTTCACTGAAGAAATAGACTACCTGTATCTTTCATGTCATACGCCTCAGTCTCCCAAAATCTCTCGCTTTGTCCCACTGTCTCTCTCTCTCTCTCTCTCTGCACTTTCTTCCTCTCTTTACCTCTCTCTCTTTCTCTGTCTCTGTCTTCCACTCTATGGGCCTCATTACAAGGTTGCTGGTCCAGTAACAACGGTGCCGGTAAGCTACCGGCACCGTTGTTACCGGACCGGCAAACTAAAAAAAAAACATATATTGACTGAGGAAAGGGTATTGCGTTTTTTTAATGATTTAATGTCGAATGAGAGCAGCAGTGACAAAGGCAACTGCGAGGTGGGTACCGGCCTGGTATTTGTAGACAAACATTGTCATTGCACGTATCCTGCACCAATGTCGACATCATACTGAAGGCGCACTGCTTCTTCCAGGAGAGATGAGTTGGGTGTGGATAGGTCCTGCTGCGGATGCTGGGTTCTGGCAGACCTTGTAAAGGACCAGAAGACCAAGCTTCAGGGTCTACAATCGTATTTGTTATGTGTTATTCTTATCAATTGTAAGTGTTCGCGTATACTGTCACATTGCTTTGGTGCTCACAGAAGAAATACATTATTGGTGTTAATCTGACCATGATCGTTTCCAAGAAGGATGGACATTTTGTGACACAAAAGGACGTGTATTCTCAACAAAAGAAGTTATTCAAATATCAATGATTTACTCATACTATCGCTTTTACAAATGTTTCACTGTTCGTCTCTAATGATCACATCAAGTATGTACTAAAGCCATAATAAGAAGGTAACTTGGGTTACAGCGCACAGCACATTATCGAACCTACAATAATGGTAAAACCCATTTTGATTAAAAATAACTGCTCGTATGGACGTTTTGATCGAATTGGGTGTCACCAATTTGATTGAGACCAAATTAACCAAACTTGAGGTAGGGGGGGTCCCCCACTCCTCATGTTCTGTATTTTGGGTTTTCGTGGGTGCGGGGGTGTCCCCGCTTCCATAGCATTGGCAGCAGGGGAAAAAAATTTAAAAAATACATGAACAAAACGGGGCCCTAGCAATTAGGCTGCGGGCAATTCGGCCGCGAACAAATTGCGGCACGAACAAACACCCAGATCCAAATAACCACAGATTTGTATATTTTGAAATATGCCTGATAAAAGGGTTATATGCTTTTATCACAGAGTAATAAGGCACACTGGCCTCGGACCACATTTAATCTTTCATAACACTCACCCCAAACTTGAAGTGTGTGTAACCATGAATCATGTACACTCATTTGGACAGCTTAAACATGTGGATGTGTGCATATAATCGCTGTGACATCTACCACTCCATTGGGACCGTCCTGCTACTCGTATCTTGGGTTTTAGAAGAGGAGTGACTAGGTCTTGGGATAATAATGGCTGTGTTCATTTCCAGTCCCTAAAGCACAGATATCCGTTGAATATTTATTAGCTTTGATAAAACAGATAATTCAGATAGTCGGATAAATAGAATCATCGATGTGAAAGTGCTGGCCATCAAATGACGCTGGCAAAAATGTCATCAGTGGCAGCGTCCCTGTACTCGCTTACATATCTCACCACCATCCATCTCCTCTGCCCCTTACCCACCCCTATAGGTAGAGGGGTGAAATGGAGCAATGTCCACTGAGTTTCTGCAGTCACTGATGAAGCCCAATGAGGCCGAAACATGTCTGGGGATGCTTGTGGTCTCGTGTAGAAGGGATGTGACCTAGCAGTTCGGCTGGATTGCCCCTTTTGGGGAGGACCAAGCCTGGTTTGCATAGGGTCTTTCCCCTTTCTGTAATGGTTTGGCAGGCGAAGAACGATGGTCTGGAGGGTTGCCCAGAGCAATGGAAGAGGTTAGGATTCATTCTACACCCTCCAGCCATCACCTCTTCTGTTTTACTGAGTTTCTGCAAGCAGCAATCGAATGCGGACATAGGGGGTCATTACGACCCTGGCGTTAAGGGTTTAACGGCACCGTAAAAGGTGTTGGCGCCGTTAAACCCTTAACGCCTGATTACGAGGTCCCTTTGCGGGACCCGACCTTAACGGCTGGTTTTACCAGCCGTTAAAGTAGGGTGCTGCAAATGGACCTCAGTGCTAATTACGGTACCGCAATTTGCGGTACTGTACTTAGCGCCTTCCCCAGTCCCATTGAGCCCTATGGGGCGAAAATGGGAATGGCCATGGTGAAATGGGGAAATACCGCCCCGCCAACCTTGGAATGGGGCGGTATTTCCCCATTCCACCATGGCAGACTCGTTACAACACTGGCACCAACCATGGTGCTAATAGCGCCATGGTTTAGCGCTGGGGTTGTAATGAGGGCCATAGTCACCTAATACGAGCGCAAAGGAGAGAGAGAGAGAGAGAGAGAGAGAGAGAGAGAGAGAGAGAGAGAGAGAAAGAGCGAGAGCAGGGTCTGTATGAATTTTGTGAAAAAATGCAGATATTTGTAAATAAAGACAGTGCTGCAAATTGAAAGCTAGAGATGGCAAGAGACGAGGTTCCAGACAGATGTAGAGGGACAAATGGTCAGCAAGAAAAGGAAATTGACTCAGAAATGAGGAATAAACCCTCCAAACAATGAAACGTACTTGAAGACAATTTTCTTAATTTTTTCTTTCACCTCCTGCCTTGTTGAATAGGATTCGAGGGAAAATTCCAGGCGCGGCTTGGAGCTGAACTGCAGGACTCCGACTCGGACCTGAAAAAAGATGGACAGCAAGAAGGATGATGAATGTTTGTCCTGGGAGACGGGTTTTGGTCATTCTGATACTCATGGACATCCCAATCCTTTAGATCCCTGTCCTTGGTGAGGACGGGATGCAAGTCACTTCTGCTTCACACAGGTATGAAGCTCTTACCTGGGGGTTTGAAGTGGGTTTGGCCACTTTATCACCACAGTTTGGACTCCCCTCATTTTCAAAATAGTGGGAAACCTGAGGCACTCACAATGCTCTGGCCTACAACTCTCATCAGCCCTAGCAGGCATAGTCAAAGGTGAGGGATCATTGGAGTTCTCATCGGCCAAAACATCTGGAGGGCTGCAGGTTCCTCACCAGTGGTGTCAATCATTGCTTCATTCTCAGCCTTCGGATATTGCCTATGTCTCAAAGTTTGGCCCATTTCCTAATGTTCAAGAATTGGTTGAACCCATCAATTAGACACAGTGTGACATTGAATAACTACATAATTATCATAGTTTAGACAATTGCTGCCGGATACTCACACTTTAGGTTCATAGGTGATTATTCACAACTGAACTACTTTTAGAGTAAGTCTTTTCATTTTGATGTTGTCCAAATTGTCGATTTGACAAACACAATTTACTTGATGTACTTGATGCCTTACAAATGCACAATAAATAAATAGGTCATGCCTGTGCATTAAAATATACTCAACAGCCAGGGTTGCCAGTATGAGCAGGATATGCAGGAGCTTCAGGTGGGGCATGGGGGCACTCAGATTAAATTGACACATGGGATCACCTGGTCCAGAAAAGTTGCTCAAGGGTGCTAAAACCATCTGGGCTTCTAGGGGAATTAGGACCAGCTGGGTGGTTGGGTGCTTGAGTCTTAGCTTCGTGCTCATGCGCTCCAGTTTCAGTGTGATGCTCCAGACCGCTAGGTCCACTTGTAGGGCCAGTGGTATAGGAACCAGTCAGGTGGTTGTGGCCACTGGACCATATTGGTGGGATCAGTTACACTGAATGCTAGGTTTGTTTTCAGCAGTAGAATGAACACATGAAGTGTTCTGTGTACAGATGCCAGCAAATGGGGCTGAAAAGGCGGGTTGTAGTTGATGCTTCCTGTTCCTAGATGGTTGTTTTGTTAAGCACACTTCCATCATTCATCAACATCTTCTATGTAAATTGTGACAGTCTCCAATTCTTCCACTGACCAAACGCCTTTACCAATTCATTAGTGTCTGGCATAGGTCCTTTCCTCTAAATTCTTGCTGAGCTCCAGCTTGGTCACAGGCAGAAGCAGCTTGTGTGTTCTGATATATACCTCCTCTGGAGACCACTTCCAGTGGCCACCCTGTTTCACTCCCTTAGCACCGACAGCCAGGAGGGCAGCTTTAGTAAATGGGCATCCTTATCTTCCTTCAAAGGGGAAAGGAGTAAAACCGAAGCGGCCAGATCCCAACAACACAACATGTTGGCCTACTTTTATCATCATTAGTGAAACATCACTGAAGTAATGTTTAACTGAAGGCGAGTCACTAACACATAACTTCTCAATTATTTTCCGCAGGTTTGTCTGCTGCTGCTACTGGTATTGTAAGCTGTAATTAACTGTTATGTTTTATATTATGCCAGCCTATGCTATATTGAATACCCAATCCACTTCCAGATAAAGGACAAAAACAACTGAAACCAAATATATCGCGCCCCAAAACCACATGGCTTCCTTGAACTATTTCCCAGTGATATCTCCAGCTGATTTTATTTAGAAGACATACGAACAAAAGCATATTTAAGTGAATGGTGGGGTTGTCCTCCTCTCCCTGCACTACTGACAATTCACTTCCTGTGCCTTAACATTCCTGTTCACCCTGATCCTCTACCCAAGCATGTCCAGAGGCAATTCCAAACTGCACCTCAAATGGATCCTACATGGACAAAGAGTTGGCTGTGGCTGTGAAATGTGCTTGATATTTATACCTATTAGCAGAGCCATAAAGAGTCGAGCATGTGCAACCAATTGCCTGCTTACCAAGTAGACCATCGTCTCCTGGCTGAGATGATGTTGATCATAAACGACTTGCCAGAGCCCTCTTAGACAGAATTGCCTGGGGTGATGGCAGATTTTGCAGCATACACTAGTGATATTCTTGATGCAAGGTTTCAGAGTCTTGGCCTTTGTATTTTTGGGAAAGGGATTATTTTACCCTTTAGCACCTGACAGGTTTTATATTAGTAGAATTGTTGTGGGCCTACCATCATAATTCCTGAGAACCTGTTTGGGTTAACCATGTGTAAATTATCAACATTTAATGTAATAAAATGCCCATACACCATGCATTTAAACTTGCAATACATTCTAATATTCATAAAATAGAGGAATTCCTAAACAATGCTCTCACACTTCATAGTATTGGTGTATATTTATTATTGTGTACGTTACCATCCCCAATGTTAGCAAAACTATATTTCAATACAATCCAAACATCCTACTAGATTGGATTCTTCTGTTACCATCAATATCTTAGCCATTGACTCAGTGTCCCGGTCCAACCATTTCCTCATCCATTGCAATCTCTCCCTGACTAAGCCCCACAAAACCTCAGCTGCAACACTGAGCCCTATACAAGTCTGCAATATTTGTAATTTGAAGCATCAGTATCTAATGCCCTCACTTCTAGCTTTGCTTAGTACCAATACTTGAGCTCAGACCAACTCTGCACACGACCTTGACAACCAATTCCATGCATGCCGGCCTAGGAGCCTCGATCTTGCATGCACAAACAAAATATCACCTGGTTCTCAAAGGAACTAGTCCTCCTACGTAGGAAAAAAGATCCCTAGAACATTTATGCCAAACACACCCCCGCCCCAAACATCTGCATGGCACTCACACAGTGGCTTGAACCTACAAGAAAGCAGTTACCGCATGCAAATCAAAAAGCTATGTATAGGGGTGCCGACCCCTCCGCCCCCCCTCAACTGAGTACAGATAACATGATAGGCAGACTAATGATTCTATTATTGCAGAAATCAAGGTTATAGCACCTTTATTAAAGGTAAAAGGTGCACTGGGCGCTCCAACATCTGGGTTAAAATGACCCAGGAAGTGAAGGGTGCTTTAAATATCACACATATATCGTGAAAATATATTATGAAAAAGAGATACAAAGTGAAAAATGCTTAAATAAATAATTAATGGCTCCCTGAAAGATTAATATGGTAGGTAGACAGAGACATATTTCAAAATGGATACCTAAAGCACAAAATGGTGGCTAGTGTTAAGGACAGGGGTGGAAATCCTGACTCATGCAGATAAGAAATGGTCTTTGGCAGCATCTCGCTGTGAAATAATTAAGTCTGGGATGTTAAATTTGGAACTTGGCAGGAAAAGCAGGCAAGATTGATGATGGAGTTACATAAAGACAAGGGAAATTACCAATTTGAACAGACCAGCGAATTATTTGGCAACATACAATAGAGGCTGTTAATTTCCCCCACAGTATAAGGGGTAATTAAATTGGTAGGACCTCGAGAAGCACATAAGGGATTGACAGTGATGTGATCAAATTGTTTTTGGCAGAACTTGAAGAATGTTGTAATTATGTTCAGCCAGTCTAAAATCTTCTTTTTTTTCTTTTTTTTCTTAGGCTTTATTTCGTTCTAGAATACAGAAAACCTTTTGCCATGGCATTTTACATAAAATTGACAACCGATGCTAGAACTAAGAGAAAAGTTCACTTGACTGGCTAGATCATTGCTTCCAGTTAATTTTGTAAGTCTCTTAGTTTAAAAAAAAATCCAACAGTAATTTCACCAGAGCCAGGGTGAGTGGAATTTTGTTTCCCCTGAGGAGTTCCAGCCACCAGTCCTCTGTTGTCCTCCAACCATAAATCTTTGTAAATTCTGCCATAAGATGTAATCTCTTTTCCTTCATTATTGGGCAGAATAGAACCAACTGCTTTAATGACTCGACTGAGTTCTTTTTCTGGCATAGTCAGTTGGTGTTGGTGGCGTTCTTTTTCCAGAGACTAACTATCTCACCAGTTGGAAATAGATTTAATCTGAATCTTATAAATTTGTCCCTGTAAAATCAGTTTGGAAATAGGTCAAGATACTTTGGCAGCAAATTTAAGTTTCTTACCTCGATGAATGGTTTCCCGTATGATTTTAAACCCTGTCTTTCTTCTTGCGTCGAGATCCAATCTTTTGGATACAGTTTCCATTTGACCTTGTCAGGATTCACCTTTAAAGTTTGATCAGCTTCTCCCATATCTACTACAATGGCTTGACATATCAGTTTCCATTCAATCAGGATCTTTTCACTGTTCTGAATTAGAGCTTCTTTCAAAACTGCTAAGCCTCCTCTCTCTGGTGTATCCAGACATGTTCTATATAAGGCCAATGAACTCCAAGTTACAATGGTCTTCATAGCTGTCAGACCCAAATCCATTCGGAGTGCATGAATGGGAGTACTCTTTGTGACCCGCAGTACTCTTTTCCAGAATAGTCCCTCAATCAGGGACCAATTTTCAGCACGGAAATAAAATACGGTTTCCGAATCGTACGTTTAAATTGGAAGTGCTTTCATTCTGTAGAAGGCAATGAGGGGTCTCTACGAGTATCCGCAATATCTTTTCATAAGCAATCTGCCCTGGCTAGCAAGATTTCTTGCTTTCGATTTCAAGAAATCTAGCCTTGTTGTATCAATTCTGCTTGTATTTAGGCATACCACTAGATATGTAAATGACGACACATGTGGGATCTTCTTGCCTCTTAGTTGCCAAGTGTTGGATTTTTTGCGGTTGTCCCCTGCCTGTTCTCCAAAGGCCATGATCCTCGATTTAGTCGGATTGATTTTTAAACCATTTAGCTCCACGTAATTCTGTATAGCCTCCAGTTCATGCTGCAGCAATACTGTGGTCTGATCCAGCAGAACCACATCATCAGCGTAGAGCAGACATCCTGTTTTTGTTTCTCCAATGTTTGGTGGGAAGCATCTGGTATTGATGAATGCGTCTTCAAAGCCTGAAACAAACAGTTGCGTTAAGAGCACCAGGGACCATGGGTTGCCGCGCCCTCCATCTTTGTTATTGGTGCACTAGCAGCAAGTTGGTGGAAACTTGTAAAAAGGCCCGTGCTTGTGGTGCCTATTGTGTCTATCCAGAGAGAATTGTTATAGTTTCCACTCATTCGGCGCGTGTGCAATTTCTTATGCTGGGATTTACCCCATTGTCTTCTGCTGCGTTTGAAAAATGTAGTTCCACGAGGTTTGTGATTTTCATTTTTTCCAATCTTTTATTGTCTCAAATTCATCAATTGATGGTATAACAGATGGTGCCGACACGTGTTTCGACCTAACAGGTCTTTTTCTAGGCTACCGTTCATAATTCCTAATAACAATGGATTCGATACATATTTGGTGCCAATGTGGTCCCAAGATCGGGCATTCACCATTCGTGATTGGGTGTATATCATGTGACATTTGTGTTTGGACATATTATGTGTGGGTGATTTAATTCCCAGTGATCGTGATATATATATACAGATTCATAGTGATTTGCAGATTGGTTCATACATTTTGCAGTCAAAAACAATTATCAATAGACAGTATTGAGTACATGATAAGGGAGAGAAAAGAAGAGATTTGGTTGGCAATGGTCCTAATTGGTTTAGAGTGTTTGGTAATGATTTGTAATGATTGACTCATTTGCAAGGGGTCTCACCTGGTAGGTAAGATAGAGGGATTGTCCTGGTTCCTGCTTGTTGCAGTTAAGTCAGTTAGTTACTGGGTAGTGGTAATAGCAAGGGCTCAGTCCACCCAGTGCCTGGTTTAGCAGAGGTCAATACCTACGAATAAAGAATTAAGGTAAACTAGTGTGAATATTTAGTGCCCAAGGGCTTAGCTACCAGGAATAGTTAAGAGACATGATTCTGTGGTTCAGTTCATGTGTGGTATCAGTTTCCATTGTGCGGTCCCGACAGTGGGGAAGTGCCCAGTTGGGTTTCAGTTTTCAAGGTGATTATCATAATTAGGGCACTGGTGCCCTGGGACTCTTCCCTCACTGGCCTGGAGCGGCTTCCGTGAGAAGGGTCTCGGTGCTTATTGTGCCGAGGATGCACATAGTATACTTAGTGCTGACCCATATTGTGATGGCCGGGATCTAGATCTGTGCCGTTTTGGGCTTTGTTTGAGTGTGCTCTGACCATGGGAGCGCCGGTGCGTGAATACATATGATATTACGCATAATGCGTTTTTACACAGCGCCTGTTCTATTAATTGCCGGTTAGCCATGGTGTGCAAACAGCGTTTCAGTTGAGTATTAATTAGAAAAGGCATTGGTGCCCGGTGTCCTTTCCTACAAGGTGCCCCAGGAGGTGGCAAGTGTAGGAAAGGTCCCAAGTGCTTTTAGCAGTGTGAGTTTGTATTTTGTCAGGTTGGTGGAGGGAGGTGCCGTGGGTGTCTGGATCTATACCCACCCACTGTCTCTTAGCTAATTGAGAGGTAGCCACTGTGGCTTGACAAGGTTCCCACTGGGTCAGAAGTGACAACAGGGTTACAAATAGGTGGTGATTGAGTTGCGTGGTGCACCTGCATTTAAATCAAAGTGAAGCTAAATTAGGCAAAAGGCTTGGAGCGCGAGCTAGGTGAGCATTTTACCTCTCGTGTTGTATCTTTCTGCCTCCGGGTTCAGGTACAACTGGGGAGTGTAAAGACTTGCATTATATAGTTTATCAAACTAGTGTCCATTGGTCCGTGGCCGGCAACCATATTGGTTGTTGGGCTGTGTCTTCCGATTGGTTGCTAACAGCTCTGAATGGGGCTGTGGCGTCCTGGTGCGCATTGGGCAGAATTGGGCTAAAGGAGCCTAACTATTGATGGGGTTTCCTGTAAGGCAATCATGATATATCCTGTGCTTTGCGACCTGGCAGCATTTTGCCAGTGATTACATATATTTGTAATTACAGTAATCTGATGCAGGCATGTATTTATGGTTCATTCGGTATGTATGGATGCGCATTAAGCGTGGCATTGGTCAGTTTAGTCTTAGTCCTTATGGGTGGTACCGCGTTGGATTATGTGCTGGGCTGCTGTATGGGGACAGTGCCCCCTGTGATAAAATCAAATCAAAGTCATGGGCTGCACCCAAGGGCAGGTGTTCCTGGTTCATTCAGGGTCTCCTAGGGTTGCAGTACTAAGCTGCGCGTTGTCGTATGTCACTGTTGGTTGTGGTATGTCTGCCCTGCCAGGGCCGTGAAGCTGTTCTCATGGTGCCATATTGGCGTCTTGGTGTCAGTTGGGTCACCAAGATTGTACTAGTTTGTCCATGTAGGGGTCCAATGGAAATGTCAGGTAATGGGGGTCCTGGGAGATAGTGCCCAGAAAGGTGGACCAATGTCTGGATTACTACCTTTGCTCTGGTTGTACAGTGGGGTTAGCATAAATCAGGTAACAGTTACATTTTACAAGAAGACAATGAGTCTAGCTTCATTTTGCCGTAGTCTCAGGGCTCGATTTCCTCCTCTGGAGTTTGGCTTGATTGTCTCGAGACCAACACATCTGATATTTTTCTGGTTGTCCATTTGAGGTTTCTCTTGCCAGTGGGTGGCCAGTGGATATCTTGCTTCAGTGGTTTTCAGGGAAGGTAGGTGTTCCCTTATCCTTGTCCTTAGTTCCCGTATAGTGCTGCCTATAATAATAATCCACATATGCATATTATTACATAGATAACAAATTTAGTACGACAGTTGATGACTGAACAATCTTTTTTTCATAAAGATTATCAAAGTGCACTCTATCGGTTGTGGTGGCTTGGGGACACATTGTGCAGGTTCCGCATTTATGGAATCCAGACCCAGTATGTTAGGTCGGCCAGTTCTCACCTGGTCCTGTCTGGGGTTCCATGATTGAGGGACTGAGCATGCTCTTAAGTGTTGGCGCTCTGCAGTAGGTCATTTTCGGTTTCTCTGATATCCAATCCTTTATATCCTGATCTACTCCTAGGATATGCCAATGTCTAGTGCAGGGATCCCCAACGTGTAGCGCGGGAGCAACATGTTGCTCGCGGCACCCTAAATTGTTGCTCGCCAGTTGCTCTGGGCCATTGTGTGGAGGCCTAGAAGGAGGTGCTGAATGGATGAGACCTCCGTAGCACTTTAGTCAGTACAGAGTCCCGGACTGTGCAAGAATGTTGGCCAATGAGCCGCGGTGTTTCCAGCTGGCTTATTTTTATACATGCAAGATTTGTGTTTGGTGCCACCATGCACATAATTTTACAGTAAATGTCCTTACTAGTTATGGTAGTCTCATTGCTAAAACCCTGTCATCCCCAGTTACTTTGCCCAGCTGATAAATGTATTAATGAGTACATTATTTGAACCATGTTTGTGTCATGGAGAAAACTGGCCTATTCCGTTCCTTGGTACAGCTAGTATGAGCATAGTGGACAAGGAAGTGGTATGCATACCCAACTTTCATTTATTAAATAATGTGCATGCACACTTTCTGTACAAGTGAGGTTTGTGTTTGATGCCACCATATTTATCGACAACATTCATTTTGGTGTCACCTGTATTTATATTACATAGTGTCCTAGTGGAAAAATGGTAATCGTTTGATACTGTGCCCATCTGGCACATGGTTAATGGGCAGATACGGTAAATGCATGCCCACATTTTTCATAATCAATTTTCCCTGTATTCCAATCCAATTAAGTTATTGTAAACTTAAGGCAATTTTTTATGCCATTTTGAAACTATAAATCTGACCAGCAGTGTACACACCCCTCATTAAATCATGGTTCAGTTTTCTTTTTGAGATTCTACATTCTGCATCGAGCCATGGTGCATCCCTTTCTATAACCTGGAGCTCCTAAACTTGGGGGCATGGTTTGCCAATAGCTCTGTCCTGGATAGTTTATCCTAAAGACTCAAACAAACTCTCGCTTTCCTTTGTGGCCTCTGAACTGTTCAACAGTTTTAAGAGAATATCTTTATTGCTTGTGAATTAGTAATTCTTTCCAATGCCTCCTTTTCGAGCGTAGGCATCGCCAACCAGCCGCTCTGGCTGTCAGATATCTTCTTCGTGGTGCCTACTCTGGCCATTGGAAAATGAACTCCAGAGGATTGTGTTTACTCTTTGTTCAATAAGAAATGTAACATTTCATAACATTCCTGAAGAAAGAAAACATCCACAATACAGTCATCAATGACTGTGGAACAGTATTGCTGATCTCGTATGCTTAGGAATGCACCATTTGCCATTAAAGATCCCATAAATTCCTAGGCAAAATCTCAGTAGATCTGAAAAATCAGTGCCCCGTTTGTGGCCCTTTTTACTGTCCATACATTTGCACTAATATTTTGCTCAGGAACCTGAAACCCCTGGTAATGTTTACTTACTCCTACTCTATTTTTGAACAGCTGAACTGGTCCTATATGTCTAAAAATGTACTACTGACCACTCAATCTCCTCAACATTTCTTGGAAATCACTAAACGTCAAATTAAGTTAAAGGCCTTCCACATTTCCTTGACTAGAATAACACGTGGTCTAGATAACTATTAAGTACTGCAAATTAAATGTTCTATACACAGTTTTAACTTTGTTACATTTCTAATTTGTGTTGCAAACAATTTGTCCGCCAACTGTGCGCCGATATGTTCCGTCGAAAAATTGATGTTGCTCACCATTTAATTTGATATGCCAATTTTGCTCATTGCACACAAAAGGTTGGGGACCCCTGGTCTAGTGAGTATCTTCTGAATCTTTGAGCTATCCCTGTTGTATTTTGTTATAAATCGGATGTCATTCACCGGTTCTGTGGCGTTCCCTCTTTGTTCTGTCTGTAACAGGTCATTCCTGGGGATCGTTGATACTTGATCAATGGCCTGTGAGATGTTGGATGACTTGTATCCTCTTTGCAGGAATCTGTCGCGGAGTAATTCACACTCTTCTTTGTAGGAGTAATTTGTGCTGCAGTTTCTTCTAGCCCTAATTGTGTCCTGGATCTTGTTAGTCTTAGGATGCCTTCTCTCTCGGCAGTGCAGTTTTTTAATCCCGCCCCTGCTTCTTCTGTATTTGGCCTTGCTACTCCCGTATTTGTTTCTAAGGGGTCCTTGAACCTCACCTGTTTGGTATTGGCGGGTTGGTTTCCCTTTCTGTATTTCCTTATTTGGTCTAAAAAAAACGTATCCTCGTTGGACGCTTGCATATACAACTTCTGGCTCCATAGATTCACCAGGTTCATCCTGTTGGTTGGGTGCCTCCTCAGTTGCGTTGTCCTGATTACTTGTTTGGGGCCGTTCCGTGCTTTCATATTCACTGTCAACATCAGAGCTCTGAGGTGAGCTGTTGTCACAACGCGGCCCTGGACGCTGTGGAAAAGATGGAGGCTCTCATAGGTCATTCCGCAGGTACTTACCGCACTAGTCTTTTTGTTGCTGTTCCTTTATAAGGAGGCCATGCCCCCTAAACCTCGCGTTGCAACTCGCATTGTCAGTCTTTTGCTTTCAACCGCATAGCAGTGCCTACTCCTCGAAGTGTCCTTTGGACCTTTTGCTCTCTGCATTTCTCCCCGTAGTACTATTTTTTCCTCCCAGTCTCTTGGCCTCGGTTTCTTTCTTTCCCAGCCTCTGATTCCGGTTTCACGGAGCCGACTTCGCTATCTATTTCTTTCTTCCTTTGTGCCTATCTGTTTTTCAGGATTTTGTTAGTGCTTCCCTTTCGCTTCGTTGCCCTTGCTTGCCGCGGGCATCTTGCTCGTAGTTCGGTTCCTTTTCCTTCGTTTGTTTACTTTCGCTCTTCTGCTCTTTCGCTCTCTCGCTCGCTCTCCTGCTCTCTCGCTCTCTCTCTCTCTGCCTGCTCTCTCGCAGTCTCTCTCGCTCGTCTGCTCCTTCGCTCCTTCTCTCACCCGCCTACTCTTCAGCAGTCTCTCTCGCTCGCCTGCCCTCTCGCTCCCCCTCACCCCTTTTTCTCTCTCTCGCTCCCTCTCTCTCTCTCTCTTTCTCTCTTTCATTCTCGCACGCTCTACTTACCTCCCTTTCGTTCCGTTCTCATTCTTCCTTTTACTCGTTTCTCTGCTTGTCTCCTGCCTTATAAGCCTTTCTTCCCAGTGTTTCCGTGTCTGAGTAGACCTTGTTAGGCTGGCACTCCAACTCTTCTCAATACTCTCTAATCCAAGGATTTTGGAACACCCCTCCTCTTGCTTCTACTGAGAATTCCACTACGCATCTCAGTATCAACGTGTTGTTTGGACTTGTTTCTTTTGGACTTGTGACCTGGCCTCCAGTATCACCAATCTATCAGCCTCTTCCACACCTGGCTCAGTTCAGCCTTCAATCCTACGCCCTACCAGGTTTTTTTCTGCCTCAATAGGCTTTTTCCCTGTTGAAAGGAACTGGCTCCCCTGGATTCCCCTGACTGCCTGTTCATACCACAGTCAAGGTAGCCTCAAGTGGAGACCGTCCCTATCGCTACGAGCGCAAGAAGGGGAAAAAAGGCTCTAAGACAGACGAAGAACAAGAAGAGACCAAGAAGGACAGAAGGAGAAGACAGAAGACATCTCCCCAGGAAGATTCCTCTAAGGACTCAGGTGAGGAGACACAGGGGGTGTTAGCTTCCGATTCTGACAGCTGTTGGGAGTACTTTCCCTTGAGGATGGTCTATAGTGTTCGTCATATTTTGGTTGAAAGGTGAAAATCCTGTTCTCTCTGTAGTCCTTGTCATCTCTTGCAAATTTGCGGCATTTTCTAATCTTGACTTCATCCTGATGGTTTTTCAAAATATCATACATGATTTTAAAGTTTTTGTCCTTGGAGAGCACTGGTGTTTTATGAGCCTCTATTTCTTCTTTTAGTGTGTCAATGTCTATGGTAATCCTCTTGTGTTCTCTGTCAGCGTGCTCCATCAGTAGCTCGAGCATAATTTTTGAGCCATTCATCAGATTCTCTTCCCATAGGCCTGCTAAATCAGCATCCTCTGGATTCCTGAAGTCAGGAAAGATTATAATTCTCAGTCCACAGGGTATTTTATCTTGTTTGAGATATGTTTCCAGGGTGAATTTCTCCCAAAACTTGTTGATTTCCCTTATACATAGTCTTTCTAGTCTGATAAATGTGTACCGCAGTGTTTCCACTTGTTCAGATGGTGTTGCTGTTGGTTGTTCTGTTGGACCTCTGGGGATAAAGAGGGTTTTGATATCCTCATTTCTTGATAGTAGGTAGTCAGCCATTCTTTGGTTCATTGGGTTTGTTGGGTAGGCTGCGGTTGCCGTGTTCCTTGGTTTGAGGACAGTTTAACAGTTGCGTTAAGAGCACCAGGGACCATGGGTTGCCGCGCCCTTCATCTTTGTTATCAGTGCACTAGCAGCCAGTTGGTGGAAACTTGTAAAAAGGCCCGTGCTCGTGGTGCCTATTGTGTGTATCCAGAGAGAATTGTTATAGTTTCCACTCATTCGGCGCGTGGGCAATTTCTTATGCTGGGATTTACCCCATTGTCTTTTGCTGCGTTTGAAAAATGTAGCTCCACAAGGTTTGTGATTTTCATTTTTTCCAATCTTTTATTGTCTCTAATTCATCAATTGATGATATAACAGGTGGTGCTGACACATGTTTCGACCTAACAGGCACCCCCTGTTATATCATCACACAATAACAATTCTACACAATAATTGCTAGACTCATTAAAGGTTTATTTCAGGCACACTTTAGGGGGCTAGTCACTGACTTAGTCTGTTCTTAAACGCCTCAACTCAGCCTTTCATCATTCTGAGGTCAATAAATGAGTACCAACACAGGTTGCGTGATATTGGGTGTACATTTTTTCTATATAAAGTGCTTAAGCGTAAGTGCTATATAATAACACATCATTATCATTTGGTCATGGACGTCTGCTTGCATTCACAGTAATTTGGTAATATGGGCCTATGCACACTGATCTTAACAATACATATGGCAATCCATTCTTGTATGAAATGTACATCACATTATAGTGATATCGTAACCATTTTTTTCGTAGTGTACAATGCTATGTGATGCCACTTCCTGGTTTGTCAACGGGTAAAATGTTGTGTTCCATCGCTTCGCACGATATTACTGTGGGGTGGGGTCAAATGACATCACTTCCTGTGATGTCACCAGGGGTCAAGGGTCGTGTAATGTCACTTCCGCTACCCCTGGCATTTTGGTGAAATGATGTCCCTGACCGAAAGCACCCTGGAGGAGCTGTCGGATACCAGTGAATGACAGGGAGGGAAAGTCACGCCGGGGCACTCCAGGGCCTGGGTTGAGGCACAAGGAGATGCCGATCAGATAACCGCTTAAGCTAAACAGGGCTGGGAGACCGAAGGAATGATTTGTGAAAACCAAGCGAGCTGCAAAAGAATTTCATGCATTATCGAATACCGAACTAAAGGAAAGTTACATAAAGGACATGAAATTTCGAATACAATGAAAGCAAGTTAAAACCATTAATAAACAATGTGACAGTGTGAACCAAATGAAAGGCACTAACAAGGGTTTAGGAGAGCAAGTGATAAGCCCTACTTTGAAGTGTGAAAGCAAGGTGGGGACAGGGAAAATACCACACAAAGTGAATGGTGTAAAAATCATGCTGTGGCAGAGACAAGAAAACTGCCAAGGAAAAAACAGACTGCAAGTGGACAATTGACACAGGTTCAAAGAGAGAGCATGTGTTGGCAAGAAAGTCTAACAAGAATAAGTGAATATAACAAAATGCCAAGGGTTATTGGTTGCCTGGCCTATTGTGGGTGGACCGTGTGGTCCAACAACTGCGTGCGCTTAGAGTGAGTAACCCCTACTTGGAGTGAATCAAGGAAAGCTTAGATACTGAAGCTGTTGCACCTGTCAAGTGTTAAAGTAAGTCAAGAAAAGAGAAAGCTGAGTTAACAATTGAAAAGCCGGAAAGGTTGCAAAGTTGGTTTTGAATACTTATTGAAAGCAAGAGAACTGACTGTGATTTTGAAGCTAAATGAACTGCCAACTTGGGGAAGGGAACCCTGAGTGCTTTTGTGTGTAATTGTTTTGAACTTGGGAAAGGGGCTATACCACAATCCAAGGAGCAGGAAGAAGCTCAGAAATGTATTTTGAACACTGTTTCTTTGGTTGCTGACATCCCTGTACATTGGATAGCATTAGTTGTGATGGCCTGTATAGGTTTTGGACACAGAGACTATCCTTAGTTTCTTTAGGGGGAGAAATCCCGCCTTACCATAGGGCACATTAGGCCTTACTCCATCCTGACAAATATGAAATAAAATCCTTGGTTTTAGAAAAAATGAATCTGTTGTCTTTGTCTTTTCATGATGCCTTCACGCTATGCACTGTACTAAACACTGTGATACCCTTGGGTGTGGACGTTACAAAAATGTTAAAAAATAAAAAGAAATATACAAAATTGTCCTCCTTTCACGTCTAAAATTGTAAGGCCTCACAGCCAATCATCAATGTGCACAGCCGTCTAAAGTAGGTCACAGTACAACTAAAACATTGACGAACCTTTGTGCTTTTTTCCAAGTGAGCCAGTGTTGATCAAAAGCCCATAGCTAGAAAACAGCACGTCCACTCTTTCTATCTTTTGCACCTTCTTCTTCCCCAACGTTCTTATAATTCCTTGCTTTTTCACTCTTTTTGTTTTTCCTTCTGATTTTTTGCTCTATATTTCTTTTGATCTTTCTTTCACGTGTTTAACTCTGACTTTCAATGGCTTTTACATTCTTTCCCGCTTACTCTTGTTGAATTTTTTTGCTTTGATTTACTTTTTTATTCCTTTTCACCAATTATGTTGCTCTTTCATCCTTCTTGCGCTCTTTTGATATTTTGCTCTTTCTTCACTTTCATTCGTGTGCTCTTTCACTGGCTGCTCCTTTGTGCTCCTTATCGCTTTCTTGTACTCTTTCTTTCATGATTTCCCTCTAAATTTTAATTCCTGTTACTTTCTTTCACTCGTTCATTTGCTCTCTTTTGCTTTTTATTTTGCTCTTTCTTTCACCTTTTCCTTTGAATTAATGATGATCTAACTTGTGTTGCCTGTAATGTAAAGGGATGTTTCATTGGTCTTTTGGAGCGCCTTCAACAGTGATGATAACATGCTTTGAACAAATAGCTTGATTGCTGCCCCTTTAACTATGTAAATGACACAAAATAAAGAGCAACTTTTCCACCCGTAATTTCCCTGGAGAGCGTTTGTGGTAAAGGTTGCTTTATCAGAGAGTCAACATTACTACAAAACAATAGAGACAACAAGTGTCTCACAACTGGGGAGGGACGTAAAGGGGTCTAATAACCAATAAGAAAGGAGTGCGTTACTGTGCTAACCGCTGTGCTATGGAATAGGGTCCCTGTTTCAGTGAAAGGAGGATAGCGCAGGGGCAACGTGCTGGTCTTGGCAGCAAGACCACGTAGAGCAACAGGGGTTTGAATCCCGGATCCGCGCTTAGAAACCTAACTCAGGTACGTCATTAGGCGTGTTATAAAAAACAATAACATTTAAATAAATATCAAGGTAAATATAGCACAGGTTCTGCAGTATACAACTTTCTTCCAGTTGTCATCTGTGGATTTGTCCATTGACAATGCTTAATCCAAGGGAGACCAAATCTTGCTCTGGTACCTACATATCATACTCAGAGCAGCCATGTTTAAGCCCTTCTTGGTCATCAGTATCCCTCTAATCATCCACCCCATCAGTTAATTGTTCTCTATATAGAAACCAAGGTTGTAACATTAGTGTGCAATGTTTGATAGAGAACAACCACAAACATTGTGCAAATGCTTAAAGTACTACTCATACAGTAGATTAATAACATAGCAATTTGTTCAAAGTCCCCGACCCAATCACCATTGCGCAATCTCTAACGTAACAAATAAAACATCACCATCAGGCTCGGGAGCTGACCGAATAGGGGCATTTCACAAAACAAACAACAATATCCAAATATTCATTGATAATAAAAAGAGTGAAAGAAAGTTCGAACACAAGAAAGTGAGGAGGAATTAAAGAAAGATTGGGTAAAAGAAGAAGAGAAAGAAAAGATAGGGAAAGAAAGAGTAAAAAAAAAAAAGTGTGAAAGAACGAGAAAAGGAAGTGGTGGGAACCAGCTAAAGCAGCAGTCATCCCAACAGCAAAGGTGAGACAGGGTTAGCCTGATGGGCACACCCACTCTTCGCCTCTTTTGAAAGCTCAGACCAAGGGTGGGCCATATCTTCAAGGTGGCATGAGATGATAAGAGGAGCAACCCAAGCAGCTTAAGGTCAATATCCAATCAGGAGTCTATAAAAATAAGAACTTTATTAAAGTCGAAACAGGCACAGCCCAAAAGATATGCCTCCTTCACCTCTTTGGTGATGTGATCTGAGGGCAGGCTATACTCTTCAGGAGGGATGCAAACTAGCACAGAAACAGTCAAAATAACAAAAGTACTCTGGTAAAATAAAAGGAACACCCAGCCACATTTCTATAAAAATAGGAGACTTTAATTAAACAAAAAATCCAAACATACATCAAAACGGTATAACCCACCCCTGTAACAAAACGTTTTGTGTTGGGTGTTCCAAATGGATCACAAACGTTGAGACAATTTGCTTGAGACGGTCCAGCGATGCTGTGTGGCCCTGTATCAGTGATCATCTGGAAATCTGGGTGAAGAACAGACAAGTGATATTGATCGAGTCTGTGTCTTGAATTGGTTGGATCGGCTCCAAAAGGTCCAACAATGTGATGCAGATCCTCCAGTGTTGATTGGATCAAAAACAGCTGGAGTTCAGGTAGAAGATGGGTGGAGTCAGTGGCTCAACAGTGGATCAAAAAGCGGGGAAATGTCAAAAGGCAGCTCTGGGTTCTTGCGGCAGCTCAAAAAGCATCTGAAGCAGTCGAGCCAGATCAAAAATTGATTAAAGGGTTGGGTCCTTTGTTCTTCACTTCCCAACCACGAAGGGTTCGAGAGAGCCCTTGCAGGGTTGGTCGACATCAGTGAGCAGTTCCTGGGTACAAGCTTGCAGTAGGTCTTGTGGAGCTAGTAAGCCACTGAAAGTGTTCCTTTGGGATGGCTGAGGGAAAAGGACTGCTCTTTTCCTTGATGCCTTTATCTTTACCTCTATGGAAGAGAATTTTAGAGCAGACTGTACCCCAACAAAGTTCCAGGTGAAATCCTTCTACTTCAGTAGTCCAAAGACGGTTCAGCAGAGGGGGTGGTCTCATTCCCTAAACAGGCAATCTGCTACATGGGATTGCACCCCTTCTAGCCTTCTATAATGGCTCCACTCTTAGCTGCTGTTTCAGAGTCTCTTGCCCGGTGATGTCATACCCAAAGTAGTTTATCTGCAGAAGTGGGGCGAAGGTACATGAAGTGTGAGAGTCTTGGTAGAATCCAAGATTGTGGGACCATCTGTGGACTGGTCCTTCTCTTCTGAAGACTCTAAATTCATCCTCTTTGCTGTCTGCACTAGATCAAAAAGCCTCTGTTCATTAACGCCCTGGTGTGAGCTCACCCCATTGTTCTTGCAGGGCTCGCCCTTGAAGCAGAGCATACCAGCTAAAGATTTCCTGTCTACTGTACGAGGTGACGAGGCTTCCCGTAGAGACGAATCGGGGGTTTCCTAGACTGTGCAGAAAATGTTATTTTGTGTGTATGGGGAATTGTCATCTGGCAAGGGTGTAGAAGCCCTGGTTGTTTTGATTTTTATTACATTAATAAAATGATGCAGGTAATTCCATCGCAGAAAGGCAAATCTGCTAATCAAATTCCCCTCTCATTAGCTCCATGCCAAAAGCCTAGTGCACACCTGTGCCAGGTCATTTCAGCACAGGTGCTGCATTTAAGATATGCACCCTTGTTACCACACTACATAACTATGAGAGTTGTTGTCCTGGTGGCAGTTGTAAACATTAAATATAAGCCATACCTGAGTATGAAGCATGGTGGCTAGAATCTCTCACAAATATCCAAGCCGCATTAATTTGATATCACACATGTGTCATCCCTGTGAGCCCAGCCAGGCTGTCTCTGATGCTCCCATCAAGCCTGTAGACCCAGGGGTTTTCTCGCTTTGATCCTTTGTGAAGGCAGGTAACACCCTACACAGTGAGACAGCCACTCCACAGGAAACTGTCCAGGGAACAATCATATAATAGAACACCCTTCACAAAAGGACTAGCCTCACACCAGGGTGCTGCATACCAAAAGGGCCTCTGGCACTATCTACAAGGGAGGGGGTCAGGGTTAGTGCAGAAAGAGGGAGCACAGACCAGCTGAAGGAAGGTTACACTATCTTTTTTCCTTTGTTGCCTCTATTCCTTCATGCCCCCTCCACTTACTTTAACACAAAGCACTTTGGGAGTGAAGTCACAAGGCAAAGTCCACTTGTTCCAGGGACAGGGATTGGACGATTGATGCAGGTTTGCTTTTTTCGAATCACTTGTTGACTTTTTCCTTTGTAGGAATGAGTCTCCCACTCCTTTGATTCATCCCTCGACTTCAGCCTTGCCGAAGAATTCTTTGGACCCTGTTGGGAGAGCAGTCCTTTCCACAGTCCTCCAGTTGTAGGATGAAGACAGGTATTCCAAGGCACAGGTGAGCACTGCTGCCTAACGATCCCCAGGACACATTAGGGGTGGCCTTCTGCTGCTGGAGCAAGACCTGCCTCTCTACCAGCCAGACGGGTACCCAGGACCTCACTGTATTGAAGTACCCCTGCAGGTGTGTACCAGCCTCCTCTGTGTTTGAGAGCCAGAGGGAAAGGCCTAGTATTGCTCCTGAGACTCAGGAGTGGGACTCACCGTCAAACTGCTGTGAGCTGTGATAAGAGCATGTTCGTCCCCATTCGAACAAACAGGACCCACTGAGATGCCTTTGGCACTCACTGAGCTTCAAACCACAGTGCCACACATCTGAACAAATTCAACACCACACCTCGCAGCTGGAGTACGCCATTGCGTCAGCTCGAACAAAGAAGCATTTTTGCACCTGCACAGCTTGAACCGTTCTTTGTGCCTCCAGCTTCTTCTTCGCTTATGACCGAACACATCAAGGTGTTAGTTCCCGAACTGTGCCTTTCAAACACTGCATTGAACAAACTTGTCTGTGCATCTTGACATCAGCATGTCTGCCGTCAAACTTCGACAGAACAGAACCTGGCGATCTCCATAATCCGCATCACTCCAGCATCACTTCAAACTGCAGCAACCTTTTGTTTGAACCAAATTGGACATCTGTTTATTTATTTTTGCATTTATTTACAGCACCCCTTAACGTAGGTATCTAGGCGCTAGTTTCATTGCAGGTTATTTATAACATGCTCGTTTTTTTATTTTAATTTTCTTTTTTTCCCAAGCGCGGGTCCGGGATTCGAACCTGTGTTTGCTTAGCGTGGTCTTGCGTCCACAGAGCTATCCTCCCGTCCCTGTTTGCTGTCGGTACAATTGTGACTGTTGCATCTGAACCCAAATCAAATTGCTAACACAGCAAAGGGAAGCCTGGTTCACAGTTGTTGAACCACCATGACACTGTAAGGGTATTATTGCCTGATAACTGCCCCATATCCATTTTTGTGCCCTAGATACTGGCTATGTCACTTTAATCCAGTTTGCTGCAATAAGAAACCATTTTCAAAGAACATAGTGTTTTTTATCTGTCTGTGTCCCCCTGTCTCATTATCCAGAGTGCCACATCTTGACATCTTTGCATATTCTATATTCGTTCTACAGGGGCAGGTTTTTGTAGTGTTTTCCATTTAGTTTTGTTTTTATTAAGACATATGGTTTATTACAAACCTTTGTCACAGCTTTATCACTTACACTCATGTCATTTTTCAATCTTATCCTGTTCCACCATATCTGCAAAAGACTTCATTAATGTTTTCACCGACTAAAAATACAGCAGTCTATACCAACTGTCAGTTAGGTGCGCTATCTTCAGAAAGCAAATAACACTTAAATACCTCGCTTAAAAATGTCATCAATGCAAAAATAAAAGGAACGTTTTCACCCAGTGAAAACACATTCCACCAGTTTTCTGCACTGTATGATTGTCTCATGTTCACAATTTCTCCCAGATATCGGGTTCTTAAATCTGTTAGCCCCGTACAGAACAACGCGAAGGGTTTTAAAATGTCCACTGGCTCTTTGCCACAAAATCTAACACTCAAGTCATTGTTCATTTGGTTATAAATAACCAAATGTTGTTTTCGATGGCTACAGACTTAGACGAAACTTCATAAACCTGTATCTAGAAAGAGAGCAGGGAAATCTAAGCAGATATCTCGGAAGATCCCCTTAAGTTCGCGTTTCTTTTTCTGCACTCATTTGTAGCCGAGTTTGTTTTTAGCTTCTACTGTTTGAATCCAGTCATGTTGCCATATTTTCCTTTTGACATATTCTGGGTTTGCTTTAAGCATTTTGGAGTTGGTTCCAAGATCCTCCAAAATACTTAAACAGCGCTTATTCTATTGATCAATTGTGTCCGATTTCTCCATTGAACTTCTAACCTCAGAATCTGATATGAGGAAGCAGATTCGTCAGAGATGCATTTTCTGAAGAGGGCGAGAGATCTCCAAACAGTTCTCTCATACAGGGATGTCAAACTAAGGTCATATCGAATTATGGAGGTAAGTGTTCCTCTCAGAAGTCTCAAGATCTTTCTCCAAAATATACCCTCTAAACGGGGCCATATAGCTGCCGCAGTACAAAAAAAGCTTCGGCCTCATACGTAAGGGTTGCAACCACTCGAGTCATAGAAAGTCAAAATTGGAGTGAGTGAAAACTTTCCATATTTTTGTGAATTAGGAGCCCTTGAGCAATAACATGCTTAGCTTTTATTTTCAGTTCCAGCTGCCGTGGAACATCATTCATACTTGCACTCGTACATGTCCCCAGATAGTTGATCGATGTTAGCTTAATTCGTTTTTCTTTTCCAAGATACCATTTAAAACATTTCTTTTTTCCTCCTCTCCTCGTGCCCAAAGTCAAGATGTTAGTCTTCATGGTGTTTATTTGCAACCCATTTTTTATCTTGTATTCTTGAAGATCAAAGAGGCACCTTTGGAGTCCAATCAGGGTCCGATCGTTCAGAACTAGGTCATTGTTTATTATTGCAGATGGTGTATTTAATTGAAGCATATATATATATATATATATATATATTGATAGAACCTTGATTGGACACTCCCTTTATTTTGAACTGTTGTACTTTGATGTTTGGGTTGCTACTGAATTACATTCACATCCCACTTGAGAATATAGCTTTCCCTCTGCCCACAATACCACAAAAGGCATAGGTGTTTTATCTCTTCACTCTGCCGGTTTTACCTTTATGAATGGGTTCACTCTTTGTTTGTAGAAATGTGAGGGCTGAGCAGGCACTTTAGCCTCTTTTCACCCTTATAATCCTGCAGGGCAGACGTCCATTCGTCACAGTGTGAAACCCAGTTCCCAGATGCTGTTACACAAAAGGCTCTGTCAGTGAATGAGTCACCAGCAACATGAATATGACACTAATTGGTTTTGGCCAGTATAATTGTAGATTCCCAGAGGCCTCCATATCAAAACTAGACGCTGCTTATATTTAGAGTTGCATCTGTCACCAGGCTATGGAAGCACAAACTTCTAGAATGTAGGATCAGGATGGGCCACAGTTAAAGACAGACCCTGACTGCTGGAACCGTGGGTTCCATCAGGTTTTGGGCATGAATGCCCATGTCGCTTTGTAACTGCCATGTTTTTGCAAACTACAAGGCAGCTGCTGGGAGGGTGCAGCAGTCAGGCTCAGCAGAGGTCCATGTTTGCAGTATACTTTTCCGGATGGAGCATTACGGAAGAAGGATCCGATTAGCAGATTGCATTCCTTGAGAGAGATTTCCTGGTATCGTGTTAAATGATGGGCCTATTCCAGCCTCATACGGCACATTCTGACACATGCACAAGGAGCACAGAGAGAGGCTGAGAGAGAGGGAGAGAAACGGAAACAGCGCAAATAGAAGGAGAGAGGGGTGCAGTGACATAAAGGGAGAGAAGGGAAGAGGCTGAACGAGGCAGAGGATTGAGAGGGAGAAAATCTCAAAAGAAAAAGTGAAAGAGATGGAAAGAGGGAGTGAGGCTGACAGAAGGAGAAAGAAAGGGAGGCAGAGGATTGAATGAGAAAAGAAGCTCAAAACGAAAAATGATAAAGATAGAAAGAAGGAGGCAGACAAAGGGAGAAAGAGAAAGGGAGGCAGATAAAGGAGTGAGAAGCTCAAAAGGAAAAGCGAAACGATAGAAAGAGGGAGCGGCAGGGAGGTGAACAGAAGGAGAAAGAGGACGTCAGACAAATCGAGGAAAAGGGAAAGAAAGCGAGGAAGAAAGGAAGCTAGAGTGGGGCAGGGAAAATGAGAGAAGCCTTTGAGTGAGCTGGGGCGGGGGGGGCAGGATCCCACAGGACGCTGGGCCCCTCTGCCAGGCGTGGCAGAGCTTGCAGGTTAGAGTTACGGGGGGCTGCATTTAACCCCTGCGAAATGTCAGGCCCTCCAAATAATTGCTGGCTTGCATGAAACGCCAATCCCTCAAACGTTCAGAAAGATGGGATGGGACACTCTTTGGGTTGTTTCCGCTCCGATCCCCCCCGTGTGTGATCTCAGAAGGAAGACACCCGACCCGTCAATGTAATAACACAGGTGACGCGCTGCCCATCCTCATCCGTCATCAGCAGGAAACCACAGGCGGCGTCCAGTGCACGCCTGGAAGCAGCAGAGACGCCCACCTCTTTCAGGCCCCGCTCTGGAACCACCACTTCCTACGACGTCTGGAAAAACACTATAATTATGGCAATTTTGCAAAATCGCAGCATGATCACGGAACACCCCGTCGACAAACACACATAAACCCACCACGTTGTTTTTGGTAGTCTGCCACGTTTCCAACAAGGAATAATTTCAATCCCGTTATCAATATTTTCGGGATATTTTATTTATATCGCGCTCGTACACGTGTGTTTCAGTGGAGACAGGAAAGTATTGCAATGGTGAGGACGGGAGATAATTGGAGAGGAGTCATTAGGTGTGGAGGAGAGAAGATAGAGGAGGAAAGGAGAGGATTACAGAGGTGCAAAGGAAAGCAGTGGAGAGGAGAGTGATGGGGTGACCAGGACAGAACTGAAGAGTAGTAGTGAGGAGCAGAGAAAAGGAGTGGTGAATTGCAGAAAGGGGCAGAGCGGAGGGGTGTGTTGCCGGGAGTGAAGAGAAAAGATGGGAGGAGAGCGGCGGACAGGAGAAGAGCGGTAAGCTGAGGAGCAGTACAGAGGCGAGAGGGAAGGAGTGGAGATAATAGGAGGAGAGCAGAGTTGAGTCGAGTGCAGTTGCACCGGGGTGGAGTCGAGCAAACGCCATCGGCGAGCAGAGGATTTGACCGGAGTGGTGGGTTTCGCACTGGACGAGAGGAGGGGAAAGGAAAAGCGAGGCAAGAGAAGATGGGCATGACAGGATGCCAATGTTGCTTGAATTTAGTAACGCCAATACTCTTCATCCGTTTGGTCCATGATTTTGGCGATCACTCGCAGTTAGTAGCAAGACTTGAAATGGTGCCCTGGGCGTCAAAAGTGCAAGATCGGCCAACCCCTGATGTAACCGGAGGCTGCCTCACGGGTATCCCCTGGGAGGCTCGCCTCCCCGTTCCTTGGGATCCCGCAAGTAGGATAATTAGAGGTGCCCATAGGTGAGGCAGACGAGGTAGGTGCGGAGAATGGAAGATGGCTACTGTGTTAATGCTACCAGACTTATTACAGGAAACTAAGTCTGACTCCTATCCCTCTCCCTCTTCGGTCTCCAGTTACAGGGAACATACAACTACTCCGAAAACAGCAATGACTAGAGGAGATCAAGCCTAGTGGAAAGACCAGTCATCAAAGCCCGGGCCAATATTGACGACAGGTCTACAGTCACACCCATATAGAAAATGCACTCCAAATCATTGAGAACAAAGCGGGGGCACCTTCCGGGTCCCATGGCAGTGGTGTGCGACACCGAAGCTCCAAACTTTCATTCAGCAAATAAGGAATTGGGTGGGAACTAATAGAGATGGGGTGCAGGCGCGTTCTTGCCGCAGCTCACTCATCCTCACCTGTGTCAAGCTTGACCTGCATGATTGCGTTAAAGAATCGCCACACGCAAATCATGTGTTCCAGATTAAGGTCTTTTTTCGGGAACTTAGAGAAAATGGAGCAAGCAGGAAAGTGTGATGGAGGGTTACACAAATAAAACACAATAGGGCAACTTATTCCACTTTTATTTTTTAGTTATACACAAAATCCTAACCACAAATAGGGATGGGAGGAAGGTTTTGAATTAGTCTTAGTCACTGGCATAACTCTGGGCAGCATTCCATGCCACTGTTTTTTAGTGTCATTGCAAAAGTCCACCAGGTCGAAGCATGTCTGTGGGTGCTTGTGGTCACGTGCAGAAGGGATGTGACCTAGCAGTTCCAGCTGCAGGAGCTCTTTTGGGGTGGGAGCAAGCCTGATTTGCATATGGCCTTTCTCCTTCTGTAATGGCTTGGCAGGCTGAAGCCCAATGTCCTGGAGGGTTGCCCAGAGCAATGCCAGAGGTTAAGATTGATTCTAAACTTTCAGCCATCACCCTTATTTTGTCTCTACACAACCTTAGCCTCTCCCTTGAACCACCTTCAGTCTTTTGTGCAGGCTTATCTCGGGGAAATTTCAATCACACTTCTCCTCTTGCCAAAGCTCATCGGTTGGTATCGTCTGTTTCTGCCGCTTTTTAAAATATGCTATTGGCACTCCAGACAGCACACATGCGCGCTGACAAATATAGCCCCCTCGGTGAGGGGCATTATCACCTGGGAACGGCAGGGGGACCCACGTTAGGTAGTCATTTCACTCACTTTGGGTGATATTGCTTCTGCACCTACCGTGCATGGGTGCTGTTGCTTCGATTGTCTATTTCTGTTATGGTATTATTTGGTTTGTCAGCAATACGGTATGCGTTCTCTTACTTATGTCTCCCTAGTCTATGCAGGGGTGGACTGGCACCAAAAGAGGCACTGGAAATCCTTTTAAAACTGGCCTTATATTACATATTTTGATCAAGCCTAACCCTGTTCCTTTGAGAAATTTTGGCAATAAAATAGGTTATCACACGAAAGAGGCCAAAGGTCCAGAGGCCCACCACGAAATCTACAGGGTTCCCTGTAGGCCAGTCCACCCCCAACTCTATGCCTTGTTCGTCTATAATGTCATGTGTGTGGCAGAATGCAAAGTTAAGTTCACTGCATTTCGTGCACAGTTCTGTTTGTAGTGTGGTGCACAGGCTAGAATGCTCATTTCTGTTCAGGGCACAGATGAGTTTAGTCGCTTAGGAAAGTCGCGCTTCAGTGGAGTGAGGTTGACGCATTAAGTCCATGTTTCATGGTCAGTGTCGACGTTTTAGTGAGTGATGCTTTCTGTGGAGAGAGGTGTATATAGGCAGTGCTTAATTTGTGGGGGTGTTTGCGGGGGCTTAGCACTTATTTCCGAGCCCAGTTTTATTAAGTTGTGGTATTTTGGCAACTTTCATATTTAGTCAGTCGTGGTAAGACAGTGCGGCCTATTTATTTATTTATTTATTTTTACATTCATATAGCGCACATGCAGCCCAAGGGCATCGCAGCGTTGTTACTTGTGGCTAACTTAGTCACAGAGGAAACATATGCATGTGAGTACACATGTCACACAGATGAGTACAATCATAGAATACATACATTAGGCCTAGGTTGGCAGGTCATGGCTATTTATCAATTTTCATGAATAACAATATGTTGGACAGTGACAATGCTGGTCACTCATGCTAGCCATGCCTGCACACTGCTCCACTCAGCCTGCATGACACTGGTACATATTCTCCACCTTAATAACCAGCAGCACTGCACAGCAGGGTGGGCTAGCAACAACAGGACAGTCACCAGTGAGCAGCCTCAACATCAGGGCAAGGTCAGTGAAAAGGTCAATGTCGAAGAGGAATGCCTGTCACGAGTGACAACCTATTCAAGAAGACCTTACTGCAGTGTTTGATTCTGCCTGTATTTGTCCATCAATTCACCATGGGACGAAATAATGTTTGCTCTTTTGTCTGTGGTTAGATGGTCAGTAACTTCTACTTGCCACTGATAGAGCAACATATTAACGATGATGTGCTTTAAAGAAACACTTAAACGTTAATGTTCTTTCAAGCCACAACTAATATGTTATGGCGACACTGCAAGAGTCCAATCATTTGTCACCTTCAATGAACCAGTGGGAGCTGCAGCTTTAACCCCAAATATGTTGACCCTGTATGGAGCAGACATTGGTGGTGTCCACCCCCGTGTGTCACAGGCGTGCTAGAAAATATTTGGGCCCTGCTACCTGTGTTCTTACAAATTAAGCACTGCATACAGGATTACATGCTATGCTTCAAAAGCAGTTATCCTTTCGCGGTTTGAGTTGCGTGAGTGTCTGAAAGCACAGTTCATGTTCAGAGGCAAGTTCTCAATGCTTCATATACTACAGGAGGTCAGTGAATGATGCATTTTCCGTAGCTTGGTTTCAATTCCTAGGGAGGTCCATGCCAGAATGCACAGTATGTGTCCAGTAGCAACAGTGCCACAATGGGTCAGATGGTCAAGGCGTTTGGTGCACGCTGGAGACCACTGCTCTTAGTTTGGTCTCTTCTGAGACAGAGGATTTTCTGAATGCCACTCAAGTGACCAAATGTCAGATCCCTGCAGGCTTTCTTTCAAATGAAGCCAAACTTTCATGGGTAAACATGGGTGGGCATCAAGGCTCTCTCTTAACAGAGGGAGGCACTAGTGTAAGGTGCAGATCACAGGTCCAGACACAGAGGGAACGAGTTCCCAGACAGTAGGAACTCAAAATAATACGACCTATTACAGAGCAGGGTGTGCGTAAAGTTAAATTTACAATAGATACGTAAGCACCAGGAATAGATAAAACAGTAAGTGTGTGCAAAGGGGACATCCAGAACACTGTTATTTTTAAACAAGCATTGGCAAAGCCAACAGCTTTACATTTTGCGCGGGCATGGCGAATACTTTTACCAGGCACTTCCATAATGGTACTATCTGGCCATAAGAGGGAAACGGCTGGAAATGGTGCGAGCACCTGGGCATATGATAGCAGAGCCCGGTGAAAGCCTCTCTAATACCTATACTCAAGACAAAACAGTTGGCTTTGCCAATGCTATGTTTTACCAGGACTTCAGTTATAAATCAAGTGGCTGAAGGCTGCTTAAAAAGATCACTTGCAGGAATTAAAAGCATAGGGTGTGAGGAATCTGCTGGAAGGAGCTAGCTCAGAGAGATCCTAGAAGGATGCTTTTTGGGGGGGAGGGGCAGGTAGTGGTTGGGAATGACCATAGGGATTAGCAAGGTCATGGGCAGTGAATAGGTGGGTAAATAATCAATCCAAAACTACAAGAGGACAGGTGGTACACACCACGACCACAGTACATATACCCAGGACTTCGAAAGCACTCGTCGACAAAGAACCTACCATGGGTAGGTCACCACAGATTTATATTGCTCACAACCTATACTCAAAATGTTTCTTCATTAAATTTGCTGTATGTAAAAAAACATTCAGATATACTTCAAAAAAGAAATGCGAATATTCACAGCAACATTCACTCATCTAAAAAAATAATAGAAATGTCATATTTTCTTCCTACGTGCAATTCATTATGTAATTCCTCTAATTTATTTATTTATTTGAATTTATAAAGCGCACAAACGGCCCTGGGGCATCGTGGCACTCCATCCGTCCTTTATGTCTCATAAATTGTCTTCATTGCCCATCAAGCAGAAACATACTTAAACGATTTTCAATTATTGACAAAAAGCGGGTTAATGGCAGTAACAATTTCATGCCTAATAATGGTATACATTTCTTATTTTTATTATAATTTTATTGGTTTATCACAAACCTTTAAAATATTACAAACAATACACATAAACAAAACACTTTCATGTCTACTCCCTGAAATATAGTCCCACCAATCGTCTGCACAGAGGGAGGGGTGATTTAGGCTCCAAGGTCTCAGGTGGGTTGATCTTTCTGATCGAGGTTTAGTGCAGAATAACACTAAATGCTTAAGGGTTTCCTTATCCTGTGTGCAGAATCTGCACACAAGATAAGAAAATGTCCAGATTTAAATTTGTGTTACATTTCCATGCGCGTAATCGCTCCTTGGTTTTGAACATATTTAAACGCAACATCATGAACAGCCTTCGAGCTTAAGGATCTGTGTGTGTCAGGATTGTTGGAGGGGGGCCGGTCCTGGATTTTAGGACGGTGATTCTGGGTGATGATTCTGGGTTGGATGATGTCAGCTCGGCACACAAAAAGTGGATTTTTCGTGCATTTATTGTGGCCAAGAGGCTGATTCTACGTGGGTGGAAAGGCCGGGTCCCTCCTTCCTTCGAGGAATGGATTCAGGAGATGCATTGCCTGTCAAGGACAGAAAAGTTGATATACAAACTGAAAGGTAAATTGTGTTCGTATGAAAAGATCTGGAATGTGTTTAATGATTTCTTTTAGTTGTGTTACTTTCACGCATTCTTTCTACAGTTTTGATTTTGATCGGTTATATATTTATGTATATTATATGTATTTTGTATATATTGTAAATAAATGAATAAAAAAAAAAAAAAAGGATCTGGAAACAGTTCAATGTAGCGTTGTGGGCTGTTGAATGCCCATGTTTCTAGAGGCACATCACTCATAATTTTTACGCCAGATTTTTAATTTTGCCGCATTCAGGTTATCATGAAGCATGTCCAAGCTGATTTCATGTTCTTTCAATATCCCTTTGCATCTCTTGGTCCATAGTGACACAATGCTTGAGATTTCCGGTGTTGCACAATGGAAAATATCAAATTGTGGTATTTGTGCACGGAAGCGGGTTTTACGATACAAACCCAGCAAACTCCAGCAAATCCTAGCGTGAATCGATATGAGTGATAGCTTGTATCTTACACAAGCAGTCATGGTTCCCTTTGGGAGCGCCAATGCCTTGGACCAGAAAGAGTTCTCTAATGACGACCATACTTCATAGGAGCAGCCCAATGCATTTTCTGCTCCATATATCAAAACTGGGATTACGTTTTGTTGATAAAAAGCCAACATCGGTTTTAGTGAACATTTTCCAAATTTCTTTTGGATAATCACGGCTTGACTCACCAGTTGTCTGCATTTCTTTTGGGTTTCAGCAATCCATGGACCGTCGTTGATGGATGAGTTTATTAACATTCCAAGATATTTTACGGTTTGGGATATCTGGACTGATTCTTGACCTAAGAATCATTTCAGGTTCTTCGCATTCTTCGAACTTCCGCCGTTCAAGTACTTGAGCACAAGAATTTAGCATTTTTTTTGTATTGATTAAGAGTTGGTTAGCTGCAACATATTGATAGAGAGCAATTAGTTTTCTTTGTGGGCTGACAGGTGTTACGTCCATCAGGACAAAGTCATCGGCATAAAGAAGCCAGCTTAGGTGAGAATTAGCTACCTTTGGTGGAAATGAGTTTACTGAGTCAATTGTTAGTCCTATGTCCGATATGAACAGACTGAATATTGCAGCAGCTAAAGGACAGGCTTGTTTTACTCCCTTAAAAGTTTTGATTGGTGCAGACAGTGTTCCTGATCGATCAAGACAGATTTTGACTGAAGTTTCAGTGTGGAGTTCTCGAATAGCTGCTATTAGGTCCGCCGGGCATCCCCATTTTCGCAGTTTGTCCCACAAAAGTGGCCTGTCGATGGTATTGAACACGTACGAGAAATCAACGAAGGCTAGGTAAACCATCGTGTTTGATTTTACCGCCTCCATTTTAATCAAGTTCAATAGTAACAGATTTAGCGAGCAACCCACCTGTTTTACGAACCCAGATTGCCTTTTGTCTACATGGTTTGATTTGACTGCCCATGCCACCAGTTTTTGTTGTAGCATTGTGGTGTAAATTTTGCCTAGTACGTCCAACAACGCGACTGGCCGATAGTTTTTAGGGCTTTTTCTGTCATCCTTCTTGAATATCGGGACAATGACTGCGGACTTCTAGGATTTTGGGGTTCAGCAACTCCTATTTATTCTGTCGCAAAAAGCTACGCATAAGTCTGCCCATGAGTCTGGATGCTGTTTTATGGTAAAGTTAGTGAGGCCATCCGGGCCCGGAGCACGCAAGCTTTTTGCGTTCTTAATTATAGTCACAATGTCGTCTTTCAAGAAGGTCAAGACCCATGGTTTAGGAGATGCTTCTGGACATCCACTTGGTTGCTCATTTGTTTTGTATAGGTCTTCGAAATGGGCTATCCAGGATGCTTCCGAGACCATACATGTTTGTAAAGCTGTTTGAGGAGCTTGCATGTTGTTAATAAGGCTCCAAAAATCCCTTGTGTTTTTATTTTTCAGTGTCGTTAGCATTTGTTCAGCATCGTTTTGTATCATGACATGCTTGTGTAGCTTAAACCAGTTTTTATATCTTTGCTTCACAGCCTTTGTTGCCTGTTTGCGATCGTCAACACCTAAAAAATGAGTTCTAGGCGCGCGTCGCATCGTTCGCTTTTGTTTTAGTATCTCTAGGTCAAAGCAATGTACGTGAAGCAAGTTCGAGTGTATTAGGCCAACCTTTTTTGATTTAAATTGAGTCAGTAGCAGGTCATATTCGAGTTTTGTACTGAATTGACAATACTGATTTGTCAAGGTGTTAACTTCATAATCGTCTAGTCTTAAGCATACACTATTGGATTTGACCAAGATTTTATGAGCCCACGTTGAGATTTGAACATTTGCTGTTATTGAAAATTTCATTAACAACATGTCATGGTCGCTGTTAGGTGTTCTGCAGACTTTCAAGGTTTTTATTCTTGGATGTAGGGCTTCAGGCACAAACATATAGTCTACGGTGGAAGACATATCCTCACGGTGCCACGTGGGTGCTGATGGTATGTCTTCTCAAGTGTTTCCATTCAGCATTTGCATGTTGCGTAAACTCATCTCATAGTCCATGCCTTTGCCAATGTTTTTTGTTCTATTTTTTGAAGGCTTGAAGAGGTTGATGTGTAGGTCACCGCAGATGATTATGTTTGCCCATCCTGAGGCTTCCAAACGAAGGTCAAGTAATTCTGATAACTGATCAATGTAATCTAGCTTTCCTGCTCTTAGATGGTTCCAATACAAGTTTAGTATTGTGATCTGATCAGTACTATGCTCATGTGGTCTCAACATTTCAATGGAGGTCTCTTGAATGTAAGGAGAGTGGTTAATCGAGATTGTAATCCGCCAGCCCGAGGTTCTTCTGACTATAGTTATCAGACCTGCCATCAGGCGTCCTTTTTGTGATTTTATTGCTGGATTTAAGGCGACCTCAAACTCATTTATTGCTGGTATGTCGCTTAACCATGTTTTTTGGAGACATGCGATGTGGAGACCGTCCAGCCAATTTAAGTTAAACAAGTGTGTAAAGCCACGTGTGTTCCAAGAGGCTAGACTACACACTTGTGGGCTCTCGACTTCCTGGCGTTATTACTGAGACTTCGTGTTTAGTCCCCCTGCCAACCATTGCCACTCGTTGTTTATTGATGGAGAATTTGAGGTTTTTGTCGCAATCTCCTTGTTAGTTTCAGAGCTTCCATTCCCTTTTATTGTTATTCTTATTTTCGGGTTTGGGCCATCGAGCATGCCTACATGATCGCCCCTGGTCAATTGCCAGTTATTTGTGGGAGGCTGTGATTTTTCAAAGTTGTGGACCGTTTCGTGAGACTTCCATGAATGCCCTTTTAAGTCTGTCCCTGTTAGACCCCTGAATGGGTCAGCTGCCAGACATGGGTTCGTGGGTGCCGACCTCTGAGGTTCCGTTTTTCCATTCATAAGTGGGCCTAACCCTCAGAAGCTGTAAACTTATAAACATTCAAGCCTAGTGAGAACAAGGCTACATTGGCCTTTACTATTGTTGATGCGATTAAAGAAGAAATTAGGTGAAGGACCACCTTGTCGTTCTTCCCTTCATCTGGAAACTCCACGATTTTTAAGTCATTTGAGCTTATTGCACGTAAGCTTGGTACAAAATGAAGTAACTTAATTAGATTGCCTCAATTTAAGATCAGGTTGTCAGACTCCAGTCTCTCGATTTTTAACTTATGGACCATGCTCTTGTTGCTGTCCATCCCAAGAAAGCTTACTTTGGGCTTTTGAAGGCTTCTCTCTGCCACAATTCCATTCTCCTTCGTTCTTTTGTTGCCAGGTGTCCGGCTGCTGACAGATGTGACAGGCTGATCACATGGACCATTTGCATTGACCAGTTTGTCTAATTGACGAGAATTAGGCCATGAGCTACTTGCTTGAAGGTTGACCATTGTCTGCATTCTCCACTCGTGCATTGTCATGAACACTGGACTACGTTGAGGTTGAGGCTGTGCTTGGGCTGTATCCGTTTCTACAATAATGTGACAGATTCTTTCATGTGTCACTCTTTCTGTATCAGGGGTTCCAAAACACCCCTTATCGGTTGGAACTTGGCTCAAGTCACGTTTGTCTGAGACTACTTTGACTTCCGGAATTGTGTTTGTAGCCTCACTTGGACTGGGCACCGGGATTATTTGATCCTCCATGTTTTTAATATTCTTGCATGAATTAATTGATTTGTCTAGGTCTACATACTTCGGGTCGTCATATGTTGACAAATCTAAGAGCTCAAGCGATATATCATTCAATGAGGTTGCAGTCTTCGCTGAGTGATGCTTTAAGGGCATTGGACAAAAAAGATCACCTTCAGTTTGATTTTGATTGTTCAGTGGTGTAGTGCCTGAAGTTAGTTTGTTAGTGTCATTAGACACTATTTGGACCACTTTTATATTCCTCAGGAACTTCCGTACTCCATTTAGTGTGTTGTTCTTCCTAGCCTTTTGATTTTTTGATTTCTTAGTGTTTTTCTTAATAGCTTGTTGTGTTTGAGTTTTATCTGGATTACTTGAGTTTTGTGACCCACCGATGAAAATTGAATAAACGTTGGGCTGCACCACTATAGGAGGTGCTGGATCTTCACTTGATACCTCCTCAGTTTGTGGGCTCGCTCTTGAGCTTGTTTCTGTTTGGATATCAAGACATGCTTGATTAGCATTACTTCTGGTTTATTCAAATGCAGTATGAAATGAAATGTCAGCAATGTTTGAGCTGGCATATGTCACAGAGGTTTGGGGTCCCGTGTTCGTCAATGACTGCGTGTCCTTACTTGCCGAAGCCATTGGGGCCAGGTTGGCCTTGCTTGCATCAAGTAGAGCCACATTATGTTCTATCGGATGACTCCTCAGGTTTGCCGACTCTAATTGTTGGATTTCCTGCAGGCTAGCCTCTCCAAGTTTGTCTTGATGGCTTTGTTGTGACAGATTTTTCTCTTGCTCGCCTTGAGAACTTTTGTCAGTGATTGTTGAGACACTTTCATTCTTAGTGTCACCTGGTTGTCTTAACCCGGTTGTTCATGTTCCATCATGTTTAAATAGTGCGAGTGCTTCTCTAGCCACTTCAGCAAACATTTTTTTGTCGATTGAGTCACTTTTTCTGTCATCACTCAGTAATTTGAAGGCTGTGTCCAACCTTTTAATTCCTTCATATTGCTCTTTATAGGAACGATCACATGTCTTTTCAAGCTGAATCAGTTTAGAGTTCACCTAAGCCACTACAGTCGTCAGATCTTTGGTAGCTTCATGTATGTTCTCATACAATTTCATGAAGGGGGCTAACGAGATCGCCATAGATGAAATTGGTAGGGCTTGGAGCTCAGTTGAAGGCATCATAGGGGGCACCTCAGTACTAGAGGCGTGAATTTGTCGATTGTGAGCCTTACTTGGTGGACGAGCTTTGTCGCGCCAAATTCTAGGAAATGGACGTTCCATCAAGGATGAGTCCAAAGTGTCCTCCTTGCAGGACAACAAGTCTGTGTCTTTAGGCTCTTTCCTGCTCACAGATGTGAGTCTTTTTTGGGAGTTCAAGTGTATGCCAGATAAACCATGCAAGGGATCCTCATTGTGCGAGTGTTCAAATGTTTTAGCTCGTTTGTAGCATACTTTTGGCCATATATCTTCATTGGCTCCCATTAATTGGGTGTTGTTTCGTTTTAGTGATGTTTTATGCTGGGAGTCAGCAGGCATGATACCTTTATGCATATTTTCAGAACAGGCTTTGTTCATAACAACTAAGTTATGTAATACGTTGTTTACAACGTCCAAGGAGTCTCGCCTTGCAACACTTTTTGTGTCTCTTGTTAGTGGTTCCATCGCACTAACATCCTGCGAGCCAAAAGCCTCATCACACCCAAAGGCAGGCTCACGGCATGTAGATTCTAGTCTCAGACTGGGTAGACAAAACACATTGTGCCTCATTCCGACCCTGGCGGAAATCGTGGCGCCAAATGCACCATGGAGCACGGCGGAAAGCTGCCGATAGCGCCATGGGGGTTGGCGGATTTACTGCCCCATTCCGACCTTGGCGGGGCGGTAAATCCCCATTCCCCATTTTACCCTTCCCCATTCCCATTTTTGCCCCATAGGGTATAATGGGAGTGGGGAAGGCGTTAATTACGCCACCGTAAATTACGGTGGCGTAATTAACAACAAGGTCCCGTAGCGCCATGGATTTCTCCGCCCGGAAAAACCAGGCGGAAAACGCTCCATGGCGCTACGGGAACTCGTAGTAGGGCGGACGGGTCCGCCGCGAATACCGCTGGCGTAAACCCACTCCGCCAGGGTCGTAATGAGGCCGATTGTCATTGTACGCCTCAGTAGGCAGGTTGGTTGCCACGCAGACCGGCAAACTCGCGCTGATCGGTGTGTCAGCGTCAATTGTACCAATTATGCCTGGTTCTCGAGCGTTCAGAGCTCACGGAAGCTCTAGTGGGTGGTTAGTTGGAACAAGCGCGTTCGCTTTGCGCGCCTCCACGGTTTTGCTTTCTTCACCCCTCGGAGTCACACTTTCGAGGGACTGCGCATGACCCTCACCCGGGCCCGCCTCCTCGTCTCCGAGGCCGCAGACCGTCGCGCTCTGAGAGGCGGCCAAGCATCGTGCATCACCCTGCAACAGGCTCCGCCCTCCACCCTCGCACAGGACTCCCGAATGCTGCTTGCTCGCTCGGCAGAGTCAGAATGTAGGTAAATACAAGTCGGGCGTTTAACGGGAGGGAGATCCTGGGGATTTAAGTCTACGTTGACCGCCAAGATTGTTTTGTAGAGCTGGAAGAGGACGAGTTTAACACCGGGTCATTTGTGATGCGGCTGTCTGTTACGGCTGCCTCGCCGTCGTCCACCCTGGCAATGCTATGGCCCAAACAGACAATTTCCAGTGAGGGAGAGGGACTGCCTAGTTTGCCATTAATAAGTGCCTTATTTATTACGTCGATGTTAGGGTGTGCAGCAGACTGGGTCTAAATCCTCCATGACAGAATTGCATGAAAAATAACAACTTACTTTTGAGGTCGTGTAGGGTCGTTGTGGAGCTGCGGTATCAGCTACTTCACCCGCACAATCGCGTCGTTTCTGAGCCCGCGTTCTCAGTGCGGGAGAGGGTAGGTCCAACATTGGTACAGCTCACCTGCCTACCCACTCGCGAACAGCAAAACAGCACAAAGTCCTCAGCCCTTTTCACCTCAGGGCTTCACGCCACAAGGGCGACAGAGGCGGCCTTAAATAGTCAGTAGTCAGCGGACCCAGATGACTGGGCTGACTGTTACTTAAAGGCACACCCACCTTTGTGTTGTGGGATGTTTCTCCTTGTTTCTCCTTGACACTCTCCACAGCAAAAAAACACAAAGTCCTCAGCCCCTTCCACCTCAGGGTATACATTTCCCATTTGGCTCTAATTGGACATAGGCCCAAACTATTTCTCAGTTATAAGGGAAGATGTCCCTTTTCAGCCATGTAGGAGTCTTGGCCAACATAATGATATGATATGATAGATTATTTATAACGCGCTTAATACCCATAGGTTTCTCAGCACGGACCAGGGGATTGAACCTTCGTTGCTCCGTGTCGTCTTGCTTCCAAGGCAAACACATTGCCGCTGAGCTATCCTCCCGAGACCATTTATTTGCCTTTGTCCTGTGAATTTATTTTGTACTTTCAGGTTATCATGAGGCGATATGCCCTGAGGTGGCAGCCCACCCTGTGGGTAACAGCCAGCCTACCTTAACGAGGGCGGCAGGCCCCTACCCACAGGGTGGGCCCGGCCACCGAGGGGCATATTGCCATTAGCACCCATGTAGTGCGTTACACGGGTGATAAATGTTTTTTTTAAAGTGTTTTCTCTCTATGAACAGAACGCTTTGCAACATCTCGTTCTAAGAGAGAAAATACTATAAAACATGGCAGACAGGGAATTGGAAGGTGGGGCTCCATACAGAGCCCCTCTTCCATTTCCATGGCAGCCACACGGGCAAAGGACATAAGTGGGATGGGGGAGGGATCCAAAAAAAAAGGGGTTGGCGGGGGAAGATGGCAGGTGCGGGAGCCAGCCATCAGGTAGCTTGGACTCGTGCTTTCACTGGCAGTGTCAGCCCACGTTCCGAGCCACCTGATTGGCTGGCTCACCCAGCTAGGGTGCTAATGTCATTTAACAGAATTCAGAGGCTGCCCCAACACCATGTGCGTTCTCTCTGTGACGTCATCACACACTCGCTTTACTTGTGGACACTCAATATACATGTGAACAGAGCCTAGCAGATGATGGCATCCCCAGGATCAGGTGTTGGCTATCGGAGGGTGTGTCGTCATTTTTTTTTTATGGCAACCAATAAGACCTCAGAAGAGTTTTCTGTCATGTGTATCTAGCTTGCGGAGTGATGCGGGTCTGCCGTGCTCCCACCATGGTACAGTGTCAACAATTCACCAATATTCTGTTTTTTTATGGTACATTTGAATTACTGCCTTTGAAAGAAGAGTAATTTATCTTTTGGTTTGGTGATTCTGTTCCTCTTCTGTCCATCCATTTTAATTTCCATCCTGCTTTTCTTTCTATCTAAAGTTTGGAGATCAAGCCATCAGGAGCAGGACACACGTCACTTCAAACTCCTGTCATTAGGAAGGCCACACCTCACGCCGTGAATGGCTGTATTATGTTTTCAATATTATGTAATAACAGCGATACTCTTTTCCTATAATAGAATGCAGTGATTCACACGCCATAACCTATTACATTCTGCAGTACAAATGTGTCATACTAGGAAAATGTAATGTAAGTAGAAACATTAGCACATAATTGTTGCACTCAAGTAACAATACCATTGTCTGGCATGTGCGACCATTCCAAGATGGCCTCTGTTGAAACAGAACTTTTGTTAAGATGCTGTAGCCCAATGAAAGGCACTTGGCATTATAGGGCAGTTGGTTCTTATGATTATTATATACTTTAACGTTGTAATGCAGCACAACAATAGGAAAAGGAGCTATGCATCAAGCAAAGCAACAGAGAAACAAAATCAGGTGTGAAAAAGCAACAGTCAACACTTGTCTTCCTAACTCACCCAATTGCAACAGCTTTGACAAAATGGCTGGCACAATAACAGCACTTTCACAATAATACAATCATTATGCATCGCTGAGCAGTTGTTGACACCAAGCCCCCTCTAAACATATCTGCACAAACTCTAGCAGGGAGTTAAAGCTATTTCTAGCCAGACCTAAACTGGTTACTATAAAGTCTGGAGGGGGGGTATCTGTACTTCTGCCCTCTATATACAGAGCACCATAGCCAAGGTTCTCTATATGGTAGCAATGGACGAGCAACCAAGGCTTAAGCTCTCGGGAGGTGATCCAGGCTAGTTCTTAAGTATAGTGAGTCCCCAAGCCCCCACAAGGGAATGTCCACACACTATGTTATGTGCTAATACAGATATTTATATAAGAATAAGGTTCAGAGATATATACAGAATTCAATAAACACACTATGTACTCTGGTGAGTCTATGATGGCAAATCTATACAATGCTATGTGGTACCACATTTGGACTTTAGATTCCCTTCGAATGCATCAACTGCTGGCAGTAATAATAGAGCATACAAATAATTCAGTAAGGTGTATCTACATAGACAATAAGGAAGGAAGGCAGGTTAAAGTTAAGCAAGGCAGAAAGAATGCTTTCTTTGGATATAGATACACAATTCTGAGGTGAGGATCCCCCACCTGGGCAACCTGCAATAAAGAGTTAACAAGCCCAGTCCATTAAATGCTCAATAAGCCTTGATTCTTGTTTTTTTTGTTGTCATTAACTTTATTTGGGAAATAAATCTCCATTAAAGTACAATTTTCACAACACAAAACATTAAAAATAAAATTGACATTAACATCCAGTTCATTCTTGATATCATATAATCATTATGCACAGAGTATATGTACAATAATAAAACAAAGATCGACTTGTATAGTCGATATAGTCCAAACCTTAGTAGCACATGCATACCCAGGCATCCCTGCCCATCCTACTACTCTATCTAAATAGTACCTATTCTAGGCTCTAGAATTCTCTTATTAAAAGCAGATCTTAAAAATGTTGAGACTGCTAACACATATGCAGGTTGGGTACAACATTTCAAGGCTCGGATAGCTGACGGTATTGAGAGCTGGGTTAGGTGGCTCCAAACCGGGGTGAGCCAGCGCACCCTTGCCCGGCAATGAGCCCTACAAAAAAAGAAAAGATCAGTGCCTTAAGTGGCACTACAAATCGAGCCGGGGCTCATCGAGGGGGCGTGGCCTAACAACGGGGGTCTTCATGGCCCGTTAGGCCACGCCCCCTTGACGAGCCCCGGCTCAATGGGCTACTGGCACCCCTGACAGGCAGCCTTTTGTAGAGATTAGCACCCTCTCCCATCTCTGCATTTATTTTGTGTAGGCTTGCCTGGCAGGGGACGGCGCCTCGCCTATTCAGCCTTAATGGCGATGCTGCCCCTCGCCAGCTGAGGAGGGGCAGCGTCACCATTAAGGCTGAAAGGGTGAGGCCACTGGAAGCGGAGGACTTTTTCCTAAAGATTGAAACTCCTGAGAATCCACAGGAGCTTCAGTATTTAGAAAGCAAGGCCTCTGCTTCCAGCGGCCTCACGTTTTCTCCATAATGGTGGTGCCGGCCCACGTGCATCACTTGATTAAAGGGATGCCTCGCAGGTGCGGCGCCACCATTATGGCTAAAAGGAATTTGTTTCTGAAGCCTGAAGCTATCGCTCACGAGCGAGAGCTTCAGGCTGCAGAAAAAAATGCCTTTTCGTGTAGTGGCCGGGGCTGCCAGGGGAGATTAGTGGGCCCCGGCAGGGCCCTGCCTCAAAACGAAATTTCGGACCCTGGCGGGGCCCAGCCCCGGCAGGCCCCTTCCCACTTAAAGCCCTGGAAAAAATGCACCTCTTCCTCACGCCCCTTGACACAAAGAGGGCATAGGGACGAGGAACAGGACCCACTATTCCACTTGGCAGACTCATGGGCCAATGAGAGTATGCCCAATCGAAACTTATGAAACCAGCTTTTTAATTTTGCTACTATCTGTAGGTCCAGATATGCTTCCGACCCCCAGACGTCCTTAAACTGCAAATAAGCCCTAGCTTTTCCCCCATAAGGCAAATATCAACCATCATGCTACATGCCCATGATCTAAATGTATTCTTGGCCCCACCACCTTGTAGGCTCTACCAACCTTGTTGGGGTCACTCCTTAGATCCCGCAGCTCAATGTTAAAAAGCATGGTTCTTATATGCCTAAACCAAGAATGTTTCCTACCACCTGGCAATGAAAACAGCTCCTCCAAGCCTTCCCTAAACAGAACTAAGGCTTTATTGTTCCAAATCCGCAGCCAATATAACACTGGCTGCATCATAATAGCATATAGAATCTCGATAATGCCAAATTTGCATGCCACTGGCATAGGCGGCACATTAGGGGGCAAACTAAGCAATGATTTCAAAAATCTATTTTCGGCTATCTGAATGGTGGTGCAGTCATTTACACCCCATAGATCAGCTCCATAGGTTACCCCTGGGATTGTCTGGGCCCGATAGATCTTAAGAGGTCCCGAAAGAGCCTCGCCATCAAGTCTTGTCACCAGATTCCTAATGAGGCTGCACTGATGCAAGTGCAATAGCGAACACTTTGCAATCTGGTCCAGTCATTTTAGTTTGTTTGAAATAATCCACCCCAAATATGTGTACAAATGCTTCTTGGTTAAAAGGTTCATCCACCCCAACTTATCTGAAGTGGAAGAGTTTCTTCAATGGTTCGTCGACGGGATCCTTTGAGGGGGTACTCTCAACGGGGTACTCCCTTTCAAGCAAGAGTCCCCTAGGCATCGGGACCCTCGAGGAAAAGTGGAACATTTGCAGTGGTGTTGCAGCTTTGACCTTTGCGGTGCTCTTCGACGATCAATCGTGGAAGACCTGGGAAGATGAGGCGTGCGGTCCACCTCAATGCAATGTGTTTGGTGCCGCAAATAAGACTCTGTGATGGATGCAGGACCAGCAGCGGGCGTCGGGGATTTCTTCGGCATTACTTTGGCCTGTCAGTGCTGCAGCCGCAGCACGTACCTTGGGATACCTTTGGCAATCGTGACTCGACCACAGGATGGAACGCGCATCTTCACTCCATCAATTTCCTTGGGACAGCTTTGTTGGCTTCTGGTGGAGGAAAAAACCCACAGGCGAACTTTCCTCAGTAGCCAGTGACCTCGACTTTCTCCTGCAGGACAACTTGGTTGATGTGATGGCAAGGGAACCCTCTGTCAAATGTCCTGAGGCAAAAGTGGAGTATTTACAGCTCTGGGCGTCAAGCAGCAAAGCGTCAAGGTGTCCCCGCTTATGGGCAACACAATTCGACTTGGCTTCCAGCGGTTACGGAAATCTCCTGAACCCAGGTCAATGTCAATGGACTTCGATGGCCTTGATGTCCCGGCGCACTCTTCAGGATTCTCAGCCGACCCCTTCTCCGGACGTCAGACTCACAGACTGGCTTCCAGGGTACCTTGATGAAGAAGAGCCATTTTTGCACGATGGTCCCTCATAGCTCAGGGATAGGTCTCCTAGCCAAGTCCTCTCTCGGATCAGTCCTCAACAGACTCAACAGCTTTCAGATTACTTTGAAGGAAATACAGCCGCAATCTTCTTCTTCCAGCTGGGCTTCAAGGAGGAGCTTCAAGTTTCGACTTCAGCTTCTGAAGAAATTGGTAATTGAGAGGTTCCCTGATATACACATCTGTCCCTCATTCGCTCTGGCTGAGCCAGGCTCAGTCAGCCAATCACACAGAAGGGCATTCATGCGGGCAGGCATCCAATCAGGCTCACACGCATTCAAGCCATTCACTTCCACCCAGACACCCATAACAGGAAATGTGGATTGGGGCAAGCACCCAGCCTTTCAGCACACTACACTGCATTCATGTCAGTTTCAGGCAATGCTGTCTCACTCGTGTCACACACACAGAAACCTAGACACCTATAACACAGAATGCATATTGGTTACACACTCTATTCACACAGGGCCCACCCCAAGGGTGTACCCATAGCATACAGTCACTGGAAAGGCTCCACAATACCACATATGGTTCCTCCACCCAACAGCCAGTCAGGGGAAGGGACAGAGTCAGGGCTTCCCAGGACTTTGGGAAAACAAGGCAACAAGCAATAGAAAAATTCTATCAGGAATCCACCGATTCCTATGGCAGGGCCAGGGTATCCCAAAATGGAGGATACTTAGATCTCCTTTCATATCAGCATAAAGCTGCCACCAGCCCATACCCAGCTCTGGCCAACACACAGGTTCCCAAAACATACACGAAAGGTACAAGTGTGTGCCCCCACCCAAGGGTGCCATAAGGATATCCCAAGGGTCTCTGTTCACCACAACCAAAAAGAGGAAGAGCTGCACTGCCAGGGGTCCCAACTGGACTCCTGTGCAGAAAACAACATAGAACAAACATATTAAGGCTGTGCAGGACAAGGACATGGAGGCCATGTCCCTCCAATGTATTTCCAGCATCACAGTTACATATACAGCGACCAGAGGAAACAGGGTGAATGTTAGTCAATATGGTACAGATTCCTTTTTTGTATATTTATTTTCATCATTTAAAACAGTGCAGATTTCCCACTGCTGTTCAGCGCCACAGACTGCCCATTCACTGTCCTTTGCTCCTGAAATCTCCCTACAATTGGGCTCTTTAAGGGACTTTGCTGAACCGCAAGGTCTTACCTTTGCACCTGCCCTTGTCCTACAGAGAAATCCCCCATTGAAGTTGAATGTTACTTTGTTTATTTCCTTTATTCTAAGGAAACATAAAAGTGATTAGGAAAATGAAAGGACTTTGGGAAAAGCGACACAGGATTTCCACAGCAGAACCGTCTGGAAGGTTTCATCAGCGGGTCGTGGTTCTTGGAGGATCGTAAACCTTGTACTTACGATTCCTGGTGTTCGCGTTCTGAGTCTGGAGACTAGATGTCTGTGGTTAGGCATTTCATTACCTCGTAACCATTTCGGAAAGCGAGAGACACAACTGTTTGTGGCAGTCAAAGCAATACCAGACCTTGGAGAACCAGAAAGGACAGCTCTGTAGTTTCCGTGCAAAGCCCATGTACAGATCTGCAGGTCAATGTCCATCTTTGGAGAAGACTTTGAAGAGGAAATGCCGGTCAGCTCAGTGGTGGTGGGTGCACCAGGATGTTCAGACTTAGCAATGGGGCATCTAATCAGTACCCGCCAGGCGCAGGGCTGAGTGCCTGTCCAAGACCTTGAAACAGCTGCATTCTGGAGCGTGACGGCAGCAGGCACCGGCCAAATTTGCCACTTTGGGCTGTAACAACGTGCAGAATATTAAAGAAAAAAGGTCTTCCAGCCGCATTCCAAAAGGATTATAAAACACACCTTAAGTTGCAGCAATTTCTCCCCAACATATGCTTGAAGTTGCATTTTAAGCAACAACTCCATATTTTGAAACCACAAGTAAGTGAGATTTTCATAACGAAAAGCACATTTATGACTGCCAAATCAAAAGAGGCGCTGGATAGTTTATGTAGAACAGTGGGGAAAGAACTTGTGAATGTACCTTTTAACACAGGAGTTAAAAAGACAGAACCTGTCTAAAGAGGAACTGATTGTGCTTGGGGAGATCCAACTGGATCCAACTGTGACAATGGCATCTGCTGAGGAAGCTGGATTGATCATACCTTTCAACACAAGTGATTACCATGCATAAGTAGTATGACAGCACCGCAGTGACACCAGCACATGTAAAAAGCTAGAAAATGACCCGACTTAAAGCACAACAATTGATCATGAGGATTAGGAAGTAACCATTGAGCTAAAGACTATCAAGGAACCATTGAGCTGAGGATTATGAAGGAACCATTGAGCTAAGGACTATCAAGGAACCATTGAGCTAAGGACTATCAAGGAACCATTGAGCTAAGGACTATCAAGGAACCATTGAGCTCAGGATTATCAAGGAACCATTGAGCTCAGGATTATCAAGGAACCATTGAGCTGAGGATTATCAAGGAACCATTGAGCTGAGGATCATCCAGGAACCATTGATCTGAGGATTATCCAGGAACCATTGAGCTAAGGACTATCAAGGAACCTTTGAGCGGAGGATTGTGAAGGAACCATTGAGCTAAGGACTATCAAGGAACCATTGATGTGAGGATTATCAAGGAACCATTGATCTGAGGATTATCAAGGAACCATTGATCTGAGGATTATCAAGGAACCATTGACTTGAGGATTATCAAGGACCCATTGATCTGAGGATTATCAAGGAACCATTGATCTGAGGATTATCAAGGAACCATTGATCTGAGGATTATCAAGGAACCATTGAGCTTAGGTTACATCTCAGAGGCCTCTGCTAAATTAATACAAGTTGACTCTTTGATGATCTACATGCTGCCAAATGTCCATAAGAGTTTGCAAGCTCACCCCCCCCACCTCCCTCACTGCTGACCCAGGCTGCCCGTATCTTTGACTTATTTCTCAATGTCGCTATTATTTACCACAACAAATGATTGTATATGGTGATCTCTATATCAAAGATTTGACAGACTTTATGCAAAAAGTGGGGCACCTTTGTTTGGATAATTAATATAATGTGCTAGTCAAATTTGACATGAGCAGCATATGCACGAACATTCTGCACTACAATCAGAACAGGAAGCTTTAACAACTGCTGCTTTGTCCACAGTAGGCCATGTGTTCTTGTTGACTTTACGGAATATGGTTTTCAACTATATATATATTTATTTATTTTTTCCCTGTATGACCAAACCGTTTTCTCCCAAAAACATACAGAGTTTTGATAGAAGCAAATGCTGCACCATGTGTAGCAAACATTATTGTATCTCATCTGATATCTACAACAATTGTCAAAGATTACAGAAGGAAGGTAAAAGAAATGTGTGTCACTACGGAGAGGACTTTCTTGCAGTGCGGACAAAACATCTGGAGCCGATTTAATGCAGTTCCACTGTTGGTTGAATTCTTACATATCAACATTTCATTGAGTAGGAGTATATTTTCCCTTCAAATTAATTTTCTATTAATGATGGTTAGTATGGACAACTGCACATCCTCTTCAGCCATCTCAAAAACCTATAGAGCACAATGCTCTTTTGATGGCAACATCATTCTATCCTCCTGTAATACATTTAAAAATCTATTAGCTTTGATTCCAATATGGAGTGAAGATGAGAGGCATTATGGGAACACCATTGAACATTAGATTTCAGGCTTTCAGGGGAGCCCATTTCTGAGCACAATGTGCATTTGCTGGAGCCATGGGAAGACAGCCTGTTTATGTGTTCAGGCGCAGCTTGTTTTGCATTCTTTTTGCAGCCTAGAGCAAGGTCTGTCAGCTTCTCATGAGAAACCAGAGATTATTTACAAATTCAGTGGCGTCCAATAGCTGCAACGGCCGCGCAGCCGTTGGGTTTCTACCTACGGTAAACATCTCTGGAAAAATACTGGATTACATTTTGAAGGGAAGACATCACACAGAGAGAGACAGCGCAAGTCACTTTGAACTCCGGCTGGGCTGACCAAAGCAGACGTGTTCCCTTCAGTCTGTTCCATTTGGCGAGTGACTCTCTCTCCTACCCTGGTGATTTCCGGTGAAAACTTTTCAGAGACGAAGAATGTTAGAGAAACGCTAACGGTGATGTATTCCTACTTTATTTCTATCTGTATTTAGCTGTGATAATCTTTAATTGCGAAAATAAAAGGGACCCGAGACAGGTCGATTTCAAAATCTACATGAAGTGTGAATTAATTCTTGTGTTCCAAGAAAATGCACATTGCCTTCCAGCCTTTTATTTTTTAAGTGTAGAGGCGAACCCCTTAAATTGAAAAGATATCTTTAAAGGACTGAGAAAAAGGAAGGCAAAACACCTCCTTCTATGAAAACTTTGCCAACATAACATTAATATTACGGATCTGTAACATCCCTTCAATTACCAAATCTTCAGATTGGTTGGTCAAGTGACTATTAATCCATTTCAAGTATGAGTATATTACCTTTAAAAAAAAGGGCGGGCTTCAGAAAGTATCATTAGTTACACCTGAGGTGGCTCCAGGCACCCGACTACAATAAATAATTCAATACTTGCTAATTTTGAAAAAGGATGAGAATATACAGCTACAAAGGAAAAGCCAATGTTTACATTTACCGCATGGCAAATACATTGAATGTATTAGTAAAAACAGATGTCTGGACTATTGAAGACACACAAGCATTTCTGCCAACACCTCTCAGAGACTTTAGCGTGCTTGAGTTGGTCGGCATATAACAACCATGCTAGGGAAAATTCCATTGACTATCAATCTGGTAAAGAGATTTTGTTATGAGGCTACACAACATGTGTAACTACTTATGCAGTTTACGAAAGCACTTATCCCTGTGGACTGTGGTATACAGTGGAGACACCATGGACAGTTCCTTGACAATGTTCTCAATTTAATATACTGGTGTTCAGTTCATTACATAGCATTCACACATTTGCCAGATAAAACAACCGAAGTAGAAGGGGAAAGCCATTTGACCAAGATCTCACAAGTTTGCACAGGCTGACACCAAAATTTGAATATTTCACTAGAATCAAAGGGTCATGTGGCACAGCACAGTTCTTTAATGCCTCAATGAAATGACATCAGGGAACCCCTATCCCAAATTATGAGGCAGGTTATGCTTTTAGACAATATGTGTTGGAACCGTGAGGCTGCAGCATGTTGGTAAATAGTGATTGGCAAGGGGCACAGACACCCAACTAACAAAACAACCAACCAAAGTTAATTAAAGGCAAAATATTCACAGACCAGTACACTGGTTGAACTAAAAGGGTTGCATGGAAATCCACAAAGCTAGCAAGCCACAAACAACTGGGTATTCATTGTCACAGAGAAAGTTACAACGAGGCCCCAGGGCATTACCGTGGGCGGTATTGGCCCGCTGGCAAAGGACTTATAGTCATTAGTATCCCGGCCCGTTAGACCGAGGTACTAATGGCATTTTTTTCTGTTCCGGAAGGCTGCCGCGTTTGGAAACAGAAAAAAAAGTCAAATAAAAGGGCCGCCAGGAAAGGGAAAACGTAGTCCTTTTCCCTTTCCATGGCAGCCATCGGGAGCGGACACGTTGGGAACAGAAGTGTTCCCAGCGCGTTTGCTCTCGAGAAAAAGAAAAAGAAGGTAAGTGGGGTTGGGAGGGTGGGGAGGGGATAGTTTGCAGGGGAGGAGGGTGGAGGAAAAAAAATAACTTACCTGAGTCCCCGGCGGGGGACGAAGGCAGCCTCCAGCCTTGGGGAGGCTCGGAGCAGGGATTGCCCTGTTTCGAGCCTCCTCATTGGCTAAGGGGCTGCCACACCCCCCCCCACCCGGGAACAAACGTAGGTGGCGTATGACAGTGAGAATCAGAGTACCCGGCATGTGAGGGAGACTCGTACGTCCACGGGAATACCGTGTGGTATGGCTCTCATAAGAGCTAATCCACATGTAGTATTTCTCTTGGACAGCGCGTGCCGGGTACTAATGGGCAGTATGTGGGGGTTTTCAGTTTGTTTAGACGAACTCTAAAATTTGACAGATAATTGAAACAGAAAGGTTAAATGATTTTCCCCAGACGCAACACAGTTGGTGAAATGCAAACACTGGGATTACAATCAGAATCTTCTTGTTCCAAAATAGTCACATTTGCTGCCAGACTGCTTAGAAGAAACAGAAAGCCAAGCGTTGTGCGCGCTACTCCTATTCACTGTTCTCAATTATTCTGAAGTTAAACATCCACCAGCACATCCCTGGTGACCTCATGTTTTTGAAGAGTGGCCAATAGAGAGGTTTCATACAGTTGGCTTGATTTTCCCCGCTGTATGATTATTCTTAGCTATGGATGTTTATTAGACCTTTGTCCGGATTAAGGGTCTGTGTTTACAACTTGTGATCACAGAAACATTGAGTGGTCATCTCCTATGGTTGGATGGTGTGGATAGACTTAGTATATGCACTGCTGATTCGAGTGTGTTCCCCGGGTTATGACAGATATCTTGCCGATAAGTTTCATGGAATGTAACTACAATCTCGATAACTTGTGGAAGCGATGTTTGAGTGCCGACTCATCAACAGTGGGAGTTGTATTGTCTAGGTTTTTAAATTCCTCAAAGCTAGGAGAGATAGGGATAGGACATGCGAATATTCCTTGTTTTTATCTCGTTATTAGAGAACTCAAATTCTTTTAATTTTTATAAATGTTATCCGACTGAATGGGATTGAACACAACTCAGTTATTTGAATATCTGATTTTGTATTAACTGAATGATCAATATTATGTAAATTATGGATATTAATGTCTCCTTTTAAACTGTGTACATGTGTCTATTTGTAAAGGTTTCTTTTTTAAACCATAAACGAATAAAATAAAATAAAGTACAATCTCAGTGTGATTTTTCAGATTTACAAGGGGCTAGACAGTCGGAAATAGTAACTGCAATGGAAAGTTTTTATAAAGTGAATCGATATATAATTGTTTTGACACAGTTGACGTTAAGTCACATGTATTTACTTGTAAGCAGGCAGAATAAAATATCGGTTAATCTATTTGATGAGGATTTTAAGCATTCATTTACGTATACAAAACAACAATTGGATGTTAATTTGATTACATTTTGGGTTATGGCGAGTTCTGTCCTGTGATACATTCAGGATGCCCAGGTTAACTCCATAGAAGTAGCTCAGAGATCTTTCAGGATTTGGAGTTAGCCAATTTAATCTTCAGAGCACAATTCCTTTAGTATGTAAGTAATCGAGTGCCAGGCTCATTTTAAGAGACCCTTGTCAATAGCATTACTTATTATGGTGGGACATTCTGTAAATGGGTTTAAAGGCCACTTCATGGTAGGTTGTGTCCCAACGCCTGCACAGGATTTAGAAAAGACACCATACACAGTGAATAACTTCATAGATGGATTTATCAGAATCCTCCAACACTGAACTTTTCGGTAACTCGATTTGTAAGCGGGCTTAATGTTGGCACTAGTACATGGAATAGTGTTCAGATAAGTCCGTTGATAATGAAGAATTACTTTGTTTGAGAAAGAACACATAGTGCAACAAGAGGTGTCAACATTTCTACATCTTTAGTGGAGGAGCAGAGTGAACTGGGGGGCTCCCGGTGAAGGTCTGTGGATGATAGATGATGCAATTTGCAATACATTGAATCAGGATATACAGGATTAGTAAAACATATGTTTCGTTATTCTGAAACACTTGAGAAGTTGCGTAGCATCGCCTCCTGAAGAAGAGTTCAAACCCGAAACGTGTCAAGATGACAAATATATATGTGACGTTATCTGAAATAACAGAATATTATTGTGCAGATGTGGAATTAAACGATTATATAATATCTCATATAATTTTATGCAAAGGTTTCTGGAGCAGGAGTATGACAAATGCAATCATGAAAGATCTTTCCAGCTTGTGTTATTTCTGAAGCAATTACATGTCACAAGACTATCCATATCTGGTTATTTAATATAATAAGAAATCAGACTACCTTGGAGTTGTGTAAAAAGGGTGGGGATCATCCTTTTCGGAGTATGACGCCGTTCTTGCAGAATTTTCTGCACGGCTAAATGATTGTCTGGTTCCCTAGAAACCAGTACCGTTTGTTTACTGGTGTCAGTACCGGTATTATCAACTACCTGATTAAAGTTTCTAAATTCCTTCAATTAATATTAACCTACTTTGGCAGCCATCAGCAGTATATATGAAAGGTGACAATTGCTCATGTTTGGGTAGAAGCTGCTACAATGTTACGTTTCAGAGAAAGGTCCTGGGAGGTCATGTTTGGGGCATAGCTGCTATGTTATGTTTGGATGAAAGGTCCTGGGAGGTCATGTTTGGGGGGATAGCTGCTATGATGTTATGTTTTGGTGAAAGGTCCTGGGAGGTCATATTTGGGGGATAGCTGCTATGATGTTATGTTTGTGTGAAAGGTGCTGGGAGGTCATGTTTGGGTAAAAGCTGCTGCAATGTTAGGTTTCAGTGAAAGGTCCTGGGAGGTCATGTTTGGGGGGGGGTAGCTGCTATGATGTTATGTTTGCGTGAAAGGTGCTGGGAGGTCATGTTTAGGGGATAGCTGCTATGATGTTATGTTTGGGTAAAAGGTCCTGGGAGGTCATGTTTAGGGCATAGCTGCTATGATGTTATGTTTGGGTGAAAGGTCCTGGGAGGTGATATTTGCGGGATAACTGATATGTTATCTTTGGGTGAAAGGCCCTGGGAGGTCATGTTTGGGTAAAAGCTGCTGCAATATTAGGTTTCAGTGAAAGGTCCTGGGAGGTAATGTTTGAGGGATAGCTGCTATGATGTTATGTTTGGGTGAAAGGTGCTGGGAGGTGATATTTGGGGGATAGATGTTATGTTTGGGTGAAAGGTCCTGGGAGGTCATATTTGGGGGATAGCTGCTATGATGTTATGTTTGGGTGAAAGGTGCTAGGAGGTCACGTTTGGGGAAAAGCTCCAGTGTATTGTGTGGTTAAAAGATTCGGCGGGAGGGGGGTCATGATTACATAAAAGGTTCTGGGCGGGGGTCATGTTTGCTAAAATGCAGGTATGCTTGGGGGGGGGGGGAGTGGGTACGTTTTCATGTTTGGACGAAAAATGCTAGGTGGCCATGTTTGGGTAACACAAACGCTGGCTGGTGCGATGTTATGTTTGCGCGAAAGGTGCTGCCAGTCGTGCTTGAGGGGATTGTGCTCTGTAGTCTGTATTATATAATTGGTTGAAAGGTTCCGTGGGGTCGTGCTTGGGTGAAAGCAGGTACAGCCGCTGTGGGATCATTGTCGCCGTGTGTGTTCTTCCACCACCCCGAGGCATGGGCCGCGCCTGTGTTTCCCCTCATGCTCCCGAGGCGGAGAGAGTCATGTTCTGCGCCACGGTCCGCCGAGTGTGGCCGTCAGATCTCCCCCCGTGGCGCCCTTTCCTCCCCTCCTCGCCTTTCATGCGTCTCCAGGCGCTGCTCCGGAGCCCGGAAGAACATTCAACACCGCTTATTACCCTGCCTCGTGCACTGCAATTGCGCGCGTTCCACTGATTACAGGGGAGACCGCGCGTCTGCTGTGTAATGACGCCTGTCGGTGCTCGCTCGGTGGATTACACACCGAATGGCAGCTGAGAGAGTTATTCATTACCGGACGCGTGGATGGGGGCTCAATCCTGGTGCATACTGGGGTAGCATGCCCCCAGCACCCATGTACCCAGACCAAGTGGCACCAGGTGCTAGGTGGGGTGACCTGCACCACTCGGTGGTGGCATCCGAGTGCCCCGCGGACTGCCCCCGCCGCCACCTTGCACGGTACCGTTCCCAATTGCCATGCACACATTACTTACTTAAAAAGGCGACCCACCACTTCTGAAAACTTGTTTGCCAGAAAAACAAGAATGAGCGATGCCAACAGGTTTGGCTTATGTGTAGGCATGGCACAGCCGTAGTGGTAATAACTGGCCATCAATGGTAAAATAGTACAAGTACCTGGGCATATAATAGCAGTGCCTGGCAAATGCTGAATACCTATACACAAGCCAAACTGTTGGCTTTGCCAATGCTTGTTTTTTTTAACAGGACTTCAGTGAAGGACAAGCGCAGTGCTTATAAACAGAGTGGGTGAAGGCAGACCTGGTTAAGAAATGTGCACTGCACCAGTAGTGCATTTACAAGGCCACTGTAAGGCACCACTGTATCTATCCTGCTCTATCCAACTCCACAAGCCTTCTCGTAATCTCCACTCTGCCTCCTCCACTACCCTTGGGACTCCTCCCCCTCCCTGTGCTTCCTCTCGCTTCCGCCCTTTCCCTCTTCTTGCTCCACTTGGGTGGAATTCCCTTGCCCTGGACAACCGAGAAACAGTCCACACAGATTTCTTCGAAACCAAAATAAAAGCCTACTTCCTTGCCACAGAGTTACCCACTTAACCTACCTCTAATTTGCCTGCAAGCTGACATTTTTCGCTCACCTTTAACCTACCTCTGTCTCCCACTTCCTCTGCCTCCACACTAGTATTTCTCCCATCATGGTCACAACCCATCATGGCGTACCCATTACCTGCACTTTAAAAATGCCCAATGTTTGTTGTCCTTGATATATGTATTGTCCCCGTTGACTGAAGGGCATTCTGACCAGTTTGTGGAGGGGAGTAAATAGAATAAACTCACCCCATTGTAAGAAGCTCACTGCCTCCCGTCAAATCTGACTTACCTAATGCATGTTCTTTTGTGATCAAAAGAGCATCGTTCCTCCAGTATATAAATAAATAAGTAAATAAAATAAATGAATCATTAACTCTCAGAAGACTGCTTTGAAAAAACACTTGCAGGCACTTGGCGCCATGGGCAGTCAATGGGTGGGTAAATAACCAAACGCCAACAAGCTCTGTGTCCATCCTCATATGCCATGTCTCCTATGTGTACTCTAATGCCTAGTGTCGGCTTATAGGGGCCGCTAAACCGTCGCCCAATAGCCCAAACTAAACATGCAAAATAAATGACTAGCCCCAGAATAGTATCTCAGAGATTTCGCTTGCTTTTAGAGCCAGTTCCTCGTGCTAAAAAGTGATCAAATGTCTATCCCCAGGACCAACAGTCTGGTGAACATGAAGTGACTGATTCTCCGCCCCCCACCTGTCCCCCCGGCTCCATGCCCTGTCTAAGGCACTCACCGGTCAGTAAATCTTGCATTTCCCTAGTGCAGCGCCTGGCTATGGTGTGTTCTGACGTGTTTATATTGAATCCTTTATATAGAATGCCCATATATGGAATATTTTATATTGAAAACCTTTATAGTGAATGTATTTAGGGTGGGGTAAAGGATTACATTTTTTTGGGAAATGGTTGCAGTGGGTTTTTAGGGATGGGAAATGGGGGTTTGGGAGCAGACCCCCGCCATCTAAAAAGTGCTTTCACTATAACAATTTTCAATAAAAAAGATTTGATGTATGGGCATTCTTTATAAATTACTTTAGTATAAAGGCATGTAACCGTTCATGCTCTATCAGGTGTATAATGGTAGTATCGATGGGAGTGAATGAAGTCAGAATTGGTACGTGAAAAAGTCACCAGTTTCGTGGCCTGGGCGGAGGATTAGGGAGTTCTCGGAGGCCCTTTTAAGGAATTCCTGGGGCCTGGGCACAGATGCTTTAGCCCACCCCCCCACCCCTGTCTGAACCAAAGAAATGAAGTGATCCAGTATCTCTGGTCATGCACCCCTCTCCCTCCCCCACACTCCTCAATGTGATCAAACCCCATTGCTCGATATGCTGCCCTGCAGTGATCAAAACATGCGTGGGTTAAACCTCCCGGTCCCCTTATCCTCTTCATACTTGCTAGAATCAGAATAATAAACAGGTGGCATTTCAAGGGCAACATTAGCAGCCCCCAGCGGGGATAGAAGCCACGAGGAAGATGCAGGAGAGGAAGAGGACTCCTATTAGTACTTTCACAGAATGTAAAAGTGCTCAAGCACGAGACAGATGGAAAGCAACAGGAGAGGTAGGAAGAATGCCTCTGTATTTTTACATTGTGATTCAGGCTGGACTCCAGCCTCTAAGCACAGGACCAGGTATCGAACCCACACTGCTCTGCATGAGACGAGCATGTTACTCCTGAGCTATCCTCCCAGCCCAATACCATTGGATATACATTACAACGTAAGAGAAAGATGTGTGCATGCTAACATTAGAGATTAGAAGAGACCTATGGATTTGAATAGGTATTGCTATTAGTCATTAAAGAAACACATGACTTGCTGGCATGCACTCACTATGTCAAGGCCATCATTATCACACATGACCAGGGATGTCTCCCTTGATACCCCTAAAAATAAAACTTTTTTAAAAAAAAACAAATTTAAGCTCCTAGGCTGTGGCCAACGCCATGTGGCTATTTGAGCCATTTGTCTTTCTGGAGTTCTATACAATAACTGCTAGACTCATGAAAAGGTTTATTTCAGGCACACTTCAGGGGGCGAGTTACTGATTTAGTCTGTTTTGAAACACCTCAAATTCACAATTCAGACAAAATCCTCCAAAAAGCATTTAGAGTAGAATAAGCATCCATTTCGGACTATGGATTTTATTTTTCGCAAGTTGCAGTTATAGCATGTTTTTTTCTGCTGATACATATGCTGATCCATTCTTGTATGAAATGTACATCACGTTACAGTAATATTGTAACCATTTTGTTCATAGTTTACTTAGAAACAATGCTATGTGATGCCACTTCCTGTTTTGTCAAGGGGTAAACGGTTGTGTTCCATCGCTTCACGTGATGTCACTTCGGGGTGGGGTCAAAGGACATCACTTCCTGTGATGCCGTCAGAGGTCAAGAGTCATGTGATGTCACTTCCGCTACCCCAGGCATTTTGGTGAAATGACGTCCCAGCACATGACGTAACACTGTAGATCAATAAGCCATGAATGAGACTTTCTTTTGTAGAGCACACCCTGATAACTATATCACTCTCTGTGGCTTACAGTTTTGAAATGGTTAAAGGCTGTCAAGTTTGACAGTTTACCAGAAGATTACATAAATTGTCCAGGATCACACACATTCGTTAAGAGGTGACTCTGGGATTTGAGCCAATCTGCAATGTGTGCATTTGACGCATTGTTTCCCAGTACTTATCACAGGGAAAGGGGTTATTTGTGAATGTTTGACATTCAGGAACTAAAATAGGACCCTGTTTTGTATAACTGACTTGGAAAATACACAAGTCACACCATCACTCAACTTGACAATATCTAAAAACAAAACTTTGTACAGGTATGTTGTGCAAAAGGAGAATGTTTCTCCATCATCAAGGCAAGTATAGAAGTGCCATACTATTAATTGATGGGAGCATGAAGAGTTCATTTGGTGTTTCCTATTGTATTTTGAAGGTTTAAATACACCCAACACACAGACCAGTGGGCAGTTATTTGTTATTTTCTAAGTACCTTTAAAATTGTAGAAAAAAGTAAAACATGTTTTGTGCCAAATAAGCACACCAGAAAATATTCTTACCAGAGGACTTGGATGTCTGGTCGGCTCTCTTCTGTTTAGGGCCCCTTCAATCTTCGTCAAAAGAAAGATCAAATAATGGGCTAAAAAACACCACCAGTATGCAAGAAAGCAAACCTTCCCATTGAAGGCAGCAGAATACTATAGACTGAGATAAAATAATCTGTCCAAGATCACTGTATCGTCCTCTGGCAATGCAATTATGTGAGCCCAAACAATTTGGGTAGTCAAATTTAATACTGGAGCCAATCACCTTTCTAGACTAACACTTTATTGCTCTTTATTGGGGTGGCTGCCAGTGTTTACAACCCGGATTTGGAGGAAGCAAGCTCTAGACCTGCATAATACCGATGCTGTGTTACTTTTTCTCGCTAGCGCCATCTGGTGTAGGTACATTGTTGTGTAGCACAGTAGGTGTAACTATCACAAAAGTATATACACATGCAAGTTTATCAACCTCAGATACAGGAAAGCCTGATCTGCCTTGCTGGAGTTGATGTGATCCAGCACATGACCACAAAACTCTTTGATGAGCGCTTACCACACTGAGCTATCTTCAGAAAAATCATAGCGCTCACATTCATTAATGTGGATTTCCACTTTCAGCATTGCATGTGATACGTATAGTCCCCACAGAATGGTGAGAATGCTACACGAGTTATGCTATTACGAACGGAAAAACTGGGCCAGATTCTGCAAAACGGGTGAAAATGAAAAAAGCGCAAAGGATACCATGTTTTCATTTGTGCTAATTGCAGAGGTGCACAGGAAACCTTATTCTCAAAGGCGACCTGTGCATTTCTGGGATGGCTGCACAATAGTGCACATATGTGCTGCCCGGCTCCCTTAGATACATTGTTCCCAGCACCCTCATGGGTGCTTGAAGTGTATTCTAGAGTGACTGGCCCATGAGGGGGCAGCCACAGTAAAATGCAGTAAAAAATGAAAATGACTTTCTATCCTTGTTTGAAGGTTAGAAATACAAGTGGAAAAGCTTTGGTGTACGCAGCTGCGCTTGCACATCAAAGAAAATGCATGAAAAAAAAAGAGTAACCAAGTTGTGGGTACGGTCAGGTGCATAAGGCCTCATAGTTCTGGTGCCACAAATGTAAAAACCGGAGACAGAATGTACCATTGTAAGCCGATTACTGGTTGTTTATGTGGGTGGGCTGAAGCTTGGGCATAGTTTGTTACGTACCGTTGGTGCCCTTGTGTACCCTACGATGGGTTTATCGCCAATATAACATTTAAGACATTCATCCATCGAAAGTAGATGCCAGTGCTTCCTTAGTACCCTATAGATCTGTAAGGTGTTGTCACTGTACTGATTGATACATCTAACCTGTTCATGCACATTATGCCTCATATGCTTAGAGCCTCTCTTCTTTGTAAACCGCTCTTCCCCAGGCTTGATCCTCATGAACAGCTTCCGTCTAGTCATTGTCTGTATAGCCTCTTTGTTTAAATCGGTTAGTCACCGTTTGTGTTTCTGCTGCTCTGATTTCGGTTTCACTACAGTTATGCCTGGCCCTTATACATTCTCCAACTGGAATGTTCTTGATAATATGCTTTTTGTAACAACTGTTTGCCAACAGGGTAGAGTTCACCTCGGTTGATTTCCAAAATGTCTGTGTATGCATATGGCCATCTTTGTTGTGAAAGGTTAGGTCTCAGAAGGTAATCTCAGTGTTATTCAATTGTCCAACAAGTTGAAGGCCAAATGTGTTCACATTGAGGTACTCTGTGTACTCCGCAAAATCCTATGGAGTCCCATCCCATCATAAAGAAGATATCATCAATATGACAATGCCATATTTGTACATGTTTGGATATTCCATCATGTTGCAAGATGTGTTTGCTTGAAGTGGGCCATACATACATTTGCAAGCAAAGGGGCAGAAGCTGCCCCCATAACCACCCCTTTGGTCTGTTGGTAATACTCACTGTCAAAAACAAATACATTGCTCTTCATAGTGAACATCAGTAGTTTCTTAATAGCTTCTAGGTGAAGGCAATAGGTTGCCAATAGTGACGAGAAGTGGTAGTCAAGTGATTGAACGGCTAAACCATGTTCAATTGACGTGTATAGGGCTCTTACATCAAAGGTAGCCAGATAAAGATTGTCCTGCCATGAAATGTGACTCAATAGTTCAATGATAGTGTAGAGTCCCGAATGTAAGATTCAAGTTAAGTACCATAGGTTGCAAATATTGCTCAATGTACTTTGCTGACAACCCATGCATTCAAAAACAAAAATACTACCATAGAAATGGACCCAGCAATCAGGCCTTAACCTGTCAATCAGTACAAAAAGGAGGCGAAGACACATCATAGCCCTAGTTTGGCAGCTGAGCAGAGGGAATGGACTTCAGCATTCTGGAGGTTCAGGCAGTATGCCAAAATGCATGATCTAGAGCAGGATGTTTCAACTCCAGGCCTCGAGGTCCAGAAACATGTACCATTTTTAGAATACCCCTCATTAATATTTAAGAGAATTTGCATACAATGATTCTAAATCCAAGCAAATTCAATCTCATGATATTAATGAGGGATATTGTGAAAACCCATCAGGGTATATGCCTGATGGGGCCTGGCATTGGACAAGCCTGATCTAAAGAGTTGTGGCAGCCTAGGGAGGATGGGACAGCCACGTGGCACTGCGAGTAGGTGTCATGGTGCGCGCGCCGCGGAAACTGGAAGCGATGGAAGAAGGGTTAGAATGTTAACAGCCTGCAGCGGTCTAGCTTTCGACACGCTCACCACGGAACCAGAAAGAGTGACGTGTACAAGTACACGGCCATCAGTAACGCTGATGCGTTGCAACCCTTGCCTCCGCTTCGGGTGAAGAAGCTGTGTTTCTTTCCTTCGCGCTCCCTTGTGAGTATTCTGCTGCTGTTTCCCTCCTCCCTTCTGTCCAGTTGCTCCCTCCTGTTTACTCTTTTGACCCCTCAGGGTTTGTACATTGTTCCTGTCTCCAGCTTGGCGTGCTCTCCTGTTTCTTCTGGACTCCCGTCACTGAGTACCTTACCTGATTTGTTTTGGCTCTGCCCTTGCTTACCTGATTGTGGTCTACAAGCCACTTCCTCTACCTTCCCGCTCTGGATTGCGTTGAATTCCTGCTCTACTCGTATCCTTTGGAGCCTGCATACTTCGCGCCACCGGAAGAGCCACCTGGGATTTGTAGTACTCGCCTGCTTTGGCTTCTGCTGTGCGGGCACAACATCACACCAGGGTTTTTTAGCTATGCTTTTCCCTGGGATTGGGAGCGGACTCCCTGGGGGTCTCACTGCCAAGCAGATAGCTTACTGGCAAGGTGGCCTCCAGAAGAGTCTGTCCTAAACTCTGCATAAAAAAGCAAAACACCGCCTGGAGAGACAGAAGAATGGTTTCCATGGAGAGTTCTTCAGAAGGACCAGATTCAGGTGAGGAGGAGGAGGTGGTGGTGATTCGGGGTATTGACCAACACACAGTTCCTTCAAAATCTGAGAGTAGGCATAACCAAGATACTGTGAAAAGTAATAGGCGCTAAAGATAAACAAGGGGGAAGTTAGCTGGGGCAGGGGATGGTAAGTCCAGACACTGGTGGAAGAGCAAGACCCCCAACTACTTAAAGAAGGTTTTTTTAAAAGAATGTTTCGGCCTAGGTAGCAGGCATACTGACAGGAGGGCAGTTGATAAAGTAATCAGTCTTACTGTTCAAGGTTATTGGTTTCAGCACCAATGGGGCAAAGGGTCGTAACTGTCTCTAGGGGCCTGGGGGCGGGGGCAAAAACACAATGTACCTGGTTCTGAAGAAGTTAATGGTGCTTGACAGCATCAAGGCGGTTCCAGGGCGCTCTGCAGCCCTTGAGACAGAGTTAGTGGTGGGAGACAGCTGTGGGTACCAGGCAATTCGACAAGCGAGGCTGGAAGGATGTCTGCAGGCTGGCCAGCACAGCTCTTTTGACTACGGTGTGACAACAGTCAGCCTGCAGCCAGTTGCGGTTCAAGGGCTGGACTGTCTCAAATATTTCATTAAAAGATGGACGCTGAATGATGCTTGTGTGGCATTCCTCCTAGCTTCTTCGCAGGGCTCGCGTCCTTTCAAGGTTGACGGCCTAAAGCTCAGGAGAGTGATTGCAGGCAATGGCCTTGTCCTTTGTCCATAGACTCTCCAGCACTTCCCACCTAGGAAGCTTGCTGGCAGAACCTAACAGAGCACGCTGTGTGCTGGCTGGGTACCGGTTCTGGAGCTGCTGAACGGGTCCTCTGAGTCCGGTATCTCCCTATGTTCCCTGGGAGATGTTCAGGGGAGGGATCTTGCTTCCCTCGTGGAACTCCTGGCCTTCCTTCACTGGCAGAAGATGTAAGGTAGAATGTACCTTCAGCCAGGGTCCAAATGAGTAGTTCTTACTCCTTTCGAAGTTGCTGGATGATCTCTAAGTGAGGGGTTCAGCCCTCTTTTAAAGCTAAATGGGCCCCAGTGATTGGTGCAGGCTAGGCCTACCTTAATAAACTAATCCTGGGTCCCCACCAACAATCATCTGTTATGCATGCGGTCAGGACCAGGGTACTCTGCAACAGGACATATAAGGGGTGAAAACATATACCCAAGTCCCACCCATCTTCCTGTCTGTTGTAGATCAAAGTGTCTCTCTGGTTAACTAAGCCCTCTGTGATTCTTGATTAATGTGCAGGCTTCCCTTGAAGTATGTGCAGGGATCAGACTTCCTGTCTCTGCCAAATCACATCCTTCGCCCCTCTGAAAGGGGTCTGCTCTGCAGTGACACCTGCGGTAACTGCTGGGCCCAGACAGGCCATTCACTGCCTTTCAAACAGAGAGGTGGGAACTAGCTTCAAGTTGACACAGTGCATATCAAAGGGGTGTTAGTCCCACGTTCCTGTTGTCTCTTCCGGCAACCAAGCCTCTCCTCTAGGCTTGCTTCAATTATTTTGTTAGTATCCACTGCCACCAGCCGGAGTAGCCAAAAGGAATGCAGATCCATGGAGATTTAGATATTTAATTTAGGTTGCTCATGGGTGGAGGAAGGTGTGCCTTTCCCCTTCTGGAGATACTTTGATGTATTAGGGGCTGTCACATTCCAGCTGAATATGGCAGGGGAAGACAGCACCTGTAGGCTGTCTTTTCCCAGAGTACATGTGACTATGTTTTTTGTGCAGGAAGCAGATGGACTGTGTGCGGAATGGACTCACACAGTCCTCGGAGGTTGATCTCCCATCATTCCTTCTCATTATTAAAAAGTCAAAAAGCCCAGGCGAGCGCACTATCCCTGAGCGGATGGTAAAATTCTTCACATTGGTTGACCTCCTTCCTCACTGTCCACCTTTACCATTAGCTTCTGTGCTCCTTCTCCTCCGCCACCACTCTCTCTACATGTGATGTTCCCCAGGGCTCCATCCTCTTGCTTTGGCTTTTCAATATTTACCTTGCACCTCTTGTTCACCTGATCTCTTCCTTTTCTCCTCATTTCCACTGTTATGCGCATGACAGATAACTCTTCTTTATGCTCCCCTCTTCTTCTTCCTCCTCTATCACCCCTGACTGCCTGTCTGCTATTCAGTCTTGGTGCGCCTCCAATGATCTTTGTCTTAAGGCCAGTAAGACAGATTCTTCGTATTGGGACACCTGCTCCCCGACTCCCTCCTACACTCTGCCCACCCTCAATGAGCTCACCTCCCTCACCTTCCACTGAAGCCAGATATCTTGGGGTCATCTTCGACTCCTCTCTCTCCTTACTTAGCTACATCTCCTTAGAGGCATTCTCGCTTTCCTCACCTCCCCAGAAGCTCAGCGTCACTAGAGCTCAGGTCCTCTCCAGGCTGCATTACTGTAACAGCCTCTTCCTCAACCTGCCTCTTTCTTCACTCCATCCTCTTCAACTAATCCAGAACAGGGCTGCGAGACTTATCCTTATCTAATCTCAGGTCAGACTTGCCACGCGCAACGGCCCATGGAGGCAGAGTTGTAGTGTGGCATTCCGGAAAGGGTACCAGTATGGTGCGACCGGCACCCTTATTTCCGGACCGCCACACTTGTAATGAGGCCCACTGTCTTGTTGTACAAGCGCCTAATAAATAACAGATGAACTTGATTTTTTATATACGAAAATGTTGAATTTGAAAATCATGAATTTGGCACGATTGTATAGAAATAATTACATACATGACACCTGCCTGTTTTCCCCCAAACCCCTACCCGTAAAAACATACCTCCTGCTCCTCACTTACCTCTCCATGGCTCTGCCCATGCGACGCAAGTTCCGGCTCCCCACTGAAAGGTGGAACTTCCGCCGCAGGGTCCCTCTTTTGTTTGTTTTTTTTAAAAATCTTTCTTCATCCCCCACTGTCCTTGTCATGGAAGCGGGGGACACCCCTGTTGCCCTCGAATTCCGTCAATGTCAAAGAAGGGGAGTGGGGGAGATACCCCCGCATCCCCTGGTCTCCTTCTTCGACAATTTTCCCTGCCGAATTTGGCATTTAATTTCATGCATTTTTTTTTACACGCTCCACAACCCTCCGATACCATAAATAACCAATAAATAAATAAATAAATAACGTGTGAGCCAGCCACGGCACTATGTCATGCAGGCGTAACACCGAGGGCTTTTCCCGTACGTAGGAGAAAAGTGAAATGGGGGTGTATAATCCGCTTTGCTGCCCTCCTACACCTTGGGAAGGCACACAGATGAGATGGACCAGAAGCGTAAAGGCGCTATTGCACTTTCATTTTGCGCTCCACTCACTGCAAAATGAGCCCTACTGAGTCCCAGCGCTATACAGAGCGTTGTCCGGTTCAGCCTCACTTGCTCTGTTAATAACGAAATGAAAGTGTGTACTCACCCTACCTGGGTTGATGTCCAGTGCATCACACAGCTTGATGGCAAAGTGCTTGGACCGTTCGAAGCTGCCCTTGCCGATGCTGGAGGAGCCGTCCAATAGGAAGAGGACATCCACCGATGCAGAGCATCGCATCACTAGGAGAAACGGTACAATTAGACCCTGCTCACAGCAAGCATCCTCACATGCAGGGCATTCACTCAAGGCAAGCGCAATCAGACCCTCATTGCACTCACTGGCGGCGGTGGGGAGGAAGTGGGATGGTACTGGATAAATAAACTGAGAAGCTCAACTGATAATGCTTCAAAAATAAAACTCACCCAGCCCCATAGCAATACTACATAATGCGGTATCAGGTAATATTATTCCCACCAATAATATCGCCATATAAATGGTCGTCGGGAATGGCCATAGGCGTTATTATTAGTGGGGATCATTTTTGGGGTAAATGGGAGCTGGGGTTGAGGTGTTGTCCCCTGTTCCCTTTAAAATAATATCAGGGTTGCAGGGGTTTCCCCGCAGGTTCAATGGGTTAATATCGCCGCAAAAATAAGGCACCATTCTTGTATGGCAATATTAACACATGGAACCCATAATACAAGACTAGAGGCCTCATGGTGAGCTCGATGGTGTGGAAAAACAGTGGCAGAGTTCCGCTCCTACCACTTTTTTGGGCAGAAGCCGATTTGCCACCACTTTCACAACACTGCCAAATTACGAGTTTGGAGGTAAAGTGGAGGAACCAGCAAAAGGCTGGAGGGGAATCCTCGGCTTTAGCCGCCAATATTCGTGGGAATTACCACTCATGGCAATACAGCAAAAATCACCATTGACGACAATTGACTTTGAAACCACTAGCGTGGTAATTCGGAACAGCACAAACCCTGGTAGCATAACATGCGTCTCTTCTACACATTTTTGTAGGTCCCCCTAGAACACTCTTACTGCCCTACTAATCATGCCTTTTCCCTATAGGAAAGCTTGGAAGATTTATAGTAAACTCTGCTAGAAAAATCCTAGCATAGCCCAGTGACACAGGCTCGAATCCGGTCAGGGCCAAACTCAGCCTTTCATCCTTCCGAGGTCGATAAATGAGCACCACACACCGTGGGAAATAATAAGCAGCGCACAGATGCCTGAGGGTTCGTAGCGCTATATAAATACAAAACCAGTGGTGGAGGCAGCTTTGGTGCCAGGGGAGGCAGATACTCAGGGTGCCAGCAAGACTCTGGGAACACACATTGCGCCAGGAGGGAATCGGGGGAGTGGTGGGGCACCCTCCCAGCCCTCGCCACTGAGCACAACACTGCAAGCAATATCACCACTCTCCCAACCAAATCTGCCCTCCCTCCAACGATACCCATTCAAACGCGCCGTCTCTGCTGGATAAGTGAGGGGGCCTGGGCATGCAGTTTTCAATGGACCATCAAGCAATTTAAATGCACCAGTCCCTCGAAATATCAAATGTGTGTTAACACCCCAGAAATACACTACCATAGGCCTTATAACCTGTGATAATGTGTGCCCAACCCTCACTTCCCAGCCAGATCTAATTTCCAGCCCAAGGGATCCACAAGGTAAATGCACCCTTTGCAGACATACATAAACATATGCTCATGTTTAAACACTCACCACATGTCTTTTCCCACGAGATATAGAACATCCAGTCAGGAGAACTCGCGGCTAGTGATAGTGGTGAGTGGGTAGGGTGACTAGACATCCCGGTTTTCCCAGGACAGTCCCGGGAAATCGCCCTCCGTCCCGGGAATTTTTTTATTTTATAAACCCTGTCCCAGGTTTGCAAGGGTGGGTGGCTACGGTCCCGGTTTTTGCCGGGATCCAATTTCGAAATCCTGAATTCAGGCCCAGCATGACCCTTAGTGCGCGAATGGGGGCGTGAATGCTTTAGTCACCCCACATTTCCACCCCCTCCCCGGCGCTCTCCTCCAATAAGAGGAGCGTGCCTCTGGACACCCCTCCCACCCCACCCCTCGCAACAGGCCAGCGACATAGAAGTAGGACTACACTTTTATTTGTCTTTACTTTAGTCCTACTTCTATGTCTATGGCATGTCCCTTTTTTATCTGGTCACCTATGAGTTGGTCTATGTCTCTTCATCGCCAGATTATTTTTCGTTGAGTTTCTTTCCACATTTTTTAAAAAAAACTAAACGATACATTTTCTGGGGGGTAACCCCACCTCCCCTATAGTTTAAACTCCATTTCCAACCCCCTCTACCATCCTATATACCCTTAACTACCCCCTATATTTTTTGATGAGTTTAAAAAAAAAAATGTTCAACAAAAAACTAAACTAAAAATAATCTAGCTATGAAGGAACGTCCTACCGTGGTGGCTCGTATTTTTGTGTGCTAGCTAAACCCTCAGGAAATAGCATAGTATGGTCTGGGACAATACGGCCTAACAGCACAGAAGAGTTCTCAAGGGGATGGGAGGATGGGAGAATGAGGGCAAAGCTGCCACAGCATGGAAGGCTCATGGGTAAAAACAAGCAGAGGTGTTAGGATTTTGTAGATGGGTGCTACCTCTGATGTAAAAACTTTGAAAAGCCTTTTTCTGAAAAACAGAGGCCGATGTTGGGTGACGGGGCTACTTGTGTTCTTACTCACTACATCCGGAAGGCCCTTCCGCCCCTACAATCCCCAATGCTAACCTTGTATGACTTTTTGTAACCACACTGAGCCTTAATGCACCACTTGTAATCATTACCAACTTGGTAAATCATGTTAAAAAAAGAAAAGCAGACCCTTATTCAAAACTTGATCATGCAAGAACGTAGAGGCAAGGGAAAAACACAATTCTGGATGATTTGAGAAGTGCAAGGACGCAAAACGACCTGCATTTCCAGGTATAAAATGTACAGCAGTACACGCAGAGGTCCATTTGAGAAACAGCAAATAGATTTTTCTGGTAAGAGGCGTTTGTCTCCAGATGAAATAAGGGTCCTTTAGACGAAACACTGGCAGCAAAAAGAGGACTGGTCCCGGGTTTGAGCTAACTTCAATTTCTATACGTCTGAAAAGATGTATAGAGGGCTGCAAGAAAAAGAATAATGGTGGCCCTGGTCCCAGGTCGCAGATGTTAAACTGAAGCGCTCACTTTTTGGTGTTGGCTCTTTGGTGGCGTAAGCCACCTAATCGCTAAAACATTGGTACTGTAAAAAAAAATTAGAAAAGGAGAAAGGGTAGTTAAGGAGCAGTGTATGGTGTTGGCCTGCTCCGAAGTAGAAGCAAAATGACTAGACTTAACTATATGCTGGTTGTTATTTTCATTTGTATACATTAATGCTTTTTGTCACGTACACTCCTGTCGGACTAGGTTTAAAGGCCTCCGGAGTGATCTGCTCCCGGTTAGCCGTGCATTGAGCAAGGTCAGGTTTGATGGACCTGGGCTGCCTGGGCTCTGTTCTACGAGCCTCCCCTGCTGCAGCTCACTGCTTCCGAGGTTAACACACCCTGCCCGCTGACGCCGCTGCAGACAGCACTGTTCAATGACTGGACAAGCGGAATACCAGATTGCAGGCACCCAGTAAAACCGAGGGCTGTGCTTCCGCCATTTTTCTTCAAGGAGATCCACATCTGGGAGCCTAAAGGAGCCAGCGGGTGCATAGTCTCGGGAGGATAGCTCAGCGCCAACGGGCTCACCTTGAAAGCAAGACGACACGGAGCAACACAGGTTCGATCCCCAGGTCTGCGCTTAGAAACGTCTGGGTATTATTGCGTTATAAATAAACCTATCATATCATAATTTCTCCAGCGAAGACATAGTATGTTCTCAAGTACGAAAGGCGGCAGCTTGAAAGTCGCATGCGAGTACCTCTGTCAATAGGGAAAGACTTGGGTGTGTACACAGGCCAGGCCAGAGCAGATGCCTGCAAGCAGGCATGGGTGGGGGGAGCACTGTGCACCTCCAGGGATGGGTTTCTCCTCAGACTTGCGTCAAACCACGGCACACGGAAACAAGACAGACTATCGACTGGGGACACGATGAAGAATCCGTGTGTCTAGGCAGGGGAGATAACTCGGTGAGTTATGTTCTGGCCTCAGAGATTTGTATGCAAGCCGCAGCGACTATTTTGAACCCAGGTATGAGGTCCACAGCACTTCGTCATTCTGGTAAATTGAGCGCCATGGGTACTAATTACACAGTTCATCACACCCTTGGAAGTGGGCGAGATCCGACTCGAAGCACTATATAATGCGGTGTTCTTTATCACTAGTTTGAGAAGCGAGGACCGTGCCAGCACATGATGGGTGTGCATATATAGGCGACTGATAAATAGTGATGAATCAATGGGCCTCATTGCGACCCTGACGTTAAGGGTTTAACGGCGCTGTAAAAGGTGTCGGCGCCGTTAAACCCTTAACGCCTCATTACGAGTTCCCATTGCGGGACCCGACCTTAACGCCTCCTTTTAGCAGGCGTTAAAGTAGGGTGCCACAAAGGGACCTTGGTGCTAAGTACGGTGCCGCAATTTGCGGCAACGTACTTAGCGCCTTCCCCATTGCCATTGAGCCCTATGGGGCAAAAATGGGAATGGGGAAGGGCCCATGGTGAATGGGGAATTACCGCCCCGCCAACCTTGGAATGGGGCAGTAATTCCGCCATTCACCATGGCGGACCACGGCCATGGTTTAGCGCCGGGGCCGTAATGAGGCCCCATGAATACTTACATTTCTTGGAGCAAACCCATTATACAATGGATGACTGATTGAATGTATGTCAGCGCAACTCTGATACAATGGCGGCACTGGTGATGAGTATATACAACTGTAAGGAATTCATTGTTCACTGTGTAAGTGTGTCTGTAAACAAGGCAAGAGGTGTTGAATAATTCGAGCCGTTCGGCCTCATTCTAAGTTTGCTGGTCCGGAAACTACGGGTTTGCCTGCTGGAGCTGCCGTGCCCGACAGTTCTGACAAAGGTGCCGGTGCTTCTGTGGTCTCCATTCCCATAGGACTCTGTGGAAATGGGGACTTACAATTTGCCAGCGCCTGACTTTCCGGTAGCACCAGCACAGTTACCGCCGGACCCATAATGAGGCCCCTTGTGTCCATACCCCCCATCGAGCGGCTGGAAGCATCACAGGTGAAACTGCTGATAAGTGCTGCAGCGGCCTGATTAAAGCACAACTGGATGAATGAATGCGCCCTGGATGCATTTATGAATGATTTAATAAATGCAGCATTAGGCGAGGCGCGTATGGCCACATGGGAGATGTAGCTTATGGGCGGTGACAGTCGGGGGATCAACTGTTATAACCAATCACTTCTGAATTTGCAACCCCCTTTCGAGATGTATGGGGTCAAAACCTTTGGATACCCTTTAAAGTGATTGCAAGAACCCACGTAATGAGGGCCATTTGATGGGTTGGCCGCCTATACACGATATAACAAACCTATACGCACTCCACCTCACTAGCACTTTAACTGCACTTTATAGTGGGCGGGTTCGGTTCAACTTGGCGTGCTCTGTCAGAGCAGAAAGAGACAAGATAAATGTATGCGTTTCATTTGGGGGTGTTATTTATGAGTAGAAAAAACCTTGAAATTGTGCTGCCCAAGTACCCTGAGAAGCGAGTCTTATGTAACTATAGTGTATAACTAGAAAAACGTGTGTCGCTTGCCTTTAGCTAAATGAGTGTACGTTTTAAAATTGTATTTTTGTAATGCGTTTGTCAGGTGCAATACATTTATTCGCGATTGAACATTGCAGTGCAGTCACATGGAGAACAGTGTCATGTGGGGTCGACTTGTCAGTGTTGTAGGTTGAATTGTGTAAGTATTTATGGGAACACAAGCAACACACTAAATAGCTTCCTGGAGCCGCAACAAATGCAAGGATGTATGAGTGGGCCAATGTGTACACGAGGGAATGGACACTGGTACACGCTGGTGTGGACACAGCGACATTCCCAAGCGCAATGTGCCTGAGCGCAGTTCCACACTTGGGGCATTTTATTCATATAGATTTTACCCAGAACAATTCCGATTTGGAATGCATGTGTTTCTCCTGCAGTAGCAGCCAGAATTCATGCATGTGCAAGCCGCACCTTTTTTGGGAAAGCACAGTGGCATGCCCTCGTCACTCTCTCAAACTCCACCGAACCTACCCCCACCCAAAACCCACTCTCTCTACCCTCACCCACCCAACCTCCACCCACCCTACCCTCACTCTCTCTATCCCCATCCACATCCACCCTCCCCTTCTCTACCAACACCCACCCAACCCCCACTCTCTCTACCCCCACCATCCCAACCTCCAACCACCCTACCCTCACTCTCTCTATCCCCATCCACCCTCCTCCCTCTCTCTACCACCACCCACCCAATCCCCACCCACCCTACCCCCACCTTCTCTTCCCACCCAACCCCCACTCTCTCTACCCCCACCCACCCTACCCTCACTCAACCCCCATCCACCCTACCCCCCTCTCTCTACCACCCCCACCCAATCCCCACTCTCTCTAACCCCACCCCACCCACCCAACCTCCACCCACCCTACCCTCACTTACTCTACCCCCATCCACCCTACCCCCCTCTCTCTACCACCACCTACCCAATCCCCACTCTCTCTACCCCATTCTCTCTACACCACCTACCAATCCGCCCTAAGCCCACTCTCACTACCCCCACTGACACTCCAGCCCACCTACCCTCCCACCCTCACTCTCTCTACCATGACCACCTACCCCCACTCTCTCTAACCCCACACACACTACCCCTCTCTCGCTACATAAACTCCTGCTCTCTGTACCACCACCCACTCTACCCCCAACTCTCTCTGCCCCCACCTACCCTACCTCTAGCCCTACCCACCCTACCTCCACCCCACACACACTACCTCCACTCTCTCTACCCCATCTTCCAATCGTTCTACCCCACCGACCAAACCTCCCCTCCCTCAACCCCACCCACCCTACCACCCCCTCTCTACCCCCACCCACCAACCCTACCACCTCTCTCTACCCCACCCACCGTACCTCCTCTCTCTACCCCCACCCACCAACCCTACCTCCTCTCTCTCTACCCCTACCTCCCCTCACTCTACTGCCACCCACTCTAACTCCCCTATCTCTACCCCGCCCACCCTACCTCCCCTCTCTCTACCCCTACCAACCCTACCTCCCCTCTCTACACTCCCACCCACCCAATCTACTTCCAATCTCTCTACGCCCACCCATCCTGCCACCTCTCTGCACCCCTTAACACATAATCCTTTGAAACTTTGCACACTACTCCTTGCACCCAGGTGCCTATAAATGCAAAATGCAAATAACAGCAGTAAACGCCAAAACTATTGGCATTGCCAATGCTTGTTTTATATATGACACACTCGCCGAAATAAAGGCAGTGAGATAGATATCTCAAACAATATACGATTATTACAACATCCTTTTGATGTATTGCAAAGCAAGATTACAGCGAACACGTGTTTCAACCATATGCGGAGCTCTTCAGGGCTGTTTAAATTGTAAGTGATACCAACATGGCTACAAATAAATAAATGAACATGGTCCCATTCAAAAGCAAAAATCAAAGGAAAATAAATTCACAGATACAAATGGAAAGAATAAGTCAGGAGGGAGAGAAAAACAAGTTACAAATATATGTACACGGCTTCACAATAATTGAAACCTAAAGAATGACCCATTTGGTAACTTGTAACAGAAGAACCTATTTGAACAAACAAGTCCGTGTGTGAAACTGAAACTACTGGAATAAGGTGAACTAACAACCCATGGTGACCTAGGCACCCAAAGATCAACCTCACCATGGCACAGAATCACAAACGGTGCCCAAAACTTTAAAAGCGCTTACCACAAAAAATAATGCTGACTACAGTCCCCTGAGCAAGACTGAATATGCTGCGAAAATCTCTAAAGGAAAAGCCTCCACAAACCTTGAACAAAACCCCAGAATGGGAATAACCTACTAATCGGATCTGGGTCGCTTGGCCGAAGTCAAACAGTTTGCAGCGGAATTGTTCGTAGTCTATTCCGCCGCAACTCTGCTTGACCTTCGTTCAAACAACCCAAAACACTGCACCCGAAGCAGCCTTGTACTAATCCCTCCTCCCCTACTTACCTTCTCGCCGGCCGAAGGTGCTTCTTCCACAGCCCAGCGGCATCAGTTCCCTCCCTCAAACGTGGGCCAGAGCTGACGCTGCAGGGTCCTTTTTTCATTTTTTTTTTCATTTAAAGGAAGCGGGCAACACCCCTGCAACCCCGAAAGCCTAATATACTGAACATGGGGAGCAGGAGAAAACCCCCACAGCCCCCACTCCTCATGTTACGTATATTAGGCTTCGAACAAATGGTACCACCCAAATTCGATCAAAACGTCCATATGGACAGTTTGATTCAAACAATTTGAGTGTTACCAATACATTACCAACCTGACATATATAATCTGTGATCAAATCAAAAAAGATTGTACACTGCAATTGTAGGTGCAAACCTTAAAAGAGGTAAAACTAGCCATAGTTGTGGTGTTGGTGTCAGAGGTTGTACCCTTAATTATTCTTCAAGCTTCCAGGCAGTCAAAGTCCTGTTTTGCTTTTATCAGCCAACCCTGCTAGAGCTATCGAGCTGCAAAACCAATCAACAGCCAATGCCAGACTCATCTGTGCGGGCGATAACTCAATTAGCATGGCTTCTGAGTTTTCATATCAGTTTGAGAGATGCTTCAAGAAATGCAAATTCCAAGTGTTTAATAGAGTGCTTCCAACTTTGGCAGAGAAGGGAAAAGGTGGCCATGTCATTTGCACAGGTTCACACAATTTGGACTAGTAGAAAAGTCAGGAATAGAACTCAGGTTGCATGGTCTCCAGATGACAGCGCACACCTTCTGCTAAGGCCCATTGGCTGAACAAGGTGATGCAGTGTTCCCTGTTTGACTGCTGCTCTTCCGCGGTTGAGCAGACAGGATAACAAAGAGGTAAGGGAAGCTGCGCTGAGCCTTGCCAGAGGTTATGATTAATGTAAAACTTTTCATTCCACTTTTTTTTAGACCTGGGTCTCTTTTTAGTGTCTCTAGGAGATTATGTGCAGGCTACTATTCCTCCCAAAGTGGGATGGGTCCATTTTATGTTACAAGGAAAATGAAAGTAGGAGTTACAAAAACTAGAATTGTTCCTGATGGCCAAAACAGCTCTGTTTCCTTCTGTGAACAATGTACCCAGGCTGCACACTGCCCAAGGCTAGAAGCTCGGCCTATCAGCAAGGATGTTCTTGAAGAGGTCATGGGTGACTAACGTCATTAGAGGAGGCTCAATGCACAGGTTACCACCTGTCCATTATTAACAGTCATACTATCATCAAGGAGCTTACTTATAGGCCCAGTTGACCTGATGTTATTTAAGCAATAATGCTGCATTTCTAGGTGGGCATTTAATCAGGGGCAAGGGATTTAACCACCTTGTAATGGATCGAGGAGGCACAACACAACGGACAACAGACTAACACCATATCCGTTTACCCGACATGTCCCAATACAAGGGTCAGGCAAAGTCAGGCAATTGATCAGAATTGCACACACCTGATGGCCCTTTCCCTTCCCCACAGAGATAAGAGGTGGAGCCAGAGAGCACAGTTTGAGCAAGGCGAGCATGGCAGACAGCACGACGAGACGGCTACCACGCAGCAGTTCAAAAGAATGAGAAAGGCGGCAGGAATCAAGAGGGTAGCGAGGAGAGAAGTGACCTTGCCCTTTTCGTCCCAGATCCGCAGAACTTTCGTGAAGAGATCCTAAGACCGCGAACAATAGCACAAGTGTCCTGCAGCGGGTGTCAACGGTACACGGGGCAAGCCTATGGTGATAGGCACTAGTGAGGGAAGCTCCTGCGCCCGTGGTACCGGCCTTGACTACAAAGAAGCCAACAACCAAGCTGTTCATCACAACCAGTGAGTCGAGGGTAGAACCGATAAGAACCGGGCTGTGATGAGTGAGAATCGGAAAAGTGGCAAGTTTAAAACCAAAGCTAATGAACTTTGAATTACCTGTTAAACGTGTGAAGGGGAGACCAGCTGCAGAGGGAAAGAGGCAGAGGGTGCTAACTTGAGAGACTCTGGTCGATCCCCATATTAGAGAAACTACAATACCAGAAGACCGTAGGAGGGCGGGCAAAATAGGTCAAAGTGATCTTACAGAGGTCAAGCAAAATCCCCATACAATTGAAAGACTTTGATCTACAAGCAGTGTAAGGAAAAGGGAAGCAAATCGCACAGTGAAAGGGAACATTGAGAAGCCAAGGGAAAAGAAATCCTGCAACAGGCAAGAGGGGTCCGAGCCCGACTGAGGGAGATCCGGGGGTGAAGCTGTCACCCAAAGTTGATTGATAAAGGAACTGTGATATATTTTCCAATACGATTTAGAAGGGTCAGCACCCAGAAGAGGGGGACCCAGGGGTGAACCCATCACCCAGCAAAAATTGGAAAAGAACTTTCATTTGTTAAAGGAACTTTTATTTTGTTGTTTGAACACGTTCGGTCCTCAAAGGCAAGAGACTTTCAAGTGAAACGAGACTTGGCCATCGACAGCCCTGATAACTGAAAGCTCGAGGGTTAAAAGCTGAACTATTATCTCATGCTAGAAAAGCCGGAGATTGTGTCCTGAGAGCTGCCATTATTGAGCGTTGTGTTTCTGCCTGCAGCGGCTTTCACTTTGGGGCTCGCAGGCTCCCACGGGGGAGCCCGAGAGCCCCAAATTGAAAGCTGCTGCAGGCAGAAACACTGCAGCATTTCAAAACACCCACGTTGTTTTTCTGCCTACAGCAGCTTTCAATTTGGGGCTTGCGGGCTCCGAGCCCCAAAGGGAAAGCTGCTGCAGGCAGAAACACTGTGGAATTTCAAAACACCCACGTTGTGTTTCTGCCTGCAGCGGCTTTCACTTTGGGGCTCACAGGCTCCCCCAGGGGAGCCCGAGAGCCCCAAAGTGAAAGCCGCTGCTGGCGGAAACACTGCAGCATTTCAAAACACCTGCATTGTGTTTCTGCCTGCCATGGCTATCACTTTGGGTCTCTGGGGCTCCCCCGGGGGAGCCCGAGAGCTCCAAAGTGAAAGCTGCTGCAGGCAGAAACACTGTGGCATGGAAACACAACCGCGTTGTGTTTCTGCCTGCCGTGGCTTTCACTCTGGGTCTCCTGGGCTCCTGGGAAGCCCAGGAGACCCAAAGTGATAGCCACGGCAGGCAGAAACACAACGCAGTTGTGTTTAAAAAACGCTGCGGTTTTTCTTTCTAAGTTTCTCAGGCTCCTCCGGCTCGGAGGAGCATGAAAAACTTAGAAAGAAACCTGCCGCGTTTTTTAAATACAACAACGTTGTATTTATGTTTGCGGTAGCTTCAGCTTGGAGCCCATTGGGCTCCAAGCTGAAGCTACCGCAAACAGAAAAACAACGTTTTAAAAGCTGCGGTTTTAAAAATGCAGCTAGTGCTTATTAAAAAAAAAGAAACTAGCACTTCCCGAGATACAGCTTTCCTGCCTGCAGTCTCTGGTCTCTGTCCTCCGGCACCAATGAAGCAAATGCCACCCAGTGGTAGCTTTTGTTTACTACAGCTAGCTGGCTTTTGCTTCATTAGTGCCGCAAAGGCAAGCACAGGCAGCATCCATTTCACAAAATGGATGCCTCCGAGAACTTCCCATTTTAAAGTTTGAGCTTCATTTGCTCAATACTTTACATAAGGACTATAAAAAAAATGTTTTAGATTTTTTTTTATTATTGGCAATCTTTTTCGCCAATAATATTTCTGAGAGCACCATTCCTTTAAGGACATAGGTAAGAGCGAACTCAGTGGAGTGTTTGGGGCGGAATCCAAATTGAGAGGGGGGAAGGAGAGAGAGGTTAGTGACAAAAGTTGAGAGCTGAGAATAGGCTAAACGTTTGAGTATTTTAGAGAGAAAAGGTAGAAGTGAGATTGAACGAAGGTTGCAAGCAAGAAGAGGATTAACAGGCGGCTTCTTGAGTATAGGCATAATAGTGGCGTGCTTGACGGCAGAAGGGAAGGTGGCCGTGGAGAGACAAGTATTAAAGAAGGAGGTTAGATAGGGAATGAGAGGGGGTAAATCTTGGGAATAAGAAGGGTTGGGATGGGATCAGAAGGGGCAGCAGTAGGGTGGGACTTAGGAGGAGAGAGACGTCAGAGGGAGTTATTTGAGAAAATTCAGACATAGGGGAGCCGAGGGGTAGTGGAAGGAGGGGGATGTGAATAAAGAGAACAGATAACTTTTTGCCGAAGTGAAAGAATTTTTCCAGAGAAGAAGTTAGCAAAGTCAGAAGGAGAGAGGGGAGAAGTAGAAGAGAGTTCAGGAGCGGGAGGGGAGAGGAGAGAAGAGAGGGTTTGAAAGATACTACGAGGATGAGAGGCTTGGGAGTGAAGGAGGTTAGAAAAGTATACACGTTTATCAGAGTTAAGGCAGGAGTCATATAGAGAGTGATAAGATAAGTAGGAGGTTTGGTTAGGAAGAGTGTGGGATTTGAGCCAGCAACGCTCAAGGCGACGGAGGAGATGACACATGGACAGGAGGTGAAGAGAGAGCCAGGGTTGGGAAGGCTTACGAGTAGGGCGGAAAGAAGAGGGGGGTGGAGTTGATCGAGACTAGAGGAGATGGAGGAGGATAGAGAGGATAAGGCTAGATCAGCCGGAAGAGAGGAGAAATCAGAGAGAGGTGGAAGAGAAGAGCAGGTATCAAGGAAGAGGGAAGGGCTAAAGTTCCAGAGGTCACGTCGAGTAAAAGATATGGAGGAGGGTAAAGGAGAGGGAGGTGGGATGCTGGGAGTAAGGGAGAAGGAGAGTAGAGCGTGATCAGATAGATAGATTTAGGCCTTACCTGCTACAACTATGCCTTTGAAAATCAGATCATCCTCAAACTCTACCGTTCTATAAAGGTGACATTCTCTGGCGATGCTTATTTAAAATTCACTCTTGAATACCCAGAACCATTCTAGATCTCAATGCATGAAAACTGGAAATGATGACCTGTGGCAACTGAACTGGTCGTTCTTCATGGCAGGCCAAATGGGATTACTCCACCAAGCCAACCAAAGCAGTCAAGAACATACGTTATTCTAGACTCTCATCTCTCTTTTGCAATTCCAATCAATGTCAGTGGAGACGTGTTCCTTTCACCTGCTTGACCAGGGACGTCATTTAGGGGTCCCCAGGGGTCGCACCTGCGACCCCAGAGGTCTCCATTGCTACTCTTAAAAAACAATTAAAACAAAATAATTATTCTTATTTCTTTTTTTAAATGGAAGCTCCTGGGCTGTGGCCAGCGCCATGTAGCATTTTGTTTCTGGAGTGGCTGGCTTTCTTGTTCAGTCCTCTTAAAAACACAGGGGGTTCCACAAGAGTAACACTTTGAGCAGTGACCCCAAATAAGAAAGAATAGGAATAACAAATAATTTGTCTTTGTGGAATTCTATACAATAATTGCTAGACTCATTAAAGTTTTATTTCAGGCACACTTCAAGAGGTGGAGTCACTGATTTAATCTGTTCTTAAACAACTCAAATTCACAATGCAGACAAAAACGTATAAAAAGCATTTAGAGTAGAATACGCATCCATTTCGGACTATGTATTTTGCTTTTCGCAAGTTGCAGTTATAGCATGTTGTTTTCTGCCGTTGTCTCTGTTACGATGATCACAAGACATTCCGTCCCAGTGTCCTCGATCACTTGACAAAATCCAAGTGCCTAAAAGCTTGTGTACAGTGTAGAAATGTTTGACCATAGCACATAAAGGGCCCTTGATTTCATTGTGCCACAATGAATGCTTTGTTGTAATGTGTCTGTCTTTCCTATCTCCCTGGCGTGCTGCTCAGGATGTTTGTTTGTATGTATGTGGTAACGAGTGCCCAGAGTATCGGATGCCGTCCCTGCACTACTCTAAATTCTTTAATACACGGTTATGAACCCTCCCAATGGTATGTATGTTGCCAACCTCTGGAGCCTGAAAAGTAGATCCATGCAGGCTGGACATGTGGCCAACTTTGCACCAGACCTGCAGATGAACTGTTCTGCTGTTAAATCTCAGTTACCAGTTCAATGGTATCCACTACAAAGTGCAATTGCTCATTTTGCTGTAGCCGGTAAAATAGCTACAAGCAGTAAAATAGCTCAAGGGGTTGAGCGCTCGCTGTTGTGATGTGTGTGTGATCTGCAGGTTGCAGTTTTGAATCCCAGCAATGCCAACTCAGCTTTTCATTCTTCTGAGGTTGATAAATGAGTACCAGCACAGGTTGGGTGATATTGTATGTATATTTGTTCTATATAAAAACCGCTTGGGCGTAAGTGCTATATAATAACACATCATTATCATTTGGCCTTGGACGTCTGCTTGCATTCACAGTAATATGGCAATATGGGACTATACACAGATATTAACGATACATATAGTGATTTATTCTTGTATGAAATGTATATTACATTACAGTGAAATCATAACCATATTTTACATAGTGTACTTAGAACCAATGCTATGTGATGCCACTTCCTGTTTTGTCAAGGGTTGAAAGGTCGTGTTCCATCACTTCCTGTGATGTAATTTTGGGGTGGGGTCAAATGACATCACTTTCTTTGATGTCAAAAGTCAAGGGGCGATGTCACTTCCGCTACCCCTGGCATTTTGGTGAAATGGTGTCTCTGCACCAGCTTAAGGCCTGCTTTTTCACTCCTTAGGTTAAGGGCCCTACAGCATGCATACTCTTGTTTTTCATCTATGATAGTAGCCTTTACCGAGGCACAGCCCGGAAATGCCAGCTCATCAAATGTTACTGTTTCCAAAACTCTGACGCCAGAGTCCTTTTCCATCTTAACCCTCAAGATCCCATCCCTCCAGTCCCAAACGTCCTTCATCGGCAACCCATGGCACACTGCATCTCCCAGCAAGGCCCTGTGCATCACACACACACACACACACACACAGGGCAGGGAGTCTGCCCCAAGTACCTACAGGCCATACTAGGCCATTAGTGTCAAGGCGCAGCCTTTGCTCCATATTGCAACCACACTCTCAAAAACGTGCCCTCCCACATCAGGCCACAAAGCCGTGATCTGGAACAATCTTCCATCTCAGAACCACAACACCCAAGACCATCTCATTTAAAATGGGTCTTTTCACCCCAACGTAAGAACATCCAGTCAAACCAGCCAGCAACACTTCCCCCTGCTACAGGACATTTCTGGACAAGTGGAAGTCCAGAGAACGCACACAAAAACAGTTAATCAAGAACAATTTCAGCCCATCATAAAATCAAAGGACTTCTGCATGCATCGCCAAACATGCAGCACAACCACAAGACAAAGACGGCGTCAGGGCCTTTCAACATTTTCGAATTGAAGGGGCCTCGAGGGGCACCCAGCACCTGCCTCCATATTGCCAGCAGGCAGCCTAATAACATGTCAATATATTCATTTATATATCACTTACGTTCTGGTGCTTACAGTGTGCACTTTCCAGCACTCGCCTTACAAGCAGTGCTTGCTGGAGCCCAGTCGGCCGTCACTTCAGGTGGGGAAACAGAAGTGTTATCACTGCGCTGGCTTTCAACACTGGTTCCTCCATGTCAGCCCCTTTTGCTTACCAAGTAGGATTCATTGATATTCAGCGGCCATTCGGTGTGTTGGGGCTCACCATCTCGTGATAATCTATATCTGAAATATAAGGTATGCCCCCACACGAGCGCCTCAGACTGCTTTCCACTTTAGGCAAGGGCGTGGGGCCAAACCATCATGTTGAAATGGACCCCACACATCTTTAGCCACCCGAGCACCTCGCTGTCCTTTACAGCGCCAAGAATCCAGCAGAATGTCAGATGTTGCACTATACAAGACAGGTTTAGATAACATTACAATCACCACAACATCTGCACCTGACTCCCAAGACTCCCAAGACTGCATTCCATACCCACGATACCCAGACCCCCCCCCCCAAACCCCATGATCTCTCAGCAGGATAGCCTCGGCTCTTGCCTCTTGCGTGTCAGGTGTCTAACTGGCCCTCACACACAATATCTAAAAAACACATTTTAGAAACATTCCAATTGCATTCCTTTCGTTACATCGGCCAGACGCCTTTATAATGCTGCGACAGACCTTTATTTATTTAATTTGTTTGTAACGCACTGGGACAACGCCCAAAGGCATGTAGCGCGGAGGCAGGACAGACAGCAAAACAATTAGACAAATAGAAGGAACATTTCAGCCAGACAGTCTGACAGTTATGCCCTGCCACAAAACATTCTTTAGCCATTGCTTAGCCCCGCCCTTCAATTTCTCATCACACTTAAGGGAGCATTTTTATCTTCATTAAACAAAACTCACGCTGTCCGGCCGCTGAAATCTTGAGGAGTGTTTCTTGGCTGGCCTGGAGCACCTGGACGCCAGCAGAAGGCAGGACAGCTAGGAAAGGCAACACGTGTGTTAGTATCAGTCCATCAAAGCATTGCATGTACTGCAACCAGACACAAGTACCTCTACAAAGCGGGACAGAAGGGCACAGGACACAAAGAGGAACAATAGTTTTCACGTTTAGCTATTTTATTGTTATTGTTTAAAGCGCGGACCTCACTCGAGAGCAGCAGAGCGTTGTACGGAGTGTGTGTAGCCGGCATTTGGGCTGCCATCTTTGAACAGTAGCTCAGTACTGTGAGGTCTGTGTGTCCATTAGAATTAGTGCTTGGTCAGGTGTTGTTGAACGAGCCATGTTTTGAGAGATTGGAAAAATTGGACAAGTGTGGGGGCATTCCAAGCCGACACCCGGATCAGGTATTAGTTTCAGTTCTTTGTATTGCCTGAATGGAGGTGCAGCTTAAGCAGCACTGTGCGGATTCAAGACTCTGACAGATGGCCAAAGAGCACTATTTCAGAAGAACACAAGGTCATTTGAGGCCTTCAGTGGATGGGGCAAGCTCTCCCGGACGAGCAGATCCGCACAGACAATTGGAAAGGAAGAAGTGGCAGGAAAGTGCTAATCTTCTGGAGGATTTAGAAACTTCCATGACCTCATACCACAGAAGATTTATCTAAAGAAAAAATTGTAAAAAATGGAACACCCGCAAGGGTGATCACTAACACTTGCACTCTCATTTATTACACGTTTCTTCTTTTCTATTTCAGGTTATCCATACTTTTGCACTTCACAAATTAAATTACTTTAAGAAAAAAGCAGGCACGTGTTTCGCACATTTGTTGCACTTCCTTAAGGACTCTGAATTTCATTAAACATTCAAAAACGGAAAACACAATCAAACCGTCTGCCAAAAACAAACTATGGAAAACTAGGAATAGATATACCAAAAATAAGGGGCACATTTGTAAATCACATACCAGTCAGCTCCAGAATGTCCGTAGAATGTACAGAAACCTACCCACAGCATACACGGAGCTGTGAGCACATCGGCCATTGGAACATATTGATAACATAAAGACTGCATTATAGGCCAAATGACCAGAATAAAGAAATCATAGAAACAAGCATTGGCAATGCCAACAGTTTCTTTTTAGGCATGGGATAGGCATTTCTGAAGCACTGCCACACTGGTACTAACTGGCAATTAATGGTAGCAGCTGCAGAATGGTGTGATTAGATAGGCATATAACAGCAGTGCCTGGCAAATGCCTCTCTAATACTTATACAAGACAAAACTGTTGGATTTGGCAAGATTTGTTTTTAACCAGCTTTCTGTGAAGGACATGCATACTGCTAATAGACCAGTAGCACGTTTAAAGCCCCAATTAAGACCATAACTCTTAGAAGACTACTATAACATAACACTAGCGAGCACTTGTAGCACACAGTTTTATTTTACAACTTGATAAAGCTAGCTGAAAGAGACCCCAGGATATGTTTTGGGCTGGGTGGACCAGGAAGTGGGTGGGAATGGCCATAGGGATTAGCATGGCCATGCGCATCAGTGGGTGGCTAAATACTCACATAACACCTACTGTGAAAACAAAGTGAAAATATCGAGGCTGAGTACCCCAAAAGGAAATACACGGAACATAAGTTACAAAGGAACATACAAAGATCTTTAATTTATACTGAACAGTTTCAAAGGACAAAACAAATCAGATAGCGATCGGCCCTCAGTACAACACAGCAAACTCCAGCATGGTTCGGTGTGCTCAGCGAGTGGGACTGTACATTAGGATTAGTCGCACTTTTATACCGTTTGCGAACATGATGTCCAACCCTACTGCGGGTTAATATTCCTCTAATACATAACTGATCTTGGGTTCATGCCGAGTTCACACATCTATATGCATAGAGTTTGCCTATAATACATTCGCCAACAAGTCTACACGGTAATAGTGTATTTTAGGATTTCTCATAAAGTCTTCTCAAACATTAATACAATGTAGTCAAACAAGTGTTCTCAGTTCAGTATTTGGATACATTGTTCTTAACATATGCTCGCGGATTAGTTTCATTGGCACGAGTAATCCTTTACACACAGGTCAGTGAAGGACAAGGTCTCAGTTCATGACCCCAACAAGTGGCCTGCAGGCAAGTTACATATTAATTGCACGCAGAGATGAAGACGGCCATGTTGTATTTCGGAATGACATCGTCCACCATTTTCCATTTTAACTCACAGGGTGACTTTACAGAGAGAACCTAAAATGGCGGATTGACCTAAAATGGCGGTTTACATTGATTCTAAGGTGAGGACCTTGCAACACGGATTTCTTGGCGTAGGCCAATATACATATATTCATTGCAATAGGAGGCACGATATAATTTCCCGTTTGACAAACCCTCCTTTTGGCCTATGCCAAGTGCTAAACTACTTCTGATCTCCTTGCAAACAACTCCATGCATCATCATCCATGCAACCTGATTCGCTGTCAGGAATATCTATTGCCATCAGATCATTCGCTAAAATTTCTTTTAAAACATATTCCTTGGAAGTTTAATCTGGGGCATACACTGTATGTCCTATTATACCCATCGCTTGTGCATCCCGCTAGCATCGAACATATACTAGGTAAACACTGGATACAACAACAAAGGAACAACAGAATTCCCAAAATGATCAGTAAGACCGAAAGTACCTTCCAACCCCAAGATCGCAAGAAGTCCCAGAACCAAGTGCTAAGATCCCAGTTTCCCTCGGGAACATGTACTTTTGAACTAAGGACGTGCAGATTCTGTATTGCCTTTAAGATAGTTAGGGAGGAATCTGGCACAAAAACACAGCAAGCGGACCCCACTAATTTACACACTCCACCACGTTCAGCCACAATGACATCTAATGCCATCCGGTTCTGGAGAGCTACGAATCTTATCGCTTTCTGTTCGAATGTCATATTATAGAGTATGTCCGTGGTCCGGTTGATGGTTCTCTCCAGTACTCTCGCTAGACTTCTGATATCTTCGGAATTCGCTATCTGCCCCCAAAATGGCACAAATGATTTTGCTACATCTCCCAAGACCTGTGCTGGAGTGTCACCATTCTCGTCCCGCCGTGGACGAGCCTTTGAAACCTCTACTGTACTAGCTATGAACACCCCAGGTAACAGGATCCCTAAATAACAGGTTCCCTGCCAATCCCTGGGTAACCATGGAAATGCTACATTACCGCAAACAAAGTAGACAGGTTCGCCTACATACAAAGGTCTGTCATCCCCAGTCAAATTTGCAACATTGGCACAACCTTTAAAATCTCCCATTGACTGAGTACCATTCCTCTGTATGCAGAAAGAACCTGAATCGGGGCTATGGTTAACAGTGTCAGAAGGAGACATGGCATCCTTATTGCCTATCGGAGCCATCTTGAAGGAAATCAAAGATTGAAAGGGATGAGACAGTCTATCAGAAGGCCTAATAGAAGCAACATTGAGCTTACTCCTATTTGCGAAAAGCGAGCATCCCAGGGGAGTCAGAACACGTTTCTCAAACTCATTCAAATTAATGCCATCAAAGTTCCCCGAGAGGCTATCGTTCCATCAGCCAAAGAACAGTGCTCTAAGAGAAGCATAACAAGCAGTTGTCAAAGATAAAGGATGAATATACCAACCTAGGCCCTTATCCCCGTGTTGCGGTAAATTACGAACAGACCCAACAGTTGGACCTATTAAAAATGGCATGCGTACCATTCATGATAAGTAACAGAGTATTGTTATGGTACCTTTGTCTATGCTGGGAGTCCCTAGGGGACAGAGTATGCAAATGTACGAAGGGAGTAGGAACAGTGGGTACATTTTCAGTCGATAACAAGGACTCTAAAGGATGAGTTTCCTCGAGGTACCATAGGCCTAAGACAGTCACTATTATAAAACCAAATATTATTATAAAAACATAGCAATACGTTTTCGGGGCCCAAGTGCTTTGTCCATTATCCCGGCTGGTCACACGATCATTTACAAGTCCCATATGAGCGGTAGCGGTGGCAGGCATTGTAGTATTCAAACGGAAACCCCCAATGTTCGTTGCTGGCGACCTCCCGGCCGCGTGACTTCTTAGTCCTTCCACAACCCTAGCCAACAGAATCCCCTTTTCTCAAACAATTATTTGGGCAAAAAGCAAGCCCTCGATGATTCTTTTCCTTCTCCGAATGCACAGCCGAACCGTGCCGTAAGTCTATCAGATGCACAGCAAAACCGTGCCGTAAGTCTATTTCCTTGGGCGCAGATTGTACCTTGCTTTTCCCGGTACTGATTGATCCGGAAACAATGTGTCGTCACTTCCCGTTGGAAGCAACGTATCAAGAGCAAGTGAAGATGCCGAATTTGAAATGACAGTTTCCGGAAGCGAAACTTTTGGAGAGTGTGGAGACAGAATGACGGGTTTCCCAAGCCTCACGGGCTCAGAAAGATTCTCTGAAGCACTCTCAGCACTATTTACTGCTTTGGGATCGTTGGTTGCAGTGTTAGCGAGGGGTTCTGTTTCTTCTGTATCATGTGGCACTGGGTGAGGAAGTCTCTTGACATGCGTCGTGTGGATCCAGTTCTTTCTGCCTGAGACACGCACCGCCGTTTGTGTGACCAAAAGGACCTGGAATGGGCCCCGCCAACGAGGTGCGAGGCAGGAAGAACGCTCAAATGCCTTGGTAAACACCCAGTCCCCAGGCCGTATGCTGTGGCCCGGGCCCTCTTATCACACAGGTAAAGCCTCTCGCACCTGGTGATAAATCAAATACAGGTTTTTAGTCAACTGGCTGCAATAATCTGAAAGAAGTACATTTTAAACATTTTTCAAGGATCTACATTTAGGAAGATTCCAGATATTGGCAGGTCTCCCCATTACCACCTCAAATGGAGAGAGCCCAGTCTTAGTTTGAGGGGTTGTACCCATGGCTAGTAACACGATCGGTAAGGCATCGGCCATTTTAATTTAGTGCCGGCACACGTCTTAGTGAGCTTGTTCTTGATGATACCATTGTGTCTTTCTACTAGTCCGGCGCTCTGAGCGTGTCTGGCCGAATGGAACCGTTTGTCGATCTGTAATGCCGCAAATAACTGCACAATTACAGCAGCGACAAAATGTGGACCATTGTCCGACCAGATGACTCTTGGTAGCCCGAACCGAGGAAAATATTCCTGTAACATGGTTTTCGCAGTAGTCATGGCTGTAGCATCTTTGGCAGGGAATACCTCGACCCATTTACTAAAAGCACAGATGACAACTAACACATACTTCATATTGTTGCACCGTTCCATCTCAATAAAATCGAAGTGAATGACTTTGAAGGGGACAGAAGGTGGCCCAAAACTTCCCCTTGGAGTTGATGTCCCCCTTTCCCACATTGTGTTGTAGACAAATCATGCAGTCCTGAACATAACGCTGGGCAATTTTAAAAATTTTGTAATTTGCCCAAACTTTCTCTAACATTTTCGTAACTTTCTGGGCACATATATGCGTAGGACCATGGGCCAATCCGACCATCATCATCACATAAGTGTCAGGGAGTAGCCATTTCCCTTCAACTATGTCCATCCAACACCCATCATCATCGAGTTTCCCCAAGCCTTCAGCCCACCTCTTGGATTATTCTAACGTGGCATTGGCTTGGATATCCCGTACAGACCCAACACCCTCATCCATTGCATAGGCATTTACAGTCTCCCTTGAAACATACATCACCGTAAAGAGATCGGTGGCAGTTTGTCTAGCTATCTGATCAGTGAAAGCATTCCCTTTTCCTATATCATCTATAATCTTTCGATGTGCTGCACATTTCACAACAGCTAACTGAGTAGGGAGCGCAAGCGCTGAGAGCAGTTGTACTATTAGGGAGCCATGTTGGATCTTTGTGGCATGCGAAGTTAAGAACCCTCTCTCTGACCAAAGTCTCCCAAAGTTATGAACCACCCCAAAGGCATACTGACTATCAGTATATATGTTTACTGTAAGCCCTTCGGAAAGTTCACAAGCTCGGGTCAATGCTATAATCTCTGCGGCCTGTGCGGAGTTATGCGTGATTCTCTTGGTTTCCACGACCATGCTCAATGTGGTGATTGCATAAGCAGCTGTGGATGTACCATCTGCAAGTTTGAAGCAGGAGCCATCACAAAACAGCTCCCCTTGTGGATTGTTCAAAGGAGTGTCTTTTAGATCAATTCTACCCTTTGTCTCTTGTTCGTTAGCAAACAAACAGTCATGTGACTCTTTGTCACCGCAAGCAGTACCTTGCGGGAAAGGTAAGAGTGTAGCCGGATTAAGAACACAACACCTCTTAATTTGGATGTGAGGAGCAAACAAGATCAATTCATATCTCATCAACAGTGCGGAAGTGAGGTGTTGCGTTTGGGTTCTGTTCAGTAGAACATCTACAGAGTGAGGCACCATCAGGGTTAGATCATGGCCTAGGACCATTCCCTCACTCTGTTTTACAGACGCAGCAACGACAGCTCGCAAACATCTTGGCAAAGCGCATGCTGCAGGATCAAGGGCGGAAGAAAAGTAACCGCACGGCCTATTATTCCCTCCATGTTCCTGCGTTAATACAGCCAAAGCACATCCATCACGTTCATGCACAAACAACACAAACGCCTTTTCATAGTTTGGTGTGCCCAAAACTGGTGCCAAGCATAATGCAGTCTTGAGCAGATCAAATGATTGCTGGTGTTCCGTGTTCCACGGCAATGGCGAAGAAATGTCCTTCTTTGTCAAAGCCAATATCGGTTTAATCACTAGTGAGAAGTTTGGGATCCACAACCTACAGTAAGAAGCCATACCTATCAAGGCCCTAACTTCCTTCTTTGTATTTGGGACAGACATGCCAGAAATGTGTTTTATTCTTTCAGGTGTCAATCTTATTCCCTCCTTTGACAGGAGATAGCCTAAATAGGCGACCTCCTGACAGCAATATTGAAACTTTTTAAGTGAAGCTTTATGACCATGTTTAGCTAGATGAATAAGCAACAACACAGTGCCCTCCTTACAGGTGCTCTCAGAGGCTGCAGCTAAAAGCAAGTCATCAACATATTGAAGCAATGTACAAGTAGAGGGCAATTCAAGAGTATCAAGCTGTTCTTTCAAAGCTCTACTGTAGATGCTAGGACTCTCTGTGTAACCTTGAGGTGCACGAGTAAATGTAAACGAGCGGCCCCCTAAGGTGAACGCGAACAAGTATCTACTGTCCTTGTGTATAGGAATACTAAAGAAAGCATTCTTCAGATCCACAACACTAAAGTAAGTAGCTGAAGCTGGAATCATGGTTAATATTGTCGTCACATCAGGCAAAATTGGAAATTGTGGAGCGACGACTTTATTAATGGCACGTAAATCAATTATGAAACGGAATGGAATTGCATTATCGCCTTTTTTGTACACAGGTAAAATCGGACTATAGCACAAACTACCTGAAATTTCCTCAATCACCCCGCGATGCACAAAATCGGAAACAATGCATTTCAAAGCTTGCTCACCCTCAACTGAAATCTTATACTGTGGAATGCGTGGCAACTCAATTCCATGTTTCAAGACTATTTTAACAGGCTCAATCTGTTTAACACCGACATCATTGTCATCAATTGCCCATAATCACTCTGGTACATCAATGAATTCTGGTGGCAAAGGTCTGGTTAGGAATTGAGAGACAGAAAGTTGTTGTGGTGAAATCGTCAAACATACTCCATCAGAAGATCATTGAATTACTGCATTTAATTCTTTCAACAGATTCAACCCCAGCAAATTCTCTCCACAATTCTAAGTCAACAGAAAAGGACAGTGGTCCGTAAAGAGACCCAAGGAAAGAGGTACCGGCGAAGAAACTGGACAAACAACTGGTGTGCCTGAAAACCCTACAGAAACATTGGTTTGCCCTGACAGTGGAATGTTTGGAACTAGAGAATGATCAATGGAACACTTCTGTACTCCAGTATCTATCAAAAACTGATTTTTCCTATTTCCCACTACCATTTCAACATAGGGACCATTCTGATTAACGGGAATAGGTGTAGGTTCCAAACCCTGCTTGGGGCAATTCTAACGTAACAGAATATTGTCAAAAGGAAGCTCTTCAGAGAGGTAAGCAGCAGAAGGATGATCAAATATGTTTCTAGTATCCACACTTGGAGTTTGATTATCCTGCGAAAAAGGTCTACCCATATTTCCGAATGTGTTATTTGACCTCTGTCAAAAGACGGGGCATTGTGCACGCCAATGACCCTCTTGTCGACAATAAGCACACTGGTTAATGTTCACATTCCCTTGTGGAACATACTGACCTCTAATCTGCGAACTACCCCCTCTGGGGCCTCTAACAATTTGCTGTAACAATACTTTAGTCTTTAAATCACCTTTTCGCTTCTCACCTCTATCTTTTTCATTATTGACATGATTCTCATAGTACTGAACCATGTGCAGTACTTCTGATTGGGACTTCGCCTGCCAAGCGCTCTCAGAAGACATAATTTGTGACTGGATGTCAGGCAGCAATCCACGCACAAATTTGTCCACAAATAATCTTTTCCCAGACTCTGTGCCTAAGTCTTGTCTGCTGAAATCCGAGAATACCTGTTCGAACTGATTAAGAACTCAGTAGCACCCTCAGACTTCCCTTGGACACAGGCCGTAAACTTGTCCCAGATAATCCTCTTTTCGGGAATTATAGTTTTCTATTTTGCAATGATTCTAACAGGCAAAGTTAGTATCACCTAGGGCGGTCTCTCACCAGCTGGCCTTTCTCCATCGAGTCTAGTTATGTTAGCCCATGTATCTCCCAACCCTGGTACGTCGTCTATAGTCCTAACTTGTTTCCACAAATCTACGGGCAGGAGTACAGGAAATAACAAATCAAAGTCACCTAGGGTGAATACTGAGGACTCCAAGACAGACTCTATTTCTTTATAGAATCCTGTCAGATTTTTCCTAATATCAGGAATAGATTGTCTAATAGTATTCACTTCCTGTCTTGAGAACGGGACGTGAACAAGCTGTGATACATAATGTGCAGGAATGTTCACAGCAACTATACTCGCCGCAGCATCGGCCGCAATCTCAACCTTCGGGACAAATGTCGGAAGAACCTCTCTCATAGGCAACTGAGAAGTAGGCAACTCCGAAAGCTTACTAAGCAGCAGAGCTAAGTCGAGCGCTAATGCAGTCGAAGAAGTGTCAAGTGAAAAAGCTCTGTTATAAATACTCAATAACTCTATGGGACAACTAATCTTTCTTTTTACAAAATAATCCTGTAGGTACTCTACCATTACCTGTATCACTTTCGTCTGCATTTCCGGCGTATACTGACTGTATGTGTCATATACCTCAACTAGAGTTATCGACATAGCTGAGATCCATCAAAGCACGTCTTTCGTACAAATTCGTACTTCCTCAGATATCGATTTTTGACAAGAAAGGAACCGTTTCTGTACATACATACTTTCCCCGTCATCATCCTCATTCTGTAACCTTTCCAACTCCTTTCTATACTCAAATATCCTCTCAACATGCTCATTTACTTTCTCCACAGTGTCTCTTGAAAACGCTAAAGTGTTTAGATCCCTTAACCCTTGCGGGAGATCTGTATTATTTAATTTGTCCCGCATTACACATAAATGAATCCCTAAACCTTCAATGAAAACATGTTTCTCAGGAAAATTATCCATATTAGAAAGTGTGGCAAAAATGTTAGATTGATCATCTCTCTCTATACAATGCTTAGCCCATGCAATCAATTCATGTTTCTTTTCTGGAAATACGGTATTACGAGTGACAACCCTTTACCCCACACCCTGATCAACTACAAGCGGTACGAGACCACTTGGAAGAGGGGGAGCAGGAAAATTCAATGGAGGTACTGTTACTGGTGTAATAGGAAGAGGTGGAGGAACAGGTATAAGAACAACAACTGGAGGAAGAGGAACAACAGGAGGAGCAGGAACAACAGGCGGAGCAAGAATAGCAGGAATAACAGCAGGAAGAGGCACAACAGCAGGGAGAGGAACCTACGGAGGTGTCGCAGTGGCACCAGGCCTTCGCTCATTTAACAATTTGTCAATGAATTCATCAGAAACATGGAAATCTTTAGAAGGATAGATGTTCTGAATGCCAAGTGAGAAGGTCCTATCCATATTCCTAGCTGACTCAGACTGTTTATCTTGGTCATACAACAATTCTTTTTCGGCGTTCGTCTTATGACGGCGCGCATGTTTTTCCCTACTCTTAAGTTGCTGTAACGCTTCTTTTTTTCCAATTCTGCAAAACATCGAATGCTGCAGGTCTAGCCTTTTTCTTTAATAGAATTGACTCTAAATACTTAATACGAGGGATATCAAAACTACCATTGATTGGCCACTGAAGTTCAGAGGCATGTCTGTGCCAAATATCATTAAAGACTATGCTTCCAATTCCATGCTTACAGTACATAGTACACGCCGGCGACCCCTCCTGTGGTGCTGGATGGCTAAATTCCAAAGATTGTCTATCGCTGCAGAATAACGCCCTGAAGCAGGTAGACAATTTCCCAGGCATATCAAAATATTAGTGTTACCTGGTCAATAATTGTGTCTGCAGATAAATACGCCAAAATCAAATTATCAGGATACCTAAGAATCGGGTCACGACTCACCTAATCAATCCTAAGGAGGTCCGATCAGATTTCAAAATTTGTTTTCTAACAAATACTACCTTGTGTTTGGTGATTTCGATAAAACTGCCCGCCTCGATAAGTGGACCCTCGTCAAGATGCCGTCTCGGACCACAAGCTAATCGTCCAGGGATCAGGTCGTGCAGCGCTGCTGAGGTGTCGTGTCTCGTTCCGAAGGGGCCCCCTTCACCGTCCGATCCCGGTCCGATAGCGTGTGTCAACTTTCGACAATCCGGCATCAATCTTGAGGGTCCCTATTCGGGGGCCAACTGTGAAAACAAAGTGTAAATATCGAGTCTGAGTACCCTAAAAGGAAATACACCGAACACAGGTTACAAAGGAACATACAAAGATCTTTAATTTATACTGAACAGTTTCAAAGAACAAAACAAATCAGATAGCTATCTGCCCTCAGTACAACACAGCGAACTCCAGCATGGTTCGGTGTGCTCAGCGAGTGGGACTGTACATTAGGATTAGTCGCACCTTTATACCGTTTGCGAACATGATGTCCAACCCTACTGCGGTTTAATATTCCTCTAATACATTACTGATCTAGGGTTCATGCCGAGTTCACACATCTATATGCATAGGGTTTGCCTTTAATACATTCGCCAACAAGTCTACACGGTAACAGTGTATTTTAGGATTTCTCATAAAGTCTTCTCAAACATTAATACAATGTAGTCAAACAAGTGTTCTCAGTTCAGTATTTGGATACATTGTTCTTAACATATGCTCACGGATTAGTTTCATTGGCACGAGTAATCCTTTACACACAGGTCAGAAAAGGACAAGGTCTCAGTTCACAACCCCAACAAGTGGCCTGCAGGCAAGTTACATATTAATTGCATGCAGAGGTCAAGACGGCCATGTTGTATTTCGGAATGACATCGTCCACCATTTTAACTCACAGGGTGACTTTATAGAGAGAAACTAAAATGGCGGTTTACATTGATTCTAAGGTCAGGACCTTGCAACGCGAATTTCTTTGAAAGTGGCTTATAAGCAGCTTGGCGTAGGCCAATATACATATATTCATTGCAATAGGAGGCACAATATAATTTCCCGTTTGACACTACAAGCTCATACCCCATCTCCCTCCTAGCTGTACTCCAGTGCAATAGTTTTGGCTTGCAGGTAGCCACAAGGAAAAATGCTTTATATGCCGTATTTTGATAATACAGGAGTAGGGGTGAAGGGAGACAAGACAAACCAGCATGATCCATACAGCAGCCCCACAGCTTGCAAAAACTTAATTTGTTCTACTTGATGTTCCAGGAGGCTGCCCTATACTTCTTGTATCTCTGCATTTAGGGATTCAGAGAATTCTTATCAAGTACATTCTGGTGAAATCTGTTAGGGCTGGGGCAGAGTCACACACATGAGACATTTGTGGGCAGAATCACTTGATCCTCCTGTAAGTAACATGAATAGCTGGCTCAGATTTCCAGTATTCATTCATGTGTACCGGGGTTGCAAACAGTGTCTGTTTTGAAAGAGATGGGCAGGCAGGCTTTAAATGATCCTGGGTTAGGTGGGATGGAGACATGACAGTCTTCAAACACTGCCTGGGAGCCAGGGCTATCCAAGTCCTCGAACTAGTAAGCACCTGGCCCCTGGGAGTGTGCATAGTGACTCAAGATAGGAGAGGTGAATGTTAAGTAAAATACACAAAGGGAAGCATGGGCCTGCTAATGCAACACAGCCAGCAAAGGCGGACAGTGCCCAAATGCTTAAATATGACCCTAGTTTACAGTCATTTTACTGTTAGGGTGTTATTATAAACGAAATAAGCATGCATGAAGGCCAGTGTGCATTATGTGCTCAGAAAGATTGCAGGCTTGAATCAGTATTATACATATATCCTATTTAAAAATGGTTAATTCTTGTTTTCCCAAAGGGCTCTTTGATTTTATGCAAAGCAGCTGTTATCTTACATTGGTGCTTTATCATTGGTGCTCTCATGGGTGATTTCAGGGCCATCTGTAGATGCAAGGGGTTTCGTGGGGACCATCCCACAAACTCCCCTCTTTTAAGCCACACCAAGTACAATTAGGCCATGCACCCTTTCCAGGGCCCAACACCTCCTCGATTTCCTATCCCACTTAAAGCAATGGAGGCAGGCAAGGTTGCAAGCTGGAGTGAAACCTGTTCTTGCATACACTTCCTCTGGACACCGCCCCCCCCCACGCACCCCCAACCTTTTCAATATCAGTGAGAAACAGCTAAAATTACTATGAAACGCTGTTAGGAGAAGCCGATGTAAAGCAAGCTTTACTTGCAGTTCCTCACCTTCTCTCATAAGGGTTTTTGTTGCAGCAAAGTGTGTCCTATTAAGGTCTCTTCTCCTTGGTGACATGTGCACCCTGCAGAAGGAGGTAGGAAATTAATTTTGCCAATTGCCTTGTTAGCAAATGCACTCTGGGGTTTTTAGTTTTACTTTTCCATCATTAAGCCAGAACTAAAAGCCCCATAACACAAAGAAAATACAAAACTAGGAGAGAAGCTCTTAAATTAGATGAGCCACACTGGCAGATTTGATTTTTGCTGCCATTCTCTAACTTCTAGTGTTGCTTTCCCATCAAGAAGCCAAAACAAGTCCCAGAATGCAAATATCAATGTCGATGAAATCACACATCCATACAGTGTCCCGCTAGAAGATGTCGAGTTTGGTTGTTTAAAATGTCCATTAATGCTTTTTGTGAGGAATTCGACCATCCACACGGTGGGTGTGCGCTCGCCTGGGCTTTTTTAGAAATTTTAGATGAAATTGAATGATGGTAGATCAACCTCTGGAAAATGTGTGGGGCTAATCTTCACACATCTTATTATGCTCACCACACGACATACACATAGACTGTGTACTATGGGTGGACACAGCCTACAGGCGCAGTCCCCCGTCATATTTAGTTGGGATATGACAGCCAGGAGTACACCATGTCATCTCAGAAAGGGGAGGGCCAAACCTTACCCATGCCATGACCAGCCTAATTAACTAACAAAGGTTACATGTATCTTCCCTGTCCTTTTGTTGAGCCATGTGGCTGGTGACAGCATTCACATACTAATCAGGTTTAATTCAAACATGCCTACATTGTGCCTGGCTGCAGAGAATAACAAAGGAGACATGAAACACCAACACCTATTCATATGCAACTGTGTCCACCTGATTTCAGCTCCCGCCCTCAGTATCGATGGACATTGAAATGTCATGTCTGGGACTGCATGTTTACAGTAATCATCCCTGGACAGGGACCCCTTTCAGAAGGTTTGAGTATGTGGTTTGGCGGAGCCAGAAAGTCTGATCTCAATGCAGCTTTAAAGGAGACCTGCCGCTTTAATCAGGAACCACAGAGAGCTCCATTAACCAGAGAGACCCATTTGACCCACAACAGACACAGACAGGAAGATGGGTGGGACTTAATAGTACATGTTTTCACCCTTTTACCTTTCCTGTTGCAAAGCACTCTGGTTATGACTGAATGCATACAGGAGATTGTTGGTGGGGAACCAGGATGGATTCCTTAAGGTAGGCTTAGCCTACACCAATACCTGTGTTCCATTTGGCTTTAAAAGTGGGCTGAGTCCCTCTTTTGGCAGATCATCTGAAGACTACACCAGAAGCAGAACAGATAACTCATAATTTGGACCCTGGATGAAGGTACAGTCTACCTTACATCTTCTGGCAGTGAAGGAAGGCCAGGACCTCCAAGAGGGAACCAAGATCCATCCCCTAAAGATATTCCAGGGAACAGAGGGAGATACTGAACCCAGAGGACCCGTCCAGCAGCTCCAGATCCTGCACCTACCCAGCACACAGTATGCCCTGCTAGGCTCTGCAGCAAGCTTCCTAGGTGGGAAGTGCCAGAGAGTCTCTGAACCAAACCAAGGACAAGGCAGCTGCCTGCAACACTCTCCTCAGTTTTGGGCCATCCGCATTAAAGGACGATGCTAGCCCAGTGAAGAAGCTAGGAGGACTGCGTCGACAAGCATTTACCAACGTCTGCCTTAAAGGACATTCTCGAGCCAATCAAGCCCCTCGAGCAGCAACCGACTGCACCGCTGGCTGTTACGCTGCAGTCGCTAAAGCCGTCCAAGACGCCTCGACCAGTGCGTCAGAATCGCGATGAGCACTGAGACAACGATTTCTGACCCTGAGCCGCCATGTGGGCCAGCCTGCAGCCATCCATCCAGTCTTGCTCGACGAACTGCCTGCAGCCTGATACCCACAGCTGTCTCCTGTCTTGAACTCTGTCGCAGAAGCTGCAAAGCGCCCTGAAACAGACTTGACACTGTCGAGCAACAAGAACCCCTACAGCACTAGGTACATTGTGGTTCTGTCCCTCTGGTCCTTCACCGAAGGCCTCTAGTGATATTTTATGACCCATTGCTCCCTTTGTATTAAAACCAAGTATCCTTGAACTTTAGTGATTATTTACTATACAGACTACTCTCCTGTCTGTATCCAGAGTGCATCCCTTTTCCTTCTTTGAAACTGTCTGTCCTCTGCATTCCGCCACAGGGTAACTTGTATTTCGTAGTGTACTAGAATGTCTGTTGCGATAATAATAAAGTAGATATTTGTATACAAACTAGACTAGACAGACCCTTTTATCATTGAGTCATAATTGTATTTTTGCTGTGTTGCAACTAACCAACGATCCACGATCTTTCGATGAGCCTGCCATTCCATCCACGTTACCAAAATTGGACAAGGAGGTTTATAGTGTGCTTGTGTTTGCAATATGTGCAGATCCCTTCTGGTGTACTAGAGGTGTTGGGCTGATTGACGGAGGTTGATTCGTCAGACTTTTGTTGGAGGCTACCAAAATTATATGGGGTTTGGATCGGGGTAGCGGAGGAAGTGGGAGGTGGTGGCGGCGGCCCTCAGAAGAGAAAACAAGCATTTGCAATGCCAACAGTTTGGGCTTTTGTCTACGCATGGGAAAGGTACTTGTCAGGTACTGACGTAGTGGTAATAAATAACCATTGATAGTAGCAGGTGCAAAATGGGTATCTAATAGCAGTGCCTGGGAAATGATTTAAACAAAATGCCAAAACGGTTGGCTTTGCCAATGCTTGTTTTTAACAGGACTTCAATGAAGGACACACACAGTGCTTACTAATGGAGTGGCTGAAGGCAGACCTGGTTAAGACATTTTTATTACACAAGTAGCTTGTTTACAGCTCTAATTAAGTCATTAACAGTCAAAAGACTGCTTTATAAAAACACTGGCCGGCACCCCAAGGTCAAAGTTTGATGGTACGGCTTGATTAAAGTAAGCTCAAAGAGATCCGAGGAGGAGGTGTTTTGGACAGGAGGGGCAGGAACTTGGTGGGAATCACCATAAGGATAAGCATGGCCATGGGCAGTGAATGGGTGGGCAAATAACCAAACAACACATGCAAGCTAAGTGTCCCTCCTTCATATGCCAGTTCTCCCTATCGTATGCAATAGTTTCGCCTCATAGGTGGCGCCTAACAGGCCAAACTAACAAGACTGGCTGAACATCTCAAGTGAGGGGGGGCGTGTAGCCATGTATCCGGGGAAGATAGCTCAGGGGCAACGGGTTTGTCTTGGAAGCAAAACAACACAAAGTAACACAGGTTAGAGTCCTGGTCCCGCACTTCGAGACCGGTCTCCGGAATCAAGCGTGAAATAAAAGTTAAATTAATTATGCTGTATCCAAGAGCCCCTGTATCCCCCCAGGCTGTAATTGTTTCCATGCTCTGTGTCAGTGGGGGATGTACAGCTTTTGGGAATCGTCATCCTACCTAAAGGCGAGTCACACCTCTGGCATTTAAGCAGGCCAACCTGTGCCATTCCATTCAGGAGGCACTGGCCCAATGCTGTTTTTTTCCTTTGCATTCTTGGAATCCCCGTTGTAAATCCAGGCCTACAAGTCCCAGAGAAAGAACATGGATAAGCGTGTCCCGAACGGAAGGAGGCACGCGAGCATTTATAGACATGGCACCGATGCAATCCATGGCTCACTTCAGTGCAAAGCAGTAATGGCGGCATTGCAAGCGAATGCGTCCTCGGCTTACTTACACAGCCCAGGCCGAGGTGAAAAGGCCAGTTTACTCAAGGAGCGCGGAGGCATGTCTAGTGACAAGCAATTAAACTCCTCGGCAAACAGCCCAGCCCCTGCCAGCAGACTCCCGCGCAGTCCCCGACATGACGTCTGCTGACAAACCTTGGGGGCGCTCCAGACAGGAGGCTCTGCAGACCCCTCCAGCCCTATCCTAATGACGCAACGTGTCTTTGTTTTGGCAAAGTCCTCGTTTCTGGTTTCCTCACGAAGAGAGGAGACCACCTTTTCTGCTATGGGAACTATTCTTAAAATCACTGCAATGCAGCTTATCGGAAAGGAAAACGCCCTTTGAAAAGTGTAGAGAATTCAGAGGTCCCGAAAGCCAAGAAGTTACTAGGTCTAATTGACAGTTTTTTTGAATGCGAAAGGAATTTCTTCACACTGTTTCTCCCCCATACCCCAATAAACATTTGCCTCTCAGAAGATTAATCATGACCACCTGGAAAATAACCCCACAAGAAGACTGTTTCCTATAATGTTGCTGGCAAAATATAAAAAGGTGCAAATCTTTTAACCCTAAAAGTTATAGTTCTAGATTCACTGCAGAGTACAATCCTAATAAGTGATTTCACAAGGATCCTGATTAGATGGTCAAGTGGTCTTGCCTTTTGTTGCTCCCAGACCCGTGTAACCCCTTTTCTTGCCCAATTCCGTTTTAGCTGCTATTCTTCCCAATGCCCCCTGTTCTTGCCCTCTTTAGCCCCTTGTCTTGCCCCAGTCCCTTTTAGCTCCTATTCTTTCCACGGCCCCTGATCTTGCCCTCTTTAGCCCCCTTTTTTTCCCAGTCCCTTTTAGCTCCTATTTTTCCCCAGCCCCTGATCTTGCCCTCTTTAGCCCCTTTTTTGCCCCAGTCCCTTTTAGTTCGTATTTTTCCACAGCCCCTGATCTTGCCCTCTTTAGCCCCAGTTCTTGCCCTCGTTAGCCCCCTTTCTCGCCCCGTCCCTTTTAGCTCCAATTCTTTCCACAGCCCCTGTTCTTGCCCCTTTAAGCTCCTTGTCTTGCCCCAGTCCCTTTTAGCTGCTATTCTTTCCACAGCCCGTATTCTTGCCCTCTAACCCCTTTTCCTGCCCCCAGTCCCTTTTAGCTTCTATTCTTCCCACAGCCCCTGTTCTTGCCCTCTTTAGCCCCTTTTCTTGCCCCAGTCCCTTTCAGCTTCTATTCCTCCCACAGCCCCTGTGCTTGCCCTCTTTAGCCCCTGTTCTTGCCCCCAGCCCATTGTAGCCCTTGTTCTTGTCCCTTTAGTTCCCTTTCTTGCCCCGCCCCTTTTCTTGCCACCCATCCAGGCCTGCCCTGTTTCGCGTGGCCGTTTCCCAGGCTCGACTCGTGCTTGTCCCTAAGAGCCAGGCCAGAACTTCCCCCAGGCTGGGACCTACTTATACATTCCCTGGCTACCCAGGTCTACTAAACACCCTAAACCCATTGAAGGGTGCTAGTAGAAGTTTCCGGATCCGGCGAGACATTTTTTTACCAGATCCGGCCAAACCGAGCCCGATGCTAGCACTTGTCTCAAGCAAACGCAGGAGATTTGCATGGCAGGCACACGACCATATGTCCCGTTCAAAACAGGATGCGCTCCCTGCTATGCATGTCTCTCTCTCCAGCACCTGTAATCCTTTGTTGTGTCACAAATGAACGCAATAGAACAATGCTTGCTGGGGTCTCAGAGACCTACCACATAATGTTGTTTCACTGAATAGAAACGCTCGTGCTCTGCATGCGCGTTTCTATCATTTTTACATTCCAAGCTCCCAAAAAACCTCAGAATTCACAAACGTGCATTTACTCTGATGAGTTCTTAAAGACCAGTCACTTTAAATGCGACTGGGGTTGTGACATCAGTGGAGAGCGAATCACAGCCATTCGCCCACATAGTGAAAGGGCAACCACGAACTAGATAGTGGCAGGCGCACCAGTAACTAATGCTTTCAGGGGAAGGGGCAGCCTGCAAGAGTTGTGTGCCCACAGCCAATATAAAACTGATGTTGCTAGCGGAGTGACACCATGGGTTTTCTTGGGTTTAAACCATGTGTTCTCCCCTTCCTGGCGCTTTTCATCCACTGCCTCCCTATGGATCAAATCAAACACAACCACATAATCCTCTTTCCAAATGTTTTCTTTAACTTCGCTAGTCCGATGACAATATAAGATACCCACAGGGGATAGCGGTCGGAGAGCAAAACTCCCAGATGCCCTTGCTGTTAAAAACGCACTACCCTGTACTTCGGGCAACGTCATTGCCGCTCCCTCCACAGTTTTCCCAGCCCACACTGGCATAAGGGAGGCCGCAGCTGCACCACTCACTGTTGGTGTCGTGGGCGAAGAGGTGACCGTGGGCACAGCGGGAAGGACAGAGAGTACCGCCACTGTAGACGCCCCAACCTCTGACACCCCCATTAACAGAGGAGCACTAAACCCGGATACAGGCTGCAACAGGTCCCCCCCACCCCACCCAAGTCCCATCGCCTGCCCTGGTGCCTGGCTCTGGGAACTCCCTAATCCCGTAGGCTAAACTGCCCCAATTGAAATTAGGCAAAAACATTGAATTTTGGCTCGGGGGCATGAAGGACTTTGGGCCATTACAACCAAACACTGCATGAGGAAATTGTACTCCAGGACAAAAAGGACCTTTTGGCAACAACGGCATCCCCTGAGGCAAACTCGGAGTCATATTTTGTACAATATCGGGGATAGGCAATTTACCGGCTGGCGTCCCCAAAACTGCCACAGGTGGTGGTTACACCATCCCATTAACTGGTGACACGACCGGCTGTACAGTGGCCGCTGTTGAGGTGCTTCTACAACTTCTGCACGCCCATCCAGCATGTCATGGACCCATTGCATGCCTTTCTCCGTAGCCATCAAAGCCAGCTGCTCACGCGCCACTTCCTGCTCGGGCACTGATACTCCTCTGATGCTCTTCCTCCAAGGGGCAATGAATGAGCTCCCCTCAATTAAACACCAATTAACATGGACATTGCTGCCATTGCTAATTAAAAGATATTGACCCCCAAAAAGAAATTCTCTTTAAGGTGTCCCACTGCAAATGAACTACAGTGTTCAGCGAAACCCTGTTGCCCATTCCTGTTGCCAGGCGGCTTCTCCCTATTGCCTTCCTTCATTTAATTTACCTGTTTGGATAAAAGAGCTCCCAACACCCCGTGCCACTGCGTTCTGCTCGGCAACAAATTACCATCCTTAAGCAGCTGAATGGTCACTCATTTAAAATTGCCACATTTATCCCATGAATCATGCGTTTCATGTGCGGTGCTTGACAGATAGATTGTCAATAGATTAACCTCCGCGAGCAGATTGAATGTTCACTCATTTGTTATGGTAATGGGTTATTGATAACGCGCTTAATACCCAGAGGTTTCAAAGCGCGGACCCGGGGATTGAACCTGCGTTGCTCAGCATCGTCTTGCTTCCAAGATGATCGCGTTGCCCCTGAGCTATCCTCCCTGTCATGCACCATGAAATCCATCCCATCCATCGTCGTATGAAGCTTTCATGCGCAGCACATAATCTATGTCTGCTTTGACAATAAGGGACCTGAGCGTTGAAAAGTACACCCATTTCAAATTGCCAAATAATCATGTGAAGCGTATCCTGCACCACACGCAATCCATAATGCCCTAGGAAAACTGGGTACAATTACCCCGCCCAACTGCTAGTTGCGGGAGGCCTATCCATAAAAACTATTGTGCATTCCGCCCCTCTTGAACCGGCATTCCGAGGTAGTCTCCCATCCCCGTACCACCAGGCCTGAACCTGCTTAGCAGAGAACGGAAGAGATCATGCGCTCCGAGGTAGTCTCCCATCCCCGTACCACCAGGCCTGAACCTGCTTAGCGGAGATCGGAAGAGATCATGCGCTCGGAGGCACGCTGCGGCTGTCTCAACCCTGTTCAATTATTCCACAAAGCTCTTCCACTACACAAACGGGATTATGGTTACAAAGCAAGATCTAAAGCAGCCGTTAAAATAGTACTTAATATCAGGAATACCATTGGACAATGAACCCCATCAGAAGCACCTTGCCAACCAGTGCTGAAGGTTCCAGAAGTGCACATTACCCAAGCAGAGCATGTGCCAGAGGCCTGCCCTGCACACTCATACAAAACAAATATTGCATTCCGCCTTTTAAAACGGATATTCGCAGGCGGCACAAAACAACTTTGCATCATTATAGCCTTCTCTGTATTAAACCGTTGGTGGTCTCCCATCCAAATTCAACCTGACCCTGCTTAGCTAAGGAGATCAGAAGCAATCTTGCGCTCCGCGGCTGTCGTCAAGCCTGTTCAATTTGCTCCCAAAATTCTCCCAGGGACCGCGTTGCAATCTCGTGCAGGAGGCCTGCCCTGCACACTCATGCAAAACAATTGTGGATTTCGCCCTTTTAAAACTGATTTTCCGGGTGATACCAAGCAATTGTGCATAATTGTCTCATAATTATTGCCACCGACTATTCTACTTTCATTTTTACCAGGTGGTCTCCAATCCAATCACAACCCGGCCCAACCCTGCTTAGCTTCATGGAACGGGCCCTAAGCAAGGGAAATCGAGGGAAAGTGTCTTTGGCTTGTACAGCCAGACATAGGACCCAGCATGAAAAAAGCAGGCCGCATTGGCATCAACGGTCCCCAACCACGGACCGTCAAAGAAACTCTGCCCGGTGCATGCCAGTAGGTGTGATATTCCCTCCTGCCGGTGCATCCGGCGGAGAGAGGGATGATTAGGGCCTGCAGCTGTGAGAGCGAACAAATGACACGACATGCCGGCAGGACGGGACCTTTATTTATTGTGCGCCTCACGTCGCCGCGCATGCCGGACGTGAGACGCAATCCAACATTCCTCCTTTTTTCCAACAAAACACAACTAATCACACACAAATAACTATATCAAACAACATCACTAACTTTCCTGTGCAAATCTAGTTGGGCACAGTTACACTGATGTAACCACGTCGTCATTTCAGCACTCATAGGGCCTCATTCCAAGTCATGCCGGTAAGGGAAAAATGATGCCGGTATGTAAATACCGGCATCATTTAACGTTTCATAGCATTCTGACCCGCAAACCCGGTATGAACGGCACCGTTATTTACGGTGCCGCTAATAGCGGCATAGGCGCGTAAACGCGCCTCTTCAGGTAGTAAATACTGGCATGCCGGTAATAGGGGGTAATCACAACCCACGCAAACATGCAAATACCGGCATCGCGAACACGGTAACAACGGGCTGCAGGATGCCGGAAAAACAGGCATCGTGGACCACCCGCAAACAGCAACCAAGATACAAGGCAGCTGCCACCGGTGCACACAATCCCCACAGGTGGAGTCAAAGGAGGCTGCGCCAGTATGAACTGAGCACACCCACACACCACAACCCCCCTCCGAGGTGTAGGCAATGCAGAGTGGGCCAGTACAAAAGGAGCACATCCACACACCACAACCCCCCCCCAGGTGTAGGCAATGCAGAGTGGGCCAGTACAAAAGGAGCACACCCACACACCACAACCCCCCCCACAGGTGTAGGCAATGCAGAGTTGGCCAGTACAGAAGGAGCACACCCACACACCACAACCCCCCCACAGGTGTAGGCAATGCAGAGTGGGTCAGTACAAAAGGAGCACACCCACACACCACACCCCTTCCTACACCAAAATGCTACCACTAGCATTTGCAATCATGGCGCAGGAGGACATGCCTATACTGCTACAACTACAGCAACAACAACAACAACAACAGCAGCAAGAACAGGCAGCACAGAGGAGACGCAGGAGGAGAAGGAGGGTGAGACAGGCCCAGCAATTACCACCAGCGCAGCCACCAGCGCCTCGTAGGCAGCCACCAATCCCTCGCACCAGATCCAGCCCATTCAACTTACCCCTGAGCAGATCCACACCCTGTACCGGTTGGACCGTGGCACCATCACCACCATAGTGGACATGATACAGAACGACATTGCCAGCCACATACAAATACGCACTGCCATCCCCCCACTACTGAAGGTGGTGTCTGTGCTACACTTCCTGGCCACAGGCACCTACCAACACACAGTGGGCCAGCTGCATGGCATTTCACAACCACTATTCTCACGCATGCTGAACCAAGTGCTGGATGCCCTCCTGAAGCACGCAAGCACCCACATATCCCTACCACGGACTGCCCAGGAGATAGCCGAAACCAAAGTAGGCTTCCATGCACTGACAGGCATGCCCAATTGTGTCGGTGCCATCGACTGGACCCATGTGGAATTGGTAGTCCCCCATGCCACAGAGGCGGTGTACCACAATCGCAAGCAATACCACTCCATCAATGTGCAAATGGTATGTGACTCCAGCAAGATCATCACTCATTGCTGCGCCCGATTTCCTGGATCCACACATGAGGCCATGGTACTGAGCAACTCCACGCTACCCCGTCACATGGAGCGACATGCTGGACCACGTGCCTGGCTGCTCGGTGAGTTGCACAACAGGCCCATGGCCATGCTGTGGGGTACTCACGTGTGCGGATGCAGAAGGGGGGATAGTACACCTGGGTGGGAAAGGGGGGGGTAGTACACCTGGGTGGCAATAGCCAGTGAGTGTAGAATGAATGCAGAGCTAAACACTCCTCACCTGACACAGCCAAACTGAAAATGACACATCACTGGATACATATCGCAAATGATGCAAATGGATGACAACAAGTAAAAGGCACAACCAGGCCACCATGGTGATGGCAAGCAATGCATGACTGAATAGGATGGCAACTGTGCCAATGCGGCCAGTGTGACCATGCATAGCAAACAGTATACTGCATGATTTGGAGGCTAAACATTGTCGCACTGCCACAGCACATCTGCCTCAGCATGCATGCTTACACCCTGCATCATCTATTCAACCCCATCCAGTGTACCACACCTCATTACAGTATACATTGCATCTAGGTGACTATTTTGTATACGTACAGGGACATGTGCATGCTCACACCTAATAGCTGCTGCCATGACCGTGCTCCCTGAAGGTGTCACTTCAGAGTGACACACACCTATTTGTATCTGCTTGCAGGTGATGGAGGATATCCCTTGAGGCCGTGGCTGCTTACCCCTGTGCGGAACCCGCAGAATAGCCATGAAGAGGAGTACAATCGTGTGCACACTCGAACCCGTGTTGTGATTGAGCAGACCTTTGGCCTGTTGAAGGCGCGGTTCCGCTGCCTAAGCAGGTCTGGTGGGGCACTCCTGTATAGGCCTGAGAAGGTGGCAAAGATCACCATGGCCTGTGTCATGCTGCACAACATGTGCGTCCGAAAGAATGTACCACTGCCACCTGACATTGACATGCATGGCCCGGGTGAGGATGAAGGGGATGGAGATGGAGGCGAAGGAGCCCCCCTGCCAGTACGTGATGCACGGGACGGCCATGCTGTACGCCAAGCACTAATTGACGAATACTTTTAAGACACAGGGACCATGAATGACTTTTGTCAGTCAGACACTGGGCCAATGTGAACATGCACAAAGGGAATGTTGTAGTTTGGACACCGAACACCGTAACACATTAAATGGCTGCACACCAAAAATTACAATGTCCAGCCAGGGATTGTTCTCCAGAAAACTTGTGTATTATATGAAAGTGCAAAACTGTGCCCACTCCCCCCTCCCACAATCCCAAAACAAACTCCCTCACCCACCCCACAGATCCCAAATGTCCCCATGTGCGCAACAAACAGGGTTGCCTTCACCAATGTTACTCCTCACATTTTTTCCAATTTTCAGAAAGTCACTTTTTGGCGACTTTAGGGTCTGGGGGTTCCATGGCCATTCGCCGTGCGCTCCTGCACGTTAAGCGCACAGGGCTAGATTGAACAGAGGTGGAAGGTGTTGACATGGTGGATGTGTCAATTGTCAATCCCCTTGCAGACCCATAGTGTGGCTGCTGCACTTGCCTGATGTTGGCTAGTAGGGCCTCGGTCAGTGACCCCATGCACTGCCTGAATGCAGACGTGGACGCCTCCACAGCAGCTGTATTTGCAGCAATGGCCGTGGCTATGGCCTTCATGGCCTCATTACCGGCAACGACCTGTTGCCGCATAATCTGCAGCATCTCGTCTTGGCGGGCCTCCACCCTTGCAAGACGGACCTCAAAAGTGGTTTCTGTCGCAGGTGTACCGGTGGCTGGTGGGGTGGTGGAAGGCAGGGTGGTGGAAGGCAGGGTGGTGGCAGGCACCTGTTTGGGGCCCTCGTCCTGGGCACTGTCGTCCGCGAAAATGCAGATGTCCGAATCTCCTAGGTCAGAGTCATGGAGACATGGGTCATCCAGGCTCTCTGTCTTCACAGGGAGGGAGGGGGTGCCAATGGGTGTTGGGCTGGGCAATCCCAAAGATTCTTCGGCCTCTTTGACCACCTCTGTGGACACGACGTCCGTGGTGGCCGGTAGTACAGCTGGCACTATCGCAGCAGGTGCACCCTGCAGAGATGATGCCTTGTGTGGCACACTGGGAGTGGTCGCGGGCACATTTTCAGAGGAGGGGGTAACGGTGGCCCTGGTCCCCTTGCGTGTACTGGATGTGCTTGACCCCCTGTCCTGGGTTCCACCTTCCTCATCGGTGCCTGGGGGATAGAAGAGATGCAGGTCATCAGTGAGATTGCCAAATGGCAGCTGTGATTTGTTACAGTGTAATATCTTGATACATTCAGGCATGGTTTCATTTCTGTTGTGTGGCATTTGGTGTACTGAGGGGACATGTTGGCAATGATTGCATGGCTGGTGGCAATGGATTGTCTAGATGGGGGGGAGGGACATGGGCATGGATGGGTCATGTTGCACCTCTGTTGGGTTTATATATTTCACGCAGCATGCATGTGGTGCAGGGGGTGGCAATCACTATTCTGTTGGTGAGTTGATGTTGCCTTGGGTAAAGGAATTGCCTTGCCTAATCGGACTCCCACCTCACTTGTGTCACATCATGTTTTGTTATTGGTGGACGTGATGGTTCACTCACCTTCCTCTGTTGTGGTAGCTGCCCCAAACTCCTCCTCTCCGATCCCCTCTATGGATTCTGGATCGATGAATCCACTTGCAATCTCCTCCCATGTGGTGAGCTTAACAGGGGAGTGTGTGCCACCGCCTGTCGCCATTGCAGCCCTCTGGTTCTCCGCATAGATCTTCCGGACACGGAGGCGGAGGTCGTCCCAGCGCTTTCTGCAATCCCGGACACTCCTTGGGGTGCACCCCACTGCTGTTACCCTCTGCACAACCCCTGCCACACCTGTTTTTTACACGTTTGGGCCGCATGCTTCAGGTCCGTGCTTTGGATTATGTCAGCATGCTGTTGTAGGGTGTCCGCTAGCATTGTCAATTCTGCATCTGAAAAGCGCTGCTTCCTCTTCCTTTGTGAACTTTTTCCAGTGGCCTTTGACATCCTGGTTGTGTTTTGGCACTCAACAACACGGGTGTAGTGGTAGTAATGGAGGATGGCAATGGATTGTGTTTTTAAAGATGGCTGCCGGCCCATTTCCCATTCCTGCCCGATGACGTAATTTCCGGGTCCGTTTTTTGCGAACACGGTAATAACATGACGGTATTACCGTGCCAGTATTTACGGGTTAGTGTGAGGCGGTAGCGCAATGGGCGGGCCCCGCGACGCCGGTATAGGGGGCTTGGAGGCCCTTTACCGGCATGGCGGTATTGCCACTACCGGCATGGGGGAACGCGCGTGCTCGCGCACTCGTGATGACCCGCAATTAGCGGGTTCATACGTGCACGGACACGCTCATTCCGGCATGCCGGTAATGAACCCGGTTTTACCGGGCAACTCGTAATGAGGCCCATAGTCTCTTAGCCTTGCTTGAGCCTTCGGGGCTGCCCTGCTGGGTCTCTGCCTGGATGCTGCCCCGGGGCTATGTCCCCCCTCTGGATCACCTCATCTTCTGGATATGCCCCCTCAGATCCTTCTGGTTGCTCCTCAGGCTCTCCCTTGCCCCGGTGACTCGAAGCGTGTGGTAGCTGCTCTGCCTCCACCTGGGACTGTCTGTCTCTGTCAGTCCACATTTGCTTGGGCACCCTCTTGAACCAAGAAGCGTTCCTGGCGATAGTCTGTTGTCCTCGTGCCGCTGTCACCATCGTTCCTTCCGTTCGGGTCACTGTCCAGGGTGCGCAGTCATAACGTGTTTCCAGCTTGGACTTTGTAGGGTTTCGCAACACCAGTACATGATCGCCAACTTTGTGTCTCAACCTTTTTGCATGTCTCCTGTCGCTCATGTATTTGTTTGCTGCAATAAGTTTGCTGATACTTCAGCCTACCACACGTAAACTCACGCCTACCCCCCGAAACCACAACGCTTCAAAATTACCCCAGTGTCCACCCAAGGAATAATTAACATTATTGCTTCACTGAAACCTTCCAATTGCCAAGGCGATTCCTGCCCAGCATCTGTTATTAAAGATGCGGCCAAAGAACTTGCCCCTTTTATCACCACTCTCATTAATGCCTCCTTTCGCACAGGCACCGTTCCAACTAACCTGAAGAATTCATTGGTACTCCCTCTACTAAAAAAAACAACAAATTAGACCTTAGCATCCCTACCAGCTTCAGACCGATCTCCTACTTTCCCTTTTCTTCTTAAAATCATTGACAAGGCAGCCTACAACTAAATTCAAACGTACCTAGAGATCAATAAGCTACTTGGACTCCGCTGATCTGGTTTCAGACCCCAACATGGGACAGAAACTGCCCTGATCGATTTGAAGATTCAGATTGATGACTTGAAGGACAAAGGGAAACCTGCTCTCTTGCTTCTGTTGTATTTGTCGGCCGCCTTTTATCTGGTAGATCATAAGGTGGTATGCAGCCCTTTATCCACTGCGGCCCACTTTTCAACAGAAGCAACAGCTTGGATCCAACCCTTCTTAAACAATAGATCTGTGAGAGTCTTCTCAGCCTCGGCAGCAGCTGATCCCATCACCATTTCCTGCGGTGTCACACAATGTTCATGCATATCTCCGACCATGTACAATGTGTTCACCAAACCATTGTTTGACGATCTGGACCATCTGGGTGTCACCTATACTAACTATGCAGATGACACCCAGATCCTCCTATCCCTGACAGGAGACTACGACAAGGACCTAGCTCTTATCAATACAATCTACCTCATCATTCAGGCCTGGATGGCCACTCACGGTCTGTGCCTGAATGATGAGAAGACCGAGTTACTCCTTTTAGCCTATCCTGCCAACATGAAGAAACGTTGATGGAAAAGACAAAGGTGGCTAATGAAGTAAAAACCCTGTGTTTTTACCTAGACTCCTCCCTGAATCTGCACAAACAGGTCAGTGCAACAGCCTCGACTACAGCATACACCTGTAAGCTTATTCATTCTTGCAAACCTTTTCTCTCCTCGAAAAGCTGCATCACCTTAGCTCGAGCGCTAGTTTGATCATAAATCGACTACTGCAATGTACTATACCTAGGGGTCAGTAAATATATCACCAACAAACTACAGATCTTGCAGAACAATGCCCTTAGAACTGCCCTGGGCATTCCAAAACGGCAACACATCTCAACTATTAGGCAAAATAACAACTGGCTTTCTATCCAAGAAAGAATTCAGCTCCAAACAGCCACTTTGACTCATAAATGCCTGAACAAAGCAGCCCCTCAATACCTGGCAGAATAATTCTCCAAAAACAGCCCCATAAGACCTACCAGGACCTCCAATACGGACTGCCTAAGGGTACCTAGGTACAAACTAAAAAGAGCAGGGGGTAGCAGCTTCCCAGTTATGGCTGCCCAACTATGGAACTCCCTACCCCCAACACTACGAACAGACCAATCCTTCTGCAAATTCATAAAAGACACCAAACAATGGCTTATCTCCAAAGACACACTGCAGCAGACCCTTAATTCTATCCATGTATAGTTACACTATACCTGGCTACTCCCACCTCCTCGCCTGCAGGGACTGACTGAGTACTCCCCCTTGTGTTATGTGATAAAGGGAGTATATACCCTTATCTCCTACTTCCTATTCCCTGCCTTCATTCCCCACCTGTATCTATATGTATATATCTTTCTTCGTTAATGTTATATATCTAAATGTACATACTATGCCTCCAGTTAAAGTAGTGTATTAATATGTATCTACCATGACTTTTGTGTAACTACTCTGCATACTGCCCATTCTGTAACCATGAACATGCATATTCTTGTAATGCGCCTAGATACCTCCGGGTGTGATGCGCACTATAAATAATTAAACAAACAAACTCTCCTTCGTTGGGTACGGTCGCTGTCGAAAGGGTCTACTACCCAGCTCGGGTGGTGTGGTATGGTTGAGTTTACAAAAGTCCCATACATGAGATCCACAGGGGTATGCTGGTGGAGCTGTGGGGCGTCACCCGGTAATTCAGTAGGAATCGGTATAGGTCTCCTCGATAGGGGCTGTTTTGAGCCCTGTGTATGCGTAATACTTTGTTGATTGTTCGCATAAATCTTTCCACATCGCCATTCGCCTGTGGCCACTGGGTGATGTTTGATGTGCAGATCTTCTAGGTATTTCCTGAGCTCAGTCCCCTGAAATGGTGGTCCATTGTGGCTCTTCATGCGTCTTGGCAGGCCATGCGTTGCGAACATCTTCTCGAGTGCAGGTATTAGGGTCTCCGCTGCTGTCGAGGATATGATCTCCACTTCCGGGTATCGTGAGTGAGCGTCAATGGCCATCAGCAGATAAATTCCTTCCTGCAATGTGCAGAAATCGACTCTGATGGCATCCCACCTTGATGATCCACACTCTGCCGACTGTATTGGCTAAGGGTTTCAATGTGAGGAAACCACACCCGGTATCATATTCTGGCCTTTCTCCTGACCATTCCTTGGTGGCCTTTCTGTGTCAGCGCCACGATCCTGTCCTGCAGGCTGCTGGGGATCACTATGCGGGTTCCCCTCAGGATCAGCCCTTCGCTGGTGATGGACCATTCCGGTCGTACTGGGAATATGCCGGTAAGGAAGTCTCTGGCCGCAGACGTGCAGTTATGTATGCGGCGGAGGAAAGATTTGCAATCACCGGATAGGATGGTGTTTGTCACTATATCGCAGCTAGGGTCATTTTGCGTGGCCTTCACAATGTCTTCGATGCAGACCGCCTTTGGCTTCATAGTGTGTATGATTTGACATATGTGCTCCTCTGTTTCCTCTGCCTCACTCACTTCCCCCAGGGTTGCAGCTCTTAGGTGCCTGGATACGAAATCCGCCGGATTGTCCGTGCCGGCTTGGTAGGCCAACTCAAACTCATAATGCTGAAGGTGGAGCAGCCACTTCCCAATTCTGGCCGGAGGATGTGCTGATGACCCTGTGAAGTTCGGGTTGAGTGGCTTGTGATCTGTGTAGGCCCTGAATTCCCGGCCATAGAGGTAGATGGGGAAATGGCAGCCACCCCAGAGCACCGCTATGGCTTCCTTTTCGATGTGCGAGTATCGTTCTTCGGTGGCCGTGAGGGGTCGGGAGGCACATGCGAAGGGCTTTGTTTCTTCTGTCTGTGATTGCTGGACCAGGATGGCCCCAAGGTCAACGGGGCTAGCATCGACATAGTTCAGTCGTCAGCATTGGGACATGATATGCCATTGTTTCTGATGACAGAGACGTCTTGATTCGATCAAACGCCTCCTGCCATTCAGAGCTCCAGTTCCATTTGGTGTTAGATCTGGTGAGCTCCCTGAGCGGCTCATACATGGTTGCCAGGTTGGGGATGAACCTACCGCAGTCAGTTGCCATCCCCAAGAAACTGTGTACTTCTGTGGGTTTTGTAGGGGGTGAGGCCTCCTTTATGTCTGCGATATAAGTGATGCCCCCTCACTGTTGAAAACGTACCCAAAGCATATTCTCTCTTCTTTCAGGAACTCGCATTTGTCCCGGTGGATGGTCAGGCCTGAAATGTGCCGTAAGGGCGTCTTTGGCCAGTTGGTATATGTCTGCACCTTCGTCAAAGACCAACGTGTTGAAAATACGCCGGAAGTCATCACCCACATTGAGCAGAAGGTGTGACCTCATCTTCGTTGGTGTTGTAATGACCTTGCAGTTCATTGCCATCTCAAACTTTAGAATCCACAGCATTCAACGTGGCCCTACTAATGATGGATCAGTGTAGGGGTCGAAAGGCCCTAATACCGCTGTGGCACCTCCATGAGGTCGAGGGGACGGCACTGGTGGCGTCACTGATGCAGCTATCCTTAACGGTGTGCTGGGTCTGGCCGGTTGCTATGTTTCCCTGGTGCCATGTTCACCACCACCGTGTGCGGGCAGCGATAGACTCCTCCTTACCTTTGTTTGCTGGTCTGTTGGTGTGGCACTGTGGGCTTACCAGCTCCTAGGTGTCCCTCTGGGTTGGTGCAGTGGCCGTGGCTCGCTCTGCACTGCTTGACGTTCCAAAAGGGAGAAAAGTGAAAAATAAATTCCACAATGGGATCCACTGTGTTGGTGGGTTCCGCTTTGCAGATGCTTAAATTTGTTATTGGGTGGGGGGATGGTACCCCCACCGTGTTTTCCAAAAATGTGACCGTGTGGGCTGATTTATGGCCTGGGATCAGCTGTGCGCATGTTTCACTCCCTCATCTCGTCGCCACTTATATTCCCTACTGGCGGTGCAGCCGGCGGAGAGAGGGATGATCAGGGCCTGCAGCTGTGAGAGCGAAAAAAGAACACGACATGCCCGTAAGTCTCGCGCCCGGAACTGCCTGACTTCCGGCAGGGCGGGCCCTTTATTTATTGTGCGCCTCACGTCACCGCGCATGCGGGACGTGAGGCAGAATCCAACAGTAGGCAAAGGCATCGGGCAGGATCTTGCACACAGTGTTGCCAGGTCCGCTTATTATAAGCGACTTTGGGCTTGTTTTTGCCCAAAGTCGCTTATAATATTTGGAGGTCGCTTGTCGCGGTTTTCGTCCGCTTGTTGGACCGTCTGTGCGCGTGTAATTGGGCTTGTTTATATTGCTGTTAAGCCCATTACACGTCGCACAGAGCGTCCTGCACTGGGCTGCTGGCAGCATTTGACGGCAATTGCTGCTTTGTCTTGCTCTCGGGTGCGCCCTGTATTTTGAATATGCTTAAGTGTTTGGCACTGATGGGATCGTTACTTGCCCACCAGGTGGCCCATCAATGCCAAATGCCTAAACATATGCAAAAAAAGCGCACTTTAAAAGTTTTGTCATGCAGGCAGACACACTGACATGTAAAGATGTAAAGAAGGGGATTGGTTTAGTTTAGCAAGCGTCACTCTATAGCAATATTATCCTGGTGATATCCCCAGTGCTGACGCATTATCCACTAACATCCTTTATTTATTTATTTTTTAAAAACTTTTTTTTGCAAGACTGGGTTAGAGGATTATTGGAATCTATATACAACATTTTCTCAGAAAGATGTATTCAGGAAGGCCATGTTTCTTTTCAGCTTCCAATTGGCCATGTTACAATATTATATAGCGCCTTGGATTAAGGCGCTATATAAAACAATAAATACAAATATTTCAGGGCCGTATTATTTTGCAATCTGGGACTTCTAGTCACCATGCAATAAAATATTGTTGTTCTAACAAACTATGTCACTGTTCTGTCTATGTATGTTTTTCTTGTTGTGTTATGTTTGTTACTTTTGAGACCTTTCCATAACTTTTTAGGTGCACGCTTGTTTTTTCCGCTTATTTGGATGGGAGTCAGCTTGTTTTGGGCTTGTTATTGAAGGGCATTCAGCTTATTTTTTCCTTCCGACCTGGCAACACTGCTTGCACATGAAAACAGCATGCAATACCATGAACAGTCCCTAATAATGTAAGCGTTGCACATTCTTCCCTGCGCTCACCACACCTCTCGCCCTCACTTACGTTTACTCCGAAGAGAAAGGCAAGTAAAATCTGCCCCGCCCGATACGACTGATATTTCGATGGTCCCATCGCGGATGGCAGGGAAATGAAGCGATCATGCAAACTTCCTCCCAAACTTTTGTCCTGACGGCGGTGGGAAAGAGGAAGTTGGCTGGACTCCCATGCCTTAAGTACCATGACCCCCCCACCGGGTGCCGGTAAGGCAGCCCCTCACATGTACTTCCGCTGCCGCGCCCCAACCCCTTTACCCCTCTGAAAATCCCCAGAGAAACGCAGGCCGCCCGCTATGGCCCACGAGGCAGCCCTTTAGGGCGCCACTCTTGTACGGCCCTGGCGGCGCCTCCATAAATCATGCTTCCGGGCTCAAACGAGCCCATACTGTCCTCAGCTGTGGGTAATACCATTTAATTACAGGGTCCCATTGAGTTGTTGTGGTGTGTGTAAATAGGTGTTTGTAAATATGTATATTTCACAAGGGCAAGCATAGCCAGTAGGATGCATTGGGACTGTTAGTATGGCTGAAAAATAGTTTGGGTGCGCTCACATTTTGTCATTTTCAGAGGTGATTAAAGCGTGCCGAACTATTACAAAATGCTGATGCTTTACCATTAAAAATACAGCAGTCCTGCCAAGAACACCTAGCGTAAACCTCTCTCCAACTGAGGATTGTTACTCTGGGAAGTGTTATTTACTGCTGAGTAACAACAATAATATCATGCTTTCATATAGCACTTCATGCCAGCTTTCTCCCACTTCTAAGCACTGTACTAAGAGGTGTTAAAGAGCCAGATAGAAAGCTCACGAGTTAGATGCATCGCATTAAAATGGAGCCTGCTTGCATTACACAGGTTTGGATGCCACGGCATATACAACTCAGAGGCCAATTCTGAGGTACATGCAAAAGTAAGAAAGTGTTCTTCCATGAAGCAGGAACACTTTACTTACAAACACCATATTCTGGTAAAGAAAGAAGTAGTGCAGGGACATGAAAGCCTCGGCTTTGGATGTGCCTGATTAAAGTCTTGACAGCAGCCACTGCAACCCTCAGGAATGCAGGGTGTTCTCCTCCCAGCAGCACTGGTTTAGCGGTTTGGGTTTATTTGACCTAAAACATTTGACCTAATCACATTTGATCAAATTAATTTGACCTTTTTTTCAGTCTAAAATGTGGGTGGGTGGGAGACCCGGCAACCCCGTCCGTACTTCCCCTCTACCTAATCTATACCCTTACCCACCCCCATATATATATTGAATTGAATTTGACAGAAAAAAAGGTAAATAAAATTAGATCAAATGTTTTTAGGTCAATTATGCTAATAGCGGTTTATCGCGACAAAAAAGGAGTTAAAATACGGCACTTTCCCACCCTTTGTAAATATAGCATTTATCAGACTGCAGCACGACTTTTCTAGTTCAATTAGAGTTTAAGAAAACGTTCTTAAATTAGACAAGTGGGAGTCTTAAGAAATGCTCGCAGTGTCACTAGAGCACATGTTTCCCCTATAACAAGAGATTTCAGCAGTTTTTACTGCTGGAAAGCACCACGTCTCCCCGCCAATAATTCCACCCACTTCAGAATAGTGGTGCTGGAAACTGGAGTGGGTAATGTTGTATGTTCACACACTTTTTATCATGAGCTCAGAATCGGCCCCTCAGAAGACGTGAAATTGGGTTCCTATGACTGGGGTAATACCACTTGTTCTGGCAGCGCTCAGAAGTGGGAAGAATTTGGAATGATTCGCTATGCAACTAGAAAACACATTATTATTATTACCCATTTGTGATAGTACTTAATATACAGCATCAGGGTTGAATCTTGCAAAATGCAGGCTGGATGGCTGTGGATCCTTATTGATAGAAGGCTGTGATTGGCCAGAGATTATCGGAAAAAGGAAATAAAATCGGCTCCTATCGATGGATGAATTATCATAGTACAGACAGATAAATCCAGCAACGAATAGGGCAGAGTTTAACATAGCGAAGGTCCCTGGAAACGACCAGAATCTGCTTGTGTCATCATGAACTGAAACAATTCGATGGTTACAGGAGGGGAAAGTGGGAAGGATAGCTCAGTGGAAAGTAGGTGAGCTACTGGTAAGCCAGTGAGAGCGACAAGTGCTTACCTTGGATATCGCTGTATGCCCTAAAGGCACAGGTTCAAATCCTGGCAGGTGAGCTTCGGTCCCCCACCCTCCAAGGCTGATGAAACGAGGGTTCCATGTCATTTCATCGCGGGATGACATTTCGGCGGGGGGTTTTCCGCAGATATTATAACGGAAAAACTCATCAAATGTTTTATTTTTTATTTTTTGGGGGGGGGTTTACTCCATCCCCTTTAATTCTTTATCTATTCCAGAACCCCAACACCCCATATATATAATTTTCGAACCCTCGCTATATATTTCGATGAGTTTTTTCGTTATAAAAACCGCTGCAGAAAACCTTGCAAAATATGATCATGCAATGAAAGGTCGCCCAGTGAAAAGGGGAATAATGCCAGCAATTATTACAATGCTTAGAAACAGGCGCAATCTGGCGTAACATGCTACATAAAACCGGCATGGTTTTAGAAAGAGGGTAGGAAAAAAATAAAATAAAAAAAAAATAAAGACTGCAATGGTATTTCACCAATATTCAAGTTCAGAGGGGCTCAGTAAAAAGGGGGGAGTGTAAGGATGCCCCCAGTATTATAATTACTTGAATTTCAAGAAATATTTTAGATTCCTATTGGTCGAGTTGTGAGAATGGCAGGCAGCACACAGTCCTGTCATCCAATGCAATGCTGGTTCTTGCCTTTTCCTTCCGGGACCCAGTGCCAGTGAAGTGTCATCCAAATTGGTGCTTCTCGCCTCCAACCAGTCAGAAAGAGGTGCCTTTCCTCTCTCTCCGGGCTTCCAGAGCAATAAGAAATAAGCAGGTCTGTGCCCTGAGCACATTCATGGATCCTTTAGAAAAAGTCAGGACGCTCATTGAAGACCATTGTTAAATTGTTCCTTCCAGCATCGGTTAGGATTGCCCCCGGGTGCACTTCTTTGTTCTTCACAAGCAGTCCAATGAAACGGCATCGGCTCACTCAAAAGATCACTGCACAAGAGGGGCACTTGTGTCCCTTCTTCCAATCTTAGAAACATCATTGTTCCCCATTGCAAGTGCTCCCGTGTTCCCAAGGAAGACCAGGGGAGCCGCTACCTCCTGGTTCATGAGGCTTTGAGAATTGACCGGGAACCCAACACAGGATATTAAGAACACAATCTCTACTCTTACAGTGGGAGATGCCACGGTCACGCCACCTCACACTCGATCCCCATACACCAACACTTTCCTAAAACTCCCAGTGACCTGTAAGAGACTGGCTCCACCTACATTATTCAATATTAAGTAAGACCCAAGTCCACCGACTTTGAACATCTCCTCAAAGAACACGCAGCCGCGATGACTCTGCACCAAGGCTTGCGTGGTAGCCGTTTGCCATTGTGGCACCAGAATCTAGGAACTCTCTGCTCCATGATGGCACTGATGAACCAGGGGTTGCCTTCTCTTGAAATGAAACCATGAAGCGTATCCCTACAGACAGGCCTTTACATGAGCGCCCCATAACCACGGTCCTCTAGTCGCCCCCTCCCCTTCCTGTGCAGATCTGCCTTGGATTAAGACAGCTCTTTGGAGTGCAATGAACTTCAGTTTTAAGTATGCAGACTAAAGTATATGAATGAAAGGGCCCACTAACCCACCTCAGTAAATAACACCTACCTTGGCAAAGCAGGAGCAGGCCGGCGGCTTGAAGGGAAGGGGACACCATGTTGACAGGGCTGAAAATATAAACATATAAAAATATCAATGAATGACCTGAATGTGCCGGAGGAAATCTCCTTCTTAGTCGCCCTATGGGTTCTCCATCCTCACAAATTGTTTAATTATTTTTTTATCTACAACTGTTTGGCGATTGGTGACCACACAGACCCCCACAAAAGAAGTCCAGCAGGTAAATCTCCATGTATATGCGGACAAAACCATATACAATATACTTAAGAGCTCCAGCATAACATCCATGGGCAAGCCCACCAACTCTGCCCTGGCATAAACATTTGCAGGTCGAGGATTGGACCATTGCTGATAGAGTGACCCCATGCAAGAAAGGCAAAGTGCCTGGGCAGTCACACCTGGAAAAGAACAGGTATTAGACTGAAGGAAATGAAGGTTTCAGCAAAAGTTCCTTCCTGAAAAACTTCACATCAAGGCATTTTATTTTCCACATTCTTGTAAAATAAATAAATTAATCCACGACCACTTCACCTTCTTACTGTTATCGTTCTTCTTTTTAACTTTAAAAAATGTGTGTTCTAGAAAGCGTTTTCAGAATTCAGGCTGCATAGGTTTTGTATTTATTTTTTTACCGAATTAATTTGCTTAAACTGTCTATTGGTGCCACACCAAACACCTTAATAAAAGCAGAAAATAACAGCATATGTACATGTCGATCCTATTCTTTTTTGTAACACATTTTGCAACTATAGGGGATTGTATGTGACCGCAATTAGAGGGGTTAGAAAGTGTGCGCGCTATCACAGACGTCAACGCATTTCATCCTCCATTTATTCATGGAGCAATGCCGTGCAATTTGTGGAAAAAAAACTACAGTCCTCGTTTTTTTTGCTGAATTCATCCTGCCTCGAAATTCGGTTTTTCATTCTTCTGTTTTGAGTGTGAGTGCTCCTTGATTTAGGAAGAGGACCCGTAGAGGAAAAGCAGGTCCACAATATGAGTGATTAAGTAAAAAGGTCAGACTTGCAAAGCACAAAAGGGAAAGAGGGAAAGCATGGTCTTTCAGGGAAAGAATGTGCGAGCTCCCCCATTCCGCTGGGAGATTGGTCTCTTCCAGCAGCCATTTTTCTTCACTCCAGGGTAACACGGAACATAACTCTTCGTCTACATCGAAGTTGGGCTGCTCAGCGGGCTTCTTTCCATTCGTATTATGGGCCTCAGAACTAGCGAAGTCATAGCACATGCGCCAGCTAAAAAGTAGGTATCTGGTCATTGCATCGAATGCAATAGCATCGAATGCCATATCAAAGGGGGAAAAAGGCATTGAAAAATAAAAGCATTGAATGCTTTTTTAAAAAAAGGTAAAGGGTTTAGTTTAATTAAAATGGGTTTTAAAGGTTCAAAAAAGGGGTGTTGAGGGGATTTCCCTACCCCCATTTAAAAAAACATGAAGAAAAAGGCAGTCACTGCTTTTTTTTCGATGCTTTTTTTCTTATGGTATGGCATTCGATGCAATGACTATCAACCAAAAAGTACTTCACTGCCTGGTCCTTGCTTAAAATTGAGGTTGAAGAATTTCAGTGGTAGATTTAAGGCAAACGGCCCATCAGGCAAGATTGGCAGAGGGCCAATGGTGGGCAGAGTTTTGGGTGGAAGGAGTTAATGGCTATAACACTCGCAACTTTAGTGACAAATGTTAACATCACTGATGCAAATGGTGTGCTTGCTGAGCCTGTTAAAAGGATCAGATGCATTGGGAGGCCCTGTGCATCCAGGCTGTTTGACTTTCAGGTGAGAAACGCAGAGCAGGGGGAGCCGCTAGGGCATTTGTCCCTTGTCCAAGTGCTAAATCCGCCTGGATTTGGGGTGCAAGAGAACTGAGAGAGACCGGAGGCAGGTATTTAGTGGGCGACCCTGAGACATAAGAAGTAAGCAAAGTACTGGACCGACGGCCTCCATGATGGATGAGAGGTCGCCCGGAATGGGAGTGGGTTTCCTGAACGCAAAGGTGAATACATTCCACTGCAGAACTTTCCATTGCGATGGGAGACATTAGCTGAGAAAACCTCCTGGTCAACTTCAGAGAGAAGACATCCTTTTGTAGGACTAAGGAACTGGTAGGAGCAGGGCTGGCTAGCAAGATGAACACTGCAGGGAAGTGATGCCTCCAGGAAATCATGAATCAGGTGGGAGTTGCGCTCCAGAGGAACGTCGCTTTTTTTTCAAGCTAATTTCAGTCCACTCTTAATCTGGTTAAGGAATATTGTGAAGTGGTATGGTATGGTAATGTTTATTTATATAGTGCCTATACACAGGCAAGTGTTTCAAAGTGCTCAGTGGAATCGTTTGGGGAAAGCGTGGCCAGTCACAATGAACCTGCTTCCTCGCACACTATTCCTACAGTGCTGTCAGAGGCCTCAGTGTGGAACTTTACAGAGATGGAACAATCGGCCTCCATATTTTCATGTAGTCATAATAAGGCAAACGCATTGATTAAAAACAACTCTTTGGCTAGGATTTCGCCTTTACATTATTAAAGATTTCTGAGCTAAACAGATTAAGATTATTAGCACATGAAAATTGTTATTGAACGCCCCTCAACCAATTAGAATGTACAGAGTGCAGTCAATAACTACTAGTACTGACTGCATTACAAGCATTTTAACTTCAGACGCAGCCATGGAAACATAGGGAAGCATTTGAGAAACAGCAATGCAGTTACTTTCCCAGCAATCTTTCTTCGAACAATGCACTTCAATTTAACACATCAGCGTGAAAGCTAAATCATAGAGCAACACTTTCACTTTTACATGGCTCACACCTATGCTCATTCTAAAACTGTTCCCGATCAATCGAAGACAACCTTTTTATCTAAATCTTAAATAATGAATCCAAATTTAATTTACTAACATGTTTTGTGTGTTTACTTGGCTCACCAAGAAACAAAAATGCTTCACTTCACCACCATCACTCGCAAGCCTGTATTGGTGATACCATTCTGGCCATATAGCCTTCTAGATCTCAGGAGCGGTCATTAACACTTGGGAAAATGACCCTTCCCCAACTTATTCTGCCATAATAACCCCTCTCTAGGTCTATAAGGCCATGTTAGCACATGGAATTGATCATTGGCCTCCTCTTAGCCAATCAAAATGTTCGGAGTGCAGTCAATAACTACTGATATTAGCTGCATTCTGACTTCAGAAGCAGCCAGAAACTGTTCTCTCCATTCAAGAAACAACAATTTCCCTGCAAGAATATTTCTACAAAAACACTCCATCCTAATGTAACACCATAAAATGAAACCATTGCTAAAGCACAGAGCAATGCTTTCACTTTTGAAATGGAAAACCATTCATTTCAACATTGCACATAAAGCAAGTTCATGCTATAAAGTGTTCCAGTTCAACCAAATTTACAATTAAAATGCTTACCTTATAAAGCCAACTGAGTTAATTAAATATTACAAAATTAAACATTTAATTTATTTACATATTTTGTGAGCTTTACTCATCATTAAATTAAAATGTTTTCCTTCACCACCAGAACTCCAAATCCTGACTAGATATTAGCGCTCTGTGCTATAAGCCTTGTCGAACACGGGAGAAGTTATTATCTCCTTGGACCATTACCTTATGATGAAGGCTCCTCACTTAGTTTATATGGCTATATTAGCACATGGAATGCATTGTTGCCTTTCTCTCAGCCAATCAGATTATTCTGAGTGTAGTCAATAACTATTGGCATTGAGTCCATTCTGAATATTCTCGCTTCAATAGCAGACAGGGAAGCAACAATTGCAATATACAGGTATGATTTTTGTTTAACAGGAAACTTCCTCTTTGAGATGATTTTTTTCCAATGCAGCATACAATTTAACTCACCAAAGAGGAAGCTAAAACAGGTGAAATGCCTTCGCTTTCTTAGAGGAACCTGTCATTTTTACATTACACCTAGCGCATGCTCATGTTGAAAACTTACCAGTTCGTCCAAGTTTGCAATTAAAAATGCTTAACTTATAACGACAACCTTCTTGTTTAAATGTTACATAATAGAAGCACATTTAATTTACCAACACAGGTTGAGTATTTATGTTGCACACCGTTAAAGAATGTTTTCTACTTTACAGCCAGAACTCTCAAGCCCTTACCACTATTATCGCTCGGGATAATGAGCCTCTTTCCAATTTTTTGCCTTCGGCTTCGTCTTAGGTAATAACTTGGGGCGAGTCATTATACCATAATAATGACCCCTCCCTCGGTCTGTAGGGCTATATTGAAGATTGAGAAATACTATGTGGGGAAGACATTTTGCTACAAAGGTGATTGTTTTATGACATATAGGGCCTTGAGATCCGATATCAGCCCAGAAGAAAGGCAATCCCCAATACTATATACTTTTAGAGCCCTCTTGGGAATGTGGGTGGACAATTCAACCAAGGCTCATTTGCCTGTGTGGCCTTGTGCACTAAGCTAAACTTGGTGAACCCTATCCTGACCCCACTCTCGAGATCTTCAGAGATCCTCAGACATTAGAGGAGTCAGTGAATAATGGAATTTAGAAAGTATGGCAGGCACTTAGAAAAGGGAATGTTTTCTCTTTAAACAGTGAACTAAAAAGTAAGGCCTGAAGTCATTGAGATTGAGCGGTTTCCGCTGAGGGCATTACGCAAGAATCAAAATGGTACAGAAATAAACTTCGCAGACCGCTCAGGGCCTTTGAAAGAACATTTTAAAAAACAAATGATGGATGGAAATGTTAAGGTCATTTCTTCTTCACCACTGGTAATTCTTCAGGACGGCATTCCTTTCTACCAGATTTGACCTGGTCTGGGACATAAGGCGGCTTTTAAATAGGTTAGCATGATCCATTTAAATCGGTTCTCCCTAATGCCTCTGCTTTAGAAGCGATCTTTGTAAGGTCGACCACTTTCAGTGTGTCGTAAGTGCGAGGAGCCAAACTGTGGACTGGAGGGTCTCTTGCCTTTACCCCCTACTGTTATGCGGTTGATGCACAAAGTCAGTCACACTAGTCAAAAGTGGCGACTTCTGTGGCCATCACCCTTTCTTAACATGGGTTACAATGTGGCAGACCGGTGTGTGTACAATCCCTCTGGTTACATTCCTTTGTCACCTTCAGCTTGGAGGGTTGGCCCTGGGTGCAAGGGATAGGAAGTGTATCCATTTGTACACAGATTACCCTGCCTGCGGGATACACTGCAGCCCCGCCGTGGGCAGGGAATCAGTTCTGGGCCTCAGTACATTTTCCAGGTTACACTTAGCGTTGCAGCGGGGCGGAAATGCCTGATAGCAGCCCACCAGTAAGACGCTTGCAATCCTCAACTCAACTATGTCTCACGGACCTTAACAGGCAAGTCCACCTTCGACACTAGGAATTAACATTATTAGTACTTGGCCAGGTGGAGAGAAAAGGCCAGGCATAAATAGGGGTATGGAACCATAGTGAGAGGGAGGCCATCTCCACACCACGGGCAGAGAGCAGTGCCGCAGGCGGGGGAGGCGGCCACAATGATACAACACTCATCAGGGCACTTTGTGGTGCAAGGGCAGGAGCACAGTACAGGAAGAAGAAAGCTGGTCCTCTTGGAAAAATGGGAGACTGGGAGCCGAGAGCTGATGGTTATGGTAGTAGCCAAGAGGGCAAAGGACAGGGCCATCTATGCAAACGGGAAAAACAGAAAACACCCGTGCGCTGGCAGATTTGACCTGCATTCCTTGCCTCCTGATTGGTCGGCAGCACTAACAAGGGCGCTCACATTCTATGAACACTTGATGGTAGAACACACAACAATATAGGGATGTAAATCTACAGCCCAGGTGTAAAAAAAAAAAAAAGCAAGTATTGGCAAAGTGATCCGTTTTCACTCTAAGGGGATGGCAGTCTTTACATTATGACACACAAGAAAAGGCTCAGAGTTCCCTCTGAGCCTACCAAAATGCTCTCTGTATATCACCCCTATGCAGGTTTCAAATACTTATCTATCATATGATTCACTGAAACTTTGTTATATGATTCTCAAAAACGTTGTGCATTAAATGATATCTCACAAGAACATTACAATTAAATGACCCAGGCTTTTATTATTCCATAAAAGGCAGTTCAAAAACAGGTCAAGTGTCATTTTAGCCAATGCGTTTCGGATACAAATCCGTCCTCAGGGCTAAACACGATTCCTCATTCCACCAAGTAAAAAATGCACAATACAAAATGACAGCAGGTAGGGATAAACAAACATGGGAAAAAAAACATAAAAAGAAAACGAATTACCAAAACATACAAAAAATGCAAAATAAACATCTCATACACTAAGTTAAAGCTATTCAAACAACTTCGTAATCTCTCCATTGTTACATATTTGTGTTTCCCTCATGAACCAACTGGTATTCATGTGACTAACAGAGAAAAAACAAAATAATAAAATAAGCGCCTGTGAATTCACTGCTCACACAATGCACACAAGGGGTTTATAGTCATAATGTAGAAAAAAAAACTTCGACTTACAAAAATGTAGAAAAAAAATGTAGAAAACAATAATGTCGAAAACCTATACATATAATGAAAAGAGTCAATTTTTAGAAAAAAAATGTCGAAAAAAAATGTCAATTGGCACTATCAATAAATAAATAAACAAGACGAGTATCATTTACTAGGGGGGTCCCCCCTAACCCCGCTCACCCAACACCCCCGGCCACCCCCCCACCACCCTCTCACCCCTCATTCTCAACACATTTTAATTATATATATATTTATTTTATTTTTTTCGAAAAATTCTAAAAAATGTAGAAATAATTCGACATTATTGTTTTTTGACATTATTGTTTTCTAAAAAAAAAATTCTACATTTTGACTTTCTACATTATTGCATTCTACATTATGACTGACCACCCACACAAGGTATATTTGTATCAAGTACAGAAACGGTACCCGAGTCAAGATCTCAGATCATCTTTTAAATACTTGAGTGAAAGATGGAACCTTCTGTGTTATTTATAAATAATCTTGGTTTTTGAATGTAAACAGAATATATCTATTACTAAACCCAACAAACAGACCCCTTTCCCTGCCTGCACTGTACCAACGGCAGGTTCCTAATAAAGGGCAATGTTATCAACCATCCTAGATCTGGTGAGAAAATCCAGATAATTAGTTATGCCACATGTGACACCAAAAATGTGATTTATGCTATCAAATGCGCTTGTGTGTCATTCTATGTTGGACAGTCCAAAAGACCATGTAAACAGAGATGGAACGAACACTGCTCATGTATTAGGACTAAGAATGTAAATTTAGCAGTAGCCAGGCACTGGCTAGAGAAAAGACATGATATGTCACAGATAAGGTTTCAGATTGGGGAGACAATCACCAACAATAATCCACATGAAGATATGGCAAAGAGACTGGATCAAAGAGAGACTTACTGGATTGAAAAGATTGGATGCTCTAGCCCCAGGAGGAATTAATGAAGAGGTGAATTACGCATGTTTCTTATAATTCACCATATCAATGACAAGATGCTATTTGGACATAAATGTGTGGACGAATGGAGCAATGGTCACATACGGCTGCTCATAAAACGTTTGTAGCCAACATTGATTGTTATTTGTTACTTGCTATTTACTACGAGATTGCTCAGCACATGATCACAGTCAATATAGACCATGTATGGTCTTTATTTAAACTATTCCACAGAATATTTGGGCAATAGTGGCTTATATGTACGTATATATTTTCTTACCATTGCGCCACTGGGATTAGTGTAAGCATACCAATGTGTGATATTGTGTGATATAAAGTGAATATTTTATTTTTCATTTTATTTTTTGAACCTGTATGCTTCAGATCATTGCAACATACTGACTACGCATTTCTGGTTCTGCGCATAGTTGACTACAGAATCAACATGTCGATCCTCCGTTGCATCCCGACAGATGGAGACATTGGCCTATAGTGCTGGTCCCTTGTTGGAAGCCAGCCTGGAGATGTGGAATGAGGTTATTGAAATGACCAAATCCTGCAATTGATTTAAAAGTACTCTGGAAAAGAAAATGTCCAAAAGCGTCGAGCAACGAGATTGGCCCACAGTTGCCAGGCTTGTCTTTGCCCCCCTTTTTGTTAATCGGCACAATGCCAGGAGTCGGGCCCTTATTAAATCTGGCAGCTGCTGTAAATGCTTTCCATAGAATTGGTGCCCATACATCGGGCTCATCATTCAGAAGATCAGCGGGTATCCAGTCAGGTTCCGGAGCTTTCTCGGCCTTGGAATTGAGAATTGTACGGCTTACCCCCGCTATGTTAATAGTCACCACTGATCTAGCGCAATCAATCATCCCCATACCCTCAATTGAGGGCCCCCCGACATTAGTACACTCAGTGGTCGTGACAGCTCCATACAAAGCACCAATTGGTTAACCAAACCTTTGGGGGGAATGGGGCAATACAGCATATTATTATCTGCTCCCTTTTTATCTGCCACCAAGGACCAGAAGGCTTTTGGCAACCCCCCTACTGGCTGCCCCCAAGAGGTCACCCCATGTGGCTTTGTGGCAAGCCTCTTCTTTGAATTTGGCTCCACATGAGTTGGCAATACCCTTGCACAGGACAGTCTACCAAAAGGGTGACTATGTGACGAGGGGACTCTCCTCCTAGGTCTCGGAGGCTCTTGGGGCCGATGATGGCTGGAGGCAGTAAGTGGGGAGGGGGATTCTCCAAAGCCCCTCCACATGTCCAAGGAGACACTATCGTATGTCATATAGGACAGGTTCTTCGCAGTTAGACCCATCAAGGCATGGGCTGCAGTGGAATTGCAAGGCTGCCCCCATTGCATACAGTGACTTGCCCCTCAACACTGCATTCCTGACTACAGTCACTGCCAAGTCCCAAGTTTGAATGTATCCCGCAGTGTCATTGGTAATTGTGGGAGTAGGTTTGGGAAAAGAACGACCGCTCTTACCGAAATAAGCACTCACAGTGACGAGAGTGCAACATGTCTTCCGACATTGGCTCGCGAAGAACAGAAATATACTCGCCATATTCATGAGGAGCTGTACAAAACCTATGTACAAAACCTATGTCTGCATTGGAAGGCCCTTCAGGAGCAACTCCACATCTGCCTGACTTCAGATTGGCCTTCTAAATCTTTGCTGCACAGCTCTTAATTAATATTGGTCACATATGGGGCATCAATAAATTGCCAAGAGTAGGGATAGTTAGAGAAGGGGAACGTGCTTGATGGAGAACGAAAAGAGAAAAGTGACAACCAATCACACCCAACGGCACAAGAGAAAGATCGATCAACACCCAATCAGAAGTGTTATTGGGCAATCAAGTTAATCAAGAGCACTATAAGAAAACCTAGTGCCCAGCAGACAGTGGCACAGACCAGGTGCAGGACTGGAAGGAGTATTAATTATTTATTTATTTCAATTATTTATTTATTCTTTGTAACGCGCCAAGGGCCCATAGACATTAAGGTGCACATAAAAAGCAAACCTAAATAACTGGAGAACGCTCCAGTACAAACTGGAGAGCAGACGTGGGGGATAGAGGACGCTGATCTCAAGAGCGGCCCTACCCACCAGATATGCTTGTAGTTGCAGGAGGTTCCCCGTATGGGTTGGAAACGCTAAGTAGAAGCTAGATAACTCTCCCCATGATCTGTGACTAGTGGGTAACAATATCACTCTGGCAAAAACCTAAGCAGTTGGGATGAAATATTTACTGGTAGGAGTGTCTCAAGCTATTTTGCCTAGCCCAGGAGTGTGACCTATGGCTGGAGGGCGAGTTTATTTAAGATGATCAAAGCCCCTAAGCAAGGGTGGAAATACCTGCTGGTAGAAAATTGTCAAGGAGCATGCAGGGGTCCAATTCCCTAAAATCAAGATTAGCATGGAGCAGGCATGGCCATACATCCCTAGAATCAAGATTACCATGGAGCAAGCATGGCCATACATCCCTAGAATCAATATTACCATAGAGCAAGCACAGTGCTACATCAATGGGATTAAGATTACCATGGAGCAAGCATGGCACTACATCCTAGAATCAAGATTACCATAGAGCAAGCACAGTGCTACATCAATGGGATTAAGATTACCATGGAGCAAGCATGGCACTACATCCTTGGGATCAAGATTACCATGGAGCAAGCATGGCCCTACATCCTAGAATCAAGATTACCATGGAGCAAGCATGGCACTACATCCTAGAATCAAGATTACCATAGAGCAAGCACAGTGCTACATCAATGGGATTAAGATTACCATGGAGCAAGCATGGCACTACATCCTAGAATCAAGATTACCATAGAGCAAGCACAGTGCTACATCAATGGGATTAAGATTACCATGGAGCAAGCATGGCACTACATCCTTGGGATCAAGATTACCATGGAGCAAGCATGGCCCTACATCCTAGAATCAAGATTATCATGGAGCAAGCATGGCACTACATCCTTGGGATCAAGATTACCATGGAGCAAGCATGGCCCTACATCCTAGAATCAAGATTACCATGGAGCAAGCATGGCACTACATCCTTGGGATCAACATTACCATGGAGCAAGCATGGCCCTACATCCTAGAATCAAGATTACCATGGAGCAAGCACAGTGCTACATCAATGGGATTAAGATTACCATGGAGCAAGCATGGCACTACATCCTTGGGATCAAGATTACCATGGAGAAAGCATGGCCCTACATCCTAGAATCAAGATTACCATGGAGCAAGCATGGCACTACATCCTTGGGATCAAGATTACCATGGAGCAAGCATGGCCCTACATCCTAGAATCAAGATTACCATGGAGCAAGCATGGCAATACATCCTTTGGATCAGGATTACCATGGAGCAAGCATGACCCTACATCACTAGGATCAAGATTACCATGGAGCAAGCATGACCCGACATCACTAGGATTAAGATTACCATGGGGCGAGCATGGCCCTACATCGCCAAAATCAAGATTACCATGGACAAGCATGGTCCTACATCGCTAGGATCAAGATAACCAGGGAGCAAGCATGGCACTACATCCTTGGGATCAAGATTACCATGGAGCAATCATGGCCCTACATCCTAGAATCAAGATTACCATGGAGCAAGCATGGCACTACATCCTTGGGATCAAGACTACCATGGAGCAAGCATGGCACTACATCCTTGGGATCAAGATTACCATGGAGCAAGCATCGCCCTACATCACTAGGATCAAGATTACCATGGAGCAAGCATGACCCGACATCACTAGGATTAAGATTACCATGGAGCAAGCATGGCCCTACATCCCCAAAATCAAGATTACCATGGAGCAAGCATGGTCCGACATCGCTAGGATCAAGATAACCAGGGAGCAAGCATGGCACTACATCCTTGGGATCAAGATTACCATAGAGCAAGCAGGGCCCTACATCCCTAAAATCAAGATTACCATGGAGCAAGCATGACCCTACATTGCTAGGATCAAGATTACCATGGAGCAAGCATGGCACTAAATCTTTCGGATCAAGTTCACCATGGAGCAAGCATGACTCTACATCACTAGGTTCATGATTACCATGGAGCAAGCACTGCCCTACATCCCTAGAATTAAGATTACCATGGAGCAAGCATGGCGCTACATCCTTAGGATCCAGATTACCATGGAGCAAGCATGGCCCTACATTGCTAGGATCAAGATAGCCACGTAGCAAGCATGGCACTAAATCGCTAGAATCAAGATTACCATGGAGCAAGCATGGCCCTACATCCCTAGAATTAAGATTACCATGGAGCAAGCATGGCGCTACATCCTTAGGATCCAGATTACCATGGAGCAAGCATGGCCCTACATCCCTAAAATCAAGATTACCATGGAGCAAGCATGGCCCTACATCCCTAAAATCAGATTAACATGGTGCAAGTATGACCCTACCTCCCTAAAATCAAGATTACCATCCCTAGGATCATTGCCATGGTGGGAGTAGGGCACTATTTCCATAAGGCAGACTGCCGTGGAGTGGCTGGGCTTTATGTCACAATACATACAGGCCTATTCATGAAATTCCTCACAAAAGTGTTGCACGCGGCTGGCACACAGCGTGCCCGTGCGAATGTCTGCGCCAGCCGCGTGCGATAAAATCAATTTCCGCGCACAGCATATTCATGGATTCTCGCCTCCAAAAGCAGAAGTGGCGCAGAGTGGCGCAGCGACCCTGCAGCAGCGCCAGTTACGCCCCCAAGAACGCCCTTGCGCAAGGAAAAGCCATCAAGATCGCAAAACCATCGCAAAGGGCTGCGCCAACCCTGTACCAGTTTACCGGACTGGCAAACAGCAAACGCAAAGCGGGGAACGTGTATTACGGGTTTCGGGAACACGCGTGCGCGAGAAGTCTCACACGCAATCTGGCCTGGGGGAGCGTGTGCGTGTATTTCAGAGGTGCGCGAGAACTTTCACACGCGATTGGCCTGGGCGCCTGTATTTCAGAGGTGCGCGAGAAGTTCCACACGAGATCGGGCCTGGGGGAGCGTGTGCGTATATTTCAGGAGTGCACGCGAAGTATTACACGCGAATGGCCTGGGTGCGTGTATTTCAGGGGTGCGCGAGAAGTTCCACACGCGATTGTCCTGGGCGCATGTATTCCAGAGGTGCGCGAGAAGTTCCACACGTGATCGGGCCTGGGGGAGCGTGTGCGTGTATTTCAGGGGTGCGCGAGAAGTTCCACACGCGATTGGCCTGTGCGCGTGTATTTCAGGGGTGCGCGAGAAGTTCCACACGTGATCGGGCCTGGGGGAGCGTGTGCGTGTATTTCAGAGATGCGCGAGAAGTTCCACACGCGATTGGCCTGGGCGAGTGTATTCCAGAGGTGCGCGAGAAGTTCCACACGCGATTGGCCTGGGCGCGAGTACTCCAGAGGTGAGCGAGAAGTTCCACACGCGATTGGCCTGGGCGCGTGTATTCCAGAGGTGCACGAGAAGTTCTACACGCGATTGGCCTGGGCACGTGTATTTCAGAGGTGCGCAAGAAGTTCCACACGCGATTGGCCTGGGCGCGTGCATTCCAGAGGTGTGCAAGAAGTTTCACATGCGATTGGCCTGGGCGCGTGCATTCCAGAGGTACGCGAGAAGTTCCACACGCGATTGGCCTGGGCGCGTGTATTCCAGAGGTGCGCGAGAAGTTTCACACGCGATTGGCCTGTGCGCGTGTAGTCCAGAGGTCCGCGAGAAGTTTCACACGCGATTGGCCTTGGCGCGTGTATTCCAGAGGTGCGCGAGAAGTTCCACACGCGATTGGCCTGGGCGCGTGCATTCCAGAGGTGCGCGAGAAGTTCCACACGCGATTGGCCTGTGCGCGTGTATTCCAGAGGTGCGTGAGAAGTTTCACACGCGATTGGCCTGGGTGCGTGTATTCCAGAGGTGCGCGAGAAGTTCCACACGGGATTGGCCTGGGCGCGTGTATTCCGAGAAGTTTCACACGCGATTGGCCTGTGCGCGTGTATTTCAGGGGTGCGCGAGAAGTTCCACACGCGATCGGGCCTGGGGGAGCGTGTGCGTGTATTTCAGAGATGCACGAGAAGTTCCACACGCGATTGGCCTGGCGCGTGTATTTCAGAGGTGCGCGAGAGGTTCCACACGCGATTTCAGCAGGGTAGGTGTATTTCAGGGCTGCGCGAGAATTTTCACACGCGATTTCAGCAGGGTACGTGTATTTCAGGGGTGCGCAAGAATTTTCACATGCGATTTCAGCAGGGTACGTGGATTTCAGGGGTGCGCGAGAATCTTCACACGCGATTTCAGCAGGGTACGTGTATTTCAGGGGTGCCGGGGAGTCCTACATGTGATTTGGCAGTGTGGGTCCTCCCAGGTGTCCCCTGTACACCCTCCACGGCCCCTGCAGGCAGCCCACACCACAGGGGACTACCCTGTATCCCTGGTCATGTCCCGCAGGCAGCCCACCCAACATGGGCATGCCCCCCAGCAAAGGCACATGTCTCCTTGCACTACTGATCACCAACTCATGTTCCCTTGCACCCCCACCCCCAGCATTGCGGGGCACCTGCCAGCAGGCCCCCACTCATGTCGTACTCATGTCCCCCTGCACCCCCACCCCCCAGCATTGCGGGGCACCTGCCAGGAGGCCCCCACTCATGTCCCACTCATGTCCCCCTGCACCCCCACCCCCCAGCATTGCGGGACACCTGCCAGCAGGCCCCCACTCATGTCCCACTCATGTCCCCCTGCACCCCCACCCCCCAGCATTGTGGGGCACCTGCCAGCAGGCCCCCACTCATGTCCCACTCATGTCCCCCTGCACCCCCACCCCCCAGCATTGCGGGGCACCTGCCAGCAGGCCCCCCACTCATGTCCCACTCATGTCCCCCTGCACCCCCACCCCCCAGCATTGCGGGGCCCCTGCCAGCAGGCCCCCACACATGTCCCCCAGCCAACATGTCATCACAATCTAGATCCCTGGCCCTTATGGTAAGCCTCCAAATGCCAAACACCCACTTGAGTATTGCATCCACCCACTTAGAAATGGCAATGACATGATAGAACCCCAATAGCAAGTTTGGAAATGAACACATGGCCCTCACATACACCCAATGGGTGTCAGTGAATCTCAAAACCCATATCATGATATGCATGATACCAATGAGATGATACTACACATTGAAGTTTGATGAAAAAAATGTATTAAGAACTGCATAAATGGAATTAAAAAATAAACAAATTACAATGTGAATCAAAAACCAAAAGCAGCATGTCCATAAAATAATGAAAAACGACAAATCATAATCCAAAGGAAAGGTGTCCAAAGTCACAGTTCAAGAAAGTAAATCCAAGGTAAAAACAAAACCGAAAACCAGTGCTCCATGTGTAAATCCAAAAAAAAAAAAATCCATCAGTCAACTATATACAGATAAACACACCAGGGTCCATGATCCCAACTGAAGAAATGAAACCTACATAAAAATACTATCTAATAAAATAAAACTATATACAAAAATGTGGCCCATTGTCCATAAGGTCCAAAATAAATAAAAAAGCAAAGGAAACCTACACTAACTACATAACTATTTACAAGGGCAGCGGGCTAGTCCGACGGCTCACTGGTTGTTGTCATGGGCCAGGGCATCATCGAACTCCTGTTCAATGGCTTGGAGGCGGGCATGTTCCCTGGCCACGAGGTCCCGCAGGGATAATGCAGTGTCCATCTCCAACTCCCTGCGAAGACCCTCGAGGCACTCAGCCCGCCACAGCGCCCTCTGCATGGAGTTCTCCGCCCTGACTATTGTGAGCCGTTCCTCCTCTGCCCGCTGCCGCTCCGCACCTATCTGCTGGCCCAACCGCTCCCACACGGAAGCCACTCCCATTCCAGGGTTCTCCTGCCCTCCGGCCGATGCCTGCACCCCTGATGTTGATGGCCCCGAGCCATGATGCCTCCCATGTCGAGCCTGCCGCTGCCTCCGACACAACTGCCTGTGCCAGCACGACGACATCCAGGCTGATGGAAACCACCGACGCCGTCGTGCACGTGCCCTGCCCGATGATGCCGTCACATCCTCTATCTGCTGGGGTCCAGTTGCTGGTGTGTCCACCCCTGCTGGACCTCCGACTCCCGACTGTGGCAGGGATGGGATCCCCACCGAGGTGGCTGCATTGGTCGGGGCAGGTCCACAGGGGGCTCTGCTGGCATCTGGGCCGGAATACGGCATGGAGTACGACTGGCGCATAGCCTCCACAGAGGAGGAGAGGGTCGCCAGAGTGCCCGACACATGTACGAGACCCCCGACCATGACCGCTCCCAACTGGGCCCCCCCGGGAAGCACGCACCTCATCACGAATGACAGCCGTGCGCAACGCGACACCAATCAGGACCTTCTCCATACGGCCAGGGGTCCCCTCGTCCGCAGGTGGAGGGGAGTCAGATCACATGGACATCCCCCCTACCTGCAGACGGGCCTGGGATGGGGCATCCTTGCTGGTGCATGGTGGTGCAGTCACAGTGTCAGGGACAGTGACATGCACAGGCACCTGCGCTGCCTCCTGCCCCTGCCCCTGGACTGCACCACTTGCACCACCAGGGATGCCCCCACCAGGCCCCATGTCCGGCTCAGTAGCGGCCTCCTCCTCCTCTGTGGAAACCACCAACCTGGATGGCTCCACACCATCTTCCGCCGTTGCAAGCCCCTGTGGGGGCTCACCCACCCCCTTCCGCTGCAGCCGTGGGGGCATCCCCGCCGCTTAGCTCCACAGCGCCGTCTCCGTCCTCTTCTTCACTTTGCGCTCTGTAGAGGGAGACATAGAACACAAGCATCAGGGTACTGTACAATGGTCCGCTAGACAGGAAGCAATAGCAGATGAGCGGCACTGTCAAAGATCACTTCCATCATGTCCCTCCACAACACATGGGTCAGTGCAGGCAAAACACATGCAGTAACAGGCATGGCACATGCTATGGACATAAGCAAACATGTCCAAGGGACTCTTCAAGCATACAATGTTGTTTTTGGACTCCCATGCATCATGGGTCATGCCTATCACATGCACACACTTCAACGTACTTTCATCCATCTGGACTCGTACACCCCAAACACAGTGGATGCAAGGATAACTAGGCTGCATCAGTGAATCTGAAGATTGTCACAGACATGTATCATGCATCCATGGCATTCACAAGTCACAGACACGCAGGTCAGAAACACAGACATGGACACCATACATGTACATGGCATCAGCACCCATCCCTCACCCACACCCATGTCCAGGAACAGAGACTGGCATGCTCTCATGTGTCCATTCCGCATAGGGCTCCCTATGTTACATTTAAACACATACACCAACCGTGTGCTTCACACATTACTGGTCTCACATGCATGACCATGATGTCCCTGCACACACACACGTGTACATGGCCTATGTCACACATACAGGCAAGTATCAGACAACCAGCACGCTGCAACATGCCCTGTCTCACACAGCAATGCTTGGCCACTTACCACTCGACTCCAGACGGGTCTGCCACTCAAGGATCTGGGCATGGAGCGCTGGGCGTACGCGTTCCAGGACCCTCAGCTGGATGGTACTCATGCTGCCCCGGCCCCCCTCCACGAGGCGCCGGGCCTTTATGAGGGTCCTGGACCTGAAGTCCTCCCAGCGCTTCTTGACTTGCTTGATGTTGTGGGTTGCCACCCCCTCAGCGTTGATGGCAACCACAAAGTCGTCCCAGATCCTGTCCCGTCCTTCCTTGTCGGCGCGTGGTGATCCGAAGAGGGCATCATAATGCCCCAGGATAAGCTCCACCAGGACACCAACTTCCTTCTGACTGAAGCTGGTGGCCCTCTGCCCCTCTGGCTGGGGGTCGCCAGTGGTCTCGGATGGTGTTTCCCCCGACATGGTGACCCCCGAGGCAGGCGTGGGTGGGCAACTGGGTCCTGGGGCTAGGCTGTGGAGCGATGGTATCCCAGGCGGGAGTGTTCTGTTCCAGCAGGGGTGGACACAGCAACTGGACCCCTGCAGATGGCTGATGTGCCGGCACCAAATGGCAGGGCACGGTGGCAGCAGGCAGCAGCAGATGGCTCGTGGGAGGCTGCTCGGGGCCCTGTGGGGCAGTAATTTGGCCTTTTGGGCAGGAGCATGGTCTTCCGTGTGCTTACGCGTGGCCAGCTTGATATGGAGTGATTTGGCACGTGAAAATTCTGCACATCAGCGTGTGAATCGAGGAAAGGCCCTTAGCGCGTAAGCGCGTCAGCACGCATACGCGATTCCATTGGACCAAAGGCCCTTAGCGAGTATGCGTGTCTGTGACGTATCGCGCATGGGCGTTGCATTTCGTGGGGTGCGGTGCGTGTGTTTTGCAGGCGTTGGGGTTCACACGCTATTACTTCACAGCGGGTGGGTGTTGGCTACGCGTTCTTCTACGCAAGGCAGACGGTGAGTGGTACCCTGCTCCCCCAGGCCCGATCGCGTGTAAAACCACCCGTGAGCCCCTGAAATACACGTACCCTGCTCCCCCAGGCCCGATCGCGTGTAAAAACACCCGCGAGCCCCTGAAATACACGTACCCCGCTCCCCCAGGCCCGATCGCGTGTAAAAACATGCGCGAGCCCCTGAAATACACGTATCCCGCTCCCCCAGGCCCAATCGTGTGTAAAAACACCCGCGAGCCCCTGAAATACACGTACCCCGCTCCCTGAAGCCCGATCGCGTGTAAAAACACCCGCGAGCCCCTGAAATACACGCGCCCAGGCCAATCGCGTGTGAAACTTCTGGTGAACCTCTGGAATACACGCACACGCTCCCCCAGGCCCGATCGCGTGTGAAACTTCTCGCGCACCTCTGAAATACACGCACACGCTCCCCCAGGCCCGATCGCGTGTGAAACTTCTCGCGCACCTTTGAAATACACGCACACTCTCCGCCAGGCCTGATTGCTTGTGAAACTTCTCGCGCACCTCTGAAATACACGCACATGCTCCCCCAGGCCCGATCGCGTGTGAAACTTCTCGCGCACCTCTGAAATACACGCACACGCTCCCCCAGGCCCGATCGCGTGTGAAACTTCTCGCGCACCTCTGAAATACACGCACATGCTCCCCCAGGCCCGATCGCGTCTGGGACTTCTCGCGCGTGTAGAACTTTGACGCACATTTTTTTCCTGCACAGGAATGCTACCGCCTGCTTTCGTGTGGTGGACATGTATGGGCCTGTGCGCGTCTTTGGCCGTGCGCTGTTTTTCCCTATTCGATTCCATGAATACCTGTTGTAGGCGAGCGTGTGGGCGTTCTGCGCACTTGCCTCCTGTACTTCCCCCCGTGACGCCCACATTTTCACGAGTTGTTCCCCATTCTGCGTGTAACGCCCCGTGTTACGCCTACTTTTGTTATGTGCGCCGTGCTATGTGCAAATTCACTGTGGCCTTATCGCACGGCGTTCGATGACCTGTGCGCCAGCGTGCGCCAGCGTGCGCCGCGCATTTTTTCAGCGCACATCCCACATTTTGCGCGTGCACGGACTTCCATGAATAGATGTGCGATGCTTTCTGTGCGATAATCGCACTTGCACTGCGATTTTCGCTATTTCTCTGCGAATCACACGTTTTCGCATGCGTTGTCTCATTTTTTCGGCGCACATTAATTCCATGAATCGGCCTGATAGTGTGAAGCAAGAAGCATGGTGGGTTATATAACCCTGAGACCATTTCAGAGATTAGAGAATTTTGAGGAAAGACTAGTATTTCCCTCGTTAGGCCCTTAAAACACTGAGTTAACTCACCCAGACACTATTTTCCTTACATTGCTCCCGACATAAATATCCTGTTTTGTTATATTAAGATCCCTTTACCTTATAGGAGTTTATCCCAAATCGCTGAGGGCCATACATTGGTGAAGGGTCATTATCCCAGAATAATGACCCCTTCCCAAGGTCTATAAGGCTATTAGCACATAGTAGTAGTAGCAATACATGTTTTGGAGTTTTGGTGGTGAAGTGAAAAATATTACTTTAATTGTGAGTAAATTAAATAGATACAATGAGTTAGTAAATTAGATGTGGTTAATGTTGTGGTATTTAAATAAAGTTCTCTTCATAAGTAAAGCATTTTAATTTTAAACTTGGTTAAACTGGAGCGGGTTTACCACAGGCATGCATTAGGTGTCAAGTACAACTAAACAGTTTCTCTATAGGAAAATTAAGGGATGTTTATATATTTTCGCTTTCTCTTGGGTGAGATAAATTGAATGTTGCAGCCAAAAAAAAGGTTCTCCCAGAGAGGAAGTGTCTTGAGAAATTAAATCTTGACTGTAAAGTGCATTGTTATTTCCGTGTCTTCTTTCGAAGTCAGAATGTTCAGTAGTTATTGACTGTGTTCTGAACATTCGGATTGGCTGAGAGGAGGTCAATAACGATCCCTATGTTCCAATAAATCTTACTTGGACTTGATCCCTGACTCGTGCATGTGTTCTGCGGACTGTTGAAGGTAGAGGTGTTATTGTGCAGAATTCTGCAGATCATATCACAACACATACAGCCCTGCGACTCTAGCCCCTGTAAGTGCTTCTTGGAGAAAGAGAGCACTCCACTGCAGTCCTCTCTGCTTCAGCAGGACTGAAGAGCGATGGGTGGAAAATAATTGGGTGGGGTCCGTGTAAAGTCACAGGCCAGGAACTAGAACCTGTGAAGCATGGTCTGTGCATACAGGCTCTATGCGATTTCATCAAAAACTGATTATGCTCTTGAAGTTCCACTATTGTAAGTCGACTTTTTGCATTTTTTTACATATAGAGGACCTACATCAACCTACAAATAAAGGACCTACACCACCTTACACACAGATAGCCTGCTTCACCTTAAAGCACTTGAAACACTTGTTTATATGCGCGCTATAAATAAAATATAATTTATCATATCATCCTACACACAGATGGGCTACATCATGCCATCTCGTGGGGTTACTCCAGTGTAGTCCTGAGGTGGACCTGCCATTCGGTGCCCCATTCCACTTCGCAAGTCCACCATCGTAGAAGCCTGTGTCCGCAGTTGTGCACCCTTCTTACAGTGAAGTCTTCATCCCCACATGGCACAGATGCAAAGCCCTTCCAACCACTAAAGTCCCACCATGCGCAAGTCCATTCCACTATGCGCGCGTCGGTTCCGCCATGCGCACGTCGGTTCTGTCATGCGCACGTCGGTTCCACCATGCGCGCGTCGGTTCCACCATGGGTGATGCATTCTGGCAGTGAAGTCCTTATTCATTGCTTCGCTCTCGGCGATGCCACTAGGACAAGGTGCAGGCTCGGAATTACGATAGGGCAATACAGAAGTGCCAGCCCCTAATTCAAGCATGGCCCAGTTATTTTAGCCAGAAGGGACTCTTTTTTTAGCTAGCTTGAGCCAGTATCATAAGTTACTAGACTAGTTTCAACAAATGTTACTAAGCAAATATGGTTTGAAATGCAGTATTTACAACATACTTTACCAAAAACACCCCTTTGGGTAGCACTCACATAGTCTGTTCTGGACAGTAATGAATTGCAATGTGTGATTGTGGGCCAGTCCGGCCCAGGCAAAGAGCAGAACAGTCCCGCGCGCATCTCCGGGGTCAGTGCCCCAGGGTGCATCAGAGTCTCCTAAGCAAGAGGCGGCCATCTTGTTATCTGCGCGCCCCGCCCTTCCTGGCGCTAACAGACATCAAGCCCAATCGGAGCGGCGTCGAACCCAACATGTCGGGCTGTCTTTGTAGCCCTGCACAGAAAGGGGGTCACTGTTCGCTCGCCTGACCTCGTGCCAAGCATTCATTGGCATTTCAAAGAGCGCAGGAGCTGAGAATCACGGCGTTGACAAGGCCGGGACGTTCTCCGGGCCTTGCCGCCATCTCCTCGGCAGATAGGATCATGGTGCCGGACTTTCTCTGCTCAGACATACGTGCTCCACGGCCCCAGAACAGAGCGCCATTGATGGCTTTCATCTGCTGGGAGGAGTGTTCAGGGCACAGGTAGCAAAACACTTCTCCACACCCTTTCTCCCGACCCAGGAGTCTGAAAGGAACATGTCCCAAAGGGAGGCCACGCATGGAGAAGTGTGAAATAATGCTTCAAACAGTGGGATCAGAGTTACACACACGCAATGCACATTGGGCAGCATGTTCCTGATCCCTCTCTCCTGCTCCCCGGTTATCGTTCCCAGCCGTGGTCTACTCTGCCCAGCCAGGTGTTACTCTGCCTACCCCGCACAGCTCTGTGTTACTCTTCCAATAGCCACACATTGCTTTGTGTAACCCTGTGTAACTCGGACCCTGGTCCCATGTCGGGGCATTTCAACTATTTCAATAGAAATTACCCCACCACTTCTGGCTGTCAAAAAAAAAAAATGAATATCTCATTTAGGGTTTCAGCATCCCACTCGCTGCCTTTCTTTGTTCTGCCGTGTAGAGGCAAATACATCTGTGGCATGATAACCTGCAGCTAGTCATCCATTCCCACCATTGCTTTATCTAGGAATGAAGCTGCACGGGGGGTGGGGCGGGAGCTGATGGTATGTGCATATTCCTTAAGGAGGCATCAGTCTTCGCTAACTAAAGGCTGTGTCACTTTAAATGTGTACTTGCCTGCCAAAAACAGAGCCCTACATGAGGCATTAACTTATCACAGAGATGCTTTTCCCTTTGGTGGGGGCAGTGAATATGGTTGGAGATTAATGAAGCTCAAAGTGGGGGTAAAGTTATGCATCCTCCATGATAAATCTAAGGAAATCATCCATCGAAGATTGCATTAGGAAACACCTCAATTGTGGTCTATGCACCAGAGAGCCGCCTCAGACAGGTTTTCCCAGCTGCAGTCAATGGGACATCCACACATTTTTAAATGGGCCCCCAGTGGCCCCATGCTTCTTCAGCCAGCCCTGCTCTGACCTCCTCCACATTATGCTCCTCAGCTCCCAAGCTTCCCCCTACGTTTCTCTGCCCACTCCTCCATCATGCAGCGCCTGCCCTGTGCTACTCGGTGCACGCCTGCATTACTTTGCCAAGATCTGTGTTGCGCTGACATCCATGTCCAATGACCATTGACCTATTCTAGGTGTCTCTAGGCTGCCCCATGGCATTTAATGCCCATTTACCTATTCTAGGTGTCTCTAGGCTGCCCCATGGCATTGCGATGTTGCGCGTCACCAACATCAGCGCCGTAGATAGGATCAGTGTCACACAGCGGGTAAAAGATGATTCGCTGCATAGTCACAGTATTACCACCTTCGGGTGCCCCTCTATCTGTTGAAGACTTACATGGTGCGGGCGGGCGGCTCTCCAATCATGACACGGAGCCGAGGTGACATGCAACTATTCTTTATTCGATACACCCGGCAACTGCCGGAAACCCGTGCCCGCCCTTCACTAACCCCAACGTCATGTCCTTTCCTCATCCGCGTGCGTGGGCCTCAACTAGGCCCTGCCCACATAACGATGTGGACTCGCGGACACTTTCCCTCTACCCAACCACCTCCTCCAGCCTGCCCAGGACCCAATGCTAGAATCTACGAATCTGGGGACTTCCCATAGTATGTGCAAGGTGCCCTCGTTCCTCTTGCATCGTAAACACCACGTGCCCTCGCCCTCCCGCACCTGAATAGAAGCGTGCGCGTATGATATGTTCTATGAAATATCTTTAGCTGGACCAGGTGCCCTGCTCGACTTTGTCCAATTAAGACCAGTTTTGCCCCGACAGGTGCATCTTTTCCTTACTGAGAACAGCAGGTCTTATACTGTCATTTTCTTCTCAGTCGCCATTTTGATTTTCTCTATGCTTTCGTATGATCTACCTTCCCGTTTCCTGCCAAGCACCTGGTATCCAGTCCATATTAACAATACTGTATGTAGCCTTGCCCAGTCACTTTGCCTACCCCATCTCTGTCGATCTATCGCAGTCACAACCGGGTTTGGACTGCCTGAAACCCCAACACAGGGAGTCTGAATAGAATAGGGTCTGGTAGAATTCTCTGCCTGCATTAAATGCAGAACCACTTCTGGTTCCAGAGCAGAACCACCTCTGGTTCTGGAAGCAATTCAAGACCTTCCTCTTCACCTCCACTTTATCTCTTCCTCTCCCATGCCGATTCCCGTCTGGTCCACGCACTGGTCTCCTGGCCACCCTCTGAACGTGGGCCCAGGTACTTGCATGTCCAGCTGCCCCTACCTTGCACTGCCGCCTGGCTCCCCCAGCACTTGTGGTCTGTATCTGTAACCCTACAGCCCTCTCTCTGCGCACTTAAGAGCCACCCGTTGGCTGCACGTTCCTTACCTGCACTGAGCCACCAGCTGGCTGCACTTTTGATTACCTGCACTTCTCCACCCCGCCCCCTTTTTTGTCACTTCTCCCCATCCTCTCCCCGCACTTGCACGATCTGAATGACACGGGGCCTAGTAAGAATGATGTTTTGTCTTCCCTCTGCCCCCCCGCACCTAGAAACACCTGTGTACAGGCGCGTTATAAATGCCATATCATATCATATCATGACAATCATGTATTATAACCAAAGGAAATGAAAAGGGCGTGGATAGAAATGCTTGTGCTAGTCCTTCTTGACCACCTGGGAGCTCTTCTTGGTAGTATTCCGTTCCATCCTTTTTCGCTCTAGCTCATCGATGCCTTCACAGAAGGCAACAAACCATACGCAAATCAATTGGGACCCCTGTACCCTCATGCAAAATGTAAGCTCAAACTGCTAAGCTGCGCCTCTGCGGGGAACAATCGGAGAGATGATTCGCCCTTGTTGAGTCTCATCAGGGATTTCCTGGGCAAAGCATCCGTTTGGCGTGCCGGACTTGGGCAGTTGTCCAAATACACGAGGGATGTCCCCTACGGTGATAGGAACTGGGGAATTGTTTTAACTATAAGCAAGACCGCGCATTGCAACAGAGCTTCGAATCCCGGTTCCGCGCTTAGAAACTGAACTCAGGTACGGTATTAGGCACATTATAAAAAAACAAATAAATAAATAAATATTACACAGAAAAGGGGTTCCTTCCAGAAATGCGCATACAAGCTCTATTTAGCAATTTTTATATGTTATGTTACTTGCCATTTATATAGCACCTTATGTATCATTGGTATGATCTCAAAGCGCTGGTAGGTTGAACGCCCTCGGGAACCGCAGTTCAAGTCAGGAGAGAGAGAGGGTGTCATATGGTGCGTGGGCGCACCGTATATGTGTGCAGACGGGGTGGTTGTTGCATGATAGCTGCTTCTTAGCGGTAGGTGTGGTGCTGAGAAAGTCAGTTGGATGTGTTCAGTCTGGAGGGTGGACACCCAGACTGAGTTCTGGCTGCGTTAGGCCTGAGGAGACGCCTAGGCTAGCCGGTATGTGCTCAGCTAGCTGTGTTTTATTAGGATGAGGTGCTCGTGGGCTATATATGAAATGTATTCAATTAGAACTACATTATTCTGTACACTAGAGATGTCTTGAATCAATCAAGCAGAGCTTTTAATTTTCAGTCAGTCAGAACTGCTTTATTTCGCCACTGGGCCATAAAAGCTTACAAATTCATACAATTAGATAATAAGCCGATGCAGTTTGTAAACACATCAGATACATAACCCGCGACTTTTAAAAGAGCAAGGAAGAGCCATCTATAACGCAGCTCTACATCTGGAATTTCTATTGGATAAAGTGCAGTGCAATACCAGCACATGACAATTTACAAGCATATCACATGAATACATAACACACAACAATTTAAAGCCATCTAAAACCTAGGTCGGAATCTAGGACTTCCATTTGGTAAAGTACAGTGCAATGCTGACACATAACCGTGACATCATTCAAATTCATACAGTTACGTATACCCTTGCTATTACTAAATCACAGGATAACAATTTGACATAACATACAACTTAAAACCTACTTCAACGTCTCATAGTTATAAAAATTAAAGGGCAGAACAGTACGGTTATTTCAATCTCAAATTCCTTGTCTACATTCCCATCGCTACATCAAGGCAATCGGCCAACAACAGACGCCATAGAGCAATGTTCTTTTTGTGTCTTCTCAACCACGCTCTGTGTACTACTTGGCAACAGTACAGACCACAGCTAGATTGCCAGTATCTAAGTAGGTAGCCAAGGCCAACTCCACCCACCGAATGCGGTCCTGCCTAAACAACGGTACTAGATCTTTCCCTCTAAGGTCCCAATAACCCTTGCAAAAAAACAGAAAATGGGCGATTGGCTCCCCCGTTGCTTCACACATTGGCCAAGCCACTCTGCGATCCCCTTTCCAGTCTTTGGTGAACAGGCCCACTTTCAAAGTGTTAATAATGACCTCATTAAAGAGGCTTTGCACAGAGCAGGGGCTCAATATGTCCAAATAGGCTTTAAAGCCAAAGTCGGCCTTGTTTGTTAAATACTTTCTACCGATAGTGAGTTTTTTACTGGCTGCCACCTGTGATGAATCCAATGGACATCAAAGGATTCCCCGGCAGGAATCTCCTCACATGTGGCCAGGGGATGGCAGCCAGTGGCAGGAGTCTTGCTAGGTCTGGAAAAGATCTGGGGCTACACTAATGTCGGGACTGTCGGGACTCAGGGCTAGCTATAGCCTTTTGGTTGTAGCTCCTGAGCTTCTATCAGGTGCTACAACCAAAAGACCTGGGGATATAGCCCCCTCAGCCCCCCCCCCCGTACCCTCTAGCAATGCCTCTGGCAGCCACTCCCTGCTCCTGACCCTGAGGATGCTGGAATGAGGGAGGATCACCTTGGAGAAGACAACTTCCGGGAGACGTCATGACTTCATTGGATGACGCACAGTATTCCCCCCTTTCCCATGAGGAAGACACTCTAACCCCCAAGATCTTAATGGCCTATTGACAGCTGACGATTCCCACCTTTAGAGGAAATCAAGTGACCTTTTCTTTACACTATTCTGGTCAGGCCCCCACCTTTGATTCAGACACTTTCAACTCACACTCAACACATTTTTGTTTCTAATATGTTTTCATGTGAAACCTCTGAGAAAAACCATCTAAGAGGTAAAAGACCCATGACAATCATGGACTCAACCTCTCATAACCACCCAGGTACTGAGACGACGAAGAAGGAGGAGGACGTTTGTGCAAAATGACAGAATCCTGAAGTACAACATGCAGAATAGTTGTTTCTCCAATCCCTCGGTGCGTGGAACATTTCAACATGTGAACTGCACTGTTGGAGAGAGGAGCGCAGGAGAGGACGTTAAACCTTATGCTGAGGCTCACGAACCTGGGATGGCCGGCAGAGCAAGAAGAGAGAAGCCGCCTGTGAGCAAGCAGGGCATTAGAGATGCAGGGAAACGCGTAGGAGGTCCTGGCGGGTGAACTATTTGCAGATGCAGTGTTCAAAAGCCTGGGCTGAGAGGGAAAGTTGGCATGTGACCGCAGTGCCACTGGGGGAGCGACCGCACACTCCGGAGTGAAAAGTGGGTAAGGAGCCACACTGCTAAAGCATGGGCAGAGTCAAAGACACTGGACAACACCAGTGAGTCTACCCAAAGTAGCTGGGGGCCCCGGGGCGTTCCAACAAGCGTGCCAGCAGGTGTTTAAACAGAACAATATTTCCGATGTAGAAAACACACAACGCGTGTTTAAATGAAGACAAGACAAAGTACAAAAACCCCAATTACATATAGATGCATGAGATGTCAATGGTGGGGAAAAGTGATTCAATAAGACAAATGGTTGACAAGACAAAGCATAAAGGCAGACCCCAATAAGAAGAATGTTTGAATGCAGACAAGACAACACATAAGGGCAAACATCAATCAAGTACAGATGAATGTGATGTCAATGTGGGGAAGATGTTTCAGCTGAGCAAATGCTATCAAGCCATCACAGTGTATGCTTTTATGATATAAACAAAGAACCTTGCAAAACCATAAAAGAAGACCTGGCAGGCGAGTACACCAGGCAGTTGAAGTTGATAAAGATACCTGGCAGGGGGGTATACCAGGTGATCTAGCAACTTACAAGAACCACTACTGAAAGATTGTTAAAGAACTTAGTATTTACACAAGAACTTTTTGAGTCTAGCAAAGATAGGAAGGACCTGTTAACCAAAAAGACATTTTGTTCTATGAGACCAGTGAAGACATAGAGGAACCGTTATCTAAAGAGACACTTTTGCCATTCTATCTACAGCTCCAGGGGACAGGAACCACCCTCTGGATCCAGGGGTCCATACCTTGGAGAACATTTTCGTTTGAACTATTTTCGATAGTTTGGTTTAACACTTTTACCAGCATCAAGTTAAAGGCCTTTTCCTTGCACCCTTTGGTATTTTGTTTGTAGTGTGAGGGTCAGAATAGGATGTTTTGGAAACAAGGATGGCTTTTCAGTTAATGGCATCCTAACACAGACAGATCCCTAGTTTTTGGTTTCTAGGTAGAGAAGACCCTCTTTAGATAAGGGGTAGAGAGGTGTTTCCCTAATCCACTTTTCTTTAATAAATGTCTTTATCCAAAAACATGACAACTTTGTGTCCGGCTTTCATTTCCGACCCCTCACACACCATGGAGCTCTTTTAATTTTATTTTGAGCACAATTCCGCACATATTTTATGAAGTTCAAAAAAAAGACTTGCACAGAGACAGTGATACAACAGAAAGTGCTCAGGCACAATGTAGTCCAACCTACACTCAATACACATAAGAAACCAATGGTAGTTTAGACAAAAAAAAAGTAAAAATCTGCAATGATTTGCGAATAGTCCAGGGTCGAAGCGGACTGTTTTTCATCGAGAATTAGGACGCCTTCAAAGTCTGGGGCACAGGATCTTATGCCCCTTGGCTTTTGTTGATCCCTTGTTGATGTAGGCTTTGTTGGACTGTTACTCCATGCTCTCCATCTCTTCCCTCTGCACCAGAACTTTCCAGCGGCTTGTGGAGAGCCAGCTGCAGAAGCACTAGGCATATTCGGGGACTGCATTGGTAACGTTTCGTTATCCACAGCTGGAACAGTGAACAATATCTCCCCCAGTTAGACCTTGTTTCTAACACCTTGAGTGGCGCTGGGATGGTGGATAAACAAGCCATGTTTTTCCATGCTGGCACTGCCATAAAGTACCTGGGGTATCAAGTGGGTAATGGGGTCATCAGCCCCCCATGTCAGCCAGGTACAGGCCATCTTTAAGGTACACTTCCCGGAAAAGGAGATAACCTCTTTCTTAGAGCTGGTAGCGTACTGTCACTGGTTCCTCGCACCATTTCCATCTGGGGTGGTTATCACTGACTGACGTGTTCTCCAACAATCATCCCATGTATTGACTGTCACGCTGGGAGACTAACACTAATCACAGAGATGTGGACAAGCAAGCTGGACACATCCGCCTCATGGAAAGAAATCAAGTATACATATAATGAGACATTTCAATGGGAAACCTATAGGATATTGCATTCTACAGGATAACAAGTAGCTATAAAAAGTTTCTATGTGACTTATTTAAAACACAACTCCCTGAATCCCCCATCCATCGAATCCCACCCATCAAAATCCCTCCTCTCTCTCTCTCTCTCTCTCTCTCTCCCCACCCATCAAATCCCGCCCACCAACCCCTCCTCTCACTCCCCACTCAATGAATCCCTTTTGATCTCACTTAATGAATGGGGTTCTGCCCCCGTACCCCTCCCCTGAGAACCAGGTCACCCAATGTCCTGTGAGCTCACTCTCCCAACCCACCCCACCTCACATAACTGTTACCCCCTCCCCCTCCACATACCTCCTACTCCCTCCCCACCCCTACCACCATAGACTCCGTTTTCGTAGTCCTCGTCATTGCGCTCCACTTCCTGACACTAAGCACAGAACACTGGCTATGCAAAGCGAACTGTGCTTTCGTCGAGCCCTTGTTTGGTTTGTGCGCCATATGGTGGGCCATGTGATCAGTGATGTATATTCTGGGAAGACAGATTTGATAAATGCAGATCCCATACGTAATTTTAACTACTTCAATAACTCAGTTTTAGTTCAGGAAACTAAAATGACTACCGCACCATTGCAAAGTATGATGGTTGGAAGGTTTGAATGAATCATAACCTCTGATGTTGCACCTGGCAAACCCCCAGACCATCTTTTTAGAACCTGCCATGACACTACATAAGAGAAAAGAGCATATGCAACTCAGGTTTGGTCCCGACCCAAAAGGGGCAGTGTGGCCCAAAATGCTAGGTCACAACCCTTCTGCACGATATGGCCATATTTAACCATATCTAGATTATAAATCCATTTCTGCTCGCATCTTGTGAGGTTGCGATCCATATTGCCTCCTCTCGGGGATGGTTTGATAACTTGTATGACACACCATAATAAATCTGTGCATTTATGTTGTTGATGGATGTAATGGGCCACTAAGGGTTTATTATCAATTTTATTCCGAATGCAAGATTTGTGTTCACAGATTCTTTGACGTACCTGTCGTTTAGTCTTCCCTATATATACTAGGTTACAGGGGCATTTTATAGCATATACAGCCCATTTAGTAAGGCAATTGGTGAATGTCTTTAGCTGTACTATGGTGTTACGTAGTTGAATGCTTTTCATAGTGGTGGTCTGTGCACAGACTGAACATTTTCCACAACGATGGTGCCCCACAACTGGTGGTAGGCCCCAGAGGTGTGTCTGGGTGGTAAAAGCCGTGGGCACAACGGGATAAGTGTGGACCAAGGCATCCTTGATGTTGCATTGTCTTTTAAAGGCAAAACGAGGCATGGGAGGATTAAAATCCTCAGTTTTGACCATGTACCAGTGCCTTTTAATGATCTTTCTAAGATGGCTACTTATAGGGCTATATGTGCTGACACATGTTATTTTTTCTTCTTTGTGCCGGTGCATGGATTCAAGACTGGCGATCCTATTGCTATGCAGTGCTCTTTTATATGCACGGTGGACTGTCTTTTTCGGATAGCCTCTATCTTTTAACCTTATTTTCAAGTGTTTCCCATATTGTTTGTACATCTCAACTTGTGTACAGTTTCTGCGGATGCGCCGAAACTGCCCATACGGAAGTCCTTCTTTTAAGCTCAAAGGATGGTTGCAAGGCGGTGGCCACGGTGCTAAGATGCTCGAATACTGCTTGTTTTTGTAATTCTTGACAGCAGTACATTTAAAACATGTTTAGAAAATATAACAACTAGCCACTGCCACTTCATGTATCCCTTGGCTACAGACCTCAGGCGCGAGACCACAATGCTTTTAAAACACCATGTATAAGGCGCAAAGACTGCCGCTTTAGAACATCAAAAGCCGAGTATATTTAATTACAGGCTTCTAGAAATTTATAACAATATGTGGCCCATAGTCCACGTGTAAATAACAACAGTAGCAAAAGGGCAAAAAAAGATTGACAATTATTTTTTAACCTTAAACCTGGATATTAAATGCCCCAATATATCCATTCATTAGCGTGCTCTTTCCCTTTGATTTAGGCAGCACCACAATTACAGGAATAATAGTCCATGTCCTGCCTCTGAATGGTACCAGGTGGAATTCAGAAAAATAAAGATCGACTTCGAAGACAAAGCTACAGAAGTTGCTAACTTGTAAGTTTTTTAAGCTCATTAAATAAATTGTCTGTATCAGCAAGAACATAACACTAAGAAACTGTTGTTTCTAATTAACCATAGGAACCAAGACCAGGGATGGTAATTCCTTGCCACATCCGAGAGTCTGACCAAGCTCAATAGTCCAAACTTCAGTCTATGGACCATAGGTGGGTTTAGTGTGTGTGTCTAGAATAGTATAACCTAGCCATCGCCTTGATCCAATCCAGTTGGGAACTACAACTCTTTTCTATCTCCTTTTTTATACACTAATACATGTACATTTATCTTTTTAGATGTGCTTGTGTGCCCAATGGGGAACAAGAATAATCTACCAAAAGTAACCGTTGTCCTGAAGATGGCCCAATATTCATCTTTGTGACCACTGTTGACAGAGGTGGTACACTATAACGGGCCGAAACATATGTCGACTGCTTAAGGGAAAAGCTAATGTTTTTTTCCCATGTCATGAATGCATATTCTGATTTACTGTTATGCACAAAGTTTTTTAAGTTCTAGCATTCCCCTGTTAGAACAGATGAATGATGACTAAATGGTTTGATTGAAAATGTATTTAGTTTGTAATGTTTTTTAAGGTATTTTTACGATTATTAAAGAGATAGAATTTTTGTATTCAGTTGCATTTCTGTGCAATTTTTCCCAACAAGGCGAAAACCTTACTAACAAAGTGTACAGGTTAACCTTTATCTTCACCCGTGATCTATACAGGACTAAAAGAGAGGGGTAGTCGATCTGTTTCCCATAAATTTCCTTCACAGAGCATCCCTTCCTACAGTTTTGACCCCCCGTAAACAAAAAATAGGGATTACCCATTCATACATACCAACGACAGAATATACAGTTCAAATGTTCAATGTTAATTCTAAATGTCTCTTAAGGAGTGCATCAACTGTAGAAGCTCGGGCCCCTCTTGGGGAGTTTACAGGATTACTTGTTTCCTTGCAAAAAACACAGACATTGACTATAGGAAAACACAGTGGTTATATTTACAAAATCACACAGAAGGGCTTTACATTCATCTTAAGTAGTGCGGCTGAATTACCATACAGGTCCTAAGTCCAGGAGTGGAAGTGCAGGGAACAAGAATAGGGGTATTAGTTAAGAATCAGGTAAAGGTACCGTGTTCCCCGTGTGACTTGTAAACCAAAGTGAAACCAGCAAGCGAAAGAAAGCGCACAAAAACAAAAAAACCTACAATATCATGTACAATTTTTTATTTTCATGGTTAGCAACATCTTTACATTTTCAATTGAGATTTAAATGACTTGTGCCATTCACATTGCAAAAAGAAATGCACAATTCTAGTTTTCAATGAGTCATTGGGGAGTAAGGTACAGTATTATTCAAAATCAACAAACTGGACCAAATCAAATCGGGTCACTCCAAGGGTCAACTAGGGCAAATCAAATAGGGTCACTCCAGGCGTGCCCTTCCCCATCCAGCACATCCTCCTCCTCCTCCTCTCTTACTGACTCTTCTGTCTCCCCCAAGTCCAATGAAGGGTTGCAATGGAAGAGGTATTTGTATAAAGAAGCAGTGGCGTCTATTCCTAACCAGATTGTACAATATATTTGATTTGCCGCACCTGAGACTGCTCCTGCTCCTACGGCTGTGGATGGGGCACCCAGGATCCCCTGCACAGTACAAGAAGGCTCTGAAGGCCGGGGTCCCGCTCCTGACTAAAATTAAGGATGAGGTGTTGGAGGCCAGGAAGGAGCCTGACAGGATTGCCATTCTGCATTTCCTGGCCAAGCTGTACCCCCTTTAGGGTGAGGAAAAGCTCCTGCTGCAGGCGGTGTGGGTCAACGGCATTCGCTCTTGCCTGGTGGATCACTCCAGAGGAGGCCGTTAAGGATGGGACCGATAGAAAGGGAGATGGGGCCTTGCGCAAGGCCTATGATGGCGCTCACTTGTCGATGCGATCCACCATATATTCTTCTTTGCGGCTGAAATAGCATTGGATGGCCTGCAGACTGTCTTGAAGGCCTTGCAGGAGGACTTTGACCCTAAGTCCCAGATCCAGGCAGTCTGAACGCAGCTGGAGTTCTTATCAGACTTGGCGTATGATGAGGTCAAAGCTGTGGCCATGACAATGGGTTCAGTTATTTCGTGTACACCTTCAAGACTGGCAGACGGACTCGCACCAGAAAGCGGCTGCCCTGATGATTCCCTTCAAGGGGCATACACTCTTTGGGGACTCGATAGAGGCTAAGGTGCACAAAGTATTTTGGGTGGATAAACATGCAGGAAAACTGCAAAAGACCTGGATCTGAAGCCTGCATCACAAAGTTCAGAAATGTTTAAGATGCGGACACCTCACTATGCTGCTCGCTGGCCTCGATGGGAGAAGGCCAGATGGGTCCCTAAGGGTGGGCGTCCATCCCCTGGGCACAAACAACAGACGTCCTGACACCAAGCTCGTGGGGAAGGCGTCTTCAGATGTTGTGGAAGCTTTGGGCTCAAATGTCCGGGGACCCTTGGGCGAACCAGACTGCGTGGTCGGGCTACCGTCTGGAGTTCAGCTCCCTCCCTGAACCCTCAGTGGTTGTCAGGACACCAATGCCCCGGAGTCTGGTGAAGAGATCAGCCATGCAGCGGCCTATCAAGTCTCTCCTCAAGAAGAGGGTGGTGATGGTGGTCCCACGCCGCGAGAGAGGCCAGGGTTTCTTATGCTATCATCTAGCCACAAAGGAAGGCTGCAGAGACTGATCACACACCGAGACCCTGACGAAAGCCCTCAAGTGACTCTCCCACTCGTACGTACCGGATGAACATATCCAGACCGGCAGACGCCCCTAGATAGACGTTGAACTGCGTCACATCTGGATAGGATTGATTGAAGGACAACATGCCCGCGCCTAGGAAAAACGTGAATGCTAGCGTGTGCCACACCTGGAGTTGTGAATGTTAGCAGACCCACACCTGGACGGATCTCTAAAGTCTAGCCTGCGCCGCATCTAGATAAAAGTGTGAATGTTGGCATGACCACACCTAGATGGAGTCCTAAACATTGGCCCGCGCCGCGTCTAGATGGGAATGTAAGGGCCAACAAGTGCCACACTCAGACAGAACTGTGAATGTTAGCATGGTAAAGGTCAGGTAACCCACTAACCAATATAAGCTCAAACTCTGCATACTTATCTCACTCAAACAACTCACACAACCATCTCTCGCACAACAAGCCGCACACACTTCACAACACTGCAACAACACATAAGCCGGAACAACAGCACACGCAGACTGACTCCGATCCGATACCCGCACCAAAGCTCAGCACCCGGTGTATACTGAGCTGAAGCTGCCAACAGAACACCACTCCTCTCACTATCCTACTTCCTCCTTCACCTTACTAACCCATCCCACCTTTATCATTTACAGATCCGCCTGAGCTCCTGGGAACCAATTCCGTTGGTGATTGTGCGCGGTACAAATACCTTTAACATTTAACATCTTCCTAGTCCCCATGCCAGGCAGGATGTTTCGCTTGATAATAGACCTCAAGAAGTTGAATCGTCACATCGATATCCGCCACTTCAAGATGAAATGCTTACAAAGGGTTATCCTTCTGGTCCAGAAGGGGGACTTCTTGGTGTCTCTCGACCTCCAGGATGCTTTGTTTCACGTACCGATCTGGCGGCGTCACCAGCACCTCCTTAGCGCATGGTGGGGGCAATGCATTAACAATTTACGGGCCCTTCGATTCAGGCTGAAATCTGAGCCCAGGATTTTGACCAAGATCTTGGCCTGTGGTGGACATCTAACATCTTCAAGGAGTCCAGGTCTTCCTGTACGTAGATGACTGGCTGCTGAAAGCGTCTTTGTACTTCAGCCTTTGGGTCCAGCTATGTCGGACGTGGCAGGTTCTCCAGGTTTTGATTATTTTAATCAACTGCAACAAGTCCGATCTGTCATCTCCCCTGGATATCCAGTTTATAGGGGCCCAAATTTGGATGCGGATGGACAGGGCTCTGTTGTCAAAGGACCGGGCCATCAACCTGATGAAGACTCTCAGGGCTCTGTTGATCTGAGTTTCTCAGATCCCTGGGACACGTGACATTGTGTGTCTTCCTGGTACCATGGGCCCGTACTTAATTTGCGTCCTCTCTTGGGTCATCTTCACCGGTACTGGAGGGAGGCCCAGCAGGACTTTGACCACTTTGTTCCAGTACTCCCCTCCCCGAGGAAGGATCTGAGGTGGTGGTTGCAGCCAGAGGTCCTCCTGAAGGGTTTACCCCTGCCCCAGCCCTGGCCAATCACTCTTACTACTGATGCCAGCTGAAAGGGTTAGGTGGGGGGGGCGGTTCAGGTGGTCCAGTCGTGCCAGGGAGAATGACTGAGCTGGGAGTCCTTGCAGTCATCCAAATGGAGGGAAATGGTGGCAGTTATTCAGGCCGTAAAGGCTTTGTGCCCTTGTCTGAGGTGGACGTCTGTGGTGTATTGGACAGCTCTGTCATATATCAATAGGCAGGGCGGTTGCCATTCTCAATCGGTGGGGTCCCTGGTAAGGTCTCTGGGGTTCTGGGTGGAACAGCCTCTCCTGTCAATCAAGGTAGTTCATATTATGGGTCTACACAACACTGTGGCAGACAGGCTCAGAAGGGTGTTCCCATCCTGGGACTGGGTGTTGAGGAAGGAGGTCTTCTGGGGTATCTGCATGAACTGGGGAGAGCCGTGGTTGGATCCTTTCACTTCCCCCAGACGGCCCAGTTCTGCTCCCAATTTCCTTGCCAAGGGTGGACGTGTTATCCATCCCATAGCTGAAGGGTCTTCTTTACTCATTCACTCCGCTACCCCAGGTTCCAAGGGTCTTGGTCAAATCAGGGACTCGAGGTGGTGGTGATTCTGGTCGCTCCTATTTGGCCGTGCATGGTCTGGTTTCCTTCTTGTTGTTGGAGGTGGTGGTGGAGCTGGTTCTTTATCTGCCGAGGTTTCCAGCCCCTGTGCTTCATGCTCGGAGAGGGGGGTGGATTTACATGGGGGGCTTGGAAGTTGAAAGAAACAGGTTGCGGGCCAAGGAGCTTTCTGTAAGTGTAGTGGATTCCATCCAGGCAGACAGACAGCCATCCATGGTGAAGTCATATTCTAGGCACTGGGATATGTTTCAGGGAAAGGTTCACTGGGGGCTCAAAGTTCAATTTCAGGGGTCTTACAGGTCTTGCAAAACCGTGTTGAACTGGGTCTGGCTGTATCTTGCTTTCCGACCCACTGGGCTGCTATCAGGGCCTTTTGTGGCTCCTCAGGTTGGGGGGCCGAGGACTGCATGTTGGTTTTCAGGCTCTTGAAGGGGTTTTCTTTGTGTAGCACTGTGGTGGTTTCCGGCAATCCTCCTTGGTATCTTCCCCTGGTGCTCAGAGCCCTGCAGCCGGCTCCCTTTGAGCCACTGGAGGATATGCCCTTGAAGATTCTCACCCTCATGACTGCTTTTCTTGTGGCCATCACTCCTGCCAGGAGGTTAGAGGAACTTTGCGCAGTTTTTTGTAGGCCGCCCTCTTTGATGATTCAGGAGGAGGCTCTCTTTCTCGGGTGTGATCGCCCTTTCCTGCCTAGGGTATCCTCTAAGTTTGATCGGTCTCAGGAAGTGGAGCATCCAGTTTTATTCCAATCTGGGCTGGGGGGGGCGTTGTCTGGATGTCCGTAAGGCAGTGTTGGTTCACCCGGACCATTATAGGCCTCCGAGGAAAGTGTACAATCTCTTCATCTCGTTTTGGGGCACTGGGGCAGGGATGCACGTCTCGGCTCGGAGTATAAGTTGGTGCGTCCGGGAGACTATTTTGCGGGCGTGTGAGGCCATAGGTGTTCCCCTTTCCCTCCGGGGTGCTGAGCAGGTCCACTAGGGCCATAGTTACCTCCTGGGAGGAGGCACAAGGGGTCTGGATTGAGGAGATTTGTAGGTCTGCCACATGGGCCATTCCTAATACCTTTAACCAGAACTATCGGATGAATTTGCATCGAGTGTTTGGTGGGGCCTTTGATTCAAGTGTTTTTGGTGTCAGGACCTCCCGAGTCACTTGACGCTTGTTTTTTTGTTGGCGGCTACATCCAGTAAATCTGGAGCTGAACTACGGCCGTGAATATTGCATTCTGGTACTTGCGGTCCTACGCAGGGTTGGATTGGCCCGTGGCCAGGCCGAAATCGGCCCTGGGGAGTGGGGGTTGGTTTCTGGCCATGCATGGGTCGGTTTGGAAGAAAAAAAAATTTTTTTTTTCAATTTAATTTTTTTTCAAAAAGCCTTTCATCCTTCTTAGGTCGATAAATGAGTACCAACACAGGTTGGGTAATATTGTATGCATATTTGTTCTATAAAAAAGAACTTAAGTGCTATACAATAACATTATCATTTGGCCTTCGGCGTCTGCTTGGATTCACAGTAATTTAGTGTACTTAGGGACAATACTATTTGATGCAACTTCCTGTTTTGTCAAGGGGTGAAAGGTCGTGTTTCATCGCTTCCCGGGATGTCACTTTGGTTTGGGGTCAAATGACATCACTTCCGGTGATGTCATCAGAGGTCAAGGGTCACAAGGAAAGGAGTGGGCCACTTTTTTGAGGCGAGGGGTGGGCCACTTTTCTTTGGGTGACTGGGTCTATTTCTTGTCTCAGTCAGACCCTGGTCCTAAGTCGATTATAGGAAACAGAAATGTACAAATGCCAGAATGATGAGGGTAAAAAATAGGGCTGGATGGGCTGCTGACAGCTGCCATGTGACAACCTAAGACCTTGCAAACTGTCTAGGATCAGTGTCACGCCCCCATGTATCCATCCCGGCCCCATGTCATTTGGGAGATGTGCAGGCAGTCCTGTTTTTGTTTACTTTTAGTTGTAGTCCTACATTAAAGAGAAAACAAACCTACAATTCCCAGAAGACAAAGGAAAAAACAGGAGTGGATGAGCATATCCCGACTGACATAGGGCATGTTGGCATTAACACTCCAGCTTAACCCGCTGAAGCACCTACCTGGCTGGGCTTTCCAAGATATACAATACATCGCCAGGAACGCGTCCAGAACACTGCAGCTTGGACCCTGCTTCATCTTTTGCACTGGGATCATGTAACACCTGCCCTGCGCAGAGGTGTAGGCAGGGTAGGGCCTGAGTGAGCAAGGCCCACCCACAATCTGTACATGCCCACTCAGCAGCGCTGTGTGGCCATTTACAGATGTTAATGTCACTGCGGTGTGCCCAACTGCATTAGCTTCAGGCCCCACTTGTTAGACAATCCTGGCTATGCCCCTGGCCCTGCTCTCTCTCTGCAATGGCGGCCTGTGGAATACCTTGATTTGCTGAAAGCCTCTACGTGGTCCACCTGTCCCGGTGTTCTTGAAGAAGAAATTTGAAAGATACCGGCCCAGGTGACAACTCAAGTCCAACTCCCTCTTGCTACTGAAATGTCCTCCTAGAGAATGAGACTAATGGGTGGTCTCACACTTTTGATACAGTGCCTAGAGGCCGGTGGGGTCTCCCATTGGGGACGAAGAACACCATTAACCTCTTTTAATGTTAAATAAAAGCTGAAGACATGCATCTTCTCCATCTGTTTCTGATCACCCCTCAGGACCACCATAGTCCATGTTCCCCCTAAATCTATCAGACCCAAGTAGCCACAACTTGCACTGAAAGTGCATTACGCCATAACACAGACTCAGAGACGCCTTCCAGCCACACTATGCGGATGATGGGGGAAAAGCTCAGCTGATGGGAGTTCTAAAAACCGTGTGTACTCCTCAATTCAAAGCAGCAAAGCGGATTATGGGGAAGAAGAAGTGTGGTCATGTGCTCCATTGGTTCCTTATGGGAGTGCTGATCACTTTTAAAGGGGCATGCTGTGTATTTATGAAGACTTGACTTTGTTAGGCCTGTGTACTTGGCAAATAAGTTGTGCGCCTTTGGTGGAACACGGAGTACAGCGAAGAGTGACCGGCTGAGGCTGGAGATCCCTGGAGGTAAATGTTAAATGTTAAATGTTGAAGGTATTTGTACCACGCACCGTCACCAACGGAGTTGGTACCCAGGCGCTCTGGCGGATCTGCAAATGAGAAGGTGGGATGGGTTAGTAGCTGAAGCGGGAGTAGGATAGTGAGAGGAGTGGTGTTCTGTTGGCGGCTTCAACTCGGTATACACCGGGTGCTGAGCTTCGGTGCAAGTATTGGATCGATGTCAGTCCTCGTGTGCTGTTGGTGTTGCTTATGTGTTGTTGCGGTGTTGTGAAGTGCATGCGGGTTGTTGTGCGAGAGATGGTTGTGTAAGATTTTGAGTGAGATAAGCCTGCAGAAATGCTGAGTTTTTTGTTAGTCGGTTGTATGAAGGTTAACAGAAGTTCAGAAATCTGTCTGAGTGTGGCACTCGCCAATCCTCCCAATTTCATTGGGGTGGGCAAATGGGCTACGCCTGGCGGGGTTTTGGTTTGTGCTGTTCTAACGTGCTTTGTAAGTGTTAGGATTGCTCCTCGCTGTTCTATTCTAGCCAGCTCTGTAGGTGTTCTAATGCTCATGAATTGATTAAAGTGGGTTGGGTGTCTTATTCTCCTCCTTGGGTGCTGGGCTGGTGTGGTGGACTCCTCTCAAACTTTCTATCTAAATGCGTCTGCCAGTTTGGATATGGTACGTCCGGGGGCGAGGGCGAGTCATTTAGGGCTTTCGTCTGGGTCTGAGTATGTGATCAGTCTCTGGAGGCCTCCTTTTGTGGCTATTTCCTATGATATCTTATGGTCTGTCGTGTGGTCGGTTCTTTGGGTTCAGTGTTTGGTAAGAAAGCGAGTGCAAGAAAACTTGCCTTTTCTAGTTACGCTCCTCTATTTTTGTAAGTTGCTGCCCATTGCACTTTGCCTGAATCCCGCTTTATACTAATTTTAGGAAAGAAACAAACATTTCACCTTTTATAAGAACAAATTGAGTTAATGTGGCAGCTCTCCTACTTCTTTTGGTTTTCGGTTTTATTTAGTGTTGCTATTTTTAGGATCTAATGTCAGAGTTGCTGCCTTAAACTTGCTAGGTATACATTTTAGATGTTTTCTTATCATTGTTTTTTGTTTTTTTCTGTATTAATTAGTGTAAGGTGCTCCGTTTCCCTTCTGGGCTAGGTTTGCGTGCTGGCTAAAATAGCATCCATCTGTACTCCGGAAGCAGATGAGGGAAATAAACAACCCGCCTACCTAAGTATGGAATTCCGCCAATCATGAGGCTAGAATGTTATATGTATTGCTATTGGCAGACATTTCTGTGATGTCGGGGAGGATTTTCTAAGGAAAGTAGAGCAGAAGCAAAACTGTGGAGATTAACACATCCCCATGGAAAGGGCTCGTCAGTGCCCCCAGCGGGAGAATGCACAGTGTACGTTATGTATGTGAAATCAAATATTCCAAAACCCAGTGCGGAATTATCGAAATGTTATGGTGTGAACTGAGCTGATGTAGGCTCGGCCTGGCATAGGGGAATGCCCATAGTGCCAGTCCATTATTCTAGTATGGCACCGTATTCTTTTGCGAAAGAATGGCCACTTTTGAGGCCCGAATGGGCCAGTTTCATAAGTTACTACAATGGTATTAAACAAAGTTACTAAGCAAATATGCTTTCAAGTGTATTATTTGCAACACATTTGACCAAAAACACCTCCTGGAGTAGTATTAAAACAGTCTTTTCTGAAAAGTAACAAATAGTCATGTGTGATTGTGGGCCACTTTCTCATTGGTGCCTGGACCGATTTGCCTGACCTTAGTTGCAGGGACACCCTCTCCGCTGCAAAAATACAAGCGTGCACCCAATGAGGCACTGGAGGGAATCTGACCCAGTGTGGCACGCGGTACAGTGTCATTAATAAGGATATAGGATATGTGACCAATGTGGCACTCCAGGAAATCCGACCTGGTGGAGCACGTGGCACTGTGTCGTTAGTGAGGGTGTAGGATGTATGACCAATGTGGCACTCCAGGAAATCCGACCTGGTGGAGCACGCGGCACTGTGTCGTTAGTGAGGGTGTAGGATGTATGACCAATGTGGCACTCCAGGAAATCCGACCTGGTGGAGCACGCAGCACTGTGTCATTAGTGAGGGTATAGGATGAATGACCAATGAGGCACTCCAGGAAATCCGACCTGGTGGAGCACGCGGCACTGTGTCGTTAGTGAGGGTATAGGATGTATGACCAATGTGGCACTCCAGGAAATCCGACCTGGTGGAGCACGCGGCACTGTGTCGTTAGTGAGGGTATAGGATGTATGACCAATGTGGCACTCCAGGAAATCCGACCTGGTGGAGCACGCAGCACTGTGTCATTAGTGAGGGTATAGGATGAATGACCAATGTGGCACTCCAGGAAATCCGACCTGGTGGAGCACGCGGCACTGTGTCGTTAGTGAGGGTATAGGATGTATGACCAATGTGGCACTCCAGGAAATCCGACCTGGTGGAGCACGCGGCACTGTGTCGTTAGTGAGGGTATAGGATGTATGACCAATGTGGAGCCTGAGGGAATAGGACCCGTCTGAGCATCTTTCATGTGGGCGGTGTGTACCTCATGTGGCAGCAGAGGTCATCTGATGGAACAGGGTTCCATTTTAACAGTCCATCAAACCCTTCATCTCGCGGTCAAATAGCAGGCGCTGACTGCCTGGCATGGCTCATGAATGCCAACATGATATAACATGATATGGCATTTGTAACGCGCCTATACACAAGTGTTTCATGATGCAGCAGATACTCAATTCATACATGTCAACATGACCCATTTAATTCGGGAGATGCTTATCCAGACCTATGTTTTTGTTTGATTCCTGGGACTTCTGGTCCTGGATTTACAATGGGAATCCAGGACTACACATCCCAAAATGCAGAGAAAGATCCACGGCTGGACAATAATCTACCGAATAGAGTGAGACATTTATTTATTAATTTATTTCATTTATTGCATTTGTTATACGCTCAAACCCAGGCGTATCACGGCGTAGGTTACAGAAGGCTTACATTTCTGGTTACAGTGAAAAAAAATGGTTACATCGCATACAGATATATTTCAGCTAAAAATTCACATGATGAGTTGCACACCAGAACTCTGGTTACAGACATGAGGTTGACAATATCCTGTTGCATTTGCTCTCAGCGCAAAATATAATCCTCAAAAAAGCAGTTGCAGCCAAGGTGGGTAAGGCCAGGAGAAGACTAGTTTGTCCAGCCGACGTGTCTAGCAAGAAGTTAGTATTTGTTAAAAAGCCAGACAAGCCATGCCAAAGGCATGTTGGCATGTCATCCAAGCTAGTCCCTTGATTTTCATTTTTGAGCTTGTAGATTTGCTTACTGCCCCCTTACCCCATCATATATGCAGGACAAGTCCCAGAATGCAACAAAATGTACATGTGTAAGAGGAGCCTCACAAAAATGGCATGGTGCATGTTGGATTATAGGACTTTTTCAGACATAGTCGTTCAATTAGCAATGTGTTATGCAAGTTGTAGTGTAAGTTAACTTCCATCGAACCATTGAGAATTAACCATCAGATACTAATGTTTGGTTCAAAGGCGGCCCAAGACTGGAACATTGGTGCCCCAGTGGCAGCGAGTCATCAGAGATACATTTCACATATGGCAGCCTGCAATATCCCTATAAAAGCCTCTAAATGTTCTTATTACAGGCTACTTGTGACCTCTTCAACACCTGTAATCACTTATTACAATTGAGCTGTGAGATCACAATATCTGCTGCTTGAGCCAGCACAGAGTACAATACCTGATCACACTGCAACATGTAATTAAAGCCTCGACTAACTATTCGCACCCAGAGAAGGGCGCTCAGCCAATCAAGTGGCTGGAAGAGCTAGCAAGAATACACTTCGTACCGCCCACTCTTTCCAGCCACCCAAGGCTTTTCCCCAAGTGGCGCCATCTGGATTCTGGGGAGGCAACAGAGAGACTCACATCCCCACCATGCCGCCCACCACCAAATACATCCCGTATCATTTCCTTATCCACCTCAGCCACTTTCCCGGTCCTGATGTGCTTTCCATCCGCTTCCACCATAGAAATAGAAAAGAGACTATTGGCCTCATCACGACTTCGGCGGTAACCCTTAAATCCGGCGGTAGCGCTATTACCGCCAGATTTAAGGGTCCGCCGAATCAGGGCTTCGGCGGATTTCGGCCCAGCTATGAGCTGGGGGGAAATCCGCCGAACATTTGTGCTATTACCGCCGGCGGGAAATCCGCTGGTGGTATTAGCGCGAAGATTCCCCATTGAGCCCAATGGGGAATGGGGCATTCCCGAATGGGCTCAGTGGGGAATGGGGACTTACATTACCTCCGAACTCGTGATCCGGCGCTATTAGCGCCGGGGAGTTCGGTGGTAGGGCTAATACCGCCCGCGCTAATAGCGTTACCGTTACCGCCCAAGTCGTGATGAGGCCATATGTCTCCTTTCCTATGGTGGTGGCCATCTTGTTTTTGTTTATTTTTATGGGAGATTGGGTTGGCACAATACAGGCGGATCCCATCTCCAGTAAAAAACAAACAATCTGTTTGCATCCGCCCTTCGCTTGAGCCTAGCTAGGCTCGGGCTGGCAGACTGTTAGAGGCCCTGTGCACGCTCTGAACGGGGGCGAATGCTACGTTCAAATTCCATAGCTTAATGTAATTCATCGAACAAAGTTCATGTTAGTATGTTTATTCTGTGCACTGCTGGGGTTTAACACCTGAGACCAAGAATATTTCAACATCCTGCATATTTTAAATCACAAAACATTTTTAGATGTGTTTTATTTAACTGCCTAAACTATTTTTCAACAACATGTTACAAGCTGCATATGGTTTTTTTGTATACCAAAACAGATTCTCCATGGATTACCGTTATCAACAACTGGAAGAGCTCTTGTATTAGATGAATCAAGAGGCCAGCTTGTAAAGGGCGTGGGCAGGAGTGTCCATGTATTATTAGGAATACGTTACACCCTATCGTATGCAAAAGGAATATTGCAAGTCAGCAAGTTTATAAAGGATGTCCATGTTTTGCCTCATTCCTCTGTTTAGCCACAGAACTCCTTGGTGACTTGCACCATCCTTATAATGTACACATGTATGGTAGGGGGCACTTTATAATGTATGCATATGCATATGTATCACTCACCTTCTTTCATCATCCACTGCCACGTTCCTATGTACCATTTGATGTCACCTCTGTACAGTATTCCTGTTAATTATGCACAACAAATACATTTAAACGCATAGTAAAAGTTTGAGGGCACAGGGTGTGGAAGAAGTCGGTGAAAAATCTGTTTGCATTGGCAGTGGAGAAGAACATTAGAGAGTGGAACGTGGAGGGAGGGCGTCGGGCCACACTGATCCGGGCTCAATTTGCTGCACACGCAGGTCAATGGTTGTGGCCTGGAGAATGCGGTCACATCTTTGTCCATTAAAATAAAAGCAGCTGTACTGTATTACAGTAGCACTCCAGTAAAGCAGCACTCTGTTAAAGGAGAAATACTCCCAACCCTCCCCTACATAAAACGTGACTCCATGTACCAATAGACAGCAATAAAAAAGCAAATGCATTCTGGGAGTTGTATTCCATTACAGAGGCATAGTTGCCAAGTGATCGCATGTCATGTGTCAGACCTTCAACCAACTCTTGCTTTTCACTTTGCATTCTGAGAACTGTAGGCCCAAAGAAACGACTGGTACCTGTATGCAAAGTGAAAAGCTAAACCTGGCTCCAGATGTCACACATGGCACGAGACCACTTGGCAGCCATATTGATGTCTAAAATGATATCCACACATGAACAGCAAAAGAATGTCCGGGTGGAAAGTAGCCTCTTATAGACTTTAGACCTTTCTAAATTTAAAGGAAGCCCGTTCGCAGTATTGGGTCCATAGGCAGATTATTCCATAAATGTAGGGCAAGTACCCAAACATGATTGCACCACTCAGCTCTTAACCCTTGCAGACCAGCATCTCAGTCGCCCCACCTGCCCGGCGTGCTCACAAATTGAAATCACAGACTGATAAATGGTCACAGGTTTATCAATGATGGTTACAGTTTAACATATTTCCACATAGGCTGTGTCCCATGTAGCAGTTCACCAACCGGCCCCTCCAGATGCTCAGTGCCTCCAGATGGAGATGCCGTCGCAAGGTATACCCGGGCGTTTGAATGATCTTATCAGTGGCCCCAGGAGTACTTTAGCAACTTGGTTCTCCTGATGCTGCCCTAAGCAGAGTCTCTGCATCCATGTCTTGCCAGTGCAGCTCTTATCCAGAGTTTCAGCGTCCCAGTCTTGCCAGTGCTGCCCCAATCCAGAGTTTCACCATCCTGGCATTCCTAGCGCTGCTGTAATCCAGTTTCAGCATACTGACCTTCCCAGTGCTGCCCTAATCCAGAGTTTCACCATCCTGGCCTTCCCAGCGCTGCTGTAATCCAGTTTCAGCATACCAACCTTCCCAGAGCGGCCCTAATCCAGAGTTTCAGCATCCTGGTCATCCTAGTGGTGCCCTAATACAGAATTTCAGCATCCCCGTTTTGCCAGTGCTGCCCTAATACAGAGTTTCAGCATCCTGGTCTTCCCAGTGCTGCCGTAATCCAGAGTTTCTTTTTTTTATTTTATAACTGAAGGGTAAACTCATGTACAAGTGGAAGGACTAAGGAGCTAATAATACTTGAAACAAGTGGGAAGGTGTCCTGCCACTTCCTTTGAAGCCGTTTACCTACGTGTTTTGGTAAAGGCTAAATTCTTTCGCATGTTGAGTATGGCAGTGGCTTTGTTATTTGGCTGACTGTCATAGGTATTCTAAAAAGACGAGCAAGAAAAAGCCCTTGAAGAGTGCATCATTGCATGCTTTTATTATTTTGCTAATGCTAATAGGTGCACAAACATATTATACACATTTAGAATTTTTCAAGAAATACTGCTACTTCATAATACACATTTTAGATCAAAATACATTCATTTTGTTTTGGAAATGTATTAAAAAAGAAAGAGTGATTGTTAACATAATTGTGGCAGACATTCAGCAAATACAACATATCTAACACATATAGTGCACAGAATCACCATCAATCATGTTTTTTTGTGTCTTGGGTGGATTATATATACAAGACAGCATGGTGTCTGTGAGCTCTAAAAGAGACAGGGACCTAGTCGTTGGTCAACGTCAGGAATCAGATCAGGTAATGAAACGGGATTGTGGGAATGAAGCCCTCGAGGTTATGTAAACCCGTGACGTTTCGGCAATGAGCCTTCTTCTTGGGCCTCGACTTGGTCTCCCCTGTGTGTAGAAGAGAGGGAGAAAATGAAAAGAGTTTTAGGTAAAAATGGGGGGCAAAACTTGCTGTAGAGGTCATCTCAAAAGAGGGATGAGTCTAGTGCTAGTCTGACCTGCATGCATTAAAAACTAATTGAGACCAAATGGGGGTACAACCGTGAAGTTGTCCTATCGCTTGCTGGCACTTGAATACTAACCTGGACAGAAGTCCAGGGTTTAAATTGGCTTCTCGATGTTGAGGATGGGGAGCTCTATTGAACTGTCCGACATCAGGGCTTAACAAGGAGAAAATGAAGGTAGATGGTAAATCTACTGGAAATGCTAAAAAGTGGAAAAGGAAATGGAGAAAGAAAACAACAACGTGTGTTTCAGTGAGGTTGGAATACAAATACAAATTCCACTGCTAACCATATACCTCGAGAGGTGACCATGCAGTACCTGGGGTACAATGATGTGCTGCCCGTAGCGGATAGTGGGCTGGATGCTGTGGGGAAGCAGTTCTTTGTTCGAAGTGCCTGGATGATAAGTTGCAGGCTGGGGAACACGGTCAGGCATCCGATGTCAGGGTACTGGAACCAGCACTGAGCCGTTCCTTAGTATTGCTGTGTTACCCTAGGTGGAGATAGATCAGCGAAAGATTAATAATGGCGCCGAGGGGTGTTAGGAGGATACACACATGCGGCTTGGTACGCCCGTGACTCCCAACCCATTTGTGTGGGTTGGTGCTGAGGATCGGGTCGAGGGGCCAGGAACGCAGGAACAGAGTCTGCCGTTCCCGGTCTCCACGTAATCTGCCTACCAGGGGTCTCTCACCTGTAGATGTCTTGCGCCGAGCGTATTCTTTGCTCGGGGCTACTGCATCTGTAGCGGCTCGCGTAGCTGCAGTGGGGGAACTGAGCTGTGTCTGTAAATGTGAAGCGCGCATGTGCAGGAGACATCTGTCTGAATCTCCGCACATGCGCACTTCGTGTGGTGTCCGCGAGTTGTCATGGCACCCGTGTGTGTCGGTGGAGCTTGCGTGGATATGTACTTGGGGAGACAATCGTGGGAGGCCTTGGCCTGTCTTGGATGGTGTCAGTTCGCCTTAAAAAACGGAAAGGCGTGTGAGTAACAATTCTTGTGGAGGGTAATTTGTGTCCAACTCCAACATTTACAAATATCGACAAGATAAACAGCCTTGGTGTTTTTAGAGTATATCATTGGAGGCTGCCACTAGGTCTCGAAGGCATACATTTACTCAGATACAGTACAGTGTTGGTATACAGAGTGTAGTGTTGAAAAACGACACTTATTTTGTTCTGACAAAGTGACAACGCATTTGCATATACATTTTTATCATAGTAGCATCATGTGGATGTACAAGAAGGAGTGTACTAATGTGAGGCCCCAAAATGCTTAAGTAGGGCGGATGCAAACAGATTGCCCCTACCCACAATGCCTTGCTGATGAGGCTCGTAACTGGAGGTGAATTTCCAATGATAGCTACTAGGTGGCGTTGTGGAATGTGTTACTTGGCTCAAATGGATCATCCTATTTTCATATTTCAGGTTAAAGGATATGTATATTTTTTAATTATTATATTCATGTGTCCATTGGGAATCCTTCAAGTTCCAAAATTGAAAAGATATCTGATGCAGCCCATGCACAGACACTCTTTGGGCCTCATTACAATTTTGGCAGTCTGGAAACAAGGGTGCTGGTAAACTCACGGGCACCCTTGTTTCCGGACCGGCAAACTAGCAGTCTACCTGCCGGAGTCGCTGTGCGGGCAGGTCTGACCCTGCCGGTCGCAGCGGCCACAGAAGGCAGACCGGTAGCGGAAGCACCGGCACCGTTTACAGTGGTGCCGGCACTTCCATGCCCCCACTCCCATACAGTCCCAAGGGACTCTAGGGAATGGGGACTTACATTTTACCGGCCCTGGACTTTCCAGACTGCTGTACTTGGAATCTCCCAGTGGCACTGTGAAGTCAGGCACCGGTAAAAATGTTATGAGTCCGGCGGCAACCCGCCGGTAGCACCAGCATTGTTAGCGCCGGTCTCATAATGAGGCCCTGGGTATCCCTCCTGTGGTCAGTCTACAATCTGCCTTAGTTCTTCTGGAGATGTCACCTCCAGAACCAGACAAAATCTCCAAGGTAAGACGCTCCATATGATCCCTAAAGTCGAAACACAATGTACATGTCCTGTCTGTTCAGTGGTTCCATTACAATGCAAAGATGCATCCGCTTTACTGTAGTGCACCAGGTAAAGATATGATATGCATTTGGAACCAAGGTGTTGTTTTAATACCCACTTGAGCGTTGAGATTTTGCTTTCTTGGTCCATGCCCCGGAGCGTGAAATGGAAGCCACTGAAAGCATTGGCATCGCACACGCACCAGGTTATGTTAAGCATACTTGAGTAGCCCTCCTTTGCTACAAGGCTCCTCTTGTCTGTGAGCGTGAAAAAAGACTTAGGTTATTGTTGAAGTGTGAAACTGATTGCACAGCAAGTCATCGGCCCAGGGCCCGAGTTAATAGGGCTGAGCATAGAGGGGGCCTTTAACCAGCGTCCCGATGCTGTTACCATCCGTTCCAGTCCGTGCAAACCACATGTTCTCAGTGGGTATGGCTATTAGTACCCAAGTTTTCAATCCGGAAACCCAAGGTGCTAAGACCAATGTATTTTGTTTTAATGAACGGGGCGCCTAGCAACGTCCCGTTCATTGAAATAAAATACTTTCTTAAGACGGCCACCATGGATCTGGAAGGCGAGGCTCCATACGGAGCACTTCTTCCATTTTCATAGCGGCCAGGAGGGACACTGAGTGTTAGCAGCAGCAGCGGCGGGAAGCCGCCACCGCTGAAGTAAGAAGTGGGGCTAGGGGTGGGAGAGACGGCAAATTGAAATGAAGGGCGGGTGGGGGGACAATGGCAGATCGGGGGAAGCAGCAATCAGGTTGCTTGAAACGCAGGCTTGGATCGGTATGTCCAATTCCTACAATAGGCATTTTCCCTCTATCCCCTGGATATTCTTCCTTTAAACCCATAGGCCCCACCCCCTCATCCCTGTGCCGTTTTAGCAGTCAATGGACCACATTTTGGCCCACTTAGAAATCTGCACATTAGCTATTGGGAACTTGTAAAATGCAGACACTTAGTAGAACTGTTGTAAAGGTAGAGAAGTTAAACTGCCTGCACAGATGGCTCAGGGTCAGATTTGTAGAAAACACACAGCTTTAGTTTACATGGCTACAAGGTTCCTGCTACTAACCCACACACAGTCCATTCTAATTCACCACAGCTCAGGCCCCAAATGACTTCCATAGGACATTCACGTATTATCACTCATTCAACATTCCCTGAGCCCTCGCACACATTCAGCATAATTCTAGCAGCATGCATGGAGGACCTGAAGAACCTAGACCACAGGCAGCACATCTGTGCCTTCATGCAGACACAGGACCCAAAACACTTTGTTCCTGTAGACCCCACAAAAGAGTAATGTGAGAAACCAAAGGGTGTCTCACTTACTGGTCCCTGTGAATCTCTCTCTGAGGTGACCATGGCACGGCCATTGCCTTTGGATCCAGATCCCGGGGGTGGACCAGTGAGGGAGGATCACCTCGGTGAGTTCCAACTACCCCCCTTTCCACACAAACACTGGGCCGAGGAAGAGGAGGACTGAGAGTGAAAGGGCTAACACTTGCGTATCTCATTGGCCATGTCCTGTGAATAAGGTAGGGGCAAAGTCAGGCATTTGACCTTAATCACATACATATAACACCCATTAGCTCCCCTACACGGATAAAAGGCACACACTCTGAGCAAGGTGAGACACGAGAAGGAGTAGATCTTCCGGGGCGAAGGCGACCCCACTGGAGCAGGAAGACTGATCGAGGGACCAGAGCGAGGGATAGAGAAACCCTGAAGATCCCTGCAGGAGGTTGTTGCCTCCAGAAAACCGTGAAAGATCTGCAGAGACTGCCAAATCTGAGACAAGAAGAAGCCTGCATTGTGTGTCAAGGATGCCAGCGACCCTCCAGGGTGAAGGACATAGTTGGGGAGGTAAGGCCAAGCCTGTGGCATCAACCTTGATTTTTGAATCAAAGCTGCAGAGACAAGAAAAGAATGCACACACTCGGTGAGTGAGCAAAAGACATCAAAGGCCAGTTTGCGTTAAGGAAAGATTGAAGCCGCAACAATGTATCACACAATTGAAGTTTGTGCGCATGCTGATGAGACGCGAAAGAAACCAAACCAGTAGTAAACTTAAAAGTTGCCAATAACTGTGAAGGCAGTGATACAGAGTAGCGGAGTGGTCCGGCGAAAGGAAGGAACCCACTCAAAAGTCTCTGCAAAATGTTTGATGTCTTGTTATAAAGCGGCATGTGAACAAACTCTGAAATGTGCAATGGTCAAGATTAATCCTGTTGAAAGGGAAAGTCAAAAGGTAATTGCTTTAAGAGAAAGATTTCTTTGAACTTTGCTGATTTTGTTCTGGAACTGTCAAGACCAAGAAACACTGGGGCAAATAACATAAAGGAGAGCTGAAGTGAAAGTCGCACTGGTCCTGAAGAGGTATAGGCAAAAAGCCTTGCACACCCAAAAGTCTTCGACATCAGTGAAAGGTCAGAGCCCGACAGAGGAAGACCGGGAACATAACATAAATTAGGGGCAGGGAACCCCTAACGAATGTGAATGAAGCTTGGGAAGGGAAACCCTGCAAGTGAAGCAATTGCGAGGTCCAAGCCCAGCTATGGGAGATCTACGTGGAATCAGGTACTTTATGCCTTGAGAGGTCTGAGCCCGTCAGAGGGAGACCTATTTGAACTTTTGTTAAGCTCTGAAAGAACTTTTGTAAAACCGGAAGAAGTGACTTTAACATGGAAGGCCAAGCGGGCCCTGGCCCACGTTTTGAACTGCCTTTATGTTTTATAACCTAAGCCAGTGTGTGTCATCCTGTTTACGGGGGCTGCCTTACTCGGTGCTGTCCAACGTGGGGAGGCGAGCTGACTCAGCCACCTTAATTCTTTATGTTATAACACTGACTTTCCTTTGCATACACATTCCCCTTTACACACTTTTTGTATACGGGACAGGGCAGGCATTAGGTTTTGCTAGTATAGGTCATTTTGATTTGGCATAGACTGACTAGGACTGTGTTTCCTTTATTATTTGATGGTAGAGACTACTCCCATCATAGCTATAGGAAAAAGTAGGAGTTTCTCCAAACCCCAGGAATTTAATAAAGGTTTTGAAACTTATAGCTCTTGTGTCAGTGTCATACTTGTAATACCATGCCTCCCTTACAGTAAGACAAACTCACTCTGTACACTGATGAACATCCAAACAATAACGCATGCGTATAGTCACACCGCATCCACACTCCATCATCCTAACTAACTGGTGCCCTATCATTCACCCACACAAAGAAAGCCCAAAACCCAACAATCCTAAAAGGAATGAGCACAGCTACACAAAAAGGGATTACATCAACACCCACCTCTGGTGGAAACAGTGAATCCATCACAGCACAGGTGGGCGGTCCCTAGATCCACGCTACTAAAGGATTTGCACCAACACCTTTCACCTGACTTTCCCAAAGGACATTTAAGCAGGATTGTGGATAATACAAATTAACCGATTCAGTCATCATAACATTCATTAAACCAATGAAAATAGAAATATAAAAACAAACAAATACCAAAAACCTCCCCATTCATAACGATTAAATTGCCATAAAAACATATACCTTTGAACAGGTCCTCCTATTTTCATCAAAATCAGAATCACTTCTTTCATAAATGCTATGAGCCCTAACAAGCCACTAAACAACCTCAACTTGAATAAAAGATGCACATAAAACGGGTTGCTTGTGACCTCTATAAAGAATAAACCATAGCTGGCTTCAACCTCTTCTCTCGACTCAAATATTTAGCTTCTCCCACTATCTCAAGTGGGGGCGGTGTGGACTTGCATGCCTTCAATGCTTAAGCAACTGTGCAAGTGTTTACAATTCTCCTAAGTGGTCTCAGCCAGACTTGGCTTGCAGACAAAAGAAGAAGCGAATTACATCCTTGTGGAGGCACGTTTTAACATTGTTTTAAATGTTTAGATCCTATGCCCTGCACTTGCTCCTCCACCCCTTGGCACTTTTCCCTTTTCCTCTCCCTTGCACTTGCGCGATCTCAAAGTCACTGGGCCTAGTAAGATCGTCGTCTTGTCCCCCCCCCTTGTTCCCCTCCGAGGCCTCGTTGCGCCTTGAAACACATATGTATAGGCGCGCTATAAATAAAATATATCACAGCTCCAAGTGGAGGTCAAAGATGCTAGATCCCTCAAGTACCAGCCTTTAACATTTCCGGGAATCAATGTGGGGCAATTCCAGAGCTCCAATCCTTGAGACCTTCTTCAAAGAACCTTTAACATTTCTGGGGATCTGTTCTGAAAGATCCCAGAGCTCATTCACCACTAGTTCCAGGAACAGATCCTTTATTAGTTTGTTCAAGAGTAGAGACTTGGCTCTTGGGATTCCTAGACTATCCTCTAATGCTCTTCTGTAAATAGTCAACCAAGGGGAGCCTTCAAAGTCTCACCCAGTATCTGGCACAGCTCGTCCATAATGGGCGACGGGGCGCCGACTCATCAGCGTTGCACATTATGATCTAAAGCCAGCCCAGTAAAAAGACTGCATTTAATTAACTGTCACTTGGTTCCCCAGTACGCATGCCCAATGAGACATGCAAGTATGGGGGCATTTTGCTTCCCCAGCCTTGCACGGCCCGTTGGGGATGCATGCTGGGGCAATGAAGGCCTAAATGTGCCTCGATGGTGCTCCTGCACCTCAGCACACATTTAGGTCCTCCTGAGCTGCATGACGGAGGCCCTCCAGCTCCACTGTGCATGCCTTCCGGAAGTTCTCTCTGCTTCCTGCTTCCTGTCCATTCTATGCGGGAGCCAGAGGGTCTTCATGAAAGGCAGCGTCAAGACCGGAGCGGCACTGAAGGACAATATATATATATATATATATGTTTTCAGGGAAAGAACTTTGCTAAAAGGGACGTTATGCTTAAGTTGCACTAATAAAAACCTATCAAATTCAGTGAAAAAACTTTGTTAAAGGGACATTATGATTACAAGTAAAATAGAAAAACCCCTGCAATTCACCAGTTATGGTAAGGTAAGCAACCATGACTCGCGCCACCATCGTGCACTACTAAGACTAACACCCAGGACATCAAAGATGACATCACAATTTTCATTTTCCATGAATTTCATGGGTTTTATTATTGCAACTTAACCATAATGTCCCATTAACAATGTTTTCTCACTGAATTTCATGGGTTTTTACCAGGATACCCTTTATTTCTCTACATGTTCCTTCCATCATACTGATCCCCCCTCTGCCCCCATTGTGATAGTTGTGGAGTCCATGGACCCCGCAAATGTCAGCAGACTTTGGACAGCATTCGCACTGCCCAAAAGAGGGGTTAGCTTACAATGCTGTATCATGCAAGTATGTTTTCATGTAGTGCACAATATCATGGAATGCACCAAACACAACGCTTAACTGTACACCTCACAGTATCACCTCAGTGCAACCCTGCTTACATACTGACAAGCACCTGCTATTACGGAAGAAGCTCTTAGAAAATAGTACGTACACTGTATTTCTTTCTGTATTATTACCATTTGTTATGTATACATAACTTTAAGAAATAGCACTATTGTTTTCTTTTAACAGAAATGGCAAGCACACTGGAATAGGTGGAGGAATATCCCCAAAGACTAAAATGACTGAAGAAAACAGCTTTCATGGTATACAATACTTTTTCTAAACAAAAGAAAACCAGGGCCCAATTCCATTTGAGTGAAATATGCACAGACAGCCCCTAGCCCCAAATGTACATAATGAACTGATGAAGTCATCATCAAAAATGGATGAACTGAATAATAATTTCATGCAGTTGATGACATTTGTGAATAATCATGTCAAGGAAAATGTTTGCTATGACTGTCCTACTTGTATCAGTTCACCTTGCCCCATCCAATCATCCCCATCAAATTCCGTAAATGTAACTGAAAGAAGCTATGATGACACCTCAGTCCCTTCCTACCCTCAAGAACATTGTATAGAAAATCCCAATTCTCCCATTTATGTTTCCCATTTCAATTCCCCATCTCTTTGTTAATTGAATGTATGTTTTTATTTAAAAAAATATGTGTGTAGTTGTGCTGTCAGTTTTTTATTTTTTAAACCCAATATGGGTCTGCGGGCTGCGTGACTGTCCAGGATGTCCGCAACCAAAATGGAGGTGCCCGTGGACACCGGGCCTGTCCGAACATGTCCGCTCTCATGCAGCGCACTTTTAATTAGTTTGAGGACTCTGCCCCTGTCATGCGGACAGTGGCGCACACGCGCACCTCTTCTCACTGTGGTGCCCCCGGACACCAGACCTGTCCGGACATGTCCGCTCTCATGCAAAGCACTTTTAATTAGTTCTGGGACTCTGCCCCTTTCCTGCGAACAGTGGCGCACATGCGCACCTCTTCTCACTGTGCCACCAGACACTGCGCCTGTCTGGACATGTCCGCTCTCGTGTGGTGCTTTTCTAATTTGTTCGGGGACTCTGCCCCCTGTCCTGCGGACGCTGGCACGCATGCGCACATCGTCTCTCACCCAATAGGTGTCCACAGGATAGCCGTTGTGTCCGGGGACATCATCATGTGACCGCACTCGCACGACTGAAGTGTTAGTGGGAAGTGTCCGTACCTCCAGACAGTTTAAAACTGCATTTCTGACCAGTCTATGGTATTTCAGGCTGAATAGTTACCCTTGCAGAGCTCCTAGACTGTGTCTTAGTTGATTTGGCAACTTTTTATAACTTTTTAAGCCCCATTTGTGGCTCGATAGTCAGCGAAAAGTCACGCAGTCCGCAGACAGCCCCTCTGAAAGGACCCACCATTACTGTTCCTCATTCTCAATCTGGCTGTCCAGGAGAGAGCACCTTTTGGTTTTCTCTGCAGAAAATGTATTAGAGACAGAATGGCATCTGCTATGGCTCCTGCAGCTCCCCAACCGCCACCACCACCATCTAGAGGGCCTGGAGAGAGAAACAGGCGTGGTCATACAGAGGAGGATCAAGAGGAAGATGAAGATGAGGTAATGGAAGTCCCTCTCTCCAGCTCCTGTCATAAGTCCTGAATATGGCAGCTGTTTACCACCGTAGGGGGTTTACCAAAGGCTTGGGCAGACAAGGTTTGATGTACTGAGTGCAAGGTTGTACTCGGTCGTGGAAAACCGGGTCTGTACTTCTACGGGAATACCTCCATGCGGCGCCACCTCAAGTCGAATCACATGGGAGCAGTGAGAAAGGTGGTACCTTTCGAAGGGACGAGTAGGCTGATGCCCTCTACCTCATCCTCATCATCTGCTCTTGTCACCACAAGGGACACTCCTTTGGGGCAGAGGATCTCAGGGGAAGCCTCACAGGCCATACATAACACTGTCAACCCTTATCTTTTGAGGGTCACAGTACTGTGTATGTACTGCGACACACCGGTCTGTAGGGGAGAGCAGTTTCAGAGTGCTTTTGCGGCCATGGTCAAGGAGCATGAGAAACACTGTCCCCTACCTGATTAAGGCCCACTCAACATCTCCCTCTCTCCACGTGCCCCTTCAACCATGTAGTTGGTGCCCCTTCCCTCCCCTCCCTTGCCTCTCCTGCAAAATAAAAATCCCAAAAATAATTTAAAACACAAAAACAGGTTCCTTTGGGAGCCACCTTTCACAGTTGAAAAACAGAACTAACAAAAAAATGTACGGGTCCCTACACAGCCTGTGGAGTCCGCGGACAGCGCAGTAGTCTGCGTACATCAGAAAAATGTGTGTGGTGGTGGCATCAAAAGCATTTAACTGTTTTGCATGGGAAAGTGGTGGCTCTGAAAATAACCTTTTTTTGTATTTTTATTTTTTCTAATTGTTTTCCAATTTTTAAAGTAACCTAAAGAACATTCTGCTAAACTGAACCATATCTTTAAACTTGCAAAAAAGTAGGCATTTTGTTTCCCTGGTTTTTCCATGTGTTTTTTTTTTGCACCTACTTAAAAATGCTTTGTATATTTCCAAACACTGCTCCAAATCATTCTGAATGCTTTGCAGAAACATCTGATAACCCACATCAGTAAGATGTACTCCATCTCTGTGGAAAATGTTGGCAATGTCAAATTTAATATTTTCATTATGGAAAGACGTCATTCCAACATCTCCCGAAAATGCACACACAGCCTTGTTGACATTGTGATTCACTTTCTCCATTTGTGGACCAAATTAACTTGAGCACATCAACATCTGCCTCTGGGCAATGCAAGAAAAAAATCAGTCTTGAATTGGGGAACATTTCCTTCAATTTTCCAAATGTCTCCTTAATTGCAAACTGCAATTAAATTCCAGTCACATACCCTAAACTGTTCCCTCCACAATGAACAATGATAATGTACAGATGTTTCAGTGTGAACATATTTACCCTAAATGCGAGCAAGTCCACCCACTTCACATTGCGCACTCCATACCATTCTTCATGAAAATCATCAAATGCAAGATTTTCAGCCACTCCACAGTGCTCAGCATACACCTTCAGCCAATGGATCCACAAGTCCCCCAACATCCATACACTCTGCCTCCTGAAAGACACAGCCATAGCCTTCTGCAGTCCTCTCAGCAAACAAAGCTTCTGCCAGACTCTCACCTTTTACACCACACCCAGGAAACATGATGGCTAATCCCTTGGGTTGCACAGTCCCATTTCCATGCCTGGCATCCTCAAAAGACCTGGATGTGGCATGTGCCGTCCGCGGACTACCGCAGTGTCCGAAGCCTAATTCAAGGGGGTGGGGAGGTTTACACTTACTTAAATGCGTGTACAATGGCAGCTGTTAAAAGAACCTTTTTTTCAGTTTTGATTTTTTTTTGGGGGCTTTTGAGGTTTTTTCCTACAACTACTTAGAAATCTTTTCACATTTTCTACATCATTTTTACAGAAACTTTCTGAGTGCACTTTGAATGTTTTGGAGAAAGATCTGATTTCCAAAATCAGTGAAAGTCATGCCATTACTCAAAGAATTGTGTGCACCATTCGGCACAATGTTCTCATTTGCAAAAGATGTCATCCCAACACCATTCAAAAATGTACCTACTGCTTTGTTTACAAGGCACCTTCCTGCTTCTTGTTGGGGACAAAATACATTGGTGCATCTCCATACCGCCCTAAGATGTATGTGTGAAAAGATAATCTTTCCATGTGGAAATAGTTCCATTAATGGTTGCAGCATATCTTTCAATGCAATCTGCAAAGATATTGCACTAATGTAGCCCAAACTATGCCCTCCACAATGTACCACAATCAAATCTGGACATTGAAAATGAGACATGCTTTTGCAAATAAACTCCCCCAGTTTTGGCCAGGCACACTATACCAAGAAACCTCCACTCCCTCCAATCAAATGTTGCCAGAAATGCTACACATTTCTGTGTACCTTTTCAGATTAAGCATCCAATAATCTCCCACATCCACACAGTAAGCCTTCTCATAGCAACAACCACAGCCATCTTCCCTACACACAGCAATTAAAACATCTACTACCCTCTCTTCCTATAAACCACAACACCTCATTGACTAATCCCCACAGTCCCCTTTCTATGCCAGCCATCCTTAAAAGACCTGTATGTGGCACGCCCTGTCCGCGGACCTCGTAACACAGAGCAGCCTTCTTCCTTTTCCACTTTCATCTTTGTACTCTCTCATTGGCTACTTTCAAGCAGTCACATACCCATCCACCAATCACATCCAAAAACTCGCCCGTTACTCACAAGCACCTGCATCAAAAACTACTATACAAATCACCAAGATTTCTTAAATTCAACGACATCTGCATCTATCAAGACAATGTACAGGTATGCTTATCTTTATAAAATTATATTTCCAACTCCTTTAAAAATGCATTTAAACAGGGTTCCTGCCACTTACCCTGCATTAACCTACTCAATAATCATACTCTTTTGTCCCATCTCCTGATATCAAGTGGCAGTTACTTACAATGCTAACTGGTTAAAAAGTTTTTCTTTTAATGAGCATTTTCAGACCACAGTTTAAAAATACATATTTGCAATTCCAGCAGCATGGTCTGTGTTTTTTTTGTGAAAGAAAAGAAAACCACATTTAAAACATTTCTACAGCATATTTAAATGACAGTTCCTGTGTCAACGTTCAATAGATTGACAGTACATGCATACTAGCCAATATGACCCATTATAATCTACCAAGTGTTATTTTCTTCTTTCATTCTGTCACTTTTAATACCACGTCTCCCACTAACAAAGTTACACTAAAACTCTCACAATCCAAAGTCAAAACGAAAACTGCATGTATCTTACTAAAGCATGGCAGCAAGGAATGAAAAATGGCAAAATGCAATGTGGTTAAAAATATTTATTTCAGCACCATTTCAAGTACTACTAATAATTGCAGGCATACATTTACAACAGTACTGTGTGTACTTTTTAAAAAATAAATGAAAGAAAATGGAAACGATTTGTGCAACATTTTGAAATAACACACATTTTGTGTGCAATTTTGTTAACTTTGACGCACATGTATACTTGCTAAAATTCCCCTTTCTAACCTGTACGTGCTTATTGGCTCCTACATTTTTGTCTGCATTCTGGGACTTGTAGTGCACCTTTTCTAATGCAAAAAGAGCAACCATAACTCCTACAATACAAACAAAAGAACCATAATTTAATAAGCAACTACACATCGGAATGCTTCACATTGGCAAGTATGCATGCACTGACAACATAATTACATTTCACACAAGTGCCACTTAAAAGTGTTCTACAAATATTTTCCATCTCCATTTAATTTTTTAATGAAAAAGTTACGCAGAGTGCTGCTATAAATCCACAAAACAATTTTTTTTACTTTCATGTACAGCCTCCCAAAAGAGACAGCTTTTTAAACGCTCAGCATTTTCCATTGTATAAAAATGTCACACTTTCTTGCTGTAGCCCTGTTAGGCATACTTATCATGGGACCAACAGCCCCATTAGCAACTGAGCCAGTACTCCCATGTCCCCATTCCCACACAGAGGATAAGCAATGGACCTAGTTATGAGTGAGGCTAGCGAAAAATACTTTCAAAATTGCAAAACCGTTTTTCCAATAGAAAAATATTTATTTTCACATACAGTTTTAATGTTCTTTGTTCAAAACATATTTATACAACAAATTCTTTGAGATCAGTCTCACCTCTTCCATACTTTCACTCATACATAAAAAATACGTCTAATCTCTTTCACAAAAATAATCACATATGAACATAAGACAATCCCATCAATGTCAGTATTGTTCTTTTTGTATCTTAGTACACATTTATTGTTCAAAGAATAGCTGTAATTCCTTTCTCTCAGAGCTACATATGTTTTGGTCGATCTTGGACCCCATTGGGTCTGCTATTTATCCAACCTTCTTCAGGATCTGGGAGCCACCAATTAGGGTTCCCACTGTAACTGAATGTCAGTTACATTCTGCTCCTGGGTTTGCAAGGAGCATTGCTGAAGTCAGCACGAATCCCCACCGCAGCTGGTGTTCAGTGTGACAAATGCACTTGGCTGTAATTTTCCTGAAACATGGCTTTACACTGTGCAATTAGATCAGGTTAATTCATATATGCATCTGCAAGCCTTTAAACAGGGATTCTTGTGTTTTGTAGATTATGTTTTGTAGATTCTGGTATTGCTGCATTGAGACTAATGTAGCATGTAGGTTGCAATGTTGGTGAAGTGGGTGTCTTTCAGCATATTTGTCACCCATGGGTGCGTTGGGGCCTGGTTCAAATGATAAGTGCGCTCCTTATTCTTCCTGCTGTTCTTTCTGTTTATGCGCCTGGGGTGAGGGGGCAGGAGTTTGATCTCGATTTTCCCTCTTCAGTCCCCCCTCTGGTCGACTTGTCGACCACACCACCAATCAACATTCACCTCCTTCCAGTCTGCATATCTTTGTCAATTCTTTGAAGTGTCCATAATTGTTCACATTATTGTCGATGAACAGTACATGTAGGAGTGTTCTCCTTCTGTGTTGTTCCACCACACTCACTTCCCTTTGTACTTCCTCGGATCACAGGGAGTGTCCACCTTTATTACTGCTGGAACCATGTCGCACACCGCTATCTTCTCCCTTTGTCCGGCTCTTCCTTTCACCATGTCTTTTATTTGCATTGCTATTTCTTCTTCTGTTGATCTCTCGCATCTTGCAATGGATCTTGATCTTGCACAATGATGCTGCGCTCTGTACTAGTTCTTCAGTTATCACCTTCAACCGACCAGCCAGTCATGATGGCATCCATTACTATGGAAACGCTAGCCAGTCCTTGTCTTTCTCTGTTCGCATGTGTTTTCTGCTGAACAGTCTTTTGTGTGCTGGTGCTTCATCCAATGTTGCTTCTGTTGCGCTCAAGAAGTAGTTCCCCCCTCTTTTCACTCCTCTGTCTGTTTCTCTTCTTCCGTTGTTTGGGCTTTTTGTTCTTGGTTCAGTCACCTCCTCTTCCTTCTGTTGTTTTCCATCTTGGGAATGTGTTATGCTCCACATCTTCCTTGGGCATCACCAGCAAGGGCATGCTGATGAGCACCAACGAACACTCTCCTCCCCAATCCGGTGGCATTTCCTCTTGCGCTTTAGATCCATATGCTCAATAGTTGTCCATAAGCACTGATGTTCCTGCTCCCATCTCCCTACTTTTCTCAACCTTCTTGCATCCAGCATTTACGTCCACTTCTTTTCACTGTTGTGCTGGTAACATAAGGCTGGTGCCTTCACAGTATGGGTCCTTCTTCATTCTCCACCCAAGTCACCATCTTCGCACTTTTGTCTTACTCCGTTAGGCACTTATCATATTTTTCACTTTTAAATTTTTCTTCTCTTTTTTTTTTCCTTGCTTTCTTTTTTTTTTTTTTGCAGCTTGCTCACTGGTGCATTTTCTAGTTGTTTCTTCTCTCTCTGGCCACTTGCTACATACAGTTGTTCTTCAATGAGCTGCCAGTAGTTGTTCATCATGGGTAGTGTCTTGATGTAATCTTCTTTCATAGGGGATTGCCTCTTTTTACATCAATCTCAATGTTGCTGTCTTCCCTTGCAACCTTATCACGTTTGGAACACTTTGAGATACATGGGCGTCATGCTCTGCTGTAGGAATTTCTGTTGTAATCAATTCTCTCAAGGCATAGGTTATTAAAGAGCAGTCAGGACAGCTCTCCACAGTGGTGTCCCTACCAATTTTGTACATGTGTGCATGTTGTTTGTTACTTCTGCTATGTGTGTGATGTGTATGTTTTACTCCCTTTGTGTCTGCGCTTACCTCTCCTTACTTTGGCAGCAGTTTTGTCCTCACCCTCTGACACCGCAAGTCTTCCTGCTTGGGTTAGGGAATGTTAGTAGGGGGTACAGCGGTAATGCTCACTATTACATATAATTTTTAAATGACCACCCCCCATTATTTCGTTCATCATTAACAGTCCCATCATGAAGATAAGAGTCCTTATTGGCTTGCCCATAACCACTTGCGCTGCTGGGTCCTTGCAGCTGATGAGATGATAAAGTTGCCTGCCTGAAAATCGCAAGAAAGGCGTGTAAAGATACCAGTGGGGGGTGCCTGTACTTCTGCTCTCTATATGGTAGAGGAGAGGCACAGAGGACCCCAGCCAAGATTCTCTATTTGGTGTGCGGGGCACCTCGGCGATTGATTGTTAAGGACCGCAAAGAGTTTCAGAAGAACTGTGGCCCAGCAAGGGCGTCGAGTCGTCAAAGTCTTTGTGGTCTCTGGGTGGCAGGAAACCCACCGGCGGATGCTCCTCGGCGCGTCGGCGGTCTTGACTTTCTACGGCAGGACAAAGCAGTCGACGTTGCGGACAAGGGAGTCCTTCGATTCAAATGTTCTTAGGCAAAGGAGCGGGTGGCTCCGGTCGTCAGCGGCACGGCGTCAAGCGGTCCCCTCTTCTGGGGCAACACGACTTCGATGGGCCTCCAGCGGTTACACAAACCTGCGAACCCTGGTCGACGGCAATGGACTTTGACAGCGGCGAAGTCCGGGTGCTTCACTTCGTTCTCCTAAGCGGTCCCGTCTCGGTTCGGCAGCCTTTCGAGGGTCTGACTTCCAGGGAGCTTCGGCAAAGGTTAGCAGTGCTCGATGGTCCCTCGGAGCACGGGAAGAGGGCGCCTTACCAGGTCCTCTCTCGGATCAGTCCTTGACGAGTTCGGCAGCTTTGAGATCAGGTCAAAGCAAATGCAATAGCAAGTCTTCTTCTTCCAGCTGGGCGTCGAGGATCAGCAGTTGCAGTTACTCTTCAAGTGTAGACACAGCTTCTGAACAATTTCCAGTGGTGAGAGGTCCCCAGATATACTATCCTGTCTCTCATCCACACTGCTGGCTCACACTCAGCAGCCAATCATACAGAAGGGCATTCATGCAGTCAGTCAGCCAATCAGGCACACAGTGCATTCAGGCCATCCTCCTCCCTCTCAGACACTCACAACACGGAATATGGATTGGGACAAGTACCCAGCCATTCAACACTACACACTGCATTCAGGCCAGTTTCGGGCAGGGCTGTCTCAGTCTTTGTCTCTCATATCAGAAACCCGACAGCCAAAACAAGAAGTGCATATTGGTCACACACTCCATTCACCCAGGTCCCACCCACAGGGTGTACCCACAACATACAGTCACTGGGAAGGCTCCAGCCAGTCTGGACTGGACTTCACAACAACACCATATATGGAACTTCCACCCAACAGCCAGTCAGGGGGAAGAGACAGAGTCAGGGCTTCCCAGGACTTTGGGAAAACAAGGTAACAGGCAATAGAAAGCAAGAGGCCACAGGGGCCATCTTGTTTTCCATCAGGAATCAACTGATTCCAATGGCAGGGCCTGGATATCCCAAAATGGAGGATACTCATAGCACCTGTCAAATTCAGCATGGAGCTGCCACCAGCCCATACCCTGCTCCGCGGGTCACCCACAGGTGCCCAAAAAACATACACTAGGGGAACAGGGTTGTACCTCCCCACCCATGGGTGCCGTAAGGGTATCCCATGGGTCTGTTCATCAAACCAAAAGAGAGAGAGCTGCACCGCCAGGAGTCCCACATGAACTCCTGCGCGGAAAACACAACAGAACACACGATAAAAAGGCAGTAAAGGACAAGGATGCGGAGGCCCTGTCCCTCCAATGCATTTCCAGCATCACAAGGCGTTAGTACTTGTTAGTAACCTCAAGCTCCGCAAACTAAACAATCACTAAGGGCAAAAATGAAACCTCCCCCCGGACACTTCTTGTTGAGGGTTTCTCAATGTGGGTCGGACAGTATATGCACTGTATTCAAGTTGGGGAAAAGTTTGGGCTTTGTATTCAATGGAAGCAAGGAAACATACTTCAGGGAAACGTGCTCTAAGGGGTCTGAGGTTCCTGACAGAGTGGGCAATTGGGTGGGAAAGTCTTTAGAATGGTTGAATGAGTAGGCCTCAGGGTAATTAATAGGAGATAACATTAAAGAAATGTCCTACACAATTCCAACAGCATACATACGCAACAAGCTGCATGTGCGAGGAAAAGAGAAAGAACAAAAAGTGTTACAGCTGTCGGGTGCATAAAACATAATTTAAATCCTGTTTCAGCATGCTATGCACACTGGGTGTTGGTCCCTATTCTAGCTGCTTGTGTGCATTGGACCATAGGATGGCCATGTTTCCCTAACCCGAGAGTGTTCGTGCTGTCTTGCAGTTCATGAAAATCTGTTGTGTTGGCCCTGTTGATTGTTGCTCCCTCGTTGCCAGAGTGGCCACCACTTTGAAGGGCTTGACGCCTTGCACATCTAACAAAGTCTGTCAGGAGGGCAACATTTCCCACTCTAGTTCCTAGCCATTGGAAATGTAGTTGTCCGTTGTCTTCAGGCCTGCCCTGGGTCCTTTGTATCTGGCAAGAAATGAAAAAGAAGCGCTTGAGAACTGAGAATTTACATATTCTTCAATTTCTTGACCTAACCTCTCTGCACTACTCTTGCACTATTCAGTGTCCTAGTGGGAGGAGCCAAGGGTACATTTATGCACCATCCTGTCACCACCTGGTGGGTGTTCAATGGCGGTCTGACCGTAAATTGTTACATAATTCGAAATCCTGGAAAATGGGTAGACAACCACTATCCTGTAGCTGTATCCTTAACACATTTGGATCATCTGCACTTGATTTAGGTTAATATACTCATGACACACTTGAATCATAAATACGCAATGTAGGTGCTAGTGTACAAATGGGCCTTTGAATCTTTATATCTACTGTACTTTTGTTTTAAGCTATTTATAGTGCACGCCTTTGTCCCAGGGGGGGAGGGGCATTAGGCCCTGACAAGCTAAACAGGGAAACATCAGGGTGGTAAATCTGTCATATAGGGTGGCTGTGTGTCTAAATTAAGAGGATCATGTTCCTTAGTTAAGATAATCACAGGGTTTTAAAATCTTTTTTCTATGGCTCCTCTCACAACTTCTCAGGGCGTGCCCCGCAGTGAACTGCAGGCACTTTAAGGTGGTACTAATGAAATTTGCTACCAAGTATTTGCTACCTCCCCCCCTTTTTTATCTCTTTTTTCTTTTTGTTTTTGGTCTCTATCAATCCTAACCATCACTATTTACTCCCATGCTCTGTATCCCACCCCATGTACACTTGTTAAACCCTACCTACTCTCAATTACTCATTTAAGTCTAATATTGTATTACTCCACTACTTCCATTACTGTTAAATTTAAACAATATATTTCTCCCCCCATTATCTACTCCCAAATTTTAATACAACCATTATTCTCCAGCTCGTGCAGCAATGACCTCTTTCCCTATGTGTGTTGGCTACTGCATTTGTGCCAGTGCTGTTTTCAAAAGCGCTAGTGGCATTACCATTTGCACTGTGTTATTTTGTCGACAAAAGGTGTCTGTTGGGAAAATGGATCATCCACCCTTTAACCTTAGTTCTCTCCTCCCGTGGTGAACCGTCAATGAAATGCACGCCCCCCCTCAAGTGCATCTTTCTCCACCTTGTGTGTCTCATTGAATGGCTCTGTGTTATTTGTGTGTGCATGGGCCCAGTCTCCTCGCTGAAAGATGTGCGCTCATAATGTAGCTCAATTTACTCTCTTTCAATGCACTATCTTTACGCACCCCCCTCTGTACCGTGCACCACCAACATTCCTAAACAATCTTCCTTACTTTCAGCATGTGTATGCTTGGTGTTTAACAATGTATGGCTTGTCTGTTAATAGAATTGTCATATCCAGTCTGCTCATGATGTCACAAATGTCCCTTCCCTAATGCATGGCCTAGTCACCCCACTGTCACTAAGAAAAGAAAGTTTTTTGTTACCTACCACCACCCCTATGCAATTGTCCTCTGCAGGTTTGAGTGTGCGTGTGGCAGAGTGAGACAAATCACGTTTGTCTTGGGCTGTCCTATTAAGAGTATAATGTCAATCCATTTCCTTTGAAAGGGTTGTTCCCCACCAAGATGACCCCTCCCGGTCATGTAAACAGTACTGTTGCTATTGTGTCAGTGTTCTGTATGGGTGCTGACTGCTGTGCAATGCCCCTGGGTTGTGATGCTTGTAAGTCCTGGGGTAGTGGTGCTGTCATCTGTTGGGTCTGTGTCTGTACATGTAGTGGTGACAGTGCTTGTGTTGGTGCTTGTGGTGTCTGTTGAAATGATCCCGTCCTGCCCCATGTATCCTCCCCAAATGGCGGTGCGTATTGTGGTGGTTGTTGATACTGCTTTTGTGATGCTGGTGCGTGCGAGTTGGGGCTATTTTAACTGCCCCTTCCATTGCATAATTTAATAATTTAATTTCTACCAACTTGTCCTCATCTGCCGTTTGTTTAACCGTCTTCTCTTGCCACAATCTACAATGCACACAGCCAATATCTAGCACGCTATACTTCCTGCCTCCCTTACATAACCCCATGCATACTGCACCACACCCTACTCAGCCTCTATCATGTTTGGCTGTGATCTTATTCAGTCCTTCTCTCCTCTCCCATCTCTTCCTTTCCCATTCCAGTGCAACCCACTCACTAGCCACTTTTATTGCCCGTTCATCCTCCTGCTTTTGTACCCATTCCCTTGCCATCTATCCCCTCTCCATGCTCTTTTCCCATAAGCTCCCTCTCTTCCTTCCTCCTCCATTCCCTTTCTTCCCTTTCCAGTTTCCCCGCTCTCTTCCTCTCTCTCCTCGCACTACACTTTAATTTCCCAGTCCCTCTTCCTTCTCTCTTCTCCCCCAATTTTCTCTGCCCAGTCAAGCTTTTTGCGCTCCTTCTCCCCACTCTCTATTGCTGTGGTTACACCTCCTTGCAACTCCCCCTTTATCTTCCCTTTAATTTTGAAAAAATATGTGTGCTGCTATTTATTCCTCTGTACCTGTGCCTTCAAATCTGCTTTCATGCACTGCAGCCCTCCCTTGCTAGCTCCGGTGCTGCTAGTGGGTTGTTCTGCACCTTCCTGTTTGTTCTCTTTAGTGTATTGTGATGGTTTGTATGTACTTTTTAAATGTCCTTCTGCTGCTTTAAATTCTCCCATACAATTCATTCCTTTCTTACCATCTGTGTCATCAAATATTACACCCCCGGAGGTGCAGAAAGGTGAGACCCCTCTTCCCTCTGCTCGTGCTGGTTCAGCATCTGCTGACGCCTCGCCACTTTCCTTTCCTTCATGTGCCACAGTTCAACTGTAGTCAGGTACTTTTCAGCCTCTTTCCCGTGTAAGTGCTGTGAATGTGTGTCCGTAGCAATTGCTGCACACCTCTGGAGAAGCCGCCTATGGGCAGCCATGGGGCCTCATTACGACCCAGGCGGTAAGTTACCGCCTGGGTCGTACCCTTACCACCATGGTGTAAACTATGTTTACACCATGGTGGATGGTGGATTTACCGCCCCATTCCAAGGTGAGTGGGGTGGTAAATCCCCATTTCCCATTTTACCCTTCCCCATTCCCATTTTTGCCCCATAGGGCATAATGGGAGTGGGGAAGGCGCTAATTACGCCACCGCAAATTACGGTGGCGTAATTAGCACCATGGTCCCTTAGCGCCATGGATTTTAACGCCTGCAAAAAGCAGGCGTTAAACTCACCATGGCGCAAAGGGACCTCGGAATCAGGCGTTAAGGGTCAGCGCCGTTTACGGCGCCGTTAACCCCTTAACGCCTGATTCGTAATGAGGCCCATGGTCTTTTTTATTTTCCTTCAGTACTTTTTAATTATTGCACACTATGTTTTACTAACTTATTTTGGCATGGAAGCTGGGTGCTACATACAGGTGAAGGGGAGTCATTTCTCTGCTACCCCTAAATGCATTATGCTTTTACCTCACTTCAAGTTGACAATTTCAATAATCCGCTGTTCAGGGAGCAAAAGTTAGAAAATAGTGTAACATTTCTCTTCTCTTTTTTTTCTTAAATTTCTATGAGCCTTCTTGGCTCTGCACCTTAGCCAGTGCACTCCACGTGCAGCCCATCTTCACCAAACCATTGCCTTCTCCGGCACACCCCCACAATCTTGCGCATGTGTCTTCCACACACCGCCTCTGGGTCACCTCTCCTTCCTCTCCAAAACCACACCACTAGCTCCTCACCATCAAAAATCGGTATCCTATGCATCAATCTAAAGGTGACGTCACCCAACTAAAAACACAGTACAAATGAGCAGACAAATGTGCATACACAGAACAATAACCCATTTCTTCCAACCCCACAAAGATCCCAAAATAAAACCCCACAATCCCCACAGCTGTCTTCCCGCTACAACTGGAGCAAGGTAATCCACAATAAACTCTTATAATCGACTGCGCATGCTGCGTCGCCTCGCGTGTGATACGCCTCTCACCAGGGGAGCTTAACCAGCCAATTATCTTCCGCACTCGGGAACAATCTAGCTACCTCCTGTGGGGAACCATCATCCACTCACCGAACTAAAATGCTCAATTAGCAGGGAACCTCATCTACTCATTGATCTACAACGTCAATTCATAGGAACGCCATACCCCCGTACATGTAATCGCCATCCAGACCAACCAGCGCGGCACTCCGTCCTATACATGGGGAGTCACTACCCACCCAATAGCCTCATAAACACAAGAAGGGACCACTGCAACCGCTCCAGTCCCAACTACAATTCACGTGCCGATCACCACCAATACGCCAAATTTTTGCGACAATGTACAATCTCCCACCACCCTATTTACAATACCTCCCCCAGTTCCTATCCAAACAAAACAAGTTAAAATTTCTGCAACATAACCCATTGTTACCCCGCACAATCACACCCTCCCCTCAAAGCCCATGTTGCTGGTTGCTTGAACTTGTACTTACATTTCCTATGATGCACTGGCACTTGCTCTGCTACCGGACCCCCATCAAGGCGCTTCACCGGACCCCTTCTCCTGCAGGGCTCTCACCTGCCGTCAAGCGGGGTATTTCCAAGTGGCCCCCGGTGCCTTTAGCCGGTTACGCATTTTCCGGTGGTCTTCAGGTGCGGGCGAGGGTCCCACAGCTTCCTTGAGTCGGCGGCAGGGAGTGCAGTCAATGCAGGGCTTGTGCAGGCACTGCCCATTCACCCATGTCTTACATTGAGCCTCACAGAGGGCACCAACTTGTTGGGGAGAAGTTGAACCCACACCAGGGCTTCTGGGGGTACCAGCTATGGGAGACCCCAACACCTCCCATTTTGCCCAAAGAAATGCAGCAGAGTCCCAAATAGGTAGCAACATGTTCCAAACTGCGTTTATTTCTGGGCAACAAAAAAAACACAGAGAGCTCCGTGCACAGCGAAAATCCAGGCACCGTCTCCCCCAGTGCTGGCTTGCAAGTCAGCTTTGTAACACACTGCAGGCTGACATCACATAATTGGACCAGCTCCCAGAAACCTATCTCATCCTGTTATTGGCTGCTAAGTAATAGGTTACCTATGGAACCCTTATAGGGAGCCTGATAATTGGACATTAGAACTTTTGCGTCAGTGGGCTGGTTTTAACTGTGCCACCCCCATTACCTAATTCTAAACGTGTTGCATTATGAACTTGTTCCCATCAGTTTTTGCTTGGACAGGCTTTTCGCCCCTGGGCTCTCAGCGTTCATTGGCCAGAGCTGAGCCATTCTTGTTACAATTATGTTTCAAATGATGTGTGGGTCTTTGCGAAAATGTCTTTCGTTCCCAGGGAAAAACACTGGGCTCTGGGTGTTCTGCCGTGGCTTACTCGTATTTGTGAAGAATTAAAATGCTTGTCTGTCAGAGTTCACTGTCGTTCAAGGAAAGGAATCTTATCTTACTGTAAGACCTTTGCTGCTCCTGGGTTTGCGAGGAGGATTGCTGAAGTCAGCACAAATCCCCACTGCAGCAGGTGTTCAGTGAGACAAATGCACTTGGCTTTAATTTTCCTGAAACATGGCATCTGCAAGCCTTTAAACAGGGATTCTCGCATTTTGTAGATTCTGGTATTGCTGCATTGAGGCTAATGTAGCATGTAGGTTGCAATGTTGGTGAAGTGGGTGTCTTTCAGCATATTTGTCACCCATGGGTGCACTGGTGCCTGGTTCAAATGATAAGTGCGCTCCTTATTCTTCCTGCTGTTCTTTCTGTTTATGCGCCTGGGGTCAAGGGGCAGGGGTTTGATCTCGATTTTCGCTCTTCAACCCCTCCATTAAAAAAAACAAAAGTCACCAGCCCCCACTGCCCAGTATAATCAAACATTTTAATTTGATATTTAAGGACACATCCTGTTGGTCTAACAAAACAACGAGCTCTAATTCAGGCTTGGTTTCAGTGGCCCAGAAGTCCCATAAAAAACTTGTTTTCCTTGCTTCCTAATACAGAAACATTCGATGCACCACAGATCTCAGCTCTGAAGAAGGCTGCCGTTACTGTCCGAGCTCTATGGACTACCTATGCTGCCTCTATGGCCATACCTTCTAGAGCAGTGGTATTCAAACTGTGGGGTTGGCACCTCTAGGAGGACCCTAAGGATGACCAGGGGGGGTGTAAGGCTCTTCCAAAAAGGAGTGCAGTGACTGCTTTCATTAGAAAATAAGTAGATATGGCATCTGGGGGCCTCAGCAATAAAATATTTACTCAAGGCGTGCTCAGCATAAAAGGGTTTGAATACCACTGTCCGAGAGAATGAACCAATCGCTCGTCTCTTCCTTGCAAGACACAGCCCACTCTTAGGTGCTTGCTCATGCTGGTAATTCGGCACCCAAAGAATCATAAGTAGCTACTATTTCCATCCTTTCAATGTCAAAAGTCAAAGGAAGTTTCAGCGACCGACGGGAAGGACACGACATGCTCTATTGATGTTTGAAGTAAGGTCCTTGGTCGACATATGTCATTAAACAAACGTAGGTTGCTCTGGGGCTCTGAGGCCATTTTGGAAATCAATGTCCTATCATCGGCAAATAATAAACTGCAAACTTTCTTCCCAGGGTTGACTCAGCCGCCTCTAGCTCAGTGATGTTAAATGAGATACCGAAAAGAGGAGGGGCCAGTACACGCCCATCCTCCTTTGGTTACAGCTAATGGGATTGTCCATTCAAGGCGGCATTCTAGCACTAATGCATGTTGAAACCTCGTTTTTTATTTTTGGTATAGAGGTGACGATTTGAATTTGGGTGGTTTAACCATGACCGATATGTTTGCGGCCAAAATGACCGGAAGCTTTTTGACCGAAAATACGCTTTTTTTCAAATGGTCATTTCTGCTGCAAACATATCCGTCATGACACCCCCAACCTCCATCGCCCACCTATCCCTCCCCCCACTTACACTGTTTAATGCGTAACACTTGCGAAAGCCCCCCTCCGTCTCCTCTTCTGCAATGCCCGTTCTCCATCATGAACCTGCGCTGCAGGGTCCTTTTTTTCTACTTTATTCATGGGTAAGTGGGGTTCACACCGGCAAACCCGGATGCCATTGTACCGAATAAGGGTGCGGCGGACCTACTCTGCCCTTATTTGTTACAATGGCACTGTATGGTAAATGTCTGTATTTTCCGGCTCTACGTGATTTTCATACAGCCGAAATTCGAACATATTTACCATGTATAAAATATGATCAAGGCTTTTATGTCACACACCAATAGCTTCAATATATTTCTGGCATTTAGTTTTTCAATGTTACTCCACAAAATATATTTTAATTCATGCAGCAGAACATCTTTTCTTTAAAAAACTATGTATGTATACACACATTTTAAAGGTACATCTTTAAGCCCTCTTACACATACAATGGACAATAACATCTGATTTCATTCACAGACACAAAAAAACCTGGTTGTGCCCATTTGGGATCTATGAGTAACATAGATCTCCCCTCTGAGTGCAATTTGTAAAAACCATGAGTCCAGGATATCTTTGGATTCTTGTTTTCTCTTGGACCTGCCCTTTTTTCAGTGTCAGTTGTTGCTACAGTTTTGTTGACACAGTGTTTTTTCGGCCGTCTCATGAACCAAAACTGCAGTTCTCCAAATATGCGGCCTTCATCAGGACTTGCTCAATTTCCAATACACAAATGTGTATTTTGTGATGTTGGTAGTTACCCGGCCTGCAGAGGGGGTGTTGATAGCCCTCTTGTATGGATGCGGTCTGACGATCTCCCGAGCTAAGGATCACTGCCTACACACTGCAGGAAAGTCTTTTATGGAGTTGATTACTTCTTCTCCAGTCAGTATTTGAGCCCGGCGTGCCTAACTCGTGGTACCGGTAGTCAACATGCGTGTTGTATTGCGGTCTGCCAGTGAAAGGACTCTTGTGTCTGAGAATAAAATGAGATGTTATTGTTCATTGTAAATTATAATGATGTGTTATTTATATAGCGCCTTAATCCAAAGCGCTTTACAGAGCACATATTTATATACAATATCACCCAACCGAAATTGGTACTCATTTATCGACCTCAGAAGGATGAAAGGCTGAGTTGGCCTTGCCGGGATTCGAACATGCGACCTGCAGATCATGCTCAGATCGCAGCAGCGTGCGCTCAACCCGCAGAGCTATCTTACCACATAAGTATGCATAAGAGGGCTTAAAGATGTGCCATAAAATGTGTGTGTATATGAATTGTTTTTTAAAGAAAAGATGTTCTGCTGCATGAATTAAAATATATTTTGTGGAATAAAATTTGAAAACGAAATGTCAGACACATATTGAAGCTATTGGTGTGTGACATAAAGGCCTTGACCATTTTTACTTTATACAGGTCATTGTGAACCTAGAAGATCAAGGCTCAGCAGGGACCCTTACTATATAGAACATATTTACCATACAGGATTTTTTATACCGTCTTTTTGGCCCAATCTGACAATTTAGCACCAACTATAAACCAAAACTATTACATTGGAGTACAGATAGGAGGGGAATGGGATATGAGGAGGAACACAAAACCTGTGGGTGTTGGGCTTTTATTCCATCATCAACTGCTCTTAGACATTTTAAACCCTACGCCCATGCTCACCCACGACCTGCCCCTGCTCGGCCAAAACCCATCCTCCTGGGATCTCTCTGAGCATGCTCTATAGTGTGGTTACATCAAACGTCATGTGGTGTAGGGCCTGCCAGCTTATTTCTAGGCAGTCTTCTGAGAGTTGATCGTTTAATTGCAGCTGTACATGCACTCCTGGGGCAAAGAAACATTTCTTAACCAAATGTGCCTTCATCCAGTTTACTTATCAGCAATGGGTCTTCTCACATTGGTTACTTGCACTGAAGTTCCGTTTAAAACATTAATTGCATAATACCAACAGTTTAGGCTTATATTCGAGAGGCATTTGCCAGGCACTGCCATCATAGGCCCTGGTACTCACACCATTGTCCAGCTGTTGTCATTTTATGGCGAGATAGTACACCACTACATCAATGCCTGGCAAATGCTTATCCCATACACGGCCAAAAACCATAACTGTTGGCTTTGCCAATGCTAGTTTCATGAATTCTCCAGCAACTGACCATCACTTCTAGCAACCAGAGGTGCTACGAGTGTGGTTTGAAATGAGGAGTACCGCTGGATCAGGTTGATGAGTCATGCGATGATCCAGCGGTTGGTGTCGAGCTGCGATGCAAACTCCTGGTGGTTCGATGCTTGGTTTGAGGGTGCAGCAGTTCAAAGTCATCTGCTCTGCGGGCGCTGGTGCTGGAGCCAGACAGGTGACAAGGCTCTGCTGGTGCGAGGCAGCATGAAGCCAGTTGGGTGATGCAGCAACAGCGGTTAAATGTTTGAATGTTTGCAGGCGAGTACCAAAGGCAGCACCACAGGTCTGGTGGTTCCAAAGCGGTGTCAGCAAAACAAAAGAGATGGCTGGAAGGTTTAGAATTCATCTTAACCACTAACATCACTCTGTGCAACCTCCTGACCATTGTTCTTCGCCTGCCAAGCAATTACAGAAAGGGTAAAGAAAATATGCCAATTAGGCTTTTGTCCCACCCCAAAAGAGGCAGTCCACCCAAGACTGCTTGATCACATTCCTTCTGCACGAGACCACAAGCAACCCCAGACATATTTCGACCTCAGTGGGTGTCATTATTGAGCTGTAGCTTGGGTGTCTAGGCCTAGTAACCACGTCTGGGCATACCCACACCACTCAAGGTGCCATCCGCAAAACAAAGGAGGTGATGGCTGGAAGGTTTAGAATTAATCTTAACCAATGGCATCACTTTGGGAAACCCTTCAGGCCATTGTTCTCCGCCTGCCAAGTCATTATAGAAAGGGGAAATATTATATGCAAATCAGTCTTGGTCCTACTCCAAAAGGTGCAGTCCAGCTCAAACCGCTTATTCACATCGCTTCTGCATTAGTCCACAAGCAACCCCAGACATGTCTCGGCTTCTGAACATAGTTTCAATAAGGTTCAAAGCGGTCTGAGCAATGAAAACAGGAGACCTTGCTGTTTTGGAACTCTGGAGGCTGCGTGTCCCACTGCATGGGGCTCTATGGCAAGGTTAGTCCTGTTCAATCTCAGCTCTCTTAGGTTAGGGAGTTTTGCTAGCAGAGTGGTTGACCTTAGTTATCAGAAAGGTCATCTCGGATGTGCCCTGGGGATAGATGTATAGGGTGCAAAACTTTATTCTGCCTTGGGACACCTGCCTTCACGGCTGGCAGAGAGCTTTAGAAAGGACAGCTCTCCAAACAGGGTCCAGATGAATTGTTCCTGACGTCCGTGAAGTCCAAAAGTGAATCCAAGAAGAAGTGGGAGACTCCTTTTATAGGTACAATGCCACATGGGGATTGGATGAAAACAAGCCTGCTTTAAGTGGTCCAATCTGGTCTTTCAGACAAGTGATCCTTGCCACACGGTGTTATACACAGAGTACTTTGTTCTGCAGGAAGTAGAGGGGAAAGGAAGGAGTGAAAAGCCCACAGAGAATTAAGGTGGCTGTACTCTTCCCCATTCTCACGTGTGCTCCCAGACTGTCCCACCTCCACCCCATTAGCCTACAGCTTCAAAGGCTCTCTACTGTGCAACCCCCTAATGTGAGACAGACCTAGGATATGGAATTGCTTCTTTGAAGCCAGGCTCCCAGGAGATATCCTGATGCCAGCTACTGTGCCTGGCAGGAAGGAGCCAAATGTCCTTCAGGAGTGTAAACAGAGACAGGCATCCTGCCTTTTGTCCCATGCACAGGAATGCAGACAGGCAGATGCCTAAAATCTACATCACTGTTCGACTTGTAAAGCATGCTGTCGCTTTCCGAAGCTATGTCTATGCTCAACAAATATCCTACCAATAATAATAATAGCTGAGCTGAGCTTGCAGGGCTGACACTGGTATGTTACAAATCAGATGTGGCTTTAATATTTATGCAAACTATCAGTTATGGATGAACATTAAAAGAAAGTATCCCAAAAGATAGAATCACAAAATAACAGCGCCCACCTGCTCTTATTTTGTAATTTGATCTTTTGGGATTTTGCCCATTTGACCCTGCACTGATTTTAATGTATGAGGGGGACACCCCTGCAGCCCATAATACTGTGCTCGGGGAGCGGGGGACACCCCTGCAACCCATGCTCCCCTGTTAGGTATTATGGGCTTCGATCTAATCTACTATGCTGAATGCACACTAAACGTGCATGCAAGATTTTAGATTCGATCTTTTCGTCCATTCCCATCAGTTACCATACCAAAACCTATGTATGGTTTATGTTTGCAGATTATCCTGCCACCAGGTGATTGTGTAGCATATTTATTATGATTATGAAACAGAGGTGCAAACTTAAATGCAGCCTCTGCATTGTAGTGGCTTTTCTGTCATGTGAGCTGTCAAACAGGGTACATGTGCCCTCTGAACCTGCTCTGTGTCACTGGAGAGCAAGCGCTGCAGATCAGGATACCAATGCATACAGGTGGCACTATGCTTGTGGCATCGGGTTTATAGAAAGGGAGCTCTGGTTAGCAGACCCCCCTTTCTGAGATGGAATTGCCTGCATCATATTCTTATTTAATAAAAATGAAAATACAAAGGTTTATACTCCCATACCAAATGGCCATTCCCCACACCCTCAGATTTCCCCATATTATCTCCAAGATAGTTCAAAATTATGCAGCTGTACCCGATGAAGTATCCTACCCCAGTCTCTCCGGCAGTGGCCCTTTATCCTCTGGAGTCTCTTTTCTCTGTTGCAGCGCTCTCATTGACCCAATAGTCTATTTTCCACAGCAGCCGGGATTTCCACTGCAGTTTCTGTTTCTCCTGCTTTCTTTTGCCGGTGCAGTAAATTTCCCCTTACGGATTGTCATTTGGGTGCCACGAAGCAAGTTTGTTCTCAGCAGGCAACTTATAAAATCAACAATAAAAACATTCTTTGCAAAGCAGTTCCATTTTTGCTGCAGCCTCCTTCACCTGGCTGTGGCCTTCATTTCCTCCATGGTGATGCCCTTTCCTCTACAGTCTCATTCCCCTGAATAGTGCACCCCATGCATTCGACTACCATGTCACTGATCCCTGTGCAGTCTCTCACATGCTTCACTATTATCCTGCACTCTCTATTCCCGGGTGCAATACCAGCACTTTAACAGTGTCTCATGATCCCCAGTCCCAGCCCCGCCTCCGGCGTGGTACCCCAGGATGTGCTCTTCCCTACCATCCTGTGGTCTAACCAACAATAACTGGTTCCAGGATCCATTACGAGAGACCGGTCCAAGAAAGAAACAAGCAATATTGTCAGAGCTTCATTTCTACAAAAATGAGTGGGGTGTCTCAAATATTTTCTAGCACGCCCATGACATGTCAGGATGGGCAGCTCCCCGCCCACTGTTGGCAGCACCCATGGCTGCTCCCCATGCTGACATAATATATGGGGTTAACGCTGAAACTCCCATATTGGCTTATTTTGGCTGATTGATGTACTCACTGTGGCAAAAGTGTGATTTACAAATTCCGATCAACATACAAATAAAATAGCATACTTGTGTCTTGATATGAGGCAAATGCTTAAGTTTGTCTTTAAACACAATCATTATTTATATTTTGCTCTGGTTCTATAGGTGTTTATTATGGAACTGGCAAATAAAATAATAAAATTGCCAAAACACCACATCATAATCGAAGTCTGAGACAATAAGTGGCAGTTCTGAGCCCTGACAAACACCCCCACAAATGAAGCACTGAATATTGTTACACTTTATTTAACATGTGCATTCATACATTATTTGTCTGCCCTGTTTGGGCTCTAGGACATGTTTTAAGACCTTTTTCGAGTTGCCAAAGTTTTCGGCACTTTTGGGGATCGAGGATGCATTTTAAATACTTTTTGCACCACCAAAGTTTTGTTCAGCTCGCCAATAGGATGGTGTCAATTAGCTGGCACTGTGCGCCTCTCCTAGTCATTTCACCACAATACCTGGTAATGTAACAGGAAGTGTGTCATTACATGCTTCCTCCAGCATGTTTTCTTTGTCTGAGTGCATGCTGGGCGATGCATAGCCCTTCGTTATACACCGAGCCATGCCCTGTCAAGCTACTGTCAGAAGTCGCTCACAATGAAGCAATGTTGGACCACCGGGGGTTTCCACTTGAGGACCTCATTTGATATATGAAGGCAGGGAAGTACGCTTATGCAATAACCAACAGTATGCCTCAAATTGAGAAAGGTGGGTGCCACATCAAACCTGCTGACCAGCTAGGTTAAGTAAATTTGGGGAGGCGGATGAAAAAGTTACTGTGATTGCAAAATCCAAGGTGCATTCATCGGCAATAAAGGCCTTTGATCTTGCTAAGGAAAAGTGTCAGAGGAAGTATTGACAAGTCTACAGAGCAGAGGCACTACTCAATTCGCTGCTGGCTCCTTAGACGGACGGCGTTATGATCTGTTGGTCAAAGGCCCAACGGAGGCTAATCCTAAAATAATTAAAATACAAGGCAGACAGAGGCTGGCACCGTGTCAACGGATCTGCATGCCAGCTTTGCTGTACATGGCTTTGGGCCCACCCACGTGTGCCCTTAATTGAGGTGGTGCCAATGTGTACAGCTCCTGGTCACAGGCATCTCAACAGAAATGATGTGGCCCTCACACATTGATGGCGCTAAGAACAAACACCTCGATCAACTGACCACCGTCGGTAACCCACACGTGCCCGTGGCACAACCCAAGATGGACTAGCAAGTGTTACTCGACTCGCTATCTTCTAATTGTGTTCTGAGGAAGGCTCCGGCCTTGGCGTTTCTGTGGCAAGAAGCAGCGGCCTGTAAAGTGGCCCCCCATGTCAGATAGGACTGCAGGTTCCACAGGAGGCTGGATTACAGGTTCCACCGGAGGCTGGACTACAGGTTCCACAGGAGGATGAACTGCAGGTTCCACAGGAGGATGGACTACAGGTTCCACAGGAGGATGGACTACAGGTTCCACAGGAGGCTGGATTACAGACTCCACAGGAGACTGGACTGCAGGTTCCACAGGAGGATGGACTACAAACTCCACAGGAGGCAAGCCTCGTGTAACTTCTACCAAATACTTCAGCTTAAGCAAGGTTCAGTGGGCGCTTTTACACTCAAAACCGACGAGAAGCATAAATCCTATTTCCAAAACAGGGATTAGAGCATCACCAGTGTTTGGCATATTTATCAGCCACTGTCTGTGCCTTTTATGTGTGCAGTGCGCAATGATAAGGAGCAAAAACCATGATGTTGATGGCCATTTAAGCATCAAGGCGTGCTTCTACAGTATTACAGTACTCTGTGATAAATGCAGTCGCCTTAAAGCAGAGGTCTGCATCCTGTGCCTCTCTGGGTGTTTTGGACTACAAGTCCCATACTCAATCACCATTGAGCAAGCTGGCTGTTCCGCGTGGGAGCTGTAGTCTTAAACGTCTGTGGAGCCAATGGTTGCACCTGCCAGTCAAAGGAACAGCTGAAACACATTTTAAGCTGGGCATTGATCATTTATGAGTTGCTTTGTTGTTTCTCACATTTGTGCTTTATAGTAATAAAAAGTGGTCGTCTATAGCGCCCTTTTGCCACTTGTCGTTGGCCCTGCTGCAAGTGACTCAGGAAAACCAGAGAGAGGGGGTGTTAGTCGGATAGTAAGTTTCTGTCACATTTGAAACATGTGGTGTTAATGGGTGCAGGTGGCATGGACCGATTTCTGCCTGCTGGAACGATTCTAAGAAATGGCCCCAGATCTGTGGGGGTAAACATGCTTTGGGTAGTGTCATATGGCGGGGGTGGGGGGGGGCATAGGACTAAGCAGGGAGCTTGTTCACAGCCCTATAGCATTGAAGTGGCATCGCCTGTGGGGGAGGTGAATGCATAGTGTAAGCTGGTAGGAAATGTTAGAGCGAAGTAGGTTGCTTGAGGCGTGTAGAGAAACTGGGGTACGAGTAGGGATTGAAGAGTTAAAATGGCGGGCATGGGGTTATCTGTGCCACCGGCGAAGAAAACATTTGGTTTGTCCAATAATCGCATGGATAGACTTTCACATCCACTTCTGTTGTGTGGAGTCCAACCAGAGTGAGCCTGTTTCTGGTAGGTTTGTCAGAGAATGCACATGGGCACCTGGAAGAGACTATTGGTTGTTTGGTTGAATGGGTCCTGGTGCTGATCTTGTGATGAGGTCGGTTAGAACGCCAGGTTTTTAGCAGTTCTCTGAAGGCTAGGTGGTCGTCTGTGCAGAGGTATTTGGGCAAGGAACTCCATAATTCGGTTTCTAGGAGGGAGAACGAGGACTCTCCCTGCTGCTTCCGGTTGAAGTTTGGTACTGTTACTAGTGCGCATTGCTGGATCGCGGTCAGCGGGCCAGCGCATAGTAGGCGCAGTGAGCGATGCACAGGGTTTTGAAGTGTATCTTCTTTTCACTGGGAGCCGGTGCAGTGTGTGGAATGCTGGAACAGTCTGTTTGTGTCTTTTCAGTCCTAGGGTTTCTTCTGACTGCTGGCTTTTGATCTATTGGTAGTCTGTGGAATAGATTTTCCGGGAGTACAAAGAAAATGTTGTTGGCGCAGTGACGTCTTGATAATGCCAGTGAGATAACAGTGGTCCTTGCAGGAAGGTCAGGTGGGGCACGGTGAGTCATAGGGGGCAGAGTTGAAAGAAGCAACTCCTTATGATGGCTTTTACCTGTGGTTCTAATGCAAGGTTGTGATCCATAATGATTCCAAGGTTCTCTACAGAAGAAGTAGGAGATGGGTGAAGCCAATTATGGCCCGTCAAGGGATTTCTGTGGGGGTTGGGTGACATTACCCCGCAGATCATGTGTCGCAATACACATAGGTACAAGCATGCAGAATGCCCCGACTTCTACAGGGGTGTGGAGTGCACCTTTCGTTCAGCCCACTCTCTGTATGATAAAATGCAAACAAGCAGGAGGTGGTCACGGGCTAGTGGTAGGAAGCCTATTGCTTTTAGAACAGTCGCACGTGTGCATGGACACGTGGGTCTGGACTCTGGAGGTGCATATTTAAAGGAGAAACGTCTCTAAATAAAGTTTTTCCTTGGTGAAAGAGGCTGCGGTTCCTTGTGTCCTGTGTGTACTTATTTTCCATACATTCCTTGAGGTAACAAATGGCGATGAAAGGGTTTGCTGACCTGCGTGTGTTTGGCTTGCACGTGACTGGGTCCCCTGCTGAGGGGGTCCCGCGTGGCTGTTTGCTGCTGCCACGGCCCCGCTGCAGTGATGGATGCATAATGAGGAGAGGTGCTGGGCTGCTGTGAGAGGTGGAGGCTCTGGTGCAGAGGCAGCTGTGAGGAGGAGCTGTGGAGCGGCGAAGTGGCAAGCAGGTTGTTTGCTTGCGCGTGACGAACACGGTGAAAAGAAAAGCATGTTGGCTCCTATTGTGCTAGTGGAACCAGGAGCATGGAGGTGAAGCTCCGGTGTGCAGCTGTGCTGTTTGTATACGGAGTGGATAGGAGAAGCCTGCAGCAGGTGGCAGTGGAACTGCCTGGGGTGATTTGGTTGTGGAGTCCTTCTGAAAGGTACTGTGACTGACTGAATTTGCACCTTGTGCAACCCTGCAAGTGACAAAATGAGTCTGGAGCCAGGACCCCGACAGGATTTGGTAGACTCCGTGGCTAGGGTGGCTTTTCTACGTAAACCACTTCCATTTTCATTGATTCCCCAGGATGACAAGGGCCCCACATGGCTGTCATGCGTGGAGGATTTTCAAGGATTTATCAGAGCTGCAGGTGAAGCTGCATCACCGACCTTTGCTGGGACAGAGATTAAGGATTTGAGTAAGGCTATTCCTTTGGGTGAAAGGGACATGTATGTGACACTGATTGATGCGTTGAAAAAGAAACTTGTGATCCAGCCCAATAGGGATTAAGAAAGATACATGTTTAATCAGTGTACCCAGCAAGCACAAGAAACTACTTGTGGGTTTGTCACCAAGCTTCGGCATAAACTGAAACATTGCCAGTTTTCCCAGTTTTCCGATGACGAAGTTATAAGGTTACGTGTCATTGTGGCGTGTGTTTCATCGGCCTTTAGGAAGCAATTATTGAAAAAGCTAATTTCCATTGACGAAGTTATTGAGATGGCGGGCATTTATGAGAGAGTGGATATCCAGGCGGCGGCTATGGAGGGTACTGCCGGGAGGCAGGGTGATCGTGATGTGATGGCTGCGGTGCAGGCCTGTGATAAGAGGGGTTGGATGCGAGTTGTGAATCGGTCAACATATTCAGCAGTCGAATGCCCAAAGATTATATTATCATTGTGGGTTGCCTTTTCCACATGCTGGGGTGTGCCTGACCATTGCACAACTGTGTCTAATTGAGGCCGTGAGGGACATTTTCAGGCTGTTTGTCAGGCTGCAAGGTATGGTTCTGCGTCTAGGGCCACGTCTGCTGATAATTGGAGGCAAAGATATCAGGTGACAGGGCATTCACCCTCTGCCTCTCAAAGTTCATATTCCTCGTTTCAAGGCCTGAGGCGGATGCAACAGAGGGATTCCTTTGGTCCCAGGAACTATGTCAGGGTCGTTGATGAAGTATTGGAGGAATATGAGTATGGACTGGTTCATGATCCGGAATACAGTCACAGGTTGGATCCACAGGGATTTTCTGGGATGCATGACAATGCCCAGTTTTATGAGGTTCAATCTACTGGGGAGCAGGATTATTCCAATGAGTATGTCAACTTGGTACCGATGGGTTGGGAGGGGGAGGAGGCCCCAAGAGTGTTGATTGAACTGGGGGAGTTTACCCATGTGTTCATGATAGATATTGGGGCAACTGTTAATGTTCTGGGAGAAAAGGACTTCATGCTGATGAATATGGATCTAGAGTTGACCATGTCTTTGGCTAGGAATTTTCAGTGGGGGGCTGTACAAGTCTTTGGGCCAATTTCAAAGGAGGTTGATGTATAAAAACAAATCAATGGATGCCATTTTTCATGTTATTAGGAGGCCTACTAAGGGGAGATGTCTCCTTAGTTATGATACAGCTAGCCAATTGGGACGGATTGACATTCATTATCAGGTGGGTGATGTGGTGCACTCAATGGAAAGACCAACTGAGAAAGTTAAGTCACTTGGGATGATAGTTACAAAGACACCTGCTGGGCCATTGTCTAAAGAGTCTGTTCAAGCTAGGTTTCCAATATTTTTTGAGGGCTTGGGCAGACTCAAGGGGATGGTGGTCAACTTGCCTATTGACGTGTCAGTTCGACCCGTTCCTCAACATCCCCGGGGAGTGGGGTTTCATTTGCAAGCAGCTGTAACAAAGGAATTGGAGCACCTCCTCTGTCATAACATCATTGAGAGGGCTACCGGACCTACTCCATGGATATCCCCATTGGTGGTAGTCCCGAAGGATGGTGGGAAGATTTGGCTATGTATTGATATGCGGATTGCAAATACCGCTATCCAAAGAGAGTGACATCCTGGGCCTAGCATTGAGGATATGATTGTGCTACTCAATAGTGCTACTGTGTTTTCAAAACTTGACTTGAATCAGTGTTATCACCAGTTGGAGTTACATCCCAAGTCTTGGCCCATTTCAACATTTTCAACGCATGATGTTCTGTTTCGGTATCAGAGATTGAATTGTGGCATTTCTTCGGCCACCAAGGTTTTCCAAGAGGCATTCGCCAAGTCATTCTGCCTATAAAATCTACATTGAATTACAGCGATGATATCTTGGTACATGGGTCATCTCAGGAAGAACATGACCAAGCCTTGGTGGCCACATGTGAGGCGTTGCAACAAGCTAGGTTGACTCTTAATGCCGCTAAGTGTAACATCAATAAGAGGAAAATGACGTTTTTTGGTCATATATTCTCTGATACCGGTATGTCTCCTGACCCTGAGAAGGTTAGCACTATTGTGGAGTTGGCACCTCCTCTGCAAGTGGCTGCTGTCCGATCCTTTTTGTGTATGGCTGGCTATTGTGCTAGGTATTTGCCGCATTATGGCTCTTAGACGGATCCGTTGTTGCAGAAAGACTGAAGTTCGAATGGACTGAAGAATGTCAAGCCGCATTTAATGGAATAAAGGAGGCATTGGCAGAGGCCAAGAAGTTGGCGTATTTCAACCCTGATTTACATACAGAAATTATTGTTGATGCCAGTCCTGTGGGGCTGGGGACCATCCTGGCTCACGTCAAAATCAAAGATACACCCCCCCCCCATGTGTATCCGAGGAATACTGTGTTGTATGCCAGTCGGGCTTTGTCTCATGCTGAGATGGCATATTCCCTGGCTGAAAAGGAGAATCTTGCTTCAGTACGGGCCTGTGAGCACTTTCACAGTTTTGTTATTGGAAAGTATTTTACGTTGATGACAGACCATCAGGCACTTCTTTCTTTGTTTGAAAATCCTCGTAATAAAATCCCACCTAGGATCGAGAGATGGGGGATTTGTCTACAAGAGTATGATTATACTATCATACATAAGCCTGCAGGTGGCCAAAACCCAGCCAATTACATCTCGCGGCATCCCAGAGGGGATTGTGACGAGATTGGATGATCGGGAGTACTTCAATTATGTTGTGGTAAATGCATTGGCGTCTGCTTTTACTCTGGAGAGGGTGGCATGTGAGTCTAGGAAGGACCCTCAATGGTTTTGGCTGTTCAGTTTATGAATCAGAGTCAGTGGAAAGATTACTGGAGACATAGTGAAAATCAGCCTGGAGTCTGTATGAAGGAGATGGATCGGCTGGCAAGGGTGTACATTGAGCTTGCAGTAATGCACAGTGTGATTTTGTTGAGAGGGTGCCGACTAGTGATTCCTCCCACACTCAGGCAAATGGTTATTCAGACGGCACATGAAGGTCATAGGGGTGCTAAAAATACCAAAAGGCAGTTAAGGAGACATGTGTGGTTTCCTCATATGGACCAGATGGTGGAAGAGCTAGTGAGGAAATGTTTACCTTGCCAGTGCCCGTCGAGGGTGGATCCTCTACTACCATTGCAACCTACTAAGATTCTGAAAAGACCTTGGGATCGAGTGGCAGTGGATTTTTATGGTCCCCTGAGCACTGGAGTGTACGTACTTGTCTTTATTGATGTGTTTTCATGGTTTCCTTTAGTGAAAAAGGTGGTGCCAACAGCTTTTCCCCAGGTTGCAGCTGTGTTTCATGAGGTGCTTAGTGAACGGGGCATACCCAGTATTATTAAAATGGACAATGGACAAGATTTTGCAACATTCGCTAGTCACATGGGCTTCAGACATCAGAAGGTGACTCCGAGGTGGCCTCAGGCAAATGGCATGGTTGAGCGATTTATGTCCTCTATCAAAAAGACCATTCAGAGAGCATCGATTGAGGATTGCTCTTATCATCAAGCCCTTTGTAGTATGTTGCGGGGTTACCGGAGTACTCCTCATGAGACCACTGGGAAAACTCCTTCTGAAATCTTGATGGCTTATCAAGTTAACACCCACCTGATTACGTTGCCTGATGTTCGGGGGGGTGCGTGATGATGAGATCAAGGAAAGAGATGCTGAGCAGAAGTGTCGGAGTAAGGAAATAAGTGATCGCAGACGAGGAGTGTGGTCTAAAGATCTAGATGTGGGGGATGAGGTGTTGGTGAAGCAACAAGGTCATAGGAAGATTGATTCGCCATATGCCCCTCACCCTCTCAGCATCATAGCAGTAAAGGGGTCTATGATAACAGCAGAAAATGACTTTCAGGAGGTCAGTAGGAATACATCTTACTTTAAACCTCTGATTAGAAGTGACAGAGAGATTGAACCAGGAATGGATCATGAAGGGGGAGAAGATATACGCTAGGTAAAGGAAGCAATGAGCCGAGGAGCGTCAGGGAGAATTCTACGGACCATGTTGTTGAGCGCACCAAGCCCAAGGGCATCTGGGCACTATGCTTACAGGTTCCACAGTATGCAGAGAAACATAGGAGATGGCAGTATATAACATAGGTAATTAGATACATAATGTTTACATAGGAGATTATAAACAATATATTACATAGGAAATTAGATACATAATATTTTCATATATACAACAGGCAGAAGTTCACATACGTATATACATATTAGTACGTGGTTATGCGACTGTGGTGCGGTCTTGCTCATGGAGCCACACTTTGATGTTTTTTCGGAATAAGAGACAGGAAGGTTCCTCTCTTAATGGGAGTGGTAGGGTGTTCCATTTCTTAGCAGCGAGGACTGGGAAACTAAGGGATAGTATTTTGAGGGCTATCCTTTGCTTAATATTAAGCCAATTAATAGAATGTCTGGTATCCGAAATGTGTTGTTTCTTAGAGATGTTCAATGCTGCTTTAATAGCATTGTTTTGCATGACTTTCATTTTGTTGAGGTTTGTTGTGACGTACCAATATACATCGCATTACAATAATCGAGCTTGAAAAGGACCAAGGCTCTTGCAATTGTGATGCAATTGGCTGGTGTCAAGTAGGGACAACGGGCAGTTATAAGCTTACATGTGTATGCAGTTGAGGAGGCCGTAGCATTAGTTTGTCTCGTTAAAGTGAGAGCTGAGTCAATATAGACTCCCAATGTTTTGACAACCTTGGAAACTTTGATTATATTGCTGTCAATATTGAATGAGGTGAATAGCACATCCAATTTGTTTAGCCTGGCTGGTGAACCTAATAGAAGCAGCTCTGTCTTATCGTCGTCAAGACAGAGCCCATGCTTCCCCATCCACACAAGTGGTGCTGCCAGAAAGAAGTGAGGGTGGTGGTCGACCTGAGAGGACTGTTAAATGACCACAGCAATCAATAGAAGAATGTTGAGTCGTCCTGAGAGTTTTGTGAGGAGGTGATGTCGCGGGCTAGCGGTATGAAGCCTGTGCCTTTTAGAACAGACCCACGTGTGCATGGACACGTGGGTCTGGAGGTGCATATTTAAAGGAGAAACGTCTATAAATAAAGTTTTTCCTTGGTGAAAGAGGCTGCGGTTCCTTGTGTCCTGTGTGTACTTATTTTCCATACATTCTTCCAGGCAACAGAGGTCTTATCTGGGAGCAGAGAACTTGAACTATCACCCATCTGATCACAGCTACTTCAGAAAGAAATGCAAGACCTTTTAGTTTACTTGTACCATCTGATCTAGATTGCACTAGAGCCGAGATGCTAGTAATAGGCGAGTGTAGGCACTATACATATCATAAATAATGTATTGCACACAACGTGTATATTATTTACAGTTTGATCGGTCACAGTCAGCAGACTTTGCGTCCTTTCCTTCTCGCCTGCCAACCCGGATAAAAACGTGCCTCTCTGTCCCTGATACAGTGAGTCACATGTGTGTAATTATAATGCCAAACTATCAATACACTACCAAGGCACATTACAATGTATACTTCTTATACTCCCCTAAAGGTATACAAATAAACGATTACAGTGGCAGTTCCAAAGGAATACATTACCAATTAATATAAGTTATAAAGCTGCTATACTGCACCTGTCATCAGTGTGTCGTTTTATGGCGGTTGGTACTTTGTCCAAGAAAATTGAGTATTGTGCCCAAAAGCACTCGCAGGACAAGGCCACGGTGTTGAATGGCACAGGCACAGCTGCGCAGGAGATGCTGCTCAACGATACGTAGCATGCTTTGTTACGTCCACACTTCCACGCCTATAAGAACTGAGGTTCAGACCCTCTGCAGCAAAGCCCTCGCAGGACAAGGTCGTGGTGTTGAGCAATGCAGGTGTTTGGTGGCAAAGGGGATGCGCCATAGACAGTGAGTTCAGTGGCTAGCCTGCTTCTCTTCACGTAACCCCGTGACGTGGTGCCCCCGTCTCACCCTTGCACTCACATTGTTGTTGTTCCCGTGACCTCTCCCTACCTCCCTGCCCCTGCTCACTATGTACCCTCACAATCCCTGATCATATGCATACACTTGCACCCTAGGCCAGACGTGCTCCTTCCTCTTAGGCCGCGTGTGTTCTCTCGCAGCCCTTAATTGCCTGTGCTCCCTCGTGCCTTAGGCTGTGCGTGTTACCTTGCAATTCTAGATCATGTGCGCTCCCTCGCGTCCTTGGCTGCGTGTGCTCTCTTGCAATCTTAGATCACATGTGCTTCCTGGCGTCCTAGGCTATGCGTGTTCCCTTGCAATCCTGGATCACGTGGGCTCCCTCACATCCTAGACCGCGCATGTTCCTTCACAATCCTTGATTGCGTGCGCTCTCTTCCATCCTTTGCCACGCGCCCTCTACACTCTGCAGGCCCTGTCCTTCCCCGATCCTTGTCCCCTTCTCCCAACCTATTGTGTACTTTTGTCATTGTTCTGTCAGTTGTGTACCCCTCCTTCTGTTTCCCCGCTCGTCCTAGTGTTCCCCCCTGCCTACTCCCTAGCTTACTCTAACTTCCCCTCCCAATCTGCCCTCCTCATCCTATATGGTGCTCTCTGTCTCTCCTATCTTCTCTAACTGGTTTTCCATCAACTATCCTATCCTTCTCACTAATTCTGGTAGGAAGGCGTTCGCGGATACCTACACCAGTGCTTCCTCCAGACAGACACTTACCGACATCCTTTTTGTCACACCGTCTCCAGGCCTATGGACTCCCCATATGGTCTCTGGTCGCTCTCCTTTTTCCTCTTAACCCATTAATAGTGGCACCCGATGGGAGGTCCTCATGGCCCCCTTCCACTCTTCCAAGACCATCATTAATGTTTACCTAAATGGCACCGTCTTGGTACAAGGCCCTCATGCCAACCGCCTCATTTTTTATAGACTTTTTCCGCACCATTTCAACTTCCTTTCTTCTCATGCTGTCCCTTCTTTCCCCTCTGAGGTTCCTCTGCCTCCTCCATCCTCTACCACCTCTATTGCAGCCTCTGCTACTTCTCCAGCCACCCTGTTGCCTCCTTCATCTGCCACCCACCTGCTCTTCCTTGGCTACCTTGCCCTCTCCTCCTGCTTCCTTTACCCATCCTCAGGCGTCTTCAACATTTCCGCAGGGCGTACCTTCAACTTTTACACCTCCACGGAAGTCCTTCAAAGGGGCCAACCTGTTCCACATTGCCACTCTCAATTCTCGCTCAGCTGTCAAACAATCCTCTGACATCTGCCGTCTCCTGGAAGAACTCGATCTGGATGTTCTCGGTCTGACTGAGACATGGTTCATGGCCATCTATGTCACAATTTAGACACTCTCCTTCCTGATGGCTACAAGATCCTCTCTGTGCCCAGAACCAACCGTCCCAGTGGGTGTGCAGCCTTGATCTTCCTGGAGTGGACCCCTGATTCTATCATTCCTAGGCAGAACTACTCCTCCTTTGAAAGCCTGGTATGCAGGGTCTCTCTCTCTCTCTCTCTCTCTCTCCTGGCCTTTCTCTCACTGTGGCCACAATCTACCGGCCAGGGTAACTCCTTCCTCTCCAAGTGGGCGGATCTCTCCTCCTCCCTCCTAGCTCTCAACTTTTCCTCCTGGGCGACCTTAACACCCACTTGGATGCTTTCTGTCCTACTGCATCGTTTTTTTTATCTGTCTCTCTCTCTCTCTCTCTCTCTGCAACTCCTGGTACAATGCTGACCTCGTCATCCTTAAATGTAAGTGTAGGGCAACAGAAGCACCCGCTGACAAACTGGCCTGTCACCTGCTCCAAAGGCAGTACAGACTCTCTGTCCTCGCCAAGAAGAGAGCTCACATCCAAGCCTATGTCTCTTCAAAATCGGCAAGGAGCAGGCTAATCCTGCTGCAGTCTCTATCTCTCCTGTTCCCTCCCAGGCCCTCTGTACGGCCTTGGCTTCTCATTTCACCACTAAAACTCAGGACATCGTGTCCACCCTCTCTTCCTCTTCTCCCTCCTCCTCCACCACCACCACCACCACCACCACCACCACTCCTGGCCATCATGTTGCCACCTCTCCTCCTTCCTACTCTTCCTCTACCATCAAGGGCCATATTGACCTCTTGCCCGCTGCATGACTTCTCCAACTTTCAGTGTTCTGTAGATGACACCCAGCTCTCTTTTAGGCTCCCTTCGGCCGCCTCTACTCCTTCTCTTATTCCCCACCGTCTGCAAACCCAGAGTGGTGTACCGCCAATGATCTGTGCCTTAATGCCAGTAAGACTGAGATCTGCCTCATCGGAACACCAGCTCCCTCCTTACCTCCCCCTCTCTCTCTCTCTCTCTCGCCGCCCACTCTGGGTCCTCTTCCTGCTCCTATCTGTGAAGCCAAGAACCTTGGGGTCATCTTTGACTCCACCCTTTCCTCCTCTCCACACATCTCAGATGTCTCTAAGAAGTCGAACTATCAGCTGCACCCCCTTAGAGGTATTTTCCCTTTCCTCATTTTCCCCCAGAAGCTCACTGTCTCCAGAGCCCTGGTTCTCTCAAGACTGGACTACTGTAACAGCCTCTTTCTAAATCTTCCTGCCTCTATTCTCTGTTCTCTACAACTTATCCAAAACAGGACTGCCAGACTTGTCCTTGGCCTCAAGCCCAGGGATCGTATCTCTCCAGCCTTGAAATCTCTTCATTGGCTCCCAGTGGCAGCAAGGATCGAGTTCAATACCCTCTGCATTGTCCACTGGGCTTTCTGTGGCCTGTGAGTGCAATACCTGCAACTCTCTCTTCCTAAGTAGCTCCCTCTCGAACTCTACGCACATCCACCTTGAACTAACTTAGGGTCAGTCGCTTTTCCAAGCAGAGAGTTGGGGCAGATCTCTTTCTTTGGTTGGGGCCTCCCTCTGGAACAGCCTCCCTGCCTCTCTTAAACTTGAGCAGAACCATTTCCGTTCCGGAAGCACCTCAAGACCTACCTCTTTGCTTCTGCTTCCTCTCTTCCTCTCCCCAGCTGATGACCGGTCTGTTCCATGCACTGGTCACCTGTCCACCCTCTGAACCTGGGTTCCATGCACTGGTCACCTGTCCACCCTCAGGAGCAGTGTGAGGTGCCTTTCCAGTTGCACCTCACACTGCTTCTTGGCTCCCTCAGCACTTGTGTTCTGCAACTGTAACCCTACAGTGCCCTCTCCCTGCACTTATGAGCCACCTTTTGGCTGCACTTCGATTACCTGTACTAGCCACCCCACTGACTGCCCTTTCGATTACCTGCACTTCAACCCCGCCTTTTGCACTTCCCCACTTCCCCTTCCCTGCGCTTGCCCGATCTGAATGACACAAGGCCTAGTAAGATTGTTGTTTTGTCCTCCCTCTGTTTCCCGCTCCTTGTTTTGTCACACCAAGAAACACTTGTTTACAGGCACGTTATAAATGCCATATCATATCACAGTAACTAGACCATGGTCTGTGGAAAAAGAACAAACGAAAATAGGGCCAAAAAAGTGTAGGTGTAGGGGGTGTGCTTGTTTGTTTCACCTGTGCTGGAATCCTCCCTCGCCATGCCCTCGCTACTGTAACAATGGCAAGTCCGACTACAGGCTGTGGAATGGCAAAACCCATTACTCTTTTTTGCAATATCACAATGTGAAAAACAGAGTGATGTCTAGTACTGTATGAGTAGCACCTACTCCACCATAGCCTGGATTATGTCATTAGGGCACAACCAGGCTGTTCACAATCCTCCCGGTGCAATAAACGTTCTCCGTAAAGCACGCCAGCCACTGCTTCCAGGAGCTAGGTCTTCTTCGCTCTTTCAAATGTAAGGAATACAAGCATTGGCAATGCCAACAGTTTGAGCTTTAGTGTAGGGCTGGGAAAGATATTTGCCAGACACTGCTGTAGTGATATTAACTGGCCATTAATGGTAGCACGTGCAAAGAAAATGGTGCGAGTACTTGGGGATATAATAGTAGTGCTTGGCAAAAATCTAGAATACGTAAACACAAGCCAAAACTGTTGGCTTTGCCACTGCTTGTTTTTAACCAGACTTCATTGAAGGACAGACATCAAGTGGCTGAAGGCAGACCCGGTTAAGACTTTTTTATTACACCAGTAGTACATTTACAGCTCCAGTTAAGTCATTAACTCTCAGAAAACTGCTCTGAAAAAACACTGGCAGGCACTTTCCCCACAACGTTTGATGGTAAGGCTTGATGAAGCTAGCTCAAAGAGATCCCAACGAGGATGTGTTTTGGGTGGCGAAGGGCAGGAAGTGGGTGGGAATGGCCATAGGTATCAGCATGGCCATAGGCAGTCAATGGGTGGGTAAATACCCAAGCAACACCTACAAGCTTTGCGTCCCTCCTCATATGCAATTTCTCCCTAGCTGTACTTTAATGCACTATTTCGGCTCATAGGTGGTGCTTTATAGGCTTAATAGACCCAATAGCCAAAACTAAAAATAAACACCATATGTAGGGAACATATGCACTAGTCTAGATGCAGGCTCCATGTCTAGGGTGCCGAATACAAGTACTTGGGAGGAATATACACAAGGAACGTGTACCTCGTTTGCATAACTGTCCCATTTTAAGTGCCGCTTTCCCCCTGGCTCCATTTCCTCTGCTCTCTTTGACTTCCTGCATTCCAGATCTGCCAACTCCTGTAAGCACTGTACCCGCTGCTCTGCAGCCAGAGTGAGATCACATGACAGGCTCCTGGTGCTAAATAGCAGCCGAGGTTTCATTTTAGGGCCCAGCTCAGCTGATGGCTGGGAAGGATTGGCAGCAATCCTGGGCACACGCGAGCCCTCATCTCAATTTCCATGGAGTATAATTACAGTCGGATCACTACCTCAGGGTTACCCTACTTAAGTGCTGTCCAAAATAAACAAATTCCAAGGACTCCATACGCCGATCCACTGTGCTGCATGGCAAGGACTCCATACGCTGATCTGCTGTTCTGCATGGTAAGGACTCCATGCGCTGATCCGCTGTTCTGCATGGTAAGGACTCCATACGCTGATCCGCTGTGCTGCATGGTAAGGACTCCATGCGCTGATCCGCTGTGCTGCATGGTAAGGACTCCATGCGCTGATCCACTGTGCTGCATGGTAAGGACTCCATGCGCTGATCCGCTGTGCTGCATGGTAAGGACTCCATATGCTGATCCACTGTGCTGCATGGTAAGGACTCCATACGCCGATCCGCTGTGCTGCATGGCAAGGACTCCATACGCCGATCCACTTGCTGCATGGTAAGGACTCCACACATCGATCCGCTGTACTGCATGGTAAGGACTCCATACGCCGATCCACTGTGCTGCATGGTAAGGACTCCACACGCTGATCCTCTGTGCTGCATGGTAAGGACTCCATACGCCGATCCACTGTGCTGCATGGTAAGGACTCCATATGCTGATCTGCTGTGCTGCATGGTAAGGACTCCATGCGCTGATCCACTGTGCTGCATGGTAAGGACTCCACACGCTGATCCGTTGTGCTGCATGGTAAGGACTCCATATGCTGATCCACTGTGCTGCATGATAAGGACTCCACACGCTGATCCACTGTGCTGCATGGCAAGGACTCCAACCGCTGATCCACTGTGCTGCATGGCAAGGACTCCATACTGTGCTGCATGGTAAGGACTCCATATGCTGATCCACTGTGCTGCATGGTAAGTGTTAAAAAGTGACTCTCATACCTTCTTGAATGTACTTGTAAGGTCTATTCCCGCTTCTTATGACACCTTGACATTTGGTTACAATAGTTCTCAGATAAGTTACATGAAGGACATTTAACACTGGCAGCCCATCACCCAGGCAGGGGATTCACCAACTGACCAGGCTAGAACCTCCACTCACACATTCCAACACTCAGACATCAACACTCCACATGACATCACAACATTCCTGCTTAAACAGGCAAGACATATACAACACATCTCCCCCCTTTACATTGACCCACTACACACACCAAGCACTACACTACACACCTCCCCTCCTTTCATTTATCCACAACATACACAACACAACAGGACACACCTCCACTCTTACCAACACACCCCATCCACACCGACTCGGATGACCAGGGCAGGCACACAGCATGTGCACAAACGCTCTGACACTCAGCTTACTCCCAGTGTACTGGCCAGGCACACCGGGACCAACAACTAAATACTGGCAAACTCTGGACCCTGAAAGGTGGAGCTAGTCTTAAATGGGCACACAGTGCGGCCAGGAACAACCGCCTGCGTGTAAAAGAATTAAATACACGTGGTACAGAACCACTAGATCGAAATATATGTGTGACTTCTAATGCACATCACCAAAGAAGTGCCCTCACCAAAATCCCGGGGGCACTACCACCCATCACATATACATCTTTTACCATGCATGACTACCACAGTCACACCCTGACTGACCGGGGGCGCTACCACCCAGCAATAATAGCTATAGGCCATGCATGACTATCATCACAGTCCCACCCCGACTGACTGGGGGCGCTACCACCCAGCAATAACAGCTATTAACCTTGCATGACTATCAACACGGTAACACCCTCACTGAAATGGTGGCGCTACCACCATGCACCAGCAAACATGGCTTCACCATGCATAACTAAATTACAGTTACGCCCTGACAGAACTATAGGTGATACCACCATTAACCCACGTACACCGTTAACCCATGCACGCCCCTACCACAGACGCACCCATAACATAATTAATACATTGCTGATATTACCATCCAGCCACCACATGGTAGGTCAAACATGTCGGCTAGGCACACTCACCAACATCCAAAGCACATGCTCCTGACATGTATATAAGCACCATCCATTAACCAGGATTTCAGATACTCTTAACGACTCCCATCCATACCCAACCCAACCATACGTCACATAACACAATATGCAATGTTCTTTACATTAGAATTGACGTATTTCTTGACCATTATATATGCTTTCATGAAGTTTAAACAAAATAACCTCCAAAAATATTAGTTGCAACAAATCCATCCCAAAACCAAAACTAAAAGTCCATGTCGCTTCTGCAGGACCTAAAAGCTGCAAATCCTCAACCCATCACTAGATTTCTCACATGCCCCGTACAACCAACATCAACAAACATTGTTGGTGCTTATGTTTGAAATGCTATAAGTCCATGCCAACTCTTGCAAGCGTCAACTGGAAATCCTCAAAGGAAAGTTAGAATCTAAAAAAAATTAGAATCTAAGGACTTTACACTATATCCACATCATACCCAAACCATCCGAACTCCAAACTCCAGATACGCTTTGAAAATCAAAACTGGCAACAATCAATCGGTCAAGAAGAGTAAACATAAGCATATATAAAACAGCAAAAGATACATCATGCTGCAATGTAAGGAAAGTGTCACCATTCTGTTCAGTTCACGAACGCCTAGATCTGTCCCACAACGTACCTTAGTATTACTACACGTTACCGCATAACTCCGACAGCGTTCCGGTCTTTCCATCCCTATACTTCTGTTGGGGAGATTTCCGCTCCTTCCAGTGCAATTTTGCCGGGTCCTCTAGAGTCTTTGCAAGTGACCACAAAATCCCCAATCTTGCACCGTAGTAACCCCGTTCCAAACTTTTGTTCACTGCAGTCTAACCATGACCGCAAGAAACAATGCCGCTTCCCTGCGTGCCGGCCGTCTCACTGCCTGCCACATATTTCCATAATCCAAAGAATCCTGATGGAGCTTCTTACAATGCGTCCAACAACATAACACAGCCTTGTGTTGACCGCCGTGTACTTCTAATACTGCTGCCATAGACTTCCTGGTCACGTTTTGACACGTCCTCGGGTGCTTTACTTGAAAGTTACTGTATTACGAACCAAGTTGATTACGTTCCCTCGCAAGGGCGCATTGGGACTAAAGTTGTGGAGGCAACGGCCACCCACACTAACACCTCCCTTGGAGTTCTATCCATCGCCATCACCAGCTGCACTCTCTGTAACGTCATCAGTCGACCTCGGCATCGTAGCAAGGCACATCTCCTGCCTCCAAAGGTCGCACAGCTACCCAGCCATACGACACCATTCCTGAAGTAGTAACAGTCCCCAACAGGTACCGGACAACTTCAAATTTGCACGATTGCACGCTTTAAGCATTAGTCCTCATTAACCATGCGCTATTGTGCTATGATTGCAGCTTCTCATGATGCTCCGTTATCCTTACACCAGAGCCAGTCCCTTTCTTCACCTTATGGAACAGTGCATCTTGCCTTTCATTTTATGGAGCAGCCTTAATCCTGTGTCTAATGCCAGGATCATCCCTTCTCCTGTCAGTGGGGCACCTTCCCTGTCCTGCTTCTCCAAGACGTAGCTCGCCCAGGCTCTCATGGGCAACCAGTCCCTCCTTATGGGGGCTTTCTTTCCCTGCCTTAGGGCCCTGATATTAGTCCATACATGGGGGCTATGACTTTCTGCTTCCCCCTTCCCGCCCAGGGTGATGGGCCTTACTTGGTATGGGGGCAGTGTTGTCCTTCTCCGTCCTCCTGCACCCCCCGCAGCAGGTTCACAAGCTTTCCTTGCGCAAATTCTTTGGAAGACCGCCTCGTCGCCATTGTTAAAAAGTGACTCTTATACCTTCTTGAATGTACTTGTAAGGTCTATTCCCGCTTCTTATGACACCTTGACATTTGGTTACAATAGTTCTCAGATAAGTTACATGAAGGACATTTAACACTGGCAGCCCATCACCGAGGCAGGGGATTCACCAACTGACCAGGCTAGAACCTCCACTCACACATTCCAACACTCAGACATCAACACTCCACATGACATCACAACATTCCTGCTTAACAAGGCAAGACCTATACAACAGTAAGGACTCCATACGCTGATCCACTGATGCATGGCAAGGACTCCATACTGTGCTGCATGGTAAGGACTCCATATGCTGATCCACTGTGCTGCATGGTAAGGACTCCATACGCTGATCCACTGTGCTGCATGGTAAGGACTCCATACGCGGATCCACTGTGCTGCATGGTAAGGACTCCATACGCTGATCCACTGTGCTGCCTGATCCACTGTGCTGCATGGTAAGAACTCCATACACTGATCCGCTGTGCTGCATGGTAAGGACTCCATACGCTGATCCGCTGTGCTGCATGATAAGGACTCCATACGCTGATCCGCTGTGCTGCATGGTAAGGACTCCATGCGCGGATCCACTGTGGTGCATGGTAAGGACTCCACACGCTGATCTGCTGTGCTGCATGGTAAGGACTCCACACGCTGATCCGCTGTGCTGCATGGTAAGGACTCCATACGCTGATCCGCTGTGATGATCCGCTGTGCTGCATGGTAAGGACTCCATACGCCGATCCACTGTGCTGCATGGTAAGGACCCCATACGCTGATCCACTGTGCTGCTTGGCATAAAGCACCCACGTTGGTTGGACCGCCTGGAATCTGTAAGAAAGTGCACGTTTGCAACAGCACCTCTGCAAAGACTTCTTATCTGGAGACTTGCACCCCTTAATCTATCGAGCCACAGAAGCCTCGACTTTTCGACATTTTCGAAATGTCTATAAATTGCATTTTAAGCATGGACACCACGAGAAAGAAAGGTGTAACCACTTGGGTGCTAAGGATGTCTATTTTCGTCTTCATTCCAATAGGAATTCATTTGCAGCCCCACCCGCCACTCCCACACTTATAGAAAGCTCATATACTAGTACACCAGGCAATAATTAAAACCTGAAAAGAAAACGGACGAGGACAGGCGGGGGCACCGTGAAAGCTCCGGTCCAGAAGGTAAAGGGGATGCATACCTTGTATTCTCTCCTGCTTTTCCAGCCACCTGATTGGTAGAGCGCTGTGACTAATCGAGGGAATTCGTCTCTTCTCACCAAATGGGAGCCTCCCCCTTTGAGGTTAGGGAGGTGAGCCTGCTTTGCAAAGACCCTCCCTAGTGGTCTCGGCAAGTGGGACCTCACAGAGAGACACCCCCTTAGGCGACAAGGGGCCTCATTACAGGTCCGGCAGTAACCGTGCCAGTGCCAACATTGGGTTGCCGCTGGACCCGTAATAATTTAACGGCGCCTAACTTCCCAGTGCCACCGGGAGATTACATCCCTGGCGGCCCGGAAAGTCAGGCGCCGGCAAATTGTAAGTCCCCATTCCCATAGAGTCCAATGGGACTCTATGGGAAGAGGGGAACCACAGAAGCACTGACACCGTTGTTTACAGTGCTGGTTCTTCTGTGATGGGTCTACCTACCGTGGGCGCTGTGCCCGGCTGGGTCAGACCTGCTGGGCACGGCGGCTCCAGGAGGCAAACCCGTAGTTTGCCGGTCTGGAAACAATAGTGCCAGTAAGCTTACCGGCACTGTTGTTTCCAGACCGGCAAACTTAGAATGAGTCCCAAGGACTCCCGTCCCTGTGAGGAACTCCCTAACTCATTCCCCATTGTGGCATAGATGGGACTATCCGATGTGAAGAACAGTATGAAGTTTAGACACTTTGCTGAAGACAAAACTAAAAACCTCTGTTACAAACATGAAAGAGGGTCTGTCTCTTTAAAAAGAGACCTTTATTTAACTCGGACAAGAAGGCCAGAAGCCGAGCACACGCCAAGACGAGGCGAAGCAGAGCGACGTGTACGTCAGTGAAGCCCCCTGACAGCATCACATCTGAGAGAGGTGGAGCCAAGGAGAACCGCAGAGCCCACGACTTTCAGAACTGCTCTGAGGAAAACCGCTGGGAGCCCAACGGGGGATGGAGACAGAAGACGAGGAGCAAGAAAGACTAAAATCCCAGTGGTGGCGTGGGCACAATGACTTTGTGGCAAGCACGGTGCCCGTGCAACGATGCCTAAAACACAACGCTGAAAAATCAGTGAACCGCCTGCCTTCCCACAGTCTTACTTGACCGCATAGAAGGAGAGGACCAAGAGCGTGATGCTGCAGAAAATATGAAAGGAAAGACCTGGAAGAGCCGAAGAGAACCCAAGCAAGCAGAGGCCCCAGAGACGTTCCCCTGCAGATTCCAAGGTAACAGGGAGAACGGGAGACCGACATGGAATCTTTAGGTAACAAGAGAAACTAATCCCAGTGAAATTGACAAGACAGTAAAGTTGATGAAACAGAACTATAATAATGCGAGAAAGAGATAATTAAGAGTGGGACACAAATACCCTGGGAAGAGGGGAAACTACTCAATACGCTTAACTGAAGGGGGGAGTCGAATCAGAGTGAGAGAATACTCTAATGAGATCAAGAGCACTCTATGACGTGATGGCAAGTGAAGCTCATAAGGGAAGTGAAATGCAAAACAACTCAATCCAAGAGAGAGGGAACATTAGCTACCAAGAACGCATATCCCGTCTACGAAAATATATGTTACAGGAGTACCAAAGACATATCAGTGTGGAGCAAAGGATAAGTCAGAGTTAAAAAGGATTCCTGGAAGAAAGTCCCTAAAGAGAAGAGAAAACCCAAAGAACTTGTGAAAGAGTTGTACAAACTTGTACAGAAGGTGACAAGAGACTAGTTAATGTTAACCTAATAATAAGAACTCTGAAGCAAAAGAGAAACATTGCAAGGAAAGGAAATCAGAAGAAGGGAGACATTCTCCTGACCTTATTTTGTTAGACTAGTGGCTGGGTCATTTAGAATTAGTTTTTGGACAGCAGACTTTTTCATTTGACAACTTTCTGATGACGGACAAGCACTTTAGTCATTTATATAGCCAGGGAACACCCCATAGCGATATGGAAAGTTAGGCCTTTCGTCTTATCATCTAAGAAATAACGAGGGAAAATATCAACCCAGTGTCCGCATCCTCCTGCTGAACTGCCGCAGCGCCCTTCCCCGAGCGAAGAAAAAGGACACTAGAAATCATTGCTACTACATCACGGAGCGTCCGACTACAAGCCCCCTATCTCCTGCACTTCAGGAAAGAATTGAAGACCCTCACCAGACAGTGATTGCGAAACCATGTACAGGCCCTGTTTACGTCCCTATACCATCTCTTCCTCCCCCCTTCCTGTAACTCTGTACCCTCCACCCACGTTTAGTACAGCGCTCGGTTGCTAGAAAGCTAGAATGGAGCTAAAGCAATGCCATACATGAATAGGCATCTCCTGAACGTTTAATTTTCATTTGATGTATTTCGTTTTATATTTCTAATGCGTGACAGACAGACTTGGCTGGATCTAGGTGCAGAATGTTAAGGAGAGCACTTATAACCAGTTATTGACCTGAAAAGAATTCACAAAAGATCTTCTCACATGGGCAAGATGGAAGCCTGATAGTTTTTCGGAAGGCGTACTTTGCTTAAGGAAAAAGATGAGTTTTTAAAGCCTTGAGAAAGGAGGGGAGTGAGGTCAAGCTTCATATAGATATAGGTCACCAGTACGCGTTCCATAGGCAGGGACCATATATGGAGAAGCGTCTATCACCTGTGAAACCAAACTGGGGTGGAGGAATCGCCAATAAGTGCTGATCCACTGAACGAAGAGAGCGCTTTGGCTGATAGCGTACAACCTTATAAGACAAATAGGGGCGAGACCACGGATGGACAGGCAGAGGGTTTTAAAGTCAACCCTCCGGCTGACTGGTAGCCAGAGGAGTGAAATCCGTAATGCGGACACTGGAGGCGTTTTAGGTACTGTGAAGATTTTGCGCCTTCTGATGGCGATGTATTTGTCTTGCAGGGATACTGGTAAGAGTACTATTTCGATAGTCCAACCTAGAATTCACCACAGGACCCACCACAACAACATGATCTATAGGTGATATAAATGGAAGAGCGTGTTGAAGTAGGCGCCAGGAGCAATAGACTGATTGTACCTTAACTCCAACTTGTAGGTTACATCGTAGCTTAGACTCCCAAGGGCAACCTACGTTCTTCACCTTTGTATGTATGAACAAGCACACCTTTATCACTGACGAGTGTGGCTCCTGCTCCCACACTCTTTGGCCCTCATCATGAGCATTCCGGTCCAGAAAAAAGTGCTGGTGAAACATTTTCCTGCAAATGAAGGGGATGTAATCACCTGCCGTAAAAAAAAAATAAAAAAAAATAAAATAAAACACATGTTTGGAGCATCTAGAGGCCAACATATGTTAGGGTGGAGGTAAGGATTGGTTATTGCCAGTATTCCTACACCTAGTGAATGGAGTATTTTTCTTTAAGTACACGATGCAATAAATACTACATGTGAACCTATCACTAATGGGGATTACCAATTAAAACATGCAGAAAAAAGATTTTTTGAAAATTGTTTAACAACTATAATAATAAGGCTCAGGAAAGTTGCCTTGTCTGAACTTTCTCCAAGCAAACTCAAATAACTCAAATTTACAGGCAATTGGATTTTCACTAAATCATCAAAATGTTGGATGACTGGACGCAAAAGGTTTTCACAGGGCTCTGATACAGAATAAAATACATTATTTTTTAATTTGATACGGCTGAATGATGAACCTTTCAAAACATTCAATACATTATCATGCATTTACAAACAACAATAATTCCAATACAGCAACCAGGGAACTGTAAGGAACTCATGGTGGCAACAGTAAAGACAGACACAAGTGATCACAGTTCAAGGGTGTTTATTAAACCGTATAATGGGTGAGAAAAACGCCTAATCTAAACCTAAATCTAAGATGCGAGCAAGCTTCGACCAGCAAATAATAATAAGGCAGTCCTAGTGGTGTCTTGTCAAATAAAAGGGCATATACTAAAAAACCTATTGCCAATCGTTACAACTAAATTACAAAGTAGTGTGGGATAATGTTCACAAGAAAAGAAAGAAGTGTTTGCCAAATGATAAGTCAGGATTGTAGGGTTGGGGTCTCCCCCACGTTTTTAGCACAGGACAAGGCGGGACATTTGAGCACAGCACACTCCTGGGCCTCGCCAGCACAAGGTTACATCCAGTTCCTTTTAACAATGCCAGTACCTTCTGTGGCCAAGTCTCTTTCCTGCAAAGTCTCTTGCCTTAGAAGGCCGGCTGAGCAAAAACAACAAAGAAACAAAGGTTCCTTTGGTAATCTTTCACGTTGGTCGATTGCTCTTCGCCCCTTTGGATGCCCCTCAGCCGGGCTCTGATCCCTCTTGCAATGTTGGCATCCCTCAATCGGGTTCACTATTGCCTTTCACTCAAAATCTTAGCAGTCAACAGTTTCAATGTCCTTTTAACCAACTATCCATTGTGGACATCCCTCAGCCGGGTTCACACTTGCTGTCACAACACTCATGGGTATATCCCTGTTATCCCTCTGTCGGGTTTACATTTGCCAGTTTTACAGTTCGATCACTTTTCTCTAATATGTCAAAGATTTCAAGTGTACGAGGGGTTTTGCTCGACCCTCGTAGGACCACTTTGATTCTTCTATGCAGCCTCTCATAAGGCCTCTTGGCTTTCATAGTTTCAACAAAACAAAAACACAACCCAAAAAAAGCTTCAGTTAGAGTCCTTCGAATGAGCACCCTGCAACGCCTGATCACTCTGCTTCTGAACCTTTTACTGGGGTTTCTTTAAAGTTCATTTACGCAAGTTCTTTGTTCAATAAGTTTGGACCAGCACAGTTCAGTTTTACTATCTGTCTTCTTCAAATCACCGGCTATGCTGAACTGTCAGGGTTTTCTTGTCTTGGGAGTCAAGGGCGGCACCACAGCGACAAGTGCTTCCTCACGCTTTTGCTATCAGAAAAAGTTGAAGCCTCTGTAATTGGGAAATCTGCAATTTGGTAAATCTGCAAAATTGTAAATTGGCAAATTTGTAAGTATGTTAAACATAAGGTTGTGAAACAAATAGTATGAATAAAACTAAAAGTTGAATAAAAAAAAATGTAAAAATCTTGCTATCAGCGCAATGGAGCCCTATGTGACGCTGACACCGGTTAGACCACACGCCAGCAGGACTTCCTGGTCTTATGATTTCCCTTTCGGAGGCTTCGCAGGTCTGAGTTGAAAAGGTTAAGGGCAGTTCCCCCTTCGTCGTCCCTCCAGGTCTCGTCGCCTTTCTCCTCCGTTTGAACTACCGGTCCCTTGTAGCTGTTGCCTCGTGCATTTGGCCTTGCTCAAAGTGTGCTCTCATGCTCTGCCTTTTATTCCTGTGGGGAAGGGAAAGGGCCGTCAGGTGTGCATAGCTATTGTCAATTGCCTGACTCTGCCTGACTCCTGTGTTGGGACATGTCAGGTAAACGGTTCTGGTATTAGTCTGTTGTCTTTCACAGTGTAGGAAAGTGTTTGTGTCAGAAAAGGGGGACACGGGGTAGAGCTTCTAAGTATCCTATGGGGTAGGATGTGGAAAAGGGGTTAGAAGAAAGGGTGTATCGTGTCACGCCCGTCGGTGTCCCACTCCAACTACCCGAAGACCCCACATCCAAGTAATCCTCCCCCACTGGTCCACCCCCAAGAACTCGATCCATGTCCTGGCCACCTGGATGACAGATCTCCTGGGACTAGCAGGTTCAACACCTTCAGGTTTCGGATAGAACCCAAATTTAGAAGGAATTGATAATCACTTTCTTAAAGCAATTCTTCTTAATCCTATTGTATATTACAGCGTCAATCAATCTATTTTATAAAATGAAGTATTCCCTATATCAATTGCTTCTAAAAATGTAATCGTTACTCAAATCAAAATGGTACACATTGCCCACTAAAGATTATTGGCCATGCCTTTTCCTCTGGCAACATTCTAAATGATTAAAAGAATAAATGGCATATGTGCTTTCCATACTTCATTCAGTTTTGGACAAGATGTTATCAAGTGTCTTAGTGTTTCAGTTTCATTCATCTTTTCAAAGAAGCGAGAACAGCTTCTTGCAGTCCTTTCGTTCTTATACCCAACACTTCTCTTGTCGGCCACAAATTGATCGTAGTCTTAAAAAGCCCCTACGAATGTTAACAGATGGCAATCTACTTAAATATTTCAGTAGTGAATTTAGTGCCTTTAGTTAATATGATTTCTTTTGTTAAATCTTGTAGTTGTAACACTCCTCTATCGTCATGCACCAGTCATACCGCCACAACATCATTTTTGCTTTTTCCGGCATGCACATTAGGGCTTCAACCAGCTTAAGCATTCCGACTTCCATCCTGACATTAGCCCAATTTGGGTATCTTCTAATAATGTTCTTATAAGCGGTAAAATGGAATTTGACTGACCCACCAAAACTTTCCTCAAGAAGGATAATAATTTCCATTTACTAGAAATTAATGGAAGTAGTCCCAACTCATAACAAATGATCTGGATTGGAACTCCCCCAGGCAAACCTAAAACCTTTTCTAAAATGGTCCCTCAATGGGATTCCACTCCAGATTACCCAGAAATAGTTTAGCTTCCACTCTATCCGTTAAGGTTGGGATAGGCTACTGTATATAAAACATTATCAGAGTAAAATACATAACAAATGCTTTACTTTCCTATAGGGCAGAAGGGCCTTGCCTTTTCTGGGATTAAACCCTCTTTGAACAGAGCTTGACATAAAAAATATACTATGTCTAGCATGGGTCTAGCAGGTTTCTAAGCCCCACTGACAGTTTGTGATGGGTTTTGAGAGCTCCAGGTAACCAGTAAACATTCGGCGGTCATACAAAATTTTGCAGGAAAAACCTTGAACATTGGTGGATTACTTTCGGGCAACTGTGCCCATGGCTACTAGATGGCACAATACAGTTGCTGATTTGGAGGGTTTAAAAAAAAAATAGGGATTGTACATATTGACTGTTTTTTTTCGAAAGAAGAGACACAGGGAGATAAAGTGATTTCCCCCTATTCTTGCAGAAGCTGAAAACCCCTCACTCAAAAGCCTACATCTCATGCACAGGGCCAACGCATCCTAATGGATTGCTCATCACCCACACTCCCAAGAGCTAACGGTTGCCACCAAGCACTGATAAACCCTAGTGCATTGCACTGTATGTTCCTTAACCTAAGCCCTGAACATCAAGTTCAAAGGTAAAGCCAGAGGACAAATACACGCTAAGCATCGGATTGAAGCTCTTCTAAGCATCGGGGCCGGTCCAATGGTTGCGTAAGTGAAGAGGATGGACCAATGCTCTTCTAAGCAACGGAACAGTTCCACTGGTTGCCTTTGTGAGGAGGGTGGATCTTCTGAGCATCGAAGCAGGTCCAATGGTTACCTACGTGAAGAGAATGGATTGATGCTCTTCTAAGCATCGGAGCAGGTCCAATGGTTGCCTATGTGAGGAGGATGGACCAATGCTCTTCTAAGCATTGGAGCAGGTTCAATGGTTGCCTATGTGAGGAGGATGGATTGATTCTCTTCCAAGCATTGGAGCAGGTCCAGTGGTTACCTCTCTGAGGTGGATGGATCGATGCTCTTCCAAGCATCGGAGCAGGTCCAAAGGTTACCTATGTGAGGAGGATGGATCAATGCTCTTCCTGTGTAAGGCAATCCACCCCCTTAAGTTTTAATTGAGCTTATTTGTAAATATCATGAATGTCCAGTGACAGGATTTGGATTGGAAGTTCCCCTTTGCTACGTATAATCTCTGATACACTTTTGAGGATCTAGTTTAGCAAATGACCAGAGATTGCCAGAAATCCAGGTGGTGCCTTTACAACTTTCACCATTCATTGAATTAGAAACTAAAAATACAAAACAGATTATAAAAATGCATAAATCGTAGACCCTCTGAGCAAAAAGGATTTTTTTTAAAAAACATCAACAGAACTCAGTTAAAACTCATCTCCACTGGTAAAATACCTCTTCGGATACATAGTGCAAATAGAAGAACAACCAACAAGACTAAACCAGGGGTTACTGTACATTGTCGCCGATACTTTCAGCAAATAGAAAAGTTATCTCTATGGTACTTACGGACACGGAAAATTATTAACTGGAAGTTTTGCAGGAAAAATGAATTTTGTCGATGAGTATCCCAAACGCCAACTACTATATTGCTAGAACAGATAGCAAACATCGCTGAATAAGGTGTGGCTAATAGTTAGAGTAGAGAGAACAAGAAATAATATTTGAACAGTACTGATCCTCCGTGAACAGCATTTTATGTACTTGCCAAGGTACACAAGAATAAATAGAATCCCCTGGAAGACCGATAATACTAACGATTATGTCTGTTCTCGAACCCCTTTCTACATTTCTAGATTTTCTTTAATAAAGCTATTTTATTAAAGTATTCCATCATATGTTTGAGACTCAACAGATATGATTACAAAAGTAAAAGGACAATCATTTTGTAGCTCAAAGGGGGTCATGGGAACAATGACTATTAACACACATTTTCCACAAGATGAAGCTTTGGGTATCATCTTTGATATTTTGGAGGAACGTTCGACACCTGTCCAGAGAAGATTTCGGCTCCAATTGCGGGACTTCCTAGCAACAAGAATTACTTTATTTTTAAGGAGCACATTTTTTGGGCGGATTAAGGATATCTCCAGGGAGGCATCTTTGTGTCTTGTGTCGGCAAATCACCAAAGCCACTGATCGCTATACGCCATTAAATGTTAAAAGCTTTCATCCAGCAAGCACATGTGGAAATTGACTCTACGGATAATTTAAGAATTAGGTGGATTACCCTTGAATTAATAAGTATACTGATTGTTCTACAAAATAGGAGTAGAAACTAGTTGAGAGGAGAGCTATACATGCTCTCAAGTGAGCCTGTTACCCTGCGATAGGGATGCTTTATTCATGCCTGAAGAAAATAAGAAGCATATAGATAGGTTAGTCTGTGTAACTACCTTCAATTCTTTTAGCAACAGCTGCAAAAATTGAACACTAAATAAATTGAACTGTGGTACAAGAAGTGATTATTTGGCTATAAAAAAAATCAACAATCTGGGAAATAATGGTACAGTATGATTGAGAAACAGAACAAGATTCACTCTGACAACAATGGAGTTTCCCTTCAGTGACCGGCCATTATAGATGCATTTCAGGGATTTCCACGCGCCACCACACTGGAATACAAGGACCTCAATATTGGAGGTATTTGTCAACTGTTGCACTAACTGCAATTCTAATTATGTCAATACGGACTTCAATGCCCATATGGATTGGTGTACGTAGGGAAGACGTCATGCTGGATTTCAAGACGGATCAATGAACACTGACGTATCCCTGTTCAGGTACGCACACTGACACATCGGGCATGACCGAGCAAACATTCAATCCAGATAGACGCAATCATTTACATTGGGTGTGGTGGACAAAGAGGTGGACTCAAAGAGGAAAGACAATGGCCCTCGTTACGAATCCCGCGGTAGCAGTGCCGGTAAATCCGGCAGGCTACTGCCGGACCCATAAACAGTAACCTGCGTCTAGCTTGCCAGTAACACACTGGGGTATTACAACCCCGGCTGCCAGTAAGTCAGGCACCGGTAACTATGTTGTTCCCCATTCCCATAGAGTCCCATAGGTGTTTCAGTGAAAGTCTGCGGCGGGTGCCATTCCGCCTGTCAGGGCAGATCGAGCGGTCGGGACGGCACCCGACAGCAGAATTCGTAGTTTGCCCGTCCGGAAACAGTGCCGGTAAGCTTACCAGCACCGTTGTTTCCAGACTGGCAAACTTGTAATGAGTGCTAATTGTCTTACATATCTCAACCAAAAAGCACCACCACTTGGTTGCTCTATGTGGACGATTGAATATGGCCTCAAAGAGTTACTGGATATATAAATCATGTCAAACTGGACATACGTTCATTAGTTGAAATGTGTTGATTTACACCGTGACCTAGTAGAATTCCTTTCCAATGATTATGTTTTGTCATGTTTTCACTTGGAGGCCATAAAAGGTTACGGTTTCCAGATTTGAGCGGAGATATCATTCAATGATTTCATAATGTCACGTGGTCACGGTTGATCATGCATGATGTAGAGCTAGTTGCGCCGAAAATAGAGGGAGTGAAGTCTGAACAACATGCATCTGTGCTGCAAAACTGAGACACGGTGGATAGCCGCAGTCGCTTTACACCACATGGTTTTTAAGGTGAGTCATAAAGAGTCTTATACCATTAAATAAGACCAGGTGGCTGTTTACTGATTAGTGCTCCTCTTATTTTTTAGGTAACTTAAATTCAGTGAAACATGGGACCCACATTGAACTTGGCTACCCACGCAGTATGGTTTTTTGGCAGTAGGACTAGTACGTGTAATAGCCATGGGCTGCAACCATGCCGGAGAGGAAAATAGGATTACAGTCTGGTTACAGGTTTTCTTTTTCTTTTCTCTCTCACTTTGATAGAGGGCGTGAAGTGTGGTTGAGTATTTTGCTGGGTGTCGGAGATACTGACACACCCTGGATTGTGTGACTCATGACTAGACCACTCTATGGGTGAGTAGAACCCGCAGATTGAGGGGGGGGGTGGAGTATAGATGTTCAACCATTATTATTATTAATGGGGTATTTATTGAGCATGGACCTAGCTTCAGGAAGCAACAGAGCACTTTACAATCATGTGGGGAGGGGGGAACAAGGTTAGGGAAGCAGAAAAACAAGGGAGTGGGTATATAGCATCAGGGGAGGGAGGGTTATTGTCACCAATGGATCTACAAGTAACCAGGGGAGGAAGCAGTGGGGATCAGATAACCCAGACTCAGGAATGGTGGAGAGTGTATGGCGTAGGGACCTATGTGTTAAAGAGGAGCCATTCCTTGAAGAGGAGGGTCTTGAGATAATTTCTGAACTGGCGAAGGGGGCGAGTCGAATGTTGATGGGGAGAAGGTTCGAGAGTCTTGGAACGCAGTCTTCTGTTTTTTGCCTTCCTGCTCCGTCAGAGTTTGCGTCTGCTCATGTCCTTACTTCTGGTGGATCACAGGCCTCTGGAGATGCTGCGTTATCTCAGTGAGGTAGCTTGGAAACTTCAGGGTGACCGCTTTATAGATGATGCAGCAAAATGTGAAGATGGTGCAGTCTTGCAGCGGGCACCAATCAAGTTCGATGAGGTTCGGGGTTATGTCAAATTTGCAGTCATGCCAAACCACGGGCGCCAAGGTAATCGCCGTAAGGCCTTCCAAAAGGGCATTGCCACCGTCCAGGTGGGAGAGGACCAAGGCTGGAACAGCAGATCTGAAGTTGTTTTCTGGGATGAAGGGCTTGATTTTCCACAGGAGCAGAAGTTGGTACCAATCCATTTGTGTCTTCCGTGCTCTGTGCTGTTTGAAGGAAAGGTGTCGGTCAATGTCAATCCCATGGGACTTGGCGCAGGTGGCCACCTGGCATGTTGAGGTTGGTCCGCTTTTCCAACCTATCCCTAATGGACTAACTTAGGTAGTCTTTTCAGAGCATTTAAGGTATTTAAATAAGGGATCCTGTCTACAAACCTTTTGGTTTCGCCTTTTTGTTGAGAGTGTGGTCACTAGAAAATAAGACCTATTTTAGTATTTTACTGAACAAATGCTGCCTGTTAGACACTTAATTGAGGAATAACTGATGCACATTTCTGCTTTAAACTACATTATGGAGTGAATAATGATAGAATCCTCTACAGAGTTTCCTATGTTCTCCATAGTGTGGGAATCCAGGTTGTCCTGAAGAAGGGTGCGATAGGGCCAGGGGATTGACCTTTTTAAAATGGGTGGAAAAACATCTCCATCGGAGAAGGCACGAAAAAGGGAGTGATCCAGAGCAGGCCTTAACCCTGAGGGCAATTTCAGCAGAGAGGGCCCAAAGTCCTGCCCCTCACCCATGTGCCAGTATATCTCTCTGCAGACCCTGATCTCCAGCCATGCCTTGTTATCAAAATACCTGCCAGTGTTCTCGTGCTTTCGGATCAGAAGTGGTTCAAGATAGTCAACCACGCACGGTGAAACATATGAGAATCCAGAAGGCGAAAAACGAGACTGAAACTCTCCAGAGACCCTGCACTGCTGCAGCCCAATGAGCGGGAGAGCGAGAGCAAGCAGCCAGAGAAAGCCGCCAGTCTATGTGGCAGTCAGAAAGACAGCGCAGTCCCGGCAGGAATCCCTGGAAGGATACCATGCGTAAAGACTGAATCCCTAGACCACCAGGAAATGAAGGAAGAACAAAGCCTCTGATTGCCAAAAGCCAGTGACACAAACTGCTACCTTGTCCCTGGTATGCCACCATGGACAGGGTCGCATATGTTAATATCCCCACAAAAATAATCGCCATACAAGAATGGCACTGTTTTTTTGAAGCAATATTAACCCATGGAACCTGCAAGGGACACCCCTGCAACCCACATATTTGTTTAAAGGGAACCGGGCACACCCCTGCAACCCCTGCTCCCCATTACGCCATAAATGATCCTCATAAATAACGTCACCTATGCCGTTTCCCGGCGACCATGTATATGGCGACGTTATTTATGGGTATAATATTACCGGATACCATGGACAGTGCGCGACAAGCACACACACAGACGGTGGGGCTTAGACCCCTTTTCATACACACCTTGGGTAGGGACAGTTAGGAAGTCCCTGAGGGAGTTTAATTGCCTGCGTAGAGGTAAAACCACCAGGGAAGGGAGTATACTAGAGAGCCGGGGTTACCATTCGGTAGAACTAACCAGGGCTGATGGGCATCCTGGTTAGGGAGCAGGTTTGTGGACAGGCAAGAGAGAGCGCGATGGCCCAAGCCCCACAAATAAAATAAAAATCCTTGCACTGTCACAAAGATGTTTTATGTGCCGTTGGTGAACAAGGCACAGAGTGACCTGGATGCAAGTCTCAGGAGCTGTTTAAACACATGAAATTGCTGAAGTCGACTGCATGGAATTGGGTCTGCCACATTTTGCGGTGTACTATTTGGGTGTGGTGGAATGTTGCAACTTCATAGGTTTTTAATATGTATATAGCCGGCTACTTTCTGCTTACATTTTTCACTTAAGTGCCACGGTCCTTTTTGCATAGACTTGCATAATAGCCTGGCAGTTAAGGGGTTAATATATTGTTCTGTCCTTCCTCATCACGGTCTTTAACATGCCTGCCGTGTGGTTTGTTAAATTGCGATTATTAAATAATATGTTTCCGATCAATTCTGTGTCTGTTCTTCTGTGTTTCTTGCTGGTGGACTGCGAAGTCTATAAATAAGTAATTTATTTATTTATTGTGTTTTGGCAAACCTTCACGCATTTACAATCTATACATATGGCAGACACCAAAGAGCATAGAGCGTCTCAATACGGAGATAAACCTTTGTCCTTAGATCCCTAGGCTTTTTGCTTGATCTAAGAATTGACCTATCGCAAAACGAGGGTGGAATGTTCCAATACCAGAAAAATGACCTCTCCTTCAGCCATTACCGGATGGTTATGCCCCTTAGCCCTCGTTAAAAGCCAGCACGAAGGCCGTCCTATTAACATAGGCCCGAGGCTATTACCATCTGGTAACTGCCTTCGGAATGTCGCCTGGCTATTAGTCAGTAAGCAGCTTTCATGCTGTAGAATGTTTTCTTGGTTCTACTCGCCCCATTTTGATCCCCTGGAAACCCCTCTAGAGGTGGCATGCAGATGGGGTCCCACTCTTTATTTTCTTTTTTTTTTTAGTTTGCGCTAGTAGGCAGTGCTTTAGCGGAAACTATTGCATTAGATTACAGGTATGGAAAAAAGACATATGAGGAGGGACACACAGCTTGTAGGTGTTGTTTGCTTATTTGCCCACCCATTGACTGTCCATGGCCATGCTAATCCCTATGGCCATTCCCACCCACTTCCTGCCCCTCCCCGGCCAAAACACCTCCTCATGGGAACTCCTTTAGCTCCCTTTAAAATAACCTCATCCAACTTGGCACTCTAAGTGGCTACCAGTGCTTTTTCAAAGTAACCTTCTGAATGATCGATTGTTTATTTGTATAGCACCTATACAAAAGTGTTTCAAAGCACTTCAAGGCAAGGGAAGGAGCAAAGGAAAATACAATAACATTCTTAAAGGGCCTTGAGACATTAAGAATGTGATAAAATTACTAACGTACTAGGCCTGACGACATTTCAGATAGTGCAAGAGCTATGACAAAGATAGGCAGGGGAGGGGTAAACGAGATGAGACAGACAAGCAACTATCGTACTAGGCCTGACCTTTCTGATAGAGCCGGAGAGTTAACAAGAGGTGCAGGACAAGCAACTATCATACTAGGCCTGACGACCTTTCTGATAGAGCCGGAGAGTTAACAAGAGGTGCAGGGCGGGGGGAGGAGGGAGGAGGAGAGGAACAAAACAAGCAACTATCGTACTAGGCCTGACGACATTCCAGGTAGTGCTGGAGGGGGGGGGGACAAATAAGGAGGGAGGGGGAGAAAAACAAGCTACTATCGAACTAGGTCAGATGACAATTCGGATAGAGTAAGAGCTACGACAAAGATAAGGAGGGGCTAGCGGTGAGGGATGAGACAGACAAGCAGCTATCGTACTAGGCCCGACGACATTTCTGATAGAGCCGGAAAGTTAACAAGGAGGTACGGGGTGGAGGGAGGAGGAAGGAGGAGGAGAGGAACAAAAACAAGCGACTATCGGACTATGTCAGAGGGAATTTCAGATAGAGTAAGTGAAATGAAAAGAGTACGGGCAGGGGAGAGAGAAAAAGAAAGGGAGTGAAAGAGAAGAAGAGGCAAGCAGGGGGTGTGGAGGGGTGAGAAGAAACAAAAGGCAGGCCAACAGGCAGGGAGACAGGTTACAGGCATACAGAAGGGGGGAGCGTAGGGCAGCGGGCAGGCAGACATACTCATAAAAACATAAAGCAGGGGTGCGGGGGGCATGTGCAATAGCACAGCAAGTATGCATAAACACAGCCAGATTTGAAATGGAAGTAAAATGTAAAACACAGAGAGCAAATACAGTTGCAGAAGTCAGTAATAAACACACAATGTTGCAGGAGAACAGCAAGTTCTGAGAATTAATGACTTCATTGGAACTGTAATTGCACGCTACTGCTGCAATAAAAATGCCTTATCCTGGTCTGCAGTCAGCCATTTGCTGTATAAGCACTCTGCATGTCCTTCACTGAAGTCCTATTACACACAAGCATTGGCAAAGCCAACAGTTGTGGCTTGTGTATAAGTGTTAGGCATTTGCCAGTCACTGCTATTAGCTGCCCATGTACTCACACCATGGTGAGCCTTCCATCATAAATGGGCAGTTAATACCACTGCAGCAGTGTCTCGCAAGTGCCTTTCCAATGCCTACACAAAAGCCCCAAACTGTTGACATTGCCAATCCTTGTCTTAAGTGCCTACCCACTTCATGATGGCCAGTGGCCCTCACACAGCTAAGGATGCAGTGTTTGACGAGCTAACCTCCTGATGGCCTTCATGTGTACAGTACTGCTTCTTGCATCCACACAGTGGGTGAGCATAGCAGGGATAAGGTCTGTGAACGGAGGCAAGCCAGTCTGCGCTCCTCAGCAACGGGGAAGCCGTGAATCGTCTGGGCGCAGCCTCTTCTGCTCGAACGCTCACTGACACTTCATACAGGGGGTACTCAAATGAATCCCTTGTCCAATCGGTGCACACCGTACACCACCCCACAGAATTTCGGGATTGTCTCATTAAAGAAAATCTTGTGGCTTCTCGTCTTATCTACTATAAACCTGTCAAAAGTTCCAAATTAACCACTCCTGCTACAACATCTACATCCATTTCAGGGCTATTTAAGCAACATGCCCATTGGGAGGGGAATTACCGGTCAGGTAATCGCCTACCAGGGAGGGGTACATTGCTATTAGCACCCAAGCATGCTTTGCTGGGTGCGAATAGCATAGTTACTTGTTTTCCACTTTAAAAGAATTCCAACGCAAAATGGCGGCCATACAGGAAGAGAGAAGGAAACTACATGTAGTCCCTTCTCCCTTTCCAATAGCAGCCATTGCACTGGCAGGGAATAGTCTGTTGCCACATCTGGTGTCATTAATCAATGCCTCCCTTTAGAATGTAAATGTTCCAACATCCTTAAAGCTCCTCGGCTGATGCCCCTTGAGAGGAATCCTTGACTAGATTCTGGTGTTGTACCAAACCTACGTCCCATCTCTCTACTTCCTGCTTTGGGAAATCTGCCGGAGTGTGTAGTTGCACTTCTATTATACAGCTTCCCACAACATATGGATGCATTGGACCCTTTTCAGACTGGCTTCCATATAGCTAGAGGGACTGGGTCGCTGCTACGATCATTTATTGATGCACTCTGCCTCTCTAATGCTAATGGTCCTTCTACTCTTTCACCAGTCAATGTATCCTTGGTCTAGGATGTCGTCATTCAAGCTCTTCTCATTGGACTGGTCTCCTCTGTGTGCTGTGCCTCGGGACTCTCCCTTCTCCTTTAATGAGTACATTCAACTTCTGGCACATCTCAACCACGATCTTTGCCTTTACTCATTTGCAGGCGACAGCCAGATCCTGTTCAGGCTTGATAAGGACCTGGGTCCAAAGAAACCTTGATTTGTAGAATGTCTGTGAGCCATTGGCCATTGGGAGTCTGAGAGGTGTCTCAAGCAGCACGCTAATAAACCAGATGTTTTAATAGTAGAAGACGAGTAGAAGCTGGGGTCCAGACTGTTGGCTACCAAAGATAGTTCCAGTTCATCGGTGAGAAACTTGGGCTTCCACTTGTATTCTGATCTTTCTTTAATCTCTCAGATTAATAGGGTCTCTAGAAGGTGTTAATTTCCCATAAACAAACCTAAAAGAATACGGATTCCCGGTGACCCCAAATCCATAGCAGGTTCTTCCACCTGAACAAATAGACTAGAAACATTCTCTTTATGGTTCTTTCTCCTTTTCCTCGATTTAAAACTCGTCTGCACGACTAGCCCTGGGGGCCGGTTGCTGCTGCAGCCTAACTACTATGGTCTCCTCCCAGCACTGGCTTCCTGCCAGCCATTGGTTCGCCTTTAAGGACTTGTGCATTGATTTTCTAACCTCCTTTCCTTAAATCCAAATGAGCCCTTTGCCACCTAAACCAGGGGTCTGCATCCGGTGGCTCTTCAGATGTTTTAGACAACAACTCCCATGATGCCTCACCATTCTCTTTGCTGGATCAGGCTTGTGGAAGTTGTAGTCCAGAACATCCGAAGAGGCAATGGTTTGCAGACCTCTGCCCTAAGCCCTCTCCATGCTACTCACATACCATGATATTCACTTTTCCCAGATTCCAGTGTTCTCGTCATGGTGCTCCCACGCTTTGGAACACACTTCCCCACTGTGTGTCTTTCTCTATGTGAGTGAGATTGTGTGCATATGTTAGTGGAATTTTCAAAGCGCTCAAATGCCATTGTTATTGTCTCAAAGCGCTGAGGAGGAAGCAGTGCACTGTGTAAGAGAGCCAAAGGCAATGCTAGAGCCGGTTAGAGGTTTTTGAGATTAGCATTAAGGAGAATGATTTGTTCTGGGTTGGGATGGGCTGCATGTATGCTTATAGTCATGTTATGGTGAATAACTGCGCTAGTAGTCAGAGATTATCATAAATCAGACGGTGGCTGACGCTGTGCACGCAAGAGATGCGCGGTTGGTCATTTTTTTCTTTTTTTTGTATTCGCAAATTTATTAACCTATTTACAATGAAGCAATAGAAACAAACAGGCCAGGTGAACAGCGAACAGATCAAAGCAAATCACGTCAATTCCAAAAACCTCCCCCAGATTCCCTCATACAGATTCTTTGTCCTCTGCCTATATAAACTAACTCTCTCCAATAGTGGCATGTTGCTCAGGTCTTCCACCCAAATCCACCCGGATGGGAAAACAACACTAGAAGAGGAAAGAGTTACTCGAAATCATAAGACATTGCAGCCGTAGCAACTTGGGAGGATAGCTCAGGGGCAACGGGCTCGCCTTGGAAGCAAGACAATGCGAAGCAACACAGGTACGATCCCAGGGTCCACGCCTAGAAACCTCTGGGTATTAAGCTCATTATAAATAACCGATTATAATAAATTGAAAAAACGCAACATGGAGTAGCGTTACATAGCATAGCAAAACAGAGCATAGACTGGCACGGCAAAACAAACATATAATAGAGTATCCTGGCATGCTGGCAATGCACAGTAGAAGACCTAGGGACATAGCCACGTTCAGAATCTCTTACACTGGCTCCCCGCCAATGGTATCATTTTATTTTGGAGTGGTCTGCTTTTGTCTTGCAATTGTTCATATGTTGCTTGACTTTCATTTCTATGTTTATAGGACTGCCAATTCGTGTTTTTCTTTTGGTTTCTTTCTGTTGCATCATGTTTACTCATTGTTCATCATTTCATGTATTGTACCATCTCATTAATTATTGTAAAGCGCCTTGGCGTAAGGCGCTAAAGAAGCAAAACAAAACCCACTATCATACATAGCTTAATGCCAGGGTCTAAAATAACATACTCAAGAATGACATGGCATTGTCCGATAGAGTAAGTTGGAGGGGTCTGCAACTCGCAGCTCTCAAGCCAAGTCAGACTACAACTCCCATGATCACTCACCATTAACTATGCTGGCTAGGTCCTATGGGGTACGTGGTCCAAAACACCTGCCAAGCCAAAAGGGGCCGGCCTCCTGGAAGGGAACAGCAAAGCATGCACACTTCTCATTTAGTAATGAGGAAAGGCATGTGAGAAGGGGCTCATAGAAAGCATATTGCACGGCACTGTATGCTCGCCGCAGCCACCTTACGCGTTTGCATTTTAAACGTGCCGTTTTCACTGTAGTCGTTTTCTTCTACTTTTGTTTTATAAATATATATGTGTTGTGGGTTTGAGGTAGGAGATTAGGGGGGTAGATAGGTGAGGTGGGGGCGGGTTAGAGGGAGGATTTGGGGTAGCCGCCATTTTCTTTTTAAAAACTGCGAAAACGACCTAGGTGAAAACTGCACAGGGAAAACATGTGGAACCAAAACACGTACAGCCAAAACACGTGGAACCAAACCGCACATGTGTGTCACGCGAGTGTTATTGCATTGGTCTGTGTGTGTTAAAAAGTGGTACTGCAGAGAGGTGTGTATTGGAAGTGCTGCATTAAGGGGACTTTGTGGTGTAGAAGTGAATATATACAGGGCCTGTAGATGCTGTAAGAGGATTTGAGAGGAAGAGAGACAGAGAGAGAGAGTGTGTGTGAAGGTGAGTGCATGTGTAATGATGTGTGTGCAAGCTATTGGGTGCATTGGTGAGTGAGAGTGGAATGGAGAGCAGCGGACAGCAAGGGCACAGCACTGTGCTATTATGTGCTGAGAGCAAAGCCTAGTAAAAAAGAAATCCACTTTTTGGATTGGATTGCTTTTGAATTTTTACTGGATTGTTTGGGGATTGGATTGCTAGGATTGTTTTGGGATTGCATTCCACTGTGGATTGCTAATTAACATATTTCGGGTGCATTAAGCCAAAAAGAAGCCAAAGCAATCCACTGAGTGAGTTTCTGCAGTTAAAGAGGATTTAAATGTTTGGGAAAATCCAGTAGTAATCCACTTCCAATCCAGATTTTTTTGGTAGAGAAGACGCTTGAAGCCTAAATTGAAGTACTTTTGTAAACAAATCAAGGAGAGCGACAGCTTTAACACACACATGTGCCCACTCCACCTCCTCCCAGTGATCCCCGCGCTGACAGATGTCCTCACAGGGCCTGACAGTGTAAAGCATCTGGGCGCAGTGCAGAAGTGCACGGCCTGGGGAAAGAAAACACGTCCCGTGAAGTGGAGGCGGGCCCACAGTAGCTGCAAGCGCTGGCAGGTGTCAGCCAGGTGACACGCTGCTTTCCCATGCCCCGCAGGGGTGCTTAGAAGCGGGGGCAAGAGCGCACTTGCCCAGCGTCCATGAGCCACTCTCCAGCAGAGCTCAGGCGTTTCTTGCAAGGAACTCAGCAGCGCATCTTGGGCCTAGTGAAAAGAGGCCTTGGATTGAATAACGTATTTATATAGTGCCCACCACAAACTGAATTGTCTCTTGCCGCTTACTGAAAAGGTAACATTGCCCGATTAATCTACTACATTTAACAAGTTTGGAAGGATGAACCAGCAAATGCACTGTTTTTCAGAATGAGCAGGACAGTGAGAGAGGTAAAAGAGACAGGAAAATAAGAGAGAGAGAACATAAAAAGGAAATAAATAGAAAGAGATACAGAGACAAAAAGTGAGTGAGAGAGAAAAAAAAGAGTGGAAAGAGTGCAAGAGAAAAAGAGGCAAACAAAGAAATATAGCGAGAAAAGAAGGCAGAAAATGGGTGAGCGGAAGAGAGAAAAAGAAAAAACAATGTAAGAGGAGAAAAAGAAAGGTAGATACAAAGAAAAGGGAGCCAATGACTATAAATCGGGTGGCGCGAGATTGTTCTCTTTCTTGTTCCAGCCTCCCCAGAAAGGAGGAATGCAAAACGCTGGCCCTGGCTCACTGACTCCCTGCTATGTCATTCCGATAGTTCCCCTCCTGTGACTCCTGCCTCCAGGCTACAAACACGCTGCCCTGATAGCAACTGAAGACACGTTTCCGATAATAATCAGTGCGCACCTTTAAATCACGCAGCCCTTCGAGAGCATATTGCAGGTTACAGCGATGCCGCCTTCCTTCTTCTTTACTGGAATGGTGGAAAGGCTGACTCACCTGCCTGGAATTTACACCTGCGAGCCCCTGCTCAAAACAGAAGGCAGAGCTGCCTTGCAGCACTTCCACTGCAGTGGCAAAACAACACAAAGAAAAGGCACATGGAAACCCGAGACTACACCAAACCAACCACAAACGTCACTTCTGAGATCCTAAACCACTCGTCATATATTACATGCATGTATGGGTTGTGGTTGAGCGGTAGAGGGTTGTTAGGAATAACTTGTCTAGACTTAATTGTGTAACGCCTTCAGGCGATTTCTATTTTCTAAGAGTCAAGCTCTATACGTATTTCTCTAAGACTTCATACGCAATAGTTTATACTGTGCAGCGCTCCGATGCATCCTAGCGTTAAATGGACGCTATATCAATCACCATCCTTCGTTCGTTCATTCACAAGCCACGAGATAACTATTCATTTAAAAATTCACACACCACAATACATTAGAAATGTCGGCACTGAACAAGCCAAGCGTGCAGTTTAGTTAATGTTTAAATTCGTGTTTTCGATATTACACTGGGAGCCAGCATTTCGCAAGCACGTGACCTTTGCGTGACGCAAGCAGCCCAAGCAAGCACCTAGTTTGCATGTTCAGTAAAGTTCGCATGTTTCCATTGTGTGAAACGAGACCTTAAAACGACCAAAAACCAAAAATACTGATAGATTAACTGAAACCTGCGCTTAAACACAAAAGATGAACTCGGTTGACTGACATAAAATCAAAATTGACAAAAACGCTGTATTTTGTTAGTGGGCTGAGTTCGCACTTTTGTGTATTAGGTTGTTTGCTCACTAGCAGGTTCCTCTCTTTAGTGGATGTATTAAGATCACATTCCGTGACATACTAAAAACATGCATGCAAACATCCGCCATTCCAGAGCTGATTGCCCACTCCTGCTTTTTCTTTGCATTCTGGGAACTGTAGTTCTGATATTCCCCTCTATACGCCTAGGACTACAGCTCCCAGAATGCTAATTAAAACAAAGCGGATAAACATCTCCCAATTGGAATGTGGACGTCCGTGTTTAAATGTGAAATCTTCTGATTATGTGAATTTATCATAAGCTTTAGCTGTGTTTTCCATTAAGGGCATGAGTGTGTGAGCTATCCCGTGACCTCGGCGAACCCCGAGCCCAGTGAGTGCCCTAATCCCCGTTCGCCGTTCAGGCCCACCTATCCTGCTCTCATTATTAGTTTGGCATTTTCTATTTTACATGCAGGACTACACGTCCCAGAATGCAACGGAAACAGCAGGACTACATCTGGGTCCAGTTTGCATCTTTGCTTTATACAGTGGTTAATTAAGTTTGTCTGATCACAGGAGGGTTGGAAAAAACAGCATTGAGTGAATATTTCCCTGGCCTGCAGTCCCTGAGATTAGAAGTGGCTCCATCGCTCCTGAGTTACTCAAATGATAATGATGTGTTATTTATATAGCGCCTTAATCCAAAACGCTTTACAGAGCACATATGTTCATACAATATCACCCAACCGAAATTGGTACTCATTTATCAACCTCGGAAGGATGAAAGGCTGAGTTAGTCTTGCCGGGATTCGAAGTCTCAGAATGCAAAGAAAAAAACAGGACTGGATAGACCCTCCTGAAATAGCACCAGTTTAGAGCTCTGGGAAGGTGGCACTGCTACTGACTCTCAGCCTGTAAGTAGGCCCTTGTTTAACAGGGACGCCAGCACTTCAGTTCTGGGCATTCGTTTGAAAAGCCAATGCATTGTGGGAGTTGTAGTCTTGGTAAACTTCAATCGAATAACTTTGTATTACTCACCTGAAACAAACGATGTTTAAAAGGGATAGGCCAGGACTTGCAAGGTGGCACCTTGGTGGCATGGGAATCACATGGAATCTAGATGCATTGTACCAATGTCGAAGACACATGCCCCATGTCATTCATGACATGATTGTCCACTCCGGGTTTTTTCTTTGCATTGTAGTTGTTCTTGTCTCAGTACATGTCTGGGATTACTAGTCCAAGATGGGAACAAAAAAATAAAATAAACAAAAAATAAAGAGCCCAACTGGACAATCATCTCTGCAATGGAGGATTGCATTGCAGAGATGTTTTAGACTACGACTCCCATGCTCCTTCATCATTGACTATGCTGGCTGGGGTTGATCGGGATTGCTGGTTTTGGAACACGCAAACCTCAGTGCTAAACCCGGCTTCACTAACCAAATTGTGTGACTCGGGGTAACTCGCTCTTTGCATCTCTGTGCCCCCGTTCCCTTGTTTACCAATTTAAAGAGCAACCAGCAACGGAATATATAAGCAGTTTATAGAAAACGAAAACATAGATTTGCTTTACGAGTCTGGAACATGAAAAAAAACTGAATATTAGTGAAAAAGGGTGACTAACGAAGCTAAACGACAGTTAATTGTGATGTTTGCACGTGTGCGTACATCACTGACGATTTTACAACTAGCTGGAGAAACACTGTAAATTAGACCCACACAAATGCAGTTTTATTAACATGCATTAAAAAAAATGGCATATAGCAATCTCGAAAGGTTGACACGTTTGGTTAACACTTTGTATTCGGGCTTTATTCACGCATTCCTTCTACAAGTGCGGCAGAAGACTCCTGCATGACGAAAGCATCGGCAGTGCATTTTGTCGAAAGCCAGAACGTCGCTTAGTGTCTCCACTGACAGCGTCGTGGAAGAGACACTCACTCCTCACCTGTGGTGGCTGAGAAGCCCGGGTCCGCGCCAGTCTCTGCAGACCTGTCCCTCGGGTCTCGTTGCCCTCGCGCCTAGGCAGCTCTGAGCCCCAACACCCCCGCAGCCCACTCCCCACGGAATGCCAGCCCGGGAGAGGCCCTGAAGTGTTTGCTGGCTTTGACAGGTGCTGCTGGCCCCAGCCTCTCCTGGCTGTAATGCAGGCACTGGAGCAGTGACAACTCTTCACTTGAGAAATGGGAGCAGAAAAAAAAACCCTGGCAGCCACTCCCTCCTGGCGAGATTCCAGGCGACCTGCCGCCCGCCAGCAGCGCTTCCTTTAATCACGGTGCCCGGGGGATTAACATACCTGGCCCGGGACCTGTCACTCCGCCATTGTGGGCCAAGCCAACAGCTCCTCGGCTGCTTTGTCTAAGAGGGGCGAGGGGGGGCTATCCAACTTTTTGACTTTTTCCATTGGCGTGTTCCTAAGATTTGCTAAATCCCGCCATGTTGTTGCTTGAAAGTTGCTGAGATTAGAGTTGAGGGACGGCTTTGGCAGTTTACACGCCAAGGGGGGGCTCTGCGTCCTCTTACTACCCAGTCTCTCTCGAGTTTCTCTTGTGCAATATTTACTTTCTTGGCGGCCTTCTGTGTACATGGCCGCGAGCTGCATGTGTAACCTGACTTCCGATACACTCTGGGAATTATGAATGGGGAGCAACGCTGGAGCCCGCTATTGCACACTTTTGCTGAAATACACTTTGGGCAGTGGTAGAAGTGTACTGAAAAAAGTAGTGGAACTATGGTCTCGGCAGGAGAGAGGGTCACCGGAAGCATAGTGCAACATGTGGCAAGGTGTTGCAGCCGGGGCATAGTAACTAAGGGCCTCATTACAAGATTTGCGGAATGGGTTAAGGGGCTCCGTTAATTGAAGCGGACCCGTTAAACCCATTCCGCAAAATTACGAGGTCCCCTCGCGGGACCCGGTAAGGACGCCTGGTAAAACCAGGCGTCCTAACGGGTCCCGCGAGGGGACCAGGGAGCTAACAACGGGCCGGTCGTAACCGGCCCGTTGTTAGCTCCCGCACCCAATCCCATTGAGCCTTATGGGGGCTCAGAGGGAAATGGGGAAGGTCTGGGCCCAGGTTCCCAGAGTGAGCAATTACCGGGCCCTCCAAACTCGGAATGGTCCGGTAATTCCCCATTCAGGGAACCTGGTCCCGGTTTTGGTGGCAGCCATGCCGCCAATAGCGGCATGGCTACCGCCAGTGCCTTAAGTGGCCCTACAAAATGAGCTGGGGCTCATCAAGGGGGCGTGTCCTAATGGCGGGGGTCCTGTTGGCCCATCAGGCCACCCCCCCTTGACGAGCCCCAGTTCAATGGGCTACTGGCACCCCTGCCAGGCAGCCTTTTGTAGATATCAGCACCCTATCCCCACAGCGGTGAGGGTGCTGATGTCTGCATTTATATTCTAAAGGCTTGCCTGGCAGGGGGCAGCCCTCGCCTATTCAGCCTTAATGGTGGCGCCGGCCATCGCCAGCTGGGCAGGGGCAGTGTCACCATTAAGGCTGAAAGTGTGAGGCCTCTGGAAGCTGAGGCCGTTTTCCTGAATACTGAAACTCCTGCGCATTTGCGAGAGTTTCAGAATTAGGAAACCAAGACCTCTGCTTCTAGCAGCCTCACGTTTTCTCCATAATGGTGGCGCCAGCCCTGGCATCTCTTGCTTAAAGAGATGCCTCGCAGCTGCGGCACCACCATTATGGCTAAAAGGCATTTTTTTCTGAAGCCTGAATCTCTCGCACACGAGCGAGAGCTTCAGGCTGTAGAAAAAAAAATGCCTTTTCGTGTAGTGGCCGGGACTGCCAGGGGAGATTAGTGGGCCCCGGCAGGGCCACGCCTCAAAACGACATTTCGGCGCCTGCCCACTTAAAGCCCTGGCTACTGCCAAAGCCGTAATGAGGCCCTAAGGCTCCTACTACAACTTTACACTTGCAAAGGGGCATGAATGGACAACTACTCTGTATAGACTAGTGAATATGGCAGTAAAAAGTAGAGGAATGGTAAGCAGAAAAAAATAAAAGAAGTGGAACACCATTCCCCACCGTTCCCGCTGACTTCGATCACTGGCTTTGGGCGATTTTTTGGCCAGACTTTTTGCCACTTTTCCTACACAAAAATGCAGGTGGTAGGCTGGGGTAAGGTATGCAGAAAGGGGAAGGGGTGAGGTCCATGAGGGGGGGCACCCTCATTGTGCGGTTAAAAAAGTGCTAAAAGCCGACCCGCAAAAATTCTGCAAAGTCAGGAAAACCTCATAGATGTATTCACATGTTTTCTATAATGCCGAATTCCTCTACGGCTGGCAGCGTGCTTAGGTAAGTCACATCAAATAATTATAACAGGGAGGGTAAATGGGTTACACACAGTGACAGAGCAACCCTTAACATTTTTGGGGATAATGTTTGAGACGCCCCTTAGCCCGTCAACCAATATACTAAGGATTTCGGGTTGAGTACCAGGGGATGACATATTTCAGGCAGCCCTTTCTCAGAACCAAAACGTCTTGCTTCCCATAACTCACCCGCTTTTAGCGGATAACACCCGCCATAGTCAATTGACTCAACCGCCATTCCCTCATACTTGCCAACATGGCCCATTCCAATCTGTAGGTGCTTATCCAGTCCTGTTTTTTTCTTTGCATTCTGGGACTTGTAGTTCCACTTTCCCCAGTGCCTTTAGAGGGGGTGGGGGTTTAGCCAGGCCCAGCAGTCTCCTAAAAGTGGGGTTGAGCTGGGGTCCTGCCCAACCCCCCCAATCCTACCACAGCATTGGAGGGACACATTATCCCGTTGCGGCCGCAGCCATAGGAAGTTACTGTCCCTTTGTTTCCCCACCCCCTCCCCAGGTCACTGAGGCATCTTTAACCCTTGGCGAACCTGGGGGCTCCTCGACATACTTCGAGGTTTATAAAAGATGGCTTGAAAAGTACACAATTCAAGCCATCTTTTATAAAGCTTTGCCAACGCACAAAGACGCCTCAGGCTTCGTCCGTCAGCAAAGCTTTATAATGGCTTGAATTGAGTACTTTTTAAGCCATGCTTTATAAACATAGAAATATTTTAAAAAGATGGCTTGAAAAGTACGCAAACCATAAGGTTTGCACACAAATATATGAATATTATATATTTGTGTGCCCACCTTACAATGGTTTGTGTACTTTTGAAGCCATCTTGAAGTACACAAACCATACTAAGGCACGCAAACAAATATATAAATGTAGGCATTTATATATTTATGTGCGTACCTTACTCTGGTGTGTGTACTTTTCAAGCCATCTTTCATAAACATAGAAATATGTTACATATTTCTACATTTATAAAAGATGGCTTGCATATTACACAAACCATAGTAATGCATGCATATAAATGCTTACATGCATGTATATATATATTTGTTTGCGTACCATACTATGGGTTGGGTACTTTTTTAGGTCACACCCATCCCACAAGCCATGTCCACAAATGAGGCCCCCCCCCCTTTGATTTCTTACCACACTTAAAGCCCTGACGTTTCCCATTATAAAACTCAGACTACAAGTCCCAGAAAGCAAAGAAAAAAACCAGGACTGGATAAGCACCTACAGATTGGAACAGGTCATGTTGGCAACTTTGTTCCCTTTGATCGCCCATAGGCATCAATGGAGCTCTCACTGTAAAAACGAATCCTAATTCTTTCTCTGCCTTGGCAACGCAAAATGTCGACAAGTCTGTTTATGTTAATCAATGGAGTCTCCAGACTGCCACCCCCCCCCCCACTTCATCTGACAATTTCCAGAACGCTGTATACAATGTAGCAGTTTGCGAGAGAGCGACAGCGGCAAAGTCAGAAAGCGAAATGGGAGCTGTCTGCTGATGCTGTTTTTCCTTTTTTCGTGCTTTTTTTGCTTTTTACTATGACTTCTAATGCTTTGTTATGCGTTTTAAGCTTTGCTGTGCTTTTCTCATGCCATCCATTCTCTAGACATGTGTCCCTCGAGCAGCACAAAAATTCTGTGTGAGGTGAATCAATTTGATATGAATGGCCCAGATTTACTAACGATGACATATTTGTGCGTAAGTTACGATAAGTCATTTAGTTATACGTGCAGTGTAAATTTCGCCCAAAAATGCCCCCTTGTGACTGTCTTTTTTTAATATAATGGTTTTGTAGCTTAACTGTATTCATTAACTCGCACACAGAAATTCCACAGATCTCACACCATGCGCACAATCAAACGTAGGTCAAGCCTGATTTACTAAGAAAAAGCACTTACAACCAAAAATACCCCATATAACTTCAGTCGGTGGAACACATGCCAGCATAAGTGAACGCGTCAATGAGAACTGAAGTAAATGACAAGCTTCTGCGCAATCCAACTGCAAATGCTTTTCCCATGTACCCACACACTTTTGCCAAACATCCCTGCCATCACTGTACGAATCAACAAACTTACATGCATCGCACAGCACACTTACACCACCAACATCATGGTTTAATTTACGACACTCCAGGCACATCTCCCAAGATCCACGTTTGCTTAGTAAATACCTTCATATTTACACTCTTTCGGCATCACACCGGTGCGCACTGAGGCCCATGGGAATGTGGCACGATATAAGAAATATTAAAAAATAAATAAATAAATTGCACGCCTAACAAAACACAAACTCTCCCTCTGACATGCCCCAAAATGAATGGACACCCACACTGACACACACCCCTGTGGATGGACACTCCCACCGGCACACCTACCAAAAACAGACACACACACCGACAATTTACTGGACACACCCTCAGAAACGCCTATACCACATGGCCAAGAAAGGAAGAATGAAGGCAGAAAGAATGCCACTGACAGGTGCACATTAAATGCCGGACATCCCGATTCAAACATTACGCCACGGAATGGCAGAACATACAACAGATCTCACATGTAGACTAGAACCGCCCGACAATGTCAAGAGAGCCAACATATGGCAAAATAGACACTGCACCCACAGGGCAAACACACCACACAGCGACACAGACAAATACTAAGACACAAACATACAAAATGCACACAGCAACCTCTCTACACATGCAACACCATCAAGAACACGTGGCTCCTACAATCAGCAAATAAGGTTCACACTAGCGAAAAAGACGCATCACTGGTCAAAAGAAAGTCACAACACATGCGCATACACCCATGCGACGCAGTACCCATGTTCAAAATCACAAAACTGAATGACGCACACATCCCAATCAGAGTCAAACGCTCACACCTCCACACTTGATAAACAATAAATAACATACACATGTGGCCCCAATCGCTGCATTGGACGTGGTGTCCAGCAAGATGGAAGCTGCAAAGGAGGTCGGGCACAAGATGAGCTTCACCCAAGATGAGGTAGACCTGAGAGTGGAGTTCATCCACAGCCACCAGACTCACATGCTCTGGATACCTGGACCCTGCACCACATGAAGTCAGCGGCATGTACACTGGCTCAGGCTCATGGAGCGGGTCAAAGCCATGGGCATCGAGCAACACACCTGGGAGGAGATCAAAAATAAGTGGTTGGACGAGAAGTGGAGGGTCAAACTGAAGTACATCCAGTTACACGTGGCCCACACTTCCGGAGGAGAAACAGCAGGCCCCGGGTGGTGACTGATCCCTAGGGAGAAGAAGACCACAAGCCTGATGCCAGAGGTGGTGTGCGCTGGCCTATGAGGCATGGATATCCGTGGTTAGTGTAGAGAAGCCCCTCAACGCTCACACCAGAAAAAACACAACCCACTAGGGAAAAAGGCCCAACACACCTCTTGCAAGGAGAACATAGTTTATTTTGATAAAAAGACAAGTAAGGGCCAGCAAAGAACTCTGCTACCATGGAACGCTCTGACCAAAACAGCATAAGCAATGGGTTATAAGAATGCACAGCGTCATAAGTGACGTAGATTATATAGGCTGCACATCCAAGTGGCTGGTTGGTGCGACCCTATACATAGGCGGCCTGTTCCATATGGATGACAGGTCATTGGTCCCAGCCTCTCCTGTCCGTTTTATCCCACGTGGGGTTCTTTGTTATCTGTCATTGGGCGCAAAGCTCCTAATTGGCAATTATTAACACAAAGCATAGTAGTCCCTATCTGTGGCCTAATGGGCACCTAGTACTGCAGACATGGGTGCAGAGGATACTTTTAAGGTCACAATACCTTGCAAGCCCCAGTTCGATCCCAGGCGTGTCGTCCCCATTCCAGTTCTTCCCACCCCAGGCTTAAATGTGTCCCCCTACCCCCCCGGCACCTCGCAGCAAAAATCACAGGGGTCCAGGATATTCTTCTGTGATCCTCCTGATGAATTGGCGATCTAACACTTTTATAGTTGGTGGTCTGGGGCTGGCTGGTTCCCCGGAATGCTGAGCTCTTGAGCAATGTTCCCTCTAATTGTTTTTGTCTATGTGCGGAACTGGTTGGCTGTTGTGCGCACACTATTTTCCATATACGCAACAGACTAATGTGGTAAGCCACTTTGTGAGCTATGGTCGCAGAGGAGAGTTTGGAGAGGAATTTCCTCTTCCCAGCCACTTTAATTCTTTAGAAATCTTACAACACTTTTTCCAAACACATAGGCTAAAATAAAATATGTCATATGTGATTATACAGAAAACTCATCAACCAGTCCAAGACTTCAATATCTGCCATACTATTTTGCAAACGTACATCTGTGCAGAGAAAAATGTGAGCCTCATTACAATTCCATTACCGCCAACTTTACCACTATGCCAAATTATGATTTCTGGCCTGGAGGGAAGGATTTGCTTCCAGGAAAATCCTGGAGGTAAATCCTCTAGCTCACTGCCGAAAAATCAGCAGAATTGTTGCAATTTCCGCCACTGTAATTCCTCCAATGGACTGAATCCAATGGACTGAATGTGAATGAGGAATATGAATGAGGAATGAGGGATTACACTGCACCACCACATGTAATCCGGCGGAAATTCCTCTTGACCAAGTGGTGGTAACTGTAATTAGTTTGGGCGGTATTCCGGCGGATTTACGCTGGGATACCGCCCCAACTCGTAATGAGGCCCTGTTTGTTTTATGCCACTGGAAAAACACTAATTTGTATTACAAAACAGATATATCTTGTCATAACTGATGTGGCTGTCAAGAAACTCATACAGAGTATGTTTGCTGATGGATTAATGGCAATTAAAAGCAATGCATCAAAAAACATACTTTAGAGATAGAGAGTTAAAGTGCCACTTTAATGAAGTAGTTCAAAGGCCAGGAGAACATGATTCTAATAAGTTGTGCAAGGATGATAATTGCATCAGAATAACTGTACCTTAGAATATAATGATCAAAAATTCCAGTGCCTCTGTTTACTATCCACATTACGTTCGCTTGTGGGTAGTAATAATAACACCAGCATTAGAGCTAAGAGACACCATGCATTTTTACTCTCGAAAAAAAGAAAATTTGCCTAACAAAAATGAGAAACAATGAACATATCATTGCTTCAACCCACAAAGCTCCACTGATATTTTTTCGAATTAGTGACCAGTAGAGCAGTGGCATAGGAAGGAACTCTAATCATATTAATGCCCAATCTCAAGAGGAATTTTAAGGGGAAAGAACATGTTTTAATATGCAGAAAGTATCCCTATTGGCAAAGCTAATTACTTTTTTACTCCCTGAAAAATCAGTTTCAGTCAACAGCCTCCCTGCCTCTCTCCATCTTGAGCTGGACCTCTTTAAGTTCTGGAAACTCCTCAAGACCTTCCTCTTCTCTTCTTCTTTCTCTCTCCCTATCTCCTGCTAACATCCATTCTCATCTCTCCTGCTTCCGTGCCTTTTCTCTTCCCCATCCTGCTCAGTTCACTGACTGGTCGCCTGGTGCACCTCCAGAGCCTCACAGGTACCTGGCTCCCCCGCCAGTCTTGCACTTGCCTCCGGGGCTCCTGCACTCTGCTTTGAACTACTGCACTTGAAATACATTCCATGTGAGTGTCAACCACTCTGCACTTAACTCAGGCCCCTGTGGACTGGGTGCACTTGTCCACCCCCCTCCCCTTCCCTCGCACTGTCTGTCTGCGTACGTGCACGACCTTGAATGTACTATGCCCAGCAGGTTTTACTGTTCTGTCACCCCTCTGTTTCCCCTCCCTAGCGTGTTTCTGTATGTCCTTTTCCCTCTCCCACCCCCCAGCCCCCACTTCTCTCCCCACTCTTTGGCACAGACTAATACCAGTAGAAATGCCTCTGGCCTAATATGCTAGTATGCTAGTTAGATCATTTGGAATCTTCAAGGCCTAAGAATGACTACTTTATCCCCTTGTTCCCTTCCCACCTTGAAGTGCTTTTGAAGCACTTCACTTGTGTATAAGCGCTTTACAAATAAACTATTACAATTACAATTTGACTCCAAGTAGGGAGCAACATTGATTAGAGCCTTGCTTGTACCCCTGACATAGGAAGTGAAATGACAGGGCACAAAATAAAGTGTATAGTTTTGCCCACCCTTCCACACCATAGCCTAGATAAAATTAAACAAGAGCCTTATTGAGGTTTATTATGGAGTACTGTTGAAGAAAATCACACATATATGCCTTTTTTAAGTTAATAGCATGAATTCATCAGAGATACAACTGATTGAGTGCCTTCTTCTGTAACTATGGATCCCTCTTCTGTAATTCTTTGTGATCAGTTAAATAAGATGCAGGGAGATGCTAGAGACTGCACACACAGAACACATGGTTATATTGAAAAGCCCTCAGCAGTTGAGCATAGAAAGAAAAAGAAGGTGCTGTTGTCTAAATGGGTACTAGAATGTCCTATCCTTTAGCAAACACGCATGACATTTGCTTCATTGTACTGCCGAAACATCTGACTTGGTTTTTTTAATTTGCTGCTTTGTTCGTCACCCGCAAGGAGTGATACTTCCACCCATACCCTCCCCCGGTGCCTGTGCTTGCCTTCAATACTAGTTGATAGAGCACTGTAAAAAGTGAGGTTTTGTAACACTGGGATATTTGCAAACCCACAATACTTTGCAAGCAAGGGATATTTCAATGCCTCAACATATGATGTGCTCTTTAAGAATGTCATGACTCTGCATTTACACAATTCTTTGGCAGTGCATACAAGATTGTTTGCAACATACACCACCTATATATCATTGTGTAGGATTACACAAGTTCACAGTGAAACTGTTTTTGTATAGAAGCGCGTTATCGTATAATGTGTGAAGGTCTATGCCCAAAGATACTCTGAACACTTGGATGCAGATTGTGTGAAAAACCTTCTCCTGTCTGCGCCCTTAAGCCCTCGGGTACCGGGTTGCGCAATACAACTTTATAAACATAAACATATCCATTGCCCTGATACTATGGATGAGTAATCCCAGACATAGTCCATGCCCATCATCCCTTGTAGGCTAAGTAAATGTTATTGCAATGTTGCTCTCTACTTATAGGGTAATGTTAGTAATGCTAAAGTAGGAGACGCTGAGCATCACATTTGTCTTTTCAAAATCTTTAAAGGGCAAATTAATAATAGATTTTTATAATGTGAAGGGGCCGCTTCAAAGCACTTGCGGGACATATGCACAAAGAAGAGGAAGTATGGGATTTGGTTACACATCCAGGTAGCCTGCTTACTTACAGTCAGTATCCGATATTTGAGCTGGCAGTTCGATTATATAATGTGGGTGACGCTTTCGGTAAGGCACAATGAGTAACAAATTCTGGCACATGAACTTTATTCATGTTACAATAAACATAAAACAAGTGGATGTAGCTACACGTCTGCTAACCTTTCACAGAGCCAAGAGTGGAAGAGTCAAGGTTGTCCGGTAGTATCTTACTGTGCTCTGGGGCAGACGTTAGAGTCATAAGATAAAAGTGTGGTAGAGTCAGGTTTCAGAGTCATGGGTGGGGAGGGAACATTTTTGGTTAATGTGTGCAGGCATATCTTGGTTAGATTCTTCTGTTCATGGAGCCAGTTTTTTATATTAATTTATAACCTCTTGTGTTGTATTTTTCTGTTAGAGATTTTAGGTGTTTACGGTCACCCTTTCATAGTAGTGTGATGCAAATGAGCAGAATATCAAGACTAGTTGCTTATTTTAAGAGAAAAAACATTTCAGGTAATTGCTGTGGTTTATGCCTTTTTGAATAGGAGAGAATTGTCTTTGTGCACTGCTAAAAATCTTCTGAGCGGCACCCAGAAGGAAGCTGGGCAAGCGCACATGCGCACAGCTTAGAGGGAACATTGCTCTTGAGACAGGGGCATTTGGGCTCTATAACTTAGAGTTTGGACTGGTTAAGGTCCAAGGCTTGTGCCCTCCTTCTCTTGGGCTAACTTTTCACAGAGAGCTCTCGGCCCCCTTACGGCCTTGCAGGGCGCATTCTTTCTTGGATACGAATGCTCATAGTATGAGACAATGAGAGGTTTATAAATCTCTGCAGCCCATGCTGCAACCCGACCCTGTATGCACACGTTTGTCTCTGTCTCTACATTGTGGGCCTGGGCCTACTGCCCTGGCTGCAGCACGGCGCTAGGCCTTGATTTAAAAATGGCAGCTATTTTCTAAGATAGTGTTTCACTCCCAGTGCAATCTATATCCAAACACACAACACCCTGCCCATAACGCAGCTTCTATTGACACCCCCCTAGAACCTGCCAGAGCACCTTTGACACACTGTCAGGCCTTTGCCTCATCCAGAAGCTCTTTGGGGCCTGAGATGATTCCCAACATTCCCCCCTTAATCCCACATTAACAAACTGCCATATAAGTCTTTGTCCTCCTTCTCTATTTTCTCCCTTTCCAACCATTGAGCTTCCAGATATGGCCATGTTCCCTCCTTGGGCACCCATGCTTTGCACATAGATCGTAAGCTCTCCCCTGCTTGCGCATAATACTCTGGGGTACATGTCATATATATACCCTCCCCGTCCCCTGCTAGGTCAACCCAGTGTTCCTCATAGTTCTCAGGGTCTGGTGGAGGAGTTGTGATGGTGCCTGGGGGGTGAAGTCGTTGCCTTAATCTAACCATGCAGGGTAAATTAGGATCATCTGTTTGGACCTGGCTATCTTTTGTACCGCGGGGCGCACCATTTACCCCAATTGAAACCATCATCATTGCACTGCTGGGCATTGCCTTGGCACAGCATCGAAGTCCCACCTGGTAGGTGCAGAAGATCACCAACACACACACACTATTACTGGTACCAGTATTTTCACGATCGCCCCCATCCATGATGGTGTCCCAGAGAGAATGTCATCGAACCACTCGCATCTCTGGGTGCCAGCCTCTTTTTGCATGTGGGTGCTGAGGGTGCGTAGGGCCTCTATTATGTGTTTGAGAGACATGTTGGATGTGGCGTTCAGGGATATGTATGTCCAACATGAATCCCTGATTTTATATTGCAAACCTTGCCTTCCATCGCTGTAAGCAAGTCCAACACATAGCGATTCTGCAACGTCATGAACCTGATCGCTCACATCTCCATCTTTATCCCTTTAAGGTCTTGTTCAGTGTCATTTGGCACCTTCCAGCAGACAATGCGTAACCACTTGGCAGCTGCTTATACTCCTGACAGTAACAGTGATGCAAAGCAAGTTTTCTCTTTGCTGTACAGTCTGTATTGGTCTGGTATTTCTTTGATCAACTGTGAAGAGTCTTGGGACAGATAGTTGGATCTCCGCTTTCTCTGCAGTTTTTCTTTCTTTTCCTTCTCTGGCAGGATACCGAATATGGGCCGCTGTGGCAGAACTGTGTTAGGGGCATCCAATACTGCTGCTGCTGGGGCGGACAACCCGCCTGGTCCCACTATCATATGCTCTTTAGAGACCACCAGGAGAGCGAAGTGCAATGAGGCCGGCAAGCAGGTGCCCCTCCATAGTGGCGGGAGGTGCAGAAACGCCTGCTGGCCACAGACCAAGTTATTGTCCATCACTGCTGCTGTCCCTTTTTTGAGATTTGGGATGTATAATGTGTTGTTGCATTTGTTGTTGGCCCCCACAAAGACACTTCCTTTATTATAGAAACACAATTGGTACTCTTCTTGCTTCTGAACCTTCACTGGCTTCTCCATCACCTCAATCCATGTGTGTTTGGCCACATGCTCATTCCAATATTCTCGGCACTGATTGTTCACCCTTTCGATAACTTCCTTGTCAAATCCCAGGAGGCCTCCTGCCATGCAGCTCATTGTAGTCTTTTACCACCTGTTCACCACAAACTTCACACCTTCCAACTTCAGGTATGGCCTCTATAAACACTGTATGTTTTTGGAATTCCGGGTACACTGCAGTTTGACTAGATCCATCATCATGAGTTGTATGCTATGTGACGGAAAAGTGTTTCGCAATCTGCACAGCATCAGATGGACCAAACATTGAGCCTCCAAAAGCGCAGCTTCTTACAACATCAATACATTGGGGGCTCCTGGCACGTGTGGTATCAAGGAACACATGTAACAGCCCGCATTAACCCTCTGTTTCCCCACCAAGGTCATGTGTGCGTACCAACTGTTACTCAATTCTGCACGGTGCACATCTTCTATCACATCTAGGCCTAGACCTCTATACTCATCATATTTGGCACTTCTCACTTGTCTTTTAAAACATTTTAATGCGCTAACATATGAAATAGTAGAAGGAAAACTAACATTTGCAGTAATATTAGAAAACACATTAGGGAATAATAATGCCATAGCTAGCTTAGTACACTTCCCCATTTGTTCTCGGGTGGCATTCATGTTAATGACAGTTGTATTGTTCTTCAGCTTACTAACCGTTGTGTTGTTTTTCCCAGCTCCCCCGTATGATGAGGAAGTGTTAACAATTTTGACATTCCCCTGCACCCCGTTATATGCTCTCTTCTTATAAAAATGCATCCTAAATATATACCTAATCCGAACACAGAAAGAGCAAATAGTCGCGCGACACAATGCATAACACAGATATAGGTAGAAAAAAACATGGTAACCACAGAGTGACCAGAAGAACGTGGATATTGCTCTCTTCCAAATAAATGTATAAGTGGCTTAATTTTCATTTTTTAAAACAAAAAACAGAGAGAGAAGGAAAATCTTGCCAAAGACAAGAAGGAGATAGAACGAACATGCAAATTGTGCGCAGCAGCGTTAATAATTTGTAGAGGTTGGCAGGTTGCAAACCACATTAAAAACTGGTACCATAAAACAATTATTCAGTTGCCAATTATAGTTATGTACACATGCGCAGGAGCATTGATCAGATCAATTTGTGTAACAGGTCTTACACCTCTAATGTTTGTTCAATCTGTGCGGGGGTGCAGTATGCAGGGCCTTCTCGACATCCAAGAGATGTGTCCAATACCGCAGCTCCCTAACTTTTACCGCCAGGGGAGCGGCATAGACAACAGTGAATGGACCATTGAATCTAGACTCATTCTATCTGCGTAAAAAATTCTTAACTAAGATTTGATCGCCTGGAAAAAGCTGGAGTGGTGGTGACGTCAATGAGGTAGATGCAGCGCTGGTCAGATCTTCAGATCGTGGTGGTGCCATCTGTTGAGAAATACATTTTATTCCCTTTGTTAAGGCAGAAAGACCATCTTTGAAATCTTCCCCTACAACAGACACAGCCCTGTGAGCATCTGAAGCTCTTGTGATTGGAGATAGGGGTGTGTGCATTTGCAGCCCTGTTACCACCTCATAAGGCGATAAGTGATGATCCTTACAGGGCTGCATGCGCATGCTAAACAATGCCAGGTGCAAGCAGCACACCCAGTCTTTCTTCAACATGGTGCACAGCTTTTAAAGTTTACACTTCAATAGACCATTGATCCATTCTACAACCTTGCTGGTCTGGGGATGGTAAATTGTACACGTCCGAAGCTTGTTGCCCATTAAGACTGTTATTTCTTTAAACAGCCTATTGAAGAAGCGGGTGGCATTGTTGGACCTTAATACAACACACACTCCCCAGTGAGGGAAAACCCCTTGGACCAAAAATGTGGCAGCAACTTTAGCACCTGTATGTGCACAAGGACCTGCCTCCACCCATCGGGAGAAGGGACACACAATGACAATCAGTTAACAACACCTATTACACCTCTCCACATGGCTGTGTAGTTGATATGTAATTCACGAAATGGCCCAGTCGGGCAGAGTACGGTACCTCAGATAGCTCTTAGGGTGTGGCCAGCACTTTAAGTAAGTTTGATATGTGGTGCAGTTGATAACCATTGTAGTCAGTGTCTCTTGCAGATTGGGGACAAGCCAGTCCTCCTGTATATCTGTAGCAATATGATGTTTCGACACGTGGGATGGGTGGTGCAGCTGGTCGAAAGCTCATGCGGCATAACTGCTTTGCCTGTTGTTTCCTGCTGCCACAATAAATCTGTAGGGGACTGTTTACATCCTCTTGTTAGCCAGAGGTCCTTCTGTGCCTGTGGGGCACAGCCCTGCAATTCAATAATCTGTGCAATTGGTAATGAGTTGTAGCATTCTGGCAATTGTGTTTGTATCTGTGCTATTACTGGATATTCGGAAATGCTGTGCACCGAGAAATATGCTGCTTGTTTGGCTGCCGCATCCACGGCCGCATTATCGAGTGCAACCTTGTCTGTATCATTTGTATGGGCAGTGCATTTCACCACTGCTGTCATATAGGGCTGGGAAAGCGCATTGATCAGTTTGTCCAATAATGCTGCATGTTGTACATAGGACCCGTCAACCCTCCCACTCCCCTGCCTCTTCCATCGTGCAAGCCCTCAATGCACTATTGTGGTAACATAGGCTGAGTCAGAATTAACAGTTACACTGCACCCCTGAGATGCTAGACATGCTTCAATAAGTGCTATGAGTTCTGCTGCTTGAGCGGAATAGTGCATGGACAGTCCTTTTTGCACCACCCCCTCATACTCTCTGTCCACTAGACAGACAACAGCCGCACCAGCATGCCTCAAGTGTGTCCCATGGTTAATAGTTGCTGACCCATCAACAAAAAGGACCTCCCCCTTTCAAGCAGGCTGTCTTTTGCTTTTGGGATATCTTCTTCCTCCGCCTCAAATGTCACACAGTCATGTCTTGCAAGGTCCTCGCCTGTACATAGTTCTGTTAAGAAAATGGGAGGGTTTCATGTTTTGCATTGGACTATGTGGATGTGTGGAATGGACAGAATGACCTCATACATGGATGCCCACTGTGTGGTTAGAGTCAATTTGGATCGCTCAAGGATGACAAATGCTGCATGCTCTATGTACAGTGTTACGGAACACCCCATTACATTTGTGGAGCTTTTCTCAATTGCAAATGTAGCAGCAGTAAGTGCCTGCTCGCAAGGGAACTGGCCCTGCATTACTAAATCTAACACTCCACTGTAATAGGCCAATTGCTTGTAGCCCATAGTGCTTTTCTGTGTGAGCACCGCGGTCATCATTTGAACATTAGAAGTGGATAACAAATAGAATTATTGAGTGTAATCGGGGGTTGCTAGCACTGGAGTGGTAGAAATTTGTTACGCTCACCTGGTATCCACGGGGACGCCGCCCAGCCCTGGTTGGATGATTTGCACTCTCGAACCCTCTCCCGGTGCCTTGGTAAGGCCTCTGGTTAAAGATGGGTCTGCAATATAGGAGAGCTGGATTCAATACCAGATTGTCTTTATGTTTTCCCACCTCCCTTGGCCTCAACTCCTTCCTCCTCCTTGGGCCTTCTCCTCACCTTAATATTGTAAAAGGTGAATTCTCCGTCCTGCTCCTCATGGCAAGGGTGCGTAGATGTGGGGGCGAGCAGCGACCAAGTTACTTCACTAGTGCAAGCCCCCCTGTGGGAATCCAGGCCTGCTGCAACTCCGTAGGTTTGCTGCTTTACAGTCTTTATATGCAGTTAGTTTGAATAATAATGTCTTGCTTGTTTCCTTTTAGGTATGGAAAGGTATTTTGGTGTTGTCATGCAGTTTGAAGATGAGCATGGGCCGGTAGGCGAAAGCACGGTGTGCACAATGCTGTCCGGTGAGTAATGCGCGATGTGCGGCGCTGTTTCGCCTTTCATATTGCTAACCTGTGTCTTTTCTCTCCTTGCAGGTTGCGATGTTCCTCGCCGAACGCCGTAATGTTCCAGCAATGATACTGACCAGGAGATGGCTACCCAGGTAAGAATTGTGTGGCTTTCTTCATTCGGGAGGAAACGTGAGTAAACACTTACTAAAGCTGTCTTTCTTTCTCCTCTTTCCAGGTAATGGTATTCAGGGATGCGGTGCTGGATGATGGAGTTCGTACCTTCAGGGGAGTGGAACTGAAGTCGGTGATGGATTGAAGACAGGATACTGTTCCAGGTAAGTTTCGTAGTGTTCTTTCTCTCGCTACAGGTCCTTGGTTTCAGGTAAGCTGGCATCAAAGAACTGGACACGGTGAGCGTTACGCTGCCCACAGCAGAATAACGCAAAGCATGTCCTGCTGTTTGGCTGCGCTTTAAATAGTCTCAGGTAAAGTAGTCCAGGTAAAATAGTCCCAGGTCTGCCACACCCAAAGTAGTCCAGGTAAAGTAGTCCCAGGCTTGCCACATACAAAAGACTAGACCGCATAGCTCAGTTCCTTGTAAATGAGCTATGTGTGTGCCTCCATGTTGGCTGAATCCCCCCAAGTTAAATAGTCCCAAGTAAATAGTCCCATTCTAATGTTGGTCTTCATGATGGTTATGAGCCTGGCGCCAAAGGCGCCAGGACTGACTCCAAGAGAGTCTTGGATGAGGTTTTAAGGCCTTTGACCTGGCCCTAACTGGAAGGCTGACTTGCCAGTGAGGGCCAGGGGCAAGGGTCATGACAGCACCCCCCCACCCCCAAGGCCCCACTCACAGTGGCACTTCTGCCTGGCCCTGGTTTGGCTGGGTAATTTTGATGGAACGTTTTAATTAAGCGAGGTGCATGGATGTATTCACTAGGTTCCCATGATCTGTCTTGAGGGCTGTATCCCTTCCAATCAACTAAGTAGTATAGTTACGATCGGGTGTATTTTGAGTGTAGGATATCCTTAACTTCAAACTCTGGTTCTCCGTCAACTAATACTGGTTTTGGTGGTGTTGTAACCCGAGTACCGGGTTGTACCGGTTTCAGGAGTGATACGTGAAACACAGGATGAATCTGCATAGTGGGTGGTAGGGCTAATTTAACTGCCACTGGATTTATTATGGATTCAATAGAATAAGGTCCCAGATATCGGGGATGAAAGGTCCGAGTCCTTTTTATGGGCACATATTTTGATGCTAACCAGACCTTGTCTCCAATTTGGGGGCTTTACTACGATGTTGGTCAGCAAATTTCTTTAGTCTGTTCTTGGCTTGGAGTAAATGTTGCTGCTTCTTTGAAGGCGTGGGAAATAGTCATATGTAGGGTTTTAACTGCTGGCATTTCCAAAGGGGTTGAGAGATCCAATTCTGAAGTATGTGTATGTCTACCAAATATAGTGTAGAAAGGGGTTTGTCCAGTGCTGGTGTGGAATTAATTATTATAGGCATTTTCAGCTATCCATAACAAGTCCTTCCAACTTCTTTCCACTTGATGTAACATGCAACGTAAGTATTACTCGAGAGTTTGGTTTGTTCTTTCTGTTTGGCCATCTGTTTGAGGATGGTGACTTGTGGGTAGTCGAATGTCAATTTGGGCCATTGAACAGCATTTCCTCCAGAAGTTGGATACAAACTGACTACCTCGATCTGAGATCAAGACCAATGGAAAGCCATGTAGCCGTACGATTTCCTCCAGGAATACTTTTGCTAAATTGGATGCATTTGGAAGACCCTTAAAATGAATAAAGTATGCCATTTTAGAGAACAAGTCTGCAACTACTAAGATGGTGTTGAATCCTTGACTGGGAGGTAGATCTGCAATGAAATCAAGGGACAGTGTGTGCCATGGTGTGTGAGGAATTTCCAATGGGCGGAGAAGACCAGCTGGCTTCTGCTTTTGGGACTTCTTTTGTGCACACACACCGCAAGTATGGATACATTGTATGATGTCTTTACGCCATGTGGGCCATCAATAGTTTTGTTTTACTTTAGCTAGAGATTTGGCAATTCCAGGATGACCTTCAATCAGGGAGTCATGATAACCCGAAATAACCTGCTCTTGTAAATCTTTACTTGGCTAGTATAGACGGTTCCTAAAATATGGTAACTGGGCTTTAATGGTGTAATGTTCTCCTTGAGTACACCACTCTTGTGAGGATCCATTAAGAGTTGGATCTTGTTTTGGAGTTCACCCTGTGTCAATGTTGTCATAAGACCCAGGAGTTTGTCTTCTGGAATGATGGCTACTGGATCTGGAGATATATATACACTTTTCATCAACACCAATGCGGGACAAGTTGTCAGCCTTTCCGTTTCGGACTCCTGGCTGGTAGGTGATCACATAGTCATATTCAGCGAAGAAAAGAGCCCACCGCAGTTGACGGGATGATTGAGCCTTTGCTGTTTTTAGGTATTGCAGGTTTCGATGATCAGTTATGACCGTCACAGTATGTCTAGCACCAAGGAGATCATGTTGCCATGCCTTGAAAGCTGATTTTATAGCTAAGAGTTCTTTGTCTGTGATAGCATAGTTGAGTTCGGGAGGTGAGAATTTTCGTGACCAGAAGGCCACAGGGTGTAACTGTAACGCTTACCTGAACTCTGCGAGAACACCACAAGGACTCTTCTTAGAGAGCAACGCTGCTTCTAATTAGAGGCCTCCCTACTGCAACAGAATTCCTGTCAAAACACAGAAGGCTCCTCTTAGAACAAGGATTCAAATTTTTTTCAGGGGAAACAATGAGCACTAACTCAATGTGAGAATATATGATATGCGTTCTTCCCATTTACCTTCTGCTTTTTTATGGTGAGCTCTCCATCCTGCATCTGTGCAGGGGCGCTTGTTCTGAAGAATGGGCAATGAAGAAACTAAGGGTTTGTGTGTGGTAGTGATGGGGGATGAAGAACAGGCACAAGGAATACGGAAACTACTGTGGAGAGGAGTGGAGGGAAAAAACTTGAGTAGTATGATAAGATGATAATCTACCCTGAGGACACAAAAAATAATGACCCAACAATGATGGAGAGCCACCTAGAACTACACAGGTCACAAATAATACCCTGAAGTAATGCCCAAATTTGGATAAATGCCACTTAACAATATGAAAAGAGGTTAGAAAGCAGAACCTTATTTCTCTCTACACAATGTTCCTGAATTAATTCTAATACGGAGAATAATGCAGAGGTGTGCTACAAATTCTTCTGAGAGAAGTTTCAGGAATCTGGTTGTGAGAGCTTAATGCATGTAACAGAGTTCAACAACGGAGCTAAAAGACTACTCTGCAATGTTTGCGCTCTCGTAAAAACATTCCACCATACTATTCATAACCACCTCAGAACGTAAACAGTTTAACTGCCAAATGTACGAATATACTTGCTGTGAAACAAGTGCCGTGACTGAAATTATCTCCGCATGCTGCTACGCACTTCACAGACCACTTGGAGCAATGTCGTGGTAACGATGACAGGAAACAGCTGACTGACAGAACTCCTGACCAAAAAACTGGGAACTGAAATTCTCCCTAAAACGCCTGAAATTAACAAACAAGAACGGGAAAAAACACAAGGACTTGGATACTGTGGAACTGTGGAAAGAATATAGCTGCTAATCTCCTGACAGAGCGGACCGCGATAAGCGTTAACTGCCGAGGCAGAAAAGACGCGAAGCGCGGAGCACTCAAGGGGCGGGGCTTAAGTAGAGAAAGAGTGGAGATGACTAGACCTACACTGTAACCTCTGGGAATTGGGAGGCGACCATGTTAGGAAGTCAGGAAGTGACTCCTCGCTTGCTAAATCATTATTGAATCTGCCCTTAATCCAGGAATGATATGCCCTAGACCAGGTTTTCTTGGAATGGCAGTTTTGGCGGTGATCATGACAGTATTCCCCCCCAAAACCCATCCTAAGTTAGAAACCCCTCTCTTTGGTTTGTGCGGGTTGTTTCTGTTGTGATGTGCTTGTCTCTGCATGTGAAAGCTGGTGATGTCATGTTGGAGTGTTGCCTTGTGAATGTCGGAATGTTTACCCAAGGATTCCACACCCAGCCAGTTAGAGCTCCCCAGCCTGGGTGATGGGAGCCAGTGTTATGTCCTGTCCACTTATGTATATAACTTAATGTAACTGTGACTTAAGTACTTGTAATAAACATATAAGTAATCCCAAGAAGCCTGGAAGTCACTTTACAACATTGGCGACAAGGTGGTCTTAAAAAGAAGAACATGCCAGTAAGAAACTGAAGAAAGTGGAAGAAGCCTGCTGCTGGGGGTGCAGGAAGAAGATGGAAAAGAAGGACGACACTGCCCCAAAACACAAGTAAGACCCATCACCCAGGGCACCAAAAGGGAGGAAGGAAGCCCTATATAGGAAGGATAAGCTGCCCATAAAATGGAGGGAGAGCTGGGTCCTGGGGCTGAAGAGAGGAGCAGGGCCTTGAAGGGAAGCTCAAGAAGGGAGCTAGGCCTTTAAGATTGAGAAATCTGTGTGAAGAAGTGAAGCCTGTTAAAGTAAAACCAGAAGTGTTGTCTGTTAAGTGAAGATAAAAGGAAGCTTAAAATGACACCTGGTCCCTTAAACTGAAGAAGGAATCCCACCCCATTAGTTTAAGAAACCTGTAGATTAAACAAAGCTTGTAGTGAAGATGACTCCCATGAGAGAGGGAGGAGCTAAGGAGCTGCGGGCAAGAGAAGACAGCTGATGCCATGACCAGCAGCAACTCTTTGTGGTAGGAAGGTGTTCCTGGTGTATGGCGTGCTGGGTAAAGCTGTCGCCTGTCAGAGGTTGCATGGCAAGTGTGAAGTACTGAGGGGTGAAGAAGAAAGCTCTGCAGTGATGTTTCCATTCACCAGTCAAAGTATCATTCCCCAGTCAAGCAGCGCAGGGATGTGATGCTCTTTACCCTCATATGAAACCAAAAGTAAGCTTTGGGGAAAGTATGAAGCCCAGTTAGCTTCCTCCCATGTAGGAGTGTAAGTCTGCTTTGAGTTCATAAGTGGGACTTGGAGAAGGATGTGAGACTGCGGACAGTGAGCTGAGGGGTTCCCCAATGAGCCACTAGCATGTTAGGGAAGATTTTGAAGTGACAGTCTGGAGTGAGCAGCGAGTACTGGCTCTGCATGTCCCAAGCGCAATGTGAACTAAAGGTTAGACCCAGGCAGTGCTAGTCTGGTAGCGTATGCTCAGGGAAAGGGATGCAGGGAAAACTGCCTGCGTGCCACTTTGTTTTCAAGGATCAAAAGCGGATCGTGTTTTGGAAGCAGTGAACCGTTTTAAAATATTGAAGTTGAAGGATGACATATGCTGGGTCGAGGTACGTGGTATGAGTGATATTTGGCTTATGAAGATCAGCATTCCCCCGAGGCAGAAGTGTGACTGGTGACATCACAGCTGGTTTAAGGGAGTCAGCGATGCCATAGAACGCCAGATTCAATCATTATGTTCATATTAGAATGCACTTACCATGCCAGATTCCAGCCGGTAGCCGAAGCCATTAACCGAGGCAGGATGAAGAATAAAATAAACGATGTTATGAGGAAAGAACCCTGCAACTTGCATTGCCGTGCACAGGAAGAGGAGAGCTCAAGGCATTGGGCCGTAAGATGAGTGAATAAGCCTAAGTACGTTGTGGGGTGAGAGGAGAGACCCCCTTACAAATCATCTTCACAGTGTGCCTACGATTTTATTGGTATTATCCGGCTGAGAGATGTAGAGCACTGCTGAGCACGTCGGTGAGTCGGAAAATCAGACAGGAATAAGAGCGCAGTAGGAAATCCGAATTCCACTATAGGATTTGCCAAGGATGTCATTATTGTTGTCATGAATGTCGTTCCTGGTGAAGGAATGCGGCAAATTTGGGTTATGGTGCATCAAGGTGCTGCGACTGCAGAGGAGGCACAAGGACCGCATTTGAAGTAATGGCTGCAGTGTATCATTTTATGTTTAAGTGAATATGATGGTCACGAATCTGGTCTTTCAGAAGATAACGTTGGACATTCAGGAGCAGCAACGTGTATCCTTTAACTGTTTTTGCATTAAGTTTGTGTTACCAACCTAGTTTTGTAACAGATTAAGGATTGACAAGCATGGGAGGTGCACGAGAAGTTTGTGTGTAGATATATGCGTGCAGGAATTGAGGTTCAGATCTAAAATGTATTGGATTTAACACATTTGAGGAATTTTAGGTTCAAAAGGACTCATTTGGACATTCTGAACATGCACAATATGCGTATGCATTAAGTTTGTGGTACCAACAGAGTTTTGTAACAGGTTAAGGATTGACAAGCATGGGAGGTGCATGAGAAGTTTTTGTGTGGATATATGCGTGCAGAAAGTGAGGTTAAAAGTTACATTTATTAGATTTAACACATTTGAGGAATTTCAGGTTCAAAAGGACTCATTTGGACATTCTGAACATGCACAATATGCCTAGATGTGTGCAAGTCAGTAGCAGAGTGTGAGAGAGGTTAGAGTAACCATTGAGGGATTGCAGGGTAGGCTGCAGCCAACATAGACATGTAGGAATAAATGCGCATATTTCTTGGTTACGCCATAAGGGCTGTGTACGCAAATGTCACTATGAAGTTGAGTTGTTAGGCAGTGTAGACACAAGTGTATGGGTGGGTGAGTGCCACAGAGGTGCAAGAACATAGTGTATCAGAGTGATTGTGGGTGAGTGCCACAAAGATGCAGGGTGGTACATAAACTGGCCATGGATTTTAGGAAATGTAATTATATAGTTTGCTATTGCTTTAATGGTGAGAAAAGAAGTATATGTATTGTGCAACATGAATTATTAGGATTTTAATTTTTGCAAAATGGTAATGCAAAATGTTGTTTTATGTGACTCATGTATGAAATGGGTGCACATGGGTAAAACATGTGTTTTGCTAAGAGTCAAAGAGGTTGAGTGTTGGGTAGCACCCAGAATATGTATTGTATGTGGGTGAAAGTGCCACACGGGTTTGGAGGTAGCGACTCCAGTGTATATGTAAGTATGAGTGTGGTTAAGTGAAACCACAGCTGTATGGGTGGTAGCGCCGCCATTATACTGGAGAAATGTGGTGAGTGTGCCACAGCGGTCTGGACGGTAGTACATCCAGTTGTGCAGGGTAAAGGTGGAGAGCCTGCGTGACCATTTGGGTATGTTAGAGGTGTGTGTGGTTAGGAATACCACAGGAGTTGCGGAATACCACAGGTGTTGCTGGGAGGTAGCGCCTCCAAGCATACTCTACTTCCCTTTCAAGCATAGCAGTGAGAATGTATGTGAGTTGGGAGGTAGCATTTCCAAGCATAACAGTGAGGATTTATGTGAGTTTTCATCACTCCATAATAAGATGCATTCATGTTCCCTCATTGTTCCAGTATGGCTTTATGTGTGTAGATTAGGAGATTAATGCGGAGTACCATTCTCCATTAAAAGGCAGGTTTTTGAGAGATGCGAGGTTTGGAATGTTATGAAATAGTGTAATGGGTGAAGTGAGGTGAGAGCGAGAGTGAGTCAGAGAAGATGTGAAATGGGGCAGCACCCATAGTGTGTGTAGCCTGTGGATGTGCTACAATTAAGTGAGGAGGTAGCGCCTCTGTGACGATAGTGGAGGTAGCACTTCCGCGAATACAGTGGAGGTAGCGCCTCCCACATGAGGAGCATGAAAGTATTTTTGGAGGTAACGCCTCCGCCAGAGTAATTGGAGGTAGCGCCTCTGCCAGAATAATAGGAGGTAGCGCCTTCGCCAGAGTAGTTGGAGGTAGCGCCTCCGCCAGTGTGATTGGAGGTAGTGCCTCCGCCAGAGTATTTGGAGGTAGTGCCTCCGCCAGTGAAATTGGAGGTGGTGCCTCCGACAGTGTATTTGGAGGTAGCGCCTCCGCCAGTGTAATAGGAGGTAGCGCCTCCACCAGAGTAGTTGGAGGTAGCACCTCCGCCAGTGTGATTGGAGGTAGCGTCTCCGCCAGAGTATTTGGAGGGAGTGCCTCCGCCAGTATCATTGGAGGTGGCGCCTCCGCCTGAGTATTTGGAGGTAGCGCCTCCACCAGTGTGATTAGAGGTAGCGCCTCTGCCAGTGTATTTGGAGGTAGTGCCTCCACCAGTGGGATTAGAGGTAGCGCCTCTGCCAGTGTATTTTATTTGGAGGTAGTGCCTCCGCCAGTGTAATTGGAAGTAGCGCCTCCGCCAGAGTATTTGAGGGTAGGGCCCCGCCAGAGTATGTGTAGGTAGCGCTTCTGCTTGTGTCATTTGGTAGTGCCCTGCCAGAGTATTTGGAGGTAGCGCCTCTGCCTGAGTAATTGGAGGTAGCGCCTCCACCAGAGTATGTGTAGGTAGTGCTTCTGCTTGTGTCCTTTGGTAGCGCCCCGCCAGGGCCCCAGTGTAGTTGGAGGTAGCACCTCCACCTGAGTAATTGGGGATAGGGCCCCGCCAGAGTATGTGTAGGTAGCGCTTCTGCTTGTGTCATTTGGTAGCGCCCTGCCAGTGTATTTGGAGGTAGCGCCTCTGCCTGAGTAATTGGAGGTAGCGCCTCCGCCAGTGTGATTGGAGGTAGGGCCTCCGCAAGAGTATTTTGAGGTAGCGTGTAGCGAATCTGCTAGAGTATTTGGAGGTAGCATATCCACCAGTGTGATTGGAGATATCACCCAGATGCTTGAAGGTGTAGGTGGGTGTGTAGGGTTAGTGGCCTACAGAAATAGGGAGAGTGTCCCTAAGAATTGATATTCCCCTTGCTGGTGATGGATGTGGAAAGGAGGGGAATATGCTGTGGTGTGCTTGTCCGTGTGTGTTGACGTTTGAGAAGAAGGGAGATATGTTGTGTCTATTTGATGTATCTGTGTGAGTGCATTGTGAATCAGTAAAGGAAGGAGATGTGTTATATCGTGCCTGAGTGTGTTTGTAATGTTTATCAGTAAAGGAAGGAGATGTGTTGTGATGTGCTTGTCTCTGCATGTGAAAGCTGGTGATGTCATGTTGGAGTGTTGCCTTGTGAATGTCGGAATGTTTACCCAAGGATTCCACACCCAGCCAGTTAGAGCTCCCCAGCCTGGGTGATGGGAGCCAGTGTTATGTCCTGTCCACTTATGTATATAACTTAATGTAACTGTGACTTAAGTACTTGTAATAAACATATAAGTAATCCCAAGAAGCCTGGAAGTCACTTTACAACAGTTTCGATGGAAGGTTTTTAACAATCTTGGAGCGTGGATGTTCTCGAGGGGCTCCCAAGACCTATCCTGCGGACCATGTCCTTTCCAGTCGACCAAATAGAATAACTTATTGCGAACCATCTTGGAGTCCAGAATGGCTTTGAATTCGAATTCAGGCTGGTCGTTTTCCACTTCTACTGGAACAGGAGTCTCGTGAATACGCGTGTCTGGGTTCACTGCTTTCAACAGAGATACATGAAAAACTGGGTGAATTTTCATATTCCTTGGAAGAGTTAACTTCAGAGCTACAGGGTTAATGACCTTTTCCACAGTGAAGGGTCCCAAAAAATGTGGAAGGAATTTCCGAGCTCCTCGCAATGCCAAATTCTTGGTGGCTAACCAAACAGAGTCTCCAACCTTGTATTCTGGGGAACTCCTACCTTTTGAGATCAGCAATTTTTTTCTGTGACTCTTTTGCTACTGACATTTGTTCTCTTGCTTTGATCATGGCAGTGGTAATGTTGTTGTTACCGCTGGCATTTCCAAGGATTCAGGTGGATCCAAAGCCGAAGTTCTTGGGTGGTGGCCATTCAGGATGAAAAAAGGGGTCAATCCAGTGGAGGAGTGCACTGAATTATTGTAGGCATATTCAGCCACCCACAAAACGTCTAGCCAGGTACCTTCATTTTGTCAGAGAATGCATCTGAGGTATTGCTCCAGCATTTGGTTTGTGCGCTCTGTTTGCCCATCAGTTTGTGGATGATGGCTAGTGGACAATCGCACATCGATCTGGGCTAGTTCACAGCATTTTTTCCAAAACGTGGACACAAATTGACTTCCTCGATCGGAAACCACAACTGAAGGAAATCCATGTAATTTCACTATAGTTTCTAAAAATGTTCTCGCTAGAACCAGAGCTGAAGGGAGTCCCTTTAAGGCCACAAAATGTGCCATTTTGGAAAAAAGATCCACAACAACCAAAATGGTATCAAAACCCTCACATTTAGGTAAATCTGTGATAAAGTCCATGAAGAGTGTGTGCCAGGGATTGGATGGCACACTCAATGGTTGGAGGAACCCAGCAGGCTTCTTCTTCTGTGATTTATTCTGTGCGCAGTTACCACAAGATTGCATGAATTGTGCTAAGTCTCGACGCCAAGTTGGCCACCAATAGAATCTTTTGATTTTTTCCATGGTTTTGGTGATTCCTGGATGGCCTTCCATGAGGGCACTGTGATAATTGGCAATTACTTGACCTTGTAACTTTTATGTGGGCAAATACAGACGTCCTTGATGAAAAGGCAGGCCATCATGCACACTACAGTGTTCTTTTTCAGATTCCCACTTTTGCAGATCTGCCTTTGACATGCTGAGCTTGACTTCCTCTCTCAATTCTTCGAATGCTGAATCTGTGATGTCCACAACTCCCAACATTTTTTCTCTGGAAATGATTTCCACTGGGGGAGGGGCAACGTAAGCTTCTTCCCCTTTTCCAATTCGCGACAGGGCATCAGCCTTTCCATTTCGAATACCTGGTCGAAATGTAATGATGAAATCATTTTCTGAAAAGAGCCCACCTCAACTGTCTCGAAGATTGTGCCTTGGCAGAACGTAGGTATTGTAGATTTCTGTGATCTGTAAATATGGTGACTGTGTGTCTTGCTCCCAGCAAATAATGCCTCCACTCCTTCAAGGCACTTTTGATGGCTTGCAACTGTTTGTCCGTCACAGTGTAATTCAATTCTGCTGGGGAGAATTTCTTGGACCAAAATGCGACCGGATGTAATTCTTGCGAATTGGGATCACTCTGGGACAAGACCGCCCCCATGGCCGCATTTGACGCATCGGTTTCAACTAAAAATGGTAGATCTGGTCTTGGGTGTTGAAAAACCGGTGCTGCTGTAAATTTCTCTTTTAACCTTTGAAAGGCCTCATCCGCCTCCTTAGTCCAATTAAAGGTTTTATTCTTTGGGAGCAAACAAGTGATAGGATGAACTAGTTGCGAAAAGTCTGACACGAATCGCCGGTAGAAGTTTGCAAATCCCAGGAAGCTCTGAACTCCCTTAATCGAGGTGGGTGCTGGCCAGGTGAGAATTGCATCAACCTTTCTGTTATCCATTTTAACACCCTGCGATGACAAGATGAATCCCAAGAATTCTACCTCTGGAACATGGAATTGACATTTTTCCAACTTCACATATAGGGAATTTTCCTTAAGTATCTGTAGAACAGAGGTCACGTGTCTCATGTGTTCCAGTGGATTGGCAGAGAAGATGAGAATATCATCCACGTAGACCACCACACAGATGTCCAACAACACCCTGAAAATGTCATTCATGAAAGACTGAAAGGCCGCTGGGGCGTTGCATAATCCAAAGGGCATCACTTGATACTCGTAAAGCTAGAACCGTGTTCGAAAAGCCGTCTTCCATTCATCTCCTTGCTTGATGCGGATTAAGTGATAGGCCCCTGTCAAGTCGAGCTTCGTGAAGCTTTTCGCCTGTTTTACGTGGTCCAACAGTGTGGAAATGAGTGGAAGTGGGTATCGATTCTTTACAGTAATTAGATTCAAGGCTCGATAGTCTATACATGTTCTCAGGTCTCCTTCTTTTTTGAGAACAAAGAAAAGCGGTGCTGCTGCTGGAGATTTAGATGGCCTGATGAATCCATTGGCCAATGTAACGCTCACCTGACTCCCACGGAGGCGCAGGCCTGGTTTGGAGTGCTGTTGCCTCTTCTATGGTGAAGCGCATGACTCGGAAGATGGACTGGACCGGACCTTCAAATCTGGCTTGTCTGACTCGCAGAAATATTCTTCTGTGTGTGAAAAGGGAGTATTAACAATCTGCGGGATAATGTGTAAGCCTCCCACTCCCTTCTCACCCTCCACGAAACCCTTCTGCGATTCCCCGTGAAGTCTCACCTTAGGGTCTGAAAGGACGAGCTCTCCATCCTGCTTCTGATGCAGGGGCGCGTTGGAATCCAGTTACTTCACTGGATCATGGATTGTAGAGAGTTCAAGTTTGCTTGACCTTCCCGGTAAAGTTCTGTGAGAATTATGTTTATAAGTATGAGCCCAAAATAATAATTGTCCGTTGTCTCTATTTCAGGTGCAGAACAAAGATTCCGAGATGAGCAATGGAACCGAAGAAGGAAACTCAGGTGAGTTGTTTGATGAGAGGTTCCTTTAGTGTCCTTGCATTAATGTACTAATGCTTGTGTCTTTTTTCCCCATAGGGACCGGGGTTCGGAAATGCCGGAGATATGGCATCGACCCGAAGTGAAAGGTGCAGTTCCAGTAGATATCAGGTAAGTCTTTAATGAGTGTTCAGGTAATGTCTTAGCATTCGCTCACTAACGCTGATGTCTCTTTTTACTCTTAGGGGCCGGGGTCCGGAAATGCCAGGATGCGGCACCGACCCGAAATGAAGTGGGAATGACCCAACAGGTAAGTCTTATGATGGCAAATTAAGGTTTTCTTATTCTCTTCCCTAGCTCACCTTTGTTCTCGTATTTTTCTCCCTAGGCGCTGAAATGTGGTTGCGGATCGAGATGGTCGCTGATGAACATGGAGGCGCCTAGTAAAGGTGAGTGGAATGCGGCGCTGCAGCGATCGATGCGATGTGCTTTTAAAATGAATGTCTTCCTTTTCAGGATCGTCGGCGAAATGTCTCCGGAATGCGGATTTTAGCAGGTAAGGACTCTTCTTTCTCCTATTCTCTTCTCTTCTCCCTTTGCAGGTGTTCCAGGATGCTGGTGGGCGTGGCAGAAGTCAGGATGCAGGAGGAGACACGGTGAGCGTCCAGCTGCTAGATGCAGAACAACGTGATGCGTGAGTTTCTGCTTGGGCGTGGCTTAAATAGCCTTCGAAGTAGTTCCAGGTATGTATCCTTCCTCTCAGGTATGTATTCTTCCTCCGGCCACACCCGTGTGGTTAAGTAGTCCCCAAAGATAAAGTAGTCCCATTCAGGCCTCTAGATGGCCCGGATGTTGCAGCATGGTCTGCATCAGGTAAGTTTACACCAAGCACCTTTAAACACAAAGTCAACTTTTATGAGCCTGGCGCCTATGGCGCCAGGACTGTTGTCCAATATGAGCCTGGCGCCAAAGGCGCCAGGACTGAGTCCAAAGGGCCCCTACTTGGGGCTGCTGAGACTTCCCTCGGGGACATGATGTCTGCCTCTGGGGTAGCTGGGCCTGGTCTGGCTCCTTGGAGGTAGGCATCATGACAGCCAAGTATTTATCAAGGTACCTTCTCAGATGACCATTTTCATTTTCTGTTAATGCGTAGATCCGGCTGCAGGGTAGTGAAGCTCCAGGAACCAGATCTATTTGGCAATCATAGGACCTATGAGGGGGCAACACTTCATCTTGCTTCTCCTCCTGGAAAACATCCTGAAATTTCCTGTATTCAGGAGGCAAGAACCCAATAGCACCCAAGGTGATTTCAGTAGTATGTGCAGGCGGTAGGGCTTCCACAGCACCTTCCACACTCGAACATGAGTTCTCACAATCTGCCGCAAAGGTTAATGTTCTGGAACGCCAGTCAATGGATGGGTTATGCTTCTCTAGCCAGGGTATTCCTAAAATTATTTGAAACTGGGGGGCTTGAATTAGGTCAAAGGAAATCCTCTCCTTGTGTCTGTAGTGATAAACAGTACCCGCACCTCCCTGGGATCCAGCCCTTTGTGCAAAGTAAATCACTCTTAATTACCTTCCCACACAAATAAGGTTTAAGACGCACGATGAACTCAGTCTGGAAAAAAGCCAATCACACAGAATATATGATGCTTGCATTTATTATCTACAGTATCTAATGAGAACTAAGCAGCAATTTACAATAATGTGGAAATAGAAAGTGCAAGCTATATAATGGCAATTATCAATCACAGATGAATATGCAATTATTTGGTCTTACGCTCCTAATAAAATGTAGATGAAGGTACGATCTGATCACACCCAGGACCCTCGCCGCTGCAGGTGCCCGGCACTCCTCGGAAGAGGAGGGGAGGACTGGCCATGCCCCCACAGTCCTACACCAGAGCGGGATGTGATGCTAGGAGTCTCGGCCCAGATAGTGCACAGCTGGTCATCCAGGCACTGTTCTTCTTGGTATGCGCGTCTTTCCAACAGCCCAGGATGAGTCCTCCCTTCCCTGGTCCAAGTATAGTTCTCTTATTAGGAGCTGCACGTCAATCATCATGATGTGTCAGCTCTTCGAGAAGCTTCTAGGCTCACCCTTCCGGGCAGTAAACATGTTTTCGCTTGGAAAGTTACAAGACTGGAAACAGCCAGTCTTGGCTCCCAGGCTTCGGGCACTGTGTTTTGAGAAGATCTGACATTCTTGCCTTATCAGTGCACCTGACTCGCAGAGCGAAGACAAGCAAAGCTGTGCCTGGCTCCCAAGGGCTGCGTAGAGCCTCTTGCAAATGCTAGATGTTTTATGTCTTCAGAAAAGGCCTTTGCAATTAACCCCTTGCAAGCATGCAGGCTCACCCAGTTCGAGAGGCCTGGTTGATGTCAGCATTTTCCTCCACGCTTTGAATAGGCTCTAATACACACAAGATAGCTCAGTGGGTTAGTGCAAATGCAGGTTACTGCAAGGCCTAGCAGCTTATCACGACATTCCACCCCTTTCGAAATGAGGCCTGAAAATGCTGACTCAGTTCCACGATTTGGAAGCATGTACAGTGTGCTGTAGGCCGATTAAGCGTTTCTCTAGTGCAGTCATTCTAGTATAAAGGAAAGACATTCTGCGCAAGAGCCCAATGAAGACGATAAGTATGAATATTAGGGAAATCAGCAACCACAGCAATGGGTGCAGTATTATATTAAGCAGCTTAGTGGAGGAGGGAGACCATCCGGTGAATATATCCCACCAGTGGTGAGTAGTAACTGATTGCAAATGGTCAGCAGTTTTGATTAATTGGTTTCTGTCTATTATCAGTTTGTACTCTGCAGAAATAACCGAGGTAGCTAGCGTCTGGAAATCTTTCCAAGCAGTTTGGGCAAACTGTCTAATAGGTTGAAGCCGGGCAGTAATCACCCCATAGGATAGAGTCCAGTTAAGCAAATGCGTGAGCTCAGCATGCAGAGTAGTGTGAGTCCACTGAGTTAAAGAATATAAGGTATGAGTAACAATGTCTAAGATAGTCACAACTTGATCTACGCAAAATACTTGAGGATTCCCTAATAACCTATAATTGTTAATAAGCAAGGAATGATTAGTAACTACGCAAGCTTTATGCTGATCTATCTGGAAGATGTCAGTCCCATTAATGTGGTATTGCATCCAGGTGCACTCCCCTGCTACGGGATGCATGCATGGGTCCGGAACCCTCCCAGTTAGGGGAGACGGCCCCCCTGATCCCAGGTCATGCAGGTGTGACTGTGGATGGTGTAGTTTTGGCTGTCTAACCATTCCCCTCGTATTTGTGGAACCCACCAGGAACCATTGATTTTCATAGGCAATACTATAAAAGGGCACCATATTTCTAGAGCATAAGCGGTCCTACTAACTTGCATTAACGCATGGCATGTGTTATTCATGCAATCAAAAGCAAGTGGCTTAATCCATATGTTTGCTGGTAACTGTAGCTCTGTGTGCCAGTGGGTTGAAGATAGTCGCCCCCATTCGGACCGGAAAGCCAACACCTGCTGATTTAGCAAAGTTTGCCATAGAATGCATCGTGTGTCTTTAGCAGTTTTGTTGACCTGCCCTATGACAGAGAAAATGTCTTCATAGCTGAAATTCTGCCACTTCCAATGTTTGCCAATACTTGTAGCAGTGTTGCGCAGGGTAGGGCTTATCAATGGGCCCCACTGGGCCAGAAGCTTTATAGCGCCGCTGGCATCAGAACCCATAGTGGCTAACTTGTTGCGCACAGTTTCTATGTCAAAAGCATTTAAAGCCCCTGTTCCCACTCCCGCTGCACCCGCAATCAATGAATCTAAACCCCTAGCTACGCGCAATTTGGTGATGGGCCATAGAAATTGACTCCATTTATAGCAGCTTGGTAGTACTAAGGAAACAATGCCCCGTGTCAAATCTATGTCTAAGTGTACCTCTGAAATGATGGACGCGTGCATCACATGTCTGCAATTTAAATGTTGTCTTACTACTGGAAAATCTAGCATGTTCACAGTTTCTACTTTGTGTGATTTGAAAAACACCATCCTCCAAGTGGGATGCCTACCATATACAATATTGGTTTTTGATATAAACACCATACTACCATCTGGTAGAGGCTGTTTCAACGTACAATTGTATGAAAGGCATTTGGTCAAGTTATAGTGCAGAAAATCTTGGCGAGTACACTTGCTGCAGTTCTTGGGGCAAAAGAAACATGAAACATCAAATAAATTATTTGATCCATTCACTGAAACGTTTGGGCCTAAGATTTCATAAGCACCAGTCATATGAGTTAGTGACAAAAGGTGTCCGACAATGTGCCAATCTAGAACTATTGCAGTTCCATGTGGATATTCATTTGTAACGCTTTTCTCACAGGTTACAGTGCGGTTGTAGTTATCACGCAGGACTGGAGCATCAGGTGTAGTGCATGCGATTCTCAGAGTCCATGTAGCGTCTTGCATCAACCCACTCTTTACAGAGAAAGCGTTGGTTTGGCAGGCCAGGAGCACCCACAGCAAGGCAAGTCCCATCCCCTTCATACTGCTCTCCTTTCGTGGTGTGAGCCTAGTAGCGGGAATATAAACAGGCACATCAGAATTATGCAAAAGTACAACATAAGTACTTCCAACACCTTGACTTAACACTTCCCCAGCCTCAGGCTTTTTGTTAGGATGGTGCACCCACACCTTTTTTCCCGTGCTACCGAAGCCTCCTTCCCCCCTCAATGTAGTGTCTGGGGATTGCTTGCTCTCTACCACTAGGGAGTCAACTGCTCGTTCACAAATCAATTGTGCAATTCGATCATATTTGGTTAATGGTACTGCAGATACACCAGCATTATGTAAAAGTACCGAAACAGTACCTCTATAATCAGGATCAATCACACCTCCCAATATGTCAATGCCTTGTTTTGCCAGGCTGGATCGTGCAGCAATGCGTCCATAAGTTCCAGCCGGCAATTTGATGCCAATACCCAGCAAGATAGTTTTGGTTTGCCCCACCGGTATAACATCATCTTCACAGGTAAATAGATCAAGTCCAATGCTGCCTGCAGTGGGTTGCACAGGCAGCTTAGCTTCTTTGTCGGTTTTCCACACAACAAGAGTCTTTGTAGATTCCACTTTCTCACTTGTCAGTCTCACAAAGGGTGTCTGGCGATTTCCCAGTGGACGATTGTTCAGTTCAAACAGCGCTTGTGCCAGATGTTTGGACCACCCCTTGAGAGTGCGAGTCTTAGTCAGCTTCTTTATTTGTTGCTTGAGCAGCCCATTGCTACGTTCCACTAGAGCAGAGGATTCTGGGTACCGGCTGATGTGCAGTGTCCATTTTATGCCTTGCTCTAGTGCCCAGTCTTGCACATTGTGTCCAGCAAAATGGCTGCCTTGGTCTGATTGGATTTCATCCGGGATGCCATAGTGTCTGATGAGGTATTCCATGCCTTGCAAGGTAGCCCGTTGATCTGCATGGGCGGCTGGATAAGCTAATAACAGTCCAGAGTATGTGTCTACCATGGTCAACACATAATGCTTTCCATTCTCGGGCGGTAAAGGGCCAATGTAGTCAACTTGCCATACGCTAGCAGCTCTTTCACCTCTTCTCAAAGGGCCTTGAGGCTTCCTCTCCAGTGGGTAGTGCTTCACTTCACAGCACACGGAACATTGGGAGGCAGCTTGTCTGGCTTGATCCATGGTAATGGGCAATTCTCTCTTTTTTGCCCAATGATAAGTTCCTGTTTGCCCTAGATGCCCTGAGGTTTGGTGTGCCCAATCCGCCATCCCTTGCAGCACCTCAGCTTCTTGCGGTGTTGTCACTGGGCGAATGTTTGCCATTTGGTCCACTTCATTGTTGAACAGGGCAGCCAGTGAGGTGTCGGGGGGCATGTGTGCATCGACATGCCCAATGCAGATTTTGCACCTCTCACCTTTGCACCACATCTCTTCCCAGATGTCTGGCCCTCCCCAGATCGGAGTGTTCTTGATCTGCCAACCATCTCTTCTCCATGCCGGTGCCCAATGTGTCAGGCTTGATATGTGGCCCAACTGTCTGTGTATATGTATGTAGTCTCTGTTTCCTTCACCTGTTCAATCACGGAGGCCACCGCCTGCAGTTCAGCATACTGACTTGATCCTCCCACACCTTCTCTCATTAGCAGTGTTTCTCGGTGGGGCTGGAATGCAACAGCTTGCCAGTGTCTTTGCCCTTTATCATACTTTGCGGTGCCGTCCGTGAACCATGCAGACTTTTGTTCTTCCTCTGTCAATGTATCATAGGCGGGTGCGACTTTGAAGGGGATTCTGGCAACGCCACATGGGTGTTTGGTTCAGGCATCGCTTCCAGATCTACTGCCTCCAGCATTTGTTCTTGCAGTCTGGAAACCCCTGTGCGGCCAGCTTTCGCACGTTGCTGTAAATACCATTTCCATATGACATGAGTGGCGTCTTGTGCTCTGCCACTTTTCCCGCTTGCAGCAGTGTCACGCACCAAGCCCATGATTGGAATTTCTGTGCAAATTGTCACTGGTTGCTCGCCTGTGATTCTTTCAGTTTCAACTAGAGCAACTGCAGCAACTTGTTTCTCAAGCGGAGTGTATCTTGTCATAGGATGTGTGAGCTTCCTTGACCAGAACCCCTGTGGCACTCTTTTCTGTCCTTGCTTTTGCCACAAGCTCCACACAGCCACGTCATTGTAGACAAGAATTTCCAATTCAAAAGGATCAGTTTTTGTCATGGGCCCCAGCGTGATGTAATTTTGCAATGCGTCTTTAGCCTGTTGGAAGGACGTCTGTTGCTCTAGGCCTTATGTAAAGTCATGTTTCTTTCTGGTGACTTTGTAAATGGGTTTCAGTATCAGGCTTAAATGAGGTATGTGATTTCTCCAAAAACCCATTAACCCAATGAATCTTTGTGCCTCTTTTTTATCTGCTGGTGGAGCCATCTGCTGAACCATATCAATTACCGGGTCGGGAATTTTTTCAACTGACCCAGACCAGATTGCACCTAGAAATTTCACCTCTTGAGCAGGCCCCTGTACCTTTTTGGGATTTATGGCCCACCCCCGATTTTGCATGTGTGTGATCAACTTTTCAGCAGCGTTTTCTACATGTTCTTTCTCAGCACTGGTCAGCATGATGTCATCAATGTAATGAGCAATAACTACATCATCCAACTGCACCATCTTTAAGTCTCTGGCAATCAATCCATGACACAGAGTGGGAATATGCACATACCCCTGGTGCAATTTAGTAAAGGTAAATTGTCTGTCTCCCCAAGTGATAGCAAATTGGTCTTGTGATTCAGTGTCAATATCAATGGAGAAAAATGCATTGGCCAGGTCAAGGACCACATGCCATTCACCCACTTCTCTCGTAAGGTTTTCAATCAGGGTGATGATGTCTGGCACCGCCGCATCTAAGGGCAGCACCTTCTTGTTCAAAATGCGGTAATCAATCGTCAGACGCCACGCCCCATCCGGGCGGCGGACAGGCCAGATCGGCGAGTTGAATGGGCTGACTGCCGGCCTCATTATGCCAGCTTTCACCAATGTCTCAATAGTTTCACCAATCTCTTTATGTCCTCCTGGAAACCGGTACTGTTTCACGCACACTGGCTCAGGAGGAGGAGGTAAATGCAAGGGGGACCATTTGGCATGCCCAACCACAACGGGGTTAACAACACTCACATGGATTTTTCGATTGCCAAAAACAAATTCGCCTAAATCTGTAGTCACACTTTTGCCCAACAACACATCCATGCCAAGGATGTACTCCGGTATATCTGCAATCAAAACATTTGCTGTGAAAGGCAATCCCTCGCCAATTGACATTTTTACATTAAAGGCTTTTGCAACAGTTTCTGCTCCCCCATAACCATTGACCAGTGTCCTTCCTAACAAGTCATGACTAGATTGTTGAGGCACTGGGTAACCGGGCCTGACACTAATGGAGTGCCATCTACACCGGAAACCTTCTCTGCCTTCAACTTCTCAGCTACAGAAAATCCCAATCTACTTGCCAGGTGAAGATCCATATAATTGCCAAGAGCCCCACAGTCTATGTAAGCGTTTAATGCAAACCTTTTTGTGGGAATTTCCGAATCACATAGGATAATTGGGAACACAAAGTGTGAGGTCACAGAAACCTTCTCCACGCTCGACAAGCTGACCTCTACACTTGTCGGGCACTTGAGTTTTCCGACACCTGCTCCTTCTTATCTTGGTTGACTCCTCCCAATGGATTTCTTGATGGTTTCACTGGACAATCCTTTAAAAAATGTCTGGCCTTCCCACAATATAGACACAACTGTTGTTGACGCCTCTTGTCCCTCTCCACCTGCGAAATGGGGCCTCGTATTCCACCCAATTGCATGGGTTCAGGATGAGCATCGGTTCCAGGTCTTCCTGCAGGTTCCTTGGCACGAACAAAATATGTCTTATTCTCAGGACGAGAGCGATCGGTTCTTCGATCCTGTAAGCGATGGTCCAATTGGAGTGTTAAGTCGATAAATTCAGAGATGCCCTCGGGCGGGTTTACAACCTGTGCCAAAACATCTTTTAACTCACTTCTCAGGCCACGATAAAACAAGGTTGTTGTTTTCTCCATAGCCCAATTAGCTTCTGCAACCAACCTGTTAAAGGTTGCGACATATGCAAGTAATTCCTGATTGCCTTGTCGAAGCGATAGCAACTCATTATCCAAGGCCTGTCCTTGGGAGTGATGAGCGAAGAGTTTTTCCATTTCTCGTTGGAATTCGTGGAAATTTCTCAACACAGGGTCATCTCTGTTGACTAAGGGAACGGACCAGTCAGCAGCATAGCCACCCAGGTAAGATAAAACAAAAGCCACCTTAGATTGATCTGTGGGAAATACTCCTGGTCTGCACAGAAAATGCAATCTGCATTGGTTAAGAAACACCGCAAACTTCTTTGAATCTCCGGTGAAACGCTCCGGAGGCGCTAACGGAATATTTCCAGGTACCACCACTTGAACAGGAATTGGAGCTGGAGTGGACGCTGAAGCCTGTGGGTTACTCATGGGGAGTGGAACCTGTCCTGCTTGGGTCTGTAAAAGTTGGCGAGATAGTTCCTCAGTTCTATCTCGATTCGCCACTAATTCTCTTCGAAGAGCATTGGTCTCTGAGCGGGCTGCATGGACTTCCGCCCTTAATTCCCCCAATAGTTGCGTCAAGGTATCCACCTCAGAAGCTTCCATGGTGTTCCATGGTTTTCAGTATGGCTTCGCGTTCTGTAACGCTTACCTGAACTCTGCGGGAACACCACAAGGACTCTTCTTAGAGAGCGACGTTGCTTCTAATTAGAGGCCTCCCTACTGCGACGGAATTCCTGTCAAAACACAGAAGGCTCCTCTTAGAACAAGGATTCAAATTTTTTTCAGGGGAAACAATGGGCACTAACTCAATGTGAGAATATATGATATACGTTCTTCCCATTTACCTTCTGCTTTTTTATGGTGAGCTCTCCATCCTGCATCTGTGCAGGGGCGCTTGTTCTGAAGAATGGGCAATGAAGAAACTAAGGGTTTGTGTGTGGTAGTGATGGGGGATGAAGAACAGGCACAAGGAATACGGAAACTACTGTGGAGAGGAGTGGAGGGAAAAAACTTGAGTAGTATGATAAGATGATAATCTACCCTGAAGACACAAAAAATAATGACCCAACAATGATGGAGAGCCACCTAGAACTACACAGGTCACAACCAATACCCTGAAGTAATGCCCAAATTTGGATAAATGCCACTAAACAATATGAAAAGAGGTTAGAAAGCAGAACCTTATTTCTCTCTACCCAATGTTCCTGAATGAATTCTAATACGGAGAATAATGCGGAGGTGTGCTACAAATTCTTCTGAGAGAAGTTTCAGGAATCTGGTTGCGAGAGCTTAATGCATGTAACAGAGTTCAACAACGGAGCTAAAAGACTACTCTGCAATGTTTGCGCTCTCGTAAAAACATTCCACCATACTATTCATAACCACCTCAGAACGTAAACAGTTTTGCTGCCAAATGTAGGAATATACTTGCTGTGAAACAAGTGCCGTGACTGAAATTATCTCTGCATGCTGCTACGCACTTCACAGACCACCTGGAGCAATGTCGTGGTAACGATGACAGGAAACAGCTGACTGACAGAACTCCTGAACAAAAAACTGGGAACTGAAATTCTCCCTAAGACGCCTGAAATTAATAAACAAGAACGGGAAAAAACACAAGGACTTGGATACTGTGGAACTGTGGAATGAATATAGCTGCTAATCTCCTGACAGAGCGGACCGCAATAAGCGTTAACTGCCGAGGCAGAAAAGACGCGAAGCACGGAGCACTTGAGGTGCGGGGCTTAAGTAGGGAAAGAGTGGAGATGACTAGACCTACACTGTAACCTCTGGGAATTGGGAGGTGGCCATGTTAGGAAGTCAGGAAGTGACTCCTCGCTTGCTAAATCATTATTGAATCTGCCCCTAATCCAGGAATGATATGCCCTAGACCAGGTTTTCTTGGAATGGCAATTGGGAGTTTTGGCGGTGATCATGACAGTAACTGGCCAGTTCCTGGGTCCCTTTGTGAGAGAACAGCTCCCATAGCCAAGCTACAGGCATTTATTTCTAATATATAAGGGAGGTCTGGGCGAGGATGCCGTAGAACTGGAGGAGAAGTGAATTTCTTCTTAAGTTCTTGAAAGGCCTTCTCTGCTTCTTCGGTCCAATGGAACTTTTTATTGTTTTTTCTCAATAGTGATGTAATTGGATGCACTATTTGGGAAAAATCTGGGATGAATAGGTGGTAAAAGTTTGCAAAGCCCAACATACTCTGGATTCCTTTAAATGAAGTTGGTGACGGCCAGTTAAGAATGGCATCTACCTTGTGCCTATCCATTCTGATACCTTTCGGTGTGAGGATAAAATAGAGGAACTCCACTTCGGTGACATGAAAAGAGCATTTTTCGAGTTTAGCATACAATTTATGTTGGCGGAGTTTAGTAAGGACGGAGCGGACATGCCTGAGATGGTTTTCTTTTGTAGCAGAATACACTAAGATCTTATCAATGTAAAAAAGGGTGCAAACGTCGATTAACTCCCGCAAAACATCATTCATAAAGTATTGGAATGCAGCAGGAGCGCTGCAAAGTCCAAAAGGCATTACCTGGTATTCATACAAGCCGTATTTGGTACAAAAGGCGGTTTTCCATTCGTCTCCTTTCTTCACTAGAACAAGATGGTACGCCCCCCTACGGTCCAGTTTGGTATAGATTTGGGCGTCTTTGACTTGATCCAATAATTCGGGAATAAGGGGCAGTGGATAATGTTTTTTTACTGTGATCTGGTTTAATGCGCGATAGTCGATGCAAGTCCTCAAATCTCCTTCCTTCTTTTGTACGAAGAATAAGGGACTGGCTGCCGGTGATTTAGATGGGCAGATAAATCCATTTGCTAATTACTGATCAAGATAAGATTTCAAATGGAGGTTATCTGGTTCAGTAAGTGCATAGATTCGAACACAAGGAATTTGTGCACCAGGTATGAGGTCGATCTGACAATCGTAGGGCCTGTGCGGTGGTAGAGTATTGGCTTGTTCTTTCTGGAACATGTCTTGAAAATCTTGGTATTCATTTGATAGAGTACTAGTCACACCTAGTACAATCGCCGCCGTACTGGGAGTAGCAGATGTACATAAGTCTGTTTTCCCCTTTTCTTGGTAATAACAGGTGAGAGCACAATCATCGGAAAAGGCCAACTTCTTGGCACGCCAATCTATTAGAGGGTTGTGAGCTACCAACCATGACATCCCTAAGATTAGTCGAAAATGAGGAGCTTTTATGAGATTGAATGCAATAGATTCTCGGTGTCCATCCTGGCACAGTAGGGTTAGTGCTGCTGTACATTGGGTTACTGGTCCGGAAGCTATTTCTGTCCCATCAACAGTAGTAACTTTTTCAGTAGTCGACTTAGAGCATAAGGGAAGCCCCATCTCTGCTGCCAGACCTTGGTCTACATAATTCCCAACTGCTCCGTTGTCTATGTATGCTTCGACAGCATGCATCCGAGATGGTTGTTGGTGATTGATCAAAATTACTGGTAATGCAAAGTGTAAGGTCTGTGGCTCATCCTTCTCGCTCGACAAGCGGATCTCTACGCTTGCCGGGCTTGGTAGTTTTCCGACTCCTTGTTATTATCTTCCTTCTCTGTGGCTCCAACAGTTCTCCTTGGTGGTTTCACTGGACATTCTTTGAGGAAGTGGCCTGATTTTCTGCAATATAAGCATAATTGCTGTTGCCTTCTCTTGTCTATTTCAGTTTTAGTTAAAGGGGGCCGTACACCTCCAATTTACATGGGTTCTACTGTGTTTTCCAATTTACGTGGAACATTATCCTTTGACCGGACATACACAGCTCCAGTGTCTAACCTTATCCGGTCTGCTTTTCGGTCTTGTAATCTGTGATCTAATTGCACCACAAGGTTGATGAATTCTCTAGTCTTTAGGTGGGATAACCACTTGAGCAAGGACATCCTTTAGTTCCCCTCGTAGACCCCGATGAAATAGTGTGGTCCTTTTTTCCTCAGGCAACCCAGCTTCAACGACTAGTCAGTTAAATGTTGCTATATATGTAAGTAAGTCTTGACTTCCTTGACGGAGTGACAAAAGTTCGTTGTCTAATGCTTGGCCTTGAGTATGACGAGCAAAGAGTTTTTCCATTTCCATCTGGAAACCCCCAAAGTCATGTAACAATGGGTTATCCTGACTTACCAATGGTACCGACCAATCCGCAGCACTGCCACTCAGATATGACAAGACAAAAGTAACCCACGCTTGGTCGTTAGGAAAATCCCCAGGTCTGCAAAGGAAATGAAGACGACACTGGTTCATGAACGTTGCATACTTCTTGGGGTCCCCTGTAAATAGTTAGGTGAAGCTAAAGGAACTGCCCCAGGAAGAGTATTTGTACTGGATTGGTGGAAGAAGTTGGTACAGGTGCTGGTGGAATGTTACCAGGCAATGGGGTCTCTCCTGCCTGTGATTGGAGCAATTATCTACTTATTTCTTGGGTACGACCCTTAGCAACAATCAAATCCCTCCTAAGAGTGTTGGTTTCTTGCCTGGCTGAATGTACTTCAGCGCGTAATTGTCCCAACAACTGAACTAACTGATCAGTCTCTGAAGTCTCCATGACGACCAGGTGGTTAATATTATTGAGGCTTTGCGTTCTGTTACGCTCACCTGGTATCGACGGAGACGCCACCCAGCCCTGGTTGGATGATTTGCACTCTCGAACCCTCTCCCGGTCTTTTGGTAAGGCCTCTGGTTAAAGATGGGTCTGCAATATAGGAGAGCTGGATTCAATACCAGATTGTCTTTATGTTTTCCCACCTCCCTTGGCCTCAACTCCTTCGCCCCCCTTGGGCCTTCTCCTCACCTTAATATTGGAAAAGGTGGATTCTCCATCCTGCTCCTCGTGGAAGGGGCGCGTAGATATGGGGGGCGAGCAGCGACCAAGTTACTTCACTGGTGCAAACCCCCCTGTGGGAATCCAGGTCTGCTGCTACTCCGTAGGTTTGCTGCTTTACAGTCTTTATATGCAGTTCTTATGTTCCTCTTAGTTCGAATAATAATGTCTTGCTTCTTTCCTTTTAGGTATGGAAAGGTATTATGGTTTTGTCATGCAGTTTGAAGATGAGCATGGGCCAGTAGGCGAAAGCGCGGTGTGCGCGATGCTGTCCTGTGAGTAGTGCGCGATGTGCGGCGCTTTTTTCGCCTTTTATATTGCTAACCTGTGTCTTTTCTCTCCTTGCAGGTTGCGATGTTCCTCGCAGAGCGCTGTAATGTTCCAGCAATGATACTGACCAGGAGATGACTACCCAGGTAAGAATTGTGTGGCTTTCTTCATTCGGGAGGAAACGTGAGTAAACGCTTACTAATGCTGTCTTTCTTTCTCCTCTTTCCAGGTTATGGTATTCCAGGATGCATGCGGTGCCGGATGATGGGGTTCGTACCTTCAGGTGAGTGGAACTGAAGTCGTCGATGGATTGAAGACAGTATACTGTTCCAGGTAAGTTCCGTAGTGTTCTTTCTCTCTCTGCAGGTCCTTGGTTTCAGGTAAGCTGGCATCAAAGAACTGGACACGGTGAGCGTTACGCTGCCCACAGCAGAATAATGCAAATCATGTTCTGCTGTTTGGGTGCGGTTTAAATAGTCTCAGGTAAAGTAGTCCAGGTAAATTAGTCCCAGGCCTGCCACACCCAAAGTAGTCCAGGTAAAGTAGTCCCAGGTCTGCCACACCCAAAAGACTAGACCGCATAGCTCAGTTCCTTGTAACTGAACTATGTGTGTACCTCCATGTTGGCTGAACCCCCCCTAGTTAAATAGTCCCAAGTAAATAGTCCCATTCTAATGTTGGTCTTCATGATGGTTATGAGCCTGGCGCCAAAGGCGCCAGGACTGACTCCAAGAGAGTCTTGGATGAGATTTTAAGGCCTTTGACCTGGCCCTAACTGGAAGGCTGACTTGCCAGTGAGGGCCAGGGGCAAGGGTCATGACAAAAGGACCTCTTTTAGTTCATCAAAGCTGGTGAGCATGTCCTCCTTCCAGACAATTGTATTATCATACTTTTGTGCCTCTTTAAGGCTTTGCAATAGGGGTCTGGTATATGTGACGTAGTCTAGGATCCACGCTCTACAGTAATTAAACAACCCTAGGAACATTTGCATTTCCTTGACAGTTTTCGGCTGGGGGGCACTGCGCACTGATGCAGCATGTTTTGGTATGATCAGCTTCCCGTGGGCAGATATCAATTGTCCCAAGTAGAGAACTTCTGGAAAGCAATATTGCATCTCTGCCTTGTCCACCCTGTACCCTTTGTATGCTAACAGTTGTAGAAGAGGGACAGAGTCCCTGCGGCACTATTTTTCATAGTCACTGCACACTAGCAGATCGTCCACATATTGAATGATCGTGCTGGGCACTTGGATATTTCCTAAACCCACATGCAATATTCTATTGAAGATACTAGGGGATTCGCAGTACCCTTGTGGTAAGATTGTTCGTTCAAAGTGCATTCCGCCATGCGTAAATGTGATGAGGTATTGTAAGCCTGGGTGCAGCGGTATGGAAAGAAGGCATTCTTCAAATCTACCACAGTGAAATGTGTTGCTTGTTTAGGGATGCTGCACAAAATAGTCACAGGGTTAGGAACTACATGAATTTCTGCCTGTACAATGTCATTTAAGGTGTGAAGATCTTGGATCATTCTCCAACTTCCCCAATTTGCCTTTTTTTATCATGTATATAGCCGTGTTGCATAGAGAGTTGGAGGGCCCAATAATCCCCTGATTCAGGAGCGTGGAAATTGAATCTCGTATTCCCTCCTCAGTTTCTTTGGACAATGGGTATTGTGTTGCCCGGGGCAACACTGCACCTGGTTTTAGTGTGATTTGCACAGGTGCAACTCCCTACATCATGGACACAGGTTGTCCATAACCTTTCTGGGACCTGCTCCAGATCTTTCTCAGTGAAGGAGGGCAGGGTGATAAGTGCCATCAAGGAACATTGCACCCTACGGTATTGCACCATAATCTCACAGGGAATGCAAATAGCCAACACTATTTCTCCATCATCAACTCGGTCCTCAAATTCTGAATCTGTCACTTCTTTTAGGGGTACTGTCAACTGAATACACAACATAGTGCACCACTCGCACCCCTGGGTCCTTTCCAACCACAACAATCCTTTTTGCCGACACCACCAAGCCTTGCACATCTAGTGAGAGTGTCATCCCTGCCACAAGCTCTGGGGTGACAATGGGCCTAAAAATGAAATCAGATGATATCCGCCAGCATGCCTCCTGAACCTGGGGCACCGCATCAAGAAAAACTGGGACCCCCATATACAAACATATCAAGGTCAACGGCCGCCCTCCGTTAGGAAAGTTTTTCTTTCCTTTGCCGGGCCAGGAAAAATGCTGACCCTCCATTGGTTCAAAAACAGCGTGGGGTTCTGGATGTACTGGAAAAAAGGTTGCAAAATGGGGGACCCCATGGTATTGGTTTGGTAGAGCAAGACACAGGGGAGGGGGCAGTAGGAGAGAATGAAGTACATGGTCAGTGTATTATGAGCCCAATAGTAGAGGGGGCTAATCAAGAGCTCTCGATTTTTCTGACAACGAGAGAGAGGCACTTGGATAAGCGGGCAATAAAAAGGGGGTATTGAAAGCTGGTACGATTTTAGGAGCTATTGGTACAACCCCTGTAACGGAACTGCTAAATTCAACAATTATTGAAGGTCAATCGATTAAAAGCAAGAAAGCAAAAAAGAAAGTCTCCAGGTGCCAAAAGCGGCTGTGTCGATCTGCCAGTACACTGACCATCTGGCTGGTGAAAGAGGGTGATGGTAGGGCAAATGAATCTGAGATTGAGGCGCACACCTCTAAGGTAACTACTGAAGTGGGACCAGAGCAGAGGATTGGCAGCCGAGGTCGCTCTGTCCCCATCTCAGGCTCACAAACCAATTTACTTCCGAGGGTTTGTGAAGCTGACCAGCTTATTTTTACCATTGGATGTGACCCTTTGACTTTTACTGAATATTGGACAAATAGATCGGACCTAATGTTGCTGTGCCAGAACGTTTTGCCATTGAGAGTATTGTTATCTAATACACAATACTATTCATAAGTGTATAAAAATAAATAAATAAATAAATAAATACGTGTATATGTTTCTTCGGACGCCCAGGACTTCGATGTTATCGATGAATGTATGGATGCATTATTCCTATTTTGGATTTCGGATGGTGACCATGACATGTGTTAATTGGTGGAGACCTCAAGGCAGGTTGTAGGGACCCAGATTCATGGGCTCAGCACAGAAATGTTAATCCCATCAGCACTATGATTAGGACATGTGGGAATGCCAAAGTAGGAAACGCTTGGGTAGATTTCTTAAAGGATTGGGGTCTGAGGATGTTCAATGGGCGAATGGTGGGAGACCGTCCTGGGCAGACTACATGGTGCGTTGGAAATAGGAAATCGACGCTTGACTATTTCTTTGGAAACAACGCATGTGCAGAATTAGTGGATTCTTTAGTGGCCAGGGCCACCAATTTCAGTGATGTCCATGCGAAGGATAGAGTGGGGGGGGGGGTCGTGTGGTGGTAAATCATGCTGGCTTCTCTGTGTGCTGGACACAAAGAAATATTGCTCTAGCAGTGACCAAAATTAGACAGATTGCCACGCACGAGCTCCCTATATTTAGCCAGTTGTCGGGGAACAAGAGAGGAGGACGGCTCAAACAATTGACAGGTGACGTAGGGAGGCAGATGAGAGGGCATACAGTAATTACAACTAAGCACCCTCACCCGTTTGACATTGAGATTCGCAATTCTAAGCGTAAATTGTGAAGAGACATTAAAAAAGTAAATGCCTACATAGTGTCTCGGGATTGGGAGATTAGGAAGTTAAAGCAATCATATAGGCTGTGGATGAAACGGCATCTGTTATCTGATAAAACAGCTCGCTGGCAACTGATGTTCTTGGCTTAATGTTGGAAAAAACCTCGGACAGGATCACAAATGTTGGCACTGCTAAGGGGGATAAAAAAAAGTTATATAATTAACCCGATTAGTGAACAGAATTGACTTGAGCACCATTGCCCAAATGGATTATCGAATGTGGTTCTGAAGACTGAACCAGGGGCCTGGGTCACAAATAATAAAAATATTATTTGATAAAGTATGTCAAGAAGCAACAATTCCTGGCGACAGGCAATTCTTCTGCCAGTATATATAAAATGGGATAGCTATTTACTGGCAACCTACAGGCTGTTCTTGTTACTCGATGTAACTGGCAAACTATTATCAACTTTTATCCTGGCTGCCCTCCAGAAATGGGTTACTGAGAAAAATATTTGGACCCCATTTGGATCTGTTTTAGGGCTGGTTTGGCTACTACCCATAATATCAGGAAGCTTGATAACGTAATAAGGGAGGCAAAGATTATGGGAAATCCTCCTTTGTAACTGATTCATGTGGATTTCAGTGCAGCCTTGGATTCTGTAAACAGAACTATTTTGTGGCAAGAATTGGAAAGCCTGGGTTGCCCGCATTGGCTGCTGACCATTCTGATTGATTTGCACACAGGTACTGGAGCTCGGGTGTGGCTGAATGGTGAAGGTTTGCTATCAGGGAATGTTGAGTTGAACAGGGTCAAGCACGGGTGTGTGCTGGCTCCCCTGGTGTTCAATCTGTATGTGACAGATCTGCCAAAATTGTTGAGTGTAGTTGGCCTTCCAATAAAATTAGGTAAGAAACTGATTTCTTGCACTCTTTCTGCAGACGATTTGGTCCTTATGTATCGAACAGTTGGCGGAGTGAGGGCCAAGTTTCAGGCCCTTTTAGCCTATGCTCATAGTAATTAATTGACTATAAATATGAGCAAAACCAAGGCAGTGGCGGTAGTTGGACAGAAAATCAGTCAGGTGGCCCTGGATACTAAGATTGGAAGAATTGATTACGTAGATCATTATCATATCTTGGAGCTAAATGCAAATGAGGACTCCCACAGTCTAATGGAGTGCAAGAAAAGCAGAGCCCGTCCATTGACTTTTTTAATTGAACGATTTGCCTCGCAGACAGCCGACTTTTCAATCGAGGAAATCTTCAGGCTTTATGGTCAGTGCTTCTGCCCGGCGATCTTGTACGGCTTAGAGGCACCGGATATGAGGGATGTGCAGTGGCTGAATGTGTTGGAAGGGAAAATTGTGGAGGGCAGTATTGAAATTGGCTCCATCTACCCCCATGGCCTATGTACGCTTGGAAGTTGGATTGGTTTATCTTGGCTCCCAGGCGTGGATACGGACAGGGGTGCTGTATCTTAAATCTTGTCTGGAACCCAAGTGCCCCGTATTGCGTATCCTGGCAGATAGCTATGGTGGTGACCAAAATGGCCTACCAGGGATTCGGGCAATTGAATGAAAAATGTTTCGCCCATATTGCGTCGTGCCTGGACTTTGAGAGATGAACCAGTTATGATATTATGAAAAACATCTACAAGAAGAGGGTGGAGCGTTGCGACTGGATATACAACTATGAGCATTTGACATCTTTGCATAATTATAAATATGTGGTTGGTGTGACGCATTTTTATTTGAAAACCCAGGCATACTTGTTAAGTAGTCCTAGTCCCGAAGTTCGCAATTTCACATTACTCTTGCGAATAAATCAGTTGCCATTACTGGTTACGGAGGGGCCCTACACTAAAATGCCCATAGTGAGTAGAACTTGACGCATATGTAGGCTACAAGATAGGCTGGAAACAGCTCGATACGTCCTTACGGAATGTAGAGAGCTGAGTCCAACCACTGTGTATGCTGGGCAGATTCGTGAGTCAATATGATCCTAGTAAGACAACTGAATTTTGGAATTACTGCTTGAATACAGACTCCGAGTCTATGCATGTAGCAATTTACTGGCTGTGAAGACAAATTTCCAAATGTTTTAGAGAATGAAAGATCAGATGGTAAAAATTAGGAACATGTATGGATAAGTAGGTGAATGTGTATGTTTACATCAATGCTGCTATATTGTATGGGTGATATTATTCAAATATTTGATTGTTTTAATTGTTTTAACTGTAAATTTTTGAAAGGATGTAAATTGAATTTGGATAGCAACTCTGTGCATTATGTGCTTTTAAGAGGTTCTGATGTTTCAGAGGTGTTTTAGAGGTATTGATGTCCTGATTATGATTATGTTTTGGAATGTTTAACTGTGATAAATTGTGAAAATATTGTTTGTGAAAGTTCTTCTGAACTATATACAAACAAATAAATAATAATGTACGCAATAATGGCAACTGGGTGCCCGTTCCCTACCTTGTCTTCCTGCTGTTGCTTCCCTTTTTCCTTGCCACTGCTGCCCGCCCAAACCTACTCCTTAACCGTGGACCCCACAAGCTTTCTACCCTTGGGGTAACTTCTGGTGCCTCCTCTTCACCCTATGATTCATCCATGGTGTCCCATTCTCTTTCCCGTAAGACTCTGTTTGCATCTCCGTCTGGCCTCACTGTCCCATAACCTACACTCTCAGCTCCTCGCTTGTTTCTCTTCTCCCTCCCGACATGCACATCCTTGATTGAAGTGCTGTCCAATCTAAACCAAATATCTCTGGCCCTCCACTCGTTTAGGCCACGCTCTGATTCACCCCCTTCTTCCCGGGGGGCTCTCAATCGCACCAACTCCACTTGCGCTGCCTGAAAAGCTTCTAGTTCCTTCTGAGGTTTCCCATCTAAGGGTGCTGCAATGCTAGGGTTCGTTTGATGGGGGGCAATGTAGTGGGCGAGGGCGCATATGTTGGGTTAGTATATCCTGTAGCAGGGAGAGTGGATAAAGCCCCCCCCTTGGTGCGAGGGTGGCTTGTGTTCCTTCAGGTGCTGTTTCTTCAACTTTACTCGGGCTGAACTGCTGTCACACTGGGACCTGCGCTCATCATTGTCCTTTATGTCCTCAACCATTTCCCATAAATCTCTCTCCTCCTTTGAAGTTTTTTTACCTTTGTATTTAGCATAAAAAAATGTGTGCATGAGTTCCAATCTCTCTCGGTTGTTTGTACTCTGCTCTGGCCATAGGCAGGACATTTCCCCTTGCGTCTCTGTCACCCACTGCTTGTGATATTTCTCAATCTTATCTTCATACAACAGCAATGCACTGATACACCAACGGAGTCGCTAGGCCCATATTGACAATCTTTATGCTCAACAATATTAGGTCATGTAGCAGATACAATGTGTTATAAAGGTCCTATCTGTCCGTCGTCCCTCTCCCCAGTTACCGCCTGCCCAAACCCCCTCCAACCACACATACACTCTCAGTCCTCGCACCTCACACTACTTCTTCAGCAGGTCCTCCCTCGGCCTCCGCTTGCTTCACAATAAAAGTTAATACACTAAAATGACAAATCAAAACAATAACTTAAAATAACAACCACTACGTCATCTTATTCCCCCACCCGGGATATATTAGGCACTGGAATCCGAGCTCTCTAATTATATGGAGCCCCTACTTTTATATTCTCTTATCACAATTCAAGAATATGGCCCCACCTTTTTCCCTAGCTAGGAAAGGATCCTGCTTCTCTGTTTCTCTTCTCATATACTTATAACAAAAATAATAATTAAAAACCCTGCCATGTGGCCTTCACACACTATCCAATTCAAATACGCACCACTCTACCATGCACTCTCATTCCTCCTTCGTCACACGCACAACTCCACACAACGTTGTCCCCGTTCCCCCACTTCTCACTTAGTGTCAACCTCCATTGTTGTTGCCTGCAAGAGGTATACTTACATCTGCGTGTTCACCCGTGCTCCTCCATCACAGGTCCCAATAACGGCCTGCACCTTCCTAGGAGCTGTGACCCGCTCCAAAGTGCAGACAGGAATTCTGTGAAAATGGCTCCTGTACAAAACTGTGGGTTGTGCGCTCATGGCTGGTCAATGCAGGTGTGTGGACTAGAAGCCCCCATTCTTTGCAGAAAAACTGCGATCACATTGGGGTCACCAAAAATGTAGAGAAACCCCTCAACGCTCACACCAGAAAAAACACAACCGACTAGGGAAAAAGGACCAACAATCCTCTTGCAAGGAGAACAAGGTTTATTCTCATAAAAAGACAAGAACACGCCAGCAAAGAACTCTGCTGCCATGGGGTGCTCTGACCACAACAACATAAGCTATCCCGCACCATGGCTCTGCCCGCACTGCCAGTCTCCTTCTCTGTCATTTGACCAATAAACTGTTTGTCAGTCGCTACATTTGCCGACACCTTCATCCCACCTCCTTCCCCTACATCTGACTCATCTATTGACTCGGCACTGGCTAACCTCCATCTCTCCATCTCCAACACTCTTAACGTCCTTGCCCCTGTCATGAGGATTTGCATGAAGCCTGCCACCAAATGCAACACTTAGTATGACTCCAACTTGGTAGATTTGAAACGAAAGTGCAAAGCTGCTGAGCGGAAGTGGCAGGCCTCGAGTACATCCTCTGACAAACTAGCCTGCCACCTGCTCCAAAGGCAATATCGTCTTACCATCCTCTCCAGGATGAGGGCTCATGTCTAAGCCCGCATCTCTGGGGCCACCAATAACACAGCTGAACTTTTAAAAATCTGCAAGGAACTTGCCAATCCTATTGCAGTCTCTTCCTCTCCTCTTCCATCTCAGGCCCTCTGCACTGCACTGGCCTCCCACTTCTCCAAAACTCAGGACATCCTGTCCTCACTGTCCCCGACTCCCGTCGCCACCCCCTCGCTTCTCCTGCCTACCTTGGTTCCTCTCTCACTCCCACCCCATAAAGTACCCCTTCTCTCCCATTGCACCGGATGAGGTCTCTAGAGTAGTCCACTCTATGAAAGTCTCCTCCAAACAGGTGCTCCCCTGCTCTTCCAGAACTATCAAGGACAGCGCCTCCTCCCTCGCCCCTTCCTTGGCTGACCTCTGCAACCACTCCTTTGCCACTGGCTCTTTCCTACAACACCTCAAGCACTCCCTTGTGCACCCTTTCCAAAGAAATCCATCTGCAGACCCCCTCATGGCCAGCTAACTACCGGCCTATCTCTATCACCCCTTTCTTGGGCAAACTCATGGAGAAGTTGGTCATCTCCCAACTAATCCCCACACACCGAATGGACTGGCTGCATCCACGACCACCAGTCTGCCTTCAGAGCATCCAGAGGCACAGAACCTGCTCTCCTGAACACCCGTGAAGACCTGCACTCAAACCTGGACAAACTCTCCCTCTGTTTTGATCCTTCTTGATCTTTCTTCTGCCTTTGACACAGTCAATCATGCCATCCTCATAAATAGTCTCTGTGATGCCCTTGGTATCACGGACCGGACACAGGTGTGGCTGACCTCATTTCTTCCAAACCAACCCTCCCAAGTGCAATTGGGCCCTATCCTATCCTCCACCGCACTCTACTTGTGGCCTCCCTCAGGACTCTATCCTATCAATGTGGCTCTTCAATATCTACCTTACCCCTCTGGCCCACTTGATCTTCACCTGCTCTCCTCACTTCCAGTGATATCCTGACGACACTCCCTTAAATTCCCTTCCACCTCCTCTCCTTCCTCTCTCATACCTGACTGCCTGACTGCTATTCAGGCATGGTGCTCTGCTAACGACCTCTGCCTTAATGCCAGCAAGACAGTGAGCATATGGCCCTTGGAACGTGCATCTGTTGCTGGATAGGATTACACCAGAATAATTATAAGTCCAAATAACCGGGCACACTCAAGAAGATGGCAAGTTGCTGTTTTATTATCAATTATCTAAAACAGGGCGCTTGCAACGAACATCAACGGACGTACGCTCATTCTCAGCGGTTTCCCCCCAAAAATACAGTGATATACTTCTTTATGCGTCAAAATTACGTCATGCTATGTGGCAATAGTGAAAAACCTATCAAGGGTTGGGATTGGTTAAGGGACACATCTAGATATACAATCATATATGAGCTGGGTTTGTATTGGCTGCCCAAGATCAGTGGGACAACTCAAGACTACCTCTTCACATGTGTCATTTTAAGAAAAATCAACTATACAGTGTTTCATTGGTTTCTCAAGCTATAAGGTCCTTTGTTATACAGACTAATACAACTGGTTTGATACACTTGTTCCATGTCTGGAACATTCAGTTAAATTAGCAGCACGTAAGCCAAGACCCAGGTGCAAGTAGATAGGACATGAAGCTGCCCTACCCCCCAATTAGCCCAACATCTCTAATCACCCATGCCTTCTGCCATGAAATTCTCTTTGTACTTTGCCTTGCAGAGTATTCTTGTCCTGAGAATGCAACGGGAGTGAGGGCACTGACTATCATGTTTGGAACTCCAAGTTCAAGCCCTATTTCCATCCTCGCCTCACGGGACGAAAGACCACGATTCTGCTCATTCTGCAGCTTTTAAATGCTTAAATGAATTAAGACTTGCCATCCTTTGTGTTCTTTCTTGCACCTTATTGTGAGAGGATTCATCCTCTGCACACATGCTCTCCTTCAGCGTAAATAGCTGACCTCCACTTCTCAGTTCTTGTCTTTAGGCCAGAGGGCCTCTAAATGCAGCCCTATGAGCCTGCTATTCTGCTGTGACACAGCCTTCCATTCTTTCTTCATGATTCTATGGCTTATTATTTCGTGATACCAATGTCCAGTTTCTGTACAATGGCGGCTCTGCCTGCATTCTATTCACTACTTGTAGCTAGCCTATACGATGACTTGATCTATCTTGCGTTTCAGCGTCTATACAGTCTTTATACTTCTGATTTCTGCAGCTCTTTGTAATGTGTAATGTTCTTTTTATTACACTTTAAGGTTCATTTGATTCTTTACTTCGTCATTTCCCCTCTAGGATTCATACATTGTGTTCATTCAGTATTTCAGGACTTTGTGCACATTTTCTTATGACATCATCAGTCCATTTTCTCAGCTCTTTCTCATATTCCTTCAGGAATCTCCTCCTACAAGCTGTAATCAACTTGAGGGTACATTCGATATGGTTGTCACAATGGATACCGTCTTCCAAATACTCGCTGCAGTATTGGTACAGTAGCTGGTGTCAGACAGGGCACGGTCTCATGTCCCCAATACAGGGGAGGCAGGGGGGTCGGATCTCCTGCAGATGTGTATGTCTGCTCCTCTACAACAGAGATCCTTCTCATTGTGACACCTGCTTCCTGTTTCCCTCCCTCTCTCTGGCCACCCTCATTGGGTACCCTCCCCTCACGTTCTTGTGAAGCAAAAACCTTTGACTCTCCTCTCTCATTCTACCCGCACATCTCGGACCTTGACAAGAAGTCCAACTTTCAGCTCCACCTCCTCAGAGGCATTCTCCATTTCCTCACCTTTCCCCAGAAGCTCAATGTCTCCAGAGCTCTGGTTCTCTCTAGGCTGAACTACTGCAACAGCCTCTTCCTCAATCTGCCCCTTTCTTCCCTTTGCCCTGTTCAACTAATCCGGAATAGGGCTGAAAGACTTACCCTTGGCCTCAAATCCAGGGACCGCATCTCTCCAGCCCTAAAATCTCTCAACTGGCTCCCAGTGACCACAAGGCTTGCACATTGCATTAGCCGCTAGGCCGTCTGGGTCCTGGGACCTCTCTACATCCATCTTTCTCTCCCTAAATACCTCCCTGCTAGACTTCTTCATTCCTCTAGCTCCAGCTCTCTGCCGGTCAAACGCTCCTCCAAGCAGAGAGTGGGAGGGGGATCCCTCTGCTCAGCAGGAGCCTCCCTCTGGAATGGCCTCCCTGCCATCCTCAGACTTGGGCTGGATCTTCTTAAATTCTGGAAACCTCTCAAGACTTTCCTCTTCTCCTCCTCCCTCCCTCTCCCCCTCCCATGCTAATCTCCCTCTGCCAGTGAGACTGGTACCTGGTCCCTTATGAGTTTTATGGGGGCCTGGCTCCTTGGCCAATCTCCCCTAGGATCCCTACCAGCACTTGCTTTAGGGCACCCTTCCCTCACTAGCCTGTGTCTCGTTCACCCCGTCCACTGCACTGTCCTCTCTCTCCCAGTTTCTCTCCCGTCATTTGCCCTTGTGGCTCCCCCTGCTCATCCCCCTGGGCTCCCACTCCTGCACTTACCCTTCCTAACCTCCCTCAACTAAGCCCTTTTCACCTACTTCCACCCTCCCCTGCACTTCTTGTTTTTACACTTGCACGGCAAGAATGTCACAATGCCTAGTACGACCGTTAGTGCTGTTCATTCCCTATGTCCCTGCCCCCCCCCCCTATTTTGCCTTGTGGCGTCTGGAAACACTTGTGTATAGGCGCCATACAAATGTTCAATAAAATAAAAAAATAAAAGCAATGGGTTATAAGAATACACAGCGTCATAAGTGACGTAGATTACATAGGTTACAAATGGAAGTGGCTGATTGGTACGACCCTATACATAGGCGACCTGTTCCATATGGGATGCCAGGTTATTGGTCCCAGCCTCTCCTGTCTGTTTTCTTCCCCGTGGGTTTCTTCATTGTACATCATCGGATGCAACGCTCCTAATTGGCAATTATTAACACAAAGCATTGCATTCCTCATTTGTGGCCTAATGTGCACCTGATACTATATACATGGACACAGAGGATACCTTCAAGGTCACAATACCTTGCAAGCCCCAGTTCGATCCCAGGCGTGTCATCCCCATTCCAGTTCTTCCCACCCCAGGCTTAAATGTGTTACTTTCCCTCCATGGCACCTCGCAGCACAAATCCCAGGGGTCCCGGATATTCTTTTGTGATCCTCCTGATGAATTGGTGATCTAACAGTTTTATGGTTGGTGGTATGGGGCTGGCGGTTCCCCGGAATGCTGAGCTCTTGCGACAGGGGCTCTATAACATAGGGTTTGGACTGGTAAGGTCCGAGGCTTGTGCCCTCCTTCTCGTGGGCTAACTCTTCACAGGGAGCTCTCGGCCCCCTTATGGCGTTGCAGGGCGCATTCCTTCTGGGATACAAATGCTCATAGTATGAGACAATATGAGAGGTTTATAAACTTCTGCGGCCCATGCAGCAACCCGACTCTGCATGCACACACTTGTCTCTACGTTGTGGGCCCGGGCCTACTGCTCTGGCTGCAGCGTGGCGCAAGGCCTTGATTTCAGAATGGCAGCAATTTTCTAAGATGGCATTTCACTCCCAGTACAATCTACATCTAAGCACACAATACCCTACCCATAATGCAGCTTCTCTTGACACCCCCCCCCTGCAACCTCCCAGAGCACCTGTCAGGCCATTGCTAATCCGGAACCTCTTGGGGGCCGGGGACGATCGACTCCCCTTCCCAACATAAGTACATCACCTTTGCACACACACCCACATTTGTGACTCAGACACTGACACAGCACTTGAACAATCTATACAAATGGCTGAAAGGCAACACAACATGTACACACACAGACCATGCCCCATGTCCATTGTCAGTGCACCATATCATCCTACAGCGCAAAGGACACGTCATAGTGCAAATGACACAAATTGACCTGGACGCACATGTCCACAGAACACACATACATATGACACTCCCAAGTTGGCATCCCAGACAGTACACAACACCACAACTAGTACATACATCCCAGACTCCAGAGAAAACACAAACAACCCCCAGTCACATGGACGTGACTGTTACCGCCAAAGGGAGCATTTCACCACACCACATGCGTCACCTGTGCACTGGTACCAAGCAACATATACCACACAACCCCTGCATAAGCACTAAAACTCCCAACAACCGTTAGACACAAAGCCACATGTACACAGGGGACACAACTACCACATGCAATGCACCACGTGCATGTATGTAATGCTTCTACAATGTCTGTCACATGCCTCGTGTAACTAAGATCATTACCTGTAACAGCGCCTCGTTGCCTAAGGGCTGTTTGCACGCTTTATAAATTTAAAAAATAATAAACACCATCACCCACATGCATAAACATGCAATGAATCACAGGTCTGCCCCCATACGAACACACACATACACCTCCCACGTTGCCACCATGCATATACATGCATATCATCGCCAATGGCTTCAGGAATACGTTTACGGAGGTTACTCATACATGGCCGGCAATAATGGGTCGACGTTGCAATGGAACGATGCGTGAGGGACACATGCATGCTAAAAGAGAAACACATGTCACATAAGTAATGCCACTCATCAGCACACATCATATCTTAGCCACAGACTGACAGGTCTTCTTTTCCTTCCGCTTCGCAGCCATGATGACGCAGGAATGGGCCCCTGCGGAATGCTCCAATAGCAACGAGGAGTGAGTGCTAGAGTGGATTTTTGAACTCTGCTCTGGTGGACAGATGTTTAGGAGGCCATCCTTGTTAGTGAAACAGGGAACAGTTCTGGGAAGTTAGCCAGGACAATTCAAGGTAGCTTGGAGAGCAGTCAAGGCTAGGTCTCAGGAGTAGTGGGGGTGATCAGAGGTCTTGGATGACCTCACAGTAGGATGACATGAATTACCCTTAGACAGTGATAAACCAAAAATACATCATTTATTAGTCCCAGAACAAACACAAGTGAATAAAAGCAAATACAGTAATCTTACTACTAAAACACACAGTAGGTAAGTTATATGTACAATCACTTTTCGGTCAATGCAGTAAAGTGCGGATTCCCTCCAAAACCTGTAAGGAGGGAAAGCAGACAAACTTTAATGCATTGGCCAACTCCAGAGATGGAAGTCCCTAACTTAAAAAGTCCAGCCCTACGAAGATTGGAGCCCTGTTCTCAGTGTCAAGTTTGTGCGTAAAAGCGCTCAGTGATGTGCAAAGCTACGAAGTACAATATTGAATGCAGAGGAAAAGTTAGGAGAGGATTCCTGGAGTGTTGGAATTTGGTTCCGAGAGTCAGTATGAAATCCCATCATTAGTTAAGCTTCAAGATGCACAGGCGCTGCAGATGCAGGATTAGTTTACACCAGGAGCTGGACCTCTCATCTCGGATGCAGGACAAAGAAAGCACCAATGCAGCTGGTCTCAGAACACTTGTAGAAAGATGGGAAAGTTGCCAACAGTGACCGCCACTGTCACACAGTGATGCAGGGGCACCCAAATCCCGTGGTCTGATGCACGCTTCTCTCTCACGGCCCAAAGCAGCTGGGATGAAGAGATTTTGCAAGAAGATGCTTTGCAGTGTGAACTAGGCTTCTCCCAAGGCTCGAGTCGAAACCCGATGTAGCAACACTCCAGATTCGGTACCAAGGGTCAAGCTGGTCAGCCCACTGAATGGCCCAAGGACACTTCTCAGGAGGCTCGTTTGCAGGGCACCCAGGAGACGTTGAGAGTACTTGGTCCCACCACTCTAAGCGGTTGAAGCACTTTGCAGGCCTTCGTAGATCGAGCACAAAGCAGGGCTCTTCCAGGACAGCAGCAGGCTGAGGGTGCCAACCTTCTGCCCGGGTCCAGATAATACTTGGATCTGCTTCGCTCTTCTGGATACTTAACTCTGTGTAAAGGTCGATTCAGACCTGAGGATGATTTGTGGGTCTGCACTCAGACCCCCTTCTCATATCGACCCGCTCGCACCCAGCTGGCCAATGAGGAGATCTGCCCCACTCATGCACGCCAAAAATGGTCCAATCAGAGACCACTGTGGCTCTCATGCTTTTATGCACAACAGCCATCCTGACACCAGTAATGTGGATTGGGATCAGACAGTCCCAGCCCACTTCCTGGGTACCTGAACACTTGACATACATTGGCCCGCGAAAGCGCCGGCTTTCGCGAGGGAATGTATGCTCAAATAAGGACTCCCTGGGTCACTTGGACCAGGAGGAAGGCCAACGGACAAAATTGCCAGAGGATAGGACAAAAGACCTTGTGGCATGGCCATGATGCGCACTAGCCACAGTCATGAGCCAAACGCAGCACGCTCGGTATGGCTCAGTAAAAATACATGCAAACACATGAAAAGGCTACTGCTGCCACCAGTCCACTCCTAGGCACATTGTCAGGTTACCAAAAAATCCTTAGTGGATGTCTAGGGGCAGAAAACACAAGGACCCCAGTGCGCGGTACAGTGATGTACTTTGCGCACTGAAATACAGTTGCCAAAAAGGGCAACATAGTCACAAGACTAAGGGAAACAAAGTTTCCCAGTACTGACTGCCTGATGGACAAGTCAGTTTCCCCGCAACGATGAGCAAAAGTTCAGTGGAGTGCAGCTGAAGGCTGTACTCCATTGGCAAAAGTCAGGACAGGAGTTACAAAAGCATAACGTTTGGGGAGTCCACAAATAGAGAGATAAGATAGCAGTAAATTAAATCTTCCCTAACAGTGAGGACAACACCCAGCCGTCTGGAGCGTACCCACCAAGGAGGCCCCGGAGTAAAATTGGGGGAACACATCTCCCCCACACAGGAGCATTGCTGTGCAGAGTTGACAGCAGCACATATGTGCAAGGGTCCCCAAATTGCACTGCGTTGGGAGAGGAGGTGACACTAGAGGTGCTGGTGGAGGACAGCTTGCCCCTTGGGCAGGCGGAGGCATACAAGGGTGATGACACCAGCAGCAGAGACTTCACGCACATCACCTCCCCCACCATCACTCCCAACAAGGTGCCTCACTGTGCTGACACAAGTGCCTGGACCCGAGCTGTTGTGTCTCAGGGAGCACACCCTGAGGCTGCAATACTACCACTGCAGCATGCAGGACCCATCAAGGGTGGAGCAAACAGAGTGGCTGCACAAGTTCCTGCAGCACCAGAGGCTCATGATCAACACAGAGGCCTAGGTCAGGCGCAGCATAACACAGGAGCTAGTAGGTGTGTCCAGCTGCCTGGATTCCATCGACCAAACAGGTAAAGATATGAACAGGAACATATTCGGGCCGGGCACCATGACTGAGGCCCACCTGGGAGTGTGTGGGTGGTTTGGGTTGCTGATGATGCATGGTGCACCCATGAGGAGACCTGAGATGGTGGACAGGGCCATGTAGGACACTGACACTGGCACCCCGCCTCCTGTACAGCACCACACATTTGCACCCAAGAAATGTATACTGAACCACAAACTCTTGTCTATCGTGACTTGCAAGATTCAGAGCCACAGCTTCCCCATGTCTCGAAGGAAGTTGTGACAGTGTAAGTGGAAACCTGGACCGAGACACATTGTTAACACATTGCCACATCCACGCATGTAAATTGCACATACATCACTACAAACATCCACCTGTTCCAGCAGTTGGCATGTGTCCATCAAACACATCCATGCATCAGTCCAGTGACATTGAATGCTGAGCAGTATTTCAGTCCCATCCACATGTGTATCAACATCAGTATATCGATCACCCACATGCCTTATGCACATAGGCTGTACAAGCTCATTGTCACACGCAGGAGTACCCAAAGGTGTCCCTGTTCACCTCAAGCAACGTTTCCACATGCAAGCCATCACGACATACAGTCAACAGTGACATTCCAGGACCATGATGCATGGGCAGACATGGAGATGCAGGTCATGCCATAAATAATAAGCACACATCCAACACATATAGCGGCAAAGTCACACAAGCATATGTCATGCACACAAAAACAGAGCCACAAGGTGTGTAGACTAAACTCACAGGCAATCAGCAGTCCAGGCCTCAGCAAACACACCAACACCTGATGGCACTCAATGGAAATGCCACTATTGCGAACATACATCAGCCGGTATGTGAGACTAGATATCATGCACATGACATTCCCATTCAAAGCCAACACACTCAGCCAATACCAGCTGTCATCCTCCTGGATGGATGCAATGCCAATCACATCAGGCATACACAGCAGGGGACCATGTCTGCTGCACAAGACACATCATGGACAGGTGACACTTGGCACATGGAGAAACAGTGATTCACAGAGTATCACAAAGGTGCCCATGTATGTACAGTGCATCACATTCGTGACTGACAGGGTCAAACTGTCCCCAGCATGTGCTCAGCTCGCCAAGGATATGGTACTGACCTGTCTGTTCTATGTGAGCCACATCAACTGCTACCTCGCAGTAGAGGCGGGACATACAGCTGAGACACAGACATGTCAATGCATGGTCACGTGCCTGTGGGCATATGCATGTGTGCATGTGACTACACTACCGTCCTTGCGTGAGAGTGCCAGGGCTCCCTGCATGCACCCCTCCTGCTATACGTGTGTAAGCCATGAAAGCAACCAGCCAGATGCGAATTGCCCGCAAACACATGTCATAACCTCTGGGTTAGCCTGGTACCATGGCAACAGTGAGCGTGCCTAGCAACCATAGGCTTTTCACGTTCCATAAAGGCCGCTCGTGACCTTGCATGTCATCGACAGCTGACATGGAAGGGAGCAGAACATGCTGTGGAGGCAGGGATGCCACAGACCCACAGGAGGGACCCTGCGGTCTGTGCAGGAGAGTTACGAGGAGCAGGGGCTGGCAGGCCTCTGCCGAGGACGCCAGCACCTCGACCACCAAAGGTGTCTGAGAGGAGGGTGCACCATGGGCTATCAGAACACCGCCAGGCTCACTGGCACCGGTGAACCCTGCCGAGCGCTATGACCCAACTGCCCCTGTCGAAGACATTGTGGCCACTCCAACACATGACCTCCCCCATGGGGAGTGCGCCCCTGCCTCCCTGCCAGCAATGACAGCTCCCACCATGCAGTCAGTGCCTTCTACCCTGACCCCCACCACTCTGCAGGACGACTCTTCACATTCCAGGATGACTCCTCCTATCCACCTCCTGGATTTGCAAAACCCAAACCCAACATGAGGTGGGGGTCCTAGGGGGAGAGGTGCTCAGCAAGTATGGCCACCTCACCAGTCGCAGCTCGCTACACACCAAGGTGGCAGCACGGGCCAAGTCCTGTGCCAAGATAGCAAGGCACATCAACGAGCTTGGGGTCTACCAGCGCAACGCCAAGTAGATGAAGAAGTGCTGGGACGACCTCAGTTGAATCACTGCCCTCAAGGCACAGAAACTGCTGCAGGCAGGCCCAGATCCATCCTGGCCCATGCTGCATGCTTGCATAAGACCCCTGGAACTCCAGGTCCCACGCCGGATTTGCATGGGAGACTACCAGAGGGTCACCCTCATCGACAGGCCCCTGCATGTGCCCGGTAGGTATTCTCCATCTTATCTGCCACTACCCCCTGTAGATTATTTGTAAAATGTTATTTATTGGATATTTATAATGCACCTATACACAATGTGTTTTGAGGCGCAGCAAGACAAAGGGGTGGTGGCAAGAGGGAGGACAAAAACAAAACAATCTTACTAGGCCATCTGACGTTTCGGATCGTGCTAGTGCAGTAAAGAGAATTGCAAGGGAGAGGAGAGGGGGGAAATGCCTGTCAGGGCGGCAGGGCTTATGAGAAAGCGAGTGCCAGGGGAGGCCAGGTAGACAGGGCCAGGGGAAAGCAGATCATGCAGGGGAAGGACGGTCCATGTGGTAAGTGCGAGGTAAGGGGCTGAAAGGGCTACAGGGGTGCAGGCCCAGCCAGGCTACTGTGGGGGGAGGTACCCAGAAGGGCAAGCGCAGGTTGGGAGTAAGCGGGATCAGGGGAGACCACGTGCAGGGCTAGACTGGATTAGGGGGGCCTGGTGCACTGTAAGACTAAGGCAGCCAGTCGAGAAGCAGGCATGGACATTAGCAGGGGTGGGGGAAGGAAGAAGAGAAAAGGAAGGTCTTCAGAAGCTTCCTGAACTTAAGGAGATCTTGCTCAAGTCGGAGAGGGACAGGGAGGCCATTCTAGAGGGTGGTACCTGCGGAGGGGAGAGATCTACTCCCCTACTCTCTGCTTGGAGAAGCGTCTGATCTGCAGAGAGTTGGAGCTAACAGACCAAAGGACTCTGGCAGGGAGGTATTTAGGGAGAGAAAGCTGGATGTAAAGAGGTCCCAGGCCCCAGAACGCCTTGTGGATGAGGCAGAGGGTCTTGAACTTGATCCTCATAGCAACCGGGAGCCAGCGGAGAGATTGTAGGGCTGGAAAGATGTGGTCCCTGGGCTTGAGGCCAAGGACAAGTCTTGCAGTCCTATTCTGGATTAGTTGAAGGGGGCGAAGGGAGGAGTTGGCCAGATTAAGGAAGAGGCTGTTGCAGTAGTCCAGCCTGGAGAGGACCAGTGCTCTGGATACATTGAGTTTCTGGGGAAGGTGAGGAAAGGGAAAATGCCTCTGAGGAGGTGCAGCAGAAAGTGGGCCTTCTGGGCAAGGTCTGTGATGTGAGGAGAGAAGGAGAGAGAGGAGTCGAAGATGACACCAAGTTTTTTTGCCTCACAGGAGGGTGAAGGGAGGGTGCCCATGGAGGGCGGCCAGGGTTTGGCGGGAAAGAAGAAGCAGGGGTCCCAATGAGAAGGATCTCTGTCTTAATGGCATTAAGTCAGAGATCATTAGTAGTGAACCATGCCTGAATAGCAGACAGGCAATCAGGAGTCAGAGAGGACGAGAAGGAGGAAGAGGAGAAGGAAGAGGAGGGAAGCTTGAAAGAGAGCTGCGTGTCATCCGCGTAACACTGGAAGTTAGGAGAGCAGGTGGAGATCAAATGGGCTAGAGGGGCCAAGTAGATGGTGAAAAGCCAAGGCGAGACAATAGAGCCCTGAGGGACACAGCAGGTTGAGAGTGAGATTGTGGAGAGAAAATGGCCCAGTTGGACCTGGGAAGGTCGATCTGAGAGGAAGGAGGTCAACCAGTCCAGAGCCAGGTACATGATGACAATGATATCACAGAGCCGATTTATCAGGGTGACATGATTGACTGTATCAAAGGCAGAGGAAAGATCAAGAAGGATGAGAACGGAAGGAGAGCTGGAATCAGGATTAGAGAGCAGATCTTCACAGATTATTCAGGAGAGCAGTTTACATGCCTCTGGCAGCTCTGAAGCCAGACTGGTGGTCATGGAGACAATCAACAGATTCAGTGTGGTGGATAAGCTGGGAGATGGCCAGCATCTCCAAGAGTTTGCCCAGGAAAGTGGTAATGGAGATATGGCTGTAGTTTGCCAGACAGGAAGGGTTGTCAAAGGCTTTTTAAGGAGAGGTTGCACAAGGGAGTGCTTGAGGAGTGAGGGGAATGATCCAGTGAAAAAGGAGTGATTGCGGAAATCGGCCAAGGCAGGCACAAGGGAGACAATGTTGTCCTTGATAGTTCTGCAGGAGCAGGGCAGCACCTGTTTAGATGAGACCTTCATAGAGCGCACTTGCCTAGAGACCTCATCAGGTATTATGCGAGAAAAAGAGGAGAGTAGGAGGGGAGCCGAGAGGGGGGCCAAGGGAGGCCTGAGAGTGTGTGAGGGAGAAGGGTGAGGAGTAGAGGAGGGTGAGGACAAGATGTGTTGAGTTTTAGAAATGAAGTGAGAGGCCAGAGAAGTGCAGAGTGCCAGGGAAGGCAGAGAAGAGGTGGAGAATGCAGTAGGGTTGGCGAGTTACTTGCAGATTTTGAAGATTTCAGCCGTGTTGTTAGTGGCTGCAGAGATGCAGGCTTGGATATACGCCCTTTTCTTCGAGCAGATGGAGAGTCTGTATTGCCTTTGGAGCAGGCAGCAGGCCAGTTTGTAAGAAGATGTGCACAATGCCTGCCACTTCTGCTCAGTCACTCTACACTTGCGTTTCAGAACAGTCAGGTTTGAGTCATACCAGGAATTGTACTTGAAGGCAGGTCTCATGTGGCTCCTCGTGACAGGGGCAAGGATGTCCAGAGTGTTGGAGGTGGAGAGTTGAAGTTTAGTAAGGGCTGTATCAGAGTGAGAGTCAGAGGTAGGAGTAGGAGGGTAGTGAAGGTGGCGGCAAAAGCAGCAATTGTCACTCGCTTCATAGGTCGAATGACAGAGAAGGAGGCTGGAAGTGCAGGCGGGGGCTTAGCCAGGGGACCCAGGAGGTCCAGGTGAGAGGAAAGTAGAGCATGGCCAGTCCAGGAGAGAGAAGTAATGAGACGGTTGGAGATGGGAATGTCTAAAGAGAAGAGGGCATCTGTAAAGACCGGAGGGGGGGGGTCTGCATTTCCGCTCTCTATATGGTAGAGGGGTGGCACAGAGACCCCTGCCAAGATTCTCTATTATGGTAACGTAGTCTAGCAATCAAGGCCTAGCTTCTTAAGACGTGATGCGAGCTGGTTCTTAAGTACAGTGTACTCCCCAAGCACCCACAAAGGAATGTCCACACACTGTATCGGTTAAAACACAGTCTTTACATAATTAATGTTCAAAGGTATATACAATATCACGATAACTCACTTTGTACTCCGACAATCAGCAATGGTAAATATATACAGTTTCTAAAGTGGTACCACTAACGTTATCAGATCTTATTAAAGTGCATACAGTCAGAATAACACACAGATCAAAATAAAGAGGAAACCAGCAGTAAAGAGGGGAAGGAAAGCAAGATGGTTGAGCAATAGGCAGAATACTGGTAACTACCATTAAACACAGTTCTGTGTGGATATCCCCCACCTGGGCAACCTGTAGAAGAAAGATACAAGCCCAGTCCATATATTGTTCCCACTAGACTTTCCAATAGTTCTGCAACCCCAAAGTACCTGACGTTGTAGCATTCCTCGTCGGGGAAATCAACAACCCTTCTTGAGTGTCCTCCCTTTCAGGCAGGAGTCACGGGTCATTGAACGTCCAACGTAGAACAGGTCGAGCTACGACAGTGAAGTGGCCGTGTCGTTCCTATCAGTGCTCGTTGATGGGGAAGCGTAAACGTCCTGCAAGGAAGAGGCATGCGGGGCACCTCGGTGTCAATAGTTCTGGACCGCAAAGAGTTGAAGAACTGTGGCCCGCGAGGGCGTCGAGTCGTCGGCATCTCTGTGGTCTTTGGGTGGCGGGAAACCCACCGGTGGATGCTCCTCAGCGCGTCGACGGTCAGGCCTTCTCCAGCAGGATACAGCTGCGACGATGAGGACGAGAGCGTCCTTGGATTCGAATGTTCTTAGGCAAACGGGAGCACGGCGGCTCCAGTCGGCGACAGCAGCCGTCGACAGTGGCAGACAACAGTCCGGGCGCTTCTCCTTGGAGTTCAGCAGCAGCCCCAATATCGGGTCAGCAGCCTGTCGAAGGTCTGTCTACCAGGGAGCTTAGGCAAAGATCAGCTGTGCACGATGGTCCCTCGTAGCTCGGGAAGAGGGCGCCTTATCAGGTCCTCTCTGGGTCAGTTCTTGAATCACAGCAGCTTTCATATTGTGAAGGAGAGCAACAGCAATTCTTCTCGTCCAGCAGGGCTTCAGAATCAAGCTTCAGTTACTCCAGTTACTCGTCGTAGTGGACTTCTGCTTCTGAACACGATTCCTAGCAGTGAGAGGTCCCCAGAAATACTGTTGATCTCCCATTCATTCCGCTGGGTCACACTCAAGCGTCCAATCACGACTACGGGCATTCATGCAGGCAGGCAGCCAATCAGGCACACAAGGTATTCAGGCCATTCACTTCTCTCCAGACACTCACAACAAGTTATGTAAGTACCAAGCCATTCAACTCTCCAAGCTGCATTCATACCGGTTTCAGGCAGGGCTGTCTCAACCATTGTGTCAACCACCAGATACTAGACAGCCACAACATAGAATGCATATTCGTCACACACTCCATTCACCCAGGTCCCACCCACAGGTGTACCCACAACATACGGTCGTTGAGAAGGCTCCAGCCAGTCTGGTCGGCACTTCCCCACACTACCATATATGGAACTTCCACCCAACGCCAATCAAGGGGAAGGGACAGAGGGAGGGCTTCCCGGGACTTCGGGAAGATCAAGGTAACAGGCGATGGAAGGCAAGAGGCCATGGAGGCCATTTTGTCTCCATCCGGAATCTATCGATTCCCAATGACAGGGCCTGGGCATCCCAAAATGGAGGACGCTCAGGGCACCAGTCATTTCAGCACGGAGCTGCCACCAGCCCGTACCCTGCTCTGTGGGTCACACACAGGTGCCCAGAAACATACACTAGAGGCACAGGGTTGTACCCCTACCCATGGGTGCCATAATGGTATTCCACGGGTCTATTCACCAAACCAAAAGAGAGAGAGCTGCACCGCCAGGAGTCCCACGTGAACTCCTGCGCGGAAAACATAACAGACCACATGATAAAAACAGTAAAGGACAAGGATACGGAGGCCCTTTCCCTCCGATGCATTTCGAGCATCACAGCATCCAAGGTGTGTCTGGCTTAGTACGTCTGACCAGAGGGAAAGATTGAGAGGGAAAGAGTCACAGAGGTTGCAAAAGTGCCCAGAGGCTGCATCAGGAGAGTCGAGGTGAATATTGAGGTCTCAGAGAGGAGAAGCTTCGAGGAGGAGGCAACAAGGGATGAGGTGAGGTCACCCCATTCAGAGAGGAAGTGGGAGACCTGGCCAGGGGGCATGTATATGGTGGCCAGAGTCCGAGAGAGTCTAATCCTATAGACTAGAATCACACCTTATAATTTAATCAAAAGTAATTATCTTCAGACTAGTAGTAGGGTGCAGAGAAGAAAAAGAACCTCAACACTACCTTGTGTTACTAAAAAGACCAAAAAACAGGTTTCCACCAAATTGTGGAACACTCCCGTCCCCTGCGCACCAAATTGTTAATGTAATACAATCAACATGTACAACTATCAAAATGACTACATTTGTTTGCAATCACTTTCCTCAACAAGTACTGTATCTATATTCTTCATTACCTAAGTCAGTGCAGTGTAACCAATTTGCTTTTTTCATACAAAATTATATTTTTGTATTATTATTGTGTTTCTGATAGAACAAATGTTTAAAACAATTCCACAATACATAAATCAAATGCCCTACACGCTTCCCTTCTTCGAGAGCTCTAATTCTTAGTTTTCATGCGTTAAAGTGCACACCGCTTTTCCAGAACTTTGAAAGAAGTGGAGAATATACTTTTTTAGTGAATCAATCTATAGTTAATTATACTCTGTGTTTACATCAACAACAAGAAAGTCTATATCTATCATGATTTTATCTTTAATATTCACCTGTTGATAGTCTGATGAAAGCAGTCGAAGCTGTGTGTACTATGTTCCAAGGAATGCTTAGGCTTCCTGTCAAATCCAGAAATCCAGCAATCTTTAATGGGTAAAATACAAAATGTCAAAATGTTTCTAATACTGCCTTTTATTCTTACCTATGTCTAGGTTGAATATTAAATATTATCCTCACATCCAAATGGAGGATACTCAATACATCAGCTGTGTCTTCCCATTCCTGCCCCGCTGTAGGAACTTTTCTCTTGTAGGTAACCAGTTCTAAATAAAAAATAAAATAAAGCCATAACCATTGGGTCTGCCATGAAGCAGACTCAATTTCTATGTACCATATTATGTGCAGTATAGGTATTCTAGGGGAATCTTACCCCACTCAGGGATGCTCTTGTCAAATTCTGTTCCCACAACCTGTAATAGACAGATTGACATCCAATTGTATCTTGAGCTTCTAAATACTTAAAAATGCTCCTATGTATGTATATATAGTAAAGAAGGGAATTCCCTATCTTCTTACCCGTCTTCTGCATCTATTTTTATCCAGCGCCTTTCTCCACTGAGTCGCGACTGATTCCAAAATGGCTGCTACGTATCGCGTGACATCATCATGTTGCAATATGATGATGTCACGGGCACAAGCCTGCATGGTTCGCTCGGCGCATATCAATAATGTAAACAAACAATATTAGGACTCACGCATTCCTTGGGAGGAAATGCCTTTACTAGCTTATGTCAGTAGCCATGAAAAAGGAAGATAATCCTATTGAGATGGCACAATAATGTGTAAACACAACTGAAGTTAATATTTCAAATGTCACCTGTCGTGAACATTGGTATTTTCGCTATAAATAAGTTGTGAGGTATATCCATTGGTCTCTCTGTCCACAAAATAGGAATATATCCCATAGTGATAAAGGGATCCTGTACCTACAGAACTAAACCATGTGTAGATTTGAAGTATTGACTCCTCCAGGTATATTATTAATGAAAACCTCATGCTTCCATTCTAGTATCCTTAATCCTAGAACCGCCTATGCAGTTCCACTTTTCTTAGTTTCAGAGATTACATTCCACTGTATACATCCAGACATCAGCCCATTTTTGTAATGTTTCCCCAAATTCCGTCCATAACATTTACACCTATCAACACAACAGTTACTTATCACCCAGGTGTGACACCTCAAAAGGGTGTTTCAGATCATGTTCTCCGGAGAAGTCGGACACCAACATTCACCATCCTTCATTATGCTCTTATCCTATCGTCCGGCTATGGGTGTTACTCAATGGTTATAGAATATTGAATTGCATCCATTAAATTTTACAAATGCAGTTTGATTCCCATCATGAGCTAACAGTATAGTGTCAATATTTTACACTGTAATCGGACATTTTTTCACTTTCCAACTCATTTGCAAGTACACTGTATCAAAAATGTGGTACTCTCATGTAAAGAATTCACAAGAAGGCTCCCAAATAGAAGTCTTCGTTCATCCCACCTGGGGTTAAGCTGTTAAGTTTTTCTATCCAAAACAACTCCTTCTGATTTAATTTCTTTCCTAGGTTTCCTTCCCTTTGTGATTTCTATACCACTTCCAATATGATTGTTATAAGTTGAGCCACTGTATCCCTTTTCTTCAATGAAGTGTCTAGCTACAGGGGAACGCATATTCTTGGTCCTTATGTTGCTTTTATGTTCATTCCATCTCTCCTTTGCTTTCCTTGTTGTCTGGCTTACATAAAAAAAATCCCACATGTACAGCTAAGTCCATAGATGACAAATTGTGAGATGCATGTAGCAAAATCCTTAAGCTTGATCTTCGCACCAGTACGTGGGTGTCTTACAGTGCTCCCCCTCATGATGTTATTGCGATTATTACAATTGAGGCGTGGACATGTGCCAGTCTTTTTCTTCTGAAGTGTCAGTTGTTGTTCTGCTCTTGGGTTTTCTGCTCCCACTAGTTGGTCGCTGAAATTACGCCCTCTTTTACATGCAATAATCCAGGGTTTAGGAAACAATGGGCCTCATCACACGGAATGCGGTAAGGGTGCACCGGTACCGGTAAACCCTTACCGCCTTACTACGAGTTCCCTTTGCCGGACCCGACCTCAACGGCTGGTTTTAGCAGCCGTTAAGGAACGGGCCCGCAAAGGGACCTTGGTGCTAATTACGGTACCGCAATCTGCGGTACCATAATTAGCTCCTTCCCCATTCCCATTGAGCCCTATGGGGGCAAAAATGGGAATGGGGAAGTGCCTTGGTGAATGGGGAATTACCGCCCCCGCTCACCTTGGATTAGGGCGGTAATTCCGCCATCCACCAAGGCGGACACGGTAAAATACCGGCGGCAACCATGGCGCTAATAGCGCCATGGTTACTGCATACCGCGTAATGAGGCCCAATGTCTGTAGCTGGCGATCCAATAGAATAAATCTCCAGTTTTAATAAAGTCTATTCTGCCTAAGTAATTAAGCATCTGTTTCTCAAATAACTTTGTAGCCATATTGTTAACATGTGGGTCAAATGTGCTCTTCGGCCTCATCTCAATATAGTCAAATGTTTCGGATGGTTCTTCGAGTGGGGGTTCCATATCAAAAAAGACCTTGGAGTAAAATAGTGTCAGAGGAAGAAACACTGGCAGTAGAAAACGCCAAGATGACCCAGAAATCTGTCAAGAGGGGATATCCTGAGGAAGTGGTGGACTCAGCTATGATCAAAACAAGTAGCTTAAGATGAGGGGATCTCCTCACTCCTAAGACTCGAAAAAGAAATACCTTTTCTGTATGCCCTGAGATACTCCAGTCAAAGTCACCATATAACAAGACGTATTAAGAAAAACTGGAGATTTATTCAATTGGATCCCTAGCTACAGACATTAGGACAGTCTTTAAGCCTGGCGGGCCGGTAAAACCAACTTGCAGGCCGCACTTGGCCTGCGGGCCGTATGTTATGCACCCGTGCTATAGTGGTTCGAGTCGAGGTCAGTCGGTTCAATGCAGTGACTTTGGTGATGCGATGCATGGTTCAAAGAAGCAGTGGTTTGAGTTTGTCCGCAGTGAGGGGCAGGTTGTTTGTGCCGAACAGGGGACATGCTGTGCTTGTCACAATGCGCCAGTGAGCCAGTTTGATGGGTGCAAAGTAGCAGTCATTCGGAAGTTGGATGAAGTGCGAAAAGCAGCACAAGAGTGTCCCTCTAGTTTGTATTTGTACTTATTGTATTTTTAATTGTTTTTAAAATTTGACCTTTATTAAATTTTCAAATCAACAAAGACAACAATAAACAACTTATTAACAAATGTGACACGTGTTGGGCCTGATTCATGGAGCTGTTTTATAATGATGCAATCCCACAGGAAAATGTTCCATGAATCAGGCCCTTTGTCTCTTTCCAATGACATACTCCCCTCCAAGGCCCTGCAGAATACATACAAAAACTCTGCAAATGAAACCTGTTTCAATCACACAAGAATCAAAACATCCAATAAGTCACTGGGGGTACGGGGTTTGACACAATCATGGTAAACCTGCGCCCCTCCAAACAGAGGTAAGCTCTAGAATAGGGGACACTGTGAACAATTTCCCAGGTTACCCCCTTAATTGAACCACACACAGAAATCCCACTACAAGGAACTTGGGACTCAAATTTTTACTAAGGAACCCCACCAAGCCTACTTCCACACCTTTCCCATGGAGCCCGTCCATTATCTTTTCCATCAAAAACAATTCTCTGGCTTTTGCCAACCATCACCTACCCCGGAAGCCTTTCCCGCCTACAATGTGTCACCAGGCAAGCCCTTGCTGCCACCGATAAGAAATGTGTCCTGTGGTGCAGGGCATCCAACCTCCAGCCAACCTTCAGCCATCTCCTCCAACCCAAAGAGTATCAGCATGTGTTCCGTCCCACAGTTTATTCCATCTGCCCCTTTTATCCATCCCAGCACTTCAGACCAGTACACCTGCGCTTTTGCACAGCCTCACCACATATGCCAGTACGTGGCTCGTTCCCCACATTCCCGCCAACATGAGGGACTCATACCCCAGTACATCTTGGAGAGCCGAACGGGATCCAACTGCAATCGATGTAATGACTTAATACCGTGCAATTTATACTAGCATGCTACTGAAGTCCAAAATGCTCTTATGCAAATCAATTTCCATAAGTGTTCCTCCACCTCCCTACCCACATCTCTTTCCCTTCTGCCTCTTAAAGTGTCTGTGTCACCCATAATCGCCTCCACCAAAGAGGCATACTGTGAGGAATTTGACCATCCGCACGGGGAGTGTCCGCTCGCCTGTGCTTTTTTGGAAGTGTTGTAATTAAAATGAATGATGGGAGATCAACGTCAGAAAATGTGTGGGGCTAATCCACACACATTTTCCTATGCTTGTTGCACAGCAAACACATAGTCAAGTGTACTGCGGGGGGACACAGCCTACAGGCACAGTCCTCCCTGTTACATTTAGCTAGAATATGACAGCCACGGGTACCTCAAAGCATCTCTGAAGGGGGAAGGCAACACCTTACTCCGGCCATGTCCAGCCTAATTAAAATGCCAAAGGCTCCATGGATCCAGCCCTGTTCTATTGTCAAACTTCTGTGTGGTGGCAGTGCATACTGATGAGAGTTAAATGAAAATGGGCCTGCAAAGAGGCCTGGTCACAGAACTAGCACAAGGGACAAGAAACACCAACACCTCTTTGATATGCTATGTGTCAGCTTGAAGCTAGCTCCCACCCCTCTATATGAAGGGAAGTGAATGTCATGTCTGGGACAACTGTTAACAGTAAGCAACCCCTGCAGGGAACCCCCTTTCAGAGGGAAGAAGTATGTCATTTGATGGAGACAGAAAGTCTAGTCTCGCTACAAACTTGAAGGGAGACCTGCGCTTTCATCAGGGGTCACAGAGAGCTCAATTAACCAGAGAGACATTTTGATCCACAACAGGCAGGAATATGGGTGGGACTTAGTAGTACAGGTTGTCACCCTTACCTTTCCTGTTGCAAAGCACCCCAGTTATGACCTCACACATAACAGAAAATGATTGGTCGGGACCCAGGATTGGTTCATTAAGGTAGGCTTAGCCTGCACCAATCACTGGGGCTCATTTGGCTTTAAAAGAGGGTTGAGCCACTAATTTAGCAGATCATCTGACAACTTCGAAAGGAGTAAGAAGGACTCATTTTGACCTTGGCTGAAGGTACAGTCTGTGTTACAACTTCCACCAGTGAAGGAAGGCCAGGATTTCCAAGAGGGAAGCAAGATCCCTCACCTAAACATCTTCCAGGGAAAATAGGGAGATACCAACCCATCCAACAGCTCCAGAACCTAGCGTGCCCTGCTAGGTTCTTAGGTGGGCAGTGCCGAAGAGTCTCTGAACAGACCTTTTTGTTTTGAAAATGCCATGCTTTCTTTCAGTTGCCCTTTCTGTTCGGTGAGCGCCATGAATCCTTCCGGTGAACGTGCACTATATAAATGAATATAACATGACATAACACATAACAAAGGACAAGGCTGTTGCCTGCGAACACTCTCGTCAGCTTTAGGCTAAAGGACGACACGAGCCCTGCAAAGAAGCTAGGAGGAGTGCCACAACAAGCATCAACCAGCGTCCATCTTTTAAGGACATTTTCGAGGCAGTCGAGCCCTCGAACCATGAACGGCTGCACCACTGACTGTTGTCACGCTGCAGTCACTAAAGTCATCTGAGACGCCTCAACCAGCATTCCAGATCCGCCAACCAGCACAGAGACAACGATTCTGGACCTCGAGCCGCCATGTAGGCCAGCCTGTAGCCATCCGTCCAGCCTCGCTTGCCTAACTGCCTGCCGCCTGATACCCGCAGCTGTCTCTCGTCTTGAACTCTGTTCCAGGAGCTGCAAAGTGTCCTGGAACCGACTTCATGCTGTCCAGCATCAAGATCATCTCAAGCACCAGTACATTGTGGATCTGTCCCCCTGGTCTTTCTCCGAATGCCCCTAGTGACATTTACGACCCCTTGCTCCCTTGGTGCTGAAACCAAATAACCTTGAACAGTTAAGACCGATTTCTTTACTGACTACCCCTGTGTCCGTATCCAGAGTGCATTCCTTTCCTTCGTGAAACTGTCTTTCTTCTGTGTTCCTTTACATGGTGGGTTGTATTGTGTAGTGTGATATAACTGTCTGTTGTAATAATAATAAAGTAGATATTTGCATACAACCTTTACTGGACAGCCCCTTTTATCATTGGGTAATAATTGCATTTTCGCTGTGCTGAAACTAACCAACTATCCACCACCTTGCAGAGATAAGCCTGCCGTTCCATCCACGTTACCAACATTTGACAAGGAGGTTTGTAACTTACTTGTGTCCAATCTGTTCGGATCCCTTCTGGTGTACTAGAGGTGTGAGGCTGAGTGATGGTTTAGAAACCGATATTCATCCCTGGACCACTGGTGCCCCGGAAGTTGATTTGTCACAAATACAGCCTAGACATAACCCCCTTCATTCCCACATTTGTGTCCAAGATCTCCTCCGTTCTTGCGAGTTCCATTTGAATCAGCCCCTTCCACTTCTCGTGTAAAGACACCTCAAGCTCCTGTATGATAATGGATTTCACCTCCTTCCACAATTTACCTGCTCTCGCCAACCCTGCCCCAAAACAACCTTGATATCTTCCCAGATACAGTATATCATCTCTCACCACAAGTTCCCAGTGGTTGAAGTGAGCAGTAGCGGTGCTCCTCTACTTTTTTAAAATAGGTTTTACGGTTTCTATACTATATTTTAAAAAGAAACTGTTCGGGAACAGTTTCATTTAAAAAAACAAAGTGTAGGAAGAAGTTGCACTGAACGTTCCCTTAAACAGCAGGTGCATTTGTTTTGTGGGTTTGTATTGTGCACGCGAGGAGGCGTTGTGATGGGGTTTGAAGGGAGCAGGGGCAGGCCAGCAGGGAACATAGTTCCACCACTGCTTTTCGTATACGTAGGCCACTGCAGGTGCCCATAGATGACTAAACAGAGACAGCCATGTGGTATCTCCCTTCATTTCCCTTCTCCAATTCTTCCATATCACCCCCGATATTGGATGTTCTCTAATCCTTCTCGGCAATTGTTCTTGCGGGACCCACAACCATTAACCCACTGTCATTGGCCGTAAAAGGTAATTTTCTAGATAAACCCATTGCTTGTTTGCATCCTCCCTCAGATGGGGCACCAACACCCTTATAATGCCGCCTTATAATGCAAAGGAAGATCTGGGAACCCACTTCTCCTTGGGCAGCACCAAGGTGTTATAGGCAACTCGAGTCTTCTTCCCCTGCCAGAGGAATCGCAGCATCCGATTTATCGCCTCTGTTAATAAAGACTCCAGCACCAGTACTCGGAAAATCTGAAATAAAGAATCCTGGGGAGGAAATTCATCTTGGTTGTGTGCAGCCTAGCCATCCAGTCTGTTTGCCCCACACCAACATATCCCCGTACAATCTCTCTAAACGCAGAGGGTAATTAGCCCGACTCAACTCCCTCACATCTCTGGTGAGCATTACCCCCAAATAGCATATTTATTGTCTTTGTATAGCTCCTTACACCAAAGCTCTGTACACGGAATGACACAGCAAGGTGATACAAGATAAAAAAAAACAGAACAGCTCAATCAAGTAGAAAGACGATGTTCCCAAAGACAGGCTTTGAAAAGAGGAAAGTCAGAGAACAAGCGAAGGGAACTCCAGTACTTTGGGGCAAGTAGGGGGAAAGAGCGGAAGCGAGAGGATTCAGAGGGGAAAGACAAAAGAAATTGAGACTCCGTTCCTGAGAGAACGAGAAAGGGGAAAAAAGGACATATGAGAAGAACGGTAGGGAGGAGCAAGACTATAAAGACATTTAAAAACAATACAATGAATATTAAAGAGTAAACGAGAGTCACAAGAGAGCCAACAGAAAGAAGAGCAGAGGAGATAAAGTCACGGGGAGGAAGATGAAAAAGCGGCGAATTGAAAAATTATAAATGGAGCACAGAGGGGCAAGTTGTTATAACGCAGATTGGGGCGTTGAATTGATGAGCCAGGAGACCAGGTTTAGTTAGAAGGCTTTAGTGGGTTTGTAGTATATAAGTTACAGGTAATAAGTTACAGGCAGAATAAGTACATAAGAGAGCGAAGCATCCACCGGTCGCCCTCTGTCCAGCTCATTTTCCAACTGACAGAAGGAGAACCTTGGCACTCATACCAAACATTCTACATGCAATGCACCGCACCAAACATTCTGGACTCAACCTCACACATACATAGGGAATGGCCACAGACCCAGGATAGGTTAAAACATAACACAAGTCTATAAGCAGGAAGGCCAAGAAGAAATGAGGAACAGTAGAAGAGACAGTATATGCGGTAGAACAGTGATTCCAGCTGATCTGGTGCTCCAGCTGCTGCGAGATCCGCTGCAGGGCCTCTAGGACAGGGAGAGTCCTTTCAGGTTCTGTTCTCACAGCCCAGGGAGGTTTTGCACAGAGTGGCAAGTCCTGGGCCTCAGCAAGAGTCATCCCTAATGTGCTCTGGGAATGGGTAGGGAACAGAGCTTGCCTCTGCCTCGGGCCCTCAGCGCTGACACTTGTAGGATATAGATCCAAATGCAGCTCGTGTGCTAAAGTGACTTAGCTGTCAATGCAGCTGTAGAGAGGGACGCTGTGACCTCTGAACCGGACCTCTGAACCTGCTCTGTGCCACTGGAGAGCAGGTGCTGCAGATCAGGCAGGACACAGGTGTATACTATGCTTTTGGCATAGAGTTTACTGAAAGGGGGTTCTGGTTAGCAGACCAACCTTTCTAAATGGAATGACCTGAATGTTTTTAGTATTCATTTTGTTTTTATTATTATCTGTTTTCTTTTTCATTTGTTGATACATTTTTCTTAAAAAGCTACGGATTCTACACCCTTGGCAGGTGACAATTCCTTACACTGAGAGTGTTAAGCGAAGAACGCCAAGTGTTAGCAGCATCGAGCACATGGCCGCTGAGGGCTGAGCCTCCCCCAGGCTGAGTAATGAAGGAATCTGACACAATAGGCTAGGAGGACACCACTCATTCCGACATGCCTCAGCTGCGCTTTCAGGCAGCAGTCCAAAAGCTGAGTGACTTCAGCCTTCCGAGAAGTCCTCAAATGAACCATTTCAGAAGCCCGAGAAGGTGAAACGTACTCAGAATAGGAATGAAGGAATGGTTCTCACTTCAGAGCAGAGGTGAGAGACCTGTGGCTGTCCAGATATTTTGGACTAGGACTCCCATGAGCCTGCCCCATTGACTATGGTGGCTAGGGATGGTGGGCCTTGTAGTCTAAACCATCTAGAGAAGCAAAGGTTGCATACCACTCCTTTAGAGCTTGAGATGATGGCATTAAGTTGCGAGAGGATATCGGATTGGTCAGCTGTGAGTTCTGCTATTGGTCCCTTGAAGAGTCCTGATATTGTGACCCACTGCGGGATGCAGAGCCTCTGTTACTGCAAATGCCAAGGGGCATGTTGAGGGTAGCATTCCTGAGGGAATTAGGGGTCAGTGCAGCGGTGCTGTGAAACCTCCCTTTTTTCACAGCCATGTGCAATGCAGAAGCATGCGCAGCGTGGAAAGAAGTAATGGTGAAAAGGATGTGTTTTGATCGCCATGCCACCCCTCCACATCTACACCACCCAACACCTCCTATCGTCTATAACAGAGGTTGTCCAACTCCAGGCCTCAAGGGCCGGATCCATGTTGGGTTTTCAGGATACCCCTCATTAATATTCATGAGACAAATTGCATACAATGACTGCAAATGTTTACTCATGAATATTAATGAGGGACATCCTGAAAACCGGTCAGGATCCCGGCCCTCGAGTTGGACAACCCTAGTCTATAACAACTGTTCAGGGCCTGCAAATGGGTAATCTAGAGGACTGCCCCGGCCACGGGGTGGCAGGATTTCCCCTCAGGTGTGTGGCTGGGTCATGATGGTCCCACTGTCAGCAGGGTTGTCACGTTTGTGCCGCACAGAGATCAGTCGCCCCTGCAGACTGTATGCGCGTGCGCACAGTTCCTTCAATTACAGGGCCCACCTCCAGGCGGCCTGTCACACCTAAGAGGCGATGTGAAAGTGATATGAGTTGGCATTTACAACGCGCCTATCAATTGTTTCAAGGCGCAAAGAGGCCAGGAGGGGGGAACAGAGGTACGACAGAGACAACGATCTTACTAGGCCACGTGACATTGAGATCGCGCAAGTGCAGGGGAAGTGGGAGGGGGAAAGTGCCAGGGACACTTAAACATGTGGAACTAGAATATGGAAAGCCTTTGCCCTCCCTGTCGGTGCTCTAGAAAAGGTGCCTCGCCCTTTTCGTGCTTCTTTCGTGGACATCCTGCTGAAAGAGCCCCGCAGAATGAATTCCGGTGGGCAGGGTATGCAGTGTTTATACCGCAGAAATGTCACCGCAGATGTGTTTGCTGCATTTGCTGCAGCAAATGCAGGGGTAGCTTTCGGTGCGGTGGTGGAAAGAGGGTAGCAGGCAGGTGGCACAGAGAGGCCCGGGAGGGGGCAAACCTGCAGTGTAAACTGCATGAATTGGCCGTCCTCGCATAATCCCAAATGCAATTTGGTAGCCTCCCCTCCCCAACTCCCCTGGAGATGGCTTACATTGGCCCAGTATGGCTTTTCCGCGACTCCCGTTGGCTATGCGCGTAACGGATGTGCTATGGTCAGTAATAAAGGCATCCTATTGGACCGTACAGATTATAATCCAACACTTGTATATACTCAAGTTTGGGCCATGGATGTTTATGCTGCTCGAGTACCACTGCCAGGCTTGGCTTGGCCTATATATATGCCCGAACCAAAAATGCGAAATGCTGGCCCCCTTAACAGTTTCATCCTTATCAGAGGGAGAGACGGGGGCGAGAGGGCAGTAGGGGTTGGTTGCCTTTGATGCTGTAGGTGAGCTTTGCCCGAATTCATCAGTGTGACCTAAGCAGGCTTGGCGCCTGAAAATTGGCACTCCTGCAGGGCTATACTCGGAATATGGTCTTTTTTGGAATCATATTTAGTTTATGATAACAAAAAGCAACTTTTTCTCTCGAGGTAGTTCTATGAAAATCCGAAATACCATTCATATATTTTCATTAACAATTGACACTTCAATCTTTATAACATGTGTGAGAAGTTACAGTAGTTGTGTGCAGTTTTACAAAATAGCTAACTTTTACACCACCCAAGACCAACTTTTAAAAATGTTTGCACACGTGTTCACCAGTTTTCAAACCATGCGGGTTGTTTGTTATAGATGTAAACGATATTTGGAAATTCGAACCAACAATCCAAGCTTCTTTAGAAGTTATAAAAGTCCGGAACGGTTTATAAGCAATTTCGGCCTTAAATAGATTGTTTAAAGACGGCTAAAGAATTGGAGTTTGCGGGTTGGTGCCCTGCGTTCCTTTCCTTCAGATCGCAGTCCCAGGGAGGTTCCTTTTCTTTCGGTAATGCCTGCGGGCAGGAGATTGCGAGTTCACCCCTTCCCTGGCGGCCATCCTGGCAGCCTGTGGAGTTTATATCAGTACGTGGGTGGTACTCAGTTTAAACAGCCTCCTGCAGTTTTTCTACTAGGGAAACGCATTTCCGTTTCCCAATAAAGTATCGAGACCTTCCTCAACGCACTACTCCCAACAGAGTCAAGTTCAGATGCCTACGGTAATAACATGAATAAAGCATCAGCAGGCTTTTCTATCGGCACTGTATGTTCTTTTCCAGCCACAGACCTCTACTGCCGTCTACTGCACACCTCGGGAACGGCATCCTCTGATTTTGTGAATCCGGTCTATTAATGCCTGCTTGTGAAGAGCAGAGGCGCGGTGACCCCTTCTCTGCTGGAAATGTACAAACATTCCAAGCTCTGTACCTACCCATGCAGCGTTCATGTATGGAACTGCTTTGAACGCAGAAGGATCAACGGTGCGTGGAAGGTTAGGAAGTGTCCCCCCCCCTCCCCTGCACGATGGCAACCCGTTATAGACATTTCAATTCAATTCTAGCAGGAGCGTAGGCGACCCATAAAATCTGGGGGGGTGGGAGGGGGGTAGGAGGGGGTTGGAACAGGGGACATCTTGGGACTTTTCTTTTTTAATTTATTTATTGTGTTTTAGTCAAAGAACTCGACTTTTCGCAAAATTAAAATAGCAGTACGTATTAAACACATATATCATCACAGTCGGTCAAGTGGCACAGCGAGTAGAGCGCTCGAGTAGAGCGCTCACTTTCACATCCGTGCAGAGCGTTCGTAGCGCTATATAAATGTGCAATTATTATTATTACTGTATAAAACAGGAGAAAACACAACATTAATCCACCAACCTCGCTCTAGCGAAGCATAAAGCGCATCTCTCGATACAAATACAAGTTTCCTTGACACAAAACACATGCAAATATACTAGAGCCTGCACGCATCAATACAGCATCAAAGCAATCTTGCACTGTTTCATGCTGTGAGTACTAGCGAAAGCCAACCACGTTCCCTTACATATCCCAGAACTTCAAGAGACCATGCACATAGCAGCAGTGCTCCTAATAAATCCAATAACATAGCCCATGTTTGCTCACTCACTTATGCTTGCACTCAGTACTCCTCCACACAGACCATGAGGTGAACACAGCTCTGTTAGCAGTGTTGCACTCATGAAGCAGCCACACACTTCTGCTGGCACGCACCATGCCACACGTGTTCCATGAAATTGTCTGCATGCAGGTGTTTCTGAAGTCTAGGGGTGTGCATGCATACTGGGGCCGTTCAGTAGTGGAGTGGCAGCGTTTTGTGAGCCCATCCAGGTTGTTTCTTTTGTTGAAAGGCAAGATCAAAATGTATTCAGTTTCAACAGAAGTAAAAACCAGTTTGTGTTGAGAGGTTCAATGAGGAAAACCTAGCTCCGAAACAAACATAAATGCTCAAAATGCTTTGAAAATGTCATCAGTCAAGATCCAGCCTCTAAACACAAGGCCGGATCAAAATGTATTGAAAGATTCCGCTGGGGAAAAACAGCTCCAGAGCAAGACCTAGTGCTCAAAATGCATTCAAAGAGTCATCAGTGAAAAACTAGCCTTTAGACGCATAGGAGGAGAGAGGGACAAACTAGCTCCGAAAAACACATACACGTGACGCTCAAAATGCATTGAAAATGTCATCATTCAAAATCCAACCTGAAAACAACAAGGGAGTATGCACACATGTTGAATGGATCAACGGATGGTAAATACAAGCTCCAAAACACTCAAAAGCTTAAAATGCATTGAAGATTTCCTCAGTAAAAAAGCCTGTAAACAGCAGTACATTTTGATCCTGCCTTGTGTGGGAGAAGAGAGTTGTTATATGTATCAGGATTCAAAGTAACAAAGCATGAAAACCCAATACAAAATGGGAATCCACCAGAATTATCATTTACCAAAACGCGAGGGAATGGTGTATTTTGAAGCTGTTTTGGTTGGTCTTTGATACGTTTCAATACGTTTTGTTCCTCGCTAGTAGTTTACAGTCTGTATGTTGAATAATGGATTTATCAATGCATTCTGAGCACTGAAGCGTCTGTTGGAGCTCATTTTTTCGTCTCTTGGCCTATCAAGAGGTGGTAATCCTTCCTTCTAGATTACAGGCTGGATTTTGTATTTTGGCGTGTTTTGTACCTGTTTTTTTCCTTCCGTTTTAATACATTTTGATCCTGCCTTGTGTGTTTTAACTGGATGTGTTAGAAATACATCAGGATTCGAATTTCCAAAAAGCACAAACTAAATGCATAATGTGGCTGTAGAGTTGTTAGAAACCTTCCAGAATGATTTACCAAAATGCAATGACATGAAGGAAGAAGACAGCGGGAAGAGAGGAAGGGAAAGGAAAGGCCACAGGATCACTGGTGTCTAAACCTGAGAGCAGGGAAGCGAGTGGTTGCAACACGAGGCAGCCGCAGTAGTCGTCGTCAGAAACCTTCCAGAATTATTTACCAAAACGCGATGATATGATGAGAGAAGGCAGCGAGAAGAGAAAAGGCAGGTGAGAGGAAGGGAAAGGACACAGGATCACTGGTGTCTAAACCAGAATACAGGGAAGCAAGTGGTTGCAACCTGAGGCAGCCGCAGTAGTCGTTGTTAGAAACCTTCCAGAATTATTTACGAAAATGCAATGATAGAAAGGGAGGAAGCAGCGGGAAGAGAGAAGGCAGGTGAGAGGAAGGGAAAGAACACAGGATCACTGGCGTCTAAACTAAGGAGCAGGGAAGCGAGTGGTTGCAACACGAGGCAGTTCAGTGAGCAGGGACAGAAAGGAAGAATACCTGAGGACCATGGAGATCTCCGTCACCATCGAGACAGGCTAACACATGTGTCTCTGCCTGCTGTAGTGGCTTCTGATGAGAGGAGGCTGGCAAGCTGTGCAGCAGTGCACTGCGCACTCCAAGGCACGGCTGGGCTGGCGGTGGCACATGCTGTTTTCCAGGTGTGGGGGAGGAGGTGAACACACGAGCAAGAGTTGTCAACAACTCTTGCTCGTGGTCCTGGATCGTAATCCTTCCCCGCCCCCACTGTTGTTGTGGTTACCGCGGATTCGGATAGAATCCACGACCCATGCCTTCAGAGTCTGAAGTTTGCACCCATCAGTCAGGGGAGCAGGACACACAAACTAGGGGGGGATAAATGAAATTGTATCCCCCCACTTAAGATTGTGGGGGGAATTTGTCCCCCCCAGACCCCTTATGTCCTGCGCCCATGAATTCAGGTTTATTTCGGTTGTACACCATAAAAGCACATCAAACACACATATAGAAAAATACTAAAACCAAGTTAATAATATCTTGAAAAAGTAATTACAATAATAACAACGAGTGTCAGTTCATGTGCAACATTTCCTTACTCTGAACATATCACAAAGGACATTATAGCATTTGCACTAGGAAACGAAGGAAGCTATTCTATTAGCAATGTTTGACCAAGGGCTCCCTCTTTTGAGAGCCATGAAACTGTATTTAAATTACCAATGGGGGTCCTGGGAGTCCCTCTGCCAGACATTAGTCCTGGTTACGAGAGACTTACCCAGAGTCTTTAGCTCACTATCTTTCAAAGAGAAGAAATATCCCAAACATATCAGTCTTTGGCCTGCCCTGGGGCAGTCCAGCACCGAAATGCTAGGCAATTCTCCTCTGAACAAGAGTACCAACAGCATCCCCAGACACGTGTTTCGGTCTGGTTGGACCTCATCAGTAGGGAGGAGCTGTGCCTCTCTTAGAATAGTGAGCAAGGGGTCCACGTCTGGATTCCCCTAGTAACTTAGGGTGAGACCCAAAGTTACTTAAATATGCAAATTACCAATGGGGGTCCTGGGAGTCCCTCTGCCAGACATTAGTCCTGGTTACGAGAGACTTACCCAGAGTCTTTAGCTCACTATCTTTCACAGAGAAGAAATATCCCAAACATATCAGTCTTTGTCCTGCCCTGGGGCAGTCCAGCACCGAAATGCTAGGCAATTCTCCTCTGAACAAGAGTACCAACAGCATCCCCAGACACGTGTTTCGGTCTGGTTGGACCTCATCAGTAGGGAGGAGCTGTGCCTCTCTTAGAATAGTGAGCAAGGGGTCCACGTCTGGATTCCCCTAGTAACTTAGGGTGAGACCCAAAGTTACTTAAATATGCAAATTACCAATGGGGGTCCTGGGAGTCCCTCTGCCAGACATTAGTCCTGGTTACGAGAGACTTACCCAGAGTCTTTAGCTCACTATCTTTCACAGAGAAGAAATATCCCAAACATATCAGTCTTTGTCCTGCCCTGGGGCAGTCCAGCACCGAAATGCTAGGCAATTCTCCTCTGAACAAGAGTACCAACAGCATCCCCAGAGACGTGTTTCGGTCTGGTTGGACCTCATCAGTAGGGAGGAGCTGTGCCTCTCTAAGAATAGTGAGCAAGGGGTCCACGTCTGGATTCCCCTAGTAACTTAGGGTGAGACCCAAACTTACTTAAATATGCAAATTACCAATGGGGGTCCTGGGAGTCCCTCTGCCAGACATTAGTCCTGGTTACGAGAGATTTACCCAGAGTCTTTAGCTCACTATCTTTCACAGAGAAGAAATATCCCAAACATATCAGTCTTTGTCCTGCCCTGGGGCAGTCCAGCACCGAAATGCTAGGCAATTCTCCTCTGAACAAGAGTACCAACAGCATCCCCAGACACGTGTTTCGGTCTTGTTGGACCTCATCAGTAGGGAGGAGCTGTGCCTCTCTAAGAATAGTGAGCAAGGGGTCCACGTCTGGATTCCCCTAGTAACTTAGGGTGAGACCCAAAGTTACTAAAATATGCAAATTACCAATGGGGGTCCTGGGAGTAGCTCTGCCAGACATTAGTCCTGGCTACGAGAGACTTACCCAGAGTCTTTAGCTCACTATCTTTCACAGAGAAGAAATATCCCAAACATATCAGTCTTTGTCCTGCCCTGGGGCAGTCCAGCACCGAAATGCTAGGCAATTCTCCTCTGAACAAGAGTACCAACAGCATCCCCAGACACGTGTTTCGGTCTGGTTGGACCTCATCAGTAGGGAGGAGCTGTGCCTCTCTAAGAATAGTGAGCAAGGGGTCCACGTCTGGATTCCCCTAGTAACTTAGGGTGAGACCCAAAGTTACTTAAATATGTAAATTACCAATGGGGGTCCTGGGAGTCCCTCTGCCAGACATTAGTCCTGGTTACGAGAGACTTACCCAGAGTCTTTAGCTCACTATCTTTCACAGAGAAGAAATATCCCAAACATATCAGTCTTTGACCTGCCCTGGGGCAGTCCAGCACCGAAATGCTAGGCAATTCTCCTCTGAACAAGAGTACCAACAGCATCCCCAGACACCGTATTCAAAGCAGCCACAGACAAGGATAACTTCAACCCAGTAAGATCCTCTCATATTGTGTTAATTGCCTGTGAGGTTAGTAGTGCCCTCAGCCATTTGGACCTCGGTCTTTATAGAGCAGGCACGACAACATACGTTGCATCTCCTCTTCGACTATGGTGGGACATGCTGGACAATGTGCAGACAACCCCTTCCCCCAGTGTCTCGTAATCCTTGCTAGTGGGAGAATACCCAACCAAAATGTAAGGAGCAGCGCTTTCTTTTTCCTTCCAGGTAGTCAAAGTAGGGCTCCATGGCTATATCCCATTTATACACCATAGAACTGGCAGATAGTCTGCCTGCATAGCTTGTAGCCAGCCTTGTCCATGTGACCCACTCATAGAATCTTGTATTTAGCACGTTTTTGATTGCCCATTTAAATTGACAGGATCAAACCATAAATAATTAAGGTTGAGAATAAGGAGGAGATGTTTAACATGTTTCAACCATGGTATAGGTTTTACAACTTCCATTTTTAGAACTTCCATGAGGTCCTCTCTATATGAGTCCAACTCCACTGTGGACCAGATCTTTATCCAATACAGGAGTGGTTTCAACATCGCCTCGTACTGAATTTCTACATACCCTAGTTCTAAGGCCTCTGGGGCCAACAGGGCACTAACTGGCAGACCTAATAATCATTTCAAAATTGTGTTTTCCATTTTCTGCAATGAATCAGTTGAGGTATGCCCCAATATTTCTGCACCATATGTTATGGCTGGGACTGCCTGCATCCAATATACCACCATTGCTGAGGACATTGTTCTGCCTCCAAAACCTGCTGAGCAATTCATACACGGGGAGCACATCATTGCAGAGACTCCTCACCAACCCTTGCAATATGTACAAAGTGACAGAATCCGGGCGGGGAATGTTATTAATTCCAGAATTACTTCCTGGATTCTGTCCATGCAAGGCTTTCCTGAGGTCAGATATGGGCAAAACAAAAGAGTCCCCTAGCGCAAGGGTTGCCGGACGTGCATGATTGTGGCCAAGATAATTGTCTCAAGGACGAAAGTCTAATGACCAATAGCAACAACATGGAGGTGTACTTAACTTCTCCACACAAGGTCTATGAAGAAGGCATGTGTCAGGGGATACCCACAGTTTATGTGGATGGGTGCTCCTACTATGTTGATAACAACAGGGAAAAAGAACTGGTGGCTGGCATTGGGAATGCCTGGGTGAATGATACCCCGGAAACCTCTGCTGGTTATAAAATAGGACCCCAAAATAGTCAGGTTGCAGAATTGATGACTGTTTATTAAGCCATATTCATTGCAGTGCGCCACCAACTCAATGAACTAGTCATAATCATTGACTCTGATTATGTCAGGAATGGGTCTGTGCAGCATCTGATTAACTGGAAGAATCGAAGCATGCTTTGTGCCAACAAACAAACCCCTCAAGCATGCCAAACTGATCCAGTAAATTGACGATCTGGTGACCTCCCACGAGATAACCATCCATTGGAAAAAAATAAGGGGTCATTCCAAAACAGAGGGGCCAGATAAGACTGGGAATGACCTGGCTGACCAGCTGGCCAAAACCAGGGGGATTTCAGAGAAAAGGACTCCCTGCTGGGTAAAATCCAAATGGCAGCTCTCACCCAGTCACAAACTCGGGCTAACAGCGAACTCTCAACAGCCCGGTAGAGTAAAGATACCCCAGATGCAGATTTTATCACTGCACAGAAAGCGGACCCGATCATTGGGAAATGTTATCGACACATTGAAGAGCCCGTAAGCTTTCCTCTAACAGAGTCGGATTATACCAGTAAAGAGGATCTCCGTGTGTTGATGACGTTTTCCAAAATGTTTCAGTTCCAAGATGGTTTGTTGGTAAGGAGAACCCTACCTGGATGTGACTAGTGGGTGGCACCTACCTCATTCTGAAACCTGATGGTGAACCACGCCCATGATGCAGCCACTGCCAGTCATAGGGGGTTTCTTACGACATTGGGAATCTTGCGCGAGGTTGGCAACTGGCCACACATGGGCCAGGACCTCGACATTTACCTAAAGGGGCTGCTTGGGTGTGTTCAATTCCAACCCAGTTCACTCACACACAGAGCTCCCCTACAAAACAGGGGAATGCCACGGCCTTGGTCAGATTTGCAAGTCAATTTCATCGGGCCAGTGATTCACTCCTCTAGAGGAAACAAGTACATGTTGACGGTGACATGCTTGTTCACAAAGTGGGTAGAATATCTTCAGCCCCAAAATGTAAGGCGGAGACAGCTGCTGCATTAATGACAACCACATCTTCTCTCGTTTCGTCCTCCTGCAAAGGATTGAGTCAGGCAGAGTAAGCCATTTTACCAGTGAGGTGATGGTGAAGATGTGGGAGATTCTAGGGGTAAAAAGAAAACTCCACATTGCCTACTGTGGCCTCAAGCGGGGGGAGGGAGGGTAGAGAGATACAACAAATCAATTGTGAGTATCTTAAAGAACTTACCTTCAGACACAGTTGGCACATCCGATTGCCGCTTCTGCAACAAAGATGTCTCAATTTGTGCTCATGACATGACCAAAAATTATGTTACCACAGCATCTGCTCTATAGGACTCAGGAACAGACACTGATAAATGCATCCACTACTCATGAGTACACTGAACATTTAAGAAAGCACCGCCAGCGATGCTTTTGCTTAGCGCAATTTTAAAAATTAGGCTGAAGGAATGAATACCTACTATGATCTAAAGACAACCAAGAAAGAATATGACGTAGGTAGCAAGGTTTACCTGTACAATTTTCAAAGGAATCAGGCAAAGGAGCAGAAATTCCTCCCATCTTGGCGTGGTGCCTCTGAAATTGTTGATACATTATGACCTGTTGCTTAAAAGATCCACATCATAAAAGGTGAACAGACAAAAGAAAAATGCGTCCACATCAATCAGCTGAAAAGCTGTCACCTGTGAGAAACCTGAAGGTGTCTCCCTAACTAGATCCTTGGGATATGTCATCCAGGTGGCCAAGTCATGGCCAGGACATGGCCATCACTATTGGATCAACTTCCTGGGGGTGGACCAATGAGGGAGGATCACCTGAATGGAGGGTCCTCGGGAAGTGGGGGTGGACCAATGAAGGACTATCACCTGAATGGAGGGTCCTCGGGGAGTGGAAGTGGGACGCTGATGGGTGGGACACGATATCCCCCTTTTTCTAACACCTTAGCCCCAGCCTACCACAAAGGATACTCAGACACTCTTCCCATCCTTTTCCAGCACAAACACTTTCTTAAAAAATGAAAGACAACAAACTAATACTAGAGCCATTTACCTGACATATCCCAACACAAGGGTCAGGCAGAGTCAGGCAATTGGCCAGAACCACACACACCTGACAGCCCTTTCCCTTCCCCACAGGGATAAAAGGTGGAGCACGGGAGCACATGACGAGCAAGGCAGACAGCACAATGAAACAGCTGCCCAAGCACAGCAGTTTAAGAGGAGGAGAAAGGTATTGAGAACCTGAAGGGTGACAAGAAGAGAATCGACCTTGCCCTTTCCGACCCAGACCCACAAAGCCTCCTTGGAAGGAAATGTAAGACCGCGAACAATAGCCAGCATGTGTTGCAGCAGATGTCAACAGTACACGGAGCACACATACACCGATAATAAGAACAGGGAAAGACACTTGTTACCGCGGTACCGGCCTTGACTCCAGAAACAAGAAAAGCCAAGTGGTTCATCAAAGCCAGTGAGTCGAGGGGAGAGCCGATAAGAAACCAAACTATGTTGCCCGAAAGTCGCAATTGGTCAATTAAGGAAAAGTTCAAAGAATTGTTAACATTAAGGGAAAACCAGCTGCAGAGGGGTCCGGCACCACGTGGGTGCTTATTCGAGAGACTCTGGTTAATCCCACTTTTGATGGACTACTGATACCAGAAGGCCCTATGAGAGCCAGAAGGAAAAGGTCAAAGTGGTCATACAGGGGTCTAGCAAAAACCCCTGTACAGTCGAAAGTCTTTGACCTACTCATAATTGAAAAGCTAAGGGAGGTGTATCCCACATAGTGAGTTCAAGAGAAAGAGCTGTGTGATAGGCAAAATTTGGCAAGAGTGAACCCGACAGAGGGATGCCGATGGAAAGGGGCAAAGTCTGAAGTCCCAATGAACAGTATGGTGACAAGAGTGAACCTGACAGAGGGATATCCACAGTGAACTATTTAAAAAGACATTAAGATTTTTGAATACAAAAGGGAAATTGTTTTCAACACCAAACTATATTTAACTGACAGGGAGGCTCCTATTCGAGAAGGGTCTGAGCCCGTAAGAGGGGGGTCCATGGGTGAAAAGCCATCACCCACTGACACGTGAATGTAATGGATAAAAGTATTTGAATACAGGCCATAGTGAACCCGACGGAGGGAGGCTGATATTCGAGAGGGGTCTGAGCCCGCAAGAGGGGAACCTAGGGGTGAAGAATCATCACCTCCACTGCAATCCAAAAGGAACTTTTTGTTCGTTATTTTTACCCTATCAGGCCGTTGGAAGCAAGAGAGATAACCACTGAAGGTCCTGATATCGCTAAGAACTGTTTGTGGATCTGAGACCGGAAGAGGGGGATCCAGCGGTGAAAATTCATCACCCAACAAACATTTGGAAAGGAACTATTTGTTTGTTATTTTGAACACGTCAGGTACTCGGAGGCAAAAGACTTTTTGTAGAAAAGAGACTCAACCACCGAAGATCCTGCTGCCTGAAAATGGAACTCTCGTTTCATGCTGGGAAAGCTCGAGAGGGTGCTGTGCTCAAGAGGCCCACCTTGTCCTGTGCTCAAAATGTGGCAAAGGGAGACCCCGGCTACCATATCCTGACATATCATTTGTGAACTCTTCTTTCTTTCTTGTGAACTCTATCCCACACTCTTTTTGTATTTAGTTGTAAGGTTTGGCATTATGTTTTTTAGTATAGGCCCTTTTATTTGACTCAACGCTACTAGGACTGCCTTATTTGATGGTCGTAGCTTGCTCCCATCTTAGATTTAGGTTTAGATTAGGCCTTTTTCCAACCTGCACATACAGTTCAATAAACACCCTTGAACTGTGATCACTTGTGTCTGTCTTTACTGTTGCCACCATGAGTTCCATATACATCCCAGACACGTTTTACGACTAATTGATGAGCCAAATCAAAGTCGAGCAGAGGAACCATCTGAAGAATGAAAAGAAAGGATAAAAAAAAATCGGATTGAAACTAAGACAAATATATATCAGGGAGGAATTTACTTGGTGTTTTTGAACACATGGAAAAACATATATATATATATCTTTTGTGAAATGGTAAAAATGTCACGTTATAATTGTATGTTGCTGTTGTGGTTGTAAATTATATGTAAATCTTGTGGGGAAATATGTGTGTAAAAAGTACTGAAACTCTTTTTCTATCTTTTATTAGAAACTAACCTCTCTAACTTCCAGCCTGGAGATGAGAGTGGAGTCCGGTGAGAACACCAGGGACCTGGATAAGAAGTAGGAAAGGGGTTGCTGTGCCATACCCTCCAACCTAAAGATGGAAGAAAAGGGGGTACCATGCCATACCCACCAACTCAGAGATGGAAGGGGAGAATGGAGTCCTGACTCAGCTAGTGAAGGAAATTATGGCTAAGTAAACCCCACTCTGCCGTGCTCTTCCTGAACAAAGAGTCATAGAAGAATGGGCGGGGGCGTGGAGTGCATTCAAAGGCCCCAAACAGAAGTCCCTTTCACATGAACAGCAGGTTTTTAAACACTGAAACAAAAACGGCTTGGCCTTTGTTTTTGATTTCAGATCAAATTGAAGAGCCATGTGGGAAAGGGGCCCCATTACCAAAGGAAAAGCAGCATTTTAATTTACAAAAGAAGGAGACATTAAAGATCCCTGTCACATGGAAAACATGATTTGCACATGTGTGTGCATCTCAAAGCAGTTTAAATGTGAAAATGTATCACTGCTAACAGAAAAATGTCAGGGAAAAGACATGATGTGCAGGTTGACAAAAAGCAATGTACATTATGCTACACATACAAAACACCAGTGACATTTGAAAAGCCACTTTCTTTCATCAGAAAATGTCAGCCCAAGACAAACCCCTTTTGCTGGCTGTGGGACACTTCACAAAGAAATCCCCCTCTGCCACTCTAGATCATATCTCCCATCCAATTACCAACGGCAATATAGTGTCCTGCTGTAAAGACTGGAGGGGGGCGTCTGTACTCCGGCTCTCTATATGGTAGAAGAGAGGCACAGAGGAACCCAGCCAAGATTCTCTATTTGGTAAATGTGGGTGAGCAATCAAGGCCTAACTCTCAGGAGGTAATGCAGGGTGGTTATTAAGTACAGTGTAGTCCCCAAGCACCCACAAAGGAATGTCCACACCCTGTATTAGTGAAAACACAGTTTTTATATAATTAAGGTTCAAGGTTATATACACAATCACAATAACTCACTTTGTGCTCAGTTAATCTACGATGGCAAATATATACACAGTTCTACGTGGTACCACAATTACTATCAGATTTTATTAAAGTGCATCAACTGTACTTTGGTCAAATGTCGCACAAATCAATTAATAAAGTGAACCAACAATAGAGTTAGGAGGAAAGCAGATTGGTTAAAACAATAGGCAGAATATAGGGCCCCTACCACCAGGCACAGTTCTGTACGAGGATCCCTCCACCTGGGCAACCTGTAAATAAAGATATAATACACGCCCAGTCCATATATTGTTTCTATGAGTCTTATTTCCTTCTAAAATAGTTATATCACCCCAATGTACCCGAAATAGTAGATTTTGACGTCAGGTCGGCGACGGATCCTTCTTGAGCGGCTCCCTTTAAGGCAGGAGCCACGGATCATCGAGATCCCTTGAAGAAATGGTGAACAATGGTGTCAAGGGAGTGGCTTCGGTCCATGCGGTGCTCGTCGATGATTGGGTGTGGACGTCCTGCGAATATGAGGCATTTGGGGCACCTCAGTGTCAATAGTTTGTTACAGCAAAAGGGTCTATGAAGCACTTTGGCCCAGCAAGGGCGTCGAGTTGTCTGGCGTCTCTGTGGTCTTCGGGTGGCGGGAAACCCACTCGCGGATGCTCCTCGGCGCATCAGCGGCCCGACTTTCTCCAGCAGGACAAAACAGTTGACGGTGCAGGCGAGAGCGTCCTTGGATTCAAAGTGTCTTAATCAGGTGGAGCGTTGCGGCTCCAATCGTCGGCAGCATGGCATCAAGCGGTCCCCGATTCTGGGCAACACGGCTTCGACGGGCCTCCAGCGGTTATAGCAAACCTGCGAACCCTGGTCGACGATGGTAGACGGAAAGTCAGTGCTTCTCTTTGTTCTCCTGGGTAGTCCCTGTCTCCGGTCGGCAGCCTGTCGAGGGTCTGACTTCCAGGGAGCCTCGGCGAAGGTTAGCGGTGCACGATAATCCCTCGTAGCTCTGGAAGAGGTCTCCTAGCCAGGTCCTCTCTCGGATCAGTCTCGACATCATGACGGCTTTCAGATTGCAGTTAAGATAACAGCAGTCAACCTTCTTCTTCGGGCTTGGCGGTCAAGGTCAAGCATCAGTTTCGACTTCAGCTTCTGAATGATTTCTAGCAATGAGATGCCCCCAGAAATACTGTTGATCTCCCATTCACTCTGCCGGGTCACACTCAGGCAACCAATCATTCAGATGGGCATTCAGGCAGGCAATTAGCCAATCAGGCTCTCAGTGCATTCAGGCCGTTCTTCTCCATCCAGACACTCACAACAAGGAATGTGGATTCGGACAAGTACCCAGCCATTCAGCACTCCACACCGCATTCATACCAGTTTCGGATAAGGCTGTCTCAGTCTTTGTGTCACAGACCAGAAACTAGACACCCCTAACACACACTCCATTCACCCAAGTCCTACCCCAAGGGTGTAGCCACAACATACAGTCATTGGGAAGGTTCCAGCCAGTCTGGCCTGGAATTTCCCACAATACCATATACGGAACTTCCACCCAACAGCCAGTCAGGGGGAAGGAACAGAGTCAGGGCTACCCAGGACTTTGGGAAAAACAAGGAAACAGGCAATAGAAAGCAAGAGGCCACAGGGGCCATCTTGTCTCCTATCAGGAATCAACTGATTCCAATGGCGGGGCCTGTGTATCCCAAAATGGAAGATACTCAGAGCACCTGTCAAATTCAGCATGGAGCTGCCACCAGCTCATACCCTGCTCTGTGGGCCACACACGGGTGCCCAAAAACATACACTAGGAGCAACGGGTTGTACCCCCACCCATGGGTGCCATAAGGCCCACAGGGTCTGTACATCAAACCAAAAAGAGGAAGAGCTGCACTGCCTGAAGTCCTACATGGACTCATGGGCAGAAAACAATGCAGAACACACATGGAAAAGGACTACAGGACAAGGACAGGGAAGCCCTGTCTCTCCAATGCATTTCCAGCATCAGAGTCGCTCCCCCCCCAGACTGAGGTTAGGGTGTCTAATCTCCCACAGGATTGACACCCTCATCCAGACGGTCAACATACCTTCTGGAAAGGCCATATTCATTATTGTGACTCTTCCCGGGTCTATGCTCTATGGTGAAGTCTAGCCCCTGCAGGCTAATGGACCACCTGAGCAGTTTTGCGTTTTCACCCTTCATCGGCATAAGCCACTTCAGGGGCTTATGGTCTGTTTGGACCTTGAAGGTAGACCCTGTAAGGTAGGGCCTAAAATGCCTAAGACTACAAACTATATTGAAACATTCCTTTTCAACAGTAGCCCACCTAAGTTCTCTACCCTTGAGTTGTCTACTGATGAAGATGATCGGATGTTCCCTCCCTTTGTCATCTAACTGCGACAAGACAGCTCCAATTCCAGTGTCACAGGCACCCGTCTGGACGATAAACAGTTTGCTGTAATCAGGCACACACAACACAGGTGCCCTGCAGAGACTTTCTTTCAAGCCAACAAAGGCTCTCTAAAAGTCTTCTGTCCAATTAACCTGCCTTGGTTGTTTGGCCGAAGTCAGAGCTGTCAGAGGGGCAGCTATGGTTCCACAGTCTGCCATGAAGTTGTGATAATACCCAGTGAAGCCCAAAAAAGCTCTCACCTGGGTTTGAATAGTGGGAGTCTCCAAGTCATGTACATATTGTACTTTACTGGGGAGAGGTTGGATTTGACCCCCTCCTACCTCATGACCAAGATACATGACGTTCCCCTGAGCTATCTGGCACTTGGTGACCTTGACAGTGAGGTTAGCCCTTTTCAAGGCCTGCAACACTTTATCCAAGTCGGTCAAATGCTCCTCACAAGTGGGAATTGTAGATGGCAATGTCGTCTAAGTAGGCCACACAAAAGGCCTCCAGCCCACTGAGTGCATGATTGACCAAACGTTGGCAAGTGGCAGGTGCATTCTTCAACCCAAAAGGCATGACTCTAAACTGGTAGAGCCCCTTACCTGTTGAGAATGCAGTTTTTTTCTTGGCATGGTCCTTATTTGCCAATAACCTGAGGTAAGGTCAACGGTGCTCACAAATTTGGCAGCATCTATGGTGTCCACAAGCTCATTAGCCCTGGGCAATGGGTGCACGTCAGTTTTGGTGACCGCATTGACTCCTCCGTAGTCCACACAGAACCTCCAATCTTTGGTAACGGCCTGGGAACTTGCCTTAGGGACAAGGACCACTGGACTAGACCATAGACTGGTCATAGAGGGTTCAATAACACCCAGATCCAACATCTTGGCGGCCTCAGTCTGGATGTGGTTCTTAACTGTATCTGACATACGGTAGCTACTGCTTTTGACAGGCACACTGTCACCAGTGTCAATTTCATGCCTACACCATAGTGTAAGGCCTGGTGTCAGTGAGAACAGAGAGGCATACTGCCGGAGCAAAGCCCTGCAGGCCCTCTGCTGCTCTGTCGTCAGATCTGGAGAGAAATGCACTCCCTCCACTGAGCCATCCTGAGGGTTGCTATGCAGCAAATCAGGAAGGGGCTCACTCTCATCCTCTTCTTGCTCTGAAGCCAGCAAGAGACATGAGACTTTGGCTCGCCTATGGAAAGGCTTGAGCCTGTTAACATGGAATACCTGAGGGGCTACTCCAGAGACTCCCATTCCAACCAGATAGTTGACTTCACCCATCTTGGAGATTATCCTGAAAGGGTCCGGTCCACTTGTCTGCCAAAGCTTGAGGCTTGGTAGGCCCCATCACAAGGATCTCCTGTCCTGCTTTAAGGTCATGACAGTATTCTTTCCATTCCTGACTGGCCTTGAGATTCACTGTCGCATGACCCCTCATTTGTGTCATCCTCCATCTGAGGCCTAACACAAAGTCCCCCACTTGCTTGGCAGGACCTGGAGGGGTGGCTTGCAAACCTTCTCTGATCAAGGCAAGGGGCCCCTCACTGGATGGCCAAAGAGTAACTCAAAGGGGCTGAAACCAACAACCTCTTGAGGTACCTCTCGGTAAGCAAACAGCAGGCCTGACAGGAGGAGATCCCATTTCCTTCTTAGGGGCTCTTCCAAAGTGCCTAGCATGCCCTTGAGAGTTTTATTAAATCTCTCAACCAGACTGTTGGTATGAGATGGCAAGAGGTGGAGAACTTGTAGGTTACCCCACACTCTTTCGACATGGTCTTCATGTAACTCGACATGAAGTTGGATCCTCTGTCAGAGACAAGCTCCTAAGGGAATCCAACACAGGTGAAAATGCCCAGGAGAGTCCTGGCGATCACCTTGGCAGTAACAGTCTGAAGTGGTATAGTGTCAGCTTACCTGGTGGCATGATCAACCAAGACCAGGATGAACCGATGTCCACCTGAAGTGGGAGGGTCAAGGGGACCGACAATGCCGATGCCCACCCTCTCAAATGGTGTGCCAACCACTGGCAACGGCTTCAGTGGGGCAATGACACTGCCTCCAGTCTTTCCAAACAACTGACAAGTTGGACAGGTCCTGCCGTGGGACTCCACTTCTACTCCCATCCGTGGCCAGTGTGAATGGGCAGAGAACCTTTGCTTTGCCTCTTGGTCCCAAGATGACCAGCCAAGGGCACCTCGACACCAACTGCAGTAGGAAGGGCCTGTAAAGCTGGGGTACCACCAACCTCTTGAGGGCACCAGGGTCAGACATAGTGGGCTCGCTAACAAGGAGGTCACCCTCTCAATATATCCGGAATGTCCTAGGCACTTCTCCTTGTGCCTAGGACAGGGCCTGTTTCATCACACCCTCGAGAGAGTGGCACTCTCTCTGTCCCTAACAGAAGTCTGCCCGGTAGGGTCCCCCTTCAGCCAACAGGCATTGAAGGTCGGGGTGGTCCTCTGGGTTGAGCCCCTTCCCACAGGAGGGTCTTCTGCCTCGTCTCTCAGGAGTTGAGTTTGGGTTTACCACTGGACCCAGCCCGTCCGCAGCATGAATCCCAATGGGTGCTGCAGGAGCAGCAGGAGGAGAAGGAGCCCCGTTCAGAGAGGTAGCCTTCTTGTTTTTCCGTCTTCTTGCCTTAGGCCTCCCCTTTGGCTTGGGTACCTGGCTCACAGCCAGACCCTGTGTCACCTGTGACCTAGTGACTGCAGCAGCAGTCATGGGGAGACCATCAGAGATCCACCTCAACTCTACTAGATTGTTGCCTAACAAAATGTTAGCAGGGACATTCTCCTGGACCAGGACAGGAAGCTTTGCTGTCTTATCTCCAATCGTGATGTTGACTAAGGCTACAGGCGATAATTTGGGAGGCCCACCATCTAACCTGGTGGTTCTCAGAGGAGCACCTACATAGTCCTCTGGCTTGAGCAGGGCCCTGTCTACCACTGTCATGCTTGTCCCAGTGTCTCTCAAACCAGTAGAAGGCTGGGTATTCAAGTGGACACTTATCAAAAACCTATGGGTGTTCTGTGGGATTGTCGCCAGTACTTCTGCGTACTGGTCTAAGGCCCCAAGGGACACTAGGGAAATCTTTACAGGAGCACCAAATGTGATCCCGTTAGAGGAGGGGAGGACAGTGGCCTCCACCTCAGGCATGGGGTAAGGGTAGGTCAGGCTGACAGCCTGGACTCCAGGTGCCTTACCTTTACACTTGGGGGTCAACCTTCTTGTGATCCAGAACCTCACAGCCCCAACAAGTGCCAGGAATGCGGGGTACGGTACTGGAAACACTGGGAGCCTGCTTTGCAACTGGTGGACCACTACTCTTACTCCAACCCACATAAGACTTATCCCCACTAGATTTATGGGTCTTAGGAGAGGAATTGTTTGGTTTATCCGACTGTGACAGCTTCTGGGACTCCTCAGCCTTGTGAGAGGTCCCCTTTTCTTTGTCCTTTTCCTTCCCACCGGAGTCCTTAGGGGACACACGGTGGGAGACCCACTTATCATCCAGCCTGGCCAGCTTAAAGGGATCTAAAATGTTCTGGTCAGCAACATACTGATGCAGCTCTGGTGAACAGGCGTCAGACAAAATGCTCAAAAAACAAAAGGTAGGACAATTCAACAAACGTTGTAACCATCTTGTAACCATCAATCCACCCCATCATGTTCATATGTGCAGCACTCACCCAGTCAACCCAAGACACATTCTCTCTTTTCTTAAATTCCCGAACCTTTTAAGGTATTGGGGAGGTGTCTTACCAAACTTGGCAATCAAAGCAAACTTCATGCACTCATACTGACCCCTTTCTTCCACACCCAGTTTCAGAATACAGTCATACCCAGTCTGAGGCACTCTGCTTAGAAAACACGTAGCCCAATCTCTTTTATCAACATCATGGATTCCACAAGCCATCTTAAACGCTTCAATCCACTGGAGGATATCAGAACTCTCCACATACACACGAACCAAATCTTTCATAAACTTGGTGGCTGGGGACCTGACACACTCAACTGGTTTCGCTGAAATCTCCACTCTAGCTTTCTCTAGCTGGATTTACGGACATTGTGTCCTTGTTTTTAAGTTCAAGATCCTTGTCTTTGAGTTCAAGATCCCTATCCTTTCGTTCCAGATCCCTGGCTTTAAGGATCACTTGCTGTGCCAACTCCTCTTTCTTAAGCTCATCTTCTATTTCCAACTTTTTATATTCAAAGGCCAATTTCATCCTTAATAATTCAAGTTGCAAGGAATTCCCTGAAGAAACATTGCTGGAGGTCGGAACAGAGGCAGCAGGTGTGGTGTCATACCCAGAATCAGATTCAACAACACCCCCAGCGGTAGGGCCTTCATTGGTGACATCCCCTCTTCAAGAGCTTTACAATCAGTCTGGTAGTCCACCAGGGCAGCGATCAGCTCAGCCCCAGACATATCCTCAAGTCTAACTCCCTGGCTTCACAAGCACTCTGGAGAGCATCTAAACTCATCCTAGTCAATTTACCATTTGCAATAGATTCCATTGCTTGTAATGTAGTTACCTTGTACACAACTAAACCTCAATTTAACAAAGTGTAGATATTTTGTAAGTGGCAAGGTTACACACGGATTCTTAAAACCTAAGCATCCCACTGCTACCACCAGTGTAAAGACTGGAGGGGGGTGTCTGTACTCCTGCTATCTATATGGCAGAGGAGAGGCACAGAGGACCCCTGCCAAGATTCTCTATTTGGTAAACATGGGCGAGCAATCAAGGCCTAGCTCTCAGGAGGTGATGCAGGCTGGTTCTTAAGTACAGTGTAGTCCCCAAGCACCCACAAAGAAATGTTCAGACACTATTAGTGAAAACACAGTCTTTATATAATTAAGGTTCAAGGTTATATACACAATCACAATAACTCACTTTGTGCTCAGTTAACCTACAATGGCACATAAATACACAGTTCTACGTGGTACCACAATTACTATAAAATTTCATTAAAGTTCATCAACTGTACTTTGGGCAAATGTCACACAAATCAATTAATAAAGTGAACCAACAATAGACATAGGAGGAACGCAGATTGGTTAAAACAATAGGCAGAATATAGGGCCCCTACCACCAGGCACAGGTCTGTATGAGGATCCCCCCCACCTGGGCAACCTGTAAATAAAGATATAATACAAGCCCAGTCCATATATTGTTTCTATGAGTGTTATTTCCTACTAAAATAGTTCTACCACCCCAATTACCCTGGAATAGTAGATTTCGACGTCGGGCCATCGACGGATCCTTCTTGAGCAGCTCTCTTTAAGGCAGGAGCCACGGATCAGCGACATCCCTCGAAGAAATGGTGAACAATGGCATCGAGGCAGTGGCTTTGGTCCTGGTGGTGCTCGTCAACGATCGGGTGTGGACGTCCTGTGAAGATGAGGCGTGTGGGACACCTCAGTGTCGATAGTTTGTTACAGCAAAGAGTTTATGTAGAACTTTGGCCCAGCAAGGGCACCAAGTTGTCCGGCGTCTCTGCCGTCTTCCCACTGGTGGAAGCTCCTCGGCGCGTCGGCGGCCTCGACTTTCTCCGGTGGGACAAATCGGTTGATGGTGCAGGCGAGAGTGTCCTTGCATTCAAAGTATCTTAAATCAATGGAGCGTTGAGCCTCCGGTTGTCGGTGGCATGGCATCAAGCAGTCCCCACTTCTGGGCAACACGGCTTTGACAGGCCTCCAGCGGTTATAGCAAACCTGGGAACCCTTGTCGACAACGGTGGACGGAATGTCCAGTGCTTCTCTTTGTTCTCCCTTATGGTCCCTGTCTCCGGTCGGCAGCCTGTCGAGGGTCTGACTTCCAGGGAGCTTTGGCGAAGATTAGTGGTGCAGGATGGTCCCTCATAGCTCGGGGAGAGGTCTCCTAGCTAGGTCCTCTCTGGGGTTAGTCTCGGCATCACGGTGGCTTTCAGATTGCGGTGAAGGTAACAGTGGTTAACCTTCTTCTTCGGGCTCGGTGGTCGAGATCAAGCATCAATTTCGACTTCAGCTTCTGAACGATTTCTAGCGGTGAGAGGCCCCCAGATATACTGTTTCGACTCTCATTCATTCTGCTGGGTCACGCTCAGGCAACCAATCACTCAGAAGGGCATTCAGCAGGCAGGCAGCCAATCAGGCCCACAGTGCATTCAGGACATTCTCCTCCCTCTCCGACACTCACAACAAGGAATGTTTATTGGGACAAGTACCCAGCCATTCAGCACCCCACACTGCATTCATACCAGTTTCGGGCAGGGCTGTCTCAGTCTTTGTGTCACATACCAGAAACGAGACACCCATAACAAGAAGTGCATATTGGTCAACACTCCATTCACCCAGGTCCCACCCGAAGGGTGTACTCACAACATACAATCATTGGGAAGTCTCCGGCCAGTCTGGCCTGGACTTCCCTACAATACCATATATGGAACTTCCACCCAAAAGCCAGTCATGGGGAAGAGACAGAGTCAGGGCTTCAGGAAAAACAAGTTAACAGGAAATAGAAAGCAAGAGGCCACAGGGGCCATCTTGTCTCCTATCAGGAATCAACTGATTCCAATGGCAGAGCCTGTGTATCCCAAAATGGAGGATACTCAGAGCACCTGTCAAATTCAGCATGGAGCTGCCACCAGCCCATACCCTGCTTTGTGGCCACATACAGGTGCCCAAAAACATACACTAGGGGCACCGGGTTGTACCCCCACCCATGGGTGCCATAAGGGTATCCCAAGGGTCTGTACACCAAACCAAAAAGAGGAAGAGCTGCACTGCCAGGAGTCCCACATGGACTCCTGAGCAGAAAACAATACAGAACACACATGAAAAAGGACTACAGGACAAGGACAGGGAGACCCTGTCTCTCCAATGCATTTCCAGCATCACACCTGCTAAAGGTGTCGAAATTGAGTGTTGTCACAATTCGCTCCCTTCACTCCCATTCCCACCACTTGGCGGCATGATTTGGGGTTTATTCCCTACTGGACTTTCCTTCCGAACCTTATGCTATAGTGCTGCGGTGAATTGGGAGCGCTAAATCCTTATTTTCCATGCTACTTCCCTTCCGGATCCATTCCAGGTTTTTGGCAACCAGAATGCGGGTTAAATCTAATGACTATGCTGCCCCGAATGCCTGGCCCACTGCTTCATCTCCACCCTTGCAGGACAAGGTTGGGTGGAAGATAAGCAACAGCTGTCACTGGCAGGTGCGGCAAGCAGCACACCTGAGGCTTGTGCTCATTAAGCAGCTTTAAAAGCCTCAGTTTGCTTCAGTCCAGTGCTGGTCATTGATACAGTGTTCCTGTTTGTGACTGGTCCCCTGTTCTTGGTTCTTAGCTTAGTGTCTAGTTCCTAGTTTCTATTTTCTTGTTCCTTTTCCCAGGATTCGAATTTAGTGTGCTTATTAGTGATTTCTGCTTCCTGGATTCCCTTTCTGTCTTCCTCTGATTTGCAGTCAGCACTTCCCAGTACTTTCCTTTTTCTGTGCAGCCCAGTTTTCCTGTGTTCTATATTTCTTTGACTTTGCCCTATTCTGCTGAGAAACCTTGATCCTTCAGTCTCACCTCGTTTATAGATTTAGCATTTTGCCTTTTTTCACTTGATGGGGAGGTTTTGCCTTTGTAGTTTTGTTTTCCTTGCTCTTGTTCCTTTACTTTCTCTTGGAATCTATTTCAGGTTTTCCCTTGCACATCTCCATTTATTTCCTATTGAGTAATAGGTGTGGTGTGCTGTTGTAGCTAGCTCCTGTGTGAATGCCTATGTTTTCTTCACTATTCTGTAATCACTAGTCCTACTTGCCCCTTGTCATGAGTCCTATGTCTTCAGTTATCCTCCCATTGCTGTCATAGCCTTTCTAGGTCCTTGTTTGAGCAACTGAGTTCATGGGATTCGTTGACATTTCAGGTGGTATTTCTCGTCCTCGTGAGTATTGTCTTTAAGTTACCTTATACAATACAATTAGGGGTGTTAACTCACAGACCCTGTTGCTGCTTGCCCTGTATATGGGCTTAGCGCTGTCAGTACCTGTAACAGAAAATGTGGGTATGGAGCTTGACGACTTACTTTGTAATCATAAGGAGCTTCTAAGTACTTAGCCCACATCCCTTTTCATATATTTGTATTGTTATCATGCTCTACTTGCACATCCATGGTTTTAGTGTACATGTGTCTTGGTTCCCGTGTGCATGTTGTTTGATTTGGAGCTATTCACTGTGTGGTCTTGTGCGCATTTCCTTTGCCATATTTACTGCCTTTGTCCTCTCTTGACAGCTGTCCAGAACTGCTGGCCCTGAAGGTATTGACTGCAGGAGAAGTTTCCCTTGGCTGGAGCATGACCAAAATGTGTAAAAATGGGAGCAACAACTTCAAAGAGCAGGCTTCCAACACAAAGAGACTGATTAAAAAAGAACTCTGGATACAGGCTGACCCAGTGAAAACAAATGGCCGTAAGGCAGGAGAATGGCCATTTGTCCCACATGGAGATTTACAATTAATTTAAAAGAACTATTATAATTTAGGCCTTTTTCTCAGCAACCATAAGGCGGAGTTTTCTTCATTTATGTACTATTTTTAAGGTAATTTCCAGATGATTTTGGAGATATAAAATTCCTCCAGCTGCGACTCAGAGAACTGTAATGGCCAGTTAAACTAGGTTTCTGGCTGATATGAACATGTTCCAAATGTGAGAGTTGGTGAGTGGGTGGAGAAAAAAATTAGGGCTATGGGTAATATTTTACAGAAAGGTGCTACATGGCCGTGCTACATGGTATGGGCTTGGTGGTCGGCTTATCTAATTCCCTATGATTAGTTGAATCAGAAAATATGTATATTATGGCAGTTGCTAGTAAAATTATGAAGTTGTGATACATAACTAGTTTTTGCAAAAAATATGAAAGAACAAATTCTGATTACAAATGTGAATTGCTGTATGTTGCTCAAGACCCCTAACCCAATCCGGACTTGGAGGCTCAGTTTGGGAGGAGAGAGAAGGGCAACTGTACAATCCTAGTTGCAGAAATTATTCTAGGGTACTTGCCCAAGATTGTAAAATTGGTCGTGTCATCACTGCTATATAAGGGGGACTGCACTAGGAGGAAGGGACACACACACACGGGAACAGGAGACAGAAAGAAACAGAGTGGGCTGCTGAAATGAACCACCTGCCAGCTGTAAGGAAACACCAGAGGATATTGCTGAGAGTGCATCTGGGTGGAGCTGTCTATTTTTGGGAAGGCCTCAAATCTGACTGGGTCCTATGGTCGAGAACGGGAGGCCAACTTTAAGAGAAGAGTGACCTGACCCCTGCCCTATCCTTCCAGAGTATCCTGAGATGCAGCTGGCTTGCCTGAACTTTAAGCAGAGGCTTTCTATGTAAGTAGAACTAAGCCTGAGGAAACCAAAAGCTGGGGGAGTCTGCTTGCCTTGAATCCTTTCCCTTTATAGTGGGCGGGGGGCAAAACTGTGTAGATCCTTAGCCTTTTTACCTACAAATATTAATTTAATTAATTCCCCATTTGGCAGAACACTACAGGGTGAATTTTGTTAAAATATGAAATTAATAAAGCTCACTTCCCAGTGTGCGCTGAAAACTATAGCCTATATTTTAATTGGTTAATCCTTTTTGTCCTGCTGACCCCGACTACTTTAAGGAAGAGGGGTGTCTTTGTTCTTAAATCAGTGCAACCTTTTTATCCAACTACCCCAACACAGGCCTTTCAGTGGAGGGGGATCTGGAATCCAAAATTCCTCAAATCATTCAAATTTTTCTGTCCCATTTCCCCAACACAGACCAAAGTAAGAGAGGGGTCTGAAAAACAAACCGCTAAATCACCCTGTGTTTATTTTAAACCAAAATAGTGGGGGCGAAATCATAATTGCCATATGTATTTGTACCAATCTTGAAATTCTAGTGCTAGCCTTTTAAGCCTGCAGGAAAATCAAAATCGCACAACACTCCATGATAATTGCTTTAACTATTTTTTAAGTGAAATTTGCAGAAAGCGAAGAATTGTGGTTGTGTTCTTTTCAACTCACTTTTGTGATTTATTTATGCTGAGAGAAGTTGATTGGGTTGTGCCAGGGATAAAGTGGCGCTGATTTCTATTACTTTTAATTTAAACAAATACAATATTTTTCCCGTACATGGCCTGGTTCTTGGCTCATTGTTAGCTCAACAGGAGGGATACAAGGGGAATGATATGTGTCTGAAGTAGGGCTAAAGAAAAGAATCCATAAACAGTTTGTTGCGTCACCCCTTAAGCGGGGAAGGGAGGAAAATCCCTGTGTTGAGAGTGGATTCTCAATAAACCTTTAAGCATCACACCATAGTCTTTGTTTTTGATAGATTTATAGTCACATTTTTGGACATACAAAGCAATCCAAAGGATGTGAGTTGTTGTTGAAGGCCCTTGGGGCTTCTGGCCAAAAGCACAGGGTTGTCAGCTAATAGGAGACTCCATTTGACAGAGCCCAACCTTGGTACATCCAGCAATAGTATTTGCATATCAACTGGAGGGGGGCCAGGAAACATCCCTGTCTTTCCCCTATTTCGACTGGAAATTGATTTGTTAGTTCACCCCCTTCATTCCATCTTGACAAGTGGGCACTGTAATCTGGAGATGTACCATTACTTTTCATAGTTTATTTCTAGGGATGCATTGAAGGCTGTTTGGAGATCGACAAAAGCCAGGTATATAGGTTGTAATTGAAGTGTAACAAACCTTTGTAAGATAAAATCCGACCTAAAAGCTTGGTCAATAGTCGATACTACTTTTCTGAACCTTGCCTGAGCACTAGAGAGGACATTATGTTCGTCAACCCATGTTTCCAGGGACTGAAGTAAAACCTTCACATAGATATTGGCTAGTGAATAGTGAATCTATGAGCGATATAGGCCTATAGTTTGATAGAAGATCCAGGTCTCCCTTTTTATGAATTATGATTATTGTCGCTCCCTTCCAGCTATGGGGGAGGACAAGCGAACCATTGACTTCATTAAAGAATTTTGTTAAAACAGGACCCATATGTCAAGATTACTCTTCAAGAGATCAGCCAGAATAAAATCAGGTCCTGGGGCCATGCCATCATGCTGTGTAGACGATAGCTCTTTCAACTTCACTAGATCAAAAAAAAGCATCACCGGGGCAATAGGTTCATGGGCCTCATTCATCTCGATCTGCCACAGTCCCACAATCTCTGTCTCCAACTCAGATTCATCCTGCTTTAAGGAATAGGATGGTTTAAAATGATTCACCCATACCTCTGGAGCAATGAGGCCCATATCCAGTCTCTTATTTAAAGTTGGGCCAGATCTCCCCATACGCCAGAATTGCTTTGTATTTCGTGTCTGCAATGTCTGAATTGCATAGAGCAATGCAGTCCACTCCTCCTCCATATATATAAACTTTTTGGTTTCCATCAAGACCTTGTATTCATTTCTCAGTGTGCTAACTTCTTCCCTGATTCTGTCATTCTGTTTTTTGATTGTTTTCACAAGGGCAGCTTTGTTCTTCAGCAATCTCAATCATACCAGCCATGACTATTTTTGGTTTTGGACTTCTGGATCGTGGTATTCCTTGTTAGTAGGGGACACAGTGCTTCCACCAGTGAACTATAGAAATCAATGTGAGTGAGACTAAAATTGGGATTTCCATATTGTTCCAAAAGAGGTGTTATCACTCGATAGAGTTTCGGAAGAACTTCCTCAACAGAATTTGTTGACCATCTTATTGGTTTCAGGGCTAAGGCAACACTTTTTTTGGGTGAGTTTGAGTGGTATCAGCAACGTTATACCAATCAATATCCTTATTAAAACCTAGAAGCAATGGATCATGGTCACTTTCCACAGGCTCTATTATCTTACATTTTTCAAGTTTGGCCCATAAATTCAAAGAGACCAGAGCATAGCCAACGGGGCTGGATTTATTCAGAAACTGAAATGTAGGATGAGCTGAGGAATCATCGAATAAATGTCCATTACAGGCGTATGTCCCCTGCAAAGGGATACAAGTGCTGAGGGAATTAGAAAAAAGGACCAGTATCCCCCAAACTTCATCCTCTAGGATCATCTATGCTGATATTACATTAGTGTCTTCGAATTGGGCATTAAAATCACCCAACACAACCAACACATTTTTTGGCAAACTCATTATAGGTTTGGAGACCCTATTCAGAGTCTCCTCTAGATGGCAGATTGCGGGTTGATTTTGTCTTAGGTATACATTGACAACCAAGACTTTGGGATCCCCCCCATTAGACATAACTCCACACTTAGTAAATCCGGTGACTTAATATGGATCCGTTTACAGGATATACCCAAACATCTATAGATCCACATAATGAGCCCAGCTTTTGTCCTTCCCCTATTGGATCTGGTGGCTGGACAGTGACATGTGCGATAGCCCACTTTATGCATGGGCTCAGGAGCCCATGTCTCCTGTGGACATATTAACAATGGTCTAGATATTTTGCAAATAGGCTAGTCACATTCCACGATAGACAACCTACCAGTCCATTACCCACCCACCCCCACTATAAGCGGTTGGGGATCTTCTAGGCAGGTGGAGGGGTACCCAGGGGGGGTCAAGATCTCATTTTGTCTCCTCAAGGTCAACTTCAGTAGTTTGTCTAACATTTCTTTGACCCACATCGCTCTTATCAAGGATGCACTGGGCAGTGTTTTGATTTGGTTGCAGGGCTTGGTTCACTCTGTCAATTTTGACAGGGTCCACCGTAAGATCAATGAGATCGCCTATAGTTTGGCACTGGCGTATAGCCGAGATAGGACTCGAGAGTGTAGGAGGTTTTGGTCTCAGAATAATAGCAGAATTCACTGGGTATACATTCGATATTCTATCGAAAGCAATCCAAAAGCAATACCCCCCTCAAACGATTTTGCAATCAGAGTTATTTTAATATAATCATATCTCGGATCTGGATGTGTGGATACAGTTGTAATGTCACAGTAAATCACTGACAAGCATCCTTTGACATGCCGGATCCAGTGGAGGACTTCATTTTTTGAGGGAATCATAATTTTCCCTCTTACTTTGATGTAGTTTCTGTACATTTGTCAGGTACAATTCAGTCTCATTCAATTGAGTTCTCGGTCTTATAGGGTCAGAGTTTGGTGAGGTCAAACATTTTGATACCGGTACAACTTATCTTACCATCCTATAGAGAGTAGGTCCAATAGTGGGGTCAGGTATATTCCTTGTTCTTAATCTACTCTCAGAATGGTCCTCTCTACCAATATATTCTACTGAGGAGTTTCCAATGTTTGTGTCCAATTCGATTAGTAATTGTCTAGTATATGAAATTCCACCATTTCGACCAGGGCCACTCTCCTTATCTATAGAAAGAAAGGGATCATGGAGAGGAAATTCCTTGGCGGTGGGGAAAATCCCACCCATTGAGGAGGAGCATGAGTCCCAACCCTGGTTATCACTGTACAGTGCGACAGAATCCAAAGGGTGAGGTATTGGTTAACAAACTCGGGGCACTGCCAGCTTGTATCCATTTCCCTCTTATTGGCCAGTCCCCTCCGCATCTCCACCACACTAGGTCCCAACATTTCTTTTGTGATCTGCACTTGGGGTCTAGTTGAAATATGGAGCAAGGGCTTCAATATGGGCAATCCCCCCGACCCCTGAGATTTATTTTTGGGGACAGAAAAGGTATAGGTATCAGGGTCAAGGAAATAGGAGCTACACCAAGCACCCCAAGTCATACTGCTGGGTCTTTGGCTTAAAATAATTTTTCAAGAATATGGGAGCAATATTGGAAACATTGGTAGGAATGTCTTTTAAAGTACCTCAATTTCTGTGGAGAGGACATTTGCCCCAGTTACCAATTTCCTGATGTAAGTAGGCTTTATCCTATTTAGATCAGGGGACTTGTCTACTGGGGTTTTCTTTTAGGCCATAGATCAAACAATGTATGTCTATGCTTGTGCAAAAATGGCAGCAATAATAGCAGCAAAAGGTTTATTTTTATACTTGTGCAAAAATAGCTATAATAAATATATAATATATTCAATGAAGAAACTTTGTTAAAGGGACGTTATGGTTAAGTTGCACTAATAAAAACCTATGAAATTCAGTAAAGAAAACGTTGTTAAAAGGACGTTATGGTTCCAAGTAAAACAAAAATTCACCAGTTATGGTAAGCTAAGCAACCATAACTCGCGCCACCACTGTGCACTGCTAAGACTAATACCCAGGACATCAAAGATGACATCACAAATATCATTGATGACATCACTGATGACATCACATGTCTAGCCCCTTCTTTTGTGTTCACTGCCATACCTATGCCAGGTGGTTTTATTTACTGACAGTCACAAACGTAACTTTCAAAAGGTATTACATTTATAGATATTGCTATTCTCACATGTTCTTACACTACTTTCCTTAGAATTTAATCGCATCTTATGATGTACATATATAGGGGAAGAAGCAGGCCTGAAACACAGCAATCATTTCTGTGCGTGAATACACTTGTGTATAGGCGCTTGTGTATAGGCGCGTTACAAATGCCATATCATATCATATCATGGACTATACACAGTTGCTAATGATACTGCCTCTTGTTTGCTTACTTTACTCTCCATATATAAGCCCCATATTTGTATGCATTGTAGTCTATTTATGTTTTGTGTGTATTAGTAGAAATATGTAGTAAGTGATGCATTATTAGCTACTTAGTACAGAAAAGTCTGATACGGAAGCATTCACCGTTTTATTGTATAACTTTGGAAAATTACAAATATAGCACCTCTGTGGTGTATGCTGCTGCCAATACCTATATTTCTGTATGAGTAGGGTCCTGTACTAGACAGAAAACAGCAATGGAATGTTCTTTAGAACACTACATTTCGTAATGAAGTATGTAGTTTATTATACATCTCCCGATAATCCCTGATACTTTTTTGCCAACATTACATTCACAACCCCTTGTATGAAAAGTAAATGCACATGTTATGTCATCAGTGATGTCATCAATGATATTTGTGATGTCCTCTTTGATGTCCTGGGTGTTAGTCTTAGCAGCGCACGGTGGTGGCGCATGTTATGATTGCTTAGTTTATAATCTCCAAAAAACAAAGTGACTCCACTTTGCTAGGAAAGGCGCTTCACAATTATTCATCTGAAATTGCCCATAATACTCTGCTGACACGTCTTACAAGCTGTCGGGTAAGCACGGTTACATCCAGCTATACTGAAGCTCTACCCTCTGCATATTTTGCAGTGATATTTAACTTCTATTTTTTGTAGATCCTCCAGTTGTGCTCACGCACAACGATATGATCCATGCGCTCTTTGACTTGATTAAGGTATGACTTTCCTTTATGGCGGATACACTGATAGAAGGTGCATAACCATTGCAGCAAACTAATTGAAATGCTTTTTGTTTCTTGTTTCTTTTCTATTTTCTACCAAAACGGATGTGGTTCACAAATGGGTATGTGCTTTTATAAACATTTTTGATAATATTTGCTATGCATGTTTTGCAATGCATCTTGTGAACATTGTTAGAACAACAGTTATGAGATATCATTTATTGCAATAATATCGCCCTGATGAAGGTTTTATTGGCACCAGAGTATTATGGGCAATTTCAGATGAATACTCAATGTGTAATTCACACAGATGAACTTTACCAGAAAACATTTCAGAAATGGAAGAACATTTGGATACTTTTTACAGTAGACTATATATGAGCAACCTAATTGGGGCTAACTGTGAAGCGCCTTTCCTAGCAAAGTGGAGTCACTTTGTTTTTTGGAGATTATATGTTTGAATAGGTCCTACTGCTACAGGACCATTTATGGACTGGCAGCTCCAGGCGAAAATATTTTGAAACACACCTTTGGATCTGTAGGATATTTGATGCAATAATCCTTAATCTTAATTTGCAAGTGGTGCCCTTCTCTCTCTTTTCATCTTATAATTGCTTAGCTTACCATAACTGGCGAATTTCAGGGTTTTTTCAATTTTACTTAACAACGTTTTTTACTGAATTTCATAGGTTTTTATTAGTGCAACTTAACCATAACGTCCCTTTAACAACGTTTTTTCATTGAATTTCATAGGTTTTTATTAGTGCAACTTAACCATAACGTCCCTTTAACAAAGTTTTTTCATTGAATTTCATAGGTTTTTATTAGTGCATCTTAACCATAAGGTTCCTTTAACAAAGTCTTTTCATTGAATTTCATAGGTTTTTATTAGTGCAACTTAACCATAACGCCCCTTTAACAAAAGTTTTTTCATTGAATTTCATAGGTTTTTACCAGTGGATGCTATTTTCCTACAACTTACTAATATCATACTCACCAAATATAACAATATTTGTGTCCAATTTACAGAGTGTCAGCTTAAAACTTTGCCATTTCCCACCTTCTAGAATAATTTTTAACACTTCTATACACTTTTTGCAACTATTTCCACTAGTTTTGCATCCATAGGCGTCTACGAACATCTGGCTTCATTGTGGACCTTCCGAACAGCGCCACATGACCATACTCTGGCGTGCGGCATGATGACGTGTCCGAGAACCCGTCCGCAGTTCAGGAGAAGATCCGTCCTTCGCGAACAGGTCGGAACTGAATTTTCTACTGATCTAGGAACTTTCAACTTCAAAATTTCCCTTGCACACCTCCTACACCCTTTCGTACTCATTATCCATTACCAATCTAGCACACAGTACATTCTTGGAAGAATTTGATCAAAACTGCTATTTATCTTAAAAATGGCATCAGTTATTACCATCCCCCCTCCCCAAGAGCCACCACCACCACCAGCTGGAGGACCTTCACAACAACAAAAAGCGCAGTACCTTCAAAGACAATGAAGAGGACCAAGTGCCTACTTCTAGCACCAAGATCGAATCATGGGTGTGCCTGTTCTTTGCTACTGTTGGGAGTGTACCAAAGGCTAAAGCTACCAAAGTGAAATGCACTGAGTGCTATTTTTTTACTCAGACGCAGACTACCTGGACAGTACTCCTACAGGACCACCTCCATGTGCCACCACACCAAATCCAACGACCGCAATGTGCTCAGAAAGGTTGTTCCTTTCTCAGCAAGTAGTAAGCTGTCTTCCTCTGCCTCATCTTCCTCAACAAATACTGTAACCACACAGCCTGATGTCTGCAGGCCTTTGTGCGTTATAAATAAATAAATAAGGAGGACTACGGACCATTATCGTCCATTGCAGCCCCTGAAATGGGGGATAAAGACCATTAGCACCCGTGGTTCCCAAAGTGGGAACCCAGGATGCTAAAACATAGATTTTTCTTCCTATAGTGGCCACAGGCTATACCTCAGTCACCAAAGGTATAGGACTATTTTTTGTACCTACATTATTACACTTGTCAAAAAATAAAACACGGGCACATTGGCAAAACCATGCTTTAGTGTCCTTGCCAATGCTTCTCACGAGTTTGTTCGAAATCCACCCATGTTTTATTTTTTAAAAAGTTTTAAAATGTATGTACATACAATAGTCATATAACTTAGCCCCCACTTGACAAAATCCATTCAGTCTTTACGCAAACATTGAAGGTTGGGTCTATAATCTTTCTCAAAACCTTTGTCCACATTCATCAAATAGCAACAAAATTATAAGCCATCTAAAAATGTTGCAGACCCCCCTCTAATTTCGCCCGCTCTTGAGAAAATCCCACCAAACTTTAGAAAACCATTTATATCTAGATCCAAAATCGTTTTGCCAAATGTTTTGCAGATTCGTCAAATGACACCACATTTATATGCCTTTATAATATTTTGGGACCCCACCTCTAATTTTGCCCTCTCTTTACAGTATCCCACAAAACTTTGCAGAGCCATTCAGGATTAACTCTAGAATAAAATTGCACAATTAGATGCATTTTCATTGAGTGGCGCAAAAGTTATAACCCATCCAAAAACTACTTTTCCCCAACCCTGTGATGCATAAATAGGTATCCACGAACACCACAGGACTGCCCCAGGTCCTCTGGAGTGTTCGGGGGTGAAACGACCCATTTTTTGGCTTCTTATGGCCATATCCAATCCAATCCTCATCCCCCCACATCCCCAGAGATTGTTTGTTGAGTTTGACAAGTGAAATGCTGTTTTTTTAAAATGTTTTCACTGCGCTGTCCGCGGACCCCAAAAAAAGTCTGCAAATACAAGATGGTGGTCGTTTCAGGAAAAGCCACGCATTTCACGTTTTCTCACCATCCAATCAGCAGGTGCGTCCCGATGTCCGCGGACCACACAAAAGTCAGCAAATTTTCAGGCCAATCAGACGCCAGTCCGCAGACAGAACAGCCAATCAGAAGCCAGTCCGCGGACCGAACAGGGAAGCGAGTCCGCGAAGCGGACACAGATATCACAAATTTATTTCCCTTACATTTTGGCAAAGTCTGGTGAGGATCCGTCCAGGGGGAGCGAAGTTATAAGCCACCCAAAAAGTGCTCTTCCCATGGGTTTAGCAACTTAACCATAACTACATGGCCGCTACCGCAGGCCATGTAATTTTTTAATTTAATGTGCTTTAGTTTATACAAAACTTAGTTTACACATAAATACACAGAATAAATAGGCTTATATACGTTTACATTCAAATTAAAACAAATAACAAATTAATATCATATCACTTTACAACAGCCTGAGTTATAAGATTCAAACTAAAATCGTCTCTTTATTCTTAAACCCCATACAAACATTTCCATACATAATATAATCCTTTTCTGATACAATATCCTAGTATGGTAGCAACTTTCTGCCAGACCCTATAAAGTGCAATATGCTATGATTATTTAGTGGTGTTTACACAATAAGACCAAAATCCATTCTCTTTTATGGCGCCATATATGCACAGATCTACCAAACACACACATGTATAGGGACCCAAGTACACTACATTAAGTCATAACATGTTTCACTGTTTCCACCGTGGATCTATTTTTACATATATACGACAGAATCGTTCCTCCACAGGAATATTTAACATGGGCCCTATGACGAAAAGGACTGGGAGTCAATCAATTTGAATTAATAGTATGGTTCTACGAACCATCGGAGAAGGACATTGTATGTTGTTATTCCCCGAAGCATCTTGGCACTAAAATGATCTAGGAATTTAAAAACTAGCTGACGTAACTGTTAAAACAGATACGTTTTTAAAAGCCGGCGAAAGGCAAGGAGATTGTTGGTAGCACAGAGTGTCACAGGCAGAGAGTTCCATAGTTTAGCGGCCGCCACTGAGAAAGAGCGACCGCTCACCCGCTCGAAATGGTAGCAGGGGATCGGGAGAAGACAGGAATCGCAGCGCACGAGATGGCACATAGGGCCGGAACATTTCCTGCAGATATTCAGATCCGGATCCAAAAAAAGCCAGATGAACTAACACCAATGACTTAAATTGAACCTGCTGGAGGACGGTGAGCCAGTGTAAGAAATGGAGAACAGGAGAATTGTGGGAGCCATGCAGCATGCCCGTACAGATGCGAGCTGCATAATTCTGGCGGAGTTGCAGAAGATGAAGTAAGTACAGAGGTTGGGCTAGAAAGAGAGAATTACAATAATCCAATCGACTCAAAACTACGGAGGCTGTTACGACGGGCCTAAGATGGATAGGAAGGAACGGTAGAACTTTACAAAGGACCCTACAAATGGCCCCAACATGAGCACCCATAGACATGGAAGCCAAGTGGATAACCCCCACATTTCATACCTCAGACCCTGGAATAGGGCAAGGTCCCAGCTCAGAGGGCCAAAAAGCCAAAGACTAGGTCGAGGTAGGCGGACAAGAGGCAGAATGAAGACCATGCGGGCCTGGGGGCACGCCACCAGGCCATCTGTTTTGTCCCCATTAAGTTTCAGCCAATTGTCACCCATCCACCTACCCATTGTAGAAGATATAACTGAGGCTTCTTATAGCTATGCCTAGCCAACATGGACTCCCTATAACTTTTAAGTTGCAGCCAGTGCAGGAAATTATAATTCCAGTCCCATTTTTCCAGCCTCACCATAAAATATTTTTTCATAGTGTAAATGTCAGTTGACAATCTGGTACACAATTCATCTGCATACAAATTCCATCCACAAGAAAATTATAGGGATCCATAGTATTATCTCCAGTTAGTTTGAGCAACAGTAGGGGACATTTAAGATTGAACATAGATATAATATATTAAATTCCCCGTTTCAAAATTGCTCTTCCATACAGAGAAATTAGGCACAATTCAAGTGCTAGGATTTCAATAGTCAACGACATGGGAAGACCCAGAATCTTCTTCCAAAATGTACCTTGCACAATATCGTACCTCTGCCTCTTTTCCAGATGTAGTGCTTCAATCCCATACAAAATAGTGGGGCAGCAGCACTGCTCATATATTCTAATAATACCCAGTAGACTGTAGCCTTTGGTCTGTTTAGAGAACTTTGCAATTAAGGAAATCATTTGTTTATTTATTTATTGGTCACTTATTAGGCGCTTATACAATTAGCAAGACTGTTTCAAAGCGCCCACAGGGCAAACAGGGTGGGGGAAAGGGGAAGGCAGACAATGCATTACAGCAAGGATAAATAATTGCATTAATAGTACAAGTTATGAGAATAAAGGGAAGGGTAGACAAACCAACTATGCCTTGTGAGTGTTACTATGATGCTCATGTAGAAGTGCTCAGGGTAAGTGCTAAGAGGAGAAGAACGTAAGTGCAACCACCCATTGATAGGGTGAGCCCAAGTAAGTGCAGTCGAAAGACAGCGGCTGGGATGAGAGATGTGAGGGTTCAAGGCCCCAAGGACACATAAGGGCCTTGCACATCAGTCACACTGCTGTAAGATAATCAGGGAAGAGAGGACGAGAAGGAAGAGGTAAAGAGAAAGGTCTTGAGGCTTTTTCGGAATTTAAGGAGGTCTTGCTCAAGATGCAAAGGGAGAGGGAAGCTGTTCCGCAGGAGGGAGCCAGCCGAGGAAAGTGATCGCCCACCAGCTCTCTGTTTAGCAAAGTGCTTAACACACAGGGAGTTGGTGCCAGATGAGCGGAGGAGTCAAGGAGACCTCCCTTCAGACCTTACTGCCAACTATTTCCAAAATGCAGACTTATAACAGATCAGGCAAAGCAGGAAGAGGGGTTGCTTTTATCCGTCCCAGAGAATTCCAGATGACGGCACCTATTAATATTCAAATAGAATTAAAATAAATAATAATCTGCAAATACCAAATGAACCCAAACACCACTATCCTCTGCTCAGTGATTTACTGCCCACCAGGATAGAATCCTAACTTTCCACAAGAGTGGCCTGATCTCCTAACAAGGCTATTAACCATTACCAATAATTGGACAATCGTGCGGCAAAACCTTCCAGCCATCACTGCTTTTATTTTTGCTTAAGTCACCCCGAGTGGGCTGCGTATGCCCAGTCGTGAGTCCCGAGCTACTCCACACTGATGACACCCAATGAGGCTGCAACATGTCTGCGGATGCTTGTGGTCTCGTGCAGAAAGAATGTGACCTAGCAGTTCAGGCTGGACTGCCCCTTTTGGGGTGGGACCAATCATTGTTTACATATGGTCTTTCCTATTCTGTAATGGCTTGGCAGGCTGAAAAATGATGGTCTCCAGGGTTGCTCAGAGCTATGCACATGGTTAGAATTTATTTTAAAAAAAACTTTGAGCCATCAACTTTTGATTTTGTTTTAGTCACTCCAGGTTGGACAGGTATGCCCAGACGTGGGTCCTGATCCTGCTGGGCCTAGAGACCTAAGCTACTCCTCACTGATGTCACCCAACAAGGCCGAAACATGTCTGGGGATGCTTGTGGTCTTGTTCAGAAGGGATGTGACCTAGCAGTTCGGGCTGGACTGCCCCTTTTGGGCATGTAACCAAGCCTGATTTGCATATAGTCTTTCCCTTTTCTGTAATGGCTTGGTAGGTGAAGTATGAGGGTCTGGAGGGTCGCTCAGACCAATTACCAGAGGTTTAAAATTCATTCTTGACCTTCCAGCCATCACTTCTCGTTTTGCTAAACTTCACTTTGAAACACCAGCACGAAAATTCAGATTTGCAACCAAAAAAAAAAGGATATGAATATTGGGATGTTAAATCCACTCACAAAGATGCACATGTGCAAGATATCCTTCCATCCCTGAAGATATCACTAACCAAAGCATCACATATCAGTCAAAGGGTCAGGCCACTAAATCATCCTCCTTTCTCCTCCTTTCCCCTGTACACCCCTGACAATGTTTCTAGACAAGTCTGATCTAGGAAAGTCTCATCAAAGCAGGTTCTCCCCTGCTCATCGAGAACCATCAAGGACCAAATCGACCCCCTTGCTCCAGCCTTGGCCGATTTCTGCAATCACTCTGTTGCCACTGGACCTTCCCCTCCCCCTTAAGCACTCTCGTGTGCACCCCCTTCTAAAGAAGCCCTCGGCCGATCCTTCCTCTCCGGCCAACTATCACCCCCGATCTACATCACTCCTCTACTGGGCAACTCTTGCAAAAGCTGGCCATCTCCCAACTTAATCCGCTTACTGGATCTGTTGGTTGCCTCCGTGACCACCAGTCTGGCTTCAGAGCTGACAGAAGCACGGAAACTGCTCTCCTGTAAACCTGCAAAGAATTGCTTTCCAATCTAGACTCTAATCTTCCTTCTGTCCTCATTGTCCTCTATCTATCCTCTGATTTTGACACGGTCAACCATGCCATCATGCTCAATCGCCTCTGTGAAAACCTTGATATTACTGATCAGGCCCTGGCCTGGTTGACCTCCTTTCTCACTGACCGACCCTCTCAGGTCCAACTGGGGTCTTTCCTCTCTTCTATCTCACTTTTTCTACTTGCGGTGTTCCCCAGGGGTTTAACCTCTTGCCCTGGCTCTTCAACCACTACCTGGCACCTCTTGCCCACCTCATCGGTACTTTCTGCTCCAATTTTCAATGTTATGCAGATGACACTCCGCTCTCTTTCAGGCTCCCCTCAGCCAACTCTGCTTCTTCTCTCATACCAGACTGTCTGGCGGCAATTCAGGAATGGTGTGCCGCCAATGACCTCTGCCTTAATGCCAGTAAGACTGAGATCCTCCTCATCGGGACACCCGCTCCCTCCTTTCCTCTCTCTCTCTCTCTCTCTCTCTCTCTCTCTCTCTATCTCTCTGGCCTCCCACTCTGGGCCCTCTTCCTGCTCCTTCCTGTGAGGCTAAGAACCTTGGTGTCATCTTCGACTCCACCCTCTCCTTCTCTGCTCACATCTCTGATGTCTCTAAGAAGTCCAACCATCAGCTGCACCTCCTCAGCAGTATTCTTCCTTTTCTCACTTTCCCCCAGAAGCTCACTGTCTCCAGAGATCTGGTCCTCTCTAGGCTGGACTATTGAACAGCCTCTTTCTAAATCTTTCTGCCTCTACTCTTCAACCCTTATAACCAATCCAGAACAGGACTGCAAGACTGGTCCTTGGCCTCAAGCCCAGGGATTGTATCTCTCCAACTATGAAATCTCTTCACTGGTTCTGCATGGCTGCAAGGATCACGTATAAGACCCTCTACATCGTCCACAAGGCTTTCTGGGGCCTGGGACCGCTCTACCTTCCAAAACATCTTCCTTCTCGAGCTCTCCCCTCATCCACCTCCAACTCTCTGAGGGTCAGACGCTTCTCCAAGCAGAGAGTTGGGGGCAGATCTATCTCCTCGGCTGGGGCCTCCCTCTGGAACAGCCCCACTACCTCTCTCAAACTTGAGCAGAACCACCTCTGCCTCCAGAAGCAACTCAAGACCTTCCTTTTCACTTCACTTTCTCTCTTCCTCTCCCCTGCTGATGCACCTGACTGCTCTTCGCACTGGTCACCTGGTCACCCTCTGAACTCGGGCCCAGGCTCCTGCATGTCCAGTTGCCCTCGCACTGCCCCCCGCTCCCCAGCACTTAAAGGTCTGTATCTGCAACCCTACAGTCCCTGCTCTCTGTACTCATGAGCCACCCGCTGTCTGCACTTTTGATTTAACTTCACTTCCCCCTTCCCCTCCCCCCGGCACTTCTTCCCTTCTCTCTTCCCTGCACTTGCATAATCTGAATGACACAGGCCTAGCAAGATTGTTACTTTGTCCTCCCTTTGTTCCCCCTTCTTGTCTTGTCGCGCCTACAAACACTTGTGTACAGGCATGTTATAAATGTTATATCATATCCTTAGCCACTGACCACAGCAAATAAAATCTCATACTCAAAGTTTTGGAACACTAGACACAGCAACTATAACTGCAAAATCAGTTAAAAGGGAGAATTGAGACAATTTCACTGGGCTTTCAATCAGAAGGTTCTAGAATATCTGCCCTCTAGGAAACCTACTGCTGTCCTAAGACCCTATTGGTGTCATGGCTGCTCCATTTTGGTACCGGTGCAGAAGAGGAACTGGCCACCATTAGTGTGCCGTCACGCTTTCACATAATTTTCATGCTCACTCTATATTTTTTCTATATGGTCACTGGAAGCTGTATATCTTCGTTCCTGACTGCAACAGCGGGGCGTTGCAACCCGTATTCTTCTTTCCGGGTAAGGCGCTCATGCTTTTCACCTCTGCACTCCTCAAGAATATATGTTCCTCCTGTGCCTCGTTTTTCTTCACACAGTGGCGCTCCTCTATTCTGCATCCTTCCTTCAGCTAACAACAACCATTTTTCTTACCTACTGGCTCCTTGTTCTGATTCTGCCTTCGTGGCTACTACTGTGCTACCTTGCCTGCCATCCTGTCCTGAGTCTACTTTTGTGTTACAGCCTGTACTCCTACCTGCCTTGACTAGTAGAGTTCTTACTGGATTACTCACTGTGTGGCTTCAAACATGGTTGGGACTGCTCTTGCATGGACTACGCCATTGGTAACATTTGCTAATCCGGTGCTACAGGATTATGGGGCATTTTTAGCCTTATTGAGATATACTTTCGAACAACCTGAAGTGGTGTTTTCTGCATGCAAATCCGTCCTGGACATATGACAAGGATCCACAGATGTTATGTCTTATGTGACCTTGTTGCAGCGTACTGCCTTCGAAGCGGGCTGGCCAGAAGAAGCTCAATACATCATCTTTAGGTGTGGCTTGAATGAAGAAATCAAGGATGAATTAGCCAGCACCAACAGTCCTGATACTTTGGCTGCCATGATATCCATGGTTCTACGGATAGAATATCACCTAACTGAGAGTCAGTCTGAGAGAAGAAGGAACAGGGGGTCCGTATTGATGTCCCCGGGAGCTTCACCCCCTATTCCGTCTTGTTCTGAAGAACCCATGCAAGTTGTGGGACTATGTGTGTACTGTGGTTCTGCTGACCATCTCCTCCGCAGCTGTCCTGAAGTGCCACCCCAGCGTTCGGGAAATGACAAACCCTGTTGCTAGGAGGGGCCAGTTACCGGGGTCAGAATTTCAGTCCCTCAACCACTCTCCCTACCTGTGCTGCACGGACGGATACCAGACTCATGGTAGTACATATCCAGTTGACTGTTAATCAGAGGAACCTAGAGACACTAGCCCTCATAGACAGTGGGGCAGCAGATAATTTTGTAGACACAGTTTGGGCTAAAAAGGAAAGCATTCTGTTACAGGCGAGAAAGGAAAACCAGACTGTAGAAGGGGTAGACGGAACACCCTTATGTTCTGGACCCATCACGCATACCACAGAATTGATGGGAATGAGGATTTCCAACCATTATGAAACATTGCACGTTGATGTCATCCGTGCCGCAGATTTTGAGGTATTTCTGGGTATATCCCGGTAGAGAAAACATATTCCTAATATCAACTGGACCAAGAAAATGTTGCTGTTTGAGATCATTGTTCCAACCAATGTCTAGAAGAGACCAAAGGAAACAGTGTTGGCTAGTTCTCCTCAACTCACTTCGGTCATCAGTGAACTACATGCCTCCCAAACTCCAAGGATTTACTTATGTATTTCAAGATAAAGTGCCTAAAAAACTTCCACCACATCACCCGGAAGACTGTTCACGGGGCACTAGTACCTTTCGGACACATCTATCCATTGTCTGTCAGAGAAAAGACTGTCCTTTGGGTATATCTAGATTCCAATCTACAGAACGGTCTCTGTTGTTCACCAGCTGGGACATCTCTCTTTTTTATACCTAAGAAAGACACCCACTAACTGAGACCCTGCATAGATTATCGGGGTCTCAACAAGGTTATTATTATGGACAGATATCCGATGCCCCTAAATGAAGATATTTTGGAAGCTGTACAACGGTCTGTGATATTTCCAAACTGGATCTACGAGGGGCCCACCATCTTCTACGCATCAAGTCCAGAGATGAGTGGAAGACGGCCTTTCGGACACCCTTCGGGCACTTTCAATATCAGGTCATGACCCCCTCAGTATTTCAACGTTTTATGGACATACTGTTCTCTGACATGTTATTTTAATTCCATCATCATCTATCTTGATGATATAGTGATATTTTCTTCTTCATGTCAGCAGCATCAGAAACAGCTCTCTGAGGTCCTGCACAGGCTGCGTGCTCATCATCTGTTCGTTAAACCAGCGAAATGTCTGTTTGGAGTGCCGTCGGTACCCTATCTGGGCTTCATACTTACAGATCAGGGTATTGAGATGGACCAAAGGAACGTATCGGCTATCCTTAAATGGCTAGCACCCACGTCTGTGAAAGAGATTCAACAATTCCTCAGGCTTGCGAACTTCTACCGCAAGTTTATTCAGGGATTTTCAGAGTTAGTACATCCTATCATTGCGCTCCTCAAGAGGAATGTATCTTTTCGAATGGATGCCACAGCGGAAGAAGCCTTTCAACATGAAAAGACGTTATTCTGTACTGCTCCTATTCTGTTACAATCTAACCAGTACCTACCTTTCATCATTGAGGCAGATGCCTCGGATAGGGCGGTTGGGGCTGTACTCAAACAGCAAGTGGAGGGATTGGAACATCCCAATGCTTATCCTTCCAAGACCCTAACCCCAGCAAGTGGAATTACTCGGTCATCATAAAAAAAACTGTTCGCTATCAAACTGGCTTGCGAAGAATGGCATAATCTGTTACAAGGGGCCAAAAATCCGTTTGATGTCCAGACTGATCACCGTAATCTCAAAGTCTTACAACAGATAGAATGTGTGAACCCCAGACAAGCTACATGGGCTCATTATTACGCACAGTTTGATTTCACCTTAACCTACATCCCGGGAACCCAAAACGTCATCGCTGATGCCTTGTCTCACTACCAAGATCTAGACTTCTCTATTCCTAGGCTCAAGGAATCCATGTTTCACCTGAACAAATTTGTGTTTCTAGTTTCTTCTTTCTTACAAGAAGTTAAAGAAGTCAGCTGTAACTCCTCTTTCATTATGTACAGACTTCGGGGAATGTATTTAAAAAAGAAGGAAGGTATGCGGTTTCACCAGGGGCATCTAGCAATTCCGAAACCATCCCTGCAAAGACAAATGCTTACTTGGTGCCATGAAAGTAAGTCGGTGGGACACAGAGGATTTACAACAACTCTGGTTCTTGCACGGAGACAATTTTGGTGGCCTAATGTCCGTGAAGACATTAAGGACTTTCTATCCTCCTGTCCAGTTTGTGCTCAATGCAAATATAGTACTTGGAGACCTATTGGGGTTATTGGAGCAAGCACCAGTACCTTCCCAGCCATGGAGTCATTTATCCACTGATTTTGTGGTACATTTACCACCCTCTCAAAGTAACACTGCAATTAGGGTCACCATTGACTCTTTTTTCTAAACTGGCCCATTCTGTTCCCTTACTTGGCATAGTTACCACAGCTGAAATGGCTAGAATCTTTCTTTCGAAATATATTCAGATTACATGGTCTACCCGAAAGCATCATTTCAGATTGTGGATCACAATATACATCAATTTTTTGGGGTAGCCTCTGTAGACTCTTGGGTATAAAAATGGCCTTGTACTTAGGGTATCACCCTGAAACAAATGGACAGACCGAAAGACTTAATGCCACAATGGAGCAGTCCCTCCGGTGCTTCACCAATGCTCAACAAAATGACTGGGAAGATCTGCTTCCTAAAGCTAAATTCTCCTATAGTAAAGCGGTTAATTCTTCCACCAAATTGAGTCCTTTCTTCTGTAGATATGCCTTTAACCCTCGCTCTTTGCCCATCAGTGTTTATCCTTCTACTAAGATCCCATCGGTGGACTACATTTTATCGACCATCTCCAGTGTCCACACATCTGCCCAACAAAGTCTGGAACACAGTTAAAGGAGAATGAGGTTTCAGGCAGATGCACATCGAACCAATACTCCGGAGTGGAAGGCTGGATCCAGGGTATGGTTGTCCACTCAGTACCTACCAAGATGGGTTCACCCTTCTAAGCTATCGCTACTATTTATCGGCCCTTACAAGATTGTGACTAAGATTAACCCAGTGGCTTTTCAACTTCAATTACTGAAGTCTCTTAGCAAGTTACATCCTGTCTTTCATCCTTCCCGTTTACGTAGTTGGGTTTCAGATCCCCACTCCAGACAGAAGAAGACATACAGTACCAACACTGTACCAGATACTGAAGAATACAAGGTTTCTCACATCTGCGATTCACAATACCATAGCATTTCTCTCTAGTATTTGGTGAGCTGGAAGGGATACCCACAATCCGAAGATTCTTGGGAGCCAAGCTCGTATTTCAATGCACCTCGACTCATCCGGCAATTTCACCGACTTCACCCCGGAAAACCTGGTACCTCCAGGTATTGGAGGGGGTGTACCGTCACGGCTGCTCCGTTCTGTCGCCGGTTGAGGAATGGAACTGGCCACCATTAGTGTGACATCACACTTTTATTGAACTTTCATGCTCGTTCTAGCTTTTTTCAATATGACCACCGCAGTTCGTTGCAGCCCGTATTCTTCTTTACGGCTAAGGCGCTAGTTACTGCTTTCCTCCTACTCACTCCTCGAGCGTACAATTTCCTCCTATGCCTTGTTTTTATCCCACTGTGGCACTCCTCTATTCTGCATCCTTCCTTCAGCTTACAACAACCAATGTTCTTTGCCTGCTGGCTCCTTGTTCGGATTCTGCCTTTGTGGCTACTCCTGTACTCCTACCTGCTTTTATACATCCCGCCTTGACTAGCAGAGTTCTTACTGGATTACTCACTGTGTGGCTTCCATCTTCACTTATCCAGTCTCCAACAAGATTATCATCTAGTTTTTTTTGTGCCTTGTGGTTTTTTTCCCCCTGTTCGGTGTTCCGGGGAGTGAGTTCCTTGCCTTGGCTTAATTTAGCAGATAAGCATAGTGGCTAGTTCTCATGGCAGACAATACTCTACCAGGAACAGAAGACCTCCAGAAAGAAGAAGAACAAGGCGAAGGAACCAACAGAACTATCCTCCCGCACCTCCTCAGAAGGTTCAGGTGAGGAGTCTAAGGGGGTTATTGACAATTGGGGCCATAGAATCCTTTGCGAATGGCTAAAAAGCCAAGTGAGAAGAATAGGCAGCATGCCACTAGCAGACCCACATCTAAGAGATTCTGCAAACTATGTGGTGCCAATATGAAATTCTGTTTGGTAAGACTAGACAAGTTTGCAAGTACTGTTCACAAGTACTGCCACAGCCCCATTCACAAAAGACTACGTGGACCCACGGTTGGCATGGACAAATTAAAAACCATTCTGTGATGGGAATCCAGATGGAAGATGTAAATCCAACAGATTGTCCACAAGATTGTGGAACTCTCCCGTCCCCTGCACACCCTTTATACTGTAGAAACAGTCAATATTTCTATACAATAGTAATATTCAGTTTCTTTCAGAAAAAAGAAGAAATTAATGAGAGAAGCTAATTCATGACACTATTATAATAAAACAGAATGATGGGGACCATCGGTTTTAATTGAATTTTAAATTAATTGTTACAGATATGAATTTCAATTCATTCATCATCCAGTCTTTGTAAACATAATAACATAAATGTATTCATTTTGAGGTTACATTCAATATTATAATACAAGGGCATACAAGGTACTCATCACACTTTCTATGTAATAGGCTTTTCACATGATATATCCAAAGAAAGTAATGATGAATATTTTCTCGACGCGTTTCGGGGTGTCCCCTTCTTCGGGAATTGATAGCCCTCTTCATTGCCGTTAATCTTTGTTTCGTCTATAGTGTATGATACAATGATCAGATTTTAGATTCTCACTGATAACTGTCATTTAACTCTTGGGAGAAATTTTTAATAATAATCACCTGGATGTTCAATGTGGAATATCCTAACTGGATTTATTGTCAATAGCAATATCAGCTCAATAATGGTTATACAACCTGTAGATGTGATAAAAAGACAATAGGGAAAGCTCAATTAAAAACGGGATCTTAATTCATGAAGGAAAATCTAGTCATGTAATATCTAAGAAAAAATATTACCTTTCGGTATTTCTGTAAGAAGCTACTACATCCATGGAATGGGTCGCTGTGGTATGTAGAGAGTCCTCAGGTACGGAGGTAGTGCAGTAATGGGCGATTTCTCAACTCGTGTCTGTAAAGACGCGATCTTGTATACTATATAAGATATAAGAAAACAATTGGATGGGATAATTGTGTAGAGAGTATTCTGTGAAGGCCTCTAGGCTCATGGTATGCAATTGGGGAGCTGTTTACAAAGGATTCTCTTACCTCCTTCCTGAGAAGATGGCCGGTGCTGTAGCTCGAACCGTTCTACGCGGTTTTTCACTAAAGATGGCCACTATTTACATTATGACGTCATCACGTCGAAGCGTGACGACGTCACAATGTTTAGAACGTCAACGTGTGACGGAAAAACAGACGTCATACGGGCATATTTTAGAAAACAATGTGTGATTAACCAATAGTATATAGGTGTATATCTATACCGGTGCAGGGAGTTTGAGTCAAATGAAATAAAGATGAAAAGAGTCGGAAGATCAATGTGAGGAGTGTCTCATGTAACTTCTGGGATATCTATTGTTTACCACGGACAAAAATTAATCGAGTATTGAACATCCGTGTGTTTACTATTTCAAGAGAAGTATGCTCACATTCTATGGTCTGTAACTTAATACATCCTATGTCAGTAAAAAATCATCCTAAGTGAACTGAACAAATTCAAAAATGTATTTAACAGCAATTGATATTGTATCCACACTGGGTTTCTGATTGGGTCAGGGGAAACAGTATTTAGTTACAAAAATGAGGCTAAACTGTAATCTTCGTTCATCCCATTGGGAGCTAGACTGTTTAGTCTCTCTATCCAGAAGATTTCCCTCTGGTTCATACGTCTGGCATGATTGCCACCTCTTGGGGCTCTGTTCACAATTTCCAAAATCACAACCTTTAGTTGAGAAATATTATGTTTCTTTATGGAAAAATGTCTTGCTACAGGTGAGTTAACACTGTTGGTACGTATGTTACTTTTATGTTCATTCCAGCGCTCCTTGGCTTTCCTTTGTGTCTGTCCAACATAGTAAATGCCGCATGGGCAGCTTAAACCATAAATGATTGATTTCGTGTCACAAGTGGCAAAATCCTTAAGTGGGATTTTTTGGCCATTTGATGGGTGTCTTACATAGCTTCCCTTCATTATGTTGTTACAATTGCCACAACTGAGACAAGCAAACGTACCTATTTTCCTCTTGGTGAGGGTTCTTTGATTGTCCACTCTCGGTCTTTCTGCTTTAACTAGGCTATCCCTGAAGTTCCGACCCCTCTTGTAGGCGATTATAGGTGGTTCAGGAAAAAGTCTCTTTAGTTGTGGATCCAATTTGATTATACCCCAGTTCTTCTTGATCATCCTTGTTATGTGATGACTCTGTGCTGAATATCTTAAAGCGTAGAGAAATGGGATCTCCTTAGATCTATTTCTTGATATACGGAGGTCTTTCCTCTCCAATGTGAGTGTTTTTTCTTCTGCTTTCTTGATGATAGACTCTGGATAACCTCTTTCCTTGTATCTTTGTGTCATCAATAGGTTTTCATTCCTCAGGGTGTCAGTTGTTGAGATAATTCTCTTTAGTCTAAGGAATTGACTGTAGGGTAAATTATTCTTTAAATGCGTCGGATGATGGCTCCTGAAGTGTAACGTGTTGTTAACATCGGTGGGTTTGTGATAAATATTGGTGATTATCCCATCTTCCCCAATCTCTAGTTCAACGTCCAAAAAATGTAGTTTAGGGGTTCCAATTTCCATTGTGAATTTGATTCTGTCGTGGCCTAAATTGATGTATTTCAGGAATTCCTCTAGTTCGTGATGTTGTCCTCTCCAGATGACGAAAACATCGTCAATGTATCTTTTCCAGGTGATGATTTTTTTGCTAAATTTTGTTGGTATCAAAATCCATTTCATCTCCAAATGGTACATGAATAGATTGGCATAGGCTGGGGCCATTGCTGACCCCATTGAAGTTCCTGATGCTTGTAAATAGTACTGCGTCCTGTATCTGAAATAGTTGTTAATGAGTATAATTTTGCTTAATTTCATTAGGAAGGTTTTGTTCGCTTCACATTCATTTCTTAGTAGGCACCATTCGAGTGCTTCCAAACCGTCTTGATGTGGGATACATGTATATAAACTCTGTACATCAAACGAAACCAGTAGATCATTTCTGTTAATATCTGTTAAGGTGTCTAGGTGATTGAGAAAATCTGTGGTATCTTTAAGATATGTTGTGGTTGTTTGGACTATGGGTTGTAATGCCTTGTCCACATAAACTGCTAGTGGGTTGAAGATACTATCAGTTCCCGCAACAATCGGTCTGAGGGGGGGTTTTGTCAAGTTCTTATGTATTTTTGGCAGTCCATAGAAGATTGGAGTAATAGGATGTTCATTAATCAAAAACAATTTAGTCTTGTTGGAAATCCATCCTTGGTCCTCAGCTTCCTCAAGCGTAGTTTCAATAATGCTTGATATTTCTCTGACCGGATCTTGTTCAATTTTTATGTACGTGTTCTCATCTGTTAGGAGCTCCAAAATCTTCTCCTCATAGTATGTAGTGTCCATAATAACTATGGCCCCTCCTTTGTCTGCCGGTTTTAGGGTCAGGCTTCTGTCATCCGCAAGGTTCTTGATGATTTCATTCTGCCTTCTCCTGGTGTTGTAGTTCCTTGTTTTGGTGAAATTAACCCTTTTGAGATCTTTTATCATCTGTTCTTCAAACATTCTGATGGTTATGTTATTGACTTGAGGGTCGAAATGACTCTTGGGTTTCATTTCTAAGTATTGATGTGGCTCTTGTGTAGTGTTGATTCCCATTTGTGAATCAAAAAAGACTTTGAGTCTCATTTTCCGTGCCAGTCTATGAAGATTGATTTTTTCTTCCAGCAAATTGGAATTCTGGGTTGGTATAAATGTTAAACCTAGGTTCAATGTGTCCGTTTGGTCTTTGGATAGTGGTTTTGATGAGATATTAACAACTAGTTGTTTGGTTTGTTCCGCGATCTTAGATTTCTTATTGCCTCTTCGCGTAGTCTTTTTTCTAAAAAAACCGAGGGAGTGGTTTGTGCGTTAGAGGTAGTCGCTTCTTGTGATGTATGTATAATCGGTCCACTTTCCGCGTTCTCCCTATTGATGACTTCGTCCCCACTTGTAGGTATTTCGCTACTGGATCCACTTGATTCTTGTCCCGGTGTTGGTGTTTTGTGGTTTTGTGGTCTTCTACCTGGTGCGGTTTTGTTTTGTGCGTAGTATTCTTGCCAGGAGTATACTATGTCCTGAAGATAATCCAACGTATCTCTTCTGAATTTTCGGACTTTGCGTTGTTCTATGTCCTTTTTGTAGTTGTCCAATGTTCTGTTCACTTCCTCTATGATGGTTGTTAATTCCTCTTTGTTTTTAAATTTCGACAGTTGTTCTGTCAGGTCTTCGATTTCTCTGTCGAGTTTGCTGACAGATTTTGCTAATTCCTCGATTGTCAATAATATAAGATCCAAAGAGCATTTATTTAAGATCTGCTCCCATTTCTTCACAAAGTCTGGGTTGTCCTTGCACAGTGTGGGTCTTAAATATACCCTTAGTCCTCTTGGGATTCTTTGTGCTCGGTAGTATTGTGCTAATGTAGTAGCGTGTAGTTTTTGCGATATCTCCCTTCTGATGACCCTCTCCAATTGTGTAATAAGTTTCTCTGGACTAGTCGTTGTTGGTGTGGTTGTTTCAATTTCCTTCAAAAGCCCTAAAATTCGTGTGGCTTCCTCTTCATTAAATGCCAAAGTTGTGGCGTGTTTTTCTGTAATTGCATTGATCTTTAAAAAAGACATCCCTTAGGGAGGCGGAGGTGATTGTTAGTATTTCTATTGGGTGCTGCTATGGCTGTTGTGTCACTCCCTAAGTATTTTTAGGGGGGGGGGCAGAGAGCAAGAATCCAATATTTGTGTTGCCTAGCGCACACCTAGGTTTAAGGTTTTTTTACAAAATTTGTTGAAAATTTACGGGGTGCCGGGGAGAATAACAACCTTGACACTGGGTTGTTTTAACCTATGTAAATCCAACAGATTGTCCACAAGATTGTGGAACTCTCCCGTCCCCTGCACACCCTTTATACTGTAGAAACAGTCAATATTTCTATACAATAGTAATATTCAGTTTCTTTCAGAAAAAAGAAGAAATTAATGAGAGAAGCTAATTCATGACACTATTATAATAAAACAGAATGATGGGGACCATCGGTTTTAATTGAATTTTAAATTAATTGTTACAGATATGAATTTCAATTCATTCATCATCCAGTCTTTGTAAACATAATAACATAAATGTATTCATTTTGAGGTTACATTCAATATTATAATACAAGGGCATACAAGGTACTCATCACACTTTCTATGTAATAGGCTTTTCACATGATATATCCAAAGAAAGTAATGATGAATATTTTCTCGACGCGTTTCGGGGTGTCCCCTTCTTCAGGAATTGATAGCCCTCTTCATTGCCGTTAATCTTTGTTTCGTCTATAGTGTATGATACAATGATCAGATTTTAGATTCTCACTGATAACTGTCATTTAACTCTTGGGAGAAATTTTTAATAATAATCACCTGGATGTTCAATGTGGAATATCCTAACTGGATTTATTGTCAATAGCAATATCAGCTCAATAATGGTTATACAACCTGTAGATGTGATAAAAAGACAATAGGGAAAGCTCAATTAAAAACGGGATCTTAATTCATGAAGGAAAATCTAGTCATGTAATATCTAAGAAAAAATATTACCTTTCGGTATTTCTGTAAGAAGCTACTACATCCATGGAATGGGTCGCTGTGGTATGTAGAGAGTCCTCAGGTACGGAGGTAGTGCAGTAAAGGGCGATTTCTCAACTCGTGTCTGTAAAGACGCGATCTTGTATACTATATAAGATATAAGAAAACAATTGGATGGGATAATTGTGTAGCGAGTATTCTGTGAAGGCCTCTAGGCTCATGGTATGCAATTGGGGAGCTGTTTACAAAGGATTCTCTTACCTCCTTCCTGAGAAGATGGCCGGTGCTGTAGCTCGAACCGTTCTACGCGGTTTTTCACTAAAGATGGCCACTATTTACATTATGACGTCATCACGTCGAAGCGTGACGACGTCACAATGTTTAGAACGTCAACGTGTGACGGAAAAACAGACGTCATACGGGCATATTTTAGAAAACAATGTGTGATTAACCAATAGTATATAGGTGTATATCTATACCGGTGCAGGGAGTTTGAGTCAAATGAAATAAAGATGAAAAGAGTCGGAAGATCAATGTGAGGAGTGTCTCATGTAACTTCTGGGATATCTATTGTTTACCACGGACAAAAATTAATCGAATATTGAACATCCGTGTGTTTACTATTTCAAGAGAAGTATGCTCACATTCTATGGTCTGTAACTTAATACATCCTATGTCAGTAAAAAATCATCCTAAGTGAACTGAACAAATTCAAAAATGTATTTAACAGCAATTGATATTGTATCCACACTGGGTTTCTGATTGGGTCAGGGGAAACAGTATTTAGTTACAAAAATGAGGCTAAACTGTAATCTTCGTTCATCCCATTGGGAGCTAGACTGTTTAGTCTCTCTATCCAGAAGATTTCCCTCTGGTTCATACGTCTGGCATGATTGCCACCTCTTGGGGCTCTGTTCACAATTTCCAAAATCACAACCTTTAGTTGAGAAATATTATGTTTCTTTATGGAAAAATGTCTTGCTACAGGTGAGTTAACACTGTTGGTACGTATGTTACTTTTATGTTCATTCCAGCGCTCCTTGGCTTTCCTTTGTGTCAGATGGAAGACCCAGCAATCATCATGGGTAACTAGCCCATTGGGAGCAGACGTGCAGTGCACACCACCCACAAAATGATCACTAACCCACGATTCACTAGACCCACTCTCAATTATCGCACAAAGATATCACATCTAATAGTGCTCACCCTAGAACTGCTAGGGTGCATAGAAAAAGTGCAGCTGAGGAAAGGTGTGGAATTTAGGAATCAGAGTATGGAGGTTTAGGAGAGACCGAGCATGGTAGAGTGGCAAGGAGGTGACGAGGGTAAGGAAAGAGAAGAGGGGCAGGGAGATTCTACAAAGGAGAAGGGGAGAAATGTGAGGAGAAAGAGTGCAGAGAGGAGAGGAATACGTCCCTTCTCCCTTGGAGGAGAAACCTTCTCCTGAGGCCAGGGTGGTGTGGTCACAGTCCAATAATCCCCCTAGGGGTGGTGCCCTGTGGGAGGATCACAGGGGGTGGAAAAACCCTCATGAGATGAGGAATGACACCGTAAGAGAGAGACAGTATATTTCTACCACTGTCCAGCTACCTCAGCCGCTTATCATCTCCAGCCTCTTACACTCTCCAAAATTCTGGAATCCCCATACTTCTATGTATGCAAGCAAATTAGAAGTGTGTCCTCCCTTTAATCATACTGAGATGAAGTAGAACAGTCATGACATCCTGAAGAATAGTACTGAAACAAAGAAGATGCGCGGAGTGCAGAGGAGCACCCCCGCGGCACCGCAGTAAGCAGGCCGACTCTTTCAATCTAGCTGAACCTGGTGATCGAAGAAAAAGGAAAGAAGGACTTCCGACGAAAACTAGTCCTCCCTGGCGGAGCCACTAGGAAAGGCACTGTGTCTGCCATGCACAGGAAGAAAGCTGGGACAACCAGGAAAAAGCAGAGAGCTCCGGAGCCAGCCCTGAGATGCAGGAAGGGATGGCAGGTTGGCAGACGCAGGAGACAGGTCGTCCTGAGACTATGGAAGTGAAATGGCTTCCTGAAGAACGATTGGTGCTGAGGAGCCACAGCAGACCAAACAAAGCCTTCCCGAGCGGCTAACGAATAACGCTGGGAGAGGACAGACGCCCTAGCAAACTGAGAGAACAGGTATGTGATGGGGCAGGGAAATGCTGGGAGCCCGAGAAAGTGGTGGCAGGCAGAGGAAGGGAAAAATATCCTGAACCTAGTGTCTGGGACCCTGAAAAGCTGAGAAAGTCCTGGCAAGCAGAAAAGGGGGTGAAATATCCTGAACCCTGGGTCTGGGACTCTGACAAGCAGATGAAGTGGTGGCAAGCCGAAAAGAGGAAGAAATGCCCCAAACCTAGGGTATGGGACCGCTAATAACGAGAGGTGGTGGCAAGTGAAGAAGGGTGCGGAAAAGCCTGACCTGATGGTCTGGGACCCTGAAAGTAAAATTAAATAAACGTTTGTATCTATGATCATGCATGGTAGCAATTGGTAGGAGAGTAAACCAAGCCTACCGAGAAAGAGAAGTGATGAAGACAGGCGAGTCCGGGACTCACACCCGTAAGAATAATACATCAGTTGCTCATCTTCATAGTCAGAGTACCTGGGAGAAAGGTGAACCAGGTTGGCTGTGCAATAGGAAGAACTTGCAGGAGAGAACACCAAGTCTACCTAGAAGGAGAATTGTTGAAGCCAAACGAGTCTGGGACTCACATCCACATAAGAAGGACAGTTGTTACTCCTCTTCTTTGTCACAGTACCAGGGAGAAGAGTGAAACCGGTTGGCTGTGCAAAAGGAAGAGAAGCCTGTGGAAGTGAGACAGCTCCTGGGATTGTGAACATTGTGGCAAAGCTGAGAGAAGGGAGATATTCTCTTATCACTTTAAGGACGTAGAAAAGGAACCAAGGGAATGAAGGCATGTCCTCTTGGAACTTGTGAACAATGTGAGAAGTCAAGAGAAGGGAGACATTCTCTTGACCACTGTGGAACTTTGTTTTTGCACCCTTTGGAACTTTGTGTTTGGAATTATGAAAATAACTGTGAAAGATTTGCTAAGAAGACAACCCGTTTGCACTTTTTTTTGAGTTGTTACTGTGAGAGCTAGAGTTCAGTTTTTTACACAACAGTGGACACACACACCTATTTCGTCTGATATGCTTGTATGCATGCCTGATGTAGCCCCCCACACCATGAGGACGAGGCTTTGCCAGTCTGTATACACAGACTCCTATTTTGTCTCATATGCTTGTATGCATGCCTGATGTATCCCACGGTACCATGAGGCGAGGCTTTGCCAGTCTGTATTCACATACCTATTTTGTCTGATATGCTTGTATGCATGCCTGATGTAGCCTCCGTACCATGAGGCGAGACTTTGCCAGTCTGTAAACACACACCTATTTTGTCTCATATGCTTGTATGCATGCCTGATGTAGACCCTGCACCATGAGGTGAATCTTTGCCAGTCTGCTCACACACTCCATTTCATTCTGTAACCAATATGCATGGTCTTGCACTTCATTGAAAGTGCTTGCACTTTCTGTAACTAGCACCTAGATGCTCAAGGGTTTTGTGCACTGAAATAAATGTAAAAAATAAATAAATATTTGTTTTCACACCCTGGATGACCAGTTTTTATTTAAGCAGGGAAACCCCTCATAGCGTTTGGGCTACTGACGCCTTTCCCCCAACTCTATTTTGGCTTTAAATAAAGGTCTGTAGCACCAGAAATGCATCCATTGTGTTGATCTCTCACTACTGCACCCATACAATACTCACAATCTCTGGGACCTTTTCAATCTGGCTTCCGACATCTGCATTCTACCAAGACAGCTCTCCTCAATGTCAGCATCTTCATCTCTTCCGCTCGGCATGCACACCTTTCATCTATTCTTATTCTTCTCGAACTCTCTGCTGCCTTCGATACTGTCGACCATTTTGGCCTTCTCTCTAGATTATCTCTCCTTGGCATCAGAGAAAAGGCCTTCGCTTGGTTTGCTTCATACCTTGCCCCAGACACATTCAGGTGTCCTGAAACAACAGCCTTACCTCCCCACTCACCTCCTTTACTGTTGGAGTTCCCCAAGGGTCTATAATTGGTCCAGTTCACTCTCTATACTTCAGGTCTTGGCCCTGATCTCCTCTTATGGCTTCTCTTATCAACTCTTCGCAGATGACACTCAGATCTTCTCTTTTTACTCCTTATCCGATGCGCTGTCGTCAAAAATGTCAAATTGTCTCTCCGACATCAAATATTGGATGGCGTCTCACTCACGCATGTTCAACTCCACTAAGACTGAAGTTCTCTACTTTACAGCCAAGCAGGCTATCTCTTCCTCTCCCCCTCTTCTCTTCTCTCCTGACTACCTTCCTTATTCTGATTCTGCTCGTAACCTTGGTTACGGCCTTGACACTTGACATAACTTCTCCATCTTCATCACCAAATGTGCCACTGTATCCAGACTCAAACCTCTCAATATCAGAAAAATCGGTAATCTTTTTCCTTTCCATACTGCTATACAGCTAATATCATCATTAGTCCTTTCTAAATCAGACTACTGTTCCACTCTCCTCTATGGCCTTCCCAACTATGCTTTTTCACCTATGGACAAAGTCCTCATCTTCGTCATCTGTACACTTTTCAACCTTTATTTCTTTACCTCTACCTCCTCTGCCCGTTTCTAGATTGGCTGGCTATCTGTACAAAGGGCTAAGTATAAACTTCTTCTCATCATCTTCAAAACTATCCATGGACTTGCCCCATGCTACCTATCTTCTCTTCTCACTCCCTACTGTCCTCCTCACTCGTTAAGATCATCCTCAACTCACCTCCTTTCCACCACTGAGGCCTCTGCGTTCTTGCTCGTTTCCGCTCTCTCTCTCTCTCTCCTTGCTCCCCTACTCTGGAATACTCTTCCTCTCCATACTATTCCAACGATACCACTATTTAAATACATCCTCAAATCCCTCCTTCTTTATGAAGAACCTGTTTCCTAGCCCTCTACACTAATGTATCACCCTGTTTTCCTCTCCCCTACCCTTCACAGACAACCCTACTGTACTTTTCCATCACCTCTCAACCCTTAGGTTAGCACTTCCTCCACCATCCCGTTCCTACGTTATTCTGTCCTGGCCTCATCCCTGGTTTATGTTTCCACCTTCCCATGCAACATCTGGTCTTCAAGTCACTCACTCTGCTGAAAAGGACCAATGTCTGTTATCAATGTTACATTTTGTAAGTGCTTTTGTGCAAAAAATGCATTGCTTTCCCTGTGATTTTTATACATAAATAAATAAACAAACATTCTCTGGGCAATTCTGGTTGCAATGGTGTAATCACCTGCCTTTTAATGCCAATACTTGCTGATGTTAGTTCCAGGGAATAGCATGGCAATGCCTGGTCAATAATAACAAACCTAGCAAATGAGCAACAGAGCATATGATGGCAGTGCATGGCAAAGGCCTACCCAGTGCCTATGCAAAAGCCAAAACTGTTGGCTTTACCAATGCTTGTTTCATTATCATCAAACACAATTATGTGCAATCACTTTATAGTGCAACTTTCAGGCGCACACACGAGCACTTTATTACACTTAGCAAAGTTTCTATTTCAATGTACCTTGGTGCTAACAGTGTGTGTGTTAAACCAAAAAATGCAGAGTGTTTGCTGGCAGCAATAAGTAAAAGATGCAGACATCCGAGCCTCCTCCAGGTTAAGTAATTAAAAGATCTGACACAAGAGGCCAGGGGGACACGCCTCATTCAGACAACGCTCATTTAAACATGCCTGGGCTGCGCTTTAAGGTACAGACAGGAGGCGGCCGAGTGACTTCTGCCTTCAAAGAAGTCCTTAAATGAACCGTTTCAGAAGCTGCGCGGGGTCTACACCTTTCTTAAAAAGAAGGCATTCAGTCGCGAGAGGCTATTGGACCGTTCACCGGCCAGTTTTGATAGAAAGAGTGGCAGTGCGACTCGCTCCGACCTCCACAGTGCATAAAACCCCTTGGAATAACCCAAACACCACACCAGTTGCCAAAGCTTTTTCTGGGGGACTCTCCTCGAAATCCACTCCTACAGGTTATGGGCTGGGCTGGGAACCAAAAGAGGCCCTTTGAAATCGTTTTAAAAGTTGTCCCAAATTACACATTTTCAGCAATCCCAAACCTTTTCCTATGGGGAAATTTGGAAATACCACACAAAAGAGGCCCACAGTGCAGAGGCCTATGGAAACCTCCAGAGTTTCCTATAGGGCAGTCTGTATTACCCAAATTGACCTTTTACAACTGACCTTTTGTCCTAATTGACCTCATTATAGTGGTCCTAATTGACATTCTGCACAATTGAACTTTATATTATTTAAGTTATTTTATAAATGTATTGGGTTGGTTTTGGATTATAAATAATATAAGGGGTTCGGGTGGTGGGTTGCGTTTTTATTTGGATTGGGTGGGAGGGTCGCAGGGGGTTTCCCCCGCATATTTGTCTTAATTGACCTTTTAAATTAGGTCCATTCTCCCAAGGTCAATTGTGAAAAGGTCAATTAGTATACGTCCGGGCAGTCCACCGCTGTGCTGTTTCACACTGAGGATTCACTGCCTGCATGCAGCGATATCGCAGCCACGCGTCAAGCCAGAAGCAAGACCGCAGTGGAGAGAAACAACCACAAAAATCCCCTGTTTTAACGCCATCACACACCAGCTCACACCTGCACTATCTCACACACTTCATCCTCTAGAGCAGGGCCTGCAACCTGTTGCTCTCCAGATGTTTTGGACTACATCTCCCATGATCCCTCACCCTTGACTAGGCTGGCTAGCGCTGATGGTAGTTTTTGTCTCAGAAGTAGGTCATCTAGGGTAATTCTCAAGTTACAGGATGGCACAGATTTTTACCCCAGGAATATAGCGCACTCACGATGCTTTCACTGCCAGCAGGATTGTGCGTTTGTCTGGCATGTGGATCTCTATAGTAAGAAAGCCATCTGCCTTATTTGGCTGCTTCCAGTGGGTCGACAAAGTGGACGGCTAACCCCCTGGACTATTAGACGATGGCCACAAGGTGGCATGCTCCAGTGGGCAGGGAACTGCCACGTGTATAACCAAGATGCTCGAACCGATGCTGCACGAAACATCAATCGCTGGCAGAGAAAAGGCAGGAGACTGGATATCTTCATCCCAGGAAGCAGGATTTGTGGTTGGAGAAAGAACTTTCATGAAAGCATTGATCCAGTAGATCTGTCAAGCGAATACTGACGTGGCTTCCTTCCCAGAGAAGAGCACTCGGGATCATGCACAGAAACAGGCTCTGTCCCATTGCAAAATGGCAGACACAACTGTTAAATCCCTGGGTCTGATTGCCAGTATGAGAAATCTGTATAACACCTGACATAAGGGCTATAATTAAGAGGAACCAATCTTTATACATAATCAAGCCTCACAGCTGCAGACACTGAACCGTTGCCCTACACAGGGTCAGGTTAATTAAATCAAGGCCAAGTAAAACTTGTAGTGGGTGTTTGGAGCAAGTTGGCGATTATGGAGAGAAATAGGAGGAGGCTGGTGGGAGGGAGGAAGGAGCAGAGGAGTGTGGGCATAAGAGGGAATAGTAGGCAGTGGCAGGAACGGAGAACAGAAAGTGCCTTGGGCAAAGTGGGCCCTCTTGGTCCTTCCTGCTCCCGAAAGCTACAGTCATTTGCGCTTTCCCCTTGTGCCCAAACTCCTCCTGATGTCTTCCTCTTTCCACCTACTTAAGTAATTTCTTCATAACCCCTAATGTCTTCCTCCTATCTCGTCCCAATGTCTTTGTCCATACACCTTCTTATGTAATCTCCTCCTATCCCCTAATGTCTTCCTTCTACCTCGTCCCAATGTCTTCGTCCTTACACTTTCTTATGTAATGTGCTACAAACCCCTAATGTCTTACTCCTTCCACCTTCTTATGTAATCTCCTTCTAACCCCTAATGTCTTCCTCCTACCTCCTCCCGATGCCTTCCTCCTTCCACCTTCTTATGTACTCTCCTACAGATGTACGTGAAAACAGCAGAAAAAAAATTAAAAGTAGAAAAGACTGAGGTTTTTTGGGCCGAATTTCCAAAATGTCTTTTGGCTTTATGCACTTTTTAAAAAAACTTGTTTATTTTTGGTCAGCGCACAGGAAAACATTGCATTACAACAATTCGGCATATGTTACATTTTAAGCCATTTTCAACATCCCCTAAGTTACCGCCCCCACCCTCTAATTCTGGCTGCCTTCTGGATCTTGGTCCTCTGCTGATTGAGCCAGGTCCCTGTCCTCTGCCCGTTGGGCATTCACCACCAAGCGTGGCTTAAATGTTAGCGCTGGGAAGCGCTGGTCATAGTCTATCATGGGCGACCAAATGTTTGTGAAGCGGTGAAGGTGGCCTCTGTTTGCCGCCATGGTCTTTTCCGCTATGAAGATGTCCCAAAGCTTCAACCACCACAGAATCATTGGGGGGCCTTCCGGGGATTTCCAAGTTCGAGATACTGTGATTTTCGCGGCCAAAAGCAGTTGCGTTATGAGGGCCGCCTGCTTGCCAGATCTCGGATATATGCCTGGGACCGGGATCCCCAGTAGGATTGGTTCTGGATCCAGTGGTAACGTGGACTGGGTGATGTCTGCTATGGTGGCGATACACTGGGACCAGAAGTTCGCCACTATCGGGCATGTCCACCACATGTGTAGGTAGGAGCCCGTCATGCCACATCGGCGCCAGCATAGCGAGTCCAGGGACTGATTGAAGTTGTGTAGTCGAAGCGGTGGGTAATACCATCTTAACAGGAGTTTATGCGCACATTCCCGGTTAGTAATGCAGAAAGAGGACGAATGAGTACGTGACCAGATGTCAGCCCAAGCTTGGTCTTGAATCGGGTGCCCTAGTCCTGTTTCCCACTGTGACATATACGATGCTTTAGCCGTAAGTAAATTTGTCTGCAATAGTTTGTATAGCGCTGAAATACGCCCTCGGCTCGGTAGATCTGCGGCTGTTAACTCGAGGGAATCTAGTTCTCGTGGGGCTGCCATGCGGGTCTGGGGATGCGAGCACCAATGTCTGATTTGGATATAAGAGAATCTGTCGGTCTCCAAAAGGCCAAAGGCGCTTTTACATTGGGCGAATGTCAATGGTTGAGTCCCTTCGAATAGCTGATTTAGGGAGTTGAGGCCCCCCGCGATCCAGTTTTTAAAGTTCGAGGGATGGATCCCGGGTGAGAAGGCTGGGTTGTGGAACACTGGGGCAGATGGGCTTAGGTCCCTCGGGATGCCTCTGGATTTGCGTGCCCAGTCCCATGCCTTTAGTGTCTGTTTGGTTGACGCTAACATGGATGGCCATGTCCGCCGCAGTGAGGCAGGCAGGTGTAAGAGAAAGTGGAGGGGGAGAGGCAATCGGGATTGTTCTATGTCTATCCACTTGGGGTGCCCTGATGCGATGGTCCAGGCTCGAGTGTGAGCTATCTGCGCCGCCATCTGGTATCTTTGGAGGTCAGGGACCCCGAGGCCTCCCTGGCTTGGGGTACACAGCATGGTTTTCTGTGGGATACGTGACTTTTTCCCCTTCCAAATGAAGTTGAAAATCTTCCTCTGAAGCTGCTGAAGCGGAGGGCAGGGGATTATGGTGGGGAGGGTCGAGAAGGCATAGAGGAATCGTGGTAAGAGGTTCATCTTACAGGCCGTAATGTGACCTATTAGCGATATTTCCTGTGAGAGCCAGTGATCCAGGTCTTTTTCAAAGGTCTTGAATAGAGTCGGGAAGTTTATCCGGTAGGTATCTCCGGGGCAGGCGGGGATCTGGACCCCGAGGTAGGGGATAGACTTTTCACTTAATGGGATCGAGCAATGGGATCTAAAGGACTCCTTGTCTCCCCGTTCTAGGCCTATTCCCAATGCTGCTGATATCACAAAATTGATGGAAAATCCCAAGACCCTCCCAAACCTGTGGATTTCTGCTAGGGCAGCCCTCAGTGACTGGGAGGTGTCTGTTATGGTCAGCATCACGTCGTCCGCGTATAGCGCGATCTTATGTTTGGAAGGGCCTACTTGGAGGCCTTTAATTCTGGCGCTGAGGCGGATTCGTTGGGCTAGGGGTTCCATTACTAGGGCGAAGAGAAGGGGGGAGAGAGGACATCCCTGCCTGGTGCCGCATGTTAGGGGGATTGGGGTGGATAGTAGGCCGTTCACCCAGAGGAGGGTATACAGCGCTTGGTAATTCGCTAAGACGAGCTTCAAGAAGGAGGGTCCAAAATGGAAGGATTCCAGGGTGCGACGGAGGAACTACCAGTCTACTTTATCAAAGGCCTTGGTCACATCCAAAGCCAGCAGGGCTAGCTTTCGCGATTCTTGCTTAGCTATCTCAATCAGATTGAGGACCCTACGTGTGTTATCTGTGGTGGCTCTATTCGTTATAAATCCTGTCTGGTCTGGATCTATAATGTCCGGGAGTACTTTCGCTAGTCGGTTTGCCAAGACCTTCGAATAAATGTTCGCATCTAGGTTTAATAGAGAGATGGGTCTGTATGCAGCGATATCTCTGGGGTCTTTTCCTGGTTTGAGAGCTATAACTGTGATTGATTCCTGCATCAACGGGGTAATAGATCCTGAGATGGCAAAGGAATTAAAGAGCGCCGTCATGGGGGCCAGTAGCTGGGGCCAAAAGAGTTTGAAAAATCGAGGCGAGAACCCATCTGGTCCCGGAGCTCTTGATTTCAGGCTTTTAATGGCCGCGTCGACTTCCTCCCTGGCAATCGGGGCTTCCAGCTCTTCCCTTCTTGTGGCTGTGATGTTAGGTAAGGCGGCCTCCTGCAAGTAGATATGCTGTTCTTCAGTGGATCTCAGGGTTGCCGACATTGTATCTGCAAGGTGGGCCTCTGCGATCCGCAGTTTATCACAATCAGCGAACTGCACTGTACCCTGGGGGTCGCGCAGGCCTATAATTGTGTTCCTCTTCTTGACTACCGCTAATTTTTCCACCAGGAATTTATTTGCTTTATTACCTCTGGCGTAGTAGCTTTGTTTTGTTTTGGCTAGAATTTGGGCTGTATCCTCTACATAGTGGGCCTCCAACTTCTTCCGGGCTGCCTGCAAGGCTCGGTAGGTTCTCGGGGACCAGTTTCTGGCTTTACATACTGTCTCTGCCTCCTGCACCTTGCCCTCCAGGTTGCGGCGGATCTGTTGTTTTTGTTTGTGGTAGGCTGCTCCTCGGGAGATTAACACCACTCTCACCACCGCCTTCATTGCGTCCCATGTGTTCGCTGGAGAGGTATCTTCATTCTTATTTTCTTCAAAGAACTCTTTTATTGCTTTAGCCACCACGTCTCTTGTTGACATATCTCCTAGGATCAGGTCATAAAGGGACCATATGCGTCATGGGGCCGGGTGAGTGTCATGGGCTCTGAGCGTTAAGGTTATTGGGGCGTGATCTGAAAGGATTCTAGGCCCGATGAGGACTTCATCTGTAAATGCTAAGACCTGCGGGGAGGCCAGGAGGAGGTTGATGCGTGAATAAGTTCTATGTACGTAAGAGTAGAACGAGTAGTCCCGAACCTCAGGATGGAGGACTCTCCAGGTATCCACTACGTCCAGAGTTCTAAATAGTTTGAGTAACGCTGTCGCCGAGCCGAAGTCTCTACGAGCAGGAGGATGTGACCTGTCTATCAATGGGTCAGGAACTCCGTTAAAATCTCCTCTGATGATAGTTTGGCCCTCAGCAAATGGTGGGAGGGCATTTTCTACGGCTGAATAGAATTCCTCTTGCTCCTCATTAGGAGTGTACACCGAGATCAACGTGTAAAGTTGGCTGAAGATTCAGCATTTTACCGCTACAAAGCGGCCATCTGGGCAACGCAAGGAATCCAGGATTTGCGGTCTGAGGCCCTTGGCAAACAGGATCGCTGTACCACCCTTTTAGTTCCATTCGACGCCAGAAACTGTAGCGGAAATTGCTGATCACAGAGCCGGGTGAAACAGGCCGGGGTCAGATGTGTCTCCTGGAGGAAGACTATGGAGGCCTTGTCATTCTGTAAACGCCTCAGTATTGCTTTCCTCTTCTGCCGGGCGTTGAGACCCCTGACATTCATTGTCAAGAATTTCAGTTTCTGGTGTGGAGGGGGAGACTCCTGGCCATCCTCTGGTGGGGGGAACTGATCTGAGCGGGGAGGATGGAGGTTCTCAGCCATCATCAAGGGGCTTAGATTCGGCGTGGTTTTCCTGCGGCTGGGTTTTATATTTCCTCCAACGGGAGGGTAAACCTTTAGTTGAGTGGAGGGCGAATTCTTCAATGCGGTCCTTCCCACGGCTAACTGGGCCATAACTGGCCTCCCAGCCAACGGGGCTAGGATCAAACCACATGGTTGGGTTCGTCTCCAAGGGTGGGTTGATGACATACTCCTTGGAGTGGGGTATGGGCCGCTCGGGACCTGCGGCATCACTGGATTCTTCTTTAGTTATCAGATTGGTCATTTCGTGGGCGTCAGTCATGGCAGGATCATTTTACCTCCGGCATCTCTGTGCTTTAGACCAGGGCTGCTGCCGCTTTCTCTGGGGCAGCTGCTCCGACTCTCCTGGGGGACAGAGTGGACTATGGGCGGGCGAGGCTTCCGGAGAGTTTGGGTGTAGGATGGACTCTGCGTCCTCTAGATGGTTTATTTTGCGCTGGGTTCCCTGGAACGTGAATTGAAGTGTGGAAGGGAACAGCCATCTGTAGCGTATCTGTTGGTTCTGCAGGTATAGGGTTAGGGGTTTAAGGGCTCTTCTTTTCTTTAGGGTCATCAGAGAGAGGTCTTGGAATATCTTGAGCTGGGTACTCATGAATGAGAATTCGTCCTTGGTGCGGCTTATAGCCGAGAAGGCTTCTTTAGTGGCGTAGAAATGGACCCTGGTAATTACATCCGGGGCAGCGTCCGAGTCTACTCCTCGTCTTGGGCGCAGCCTATGAGTGCGGTCCAGGATCAGTTGGGATTTGTCCATGTTTGGGAGGAGCGCTTGGAAGAAATTGCCTATATATTCTGGCAGCTCTTTGTCTTGGATCGTTGATGGGACCCCTCGAATACGCAGGTTATTTCTTTGAGCCCTGTTTTCTAGGTCCTCCTGCTGAAACTCGAGCACTTCATTCCTATTCTGTAACGCTTGGATCTCACGTCTCATATCTATTAGTGTGGCGTCGTGACTCTGGGTCAGATCCTCAACTTCACCCAGCCTTTGCTCCGCCTCTGTGAGTCGTTGATCTGTCTGTTCCATTTGTGTGGACAGCTCTGTCATGCAGGATCGAAACTCCGCTTTGATGTCCCGCATGAAGGCCTGGATGTCTTCCTTACTGGCCAGTTTTCCCTGTTCCTCGGGGGCCTTCTGTGGGATTAATTTCGGGGAGGGGTCCGATTTCTTTGTCTTGTCCGCTGCTAGCAGCATGGGAGAGATGTCCGAGGATCTGGTTGCTTTAGCCAGCTTCGCCATCCTGCGTTGCTGACGACTCCGAACTTTCTGGGACTATTATGCTTAAATTGAAAAGGTTAGCTAGGCTCTAAGGATCTCCTTATTTGGCAGAAGCTCCCCGGTTGTCAGGTGACGATAGGCTGTGGTCCCAAGGAGGATTCGGAGTGCTGATCACTAGGCCTCAGGCGCGATGGAGAGGAGGAGGCCGAGTCTCTGATGAAGCCACTTGGGATCCGATGATGGCAGGGGGGGGGATCACTCCTGCCGTGGAGCTGGAGACCCGGTACACCCAGGGGATAGTGGAGACCAATGGGCACGGGGGCAGGGAACTTAATCCCAGGCTCTTGTAGTGCTGGTGTTGAAGTTGTGCTGGGGTCTCTGTGTCGCCAGCGCGGTACCTTGGGGTAGCAGGGTAATGTCAGAAATCCGGGAGTCTCTTGCCGGGCTCCCAGGAGGTGCTGCTGCTGGTGGTAGGCCTCAGGCTGTGCTTAACTAGGGGAGAGTGGGCCGGGGCGCCCCTGGAAGTTGGGGGGGGCCTAAGAGGTGCACAGCAACGGTAGAGCCGTCAGACCCTCTGAGTAGCAGCGGGTCGCCAGTACCACCCAGGGCCTCGCTGCAGCGTGCTCACCTTTTCCAAGCCTGAAAGACCTCGGCCGCCGCCATCGGATGCCTCTGGGGAGCCGGATTGCAGCAGGCTATTGGAGGCTCCCTCGTCCGTCTCCGGTGGGCGATGTTAAGCCCAGGCTCGGGAGCTCCCGCTCGACCGGCACCTCGGGCACGGAGCTCGTCACCTCCCCGTAGAAGTCTCTCCCGAGGATTGGGAGAGGGGAGAGGGGGAGGGGAAGGCCGTCCGCCGCCCGAAGTAGTTCCTGCACGACTCAGCCAATGAGCCTGCTGGTCTCCCCTGTTACGCCGCTGGTGCCGTCAGCTTTCCCGAGGCTCCACATCTGAATCTGAGTCTGGGCGGGAGGGGCTCCCCTCCTCTCGCTTCTCGTCTGGACGAGCGCTTCATCCCGTCCGCCATCTTGGAAGCGCTGGGCCAAGTCTGGGCTCGCGTGAGGTACCAGGCGATTTCAAGGCCAACCAGAGGGTTAGCGGAGCCTTACTGGCCAGCAGCAGGTGCCCCCGGTCTTCCGGTTGCCATAAATCTGACCGCTGTATTGATCCGGACGGAGGCCATCAGGAAGCCGCCGCATCGCTGGCGCTCCTGGCCACGCCCACGGCTTTATGCACTTTAAAACAAGAATAATGTGGGGGAGATGCCCCCCCCACCACCCCCTACCCTATGTTATACCCTTACACCACCCCTTAGCTATTTTTCAATAAAAATGTGCGAAGATTTTTAAAACATTTGGCCAAAAATACTGATTTGTACCTGTACCAAGTTTTCTGATTCGTTTTTTTATACAGATATCAACACCTCCTATCTCCACCTAACCCCTAATGTCATCCTCCTATCTCCTCCCAATGTTTTCCTCCTTCCACTTTCTTATATAATCTCCTCCTAACCCCTAATGTCTTCCTCCTCCCGTTGTCTTCCTTCTTCCACCTTCTTATGTAATCTCCTCCTAACCCCTAATTTCTTCCTCCTCCCTCCTCCCGATGTCTTCCTCCTTCCACCTTCATATGCAATCTCCTCCTAACCCCTAATGTCTTCCTCCTACCCTGTCGTGATATCTTCCTCCTTCCACTTTCTTATGTAATCTCTTCCTAACCCCTAATGTATTCCTGTCTTCCTCCTTCCACCTTATGTAATCTCTGAACCCCTAATGTCTTCCTCATACCAGCTCCTGATGTCATCCTCCTTACATCTTCATGTGTAATCTACTCCTAACACCTAATGTCTTCCTCCTACCTCGTCGGGATATCTTCCTATCTTCCTCCTTCTTCTCCTCCTAACCCCTGTCTTTCTCCTACCTCCTCCTGATGTCTTCCACTTTCTTATCTAATCTTCTCCTAACCCCTAATGTATTCCTGTCTTCCTCCTTCCACCTTATGTAATCTCTGAACCCCTAATGTCTTCCTCATACCAGCTCCTGATGTCATCCTCCTTACATGTTCATGTGTAATCTACTCCTAACCCCTAATGTCTTCCTCCTACCTCGTCGGGATATCTTCCTATCTTCCTCCTTCTTCTCCTCCTAACCCCTGTCTTCCTCCTACCTCCTCCTGATGTCTTCCACTTTATGTAATCTTCTCCTAACCCCTAATGTCTTCCTTCTACCTCCTGTCTTCCTCCTTCCACCTTATGTAATCTCCTAACCCCTAATGCTTTCCTCATACCAGCTCCTGATGTCTTCCTCCTAACACCTGCTTGTGTAATCTCCTCCTAACCCCGAATGTCTTCCTCCGACCTCATCTAGATGTCTACCTTTTACCACCTCTTGATACCTCTCACTAATTACTTCCTGATGTTTTGCTCCTATCACCACATGGTGTAAAATCCCTCCCAGTTGTCTCCAGCCTCGGGCGCTCTCTCATGTCTCTCTTCCAAACATAGTCATAGCTTTCTCCAAAGGTAAAGTCTATTTGCAAGGACGAAGGGTAACAGTGCAAAAAATGTGTACTATTTGCCAGGACAAAAGGTAAATAGTGCAGAATGTGTACTATTTACAAGGACGAAGGGTAAATAGTACAGAATTTCCACAATTTGCAAGGATGATGGGTGAATATTGCAGAATTTCAACTAGAGTCTATTCGTAAGGACGAAGGGCAAATAGTGCAGAATTTCTATTTGCAAGGACGATGGGAAAGAGGGTAAATCGTGCAGAATTTCTACTACTTGCAAGGATGATGGGATGAAGGGTAAATAGTGCAGAAGTTCTACTATTTGATAACAGTCCTCAAATGTCAAAAGACTCATGTTGTTTATTGATCCATAAGACATTTTGGGATGAATTATGTTTACAAAATCTAAAGAGCCTGACCGGAATAATCCTTCTTGAGGGGATTAATTTAAAAAATGGTAACAGTCCCCCAAATTAACCTTTTTGATGGAACTAAAGACTTGTTGTTGGGCATCCCAGAGACTTGCATGATTCCCTTATTTACTCTAATGGCCTTATGTTCTGTATTTGGCTAATTGAATCTATTATGGGATCTATCAATAGTCGAGTACCAAAACAACTTCTTTGTAAGATAAATGCACATAGCCACTTTACCTTTCCAAGCACTTTAGATAAGACTTCTTTAAGACATCTAAAGGAACCTTTACTATATGTTCACTATCTCAGAGTGTCTAATAATTTAATGAAACCTTTTAACTGCAGACAAATGGTTCTAACATCAAAACAAATATACTTATCCTGGACAAATTACCAGTATGAGAGATGTATTATAACAAGAGCAAGATTTAATGGTCTTTCTTTAAGATCTCATGTCCTGTCTCTTCCTTCTATGATGATCTTAGCGCATTCCTTTCCGCCCTCCTACCTTTAACTCTGCTCTTTATTCTGGGCGACTTCAACCTGCACCTCTCTTTATCTCATTTTGCTGTGCTTCTGCTATGTATTCTTGACTCCTTTGATCTAGTACAAATTTCTACTCCCCCTTCCATATTCCCTGTTTCTCACTGGACTTAATCTTTTCCATCTTTCCCATTTCATCCTCAATCTCGGCTATATCTCTTTATTCCTCAGACCATTCTCTTATTTCCTTCTTCCTCCTTCTCCTCTCACCCCCCTCTTTCTACCACCTTTTTTCAAACTGGACTATTGCAACATCGTGCATTCCAAGTCTCCAACTTTTCTTCTGCACTTGCACCTATTCCTCCCTCTACTGATACGTTAGCCTCTCTTTATACAGATGCTCCCTCAGTTCTCCATTCTTCTAGCCATGTGGATATTCTTGACCTTCGTTATCCTCTTCCTTCTTTTGCTCCCTCTCACAAACCTTCACAGCCCTGGATGGCCCCTTTCCTTTACACCTCCCTCTGTACCTTGCGTTAAGCTAAGCAAAGCGGAGCTGGTGTAAATCAAGGACGATTTCTGATCTGGATCACGTATCGATTATTCATTCTTCCTATGATTTTCTGTTCCTTTCTGCCAAGCAGAATTACTTTAATACCCTCTTTACCTCTCTTTCCCCCTATTCAAGCTGTCTATTGCAGAACCTAAATCATATCCTCTCCCCTTCTCCTTCTGGCCACGCTGCTATCCCCTCTCTCTCTCTGATTATGACTTTGCTATTTTCCTTCTAAAATCTCTCTTGTCTGCTCCTCTATTTCCCCCTCACCTTCTTTACCTTCTCTATTACCTTCTTTCTCGCTTTTTTCCCTCAATGTCTTCCTTCCTCCTCTTTCTGAGTCTGATATCTCTTTCTTGCTACGGCCCATCCCCCCACCACTCCTAGCAATCCTCTCCACTCTTTTTTAATCCCTTCAGTTTACCCTACTCTCCATCCCTATCTTGTCGCTCTGTTTAACTCCTCGCTTTGTACCTCTACTTTTACTTCTTTTAAATATGCTTCTATTCTTCCTACTTTTAAAAAAACACCTCTCCCCTATAATGTTTGCTCTTTCTCATTTATTCCTTTTATTTCTAAACTACTTGAACGTATTGTATACTCTCAGGCCTTTTGTGACTCAGAATTCACCTATTCCTCCTTTCCAATCTGGCTATCGTGCATGCCGCTCAACTAGAACTGCCCCTCCTGCTGTCTCTCTCTTCTATCTTCTTGTTATTCTAAGCAATCCTCCCATTTAGTTCTTATTGTATTTGACACGGTCGATTATTCAATTCTTCTTTCCTCTGTTTTCCAATGTGGCTTTCGTGATTCTGTTCCCAACTGGATCCCCTTCTAGCCTTCTAATCATACTTTTTCCATCTCCGTGGCTGGTCGCTACTCTCCTCTTTTCCCTCTCTCTCGCGGTGTGCCTCAAGGTTCTGTCTTAGGTCCTATATTTATTTCTCTCTACACTAAGCCTCTTGCTCCTGTTAATGCTTCTGTTGGGGTGGTCAAGAAAGGTCCCAATGACGAAGAGGTCTTCACGTTGCGTGTGCCATATTTGTGACTGGGGGTGCGGCAAAATGAGCGTGATGTTGCAATTTCATATGTATCCAGTGTAGTTAAATGTGAATGAGATGTGTTACTTCAAGTGTTACTTTGTGTTCAAGATTGATACATCTTAGATTTGCATGCACATATAAAGACAAATGCCACAACCGCCAAATAAAATCTAAAACACGATCCAGATATGGCTTGTGATGAAGTGCCTAGAGGCTGGGCGGTGAAGAGTTTCATAATGCGCATGCAAGGAAGGGAACTGGTCATGGAAAACCTACTATAAAGAAGAGACAATATTTATTAAACCTGCATGCATATTGAAATACATACATAGGGAATTTATAAATCTACATGTAGTGTGTTCTCTTTATAAATCTATTAAAACTCTGCGGCCATGTTTAGGCAGGATGAAATTTGAGCATTTGGGAACAACTAGCTTTGCAGGATTTGAGGCAGGAGGAGTAGTAATGATTAACCAAGCATATGGTCAGCCGACAAACCAGCCAGACGGTTTATGACATAGTAGTTTTGCAGAAAGCAGATGTAATCTCTTTTAAGTGCATGAGAGCTTGCAGAGGGGTCCGGCCATTTCTTTTGACCTACAATAAACATGGGCTGAGCTGACGCTCAAGGCCAGAGTGACCGATACTCAGGGGTTTGAATGTTTTCTCAGGATGTGCTGTGCGTGCTGAAATGGTAGTCATTTAGATCACAATGTTCCTGGACACCAGTAAAACCGGGGTGGATGAGATGGCTATTGATAGTTATTTAGCTAATTCCCGGACAATTGTACAATAAACTTGCTTTACGTACAAAATGTGCACTTGTTCCTTAAGCGGTGGGCCTATCTCGGGTTACGGTGATTAGGTGCCAATCCGTACACTTCTCATATCATCTCGACACTGACAACTCCCAGATTCTTCTATCCTTTTCTGCTTTCTCTTCTTTATTCTGCTCTTTTGGCCCGTCTGATCTCTATCAAATCCTAGATGTCCTCCCACGACTTTCACCTCAATTCGTCTCAGACTGAGGCTCTCTTCTTTCCTGCTTCTACTATACCTCCTTCTCTTCCCCCTTACTCTATTTTTTTCCCTCCTGCTTCTCTTCCTATCTCAAAGTCTGTTCGTGAACTGGGTGTTATCTTCAACACCTCTCTCTCATTCACTTCTCATATTTGTACCATCTCTTAGTCTTGCCGCTTTCAACTTTTTACTCTCCGCAAGGCCCATCATTTCTTACTTTTGATGCCTCTAAGCTCCTTACTGCTTCCTTACTTTTCTCATGCCTGTTCTACTGCTCTAGTCTTCTTCTCTGTCTCCCTGCCTGCTACCTTACCCATCTTCATTTAATCTATCATTCCTAAATTCGTGTTCTGTGTAATCTCTTCACGTGTGATTCTGTCTCCTCAGATTTATATTCATTACAGTGGCTGTTCTTGGAAGCAATTCTACTTAATAATTTTCTCAGTTTAGTTTTCAAATATCTTCACGGTTTAGCACCTGCTTATCTCGTTCTATTCACCTTCTTGCACTCTTCGGTTTCAGGCCCTCTTCAATTTAGCTTTGCCTCAAATGCATTGTACGTCTCATCTACTTACACCTAAGCACTGGAATGCTCTCTCTCTCTTTCCCTGCAGTCTCTATCTCCATTTCCTCTCTTAAAACCTCACCTTAAGGACCATTTTATTCCTCTTTGATCTGCTTATTTGGCATTTACATATTTATTGTACCATTTTGAATTCTTTGTACAGCACTTAGGTGTTAGGCGCCACATACATATCCTAAATACATTCTTGTTGCAGAAAAATATATGATTAGAAAGCCACCAAACCACACTGACTTGGATTTGGGTCTTCCAGTTAAAGTCACGGCCAAGTTGGGTGATTCATTTTGTGTCTTCTCCAAAGCGCTCTCTTTCCTGGGTATGCATGATGATAGGGAAAACGTACAATAATGACTGTTGCATACCTTGAGGAGTCAAAGGAAAACAGCCAAGTCAAATAAGCGCTCAGGCTGATAATGTTCTGCAACTTTGCAGGAAAGTATCTGCACACACACACACACAGACACAACCTTAACACCTGAATTTGTGGAGGTTTGAGAGACTCTGTGAATCTGGCCTTTCAAAACAACAGTAGGTCTATCGTCCCTTTAATCTAGCAGATGTTGAGTGAAAGATAACCATAATTTACTGCCAATGCCCCTTTCTTTATTCAATGGCATATTCTTTCTGGTATGGATGCACGACCAAGCATAGGTCTCTAAGAAATGTAAAGCTAGATGCACGCATAGAACGTAGGAGCCCAAAGTGTCTACTGGATCCTTTCCTTTCAAAATATGAAGTTTCAAGGCTCACACACAGTGGAAAGGATGAGTGGGGCATACAGAGGTGGGCAGACTATTGACTTTGAAAACTATTGTTACTATCGTGAATCGCTTGTACTTGCACCCATGTCTATTCCTCACCACTCAACGGTAAGATGACAATCTTAGAGGGCTGAGAGGGGGTAATGAGGAAATACAGCAGAAGTCTGAGAATATGATAGAATATCCACGCAGAGAGAGCAAACTAGGCATTCAACCAAGACTTCAGATGTGACTAATAGAGTTTAAAGAAAGTGGATATCTGCCCATGAGGCAACCTCTTTGAATAGCCCAAGAACAACGTCTTCAGTGTAGGTGACCAATCAGAGAGGGAGTCTGCAACCTTTGACACTCTAGATGGTTTGGTAAACTCCCATCAGACCCAGACAGAACAGCCAATGATGAGTTAATGGGAATCATTGACCAAAACGTCCGAAGAGCTGCAGGTTGCAGACCCCTGCATCAGCGTTTCATTCTAGAATGCAGTAAACACCCAAGCCTGCTTTCCAAACGAGAGGCCACCATATGTCAAAATAGCGTGTCAGAGGACCACACATCTTTTGTGCCTTTCAAGTGAAATGAAGGGCTCTCCATGTGTCAAGATGATCAAGGATACTTAATGAAATGTAAAAAATGCATTTTTAAACAATTTAAGGAGAAATATATGTTTGATTTGCAAGTTCAATAAGCCTTTAGGCACAAAAGAAGCTTAGATCATTCTCTCATGAAAAAACACAGTCAGTTATCTGGAAGAAAGGGCAATTTAATTTATTTAGCCCGCACATGAGGGTATGTATCCATGTCTTACAGCACAAGAGTTGTCATTTTTCTGATGCCATGGTGGAGTGGGACCTATTGCAGTAGCCCTTTTATGTCACTTCCATGTTCTTTTTGTAGAACAATTTAGCTTCTTCATTCATGTTGGCTCCTCCGGGCATAGATTAAGACTTGTAATGCAAGAAAAACTCGACCAGACATCCACTTTTTGTATTTTGCTATTCCAAGCAGACGGTTGTATAAATATTCTCTATATCTAAAAAAAGACATGCGAAAGAAAGTCATTTATAATGTAAATACTATTTTCATATTAGTATATTAAATGCATTTCCAAAACAAAAGGTGTATTTTAGCTAGACATCTGATACAATATATAAACAAATTATTAAGAAAGCTGCCAAGTCAAAAACATTGTGGCAAAGCAGTGTAGACCAATACAGTTCTTGAGCTATAAAATCCTGGAGTTTATCTACGGTGATATCAGAATGAAATAAGGAAACTGAAGCCATACGAACTATTGCGAATAGTGTTTCAACTGTCTCATGCCCGTCCTACAGAGCGGTGTGGGAGCTCAGCATGCCAAGTGTTCTGCAAAATGAGTGTTTGCCACTGAACCCTTCCCCTGGTGGTCGGCATAACGTACTATTAGCTTTGGCAGACTGGAGCTCTGGGAGACGGATTACCACTTACCAGGAAGATAGTTGCCCCATTCAGCTCGCTATGGCTAAGTGACTAAAATAGTGTACTCCTGTCATAGTTCAAAGGCCAAATGAGGATGATTTAGATCAAGTAAGAAAATATGTTGGTGCATTAACCACTCATTAATAGTGCTACCCAAAATACTAGAAAGAAGGAAATTACTGCATTTGAATCATTATGTCAGTGAAGCAATGACTGCACCGTTTGTTGGCATAATTATTAGAGTTAGGGGCACAATCTGAGCTTCAGGTTAAGTAAAAAAAAAATGTGTTACCTGATGGAAAGACACTTTTCATATTTCCTCCATATTATGTGCCTATATATATTGAGAGCAGAAACGTGATGACCCATCATTTAATGACACTGTTCTTATTTCACACAGAGCTCAGAATCAGACCCTTAGTGGATTATTTTTGCATGTTTTGAGACCACAGTAGATTGTTCGAGCCCTTGGAGCAAGTGTAACTCATATCAGATCTAAGGTACCTGTGCTCAACATACATTCGCCATTCCACGACCCACCCTATTTTGAAACAAAATAATTGGAGAATATCTATTAGAGTTTTTGTGCCTCAAATGGGTTTCCTATACTGTTCCAGAATTATAGCTCCTGTCTACTGTAAGCTTATTATAAAAAGGAACATGTATACCTTTTACAGTGATGTTGTCACATAACATCAGGTTCCTCTCCAGAGATCAAAGCTTCAGCATGCTTAAAGAAAAAAAAAACTATTTTTCAACATATTTACTTATGCAATTCACAAACGCCCAGGAAAAGTGGGATGACACTTGCCCCTTTAGGATAATGTTACCTTTGTAAGTCACCTCTTTTCTTATATATATTTTGTTTCTATTCCACAGGACCAACACAACCACACACAAAACAGCGTTTCACAGCTGCACCCATAAGGGTGTCACGACATAGACTTATGTTTATCTCAAGACCACCAGGGGCGTGAGAGGTGCAATGCCATGGAAATCCTGACACAGACTTAGACATTGAACTTGGAGGCCCGCCATCGTCAACCCCTCGCAGCTCCACACGAGAAAGGGGATGGGTGTTTAACCACTCTATACGCTTTCGGTGTACCACCAATCGGGAGGGGAAGATAGAACAGCTGCGGCTAGGGAAATCTGGCCAATAAGGGTAAAGGGAGGGAGATTTAAGCATTGAACAGGAAACAGGAGGTGTGGGTTGTCCGGTTGAGGTCAGAAGAGGAGAACGTGGTGGACCACGAGACCAGCATGCAGAAGGAAGGAGCAGCAGAGTCTGGGGGTGTTTATTGGAGAAAGGTGATGTACTGGCTTGGTGAGTGTAAGGGTACTGCAGTGTGAGTGTATGTGTTTGTGTGGCAGGTGAATAGAAGTTAGTGTAAGTAGGGATTGTGAATTGAATGGTACTCGGTGAAAGGAGTATGTTTGTGGAGTGGAAGGAGGACAGTAGTGAGAGGAGAGTAGTAGTAATGGAAGGAGAGTTGTGTTAGTCATGTTGGGAGGAATAGTAGTTACGTGGGAGGAGAAGTAATCTTGTGAGAGGAGAGTATTAGTCTTGTGGGATGAGTAGTAGTAGTGCGACCGGAGGAGTGGTAGTATTGTGACAGCAGGAGTAGTGTTAGGGTCAGAGGAGGTATAGTATGAAGGAAGACAGTGGTCGAAGTGAGCGGGAATGGTCGGGAGAGGTGTTCCATTACTTTTATGTTTTACTGTTAACCGCTCCACTACATTTTGCAACCATTTTCCCCATTCCCAGAATTTTTCTTTGTGAAGTTAAAGCACACTTCTCCATTTTTCCACCGGATATCAGTTACAGCTAAATTAAAATCTATTTCAACTCAATTGGCTGTCAACCAGCATGACTGCAACCCTTGAAAAATGTGTTGCACGTTGCTCCTTTCCCTTCAACTCTGCTCCCCCACCACCAGAGGCACAGCTCCACTACTTTTTTGGTGCACTTCTATCACTGGAGGAGGAACAGTGGGAGTAGCAGATAGCGGGAGGAGGAGAAGTTAACAGCAAAGGGCAGAGGAAGAAGGAAGGCCGAGTGAGACATCAAAGGGACTGAAGGTTGGTGTGCAGGACGTAAGAAGGGAAGGCAGATAAAGTTGAAGGGCAACGTTACCGTGAATGTGAATGTGAGTGGAAACAGGTGAATCTCACCAAGTAACTGTAAGGCACAATCCATAATTTTCCATTAGAATACTAACATCTGCCAAGAGTAGGGAAAGTTAGGAAGTACCTTAGGGAGTTAGACAGTCAGCACTTAGTTAAAACATTACTATTGAAGGCAGCTATTATATAGTAGGCGCTGCCATTCGATATGGAGGAAATCACACAGGAGATGAGGGGGTGGGGGAGGGGGGCGGCTCTAGCGTTACTTCCCAAAACTCTTCTGCAGCCGGTGCCTTCAATCAAACTACTGACCCATCTCTGTCCTCTGTCCTGAACAAGTGAACCATTGCTCAGATGAACAGTCTACATACCTTGGGGTGTTTTTGCAATACCTTTAAAACTTCTTGAACACTCAGAAAGTTATTAAGGCAATCAGTTACAACTCCCAACATCTAGGTGAGTGCTGGGAGCCTGACATACATTAATTAGAGTCTGTGGCTCAATGAATTAAAGCGCGGTCACATGTTTAAATCCCATCAGGTGTACCCAGCTCTTCATCCTATTGAAGTCAAGAGTCGGTGAACAAATGTTGGTTTTTCAATGTTAAGAGACCTGCCCTTGACAAAAGCACATGGTATGCTAGTATCGGGGTAGGGACGGATTCCTGACACTAATTTATGCAAGGGGGTAGGCCCGCACAACATTCACGCTGGCGCAGAGCCCCCTGAAAATGCACAAGTCACTTTGGGACTAAGGTGACGTGTGCATTTCCAAAAATCAGTCATCTCAAAAAGAAAGGACATTCTTTGTGCTACTTTTAGATGTACAATTGTATGAAAATCGGGTCCATGAGGTTTGAATAGGTTTGGACAGGGCAAGAATTGTAAATCAATGCCGAACATGGGCATGTTTTGTCTATTCACTGATGCATTGAAACTAAATCCTAGGGACACACAATTAGTGACATTATCTGGAACCATAACCAAATCATAATACTGTACCATTAGCACAAAGACTCCACAACTGTTGCCATCTCATGAATGCCAAACGATGTACCAGCATTTTCAAATTTCAGAAAATCCCTCGAGAGTTGCTTACTTCGACCCCTTATGTACTTCCTATAACAGATGACACATTGCATATTCTTATTTAAATAATATGTATAATATATGTGCAGTTTGTTTGTACGTGTAGTTTGTTTATACGTGAGTCCATGACACAATTACATACATTCATATTTAAAGTTTATACATCATTATCAGAGAAAGGTAAACAGTATACTTTACACTATTCACAATTTACTAGAAAATTAAATTACAACAAATACACAAATGAAAAAGGTGGGTTTTCACATGTTTATTTCTATTGACCTAATCTAAGTGCTCAGAAAAACTAAACAGGTACAGGTTTCTTTGAATTGCTCCGAATAGTCAATCACATCTTTGGAGCATGTAAAGGAACTTCCAGGTTATGTGCACTTTTACAAAGGAAAGGAGGACAGTTAAAAGTCAAACATGTGTACACCATGCTGCTGTATAATCCGAGGGGGATGGTCAGCATCGAAAAAATCATTTACCATGACTGCCTTCTAGAGACACACAGTTACCTACAAGATCTGCCAGAACCCACTCTCTGTCACAATGCTGCACAATTGGTATGTTCCCAAATTTCCTCTCCATAAAGGGCGGCCTGCCTACTTTGGCCTTTATATGCCTGTATTAGTGGCACCATACCACCATTCCCGTACTCATGTGAGTATTTGCTAAGACCACTTAACAGAGCTGGCATGCCTTACACTCCCAAGGTCATTGCCAAATCCCACTTGTTCTATTATTTGCTCTCCCAGAGATAGGTTGCAATACAAATGTTTTCTTTTTTAGTGAAGGCCAATGACGTTGTCTTGCTGGCGTTAATTGCCAAGCCACTCTCATTACAAAACTCCTGGAACTTCTGGAATTGTTTTTTTTTAACCCAGAGGGAATAAGGGATATATAAAGTAAAAATAATGTTGGGGCCAACATGCAGCCCTGGTGCACACCCTTTTCTACTCCAATGGGGCACTGGTTGCACCCCCCCTCCCCCAGACTCCATCCAACAACAGCCTAATCTAGTTGGTGTAAGGGCAATGTAGCTGAGAGGAGGACATGGGGGATACCATAGTCTTGTAGTGTTTACCAGAGTTTTGAGCAGGGCACTACCTCAAATGCTGTGCATAGATCACAGAACAGCACACGCATGTTAACTTTTCTAAGCACAAAAAACGTCAAGGATTAGAGATAGTCTGTAACATTGATCCACAGTGCTTATTCACTCTCTGAACCCAGCTTGGCGATGGTTAATGAAGGCTAGGCTCAATATCCAGTTCAACAGGCCATGTATCGCTTCAGTGTACATTTTCCCCACTGAATTGAGTAAAGATATGGGTCTGTAGTTAATCGGGGACTCACAACCCCCCTTTTTGTATAGGGGAACGGTTTCCGCGGTTTACCATGTGTGAAGAGTCAGGAATGAAAGTCAGACAAATGGGAGCATTGGGAAAATGTCTCTCTGACCCTGTTTCAAAAGGAATTTCCCTACCTAAACCAAAGCTAAGGATCTGTCTGTGTCAGAATATCCAAATCAAATGGTCCTGTGTGTAAAGTTCTATTCTGACCCTCACACTATAAACCTAACACTAAGGTGAAGGGGAAATGTCTTTAACCAGGGATGGTTGGTCAAAAATGGTAATAAAGAAAGAATAAATGCCTTCAACAAAAAGTTCTCCAAGAACAATGTTCCTTGTTCCACAGGGTGGCTCCCTTCCCCTGGATTCTTCCTTGTTCTTCAATGTTCCACAAATAACATTACTCTGCACCTTTCTTGGCCAATAGTCACTTTTACAAAATAAATTGATTGACTTTATAACTCCTTGTTAGCACACTCCCTTGTATAGTCCTGATATTACCCCTCAGGACTTCCTTGAATCTTGCACACTTCCTGTTATGGCCTGGTATACTTTCCTGACAGGGCTTCTTGCATTCACACACTTGTGATCGTCTGGTATACTCTCCTGCCAGGGCTTCTTATTCTTGCACACTTGTAATTGTCAGCTATACTCCTCTGTCAGGACTGATGTTCTCACACACTTGTATTGATGGGCTTTTACCCTTTTCTAGAATTGCATATCAACTGTGTTGGATGATGTATCTTCTTGATATATTAACTTACTCAGGTTTTCTATGTGCTTGCATTGAACCAATTAATATATTCATAAGGGTTTTGTTTGTGGTCCCTTTTCCTTTGAATAACATGTCAGTTTGCTCTCTTTTTCTCCGTTATGTTGCAACAAATCTCTGCTTTCGTTGTGCTCGCCGATACGCTCTGGGGTCCCCAATGTCTTTGGGTGGACCCACCAAATTGAAGGTAATGGGAGCCACGCGAAAGCCGGGTGGGGTCCAGGGAGGTTCAAGAGTCAAGTATTTCTCAGGCGTGATCTCTCTCGTCACACTAATGATAACCCAAAGAACCAGGGTCAAGTATTCTTCTGGAATTATCTCCCTGATCCCAATAGTGAAATCCAGAGAATCAATAGCCAAGGACTCCTCAGGAGTAATCTCCCTCATCATAGCAGTGATATTCAGAGAACCAAGAGTCAAGGTTGCCTCTAGTGTAATCTACCTCGCCACTGTAGTGATACCCAGAAAGTTGTGATTGGCTTTATTAGGGTCTAACTATAGCCACAAGAAGGAAGTGTGATAAATCCAGGGAATGTATCCCCTCCCCCGAAAGTGACTAGAGTGGTGAACATGCAATGCACAATGCCCCCTAGGGGGCAGGACAAGCTGAATCCCACTGGGGGTGACCCACCCACCCCTTTGAGTATAAGAACTCCCTACAGAGGGATACAAATAGTTCTCCTTATTCCCAAGTTCCTAATATCTTTGTTTGCTACATGCGGGTTAAACTGTTTGATGACTTGAAGATGACTAGCATGGTTTCTGACCCTCTGTATGCAAAGTATTCACTGGGAATGAAAGAACTGGGGGGAGTCCCATCCCCTTTCAAAGAGGATGATAAAGCGCCAATCAAGGAGCCAGAGAGAGAGCCCATGTCAGGACCTCCCCCTTAGGGCTGCAGGCAGCAGGGATTTACAGATGTACATGTGGGCGGAGGAACAGAGGGACCCTGCCCACCTCATCTTCCTGGACACTCCTGGCCCGGGCATGGAGACTGCAATGAAAAAGAACTGCAGGGAAGCATGCAGGAGTAACAGGACCACAACTCCCAGTAGGCTCCCTAGCTCTCCAAATCCATCTTGGGCCTCCGAGGGGATTTAAAGCCCGGCAAATCGCACACCCATGTTGGCGTTACTCGGTCTCCCTGGCAGAACCTACAAGCACCCAAAGCTTTACCGTTTTGCAAGACCCTTGTTATTCCGCTCACAGCACGTCCTCTCCTTCCCTGAAGTTCAGGGCCAGCTGGTTCATCCTCCAACACCTGTAAACAGAAAGAACACAAGAAACACAGGTCTGCAACTGCAGAGTTCCGCTCCTTCATTTCGTTCCTCGCCGCCCGCCGGAGCCCACGCTCTACGTGGTTCTCAGAGGCACAAAAGATTGGCAAATGTCTTTCCAAAAAAATATGAGAAAGAGTTCTTTCTCTTAAACAAAATTAATCATAGTTCACCTTTTAACCTGGGGTGCCCTTGCCCAAACTTTCCTGGTCGAAGATCTTCGAAACGGCATGGATTTTACTTCAGACCATACCTGACCACTTCGACCGTATTTAATTAACACTTCCTCTTTCAATGCATTCTGGTCTTCGCAGTTCATACTTTGTCATGAATTCAATCTCATATGCAGTTCTCACAGTTTGTCCTTTTTGGTTTCCCTCAATCGGGGGCGAACCTTCGTGACACTTTTACAATTCTTTCTGGCTCCCCTCAGTTGCGCTCAAGCCTTCCTTGTAACACTGTAAGCACTTTCAGGCTCCCCTCGATCGGGCGCAAGCCTTTCTAGTAACACTTTGAACACTTTCAAACAACCAGACTTTTGTTCTTTTTGTAGATAACTCACCGGCTGTATCTTTCAAGAATTTCTCCTCTGTTTTACCAAACCTCCTCAATTCAGTCATTCACCAAGAGGGTAACAAATAGTTTGCTGTGGATTTATGTAAGGAAAACTCCATCTTAGTACTTCCAACTGCTCCTGCAAAGTGTAAGCGTTTCACCTGGCTCTCTTGAAAGGGCTCCGCCACTCGCATAGCCTCTTGGCTACATTGCTGAGTCTGCTGCAGCCTTGGAAGAACTGTTTCTTCTTGTCGCCAATCTTGTTCTGCGAGGGCTCGGGATTTTGGTAGGGATCCTCTGCCGGACTCAGCCTTGCAGCCTCCCTCCTAACTTCCCAAGAGCAACCCTTTTCTCTCTGTTAGCAGCCTCCCTTTATACACCTGGGAGTGGTCAATTGGCTGCAGGTGTTTGGCTAGGTTTGGGTCGGCCTGACTCGGCCTGGCGTCATTAGTGGGACGATATGGAGGAATCCCATAGGAAGTCATGGCCCTGTTATTTCTATGGGAGATCTTCCTCAGTTCAGTAGAGTAAGTAGAGTGAGAAGAGCGAGATTCATGGGAGTTGTAGTGTCTTATCAATTTGGAGGGTATAGAGTTTTGGGTCAAGGAAAGGAGGTTTTTTCCTTAAAGGTTTAGAGGAGAGGTGGTCTTTTCCATTACTAGCAATATGACCATCAAAGGGGAAAGGAGGATTGTGCGCCTGGTAGTTTCACATGCCATGTGTGTGAGAAAGGCTCTGGAAGGTGTCTGATGACAAAATGCCTTTCTTTAACTGTGTCCCTCAAGGTAAGACTTGCTTGTTCTTTAAGAGTATCCACGCTTGATTTTCCTTCAAGGGACGAGGCTGAGATGGAAGAGAGTTAATGCAACAGCAGTATATGAAGGCTAAGGGAATATCGGGTAAGGAAGCTGGAACAGGGTAGGGGAATACCATCTCTCACTATTAGATGTTCCATCCCCACTCCTCAAGAATCCCTCACCCAGGTGATCCTGCCCCGCTTGTCCGCCTGCACGGTTGGGATGCAAAAGCGATGGCCCTCCCCTGGCCACCTGAATAAAGAATCCCCAAGGACTCGGCAGTGAAACACCCTCTGGTTTTTCATGGTACACAGTTGCTCCAGGGAACTGAGAGAGGGGAGGTTAGGCTAAACAAGACAACATTGTGAGGTGAAAGAATGACAATTCCAGGTGGGGTGAGAGAGAGGAGACCACAAGTAACAATGAGCGAGACAAGACCCTAAGGAGGGGTGAGAGAACCCAGACTCCAATGCAGGGTGAGCGAGACAAGACCCATGGCAGGGTAAGAGAACAAAGACCACAAGATTGGGTGCAAAATCAAGATCCCCAACACATTGTGAGATAAGGGCAACCCAAAGGCAGGGGAGTGGGGGGACACCCCGTGGTAGCACGAGCAAGAGAACAACTCAAGGCGGGGTGAACAAGACAAAACATAAGGGTGGGGGTAAGAGAACTAATTCCCCAAGTCTGGGTGAGCAAGAGGAGACCCCAAGGCAGGGTGAGCGGGACAAGACCCTGGGGTGTGGTAAGAGAACCATGACCCAAAGGCAAGGTGCGAGAACCCAGACCCCAATGCGGGGTAAGAGAAATGAAACCGCAAGGCATCGACAGAACCCATACCCCAAGACGAGGTGATAGATGTAAGGCCCCATGGTGGGGTAGAAGCCAATAACTACTTTGAGAGCGAGAACACCCGGAACCTACCGCATATACGAGAGCACTTTCCCAGAAGGGGGGGTGCTAGAACCAGATAATAGACATTTATGGAACTTGACCAACCTGGACCTGAGAGAGTATACTTGGTAAAACATGCCCCATCCCTCCCTTCCAGAGCCCACCAAGATGCCCCCTCCCACTGATCCAGACCCAACCAAGATGTATTGAATATATATAAGGTGCCTATGCAGCAAATGGGGTTTCCAGGCAACACAAGACAAAAAGGAGGAGATGAACATGGGAGATAACAACAATAACGGTCCTACTAAGCCTTGTGACATTCGGATCGTGCAAGTGCAGTAACAAGATGTGCAAAGGGGATAGAGGGGGATCGGCATACAATGCAGGGGCGGCAGAGGCTAGGCAAGTGCTGAGGAGAGCTTGGGGGTGCAGGGGTGGTGGGGAGTGCGAGGACGGGGGTAGACTCTTGAGGGATGCCCAACCCTCCAGGCTAGTCAGGGAACGGAGCCTGGAAGGGCAGTGCTGGATTGGAGGGAGTGCTGGTATAGACTGGTCAAGGAGGGCCTGGTAACAAGGCAAGATGCCCCAATCTCTCCACCTAGACCCATACTATGATACCTCATCCCTCCCTCTAGATGCACAGATGCCCGTTCCCTCCATCCAGACCCACACACAGATGCCCCATCCCCACCCTCCAGATGCACACACAGATGCCCCATCCCGTCCTTCCAACCCATGCACATGCCACCATCCAGACCGGCACCAAGATACCCCATGCCCCCTTCCCTCCTTTTAGACCCACACCAAGATGCCCCTTCCCTCCTTTCAGACCCACACCAATGTGCCCCATCCCTCCCTCCAGATTGCACCATGATGCCCCCTCCCTCCTTTGAGACCCACACCAATGTGCCCCATCCCTCCCTCCAGACCGCACCATGATGCCCCCTCCCTCCATTGAAGACCCCACTGATATGCCCCATCCCTCCATTCCAGACCCCATCCAGATGCCCCTCCCTCCAATCCAGACCCACACCAATGTGTTCCCCTCCCTCCAGACCCCACCATGATGCCCCATCCCTTCATTCTGGACCCCGCTGATGTGCCCCATCCCTCCATTCCAGACCCCACCAAGATTGCCCCTCCCTCTGATCCAAATACTATGATGCCCCATCCCTCCAGACCCACACCAAGATGCCCCATCTCACCTTCACGGTGCAGATTGCCCTTCCCACCCTCCAGACTCACACACAGATGCCCCATCTCACCCTCCAGATGCACACACAGAGGCCCCATTCCACCCTTCCAAACCACGAAGATGCCCAATGCAACCTTCCACACGCACACCAAGATGCCCCCATCACTCCCTCCAGACCCCACCATGATGCCCCCTCCCTCCATTTCAGAGCCCACTGATATGCCCCATCACTCCATTCCAGACCCCACCCAGATGCCCCTCCCTCCACTACAGACCCACACCAATGTGCGCCCCTCCCTCCAGACCCCATCATGACACCCCATCCCTTAATTCGGGATCCCACTGATATGCCCATCCCTCCATTCCACAGCCCACCAAGAATGCCCCTCCCTCTGATCCAGACCCACACCAATGTGCCCCCTCCCTCCAGAGCCCACCAAGATGCCCTCATTCCTCACCATAGACCCATACTATGATGCCCCATCCCTCCAGACCCACATCAAAATGCCCCATCCCACCTTCACGATGCAGATTGCCCTTCCCACCCTCCAGACCCACAAACAGATGCCCCATCCCACCCTCCAGATGCACACACAGATGCCCCACCCACCCTTCCGACCCACACCAAGTTGCCCCATCCCACCCTACCCACACCAATGTGCTGCATCCCTCTCCACCCACCAAGATGCCCCATGTCACCCTTCAGACCCACACCAACATGCCCACAACCCTCCCTCAGACCCACACCAAAATGTGCCCTCCCTCCAATCCAGACCCCACCAAGATGCCCCATCCCTACAGAACCAAACTATGATGCCCCACTTGCTCCCCACACCCAGATGCCCCATGCCACTCTCCAGATCCCACCAAGATGGCACAATCCCTCCAATCCAGACCCCACCAAGATGGCCCCATCCTTCCCCTAGACCCATAACATGGTGTCCCCATCCATCACTCCAGACCCTGAAGGCGCTCACTCCCCACGTCACAATAAGACTCACAATAATGGACACATGGCAGTAGGGAATGAGACCAAGAGATTGGTTGTGAGAGGCAACACAGATTTTATATAAGATTCAGCATCCAGAGAACTCTGCTGCTGTGAGAGCGCTCTGGCAAACAATACAAACACAATACATTTTGAAGGGTTACAGCGTCATCAGTGACATTTTCTATACAGTCTACAAGTTACATTTTGATTGGTGAGGGAATGGGTTTGAGTATGGTGCTGTAGGGGCCGGCTCAACGAGATTGTTTGGTGGCTTGGTGGGATGTTGGGCATCACGTGGTTCATCTGGGCCGGTCCGTGTGAGGTGAAGGTCTGGTTGGGTCCAGGAGAGGCGGCTGGTACTGGCTAACTAATCTACACACTATCACAAGACATACAGTAAATCATTACTATTACTACACCTTTGGTATTCAAGAGAGGCCTATAAATTGTACACGTGTATTCACATTATCTCGCTTCAGATCATTGGCGAGGTGAAGGGTGTGGAGGGGTCTTGGCCTCCAGATGACATGTGGGGAGGCGGGATTAATAGCTGTCGGGTCTGGCACATCAGAGCGGGAGGGGATGGAGTGACACATGTTAGTTTAAGACAGAATATACCGTGACAGGAGTTTGGTTTTATTGGGGGCACTCTAGGGTGGTCAGCAAGGAAGGGTCACACTTCTGCTACATCAAAAGAAATGCTTTGGAGGGGCAGAGCGTTGAACAGGCAGTCATTTACCAACAGTGGGGGAGAGGGGTGCAGGAGCGGTTTTGTTGAGATAGATGGACCACAAGTCATGATTCGGCCCAGTCACACACAGTGATCTCAGAGGAAGGATGAAAAGAATACATTGTTTGCTCGCAACAATTCACGCTAGAGCATCTGTGAGAAATGGACTTGGGAGGCAGAAACGTGGGAGGAAAAGGGTGGGGCCTGTCAGTGCTCGCTGTGCGCTGCACTGCTGAGGAGAGAGAAGACTTCACAGATACCAAAATGCGGCCTAGTCCAAAGATGGAGTCGGGGGTACACATAACGGAGTCCAAATATGTCTTGCAATAGCCTCTATATGTGCCAGGGATTTATCCCTTGAGGCCAGAGAAGGGCAAGGAAGGTGTCCCTCCATGAGTGGAAGAGCTGGTGGTCCCTTTCGCGTAGAATGTATGGGGGGGCAAAACCGCCCCCCTCCTTCCTTACATTCCCCCCTTTCGTTACATTTAAAGTAACAAACTACTGTTTAATATTATTAGCATACCTGTAGTGCTCCGCCTCCAGCACCGCCTCATCCCAGGCAGGTGTCCCTTTTATTGGCATCCATGCTCTACAACACCTTGTAAGCTTTGACCCCTTTTAGCATATTCATCAGGGGTGCATGTCATGTATATGCCCCCATCCAGATCCACCCACACCTCCTTATACCATTCCAACTCTTGGGGTTCTTTGGTTGTGGTGTGATACAAGCTATCCACCCTGTCCCCTGGGTTACGATATACTGCGATCATACAATATTTAGGGTTGCTAGGTTCCCCAGTCTGCATTTGCGCATCCTTCATAGTTTGCACCTTTGTCAGTTTGCCCATTGTCACCATCATCATTGCAGAACTAGGCATTGATTTTGTGCAACATCGAACCCTTACCTGGCACTCACAAAAAATCACTAACAGGAAAACAATAAGTGGAACAAATATTTTCATCATAGTTCCGAACCAGGAAGGAACCCAGTCAAAAATGTAATTGAACCAGTTGCTGGGTTGGATCCCCCCTTCTTTCTTCATTCTTTCACCAAGGTTGTGCACTGCAGATATCACGTTTGCTAAAGTTCCGTTGTCAGCATCGGCAGAAGGTACGAATGTACAACATGCACTCCTGATTTTTCGGCAAACCCCGCTGTCCATTGCTGTGAGGAGGTCTAGGACGTACCGGTTTTGCATGGTCATCAACCGCAGGGCTTGAAGTTCCACTTTGATCATGTTGAATCCCAGCAGATGATTTGAAGCCATTTGGCGTTCGCTTGCGCCTGGATACTTGGCACAATGGAGGTGAAGAAGGTTTCTGCGGTGTTAGAGAGTCTGTATTGGTCCGGGATTTCTGCCAGGAGGTCCGAGGACTTACTGGAGATATAGTTTGACGATCGCCTCTTGCAGGACACTCTTTCCTGCAACTTACCTTCTGACAGGATGTCACATGTGGGGGGATCTTCAGTTGCTTGCTGGGGTGCTGGAAACGTTTCGATTGGCACCCTTCCCCCCTGGACATGGCTTCCCGAGAACACCATCAGGGCCGAATGCAACGTGGCCATGGTGCACGTACCTCTCCATGACAGTGGGAGGTGCAGGTAATCTTGCTTGCCACATACCCAGTAAGTGTCCATTAATGCTGCTGTGCCTTTCTTCATGTCTGGGAGGATAAGCGTTTTGTTGCAGTGTTTGTTTGAGCCCATGGACACCTTCCCTTCTCCATGAAAGCAAAGTTTGTGCTGTATTTCTCGTTGTATCTTGATTGGTTTTTCCAAGGGCTATCACCCAGGTCAGTTTGGCCATGTGTTGGGACCATGTTGGAGTACATGTTCGTTCAACCCATTAACATTTTTCTTCTGACAGTCCTCGCAACGCTTCGGCTTTACATGCGATTGTCTCTTCTTGCCATTTGTTTTCAGCAAACATTGTCCCTCTGATGATAAAAAAATGTCTCCTTCACGCAGAGTACTCCATGAGGTTTGCTGTTACATGTTTTCTCGTTCTGCAGCATTTGTACTGTTACAGTGTGTGCCTGGAAGGTACTCCAAATCCTACAGAGGGCTAGATGAACAAGACACTGAGCATCCGACAAAGGTGTTTCTTGGGGTATGAGAACTTTGGGCATTCCAGAGGCATGGGGTATCAGAGAGCACACGTAACAGCTTGTGTTTGTCACCTGTTTAGCCATCACACTCATATCTGATATCGTATAGGAAAAATGTCTGTCCATGTTTTATCATTGTGTTCACTATAACTCTGCCAAGACGGTGAGGTTGGATACGTTTGTGGGGTTGAGACATGGGGCTTAAAGTGCATATTCTCACCATCTGAGGTAGGTTCCCTGGATGTGTGCATATACCACTACATCAAACGTTGGAGTGTCAACTTTATAGTCATTCGATACTTCGTCAACATCATAACCCATAGCAGCATATGTAAGAGGCAGGGTTTTGACAGTTCGGTTTTTGTGCAGAGTGGTGAGATTAATATTTGTAGAGGCATTGTGGGCCCATATTACTTTAAACCCATTCCAAATGAGGCTTGATCCATCTTGTATTAGTTTTACCCTGTCGCCCCTCTTTTATATCACCCAATATAGAAGTGAGGCTCCAGTATAACTCAAAACAACATTACAGAAAAAACAATAGCCACAAAATATAACCCACACTCGTAACTATAATCTCTAGTAGCACTAACTTCTTCCCTATTACTATCTACATTTGTAGTGTTGTTAGTGAGGGCCTTCCTTTCCACCATGTTTCCATCTGAAGGGGTCATATTAATGGTTAAGTACACACAGATAAATCATATACTATCCTTTATCTCCCCAACAGCCAATTTATTTACATTTATTTGAGAACCAACAGGAGGAGAGGGATGAGAGAGAGAGAGAGAGAGAGAGAGAGAGAGAGAGAGAGAGAGAGACATTACATTTATTAAACCATTTTTCAACATCCATATACTCTTAGTAATACTGTACACTATTAAAAAAAATTTGCATTACATTTTCTACTTTTTAACCTTCCTTATTCTGTGGTTTATCAGTACCTTTTCGGTTATGGCACTGCACTTTCCTGCTCTTGTGCCTGTTCATCATGGGGCGCTGATGCGTGGAGTGTCTGCTTCCCTGGTTAGAGACGCTGCACGTCTTTTGTTCCCCGGACTGGCCTTGGGTCAGCTCCTTGTGTATTTGGTTGGTGGGCTCTCCTTCCTGCTTAGTCTCAGCAGGGGTGCAATGTCCTGTAGGATACAGTTACTTCACTGACCCTTGAAGTCGTGTGGCAACCCAGTACTGCTGTGGTCACAACTTGTGTTGCTCTGCTTGTTATGATCCGTGTAATCCGTTGTATTGTATGTTGTCCCTGTCCAGTTATCTGTGCTGTCCTTTGCTGTATGCCGCAGACCATTCTCGTTTCACTGTTGTGACTCGTGTCGCTATTGTGGCACTAAGCCCTCCTCGGTGTACGCTGGTTTGGTGCAACGCGTGTGAGCGGCTGAGCCAGTGGGTCAGGGCGGCCTGCTTTGTGTCTAGTGGGCCAGCGCGAGCTCGGGTGCGGTTTGCGTGATTTAACCTGTTTTTCCTTTCACTTTTTCAGGTACCTGTGAGCCAGCGTGATGAATGAATCCGGTCGATGGCGACGGAATCAGTGAGTAATGCATGCCGGTGACATGGCGTGATGAATAAGCTCAGCGGTTAACCTTGTTTTCCTTCTCTTGCTTCTGCAGATGCCAGCGACCGATAAAAGCTGGAGTCCTTGATGAAAGCTGGAGTCGACGACGAACAACCGGGTCGTTGCTGGAGGCACAGGTAAGTCAGAGCAGGTGAGTATGCGAGGCCCGAAGGTCTCCGGCTTTTCTTTGCAGGTTTGTAGAAGATTGCTGGCATGAGTTCCTCAGAGAGCGTTACGCTGCTACTGCAGAATAACGTGAAGCATGCCTTAGGGCTTGGGTGGGGTTTATATAGCCAACCATGCCCTGGCACTCCCATTGTGCAATTAATTCCAGAAGCTCTCTGCCACACCCATGATTGCAGCCTAATGCACAAGCTAATGACTTAGAGCCACGCCCTTAACTGCAAATAGCACAGAAGTCAATCACTCAGTGGCAGACCGAATATACATCAGTTTTCCTTGAGGTTAGCTCCATGAGCCTGGTGCCAGAGGTGCCAGGCCTGGGTCCAGGTGGCCCTCCTTTGAGGCTTGATCCAGTCAGGGCACTTAATGTGCCCCAATGTTCCCACTGCTGCTGGGCTGGGGCGATCTGGTCTGGTCATCGTGACAGTACTCCCCCCCAAGGCCCCTCTCAGGGTAGGTTTTCTCCCTGGTCCTGGTTTCGTCGGGTGATGTGATGAAAGCGATTCACCAACCTTTAGAGCATGGACTTGGTTGCTGGGTTCCCATGTTCTATCCTGGGTTCCGTATCCTTTCCAGTCCACGAGGTAGTACAATGTGGACTTTGTCACCTTGGAATCCCAGATGTCCTTGACCTTGAATTCAGGTTCGCCATCCACAACCACCGGAGCTTGTGATGATGTAATCCTTGTCCCTGGTGGCACTGGCTTTAGAAGTGAAACGTGGAACAAAGGGTGGATGTGCATGTTGGAGGGTAGGGATGGTTTCATAGCAACAGGATTGATGATGGCCTCAATGGTATATGGACCTATGTACCATGGATGACTTTTTTGGTCCCTTCAGGGGTACATGCTTAGATGCCAACCATATCGCATCCTCAACCTTGGAGCTTCCTTTCGGTGTTGGTCAGAAAACCTCTTTTGTCTTTCCTTGGCCTTGACGAGGTGTTCAGTTGCTTCCTTGAAAACACGAGGTATCGTGGAATGCAAGGTTGTTACTGGTGGCATCTACAGTGTATCAGGTGGATCGAAAACAGATGTCCGTGGGTGTCGTCCGTATACGGTGTAGAAGGGGGTCTGTTAGGCGCTGGTATGGATGGAATTGGTGTATGCGTGTTCTGCTATTCACAGCACGTCTTTCCAGGTGTCTTCCGTTTGTTGCAGCATGCACGCCAGGTATTAGTCCAGTGTCTGGTTTGTCCATTCGGTTTGGCCATCGGTCTGGGGGTGATGGCTTGTAGATAGGCGAACATCGATTTGTGCGAGTTCGCAGCTATTTCTGCTTAGGATGTAGAGATGTCCCTCATAATAAGATAGCCCTTCCGTGATGTGATCGTATTATTTTGTCCTTTTGTCACCCAGGTTTGTTGGGCTTCCTGGTTCATAAGACGTTGAACTTCGGCTTGCAGGTCATCCAGAGGTGAAGCAGTGACAAGAGTCCCCATAATCCTTTCTATCTGGGATGATAGCTATGCATCTTCACCCTCACCCATGCGGGAAAGCGTGTCTGCTTTTCCATTCCGCACCCCTGGCCGGTACGTGATCACGTAGTCGTATTCCGCTAAAAAGAGGGCCCAGTGCAGCTGATGAGAAGACTGTGCTTTGGCTGATTTCAAGTATTGCAGATTGCGATGGTCTGTAATCACCATGACCGTGTGCCTGGCCCCTAGGAGGTAGTGTCTCCATGCCTTGAACGCCACTTTGATGGCCAGGAGTTCCCCGTCAGTGATTGCATAATTTAGTTCTGGTGCTGAGAACTTGCGTGACCAGAATTCTACCGGGTGTAACTGGCCGGTATCTGGGTTTCTCTGGGAGAGGATTGCTCTCATGACGATGCTGGAGGCGTCAGTTTCTACCACATACGGGAGATCAGGCCAAGAGTGTTGCAGGACGGGGGCTGTGGTAAACTTCCGCTTCAGCTCCTGGAAGGCCGCCTCTGCTTCTGTGGACCAACTAAAGCGTTTTTTCTTCCGAAGTAGCAAGGCAATCGGATGGACGATCTGGGAGAATCCTGGGATAAACCGGCAGTAGAAGTTCGCAAAACCGAGGACACTCTGAACTCCTTTCACAGATGTTGGTGATGGGCAGTTTAGAATGGCATCCACTTTGCGGTTGTCCATTTGAATGCCACGCGGGGTGAGGATGAAACCTAAAAACTCGACTTTGATAACGTGGAAGGAGCATTCTTCTAGCTTGACATACAGATGGTGCTGCCAGAGATTTTGGGGGACCGCTCAGACATGGGCGACATGATCTTGCCTTGAAGTTGAGTAGATCAGGATATCGTCGATGTATACTAAAGCGCAGACATCAAGCAACTCCCGGAGCACATCGTTCATAAAGAACTGAAACGCTGCCGGGGCGTTGCATAGCCCAAACGGCATGACCTGGTACTCATACAGACCATACTTTGTACGGAAGGCAGTCTTCCATTTGTCTCCCTTTTTAACCCTTACCAAGTGATAGGCCCCTCTAAGGTCTATCTTGGTGTAGATCTGGGCGTCTTTGACTTGGTCTAAGAGTTCTGGGATGAGTGGCAAGGGGTATCGATTCTTTACCGTTATCTGGTTCAGGGACCTGTAATCTATGCAGGTTCTCAGGTCTCCTTCCTTTTTGGGCACAAAAAAAGGGGTGAGGCATCAGGCGACTTGGACGGGCAGATGAAGCCGTTTGCCAGGTACTGGTCCAGGTAGGTCTTTAGGTGGTTGTTTTCTTGTTCCGTTATTGCAGAAATACAGCTACAAGGAATCTGGGCCCCAGGTATAAGGTCGAATTGGCAGTCGTAGGGCCGGTGTGGAGGAAGCGTGTTTGCTTGTTCCTTTTGGAAGACATCTTGATAGTCTAGATTTTCTGGTGGCAGTGTCCCTATCATAGTAATCGTTGCTCTTCCCTTCAGGAGGGACTTCCCCTGTCCATGCGAGGGGGCTTTTTCTTCATAGCACGTGTCTGCACAGTCACCAGAGAAGGTTAACACTCGTAAGCGCCAGTCGATTCGATGATTGTAGGCCTCCAGCCAGGGTATTCTCAGGATCATCTGGAATTGCGGAGCTCTGATGAGATCAAAAATGATGTTCTCCCAGTGACCATCCTGGCAAAGAAGGGTCACTTCTTCCGTGCAGCGTGTTACAGGACCTGAGGATAATTGGGTGCCGTCGACTGCTGTGACGCTTTCTTTTGCCAATTTCTTCCCGAGGGTTAGACCCATCCTTTCTGCCAAGTCTTAATCCAGGTAATTGCCAATTGTGCCACTCTCCACGTACGCTTCCAAGGCGTGCATGCTTTATGGCTGGTCGTGACTTATCAGGATGACTGGTATGACTAGGTGCGAGGTCTGAGGTCATTCCTTCTCCTTGCTCGACAAGCAGACCCCTAGGCTTGCCGGGCATTGGAGTTTCCCGAATTGGGTTCTAGGTCTTTGTCTGTGGCCCCCACTGTCTTTCTGGGTGGTTTCATGGGGCACTCACGAAGAAAATGGCCTGGCTTGCCACAGTATAGGCATAGCTGCTGTCGCCTTCTCTTTTCTCGTTCAGCTTTGGTAAGAGGGCTCTACAAGTCTCCAATTTGCATTGGTTCGGGATGGGTCTCGGGTTGCCGAGGTTGAGCTTCTTTGGGTCGCACATACACTGCTCGTCCTTCTGACTGGGCTCGATCATTCTTCCGGACCTGCAGCCTGTGGTCTAGTTGCACTGCCAAGTCAATGTATTCCGCACACCCTTCGGGGGGGGGGTTCACTATGTGAGCCAACACGTCCTTTAACTCTCCTCACAAGCCACGGTAGAAGAGCGTGGTTCTTTTTTCTTCTGGCCAATTAGTTTCATCCACTAGCCTATTAAAGGTGGCAATGTACATTAATAGATCCTGGTTACCTTGCCGGAGGGACAGCAGCTCTTTATCCAAGGCTTGACCTCTGGTGTGCCAGGCGAATAGCTTCTCGAGCTTTTGTTGGAAACACCTGAAATCAATAAGCAATGGATCATCAGGGTTGACCAAGGGAATCGACCAATCTGCAGCACTGCCTCACAGATAAGAGAGCACGAATGCAACTCTTGACTGGTCATTTGGGAAGGCCCCTGGTTTGCACAGGAAGCGCAAACGGCACTGATTCATGAATATTGCATATTTGTTGGTATCACCTGAAAAGTATTCGGGGGGGCTAGGGGTACAGCTCCAGGGAGGACAACCTGAACGGGCGTGGAATGCAGAGGTGCGGTAGACGGAGCAGATACAGGCAGTGGAGCTTGCTCTGCCTGCGTTTGTAGTGGCTAGATCTTCTGTGCGATCATGGTTTATAATGAGTTCTCTTCTCAGGGCATTGGTTTCCTGTCATACGGCATGCACCTCGGCATGCAACTCCCCCAGTAACTTGGCTAATTGGTCGGTGGAGTCTGAGGCTTCCATGACGCCCAGGTAGAGGTTCGGGAGATGCTTTGCGTTCTGTTACGCTCACTTTGTCTCTGCTGGGACGTCGGGCGCTGATGCGTGGAGTGTCTGCTTCACTGATTAGAGGCGCTGCGCGTCTTTTGTTCCCTGGACTGGCCTTGGGTTAGCTCCTTGTGTATTTGGTTGGTGGGCTCTCTTTCCTGCTTAGTCACAGCAGGGGCACAATGTCCTGTAGGATCGAGTTACTTCACTGACCCTTGAAGTCGAGTGGCAACCCAGTACTGCTGTGGTCGCAACTCGCGTTGCTTGTGTTGCTCTGCTTGTTATGGTCCGTGTAATCCGTTGTATTGTATGTTGTCCATGTCCAGTTATCTGTGTTGTCCTTTGCTCCATGCCACAGTCCATGCTCATTTCACTGTTGTGACTCGTGTTGCTGTTGTGGCACTAAGCCCTCCTCGTGTGCGTTGGTTTGGTGCAACGCATGTGAGCGGCTGAGCCAGTGGGTCAGGGTGGCCTGGCTTGTGTCTAGTGGGCCAGCGCAAGCTCAGGTGCGGTTTGCGTGATCTAACCTGTTCTTCCTTTCACTTTTCCAGGTACCTGTGAGACAGCATGATGAATGAATCCAGTCGATCGCGACAGAAGCAGTGAGTAATGCATGGCGGTGACAGGGCTCAATGAATGAGCTCAGTGGTTAATCTTGTTTTCCTTTTCTTGCTTCTGCAGGTGCCGGCGAACGATAAAAGCTGGAGTCCTCAATGAAAGTTTGAGTCCATGACGAACAACCGGGTCATTGCTGGAGGTACAGGTAAGTCAGAGCAGGTGAGTATGCAAGGCCCGAAGGTCTCCGGCTTTTCTTTGCAGGTTTTTAGAAGATTGCTGGCAGGAGTTCCTCTGAGAGCGTTACGCTGCTACTGCAGAATAATGCGAAGCATGCCTTAGGGCTTGGGTGGAGCTTATATAGCCAACTAATCCCTGCCACTCCCATTCTGCAGTTAATTCCAGAAGCTCTCTGCCACACCCATGATGGCAGCCTAATGCACAAGCTAATGGCTTAGAGCCACGCCCTTAACTGCAATTAGCACAGAAATCAATCACTCAGTGGCAGACCGACTATACCTGTGTTTTCCTTGAGGTTAGCCCCATGAGCCTGGTGCCAGAGGTGCCAGGCCTGGGTCCAGGTGGCCCTTCTTTGAGGCTTGATCCATTCAGGGCCCTTAATGTGCCCCAATGTTCCCACTGCTGCTGGGCTGGGGCGATCTGGTCTGCTCATCGTGACAGCTGTGCTATCATCCGCTTTTCTTACATCTGTGAGGTGTATCCAGTATTTCAGGCCCTTAACCTTTACTGCAGAAGGTGTGCAATACACTACCTCATAAGGGCCGTGGAGCCTTGGAGTGTTCCATCCCTGCATAAAACTGCACACATACACACTCTCACCAGGCATTAACTGCAGCAACGGACTGTCTGCTGCTGGGGTGTTTGTGCCGGTTTCACTTTCTCGTGTAAATGGGGGCGCTATTTGTTTGGCTATACTTCGCACAGCTCATGTCAGTTGGGTGAGATATTCCTTAAACTCGTCACCCAGCACTGTAGCAGCTCTGTGAGTGTCTGATGCTCTCCTTACTGGAGATAATGGCGTTTGGATGCCCCTCCCCGTCACTATCTCATGCGGGAACAAATGATGGTCCTTACTAGGCTGCGTTCTGAGTTGAAACAGTGCCAGGGGCAAGCTATACACCCAGTTCTTCTTTAGGGTGTGACACAATTTAGAGAGTCTGCTCTTGAGGAGGCCGTTTATCTTCTCGACCATACCGTTAGCCTGCAGGTGATAAATCGAACACAGCTTGTGTTTCACACCTAGCAATGATGTCACTTCCTTGAAAAGGTCATTTACAAAATGAGTGCCATTGTCTGAACGTATTACATAGCAAATTCCCCATCTAGGGAATACTTCCCTTATTAGGAACTTTGCTGCGCATTTGGCATCCGGGTGTGCACAAGGTCCTGCTTCCACCCAACGTGAAAAGGGGCACACCACCACAATGAGATATCTTGCTCCATTGCACCTTTCGCCCATGCCGGCATTGTCAATGTGTAACTCTTGGAATAGTCCTGTTGGGTGTGGCAGTGTTCCTCGCAGCATCCTAAGGGGCATCCCCGAACTGTATGTCTGACATGTATTGTATTATATTTTTAATTTTGCAAGGTGTTCTTGGAGGTTTGGAACAAACTATATCTCCTGGATATCTGCTGCTATGTGTTGTTTTGTAATGTGTGCAGGGAAATTAAGCTGTTGGAAGGCCACATGCAATAATTCTACTGGCATCACCACTTTTCCTGTCATTTCTTGACGCCAGAGGAGTTCTGTGGGTGATTGCTTACATCCCCTCTTTACCCATATTTCCTGTTCTTCTATTGGGGGGCGCTTCTGCAATTCTATTATTTGCATCATTGGAGTGGAGTTATACCCCTCTTCCTTGTCGTTTTGCGTGTTTGTTTTTACTACACATTCTACTGCTTGGGGAGCATTAAAGTATGGGGCTCCCTTCGCAGCGGCATCTGCAGCTGCATTTCCGAGTGAGATGGCGTCAGTGTCGTTCGTGTTGGCCTGGCATTTCACCGAAAGTCACTACTGATGGCTCTGCCAATGCTTCGATAAGGTCATTCAACAAGTGTGCATGCTGTACTGGAGATCCATCTGCTCTCCTGAATCCTCTTCTTCGCCATCGTGATAGGCCTGAGTGCACTGTCGTTGTCATGTATGCTGAGTCAGAGTATATTGTCACTGCGCATCCTTTGGCTGTGTGCAATGCTTCAATTAGGGCTATTAGTTCTGCCGCCTGTGCTGAAAAATGCAAAGGGAGGCGTTTCTGCACTATGACCTCATATTCGTCTCCCTCTATTCTCACCACTGCTGCCCCTACGTGTTTTTCTCCTGTCTCGGAATCAATGGATACTGATCCGTTCACGAAGTAGACCTCATCTCCTTCTTGGGCATTTTCACTAGCTTTGGGAATATCGTCATCTTCCCCCTCCTATATGGCGCAGTCGTGAGGTTGCATCTCTTCTACTGTGCAGGGTTCAGTGATGAACGTGGCTGGGTTTACAGTCTTACAGCGTACAACGTGTAAATTTGGCTTTGAGACGAGTATTTCATATGCGGTGGCTATCTGCGTGGTGAGTGTGGACTTTGATCTCTCTAGTATGGCAAACCAAGAGTGTTCGACAAATAGCATCACTGAACATCCCATTACTATGATGGCGCTTTTCTCTATTGCGAAGGCCGCTGCTGCGAGTGCTTGTTCGCATGCGAAGTGCCCTTACATTACAGAGTCCAATGTGCCGCTGTAATAGGCCAATGGCTTCTGGCCTAGTGATGTTTTTTGTGTAAGTACTGCTGTCATTAGCGTGCCATTGCAGTGGGAGAACAGATAAAGCTCCCGATCATAATCTAGTGTTGCTAGGACGGGTGCTGTTACGATGATGTCTTTTAGTTTAAGGAATTGTGTGATCATCTCCTGTGTCCATTTTATGGGGGCACTGTCCTTTTGAGCCTCTTTCAATGCCTGGAGAAGCGGGCGCGTGTATGCTGCGTAATCCAGTATCCACGCACAGCAATAGTTGCATATGCCGAGGAATTTCTGCATCTCCTTTACAGTTTTGGGCATTAGGTATTATTCTCTTACGTCCTTGGATATTAACTGCCCCAGATACAACACTTCTGCCAGGCAGTACTGCAATTTTCCCCATTCTACCTTGTACCCCTTTGTTGCTAGTAAGTTCAACAAGGTTATTGAATCTGCTCTACATTGCTCTTCACTTTCACTGCTAACTAAAAGCTCGTCTAAATATTGAATTATTGTGCTCTTTACATCAATGTTGCCGAGGTCTTTGTGCAAAATTCTGTTAAAAATGCTAGGGCTCTCGCAATAGCCTTGGTGCAATCTGCTATGTTCATATCTTTTCCCCCCAGGTTGAATTCTGTTAGGTATTATGAACTGGGGTCGAGGGGCACTGAGAAAACAGCATTCTTCAGGTCGACCACAGTCAAGCATGTGGCCTCTTTTGGGACACTGTACAAAATGGATGCAGAATTTGGGACTAGGGGGAACTCCTTCTGTATGACATCATTAAGTGGGCGGAGGTCCTGTATCATAGTCCAAGCCCTGCCCTTTGCTTTTTTGATTGGCTAGATAGCCGTGTTGCATGGTGAATTTGATGGCACGATAATGCCCTGTCGTAGTAGTGTATTTAAAGTCTCTTTTATACCTTCCTCCACTTCACTGGACAGTGGGTATTGTTTTACTCTGGGTGGCACTGCACCTGGTTTCATTTTTATTTTTATGGGCGTTACTTCCTGTAAGAGTCCTACATCGTGGGGCTCTGTTGTCCATAAATTCAGCAGTACTTGTTTCATGTCTTCATCAAAAATTGAAGGTGGTGCACTGACACTGGCCATGAGGGGGTTATTTACTCCTTTATGTTGAATCATTATGTCGCAGGGCACACAAATTTATATTATTATCTCCCCATCAGTGTCACTGTCAGTGAACAGCTCTTCGTCAGTAAAATCATGCAGCGCTATGTTTGGGTCTATACACAACACTGTTCTCCACTCACATCCATCCGTGTCCAGTCCTACTGCCACAATACATTTAGCTGATACTTGCACCCTTGTAGGTTAATCGAGAGGATGGTACCAGGCACAATTTCTGGGCTTACCACTGGGTGAAAAATGAAATCGGATGGTACTCTCAATTTTTTTTGTGTTATTTCAGGCACCACTGTAGCTAGTACCTGTATCCCCTAGATGAACATGTTAACATTTGTGGGCACTCCTCTTACTGCTACTTCATTTGTCATGGTACTGATCATCAGCATTGCTCTTAGTGGGCATACCCCTGGAGTGGAGCACACTATCCCTCGCTCTGTAAAGGAGATGGTCATATTAAGCTTACTGAGGAGGTCCCTCCCTAGCAAATGTATGGGTGAGTCTTCGTGGTATAACAGGGGTGCCGGCACCATTTGCCCTCCCACCGTTATGTACAAATCCTTTGTGTAGGGAACCTTCAAAATTGCCCCAGAGAATCCCTGCGTTTCCAAATTTTGGCCCGATAGCAGAAACCGGCCTTCCATGAGGCACGATTTTTCCGCTCCTAAGTCCACCATAAAGATTAACTGTTTGTTTCCTATCTCCGCCCCCACCAGTTGTTCCTCGTCTGGACATAGGGTAGTCAATAGGACTGGACACACAAGTGCTCTATGTGGGCTGTCCTAGTCTGGGTAGGTGTTTGTTCCCGGGACAGAAAAAATGCTTTCCCCGATCATTGCTGTTCCACGGAACAGCACGGGCGTGCCGTTCGCTGTAGTAGGGAAAACATGTGTGTGGGTGTTTCCCGTGGTGTTTTCACGTGCTAATTGGGGTTGCATGCCCTGTTGTGGTGCTTGTGGCCCCTGCTGGATTGGTTGTGTTCATTGTTGAAAATTATTGTACTATTGCTCTTGTTGCCCGTGACCACCCATCGGTAATCCATAAGGGCTGCCCGGATGAGGTTGGCCGAATTGCTGCTCATTTCCAGATCGTTGGGGCCCTTGATAATATCCCATGGTCGCGCGCGGCATTCCCTCAAAAAATGTCCCCATCTCCCGCAATTCCAACATGTCCTTTGCCCCCCTCCCCGAGGTCCTGGTCCTCCAAACCCACCTCTCTGTCCCCTGTACCTACCTCGTCCTCTTCCAGGCCTTCCCTGCCATTGGGGTCTCTCGTATTGCTTCTCGCCAGCCCATTGTTCCTGTCTGTTTGTGGACTATGTTGCTGCCATCCTTGCCAGTGAACCTCCTGACCCCCTCGTCCCTGTCTCTCAGTAGGCAGGGCCACTGTTACTGCAGCGACCTTCACCAGCTTATTTTGTACAAGTTTGGCCTTGTCTGACAACCTCCTCTGTGCACTTTCTTTTTCTCTTTCTTTGATCCTCCTACAATGGTGTACTATAATGGTTAGAATTACAGGCCATCCTTTGGCTTCTATCCCGGCAATTTTATCTAGGGACTTCTGCACCTCCTTTGGGAGGCCTCTTTTGATGATAAAGTAGAAAAGGGAGGTTGATTGGTCCCATGCCATGCCGTCTCTGATTCTCCACAGGTCCTGCACCCGGAGAATGAACCGTGCAGCCTCTTCTTCATCCCCCATGGTGCATTGCATCACTGAATGTAAATCTGGGGTATCAGGAAAGGTCTTCCTCAGTGCATTCCACACTTGAGCTCTTACATTATTAAATGCTGACCCATCATGGCGGTCACAATTTGTCATCACTCCCGGGAAACCAGCCTTCACCCATACCCTGTCTGCTTGGTCTCCCACAGCGGACAGCAACACACTCTTTACTTCCCCTATAGCCAGCGGGACCCCTGCGGTATGCTTTTCAAAAGCATATATCCACTTTCCCACCCCTCCCGAAAGTTGGGGGAATGCCTTCAACAAATGATTCTTGTCCACCTGTGCCCATGGTATGTAATGGGGCCTCCCTGCTCCCTTGTGAATGAGGGGCATTTGCAATTTCGTTTTGCTCCCTTTCTTACTTACCTTTGCTCTTTTTGCTTTACTCAATGACATGTTTCCCAACCTACTTCGGAGCCTCCCGTGCCACCTTTCACGTACCACCCCATCTTCCGGCTCTTCTCGTAACTGTAGTGGCATTCCTGCCACTGCCACTCCTTCCTCATATTCATCTAGATCACTCCACACCTCATCTATTTCCCTGTCTGATTCTACACTCCCCTGCTCATCACTTGCTTGACTACCTTCTTGTCCTACTCGTACTATTTTTATGGGGGTATTGTTAAGGTGGAAGAAAAACTCCCTGATTTCCACTCGTCTTCCGGTTGTCTAGATGGGTTCCTGGACGGGAGTGGTGATGGTGTTGGCCCACCCACCGAGACAGATGGTGGCTCCCCTCCCCCATGCAACATTTGGCCCCTGTCATATAGTGCTCTCAACCGTGTCAGTTCCATTTGTGTGGGAGCGAGTTGCCTTTCTAAATCATTAGTTAGGCTTGCAACGTTTACTGGCGGGGCGCACGTGGGACCGTTCAACCCTACAGGATTATAGGGAGGCGGGGCTATCGCTGCGGGAGTAGAGGGTGCATTTGGAGCAAGCAAATAAGATTGGTCACTGTACCCCGCAGCGGGCCTAGAAACAGTGGGTAAAGCCTAGTGAGTTCTTCATCCCCCGTTTTCATCACTTTCCCCCATCCACTTCTCCTCCCACCCTTCTGGGGCCAGTGCTGTTTCAGACAGCGCTTCCTTGGCTGCATCACTCACAGGGGATGTTTCTTCAAACATCCTCCAGAGATCCAGCACTTCTCGTCTATGTTGAAGTTGTATTCCCCGGTACTTTGGTAACAAGTGGGTTGTCATAAGATCTAATATTCTTTTGTCGAACTGAAGTGGGAAAAGTGAACAAAAGGCTCCCACCGATCCCCTCTCAACCCTGTCCTAGAGGATCACGGCCCAGACACCCGCCACGAGAGGAGTTTGCCCATCTCCCAGACGACCAAATACCCTGGTACAAGAACATACGGATGTGCCCACTCGCGTGCCCACCCGCCTGCCCACCAGCCTGCCCTGCACATGCCGACACCTGCGGCATGGATGGACTCGACTAAACCATCCAGCACCAAATCAACACATCGTTAGAGATGCCATGACGACCTAGCCAACGGTCAGGACACTCGTGCAAACATACACACCGGACACTCCCACACCAATCCACACGAAGAACATACTCAGTGCTATGACGTAGGCGACGGACACACCCACGGACGTGCATCTTTATTATTTTCCACATAGGCTTTTCAAAATGCAGAAACGCAAGACGCATAATGAACTCATCTAAAAAGGCTTGCTCACGCTTCTTCTAAACCCATGGACCATAATGAGAAATATAACGAAGACACGATACTGGGGATAGAGCAATATGATACCATAACCTAAAGCGCTCTGTACCAAACGGTTCCACCTATGCACCAGGCCCAAGTAGGCCGCAAGCAAAAGCCTCCATGAACATTGAATGAGCAAGAGTTCGGTTGCTGACCCTGCAGAATGAGCCCAGCGAAAGCAGACAGTCAAGGGCACAACGTTGCAAACTCTCATACCGCAAGCCGACGCCAAGGTCGCACCTGCAAGATAAGCCAGGCACACAGTGAGAAATGCAATATTAATTGTGCAGAATTCTGCCTCAACTACGGTCCCACCTCACGTGACCAAGCCGAACTTGATAGGGTGCCAAGCCCAGGAGGCGCCTGGATCCCCCGTCTCAAGACAAAGGCAGATACAATTAAGCGACTCAATGGACATCTGCGGCGGTGGGAGTAGTCGGCCTTCCTGCTTATGAATAAATCCTCACATTGTCTGCACATACCCATAGTGAAACATTGTTGCAAGTGACAGGTGCACCGCGAGCTGGGAACAGCGATGGTCCCAGACTGGGGGGCTCGCGGGTGAACCAATCAGAACATGAGGCCCTTATCACTGACGCCATTAACATTGACCAATCCTCAGGGGTCTTCATGTAACAATTTTTATGTATCAAACTGAAGGGACAACCCAAGTATACCACCTGACTGACCCTTAACCAATAACAACGTTCTCTATACGTATGCTTTACTAACCCTACCACTCGGGGAACCAATCCAGAGTGGCGATAGGTTTTTTGCTAACTTTCTCAGGTGACGCAAGTAGCGCGTCATACTAAGGTAAAAAGGGCCTGCGAGCCCCACGATGTAGAGAGAGAGTGTCAGGACGGACGCGTACGATCCTTGACCCATCCCTGCCGTTTTGTTTAATAAACAGCAGAATCACCTTGCTTCTTGCGTGTGTCTCATACTCTATCTCTTTTGGGATATACGAGAGGAGTTGGGGCCTCCCTGCCCGGAGGTCCGCGGACGGCCCAGCCGACCCCGGGAGAATTCCCCCCCGACAAGTTGGAGGCACTGCTGAGATCTGTTTAAAGTCCGCTTTTATTTTTATTTTTCCAAGTACTCCGATTGCGAGGAGGCCCGGCGGCGCGGCCCTCTCTGCCGCTGCCCCCTTTTGAGGACTACAGGACCATCGCGGAACTGCGAGAAGACCAGACAGCGCAATCCGGATATTGGCCCTCGGGAGCCGGTTGAGAAGTATCCCGCCCGCGGTTGGCGAGTGTCCAGACGTAGTCCAGACGAGGGGAGGTGGCGAGCCGCTCGGAGGGGTGCACGCAGTCGAGCGGCCCCGCATCAAGAGAACTTGGTGAGTATGCCACACACAACAAGCAATGTGAAATTGTGAGGGAGGGGGGAGGAATTGAATACGGGAGGTATTGCACAGGTGCGCGGCGAAGGTTTGATAATTTAGTGTTGGCAATGAAATGAATGGTAGCCGGACGAGTGCGAGAGCAGTCCGCTACGTTACGGGAGAGAAGAGGGCGGAGCACGAAAACATCACGTGCGGCCGCTCATAGACACTGATTGGCCTAGGTCGCGAACATGTGTAAGGGTGTGTGTGTGTGCGTGGTTTCCTACGATTTGGCAATTATTGATCAATGAGTAGATGAGGATCCCTATTGTTCGAGCAGGAAACTCGATAGATAGATGACGTTTCCCTGTAGGCGGTAGCTAGCTAGTGGCCCAATACGGAAGATAATTGGCTGGTTAAGCCCTCCTGTCGAGGGGCGTATCACACGCGAGGCGACGCAGCGTGCGCAGTCCGATTATATTATTGATTACCTTGTCCCAGGAGTGACAGGAAGACAGCTGTGTGGTTAACGGGGGTAGATTGCAAGTGTATTTTGGACTTAAAGAATATATGAAGAACTTACCAGTAGTCTGAAGAGATCGGTGACGTCACCAGCAGGGCTTACATAGGACATCTCGAGAACCAGGCATCTTTATTTTTGAGTGGCGGGGAGGAGAGCTGTGTTAAGGGCGTGGAAACGGAGGTACACGGCAATGAGTTGATCGGGGGAAGGCGAAAAGGGGGACGTGGCTGCGCACGGAGAACGCCGGCCACGGCAGGTGTAGAAGAGGGAGGAGGAGCAAGTGAAAATAGGACGGCAGTATAAGAACGTCACAAGGGGCACGCAGCCGCAGGGGGCTACGTGCGCCTCGGCCGCAGGGGGCCGTAAGGGTGTTGTATAAAGGAAGAAACGAAAGAAAAGAATATACAAATGTAAATACTATATTTTACTAATTTTTCCTTAGCGGACTATCGCAAGTCCCCAAACTTACGGGGCCAGGTAAAGATATAAGGCTGTATATTGTAAACTGCTAGTGAGGTAACCGCTACCAAATAGGGGAAGGGTAACAAGTGGAGCGCTACTATGTCATACGGGACAAGATCGGGGGGGTGGGGGAACACCCTCACTACCCCGCTGCAACACATATGTAAAACACTATCACCCCATAGGGAGAAATTGATCAAGTACAGCATAGAATGGACACAGGGGACGGACAACAAAATGACGACACCATGGCCGCCTAATGGTAGCTTCGATCCATATACCCAACACTCACTATTAAACCATCTGCACAATACATACAAAGGGAAGAAGTTGACGCACCACGTGGAGGTGTTCAACTTATGGAGGATGTTCCAAGGGTCCCGACCAGGACCAAACGGAATGTTCATTGTAGGGGAAAAAAAGGGAGATAAGGAGATTAAGGAGGAGGGAGAGAATGGGGAAAAGGAGAGTGAAGGTACACAGAACACGGGGAAAGGACAAGAGGGAGGAGAAAAGAGTGACAACTCAACCGAAAATGAAATAAAAAAGGAACAGAGCGACGATACACCTCTAGCGAAGGTAGTGAAAACAGAGGGAGGGGGGTTGTATCCTTTAAGAGAACTAGGAGAAATAGCAAGAGAACAATTAAGGGCGGCTGAGGGGTACTCGAACCCGGCATACAGCCCGCCTCCATATACAGCTACAGGTGGCCACACGGTAGGGGAGCGGACTAGTACAACGGGATCAGCCAATAGGAAGATGCTAGTAGGGGAGGGGAGGACTGAAGAAGAGCAGACTACGGACGTAGGAAATGATGAGTGGGTAGCTGCGCAGATACTATTAAAATTACGAGGTTCATTAACAGGGGAAGAGAAGGAGGTGGTAAGGAAAATGGACGAGGATAAGGCCAGGGAGAGTGAAATGGAAGGGGAAGAGGGGAAAGGAAAGGGGGAAGAGTTGTTAAGACAGAAGGAAGAGACTTTGGAGGAACGATTAGCAGAATTGAGGGATCAGCAGAATGCACTGATCAAGCAGCTCGAGAGGGGGGAAAGAGAGAGAGCACGGGAAAGGAAAGAAGGTAAGAATGAGTTGGAAAAAATGAGAGAACGAACTGAGGAGCAAAGGAGAGAAGCCGAAAGGTTAAAGGCAGCAGCAGAAAGGGTATCAAGAGCAGCACTGCGCGACAGGAAAAAAGAGGAAGAGGAGAAAGAAAAAGAAATGGCAATATGGAAGAAGAGATTACTGTCAGAAACAACAAGGAAATACGAAGAAGGGAGGATGATAGAGAGTATATTAGAAAGGGAGAGGGAGAGATGGGAAAGGAAGAAAGAAGATGAAAAGATATTGGAAAAAATGAGTTGTGAAGTAATGGAAGAATTAAAAAAGAAAATAGAGGAAATTGGTAGAGGAATAGCGGCGAGAAACGAAGGGGAAAGAGAAGATAGGAGGGGGAGAGTGAAGTAAGGAGGCATGTATATAGAGGCACAGAAGTAGCAACAACATCGGCACAAAGGGGAGCGATTAGTAAAGAAGAAAAGGGAGGAACGGACCTAATAGACTTAAGAACAGTAACGATTGGGGGGAAAAAGACAGTTTGGGGGTTGCCATTTATGAATGACTTTTGTAGTGAGGAAGAAGAAGGAATGGAGAAGGAAGGAAGAAATAGTGAAAGGGAAAGCCTAGATAAACTATACACCACCCGGACAAATAAAGACTCACCATGGATCTGCAGGAGAAAGGAAGAACTGCAGAGAAGTGGGGAGGAGGAGCATGGAATAGCGGAAAGGCAGACACGTGAAGCCACGCCGTCACCGTCCCGTCATACATGCTCCACCACCTCACGCTCATTACGTGCAACATGCCCATCTAAACTAGCGCCCTTCACAGGCGAACTGACACCCTATGCAGGAAGGCTTAGAGACCTCCATGGACGCAGGCAGGGAGAACGAATACACACGCCCACAATAAATAAAGGAAATGATGAAAGAAGGGGAAGTGGTGGAGGAGAAAGAGTAAAGACCAGGAGAAATATGGACGAAACTGACGATGTAGAAGAGACGGAAGAAGAGGAGGAGTGTGAGGACACGATTTTGTGGAACCCAGGGGGTAAAACGGGACACAACTTATTGCCTCTTCTAGAGAGGGGAGGGGTTAGACCACAATACGTCCCTTGGAAGCATGCAGACAAGGAAAATATAAAGTGCAAACTCCCATCATTAAGTGGAGGTGCGGGTAAATGGATATATGAAATGGAAAAACACACCGCAGGACAGAAATTGGCAGTGGGAGATGTAAAGGGCCTTCTCATATCAATATTAGGGGATGCTGCGGATGACATCTGGAAGAGAGCGGGCTTCCCCGGGGTAACAATAACAAACACATCTCACGATGGGGCACCATTCGCAAACTGCAGACATGCATTATGACAGGCACTGAGGGTACAGTATCCAGACACATCAGACATAGGAGCAATTACCTCGCGCAAGATGCGTGAGAACGAAGATCCTGTTGATTATATCCAGGAAATTCAAGAGAAGTGGCATATGGAAACTAGAGAACAATGGGACAAAACACCAGCAATATTCTATCATATATTAGTACAGGGGCTCCCAGAAGCAGTCCAGAAACAACTGAAGAAAGTAGTGGGGATGGAAGCAAAAGCATGGCCAGAAAAACAACTGACTATAGTACATCATTGCAGGACATGGCAAGAAAAAATGAAAAAAAAGGAAGAGGATAGGAAAACGAAAGAGGCCAAACTAGTACAGAAGAAACTCACTAAATACACGATGGAAGGCGCACTAATAACTACACCTGCCACAATAACTCAAAGCCCCACACAAGTAGTGGCTGCACAAGACCCCTCCCAAATACAATCATCGCAGACTGTAACACAACAGATGCCGCCACTCCAACCATACACGACTAACATGGGAGGAGGATACTCAACGCCAGGGGCTGGGTATTATAATTACAACCGGGGAAGGGGAGGAATAATGAGAGGGAGAGGATACGGATTTAACACACAACAACAGGTGGGGGGATTCAGGAATTCCTACCCCACCGGGCACCCAGTATACCAGGACAACACAGGAAGCTTTCCATGGCAGAACAGGGAACCACTGGTGTGTTGGATTTGTGGATTGGTAGGCACATGTCACGTACATGTAGAGTGAGACCAGGCACACCGTTGGGGAGTGAACAGGGACAACAAAAGCTCACACAGGAACAGCAGGGCATCCAGCAACAGCAGACATTGCAACAGGGAAATAGACAGCAACAACTAGTAACAAAACAACAGCCACGGACATATCCACCGCCTCAACAACAGGTAGCGATTACACAACAACCCCAAGCACAGCAAGTACAGCCACCTGCACAAGTCCAAGACCATAACATAACCTCAACCAATGCCCAACTACAGCAAACACTACTGGGTAGGGTGACAGTCCTGGGACACAACCCTTACACGGGAAGTGGTCAATCATTATACCCCCAATAGGGCAGCCCACAGACGACCTTGGTGTGTCCCATCCTGTCGGTAACACCTAATAGTGCGGAGGAACCACGCATAGAGGTAACGATAGGTGACAAAAAATTATCATTCCTTGTTGACACCGGGGCGACCCGGTCTTGCATAAGGGAAGGTAAATTTAAAATGTCAGGTGAAGCCATGAACACCCAAGGATTCTCTGGGGCTAGGGGGTTGGTTCCCTTTACTGATAACATTCCCTTATCAATAGTGGATTATGACATGTCAGTCCCATTTTTATATTCTAGGGCCTCACCAGTAAATATAATGGGGAGAGACATAATGAGCAGGTTGAATATGACGATCTCCTTTACGGAGGAGGGCATAATTTGCTCCACTCCAGGAATTAACATGCTCACTGCACGACAGATTATGCAGGCATACTGTGGACAGACAGTTATTAGGGCTGAGCCAGTAGATGGTGAACTGTTCCAGTACGGGACGGACATGGCATTTGCATGGATGCCAGGGATAGAGGGAAAGATCTGGAGGAGGCCAGCAGCCTACTTGTTTAGACCAGAAACACCAGCCAATGAACCAGAAGGAAAGGTGAGTTCAGTGGACATAGAGAGCATTATAGCAACCGCTGATTACATTGCAGTGCATTCTCAAGACAGAGAAGGAAGAGCATGGAGGGCAGTGATAGCACTAGCAGAGGGATGTAGACTCACCCAGGTGTCAGATGAGGAGCTCTTCTCAGAAGAAAAGGAAGAAGGTGAAATGGTATTTATGATGAGTGTGGAAATATGGCTCAGGGTGACGTACAAACAGGTGGCACAGAAAATTGCAATGGCACTTGAGGCACCCACGTCCACCCCAGTTCCCTTTTTTGAGGAGGATATGGCAAAAGTACCCACATCATTATGGACTACTAGCCCCTATGACGTGGGGTGCATAAAAAGCATAGGGGGGTAAGAATAAAATTGAAAAAGGGTGCAATACTCCCCAGAGTGAAACAGTACCCATTATCAAAAGAGGCAGATGAGGGCATATATGAAACAATAACGGCCCTTATAAATAATGGCATATTGGTCCCATCAGAATCTCCATGCAACACAGCTGTATACCCAGTGCGCAAGGCTAAAGGTGGATCTTGGCGCTTCATACAGGACCTCAGGCCTTTGAACAACATAGTGGAAGCAGAATACCCCATAGCAGCAAACCCGGACACAATATTGTGCGGCATTCCAGCAGAGGCATCACGGTTTACAGTGATCGACCTTAAAAATGCCTTTTTCTCAATACCACTGCACCCAGACTCACAAGATCTGACAAGCTTCACTTACAGAAACACAAAGTGGAAACACACCAGATTGCCACAAGGGTACTGCGAGTCACCCTCAATATTCAACAGAGTAATACAGATGGATTTGGGTAACATTGAAGTAGAAAGCACAGTGTTACAGTATGTTGACGACATAATCATTTGCAGCATAAACGAAAAAAGATGCAGAGAGGACTCATTAAAGATGCTGACAATATTGGCTGAAAAAGGTTACAAGGTAGACAAGGAAAAGTTACAATACTGTCAGGAACAAGTACTTTACATTGGACAGCTCATATCCCAATATGGAAGACATATTGCACCACAAAGAGCACAGGCAATTTTAAAAACGTCATTGCCACAAACAGTGAGAGAATTACAGCAGTTCCTTGGCCTGTGCAACTACTGCAGAGCATGGGTATTTGATTACAGCTCATACATAGGACCCCTACTTGATGGGATAAAAGAAGCTAACAAAGGGGAGAAAAAGTTGGGGTGGACAATGGAAATGAAAGAGGCTTTTGATGAACTGAAAGATGCAATATCAACCGCTCCGGTACTGGCCACCCCAGATTATGAACGACAATTTTTTATATTTTCACATTGCGACTCAACAGTAATGAAAGCAGTGTTGGCTCAAAAAACAAGCATGGGCTACAAACCAGTAGCGTTTTACAGCGGCCACTTAGATCCTGTGATGCTAGGTCATTTCCCTTGCGAACAAGGTCTCGCCGCAGCTGCCTTTGCGGTAGAGAAAGCATCAGCAATCACCATGGGGTGCCCAACCACACTATTTGTGGAACATGCACTATTTGCAATATTGAACAAGCCTAAGTCCACACTAACAACGCAGAGGGCGTCAGGTTATGAGATAATATTATCTAGAGCTGAACTATCAATTGTTAGATGCAGCACAGTCAACCCTGCAAGGTTTATAGCAGAAGCAATTGAGGAAGGAGACTATGCACACGATTGTACAAAGACTACTGAAACGTATTCATGCACTAGAAGGGTTGAAGAGAATGCACTAGACGGAGGTGATCTCTTGTTCATTGATGGGTCATCAACAATTGACCAAAGTGACGGGATTAGGAGAACTGGGGCAGCAGTGGTAAAAATGACAGAGGTACCGGTGTGTGTGGCGATAAAATGCGTACAATTACCACAGCATTACTCTGCCCAAGCAGTGGAATTGGTCGCACTGATCTTGGCGTTGAAGGAAAGCTTTGACAAGCGAGTGACCATATATTCCGACAGTGCATATGTCACATCTACTGTCCACTCAGGGTTGTCCAAGTGGAGGAGAAGAGGGTTTAGGAGAGCTGACGGCACACCAGTGCAACATGCCCTCTTATTGGCTGAACTAATTGAAGTAATAAATGACCCCCAAGAATTAGCCTTGGTCAAATGCACCGCACACACTAATGGAGAAGACCATATTTCAAAAGGGAATGCAGCAGCAGACGCACACGCGAAGTATGCTGCATATTTTGGCGAGATATGGAACCCCCCAGAGTCAGAGAGGGAGGGGAATAGCTAAGGAGATGTTAATAAGAGAAGGGTACACCCATCTCCCAGCCACACAGATAATGGAGCTACAAGCGGCTGCACCAATGGCAGAAAAAGAAATATGGGTAAAAAGAGGATGTACAATGTCGCCAACTGACGCACTATGGTGCCAGGGTAGCACTGGAAAGATGGTAATGCCACTGGCACTATTGAAAACCGCCCTGAGCCAACTACACCACCCAGCCCACACAGGCAAGGAAGTTATTGCAGCACGAATTAGGGAAGATTGGTTCTGCCCCGAGTTAAATTACCATGTGTCAAATTTTGTCAGCAATTGTCTCACACGCCGGTCACACGCTGCAGGTGATAAAAGGTACTATACCCCGGCCAGAGGGACCCTTCCGACACATCCATATTGACTATGTTGATATGATCAACGTATGTCAAGGAAATAGGTATATGATTGTAGTTGTGTGCCCATTCTCGAGGTGGATTGAGGCAGGGCCCTGCTCACATCCAGATGCATTCCGAGCAGCTAAATTCCTAGTGAGGGAGGTCTTCCCCAGGTGGGGAGTGTGCGAAATACTGCGGTCAGACAATGGGCCGCATTTCGCCAATGAAATGTTCCAGCATATCACATCCTTACTGAACATCAAGCATAAATTTGCATGTGCATATCACCCGCAGGCCAACGGTATATGCGAACGCCTGAATGGCCTATTAAAAGAGGCAATTGCAAAAATACAGCAAACAACAAAGAAGAGTTGGCTGTATTGCCTTCCGCTAGCCCTATTTGAGCTAAGGAATAGACCAGGCTCCGACCACCACCTCACTCCTCACGAGGTGGTGACCGGACACCAAATGCGCCTTCCTCTGATGCCAACATCAAGAGCATTCACCGACCATGAGAGTACTGCAAGTGTCCTTGGTGATGAAATGTACCAATATGTGTCTTCTTTGATTACTAGTGTAGTGTTTGTGTCTCAACAGCTCGAGCGCATGCGGGGCGGGTCTAAGAGTGATCAACAAGAAGACGCGGATGAAGAATTGGAAAAGGGGAAACTGTGCAAAATTTCCAAAGGTGACCACGTACTACTCCGCAATTTCAACAGAAAGTGGAATAGCTTCACTGGCCCCCACCTGGTAGAGGAAGTATCAACGAGAGCAGTAAAGCTACAGGACAAACGTGCCTGGAATCACCTACAAACTCTAGCGTCACCGACAGGGCCATTGGAAGAGCAGCAACAGCGTCGCCAATGGAGGAAGGGACTTCTACCGCAACTAACGGCCAAAGTGTCCCCACACCCTGCCACCCCCTGATTCCCCAGAGACAACTACTGAAATAGAGAGGGGTAATTACCATACCGCCCACCCCATGGTCACACGATCAAAGAGTAAAGAAACCTCTACCAGTTGAGCCCCAAACCCTCTACCCATTGACCCCTACCCACTGCAGTAATAACCCAACTGAAGGACATTGTTTTGCACATACACATGTAAACACTTGAATGTTCTCTTTTTTTCTCTCTCGCACATGCAGGTACGGTGTATTATTGTACTGCTAAGAAAACAGATAACTAACAAAGTTCACTGCCCAGGAGTAGATGATACCCTCAGACAATAACTACCCTGAAGAATTATCGCACCAATTTGTCTATTACATAAAAAGGCCAAAGTACCTGAAAAGGAGGAGGGTACGTGTCTACTACACAGCACTTCTCTTGGCCATAGAACAATCAATGCCCCACCTCCACCCATACTTGCCTGTCCTAAGAGATAGATCGCTTAGATTGGCGTGGGAACAGCTCTTCGCCTGGGCACTGAACGACTACTTGATAGGGAGAGCTTGAAAACAACAACTAACACTAATAACAAGCATATTGAGAATTTTCAGGCGGGCAACTTTAACGTCGCAAGAATTAGCTGCCGGACTGCAGCAAGGTAAGAGCAAAATGCCGGTGAGACTAGCCTCTGTAATAAAGATGATAGGGATTTTGATGATCACCGGGTTTGTGGCTGCCTCTGTATGGCGGAACAGTTATGCTATAAATATTTTTGCTGTACCCAAACCTAATATACCCCCACCCCCAGCTGCAACAGGTGTTACGTCAGGTGGTACTAGCAAAATTCCACACAAGGGAAATAGAGTTAAACGCAGCACATACTCAGACAATAAAGATATTGACAACTACATACAAAATTCAGCACACATCTCAAACAACATGTGGTACCAACACATGACTCAAATAGGTAAACAAACAACAGAAGACAGCTGCTACGTCTGCTCATTGATCCCATACGCCATGAGTGCTTCCAGAACTTTCGTTGCCACGGAAATAGATGAAAAAACAGCACGGTGTATAATATACCTGGCACTGTTCCAAACGAAAGGGAGATTTCAAGGGAACACGGTGCACCTGGTATGGAAATCACGAGACACATACCCGTACGAAAATAACTTCCTTAAGAGTTATTTGAGTTACCACAAGGCCAGTTTACATGCTGAAGCATTCAGATACATAACAAGTGGCCCTGAAAAAGGAGAAACAAAGAAAGTTACACTACAGTACCTACCATGTGATGGTACGCCACTGAAGTTCCTGGTAAACAAGGATGTTGGGAAAGACCACTGATAATAATAACAGGGAAGGTGTACCTGGGTGACAAATGGGACACAGGAGTGGTTGGTAGCAACATGGTAATGAGAGAAGATACTACAACTATTGCTGAACACAACAACAGATGTTGGATGACTTGGGTCAAGTACGTACCCATGCTTACGTGGATAGAGAAGGATGAAGACCCAATAACAATACTGCCGATGACTGCACCTAAGGTATGCTACCAACACAAAGGAGAAGTGGATGTAGGATACAACACCAACTGTGCAAGTGTGACAGAGCTACCTGAGGGGGGAGCAGGAACAGCAGTAGTAATGGACCATTACTGGGCCTGTGGAGACAAGGCATACCACACACTGCCCCCTCTGTGGAATGGTGTATGCACAATAGTACACGTTAATGTACCTTCACTAGTGGTGCCCCAGAAACATGTGAATGTGGCGAACTTCCCCAAAATGGATGAAGGAAACAAGAGGAAGAAGAGATCTGCACAGCTTCAGAAGGGGCCAGAGCACCGAAACAACGGCAACAGCACTGTCCTGAATAGAAAGAAAAGACAAGGAGAACCTCTGACAGGAAATTACCTGTGGGGAAGGTCGGAAACAGCACTCACTTCAATTCCGCCAGAACACAGACTATTCAGCAGAGCAGCAATGTTCTTCTCCTCAATAATACATCCGGGACTACAGGCTTACGCAAACGCAAAATGGCTCCAGATAACAAGATGGGAACTAATGATGACAATTAACTCTACAGTAAATGGATTCAACGCAATAAAAGAGGCGATAAAATGCGTACAATTACCACAGCATTACTCTGCCCAAGCAGTGGAATTGGTCGCACTGATCTTGGCGTTGAAGGAAAGCTTTGACAAGCGAGTGACCATATATTCCGACAGTGCATATGTCACATCTACTGTCCACTCAGGGTTGTCCAAGTGGAGGAGAAGAGGGTTTAGGAGAGCTGACGGCACACCAGTGCAACATGCCCTCTTATTGGCTTAACTAATTGAAGTAATAAATGACCCCCAAGAATTAGCCTTGGTCAAATGCACCGCACACACTAATGGAGAAGACCATATTTCAAAAGGGAATGCAGCAGCAGACGCACACGCGAAGTATGCTGCATATTTTGGCGAGATATGGAACCCCCCAGAGTCAGAGAGGGAGGGGAATAGCTAAGGAGATGTTAATAAGAGAAGGGTACACCCATCTCCCAGCCACACAGATAATGGAGCTACAAGCGGCTGCACCAATGGCAGAAAAAGAATATGGGTAAAAAGAGGATGTACAATGTCGCCAACTGACGCACTATGGTGCCAGGGTAGCACTGGAAAGATGGTAATGCCACTGGCACTATTGAAAACCGCCCTGAGCCAACTACACCACTCAGCCCACACAGGCAAGGAAGTTATTGCAGCACGAATTAGGGAAGATTGGTTCTGCCCCGAGTTAAATTACCATGTGTCAAATTTTGTCAGCAATTGTCTCACACGCCGGTCACACGCTGCAGGTGATAAAAGGTACTATACCCCGGCCAGAGGGACCCTTCCGACACATCCATATTGACTATGTTGATATGATCAACGTATGTCAAGGAAATAGGTATATGATTGTAGTTGTGTGCCCATTCTCGAGGTGGATTGAGGCAGGGCCCTGCTCACATCCAGATGCATTCCGAGCAGCTAAATTCCTAGTGAGGGAGGTCTTCCCCAGGTGGGGAGTGTGCGAAATACTGCGGTCAGACAATGGGCCGCATTTCGCCAATGAAATGTTCCAGCATATCACATCCTTACTGAACATCAAGCATAAATTTGCATGTGCATATCACCCGCAGGCCAACGGTATATGCGAACGCCTGAATGGCCTATTAAAAGAGGCAATTGCAAAAATACAGCAAACAACAAAGAAGAGTTGGCTGTATTGCCTTCCGCTAGCCCTATTTGAGCTAAGGAATAGACCAGGCTCCGACCACCACCTCACTCCTCACGAGGTGGTGACCGGACACCAAATGCGCCTTCCTCTGATGCCAACATCAAGAGCATTCACCGACCATGAGAGTACTGCAAGTGTCCTTGGTGATGAAATGTACCAATATGTGTCTTCTTTGATTACTAGTGTAGTGTTTGTGTCTCAACAGCTCGAGCGCATGCGGGGCGGGTCTAAGAGTGATCAACAAGAAGACGCGGATGAAGAATTGGAAAAGGGGAAACTGTGCAAAATTTCCAAAGGTGACCACGTACTACTCCGCAATTTCAACAGAAAGTGGAATAGCTTCACTGGCCCCCACCTGGTAGAGGAAGTATCAACGAGAGCAGTAAAGCTACAGGACAAACGTGCCTGGAATCACCTACAAACTCTAGCGTCACCGACAGGGCCATTGGAAGAGCAGCAACAGCGTCGCCAATGGAGGAAGGGACTTCTACCGCAACTAACGGCCAAAGTGTCCCCACACCCTGCCACCCCCTGATTCCCCAGAGACAACTACTGAAATAGAGAGGGGTAATTACCATACCGCCCACCCCATGGTCACACGATCAAAGAGTAAAGAAACCTCTACCAGTTGAGCCCCAAACCCTCTACCCATTGACCCCTACCCACTGCAGTAATAACCCAACTGAAGGACATTGTTTTGCACATACACATGTAAACACTTGAATGTTCTCTTTTTTTTCTCTCTCGCACATGCAGGTACGGTGTATTATTGTACTGCTAAGAAAACAGATAACTAACAAAGTTCACTGCCCAGGAGTAGATGATACCCTCAGACAATAACTACCCTGAAGAATTATCGCACCAATTGTCTATTACATAAAAAGGCCAAAGTACCTGAAAAGGAGGAGGGTACGTGTCTACTACACAGCACTTCTCTTGGCCATAGAACAATCAATGCCCCACCTCCACCCATACTTGCCTGTCCTAAGAGATAGATCGCTTAGATTGGCGTGGGAACAGCTCTTCGCCTGGGCACTGAACGACTACTTGATAGGGAGAGCTTGAAAACAACAACTAACACTAATAACAAGCATATTGAGAATTTTCAGGCGGGCAACTTTAACGTCGCAAGAATTAGCTGCCGGACTGCAGCAAGGTAAGAGCAAAATGCCGGTGAGACTAGCCTCTGTAATAAAGATGATAGGGATTTTGATGATCACCGGGTTTGTGGCTGCCTCTGTATGGCGGAACAGTTATGCTATAAATATTTTTGCTGTACCCAAACCTAATATACCCCCACCCCCAGCTGCAACAGGTGTTACGTCAGGTGGTACTAGCAAAATTCCACACAAGGGAAATAGAGTTAAACGCAGCACATACTCAGACAATAAAGATATTGACAACTACATACAAAATTCAGCACACATCTCAAACAACATGTGGTACCAACACATGACTCAAATAGGTAAACAAACAACAGAAGACAGCTGCTACGTCTGCTCATTGATCCCATACGCCATGAGTGCTTCCAGAACTTTCGTTGCCACGGAAATAGATGAAAAAACAGCACGGTGTATAATATACCTGGCACTGTTCCAAACGAAAGGGAGATTTCAAGGGAACACGGTGCACCTGGTATGGAAATCACGAGACACATACCCGTACGAAAATAACTTCCTTAAGAGTTATTTGAGTTACCACAAGGCCAGTTTACATGCTGAAGCATTCAGATACATAACAAGTGGCCCTGAAAAAGGAGAAACAAAGAAAGTTACACTACAGTACCTACCATGTGATGGTACGCCACTGAAGTTCCTGGTAAACAAGGATGTTGGGAAAGACCACTGATAATAATAACAGGGAAGGTGTACCTGGGTGACAAATGGGACACAGGAGTGGTTGGTAGCAACATGGTAATGAGAGAAGATACTACAACTATTGCTGAACACAACAACAGATGTTGGATGACTTGGGTCAAGTACGTACCCATGCTTACGTGGATAGAGAAGGATGAAGACCCAATAACAATACTGCCGATGACTGCACCTAAGGTATGCTACCAACACAAAGGAGAAGTGGATGTAGGATACAACACCAACTGTGCAAGTGTGACAGAGCTACCTGAGGGGGGAGCAGGAACAGCAGTAGTAATGGACCATTACTGGGCCTGTGGAGACAAGGCATACCACACACTGCCCCCTCTGTGGAATGGTGTATGCACAATAGTACACGTTAATGTACCTTCACTAGTGGTGCCCCAGAAACATGTGAATGTGGCGAACTTCCCCAAAATGGATGAAGGAAACAAGAGGAAGAAGAGATCTGCACAGCTTCAGAAGGGGCCAGAGCACCGAAACAACGGCAACAGCACTGTCCTGAATAGAAAGAAAAGACAAGGAGAACCTCTGACAGGAAATTACCTGTGGGGAAGGTCGGAAACAGCACTCACTTCAATTCCGCCAGAACACAGACTATTCAGCAGAGCAGCAATGTTCTTCTCCTCAATAATACATCCGGGACTACAGGCTTACGCAAACGCAAAATGGCTCCAGATAACAAGATGGGAACTAATGATGACAATTAACTCTACAGTAAATGGATTCAACGCAATAAAAGAGGAACTGCGAGCAGTGAGGATGGTAGCACTACAGAACAGATATGTACTGGACCTCCTCACAGCAATGGAAGGAGGAGTTTGCGCAAAGATAGGACAATCATGCTGCACATTCATTCCTTCTAACTATGCTGATAATGGTACACTGACAGAAGCAGTATCACAATTGGCCCAGATGCACTCCAAAATGATGGATGAAAGTAAAGGTGTGAAAAGGGATGAGAGCTGGTTTTCGGCGCTATGGTCCTGGATGCCATCTTGGCTGTCAGATGGGCTGAAGATTATAGTTGGATGCATTATTTTGGCTGGAGCTGCACTTATCATACTAAGATTTTGGAAGGCCCGGAAGGCACGCACCACAGACGAGATGATCGAAATGGTCGGTATGCACCCCTTGATGCCAGCAGATGATGGCCAACACACAGGCACAATAATAAAAGAGAGAGAGAGGTTGCGCAACCAGATCATCACTAACCACCTGGACCCACCATCTGTGAAGCTCGAAAACCCAAGAAACCCAAGGAGCTACATAGGGAAATGGGTATACTGCACACCTGGAGGAACCTGTGTATATATGTACTGGTCATTTGAAGACCATGTTAACCACTATGGACATTTGGGAGGAGTAACTAAAATATGGAGAGTGAGAGGAGATAAGGAAAAGGATATGTTTGTGGTCGACAAGTCGACCAGAGGGGGGACTGAAGTGGGAAAAGTGAACAAAAGGCTCCCACCGATCCCCTCTCAACCCTGGCCTAGAGGATCACGGCCCAGACACCCGCCACGAGAGGAGTTTGCCCATCTCCCAGACGACCAAATACCCTGGTACAAGAACATACGGATGTGCCCACTCGCGTGCCCACCCGCCTGCCCACCAGCCTGCCCTGCACATGCCGACACCTGCGGCATGGATGGACTCGACTAAACCATCCAGCACCAAATCAACACATCGTTAGAGATGCCATGACGACCTAGCCAACGGTCAGCACACTCGTGCAAACATACACACCGGACACTCCCACACCAATCCACACGAAGAACATACTCAGTGCTATGACGTAGGCGACGGACACACCCACGGACGTGCATCTTTATTATTTTCCACATAGGCTTTTCAAAATGCAGAAACGCAAGACGCATAATGAACTCATCTAAAAAGGCTTGCTCACGCTTCTTCTAAACCCATGGACCATAATGAGAAATATAACGAAGACACGATACTGGGGATAGAGCAATATGATACCATAACCTAAAGTGCTCTGTACCAAACGGTTCCACCTATGCACCAGGCCCAAGTAGGCCGCAAGTAAAAGCCTCCATGAACATTGAATGAGCAAGAGTTCGGTTGCTGACCCTGCAGAATGAGCCCAGCGAAAGCAGACAGTCAAGGGCACAACGTTGCAAACTCTCATACCGCAAGCCGACGCCAAGGTCGCACCTGCAAGATAAGCCAGGCACACAGTGAGAAATGCAATATTAATTGTGCAGAATTCTGCCTCAACTACGGTCCCACCTCACGTGACCAAGCCGAACTTGATAGGGTGCCAAGCCCAGGAGGAAGAAGGCGCCTGGATCCCCCGTCTCAAGACACAGGCAGATACAATTAAGCGACTCAATGGACATCTGCGGCGGTGGGAGTAGTCGGCCTTCCTGCTTATGAATAAATCCTCACATTGTCTGAACATACCCATAGTGAAACATTGTTGCAAGTGACAGGTGCACCGCGAGCTGGGAACAGCGATGGTCCAAGACTGGGGGGCTCGCGGGTGAACCAATCAGAACATGAGGCCCTTATCACTGACGCCATTAACATTGACCAATCCTCAGGGGTCTTCATGTAACAATTTTTATGTATCAAACTGAAGGGACAACCCAAGTATACCACCTGACTGACCCTTAACCAATAACAACGTTCTCTATACGTATGCTATACTAACCCTACCACTCGGGGAACCAATCCAGAGTGGCGATAGGTTTTTTGCTAACTTTCTCAGGTGACGCAAGTAGCGCGTCATACTAAGGTAAAAAGGGCCTGCGAGCCCCACGATGTAGAGAGAGAGTGTCAGGACGGACGCGTACGATCCTTGACCCATCCCTGCCGTTTTGTTTAATAAACAGCAGAATCACCTTGCTTCTTGCGTGTGTCTCATACTCTATCTCTTTTGGGATATACGGGAGGAGTTGGAGCCTCCCTGCCCGGAGGTCCGCGGACGGCCCAGCCGACCCCGGGAGAATTTCCCCCCGACAGAACGACCCTCGTTCTGGCCACACTTGGGACAATCCCTCCCCCTTTATCTCAGTGAGCCACTTGTCATGATACTTTTGGATTTTCTCGGTGTACAGGGGGAGGTGCTAGAAAATATGAGCTAAGGGTGTATCTCCCCCATAACTCTGTTTCACTCTCGTGTACACTTGTATATGTGTATGTGCGCCAAAATAGAGTCAAGAAAACACTTCTGTTTACTTTATACCACCTTAATTAGCAACTTATAAGGTCACAATTTCAAGAACTTTTCACTTACACCTTTTCGACTCCAGAATATATAGATAAAGCAGAATTTGAACAAATTTAACACAGGACAAATTTACATATACTCTTAGACATACTGACACAATTATCCTTGATGACAATTAACATAAAACACAGAGCTGCTGCTCTTCTAGTTACACCCACGCCCTTCCCTGGATTACACTCTCGTATTCTTCTCCCCCACTCACTCTCCCCGCTCCCCTTCCCTGAGCCCCTTTTGGGCTGACATCTAAAAGAGTTATGCACACAAGAAAAAGAATTTGCTAATATCTCCCGAGTCTATTCATTACACAAGACTCCTATGTTTTTTTCTGTTTTATCTCCACTTATTTCCTGCACTGCTCGAGACACTGCTATGCAGCACCGTCTTCCACCCCCTTTTCGGAACTAGGTTTCCGTACTCTTCACGTATTCCGTTACTTCTATATTCACAACCTAATAGCCATATAAAGAAAAGAGAAGAAAAAAGCCTTCCAGTCAACACTCATACAAGCCCTACACCTTAAATCTGACTCCTCATTATTTCCTCAGCATTACTCTTATACTCATCCCCTTCTTTTTAAATACCCCTCCATTGAGGTTCTCGCAACCAATACTCACGTGTCCGGGGTGATCTGAGAGCCTCCGTTCACGGTCTATCCACAATCACAATTGGGGCTGCACTCCAACCAATCTTTGGCGAGCAGTCGGATATTTGCAATGGTCGGAACCCTTGGAACCTCTCTTTTGCGCGCTCACTGGTCAGCCGCAGGTGGCGATGGATTTGCTGGGGGGCATCCCGGATCTCACCGCACGATACGGGGGTGTCTCTCGGTGCACCCTCGATCATGTCCCAGGGGTCACCAAGTGAAGGCGCTCATCCCCCACGTCACAATAAGACTCAGAATAATGGACACATCCCAGTAGGAAATGAGACCAAGAGATTGGTTGTGAGAGGCAACAAAGTTTTTATATAAGATTCAGCATCAGGAGAACTCTGCTGCTCTGACAGCGTTCTGGCAAACCATACAAATACAATACATTTTAAAGGGTTACATCATCATCAGTGACGTCTATACAGTCTACAAGTTACATTTTGATTGGTGAGGGAATGGGTTCGAATATGGTGCTGTAGGGGCCGGCTCCACAAGATTGGTTGGTGGCTTGGCGGGATGTCGGGCATCACGTGGTTCATCTGGGCTGGTCTCTGCAAAGTGAAGGTCTGGTTGGGTCCGGGAGAGGCGGCTGGTACTGGCTAACTAATCTACACACTATCACAAGACATACAGTAAATAATGACTATTACTATACCTTTGGTATTCAAGAGAGGCTTATAAATTGTACACATGTATTCACATTATCTCGCTTCAGATCATTGGCGATGTGAAGGGTGTGGTGGTCTTGCCCTCCAGATGACATGTGGGGAGGCGGGATTAATAGCTGTCGCATCTGGCACATCAGAGTACGAGGGGATTGAGTGACACATGTTAGTTTAGGACAATACCGTGACAGGAGTTTGGTTTTATTGGGGGCACGCTAGGGTGGTCAGCAAGGAAGGGTCACACTTCTGCTACATGAAAAGAATAGCTTTGGAGGGGCACAGGGTTGAACAGGAGGTCTCCATGGCAACCCCCAACGCCACCAAAGAGATACACAGTGGTTAGCTATTGGCTTGGAAATTCGTAGACAACGTTGACCAGATGCTTTAGTGGGTAAACGGGAGGCTAATGGAGAGAAAGCATAACCTGCCAGAAAACGCATTTCTGATCTCCCTGAATATCGGAGCCTCTGCCATTTCCTGACAGCCTTCCCCGACCATTGTGCACCATCCCTCCTGCCAGACCCACACCAATGTGCTCCATCCCTCCCTCTCAGACCCACACAAATATGGCCCATACCACCCTCTGAAACCCACACCAAGATGCACCCATGCCTCCATTCCAGAGCCCACCAAGTGTTTGAATCCGACAGCTCTTGGACCCGTAGTGTAGCTGAAGAATTCTTCAAGGCAATGTCTCACAGTGACTAATAACAATAGTACAGCCACCGAGAGCAATTCACTAGAACAGAGACACCAGATGACACCTTCTTGGAAATGCGACTTCGTATGGAGGAACCCAAAAGCACAAGTACTAGCAAGCGTCTTCCTGTAGAGGAGAAACGCAAAATATTCAGGAATAATGTAAAAAACAATCTGACCACTTCCCCAGAGGAAACTGAAAACTGACCTGTATGATCAAGTAGACGGAAAGGTTTGTGTGAATGGGGAGCTGAATACGGAGGAAGGATGGTGTCCCCTGCAAGAGAGTAGAGAAGCAAAGTAAGGAAAGGTAGGAAAAATAAATAAAAATAAAAAAAAAACAATACAGAATTCACCCAAAGTCACCAGAGGCTTACCAAGTATAGCAGCGCGGGTTGATGAACGTTGATCGGGTGTGGTAAATGTCCAGGTATCAGGAGTCCCTATCCCGCCGGCACGAGGATGCCTAATGACTGAGGTGGCCAGTCTCTAGTCCCAAAGTCGCCACCGGACCCGACGGCACGCAGACGCCTAAGCAAGGTCCAAGCAATCCAGAAGTCAATACCTGGAAAATCACAACTAAGCAGGAGGAAGTGGAACCAGACGTAGATTACCCTATCCAAGAGGAGCAACGCACAAATAAGAGCAAATCAGGAATCCGTTGAAACAGTCTGTGTTCAGTATCCAGACGGGCAGCGTAGTACCAGGGGGAAGGCAAAGAAATCCATAAAGCAGGAGCCGAGGTCAGGTCAGTATGCTGGCAAGTGAAGTACCGAGGAGAAGGCAGAATCAGTCCATTCAATGAAGCAGAAGGTCAAAAATCAGCATGAAGTGAAGGACATAACCAAAAGGACAAGACAATCAATCCAGGAGACAGCCAAAATGTCAGGGAAACAAAGACTGCAACAAGAAAGCACTGAGGTCAAGAGCTTAATCAGAAGCGCCGTCTAACAACTTGGAGCGGCTTATGAAGCCGAAGTCACGTGACACTAACGCCGTGTCACGTGAACGAGCGGATTAAAAGGCAGCCAGCGTCTCCATGGCAACTGCCATCGAGTCCGCGTTAGGAGATGTACTGGAGCGCAATGCCGGAATGAAGCTGGCAGACACTGTTGCCGGAGGACCCTGGGGGAAGCCAAGCGGGACGAATCCCGACAGCGTGGTGCACCTGCAGAAGGTAAGACGTTACTAGCACCCTTGCCAATAGAACTGCGGTCTCACTTCTCAACACCAAGATGCCATCAACTCTTCAAGTCAGACCCCATCAAGATGCCAACAACCCCCCCTCTAGACCCATACCATGGTGCCCCATTCTCCACCCATGCAACAAGATGCCCCATCCTACCCTCCAGACTCAAACCAAGAGATCAATCTCCACACGCCAAGATGCCCTATCCTATGCTTCAGACCCAGACAAATGTGCCCAATCCCTCCCGACCACGAGTGTTCCCCATCCCTCCCTCCCAGACCCACACCAAGATGCCCCCATCCCTCCCTCCCTACCCAGACCAATGTGCCCCATTCCTCCCTCCAACCCCACACCATTGTGCCCCTATCCCCTCCATTCCAGACCCCACCAAGATGCCCCATCCTACCATCTGTACCCACACGCAGATGCCCCATCTCACTCTCAAGAGCCATAACAGATGCCTCAGCCCACTATCCAGATGTACACAGATGCCCCTATCCCAACCCACACCTGGATGACCTTTCAGACCAACAGATGCCCCATACCTGTTCCAGACCGACACCAATGTGCCCCATCCATTGCAGATCCCACCAAGATGCCACCATCCCTCCCTCCACACAGCAAGATGCCCACATCCTGCCCTCCAGACCCACACCTGGATGACCCATCCCTCCCTCCAGACCCACACTATGCCATGTTAAGAAGGATTTCTGAACTCTGTCCAGGAGGGGCAGAGGTTCAGAAGGCCAACCTAGTTTCTCGGAACAGGGTAACCTCTGGACAAGCCAGACCAATCAGGGTAGCTATGGCAGGCGGTCAAGACTAAGACTCAGGAGGGGTGAGGGTGACTGAAGGACCTCAATGAGCACACAGTGCAAGGACACTTACAAATTACTCCAGACAGGTGTTATATTAAAAATATAGACACATTTATTACAAGGCCTTTGTACCATAGACCATAGCAAAGAATCACTAAGTAAACCAATACATCACACTCAATACAATATATATACAAGACCAAAGTCTAAAGGGATGACTGCACAAAATATGTTAACAACCTAGAGGGGAGGGAAACAGGCAGTGCAGTTAATCTTTAAGCCCAATTCAACATCAGTTATTCACCTAAGAGGCAGTCCAAGCCCTAAGAAGGGGGGAGCCTTGTGCTCAATAGCACATGTATGCCAATGCACGCGGTTGTTCCAATGGGCAAAACAGGGTCTCTTCAGGGGACTCTAGCAGCTTGGGAAGGTGGATAAGGCTATGCAGAAAGAGTTCCCACTATTCAAGAAGAACCTCCACTTGAAGGCAGAGGCAGTTTGAGAGTTCGGATGGACTCGCAATTTCGCAATAGCAGTGGCCAGGAGAGGGGCCCCCAGGGGCCACTCGTGTGTAAAGTTGGGCTCTGATGCTAGGGGCCACCGGTTGGGGTAAATATTACTCACCGGTCCCTGCAGTAAGGAGACCCAAACTTCGGCAGGTTAGTCCAATTCGGTTGCAGGTTTGACGGCGGTAAAAAAGGACGTCTCAGCACCTTTTAGTTCCGGAGTTCCAGCGAGGATTCCCAAACGGGACAGTGGCGATTTCTCCGCTCCAGATGGATGAATCGCCCCAGTTTCACTGCAGCAGGCTTCAGGGGCAAGAGGTCACAAATGCAGCAGACTTGCAAAGGACGTTGCCGCAGCAGGGCAACACGGTAACCGTGTTTACTCTGGTCTGGGCGCACTCGTCTCACTTCAGATCTGGGAATGCCAAGTGTACGAAATTCAGTGTGAGGGGGCCATGGACACAGAGCTAGCAGTATACCAAGTTTCAAGGGCATCCTCGAAACGATGGCGGAGACAGAACAAAGGTCCTGAGTAAACTGGTCAGCCCACTGGTTGGCCCAGGAACACTTCCGAGAAAGCTTACTTGCAGGTTTTGGTGAAGGTGCAGAGAATAGTTGGTCCCACTATTCCAATGGGTTGAAGCGTCTTCGCAGACCTTCTAGGACGACCAGATGCAGAGGGGTCCCACGGGATGACAGCGGGCACAGGGTGCCAAACCTTCCAGCGGGTCACCAGCGGTTCTTCGAATCAGCTTCGTAGTTGCAGGATACTTGGATCCTATCCCTTGTTCAGTGAGAACTCAGGAGATCGAAATGGTAGTGGTGTTTCCAGCCTCCTCTTATCCAAAGTTCCCTTCGTGCCAAACGGAGAGGACCCAATGGGAAATCTGCTCACAAACACACACTCCATATGTGGACCAATCATAGACCACGGTGGTCTCAGGCATTCAGGACACTGCAGACTCTCTGGCACCCAGGATGTGTATTGGGACCAGACGTTCCAGCCCACATCCTCGAGGCACACACACAAAGCATGCAGAAGCCCGGGAAAGCAGTGGGATTCGCGGGCAAATGCATGACCAAATAAGGACTGGCCCGGGTCGACTCGACCTGGGGAAGGTGAAGGGGCAAGATGGCCAAAGGACAGGACAAAGAACCTTGTGGCATGGCCATTTTGGAACCAAGCCACCTATTCATGCCAAACGTGGTTAACTTAGTTAACATGGCAGGAAAGGGTTAAACATAATGCAAAACGATAGCTGCCACCAGTCCTGTCCATGACACATCTGCACAGTTCATAAAAAGTCCAGCAAGAGTATCTAGGGCCTTTGAAATGACTATAGACTCAAGTGTGCTGTATGGTAAAATACATTGCACACATGTTGCACAAAAGTTGTAACATGAGAAAAGGACTAAGGGAAACAAAGTCTCCCAGTACTGACTATCTTAAGGGCATGTCCGTTTCCCCATAAAAAGTAAGCGAAAGCCCAGAGGAGTGCAGCTGAAGGCTGTGCTTCTCTGGCAAAGTCAGTCAATGGTGTCTTAACAGCAGCAAAAAGTTTGGGGGTTGACACATGGAGGGAAAATTGCATACAACTATGAAATCTTTCCTAACACTCGCTCCTCACAGACTAAGGACAGGGGGAACTAATCCACCCCTGGATGAGTCTCTTGTTCAGGTCGGTTAAACATTCTGGACAACCCATTAGCATTGCTATGTTGGACACATGGCCTATGCTCAATAGTGAAGTCAAATCCTTGCAGACTTATGGACCCCCTAAGCAACTTTGGATTCTCTCCCTTCATGTTCATTAGCCACTTTAAGGGCTTATGGTCAGTTTGCACAGTGAAGTGGGTCCCATAGAGGTAGGGCCTCAGCTTCCTTAGGGCCCACACAACAGAGAAACATTCTTTCTCTACTGTGGACCATCTGAGCTCTCTGTCCTTAAGCTGGCGACTAATGAAACCAATAGGGTGTTCCTTACCCTTCTCATCTACTTGTGATAGTACAGCTCCTATCCCAGTGTCAGAGGCATCTGTCTGCACAATAAAAGGTATTTGGTAATCAGGGGCCCTGCGAGCAGGGACCTGGCACAAGGAGTCTTTTGAGCCATTGAAGGCCTTCTCACACTCTTCAGAACAAGTTACCTTCTTGGGTTTCTTTGGAGCAGTGAGAGCAGTCAGAGGGGCAGCTATGGTACCATAGCCTGCCATGAAATTTCTGTAGTACCCAGTGAGTCCCAAAAAGGCTCTCACTTGGGTCTGTGTAGTGGGGGTAGGCCAGTCTTGTACTGCTTGTACTTTACTGGGTAGAGGCTGTACCCTCCCTCCACCTACTTCATGTCCAAGGTAGAGCACTGATCCTTGTCCAATCTGGCACTTACTGGCCTTTATGGTCAAGTGGGCCTTCTGAAGAGCCTGTAACACAATCCCAAGGTGTTTCACATGGTCTTCCAAGGTGGCACTGAAAACTGCTATATCAACCAGATATTCAAGACAGAATTCATCCAACCCATTCAACACATGATTCGCAAGCCTCTGGAAAGTGGCAGGGGCATTCTTCAACCCAAAAGGCATTACCTTGAACTTGGAAAGACCACCTTGTGTTGAGAAAGCTGTCTTCTCCTTGGCATGTCTGCAAGGGCTATTTGCCAATAGCCTGCAGTGCGGTCAAACGTGCTGAGGTACTTAGAGGCACCCAAAGTATCCACCAGCTCATCCGTTCTAGGCAAGGGGTGTGCATCTGTCTTGGTGACAGCATTCAGAGCCCTGTAATCCACGCAGAACCTCAATTCAGAAGTACCTGCCTTTGGAACCAAAACCACTGGGCTGGACCAAGGACTACTGGAGGGTTCAATCACCCCAAGATCCAACATCTTGTTGACCTCTGTCTTAATGTAAGACCTTACTTTGTCTGACATTCTGTATCCCCTACTTCTGGTAGGTACGCTGTCTCCTGTGTCTTTGTTATGTTTGCACCAAGGTGTCAGACCAGGGGACTGTGAAAACAAGGGGGAAAACTGCCTAAGCAAAGTTTTCACCTCAGCCTGTTGATCAGAAGTCTGGTGAGGGGCCACTTGGACACCCTCAATGGAGCTGTCTGAAGGATTGCTTTGGAACAGGTCAGGAAGAGGTTCAGACTCCTCTTCTTCAAGATCTGAAGCCAACAGCAGTGCAGCTATTTCAACTCTTGGGATGAAAGCCTTCAGCCTATTTACATGGAACACTTTTGGAGACTGACCAGCCCTTCCAAGGTCCACTAAATAGTTGACCTCACCCAGTGACTCCACCACTGTGTAAGGGCCTGACCACTTGTCCTGTAAAGCTCCAAGCCTTATAGGATTCATGATCAGGACTTGCTGACCAGGTGTGAAATTGATGAGGGAAGCCTTCTGGTCATACCAATGTTTTACCAGAGCTTGCCCTGCCTTCAACTTTTCACTAGCCAGACCCATCAGGAGTACCATCCTTTTTCTGAGCCCTAGCACATAGTCCACTACGTTGGTAGTAATGGGGGGAGTGGGCATCTCCCATCCCTACTTGACTATGGCTAAGGGTCCCCTTACAGGGTGACCAAACAGAAGTTCAAAGGGGCTGAAGCCAACACCCTCTTGTGGTACCTCTCTGTAGGCAAACAGTAAGCATGGTAACAGAAGATCCCATTTTCTTCTTAGGGGTTCTTCCAGAGCCCCAATCATGTTCTTTAAGGTTCTGTTAAACCTTTCTACCAGGCCATTGGTCTGTGCGTGATATGCAGAGGAAAACCTATGGGTGAGCCCACATTCCTTCCACATGGCCTGCATATACTTTGACATAAAGTTGCTGCCCCTATCAGACACAACCTCTTTAGGGAAGCCAACCCTAGTAAATATAGCAAGTACATCTTTTGCAACTGTCTTGGCAGTCACAGTCTTCAATGGGATGGCCTCAGGATACCTGGTGGCATGGTCGACCAGCACAAGGATAAACCTATTGCCTGAGGATGTTTGGGGGTAAAGGGGACCAACAATGTCGATCCCTACCCTCTCAAATGGTACCCCCACAACTGGGAGTGGTACCAATGGAGCTTGGATTGTTGAGCCGCTCTTACCAGATAACTGGCAGGAGGCCCAACTCCTGCAGTCACTTTCTACTTGCACCCCCATCTTGGGCCAGTAGAAGTGCATGGAAAACCTTTGCTTGGGTCTCTTGATTCTAAGGTGACCAGCAAGGGGCACTTCATGCGCCAGCTGCGGGAGGAAGGGTCTTACAGCAAGGGGAACCACCAACCTCCTATGTTCTCCTTCGGTAGACTCTGTAGGCTCACTATACAGGAGCCCACCTTCCCAATAAATCCTGTGTTTCCCAGAAGGTTCACCCTCAAGCTGGGAGCAGGCCTGTCTTTCCAGAGATGGGCACTCACGTTGGCCCTTACTAAATTCTTCCCTAGCAGGACCACCTTCCACTAACAAATCATTTAGTTCAGGATACTCATGTGGGTCAATTAGTTCAGGTATCACCACCTCCTTGTCAGGTCCTGGTGATTGACCAACTACCTCCACCTCAGTGGTAGGTGAGTTAGGGGGGATATTTTCTTTCCATCTTTTAGATTTTCTGACTCCTTTAGCCTTGGGTTTCCCCTTTGGCTGGGGCATGGCATTGGTCTTGGCCAGTGCTGCCCTTATTTGAGACCTTGTGCAGGGTCTTTCAGCTGTATCTCTCATAAGCCCTAAAGCTCTGAGATCATTTCTGGGACATTCCTCTGTATGCTCACTGGAATTCTGACTTCTGTACCATTGATAGTAAGAGTAACAGGTATTACTGGGAACATGAGAGGTGGGCCATCAGCCAATTTAGTGGGGGCCAGAGGAGCTCTGGCAACTTCCTCTGGGTCTACCAGGGTAGAACCCGCTACAGTTCGACTGCACCCACTATCCCTGCTGGAGTATCTACTCCATTGATCAGCACACTGTCTTTAAAGTAGTGCTTGGTATTATCTGGAATCCTAGCCTAAGCCTCTGAGACTTTAGGCTCCTAGGAACCCAGGGAAACTAAAACTACCTCAGCTTCTATGCCACTGAGGAAGGGGTCTGAGGAGAAGGATACCCCTGTAATCTCTTCTTCCTCATAGGAGGAGAAGGCCAGATTAGCAGAGTGGACCCCCAAGGTTTTGACCTTACATCTAGGACCCCCCTTCACATGGCCAGTTGCTCCACAAGCAAAACAAGATCCACTGGGTCTGTTTACATAGGGAGGCTTACTATAACCAGAGTTTGTTTTGGAGGCTGACCTCCACTACCCTGTGAGTTCTCTTGTGTCTTACCCTTATTTTTTCTTTTGTGGCCCTTATGGGAGGAAGTTTTATCAGTTTCTCCATCCTCCTTATCTTTGGACTCCCCCCCCCCCTCCTGCTCAACAGGATGAGTCTTGTCCTTATGGGACACTCTATGTGACACCCACAAGTCTGCTGTTATGGCTAGTTTCTTATGATCTATCTCCTTTGAATCTGCCAAGTGCTGCTTAAGCTCAGGGGATGAAGATGCAAAAATGTGTTCAAGCATGACAAGACATATCATACCTTCAAAAGTAGAGACCTTATAAGCTTCAACCCAGCCAGTCAAGTTCTTTAAGGATTCAGTTACATAAGATACCCAAGTGCCACCTTCTTTCTTTTTGTACTCTCTGAATCTTTTTAAGTATTGGGCAGGGGTCTTTCCAATCTTTAATATGAGAGTTTGCTTCAACGTGGCAAAATCTGCTCTCTCAGCTTTTGACATTTCCATAATGGCACTGCAGCCAGAATGGGACAGTTTGCAAAGTAACCAGGCAATTGTATCAGCATTGTCAACTTGTTGAACTTCACAGGCATACTCAAACGCATTCAGCGAGTCCATAATGTCATTCTTTTCCTCATGCACACTGAACAGATCCTTAGGAAACCTTGGATGAGAGGAGGCCCTACGCCCATGTCCGGGACCCTTGGATCCATTGGCAACCTGAAGCTTGGCCAGTTCCAACTGGTGATCCCTGTCTTTATGTTTGTCCGCCTGGTCTATTTTCAGTTTGGCCATGTTAAATGTAAGCTCCTTCTGCCTAAACAGCAGTTCTTGCTTCTTGAATTCAAGCATGGCCTCACTTCCAGTAGTGGAAGAGGAAAAACTAGACATTACATCCTCCAAATCCTTCTGGGTCCCATGAACAAATGCAGCGACAGAACTATCAGTTCTGTCAGTGGGCGCATCCCCACCTCCTTCTGTACTGTCAACAGGAGCTATGGCACTAAGCTGAGCTTCTTGCCAGTCCATGATTCTTTGGATCATTTCCATTTGTGTGCCTTGAGCAGATACACTTCTCTCAGCACACATCCTTCTCAATGTTTCAGATTTAGAAGCATTCAAAGTAAACAAGGTACTTGTTTCCATACTGTTTGATAGGACTATGGCCTTTTTCAGCTATACTACAACAATTCACTATGTGTCCTGTTAAGAATAACTCGAAATGCCTTCACTAGTATGCAACACCGGATACCTTCAGTCCTATCCCACCGCTGTACACCAATTTGTTAAGAAGGATTTCTGAACTCTGTCCAGGAGGGGCAGAGATTCAGAAGGCCAACCTAGTTTCTTGGAACAGGGTAACCTCTGGACAAGCCAGACCAATCAGGGTAGCTATGGCAGGCGGTCAAGACTAAGGGCCTCATCACGACTTGGGCGGTATTAGCTTTACCGCCGAACTCCCGGGCGCTAATAGCCCCGGATCATGAGTTTGGCGGTAATGTAAATCCCCATTCCCCACTGAGCCCATTCGGGAATGCCCCATTCCCCATTGGGCTCAATGGGGAATTTTCACGCTCTTACCGCCGGCGGATTTCCCGCTGGTGGTAATAGCACGAATTTTTGGCGGATTTCCTCCCAGCTCAGAGCTGGGGCGAAATCCGCCAAACCCCTGATTCGGCGAACCCTTAAATCCGGCGGTAATAGCGCTACCGCCAGATTTAAGGGTTACTGCTGAAGTTGTGATGAGGCCCTAAGTGTCAGGAGGGGTGAGGGTGACTGAAGGACCTCAATAAGCACACAGAGCAAAGACACTTACAAATTACTCCAGACAGGTGTTATATTAAAAATATAGACACATTTATTACAAGGCCTTTGTAACATAGACCATAGCAAAGAATCACAGTAACACTAAGTAAACCAATACATCACACTCAATACAATATATATACAAGACCAGGGGGGTCTAAAGGGATGACTGCACGAAATATGTTAACAACCTAGAGGAGAAGGAAACAGGCAGTGCAGTTAATCTTTAAGCCCGATTCAACATCAGTTATTCACCTAAGAGGCAGTTCAAGTCCTAAGAAGAGGGGAGCCTTGTGCTCAATAGTACATGTATGCCAATGCATGCGGTTGTTCCAATGGGCGAAACAGGGTCTCTTCAGGGGTCTCTAGCAGCTCGGGAAGGTGGATAAGGTGATGTAGAATAAGTTCCCACTGTTAAAGAAGGACCTCCACTTGAAGGCAGAGGCAGTTCGAGAGTTCGGGATGGAGTCGCTATTTCGCAATAGCAGTGGACAGGAGAGGGGCCCCCAGGGGCCACTCGTGCGTAAACTTGGGTTCTGGCACTAGGGGACACCGGTTGGGGTAACGATTACTCACTGATCCCTGAGGCAAGGAGACCCAAACTTCGGCATTTTAGTCCAATTCCGTTGCAGGTTCGACGGTGGCAAAAAGGACGTCTCAGCATCTTTTAGTTCCTGAGTTCCAGCGAGGATTCCCAAATGGGACAGTGGCGATTTCTCCGCTCCGGGTGGATGAATCGCCCCAGTTTCACTGCAGCAGGCTTCAGGGGCAAGAGGGTCACAAATGCAGCAGACTTGCAAAGGATGTTGCCGCAGCAGGGTCACATGGTAACCGCGTTAACTCTGGTGTGGGCGCACTTGTCTCACTTCAGACCTGGGAATGCCAAGTGTACGAAATTCAGTGTGAGGGTGCCGTGGACACAGAGCTAGCAGTATACCAAGTTTCGAGGGCCTCCTCGAAACGACGGCGGAGACAGAGCAAAGGTCCTGCGTAAGCTGGTCAGCCCACTGGTTGGCCCAGGGACATTTCCGATAAAGCTTACTTACAGGTTTTGGTGAAGGTGCCGAGAATAGTTGGTCCCACTATTCCAATGTGTCGAAGCGTCTTCGCAGACCTTCTAGGATGACCAAATGCAGAGGGGTCCCACAGGATGACAGCAGGCTCAGGGTTCCAAACCTTCCAGCGGGTCAACAGCGGTTCCTCGACTCAGCTTCATAGCTGCAGGATACTTGGATCCTATCCCTTGTTCAGTGAGAACTCAGGAGATCGACATGGTAGTGGGGTTTCCAGCCTCCTCTTATCCAAAGTTCCCTTCACGCCAAAACAGAGAGGACCCAATGGGAGATCTGCTCACAAACACACACTCCATACGTGGACCAATCACAGACTACAGTGGTCTCAGGCATTCAGGACACTCCAGACTCTCTGGCACCCAGGATGTGTATTGGGACCAGACATCCCATGCCACATCCTGGAGGCACACACACAAGGCACGCAGAAGCCCGCGAAAGCATTGGGATTCGCGGGCAAATGCATGACCAAATAAGGACTGGCCGGGTCGACTCGTGAAGGGGCAAGATGGCCAAAGGACAGGATAAAGAAACTCGTGGCCTGGCCATTTTGGAGACAGGCCACCTATTCGTGCCAAACGCGGTTAACGCGGTTCACATGGCAGGAAAGGGTTAAAAATAATGTGAAACGATAGCTGCCACCAGTCCTGTCCATGACACATATGCACAGTTCATAAAAAGTCCAGCAAGAGTATCTAGAACATTTGGAAATGACTATAGATCCAAGTGTGCTGTATGGTAGGATACATTGCACACTTGTTGCATGTTGCACAAAGTTGCAACATGAGAAAAGGACTAAGGGAAACAAAGTCTCCCAGTACTGACTGTCTTAGGGGCATGTCAGTTTCCCCATAAAAAGTGAGCGAAAGCACAGAGGAGTGCAGCTGAAGGCTGTGCTTCTCTGGCAAAGTCAGTCAATGGTGTCTTAACAGCAGAAAAAGGTTTGGGGGTTGACACATGGAGGGAAAATTGCATACAACTATGAAATCTTTCCTAACATGCCCCATCCCTCCCTCCAGACCCACACCAATGTGCCCCATCCCTCCCTCCAGACCTACACCAATGTGTCCCCATGTCACTCTCCAGACCCACACCAATGTGCACTTTCCCTCCCTCCAGACCCACAACAATGTTCCCCCTTGTCCTTCCCTTCTGACCCACACCAATGTGCCCCATGCCTCCAGACCAACATCAGTGTGCCCCTATCGCTCCAGGCACACACGTAGATGCCCCATCCCTCCATTCAGACCCCACCAAGATGCCCCCATCCCTCCCTCTAGACCCATACCATAATGCCCCATCCTCCCTCCACATAGCAAGATGCCCACTCCCCCTTGCAGACCCACACCAAGATGCCCATGTGCCTCCCCCGAACCACACGCAAATAGCCCCAACTGACACCCGCTAAAACCACCCATCCTGCCCATAACAAACACACTCTCATCATACATGAAATTCCCCTTTAAATCAGTTCTCTAAATTATGTTTATTAGCCCCCTTTGCAGTGGTGTCACTAGGGTTGGTGACACCCGGCGTGGTAACTCATCGGTCACCCCCTGCGCAGGGTGGAGGTGTGGTGACACTATGAGTTACTGCATCAGCCGTCACCGGTGACGCCACTGCTTGGAAGCACTCTGGAATTGCCCAGCTCTGCTTTAAAGAACCCTAGTACACTCATAATAACAGTAAGAGGTGCTGGCACCTATCTCAGATGGACCAGTTCTGGCAGACTGACTCACATGGGTGCGTGTGGCTACATGTAGTGATTTAGGTTTCCATGTTGTCTTTGCAGAATGAGTAGAATGCTGAGTGATTGATATGGAATCTTGCTGGTGAGAATGTTGTTGTATGGTTGAGAGTTCTGAGTGAGAGAGTTGGTGAGATGAAGCCTACCTGGGAGGATGCCGGTGCATGTTTGCCTGGAGCTCTGATGAACTTGACATAAGAAACATAAAAGATGAACTGGAAACTCAGTAAAGGAATAACTGGAACATCAAGAGATGTCAGAGTCCTCATTGGGAACCCAGATCTTTACATTGGCGACGAGGATGCAGGCTGTGCTGGGGGGACAGCACTGAGGATGGCACATGCACCGCCCCCCAACCCAAGAAGAAGACCCTCCCAGGTAGGGCGAGCGCTTTATGCTGTAGGCGCAGGAGGGCCCAGCGCAAAGGGCAGAGGCGCAGAAGAGAGTGAGCAGAGCCTGAGCCAAGGGCCGGCTGGTCTGCCAGCAATTGGGCAGGTCAAGCACAGTGAAGGCAGAGGAACTTTGGCAGGGCTGAGGGCCCAGTGACTGTCTGAAGGGGTTTGGGAACCTAAAGCTGCGGCATGGAGGGCTTTGGAGCTCAAGGCAGCAGCATTTGAAGAGGCTGGGAGTCTGAACTGCACCTGGAAATATTTGGAAGCCATGCCGTGCAGCTGAGGGGCTTGAAGCCCATGGCAGTAGCAATTGGAGAGGTTTGGAGCCTGAGCTTTTCCTTGGAAATTAGAAATCTGGGAGCAATGCTGTGCAGCTGAGGGGCTTGGAGACCATGGCAGCAGCAATAGGAGAGGCTTGGAGCCTTAGCGGCACCTGGGGACTGAAGAATCCGGAGGTCATGTTGTGCAGCTGAGGGGCTTGGAGCCCCGGGCATCAGCACTGGGAGAGGCTAGGAGCCTGAGCTGCGCCTAGGAGAAACTAGGAGACCACTGCTCTCTGGCAGAGGGGGTAGGTGCCCACTTTGAGAACTGTGTTTCTACAAGGGTCATAAGTGACTTTGTGGAGTTTGGAGCCTATATGCTGTACGGAGGAGGTTCCTGGGGGCCATTACAGTGCCTGGAGGGGTTTGCAGCCACAAGATCTGAAGAGGAGGGTCCTAGGGGCCACTGCAGCGTCTGGAGGGGCTTGGAGCCCAAATGCTGTGATGAGGAGGGGCCTAGAGCCCATTGCAGTGCAGCTTAGGGGCATTTTGCCCATTAAGAGAGCGCCAAGCAGCTGGTTAATAAGCTAGTGGTTTATGGATTCACTTTTGTTTTGATTATATGTGGTGTTTTACATAGTATGCAGCCGAGTTTAGTTTAACATGTTAGGTTTTAATTGTCACGCGAGGCCTGTGATATTTTGACACCATAATTGCAACATGAGCATTTTCTGGGGTGAATGTACACTGAATGGGAGTGTGTGGTGTCGTGGCCTTTATTGAGAGACACATATTTGATGTGAGCAAGGTCAGCTTTATGAAGCAGTTGTGTTTAACGCATGTTCTTTCCGCAGATGGACTTTTCAATGCAAAAGGGCAAAGTGGACTGATATAGCTATAGTACATGGCACGGGAAATGTGATAAATTGAACATGCTTACTTATTGTTTTGCTTTGCAGGTGGGACTGTTTAAAGGGCGTTTGTGCCATTTAGGGAGAACTAAGAAGTTTATTTAGTAAATTTAGCAGAAATGTTATTAATTTTAAAGCACTGTTTTGTTGTTGCAGTGTGGGGATCTGCATGTGTAAGTCTTTGTGGTGTGCTAGAGATTTGGCATTTTGGTGATTTTGTGCTTGGGTGTTGTTTCACTCGGACGTTTGGAACGTCCAACCTGGTTCTTTGTGAGGTGCACATCATAGTGGTGTGTATTTATTTGGCTGTGAAGTTATGGGTGGCTGAGTGTAACAAGAGTACTGTTGTTTTGGTGAAAGTGATGCATGTATTTATATGTTGAGTGTGACAATGCTTTCTCATAGTTGTGTTTGGTCTTTAGGTGGATCTTTAGGACACAGGCAACAAAGTGGGGGTGGTGGCATAGGTACCTTAGGGTGCAATGTGTTATTGTGTCATTTCACTCTGGTGTTGGGAATGCCCAGCCTTGTTCTTTGGTGTGTGTGGTGCACAGCTCGGAGTTGTGTGTGTGGTGTGGCTATGAGGTTAGTATTGGTTATAGTTTTTGTGTGGTAGAGGAGGAGAGAGGTTAGAGAGATACCTGAGCTGTTGAAGATTGATTGCTAGTGGTACAATTTTCATTGGTAAGTGTCCTTCCTTTACTGTGTAGAAAAGGGGAGGGGCATTGTTAGTATTGTGTTATGGTACCATTTGAACTGGTGACGCGTTCAGGTTGTACGGGGGTGGTTATAGTTCTTGTGGTTGAGATGCAAGCACATGTGTTGGAGTGTGTGTGTGTATGCTGTGTGTTGTGAGTGTGACCGGTTTTGGTAGGCGTTTTTGTTGTTGTGTAAGGAAGGGAGATATGTAGTGATTTAGGTTTCCATGTTGTCTTTGCAGAATGAGTAGAATGCTGAGTGATTGATATGGAATCTTGCTGGTGAGAATGTTGTTGTATGGTTGAGAGTTCTGAGTGAGAGAGTTGGTGAGATGAAGCCTACCTGGGAGGATGCCGGTGCATGTTTGCCTGGAGCTCTGATGAACTTGACATAAGAAACATAAAAGATGAACTGGAAACTCAGTAAAGGAATAACTGGAACATCAAGAGATGTCAGAGTCCTCATTGGAAACCCAGATCTTTACACTACACTTCGCCAAGTAGTGTCAAGTACACCTTACAGTACAGAGATGGACCGCTTGAAACGCAACTGGGCCCGGTGGAAAACTGCAAAGTGTATATCCCACAAGATGTAATAGAACCCTAGATCTGAGAAAGTGTGTGTGTGGGGCAGGCGTTGGGAGTTGACAGAAGGAGCTGCAATTAAGGTTCCCACCTCACACAGCGATGGGGGCATAGCTGCTAAGTGGCACCATGTCCTGCTTCGCACCTTGACCCAGTCCTAACTTTGCATTCGAGGACTTATGTGCCCATACGTAAGTAGACTACAAGTCCCACAGAAAAAAAGACTGAATGGAGGTGCCATGTATGACATCGGGGCCACGTCGCATCTATGTTTGGTGGGGAAATGTGTGAGGTGCCACCCAGGCAAAGGAACCTTGGGGGTGGGGGTGGTTACACGAAGACCCACCTGAAGTGTGTGATGACTCTTGGCAGAGCTGAGCTCAGTGACTTGTGACTGCCACTGCCCCTGCAGCACCAGTGCAGCCTTGTGAAGCCTTGCCCAGGTGCATTGGCGCTGTCCTTTTGGAAGTTCATATTGCAAGCACGGGAATACCTGAACCATTGAAAACATGTCAAAAGGTGTCGCTAATTGCCCTGCCAACCTGAGTTTACAATGCAAGCTTGTAAAATGTTACCTATAATACAGTAGCGTTACGCCATTTATTTGGCAAGGGCGGTCATTAAACGAGCCTTCATTACATATGCATGCTCGAAAAATCTATTCACAAGAGGCACTACATAACAAAACACGTTTGCATGCACAGTTAAATTAATTACAGAATACAATAAAGTTGGGCTTAACCACCCACTCATTGCGCAAAGAAAAGTGGCAATATACGGGGGTTGGGGCAGTTGCAAAACCCAACGTGGATCACAGCCACCGTGCTCGCACTCCCATATGACATTTAAATATCATTATTTGTCAGTGAGAAGAGGGTCGACCCCTCCCCTTCCCCAGCAGAGCCGGCCAGAAGCATGTACAGTGTGTGTGGTGGAACAGGGTCCCTCTCTCCGGCGGGGCCCCGTAGGCAGCTAGACTATAGCAAGTCACATTATTTTAAAGAGGGGTTGTGCTGCTTCCTTGGACGATTCGTGACTTTTCCGAGCGAGGCCCCGTGTCACCTCCCAAGCCATTGTGATGCGCTTAAGGCAAATGCCCCTCCCAGCAGCCCATCAGACGCTGGAGGCCCCATAATGACTGCTAATTACTTCCTTTGCTCTAGCGTAGCTTTCAAAGCAGCAGCGATTTACACGTCATGGCTCATTTAAAAAACCATTGTTTTGGGCAAGGCGTTTCCGTGTTAAGAAATGCAAAGGGTCATTTTTATTCTAAAAGCACACACAAAGCACCAGTTACCTGCCAAAATGTACACCCTCCCCCATGCCGCTTAAAATATATCTCACAGAGTAGTTTTAAACTAACTACGTTATTTTCAGATGTTTATATTTAACACACCAAAATAGTTTATTTTTGGTAGTATGTAATATTTTCATCACACCATATATTTTGAATATACTATGTTTCTGATTTACTTTCCTCTGGTGGGCTTAATGTACTTTGTGTATTTGAAAATTGGTTAACCGATTTGTCGGCTCCCGTGTTTCCGCAGTTTCTACCTGATGGGTTTAGCATCTTGCATGTTGATAGAGTTGCGGCTCACCCTGGGGGATGGGCAGGGGGTGGCCAATTTTTTTTAAATCAGTGCTAAATGTTAGCTTGATACCGCTTGTTCATTCGTTGCCTATGGATTCGATACTAGTCAATGTGACACTATCTGCTTCTCAGTCGGTTCACCTTCTTTTAGTCTACTGTCCTCCGGGGGCTTGTTCCCTGTTCTTACACCCTTTTTTGGAATTAGTGGCTTCACTACAGTTAAAATATCCCAATCTCATTGCTCTAAGTGATTTTAATATCAGAGTGAATGTGTCATTACCTCCATTTCATAGCAGTTTTTGGAATGTTTTTTTAGATCTAGGGTTTAAATAACATATAGCTGAACCCACCCATCAGTTGGGTGGTATCCTGGACCTGATTTTTTCAGCTATCCTGGGATTAGTGGTTCTCCCTGTCATGCCACCTATTTGGACCGACCATTTTTTGGTCTCTTTTATGGTAACTCTTGTGACTTGTCTGCTGCCTCCTATCAAGCGCTTAATTCTCAGTCGAAATTGGCGCGATGTGAATTTATCTCATTTAGCATCTACTGTTATGACAAATTGCCCCAGTGACAGTCTCGACCTCTCTACCCTGTCTCTATCATTGCTGCAAACTGCGGACCCACTTGCACCTTTGGAGTCTGCAAGTGTGCGTGGACGGTTCTACGTTATTTCGCCGCAGTATTTTTCATCGCAGGTTTTTTCATCGTTTTTTTTTCTTCGAAAAACTCATTGGCTTTTTTGTTGTTTTTTTGGGGGGGTACCCCCCCAAACTCCCTTTTTTAAAAAAACATTTTTTATTCCCTTACACCCACAGCCATATATTTAATTTTTTAACCCCCCGAAAAAAAAAATAAAGATTCATTTTTTTTCGAAATAAAAACGGCGATGAAAAAACACACGATGAAAAATACCGCAGTGAAATGCGTTTATACTGCGTGGACGCCCTTCCCAACCGTGGTTCTCGGATGAACTCAAAGCAGCTAAACTTAGTGTTCGTCAAGCTGAGTGCAAATGGCGCTTGTTTTATAATCTAAATGACAAAGCTACATTTTCTTCTTTATCTAGAAAGTACCATTTGCTGATCAAAACCACAAAACAGCAGTTTTTTACTAGTAGTATAGAAGCTGCCTTGAATCAGTCCAGGGAGTTTTATTCGGTGGTTAAATCCTTTTCTTCTACTTCACGCTTTCTTGCTTCGGCCTCGCTGCGATGCACTGGAAGACTTTTTCATTAAAAAATCACCAGAATTTGTGATGATATCGAATCTACACAGTCTGCAGCACCGGTCACTGACATCAGCTTCCCCCTCATCGTTAGCTGGGATATTTTTCTGGTGTTCATGGATGAGACTGTCTTAACTGGCATTTCGTGTATTAAATCGGCAGCACCATCGGACCCAGTTCCGTTATCTATTTTGCATTACCTTTGCCTAGGATTATTCCTTTGGTGACCCAGGCAGTGAATTTTTCTTGCAGCCGTGGGTTCATCCCGGCTGAGTTAAAAAAAGGCATTGTGGTCCCTCAACTTAAGAAACCATCCTTGGATGCCTCTACTTTATCTAATTTCCATCCTATTTCGTTACTTCCTCTTTTTGGGAAGCTTCTTGAAGCTCTGATTTCTCCACTTCCCTCTTCCTTCTTGGGGGCGTCTACAGTACTCGATCCTTTTCAGTCTGGTTTTCGTCCAGGAAGGGGTACAGAGAGCGTTCTAGTCTCAGTTATGGACGACCTCACCAGGATGGTTGACAGTGGAGCAGTGGGGGCCCTGATTTTGCTCAACCTGTCAGCAGCTTTTGATACTTTTGATCACCCCCTCCTCCTGACCCGGCTGGCAGCGCTTGGAATATCTGGTCCTGTGCTGGCCTGGTTCACCTCTTTTCTGACTGGTCGAGGCCAGTCGGTATCTCTTCCTCCTTTTCTGTGTTCTTTTCACTCTTTGTTCTGTGGGGTTCCCCAGGGTTCCGCCCGGTCCCCGATGTTATTTAACATCTATATCTGTTCCCAGATTGCTCTTATCCGCTCCCATGGCTTTAGGTGCTATTCTTATGCTGACGACACACAAATCCTGGTCCGTTTAGATCTTGACCAGGACGGGGTGTCGTCTCATCTGCATGATTGCCTTTTGGCCGTGGGAGATTAGATGAGCACCAATTGGCTCAAGTTAAACGGGGACAAGACAGAGGTTTTGGTGGTGGGATCTTTTGCAACTTCAGACTCTTGGTGGTCTTCCGTTCTGGCCAGCGTTTCGGGGTACACTTCCCAGTCCGGTGACAGTGGTAAAGAACCTGGGGGTTTACCTGTCCCCCCCACTCTCTATGGTGGCACAGGTGAGTGCAGTCTGCCAGTCTAGTAATTTCTTGCAGCGGGTTCTTCGTAAAATCTTGCCCTTTCTTCCTGCTCGACTGCGCCCGCCTGGGTTGGCCGCATTAGTGTCTAGCAGGATTGATTATGTTAATGCTCTTTTTTTGACCCAGCCGGTTTGTGTGATCCGCCGGTTGCAATTGCTTCAGAACTTAGCTGCTCGATTTGCTACCGCAAACTCTTATGGTGCTCATATCAGCCAAGTATTGCGCCAATTGCACTGCCTGCCAGTGCCACAGCGGATCATCTTTAATCCCTATGTATTGTTCCTCAGGCGGTCTATCAAGTCGGCGCAGAATTTCTTCAGGATAGGTTTCAGCCTTACATCCCCAATCGATCTCCCCGCTCTAGCAGCAAGCGTCTGATTGTGATTGCTAGGTTTCGCCTTCAGCGAGTGGAAGGTAGGACCTTCTCTGTAGTGGCGGGTAAACTGTGCAACAGTCTTCCTCTTCAGCTTAAGTCCACTGAGAATCACTTAACCTTTCGTCGTCTACTTAAGACGACTCTTTTTTGCTGATTCTCTCCTGCTTTTTGGGGATTGCTGTGTACTCTTATGCGCCTAGATGCCCTCGGATGTATGTGCGCGTTATAAGTCTACCTTACATAACATATATAAAGCCTGTATTTGTCAAACATTGAAACACAAACAGGTAAGTAACTTTTTCTCACTAAGTCTTTGAAGTACATTTTCAAAACTCAAATGTTTTGCCTTCTGTTGAATTGCATTCTGGTATTTGTAGTCTCTCATTTAAGAAGTGGAGCATAATGCCACCACTGAAAAATGTTTGAATAACATGTTTCTATAAGGATTTATATATTTGTGTGAATACCTTAATATGGTTCGTGGACTTTTTAAGCCATATTTATAAACATAGAGTACCCTTCAAAGCCAAACATGAGTTTAAGGGAAACCGATGAGCAGGCAAGCCAGTAATGTATATATGTCCAGAGGTTGCAATCCTGGAGATGTTATTTTCCCTCATTGTGGCCATGTGCTGTTTTTATAGGGCATAAGTAGAGGATAGATGTGGGTGGGCACACTTATTTCAGAAGGTGGCTGCTACCCCGCTTGGGTATTGTTGAGTCTGGCAAACTTGCTCAAGTGTTCGGCTACAGGGATTTCACCCAGGTTGTCCAAGTGCAGACGCTTACCTACGAGACTACATAAAAGTGTCATCAAAACACATATCTCTTACTGGGATTTTGTTTTCCTGAGAATATTTCACTATAGATTGTCGGGATTAAAAGGTGGACACCTTTTACATTTTGCCAGCATAGTTATTGGAAAATCTCCCTTCTCAGGTCATTTTCTGGTGTTGATTAAGTGCCAATGCTCTTTTGTCTGGTGCACTTTCTTCTAAGGGGAAAGGTCAATTGATTGAAACGTGTGTATTTCACTTTAAGATGTGTACACTTACTGAGTGTATATTCATAGGTGCCAGCGTTAGATTTTTTTCTATAGCCCCAGAAGTTCCTCCACCTAGTGATGCGAGGGAGCCGTATCCATCCCATAGTCAAAACACCACATTTTGCAGCACCAATGGGAAAAAGCCATATGATTTACAGGAAAATATAAACATAACATCTCAGCAACAGTCATCAAACCTGCTCAGTTGCTGTTGCAACATTCTGTTATGGGATGCCCTGCTTCCCCTTTCAATTCCTACACCCTGGCAAACAGTTGTGGCCTGCTCACCCCCCTCCAATGAAGGCTCAGGGGGTACATTGATGAGGCTGCCTTAACATTTTGGCACTACTACAAAATAAAGCCTCCTTCCTGATATTGCCATGTTAACAGTGACAAATCATATACTGGACGTCACAATACATCTGTCTCCTGCCGTACTAATGGCAACATGTTTTTAGTGTAACTGCCCATGATGTTTTGTATATTAAAGACACATTCTGTGAAATAATTTTCTGCAATAAAACCATTTATGCAAATAAGGTGGCCCGGCACATTTTATGCCGCCCAGGGCCCCGCAAATCCTAGGGCCGGACCAGTTCCACAGACCCTAATGTGGACAGCCTCCTTTCCGGAACCCCCTGCATGGTGCTATTCAACTGATCAAAGGGTCCCTTTGATCAGTTAAATACCATCATCCACTGTCCATGCACTGTTCCTTTTCTTTGCCCTCCATACCTTCCACGTCCAGAAGAAAATGGCCATTTTAATCTCAGCCACACAAGAGCATGCAGATTCTGGCTGCATCTCAGCCAGCCAAGAACGCGTAGTTTCCAGTTGCTCTTGCAGCCGAAGCCTTCAAGGTTCCCGCTCACGAAAAATCAGGGACAAGATGATGACGTGCAAAGCTACGTGCATGCTTGGGAAACAAGCGTGCCCAAAGTCACGTGAAGAAGAGCAGGTGGGGCGTTGACATGGTCTGTTTCTTGCAACTACCCCCTTTGTCCTTGTGAATTGTACAGAGTATGTGCTATTTGCAAGGACAAAGGGCAGATAGCTAAATTTTGCATTATTTAAACGGACACTCTTTGTCTGTGTATAATGTGCAGAGTGCATGCTATTCGCAAGGACAAAGGGCAACTAGCATACATTCTGCACAATTTAAATGGACACTCTTGTCGTTCTACATTTCAAGAATGTGTGCTAATTATCCTGTGTCCTTGCAAATAGACACTACCTTTGTGTAAACCACCTTCCACCCCTATGTAATAAAGTGTAAATCACGTCAGCAGGAGTAAGGAACCTTTATACCCCAATGCAATCAAGTGTAAACCACAGTCAGCAGAAGTAAAGAGGCTTGCTACCCTCATGTTAACAAGTGTTAACCATGTCAGCAGAAGCAAGTTTACTTTGTACACTAAGGTAATCAAGTGAAAACCAAATCAGGAGAAGCAAGGACATCTTCCACCCCATGTTCTCCATTCGCCCCTGACAAGGTTTCTAGACAAGTCTGATATATGAAAGTCTCATCAAAACAGGTTCTTCCCTGTTCTTCCAAAACCATCAAGGGCCACATGGACACCCTCACTCCTGCCCTGGCTGACTTCTGCAACCACTCCTTCACCACTGGAGCCTTACCTTCCCCCTTGAAGCGCTTTCTTGTGCACCCTCTTCTCAAGAAAACCTCAGCCGACCCTTCCTGCCCTGTCCTATCCTATCCTTCCTAACTATCGCCCAATCTCCATCACTCCATTCCTGAGCAAACACCTGGAAAAGCTGGCCATCTCCAGCTTAATGTTCACACTGAATCTGTTGGTTGTCTCCATGACTATCAGTCTGCCTTCGGAGCAGCCAGAAGTACGGAAACTGCTCTCCTAAACATCCGTGAAGACCTGCTCTCCAACCTTAATTCTAATCTCCCCTCTGTACTCATCTTACTTGATCTCTCTTCTGCTTTTGACACAGTCAACCATGCCATCATGCCATGCCATTGTGGTTTCAATACAGGAAACAATAGTATTGGTGGTAGATCTCTTTCCTCTGCTGGGGCCTCCCTCTGGAACAGCCTCCCTGCCTCTCTGAAACTCGAGGAGAACCATCTTTGATTCCGGAAGCACCTCAAGACCTTCCTCTTTGCCATTGTGGTTTCAATCCTGAAAACAATAGTATTTGGGATAATGAGCAACAATAGATCCCACAGAGATTTGCAAAACAAGAAATAAACCGATACACAACAGTATAATCTCAAAGCATTTCATGAAAAACAACACATTTATATTAAAGGTTCATCATACGTGATGTCATACCACGTGGTTAACTAAGAAAACCTACGGGAGATTGTGGTTGGCTCAAGGGAAAACATTAAGTATCCTTTCTATATGGGATAGGATCGTGATTGGGTCTCTATAGTCAGGTGGGCAACTTATGCCCTCCCCTAGTGCAAGTCATCTTTGACAGTAATTAGCACAACACTTCATTGGCCCTTAACCCTTAAGGCTCTTCGTTATACGGCCTTCTATAATTGGTTGGCACGCTTGTACCCTTATGGAACATTGAATGCTCTAGCAGCACGTAAACCGGTACCCCAGGAGCTGGTGGGTGAACTTGACTATCTCCCCACCCAATTAGCTTGACATCTGCCATCTACATTGTGTTTGAACTTGGTCTTGTAGTAGTTTCTTGCCTCTGGGAACATAAGGGAGTGTGAGAACTCGCTATCTTCAATCTGGTGCACCATGCTCTTCATCTATTTTCATCCTCAGCGCACATGATCAGAGACCGTGAATTTGCTCATATTATGGTATTAAATTGTCCTTAATAAAAAAAACTAGTGGTGTTCTCTCTTTGCAACTTATCAACGGATGCCTCGGCTTCTCAAGTTTACTATTCTTCGCAGCTGAGTCTTTGAAATCCAGCCAGACAGCCTCTTTGGTCTTGCTTCGAATTCAAGCCTATTCTTTGCTGCCACATAACTTCCAATCCGTCTTTCTTCTTGGAGACTTGTTTACTAAAATGTATCATCGAATGTCCAGAACTCTATGTACTTATATGTTGGCGGCACCGTCTGTAGTCTATATACTATGAATAGCCAGCCTTATGAATACTTAGTCTACTTGCGTTACAGCGTCTGTAAAATTGTAAAACGGCTTGTGTTTTCTGCAGTGCTCTTCACATGTGCAATCCTCAGTCTGCCCATGAAAGCCTTCTTGATTCTTTACTTAGCCATCAGATTCTATATCACCTATGCATTCTCTTCTCTGGTCATCTTTTCCAATGTGTCACTCATTTTTCGTGACGTCACCAGCTTTTTGTTTTTGCATCTTCACACTTCTTCAGGTGGTTCCCTTAGGAGACCATCAGTCTTTCGAGGATACTTCACATAGGGCTTTCTTAGTGTATACCTCATTTCAAAGACTCTTTGTGGTATAGGTACCATTGCTGGTGTTGCATAGGTTGCAATTTCCGGTTTCCAGCATATAAGCAAAATAGGGGCGGGACTTCCTGTAGAGGCACTTGGCTGCTCCTCTACAATACCCTTATGTGGGGGTACACCCTTGTAACCCTTGTGTATTTTTGGGCACATGTGTGTGGCCCACAGAGCAGGGTATGGGCTGGAGGCAGCTACATGCTGAATTGGCAGTGGCTCTCTGTCCTCCATTTTGGGAAACCCAGGCCATGCCATTAGATTCAATGGATTCCTGATAGAAGGCAAGATGGCCCCTGTGGCCTCTTGGTTTCAATTGCCTTTTACCTTGTTTCCCAAAGTCCTGGGAATCACCGTCTCTGTTCCCTTCCTCCCAAGTGGCTGTTGGGTGGAAGCACCATATATATCTCTGTTCTCTTTCTTCCTGAATGGCTGTTGGGTGGAAATACCATATACGGCTCTGGAGCTGCCTCATGTCAGTCTGACTGGAGCCATCCAAGGGGCTGTGTGTTGTGGGTACAGCCTAGGGGTCGGACCTGTGTGAATGGTATTGGGAGTCAACTCACATTCTCTGTTGTGGGTGTCTGGTTTCTGTGTGTGTGACACAATGAATGAGACAGACCGGACTGAAACCGACATGAATGCAGTGTAGTGTGCTGAAAGGCTGGGTACTTACCCCAATCGACATTCTTTGTTATGGGTGTCTGGGTGGAGTAAATGGCCTGAATGCCTGTGAGCCTGATTGGCTGCCTGTCTTCATGAATGCCCTTCTGCGTGATTGGCTGACTGAGCCTGGCCCAGTCAGAGTGAATGGGGAACAGATGCGTAAATCTGGGGACCTCTCACTTACCAATTTGTTCAGAAGCTGAAGTCGAAGCTGAAGCAAGAAGCAGCTGTTCCTTGAAGCCCAGCTGGAGAAGTCTGTTGCTGCATTTCTTCACGTAATCCAAAAGCTGCTGTGTTCTTACAAAGACTGATCCAGAAAGGACCTGCAAAGGAAACCTCTCCTCGAGCTACGAGGGACCATTGTGCAAACTGCTACTCTTCATCAGAAGTACTGTTGAAGCCAGTCATGTGTGATTGCCATCCGGAGAAGGGGCCTTTGTGAGCCCTGAAGAGGATTGCCCAGACATCTCGAGTCGAAGAAGTCGATTGGTGTCGCCCAGGGTCCGGAGGTGCGTTTCATGACCGTTGGAGGCCATTGCGGTCTACCTGCCAGAAAAGGCGGTACCCTGGCATAGTGCTGCTGGACACCCAGAGCTGCAAAAGTTCCATACTGCCTAGGAAAATTTCAAAGGACATCCTTGCCATCATCACTGAGAACCTTTTCCCTGCCTGAGAGAGTCCAGAGTCGCTGAGTGCAGAGGAAGGTCCATCAGTGGGTTTCTTGCTACCAGAAGCAAACAAATATGTCCCAAGGGTCCAGACTTGGTGAGGGTCTGAGGTCCACTCCAGTGGTAGAGTCCAGCTCACCAGAAGCCATCTAGAGGTCCGTGCAGCAGCTGCAGCACAGAAGAACTCAAAGTTGGAAAAACACGATATTCTGAAACCTGACACCAAAAGTGACCTATGCACCCGTCGCCACCAGAAGTCGAGGGGTGCCAGGGGTCTTATTCATCTGCCAAGCCTTTAAGGAGTCCACAGCAAGTTTCATCTTCACAGAACTTCTACAGTTGGAGAAATCATCGACCAAAGGAGAGCATCCCGAAGAGCAAAACTGCTGCACTTAAGAAAGAATTTGGTTACATTTTTCTTCTTGGACTCAGCATCCCAGTGGCTCCTTCTTCCAAGGGGGGTTCCATCCTCAGAGGGAATCGTTGAGTGAAACCGAGAAACTCTGCCACTTCGTCTGACACGGCACCAAAGGTACTGTGGCGAGGAAGAGCATCTTCTAGCCTCAGGAGTCGTCCAGGGGTCTGTAAGGAAGGCATGGTATCAAACAGTGAAGAGACAAGTGATCACAGTTCAAGGGTGTTTATTGAACCTTCAAAATAGGTTGGAAAAATGGCCTGTCTAATCCTAAATCTAAAGATGGGAGCAAGCTTTGAACGTTAAATATGAATAACTCAGTCCTAGTAGAGTCTTGTCAGAATAAAAGGGCCTATACTAATAAACCTATTGCCAATCATTACTTCTAAATACAAATGGTGTGGGAAACAATGTTATGCAAAAGAAAAGCACGGGACAAGGCAGAGGATTCGAGCTTAGCACACACTGGCTTCTCTAGCACGAGGATGCAGTTCAAAAACATAGTATCAGGACCTTCTGTGCCAAAGTCTCTTTGCCATTCAAAGTCTCAGAGGGCCTGATGTGACAAACAAATATTAATGTTCCTTTCTCCTCAGGATATCAGCACTTACAATTTCTCGGGTGATTCACTGTTCACACCGGGCCCTCCTCTGTCGGGCTCAGACCCACTTTAACAGTTCCTTGCTTTTCAATTGGCCTACTTCAGTCGGGCGTGGGCCATTTTAATTTTCCAATCTTTCCTTTCTGTATCAAAAATCGAAGATGTTTCAAAGTGCGCTGGGTTTTGCTTGACCCGTCGCAGGACCACATTCATTCACAAACTATTTCTCCTTACAACTCTTTAACTTTCACTTCTGCCACTTCCTGGTTGTATACCTTACAGAGACCTTCGATTAAGCATGCACACGGTGCCGGACCACTCTGTCAACGGTATCTTATCTTTCCTTTCATAGTCCATGCATTCATCAGCATTTCGACTTTACTCGCGTCTTTCATCACACGTGTTTTAACAATGTTCATTCCAGCGCACGTTATTCAATGTTGCTGCTTGCAACCGTGGCTTCTACACAGACGGTCTGGTATTGGTCTCTCCAGCTCACCGGCTGTGTTGATTTCTTTCTTGCTACTTTGTTCTTGGAGCCAAGGATGGTACCACAGCGGCTGCTGCTTCTCCCCGACTCAATTAGTCATATAGGAGCAGCACAGGTACCTCCGACACACAATGCAGGATTCTTCAGACTGGTTTCGTGGCCTTAAGCTGCCAAATCTCGAGGTCTCGTGAAAGTAATGGTTTCTTGCTGGAAAGGTCAGAGGAATTTCCCTCCATGCAAACTCCTCGTTTTTCGCCGTCTTTCGTGCCTCGTTCAGCTGCCATCTCAAGGCTGCTGTTTCCTCATGTGTTTGCCTCGCTCAATGTTCTTTCGTGCTCCGCCTTTTATCAGTGTGGGGAAGTTTGATGGAAGTCAGGGGTGTGTGTGTGTGTGTGTGTGTGTGTGTGTGTGTGTGTGTGTGTGTGTGTGTGTGTGTGTGTGTGTGTGTGTGTGTGTGTGTGTGTGTGTGTGTGTGTGTGTGTGTGTGCGTGCGTGCGTGCGTGCGTGCGTGCGTGCGTGCGTGCGTGCGTGCGTGCGCGCTGGTCAGTAATTGCCTGAACATTGTATTGGGACACGTCAGGTATACTGCACGGGTGTCTGTTTTCTCCCAGAGCGGGCTGTCCATGTGAAAGTGTTTGTGTAGGAAAAGGGGGTGGTAGAGTCCCTGCATATCTTAACTGGTAGGATGGGTTACAGGTGTTAGCGGGAAGGGGATACCACATCTCACCATCCAATGTCCCACTCCCACTCCCCGAAGACCCCTTACTCAGGTGATCATACTGCACTGGTCCACCTCCAGGAACTAGATCCAAAAGCGATGGCTGTGTCCTGGCCACCTGAATGACAGATCCCTGGGGACTAGTGGGTGAGACACCTTCTGGTTTCTCACAGGCCACAGATTCGTCTTGGACCCGGTTCTCCTGGGGCCTCTAAGGTACTTTGCCGGTGGTATAACCTTTTAAAGAAAGCAGAAGGTTTATTGGACTGGGCTGTAAAAGACAAGGTAAGTTACTCCCTAACCTTTCCCTTACAGGTTGCTCAGGTGGGGGGAGATCTGCACACAGAATTGTATATCTAGTCTAAAGAAAGCATTCTGCCACTGTCCACAAATAACCTGGCTTTCTTCCCTATTCTTTGCTGTTACACCTCACTTACGAATTCACATGCCTATTTAAAACTGTCTGCAGGCAGTGCATCTATTACTGGATTTAAGTATTGTGTGGTACCACATACAGTGTATATATTTGCCATTCTTTGAATAAGTATTTGAAAGTACAAAGTGTTATTATTTAAATGTATATATATATATATATATATATATATATATATATATATATATATATATATATATATATATATATATATATATATATCACTGAATCTTATTTTATAGAAAGAAGGTGTGTTATCAACTAACATAGTGTGTGGACATTCCTTTGTGGGGGCTTGGGGACTTACTGTACTTAAGAACCAGTCCACATCACCTCCTGAAAGCTTAAGCCTGGATGCTCGTCCATTGCTACTGAATTGAGAGGCCTGGCTGGGGTGTTCTGTGCCTTTACCCTACCATATAGAGGGCAAAAGTACAGATATCCCCTCCAGTCTTTACAGGCATAATTACCGCTCGCACTAAATGTTCCATAATCCCATGGGGTCCTATGAATTCCATGAATGGGAACTTTCAGATAATTCCTTTTTCCTGTTCAAACAGCCTTTTTCAGTTCTGATGGCACTTCCTGGTTCGGATGTAGGAGTCCATTAAGAGACTGGCATCTACAGCAAGATTTCAATAAGTAAGTTTGTTTCTTTCCCCAGTGAGCTGCAAGACCACCCAGCAAGAGGAGCACTGCCTTAGATCCCCACCCACCTGCCCAATCCTGGTAAATGTATGGGTTGGCATGTGTTCACGACATAGCACGATCCATAAGGTTGTTATGACTTATTTGGCAGTTCACCACATAACCCATTGCATAAAACAAGACGTATCCTAAGGAGCTACACTCAGGCACAAGGTAGGGAATTCAGAACAAGGCAATGAAACAAAGCTCTGGCTGCAGAGCAGGGCTGTGATATAGAACATGTGCCGCAGAGCCAGACTGAAACAAGTTGCAGACTCCAGAGGGAGGCTCCAAAGTAAAACACGTGTGCAGCACGAGGAAACAAGGTAAGCTCTGAGGGCCCAGGCCTTAAACAAGGTACAAAGAGCAGTCAGAACATGTCCTGTACTCAGGAGCCAAGCCCTGAAACAAGATACATGTTTCAAATCCAAGCTCTGAAACAGGCTACAGACTGCAGAGCCATAGTCTGAGGCGAGGTGAAGACGACCTAAGCTCTGAAACTAGGAAATGCTTGTAGAGCAGGGCTGTGAAGCGAGATTCTGTCTGGAGATACATAATCCTGTCAACTGAGGAATCGTGAGAGTTTTAGCCCAAAACAACAGGAGAGCGGCAGGTTACAGACCCCTGTCATGGGGGATATTGACTTTTGCATGGCCAGGCTTTTATCCTCTGCCACAGTATGTTTTCGGCTGCTGCCACATTAATGATTGTTTAAACGTAAATTCTCTGCTTTCCCAAGAGAGGAATTTGACAGGTTCTTCAGGTAGCACCCCTTTCCCATTGGCATCCATGGGCAGAGTTCCATGGCAGTTCTATGGTCAATCTCCTCCATTTATACCAGGGGCTGGTGCTGCCCCTGCACCAAATGCAGAGCCAGACTTTGAAACTGGCCATGGGATGCAGTGTGGTGACCTGCCCCTTGGCTTCCGGGCAGGTGGCACCGAGTGCTGGGATCACCCGGCGGACAATGGATCTGCGAGCACGCAGAGGATGGACCACAGGGGGGGACCCTGCAGAGTCCGGAACACCGGACTAGGTCTCTGTGGCTGGGGGCACCCAGCTGACAGCAGCCTCGGCTCCCAGGCTGTGGCTGCAACAACAGGCCGTGGTCACACAACATCCACACAATAACCACCCGAGTCGAAGTTGGCACTTCCTGGGGCTCTGCTGCAGTGACCCTCACGTGCCAGCAGAGCCCCTTTTATTACTCACTTTCTTAAAGGGGCAATGCGCGCACAGTTAAATGAGCCACACATAACATGCAGTGGCAAACGGCAAAACAAGGCACTGCTTGTAAAGAGAGGGTCTGAAACCTTGCATAGGCTTTGTTTTCAGTGTCTGAAACATGTCAGAATGTCGAGTCAAGCTCTAGCTGTGAAACACGGCACATGGTGTTGCGAGAGTATTAAAGAGGCAATGGCTGCTGAGCCTTGCTCTAAAGCAAAGCAATGGAGACAGGTTGCGATGTCAAATGCTAAAACAAGGCAACGGCTGCTGAGGTAGACGGTTGTGGCTTCTGAAACAAAACACAGACTGTGGAGTCAGGCTACTGGGAAACAGGGTTCTGCTGCAGGGATAGGCACTACAATAAAGACACAGATTGTGAGTCCAGGCTCTGAAACAAAGCATAGGTCAATGAGCCTTGCCCTAGAGTTTACGGCCCCGATTTACAAACATTTTTTAACATGTGAAAGTACCATTAAATGTGTATTTTTATTTTTTGTAAATCAGGCCACAAGACAATACATTCCCTACATAATTCGGTTTACAAACTAGACTTAGGCTGGGAAGAAATAGTTTGAAGCAAGGCATAACCTCCTGAGCCAGGATCTAAAATGGCACAAGATTTGGACACAAACTAACGTATGAAATAGGGTATGAGCCAATCAGTCAACTCTTGAAACAAAGACTCCAAATCTAAGCACTGAAACAAGCAGCGACTGGGGAGAAACACTCTAAACCATTCACATGACCAGGAGCCAGAAAGGCTTGTGCTGCAGAGGCAAGAAATGAAACAAGGCACAGGATGTAGAGAAGCACTCAAAGATTACACCCGACCGGGAACCACAAACGCTTGTGCTGCAGAGGCAGGAAGTCTGCTGGGGAGCCACACAGGTGTGTGCTGCAGAGGCGGAACATTAAACAAGGCACAGGCTGTAGAGAAGCACTCAAACATTGCACCTGCTGGGGAGCCACAAAGACTTGTGCTGCAGAGGCAGGAAATAAAACAAGGATTTCTTCTCTGTGAAAGGGACAGTGAGCTAAAGACTTGGTAGCGTCTCTCCCAGGGGTTATTCACCCAAGAACAGGTCATTGGGCTGTGTTCGTGCTGGTAGAGAGATTCCCAGACCCCCCACCCCCTTGTATTGCATAAATCAATTTTGGGTCTCACCCTAAGTTACCAGGGCGATCCAGACGTGGACCCCTTGCTCACTGTTCTTGGAGAAGCACAGCTTCACCTCACTGATGATGCCCAACAAGGCTGAAACACGTGTATGGAATTGCTGTTGGTACTCTTGTTCAGAGGAGAATTGCCTAGTATTTTGGTGCTGGACTGCCCCAGGGCAGGACGAAGACGGATATGAAGGGACATTTCTTCTCTGTGAAAGGGACAGTGAGCTAAAGACTTGGTAGAGTCTCTCCCAGGGGTTATTCACCCAAGAACAGGTCATTGGGCTGTGTTCGTGCTGGTAGAGAGATTCCCAGACCCCCCCTTGTTTTGCAGGAAATAAAACAAGGCACGGGCTGTAGAGAAGCACTCAAACATTGCACTTGCTATGGAGCCACAAAGGTCTGTGCTACAGAGGGGAGGAATTGAAACAAGGCATTGGGGTTGGAGGCAGGCTATACAACTGGATCTAGGAAGTGGAGGGTAGCTCAGAAAGATGGCATGGTATGAGAAGCAACATACGTCAGAACTGGCTCCAAAAGCATTCTGAGTCTGAATGCTGGTGCCGGACTACCGCTGGCAAATGTGCAGGCCCCTTAGGCCACCCACCAAAAACGAGACAAGGAGCATAGTTATAGTTTGTGCTCTCCCTCCCCCCCCCCACGTGGAGGAGGTGGGTGAATCTCCGATTTAAAAAAAAGTAGAAAAACATCTAGTTGTGTTATTTGCTCACTTGCCTGAACCTCCGAGTGTTGGTTTCAGCAGAACCTGCACTGGGGAATTTCCTCCAGACAGAAAACAGGGTTCGTTCTGAGGCTTCTCAATTGCTATTTAAAGCACCCTCGGTGGCACATAAGATGTTACCACCTTGGAATCCACATTCATTTCCCAAGGTGTGTTTTCAAACGATTGCCTTGTTTGGAAAGCCACTTTGGCTTCCTGTTAGCAGACTTGGGGCTGCCTTGCCTAATATCAATAGATTGAAAGCTTCCATGGTTCCCCTTGTCGGAGTGAGGCCGCAGGAATGAAGTTAGAATGTGGATTTGGCTTGACACAGGTGGGGCGATTCCCACCCTTGTTGGGTGCACCCCACCCCCCGCTGCCCATTTTTACCTATGCAGACGAGTGTCTTTCTGGTCAAGACCAAAGCGGGAGTGCGGCTTATAATCTTTGGAGACATATTGAGGAGGGTAATTTCAATGATACCGATAATGATGTGTTATTTATATAGTGCCTTCGCCAAAGCGCTGTACAGAGAACATATTTATATACTGGTGTTCATTTATTGACCTCAAAAGGATAACGGACTGAGTTGGCCATACAAGGATTCGAACCTCTGACCTGCAGATCACACACAGATCTCAGCAGCAGGTGCTCAACCCGCTGAGCTATCGTGCCATGTATATCAAGTGCGTGAGGCGCAAAAAACTCTAGCGTTGTTGTGTGAAGGTACCCCAAGTTGGTCTTGGCTACCCGGGGCACTACAGCCTAAACTGCCAAGCTGGGCTCCATATAAAAAGGTGGGATTTTTATACTGCCATTTTTTTTTTAACTCTTTATTTAACATTATAAATAAGATTCAATGCAACAATCATCATACCATAACAAAGAGTCCAAATCGTAAAACTCATAAAAACAGCAGAACTGAAGATAAACAAATGTCTAACAATATGGACCTCCCTAACAATTGTAAAATAACATTTCTGAACTCTATAAAAGATTCATGACACACAACCACAAAGACAAAACAACATAAAAACACACAACTAAACAGTCCTTTACCACCCCCCATTCAAAGAATAGGCCATCAAAACACTGGAATCTATGTATTCAACCATATAGGTCATTAAAAGGCCCCCAAACCTGACGATAACGTCCCTCCCTTCCTTGACCAAAAAGCATAACCTTATCGTATTCTGACAAGACTTGCATGTCAAAAAGCCATTCCTCCACACCAGGTTTCTTTCTAGATTTCCAAACTCGCAAGATCTGTTTCATCGCCAAAACCAAAACTCTGTTAATCCAATCTGCATCCTTCCTCGCCCTGTCCCCTCTCTCCCTGTTGGACAACAATATGGTCGAAAGGAATGTGCGCAGACGTTTCTCTTCCAACACAAGATCTAACCTGTCCAATAGATTGGACCAAAAATCAGAAACTCTCGAGCACATCCATAACATATACATCAAAGAACCTACATCCACATCCCCAACACTAATCAGAGTCTGAAAGTCCCAACCTGGCCATCTTAGACGGTGTCCAATATAATCTATAGAGGATCCTCTATCTAATATAGCTCAGTTGCAAATCCATCTTTGCTTTTACCCCCACATGAAGTAAATAGGTCCACTCCTTAACAGGGATATCTGCACCAACTTCATCCGTCCAGGACAGGCGAAGTCTATCCCAAGCCCTCACATCCGCTTCATCCAATGGCATTAATCCCATGTTCGTGGAAACCACATATGAGGCCGAACGGAGAAGTCCACACAATGAAGGTCTCTCCTCCATGACCCCACATCCAACATTCCTTTTCCGCTCAGTCAATAGTGCATTCAAAGCATCATAACGACTTTTCTCTCTAGCACCAATCCCGAAAGACGTTCTCAATTGGTCAAAGGGAATCATACGACCGTCTAACCACACATCGCGAATACAAAGAATGCCCCTATTGATCCAGCTCTTCCAGCATAAGGGCTTGTTTGCTAACTGCAAACACGCATTATGCCACAAAGAAGCATCATAATGCATCCAAGCATTTCCCCCATCAATTTCTATAAAGCGCAACATCGCCTCCTTAATAGCGCACATTGTAGGCAACTTCTTCACTGAAGACGGTACTTTCAACATAGAATATATATCTCTAAGGGCATAAGGTAAAAATTGGGAACGCTCAATAATATTCCAATTGGCAACATAGTCATGCTCTGCAGAGAAGTATGAGGTCGATTTTTTCAATAGAAAACCCATACAATACTTCGTCAGGTTTGGGTAACCAAATCCCCCATCCTTCACAGGACATGTCAAAATATATTTAGGTACTTTAAGTCGTTTACCAGCCCCCCAAAGAAAACCCTGGAATGCTTTGTCAACGGGTGCAAGTATTTTTTTCGTGAATTTTAGGGGGATGGATTGTATGATGTAAATAATTTTTGGTAAAAGAAACATTTTAATTGCATTGACCTTGGCCCACATTCCCATCTTCAACTGGTTCCACTTCAATATGTCCCTAACCTGTGCAGTTCCCTTAGGGACCACTGCAAAATGTTTAAGACCACAGGAGTAAGCAGTAAACCCAGTTGGTAGCAGTCTGCACCACCCAGATTTACCTGGTAGCTGTGGCTGAGCAGTCAGACTTCTCTCAAGAAGAGTTAGGCAGTATATAGAGTATACACCATAGGGCTAAAAATACAGTAGAACAAGCAAACACTGACCAGAGCTTTGGTATAAAAGTATATAATTATTTATTTAAAAACACACTTATGAAAATACACTGGCACTAATATATCAAGCAAGTTCAAACACAGTCACTATATGTATATACACCTCCATAGTTAATTATTCGACAAGTCTAGGTTAAGACACCACTTATTTAGCAAAACAGAGGTGAGCGCGTAACCGTCCGTAGATGGCACTCCAGTGATTCGTTTAAAAAGGGAGGGAAAAGGCAGAGTATGGAAATAGCACAGTACCAACACTTTTAAGAAACCACAGCAAGTCAAGAAAGGCAGGGTCTACTGTAGAGCAAAAAGTTCATAGGCCAGGCCCACTCTTGGAGAGAGCAAGGCAGAATGTGCCCCAGATCACACAGTGGAAATGCACTCGAAGTCTTTGCAGAAAAGTAAAAAAGAGGTTGGATCAGTTCAGAAAGGCAAAGTTAGCAGGTCTGAGGTCAACCCAGTTAGAAAGTCAAGGATTTACGGGACACCTTGGACAATCTGTTGCAAGGGAGACCAGGCGGGACACAGTACCTGAAATGGTGAGAAAGCTCCAGCGGTGGCAGTTGTTCCTGGCAGCGGGTGCAAGTCATGGCTTCGACCAGAGGAAGAGATGATCTCGACGAGGAAGAAAGCTGGAGCTCGTTGCACTGCCAGGGAAGAAACCAGCCACGGAGTTCCCGATTAAAAGGTACGACCCTTTTATTCGCCGTAGTGGTGAAGCGTGGCTATCCGGCCGCCGGGGTGCTTGGCACAGGCGATTCGACCACGAGACGTCCAGGAAGGCAAAAAAGTGGTGAGTTTGTACAGCAGGGCTCCACCGGTGGTGTCGTCATTGTATATGGCTCAGCTCTCCCCTCTTTGGATTCTTTAGGTCCTGTGCCAACTTCTGAGGTTCCAGTACCCAAAGCCCTGCTTTTATGCAGAAAAACCCCCATTCAACAGCCTAGCTGTCACTCAAACATGCTAAGTGGTGAGCCGGGCGGCTCACCACTGGGCCAATCACACAAGAGTGCGACTTAAGTTGCCAAGGCAACTCAGTCCAGGGTGCCTAATCCCCCTCCCACACATCCTGTAGACCCCAGACAGAGTGGCACCATTTGGAGGGCTTCTGTGGAGAAGCCCGCCAAAAAGTGGAACAAAGGGCTCGACTTGGGTTAGAGTTTCAGAGGCGAACACAAACGCCATTTTAAAGCCGAGTCCTGGCAAAAAGACCCAACCGGGGAATAAATATTAAATAAATAACCCGGCGGTATCTTTACCATTGCACCAAAAAGTGGTGCGTTTAAAATCAATGGGAAAATCCCATAGGAAATATTCTATAGGAATATTTTGCGTGGTATCCACTGCCACCAGCCAGAAACTCAACAAGGGGGACTGGACAGCGCCCCCTTGGAAAACAGACCCAGGGGCAATCTAATTACCCCTACCAGTACTTCCACAATATGATGGTTTGTACTGGTTCTGTTCACAATTTAAGACTAGTAAAGCCAATGGTGACTTTACATGACCTGGGAGACAGTTGTCAGTCCCATGGTATGGAGTCTATATTTGGGGGTCACTATGACACCCCTGTGTTACTGCACTGAGGGTGCGGTGTAACACACATACCAACAAAACATGAAGCCCCATGCAGTAAAAGACCCCATAGCCCATAAAACACATTCACAGTGAAAGGACATTCTCAAATCATGCCTAAGAGTGGGAGAAAAAGAGTCTCACTCTTAGCAGGAGAAAAAAATAAACCCCAAAAATCCAGCAAAGCTGCTGGGGGACACACTAGGTTTGGGAAATTAGCCTTACCAGAGAATTCTCCCTAACACTGACACGTTAAAAGCTGTCATTCTTTTCAAGTCTCGGACCAAGTTAACACCCAAGTACTTCACAGCCCCGTCTCCCAGTGGCAGTTCCAAGAGCCCAAAACACCACGTGGGATATCGACATCCAAAGGGAAGACCACCGTTTTTCCCCAGTTTCTTTTGTGGCCCGACAAACAACCTACTTCTTCAAACATCTGTTTGAGTCTCACATATCCCTCTGCTAGATTAGATAAAACAATAGTCATGTCATCAGCGTAGCACAGAACTTTAATCTCATTATCTCCAAACCTAAGACCATGAAGGCCCTGTTCCTGTTTCAATTACAAAATGAGGGGTTCCAGTGCCAGATTAAACAGGTACGAAGACAATGGACAACCCTGTCTAGTCCCCCTAGATAACAAGAATGAAGAGGACATAGCCCCATTAACCTACACCTTCGCACTAATATCATAATTCAATGCTCGTATAGTATTAACGAATGTGGTACCAAATCCCATCCTCTTAAGAGTGTGGTAAAGAAAAGACCAATTGACCCTGTCAAAGGCCTTTTCCGCATCCATAAAAAGCAATAGGGTATCTTGAACTCTTGTCTTCGGTAAACTCATAACATCAATCAACGTCCTAATATGGTCGTAGCCATATCTACCTTTCATAAATCCAACCTGCGAACTACCAATCAGTTTACCAATGCACCCATCCAGTCTATTAGTCAATATTCTAGTAAAAATCTTGAGGTCCACATACAGAAGCGAAACCGGCCTATAATTCTCACATTTTTTACCATCTTTTGCTGGTTTTGGAAGGACGACCACACAAGCCTCTTTCATAGTGGGGAAAATTATCCCGTTTCTCATGAAACCATTGTATAGGGTGCATAGGAATGGTATCAGCACACCACTCAGTGTCTGGTAAAATTCTACCGGGAGACTGTCTATTCCTGGTGACTTACACTCATTAAGTTGATTGATTGCCACCAATAGTTCCTCCTCTGTAATAGGACTATTTACCATCACAGACTGATCTGCACATAAATCCGGCATGGCAATCTTATCAAAAAAGGAGTCCATGTCAGCCTGAGATGGGAATTGATCCTCACGATATAATGTATCATAAAATTTCCTGAAACCTTCACAAATCTCACCTTGTTTGATAATATGTTTACCATCATTATCTATCAGTTTCTGAACAAAAGAGTTATCTGTTAGGCCCCGCAACCTATTCGCCAGAAGTTTCCCATTCTTGTCACCTTGCTCCCAGAACTTTTGCTTCATAAAGAACATGCCCTTTTCATATTGTATATCCATTTTTTGTTTGGAAAGCTCAAGGAACTGCTCAACCACCCTCCTATCATCCGTACTCTTAGAAACTGCAACATTCTTCTGTGCCACCTCCAAATCTCCTTCCAATTTCCGAAGCTCAAGCATACCTTTTTTCCTAGCTTGGGATGTAACATCCATCAATTCTCCTCGTACGGTCGCCTTATAACTTTCCCAAACCATGACATCAGAAGCCGAGCCAACATTAATGTCAAAAAAGTTCCTCGTAAAATCCTCCAGAGATTCAGCTACCCCCTGTTCTTTCAAAATATAAGTTTTGAGTCGCCACCTGGAGAACTCTGTCCTCTCATGTCCTATATTCAACTGCATCATCATCAAAGAGTGATCCGAAATACTTCTCTCCTTAATAGATACATCCTGCAACATGCTAGCCAACCAATCAGAAACAAAAAAATTAAATAATGAATTCTCGAATGAGAGTCATGCACTGGTGAGTAGAATGAGAACTCCCTCACATCCGGATGAACAAACCTCAAAGCATCAATTAAATCCAAGCTATCCAAAACTCCCTAAAGGATCTGCTTGCGCTTTCGGCAGTAAACATACATTGAGCCGAACGGTCCATTTTCCTATCCATCACACAATTGAAATCACCCCTTAATATCATACATTCCCCGCCCATCCCCCTCAAAAGTAACGACAACTTTCCAAAGAAAGGACTACCACTAGTACATGGTCCATAAATGGAGCCTATCGTGATCAGTCTATCTTCATATTTAACATCTACAAGAAGTATCCTCCCTTCCTCATGCATTACCACCTTTTCTATCTGAAGCATTAAACCTTTCCGTAGGAGCACACCCACTCCCCTTGATTTGGAACTGTGGCAATTGTGAAAGGACTTACCATACCATTTATTTTTGAATAGATGAGTTGAATCATTCAACAAATGAGTTTCCTGAATAAGTGCAATATCAACCTTTTCCCTCTTCAGCCTGTGCAACACTTCTTTTCTTTTCCTTGGAATGTTAAGGCCTTTGACATTCCAGGAACATACCCGCAGGTCACCCTTTAACACACTTTATCCAACGGAATCCATCATATTGATCCCAAAAGCATACATGTCAAAGGACAAAGGGGGGTAGGCGATAAGAGCGAGTTGTGTAAACATAACAAGACAACACATATCAATACAAACATACAGAAACCAGGAATTAACGTATATGAAGTCTAACAGCATACCCTGCAAAACTGTAGGGTGATGTTGAGTGTAGTTATTTACAAAAAAACAAAATCTTGAACTGTAATTGCCCCAGAACCCACACCCAATCATTATGTATTAATAATAAATAACAGTAACCTTTCCCATACCACCATCAATAATACTCATATTAGCATAAGAACATGAACCACCCTCCTTCATACTTCCTTATTCTACCCAACCCCATTTAAAAGACAGTATTGAAGAAACCAAAATGCACATAACGCAATGTTATCATTCTAAATTTGGCATACATCATTCTGTAAATCCTGCAATAGTCTGACAATGCAAGGTAATCTACCAAACTCCAAATGCAATCCCTAAAATTATATATACCACATCCATCCTGCATCCATACAGTGCCAAAAGTTGCCCTAGTCACCCACCCCTCATTCCAGCCTCCCAATAAACCTGCCAAGGTGTGTAGTCATTACACCCCTCAACGGCACCGAGACCCCAACCCATCCCGTCATTTGCATCCGCTAATACAACTCTGTGAGAGATAATTGGGCAGTCCACCATACACCAAATTACTAAATTAAGGCCCCAAACGTACTATGTCACGTCCATTGACCAAGCACAGGTCTGAAAAGTAGTTCAGCATTCAGGTCACCCTCGGAGTGCTCCCGAATATTTTCGGATCCAGCAATAACAGGACATCTAATTAACTATGACCCCGTCACATTCACGCATTCAGTTCCCCTCCCGACCCCACAATGTCAGTTTAGATCAGCCCTATCCATGTGCAAATACCTATAGAAACCACATATCTATATCACAACCAAGAACAGAAATCCAAGCAATACAAAATGCATTTTTGATAGTGAAAATAGCCTCAAAGCACAACAGAGGTAAGGTAATGGAGAGGGTAGAAAAGACATTTTTCCGCCCACCACACTACAAATATTGGCTCACAACTATGAACAAAACCAAGCAGTGGTACTGCATGGCTTCAAAAACAACAGGTCTACCAATGAAAAACTCAAATGAACAAATGTATGCTCCAGTTTCCAGTGTACAGTTTAGCAATTGCAGTTTGGAACACAATGCACCCATCAGTATCCATTGCACTCAATGTCCCGGAAATCTCTGACCTTTCATGCAGTTCCTATGGCCCCAACAAGATGGATATCTGAGTTACACAAGAGCAATCATGGCAGGCAAAATGGGCCACACATTAACAGAATAACCAGTTGTGGTGCACTCATGCCATTTGCTGGGTCTGGAAGAGTGAATTTTTCCCGAGCCGCAGGTAGTCAGGAGAGAATGCCGGCACAGCCACTAAAACAAACGCCACAAACAGGGTGGAAGAGATGAAGGTCCCAGCAGATCTAACTGCCTGCACCTGTATGTGATTATCCACCATAATGTCAGTGGTCCGTGATGTTGAAAAAAAAAAATATTTTTTTATTTGCAGTGGTACTGGTGCCGTGCTATCCACCCCAGCAAGACCATATAGAGGACTTGTTAAACCGATACTAAAAAAAAAATCAAAAAATAGAAATCCAGGGAAACAGTGAGTACAGCCCAGCCATTGATGTACTTCCTCACAAACCGTGTGCAGCAGCCGCCATCCCGCCAGTCATGTATTTGCTACTGGAGGGGGAGTGGAATCCGTGTATGTCTCAGGGACAAATGCCGAGCACAAGAGAAACGCGGCATCCGCACCTCGCAATTTCGCGGGCACGTTACTCACCGCATGCCTCCAGGCCGGGATAGCTCAGTGAAGTGTTCCGCTGACTCCATCACTCTGAGACCATTGCCGTATCAATCTGAAAGGTACGCAGAGCCGCACTACGCCTTAAGGAAGCATGAAGTAGGAATGCGTTGACAACATGCAAAACACTAGGGCCTTTCCTCTGATGACATGAGGCCCAAAGTCAAACACAAACAACAGCGGCAACGGAATCTAACGGCCGTTGTTTCCAAATGAAGGGAAATGTATATATTACTAATGTAGAAAAGGAATTGAAAAGTAAATAAATGCATTTCAACAATAAATAACAAATAAAGTGCAGAGGATCCATACAGTAACCCAAAGTCATCAATGCACATCCAGGTCCCCCATGATTGTCTTCTCTTCATTGAAGGCAACAGCTTTTGTGACACAGATGTAGAAGTAGTAGCCTCCATGGGCTGCTCCAGGTCATTCCCATCATCCACACAATCCAGATCACTTAAGAAGGCCTCTGCCCCCTTATTATCATTGAAAGAAAACAGTCTGCCATCCTTAATCACACGGAAGATGGCTGGATACATCATATAGTACCTGAGGTTCTTCAACTTTGCCTTGTCCTTAGCAGCCTTGAACTCCCTTCTCTTATCAAGAACATCCCTGCTGAGGTCCCCAAATATCATCACCCTGTGACCATTCCAGGATAAATCATGTATTTCCCGTGCCTTTCTTAGCACCATTTCTTTAATTGGAAAGCGCAGGAATTTAATCACAAAGTGTCTGGGTCTCTGTCCCTGAGTTGGTTTTTGACCCAAACCTCGATGTGCTCTCTCCAATTCCAGGTTTAGCTTGGGATCCAGTTTGAGTATAGAGACCAGTATCTTTTCAATAAATTCCATGAGTTTGCCTCTCTCCATGTCTTCAGGAATACCTGCAACCCTTACATTATTCCGCCTTGAAAATTTGTCTTGCTCAGAGAGTTTCAAAAACAACTTTTCATTTCTCAATTGCAGATCTTTAATCTGGTTCTCCATCCTTTCCATAGTGTCATCTACACAATTTAAATGAGATTCAACTTTGTTGAAGTTTGTAGAAAGTTCAAAGTATCTTTCCTCAGCTCTGGTCATCTTGTCCTTGATCTCATTCACATCCAAAATCAATTTAGTAAGCATGTCTAGGATTGTATCCTCTCTTTCATCAGAGGCTCTCTCACCATCCCCTTTCTGTCTCTTAGCAGGTTGTTTTGTATCCGGTGAGACTGGTTCAGCCATAGCAGGGTATAATAGGGAATCAGTTCAGGTGCAGGAGCTCAGCCTTCAGGCAGCCATCTCTGAAGCTGACAGTTCTAGAATCCACTTACTGCCAATTTTTTTAAGTTAGGAGCAAAGTGATTTTTTTTACACGCGAACCACTGATTCCCAATCTCGATCAGTGTATTTTTTTGTTGTGTAAACATTTACATTTTAACTCCAGTACAAATCTCTTTTTGTAATCCATACTTCTTAGCACCTAGTAATTCCTACATGCTCATGGTCAGACCAGGAGAAATACTGGCGCTCCTTCCTGTGGCACAGCTCTGCTTGCAGCACTGACCCGATCATCTCGCTGGACCTGTGTAGGAGGAGCCATTGTGTTATTGTCCATTTGCCTGTTGCTTCCTATTTATTGCTGGGAGTATTTTCACTCCCCATTTCGCTTGTTCTAAGCATGCGCCTGTTTTTAGGGAAAGAAGCCGGGTCACAGTACATCACTGTGCGGCTGATAGTTCACCCCTAGAAGCAAAGATGAAGAATTTCACAAAGATGCTTGGGAAATGTGGGACAGCCATGTTTCAGGAAACTTGTTCTTTAGAGCAATGCTCAATAGAAGGAGTTTGCTGGTTTTGTACTGTAGTGGAGGTCACCATAGGGGTGGGATAGCTAGGTACATTTCCGGAATAACATATGTGCTACTTGCCCAGTGTTGGTTAGAATGTATGCTTCTCCAGTCAGTTTTGAAAAAATAGGGTTGCAAAAAAGGCAGTGTCTTTCTGCATGAAATTAACAAAATGTATATGTGATTGTAACTAGTGATATAAATGCAAGAAGCCCCAATTATAGGATGACCAGTGTATTCCAGACATATTTTTGAATATTCCTTATTCTGTTAGTTCATGTTAACTACAAAGGACATGAATTATTTGAAACATCCATACTTCAAATGGCAAATGGTAAAGGGTTGTCCAACTCCAGGCCTCAAGGGCAACAATCCATGTTGGGTTTTCAGGATACCCCTCATAAATATTCATGAGATACTTTTGCATACAATGATTCTAAATGTATGCACATTTTTCCTCATGAAATTAATGAGGGATATCCTGAACACCTGTCAGGATCCCGGCCCTCGAGCTGGACAACCCTGCAGGGATTGTCATGCCCAACTACTCTAAAATGGTCTCTTCCCTGATTGGTTATAGGTATGTTTTCATTCATTTATGGAAATATATATTAAGATTCTTAGTTGAATCCTGAATGGAAACCGATCACTTCACTCTATGATTGGAATTCTCTGCACTGCCACAGTTATCAGGTTTAAAACGGGGTGGTTGTTTAAAAAGATAACATGGTCTCCAAAGTTAGGTAAGTATTTGGGTTTCTTACTGAAGAGTCTATTAAAAGATTAATTAGGAAAGGGGTTAGTCGAGGGCTCAGTCAAGTCCCTTTGTGAATCTTACTCGGCTTAATCAAAATAGGCTGGACACCTCTTTCGTAAGGAAGAGGATCTCAAAAAGGAGCCCCACCAGGAATAAGTAAGCGTCCCTGAACATGGTCACAGTGGGGGAAGCAAGCAAAGTCCACTGGCAGGAGATTCAGTCAATCCATAAAGATGTCGCTCTCTCTCCTGGGACCAGTGGTTGCATATAAAAAGGTCAAATCATCTGTATAGCAGCTACGTCAATTACCAAAAAGAAGACTGTGATTTGAGATTTTAGTACTTAAATGTATGAGCTGTTCAATCAGGGCCCTCTCTAGGGACCAGATTATGAGTTAAGCAGTATCACCTGCCTGGACCTTCATTAATACTGCGAACGTCAGCTACTGCTACCATATGGAGAAAATCTCCAGCAAAATGAAGCATCTGCATGATCCCAAGTCATGAGGACGCTTTGGTTATTCCCCATTTTGGGGTTCCATAGGACTCTATGGGGATTGCTTATTTGCCTCGATTGGTAATGCTTTGGGTAGAGGCAATTCCCTCCACACAAAAGCAGGTGTAACAGAAAAGCTCTGGCAGTAAAACTCTGAATTTGGTGGACTGGAACCATTACCACAAAACTTGTAATCTGGCCCTATGCGTTTTTGGTCCTTGGTCTACAGATTGGAAAGTGGGCCAGACGTGATGGAATCTACGCAGATTTTGGAACAGCGCAGGATACCGCTGATCACCATGCTGTACAATGACCTGGGGTTGTGTCTGGTATTGAGAACTTGTTCTATGCTTCTGGAACCTTGTGGGTAAGTGTCAGGGTTCCGTTTGATTCCTCTTTATCATGTCTTAAAGCAGGTACACACATGAGGAAACATGCCCGCTCCTCCAGTAGATTCACCAGTATACCCATGAATTCGGGACTAAAACTAAGCCTTCAGAGAACGCTATGGGTTGCCCAGGAAATGCTAGCTACCATTGCATAGACGTATGCATTCAGGTTTACGGCGGTGCATTGTGCGTGCAGTCAGCTGATTCGTAATTTAAGCCCCGCCCACCCTGCACACCGCTGCTTCTGAATTTGTATTCTCAAAGCATCATATCTTGTTACCTTGTTGTCCTGATTTTGGATCCCCTGCCCCGTTCTTTTGACTTTCCTTGCCTTGTCTCCTGATATTGCTTAACTGGTTACCAGCTGTCGACTCGGAAAGCTTACTGGACTACGCCCGCTCGAGCCCTCTACACCTGACCTGCCTGATGTAGACTCAGAACGCTTACTATACTGCACCCGCTCGAGTCCTCTACACCTGACCTGCCTGATGCCGACTCGGAACACTTACTGGACTGCACCCACTTGAGTCCTCTACACCTGGCCTGCCTGTTGCCGACTCGGAATGCTTACTGACTGCACCCGCCTAAGCCCTTCACAACTTGCCTACCTGTTGCCAAACCGGAATGTTTACTGGACTGCACCCGCTTAAGCCTTTCACGACTTGCCTACCTGCTGCCAAACCGGAACTTCTACGGAACTGCCCTTGCCTCAACCAGCTGCACCTCGTTTGTCTCTTGCCAACTCGGAACGCTTGTCAGACTACTTACCTCTGCTGGATCATCCCGAATCCGGAAACCCTCAATTGTTCGTCACGTCTTCCCTTCTTCTCCTGTCTGAAGACTCTAAAGAACTTAAGGGACATTAGCGCATCGGTGCAAGGATCAAAGACTTTTTTAGGCGTCTTCGTGCTGGCGGGAATAGGGAACAAGACTTTGTGTTCCCGGGATTACACCTCAATTACAGCAATCCCTTCTTCAGAAACACTCCAGAACACTCAACACCCTTCTATTGGTAAGCAAACTACTGTCTGATTCTGCCTCTTCCCTACCTTGTTACCCTCAGTAATAGCCACCTCTCTTGTTCCAGGATACTCCCCATTCTAGCTTGGAAATTCTCAGTCCAATCCATCATTCTTACTTGTGAGTAACAGCTAATAATCGTGCCTAGTTATCTCATTGTCTTAAGCTGTATATTAATCCTTGGCTATTTTCTTTTGCAGCCAGCTGTGTGGGTACCAGGGTGTACCAAATATTTTCAGGCAATACTCACCTCAACCTGTCCTTTTGTACTCTTGAGGGGTATATTGTCAGAAAGACTCAATTGCTTAATGACGTGTCAAGCCACCACTTCTGAATTTAGCCCTTGGGCCCTAACAGTAAGATACAGGTCTTGAAGGACTCCAGTAGCTTTGGGCAAGGAAAGATATTCATTACACAAAAACACCTGCACCTTATAACTAGTAATTGTAGGATGACTTCGCATGTTGTTGTTACAGGACATTCTTTGTAAAATATCTCCTAGAGTTTCTGAAGTTAGGGGTGGATTCAAATCATCTTTTCCCGGGTTTCTATTCTGGCTTTGGAGTGGCCAATCGCTCTCAAACGTTAGCCTGGCCATTTTGATTAACAGAGCCGTGACAAGGGACTCCATTATGTGTGGTCTTTGGGGACTTCGCCATGGCCTTCGAGAGGGTGACCAAGGCCGGACTCCGGTGGACGCTAGTAGGTTGGTGTTTTCCATCTAATATCCTACATTTAATTGTGGACCTATACTAGAAAACCTGCCTGCTAGTCAGAGAGTTCAGTGAGGGTTATCTGACCAAGAATATGAAGGTCTCTAATGACTTGATACACGGCCGTGCGCTTACCATTCTCCTGATCAATTTTCATACTTTGGACATGGCATACCCAGGTTAGGCTATTTTGACCCTAACTATGTGGCTCCCAGGTGCCAATATTGTGCTAAGCAGATGATAGACTCTTGCTGGACAACACACCAGGAAGCATCAAAGGGCCTTATAATCTTTGGCAAAACATTGCCTTGATAATGATCTATTAGTTGATTGTGTATAGTTGATTATTTACACGTAGAAATCTAAACCTAGATTACCACAGTTGTTAGGTGGTATAATGGTATCCTGGTTGCATTTGATTGCTGCGTTGTTGGGTTAACCGTGATTCTTCTACTCAGAGTATATCATTGGAAAGTGGGCCCTACTTCATTATTTCGGGCAGACACCCGTTAACTCTCAGGGCAGATTGGCCTTTTGGAGTTGGAGACCTACTGTTGGAAACAAAGCCCTGCGCATCCATCAAGGGTTCCTGCAACAATGTGTCGATCTCAAACTAGTGCTCCCGAAAGTCAAAGCCATTGCAAGCTTATTTGTGTTTCTGTGGAAAGAAATCGACTTGCTTTACCCAACACAATAATCAGGCTTACGCTTGATGTCCCGCTGGCAAATTCTAGCCGAGTGTATGATTGATACACAACCCAATACGTTTGGTGGTGTCTGAATAATGAAATGACATCACCAATCAGAGGGGGTTCGCCAGAAGCAAGTGCAATTCACCTTTAAGATGGCTGTGAAGATCATCTAGAGGACAGAGCTCAGGGTCTGCTGCATCTGATGACTAAGCAGAATGCAAAGGAACTTTTTTTAATCGGTTGTACCAATTTTTATTTCGCTCAAGGATATCCGCCAGAGATTCTGGATATGGCAGGGGCAACAAACAAGGCATCTTTTGCTGTTATTAGCATGCAGAAGTTTCATGCAAATCTGTATCGGGGTAAGAGATGATATGAGATTTCTTAATGCCACAGAGTTGTATGTATTATATGACACAGTGTTTTCCTCCTTAGTGTATTTTCTTTTCTTAATTATGTGTAGATGTAATTTGTGTGGAAGGTGTTGTCTTTTTGCTTTTTATATATGGTTTAATTTTAACTGGACCAAGCAAAAAAAGATAGGTTTGGGGAGCCCCTTCCTCAAATAAACATGGGAATGAAGCCGGCACCATTCATAGTGGTGGAATTCGCATACTAGCAATTTAAATCAAGACAAGGGCTGCAGAGTTAGCCTCTCAAACAAGGAAGATGACACAGAGCAAAACTATAACAAGGCACAGGTTGCAAAGCTAGACCCTGAAACAAAATATACAAGGCAACATGCTCCAAGGAGGATGTAACATCAAATCATATATGATCGCTGCTGCGAGACTTGTCGTCGGTAGAAAGCAGATTAACAGAAATCTTCCAGAGTATCTAGAGTATCTCTTTGCTTCGAGGAGTTGTGCCAGTTAAATGTCAAAAGTGTACGGTTCATTAAAAGCTGGCTCTATCCTTTTAGCATGAGTCAATATTAGCCTTCCTGATCGATAAATAATCTGGAGGTCAGCCAATGTCTCAAAATAGATCAATAAGACTTATCCTACATCCTGGTGACAATTTGTTTTTGGGATGCGTTTCTGGCCTGATTCAGATGTATCTGGAGCACTTTGTATGAGACAATGCTGGCCCTCGGATATTAGTGAGGGCCCACATTGTGCAATAGTGTTCAATTTGGTGGGGTATATCTTGATACCTGTTGCCTGTTACCCAGTCATATACCGGAACCGGTTATTAATGCCATATATCATATCAACATGCGTTGTCATGAATTTAGTGGGGGTGGGGGGACGGCAGGAACCAGGCTCCCTCTTCATGGGTTTCGGCCAGAATATTGCACTTACCACCCCTGCCTCCAGGCCAAAAAGTTGCCAGCCCTCACTGGTTCAGCGCCTCCGGGTGACCAGTTGGGTAGATGATATCCACGTGCAGTAGCCTGAGCAACACCCCAACATGCCAGATTTGTGTCTCTTTTTTCCTGCATTTGGGTTTTTACATAAGGCTGCAATCTGCAGTAGAACAACATTATGCATTCCTTTATTTACACCTTCCCCTTTAGTTTTACCCTCCTTTTAGTTATGATGAAAGGTGGCGTACACAGGCATCCCTAACTCCCTTTATTACTTAAAATATCTTTGTGTAACATGACCTCTGCTAGGAGATCTTTAGAACACCAATGTCAGTAAGTATTTTTTCAGATCTCTTTTGGGAGATCTATTTTAAAGCAGCAAACAAATACAAAATTAGGTCCAAAGGGTAGGATATTTAAATGTGGTCCAAACTTCTCAGGGCGATTAATCTTTAACATGACAAATTAATAGCCATTAGGCTGCCCTCGTTGAGCGCAGGGTATGGGAAATCAATTTATGAAATGGAGAAGATGACCGCGGGAAAGAGGCTAGCTGTGGGAGGTGTAAAGTGACTCTTAGTGTCAATCTTAGGGGATGCAGCTTATGACGTATGGAAAAGGGCCGGGTTCCGGAGGTGACGATACAAAACACAGCACACGATGGGTCACCGTTTGCAAACTGCAGGGCAGCAGTATGGCAAGCACTAAGGACACAATACCCAGACACATCAGACATTGGGGCTACAACGTCCCGGAAAATAAGGGAAGACGAAGACACAGTGCAGTATATTCAGGAGATTCGAGAGCTTTGGCACCTTGAATCTCGAGAGCCTTGGGGCAAAACAGTAGCAACATTCTATCACATACTAGTACAGGGACTGCCAGAGCCCGTCCAGATAAGTTTAAGGAAATTGGTAGGGATGGAAGAGAAAGGGTGGCTAGAAATACAGCTCACGATAGTTCATCATTGTATGCTACGGCAGGAGAAGATTAAGAAAAAGGTGGAGGACAAGAAGATAGACTAAGCTAAATTGGTACAGAAAAATCTATTGAAGTATGCCCCACCCCACAGGGACAACAGCCGCAGCAGCAGCAACAACCCCAGCAGTTCGCACCGCCCACAGGGGGAGGGTACATGGGACGGGGTTACCCACATCAAGAGCTTCGCGGAGGGGGGCCTACAAAGATGGCGTGGGTTCAGACCACTGATCACAACCAAAGGGGCTTTTCAGGAGGGTTTCGGGGATATGGGCAGCAGAAGCAGCATGACACAGGGGATCTTTCAGGGGGTTTCCAAGGGTAAGGCAGGGAGCCACCACAGTGTTGGATGTGTGGGCAATTAGGACACATTTTCAAGAGTGTGTATGAGCAGGGGGATGCAGCAGAATTGAGGAGCACAGGGCCAGCAGCCCTATCAAGAGGACCACGACCATTACTATACACAGGTCCAACAACAGCAAGGGCAGATGCAGGGCACACATCAGCAGATACCACAAGCACCACAAATGCGAATGCAGGTACCACAGATGCCAGCACCAGTACCGCAATATTTACAAGCACCACAGATCTGAGGGACCACACAGCAATTAGCACAGATACAGAACAATGACACCGCAGCACATGTGGACTCAATGGCCGCAATCCCCCTCAGACAACTGGGAAGAGTTACCATGGTGGGGAACAACCCCTATACAGGGAACATAATGTCCTTATACCCTCAATAGGACAGCCCACAGACAAACTTGATGTGTCCCATCCTGGCGATCACAACCAACCCTGCAGAGGAACCTTGCATAGGGGTGGCGATAGGTGACAAAACATCTTCTTTTCTTGTTGACACAGGAGCGACTAGGCCCTACATTCAGGAAGGAGCATTTACATTGTCAGGTGATGCCATGAACACTCAAGGGTTAACACTAAAGGCAGTAGACTGTGCGCATGACTGAAGAGCAAACATTGAGATGTTCATTGACACTCGCAAAGTAGAGGAGGATGCACTTGAGGGGGGAGATGTGCTCTACACTGACAGGTCTTCAACAATTGACCAGACAGATGGGGTCAGGCATGCAGGAACTGCAGTTGTAAGATTGAAGGAAGATGGGAAAAGTGAGGTAGTAGTCAGTGTATGACTACCATCCCATTACTCAGCACAAGCAGCAGAACTAGTGGCCCTAATACTAGCAGTGGAACAGAGCAGAGAGAAGGAAGTGACTGTACTCTGACTCTGCTTATGTGACGTCCACAGTACATTCAGGCAGATTGATCGAAGGAATTACTTATCTAGCACGGATAGCAATAGTGAAGTGCCAAGCACACACTAAAGGGGAAGATCCTATCTCAAGGGGGAACAAAGCAGAAGATTTTGAGGCAAAGTGTGCAGCATATTTTGGGGAGCTATGGGAACTAGAAGGAGCTCCAAATGTGCAAGAGTGCACTAGAAACATGGTACAATGCATTGCCAGAAGCACAAATTATAGAATTGCACGGTGCTGCACCATGGGAAGAGGAGGAGTTGTGGACAAAAAGGCGATGCACAATGTCTCCAACAGATGCCCTATGGTGACAGAATAACACAGGGAAAGTGGTATTGCCACTAGCATTACTGAACACTGCACTAACAGAGTTGCATTACCCAACACACATGGGAAAAGAGGTAATTGCTGCCCGCATTGGAGAAACATGGTTCTGTCCTCATTTGGCAGAACACATGGCTGAATTTGTGAGCAACTGTTTGACTTGTCAGCAGTTTACAGCAGGGCACACCCTGAGAGTTGTGAGAGGAGCCATACCTAGACCAGTAGGCCCAATCCAGCAATTATATGTGGATTATGTAGACATGATCCAAGTTTGCCAAGGACACTGCTGCATGATAGTGGTTGTATGCCCATTCTCCTGTTACGCTCACCTGGTCTACGTGGGGGCGTTGGGGCACGGTTGGAGCCCTCCCTTGACTTGACTCCTCAGAATCGCCTTCCCCTCCGGATAGTGGTTGGACCTGCGGCTCAGGAGATGGGTGTTGCCCCTGAGTGAAGAGGAGAGGCAATGAAAATGGAGTGGGGATATCGTGACTTCCTCCAACCCTTTCATGCCAAAATACGGTGTGCAAGCGCTTTCCCATATAAGCTCACCTGTAGTTTTGTAATGTTGTGCTATCTGTCCTGCTTATCCTAGCAGGGGTGCGTAGAACAGACCAAGTTACTTCACTGGTCCGTGGGAGTGTTGATCCAGACCAGCTGCGACCAATCCACTTAGAAGGTAAGTCTTTTGTTATGAATATTGTTCAATTAGAATGTCTGTATTTCGTCTAATAATTATTCTCGCAATGTCTCATTCCATTTCCATGGGTACAGAGAAGTAAATCGGGACCGAAGAGAGGTTGGAAGAACTTCGGGGCATTTGGAGTTTCAACAGTGACAGGTAAGTTGGTCTTTATAAGGGAACTCTAGTCTCTTGTATGATGCAGCCATGCGTTCGATATGCATATGAGTTCTAACCTGTTGTGTTCTTATTTCCTCGTAGGTGCAGTCTGACTATGAAGAATGGTGTCCGGATTCTCAATGAAGATTTGCGGTTGCAGGATGAAGACTCTGACCGTGATGGAATGCCGGTGAGAAAGAAGACTTTGACTCTGACTGTGATGGAATGCAGGTAAGAAGAAGTGTCCGGCTCTGGCCGCGATGAGTTGCAGGTAAGAAGCGCACTCAGCGTTGTAGCGGTTGGCAGCAGGTAAGATGCGCACCCAGCGATGTAGCGGCTGGCAGCAGGTAAGGAGCACGCTGAGCGATGTAGCGGCTGGCAACAGGTAAGGAGCGCCCTCAGCGATGGAGTAGTTGGGGTGAAAGGCACGCACGGCGATGTAGCAGACGACTGCAGGTAAGGAGCGCTCTCAGGAATATCTTCAGGATGTGTCTGCAGGAATCCAGTGATGGGCAGGTAAGCACAGCGCAGAGCGTTACGCTGCCAAAAACAGAATAACGAGAAGCAAAGACACGTGTAATGGCTGGCCTTATATAGGCTGACTCAGGCCCCTCCCTTTAGCCCCGCCTACTGACTCCACCTTGCCCTTCTTTGGGACTGTAGCACGTGCTTTCCAGTTTTGTTCTATGGCCACGCTTGGCTCAGCTGCACACGCCCTTGGCATAGAGTGTGCAGAGCACACTTTTACATGAGCCTGGTGCCAGAGGGGGGACCCTGGGGATGAGGAAGGACTGGCCCCTTGACTAGTGGCCATGACGGCACTCGCCCACAAGGCCCCTCTCACATGCAATCTTCTTCCTGGTCCAGGCTTGGTGGGGTTATTGCGATGAAACCGCCTGATAAGTCGAGGCACATGGATAAATTCCACAGGCTCCTTGCGATCTTGAGGTCCGTAACCCTTCCAGTCGATTAAGTAGTACATTTTTGACCGCACCATTTTAGAGTCCAAGATGTCCTTCACCTCGTACTCAGGTTCTCCTTCGATAATTTCGGGTTCCAGTGGTTGTGTAATTCTTGTCTCAGGCTTCACAGGCTTTAAAAGGGAAACGTGGAATACAGGGTGGATCTGCAAATTTTCAGGTAGCTCCAGCTTTAACGCGGCTGGGTTGATGATGGCTTTTATAGGATAGGGCTCAAGATACCTGGGGCGGAAGACCTGAGGCCCTTTTAGCGGGATATTTCTGGCCGCTAACCATACCTTATCTCCGATTTGGTAGTGTGGGGCTTCCCCGCTATGCCGGTCAGCAAACTTCTTTTGTTGTTCTTTGGCTTTAGTTAAGCTCTTGGTTGCTTCCTTGAGGGTTTGAGTAATAGTTTTATGTAGGGAGGTAATTGCCGGCATTTCCAGCTCATCAAGTGGGTCAAAGGAAGATGTCCGGGGGTGCCGACCATTCATGATCTAGAATGGGGTTTGTCCCGTGCTAGTGTGGATAGAATTATTGTAAGCCAATTCCGTTAGCCAAAGAACATCTTTCCAGGATCCTTCGGTCTGTTGCAGCATGCACCTCAGGTACTGCTCCAGTGTCTGGTTAGTCCTTTCAGTCCTTTCAGTTTGACCATTGGTCTGGGGATAGTGACTGGTAGAAAGGCGGAGGTCAATTTGCGTTATCTTGCAGCAACTCCTCCAGAAGGCTGAGACAAATTGTGTCCCCCGATCAGAGATCATGACTGAGGGGAAGCCATGCAATTTGACTACTTGTTCCAGGAACACGGTGGCCAGAATTCCAGCAGTAGGAAGTCGTTTTAGTGGAATAAAGTGTGTCATTTTAGAGAATAAGTCCACCACTACTAAAATGGTGTTGAAGCCGTCACAAGGAGGTAGATCTGTAATGAAGTCCATGGACAAAGTATGCCAAGGAACCGGTGGTATGCTTAGGGGATGTAAGAATCCTGCAGGGCTGGTCTTTTGAGATTTTTGCTGTGCGCATACTCCGCAGGTTGCAATGAATTGACCCACATCCTTTCTCCAAGTTGGCCACCAATAATTCTTCCTGATCTTGGCCCGTGTCTTAGTAATCCCAGGGCTTCCCTCCACTAGTGAGTCGTGGTAGTTGGCGATGATCTTGTTTTGGGTTTCTTTATCCTTAATGTATAGTCTCCCCTGAAAATAGGTTAAGCTGTCCATGACAGAGTGCTGATCTCCCTTATTTAACCATTCTTGTTGGGCAGTCTGATCCAATTGCGATTGGAGGTTGTTCTTTAATTCTTCCCAACAGGCGGTTACTGCAATCTGGTTCTGAATTCGTTCCTCCGGAATAATGGGTACTGGTTCTGATGGTATAAATGCATCCTGGTTATCGCCCATTCGTAACAGAGCGTCAGCTTTTCCGTTTCGCACTCCAGGTCGGTACGTGATTATGAAATCGTACTCTGCGAAGAAGAGAGCCCAGCGAAGCTGACAAGATGATTGGGCCTTGGCTGTCTTTAAATACTGCAAGTTGCGAAGGTCTGTGATAACGGTGCCAGTATGCCTAGCCCCCAGGAGGTAATGTCTGCAGTTTTTAAGGGCTCCTTTGATTGCCAATAGTTCTTTGTCGGTTATAGCATAATTCTTCTCAGGTGCTGTAAACTTGTGGGACCAAAATGCTAGAGGATGTAACTGTCTGGTGTCTGGGTCTCTATGTGATAACACCACCCCCATGGCCACGTTGGAGGCGTCGGTCTCAACCACATCAGGCAGATCGGGTCGAGAATGCCGGAGAAGAGGGGCTGAAGTGAAAGCCGATTTCAAATCCTGGAATGCCTTTTCAGTGTCGGAGGTCCAAGAAAACGTTTTATTCCTTTTTAGCAAAGAGGTGATAGGGTGGACGATTTGCGAAAATCCCAGAATAAACCACTGATAGAAAGTGGCAAACCCGAGTACACTCTGCACTACTTTGATTGATGTCGGAGATGGCCATTGAAGAATTGCTTCCACTTTACGAGTATCCATGTGTACCCATCGTGGGGTAAGCATAAAGCCCAAGACCTCTACTTCTGTAACGTGGAAAAAACATTTTTCTAGTTTGCCAAATAATTGGTTCTTACAGAGCTTTTCCAAAATGGCTCTTACATGGCCCACGTGCTCCTCCTTGGATGCCGAATAAATTAGGATATCGTCGATATATAAACAGGGACACAGACACCTAGCAGTTCGTGGAGTACGTCGTTCATAAAGAACTGGAATGCGGCTGGTGCATTGCATAGCCCGAAGGGCATAACCTGGTACTCGAAAAGCCCATATTTGGTTTGGAATGCTGTCTTCCATTTGTCACCTTTTTTCACTCTGACCAGCTGGTAAGCTCCTCGTAGATCTAACTTCGTATAGATTTGAGCATTTTTTACCTGGTCGAGTAGCTCAGGAATGAGTGGCAGAGGATACCTATTTTTTACACTAATCTGGTTTAATGCCCTATAATCTATGCAGATCCTGAGGTCCCCTTCTTTCTTTGGTAAGAAGAAGAGATCTGAGGAGGGTGGAGACTTGGATGGGCGGATGAACCCATTAGCTAGATACTAATCAAGATATGTCCGTAGATGCTGATTTTCCTGCTCAGTCAGAGCATAGATTCTGCTGCAGGGAACTTGTGCCCCAGGGACCAGATCGATTTGGCAATCGTAACTTCTTTGTGGTGGTAGGGTGTTGGCTTGTTCCTTTTGGAACACATCTGCAAAGTCTTGTTATTCGGAAGGCAATGAGCTCGACATTCCCAGTATGGGTTTCTCCTTGTGTTGTAATCTCCTCACATCCTTAAGGTAGCAGCTCTTCATGCATTCTCGAGGAAAGGTCAGCTTTCTGGTACACCAGTCGATCCTTGGGTTATGGGTTTCCAGCCACGGCATTCCTAGAATCTTTTGGAACTGGGGGGGGCCCCTATGAGATCAAACAAAATGCTTTCCCGGTGACCATACTGACATGTCAGCATTACCTTGTCGGTGTGTTGAGTTACTGGCCCGAAGACAGCTGAGAGCCATCCACGGCAGTGACATTTTCCAAGTGCGGTTTTTGCTGAAGTGGAAGGCCTATCCGTGCAGCCAACCCCTGATCGAGGTAATTTCCCACCGCACCACTATCGATGTAGGCTTGTAGAGCATGTACTCTCGATGGTTGTTTGGGGTGAGCTATTAATACTGGAATGACCAGGTGTGAGGTCGTTACAACTTTCTTGATTCCGCTCGACAAGTGGACCTCTACACTTGCCAGGCGTCCGATTTTTCCGGCTCCTGTTCCTTGTCTTTGTTGTCATTGTCCGTGGCACCTACCAGATTCTTGGGGGGTTTGTAGGGCAATCCCGTAAGAAATGTCCAGCTTTTCCACAATAAAAACAAAACCCTTGTTCTCTTCTTTTTTTCTCTTTCAGCCTTAGAAATGGGAGCCCGTAATCCCCCTAGTTGCATAGGTTCAGGGGTTTCATGGCCACTGGTCTGAGTGTCCCGAGGCCTTATGTAGACTGATCGCCCTTCGGTTCTTGTGCGGTCCATTTTTTGGTCTTGTAACCGGTGATCTAACGGCACAGTTAGGTTGATATAGTCTGCCCAGAATTCGGGTGGGTTAACAACTTGAGCTAGTATGTCCTTTAACTCACCACAAAGCCCCCGGTAAAACAGTGTGGTCCTTTTCTCCTCCGGCCAGTTGGTCTGTGCTACGAGGTGGTTGAAGGTGGCAATATAAATCAATAAATTGTGGTTTCCTTGCCTCAGAGACAGTAGTTTGTTGTCTAATGCTTGCTCTTGATTGTGTCTGGCAAACAGTTTTTCCAATTCCTGTTGGAATTCTGCAAAGTTCCGAAGTATTGGATCATCCTGAGTCACTAATGGTATGGACCAACCAGCTGCGCAGCCTCCCATATAAGAAAGCACAAAGGCCACCCTAGCACTGTCATTAGGGAAGGTTGCTGGTCGACACAAAAAGTGGAGGCGGCACTGATTCATGAACACAGCGTGTTTGTTCGGGTCGCCCAAAAAGCATTCGGATGGAGCAAGTGGAACTGCCCCTGGGAGTACCACCTGTACTGGTGGTGAGGGCTGCGGCAACGGAGTTGGTGTAATTCCGGGTAACGGGACTTGTCCTGCTTTTGCCTGAAGAATTTGTCTTGCCAGGTCATCTGTTCGTTCTCGGGCTATAATAAGGTCTCTCCTCAGGGAGTTAGTCTCCTGTCTTGAGGCATGCACCTCAGCCCGTAGCTCTCCCAATAGTTGGGCTAACTGGTCAGTTTCAGAAGTTTCCATAACGCCCAGGTGGAAATTATGAGAGGCTTTGCGTTCTGTTACGCTCACCTGGTCTCTGCGGGGGCGTTGGGGCACGGTTGGAGCCCTCCCTTGACTTGACTCCTCGGAATCGCCTTCCCCTCTGGGTAGTGGTTGGACCTGTGGCTCGGGAGATGGGTGTTGGCCCTGAGTGAAGAGGAGAGGCAATGAAAATGGAGTGGGGATATCATGACTTCCCCCAACCCTTTCATGCCAAAATACGCTGTGCAAGCACTTTCCCATATAAGCTCACCTGCAGTTTTGTAATGCTGATCTATCCGTCCTGCTTATCCTTGCAGGAGCGCGTAGAACAGACCAAGTTACTTCACTGGTCCGTGGGAGTGTTGATCCAGACCAGCTGCGACCAATCCACTTAGAAGTTAAGTCTTTTGTTATGAATATTGTTCGATTAGACTGTCTGTATTTCGTCTAATAATTATTCTTGAAATGTCTCATTCCATTTCCATAGGTACAGAGAAGTAAATCGGGACCGAAGAGAGGCCGGAAGACCTTAGAGGCTGATGGAGTTTCAACAGTGACAGGTAAGTTGGTCTTTATAAGGGAACTCTAGTCTCTTGTATGATGCAGCCATGCGTTCGATATGCATGTGAGTTCTAACCTGTTGTGTTCTTATTTCTTCATAGGTGCAGGCCAACTATGAAGAATGGTGTCCAGATTCTCGATGAAGATTAGCGGTTGCAGGAGGAAGACTCCGACTCTGACCGTGTTGCAATACCGGTGAGAAAGAAGACTGACTCCCACCGTGATGGAATGCAGGTAAGAAGAAGAGTCCGGCTCTGGCCGCAATGAGTTGCAGTTAAGACGCGCACTCAGCGATGTAGCGGCTGGCAGCAGGTCAGATGCGCACCCAATGATGTAGCGGCTGGCAGCAGGTAAGATGCGCGCCCAGCGATATAGTGGCTGGCAGGAGGTAAGGAGCGCGCTCAGCGATGTAGCGGTTGGCAACAGGTAAGGAGCGCCCTCAGCAATGGAGTAGTTGGGGTGAAAGGCGCGCACTGCGATGTAGCAGAAGACTGCAGGTAAGGAGCGCTCTCAGGAATATCTGCAGGATGGGGCTGCAGGAATCCAGTGATGCGCAGGTAAGCACAGCGGAGGGCGTTACGCTGCCAAAAGCAGAATAACTCAAAGCGAAGGCACGTGGATAGGCTGGCCTTATATAGGCTGGCTCAGGCCCCTCCCTTTAGCCCCGCCTACTGACTCCACCTTGCCCTCCTTTGAGACTGTAGCACGTGCCTTCCAGTTTTGTTCTATGGCCACGCCCAGCCCAGCTGCACACGCCCTTGGCATAGAGTGTGCAGGGCACACTTTTACATGAGCCTGGACTGGGTCCAATGGGACCCTGGGGATGAGGAAGGAATGGCCCCTTGACTAGTGCCCCTGACATCTCCAGAGCATCTAAAGCCCTGGTCAGGGAAGCGTTCCCAAGATGAGGCTTGTGTGAGGTCCAGCTGGCTTTCAATGGTTCTCACTTCAATAATGAAATGTTCCAGAACATCACTGCGTTGTTGGCCATTCAACACAAGTTTGCCTGTGCGTACCACTCGCAAGCAAATGGGGTGTGTGAACGTCTGAATGTCCTCCTGAAGGAGTCCATAGCCAAAAAACAGCAGAGCACAAAAAATAATTTGCTACACTGCTTGCCTCTCGCCTTGTTTGCATTGCGCAATAAGCCTGGGTCCGACCACCATTTAACGCCCCATGAGGTGGTAACGGGATGGCGCATGCATCTCCCACTGGTTCCTCCCACAATAGCACTGAAAGACTGTGAGAATAGTGCAGATGTGTTTACACAAGAAATGCATGAGTAAATGACTCCATCGGTTGCTAGTGCTTCTTTTATCTCTCGCCAGATACGACACTGAGGAGGCCAGTGAAGAGAGCAACTGCGACAGCACACCACAAGACTTTGGATTTAAAAACCCTGTCAATCTGAGGGACTTTGTCCTCCTGAGGAACTTTAATAAACAAAGGATGGGTGTCCCCTTCATCGTGGACCTGGGGAGCAAAAGGAGTCAAGAGAACTCTGTGCATACAAAAGGGGATAGGCTTGATCACGTAGAAAAGGGGATAGGCTTGGTCACGTAGAGTGTTATATATACATATTTTATCCGTCAATTACATACAATGATAAAAGAATCGCAATGACACGTGATAGATCATAAAACTAATAGAAATCCATATTAAAATCATTGGTCTTTTATACTGCCTAACATTGTAATAGTAAATCTGTTTACAGAGAGAATACAATAGTGGGGTAGTATACATTTCGAACTAAACCTAATTGCATGTACCCTGCTGCAGGCAGGTTTGATAATAGTATTCCTCTTAGATTATACTATTCAAAAGATGGACCGTAGCCACAACAATGTAAGGCACAATTCATCATAAAGTGCTGCATGAACAGTAAAAGTAAATGCTAACAGTTAGCATCTGTGCTGTGTGTTCTTTACCATTGACAATAGCAATTTATGACGTATTGCACTTCGAGATTCTTTTGAAACTTATTTTTTCTACAGTATAAATTTGACATTTTAGCAATTAAAGCTGTTTGTCTTTTACTGTTAATATAGCACTTTATGATGAATTGAGTGTTCCCTGGCCGCCTTAATAAGGGATTCTCGAGGTCTACCTGGGAGAATACCCTCAGGTTTCTCACAGGGACAAGACGCCAGGTATGGGGTTTGTGTTGTGGGAAAGCAGGACGTCATCTAAGTGTACTTTGCCCGTGTGGTTCATGCTGGCTCTACCCATGAATTCTCTGTTTCCCCACTGCTAAAGTAATCAAGCAGGAAATGTGGAATTAAAACTAGGATCTCTTGGTTCCTAAACTGAGGCCCTCATTATGATTATGGAGATGACAACAAAAACATATAGTATTTTAACTTACTTATGAGGTGCAACGGCATAAGTTCCATATAAACTACTGCATGGGGTAAACAATCCATATTTACTCCATGCAGTGAGTGCAATGCAACTCCTGCTGTAATGTTCCCATGCGCTCACAACTCTTCTTCTGGGAGTGTTTCCAGAATAGGAGATAGCTAAAATACCATGTGGTATAACCTTTACTACCTCAGTCATACAGAGGTCTCAAATCACTAGACCATGCTCGGTTTCTGAAAGGTGAAAAGAGAAGCGAGACATGTTTCTAAGTGGGCAAGTAATCTTATCTTCTCCCTTGACCCGACCCCTCTCTACTCAACTCTTCCTTTTTTGCCGAATGGAAGACCTTATGCCACTTGGAAGCAAGGCCTTTCCCTACTCTGCCAGTCAATAATTCTGTGTGCCATGATAAATACAAAACCGACTCTACCTTTTTAGCCACAAGTGTGTAAAATACGTATTCTCACTATCAAGTGCCATCAAGGTCATCTTTAGGCAGTTCTTTCCTCCAGCTCCAGCCACAAGCAGGGCCTACCAGTATCCAGATCAGTTGGTCTTACATCCTGCATTGTCTGAAGGGTCAGTAATGCGCGGCGGAAAACTGCTTGTAGTTTTCTCAGAATATGTCATTTTATTATAGTAAATGTTTTCACACACAGCCTTGCTTGCCCATCTATACCAAGGCATTCCCTACCTGGTTCAAAGACTTAGGGAACAACCTCTAGCATGGGTAAACTGGCCCTCACTCTAAACAAAAAAACATACAAAAGAAATGATATGGCAACACAACATGATAAACAATATTAAACAATATCTGAATTACCTCCACCTGTCCTGGGTAAGATCCCTTCCCAGGCTTTAAAGTCACCTTCAAAATGTTCAAAGGAAAAGAAAAGTCTTGAACCAATTCTTGTCAGTTCCAAATGAAAGCAAAAGTTCATCAAACATCCATCCACTCATAACACTCTTTGTTCCTGGATGAAAAGATCCCCTTCTAATATCCAGCAAAGCAAATAACACCAATGGTAATCCTGGTAATAACAATAAATTGTCTCTTCTTCGAGATAATTTGTCACAGTTCAACAGAAGATGCAATAGTTCCTGAATGACAATAATAAAGATTGCCAACGCTGACAGCTCAGGGAGTCTTCATTCTATTAAAGACAAGGAGGCGAGCATTATGCTTTACTTTCTTTAATACTGCCACAACAGCTTTTCAACTTATACTTTTAAACATCTACCTTTGTGCTTTATTTTTTTTTTCAGACATAAAAAGAAAATAGCCAATCCGAGGTTTAAAAGTTCCAAACTAGAGTCTTACACCTTAAAAAACTCCTCAAACTCAAACTCCCATGCACCCCCAGGAGTGCAGTAGTCCTGACCCTATCCCATGCTCCAATGCGGTGATAGGTCATCCGATAAGAACCCCACTGTCCCAGGTCCTTTCCTCTTTCTTTCATTGCCTTGAAAATGCTCTGTAGCGAATCCAACTCTGCTATGAACGGTCAACAACAAACTTCCAACTTAGAACTCAAACAGTGTTCTTGGAACCAAACTGCTCTGCTTCTCGGACGACGTAGAAGTACCCTGACGGATCAATGATTGAGATCAAGCTGCTTTCTGGCCATCTCCTAGGGAAAAAAAGAAACATATTTTTTAAGGGCGGGTGACAAGACAAAGTTGGACATTTGTTATCAACTTCATAACATCAACTTTCGAGTCTTTCCGGGTGGGATATAATGCTCGCCTCCTTGTCTTTAACAGAATGAAGACTTCCTGAGCCGTCAGCGTTGGCAATCTTTATTCTATGACAAGACAGGAGGCTCGCATTATGCTTCTTCAAAGCTAGCCACCACCCTATTTGTCAAATCTGACACTGGCTTGAAATAAAAGGTCTTAAAAGTAGACTCGGAAGACCAATCGGCTGCTTTCATTATATCTTGGAGTGGCACGCCCGCTGTAAATGCTCTAGATGCCATCGCCCCTCTAGCTGAATGCGCTCCAAACTGCGACAAGTCTATGCCTGCCCATTGCATTACTTCACGCACCCATCTCGCAATCGTCGCTGTTGCTACTGCATGATAAGGCTTTCTACACGCTATTAACAACTGTGTTACGCCTCGCGGTCTCAGCAGCGCTGTGGCGGTTTCATAGTCTTTAATACATTGTGCTACACATAGTTTCTTATTCTCTGTAAAATAGGGGTATGAAGTTACTTGAGAGTCTGTTTTCGTTCTTTTAGCTATGGAAAATGCTACTCCTTCTGGATAGAATATTTTCCTGTGCATCTCTAGTGCTTTCACATCAGAAACTCTTCGGCATGCTGTGAGACACAACAACATTGCTAGCTTGCCTGAGAGTTGCGATCGAGATAAATCTCTATTGTCTAGCCACGTAAGAAACAGCTGAAAGACTTCCCTGACATCCCATAATGTTGTATACCTAGGTTCTGGGGGCTTTCTTAACTTCATTCCTCTCAATAGCCGTAAGACTGATGGGTGTTCTCCTATAGCCTTACCATCTACCATGTCATGCCCAGCCGAGATCGCGGACCGAAGTACTCCTATAGTCCTGAAGGCACTACCTTCTTGGAACTTTATTGCTAAGAAGTTCAATTATTGGACTACAGGGGCAGAAATGGGATCCAAACCATGGTCTGCGCACCAGCGGGCCCAACTTTTCCATGCCGTGTTATAGCTCCTGATGGTGGAAGGCGCCCATGAATCTCTGATGCAGTCTGCAGTTGCCTGGCAATTCCCACTTTCTCCTGAAACCTTGCAAGCTATCAACGGCAGGGTGCCTGTCGATATGAAGGGATGAATTCTCCCGATTGGGTCTAGCAGAAGGTTCAACTGCTGTGCAACTATCCTCAGAAAATCCGTAGAAAGTTCCATCGCTACTGGAAACCAAGGCGGCGATCTCCAGAGGGGGAGGACTATTAATAGGTCTGCTCGGTCCCTGCAAACTTTCGCTAGTGCTCTCGCGATCATGAGAAACGGAGGGAAGGCATAATTCACTGCTCCGTTCCGTGGTTGGAGGAAGGTGTCCGTGCCGGCTGCACCCGGGTCTAATCTCCAACTGAAATAAGTCTGCGTCTGCGCGTTAAGTCTGGACGCAAATAGATCTATATGTACGGGGCCCCAGAGTTTTTGTAATCTCCCGAACACGTCTGGGTGTAGTTTCCAATTGCTTGAATCTACAAGATATCGTGAATTCCAGTCCGCTCTCTCGTTGAGCGTCCCCGGTATATACTCTGCTGTGAATGCTAGCTGATTCTGCAGGCAGTAGTGCCAAAAGTCTTTCGCTAGTTCCGCTAGGATTCTCAATCTCGTTCCTCCCAGCTTGTTGATATAACGCACTGCTGAAATGTTGTCCATTTTGAGTAGTACGCAACATTGAACTTTGTCTTTCATAAATGCTTGCACCGCAAAGGACCCTGCTAAGAGTTTGAGACAGTTTATGTGCATTCTCAGTTCTTGTTCTGACCACTTCCCTCCTGTCTCTAAGTTCTCGCATCTGGTGCCCCATCCGGACCTGCTTGCGTCCGATTCTATAATGATGTCTGGTGAGTCCCCGAAAATCACTCGACCATTCCAGGCCTCCATGTTGGCGAGCCACCAGTGGAGTTCCGAGATCGCTTCTGGGTCTAGGGTCAATAGCTGGTGATATCCGACCCCCTCTTGCAGGTGTCTTATCTTGGGCCTCTGTATCGCTCGATAATGGAGCGGGCCCGGAAAAATTGCTTGGATGGAAGCCGCTAGAAGCCCAACTACCCTTGCCAGAGCTCGAAGAGAGACTTTCTTTGCTATAACTACTTTGAGCTCTTTCTTTATCGCCTTTACTTTGTGATGTGGGAGTTCGAGGGTTGCCTTGTTTGTGTCTATACTGAAACCCAGAAATTCTATGTTCTGCACCGGCACTAGCTGGGATTTGTCTAAATTCACTAGGAATCCTAGAGAGGACAAGAGCGTGAATATCGATTGCACGTTCTAGGAAAGTGTGACTTTGTCTGTACTCATGACGAGAATGTCGTCTAGGTAAATGATTATCAAATACCTCGCTCTTGTATGGCTGCTGCTACGGGCTTCATCAGCTTGGTAAATGCCCAAGGCGCAGATGCAAGGCCGAACGGAAGACATGTAAAGCACCATGTCTCCCCTTCCCACCGAAATCTCAGATATCTCCGAAACTCCTGAGCTATCGGAATCGTTAGATAAGCATCTTTGAGGTCTAATCGAGCTAACCAGTCCCCCGTCCGGAGGAGATCTCGAAGTAGATGAATTCCCTCCATCTTGAAATGATTGTAAACAATCCATTCGTTTAGCTTCTTCAGATTTATGACTGGACGTACTTTGTCCCCCGTGTGTACAAGAAACAGATTGCTGAGGAAACCTGGTCCTCCTTGCGGATCTTTTTCTATAGCATTTTTGTCCGCTAACTGGAGAATTTCGCTGTTTAACAATATTGCCTCCTCTCGAGACATCTGAATAAGATGGGGTTCTGATCTCTGAACTGGGTCCCCCATAAATTCTAGTCGTAGTCCTGCTACTGCTTGCAGCACCCATGCATCGTGCAATAATGCTTTCCATGCACTTAGAAACTGGAGGGTTCTCCCTCCCACTCGTACTTTCACTGCACTCACCTCCTGAGGCATTGGGTTGCCGGTATGAACCTCTTCCTCTTCGACCTCTGGGAAATCTGGACCTGGACGGGAAGAATGTATCTTGTTGCTTCCCTTCCCAATATTGAGCGCGTGGCCCATGGGGTCTGCGTTGGTAGTTAAACCGACCGGAGGTACGACCCCTGTAACGTCCGGTCCCGGAAAAAACTTGAGTGGGGAAAATCCTGTTGATTGAGCTTTGCGCTCTTTCTAGAGCTGAATAAGTTCCCACGAACTGTGCCATTTCTTTAGCGAATGTCTCACCAAATAGTAGGCCTCTTGCTCCTTCACCTGCCTCGTAAGACACCAAGTCACTTAACTTGCTGTCAATCTTAAGAAGCACTCCCCTTCTTCTCTCGGCGGACAGGGCGCAATTCGCGTTTCCCAAAATACACACAGCTCTTTGAGCCCAACTGGCTAAAACGGAAGCATCTTCAGGGGTACCTGTGTCCTTCGGCTTTTCCGCGAGATCCATTATCTTTGCTAATGGGCCGGCTAGGTCGAGGAGCTTATCTTGGCACCCTCGCCAGGCTCGGTCTACGCCCTTCTGTATATCTTTCGCCGTCTTTGTAACGAAAGTGACCATTTTGGGGTCTAGTTCAGGAGTGTCAGCCAGCTTACCTGGCAACTCAGGTCTAGGGCATTCTGAACGCATCTGCAATCTTATTTCCCTATCCAGTGGCTTGCGTATATGTTGAGCCATGTAGGCTGCCACTCTGGGCGATGGGACCCACTCCGAGGACTTAGGATGCCTGATAGCCTCCGGCTCAAACATATCTGCTGAACCATCAGGTTCCTGAGGATCTATCTCCTCTTTGTAAAGGTGATCCTCTTCTGCTTCATCACCCTCATCATCGGGCATGTAACCCTCATCGTTGTCCCTTGGGTTAGTCACCCCTGGGATAAGGGGTCTGTCCTGGCTTCTTTTCTTCTCCAGAAAGGCTCTTTTTAGCCTGGTGACAGGGTCGCTATTCTCTTGGGGAGTGGAATCCTCCCTATCCAGATTGCTCGGGGGGGTCAAAGAGTGTTTACTCTTGCGAGCCGCTTTCCTCCCCCTGGGTTCAACCCCATCTTCGGGGTGTCTGGCTGACAGCGCTTTATCTTGGCATTCTGCCTTTCTCTTGCTTGCTGTTCATTAAATACTGCTTCCAGTATATCCAGCCTTTGGGTAATAGGCTGCACTCCCTGAGACACCGCTTTGGTCAAGGAATCTCCTAGCACCTGTTTGAAGCTCTGTGACAGGTCGGTGTCCCGCTGGTAAGGACTTTCTTGCCACTCCTCCTCCGATCATTCTGGAGAGGTAGAAGGAGTGACACCGGGACTTTTGTAATGGGCCATAATGTTAGCAAGGCTAACTGCTACGCTGTCAGCAAGGGATAAATGTTAGGCACCTGCAGCTTTTCAGTCAACTCCTCCTAACATGCAGGTTCTTCAGACACAAGGAGCAATGTTGCCCGTATCCTTTTCTGCTCCGGTGAGAAATACTGATTATACATTTTTTTAATTTTTTTTTTATATACTACGACCGTGTCACTCTGCTTTCTCTTCACTCGGCAATTACAACGCAATGAAATGTGTGCGCTGCTGGCGGAAGAGCTCCCAGGGGATGTCGGGGGAATTCAGATCCTCCCGCTCCCCTGCGGCATGCCGCCTGCCGTGTTCGACGGCGCAGCTGAAAGGAAACGAGGAGCAGGGCCGGGAGCCTGAGGTGAGCGCGTTCGCTCGCGGCGCCGGCCCCGCCTCCCCTTCACACAGAAATATTTCTCGGTGCACAACGCAAACGAGTATGAGAAACGAAACACACGACTAATACATACACGCAGTTAAACGTTCAACGTTATATGGTATTTACAACTTGTTGAAGAGAATTATACTCGCGCAGCTTACGCGCTTCTTATGTAAAATTATATAATATGCTTGTATAGTTCTATCCTAAACAAGACAATGAATTATGATGTACTTCTCTTCATGGCAGCAAAAAGAAAGAGGAAAGGACCTGGGACAGTAGGGTTCTTATAGGATGACCTATCACCGCATTGGAGCATGGGATAGGGTCAGGACCACTGCACTTCTGGGGGTGCATGGGAGTTTGAGGAGTTTTCTATGGTGTAAGACTCTAGTTTGGAACTTTTAAACCTCGGATTGGCTATTTTCTTTTTATGTCTGAAAAAAAAAGCACAAAGGTAGATTTTTAAAGTATAAGTTGAAAAGCTGTTGTGGCAGTATTAAAGAAAGTTAAAGCATAATGCTCGCCTCCTGTCTTGTCATAGAATACACAGTTCTTTAGGTCTTCTTCAGTTACAACTTTACACTTGGTTAGAATGTCTTCAGTACATTTCGTATATTTGCCAGGGTGCTTCTCTTTGGGCGGCTGCGTCGCTTTCTACCACCACCCTTCTACACTTGTTACTATGGGAACAGTCACCTTTGTCCCACAGTAAGTTGCTACTTCAAACTACTTCAATGTGACATCCGCTGACAACTTAGTATACCACCACAGTTTAAATACTACTACCACTGCTTCGTACTCTTAAGTTCTTAGGAAAAGTCTGACACTTCGACCTCTTCAGGTAGGCAAGGCACTCTTCCTTTTAATAACTCTCTCAAAAGGGGCAGACTCTTTGCCCCTACCGTCTGTCTGACTGCCATAGGAACAACCTGCTTCTTCCCATAAGACAGACTTCTTTTCAGTTTCAGCAGTCTTTAGCACCAAAGGTTGTATTTTACTTCTCAAACATTTTCACAAGCATTCAGCTCCTCTTCCCCAGCTTTACGCCCACCTTTCTGCCCAAGTAATTACCCAGAAGCTGTAGTGCCACACTTGTTTTTTAGGCAACGCGACAACTTCACAGTAGCGGTGGATAGCTCTTTCACTCTCAGCAAGACTGGTTTTACTAAGAAAAGGGGTCACCTCTTGGCTTGGGCAATGCTTATTCTTCTCCAGTATTTTCGAATCTTTACTGCTTTGTAATTAAAAGAATGTTATGTCTGGATACAGTATATGATCCAGTCTTTCTAGTGAAACCACAATTGGGCACACGCAAACTCTCTTTCATGTATATTTAAAGTTTACAGTTGAATGAGGAATTGTATTCCCGCGTGAAAGTAAAGGATTCAACTCGGACATCCTTTGGGAAACAATTAGGCACACGCAAGCTCCCTTTGATGTCATTTTCACTCTTGGTTACTTGTAACTTGTAAAATGTCAATGTTCAGTATTTGGTAATGGTCTAACTAGCATTCCTCCTTCTTGATTAAGGACACACGGGCACTCCGTTCCCTTACCTGAGCTTGCACGATCTGAATGACACAAGGCATAGTAAGATCGTTGTTATGTCCTCCCTCCCTTTCTCCCTCCCTGTCTTGTACATGCGCGTTATAAATGCCATATCATATCCGTTAGTCAGTAACAGACTCTACAAGATTCAACAATGAGTTTAAACACTTTCGGCTTCTCACGCGAGTGTTAAGTCTTTCATGAAAAGCGGGAGTGCTAAATTTCCATTGCAAACCGAACGTCAAGTATATCGGACAACTTTTACTCGCTCTGAACATTACGCAAGTCAATTAGGAGATGGCTACAGTTACCGACAAGACTTGGGCAGTGTTTCTGAATGCTATGCTTCACTCACCGGCTTCAGAGGCACTGCTTTTGCAGCTTTCTCTGCTTCCCCGACTTCCTCAACCACTGCTACTACTTCTGGCGCACTTGGGGCCCACACCCTTCTCCAATACCAGTTTCTCTGGTCCAGCCACTTCGATTGGGAGTTTCCTTTTCGCCAGAGACCATCCGCTTGCCTTCTGCTTCTGTTCTTGGGCTCCTGCACGGTCACAGCTCTGCAATCACTATGGCGCGGCTTACATCGGGAAAACTCAACTTCCAGCACGTCTTCCTCTGCAATTCAGGATTTCGGAGGGCAGGACCCTCTCAGAACTTGCAGGTGAAATCTGCTGTCTCCATGTTCCGGTGCACCTTCTGAGCTCCCATTTCCTCGTGACTTGCCAGCCTTGTGCTTCTCCTCTGCTACTACTACAGCCAGCCTTCCAGCTCCTGTTCCAACTCCTTCTACTCCTGCTTTCCTGCTGGGGCCTTTTATGCCTTCCATGTTGTGTAATAGGCTTGATCTGTGGGTTATTAGCCTCCATTACCTGACTCCTGTAATGGCTACTAGGCTTAGTTGCCTGGCTGCTACATCTGCATGCCTCTTCAGCACTCTTCCTCGTCTCAGTCCCTCAAGGATTCTGAGACTTGTAGTTTGTTCTAACAAAGTAATTTTTTTCTACTTCTAAATTAATACTAAGGGTAGATTGAATTCCCTTAAGGCTTTTAGCAGAGAGGCTGTGATATTTAACTTTTACAGAGGAAGATGGTTTAGAGAAGACATTTCCACAATCCTTTGCATTGTACCCTTGAGAATGAGGATGGCATTTAGTTGTATATACCAAAAGAGGTCTTTCTGGAATAATTTGCTCTGATGTTACAACCTTAGGGTTCACAACCTTAGATCTAGTATGAGGTTGACAGACATTAAAATGACAATAAGCCATAACTTGCTTTGGTACAATGGTAAGGGTCTCTCTGTCAGGGGAAACATACTGTTTCTCATCCCACTGCAACTCCTCACCACCCTGGGCCCTGTCTCCTCCCAAGTGATGCTTCCGCACTACACCACCCCCAGGGTTGAGATCAGTAAACGTCTGCCTTCCGCTGGCCACCTGGGAGGAGACTTTAGGCAGGGTTTCAGTGAGGGATCCACAGGATTCTTCACAATGGTCTTCAATGATTGGTGACAAGGTCTGGCATCTGTTTTCCAGCCCACCCTAATGCCTTTGTCTCCGCCACCGGCCAAGACTGTTATGCTCGATAAGTTTCTCCTTGCACTGTTAGGCCAGAGAAACCAAAAAAATGAATGATACAAGCACTACGTGCAGATATAGGTCTGGTAGAAACATATATATACACGCCTGTTAGGCAGAATCCCGTGCAGTTCCCTTAGGGAGCACTACACAAGATTAGGACTACAGGTGAGAGCAATAAATCCCCTTTGGTATCAGTCTGTACCACAAAGATTTAGTTGGTAGCTGTGGCTGAGCAGTCAGACTTATCTCAAGAGGGAGATGAGCAGTATTCAGGGTTTACACATTAGGCACACTAGACTATGGAACAAGGAAACACTGACCAAAACTTTGTAGTTAAGAAAGTAAATATATATTTATTTTATACACTTCTAATCAAAACACATGTATCACAAGTATCAAGCAAGTTAAATTACGTCAAGGAAAAATATACACACTCCCTATATCAATTGTAGACCAAGTGAACCAGAGTGAAAACTGAGCAAAACGGCACAGTGTAAACTACACACAAGGGATCCTCTAACAATTCCTCACAAGGGAGGGAAAACACAAGTTATTCAGAAATAGATTCTTATACACCCTAGCAACACTTCCCATCAGTCGTGAACCAGTTCAGCAAGACAGTGCATCAATATAAGCAATACTTAAAATGAAAACTGAGCAAAATGGCACTTCACAATGATTACACAGTGGGAAGGAAGAGTAGATAAAAGAAAGGAGTGCACCACACAGTTCAAATGGAAAATCAATCTCGAGAAGGCAGGTCTAACAAATGTGACCAGAGTCAATAGGCCTGTGGCAAAGTTAGTGGTAGAGGACAAGGGCCCAGTAGCAAAATGTTCTCGTAGCTGCAGTCAAGTCTTTGGTTAACGATATTTGAAATGGTGGTTGCAAAAGTTTGAAAAGACAATGTTAAGAGAGGGGGGCGGCCAACCCAACAGGTAGGTAAAGGATTTAAAACACCTTTAGTGCTACCGAGAAGAAAGGGCAGCCTGGCGGAACAATGTACCTTTAAAGTGAAGAAGTGGCTCCTGTGGTGGTGGTTGTTCCTCATAGTTCCTGCAGTTCCAGGCGTCCAGCAGAGGAAGAGAGGCTCTCGTCGTGGAGGAAGGTTCGAGGTTCTGCACTACCCAGGGATGAAACCAGCCGCGGTGCTGCCAAGTGCAGGGCACTGGTGATTCGACCACAACAGGTTCGGGAAGGCGATTGGCAAACTGGTTGGCCCCACCAGCTCAAGGGGAGAAGGCTCTTTCAGATGAAGATCTCCTCTCGTCGTGTGGAGAAAAGTGGTGAGACGCTGCAGCAGGGCTTCACCGGTGGTTCAGTCGTTGCAGATGTCTTTGGCTTCTCTCCTCTTCGGCTTCTTAGTTCCAGTGGCGACGTCTTGCTCTTCCAGTCCTCAGGACCCTGCTTTTATGCAAAAAGAGCCCCATTCATACAGCCTAGCTGTCACTCACACAGTGGAGTGGTCATCTTGGCGGGAGACCCTCCAGCCTATCAGGATAGAGTGCGACATGGGTTGCAGAGGCAACCCTGTCCAGGGGTCCTACTCCCCCTCCCACACAATGGACCCACCCCAGACTCAGTGGCACCGGAAGGAGGGCTTCTGGGCAGAAGCCCGCCAAACGGACGAACAAAGGATCCCCGACCTGGGTTAGGATTGTATAGAAAGACACGAGAAAGAAGTTATATCAAATTCTGGCAAATAAAACCTATCGGAGCAAAGTTAATATAAAATGCACCGGCGGTATGTTAGAGGATGTCAGAAAAAGTGGTAGCCTCGAACAATGGGAAAATCCCATATAGAAATATTCGCAGTCGAATATTTAGGGTAGTAACCACTGCCACCAGCCAGAAACTTTTGAGAGAGGAACTGTACGGTACCCTCTCGAAAATGAACATAGGGGAAAAACTATTAACCCCTTCCAGTACCTCCATAGTAAGATGGGTTGTACTGGTTTAGTTCATAGAAATTGACTAGTAAAGTCAATGGGGACTTTACATGCCCTGGGAGACAGTAGTCAGTCCCAGGGTATGGAGTCTATGTTTGGGGGTCGCTACAACACCCCTGTGTCACTGCACTGAGGGTGCTGTGTAACACATGTGAATAAAGATGGTTCCTGGGGGGGAGAGAAAATCTCCTAGGCATTAAACACAAAAAGAGCCTAGAACACACATAGCAAAAATGCCTAAGAGTGGGAAAAAGAATCTCACTCTTAGCAGGTAAAAAGAAACAAACCCTTCAAATCCAGCAAAGCTGCTGGGGGACTCTATAGGTAAGGGAAATTAGCCATAGAATGAGAATTCTCCGTAAGAACCCCACAGAAAGATTAATAGGTACACTTTAAAAAAGCAGGAATCACAAACATTAAAAACCAAGAACCCCAAAAACCTAAAGAAAAGTAGCAAAAATGAAAACTAACTCACATGTCTTTTTATTTTTATTTTTGTGTTTGCTTTGGAATCCTAACTTTTCACAGTAATTCCATCAGAATTATACAAACATAGAATAATATCACAACAAAAAAGAGATTAGACAAGAAAAGTAATAAAGTATAAAAACACAATTGATATTGTTAAACATGGGTACCTAATTGGTGTTTTGTAAACCATATCATTTAAAAATCTTACAGTAGCCAGCGCTAAGCTTATTTGAGATCCATTAAGCAGTGTAACCCAGGGTAGTGGTTTTATAATGCATCAAAAATGCTCACAATGAAGTTGTATCAAATCCGTTAACAACAACCACATGCTCTAAGGTCTCAACAAAATTTGAACAATTACAAAATCTACAATTACGAAGGCTTTCATTAAGTATTAGATGCGCACCAAGTACTTCGTTTGTTGGATATAAATTTAAACGAAACGTAAAAAACTGCCCTCTCCACTGAGAATTTGGAAATTTCATTAAAATCTTTCTCCTCCTTGTCAAGGCGATAAAACAACTTGTACTTTTTACATTCTGTACCAGTGTCTGTCCAGCCACCAAAGCTTTTCCTTTACTACCATGGGGTTTGAAATTAACATGTCAAAAGTTACTCCCAACAGTTTGGTAATGTTTAAACACGATTCCTCCCAGTTAGTAAGGCATTTGTCTTTTTTGTTCGGCATTGTTTCATTTAATACAGAGTATAAAGTATCTTTCTCTGCAGCTAAACATTTCTGAAACAAGGATATAAGTTCCCAGTCTACCATAGCTGCTAGAGATAGTAATCTCAACTTGTATCTGATAACCTGGATTGGAACCCCTTTAGAAAGATGGGGTATTCTTCTCCAAAACAACCCCTCTAACTCTTTTCCATAGAACAGGTGAAATATTCAAAAACGTTTCCGCACCATATGTTAAAGATGGTACAACCGTCATTTTATAAAACTTTAACATTGGAATAAACGAGAAAACACCCACATTTTTTGTCTAACACGCGAGCCTGAGAAGCTAGGCAAACTGTCTTTTGTTTTGAAGTAGTAGCCATAGTTGCATTATTTGAACCCCCTACTAAACAAAATCCCAAATAGGTAAAAGATCTACTTTGCCCAACTTATCAGTGTTCAAATACCAATTAAATTCAGGTTTATTTGCCAACGTCAGGAATAGTAGCTTTGTTTTTGCTACATTTACAGACAAGTCGTTATCTGAGGCACACTAGTGCAGTTTGTTAGGTTGTCGTTGAAGACCTATTGGGGTTTGGTCAAACAGGACCAGTTCATCAGCGCGGAGGAGCCAGCAAAAAATATGGTCACCTATACACGTAGGAAATGATCGGGCCCTGTTTAAAGTTTCTCCAATATCCAAAATAAATAGGTTAAACAATATAGGGGCTAAAATGCAACCCTGTTTTTTTTACCTCTAAATGTAGGAATCTCTTTCGATAAAATTCCTTCTTGATTTAACCTTACACGCAAAGAAGTATTTGTGTGGAGATCCTTAATGATTGCTACAAAATAAGCTGGACAGACCCATTTCTGCAGTTTTCATCCATAACAACCATATATTTATGCAATCAAACACAAGAGCGAAATCAATAAAAGCTAAGTACACTAGAGACCCACCAGAAAGTGCTCCGTGTTTAAACATATTTAGTAAAAAGCCATTCAAGGCTGTACCAGAACCTTTTATAAAACCTGCCTGGTGGGAGTCTATTTTGTTACTTGTTCTTGCCCACTCGCTTAACTGAGATTGAACCAGCGTAGCAAAAATCTTTCCTGGGATATCGAGTAGTGCAATGGTGTGTAAATTCTCAGGGTTAAGTCTATCCCCTTTTTTGAAAATCAGGATCATGATTGATGTTTTCCAAGTAGAAGGGACACGTTAATCAATTAAAACGTACTTAAATGTTAGACAAAGGATCTCAGCCCATACATCCAGAGAGTAATATTTGATAGTCCATCGGAACCAGGGGCACGCAGGTTTTTGCTTTTCGAGATAATAAAAAATAGGTCTTCCGTTTCAAAAGGAAGGGTCCATTTCACAACTGGATTTAAATTAGGACGAACCTCAGTCTTTCAACCCTTCACATAAATTTGGTGGAAATGGATGACCCACTCTGTTTCAGAGATAGGATTTAGCTGTACAGATAATTGGGGATTTACAGGGCCCTTTATAAGCTTCCAAAGGTCTGCTGGATTGTTCAAAGATAAAGATACCAACATTACCTCCCCATCTTTCTGCATTAATGATGCTTTATATCTCTTTAACAATTTTTTACATTTTAGCTTCAATTTTCTGACCTTTCCAGAAATCGCGGCTGTGTTTATAGGGTCTATAGCTATTTGCCTTTAAGAGCCTTTTTTGTTTTTGGATTTCATAATCAAAAACATGTTTATGTTTAAACTGCACCTTCCCTGGGCCTTGAACGCTTCCGTAAATATCAACTAAAATAGTAGCATAGTTCAACTGAGAAATTAAATCAAGCAATTTGTCATTACACAACAATATTTCCATTAAAAAGTTATTCAATTTGTTCACATTTTTTAAATTCCATGATATTCTATTTCTCCCAATATGTACGTCTAAATTCGAGGCACACCTTCCATTAAAGGTTCCTAGATCTAATAAATTCTAATTTATTTTTAAAATTGAATGATCACTGAGTTTATTCTGTATTATTTGGAAAAGTGAAGACATTTGAAAAATACTTTCAGAGACAAACATGTATGCTATAGGAGCACGCTGGCAACCACGACTCGAGGTATCTTGGGCAGAGATATCACCAAATACTTTCCCATTTAAAACATGCATTCCCAGGGTTTTCAGTAATGACAGCCTAGATATACTCTGTCCCATGGAAGGGGATCTGCACCACCACTACCAAACACGTGATTCATTGAGCATCAAGGCAAAACACAAAAACAATAACTCGCCAAAACCATCCATTTAAAGCACAGCCTCTCCTTTATTTTGTCTGAATGAAAAGAAAGCCTTTGGAGGTGCCATTTCACACTAGTGATTAGTGACAGATACAGACCACCAGCAGAATAAGTAGAATTCGAAATCTACCATCCCAGAAGCAGCACTATTCCGACAGCAGAAGTGCAGCCCCACCACTGAAATGGTGCAGTGTTGCCGATAGGATACCGCTTCAGCACTGAAATACTATTCCGCTAGCATAAACAAAGGCACAGCATTGAAACCGTGCAGTGTTTCTGATAGCATTAATACATCCCCAGCATTGAGATAGCATAAACATAGCTCCACCACTGAAACCGTGCATTGTTTCCGGTAGCATAAGTAGAGCCCCACCACTGAAACCGTGCAGCCCCACAACTGAAACCGTGCATTGTTTCCAGTAGCATAAGTACAGCCCCACCACTAAAACCGTGCATTGATTCCAGTAGCATAAGTACAGCCCCGCCACTGAAAGCATGCAGTGTTTCTGGTAGCATAAGTACAGCCCCACCACTGAAACCGTGCAGTGTTTCCGGTAGCATAACTATAGCTCCACCACTGAAAACATGCATTGTTTCCGGTAGCATAAGTAGAGCCCCACCACTGAAACCGTGCAGTGTTTCCAGTAGCATAACTATAGCTCCACCACTGAAACCGTGCATTGTTTCCGGTAGCATAAGTACAGCCCCACCACTGAAATCATGCATTGATTCCGGTAGCATAAGTACAGCCCCACCACTGAAAGCGTGCAGTGTTTCTGGTAGCATAAGTACAGCCCCATCACTGAAACTGTGCATTGTTTCTGGTAGCATAAGTACAGCCCCACCACTGAAAGCGTGCAGTGTTTCCGGTAGCATAAGTACAGCCCCACCACTGAAACCGTGCATTGTTTCTGGTAGCATAAGTACAGCCCCACCACTGAAACTGTGCAGTGTTTCCGGTAGCATAAGTAGAGCCCCACCACTAAAACGGTGCAGTGTTTCCGGTAGCATAAGTAGAGCCCCACCACTGAAACCGTGCAGTGTTTCCGGTAGCATAAGTAGAGCCCCACCACTGAAACTGTGCAGTGTTTCCGGTAGCATAAGTACAGCCCCACTACTGAAACCGTGCATTGTTTCCAGTAGCATAAGTAGAGCCCCACCACTGAAACGGTGCAGTGTTTCCGGCAGCATAAATAGAGCCCCACCACTGAAACCGTGCAGTGTTTCCGGTAGCATAAGTAGAGCTCCACCACTGAAACCGTGCAGTGTTTCTGGTAGTATACGTAGAGACCCAACACTGAAACCGTGCAGTGTTTCCGGTAGCATAAGTAGAGCCCCACCACTGAAACCATGCAGTGTTTCTGGTAGCATAAATAGAGCCCCACCACTGAAACAGTGCAGTGTTTCCGGTAGCATAAGTAGAGCCCCACCAGTGAAACTGTGCAATGTTTCCAGTAGTATAACTATAGCCCCACCACTGAAACCGTGCAGTGTTTCCGGTAGCATAAGTAGAGCCCCACCACTGAAACCGTGCAGTGTTTCCGGTAGCATAAGTAGAGCCCCACCACTGAAACCGTGCATTGATTCCGGTAGCATAAGTAGAGCCCCACCACTGAAACCGTGCATTGATTCCGGTAGCATAAGTGCAGCCCCAGCACTGAAATGGTGCAGTGTTTCCAATAGGATACCGCTTCAGCACTGAAATACTATTCCACTAGAATAAACAAAGCCACAGCATTGAAACCGTGCAGTGTTTCCGATAGCATTAACACATCCCCAGCATTGAGATAGCATAAACATAGCTCCACCATTGAAACCATGCAGTGTTTCCAGTAGCATAAGTAGACACCCACCACTGAAACCATGCAGTGTTTCCGGTAGCATAAGTAGAGCCCCACCACTGAAACCGTGCATTGATTCCGGTAGCATAAGTAGAGCCCCAACACTAAAACCGTGCAGTGTTTCCACCAGCATAAGTAGAGTCCCACCACGGAAACGGTGCAGTGTTTCCGGTAGCAAAAGTAGAGCCCCACCACTGAAACCGTGCAGTGTTTCCGGTAGCATAAGTAGAGCCCCACCACTGAAACCGTGCAGTGTTTCCAGTAGTATAACTATAGCCGACCACTGAAACCGTGCAGTGTTTCCGGTAGCATAAGTAGAGCCCCACCACTGAAACCATGCATTGATTCCGGTAGCATAAGTAGAGCCCCACCACTGAAACCGTGCATTGATTCCGTTAGCATAAGTACAGCCCCACCACTAAAACCGTGCATTGATTCCGGTAGCATAAGTACAGCCCCGCCACTGAAAGCATGCAGTGTTTCTGGTAGCATAAGTACAGCCCCACCACTGAAACTGTGCAGTGTTTCCGGTAGCATAACTATAGCTCCACCACTGAAACCATGCATTGTTTCCGGTAGCATAAGTAGAGCCCCACCACTGAAACCGTGCAGTGTTTCCAGTAGCATAACTATAGCTCCACCACTGAAACCGGGCAGCTCCACCACTGAAACCGTGCATTGTTTCCGGTAGTATAAGTACAGCCCCACCACTGAAACCGTGCATTGATTCCGGTAGCATAAGTACAGCCCCACCACTGAAAGCATGCAGTGTTTCTGGTAGCATAAGTACAGCCCCACCACTGAAACTGTGCATTGTTTCTGGTAGCTTAAGTACAGCCCGACCACTGAAAGCGTGCAGTGTTTCCGGTAGCATAAGTACAGCCCCACCACTGAAACCGCGCATTGTTTCTGGTAGCATAAGTACAGCCCCACCACTGAAACTGTGCAGTGTTTCCGGTAGCATAAGTAGAGCCCCACCACTGAAACCGTGCAGTGTTTCCGGTAGCATAAGTAGAGCCCCACCACTGAAACTGTGCAGTGTTTCCGGTAGCAGAAGTACAGACCCACTACTGAAACCGTGCATTGTTTCCGGTAGCATAAGTAGAGCCCCACCACTGAAACGGTGCAGTGTTTCCGGCAGCATAAATAGAGCCCCACCACTGAAACGGTGCAGTGTTTCCGGTAGCATAAGTAGAGCACCACCACTGAAACCGTGCAGTGTTTCTGGTAGCATACGTAGAGACCCAACACTGAAACCGTGCAGTGTTTCCAGTAGCATAAGTAGAGCCCCACCACTGAAACCGTGCAGTGTTTCCGGCAGCATAAGTAGAGCCCCACCACTGAAACAGTGAAGTGTTTCCGGTAGCATAAGTGCAGCCCCAGCACTGAAATGGTGCAGTGTTTCCAATAGGATACCGCTTCAGCACTGAAATACTATTCCGCTAGAATAAACAAAGCCACAGCATTGAAACCGTGCAGTGTTTCCGATAGCATTAATGCATCCCCAGCATTGAGATAGCATAAACATAGCTCCACCATTGAAACCGTGCAGTGTTTCCAGTAGCATAAGTAGACACCCACCACTGAAACCATGCAGTGTTTCGGGTAGCATAAGTAGAGCCCCACCACTGAAACCGTGCATTGATTCCGGTAGCATAAGTAGAGCCCCAAAACTAAAACCGTGCAGTGTTTCCGGTAGCATAAGTAGAGCCCCACCACTGAAACCGTGCAGTGTTTCCAGTAGTATAACTATAGCCCCACCACTGAAACCGTGACCTGTTTCCGGTAGTATAAGTAGAGCCCCACCACTGAAACCATGCATTGATTCCGGTAGCATAAGTAGAGCCCCACCCCAGAAACGGTGCAGTGTTTCCGGTAGCAAAAGTAGAGCCTCACCACTGAAACCGTGCAGTGTTTCCGGTAGCATAAGTAGAGCCCCACCACTGAAACCGTGCAGTGTTTCCAGTAGTATAACTATAGCCCCACCACTGAAACCGTGCACTGTTTCCGGTAGCATAAGTAGAGCCCCACCACTGAAATCATGCATTGATTCCGGTAGCATAAGTTGAGCCCCACCACTGAATCCGTTCATTGATTCCGTTAGCATAAGTACAGCCCCACCACTGAAACCATGCAGTGTTTCCGGTAGCATAAGTAGAGACCCAACACTGAAACCATGCAGTGTTTCCGGTAGCATAAGTAGAGCCCCACCACTGAAACTGTGCAGTGTTTCCGGCAGCATAAGCAGAGCCCCACCACTGAAACGGTGCAGTGTTTCCAGTAGCATAAGTAGAGCCCCACCACTGAAACCGTGCAGTGTTTCCAGTAGCATAAGTAGAGCCCCACCACTGAAACTGTGCAGTGTATAACTATAGCCTCACCACTGAAACCGTGCAGTGTTTCCGGTAGCATAAGTAGAGCCCCACCACTGAAATCGTGCAGTGTTTCCAATAGGATACCGCTTCAGCACTGAAATACTATTCCGCTAGAATAAACAAAGCCACAGCATTGAAACCGTGCAGTGTTTCCGATAGCATTACTACATCCCCAGCATTGAGATAGCATAAACATAGCTCCACCATTGAAACTGTGCAGTGTTTCCGGTAGCATAAGTAGAGCCCCACCACTGAAACCATGCATTGATTCCGGTAGCATAAGCAGAGCCCCACCACTGAAACCGTGAATTGATTCCGTTAGCATAAGTACAGCCCCACCACTGAAACCGTGCAGTGTTTCCGGTAGCATAAGTAGAGCCCCACCACTGAAACCGTGCAGTGTTTCCAGTAGTATAACTATAGCCCCACCACTGAAACCGTGCACTGTTTCCGGTAGCATAAGTAGAGCCCCACCACTGAAATCATGCATTGATTCCGGTAGCATAAGTAGAGCCCCACCACTGAATCCGTTCATTGATTCCGTTAGCATAAGTACAGCCCCACCACTGAAACCATGCAGTGTTTCCGGTAGCATAAGTAGAGACCCAACACTGAAACCATGCAGTGTTTCCGGTAGCATAAGTAGAGCCCCACCACTGAAACTGTGCAGTGTTTCCGGCAGCATAAGCAGAGCCCCACCACTGAAACGGTGCAGTGTTTCCAGTAGCATAAGTAGAGCCCCACCACTGAAACCGTGCAGTGTTTCCAGTAGCATAAGTAGAGCCCCACCACTGAAACTGTGCAGTGTATAACTATAGCCTCACCACTGAAACCGTGCAGTGTTTCCGGTAGCATAAGTAGAGCCCCACCACTGAAATCGTGCAGTGTTTCCAATAGGATACCGCTTCAGCACTGAAATACTATTCCGCTAGAATAAACAAAGCCACAGCATTGAAACCGTGCAGTGTTTCCGATAGCATTACTACATCCCCAGCATTGAGATAGCATAAGTAGAGACCCAACACTGAAACCGTGCAGTGTTTCCGGTAGCATAAGTAGAGCCTGTTAGGGAGAATTCTCTCTTTAGGCTGAATTTCCTAACCTAGTGAGTCCCCCAGCAGCTTTGCTGGATTTCTGGAGTTTGTTTTTTTCTCCTGCCAAGAGTGAGACTCTTTTTCTCCCACTCTTGGACATGATTTATGGTATTCCTTTGACTGAAGGATCTTGAAACAAGGTGGGCAACCATTGAACGAGAGTGTTTTGCTATTGTGTGGGCTCTGAAGAAGTTTAGGCCATACTTGTATGGTTCTACTTTTGTCATTCAGACTGACCACCAACCTTTTAGATGGTTAATGCAAATGAAAGGGGAAAACCCAAACCTATTGAGATGGTCAATCTGCCTGCAAGGGTTCGATTTCACCATTGAGCACAGGTCAGGGTGTCACCACCAAAATGCTGATGGTCTCTCTAGGATGTATGTCATCGACTAGAGGTATGAGATTCATCCAGGAGTCGATTAAATCCTCCTGTCCCTTAGTCTGGGGGGGTGGGGCGAGTGTTAAGGAGAATTCTCTCTTTAGGCTGAATTTCCTAACCTAGTGAGTCCCCCAGCAGCTTTGCTGGATTTCTGGAGTTTGTTTTTTTCTCCTGCCAAGAGTGAGACTCTTTTTCTCCCACTCTTGGACATGATTTATGGTGTTGCTTTGACTATTAATGTGTTTTATGGGCTATGGGGTCCTTTACTCCATAGGGTCTCATGTGTTTTTACTATGTGTGTTTCACAGCACCCTCTGTGCAGTAACACAGGGGTGTCATAGTGACACCCCACCATAGACTACATACCCTGGGACTGACTACTGTCTCCCTGGGCATGTAAGGTCACCATTGGCTTTACTAGTCCCAAATTATTAACAGAAACCAGTAAAAACCATCATATTGTGGACGTACTGGTCGGGGCAATTCGATTGCCCCGGGGTCTGTTAGTCGAGGGGGCACGTCTCCGTCCCCCCTGATCGAGTTTTGGCTGGTGGCAATGGATACTACTTTTTATATTCGACCGCAAATATATCCCTATGGGATTTTCCCATTGTTCGAGGCTACCAACTTTAATTATTTAATTCTCATAGCCTCGAACATACCGCTGGTTTATTTATTTAATATTAATTCGCCGGTTGGTATTTTTTGCCAAGACTCGATTCTAAAATGGCGTTTGTGTTCTCTTCTGTGACTCCAAACCAAGTCGAGCCCTTTGTTCCACTCTGTCTGGGTACCACAGGGTGTGTGGGAGGGGGTTTAGGCACCCTGGACTAAGTTACCTTGGTAACTCAAGTCGCACTCTTGTGTGATTGGCCCAAGTGGTGAGCCGGCCGGCTCACCACTTAGCATGTTTGATTGACAGCTAGGCTGAGTGAATGGAGGTATGCTGCATAAAAGCAGGGCTTTGGGGACTGGAACTTCAGAAGTCGCCACAGGACCTGAGAATCCGACGAGGGAGAAGCTGAGCCGACCTACCACGACGACACCACCGGTGGAGCCCTGCGGAACCGACTCACCACTTCCCGACGACAGAGAAGATCTCCCGGCTGGAGAGGCTTCTTCCTCTGACAGGTGGGCACAACCAGTTTACCTCATTCTCTTCGCACCCCAAACCGGCTTGTGGTCGAATTGCCCGTGCCAAGCACCCCGGCAACCGGATAGCCACTTACCACTGGACCGCGAATTACAGGACCGCTCCTTTTACCTGGAAATTCCGCGGCTGGTTTCTTCCCTGGCAGTGCAACGGACTCCTGTCTTCCTCCCTGATGAGATCTTCTCTTCCCCCGGACGAGGCACTGACTTGCATCCGCTGCCAGGAACAACTGCCCCGCTGGAGTATTCTCACCACTTTAAGGTACCGTGTCCGCCAGGCCTCCCTTTCTAAAGATTGCAACAAGGTAATAATAACCCCTTAACCTTCTGGACTGGATTGGCCGCCTTGACCCTCTAACTGGTCCCTTTCTTTGGTCCAACTCCTTTTTGAACCGTTACAAGACTTTTGTGCACTGCAACCGTGTGACTTTGGACACATTTCGTTTTGATCCTCTTAAAGTGGATCCAGCCTATTGAACTCTAACTTCACGGTTTTACTTTGCCTTCCTCTCTTGTTGTGTTCTTGTAAAAGTGTTGGGACCTGTTTCAATTTATTCTCTGTTTTCCTCTCCCTTTTAAAAACGAATTATTAGAGTGCCATCTACGTTAAGCGCCCACCGCTGTCTGAAAATAAGTGGGGCTTTACTTAAGACTTGTCTAAAATTCTTTTAAGGGAGTGTATATCTTTTAGTGACCGTGTTTGTGGATTGCTTACTATTAGTGCCTGTGTGTTTTTCTAGATGTGGTTTTAAATAAATAATTATATCTCTTTTACACCAAGCCCTGGTCAGCGTTTACTTGTTCTATTGTGTTCTTTTGACCTATTGTGAATACTCTGTATACTGCCTAACACTTCTTGAGGGAAGTCTGACTGCTCAGCCACAGCTACCAAGTGAATCTGTGTGGTACAGACTGCTACCAAGTGGGTTTACTGCCAAACACCTGTAGTCCTAAATCTTTTGCAGTGGTCCCTAAGGGAACTGCATAGGTTTCTGCCTAACAGAGCCCCACCACTGAAACCGCGCAGTGTTTCTGGTAGCATAAGTAAAGCCCCACCACTGAAACCGTGCAGTGTTTCCGGCAGCATAAGTAGAGCCCCACCACTGAAACGGTGCAGTGTTTCCGGTAGCATAAGTAGAGCCCCACCACTGAAACCGTGCAGTGTTTCTGGTAGCATAAGTAAAGCCCCACCACTGAAACCGTGCAGTGTTTCTGGTAGCATAAGTAAAGCCCCACCACTGAAACCGTGCAGTGTTTCCGGCAGCAAACGTAGAGCCCCACCACTGAAACGGTGCAGTGTTTCCGGTTGCATAAGTAGAGCCCCACCACTGAAACCGTGCAGTGTTTCCAATAGGATACCGCTTCAGCACTGAAATACTATTCCGCTAGAATAAACAAAGCCACAGCATTGAAACTGTGCAGTGTTTCCTATAGCATTAATATATCCCCAGCATTGAGATAGCATAAACATAGCTCCACCATTGAAACCGTGCAGTGTTTCCAGTAGCATAAGTAGACACCCACCACTAAAACCGTGCATTGTTTCCGGTAGCATAAGCAGAGCCCCACCACTGAAACTGTGCAGTGATGAAGATGAACAGACGTGAGTCAGATGAACTCTGTGCTAACCCAGAAGCAGGCGCCATATGCACCCCCCACCCTCTCCCAGCCCCCCACACCCACCCCTCTCTCTAGCCGGATCCATGCAGTAAGAACGACAAGCACACTGTCCATTGCTGCTCCTTTTTGAATTGACCCTCATCCCACAGACGGTGAGTGGGAGAGTAGGTGTTTGACATTCCGGACAGACAGACAGACATTCCAAGAGAAACTGACCTCAAGGAATTCATCAATTACATGCTCGGGGACATTGCAATATCTGACTCCCTGTGTTCTTAGCTTTGTGTGCAATATTTCTTCCAGTGTGGGCTCTGAAACAAGGCCAAACAAGCAAGTCACAAGGCCCAATATATTAGTCGGCACTCTGGTTCATGAGACACCATTGCCCAGTCTTTCCCCCGTTGTACAAATTAATGTTTCTAATCACAAAAATAACATCACAAAGTGAACCGAATACAAGGCGACAAGTGGCAATCCTTTTTTCTATGTGCCACAGTGAAGATATATGCACAATTGGCAGGTGGATAGTGCCACATCCGTGTGGATTTAAGCCTCACCTCTGAAAAGGCCTGTTCCATTTTCAAATCTTATCCTGTGGGATACACGCCACAGAGGCCGTTTTGGAGGGCAAAGCTTGTCCTAAACGAATGCCATTTTCGTCGACCCAGAATCTCCAACGGTACAGCGAGGGGGCCAGATTTTCAGTCTGACAGATAGCACCCCCATACCACAATACTTGTTTGGAAGTAGGGAATCTTGCAGTTAGTCTCATCAGCTTCCGTCCCAACTCCTAGTCCCAGTACACAATACATAAAGGCAGAGTGCCTTCCCAGACAGACTTTCACAAACATTCTGCAATTGTTCTATGCTCCCTTAGAGGGATAAAAGCAGGGGTGGACTGGGAACCAAACGAGGACCTGGAAATAATGTTCAAAGTGACCCCATTTTGCACATTTTCAGCAAGCCCAACCTTTTTCCTATGAGAAAATGTGGAAATAAAAGAGGGTACCACACCAAGGATGCCCAGGGAGCAGAGGCCCACCAGGAAATCTGCACCCTGCCCCCCCCCCACGCCCCCCAACTGCTGTGTTTTCTGTCTGTGGAGACATCACTAAATTGGTGAACTATTGCTGGGTCAAGTACCGGTGGAGGGTCTGGTGGGCGCTGTTGCGGTCTAGTTTACCCAAATAACATGTATGCTATCGATTTGCTTGTCATTAGGAATGCCACCATTGTTTGAAGGAAAAAACAGATGTGAAGCCCCGCCCACATTTTATAGAGCCCCTCCCCTTCAAACACCCCTTGAATAGGGTTGAAAACTAATACATTAGCTAGGTGAAAGAAAAGAAAAAAAATCCTCCTTGCAGTTTAATATGCCCATATTTTTTTATAAAGCAATCTGCAATATTATTAAAATACAAATAGTTATGTAAGGCTGTACATGGCATTCCACTAAATCTATGCCATAGCTATTTTGATCTAGGAAAGATGAAAGGCTAAACTGGTTCTAACAAAATTGGATGCAGTGACTGTTAAGAGGTACATTAACGCACTCGCCAGGTCAATAGACGACCGTAATAATTTAATTTCTGAAAAAACGTTACTAGTTTTAAAAAACCTTTAAAAAGATAAATATAAGCTTTATTTTAAGCTGTGAAATTCATTGAATCCTTGGAGGAGCTCAGTGGGTTAAGAACCGGGGGCAGAGCTCTAGCTGCAGGTTTCACATAAATTACTGCAGAAAGTACATTAACCCACCAAACCAACATTCCAAAATAATCTCACGGGAGAAAAGGGGGGAGTGATTCTTCAACCATTATATATAAAGTGCACATCAATATCAGAATGGTCTGTTGCAATTTTTAAGGAACATTTCCAATATTACCTAACAAAATTAATTTTATAGGAGCAAAAAAGTTAAAAGGCTGGTTTAGGCACATCTAACATTAAGAGGACTCTTCCCAATCCCTACCAAGCGTTTAGAGGCATAGGCCAGTCCTAAAATCCTGCCAGATACCATATTCATTTTGCCAGTTGAGAAGAGGCTGATCCAAGTGCATGAGTGCTACATAAACTCTTCATTATCTAATCCACCCCCCAAGAAAAACAATACCACAAACCACATCTGAAGCCATACAGTGCTTCAGTTCTCTCTCTTACATCCCCATTTTCTTTTTTAACTAATGGAGAGAAAGGGTAAAATATAAAACAGTTGTATGTCTACTAGAGGAGGGCCCAATCGTCTTATTATTTTTCTACTTCACAGGGACCTTCCCTTCTCCCAGTTTCGACCAAACGGGCGTCTAGCGCTATAAAAGCGCTGGCGGGACGGGCGTCTAGCGCTATAAAAGCGCTGGCGGCTGTCTTTGTCATGACTAGACTGTCTTTCAAAAGAACAATAAGATCTTCAAGAGCCACCGCCACAGGAATATATACTTGATCTGTGAGCAAAATATACATAAAAAACATTAAAAACCAAACCTCAGCAGAACTCACCATCCACAAAACTAATCCGAGTCCATAAAAAGCTGCTATATATAATAATTTTCTGGGGGCGTGGCATGGAAGCCATGTGAAAAGACGTGCCTGTACGGGGGCTCCCGCTGATCCGTACATTATCCGACTGATACCGCGCAAGGACCGCTGCGATTCGGCGAAGATTGGGATGACTGTGTACATGAAGTTCGGCTGCACGCGAGGATACATTTTTACACGGGCTCGCATTGCGTATGTGTACTTAGGAGCCGAGTGAAGCCCTGGTAGCGAGACCTCGACGGACGACAAAATGGCCGCTGCCGCTTGACGAGGGGACAAAGGAGCGGTGGACCGGGACCACAGCATACGTGCGCCCTCTCGGTGTTACGAAGGGGGCAGCGCGACCCGGCCCATCTGGGGGGAGCGCAGGACAACAGCGGTGCCTGAGATTGTTGGGCGAGCTGTGACTTTCAAACTGAGTTGTGGTGTATGGACATAGTGCCTCCCTGCCTTGGACCTGAGCGCGGCCAGTAGGACGCTCCTGACTGGAGATATGTCGAACAAGCCTTTGAGAGCGAAGAAAAAACAGCCCACGCTCGACGAATACGCCAAGACACCGCCCGGCCCGGAAGGAGCCAAGAGCAAGGATAAGGCTCAGACCAAGGAGATGGCCGCTGGTGGTGCGAACCAGGAGGTCCTCGCGGCGATCGCGGACCTGAAGGCGACGTGGGAGACCAAGCTCCAACTTGCTGTGGCCGAATTGAAAACTGCGATGGAACTACAGGTTGGGGCGGTGCAGGAGGACGTGAACCTCCTGAGGCAGGATGTGCGGGCCCTGGCTGAGCGCACGGAATCTCTGGAAAAGGAGATGGGCCCTACTGTGGCGGACTGCACTGCACATAAGCGCGATATCCATGCCCTGGTGCAGCGGGTGGGCAACTTGGAAAGTAGGGCTGAAGAGGCGGAAGGACGTGCCCGGAGAAACAACGTTCGCATCGTGGGCCTGCCGGAGGGGGCTGAAGGCCAGAATCCCACAGAGTTTATTGAGAACTTGCTGCTGCAGGAGATCACTGGGGGAGCCCTGTCGCAGGGGTCTGCGGTGGAGAGGGCGCACAGGGCCTTGATCAGGAGACCACCGCCGGGGAACCCGCCTAGGCCTGTGATAGCCAAGATCCTCAATTATCGGGATCGGGAAAGGATCCTTGAACACTTTCGTAAGGGGGGCACCATACGGCGAGGAGAGGCGACCAATACTGCTTACCCCGATTACACCTTGCAAGTGCAGCGCAGTCGCATGAACTTTGGGGCGGTTAAGAGGCGATTGCGGGAAGCTGGGTACAAGTATATGTTGCTCTACCCGGCCAGACTGAAGGTTTTCTTCAAGACTAAGATGCTGTTCTTTGACACTCCGGAGGAGGCCATGGAGTGGCTCGATGCACAAAACTGTCCTCAGGAGCCAGATGAGCGGACGGCGGACGGAACGGGAAGAGATAAGTGACGCTGCGGGCCCGGTTGGGCTATGAACATTGGGACTGGAATATAGTCTTTGTGACTTTGTTGTGGAAGTGTATGCGTTGGGAGTTTGGAACACGGTCCGTGTGCGCGGATACGGATACGAGGGAGAGGAGCCTCCAGGGGCTGTTCTTTGTACCCCAGTTTGAATTTAGGTTAGTCACTGTGTGTGGGGTGACACCCTGTCGGGTTCTCTACTTGGGCTCTAGAGAGAACCGAACACGGGGATGCCTGAGATCCAGGGATGGAGCTGGGCAGTTGGTTGGGTTAGGGGGGTGGGGTGTGTTAGCTTTTGTATGAGCCTGGGAGAGAAACTGGAAATAGGGGTCTTTGAGGTGGGGGGGAGGCGAGCAGACCTGGGAGGGAGGAGGGAGCTACTGATACATCATGGGGGACCTTAGGATACTAACGTGGAACGTTAGAGGGCTTAACAGCTACCTTAAGCGTAACAAGGTCATGTTGTACCTAAAAAGGCAAAAGATAGATGTCGCCTTGTTACAGGAGACGCATCTGACAAGGGATAAACTGGAACTGGTGGGGAGGAAGTGGAGAGGGACAGTAGTGGGATCTACATTTTCGGCCTATGCTAGAGGTGTGCTGGTTTGGATTGCACCACATGTCCCGTTTAAGCTACTTGGGGAGGTTGTGGAGTCTGATGGGAGGCTGGTCATGGTAAGGGGGCTTGTGGAAAATAAAGTAGTGTGTATTATAAATACTTATGCTCCCAACCAGGACACGGCGACGTACTTTAGGACGCTGATCACTAGACTTGGTGAAGGGATGGGGGTCCGGTGATTTGGGGTGGGGACTTTAATTGTGTAATAAACCCCAAGGAGGACAGGTCGGATGACAGGGTGGTTTGGCCCAGCCCGGCGGCTAGGGTACTGCAGATGCTGCTGGTAGACCTTGGCCTGGCAGACGTGTGGAGGACGAGACACCCTGGCGTGAGGCAATATTCGCATTATTCGGCCCCGCACCAGCTACACACAAGGCTGGATTACTTTTTCGCCACTCCGGACGTTGTCGCGGAGTGCGACCAGATAGACTACAGGGCGAGAGTCCTTTCGGACCACTCGCCCCTGGTCATGCGATGGCAGCTTTGTCCCCCACGTGCGCGAATTCCAACATGGCGCCTTAGGGCGGAAGCGCTCAAGGATCCAGTCTTCAGGGAGGACATGAGGGAGGAGATAGTTGCTTACTTTGAGGCGAATACAGGTAGTGTCAAGTCGGCTGGTACTTTGTGGGAGGCCTTTAAGGTTGTAATGAGGGGGGTTGCCATTGCGAAGTCCAAGGGATTAATGGGTGGAGTCCTGGCTGATCTGCGTAAGGCCGAGATTGAGTTGGAGAAAGAGCTGGGGGAGGGTGGGATTGATACGGAGGCGGTCACTAATCTGCAGCAGAGGTGCGCAGAACACTGGGACAGGCTCTGTAACCTGAATTACAGGAAGTACATTGAGAGGTTGCATGCGGGTGGGGACAAGACGGGCAGGCTTCTTGCTTGGCTGTATAAGAGCGAGACCCCGAGATCCCCGATCCGATCAGTTATCACTGAAAAGGGCGTGGAGGAGGACACCCAGGAAGGGGTGAACGGGGCATTCGCAGATTATTATCAAGCATTATATGAGGACCGAGAAGGGGGAAGCTGGGAGGAGATAGAGGTAGTACTTGAAGACATAGGCCTGCCCAGGATAAGTGACGAAGAGCGAGAGGAGATGGATGCTCCGATCACTCTGGAGGAGCTGCAGGAGATTGTGCGGCAACTGCCCACTTGCAAGGCCCCAGGAGTGGATGGGTTCCCCAGTGAATTTTATAAAGCGTATGGAGAGGAGGTGCTCCCGCCCATGCTGGAGATGCTTAATGAAGCGTTCGAGGTGGGGCGGCTGCCGGAATCGCTCAGGGAGGCGATTATAGTACCGCTCCCCAAACCCAATAAACCGGGACATGATTGTGGCTCCTACCGGCCCCTATCGATGCTGAACCAGGATAGCAAGATCCTAACAGCTGTCCTGGCGGCCAGAATGCGGAGGGTGATAGGCAAACTGATCCATCCTGACCAGACGGGCTATGTCCCGAATCGGAATATTACTCAGAATCATAGACGCCTTCACAGGGTGGTTGAATGGGGGTGCAATGAGGACAGCGAAATGGCGATAGTGGCGTTGGACGCGGTTAAAGCGTTCGACTCTGTTCGATGGCCGTGGCTGCTGGCGGCTTTGGGGCGGTTTGGACTGGGACCAGGCTACATGAGGTGGGCCGAGCTATTATATAGTGCGCCCCTGGCTAGGGTCCGTACGGGCGCAGTGGTGTCAGACAGATGGCAGTTAGGCAGAGGCACTAGGCAGGGGTGTCCTTGGTCCCCAATGTTGTACATACTGGCCCTCGAACCCTTGGCAATTTACCTCCGGCAGCAGTATGATCCGGTGGGCATAGAGGTGGGAGGGGAGTGCCATCTTATATCCCTGTATGCAGACGACATGCTGTTATACCTGAAACATCCGGAAGAGAATTTGCAGTATATCTTGGAGATATTGGAGAGGTACGCCTGGCTGTCCGGCATAGCGGTCAACCCTCAGAAATCCGCACTATTCCCGCTAGGCAGCTATGTGGGGATACCGGTGGAGAGGCTGCCAGTGCTGCGGATCCCGTGGGCGACGAGCTCCTTCCGGTACCTGGGCATTGACGTGTACCACACTACCGAGGAAGAACACAGGCATAACACCGAACTAGCTGTGGGAAAGATTGAGAAGTGTATGAGGTTCTGGGAAAGATTGCCTTTAGCGATGATGGGTCGGGGAGCTATGCTTAAAATGGTGGTGCTGCCCAGGCTCCTGCATTACTTTAATAACATCCCGTATATGATACCTAGGAAGTTTTTTGCTAGGTTACATAGTATATGTAGGAATTTCCTATGGCACGGCACGCGCAACAGGGTCGCATTGTGGAAATTGCAGAACTCTTATGAGAAAGGTGGCGTGAAGCTGCCAAACTTTGAGGCCTATTATATGGCGGCGCAACTGCAATATGTGGCCAGGTGGCTCTCGGATGAAGAGACCTCCGAACACAGGCTGCTAGGGAAAGACTGTTCCCCCTTCTATCTGCGGGAGGTGATCTGGGTGACCGGTTCATGGATGAGGGAGCGTCCTGAGATGCTAGCCCTTGGCAGGAACATATGGCGGCGTGCCTGTCGGATGATGGGTGACCCCTTGCCGTGTATGCCGCAGTTACCTCTGGTTGCCCTAGCGAAAGAAGATGGGCAGCTGAGAGCTATTCTCCGGACATACTGGGAGTCAGTGGGGTTGATCACTATGGGCGACATCTGGCAGGATGGGACCCTGATGGAGTTCGATGAACTGGAGGCAGGGTCGGGGCTACACAGGGGTCAATATGTGACATATCATAGGGTGGTCCGGGAGGTCCGGAGCACGTGGCCCGAAACTACCTTGGCCGGTGAACCGGATGCCACGCTGGAAATAATGTATGACGCATCAGAGGGTGGGCACGAGGTCTCTAGGTTGTACGAGATGTTGATGACAAAGGTTGGGAAGGACTTGGGGCACCTGAGACTGGAATGGGAAGCGGAGATGGGGGCCCCGATGGCGGATGGGATGTGGGAGCGCGCCCTGGGATACCACAAAAAGGTATCGAGGAACGCCAGGTTTAAGCAGATACAGCTCTATATTACGCACAGGGCATATATGACCCCCCTCAGAATTTCCAAATTTCTGGAAAATGGGCGCCAGGCGTGCCCCAAGTGTAACGAAGAGAATGCGGACATGATACACATGTTCTGGGCGTGCCCAGTGATTGCAACCTACTGGGGTGAAGTGGCGCGGAGGCTGGCAGGGAGGGGTGTCACACTTGAGGTGGATTCGGCTTGGGCCTGTCTGCTGGGAGGGTATCCCAGGGCGCGTAAGCTTCGACATGTTGAGAAACTTAAAGATCTGGCCTATGTGCTTGCCAAACGTAGGATAGCCATGGGGTGGAAAAAATGTCATAAGCCGCGAGTGGAGGTCTGGTGGCGAGATCTCCAGAAATGGGCTGATGCCGAAACGGCAGCGTGGCAGGATGGCAGTATGACAGGGGAGGAGGAAGAAACAGGCTCTCTCACGGCATGGAAGTTATTGTTAGCTGAGCTGTTTGGTATGGGGTCGGCCTCGGCTGGACTTGAGGGCGATGAGGCCCCACCGCATGGAACGGACACTGATGGCGGACACTCTACAGGCTCATAGGGGGGGAGGGATGGGGATTGCAGTGCCTTATTTTTTGTTTGTTTGGTTTTATTTGTTTGAGGTGTTTTATTTATGTTTCGTTGTAATGTTGTTTGGTTGAGATAAAATAAAAATATATTTAAAAAAAAAAAATATATATATAATAATTTTCTGAGTAATTAACATACCCATTACTCATAAGTGGGGCCCAATCAAGTTGCTCTCCACCCTCTTTTAAGGGTAACCGCAGCGTATCATTCCTGCAGGTATAAACAGGCAAGAGGAAGTAAAACAAAATCAACCTCTTTCTCTGTTTTTCATCGTTACATACATAATTGTCATAAGCGCAGAAAAAAAAAACATACCTCCTGTGTGGTCTCAGTGGTAGAATATATAAAAATGTACGCCGTTTTGAATTGGGGAAGGCTTCATATATGCCTAATGTCAGCAGGCAGCAAACGGCACCTGAAAAAATGCAACAGCTAGATTACATCTGGCATCCATTGACATCACTATCTCCCATCGTAATAGACACTGCATTTTTCACAACAGATTGTTTCTATATATAAAGGATTATTGGTAAATCCATCCAGCAGACATGCAGTGTTGTAATCCCCCGCGGTAGCACAGAACCTACTTGTATGCTCTTATATGATGTGATATGGCATTTATAACGCGCCTATACACAAGTGTTTCAGGGCGCAAGAGGCAAGGGAGGGGAACAGAGGGAAGACAGACAACTATCCTACTAGGCCAGGTGACATTGAGATCGCGCAAGGGCAGGGGACGGGGGAGGAGGGAGTGCAGTACATGGGATAAACAGCAAATGAATAAAAGCAATAAATAACAATAATACACAAGATGTGGACGGCTGGTGGCAGGTGAAGGGTAAGTGCAGACATCAGGTGTCAGTGCTGGTAGGGGGATGTAGGGATGCAGAAACAGCCCCAGAGTGCAAGGGTTGCCAGGGGGGGCAGTGCAGGTGTGCAAGTGGCGGAGAGGACCTAGGCCCGAGAACAGATGGTGACCAGTGCAGTTTCAGTTTCAGCCAGGAGTTCAGCAGGGGAGAGGAGGAGAGAAAGCAGAAGCAAATAGGAAGGTCTTGAGGTGCTTCCAGAACCGGAGATAGTTCTCAGTTTTCAGAGAGGCAGGGAGGCTGTTCCAGAGGGAGGCCCCAGCCGAAGAAAGAGATCTACCACCAACTCGTTGCTTGGAGAAGTGACTGACCCTGAGGGAGTTGGAGGCGGATGAGCGAAGAGCTCAAGAAGTAAGATATTTAGGAAGAGAAAGTTGAAGATATTGAGGCCCCAGAAGGCCGTGTGGACAATGCAGAGGGTTTTGAACTTGATCCTCGCAGCCACTGCAAGCCAGTGAAGAGATTTCAGTCCTGGAGAGGTACGATCCCTGGGCTTGAGGCCAAGGACAAGTCCTGCAGTCCTTTTCTGGATGAGTTGCAGAGGGCAGAGAGTAGAGGCAGATATATTTATAAAGAGGCTGTTGCAGTAGTCCAGCTTAGAGAGAACCAGAGCTCTGGAGACAGTGAGCTTCTTAGGGAAGGAGAGGAAAGTAAGAATACCTCTGAGGAGGTGCAGCTGGTAGTGTGACTTCTTAGAGATGTGAGGAGAGAAGGAGAGTGTGGAGTCGAAGATTACCCTGAGGTTTTTAGCCTCACAGGTGGGAGCAGGTGGGAGCAGGGCTAGGGCCAAGAGAGGCCAGCCAGAGAGTGGCAGGAAAGGAGGGAGCGGGTGTGCCGATGAGGAGAATCTCAGTCTTGGTGGCATTAAGGCAGAGATCATTGGCGGCACACCACTCCTGGACAACAGACAGCCAGTCAGAGATGAGAGAAGGAGAAGAGGTGGCTGAAGGGATCCTGAAAATGAGCTGAGTGTCACCCGCATAGAACTGAAAGTTGGAGCAGAGAGTGGCAATGCAGTGGGCAAAAAGTGCCAGGTATTGGTTGAACAGCCAGGGTGAGAGATTAGACCCTTGGGAAACACCACAGGTAGAGATAGAGGAGAGGAAGGACCCAAGTTGGACCTGGGAGGGTCGATCAGAGAGGAAAGAAGTCAGCCAAGCCAGGGCCTGATCAGTGATAACCAGGTTATCACATAGACGGTTGAGCAGATGGCATGGTTGATCGTGTCGAAGGCAGAAGAGAGATCAAGTAAGATGAGGACACAGGGGGTGTTAGAGTCAAGGCTGGAGAGCAGATCTTCACAGATGTTCAGGAGAGCAGTGTCCGAACTTCTGGCAGCTCTGAAGACAGACTGATGGTCATGGAGACAACCAACAGATTCAGTGAGAAGATTAAGCTGGGAGATGGCTAGCTTTTCCAGGAGTTTGCCCAAGAAAGGAGTGATGGAAATTGGGCGATAGTTAGCAGGGCAGGACGGGTCAGCAGAGGGTTTTTTAAGAAGGGGGTGCACAAGGAGTGCTTCAGGGGGGAATGTAATACTCCAGTGGCAAAGGAGTGGTTGCAGAAGTCAGCCAGAGCAGAAGCCAGGGTGTCAATGTGGTCCTTGATGGTCTTGGAGGAACAGGTGTGAACCTGCTTTGACAAGACTTTCATAGATCAGACTTGTCTAGACACCTCGGCTGGAGAGAACAGGGGAAAGGCAGAGAAGGAGGGAGGAGAGGTGGCGGAAGAAGGGCCAGAGGAAGAGCAGGCGGTAGAGGAAGGAGGGGGAGAGGAAGAGAGAGATACAGATATTTAAGAGTTTGGCTGAGTTGTTAGATACCGCAGACACACAGGCTTGGATGTGAGCTCTCTTTTTGGCGTGGACAGAGAGCCGGTATTACCTTTGAAGCAGTCAGCAGGCCAGTTTGACAAAGGATGTACCGGAAGCACGCCATTTCCTCTCAGCCACCCTGCACTTGCTTTTGAGGTGACGAGGTCTGAGTCGTACCAAGAGTTGCACTTGGCTTTGGGCTTCAAGCGGATCCTCATGACAGGGGCAAGAACATCGAGAGTATCAGATATAGCAGAGTGGAGCATGGACAGGGCTGTTTCAGGGTGTAAGTCAGCCAAGGGGGGAGGAGGGGAAGAGAAAGTGGTGGTGTAAGCCTCCACTGACACACGCTTCATGGGTCGGATAACCGAGAAGGTAGGTGGCAGTGCTGGAGTTGGCTTGCCCGTAGGGGTTGAGAGGGTGAGATGGGAGGAAAGGAGAAAGTGATCACTCCAGGAGAGAGGAGTGGTGAGAGGGATCGAAAGGGGAAGGTCTGAAGAGATCAGAACATCCAGAGTGTTCCCTGCGGAGTGAGTCGGGCCAGAGGGGAGAATAGGGAGTGGGAGAGAGTCGCAGAGGTCACGAAAGAGTCCAGTGGAAGGACAGGAAGCATCCAGGTGAATGTTGAAGACACCAAGAATGAGGAGTGGAGTGGTTGAGACCAGGAGGGAAGAGGAGAAGTCTTCCCACTCAAAGAGGAAGGAGGAGTTCTGACCAGCTGGCCGATAGATGGTAGCCACAGTGAGGGAATGGCCAGGAGAAAGAGAGAGAGCCTGCAGACGAGGCATTTGAAAGAGGAGTAGGCCTGCATAGCACTTAAAAAGCACAATTATTTGATTTAAATCATAAATGTATCTCTTTCTCAAGCCTAATAGGGCACGTCATAGAGGAGAATGCTCAACCATTTCCCTCAGGCTAGGAAAAGGTTAGAGAAAGGTGGGGCTGAGCACAACATAGGAACACGTGATAAAGCTACCATTCGCCCAACGTGGCTGCGAGTGTTAGTTGTAAATTCTACCAAACGTAAGCACACATAGTGGCTACATATAGATACATTCACAGCAGGAGAATAAACCTGCGAATTTTTAAAACTAACCTTATTTGCATGTAATTGTTGCAAATGCTTCTAATTTCATTCTGCCAAAAAATAAGTGCATATCATTACTGCATCCAGATACATCATTACTCCACCCATATACATTTATCGGTAAGACACCCATATGCTGTCTTTACTCAGAGCCTGTTGCCATTGTGTCAAGGAGTGCGACAAAGCGATGCTAACTCCCTCCTCCATTTTATATAGAGCCTCCCTTTTACAACAGACGAAGAAATAGGACTTAAGGCAGTGAGAAAACAACTTGCAAAAAATCCCCCTCCTATAGTGTAGTCAAAAGAGAACTCCAAACAGAAATAGCAACGCTGCAGCAATCATTAATGGACCCAAATATATGCAAATGGACGATAGCCTCTACAGAAACTCTTTTTGGGCAAAATATTATCCAAAAAATGACAGCATAGAAACACAGCAGTCATTCATAGACGCTAATATATATAAATGGCTAATAGCTTCTGAGTGAGCTCTGAACAGAGCAGATAAAGAACCTTTCGGATGCAGGATGCATAACCGAAAACACGTATGTCTAGTCAGGACCCTTATGCAGAGCAGAATCTTCCAACAACATTTGTGTAATTAGAGAGGAAAAAGGCGAAAAAAAACAGGGTAAAAAAAGGAAGAGGATTTCCACAGCTCTTAACACACTGAGACTAGATTAGCCGATTCCATTCTTCCCAGTTGTTCAAACCTAACGTATGGCTCTATGTTTAATATATCCACCACTATTCACTCCAGGGTAATTAAGGCACATTGTTAATTAGGCAATTTCCGTCAGTCTTAACACCCTGTGGCTATATTAGCTGATTCCATTCCTCCTGGTTGTTCAAACCTTACATGTGACTGTGTCTGATATAGCCACCATTGTTCCCTCTGGGATAATTCTGTCGCGATATTACAACCATCTTTGCCACCAACGTTTTCAAATGCCCACCATTTAAGGTCTTCTGGGCCATGAAGTTCAGCCAAAAATGTAGCCACCAAAGGAGAAGTGGTACTAAAAGTTCTTATCTTAGACCTGTGTTCTGTGATCCGTGTTTTCACTAGTCTAGAAGTTTTCCATATGTAGGTCTTATTACAGGGGCACATAATCGCATATATAACATTAGAACTGTTACAAGTGGTTTGGCTACGCAATGGCCATGTTTTTCCATTCATTTTATGTGTATTGCAAGCAGATGTAAATCTGCAATTAAAGCAACTACAACAGGGTGAATGTCCAACTCCAGGTGCCATTCCCCACATAGATATCAAAGTCCTTTGTTTCGGTTTAGTGGCCCTGTCTGCTCTAGGTTGCCAATCTTTCAAATTCTTTCCTTTTTTGAATGCGAACATAGGGCGCAACAAATTAGGATCATTAAGCTGCAAAAGGGGCCAAGGTTTAATGATTGACTTCTTGATTTTGTTATGACATGTATTGCAGGTCATAGCGCAAACCAGGCGATTAGTCTTCTTTTGCCTGTCATCCTTATTTAGCAGGGTCGATCGAGATTAATTTTTAGCCCTTTTCTTAGATTGTCTCAACAATCTGGATGGATAGCCTCTATTCAAGAGGCATTCAGGTATCAAATCAGATTGCACTATGAAATCCTGTATTTGCGTACAATTTCTTTTTTCTCTCAGAAACTGACCATATGGGATATTCTCTCTCAATGCCTGTGCATGAAAGCTACCATATCTTAATATAGTGTTTCTATCGGTTTCTTTACGAAAAAGATCTACTATAAGTGAACCCCCATCTTCTTTAATTAATAGATCCAAAAAAGCAATGTCACTACTGCTATAGTGCATAGTGATTTTCAAATTTGCATTTTGGTCATTCATCCAAATTAAGAAAAGATTAAGGTCACCTTCTTTTTTGTCCCAGATGATAACATCATCATCCATACAGTGTTTGTATAGTCTTAACGCTTTTCTGAATGGATTATGTGGGGTACATTTAAGGCCTAAGGCAGAACCCCCCTACTACAAAAAAAGCATTTCAGCAGTCACCCAAAAATGGCTGTGCTTTTGTCTGCTGAGCACCTATGGGGCGAGAGTTGAACACAGCCACCCCAAGAATAGCTGCATTTTGTTATCATTCACATGAATCCAGAGAAAAGCAACTCAAATTCAGAATGGCTGTACATTGCTGTTCTGTCATTTGAACATTTAAGGCTGCACAGGAAAATTACCTTAATTTAAAACGGCATCATAAAAATAGTAATATTAATAATTTAGCATTTATACAGCTCTACGAACCCCCAGGTATCTGTGCGCTGCCTATTATTACCCACAGTGTGTGGTGCTCATTTATCAACCTCGGAAGGATGAAATGCTGAGTTTGGCCCTGCCGGGTTTCGAACCTGCATCAGCAGGCTCTGCACGGATGTCAAAGCAAGCACTCTAATTGCTGTGCTATCGGAACGGCATGGTGCTACTTTTATTTCAAACATCACACAGTTTTGTTCTATTAAAACGCAGCCCTGTCCGTGTATTTCATTTTGAACACCATCAAATAAGGCCATTCCTCCCAGAACGAAATTGTTTTATCTGAGAAAGTCAGTGAAGATCAGAGAATTTCGTTTCAGTCCGCACGGCTAAAGTTTACTTTGAAATAAACCAACACATGCAAACTACTTCAAAGAAAGATGCTCTCTCTTGCCTCGTGTCAATTACCAAGAAACCATTTTCTGTGTCCAGAAACTGACCAGATCAATAAAAGGCCTTTCATAAAGTAAAATGCCAGGGAAGCTGTGTGTGAAATGAACATGAGAGAAAAAGAACATGGGTAAATCTGCTTTTGCAAAAACAGAAAATGACATTGGGAAAACTAAATGTGAAATAATGCTGTAACTCGCACAAACACAATTGTACATGTGGGGAGAGGGGATGCAAAGATCTGCATATTGTTCTCTGTTTCCCCCCAAAAGACAAATCATCCTGGCTGAGGTCAAGGAATTTCTGTCAAACCAGTTTGGCAGCAAGACTAATTTCGCACCTACCAGTAGGTGCATCTATTTGCATGCAGTTCTTTGCATATGTATGCTAAGTATATGAGTGCAGGCATTGCTTCGGGGGTTTAATTTCATTATGCACATTTACGAATGGTACTGTTGAGAATGTGGTGATACCTATTTTTATTGCCTAACTGCTGTTATGTATGACGTGCGGGTGGAAACTGTTCTTATGTTTGAAATGTATGAACGTTGCATAGTTTGGTCGGAAAGGCTGCCTGATAGTTTACTGTGCGATTTGTACACATTTGCTAGGAGGTGCTTTAATGGGGGAAAGCATTGTAAAAATGATGGAACAAAAGAACACAGTGACCTTTTTCGTATACCAATGCCTGTTGTGGGCAAATGGAACCTTTGGCACCACCTACCACTGTAGGAGCCATTTAATGGTAGGTGATGCGAGACACAACAGATCAAATTTTGAGTACGTTATTGAGATTTACTCCTAGGTACAGTGTTGCTATGCACATACAACACAGTTGGCACTGTACTGTAGAAAAAATAGTAATACCTACTGGGTGTGGTGATGGGTAGCGATGCTGATGTTTGTGTGGGTGCAGAACGTGTAGATCGTTGTACAGTACTTTGTCGTGGAGGTGCTTTTGATTTACAGGATATTTGACCTCTGCGTGTGTAACGGCTGTTATGCACTGTTCATTAGATGTGATAGCATTACATGCACAGTTCTTGGATGTAATTGTTGGATGAGTATGTAATACCTTAACAGTAGCCTATCAGGGAGTGCTGCTCAAAGAGTACTTGAAAGGGAAGAAGGACTGGCCCTGCTTTACTGGGCCGCGGTCCTCGCAGTAGTTGGAGAAAATTGCACGTGCTACATGCTGTCGTGTCCTTTGTAATGTGCTTACTATGGAAATGGGACTACGGTTCAGCAATTCATGTGTATGTCTGCTTTTGGGTTCCATGACAACGTTAGTGCTTGTAGTGTGATGTTTGGCAGTAGCAGGGATTTTTATTTTCCCACTATTGCAATTACTACTCTGTTGCAGTATATGGAATATACGCTGCAGACACATGTGTAATAATGTACAGAGGACAAGCCAAGAGCAACCCCTAAGAAGGAGCACACAAAAAGGTGTTTCTTTACACATCCCTTTAGCAAAATTAGAAAAGAACACTTTGCACAACTTGTATGAAGATGCCCACTTGCTATGATGCTTATAATGCGTTTGTGTAGCCCCGTACACAGGGCAATATGTTGGCAAAAGCGGCGCCTTTTGGGGATGCGCATGTGCTACATCTGGGTCGTTTGAGGGTGTCTGCAATGGAAATGGGACTGTGCAGAAGTTGGGATTGGTCAATTTGAATTTGTGGGTATGGTGTGTAGCAACAGATTGTGCCACAATGTCTGTTTGCCAATGCGAGTGGACATGGCTACAGGGACAGGTGTGCCGTTTCGTAGGCGGACTATATGGCTGTTGGCCAACTTGTGGATACATTGGGTACAAGTTTACGCAGAGCGTTGTGCACTAGCAGCACACCTTCGTTTCCATAATGTCGATGTGCACTGATACAGAATACGTGGTATGCAGTGGTTCCATGTGGGTCCTCTTTGTGCCAGTTTGGCGACGCTTGCTCATCCAGACATTATTATTGTTCATTGTGGAGGGAACAGTTTAGGGCATGTTACCGGCATTTCACTGCAGCTTGCAATGAAGGAGACCTTTCGCCAACTCATGGAAATGTTTCCAAAATCACACCATTTTTTCTCGCATTGCCCAGAGACAGATGTGGCTGCGTTCTTCCTTCTGTGGCCCACAAATGGAGAAAGCGCAGCGCAATGTGACCAAGGCCGTTTGTGCTTTTTCGCGTGACATTGGCATGTTCTCCTTTCACAAAGACATTACATTTCATAGTTAGACATTTTTTCGTTCAGATGGAGTTCATCTGACTGATGCTGGCAATTACATATTTCTGTGTAATATCCAAAATGCTGTGCAGCGCTTCCTGCAAGTGTACGATGCATTTTCCCTGTGGTTGTTCACCACTTTTAACGTTGAAAATACAAACCGCACAAAAAGGCTTGTTTCAGAGCCACCACTTCTTTTTGCAAATGCGTACAATGATTTTGATGGCGTCCTGCCGCCCATTGTTGCCATCTCTGTACGGGGTGCTTATAGGCAGCGTCACCGCCTGCATGCTTGCATTCAACTTATTTTTCAACAGTGCAAGGTGGCTCTGAAAAGAGCCTTTTTGTCCCCCCCCACCTTCTGACTGTGTAGCATTTTTCCTGTTCTTGTAAGACACGCCAGAAAAGCCAGCAGTGGAAGGGAGATTTGTCAAAGGGTACCAACCACAAGGATAAGAAATTGTACCTGGAGAGCAGAAGATATGAGGTGAACCTTACTTGGATAGGGGGCAGCGTTTGTCACAGTCCCGGACCGCAGCCTCAAAAGCACTTCGCAAATATTCTCCCCTACACAGTACTGCATCGCAGTATATGCACAATACAGTGGCCTTTGAAAGGTAGGGGTCTGTTGCACTGTGTATGTCCTCCAAGGCTGCTTGGGGAACGCGGTGGCCCACTGGAGTGTCCCTAGTGGTGGCAGCAGCACATGCGGAGGATGCTGTACAGGATAATAACTTACTGCCTGCTTGTAAGGGAACAACCCTCCAAATAGCTGCCTGGTGGTTCGCTTTCAGATGCGACTGAGTAGTATGTTGCGATCAGTGCCCTGCACCTGGTTAGCACGAGATTTTGGCACATCTCCAACGGTCCTAAATAGTTTCCACACCCAGGATTACTGCTGGCTGTAGGCAATGGGGATTCCTTCTACTTTATTCACGCTTCCTTTTCGATGTCCCTTCACATTATGACGCCTGTCCCCTTGCTTACGACTTTTATAAGGAGGTGTTGGTGGTGAGGGTGTGGGTGCTCCTGAGTCAGAGGGAGTAGCACAAGCTCTGGTGGCCATTACTTGGAGAAGTCGTTCACAGGCACACAATTGGTGAGAAAGCAATTTCTGCACAAACCATTGTACACCGGTCCTCTTCTCCAAAAAGCCAAACACAGCACTTGTGGGGTGTGCTGTTTTATAGGGGTGATGTGGAGCACATGCCACCCCAAAGTGGCAATAACATTTTCCCTACAATATATACACATAGAAGGAAGAGTGGAAGATCTCTTTAAGGGTGCACTATCACTGTAACACTCCATACAGTGGAGAAAAATGTCCTCTTTCTATGTGTACAGATCTGGGTCGTGTCCGCCCAATTAAGAGACCATGTGCACTGTTGATCTGTTACCATGGTGACGTCGCGATTGTTCTCCATTTGCAAACCTGTCTGCCGGACGTATATTGGACGTTATAGTTTGTGGCATGTGCATAGTTCAGTTACCAATACTCTTGCCATCCCCGGATTACTTAAACATATGGCATACATACATTGCACATTTCTACGTACGGTTGCTGTGAGCACGATACAGTAGGTGGAATGTCTATGTGAAAAACTACTCGCCGGACGTGGGTGCACATATGTTCACCAGGGACAGTGCTACCAGGCGTCACAAGTCGATATACGCATGTGCGCAGTTCTGCTACAGATAAACGGACGCTCCTGCAACTATTTAATGACTGTTGTGTCCATGCAAACATGTGGCCCGTAGTGGCGTCCTACGGATGCTTTCATTGTGATTGCGCATAGGGCACCCAGGTGCAGCGGTCGTCCGCCTCCTCCAATTTCCTCACTTGCAATGATCCCCACTAGTGCTGCGCCCTGAACACTTACAATGGCCTTTTTCAACGAAATAAAAAGTACATACACAATCAGCACAAACTAACATATCAATCTTTATTAGCACACAATCATAGCGATTATTAGTAAAGGGAAGGGGTACAAGAAACATCCATATATTCGGGATTTCCCCATTTCAACCTGCTGCTGGTTAGGGGAAGAAGGGATTGAGGTCTCATTGAAGCGTCTTTCATGACACTTACTTTGCGGGGAAGGCGGGCATGTGCAAGTTGGGCAGTGATATCTTATTTTCCCCATTATATGTTCTTCCACAGAATTTCGCAAGGCGCCAAATTGGAGGAGCAACTGATCGATTTTGCCGTCCAGGCGATCAACTTGTATATGCCCAGTGTTTACTTCAGTTTCGATAGCCGTATGTTCCTGGGGCAAAGGTGCCGCTTCTGGTGTACTGCTTTGCATTCCGGTATGTTCTGTTAAAAGACAACAAATGTTAATTCACATGAAGTATTACTTTGTCATTGTGTTCTTCCTACCTATGGGCTTACTATGGGCACTCATTTGGTCATGCGGGAAATTAACTCTTTCCCTTTTCACAGTGCGGCGGGTAACAATGGGCCTATCTTCATCACTCATTTCTGCATGCGGAAAATTCTTCTCCAGGCAATCTAGGGGGAAGGCATTGCTGTGCACAAACAGAAAACATCATGCTTTCCTACTATTCTACACTACTGGACCTGTGCAATTACAACAAATTCTTGTGTACTTACCACGTTGCTCTGACGTTCTGTTTTCGGTAGTTGCCGTTGCTCCTCTGCCTCTTCGTTCTTTCTTTGATTGTGCAGAAGGTGTGCAGTAACATTGATGAAGGCAAACTTCACTTTGTTGCGAGCGTACAGAATTGGTACAGCTACGTCATTTTCCCTTCTCATTCACGCTCTTGCTGCTCTTTGCATATGTTTTTTGACTTTTCTGCATGTTACAACTTTTAATGAACACCCCTCCCTTTCTGGACACGTTGGACTCCACCCAATCTCTGCAAACGAACGCAGTGTTGCCAAACTTTTTACCTATTAATATAGAGCCTCCGGCTCCAGTAAGTCGTACAGTACATCTTTACAAACTAAGCGTATCCTGTGAACAACTAATGCAATTCAGTCAAAGACACATTACATGGACGCTATGGTTCAGTTGTTCAACTCAAACCCTATCACCTTTCCTCAAAAAAGTATAATATACGAACGTTATGGTTTAAGTGCCCTACTAAAAAACTATGAAATTCACTAACAAAAAACATTGTTAAAGTGACCTTCTGGTTAAGTTTCGCTACTAAAAACATTTCCCCTATATTAAAAAAACTAGCCTAAAGCAACGTTATGGTTAAAATGCCCTATTAAAAAACTATGAAATTCACTAACAAAAAACGTTGTTAAAGGGATGTTATGGTTAAGTTGCACCACTAAAAAACCTATCAAATTCACTGGAAAAACGTTGCTACAGGGACGTTATGATTACAGGTAAAACCTAAAAACCCCAGAAATTTGCAAGTTATGGTTCTGTACGCAACCATGTCATGGGTGTTAGTCCTTGCAGTGCACAGTGGTAGCGTGAGTTATGGTTGCGTACCGTACCATAACTTACGAATTTCTGGGGTTTTTAGGTTTTACCTGCAACCATAACGTCCCTGTAGCAATGTTTTTCCAGTGAATAGGTTTTTTAGAGGTGCAACTTAACCATAACAACCCTTTAACAACGTTTTATGTTAGTGAATATATATATATGAAAGTTAATGACTTAATTGGAGTGGTAAAGGTGCCACTGGTGTAATAAAAATGTCTCATCCACCAAAGTCCTGTTTAAAAAAAAGCATTGGCAGAGCTCGAAAGTTTTGGCGTGTGTATAAGTGTTAGGCATTTGCTAGACCCAGGTACTTGCACCATTTTGCAGCTGCTACCACTACTGAAGTGCTTGGCAAATGCCTTTCCCATGCCTACACAAAAGTCAAAACTGCAGTCATTGCCAATGCTGGTTTCCTCTTACTGGCATCAGGGACCCCATCGCCCTCTGACAGAACAGAAACGGGGTGGGGACAGAGCTGGTGCCAAATGGATATCCGTGAGTATGGCAAAAAAAGGGTTTCTTCTGTCCAGGGAAGCAGGCTCCTCCCCTCGATATGAGCCCATGGGTTCCTAGTGATAATGTTGAAAAAAAAATGTCGACTTACAAAAATGTCGAAAACAATGTCGAAATCCTATACATATAATGAAGAGTCAATTTTTCAAAAAAAAATGTCATTTAGCACTATCAATAAATACATAAACAAGAAGAGTCCCCCAACCCCCTCACCCAACACCCCCCTGACACCCCCCCACCCCCCACCCTCCACCCCCCACCCTCCACCCCCCTCATACTCAAGACATTTTAATAATATATATATTTATTTATTTATTCAATAAATAAATAAAAAGAGTATCATTTACTAGGGGGGGGTCCCCTCCAACCTCCCTCACCAAACACCCCCCGCCACACCCCCACCACCCTCTCACCCCTCATATTCAACACATTTTAATTATTTATTTATTTCTAAAAATTCAAAAAAATGTAGAAAAAATTCGACATTATTGCTTTTCTACATAATTTTTTTTGACTTTTTTTTCGACATTTTGACTGTCGACATTATTGGATTCGACATTATCACTGACCACCAAGCCCATGCTATATATAAAAGGGGTGCCCACGTGGTTGTCTGTTTTCCATTGCAAGCACAAGTAGCGACGCGCGCACAATGTGTACGTCATGTGGCCACATGACGCTGGGAGGACAGAAAAAGCAGTGCCCTGGGAAGCCCACGCAGGGAGATGGAGAAAGCGTGGGCAAACGAGACGTACAGGAGCTCCCTGTGTGGCTGTGCATGAACATTAGAAACTAATAAGGAAGTAAAACAGCTCACAAAATCAATACTCTGTTTTATATTTTTTATCAAGAAGCACCACGAGGACGCAATGGAGGACGGGATCTGGGAACCTAGAGCAAGAATAACAATAAAACAGACAGAAGGAGGAAGGAAAACAAAGCAAAGCCGAGCAAAGAAGACTATCCTCAACATAAGGGTGGTACAGATGATAGCAGCAGCACCTAGCTTTCTACAGAGCCCAGGCAAGCCAACTATACTGTGGCAGCAATGGCTGCAAGGCGTTAAGGTATATATGGAAGCATCAGGCCTCCAAGAAACCAGTGAAAAAAGGAAGGCAGTAACAGCTGATGAATGAGCTAGGAAAAGAAGATCAACACATATTTCTAACAGTGCCAGTTGAAAAAAAAGGGGAAGGCTCGAACATAGGAAGCCTGTACAAAATGATTTGAAAGAAGAGGGAACGTGTTGAGGCATAGACTGCACTACTATGAAAGACATCTAGGAGTAAGTGAACCAATGGACGACTATCTCACGTTGCTGAGGGAACTCACAAAAGACTGCCACTTCGGAACTACCCTCAAGGTAATTTTGAGATACTCTCTAGTAGGATGCAGAAACATGAAAATGCAAGAAGAAAATGTTGCAAAGCAAGGATCCTATAATACACATTACGCCAGCAAAAGGAACAAAGACAGTACAGAAGGAGAAACCATGCAAATCAATTAAGTAAAATGTAGCAAAATGGAGAATGACAGAAACAAAAGGAAGCAACAAAGTGTGAAGCAGCCAAGAGAGAAAAGAGAACAAGCATAAAAGAGAAACTAACTACCAAAGAGAATACTTTAGGTGTGGACTACGCAGCTATGCGGCAAACGACAAGGAGTGACCAGCGAGTGGAAAAAAGTATGCCAAGTGTCACGCAGAAGCGCAACAGTGAAACAAGTGGAAAACGAAGACAACAACAGTAATGAGTCGGGAACAAATCAAGAGAACAGACCAATAAGAATACTGAGCATAAGGAACCTGCAAGGAAAACAAAAGAGAGAAACAACGTACTGCGAGGTGCTAATAGACAAAAAGCAGGTAACAATAATGACCCCCTCAGGGACAGACTTCACACTGAGATCAGAGGAACAGTACAAAAGAATGCAAGAGGGAGAAGAAAAAATCCTGAAGAAAACCAAAATCAAACCAGGTTCTTATGGAGGCAAGAGAATAATGCTAAAAGGGTACTTCAAAGCCAACATGTTATTCAAGAATCAGAGAATAATAGGATGAGTGTACGTCACTGATGTAGGAGATGCACTATTAGGATGGTAACACCAAGCAAATCTAACTGGATTCAATTCCCAAAGAACAAGCCATGGCAGTGAGCAAAGATCGAGAAGTAAACATATTTCGGGAATATACAGACTTACTCAAAAGCGCCATAGGAACAGTAAAGAAACCTCGACATATTTAAGAATAAAGTGTGAGAAGGAGCAATACCCGCAAACCCGGGTACATCCGGTACACCGGTGAAGGCAAGAGAAGAATTGAAAAAGCAAATCGAAAACCTACTAAAAGAAAAGGTGACAGAATGGCTAAGCCTGTTGGTGATCATAAGAAATGGATCTGATAAGGCAAGAATGTGCACTGATCTCAGAGCACTCAACCAAGAGGGGAGAAGTGATAACTTTCCACTACTGAAAATAATTTGTTACTCACCGTAGTGGCTAGAGTACTCATAGCCCATAGTCCCCTTTTCTCCATCCTTGTGGGCGTCCCCGTTACGAACCGTTCCCAACGGTGGTCTTTTCTTGCCATCTATTCACGCCGTCACTCCTAAAATGGCGTCGGGGAATCGAATGGACGGTCTAGAACCCATTCCATCCATTGAGGAAACTCCGCCCGGTGATTTGATCACGTTACTTAAACCGCCGGAATGGAAGACTCAGCGCGTTGCTACTGTTGTTAGTGGTCACGCTCCGTAAGTCTTCGCTTAGGAGAAATACTGGAATTTTGTTTCCGAATTGGTTCCAACCTTCCACCTCCTCCCCTTATTGAAACCTGCTTGTCTATCCTCTTTTCTTTTTCCCAGGCTGACCGCGACCAATCACTGTCACTTCATAGCGTTCAAGAGCTCGTTACCGGTGAAGTCGCCTTCAGACCTGCTCACAGTCCGTAGGTTACCTCCCCTCTCCCTTCGATTGACATTTCATCACACAGGAAGCCTCGTTCTATACTTACCTCTCATTGTTTCCCCCTCGTGTCTATTCATTAGGAATCTCCGGACTACATCTCCCATCATTCATCCCAGGAATCTCCATTCACATCCCCCTTCGTACTCAGACTGGGTAGGTGGAGCCAAATCCCTTACATATTCCTACAACCTGTCCTCTCTTAAAACATCACTGACCTTGTTTTCTTCCTCTCCCAAAGTTCCCGCCGGTCCGGAACCTCTCAACAAACCCACCTCCGAGAATCGGCATAGCAATCGGCGAACTATCGGAGAACCTCCGGGAGAAACCGCACGCTGCAGCATTTCCACCTCGAGGCTGCAGCAGAAGTCTTGTCAAATCCCATTAACTCAACGCTCTCAAGCGGCACAGGGTTTTTTCCCCTTTACAAAGGGTTTCCCTGCCGCATCCTTCATTTGCCGAGTTAGAGGCGAAGGGAGGGTGTAACAGGTGAACTCCTGATACCCTCATCTCACTATTGAAGACAAGGTAGGAAATCTCCAGTTGTTGTGTGGTGTTGGGGGGAAACTGAGTGAGCCATTACGTTCCCACAGTTACAACTAACTCTAAAGTTAACACCCCTAACATGGGGACAATACCAGAACCTTTGGCAGCGAAAATTGAGCTTCCCCTTTAAATTTAATATAGCGCGGAGGATGCGGCGCCGGGCATGGTAACCCCCCCTTTGCCCCTGCCACCTCAGTCCCCTTTTAACACATACAACGCTTAGATACCTGGCTACACTTAATATATAAGCCCCTGGCATACAAACGGGGGAAGGTGGGTGGGACATATGGAGGTAAGAGGACTAGGGACTATGAGTACTCTAGTCACTACGGGGAGTAACTTGAATCACTCATGTCCCAGCCCCTTTCCTCAATTCTTGTAGGTGATTCCAATGAACAAGACCATAGGGTGGAGCTATGACAACCTGCCTTATATCTAGGACGAAGCAAAAAGGTTCTTCAGAACACCTGACTGAACTCTGCACTGTGCCTGGAGCTGGTATCCCGGGACTAGTGCTTACAGAAAGCCGACTGGGTGGCCCAAGTAGCCGCCTTGCTGATGACATCCCAAGAGGCATGTCTCTGAAACGAGACGGCGTGGCCTTAGCTCTGACCGCATGGGCATGAATCCCCTCAGGAACTGGTTTGCCCATGGCATATACACCTCCGAAATGGCTTGGACCATCTATCTAAAGGGTGATAGAAGCTTTGGCAGCCTGGGTGCCGGGAGACGAGCCTCCGAAAGTAAAACAATGCCTCAGATTTCCTGAAGGATTTTGTCCGGGAGAGGTGGAACACGAGGACCCTCTTGAGGTCCAAGGAAGGCAGAGCCCTTTCAGTTTCCAACTGCAGGTTTGAGGAAGTGTCCCCAGATATACCAGAGGTCGTCTGGGGGTCCGCCTGAGTCAAGGGCCCAACTCCCAAGAATAAACTGAGGACTCAGTCATCCTGGCCTCCAGGTAAGCGTGCATGATTCTGGTGCCCCTGCCCCTCCATACTACCATCAAGGGGCTGCTTGCCTCCAGCGCATCCCTGCAGCCTCCTAAAGCCCTGCTGCAGCTTCCCCCCGTTTGTTCCACCTCCTGCGTCCTCCCCCTAGTCCTTATTGGCCAAATCCACTTGTGTGTCAGCGAGGGCCTAACCCTGGGCACACACACTTCCTGGGCCATTTCCATCCTGGCCTCCAGGTAAGTGTGCATGATTCTGGTGCCCCTGCCCCTCCATACCACCATCATGGGGCTGCTTGCCCCAGCATGTCCCCTCGCAGCAGCAACCATCAAGGTAGGTGTGGTCTAGGTGGGGAGTAGAGAAATCACTCTACTCCCGAAGCCCTGCAACTCTACCTGCCCTTAGACCATAGCAGACCAGGATATTAACGCTAACCTGCTTAACAACTAGATAACATTGTGAACACTAGCCTGCGTCGCATCGAGATAGCATTGTGAATGTTAGCAAGTAGCACATTTAGATAGAATTGTGAACATTAGACTGCGCCGCATATAGACAGGATTGTGAATGTTAGCAAGTGCCACACTTAGTATTGTGAATGTTAGCAAGTGCCTGTTGGGGAGAATTCTCCTTCTAGGGCTAATTTCCCTCACCTAGTGAGTCCCCCAGCAGCTTTGCTGGATTTCTGGAGTTTATTTTTTCCACCTGGTAAGAGTGTACATCCTTTTTCCACTCTTACGTGTGTTTTGGCCTATGTGTTTTTACGCATTGTGTGATCTTGGGCACTGGAGCACACCACTCCAAATGCCCCTGTTCTTGTATGGGTTACACAGCACCCTCAGTGCAGTAATCCAGGGTTGTCTTTTAGACTGCCCTCTGACTCCATTTCGCTGGGGCGGACTACTGTCCCCCAGAGAAAGGTAAAGTTGCCATTTACTTTACATAGTCACTTTTACCACAGACCCAGTACACCCCATCTTACATGGAGTACTGGAAAGGGCTAATCTGTACCCCTTTTCTGTCTGTACCTCACTGAGCATTATTTCGCTCTTTTAACATTTAGACTTGGCTGGTGGCAGTGGTATCTACCCTAACTTTTCTACCGCGATTATATTAGATAAACGTGGTAATACTTTTGGCTATTTTAACAGCCTTAAGCATAAACCCGCTTGACCAAATCGTCTTTCTTTTGGCTCCGGTTGGGTTTATTCGCCATTTCTTTTTGTTAAAGTTCTTCTTGTGTTTTACTATGCGCTGCAAACTAGTTTTGCCTTCTTTGTTCACCGTCTTTTGGCAGGCTTCTGCAGAGAAGCCCTCCTCTTGACGCCTGGGTGTCTAGATAGACTGAATGTGGGGAAGGGGTGTAGTCACCCCCTGCACAGGGTATCCTAGGAAACCCAAGTCGCACTTTGCCATGATTGGCTGAGGAGGTTGTCCCGGCTGAACAACCCCCCTGCTGCGTGATTAACAGCCAGGCTATGTGAAGGGGGTTTTGCGCAAAAAAGGCAGGTCTCTTGGGCTAGAAGTCAGAGTCGCCTCTGGAACTACAAGGAACCGAAGAGAAGCAGAGAGAAACTCGACTGCTGCAACTACCCCGTCCCGGTGAAGCCCTGCTGCAGTCCTGAGCTATCTACCCTTCGACGACTAAGAGAAGATCCAGTCCGGGGTCTTCTTCCCTTGAGCCTGGTGGGGATAACATGCTCATCATCTTCAGACAGAGGTCTCCGTCGTGGTCGAAATCGCTGCACACTGCTGTAATGGTCCGGATAGCCGCCTGCTGAGCCTCTCCTGTTTTTAAGGAGTGCACCTTTTATTCGTTGTCGCTGCTGCCGACTTCATCCCTGTGTGGTGCAGACTCCTTCAGACGTCGTCCTTCACAACGAAGCTCCAGGCATCGTGGGTCTGCGGGAAACCACCAGGAACAACTGCCAGGGCACCAGCTGCACCATTGGAATAAGGTACTGTGTTCTGCTCGAGGAAACTGGGTGAATCCCTTTTCTTCATCCTCAAGGCTCATCCTTGTCTTCCCTCCTTCTTATAACTTTTGCTTCGGAACATTGACAATATCAAAGTACTTTTGGGCTACGCTGAATCGTGAACTGTCCAACGGTGTGATCTTCGGCAACAGGTCTCCGGTGTCACTTAACCCTGTCTCCGGCCCTTTGACTTTTGAACTCGTGTTTCTGAGTGTTCCTCGATGCTGTCTGCCTAACCTAAATATTGCCTGTGATTTTTGCCTCCAACTCCCTCTGGGTATCTCAGGTGCTAAGTGTGTTTTTGCCCCGGTAGCATTTCATGTCACGGATACACTTTTATTTAGTAGACCGAACTGTCAAAAAGTGATCGCAACCGTATCCGCGGTATCGTGTTTTGTTCATAAAAACCGGTTTATTCAAACACAGGGTACTTACCTTGAGACATACTGTACAAAGTGAATTGGTTAGTTGTATTATATTTAACGTGTGGTTTTGTTTAAAGGTTAATAGAAGTGTTGTGTTTATAACTGATGGTTTAAAAATAAATGTACTTATATTTTTTACCTGAAACCTTGAGTCAGTGTTTGCTTGAGTCACAGTAATTGTGGTCCCTTTGTGCAATCTCTGTTACTGCTCATATACTCTTGAGATAAGCATGGCTGCTCTGCTACTGCTACCACTATAACTTAGTAGTACAGGCTTGTACCAAAGGTAAAACTTGTATTACCACCTGTGGTCTTAATCGTGTGTAGTGGTCCCTAATGGCACTGCAGAGGATTCTGCCTAACAGTGCCACTTAGATAGAATTGTGAACATTAGCCTGCGTCACATCTTGACAGGATTCTGAATGTCAGACAGTGCCACATTTAGATAGAATAGCAAATATTAGCCATTTCCACATCTAGACTGCATTGGGAATATTACCAATACCACATTTAGATGGAATTGTGAATTCTAGCTTGCTTCGCATGTAGATAGGTTTTTGAAGGTGGGCCAGTGCTACAATTGGATACAATTGTGAACATTGGCATGGTTCATATATAGACAGGATTGTGAATATTAGCCAGTGCCGGATCTAGATCGAAATGCAGAGATTTTCACACGCCACATCTAGAAAGAACGTGGAAATTTAGCACATATAACTTCTAGATAACGATGCCAATAACCAACCCACTAACAATTTCACCCCTCTGCATACACCTCTCAAACTCTAACCAAACAACCACAACCCTAAAGCACAACAAACCGCACAAACTTCACTACACTGCAACAACAAAACAAACCACAAGTAGCTTTGCAAAACAGCACACAACGGCTACAGACCAGAAAGCACCCCCAAGCTCAGGGAACAGTGTTAACCGAACTAAAGCTGCCAACATCACATCACTGCTTTCTTGCACTCATCCCGCTCGTTCCCACTAACTCACCCCCCACACCTTTCCTTTTCAGATCCGCCAGAGCGTCAGGGGACCACTCCGGTGGTGATAGTGCGTGGTACAAATATCCTTTAACATTAAGTTAGAACTGTGGTTTATTGCAAAAACCAACAGGGATCATACAAGACAATCAAGATTCTCCAGTACTTCTCAGTATTCCATGGTGTGCATTGCATTTTTGTGAGGAAATTGCGTCATCCCTGGGCCCTTCCGCAAAAACCTATCACCACACATGATTGGGTATCAAGAGTGATAATACCTATGAAGTGGAGGCAAGTGGTGTTGGCTGGTGTTGATTCTTGCACTCAACACCTTTAATCAGATTACCCAGTATCCTGTGCTGCGTTGTGCATATTGGAGAAGCAGGACATAAAGCGCCCCCCTCCACAAAGCTGAGCGAAGTGGAGGCAAGTGGTGTTGGCTGGTGTTGATTCTTGGACTCTACACCTTTAATCAGATTACCCAGTATCCTGTGCTGCGTTGTGCATCTTGGAGAAGCAGGACATAAAGCCCTCCCTTTCCGCGAAGCGGAGGCAAATGCTGTTGCCTGGTGTCGATTCTTGCCCTCTACACCTTTAATGAGATTACCCAGTATCCTCTGCTGTATTGTGCATCTTGAAGAAGCAGGACATAAAGCTCTCTCCCTCTGCGAAGTGCAGGAAAATGCCGTTGGGTGGTGTTGATTCTTGCACTCTACACCTTTAATCAGATTACCCAGTATCCTGTGCTGCGTTATGCATCTTGGAGAAGCAGGACATAAAGCCCTCCCCCTCCGCGAAGTGGAGGCAAATGGCGTTGGCTGGTGTTGATTCTTGCACTCTACACCTTTAATCAGATTACCCAGTATCCTGTGCTGCATTGTGCACCTTGGGGTAGCGGGACATAAAGCCCCCCCCGGCAAAGCAGAGCGAAGTGGAAGCAAGTGGTGTTGGCTGGTGTTCGCAGGTGGCGGCCGAGTGCACAGGAGGGACCGCAGTGCCTGTATCGCATCTCAGGAGTCGTTTGCAGAGCAGACGGAGAACACAAAAAGCCTGCTGGGAACGTGAACGAGACAACAGGTAAGGCGGCAAGGCCCCCTATCCCCCCTCGAATGAAATCTAAATGCGAGGAGCCTAGTTATAACTAACTGTAAGGAAAACATTACAAGCGAATGTCGGCACTCGAGTGAATGATCGGGAGAGAGAACTAAAGAGGGGGAGCAGCCGCCATGTGAATCAAGGGAAAGGGAAAGGGGGTCTAGGCTAAATACCTTGGTAGGAGGGGGCAAGTGAGCACAATTTCCCATATGAGGAGCGTGCAATAATCTCTAACACTAGAAAATAAGAGAACGCAGGAAATGGGGAAGTTGAACATAGGAGACCCAGGAGACGCCGAAGAGGCAAAAGACCCACTCCTCCCGACAGAGTTGAGAAACCCAGGGGAATTGGCCCCCGAAGTAACCTTGCCCCAAGCAAATGGAGGAAATGTGAGCCTAGAAGAGCAGAGGCTGAATGGATTAATGGTCACAAAGAAGAACCCAAAGAAGCTTAATTACAATCTGACCATAGAGAGCACACCAGAAGTGGGAAAAGCGAGATCCGACATGCCACTGACAGATCTAAGGGGTCTGTCCAAGAGATGGAACTAGCAGAACATCCCCCAACTACAGAGCTAAGGAACTCTGACTTGGTGGCACGGCTTGCAAGAGATCCATCAGATCTGAAATAAAAAATCTTCTTACAAAAAAGAAAAAGTCAGTTGTCAAAATGATTGATTAGCTGCTCAGGACTACGAAATGTCATCCTCTGACAAGAGTATGGGAAATACAGAGCTTTCGGCTCTTGTACATACTCCAGTAAGGTTGAGGGCCATGGGAAATCATGTCTTGGATCAAGCCGGACTTCCTAATGAAAGCAGTAATCCAGGCACACTGTGGCTAACAAACCCTGAAAGACCCCAAAGAATGGGGACCGAGGAGGAACCGAAGAGCTTGATGGAGGAGTCAAGGTCCAAGACAAACAGAAAGCTCACACCGCTACGATCTGAAGAAGATATACCTGTGTGGGAAAATAGCTCATCTAGTAGTAGAAGCTCTACACCCTCCATAAGGAATATACAGGAGGACCCCTGCCATGAGTGCAGTAGGCAGTGCAGGGAACCAAGCCAAAAGATGGAAGACCTCACCCATATTCAACATACAGTGATGGCAGCTTTGACTATATCTTTTGCCCCCTTCACCAAATGATATGAATCCATTAACTATTCAATACAAAATCAGACACTCTAATAGCAATGGTACATGCAAAAATGACAGGAATGGAAATCTTTGCAAAATAAAGAAGTGGATGCCTCAATTAAATGGCAAAATCAACTATGTTATATGGCAAGAAGAGAATCAATAGACAAAATCATATTAATGGATGCCATAGTGGAAAATTGTAAATAGATGGAGAGCCAATGGAAAAGGGAGCAGGAAAGAAGAAAGGAGGACCTGGTAATGGAGGGCCCAGATGGGAGAAATGTGAAGAAAGACTTACATAATAGGACCTTGGGGACAAAGCTCTGTAGAGAAGGCCTTAACCAAAGACTGTCTGGAGATCCAGCAAGGGCTATTTCCTGACGAGAGAGAAGTGTATCAAAAGTGCCCAATACAGAAACTGAAATGGGGTCTGACCAAAGCCCGACTCAGAAAGGTGAGGAGGTGCCTGAAAGTCAAAGAGGACCATAGGGAGTGGCGAAAGAAGTAAATACCTTCTCGATATTCCATCAAACACAAGCCTGTGAGGCCTAGGAGGGAAAATCCTAAAGCAGGCTCAAATGGACCAAAATGGGAAAAAAATCCCAAAATATTAAAACAGGAAGAAAAAGAAAATCAAATGGATCTAGGGCCTTTTTGAGGAACATCAGAACACCCCCAACTCTGGACATAACACAAGACCCGAAACACCCTAGAAGAGAGCTGGTGATGCCACAGGGAAAATTCTCTCCAAAGCCCATGGTCGCGGCAAACAGCTTGCTGAGCCCTGTAGTTGTATTTGAAGAGATTGGTTCTGCATCTGAGACCTGCCTAAGTGACCTAATAGAAACTATGGAAAGGGAAGAAGAGGATGAGGAGTGGAACAACTTAAGCTGTTCAGAGTGGGCTGAAATCGAAAGACAAGTGAAGCGAATAGTAGCAGACTCACTCTTGGGGCAGACTACGGCACACAATGAGAAGGCAAATTCAAGTCTGCCAGTAACAAATTATCCTCCCTTCAAAACATTGGAAGAAAAAAAGATTGGCATTAGAAGTATTGCAGAAGGAAGAGCCTCATCAAACGGATGGGGGAAAAATGAAAGTGAAGAATATCTTGGTGGGCAACCAAAATATGAATAGAGGGACATCAAAAAGAAAGATAACTACCCCAAATCTGAAAACAGAGATAAAGTACGCCTGGAGAGAATCATGTCGGGATCAAATGCCCCTATCCTAAATTGTGGGAATGTGATGAAGCTACTACAACACATCCTAAGAATGAGATATATATCAACAGATGACATACGAGTAGTAGAGTTTGTGAACAAGAACAGAATGGACTGGGTCATACTCCACCTTAAATCCCATCTAATTAAAGAAACGTTATTGGAGTCCAGTGACAAACTCTTGCCTTTGGGCTGTGAACTAAGCCACCATATGCAAAACGATGAACTAGTACCCTTAAGACGCAAGCTAAATGAGTATGAGAAGTGTGACGAGCAAAAGAAAACTGACAGTTCAAGCAGGATGAAGGCAGTAGCCGGAAGTGAAAGTGAGGCATACCTCACAGATAAGACATCAAAGATAAAATGGCTGAGTGTGGAGCATAAAACACACAACAGCCACTAAAATTAACCATTGACAAATCATCCGGAAAAAAGAAAATCGTTAAATCTACCAAATGTCAGCAACAAGGAATGGTGGAACCAAAAAATTGGGATTGGTTAGCTAGGGTGTTAGGAAAGAGAATGATATAGGCCTCCGCATTGGCTTATGGAAACACAAGGGGCTTTAGATCCTTGTTTTCAGAAAATTCCGGAAACCTGGCACAATTTGACATTCTCTGCTTCCAAGAGACCTGGATGAGAACAAATCCATCATATGAAGGCTTTCAGACGCATATGAATCCAGCTGGAAAGGGAAGGATGGGAAGACCCTACTCAGGCCTCCTGACTATGATTAAGGTGGACAGAGAGCTGAAGGAAGAGAACATACTGAACCCTAATCCATTTGTTCAGATAGTAAAAATGAGCAGATGGACGGAGGAAGCTGATAAATACATCCTGGAGTTTAAATATGTGTTAGGATAAGACTTTTATAAAATCAATAATGAGCCAGGTTGATGAGTGTTAAGACTGATTTCTGAACTCTGACCTGGTGGGCAGAGGTTCAGAAGGCCAGCTTAGTTTCTTGGAACAGGGTAACCTTCTGGAAAAGCCAGACCAATCAAGGTAGCATTGGCGGCAGTCAAGACTAGGTCTCAGGAGGGGTGAGGGTGACTGAAAGACCTCAATGAGCACACAGAGTAAAGGACACTTACAAACCACTCCCAGTCAGGAGTATATGTAAAACTTAGATGTACATTTATTTCAAGGCCTTTGAATGTTAACCACACAATAATAATCACAGTAATACTTTTAGATCAATACAATCTAAATACATATATACAAGACCAAGTGGCCTAAAGCGTTAATGCACTGAATGGATCCACAACCTAAAAGGGGAAGGAAGCAGGTAGTGCAGAGTCTTTATGCAATTCTGCATCAAATACAATCCTAACTGAAAGGCAGTCCAGTCCCTAAAATGAGGGGAGCCTATTGCTCAAATGTACTTGCAATGCGGGCGCACATGGTAGTGCAGATGTGCGAAAACGGGGTCTCTTCAGGGGGCTGTAGCAGCTCAGGAAGGCAGGTGAGGTGATGAAGAATAAGTTCCCACTATTCGGGAAGGGTCTCTCCAACAGGGCAGAGCAGGTTCCAAGAATTGGGAATAGTTCGCTAGTTCGCACTAGCAAGGGAAAGTAGAGGGCCCCTCAGGGGCCACTCATGCGTTAAAAGGGTTGGATGCACTAGGGGCCACCGGTAAGGGCTGTTTTTACGTACCGCCCCTAGGCGCACTACGGACCAAACTTCGGCAGTCGAGTCCACTTCGGTGGCAGGTTCAAATGCGATAATTTCTGCGGCTCTGCGGCTTTCAGCGGTGACGATACAGTGATGATTCCCAAATGGCACAGTGGCGATTTCTCCGCTCCTGGTGGATGGATCAGGCCAGTTTCACTGCAGCAGGCTTCAGGGCCAAGAGGGGCACAAATGCAGCACACCTACAAAGTCGTCACCACGGCTGGGCGACACGGTAACCGCATATACTCTGGTTCGGGCGCACTCACTTTACTCCAGACCTTGGAATGCCAAGTGTACGAAATTCGGTGTGAGAGTGCCGTGAACATAAAGCTAGCGATGCACCAAGTTTCGAGGGCCCCCTTGAAACAGTGGCGATATCAGGGCAAATAGTCTGCGTAAACTGGTCAGCCCACTGGTTGGCCCAGGAACACTTCCGAGAAGGCTTACTTGCAGGGTTTGATGAAGGTGTCGAGAATAGTTGGTCTCACTATTCCAATGGGTCGAGGCGTCTTTGCAGACCTTCTAGGACGACCAGATGCAGAGGGGTCCCACAAGACGACTGTGGGTTCAGGGTGCCAAACCTTCTAGCGGGTCAACAGCGGTTCCTCGACTCGGCTTCTTAGATTCAGGATACTTGGATCCTATCCTTCATTCAGTGAGAACTCCAGAGATCGACATGGTATGGCTGTTTGGGGGCCTCTCTTATCCGAAGTCTCTTTTGCGCCAAAACGAAGGTGACCCAATGGGAGGTCTGCTCACATACAGGCACACCATACGTGGACCAATCACGGTGGTCCATGCATTCACCACACTCTCGGATCGCTGGCACCCAGGATGTGTATTGGACTCAGACAGTCCAGCCCACATCCTGGAAGCACACACACAAGGCATGCAGAAGCCCGCAAAAGCTTGGCGTTTCGTGGGAGAATGCATGCCCAAATAAGGACTGACCCAGGTTGACTCGACTTGGTGAAGGGGCAAGATGGCCAAAGGACAGGACAAAGAACCTTGTGGCATGGCCATTTTGGAGCCAGGCCACCTATTTTGTGCCAAACACGGTTAACATGGCAAGAAATAGTTAAAAATATATGAAAAGATAAGCTGCCACCAGCCCCGTACATAGCACCTCTGCACTTCTAAAAAATCCTTTGAGAGTATCTAAGGCCTTTGGAAATGACTAGAGACCCCAAATGCACTGTACTGTAAGGTACATTGTGCATTTGTAACATGTTGCTAAAATGTTCCAACACTGACAAGGACTAAGGGAAACAAAGTCTCCCAGTACTGACTGTCTTTAAGGGCATGTCATTTTCCCCATAACAAAGTGAGCGAAAAGCCCAGGGGAGTGCAGCATAAGGCTGGGCTCCACTGGTAAAGTCAGCCTATGGTGTTCAAATCAAAGCAGAAAGTTGGGGGTTCACAACTGGAGGGAAAATTACAAATAAAATGGAGATCTTTCCTAACACCCCTCCCAGACCAAGGACAGGGGGAATTAATCCACCCCTGGATGAGTCTCATGTTCAGGTCGGGTAAACATTCTGGACAACCCATCAGCATTGCTATGTTGGACACCAGGTCTATGCTCAATAGTGTAGTCAAAAACATGCAGATTTATGGACCACCCGAGCAACTTTGGATTCTCTCCCTTCATGTTCATTAGCCACTTTAAGGGCTTATGGTCAGTTTGCACGGTGAAGTGGGTCCCATAGATGTAGGGCCTCAGCTTCCTTAGTGCCCAGACAACAGAGAAGAACAAGTTATTTACCAACTGGTAACGTTCTTTCGACTGGATGTTCCTCCAACGCATTCCACATCTTTGACATGTAATGTCCACAGCTGTGCACTTCGGAAACTTTTTCGGCAGATGGCGTCCTGCGTCAATGGGGTCAGGTCCATGTCCCTCGAGGGCCTCCGTCGAGGATGACGTCACAAGATGTTATAAATAGGACGCACGGCGCCCGTAGCCTCAGTTTAAGTTTTTCCCCGCAGAATGTGTGACACCACTCTGATGCCTGCTGGACTGCACTTAGCCTTGTGGAAATGGAAGCTGCAATCGCATAGGAAATTCTCCTGAAGGGCAGGCTGGGAGGGCGATGTGGAATGCGCTGGAGGAACATCCAGTCGAAAGAACGTAACCAGTTGGAAAGTAACTTGTTCTTCGAATGGATTGTGTCCTCCAACACATTCCACATCTTTCACAGACTCCCAAAGCAGTATCAGTAAATGGAGGAGGGAAAAGAATTTAGAATACCCAATTAGATTGCGGAATAAAGAACCGCCTTCCCAAAGGCCATATCCTGACCATGGATGGTATCCAGGGAATAATGTTTTACAAATGTATGGATTGAAGCTCAAGTAGCAGCATCACAAATATTCCTAATAGGAACACCCCGCTGGAGGGCGGAAGTAGCCACGCCCCTAGTTGAATGAGCTCTCAACCCTTCAGGAGTGCCTTTACTCGCCAACCGGTAACACTCCGTAATGGTAACGATAATCCACCTGAACAAGGTCTGTTTGGTAACAGCCTGGCCGAATCGGTGTCCAGCATATCCTACAAAGAGTTGATCGTCCACTCTGATCCTGGACATCCTAGAAATATAAAAGCTAAGAGCTCTCCTAGGATCTAACCGAGGGAGACGCTCCTCTTCCTTACCAGGTTGAGGAGGAGGGTAGAAAGATGGAAGAACCACCTTTTGACTCAAATGATATTCAGAGACTATCTTAGGTAGAAAAGAAGGACATACTCGCAGTACAACCCTGTCCTTGTAAAACACAGTAAAGGGTGGCTTAGCTGAAAGTTCCTGCAATTCACTCACTCTGCGAGCGGAAGTACCTGCAACCAAGAACACAGTCTTGAAGGACAGTAATCTCAAAGGACAAGAGTGCAAAGGTTCAAACAGAGCACCCATGAGAAATCTCAAAACCAAATTCAAATCCCAAACCGGCACCTGGAAAGGAGACGGCGGGAATACATTAGTCAGTGCTTTAAGAAACTGAGAAATCAAAGGAATCTTAAAGTAAGAACATTCTTCAGACGAGCACTTAAAGATAGACAGCGCCACCAGGTAACCTTTAATGATACCCACTTGAAAGCCCCTGTGGGCCAAAGAAAGCAAGAAAGACAAAACCATAGGAATGGAGCACTGAAAAGGATCAACATTGTGATCCCTGCACCAGTCGCAGAACTTATGCCAACGGCAACGGTACAGGGATTTTGTTGCAGGCCGCCTGGCCGAAAGCATCACCTCCATCACGTCATCCGGGAGGTCCCAATCCGTATATCTCAACCTTTCAGATACCAACCGTGAAGGTTGAGAGTCTTGACCTCTGGATGGAGAACCTGGGCCCCCACCCCCTTCGCTTGAGAGTAGATCCTCTCGGTGGGGAAGACGCGTGGAGGGCAGATGGACATTTCCAGAAGGTCCGGGTACCACACTCTCCTGGCCCAATCCGGAGCAATGAACATCATGTGGGAACTGAACCTCTATAACCTCTGCAACACTTGAGGAATGACGGGGACTGGAGGAAACACGTACAGTAGTGGGAATGACCAATCCACCACAAACGCATCTCCTAATGCACCTCAGAGGAAATTCCCTTGAGCAGAATCTCTCGCACTTCCGGTTGACACTGGGCGAAGATCTCCAGAAGGACTTCCTGAGCCAACTCCCACTCGTGAGAGACTGTGCTCTGCCTGCTCAGAGTGTCCGCCGCTGCATTTTCGTTGCCAGCCAGATGAACTGCCGAGATCGAAATTTCATGCTGGATGGCCTAGAACCAGAGCTGCATTGCCTCTCTGCACAACGGGAGTGACCCTACCCCCCTTTTTTGTTGAGGTAATGTATGGCCACTGTGTTATCCGTCATGACCAGGACACTCTTCCCCCGTACCGAGGGCAGAAAAGCCTTCAGGGCTAGCCTGATGGCTCTCAGCTTTAACAGACTGATGTGGAGTCTGGACTCCGACAGAGACCAACGACCGCTGGCGGTCAAGTTGTTGGCATGAGCACCCCATCCTGAGAGGGAAGCGTCCATCACTACAGTCACCTCCGGCCACGGTTGCCAAAACAGTTCCCCCTTCATCAGGTTCCCTTTGTTCACCCACCACAAAAGGTCCTGGGAGACCGAGCGTGGGATCTGAACAGGATCCGTCATCTTGCCGGAGAACTGCTACCACTGCATCTTGAGGACCCATTGCAGGGATATCATCTGCAGCCTCGGCTCTGGCACCAGAAAAATGCAGGAAGCCATGAGGCAGAGCTGCCTTAAGAATTTCAGAGCTGGGAGACTCTGGGCATGTTGAAACTTGTCCACCAGCTGCACAATGTGTTGAGTCCTTACCCTGGGAGATTAACACTTCTGCAAGGATGTATCCAACACAGCCCGATGTTAAATGTTAAAGGTATTTGTACAGCGCACCGTCACCAACGGAATTGGTCCCCAGGTGCTCATGCGGATCTGTAAATGATAAAGGTGGGATGGGTTAGTAAGGTGAAGAAGGGAGTAGGATAGTGAGAGGAGTGGTGTTCTGTTGGCAGCTTCAACTCAGTATACACCGGATGCTGAGCTTTGGTGCGGGTATCGGATCTGAGTCAGTCCGCGTGTTGCTGTTGTTCCGGCTTATGTGTTGTTGCAGTGTTGTGAAGTGCATGCGGCTTGTTGTGCGAGAGATGGTTGTGTGAGTTTATTGAGTGAGATAAGTATGCAGAGTTTGAGCTTATATTAGTTAGTGGGTTACCTGACCTTTACCATGCTAACATTCACAGTTCTGTCTGAGTGTGGCACTTGTTGGCCTTCCCATCTAGATGCGGCGTAGTCCAGGGTTTAGGACTCCCTCCAGGTGCGGTCATGCCAACATTCACACTTTTATCTATATGCAGCGCAGGCTAGAGTTTAGAGATTCGTCCAGGTGTGGGCATGCTAACATTCACAACTCCATCCGAACGCCATGCAGGCTGGTGTTAACAACTCTAAGTGTGGCACACGCTAACATTCACGGTTTTCTAGGCGCGTGCATGTTATCCCTTCAGTCAATCCTATCCAGTTGTGACGCAGGCCAACGTCTATCTAGGTGCGTCTGCCAGTCTGGATATGTTTGTCTGTTACGTATGAGTGGGAGAGTCATTTGAGGGCTTTCGGCTGGGTCTAGGTATGTGGTCAGTCTCTGTAGCCTTCCTTTGTGGCTATTTTCCATGAGGTCTTATGCTATGTCGAGTGGTTGGTTCTTTGGTTTGAGTCTTTGTCCAATTTGAGAGTGGCCAAGTTTGGAGTTGTTTTCATCATTATTTTAATGTCTGGGCATTCTAGTGCGTCTCCGTTGTGGTTACGCTTTGAAGAGCCATGATTTGAGGAGTTTCCTGAATACTAGGTGGTGTTAAGTGACCTCAATTCAGCACTCCAACTAAGTCAATGCTGAGTCTGGGATGCCCAAGGGAAGCCCTTAATTATATATTTTTATGACAAGTTCATAGATCTGAATGATACACCCTTGTATAACGCCCCTCTCTTTGAATCCCCCTGACCTCACTGAGCCAAGAAGTAGATTTGTTTTGCAAATTAAAAGATGTATTGAAAAATTAAACAAGATATATATCACACTTTTATAAATAAATTAATATTTAATAGCACACTTATGAATATGACAGTGATCAACAATGGATAATATTACACTAGCACACTTTTTTAATTATTTAGGAGTTGGTATAGAGAGGATAAGGTAGCTGAGAATGCTTTTATGGTTTCAAGGAAATGCAATGATGGAAAAGAATGCAGCACAGAAATAACTAAGATGGTTTCCACAAGAGATAATATGATCACTTTTTCTTTTGACAATTCACTCCCCCCCTATGCAATATAAGAAGATGGAAGGGGAGCACACAATTTTCAGGAATACAATCAAATGCAATACGAATTCAGTTCCCTCCTAGCAAGCTTAGAGCAACAGGGATGATTTTAAAACACAGGCAAAAATACTTTAAATGTGATTTGCAAAGAAGTGAAAATACGCTAAAAATGATCTTAATTCCCTATAGGAGATTCATGGTAGGTGATAGCTACTTAAGATTGGTTCAGGTCAACACTATCAGTGATTCATGAGGGATTATCAGGTTGAAAATGGATTTCAGCAGTTGCAAGCAAAAGACAGATGTTTTTGACAGGTGAAGAAGTTTGATTCAAATTGCAATTCGCGGCACTTTTTCCGAGTGCGTCGAGCGCGATTACGGAAAAACTATAAAGAGTAGAAAGTCTCGTTCCTAGCACGTATGGTTCAAAAGATATGGACGATTTTGTGGAGGTAGATTTCAGAAATGAAATAATGATTCAGAATGGCAATTGACACTTTCACAGGTTTGAAATCACAGAATGGACACACGATTTCTATGCAGTTCTAAATAGGTTGAAATGGTTTGAATTAGATTATTTTAAACTAAGAGATTGGTTTGCACAGTTCTGGCTGGATACTCACTCCTAATTTTGGAAGGAATGGGCCTCGTCACAGATCTGGTCAACAGGTTTAGCTGCGGTTCTCTCTGCTCTGCTGGTCTGGATCTCTGGTTCTGGCAAAAGTTCTGGCACTGCACAGCGGTCTGGTCTCTGGTTTTGGCAAAAGTTCTTGGCACTGCATAGCGGTCTGGTCTGGTCTCTGGTTTTGGCAAACGTTCTTGGCACAGGGTTCTAGCCAGAATCACACAGCTCGCCCGGCTGTTGAATGGTTTGGTTAGGTTGCTGGATTCTGAGGCCTCTGGAAAGGATTCAGCTTGTGGACTAGGCCTTTCTGCTACAAAGTTCTGGAATCTGGAGTCTGGTTTTCTAAGTTCTGGTCTCTGAATATTGTCTGGATTTGAAGTCGTCCGGCAAAGTGCTTCGCAAAAAAGTGGAAAGAGCAGTCCCTACCTGGGTTTCAGTGGGTCTTTTTATGTCTTTTGAAAGTGGGTGGGAAGGTTGACTTTCTATGCCCAACCCTCTGAGGATCCTGATAGGCTATAGGATTCTCTGTCGCCTGACTGGGGAACAGAGTTGTGAGTCATCCAGTGCTACCAATTTACAATCTATTGAAGAAACGCCCCTTTGCTTTTACTTAGAAAATGAATTTTTCATAACTAACAGGTTTCCCAGATACACACGTCGTTGAAATTACATGTACACATCACAGATTGCTTAAGGTACAGTTTGGTTCAAGGTCCATGTTTCTACGAGCTTGGGTTTAGAAACGACAACATTTTTCGCTTTTTAGTGACTTTTGCCATATTGGTTTTTCCTAAAAAATGTACACAGACCTGCACCCTCTCCCTGAGCATATTAATATAAATTATCATGTCTCTAGCATAAACCCAGTGTCTGCAAGATTAATAAATTGCAGGGTTCGGTCTCAGAACATCGTACGGAGTTGAGTTTAGTCTCAAATTGTAGGTACATTTTTCATATTAAGAATCTCCAAATTGTACATTTTTATAAGCTTCATACAATATTTTATAAGCAATTAAATAAAACACACATTTTCCCTTAATGGAATTCACATCTGAGTCTGGGTCCTCCCCCAGGAGCTTGGCTTGACTCAGATCAAATGTCTTCCTTCCCCCAGAGCAACTGTTGACAATTGCACCTCAAATCAGCGTATCCTATTCAGCTGAAGAGTCTATTGTGTTGACTGAGGTCAGCAGAGCAGGGTGCCACTCTGCATATGGTTAACAGAAACCTGTGATCCCCTTGTGCTGTTGCTGGTAAGGGCAGGTGTGAATGCTTCCCGTGGACAGAGGCCTCTTGAACTTTTAATTAGCTCAGACTGCCTTCTGATGTGGGGCCTGGGAACAGTAGGTGTTGAGAATTCTCATTAACCACCAAGGCTTTGAAGTTTCCAGCTAACTCAGGTTCCGTGTCAGCTCCTGAAAGACAGGCCTCCTGTCAGAGTTTAGACCGCTAGCGCCGGTTAGTGTCGAGCGCTGGTACTGCACCCCTTTTTGGGAGCTGTCTTGGATTAATACATTTCAGATTTTGAACAGCACCATATTTCTTTGCACTGGTTTTTGCTCTGTGTGTAGCCAAAGGATAGGGCCTGGCAATGGTCTCTTGTATTAACATTAACAGAGGCAAAAATGAATGGCAACCTATTTTTCATGTTTTCCCTGTGCATTTTCTGGGGAGTTTCTGGCCATCATGATGTTTTCAATGCCTGTAATGCACAGTTCTGTGGTAGGGCTTGGGTGCATGGGTAAAAACATCCCACAGTGGTTTGTTGTATTCCGCATATTCTTAGGTAGGTCATTCCAGGTTTTGGGTGCCTGGTGAGAGAAAGACGATCCTCCGAGTTTTTTTGTTGTTGTAGGGTTTTGGTTCCAGGCGTATGTCGGTGCTTGATCTTAGCGTTCTTGTCGGTTGATGCAGGCGTAGTTTGTCGCTAGGAATTCTGCGCCTTGTTTGTGTATTGCTCTGTGCGTGATGCACATGGCCTTGAACTTTATTCGTTGTTTCAGTGGTAGCCAGTGTAGTATTTTTAGCGCGGGTGTGATGTGTTCTCTTCTGGGTAGCTTGAGGAGGAGTATGGCTGCTGCATTTTGTATGCGTTGCAGTTTTTTGTAGAAGTCGTTCGGGCATGCCCAGGTATAGGCTATCGGCATAGTCTACTCTGGACATGATCAGGGCGATGATGGTAAGTGTTTTGTTGGCGAACGACAGGAACGGTAGGATCCTTTTTGCTGCTCGCAGGAGGAAGAAACATTTCTTGATTACAGAGTTTACTTGTGGCTCCAGAGTGAGTTTGTTATCCATCAGGACACCTATATTTTTTACAGTTGATGATGGTTCTGGTGTGGTGCTGAGCTCTCTTGGCCAGGGGATGTAGTTGATGTACTGGAGCTGTTGGGAAGGTGTCAGGTGCGACTTCTTGAAATTCAGGGAGAAGCCCAGCCTGTGGAGGGTACGGCAGGTGACACCAAGATGATCCAAAGCTAGCTTGGGAGAGCGCACCTGGATCAGCCAATCGTCCAGGTAGGGGTAGACGTGATTCCCCCCTCGCCTGAGGTACGCTGCCACCACCACCATGAGCTTGGTGAAGACCCTCAGGGCGGAGGTCAATCCGAACGGCAGGACCCCAAACTGAAAGTGCGAGTTGCCAGCCGCAAACCTCAGGTACTTCCTGTGCGCGGGATGGATCGGCAAATGGAAGTAAGCGTCCTTGAGGTCCAGAGACACCAACCAATCCTGAAGTTGAAGGGCCTGGAGAACTATGAGAAAGAGTATGTCAAGATCCGAGTCCACCTCCCCTTTCTCCTCACCTGACTCCTCCGAGGTAAGTTCGCAAGGGTCAGTCTCAATCTTGCCGGGCTTCTCCTTAGCCCTTGACCCCTTGCCTTTCGGTGTTCTGGTCTTCTTTTCGTGAAGGTAAGGTCTGGCCCCTCCGGAGGCCACCTTGACAGAGGAGTGGACCTGTCACCAGGGAACCCCAGGGGGCCAGCCTCAGCTCTAGGGAAAAAGCCTGAAGGCAGAAAAAACCCTAGTCTGTAGATGGGTTCAGAAGACAGGTCCTTTAGATGGTACAGATCTTTAGGTTGCAGTTCCAAGATACCAGGTATGATGACGTACTCAGCGTAGCTGAAGGCAGGAATCCAAGAAGCAAATGCCAAGATACGGAGTGGAAGGGTATCAGACCCTGGGAGAAAGGTAGGCAAGGGAAGGTATAGTAAAGAAAAGATACACAGGAGTTAGATACAACAGGAAGGGACTACTGTGCCAAGTCAGGGAGAGGAAAGCAGGAATGCCCCAAGTAGTCAGAAGCAGCGCTAAATCACCACGGCGGAGCGGAAAGGAACAACCCGCCGGAAGGCAGCACGCCGAAAAGGCAGGAAGGTAGGATTAGCAACAGGGGCTCAAGGGAACACAGAAGCGGTGAAGCGCAGCGCCTCCGCGCCCGTTAAAGAAAGAAAACACCAGACAGAAGGGCTGAGAGAACAGCCGATAGCGAGACCAGCTGGGAAGCTCCTGTTCACGGACGCGGAGCACAGTGCGAAGAAGCACCATCGCGGCCGGAGTAAGGATGTAGACCAGGCAGCAGTGGCGTTAAGAAAAAAGGTAGATTGAAAGTTAGAGCGAGGGAAGAACAGGGAAGCGGAGAGGCACCGTACCAGAATTAGCGGCGGCAACCTCGAACAAAAAGTAGAAAGTTAGCGAGCACGAAGACAACAGTAAAGGTAGAGGAAAAGAGATACAGGGAAGGAACAAGGGGAATAAAGACTAGAAGAGTAATACACTGGATGGCGATAATCCAAAAGTCGGAGCGTTGAGAGAGTGAAACAACAGATACAACGCGCCGAGAAGTGGGCGGAGCCAGATTATATAAGCTCCGGCGCCATGTTGGGTGAGGACTCGACCGCTCACCGCCGGAACTGCCAGCGATTCCAATGTTTCCAATCTTGGATCCTGACAGTATACCCCCTTCCTCTCGGGGTACCCCCCGGCTTGCCCGGGTGAAGGCGATGAAATCTTCTTAAGAGCCTAGGGGCATGAACATGGCTAACCGGTTCCCAAGACCTCTCCTCCACGGGATAGCCTTTCCAGTGAACCAGGTATTGGAGCCGACCTCTGTGGTATCTGGAGTCCACCAGGTATGCCACTTCATATTCTTCTGGAACAGAATGTACCTGGGCTCGACTCTTGCGGATGGGTCTAAGGAACGGGTCTACCTTGTATTCCTTGAGCAAGGAGACGTGAAACACCGGGTGAACCCTTTTGAGATAGTCAGGAAGTTTGAGCCGAAAGGCAACCGGGTTGACCTGTTGGAGAACGGAAAACGGTCCAAGATAACGGGGGGGAGAATTTTCCAGCATGAACCCATCTAGGAAGAAATCTGGTTGATAACCAGACTAGTTGTCCTGGTCCCCATGTAGGATTGGAAGCCCTACTCTTATCTGCCCATCTCTTCTGTGATTGTTGGCTGAGTTGGTGTGCCTTCTTGGCGAGTTCATGAACCTCCTGAAGTTCCTGTAAAACGCCGTCCAAAGCCGGAATCTTAGTGGCTAGGGAGCCAAACCCGGGTAGATGTTGGGGATGAAAACCATAAGTGCACAAAAAAGGACTCATTTGGATAGTGGTATGCAGGGTATTATTGTAAGCAAACTCAGCTTGGGAAAGGAAACAGTGCCATCTCTCTTGTTGTGTACTGCAGAAACAAGTACTGCTCCAGGCTCGCGTTTAACCTCTCAGTTTGTCCGTTACTCTGGGGGTGGCATCCCGAAGAAAGGGCTCTGTTGATACCCAGGGTTTGGCAAAGCGAAGCCCAGAATTTGGACGTGAACTGAGGTCCTCGGTCAGATACAATGGTCTGGGGTAGACCGTGTAGACGAACTATGTCTCGGAGAACGTTTTCAGCAGTCTCAGAAGCAGAGGGTATTTGTTTAAAGGCTGACAAATGGGCCAGTTTTCTGAATGAATCTATTGTGACCATAACCACCGTCATACCCTCAGAAGGGGGAAGATCGACGAGGAAATCCGTAGATATATGTTCCCATGGTCGTGACGGTACGGAATGTTGTTGTAGGAGTCCGAGCGGTTTACCAGTTCGGTATTTGTTAGAGGCACAGATTGAGCAAGAGGTAACATACTGATATACATCAGTCTTCAATTTAGGCCACCAAAAGCCTCTTTGCAAGAGTTCATAGGTCTTTCTGATCCGGGGTGACCCGACAAGGGAGTATCATGGCACCACGAAAGGACAAGCTTCTGGAGATCCTTGGTGGGAATGAAAAGGGCGTTATCATGATAGTACAGTCCATCCTTGCCTTGGATGACCGTGGCGGGTAGTTCTGTACCGGACTGATAATGAGGTATCAGATCTCGGAAAAAGGAGACAGTGGAGGCTAAGACTTTGAGATTGGGAAAAAAGGCGGTCATGTCCATTGTAGGTTCCTGAACTGTCCCTGATACTTCGTGATAAGGCGTCTGCCTTTTTGTTTTCTGTGCCTGGGATGTAGGTTATTATGAAGTCGAACTGTAGGAAGAAATATGCCCACCGAGCATGCCGGGCATTGGTGCACTCCATTTGTTGTAGAACTCGGAGATTGCGGTGGTCAGTTCTGATCACGAAGGGATGGGTTGCGCCCTGTAAGAGATGCCGCCATTCTTGGCAGGCTAACTTGATGGCTAAGAGTTCTTTCTCCAAGACGGAGTAGTTCCGTTCACTACTGGTGAGGGTCTTCGAGAAATACGCCACCGGGTGTTCGTAGCTATCAGCTGTCTTCTGTAATAGGATGGCACCTACTGCTCCTATCGAAGCATCCGTCTCCAGGATGTATGGTATGTCTGGTACGGCTGTACCAAAATGGGAGCGGAGGAGAAACATTCCTTAAGGGTCTGAATAGCTCTCTTTTGTTCATCCCCCAGGGCAAACTTGACTCCCTTCTTGAGCAGGGAGGTGAGAGGAAGCACTATGTTGGAAAAGGTGGGTATAAATCTTCTATAAAAGTTGGCTAATCCTAAGAAGCTTTGTAGCTCTTTGATAGTGCTGGGTTCTCTCCACTCCATGATGGCCTTGACCTTAGTTGGGTCCATCTCTATGCCTTTGCCGGATAAAATGAATCCCAGGTAGGATACAGAAGTGGTCTTGAATTTACCTTTTTCCGGTTTCACCAAAAGCTGGTGTTCAAGAAGACGTTGGAGTACCTTCCTCACCAGTGACCTGTGTTCGGTGAAAGACCGAGAGTATACCAGGATATCGTCCAGATACACCACAACCGAGACAAACAACATGTCTGCAAACACCTTGTCCATATACCTCTGAAAGATGGCTGGGGCGTTGACCAGGCCGAACGGCATCACCCGGTATTCGAATAACCCGAAAGGAGTGCGGAACGCGGTTTTCCACTCGTCGCCTTGTCTTATTCTTAGGAGATGGTAGGCGCCTCTTAAATCCAGTTTGGTAAAATATACGGCTCCTTGCACCGCCTCCAAGATGTCTCGGATCAATGGCAGAGAATACCGGTCTCTGATCATCACCTTATTCAGCCCTCTGTAGTCGATACATGGACGCAGTTCAGCACTGTCTTTCTTTGGTATGAAGAATAAGGAGGCTCCACAGGCTGATCTCGACTCTTGAATGAGCCCGTTTTGGAGATTGGAGTCCAGATATTCTCGCAGGGCCTTCCTTTCTGGGAGTGATAAAGGGTACATCTGCCCGAATGGGATCACTGCTTCTGGTACTATGTCGATGCCGCAGTCTTCTGGTCTGTGGGGAGGAAGATCACATGGTTGGATGTCTATGAATACCTCAGAGAACTTGAGATATTGAGGTGGAACCGAGGCTATGATTGTTGGACTCTGTGTAGGAAGTGGTTCTGCTTCGGGATGAGTGGAGGAAACCATGCTGTCCATACAAGTTGACTTACAAAAGAGTGAGTTGAAGCTTACTCTATTGGCCTTCCAATCGATGTGGGGATTGTGTTTCTTTAGCCACGGAATACCTATGACCAGAGGGAAATGGGCCGCTCTGATCTGATCGAAGACCAGATATTCCGAGTGATGGCTCATCTCCATCCTTAGTGGTATTGATTCTGTGGTGATAGGTCCGGATGACAAAGGTCTACCGTCAACGCCCTCTACCGGAATGGGAGTCGTCTTAGGTTTGGTAGATACATGGTGTTCTCTAGCCCAGTTCGCATCCATGAAGTTACCTGCAGCTCCACAGTCCAGCATGGCAAGTACCTCAATGGGACTCGAAGGTGATAACCATTACCTGACCTGGAACACCATCAGGCTGTTTTCCTCAGGGTTGTTCATGGTTCTTGAGTGGTTGCAAGGGTACTTGGCACTTCCCCTGAGACTTCCCTTGCTGTAGATCGGGGGTTGAAGTTTTCCTTCCTCCGGGGTGGTACTTCCGGACAGTTTCTCAATAAGTGTTTGGCGGAAGCACAATACATGCATAACCCGGTCTCTCTTCTTCGTTTACGCTCTTCCGGTGTAAGGGGTCCCCGGGTAGTTCCGACTTACATGGATTCTTCAGATGAGACGTTGGTCCGGGTTGCAGGAGAGGGGGTCGGTAGACTGATAGACGGAGGATTGCTCCTGAATCGTCTTCTTTCTTGCTGCCTTTCTGTTAGCCGGAACTCGATCTGTAACGACAAGGTCATCAGTTCTTGGCAAGATACTGGTCGGGCTACACAAGCTAACTCGTCCTTGAGCTCGTCGTGGAGTCCTCTCCGGAATATTGTTTGTTGGGCTGAATCAGGCCAATCTGCCTTAGCCGCTAGTCTCTGGAAGCGGGAGTTGTAGGTCTGGAGGTCTGTGTTCTCTTAGTTGACATCCAGGATAGCTTCTAAAGAGGAGTAGAACACCTCAGGTCTGTCAAATTGTTCCTTGAAGCTCTCTACGAAACGATCATAATCAATCAAGGAAGGGTCGTTTCTGGCCACAAGAGGAGTGGCCCAGGCCAGAGCATTTCCTATGAGATTGGCAATGATGAATCCAACCCTAGATCTTGCCGATTCATAGGCATCGGTACAGAAGGCAAAATATACACCACAGGCATCAAGGAATTCCTTCATTCCTCCCGGATGACCGCCGTATTTGCCGAAGGAAAGGGGCATCGCTGGTAGATCGCCACGGTCGTCTCTATGTAGGACTACCTGCTGTCGGAGTGCTATGTTCTCTGTCCTCAAAGCCTGGACTTCGACTGTGAGGTTCTGCATTGCCGCCACCAGTTCTTGGTATTGTTCCAAGGAGGCCATGTTAGGGTTCAGACGTTGTATACTGTCAAGATCCGAGTCCACCTCCCCTTTCTCCTCACTTGACTCTTCTGAGGTAAGTTCGCAAGGGTCCGTCTCAATCTTGCCGGGCTTCTCCTTAGCCCTTGGCCCCTTGCCTTTCGGTGTTCTGGTCTTCTTTTTGTGAAGGTAAGGTCTGGCCCCTCCGGAGGCCACCTTGACAGAGGAGTGGACCTGTCACCGGGGAACCCCAGGGGGCCAGCCTCAGCTCTAGGGAAAAAGCCCGAAGGCAGAAAAAACCCTAGTCCTTAGATGGGTTCAGAAGACAGGTCCTTTAGATGGTACAGATCTTTAGGTTGCAGTTCCAAGATACCAGGTATGATGACGTACTCAGTGTAGCTGAAGGCAGTAATCCAAGAAGCAAATGCCAAGATACGGAGTGGAAGGGTATCAGACCCTGGGAGAAAGGTAGGTAAGGGAAGGTATAGTAAAGAAAAGATACACAGGAGTTAGATACAACAGGAAGGGACTACAGTGCCAAGTCAGGGAGAGGAAAGCAGGAATGCCCCAAGTAGTCAGAAGCAGCGCTGAACCACCACGGCAGAGCGGAAAGGAACAACCCGCCGGAAGGCAGCACGCCGAAAAGGCAGGAAGGTGGGATTAGCAACAGGGGCTCAAGGGAACGCAGAAGCGGCGAAGCGCAGCGCCTCCGTGCCCGTTAAAGAAAGAAAACACCAGACAGAAGGGCTGAGAGAACAGCCGATAGCGAGACCAGCTGGCAAGCTCCTGTTCACGGACGCGGAACACAGTGCGAAGAAGCACCCTCGCGGCCGGGGTAAGGATGTAGACCAGGCAGCAGTGGCGTTAAGAAAAAAGGTAGATTGAAAGTTAGAGCGAGGGAAGAACAGGGAAGCAGAGAGGCACCGTACCAGAATTAGCGGCAGCAACCTCGAACAAAAAGTAGAAAGTTAGCGAGCACGAAGACAACAGTAAAGGTAGAGGAAAAGAGATACAGGGAAGGAACAAGGGGAATAAAGACTAGAAGTGTAATACACGGGATGGCGATAATCCAAAAGTCGGAGCGTTGAGAGAGTAAAACAACAGATACAACGCGCCGAGAAGTGGGCGGAGCCAGATTATATAAGCTCCAGCGCCATGTTGGGTGAGGACTTGACCGCTCACCGCCGGAACCGCCAGCGATTCCAATGTTTCCAATCTTGGATCCTGACAGAGTAACCATCTTGAACTTGTCCTTACAGAGGAATTTGTTCAATCAACGCAAGTCCATGATGGGTCTCAAACCCCTGCCTTTCTTTCGGATCAAAAAATAAGGGGAATACCATCCCTTGTTCCTCTCCGCTACAGGCACCTGTTATATAGCGCCTTTCTCCAGCAGGGACAAGATTTCCTGCGCAAGCAGCGGATCCGGAAGCTTCAAAGAGAGTTTCCCCGGTGGATTGCTGTGAGGCCGCTGAAGGAAGGGAAGACAGTAGCCGTGGGTTATGGTATCCAACACCCACGCATCTGAAGTAATGGCCCGCCAATCTTCGAGATGCTGAGACAGTCTGCCCCCAACCGGCGAACCATGGGACATGGCCTCATGACTGTTTGGCTGCTGAAGGTAAAGAGGCAGCTGCCTGAGTGGCTCTTACACCACGATTTCCCCATCCACCACGGGTACCTTTCCACTTGCTTCTTTGACTGGCGGCCCCTCTCGTACTACCAAAGGAGGAGTAGTACCGAAAGGAACCTCCTCTCCACTGCTGTCCCCTAGGACGAAAAGGCAGAGGTTGACGCATCGCAGCGCTCAAAGACTTTGCCACACCTTTTGAGGTCTGCAACCTCTCAAGGCTCTCGTCAGCCTTGCTGCCAAATAAATGTGTGCCATCAAAGGGCATGTTGGGAGGACGGGCCTACACATCCGGAGCAAACCCTGACTTCCGCAACCACGCAAACCTGCGTATCACAGTGCTTGCAGCCATGGATCGGCTAACACGGTCGGCCGTATCCAAACTCGACTGAAGGGATCCACACATGGCATCCTTGCCGTCTTGCACGAGAGCAAGGAAACCATCCCTTTCTTCCCCCTCGGGAATATGCTCAGCTGCCAAGAAAACACAATTCCACAGAGTGTGTGAAAACCTTGCCAAGGCACATATGGAGTTGGCCGATTTCAAGGCCATGCTCCCAGCAGAAAATACCTTCCGGGCCCAACCGTCGAATCGATTGTCGTCCCTATCCGGAGGGATGGTAGGGTATGCTGCCTGCCTCGAGGTGGACGTAGCCGCCTGAACCACCAAACTCTCAGGAGTGGGGTGAGTAGACAAATAGCTGGGGTCGCTAACGGAAGGGCAGTATTTCTTAGTTAGATTTTAATTCACAGCCAGAATAGATTCTGGGGGCTGCCAAGCAGCTGCCACCCTTTTCTGCAAGTTCGAATGAAATGGTAAAACAGGGTCAGACGACGGACCTTGATCCAAGATGTCTGTCAGATCATCCTGCACAAAGTTTTCTGGAGGACTCCGAGACACGTGCCATGAGTCTCCTATAAGAAGACTCTGCATGAGCCCCAGGCTCAGATCTACCAAACTCCACTTCCGGGGAAGTGTCCAGTCCACTTGCATCATGGAGGGTCTGCCTCAACTCCTCCAACTGACTGTCCCCAGGAAAAATTGGAGCATCATCAAGGTCACCAGGTTCCTCAACCTTAGACCTTTCCTCCTCTTCAAAAATATCATCCAGAGGGGGTTGAAACCCAGGTCTGGGGACAGAAGAGGGCCTGGAGGCCAAAACTGGCCTCACCGACTTCGATGTAGCCTTCCTTGGAGGACCCATGATGTCCAATGGCAAATTTCGAGAAAAATTTCCCAAAGGCGCTGATAGCGCCGAAGGCTTCGATGTCGAGAGCGTCAACAACCTCGACGTCGGGATCGCCGAAGGCTTCGGCGTCGACACAGGTGCTGACGGCGCCGTGGGCAGATACGACGGCAAAGCGTTGATGTCTGAATCAGACTGACATGGCGGCAAACGAGTCAACGCCGGGCCGAGCCCTCAATAGGCTGCTGCGGTCTTGCTGGGGATGAGGACCGAGACCTAGAGACACGTCTCTTGGGACCTTTCGATTCCTTGTCCGTACAGGACATCGACGGCTCCCGTTGAGTGTCGTATCGCGAACCCGAGCCCGAAGGCGTGCGAGCCATGGAACGAGACCGATCCTGGCATGGCTTTGTCAGAAGGCGCGACCGGACCCGTGTCCTGCGATTGAAAAGTTGCCATCATGGATTTTCGAAATGCCGCCCATACCTCCGGAGTCAAGGACTTTGTAGGGCACGAAACCTTCCTCGAGGCACCATCCTCCGAAGACGATGGGGAATGCTGTTAGGCAGAATCCTGTGCAGTTCCCTTGGGGAACACTGCAAAAAGATTAAGACTACAGGAGTAAGCAGTAAACCCAATTGGTAGCAGTCTGCACCACCCAGATTTACCTGGTACCTGTGGCTGATTAGTCAGACTTCTCTCAAGAAGAGTAGGGCAGTATATAGAGTATACACAATAGGGCTAAATACACAGTAGAGCAAACAAACACTGACCAGTCTTTAGTATTATCTGGGATAGAATTATAGACATCTAAATTCTGTTGTTCCCACAACCCCAGGGACACTAAAGAAACACTGGCTGAGACTCCAATGGGATCATCAGCCAGTAGTAGAAAGTTTCCACTTGTCATTGGTACTTCCTCCTCTGGGGCGAAAGCTAGGGAGACAGTGTGGACCCCTGAAGGTTTACCCTTACATCTGGGATCCCCTTTCACATGGTCAGTAGCCTTACAAACATAGCATGTTCCAAATGCTTTCTGGAATGGTGGCTTGTTCTGACCACTTTCTGGTCTGGGACCAGAAGGTACACTAGCCTGATTTGGTTTCCCATGTGGCTTACCCTTATGGTGCTGTTTGGGGCCCTCTTTGGAATTGGAATTATTTGAATTCTCTTTGGAGTCCTGTTTAGGCTGTTTTCCCTCATCCTTTTTCTGAGTTACCCCAGAATCCTTGTGAGTGGCCCTGTTGGCAACCCACAAGTCAGCAGCCTTAGCTAGCTTCTTGGAATCTATTTCCTTAGAATCAGCCAAGTGCTGTCTGAGTTCAGGAGAGCAGGCATCATAAATTGACTCCAACATAACAAGATTTCTCATCCCCCCCATAAGTGTTCACTCTGTAACCCTTAATCCATCCCTCTAGGTTTTTCAAACTTTCACTCACCCAGGTAGCCCAAGGGGTACCATCATGCTTTTTGAGGGTCCTAAACCTCTTAAGGTACTGGGAAGGGGTCTTCCCAAATCTAGCTATTAAAACTAGCTTCACACATTCATAGTCCATCCTATCCACCTCCCCCAACTCCATTACCACATCAGATGCAACAGGGGGGAGCCTAGAGAACAACAAAGGAAGCAACTGATTCCCTGAGATGCCCTGGAGCCCATGATTATATTCAAACATAGACAACCAATCCAACACATCCAACTTAGGTTCATACATACCCACAATCTCTTTAGGCATCCGGGGTCTTTTGGGACTGGAACTCCTAGAGGATCCGGGGAGAGAAGTATTTTCAACACACAATTTCTTCATCTCTAGCTCATGCTTGAGCTCCATTTCTTTGCGCCTTAGTTCTTGGTGCTTTTGTTCAGATTGGGCACTAATTATTTTGAACTCTAACTCAAGTCTCATTTTTTCCAGTTCAATGAATTCAGGACTTATTGTGGCAACTGACAAAGGTCCAGTAGACACGGCTTGAGTTGCTAGAGCAGGCAGAGGGCCAGGGGGAACAGTTATAGAAGTTTCCTCTGCCAACTCCACAACTATCATTACTTTGATTCATATCATCCTCAGGACTGTGGTTTCCATTTGCTGGGGAGGTAGGCTCCTCTGACCCACTACCCAGACTTTGATTCTCTAACAATCTTTCTATCAGTTCCATTTTCTTGCCTTTTACAGGAAGATCCTTATGTCTACAAAGAACTCTTAAACAATCAGCAGTTTTTGCAGAAAGGGACTCCAGGCTGTAACTTTCCATAGTTGACTTGTTAAAAAAATAGCTTTTACAGTGCTAAGCTTTGTGGTTAGTTGCACTAAAGTATCACAAGCACTCTAAAATGTATACTCAATACAAATCCCACCCCTATACACCAGTGTTAGGCAGAATCCTGTGCAGTTCCCTTGGGGAACACTACAAAAAGTGTAAGACTACAGGAGTAAGCAGTAAACCCAATTGGTAGCAGTCTGCACCACCCAGATTTACCTGGTAGCTGTGGCTGAGCGGTCAGACTCTCTCAAGAAGAGTAGGGCAGTATATAGAGCATACACAATAGGGCTAAAAACACAGTAGAGCAAACAAACACTGACCAGAACTTTGTATAAAAAGTATATAATTATTTATTTAAAACACTTTAGGCAATATACTAGCACTCTAAATCAAAAGCAAGTTAAAACACAGTCAGGTAAAGTATACACACCTCCCTTAATAACTATTAGACAAGTCAGAAGTAAAACACCACGATTTGTTAAACAGAGGTGAGGGCATAACCTGATGGCACTCCAATAGTTCAGTTAAAGGGAAAGAAAAAGGCAGAGCATAGAAATAAAAAAGGTCCCAACACTTTTAGGAGTTCTCAGTAAGGGAATAAAGGCAGTATAGACTGTAGAGCCAAAGTTCATAGGCCTGGCCCACTTAAAAGTGAGCAAAGAGAAATGTGCCCAGGAGCACACGGTTTAAAAATGCACTAAAAGTCTTTGCAGAATGTTCAAAAGAGGTTGGGGCGATTCAAGAAGGTAAAGTTAGGAGGTCTGGGGCCAACCCAGTTGGCAAGCCAAGGATTTAAGGGTCACCTTGGGCAAACCGAAGAAAGGGAGGCCAGGCAGGACACAGTACCTTAAACAGAGAGGAAGCTCCAGCGGTGGCAGTTGTTCCTGGCAGTGGTTGCAGTTCATTGTTTCGACCAGGGGAAGAGAGGATCTCGTCGAGGAGGAAACGTGGAGTCGTTGCACTGCACAGGGATGAAACCCGCCGTGGAGTTCGTCAATAAAAGTAGCGTTCCTTTTATTCACGGTCAAAGTGGTGAAGCTTGGCTATCCGGCCGCCGGGGTGCTTGGCACGGGCGATTCGACCAAGAGACATCTTTGGAAGGCGAAAAGGGCGAACTGGTTGGTCCCACCAGCTCAGAGGAAGAAGACTCGTCCAGCAGATGATCTTCTCTTGTCGTCGGGAAAGTGGTGAGGTAGCTGCAGCAGGGCCTCACCGGTGGTGTCGTCGTTGCAGATGGCTCAGCTTCTTCTCTCTTTGGATTCTTAGGTCCTGTGGCAACTTCAGAATTTCCAGTCCCAAAGGCCCTGCTTTTATGCAGAAAACCCCCCATTCATCAGCCTAGCTGTCAATCACACATGCTAAGTGGTGAGCCGGGCGGCTCACCACTGGGCCAACCAGAGTAGAGTGTGACTTGGGTTGCCGAGGCAACGCAGTCCAAGGTGCCAATTACCCCCTCCAGTGGAACCCAGACAGAGTGGCACCATTTGGAGGGCTTCTGTGGAGAAGCCCGCCAAAATAGTGGAACAAAGGGCTCGACCTTGGTCAGAGTTACAGAGACGGACACAAACGCCATTTTAGAAAAGAGTTCTGGCAAAAAGACCCAACCGAGGATTTAATATTAAATAAAGAAACCGGCGGTATCTTTAACATTGCACCAAAAACGGGTGCATTTAAAATCAATGGGAAAATCCCATAGAGCATATTGCGGTGGAATATTTCGCGTGGTAACCACTGCCACCAGCCAGAAACTTGGCAAGGGGGGGCTGGACAGTGCCCCCTTGAAAACAGACCCAGGGGCAATATAATTAACCCCTTCCACTACTTCCACAATATGATGGTTTGTACTGGTTCTGTTCACAATTTAGTACTAGTAAAGTCAATGGTGACTTTACATGCCCTGGGAGACAGTAGTCAGTGCCAGGGTATGGAGTCTATGTTTGGGGGTCACTATGACACCCCTGTGTTACTGCACTGAGGGTGCTGTGTAACACACACATAAAAAATAGATGGTACCCTATGGAGTAGAAAGAAAACCCCATAGCCCATAAGCACACACAGAGTCAAAGACACTCAAATCATGCCTAAGAGTGGGAGGAAAAGAGTCTCACTCTTCGCAAGAGAAAAAAACAAACCCCAAAAATCTAGCAAAGCTGCTGGGGGACTCATTAGGTTTGGGAAATTAGCCTTATAAGAGAATTCTCCCTAACAAATGCGACCGGTGACGGCGCTTCCTGGGACCGAGATCCCCGGGAATCCTTCGGACTCGGAGAGTAGCCCCTCGAGTCATCTGTGGAAACCCCCTTGGACTTGGAAGTCCGGCACTTAACAGGCTTAGAGCCCCAACCTATCTGGAGCTTCCCCTTCTGCTCCCGCAAGGCCTTAGCAGCCAGCGACTGGCATTTCGAGCAGTCGTCGGTATCGTGTGACTCGCCCAGGCACCACAAACAAATGCGGTGGGGGTCAGTGAGCGACATCTTAGACTTGCAGTCCCGGCAGGTCTTGAAGCCGGACCGCAGAGTCAGAGGGGTCGAAGAGAAAGACATCTTCAAATGAAGAAAACACACGAGGCGTGCCGAGTCTCACAAAGTTAACACGTTCGCAGAAAAAACAGAACTGAGGCTACGGGCGCTGCGTGTCCCATTTATAACATTCTGTGATGTCCTCGACGGAGGCCCTTGAGGGACATGGACCCGACGCCATTGACGCAGGACGCCCTCTGCCGAAAAAGTTTCCGAAGTGCACAGCTATGGACATTACATGTCAAAGATGTGGAATGCGTTGGAGGACACAATCCATTCGAAACATTCTTTCTCTACTGTGGACCATCTGGGCTCTCTGTCCTTAAGCTGGTGACTAAAGAAGCCAACAGGGTGTTCCTTATCCTTCTCATCTACTTGTGATAGTACAGCTGCTATCCCAGTGTCAGAGGCATCTGTCTACACAATAAAAGGTCTTTGGTAATCAGGGCCCTGGCAGAAGGAGTCTTTTAAGCCATTGAAGGCCTTCCCACACTCTTCAGACCAAGTTACCTTCATGGGTTTCTTAGGAGTTGTGAGAGCAGTCAGAAGGCTGCCATGAAATTCCTGTAGTACCCAGTGAGTCCTAAAAAGGCTCTCACTTGGGTTTGTGTAGTGGGGGTTGGCCAGTATTGTACTGCTTGTACTTTACTGGGTAGAGGCTGTATCCTCCCTCCACCTACTTCATGTCCAAGGTAGACCACAGATCCCTGTCCAATCTGGCACTTACTGGCCTTTATGGTCAAGTGGGCCTTGTGAAGAGCCTCCAACACAATCCTAAGGTGTTTTACATGATCCTCCCAGGTGGCACTGAAAACTGCTCTATCATCCAGATATGCAAGGCAGAATTCATCCAATCCATTAATGACACGATTCACAAGCCTCTGGAAAGTGGCAGGTGCATTCTTCCACCCAAAAGGCATTACTCTGAACTGGTAAAACCCCTCTGGTGTTGAGAAAGCTGTCTTCTCCCTGGCATGTTCTGCAAGGGCTATTTGGCAATAGCCTGCAGTGAGGTCAAATGTGCTGAGGTATTTGGAAGCACCCAAAGTATCCACCGGCTCATCTGTTCTAGGCAAGGGTTGTGCATCTGTCTTGGTGACAGCATTCAGAGCCCTGTAATCCACACAGAACCTCAACTCATAGGTACCTGCCTTTGGTACTAAAACCACAGGACTAGACCAAGGACTACTAGAGAGTTCAATCATCTCAAGATACAACATTTTGTTGACCTCTGTCTTAATGTAAAACCTTCCTTTGCCTGACATTCTGTATCCCCTACTTTTGGTAGGTACACCATCTCCTGTGTTAATATCATGTTTGCACCAAGGTGTCAAACCAGGGGATTGTGAGAACAAGAGGGAAAATTGCCTCAGCAAACTTTTCACCTCAGCTTGTTGACCAGAAGTCCGGTGAAGGGCCACTTAGACACCCTCAATGTAGCTGTCTGAACGACTGCTTTGGAACAGGTCAGGGAGAGGTTCTGACTCCTCCTCCTCAACATCTGAAGCCAGTAGCAGTAATAATAAAAAGGTAGCAGGCGCCCCTCTCTCGAAAGAACACGGCATGATAACCTGTTCAGTGGTTATTAACCACTTTGAGAGTTTGCAGCCATCTGCTTTTTGCTCACTGTACCTTTCACAGATGAGAAATATCAATTTGCATATCAGTCTTTGTCCCGCCTACATTGGCGGTCCAGCACCAAAATGCTATGGCAATTCCCTTCTGAACAAGAGTACCAACAGCAACCCCATACACGTGTTTCAGCCTTGTTGGGCCTCATCAGTGAGGTGGACCTGTGACTCTCTGAGTGCAGCTATTTCAACTCTTGGGATGAAAACCTTCAGTCTATTTACATGGAACACTTTTGGAGCCTGACCAGCCCTTCCAAGGTCCACTAAATAGTTAACCTCACCAAGTAACTCCACCACTGTGTAAGGGCCTGACCATTTGTCCTGTAAAGCTCTAGGCCTTATGGGATTCATGTTCAGGACTTGCAGACCTGGTGTAAAATTGATGAGGGAAACCTTCTGGTCATACCAATGTTTCACAAGGGCTTGTCCTGCCTTCAATTAATCACTAGCCAGACCCATCAGGAGTACCAGTACATAGTTTACTATATTGGTAGTTACAGGAGGAGAGGGCATCTCCGATCCTTCCTTGACTATGGCTAATGGTCCCCTCACAGGGTGACCAAACAGAAGCTCGTAGGGGCTGAAAACAACGCCCTCCTGTGGTACTTCTCTGTAGGCAAACAGTAAGCATGGTAACAGAAGATCCCATTTTCTTATTTGGGGTTCTTCCAGAGCCCCAATCATGCTTTTCAAGGTCCTGTTAAACCTTTCCAAGAGACCATTGGTTTGTGAGTGGTATGCGGATGAAAACTTATAAGTGACACCACATTCCTTCCACATGGCCTGCATATACTAGGACATAAAGTTGCTGCCTCTGTCAGACACAACTTCTTTAGGGAAGCCAACCCTAGTAAATATGCCAAGCAAAGCTTTCGCAACTGACTTGGCAGTCACATTTTTTTAATAGGATGGCCTCAGGATACCTTGTGGCATGGTCGACCAGCACCAGGATAAACCTATTGCCTGAGGATGTTTGGGGGTCAAGGGGACCAACAATGTCGATCCCTACCCTCTCAAATGGTACCCCCACAATTGGGAGTGGTATCAATGGAGCTTGGATTGTTGTGCCACTTTTCCCAGATAACTGGCATGTGGCACAACTCCTGCAGTGACTTTCTACTTGCACCCCCATCTTGGGCCAGTAGAAGTGCATGGATAACATTTGCTTGGTTCTATTGATACCAAGGTGACCTGCAAGGAGCACTTCATGCGCCAGCTGCAAGAGGAAGTGTCTTACAGCAAGGAAAACCACCAACCTCCTATGGTCTCGTGTAGACTCTATGGGCTCACTGTAGAGGAGCCCACCTTCCCAATAAATAATGTGCTTCCCAGGAATCACCCTCAAGCTGGGAGCAGGCCTGTCTCCTTAGGCCTTGCAGATATGGAACAAGTTACTTACCTGTAACTGTTGTTCTCCAGCATGGGTCTGGCATGGATTCACATGCTCATGAATATTCCCCGTCGTCAGGCTGGGAATCCTCGGTAAAGAAAAAAAATCAGTATCAGTTTCGTTTCTGATCTGTCTTTCTTAGTAGTAACCAATCACTGGTCTCTGGGTCATACTGTCCCCAGCCAATGACTGCCCTCTCCCTAAGCTCTGCCCCTGGCAGCCATCCTCAGATTTGGTAGCACGTAAAGTGGCAGTATGACCAAGTGAAGAGCCGCAGAGGGGAAGGAGGGAGGGTTTGCATGTGAATCCATGCCAGACCCATGCTGGAGAACAACAGTTACAGGTAAGTAACTTGTTCCTTCTCCAGCATGGGGTCTGGCATGGATTCACATGCTCATGAATATAAGAATACATATAGTACACACATGCACAACCATGGGAGGTGGCAAGGCTCAACATTAAGCATTACATAAAACTCAACATTAAGCATCTCTTACCTCCTCACCAGGCTCACCTTAAGCGAACAGGTTGCGCAGCGCTGCCTGGCCGACTCTGGACTCCTCCCTGGAATCCCGGTCGATGCAGTAGAATCTCGTGAAGGAGTGCGTCGACCTCCACGTAGCAGCCCTGCAGATGTCCAGCAGGGGCACACCAAACAAGAACGCCGTGGTAGCAGCGATCGCTCTGGTCGAATGGGCTCTCGGATGGCTGGGCAACGGTCGGTTTGCCAACCGATGACAGTGCATGATGCAGCCGGAGAGCCATCTGGAAATGGAAGCCTTCGAGAGAGCCTTCCCTTGGTTCACAGGTCCAAAGTTCACAAACAGCTGTGATGTCTTCCGAAAACTCTTTGTTCGGTCTACGTAGAACTTCAGCACTCTAGCTACATACAACCATGGTCAGCAACACGTTGAGCTCCCACACCGTGGCTGGAGCCTTCACCGGCGGGAACGATCGAAACAGTCCTTTCATAAACTCCTTCACCAGGCGATGAGACCACAGGGACGACCGTCCTGCAGTTCTGGTGTATCGGGAAATCGCTGCCAGATGTATCTTGATGGAAGCATGAGCTAGTCCAGCTTTGGCCAGCGACAGTAAGTATGGTAGCACTTGAGGGGCTGTAATCCGCAGAGGGTTAATCTTCTGTGCACAGCACCAGACAGAGAACCTCTTCCACTTGTGTCCGTAGCACTTGAGAGTTAGGACGCCCTGGCCTTTGCAAGAACCTCTCTGCAGTCAGCTGGGATATCGTACCCTCCAAACTCTAGTGCTGTAGGAGCCAGGCCTGCAAGTTCAGCGACTCCGGGTCATGATGAAGAATGGCACCTCCTTCTCTGGAGAGAAGATCTGCGTCCGTCCACAGTTTGACTGGTGGGGACGCTGACAAGAACCATATCTGTCTCGGCCACCTCGGTGTGACAAGGATCATCCTGCACCGGGACCTCTTGAGTTGGTTGATGAGCCTGAGCAGCAATGGCAACGGAGGGAACGCTTACAGGAACAGGCCATCCCAGGGGAACGAGAAAGCATCGCCCATGCTCCTCGGCTGGGGGAACCTGCTGGCGAACCTCTGGCACTTGGAGTTTGTCGCTGTCACGAACAGGTCGATTTGGGGTTTGCCCCATCGCCAGAAGAGTTGATCCACTTGATCCTGGCGTAGTTCCCACTTGTGGCATGAGCGCAGCTCTCTGCTGAGTGAGTCGGCGATGGTGTTTTTTATCCCTGCTAGATGAAAAGGTACCAGAAACATCCCCTAGGAAACGGCCCAGTGCCACAGATCCTGGGCTTCCTTGGACAGGGCTGGGGATCTGGTTCCTCCCTGCTTCCGGATGTAGAACATCGTGGTGGTGTTGTCGGTGAAGATCCTCACCACCTTGCCCTTGAGGGACGGGACGAATGACTTGAGGGCCAGAACACTGCTCGGAGCTCCAGTATGTTGATGTGGAGCGGCCTCTCCTCCGGGAGCCACAGGCCTCTCGCGTGAAGATCTCAGGTGTGCACTCCCCACCCCTCCAGGGAGGCATCTGTCGTCACAGTCACCTGGTATGCTGGGGTCTGAAAGTCTGTGCCCAGCCGCGAGATGCGCACGGGTGCCCCACCATCGAATTGCTTGGCGGAATACTTCGTTGAGCGAGATCTTGTCCTCGAAGCTGCCTGTCGCTTGCATCCAATGGGCGTCGAGGAACTCCTGCAGAGGGCGCATCCGAAGCCTGCACAGGCGCACCAGATAGATGCAAGAGGACATCATCCCAAGAAATTACTTGATGGACCTCACTATGGCCACGTCCGTGGCCAGCAGACGCTGTACCTTGCCCAGGATGGCCTGCGTTCTTTCCTCCGACGGCAAAGCCAATCGTGCCACTGTATCGAGCTTGGCTCCCGGAAACAGCGCGACCTGCGATGGAACCAGGTGGGAATTGGGGAAGTTGATGGAGAATCCCAGGTCCGTGAGCAGCCGGACGGTCTTTGCTCTGTGTTCGATGGTGAGTTCCCTTGTCCCTGCTCGGATGAGCCAGTCGTCCAGGTAGGGGTAGACGTGGATCCCCTGCAGGCGCAGCCGTGCTGCCACTGGTGCTAGGCACTTGGTGAACACCCTGGGCCCAACTTCATTCCGAACGGGAGGGCCTTGAACTGGTAGTGCCTCCCTTGGACTACGAACCTGAGAAACTTTCGGTGTACTTTCGGTGTCCTTTTAGGATGGGGATGTGAAAGTACGCATCCTCCAAATCCAACGATGATAGGAAATCGCCTTCCTCCAGCTGGCCCAGCACGTGCTGGAGGGTGACCACCTGGAACTTCTGTGCCTTGATGTATTTGTTTAGCTGACGCAAGTCCAGGATGGGACGCCAACCTCCTGTCTTCTTCCTGATGAGGAAGTATCTTGAGTATACTTCGGAGCCGCGGAGCCTCTTTGGGACAAGCTCGATGGCTTCTTTCTTGAGCATCGCCCTTACCTCTAACAGCAGTTGAGGGACGTGGTTTTCCTACCTGGCCACTGGAGGAATTCAGGGGCACTTCTTTAGAAAATCCAGAGTGTGCCCGTGGGCCAGGGCATCCAGCACCCAACGGTCGGTGGAGATGGACTCCCACACGCTGACTAACTTCGCCAGCCGGCCTCCCACCGGGGTGCTTCGGTGGGGGCCCGACGCAACAGCCGGTTCAGTCTTGCTTGGAAGCAGCCTTGCCTCCTTGGCCCCCCTGGTGACGACGAGATCCACCTGACTTGCCTCGTCCCCTGTAGGCTTCTTGCGACGAGGAGCGGTCCGCCTGATGGTAGGTCGAGGAGCGGCCGCCGAATCCTTTGGAGGCACCTTGCTTGCCTCCGGAGTTCCGAAAGGGCGGCCGCTGTTGCTGCAGAACTCCCAAGGCCCGAGCCGTCTCTGTGTCGGTCTCGATGGCCTGCAGCGACTCATCCACTGTCTTTCCAAACAGATTGTTCCCGTCGAAGGGCATGTCCAAAACCTTGGCTTGCATGTCCTGGCGGAAATCCGTCGCCTTGAGCCACCCCTGCCGTCGAAGGCAAACGCTGTTACCCAACTGGCGGAAACCGGTGTCAGCAATGTCCGTGGCCACAGTTATGGCGTGGCCCGATGCCACATCACCCTCCTGTAGGATCACCAGGGCCTCTGCCCTCTTGTCGTCCTGGAGGAAGTCCAACAGGGGGGCGATCTTGTACCAAAATTCCCTGTCGTAGCGGGCCACAATCGCTAGGGCGTTGGCTGCCTTAATCGTCGTCGCCACCGACGAGATGACTCATCCCATGGCGTCCAGCTTCTTTCCCTCACCATCCGGTGGGGAAGTTGAAGCCGATGCCCCCCCCACTTTCTTCTTGGCTGCTGCTGAGATGGCCGAATCCGGAGTCGGCTGTGCCCGAAGGCACAACGGGGCGGCGGCGGGGACCCGGTACTTCTTCTCGTACCGGTCCCTCTTGGCATGTGTTGTGGACGGGTTCTTGAGGAGGACAAGTCCCTCGTCCCAGATGTCATCCAGCAACGGCACCGCGAGGACCGTCTTCCTCTTGGCCTTGCGCCGTTGGTAGAGGAAGCCTTCCTTCTTCTCTTCAGGGCAGAGCTTAAAAAGCTCGGATGCCCTGGCAATCATGGCGTGGAAGAAGCCAATCTCGTCGGGCGGGGACGCCTGAGGAATCAAAGACGGGAGGTCAGTCCCGTCATCACCGCTGTCGTCATCCGTCCCCGTCGTGGCCGTGTCTGTTCCCGTGTCGTCCCTTGGGACCGGGGAAGGCGACAAAGGTTGAGAAGGCTGTGAGGGCTGAAGGGGCACTGGATGAATTCTCCTCCTATTTTTTGGAGGGCTTCCCGATGGACCCGGTTCAGCTGGGTCGTCCGTCGGGGGTAGGGGCAGTCTCGTCCTTATCTCCGTGCATAAGGCTTGGCTTGCCGTCAAAATGGTTGCCGAGTTGTCCTGCGGCTCGGGCTGCGACGGGCGTGACGGGTGCGATGGTTGCTCCTCATCCACGGGAACCTCGTCGTCGTTGCCACCCTCGCTCTTGTCGCCCCCCTCGTCGGGATTCCTCCTGTGGGACCGGGCCTCTTCCAAATTCTCTGTCAGTTCCTCCTCGGAGGTTGTGTCTGTGTCGTAACGGCCACCGCCCCCCCTCTTTTTCCACCTGGGTCTTCACGTGGGTCTTCTCGATGGGCTTAAAAGAGGATTCCCCCCATGGAGGCAGGGAAACTCTGGCCCCATGGTCGCCTCCACTGGGATTGCCTCCATAGGCTTCACCAGGGCCGCAGCGACTCCCTCGATAGAGGCCTTAGCCGGGTGAATCAATGCCTTCACCACTTTGGGCGCGCTTGAGGCCTTCACCTTAGGGGGACGGTCACCGCCTCGCTCCCCCTCGCTCGGTTCCTTCGGGATTGACTGGGCATCTCTCCAGAAGCTTAGCCGGGTTCTCGGAATTTCTGATGTTTTCTTTACCGAGGATTCCCAGCCTGACGACGGGGAATATTCATGAGCATGTGAATCCATGCCAGACCCCATGCTGGAGAAGGGCACTCACGTTGGCCTTTACTGAACTCCATCCTGTCAGGACCACCTTCCACTAGAACACTTTGTAGTTCAAGATGGTCATTAGGATCAAATATTTCAGGTAACCCCTCTTCCTCGTCAGGTTCAGGGGTTTGACCAACTACCTCCAACTCAGTGTTAGGTGAGTTAGGGGGAATATTTTCTTTCCCTCTTTTACTTCTTCTGACTCCTTTAGCCTTGGGTTGCCCCTTTGGCTGGGGCTGGGCATTGGATTTGGCCATTGCAGCCCTTGTTTGTGACCTTGCTCAGGGTCTCTCTGCTTTGTCTTCCACAAGCCCTAAAGCTCGGAGACCATTCCCCAGCAAGACCTTTCCTGGGACATCTCTCTGAATGATCACTGGAATCCTGACCACTGTACCATATATAGTAAGATTTACAGGCATAACTGGGAATTTGAGAGGTGGGCCATCAGCTAATTTAGTGGAGGCCAGAGAAGCTCTGGCAACTTCCTCTGGGTCTACCAAGGTAGAATCCACCACAGTTCTGCTGCACCCACTATCCCTAAGGGCAGGAGTATCAACTCCATTGATCAGCCCCTGTAATCTCTTCTTCCTCATAGGAGGAAAAGGCCAGATTAGCAGAGTGGACCCCCAAGGTTTTGACCTTACATCTGGAGTCCCACTTCACATGATCACTTGCTCCACAAGCCACACATGATCCACTGGGTCTCGGGACATAGGCAGGCTTACTGTAACCAGTTCTGTTTTGGAGGATAACCTCCACTATCCTGTGTGTTCTCTTGTGACTTATGACACCCAAGTACTTCCTTCTTTCTTCTTATACTCTCTGAACCTTTTAAGGTATTGGGCAGGAGTCTTCCCAAACTTCAAAATTAGAGTTTGCTTTAACATTGCAAAATCAACTCTTTCAGCTTTTGACATTTCCATAATGGCACTGCAGCCCGAATGGGGTAGTCTACTGAGCAACCAGGCAATCTTATCAGCATGTACAACCTCTTGAACTTCACGTGCATACTCAAATGCATTCAACCAGTCCATGTAATTCTTCTCATCATACACACTGGGCAGATCTTTAGGAGACCTTGAATGAGAGGACCCAGACCCATGACCAGATACCTTGGATCAATTTGAAACCTGAAGCTTGGCCAGTTGCAACTGATGATCCCGGTCTTTCTATTTTTTGGCTTGCTCTATCTTCAGCTTGGCCATGTGAAATTCAAGCTCCTTCTGCTTAAACAGCAGCGCTTGCTTCTTGAATTCCAACATGGCCTCAGCATCAGAGCTGGCAGAGGAAACATTAGACATAGCATCCTCCCTGTCCTCATGGGCGTTATTGATGAGATGAGGGCAGCGGCAGAACTGTTACAGTGGAAACAGCTCCACCTCCTTCTGCACCTTCATCAGAAGCTATGGCACTGAGTTGCAACTCTTGCCACTCCATGATTCTCTGAATCATTTCCACTTTTGTGCCTTGAGTAAGTAAACTTCTCTCAGCACACATCTTTCTCATGTTTTCTGACCTAGAAGCATTTAAGGTCATAAAGGTACGTGTTTCCATTATATTAGATAGGTCTATGGCCTTTACAGTTATCACTATCAAGTCACTATGTGTCCTGGGTAGGGGTAATCTGAAATGCCTTCACTAGTGTGCAACACTGGATACCTTCAGTCCTATCCCACCGCTGTACACTAATTTGTTAAGACGTATTTCTGATCTCTGACCTGGTGGGCAGAGGTTCAGAAGGGCAGCCTAGTTTCTTGGTACAGGGTAACCTTCTGGACAAGCCAGACCAATCCAGGTAGCATTGGCGGTGGTCAAGACTAGGTCTCAGGAGGGGTGAGGGTGCCTAAAAGACCTCAATGAGCACACAGAGTAAAGGAGACTTACAAACCACTCCCAGTCAGGTGTTTATATAAAACTTGTATGTACATTTATTTCAAGGCCTTTGAAAGTTAACCACACAATAATAATCACAGTAATACTTTTAGATTAAATACAATCCTATCTAAATACATATATACAAGACCAAGTGGCCTAAAGGGTTAATGCACTGAATGGATCCACAACCTAAAAGGGGAAGGAAGCAGGTAGTGCAGAGTCTTTAGGCAATTTTGCATCAAATACAATTGTAACTGAAAGGCAGTCCAGTCCCTAAAATGAGGGGAGCCTATTGCTCAAATGTACTTGCAATGCTGGCGCACGTGGAAGGGCAGATGGGCGAAAACGGGGTCTCTTCAGGCGGCTGTAGAAGCTCAGGAAGGCAGGTGAGGTAATGAAGAATAAGTTCCCACTATTCAAGGAGGGTCTCCCCAACAGGGCAGAGCAGGTTCCAAGAATTGGTAATAGTTTGCTAGTTCGCACTAGCAAGGGAAAGGAGAGGGACCCTCAGGGGCAACTCGTGTGTAAAAAGGGTTGATGCGCTAGGGGCCACCGGTAAGGGCTGTTACTTACCGCCCCTAGGCACACTCCAGACCAAACTTCGGCAGTCAGGTCCACTTCGGTTGCAGGTTCAAATGCAACAATTTCAGTGGCTCTGCGGCTTTCAGAAGCAAAGATACAGTGATGATTTCCAAACGGGACAGTGGTGAATTCTCTGCTCCTGGTGGATGGATCAGGCCAGTTTCACTGCAGCACGCTTTAGGGCCAAGAGGGGCACAAATGCAGCGCACCTGCAAAGTTCGTCACCACGGCTGGGCGACACAGTAACCGCATATACTCCGGTTCAGGTGCACTCACTTTACTCCAGACCTGGGAATGCCAAGTGTACGAAATTCGGTGTGAGAATGCCGTGAACACAGAGCTAGCGATGTATCAAGTTTCGAGGGTCTCCTCAAAACGGCGGTGGTATCAGGGCAAATAGTCTGCGTAAGCTGGTCTGCCCACTGGTTGGCCCAGGAACACTTCAGAGAAGGCTTCCTTACAGGATTTGATGAAGGTGCTGAGAATAGTTGGTCCCACTATTCCAATGGGTCGAAACGTCTTTGCAGACCTTGTAGGACGACCAGATGCAGAGGGGTCCCATGGGACAACAGCAAGCTCAGGGTGCCAAACCTTCCAGAGGGTCGCCAGCGGTTCCTCAACTCGGCTTCTTAGTTTCAGTATACTTGGATCCTATCCTTCGTTCAGTGAGAACTCCAGAGATCGACATGGTATGGCTATTTGGGGGCCTCTCTTATCCAAAGTCTCCTTTGCACCAAAACGAAGGTGACCCAATGGGAGATCTGCTCACATACAGGCACACCATACGTGGACCACTCATGGACCACGGTGGTCCCAGGCATTCACCACACCCCAGACTTTCTGGCACCCATGATGTGTATTGCATTCAGACAGTCTAGCCCACATCCTGGAAGCACACACACAAGGCATGCAGAAGCACACGAAAGCTTGGCATTTCATGGGAGAATGCATGCCCAAATAAGGACTGACCCGGGTCGACTCGACCTGGGGAAGGTGAAGGGGCAAGATGGCCAAAGGACAGGACAAAGAACCTCGTGGCATGGCCATTTTGGAGCCAGGCCACCTATTTGTGCCAAACACAATTAACGCGGTTAACATGGCAAGAAAGGGTTAGAAATATATGAAAAGATAAGCTGCCACCAGCCCTGTCCATAGTACCTCAGCACTTCTCCTAAAAAATCCTTGGGAGTAGCTAGGGCCTTTGGAAATGACTATAGACCCCAAATGCACTGTACTGTAAGGTACAGTGTGCATTTGTAACATGTTGCTAAAACGTTGCAGCACTGACAAGGACAAAGGGAAATAAAGTCTCCCAATACTGTCTGTCTTTAAAGGCATGTCAGTTTCCCCAGAACAAAGTGAGCAAATAGCCCAGGGGAGTGCAGCATAAGGCTGGGCTTCACTGGTAAAGTCAGACTATGGTGTGCAAATCAAAGCAGAAATTTGGGGGGTTCACAACTGGAGGGAAAATTGCACATAAAATTGAAATCTTTCCTAACAATGAGGCCATGATTGAAAGTAAAAACCTTCATATCATCATATGTGGAGACTTGATTATCTGACTGCTTGACAAAGATGGCAAACCACAAATAGAGGTGCAACTGGGGAAAAGAGGCCGAATGTGGGATGTATGGAGGAAAGGGGACTATGGACTAAGAGTATGTTAGTCACTACGGTGAGTAAATATTAATTACTCTATGTCCCGTCCCCTTTCCTCCATACTGCATGGGTGATGAAATGAATGTATCCCCAGGGTGGAGAGGAGACCCTCCTTAAGTGAACAGGTTTCTTAGAACCACCTGCCCAAAAGCCGCGTCTGAGCTAGAGGTGGCATCCAAGCAGTAGTGCTTACAGAAAGCCGAAGGGGTGGCCCAGGTAGTCGGCCTGCTGATGACCTACCAAGGCCGTTGGAACACAATGGCCGTGACTTTGGCTCTGACCGCATGGGCATGCAAATTGTCCGGCACAGGTTTGTGCTGCCTCTCATAGGCCTCCTTGATGGCAGCGACCATCCAACTTGCTACGGAGGCCCGATAGCTGGGCTTGAACCACCGAAAGTGATAACGAGGGCATCCGACTTGCAGAACTCCTTGGTCCTGTCCAGGTAGTATTTTAGCAGGCGTCTGACATCCAGACGGTGCAAGACCCTCTGAGGCTCGTCCTTGGGGTCGGCGAAGATGGTGGGTAAGGCTATTTCCTCATTGAGATGGAAGGACGAAGTCACCTTGGGTAGGAAAGCAGGGTGTGTCCGCAGGGCGACAGTCTCCATTGTGAAAGGTAGTGTAGGGCTCTGAGGACACCAGAGCCTGGATCTCGCTGACTCTGTGAGCTGAGGTGATGCCCACGAGCAGAGCTGTCTTCATGGTGACTAGCCTGAAGTCCGTGGACGCCATTGGCTCAAAAGGTTTGTGCGCCAAGGCGCCCAACACAATGTTAAGGTCCCACACAGGGTGCAGTTTCTTTATAGGTGGGTAAAGTCTGTGGAGGCCAAATGTCGCTTGACCACTGGGTTGGCAGAGGAGAAAAAGCCCCCCTCCGAATTCCTGTAATCCACTATGGCTGCCAGATAGGTGCGGCATGTATCCACCTGTATGCCGGAATGGGCAAGGTGTGCCGAAAAGGAGAGCACATCGTCGAAGGTGACACTAAGGGGATCGATCTCCCTAGAGTTGGCCCAATGACATAATCTAGACCATTTACTCTTGTAATGGCTCCTAGTAGCCTTGCTTCTAGCACCCTGGATGATCTCTAGGTTAGCTTGAGATAGGCTCAAGTGTGTCAAAGTGACCTGCTCAGGAACCAAGCTGCGAGGGCTCATTTGTGCGGAGTAGGATGCATACCCTGCCCCCCTGCTGGGTCAGGAGAGGGGCTGGGCCCAGCGGTAGGTGAATGGGTGGTCTGTCCGATAGGCTGAGTAACTCGGATAACAATGGCCTCCCCCGCACCAAGGGGCTATCAAGATGATGCTGAGGTGCCGGGATTCCTTTATCCTGCAGATCACCCTGTGGACCAAGGGTGTGGGTGGGAAGGCGTATGCCGACATGTCGTTCCATTGTATCTGGAATGCATCGCCCAGGGATCCGAGGCCCTGCGCCTGCCAGGAGGCGAACTGCCAGAATTTCCTGTTGTCATGGGAGGCAAACAGATCCACCTGTGGATGCCCCCACCTGAGGAAGATCTCCTTCAGTATCAGGTCGTTCAATTGCCACTCGTAATTGTCTGCTGAGCCTGTCCGATTCTAGGTTGGATTCCCCCGGGAGGTGGACCGCCCTGAGGTAGATGTTCTCCAGAGCCCACTCCCACATGCTAACTGCTAGGTTGCATAGTGGAGGGGATCTGGTACCCCCCTTCTTGTTGACATAGTACATGCTGGTGGAGTTGTCTGTCTGGATCATAACTGTCTTGACCTTGACAAGGGGGAGAAAGGCCCTGAGATCCAGCCATATGGCCTTGAATTCTACCCAATTGATGTGGGACTCTTGTTCCTGCCGAGTCCAGACTCCATTGATGCTGTGGTTGTCCAGAGTGGCTCCCCAGGCCTCTAGGGAAGAGTCCGTAGTAACCGTGACCGGCCGGCTGTCGGAATGTCTTGCCCTGCCGCAGGATGTAGTCCGCGGACCACCATTGGAGGTCCGAGTGGAGAAAAGGAGGAATGTTGACTGACTCTGCTTGGGAGCCCTTCTCCCGATTCCATGAGGCTGCGAAGTGAAGCTGCAATCTCCTCTCCCTGAGCCTTGTGTGAGGTACGCCAGCAGGCCCGCTGCCATAAAACCCAAGAGGTGTTGGATCAGAAGCCCGCCAAAAGACAGTGAACAAAGAAGGCAAACCTGGTTTACCGCGCAAAGTAAAACACAAGAAGGACTTTAACAAAACGAAATGGTGAATAAACCCGACCGGAGTCAAAAGAAAAAGTATTTGGTCAAGCGGGTTTAAGTTCGAGGCTAATATAATAGCCTAAAACAATACCACGTTTATATAGTATAATCGCGGTAGAAAGGTTAGGGTAGATACCACTGCCACCAGCCAAGTCTAAATGTTAAAAGAGCGAAACAATGCTCTAGGAGGTACAGATAAAAACAGGGCTAAGGATTAACCCTTTCCAGTACTCCATGTAAGATGGGGTGTACTGGATCTGTGGTTAAATGACTAAGTAAAGTTAATGGCAACTTTACCCTTTTCTGGGGGACAGTAGTCAGCCCCAGAAATGGAGTTGGTGGGAAGTCTAAAAGACAACCCTGTGTCACTGCACTGAAGGTGCTGTGTAAAACACAAAAGAAGGGGGCTACTGAAGTGGTGTACTCCAGAGCCCACAATCACAAAAACAGATGAAATACACATGGCAAAAAATGGGTAAGAGTGGGGGAAAAGCTCACTCTTACCAAGTGGAAAAAAATAACTCCAGAAATCCAGCAAAGCTGCTGAGGGACTCACTAGGTAAGGGGAATTAGCCATTGAATGAGAATTCTCCCTAACAGACCCCCATCTGGGGAGTTTGCATCAGCCCTAGGAACCTTTCGAAGAACCTGTCCTCGGAGGCTGCAGGAGATATTGATAGAGTGGCCAACGGCTGCTGGGGCGCACACTGCCTGGGTGCAGGGTAAACCTGCCCGCTGCTGATGGATAAACTGTAGGACACATACCTGGTTGACACCAGTCCCACCTTGTGACTCGTTCCTCCACTCGCTCTGCCGGAGGGGGTATCGGGTGAGCGGCCATCTTGTATGGTGCAGCAGACATTTTGTCGAGCTGCATGCCACCTGCCGAACCCGTGGTGCCTGGCTCGCTGGAACCAGCTGTTCGGGAGAATTCTCATTTCCTGGCTAATGTCCCTTACCTAGTGAGTCCCTCAGCAGCTTTTCTGGATCTCTGGAGTTATTACTTTCCACTTGGTAAGAGTGTGAGCTATTCCCCCCACTCTTACTTGTATTTTGCTATGTGTTTTATCTGTTTTTGTGATTGTGGGCTCTGGCGTACACCACTTCAGTAGCCCCCTTCTTTGTATGCGTCACACAGCACCTTCAGTGCAGTGACCCAGGGTTGTCGTTCAGACTTCCCCTGACTCCATTTCTGAGGCGACTACTGTCCCCCAGAAAAGGGTAAAGATACCATTAACTTTACCTAGTCAAAAATAACCACAGATCCAGTACACACCATCTTCAATGGAGTACTGGAAGGGTTAATGCTTAACTCTTTATCTGTACCTACTAGAGCATTGTTTCGCTCTTTTAACATTTAGACATGGCTGGTGGCAGTGGTATCTACCCTAAATTTCTACCGCGGTTATCTTATATAACCGTGGTAATATTGTAGGCTATTGTGTTAGCCTCAAACTTAAACCCGCTTGACCAAATCCTTTTTCGTTTGGCTCCAGTGCGGTTTATTCACCATTTCTTTTTGTTAAACTCCTTCTTGTGTTGTACTTTGCGTGGCAAACTAGGTTTGCCTTCTTTGTTCACTGTCCTTTGGCGGGCTTCTACCTAGAAGCCCTCCTCAAGGCACCTGGGTGTCTAGGTGGGCTGAATGTGAGGGAGGGGTGTAGTCACCCTCTGCACAGGGTATCCTAGGAAACCCAAGTCACACTTTGTCATGATTTGCCAGGGTGGTTGTCCGGGCTGGACAACCCCCCTGCTGGGTGATTGACAGCCAGGCTGCGTGAATGGGGGTTTTTCGCATAAAAGGCAGGTCTCTTGGGCTGGAAGTCAGAGAGTCGCCACTGGAACTACAAGGAACCGACGAGAAGTGGAGGAGAGGTCGACTGCTGCAACTACCTCATACCGGTGAAGCCCTGCTGCAGTCCTGAGCTATTTACCCTTCAACGACTAAGAGGAGATCTAGTCCGGAGTCTTCTTCCCTTGAGCCTGGTGGGGATAACCAGCTCATCATCTTCAGTCAGAGGTCGCCTTTGTGGTCGAAATCGCTGCACACTGCTGTAGTGGTCCGGATAGCCACCTGAAGACCCTCTCCTGATTTTAAGGAGCGCACCTTTTCTTCATTGTCGCTGCTGCCAGCCTCATCCCTGTGTGGTGCGGACCCCCTCACCGTCCTCCTTCGTGCTGAAGCTGCAGGAAAGCGTGGGTCTGCGGGAAACCAACAGGAACAAGTGCCGTGGTACCAGCTTTGTTCTTTGAGAAAGGTACTGTGTCCCGTTTCAGGAATTTTGGGTGAAATCCCTATTTCTCTACCTTAAGGCTTGTCCTTACTTTTCCCTCCTTCTTATAACTTTTGCTTCCGAACATTGACAATATCAAAGTACTCTTGGCAACGTTGAATCTTGAACTGTTCGACTGTGTGATCCTCGACAACTGGCACTCGGTGTCATTTGACTTTGGCTCCGGCCCTTTGACTCTTGAATTCCTGTCTATGTGTGTTCTTCGATTCTGTCTGCCTAACTATTATATTGCCTGTGATTTTTGCCCCCAACTCGCTCTGGGTATCTCGGGTGCTAAGTGTGTTTTTGCCCCGGTAGCATTTCTTACTGCGGATACGCGTTTATCTAGTAGACCGAACTGTCAAAAGTGATCGCAATTGTATTCACAGTAACGTGTTCTGTTTCATAACACCGGTCCATTCAAACACAGGGTACTTGCCTCGAATAATACTGTACAAAGTGAATTGGTTAGTTGTGGTATATTTTACGTGTGGTTTTTGAATTAATAGAAGTGTCGTGTTGAAAACAAATGCTCTAAAAATAAATGTACTTATCTTTTTTTACCTAAACCCTTGAGTCAGTGTTTGCTTCAGTCACAGTAATTGTGGTCCCTTTGCGTAATCTCTGCTACTGCTCATATACTCTTGATATAAGCCTGGCTGTTCCACTACTGCTACCAGTCTAACATAGTAGTACAGGCTTGTACCAAAGGTAAAACTTGTACTGCCACCTGTAGTCTTAATTGTGTGTAGTGGTCCGTAAGGGCACTGCACGGGATTCTGCCTAACACCAGCCCCGTCCAAGCCGCTTAGTGTTGGAACATAAGGCCTATCCCGCACCTCAGGTCATGACCTGGAAGGGGTATTGCCCTCGGCAGGACTACCGGTAGTGTTGCGTGAAGGCGCCCCCTCGGACATGATTCCGGTACTAAGGCATAGCCCCTCTGGCGTAAGCCCGGTAAAAGAACCTTGTGGTCCCTCAGCACTGACACCGGAAGGATCCGGAGACACCTCGGCCGTGAGGCCCATAGCTGGACTAGCCTTGTTACATGTGCTGGTGCTAGAACCTGAAGGGTTCTTCGCGGTCGGGAGCTTCTTTGGGAAGGAGTCAGCTTTACGGGGTGCGATGGTAAATATTATAAGTTACTCACCATAGTGACTAAGGTACTCTTAGTCCATAGTCCCCTTTCCTCCATACTGTATGGGCGTCCCTTCCAAGGAATGGGAGACGGAACCTTTTTCACCAGAAAAACCTTCTTCCCTTTTAAACTTAGAGGCGCGCTGGGACGCGGCCTAGGGAGCATGCGCTGCCCTGACTCCGCCCTCCGGCGCTACACCTCAGTCCCCATTGACGCATCGACAATAGATTTAACATTGCACAATGACACCAGTATTATTAGGGGGGAGGTTGGTGGGACGTATGGAGGAAAGGGGACTATGGACTAAGAGTACGTTAGTCACTACGGTGAGTAACTTATAATTACTCTTACGTCCCGTCCCCTTTCCTCCATGGGCGATTGTTAGGCAGAATTATATGCAGTACCCTTTGGGAACACTACACACTATTGAGGCTACAAGTGACAGTACAATTTCACCTTTGGTACAAGCCTGCACTACACAGTTATAGTGGTAGCAGTAGCAGAGCAGCCAGAGGCAGAATTATATGCAGTACACTTTGGGAACACTACACACAATTAAGACTACAAGTGACAGTACAATTTCACCTTTGGTACAAGCCTATACTACACAGTTATAGTGGTAGCAGTAGCGGAGCAGCCAGACTTATCTCAAGAGTGAGTGAGCAGTACAAATAGTTACAAAAAGGACGGCAATTACTATCATTCAGGCAAACACTGACTCAAGGTTTCTAAGTAAAAGAATATATATTTATTTACTCAACAGTTGTATAACATTTCACTATTCTAAGCAAGTCAAAAATCACAATCATAAATACACCACACCACTTCCCTTAAATTCCAGACAAGTTAAGCACACAAAATGAAGTGGGAGCAAAATGGCACTCCAGCAATTTAAAAGGGAGGGAAAGACAAAGTTATTAGAAATTAGGCAACACCAACAGGTAAGTACTCTGAGCAATTTGAACAAGAGAGACTACAGTGAGGAGATCAGCTAGAATAGTCTTAGGGCCAAAGTCAATAGGTCAAAAGTCTTTTGCTCAAGATCACAGGGTAGTTTGCGGTAAAGTTTGTGGCACAGATTCCGGACGAGGTTGGTTGGTAGAAAAGATAGTTCAAAGATTTCAAACACTTTCACCGCGGTTGAACGAAACGGACTACCGGATTTGCCCAGTACCTTAAAACGGAGAGGGAGCTGTAGCTGAGGCGGACGTTTCTGATGGTTCCTGCAGGCTCACGGTTCCTGAAGCGACTGTCGGACTGATCAGAAGCAGGAAGACTGGAGGGTCCTGCGCCACCCAGGGAAGAAGCCAGCAGCAGAGCAAAACAACGAATAAAAGGTGCGTTCCTTAAAACCCAAGCAGGGTCCGACCTTCCTGTCTATCCGGCCCACTGTAGCTCTTTACAGTGAATTCGACCAGAGGAGTGGTCCTGGCTTGTAGTTTGGGCGAAATGGTTGGTCCCACCAGCTCAAGGGAAGAAGTTTCCTGGAGGATCTTCTCTATCGTCGTATTCTGGAGATTCGGACCTGCAGCAGGGCTTCACTGGGGGGTTCAGTCGTTGTAGAGATCCTCTTCTTCCAGTTCCTTGTTGGTTCTTTCGTTCCAGTGGCGACTCTGCTCTTCCAGTCCCATAGACCTGCTTTTTATGCAGTGTTCCTCCCCATTCATACAGCCTGGCTGTCAATCACACAGCAGGGTGGCTGGCCTGGCAAGGCCAGTCCCCTTAGCCAGTCAGACAAGAGTGTGACTTGGGTTACTAAGGCAACCCATGGCAGGGGTCCGAAGATCCCTCCCTCACATCCTGCCCCTCTAGACTATCAGGCGCCTTAAGGAGGGCTTCTGTGCAGAAGCCTGCAAAAAGACAGCGAACAAAGGGGTCATCCCCAGTTTGGCGTGCAGAGAAAAACACGAGAAAGACTTTAACAAAATAAAATGGTGAATAAACCCAGCCGGCACCAAAATAAAATGTATTTGGTCAAGCGGGTTTATGCTCGAGGCTAATATAATAGCCTGGAACAATCCCACGTTTATATAATATAATCGCAGTAGGAAAGTTAGGGTAGATACCATTGCCACCAGCCAAGTCTTAATGTTAAGGGAGCGAAACAAGGCTCCAAGAGGCACACACACAAAAGGGATAGGAGTTAACCCTTTCCAATTCTCCATGGAAGAGGAGGGTACTGGGTCTGTGGTTTAAAGTGAGGATATAAAGTTAATGGCAACTTTACCTGTTTCTGGGGGACAGTAGTCGGCCCCAGAAAAATGGAGTCAGTGGGAAGTCTCAAAGACAACCCAGTGTCATTGCACTGAAGTTGCTGTATAACACACACAAAAAGTGTTGCACTTGGAGTAGGTGAGGCTCCAGCGCCCAAGATCACACACAGTGAAAATACACACAGCAAAACCAATGTAAAAGTGGGAAAAAAGGCTCACACTCTTACCAGGTGAAAAAATAAATCCTAGAAATCCAGCAAAGCTGCTGGGGGACTCTTTTGGTAAGGGAAAAAAGCCATTTATGAGAATTCTCCCTAACAGCGATTACAACTGATTGTAGCCCCAGGGTGGAGACGAGACCCTTCTTAAACAAAAAGGTTCCAGAGAATCGCCTGTCCGAAAGCTGTATCAGATCTAGAGCCTGCATCCAAACAGTAATGCTTGCAGAAATCCGAGGGAGAGGCACAAGTGGCCGCCCTGCTTAGGACTTGCCAAGGGACATGGCGACGGAATGCGATGGCCGTTGCATTGGCCCTGACTGCGTGGGCATGCATGTTGGCCGGGAGAGGCTTGTGCTGGCCCTTATATGCTTCTTTGATGGCAGAGACCATCCAGCGGGATATGGAAGCCTTAGAGGCCTGATAGCCTGGGCCTTGAGCCGCTTAGAGTGACAAACAGGGCGTCTGACTTGCTGAAGCCCTTGGTCCTGTCCAAGTAGAATTTTAGGGCACGCCTGAAATCCAGGCAGTGCAGCACTTGTTGTGCTTTGTCCTTGGGATCGGGAAAGAACGTAGGGAGGACTATTTCCTCGTTCAAGTGGAATACAGATGAAACCTTGGGCAGAAATGCCGGGTGCGTCCGCATGACTACCTTGTCCTTGTGAAAGGTGGTATATGGTTCAGAGGCGACCAGCGCCTGAATCTCACTGACTCTGCGAGCCGAGGTAAGACCGACTTGTAAGGCCGTCTTGATGGTGACCAGCCTAATGCCCATGGACACCATTGGCTCGAATGGTTTGTGCACCAGGTCACTCAAGACTATATTAAGGTCTAACACGGGATGCGGTCTCTTGGGAGTGGGCGGAAAGGCATAGGCCTTCATGCCGGTCCACTGGAGGTGAAATGCATCGGCCAGAGAGATCTACTGAATAACGAGGTTGTTTAGCTGCCACTCATAATTGTCCGCTCCCAGCCTGCTGAGCCTATCCGCCTCCAGGTTGAATTCCCCGGGAGGTGGACTGCCAGAAGGAAAATTTCGTTTTCCAAGGCCCATTCCCACATGCTGATCACTAGTCTGCACAGAGGAGGGGATCTGGTGCCTCCCTGCTTGTTGACGTAGTACATGCTGGTAGAGTTGTCTGTCGGGATGAGGACAACCTTGCCCTTGAGAAGTGGTAGGAATGCTCTGAGCGGTAGCCAGTTGGCGTTCAGCTCCAACCAATTGATGTGGTATTCCTGCTCCTGTCGAATCCAGGTGCTGGGACTGAGAGATCATCCAGGGTGGCTCCCCAGCCCTCGAGCGAGGAGTCTGTAGTGATGGTGGCTTGCGGAGAGGGCAGCCGGAAAGGCTTGCCCGTTCATAGATTGCAGTCCATGGACCACCAAGTTAGGTCCGGGTGGAGAGATGGAGGAACGGTGATCGTCTCGGATTGCAAGCCCCGCTCCTGACTCCATGAGGCCGCGAAGTGCAGCTGAATCCTTCTCATCCTTAGTCTTGTGTGCGGCACGGCTAACAGAACTGCCGCTAGTAGACCCAGGAGATGTTGGTACCACCATGCCGAGGTCACCTCTCTGCTGAGGAAGTGGGCGGTGGCCCTCTTGATGGCTGAGATCTTGTCTTCCAACAGGAAAACCCTCTCCGAGCACGTGTCCCAAATGAGTCCCAGGAATGTCAGAGTCTGCATAGGGGCAACTGTGTCTTCTTGAGGTTGAGCGAGAAGCCCAGGTCATGCAGTGTGTTCATAAGAGCATGGGAAGAGTGGTGAGCCACTTCCGGAGATGTAGCCCTGACGAGCCAGTCGTCGAGGTATGGGTAGATGTGGAGGCCCTGCGCTCAGAGGAGTTCATGAGTCTGGTAAAGACCCTGGGGGCTGAGTTGAGGCCAAACGGGAGGACTTTGTATTGGAAATGGTAACCCATGATCCTGATCCGTAGGAAAGAACGATGGGGCTGCCAAATCGGGACGTGTAGGTACGCGTCCTTCAAGTCCAGGGAGCACATCCAGTCTCCCTTGTCCAATGTCTCCGCTATAAAAGCTGGCGTAACCATCTTGAATTATTGCAGGGGTAAGAAGAGTTTGAGGGTGGAAAGGTCCAGCACAACCCTCAGGCCCGCCTGGTTCTTCTTCTGATTGGCAAAAATCCTGGAGTAGAAGCCAAAGCCTCGCTGGGAGGCTGGAACTTCCTCCACTGCCTGGATCTCCGCCAAAAGAGTTGCTGTCCCAACCTGTGCGAGTGGAGGGGAGGGAGGAGAGACTGGGATAGGAAGGCGGTACCCCGTGGATACTACGAAGGAGCATCTCCTCACTGGCCCAAGAGGTGGCAGGGGGTACAACGGGGCAGCGGGGGTCTGCTGGAGCTGCTGCGTACCCTGTCCATATGGACGCACGGGAAAGTTGCTCTGCGCAAATGAAGGGTAGACTGTAGGCCACGTGTCTGGTTGAGACCAATTCCAGCTTGACACTCGTTCTTTGCCGAATTCATGGAATGATGTCAGACGGTTGCCCCTTTCTGGCGCGGCAGGCATTTTGTCAAGCTGCCTGCCACGTGTGGCCCAGCCCGCTGAGCCCTGCCTCGTCCAAGACTCTTGCGTGTGGATCATGAGGCCTACCCTGCTTTTCGGGTCTCGGCCCGGTAGGTGTGGCATCCTTGTCCGGGGGTCAGTAGAGCTGCGTTTAGGCGCCCCCTCGGACGTATTGCTGGTATAGGGCATAGCCCCTCAGACGTATTGCCAGTGTTAGGGCGTAGCCCCTCAGCCATTGTGCCAGTAAAAGGGGGTAGCCCCGGTACAAGAACCCTCTGGTCCCTCGACACTGCGTCCGGGAGGATCCAAGGACCCCTCGATCCGAAAGCCAGCAGCTGTAGTAGCCTCAGTGCACGTGCCGGTAGAAGGACCTGGCCGGTCCCTCCCACGCAGGGCAGTCCCTGGGAAGGAGTCTCCCTTGCGGGGTGCGCTGGAAAATATCGGCCCTACCTTGGGCCTAGTCCGATGCTTCACAAAGTTCTTGAGATCCTCTGGAGGCGACCTCTGGAAGAGCTCCCTCCACCTGGCTATTCTGTTCTTCAGCGCCTTCGAGGACAGCGAGTCACACGCCGAACATGATTGCCAACCGTGGTCTTGGCCAAGGCAATGTAGGCAGAGGGCATGGGGGTCTGAAGTTGGTAAGAGCCCGTTGCAGGATGGGCACCTGTTGAACCCTGTAGAAGTCGACATGAGCCGGGGAGAAGCGTAACACCTGAGGACCGAGTACCTGAATGATAGAAAAGACAAAAAAGAAAGAGAGGAAGTATCCGCACGTGGACATGGCCGAAGCCAAACCCAGGAGCGCTGGTGAATTCAGCCCATTCCCATCGACGCGGAAAAGGGGACTGAGGTGTGGAAAAGGTTCTGTCTCCCGTCCCTTGGAAGGGACGCTCATACAGTATGGAGGAAAGGGGACGGGATGTAAGAGTAAGAGGCTTTACTTTAGGCCTCGGGTGATGTTCCTTTAGGTCCTCCGGAGGTGACCGTTGGAGGACCAAGTACCTAATTGAAAAGAAAAAAAGACAAAGATAGAAGAATTTCCAGGGAAGAGTACGTGGTAATACATGGCCGAAGCCAAACCCAGGAGTGCTGGTGAAATCGGCCCGTTCCGGTCGACGCGGAAAAGGGGGCTGAGGAGTGGCGCTGGTGGACGGAGTCAGGCGAGCACATTCTACCAAGGTCGCGCGCCTCTAAATTTAAAGGGGAAGATTTTTCGGGTGAAAAAGGTTCTTCCTCCTGTCCCTCGCGAGGGACGCCCATCCAGTATGGAGGAAAGGAGACGGGACGTAAGAGTACAATAGTTACAGTAAGTGACTTAAACCTTCTCCAGCATGGGATCTGGCATGGATTCACATGCTCATGAATGACGATTACACAGCAGGACATAAACACAACTACGGGAGGTGGCAAGGCTCAACAGAAGCAATACCACTCATCTCTGGAACAGACTCCCCCAAATGAACAGGTTGCGTAGGACAGCTTGGCCAACTAGGGACTCATCTTGGGACATTATGCCCAACAGTGACTTGACGGCTGGTACGGTAGCCGACCATGCCAACAACAGGCGATTCACCTTCCCTAGGATGGCTACCACCCTCTCTTTCGAGGGAGCGGCCAGGCAATTTACAATGTTCAGTCGAGCCCCCAAGAACAGAGCGCTCTGCGATGGCTCCAAGCAAGACTTTGGATAATATATGCAGAATCCAAGATCTGTCAACAGACGCACAGTCCTCAATGAGTGCCGGCTCACCAGGGCATGGGAGCGGGATCGAACCAGCCAATCGTCCATGTAAGGGTAGACGTGCATGCCCTCAAGCCGAAGATGTGCTACCACTGGAGCCAAATAGATTGTGAAGATCCTTCGGGACGATTTCAGGCCGAAGGGGGGTGCCTCAAAAGATGCCAGGAAGTCGCCTTTTTCCAGTTGGCTGAGCACGTGCTTCAACGTGCCCATCCTGAACTTCTGGGACTTCAGGTACTTGTTGAGGCGTCACAGGTCCAGGATCGACCTCCACCCTCCGGTCTTCTTTCAGACCAGAAAGTATGTGGAATACACCCCGGAGCACCAGAGTTGCTGGGGAATGGGTTCTATGCACCCCCCCTTTTCAGCATGGCTTGAACCTCCTGCAGAAGCGGTGCCACGTTCTGTTCTTGTCGAGGTACAGGGTGAATACAAGGACACTTGCGTTGGAACTCCAAGCTGTGCCCCTGTCTGAGAGTGTCCAGCACCCATCAGTCGGTGGGGATGGTCTTCCATGCGCTGATGAACCTCGCCAGCCGGCCTCCCACCGGGGTGCACGAGTGGGGTCCCGAGTCAACGGCCAGTTCAGGCCTGCTTAGGAGTCGGGGTCCTGCCCTGTGGGCGGCGCTGTCCTCTGCTGCCGTATGTCTGCCAGTGGCGTCTATATGATTCCTGCATCGTGAAGTGAGAACGCTGCCGATAAGGGGCGTTGTTGCCCTTGGAGGACCTGCCAAATTTACCTCTTGAGGAACGAAAGAACGACCAACGTTGCAGCATGGTGCCTAGTGAACCTGCCGTCTCTGTGTCGGTCTTGATGAGTTAGAGACTCGTTGATCGGCTTGCCAAAGAGGTTCTCCCCATCGAATGGCATGTCTAACACCTTAGACAAGTAGTATTCAAACTGTGGGGCGCGGCTGTCATGATGCCTACCCCCAGGGACCCAGACCAAGTCCAGCAACCCCGGAAGCAGGCATCAAGTTACCCCAAGCAAGCCCAACAACCCCCGCTAGGGGCTATTTGGGTGCAGTCCTGGCGTCTATGGTGCCAGGCTCATATGGAAAGTCAGTCTTGGCGCCATAGGCGCCAGGCTCATAGATTAAAACTTACCTGATGCAGACCATGCTGAAAACTTACCTGATGCCGACCATGCTGCAAGAGCTCCAAGCCAAACGAGGCTTGGAAGGGACCATTTTACCTAGGGACTATTTTTTACTCGGGTGGGGCTGGGTAGGAATACTTACCTGGGACTACTTTGGAGGCTATTTAAACCACGCCCGAAGAGCAGCACACGCTTCACGTTATTCTGCATCCAGCAGCGTAACGCTCACCGTGCCTGCAAGTCTGCATCCAGTCTTCTGCCACGGCCGCCTCGAGTTTGGAGCTCCTAGAAAAAGGGAGAAAGAAGGAGAAAAGGTTAGAACAAGAGCAATACCTTTGATCCTTACCTGAATTCCCGATCCATCGCGCCTTCGAGCTGGAAGAAAAAAGTTATTTTATGCGTGTCGCCTCGCCTGCTGCAGCGCCGCGCTGAACTCACCGGCCTTCGCCACATCTTCACATTTCACTGCATCCTCCTGCATGTTCCCGCCGCACTCCGGCACCTAAGGAGAAGACAAAAACAGCAAGGTGAGCCAAGGGAATACACAGAGGAATACCCCCCATAGACTTACCCGATTTTACCACCGGGGGGTACTATTCTTCTTCACTGGTCGGCGCAGCTTCCACTGCATCCTAGCCGAACCCCGGCCCCTAAGGGGAAACTAAAGGACAGCAAGGTGAAACAAGGGACTAACAAGGGGAACCCTCCTCACCACAAAAGACTTACCTGATTTTACCGCCGGAGGCATTATTCCCCGAGACTTCATACTTTCTCTCAGCGCCTGAATAAGGGAGAAGGCAACAGGTTACATATGGACATTATTTTTTCGAACTGTGTTGGATAATAAAAATCCTTACCAGAACATTACCGGTTGCCACGAGGAACTCTTCAGTAGGGTCAAGCTGCAACCTGCAAGGAATCGGACAAGAATGAAAGTCAGGCATTTGAACTCTTACGAACTACATACTTACGGCGTCTTGCCGGGAATATCGGAGTCAATATTGTCCTGGAACTCACCAATTCCTTCGAGCCAGTGAAGCAACTGGTTTTCTACGCGCCCCTGCGCTCAATGCAGGATGGAGAGCTCATCTTTTCAAATCATCAGGTGAGACTATAAGAGGGGACATCCAAGGTGATCAGTGGGGAGAACAGCGGGGTGGGGGGATTTACGCTCAACTCCACGGGTGGTTAATATCCTTTCTCCATTTACAGAAGAATATTCCTACGGGCCAAGCAAATGAAGCTAGGTGGGCCAGTCCAGTCCGTCATCTCGGCCCTACGCGTCACATTGGTGGAGGCCCCAGCAGTGCAGTCCAGATCGACACCTCTGTGGGAGCCAGGTGAGCATAACGGCGGCCCCCAAGAAATGGGCATGGGCGGCTCACATGGTCGGGCTGAAGCATGAAACTGTCTCAGCCAACAATGAAAAAGTGGCCCGCAGTTGTAAATGGATATTCATTCCTTTAGTCACAGACTGGGCCTCATTACAACTATGGCGGTACGGTAACAAAGGTGCCGGTAAGCTACCAGCACAGTTGCTACTGTAACCGCCATAGTACGACTTGTGCTTGCGGGTGCCTGACAGCCTGCCAGATCTGACCTGTCAGGCTGTGCAGCACCCGCGAGCATAGCTTGTCGGATGCACCAGCACCGTTATTAACAGTGGCGGTGCATTCAAGCTCCCCATTCCCATTGAGCCCTATAGGGCTCAATGGGAATGGGGATCTACCGGGACCGGCAACCGCAAAAGGGCAATTACCAGGTCCGCCTAACTCGACATGAGCGGTAATTGGCCATTTGCGGGTGCCGGACCCAGATTCAACTCCGGCGGCAGCCATGCCGGTTTCACCGGCACATCTACCACCAGGGTTGTAATGAGGCCCACTGTTTCAATAGTACCCAAGGGGGTGCTTTGTGTTGAAATGTAAGTAAATTGATATATATTCAGCAACAATGGTCAGAATTACTAACTGCATAGTGAAGTAACTCATCAAACTGGCCCACATTGACCAAAATGGTGGCCCATTTTGACTGGCCCACACTAGCATTTTACATTTTTGGTACAGGCATTGCCCTTTAGGCCAGTCCGAGCCTGGCGGCTCATCCATAATGGCGAGGGGGGGCCAACCCAGTGGCCCCTTACCCATTATGGAGGAGCTAAGGAGCCAGCCCAGTGAAACAGTGAGCACTCCCTCAGCTGATTTTATTTTCAGCTGAGGGAGTGCTCCTGGGCTGGCTGAACTGTCAAAGGGACTTTGACTGTTCAGTTCAGTTCCCCAGCCGCACATGCTCACTGGGCCATGCAAGGCTGGGGTGTTTTGCTTTGCCAGCATTACATAGCTCATTGGAAATGTTGGCTGGGACACTGCATGTCTGTATGTCCGAGGGGAAGCTCATGCGCCTCCTCGCACATACGGACAGAGCAGCCTGGAGCACGGCGTTTCAGCACCCACACGCCAGCCAATGCAGATGGTACGTTTATGTTCATTTTTTTTATTTAAACATGTGTACGCTTATTTTATGAGTGAGTGTTTGGTGATGTTTGGTGATGGATGCTCGTGTAAATGATAGAGTGATTGCTGTATGAATGTGCAGCACTTTGCATACACACATAATCATGTTGATTGTGTTAGGCCCAGTAGGGCCCAGGGGATAGGGATGGTATCTTTTTACTGGACATCTATATTAGATGTCCAGTAAAAAATGTCATGCCTGCTCCCCTGGGCCCCTCAGCACCAATTGCAAACTATCACCAGCCGCCACTGGCCCTCAGACTGTGTTGGGAACTGGATGGGGGGTACCCAGGAACTATGGTGGGAGCACAATGGGCTGGAACCATGGGATAGTGGTGGGAGCATAGTGGGGAGAGCCCAGGGTGTGTGATGGGGTGGGGAGAGACCAGGGACTGGGTAGGATTGGGATGAGGGAGCCCAGCGACTTTGATGGGAGCAGGTGACGGCGCGCAATATATACTGTCCATTTGGCATTTATGGGGGGTCCCGGCCTGCCCAAATTTTGCCCAGGGGCGCCCCGGCCAAGAAAGTTTGAAGACCACTGCCTTAGACTGAACGTCCGGCCTGAAGTTGGTGGCTTTGAGTCATTCCTGCAGACGAAGAGACACTCCGTTCCCCATCTGATGGAATCCGGTCTCAGAGATGTCCACTGCCACTGTGATGGCGTGGTCTGAGGCCACCTCCCCATCCTGGAACAGCTCAAGAGCTTCCGCATGTGATGCTGGAAATGCATCGGAGGGACAGGGCCTCCGTATCCTTGTCCTTTACTGCTTTTTATTGTGTGTTCTGTCGTGTTTTCCGCACAGGAGTTCATGTGGGACTCCTGGCGGTGCAGCTCTCTTTCTTGGTTTGGTGAACAGACCCATGGGTGGGGGGTACAACCCTGTGCCCCTAGAGTATGTTTTATGGCACCTGTGTGTGGCCCACAGAGCAGGGTATTGGCTGGTGGCAGCTCCATGCTGAATTTGACAGGTGCTCTAAGTATCCTCCATTTTGGGATATCCAGGCCCTGCCATTGGAATCAGTTGATTCCTGATAGGAAACAAGATGGCCCCGTGGCCTCTTGCTTTCTATTGCCCGTTACCTTGTTTTCCCAAAGTCCTGGGAAGCCCTGCCTCTGTCCTTTCCCCGGACCGGCTGTTGGGTCGAAGTTCCATATATGGTGTTGTTGTGAAGTGCTGACCAGACTGGCTGGAGCCTTCCCAATGACTGTATGTTATGGGTACGCCTGTGGGTGGGACCTGGGTGAATGGAGTGTATGACGAATACGCATGCTGTGTTGCGGGTGTCTGGTATCTGGTGTTTGACACAATGACTGAGACAGCCCGGCCCGAAACTGGTATGAATGCAGTGTGGAGTGTTGAATGGCTGGGTACTTGTCCCAATACACATAACTTGTTGTGACTGTCTGGAGAGAAGTGAATGGCCTGAATGCACTATGCACCTGATTGGCTGCCTGCCTGCATGAATGCCCTTCTGACCAATTGGTTGCCTAAGTGTGACCCAGCAGAATGAATGGGAGATCAACTAGTATATCTCGGGGCCTCACACTGCTAGAATTCGTGTTCAGAAGCTGAAATCCACTACAAAGAGTAACTGGAGTAAACCTGAAGCTTAACCTTGAAGCCCTGCTAGAAGAGAAGTCTTGCTGCTGCTCTACTTCGTCGATCTGAAAGCTACTGTGTCTCCAAGGACTGACCCAGAGAGGACCTCGTAAGGTGCCCTCTTCCCGAGCTGCGAGGGACCATCGTGCACCAGCTGATCTTTGCCAAATCTCCCTGTTAGACTGACCTACGACAGGCTGCTGACCGGGGACGGGGACTGCCGCGGAATCCCAAAGAGAAGCGCCCGGACTGTTGTCAACCACTGTCGACAACTGCCGTCGCCGACTGGAGCCACTGTGCTCCCGTTTGCCTAAGAGCTTAATTTGATCCAAGGACGCTCTTAGCAGCATCGCCGCCCGCTTTATCCCGCTGGAGAAGGCCCGACCGTCGACGCGCTGAGGAGCATCCGCCGGTGGGTTTCCCGCCACCTAAAGACCACAGAGACACCGAGGACTCGACGCCCTTGCTGGACCACAGTTCTTCATCATCTCTTTGCGGTCCAGAACTATTGTCACCGAGGTGCCCCGCACACCTCTTCCTTGCAGGACGCCAATGGTCCGTTGTCGACGAGCACCGCTAGGAACGAAACTGCCACTTCACCACCGTAGTTCACCCTGTTCTCCGTCAGACGTTCGACGACCTGTGACTCCTGCATTAAAGGGAGGACACTCAAGAAGGGCCGTCGATTTCCCATCGACGAACGCTACAATTCCAGGTACATTGGGGCTGTAGAACTATTGTAGAGGGAAATAAGACTAGTAGAACAATATATGGACTGGGCTTGTGATACATCTTTGCTTTACAGGTTGCCCAGGTGGGGGGGATCTCCACACAGAACTGTGTCTAGGTAGCAGGGCCAGTATTCTGCCAATTGTTCCAACCAACTTTTCCTCCTATTTTTTAATGTTGGTTTCCTTATTAATTTGATCTGTCAGACATTTAACCTTAGTACAGTTGATGCACTTTAATGAGATCTGCTAATAATTGTGGTACCACTTAGAACTGTATATATTTACCATTGTTGATTTTCTGAGCACAAAGTGAGTTATTGTGATAGTGTACATAACCTTGAATATTAATTATATAAAGACTGTGTTTTAACTAATACAGTGTGTGGACATTCCTTTGTGGGGGCTTGGGGACTACACTGTACTTAAGAACCAGCCTGCATCACCTCCTGAGAAGCTAGGCCTTGATTGCTCGACCACGATACCAATAATAGAGAATCTTGGCTGGGGTCCTCTGTGCCTCTCCTCTACCATATAGAGAGCAGAAGTACAGACACCCCCCTCCAGTCTTTACACTGGTGGCAGTGGTGGGATGCTTATGGTTTTAAGAATCAGTGTATAACCGTGCCACTTACAAAATATCTGCACTTTATTAAGTTGGGGTTTAGTTATGTACAAGATAACTGCATTACAAGCAATGGAGTCTATTGCAAATAGTAAATTGACTAGGATGAGCTTAGAGGCTCTCCAGAGTGCTTGTGAAGCCAGGGAGTTAGACTTTGTGGATAAGTCTAGGACTGAGCTGATAGCTGCCCTGGTGGACTACCAGACCGATGGTGAAACTCTTGAAGCGGTGGATGCAACCAATGAGGACTCTGCCCCTGGGGTTTTTGCTTATTCTGTTTCTGGGAATTCCACCATTCCTGCTGCCTCTGTTCCAAACCCCAGCAATTCCTTAGAGCTTGAGTTATTAAGGATGAAGTTGACCTTGGCCTTTGAATACCGCAAGTTGGAAATAGATGCTGAGCTTAAGAAAGAGGAGCTGGTACAGCAAGTGGAACTCAAGAATAGGGATCTTGAACTCAAAGACAAGGACACTAAATGTCCGAGAATCCAGCTAGAGAAATCTAGAGTGGAGACTTCAGCTAAACCCAGTGAGAGTGTCAGGTCCCCAGCCACCAAGTTTATGAAAGATTTGGTTGGTGTGTTTGTGGAGGGTTCTGATATCCTCCAAAGGATTGAAGCATTTGAAATGGCTTGTGCAATTCATGATGTTGATAAGAGAGATTGGGCTAAGTGTTTGTTAAGCAGAGTGCCTCAGACTGGATATGACTGTATTCTGAAACTGAGTGTGGAAGAAAGGGGTCAGTATGAGTGCATGAAGTCTGCTTTGATTGCCAAGTTTGGCAAGACACCTACTCAATACCTTAAAAGGTTCAGAGATTTCAAGAAAAGAGAGAATGTGTCTTCGGTTGACTGGGTGAGTGCTGCACACATGAACATGATGCGGTGGATTGATGGTTACACAGTGAAAAGGTTTGTTGAATTGTCTCACCTTTTATTTTTTGAGCATTTTTCTGAAGCCTGTTCACCAGAGCTGCGTCAGAATGTTGCTGACCAGAACATTTCGGATCCCTTTAAGCTGGCTAGGTTGGCTGACAAGTGGGTCTCCCACTCGGTGTCTCCTAAGGACTCCAGTGGGAAGGACAAGGACAAAGAAAAGGGGATCTCTCAGAAAGCTGAGGAGTCCGAATAGAAGTCACAATCGAGTAAACCAAAACCTTCCTCTCGTAAGACCCAAAAATCTAGTGGGGATAAGTCATCTGTGGGTGGTAATAAGAGTAGGGGTCCACCTGCTGCAAAGCAGGCTCCCAGTGGTTCCAGTACCGTACCCCGCACTCCTGGAACTTGTTGGGATTGTGGGGCTCTGGATCACAGAAGGGGTGACTCCAAGTGTAAAGGTAAGGCACTTGGAGTACAGGCTGTCAGCCTGAGCTACTTTTACCCCATGTCTGAAGTGGAGGCCACTGTCCTCCCCTCCTCTACAGGAATCGCACTTGGTGCTCCTGGAGAGATTTCATTAGTGTCCCTTGGGGCCTGGGACCAGTATGCAGAAGTACTGGCGACTATCCCACAGAACACCCGTAGGTTTTTGAGAAGTGTCCTCTTGAATGGCCAGCCTTCTACTGGCTTGAGAGACACTGGGGCAAGAATGACAGTGGTGGACAGGACCCTGCTTAAGTCAGAGGACTATGTAGGTCCTCCTCTGAGAACCACCAGGTTAGCTGGTGGCCCTCCCAAATTATCGCCTGTAGCCTTAGTCACACTCATGATAGGAGACAAGACAGCAAAGCTTCCTGTCCTGGTTCAGGACAATGTCCCTGCTAACATTCTGTTAGGCAATGATCTAGTAGAGTTGGGGTTGATCTCGGATGGTCTTCCCGTGACTGCTGCTGCAGTCACTAGGTCACAGGTGACACAGGGTCTGGCTGTGAGTCAGATACCCGAGCCTAAGGCAAGAAGAAGGAAGAACAAGAAGGCCACCTCTATGAAGGGGGCTCCTTCTCTTCCTGCTGTCCTTACAGCACCCATTGGGATCCATGCTCCGGACGGGCTGGGTCCAGTGGAAAACCCAAACTCAACCCCTGAGGGAGAAGAGACAGAAGACTCTCCTGTGGGAGAGGTTCTCAACCCGGAGGATCATCCCGACCTTCAATGCTTGTTAGCTGAAGGGGGACCCTCCCGGGCAGACTTCTGTAACGGACAGAGAGAGTGCCACTCTCTCTTGAGGGTCTGAGGAAACAGGCCCTGGCCCAGGCACAGGCACAAGGAGAAGTGCCTAGGACATTCTGAATCTATTGGGAGGGTGAGCTCCTTGTTAGTGAGCCCACTAAGCCTGCACCTGGTGCCCTCAAGAGGTTGGTGGTACCCCAGGTTTACAGGCCCTTCCTGCTGCAGTTGGCACATGAGGTGCTCTTGGCTCATCATCTTGGGACCAAGAAGACTGAACAGAGGCTCTTTGCCCATTTCTACTGGCCACGGATGGGAGTAGAGGTGGAGTCCCACTGCAGGACCTGCCAAACTTGTCAGTTGTCTGGCAAGACTGGAGGCAGTGTCATTGCTCCACTGCAACCATTGCCAGTGGTTGGCACACCATTTGAGAGGGTGGGAATCGACATTGTCGGTCCTCTTGACCCTCCCACTTCAGGTGAACATCGGTTCATCCTGGTCTTGGTAGATCATGCCACCAGGTTACCTGAGGCTATACCCCTTTGGACTGTAACTGCCAAGGTGGTTGCCAGGGCTCTCCTGGGCATTTTTACCCATGTTGGATTCCCCAAGGAGGTTGTCTCTGACAGAGGATCCAACTTCATGTCTAGTTACATGAAAACCGTGTGGAAAGAGTGTGGGGTAACCTACAAGTTCTCCACCTCTTACTATCCCCAGACCAATGGGTTGAGCATTTTGGAACAGTCTTTAAAGATCAGAGATGTCTGACTATACCTTTGATATCTGGAATACCAGTAAGTCGGAATGTCATCGACTCACAAGAAGACATTGAATGGGGTATTCATAAATTAAAGAACTCAAGGGCAGTAGGCCCAGATGGGATTTCAAATGTGATGCTTAAATCAAATAGCACCTTATGGGCAAGCTTTATGGTGGCACTCTTCAAAATAATTGCATTGGAGAAGGCCTTGCCTGAGTCATGGATGAAGACGATTGTGGTTCTGGTGTTCAAGAAGGGCAATCGGGACGATCCTTCCAACTATCGCCCGATTGCCCTTCTTGATACTATTGGTAAGGTCTTTACTTCGTTTCTTCAGAGACGTCTGACGCGCTGGGCAGAAGACACAGCTGTGGTGGATGTACATCAGACCGGCTTCACTAAAGGTGTGGGAGTACAGTTAAATTTACTCCTCCTAAACATAATAAAGCTAGATGCCATGAACCGAGGCCGAAAAGTCTTCGTTGCTTTCATAGACCTGAGTCAGGCCTCTGATAGTATAAACCGGAATCGATTGTGGGCGAAATTAAAATCTTGGAATTGTCCCAGTGAACTGCTGCAACCTTTAATAGCCTTACATTATAATACTTCAATTTGTGTCTGCTTGAACGCCCAGGGCGAGCTCTCAGACAAAATTCAGATCAAGAGAGGGGTGAAGCAGGGCTGCCCCCTTGCAGCCTTGCTATTCAAATTATTCATCTCTGACCTACCTGTTGCTTTAAAGGAGCCAAGGTCTTTTCCACCAGCAATATATGGTCAGCCATTAAGCTGGGCGATCTATGCTGATGACATTGTGCTACTGGACACCACTCAAATTGGGCTCCAGAGACTGCTCACTGCCCTACAAGGATATTGTGAGACAAATGACTTACAAATCAATATCAGAAAATCAAAGACCATCTTGTTAGGCCAAAAAAGCTCAAAGCAAAATAACAAATTTGTCTGGCGAATAAAAAATGAACCACTTGAACCAGCAAATAGCATACGTTATTTTGGCATATTGTTTAATACCTCAATACGCGAATGGGAGTAGACACAAGATCTATTCGCCCGTATGCAGACATTTGCTACACAAGGAGTAAAACTTCATACCGCCTTCGGCAAATTCACCTTCGTCCCAGTTTTGACCTTTTATTGCCAGAAAGTGGTTCCAGGCTGGAAAATTTCTTGTGATATCTGGAGGGAAAAATCTGGCGCAAGATTTTGATATTATCACAAAATGCATCAATAACAGCAATTCGCTACGAACTAGATATTGAGTCGCTCAATGGTCCTGTCTTGTGGAAAGCCATAACGACGCTCCGCAAAATTCAACTATTCCCTGGGGCTCGTTCGTATGATATACTGAAGTCGAGGCATCCATCAGCCGACCTGCTGAACATCTGGACTGCAAAATTGTTTATCATGGAAGACGCAGGCGTGTCATGGGATTCGATTTTGACAAGACCACAAATTGCAAAAAACAAACTGCGTCAAAGGAATTGGATCCTGAATGACGAAAACTGAAAAAAATGAGTATCAACACTTGATTTTGGAACTGCTTTGCATAAACTTGATGAGTTCCCAAAATACTTGGACAAGTTTCTTTCTCTGTATCATCGGGACAAGTTCCTGCGATTACATCTTAATTTGTACAAGTCTAAAGAGATGCAAATGTTAAAGTGACACCCGCTTACTTTTGATAATCATTGTCGGTACTGTAATAACTCTATGGAATCGGTTAAACATCTAATGATTGAATGTTCCATGATGTCATCACAACGTTCTCTGCATCTCTCCAAGTTCGCGCCGCAGAATGATAACATGGTAGAGTGGTGGGTGTATTTGATTGCAGGCACTAACACTGGGTTGACTTGTGCCGCAATCAATTTTATGGATGCTTTGTCACTTGGAAATTAACAGAAAAAATGAATTGTTTTGGAAAGGAATTAGGATTTAAAGTAATTGATGATTGTAATGTAAAGTTTGTTTCTCTGCATCAAACTAAAAGTTACAAATAAAAAAACAAAAAATTATATATATATACCGTGGCCGTGTAGCTATGGTTAAGTTGCTGTTTACATAGGAAGAGCACCTTTTGGACGGCCTATAACTCTGCTCCCCCTGGACGAATCCTCACCAAACTTTGCCAAAAAATGTATATGGGCCGCTCTGATTTTTTTTGCAAAGTCTGGTGATGTTTGGTCCAGGGGGGGAAAAGTTATAGAGGAGGTCCCAAAATGTCTTTTTCCCATAGACTGAATGGGAGAAAAACTTTGCGCACGGCTACAGGTCAAACCGCTGGACGGATTTTCATGAAATTTGCGGCAGGTACAGGGGCTTCGTCCAGAAAGCGTGCTTTTGTAAATTTGGTGACCTTCCGTGCAGTACTTTTCATTAAAATGACCAAAAAGTAGGTCTGAAAAAATTAGTGATATCTATGTCCGATTCGCGGTCACACTTCCCTGTTCAGTCCACGGACAAGATACTGATTGGTTAAGGGGCTGACGTCATGACCGCGGACACATGGCGCCTCTGCCGATTGGCTGCTGCAAGACGTGTTCTGCGTCAGATTGTTTGACTGCGCCCGACATCTTGGATCCGCCAATAGTGGAGCAACAACCAGCGTACACATGCTATATTTATGAAACTCTTTTGCTGTGTCACGGAGCGTTGGGACAGGTTCAGCAGTAAGACATGGGTGATCAACGCATTTGTTCTTCATGATGTATTTTCTATGGCCACCTTGTACGCACAGAAAATGAGGGGTGTAATAACGGTAGCATTTCAGTCCATGCAGTGCACAGGAAACTTGTAACTGTTGTAAGGACACGCATAGTGGTAGCGAACATTGAAATTGACAACATGCCATAATTGCATTACTTTTTCCTATGGGTATTATTATATTAATTAGTACGCCGCCATGGGCGGCACATGCTACAGTGGTTGTGGCCAGGGCCTAGAGTCTTGGATGCATGGCCGTCGGCCGAAGGCCTTACTTCCAAGACTGTAGGCCCTGGCCACAACCACTGCAGCATGTCACATGGGGTGTGTGTGCAGTCTTGGGTGCATGGCCAGAGGCCATGCACCCAAGAACAAAGTTATAAGTACTGGACATGCAAGCCACTGCATACCCATCCCATGTAATATCTATGGACATACAGCTAGGAGTGAAGCCTCTGGCCAGAAGCAGTGAAGGATACCACACTAAACCCCCACTACCACACATCACTGAGGTGGTTGTGGGGGAGACCCTGCACTCTTGGGTGCATGACCGAAGGCCATGCACCCAATAACAAAGTTACAACCTCTTCATGATGTATTTTCTATGGCCACATTGTACGCACAGAAAATGAGGGGTCCAATAAGGGCAGTATTTCAGTCCGTGCAGTGCACAGGGAACTTGTAACTGTTGTAAGGACACGTGTGGTGTTAGGGAACATTGAAATTGCCAACATGCCATAATTGCATTACTTTTTCCTATGGGTATTGTATTCATTAGTACGCTGCCATGGGTGTCACATGCTACGGTGGTTGTGGCCAGGGCCTAGAGTCTTGGATGCATGGCCGTCGGCCGAAGGCCTTACTTCCAAAACTCTAGGCCCTGGCCACAAACACTGCAGCATGTCACACCCATGGATACACCCATAGGAATGCATATCGATTGCCTGGTTTTGGGGAGTGTGTGTGCAGTCTTGGGTGCATGGCCAAAGGCCATGCACCCAACAAGAAAGCTATAACCTCTTCACTTACAAGCCCACATGGGTTTTATCTAGTGCAGTGGTTTTGGCCAAGATGTGTACTTTTGGGTGCATGGTTGCAGGCTGTATGCCATACACCCAAGCATGCACCCAAAAGGAAACTTGTAAGCACTGGAGTTATAAGCCACTTCACAACCATATATTGAAATGTATGGACATACACCTAAGAATTTAGGCCCTGCCCACAAACAGTGCAGCATTTCAGAGCTACAGAGACACCCCTAGTATTCAACATCAGTCGGGTGGCTGTGGGGAGGGTCTGCAGTCATGAGTGCATGGCCGCAGGCCATACACCAAACTGAACAGTTATATGTAGTGTACTTTCAAGGCACAATGCATGTGATATGGTGTGGTAGTGCATCACTCAGGCGGCTGTGGGGAGGGGCTGCAATCATAGGTGCATGGCCAAAGGCCATGCCCCCAAAAGCACATTTGTATGTAGTGTAATTATATGCCGCAATGGATGTCATATGGTGTGGTAGTAGTGGCCAGGATGCAGAGTATTTGAACAAAGTAATAAGCACTGCAGTTGTAAGCAACTGTGCATTTTATATACTGTACACCCACACATTGATAATTCTATGGCCTCAAACTCACGTCTGTAGCCTGTGGCTACAAACTACTGCACCACATCACAGCTATTGGTACACTTGTAATATGCAACATCGTTAAGATGGTTGTGGGGAGGGTGTAGCATTTTGGGAGCATGGCCAGAGGCCATGCTCCCAAAACCAACTTTGTACATAGTGAAATGACAAGGCACAATGGTTCCGATATGCTGTGGTGTTTCTGGCCAGGACCCAGAGTCTTGACTGCATGCCCAAAGGCCATGCACCCAAGACTGAAGTCATAAGCAGTGGAGTTAAAAGTGAATATGGGTGTGGTTTAATGTGCTAGTTGTGTGAACGCCCTAATGTCTTGGCTACATGGCTGCAGACGATGGTCCCAAAAGTAAATTTATAAGTAGCTAATTTACAAGGACCATGGTTTCGATATGCAGCAATGGTTGTGGCTAGGAACTATACTCTTTGTACCTTGGTCGTAAGGCGTAGGTTGTAGGTTACACACCGAAGATGCAAGGGCCAGCCTACAGCCACTGCAGCATATTACTACCATTGATTAGACATGTAGATTTGCATGTGTAGAAAATGACTGCCAATATACTTACTCCTTACTTTGTTCAGAATCCACATATATTTTTTAAATGCCTTTCGTACTTGCCGGAAGTATCCCTTTTTTAATTTCTGTGATATAAGAGAAAGGTGTGTTAGTCTTTGCATTTTATGAAAACTTACTACATTGCATAATAGACAGTTTACCTTTTTTTTACCCTGATATTTAGTTTACAAACCAGTGTACTGTGCATTGTGCCCAGTTTCTGTGTTTGCTTTTCTAATCCTTGGGTCTGGGGAAAAAAATCCTTGTCGGATTAAAAAAAAACCTTCATTTGCTATGGTACTAACTACTTCGTTGTTTCCTTTGAGTGTTTCCTTTGTCTTTCTGATTAATGTTATGTTTGTTGCCTTCCTGTCGATTTTTAACAGTTAGATACCTGTAGGCGTATTCTAACTGTGCATTTGTTCCTACAGATCTGTGATGACAATGCATTACTTACCGTAAAAGCATTTCTGATGGTTGTATCTGCTTAGATTCACATGCTGTGCATAGTCCGACATCCAGTGGTCACTGCGGAGTATTGCATTTTGTTTTTCATAGTCGAAAAGGGGACGTCGACAAGGCGTGTCTGTAACACTATCCCTATAGTGACGTGCAGTGTACCCACAATCCCTCACGCGTCGAGGTCCCTCTGTTTGTATTTTTTCTGCCCTGAGGGAGCCTATTAGACGTGAGTGAGTACAGAAAAGAGAGATATAGAAGAAAGTCTATGTTCCTTCCATCCGAGCGGGGAGGAAGGGTGGGCGCATGTGAATCTAAGAAGATACAACCATCACAAATGCTTTTACGGTAAGTAATGCATTGTCTTATGATATTTGTTAATCTGCTTAGAATCACATGCGGTGCATAGAATAGTGAGCAGTACCTGGAGTTGGAGGTGGGTTCTGAGAAGGAACAGTAGAAAAAAGATGTCTTAGTACTGCTTGTCCCACCTGGGAATCAGATCTAGAGTGGGCATCTAGACAGTAGTGTTTTGTAAAGGTGTGAACAGAACTCCAGGTTGCCGCTTTGCAAATGGACTCAAGAGGGACATTTGCAATGAAATCTATGGAAGCCCCGGTGCCTCGAGTGGAGTGTGCTCTTGGCTTGAAGGGTAGTTCTCTCTTAGCAAGAGAGAAACAGAGAGTGATGCATTGTACAATCCATCTAGAAATAGTGGATTTTGAAACTGCATCTCCTTCTCTTACTGCTGCCACCGAGACAAAGAACTGATTAGGCTTTCTCAATGGTTTCGCTCTTTCCATATAAAACATCACAGCTCTGCGAACATCCAGTGTATGCAGGCTCTTCTCACCTAAGTTTTAAGGATTTTGAAAGAACGTTGGTAGTTCTATTGACTGCTTGACATGGATTTAGAGATACATTTTGACACAAGCCTAGGATGTGTGCGTAGAACCACCTTATCCTTGTGAACTGTTACAAAGGGGTCGAGTACAGAGAGCGCTTGTAGTTCACTTACTCTCCTAATGGAGGTGATAGCTATTAGAAAAGCAGTCTTAAGAGTGAGGTCTTTAAGTGTTGCTTTGTGCATGGGTTCAAAGGGTGACCCCATGAGCCTGGTTAGTACCACATTTAGGTCCCATCCGGGAGCGGGATTAGCTATGGGAGGGTGGATCCTCTTCAATACTTCCATGAAGGCTTTAATAACTGGGACTTTCCACCATGACACTTTAAGTTGGGAAGTGGTGTACGCGGAAAGTACAACTAAATGGACTTCAATAGAGTTAAACACCAAGCCTGAGTCTAGTAGGCGAGTCAGGTACAGAACAATTAGTGTGGGAGAGCAGTCAACTGGGTTGATGCTCCTTCCCCTACACCAGATGACAAATATTTTCCATTTGCTAGAATAACAGTGACGAGTGTTAGGCTTTCTAGCCTCCCTGAGAATGTCCATGCATCTCTGCGGGAGTTGTAAATGTCCAAATTCTATGATCTCAGGAGCCAGGCTGCTAAGTTCATGGTCTGAGGGCATGGATGTAGTGTCCTGCCCTTGTCCTGTGACAGCATGATGTACGGGCAGGGAAGTTTCACTGGAGGGGATAGGGACATCTCCATCAAGTGAGCGAACCAAGGCTGTCTGGCCCACATAGGGGCCACCAGTATCATGGTAACTTGTTCCTGGTGCATCTTGTGCACTATCTTGCTGAGAAGGGGAGTCGGGGGGAAAAGCGTAAACAAATTTCCATGACCATGGTATCGATAGACCGTTCCCCTTGGATTGGTTCTGGGGGTACCTGGAGGCGTAATCTTGGCATTGGGAGTTCTCCAGAGTTGCGAACAGATCTATTTCTGGGAATCCCCATTGTGTGAAGATGTCGAAGACGATGTCTTCGTGTAACCGCCATTCGTACTACGAGGGCAGAGGGAAGTCTCTACTGAGTTCGTCTGCTAGCAGATTGAGTTCCCCTGGTACATGTTGTGACAGTAGGAACATGTGTTTGAGAGCCCACTTCCAGATGTTCTGGGACAGCTTGGACAGTCCTGGAGAGTGAGTGCCTCCTTGCTTGTTGAGGTAGTACATGGCTGTGGTACTGTCCGTGAGGACCATCACTGTCTTCGCTTGCAGGTGTGCCTGGAAGGCTTTCAGTGCCTTGAACACAGCTAGTACCTATAGTAAGTTTATGTGCTTGGATGCTATGCTCGGAGTCCAAACACTGTGAGCAGTCTGATAGGATAGGTGAGCCCCTCCCACCACTAGATCGTCCCATTGTCCACTGGCCTGACACCACTGGCTGTTGAGCCACTCTTGCATTGGGCGCATGCGCAGGCGCGCGTGAGGTACCAAATAAATACATGACGCCATCATTCCTAGTAAGCGCATTGCTTTGCGTACCGTCACCTCCCGACCGGCCACATATTGAGGGATCTGAAACAACATGTTTTGGACCCTCTCGTTGGAGGGGAAGACGAGGCCGTCCTTTGTTCAAATTAGAGCCCCTAGGAATTGTTTGATCTGGCTGGGGTCTAAACTGGATTTCTTCTCGTTGATGGAGAAGCCCCGTTGAAACAAAAGGTCTACAGTCTTTTGGGTGTTTGAGAAGCATGTTACGTAAGAATCCCCTGTTATGAGCCAATCGTCGAGGTAAGGGTATACTGGGATGGACAACCTGCGTAGGTGGGCCGCTGCCACTACCTTCGTGAATACCCTCTGCGCTGATGCTATGCCGAAGGGTAGCACTCTGAACTGGTAGTGTTTGCCCTCTATCATGAACCTGAGGTATTTCCTGTGCGCTGGCAACATTAAAATATGAAAGTATGCATCTTTCATGTCCAGTGTTGTTATGTAATCTCCCTGTGAAAGCAGGGGGATTACCTCCTGTAGAGTCACCATACAAAACTTTTGAGGTTTGACAAATTTGTTCGCTGGGCGCAGATCTAGTACAGGGCGCATGGTTAAGTCCTTTTTGGGTACAAGGAAGTACACTGAATAAATACCTTCCATTACCCGAGATAGAGGCACAACCTCTATAGCTCCTTTTTCTAGTAGTTGGTCCACTTCTTGAAGAAGGATGGCGAGGTGTTCTGGTGACATGCGTCGTCCCCTTGGGGGTCTGTACGTAGGGTAACTGTTGAATTCTATACAGTAACCGCGGGCTATGGTTGATAGTACCCAGCGGTCTGATGTTATACCCTCCCATGCTGGAAGAAAGGATGTTAACCGGCCCCCGGCCGACCGGCGATGCATGGGAGGGGACCCGAATCTTTGAGTCATTTGGTGTTGGTGGCTTGGGACCTCTTCCCTTGCCATGACGTTGTCCTCTTTGGTTGTATTGTCCACTGGTGCCTTGGTTAGAGGACCAGTTACCTGCAGGGTATTGCTGCTGCTGTTGTTGCTGCTGGCGTTGGCCTTGAAAAAAGCATTTGTTGCCATAACCACGTTTGTTGGGAGGCCTTGAAATTTGGTCTAGGGTTTTGATGGTGTCAAATTCCTTCTTTGCAGTCTCTAGTACCTCATCCACCGCCTTACCAAAGAGGTTGGCATCTTCTATAGGTTTGTTAATTAGAGATGCTTGTGTTTCAGGTTTAAAGCCTGAATTACGTAGCCATACATGGCGTTTGAGGAGGATTCCTTGGACTAGGGAACGGCCAGCCGCTTCTGCAGCATCCAGAGTATTTTTAATGATGCTTTGGTTGACTAAGGTCCCTTCAGTCACCGTGGCTATAAGCCAAGTACGTAGGGGTTCCGGTACCTCCTCGATGTCCTTGCGTAGTTTACTCAAGTGTGTATCTGCGTAACTTGCCAGCAAAGAGTTGTTGTTGGCAATTCTTACAGAAAAGGCAGCCGAGGCTGTTACCCTCTTTATCTGGTGGTGCCTTGCTAGTTTACAGCGGGGCCCCTGCTCTTTTCCTTGTATTTGTCACCACTAAGGAGTCTGGTACAGAGTGGCCCCTGATGTATAACGGGTCCGATGGGGAAGGACTAAATCATTTTTCTATCCTCGGGTTGACTCCTCTGATCAACGCGGGTGTAGATAGTGAAGGAATAATTTGTCTCTTTACTGATGCAAGAAGGGGAATGGTTTGGCTGACAGGGGGTTTCTCCTTGATGATCTTTTCTACAAAGTCTATGTCAGGAGAAATTTCCCCGGTCTCGATTTCGAAATGCGCTGCTGCCTTGCGTAGTAGTGCATTAAAGGTAGGTTGATCGTCTATAGATGACGTATTCCTAATAGGTGAGTTCTTGGGGGGGGGGACAGGTTTAGGGCGTCAGGGTCTGAAAACGCTGATGGGGACTGCCAGGGCTGTGAAGCGCCCTCTTCTGGGTCTTCTCCGAAGCCCGCATCACCCATATCTGGGTTATCTTCAAAACCTTCCTCCTCTAGGTTTTGTTCCCCTTCATTGCCTAAGAATTCATCATCCTCCTGAAAGTGGGGGTCCTCTCCAGTGAGTTCATATAAATCTACATCCTCTTGGGGGGGATCAAACAGCATAGGGTACTTGGCCCTGGGATCCTCCTGAGGTCCCTCTCTTGATCTCTTGGGTGTTGGAAGGTTCTGAGTCTCCATAAAGCTCTCCATTTTGTCCATACAAAACTGGAGTCTCTCTAGGGTTTCTTGAGGTACCCCAGAGCGGTCAGGGGGGGAAAAAGGAGGGCCTTCAGTTTGAAAACGCTTCGACCTATCCCATAACGTCAAAGAAAGGTTTCCCTCACCTTCTGAAAAGCCTTCTGGTAGGCTAGGAGTCCCTCTCGACGGATGGGGCAGTTCCTGCTTTCCTTCTGACCTTTTCGGCATCTCCCGGGCCTTGTGAGCGGTGATCGACGTTTCTTTCACCGTCCGTCTCTGGGTATCGGTGGAAATAATCCGTGCCAGGCTCTTGACAACTAAACTGTCTGTCGAGGGTACCTCCGGCATCGACGTTACAGGCGTTCGCTTGCTCTACGCCGACGGGCGCTCTCTGATGGTGCACATCGTCTGGCGGTTTAGTGATAGCGCCCTTATCTGGGGGAAGCCCAGTTGCTAGTTGCATTTGCGGTTGCGAGGGGGGCTTAAGACTCTTACGGTCTGAGGAGGCCGCCGGTATGACCTGTGTCTCCGTTGGCGCTAATGCTCTCTTCGTCTTCGACGGCGAAGAGCCGTGGGTCGTGTGTTTATGGGAGTGTTTTTTGTGTGCGTCAGTGTCGCCGGGGTGTTCATCCCCATAAGCAGGGCGTGAGCCAAGCTTGTCGGGGCTGGGGACAGACGACGAGGAGCGTGAACGCTCCTTAGAGAGGTTTATGACTTCTGAAACGGACGTCGGGTTATCACATTCCTCGTCACTTTCGGTGGCGGCGGGTGATGAATCAGACCTAGACATGGCCTAGGCTGCCCAACTTTTGACCCTGCGGTCTTTTAAAGTCTTCGGCTTAAGAAGCTGACAGGCCGCACAGCCGTCTTCTTTGTGGTCGAGGGGCAAGCAACGGTTACACCGTTTATGCTTGTCTTTCCAGGTAAACTTGCCCTTGCAACGCGGGCAAAACCTAAAGGGTGTCCTCTCCATAGCTGAGGAACCGATTGCCTGTGACAACAACCCCGAAGGAAAGGGAGGGGAAAGGGAAAGGCATTCTCAAAGAGAAACAATAAATGTCCCACGACCCCACTCTCCCTACTGTATTTGGCCGGCGAGGCCAGGCCACGTGTTCGGCGAACGTCGAACAACCTCCTCCGTCAAAGGCACCGCCGTTGGAGATCTTGATCGGCGGTGAACAGCTTCGCAGCTACAGCGCTGAAGGAGGGATGTAAAGCAATTATATAGTTATAAGTTAATAACGACCAAAGGTCGAATAAATGTTTTTGCAATGTCTCTCGAGGAGCTCTGCGTAAAGGCGACCAATATCTGGGCGGAAATAAACAATCTGAGGGACCTCAACGCGTGAGGGATTGTGGGTACACTGCACGTCACTATAGGGATAGTGTTACAGACACGCCCTGTCGACGTCCACTTTTCGACTAAGAAAAACAAAATGCAATACTCCGCAGTGACCACTGGATGTTGGACTATACACAGCATGTGCTTCTAAGCACATTTATTTGTGTCGTTGTTATATCCTGTTTCCTTCATCTTTCTGATTAAGGTTATGTTTGTTGCCTTCCTGATGATTTTTAACAACAGTTAGATACCTGTAGGCGTATTCTAACTGTGCATTTGATCCTACTAATCTGTGATATTCATTTATGTGTGTTGTTGTTATATCCTCTTGGGCAGTTAAATACCTGTTGGCATATTCTAACTGTTTGTAGTCTTTCACATAATTTTTTGGCAATCTGAAGTACACATTATTTATTACATTTTGGCTTTAAGAAGATTAAATACGCATTTGTAAGATTAGCTGGCAATCTCTGCTTTGGCAATCTCTGCTTTAGAGTAATGGTGCTATCATTACATTCAAACCATCCACATTTCTTTTTAATGCATGCAGTGTAGTGACCTGCATTGGTTGTAGCTCCTGCATGGTATATTATACCTATTGTTGTAAACGTTTTCTTTCCAAGTGACACTTGACCGTGTGTGAATCCAGTCAGTTTGCAGTTGTTTTTGGTACCATCTGCATTATAACGTAGAAGCATAAGTATTATGTAGGCACTATGTGATTGTATCAGTAAGGTGGAGCGATTGTCTGAATTGCAAATAGTACATAATCTGCCATGGTTTGCATTCTGTGCAAGTTGCTGTAAGGGAATGCTTTCACAATTTGGTATGGAAACATACACAAATCGCTCATTTGGGATTTCTTCCTGTATCACATTGCTACAGAGAGTGCATGTATGTTTCCGCATGTACGAAATCTGGACGATTTCATTTACGAGTATGCTTTTGTTTTCCAATACTAATAGTAAGTACATTAGAAATTCTTGTGGATCTTCTTGTGAGTTCACAGAGAATCTCAAGAAGGGTTGATTATTGATGCACACCTCGAAATTAATGGCAATAAAAAGTACATTCAATAAATGTTAGAAGTTAATTTTAGGTGTGGGGGAGGAACTGGGGCCATGGCACAAGACCCCAACAAATAAGAGAGAAATAGGATGAGGATTCAACATGGGAACCCTCCCGTCCCCTGCACACTTTCAGGTGTTTGGACTAAGTCCACTACTGTAATTTAATATTAATAAAAAGAACATATAAACCAGGAAATCCAGTTTTATGTTTTTATAGTAAGATGTATGTCTTGGGTATCAAATACATATTATCAAAAGAAGAAACATTTACAAATTCAAGAAGCAAAAACAGTGCAAGAATAGGTCACAACAAATTTAAGGAGACAGTGGAATCCAATTCATGTGGCGACGCGTTTCGAGGATACTTTCCTCTTCTTCATATGGCCAAAATTGAATTCTTAATACAAAAGGGAAAAAGAAGGAAAAACATTTGTTCAAGTTTTTTACCTTAAGACAGTTCATGTTACTCATGCTATACATTTCAATGTCATTTGTTTGGCAGAACAAACATTATTGCTAGAGTAGATGTAATCCACCCTGTACCCCTAGGGCACATTCATTCCTGTTTCAATTCAGGGTGAGGGGAGCGGGGAAGGTTCAGAACGACGATTCTAGACCAGTGCGGGAAAGGTAGTCACTCAAGGAGTTTAAGAAGAATAAAGTATGGAAGAAAACCATATAAGACACAATATAGAGAGGTAAATCTTGAGTAAAAATGAATTACCGGTGAGAAATGTATTCAGGAACACCGGGTACAGATTTTGATCATAGGTAGTGAATCAGACAATATGTAGACCCTCCACAGGTAAGTTAAGCCACTGTAGTCAAAGAGAACACAGACAAACAATAAGAGAGCTTGTACGTCTAAAGAAAACTGTATTTAGGAGAAAATTCAACAATAGGCACTTGTTAAAATATTGTACCTGTGAAGTGTGCAGGAAAAAGGTAACAAATGCGGAAAACACCAAATATTCAAATGACGTGAAAGTCAAATAGACTCAGGGTCATTCACGTGTACCACTATGTAACTTCTGTTCAACGATTGACATAGGTCGGTAGAATACTCTAGAAAATATAATAACAGACATCGGTGTTAGGGAGAATTCTCTGTTTGGGCTGAATTTCCCTACCTAGTGAGTCCCCCAGCAGCTTTGCTGGATTTCTGGGGTTTCTTTTTTTCTCCTGCCAAGAGTGAGACTCTTTTTTACCCTCACTCTTGGACATGTTGAAGTGTGTTTTCTTGGTTAAACCTTGTGTTGAATGGGCTATGGGGTCTTTTACTCCATAGGGCCTCATGTATTTTTGTGATGTGGGTTACACAGCACCCTCTGTGCCGTGACCCAGGGGTGTCCTAGGGACTCCCCAACATAGACTCCATACCCTGGGACTGACTACTGTCTCCCAGGGCATGTAAAGTCACCAAAGACTTTGCTAGTCTTGAATCCTGAACAGAACCAGTACAAACCATCATATTGTGGACGTACTGGCTGGGGCAATTCGATTGCCCCAGGGTCTGTTAGTCGAGGGGGCACGTCTCCGTCCCCCCTGATCGAGTTTTGGCTGGTGGCAGTGGAAACTACTTTTTATATTCGACCGCGAATATTTCCCTATGGGATTTCCCATTGTTTTAGGCTAACACATTTAATTATTTATTTACGGTAGCCTTAAACATACCGCCGGTTTATATATTTATTATTATAACTCCGGTTGGGACTTTTTGCCAAAACTTGATTCTAAAATGGCGTTGGCGTTCGCCTCTGTAACTCTGACCCAAAGTGGAGCCCTTTGTTCCACTTTTGGCGGGCTTCTCCACAGAAGCCCTCCAAAGTGGTGCCACTCTGTCTGGGGTACTTAGGAGGGGTGGAGGGGGATTTAGGCACCCTGGACTGAGTTACCTTGGTAACTCAAGTCGCACTCCGTCCTGATTGGCCCAAGTGGTGAGCCGGCCGGCTCACCACTTAGCATGTTTGAGTGACAGCTAGGCTGGGTGAATGGGGGTTTGCTGCATAAAAGCAGGGCTTTGGGGACTGGAACTTCAGAAGTCGCCACAGGACCAAGAATCCGACGAGGGAAGAGCTGAGCCGACCTGCTTCGACGACACCACCCGGTGGAGCCCTGCTGAACCGTCTCACCACTTTTCCCGACGACCGAGGAGAACTCTTAACGGGGTGGCTCCTTCCCTTGACTGGTGGGGACAACCAGTTTTCGCCTTCTTTTCGCTTCTCGAGGTATCTCGTGGCCGCCTTGCCAGTGCCAAGCACCCCGGCAACCGGAACCCCACCACTTTTACCCCAACCACGAAAGTCGGTACAACCCTTTAACCGGAGGACTCCGCGGCTGGTTTCTTCCCAGGCAGTGCAACGACCTTCTGCTTCTGCTCTTCAGCGAGAACTTCTTCTCCCCTGACCGACGTCGAGCCTTGCTGCCACTGCCTGGAACAACTGCCACCGCTGGAGGATCCTTTCCGCTTAAGGTACCGTGTTCCGCCTGGCTTCCCTTGCTACCGACTGTACGGGGTAGATTTAGCCCCCGGCTTTCGACCCTGGGAGTGCCTGGGACACCCTGGCTAAACTTTCTAAGCCACTCTAACCTCTTTCTAACTCTTTGCAAGACTTTGAATCCCTAATAACAGTGTGATCTTGGGCACATTTTCGCTCCGGCTACTCTAAGAGTGGGCCCTGCCTAGTGACTTTTGCTCACCTGTGACTTTGTGTTTCTTTGAGCCTATTGCAAGTGTTCTGGACCTTAGAGTGGTGTGTTTAACCCGTTTCTGTTTCTTTTTCCATCCCTTCCTTAAACCTACTAGAGTGTCATCTAACGTTAAGCGCTCACCTCTGTTTTAATTATGTGGTGTTAACTTAGAGTTGTCTAGATAGGAGTAAGGGTTGAAACTGCTTTCATTATAACTGTGTTTTAAGTGTTTTTACTATACTTTGCTAGAGTGTTTTCAACTTATGTGTTCTTAAAAATAAATAACTATATACTTTTGAAACCAAGCTCTGGTCAGTGTTTGCTTGTGCTATTGTGTCTGAGTACATATTGTGTATACTTTGCATACTGCCTAACTCTTCTTGAGGGAAGTCTGACTGCTCAGCCACAGCTACCAGGTAAATCTGGGTGGTGCAGACTGCTACCAAGTGGGTTTACTGCTATACCTGTAGTCTTAAATCTTTTGCAGTGTTCCCCAAGGGAACTGCACAGGTTTCTGCCTAACAATCGGAAAAATAATTGAAAGGCATGTGCTTATTCAGTACTGTCCAACACTAGGATAAACGCTGGTAAGTGGAATACCTTTAAGTATTAGCTTTGAAGTTACAATGCGCAGGCTGCCAGGCACAGCGGGCTGGTGATGCGGTTTCTAGACCATGCGGCTCGAAAAAATGTCGATCTGAATGAGATGATGTTCGGGCTAAATGGCTCGATGTACTTGTAGACTGCAGGTCCAAGTATACGAGTGGAAATCTGTGGAAAGTGAGGCGGGGAGTTAGCCCGGCTCAAGGGTGAGTGAATAGTTCAGATAGATATCTCAGTTGGAAAGAGTATAGACAGCTGTACGTGCTTACCTGCACGTGGGGAGACTGTTCAGAACGACTGCTGCCGCCGGTCAACGCGTCCTAGCAGCTATGGAAACGGCGCGAGTTCTAAAGGATCTAGTTTACGGGTATGAAGATAAAAGAGGGACTGGTAAAGTCACCTCAAAGGTCGGCCATCTTAGAATGGACTATGTGACCATTGGGTGAACCAACAATGGTTGACTACAATGTGTAAAGAAGTGGAATTGTGTAAAGGTAAAAGGAGAAATGTAGTGTGGAAACAAACTAAAAGAAGACTAGAAGGGATATAAAAGAAAGATTCACAGAGATGTAACCTAAGTGGAATTCGGGCAACGATGTAGACAAATCTACAGAGTCAAATAAAAGAGACTATCCAATAAGGATATAGATAGGTGAAGAAGTTGCACTGAAATTCAGAAACGTCAGAATGAAACGAACTCCATCCACCAGAACCCAAATGAAAAGGGTATTTTAGTCATTTACAAGGCTCATTTACATAATATATAGCTTGAAGATAAAACAAAAATAAACATAATTTTGATTCATGAGTTATCATACAACATATAGCACAAGAATTCATTATATATATGCATATATACATACCGTTCAACCTTCGGTGGAGCATATATCAAAGGGATATCAAGAAAATCATACAGATCATTAAAAGATTCAATCGAATATTACTTATTACTAGTAGTTGAAATTTCCAAAAGAGAGAAACTCAACATGGTTTGGTCATTACAAAAATCATGATGCTAGTGCTGAGGGTCAAATATTCCCTGTTCACAGGACACAATTAAGGGTATATAATGAATTCTTGTGCTATATGTTGTATGATAACTCATGAATCAAAATTATGTTTATTTTTGTTTTATCTTCAAGCTATATATTATGTAAATGAGCCTTGTAAATGACTAAAATACCCTTTTCATTTGGGTTCTGGTGGATGGAGTTTGTTTCATTCTGACGTTTCTGAATTTCAGTGCAACTTCTTCACCTATCTATATCCTTATTGGATAGTCTCTTTTATTTGACTCTGTTGTAGATTTGTCTACATCGTTGCCCGAATTCCACTTAGGTTACATCTCTGTGAATCTTTCTTTTATATCCCTTCTAGTCTTCTTTTAGTTTGTTTCCACACTACATTTCTCCTTTTACCTTTACACAATTCCACTTCTTTACACATTGTAGTCAACCATTGTTGGTTCACCCAATGGTCACATAGTCCATTCTAAGATGGCCGACCTTTGAGGTGACTTTACCAGTCCCTCTTTTATCTTCATACCCGTAAACTAGATCCTTTAGAACTCACGCCGTTTCCATAGCTGCTAGGACGCGTTGACCGGCGGCAGCAGTCGTTCTGAACTGTCTCCCCCCGTGCAGGTAAGCGCGTACAGCTGTCTATACTCTTTCCAACTGAGATATCTATCTGAACTATTCAATCACCCTTGAGCCGGGCTAACTCCCCGCCTCACTTTCCACAGATTTCCACTCGTATACTTGGACCTGCAGTCTACAAGTACATCGAGCCATTTAGCCCGAACATCTTCTCATTCAGATCGACATTTTTTCGAGCCGCATGGCCTAGAAACCGCATCACCAGCCCATTGTGCCTGGCAGCCTGCGCATTGTAACTTCAAAGCTAATACTTAAAGGTATTCCACTTACCAGCGTTTATCCTAGTTTCAGACAGTACTGAATAAGCACATGCCTTTCAATTATTTTTCCGATGTCTGTTATTATATTTTCTAGAGTATTCTACCGACCTATGTCAATCGTTGAACAGAAGTTACATAGTGGTACACGTGAATGACCCCGAGTCTATTTGACTTTCACGTCGTTTGAATATTTGGTGTTTTCCGCATTTGTTACCTTTTTCCTGCACACTTCACAGGTACAATATTTTAACAAGTGCCTATTGTTGAATTTTCTCCTAAATACAGTTTTCTTTAGACTTACATGCTCTCTTATTTTTCGTCTGTGCTCTCTTTGACTACAGTGGCTTAACTTACCTGTGGAGGGTCTGCATATTGTCTGATTCACTACCTATGATCAAAATCTGTACCCGGTGTTCCTGAATACATTTCTCACCGGTAATTCATTTTTACTCGAGATTTACCTCTCTATATTGTGTCTTATATGGTTTTCTTCCAAACTCCTTGAGTGACTACCTTTCCCGCACTGGTCTAGAATCGTCATTCTGAACCTTCCCCCCTCCCCTCACCCTGAATTGAAACAGGAATGACTGTGCCCTAGGGGTACAGGGTGGATTACATCTACTCTAGCAATAATGTTTGTTCTGCCAAACAAATGACATTGAAATGTATAGCATGAGTAACATGAACTGTCTTAAGGTAAAAAACTTGAACAAATGTTTTTCCTTCTTTTTCCCTTTTGTATTAAGAATTCAATTTTGGCCATATGAAGAAGAGGAAAGTATCCTCGAAACGCGTCGCCACATGAATTGGATTCCACTGTCTCCTTAAATTTGTTGTGACCTATGCTTGCACTGTTTGTGCTTCTTGAATTTGTAAATGTTTCTTCTTTTGATAATATGTATTTGATACCCAAGACATAAATCTTACTATAAAAACATAAAACTGGATTTCCTGGTTTATATGTTCTTTGTATTAATATTAAATTACAGTAGTGGACTTAGTCCAAACACCTGACAGTGTGTAGGTGACGGGAGGGTTCCCATGGTGAATCCTCATCCTATTTGTCTTTCACAGAGAATCTCACCATTCCAGCACAGTCGTCCAATTCTTGCCGTATTCCCTGAACACTGTATGTGTTGTCAGGATTGCTTGTTGCATTTCTATGAAGCACTAACATTTGTAAACACAATTGGTCTGTACTGTGCAAGTAAATATTATTAACAATTGGTGGTAATTGAAATAGAATATTCATTGCTACATTTGCATAGCAATTTACCGCACTTTCATTTGCAAATTTGAATGGACCAGCTAGTTCTGTATCTGAGTGCATTTTTTGGAATTTGTGTTCCTTCTTTGACGACGTCCCTGGTTTACATCCCTAATAGGTTCTTCTTTGTTTGTGGTAATTGCTGAAACTTTAGATTCTTTTCTTTTCTTTGAGGAATTTGCTGTTGGATTCTGTTGAATTTCTGTTTCATTTAGTTTTCTTTTAACACGTTTTACTTTATCTGGAACAGGATATTGTTTCAGATGAGGGGTGTACAGTGAACACAGTCTATTGTATTCTAGAATGCAAGGAATATCAGCTTTGACTTTACTTGCATCAAAGTTCATTAGCAATAGACCGTCAAGTGTATGTAAGCGTGATAATGCTACGTAGCTCATGCCTTCCTTAAAGACTGTTTCCTATATCTATCAATGCTTTGTCTAGGGTAAGACCTTGGGATTTATGAATGGTAACTGCATATGCAAGAGTTCGAGCAAATTGCTCTCTACGTACATACATGTCTTTGAAGAGAAGGAATCGAGCAATTGAGAGCCCTATCCTTTTCACTTCTGAAACTTTATCAAAGCGAATATTGACAAACTGAATCGTGCTGTCACGTGGGTATGATTGAAAGCCAACAACTGTAACTAGTGCTCCATTAACTAGCCCTTGCTCGACGTCAAGGTTACGTTTAAGCATTACTCTACAATTTAAGGATAATTTAAATATTTTTTCCAACCAGCTGTGTTAGAGATTGAATTTTCTAAACTATTTAGTCTTGTTGTGGCTTGCTCACACATGGGTACTGTCATACCATGTACGTCTAGTTTGTCTGTGGCGCTAGTTTCCATTATTGGTTGAATTTCTTTATTTAACATTGTTCAATTGAATTTGAAACAGCTTGCAAGAGTTGGCATTAAGGCCATACAATTGACATTTTTGAGCGCTATTTGTTCCATAACATCAGTTGCATATGCATTATCACCATAAAGTGCATGAATGTGCCGGTTTTTCAATACAACTTCTGCTTCTTGCGATAGTACACCAACTCTAATACTTTTTAAGATGTTGGCATATGCGAGATCTGCAGATTGCTGAATGTTCTCAGTTAATTCTCTGTATTGGAAATGTTGCCAAAGGTTGACATTACCTATGCTGCCAACAGATTTCCGGCAGAGTTTGTGGCTTAAGGTTTTAAAAATAGGTTCACCTTTCACTGGTGTCAATTGTAGAAGATCTCCGAAAATTATAATGTGTTTCCCTGCAAAGAGTTCTTCGTTGTTACTTTTAAGTACTTCTTGCAATCTGAGGTGAATCAAAGCCAACATTAGGTTGGAGACCATGCTCACTTCATCTATTAGTAGCATTTTCATTTGTTTTAATACTCTGCGTAATTCCATTGCAGCGTCTGCAGAAAGTTTTTAATAGTCTAATTGATGCTCTACTGGAAGCAGTAGTAATCGGTGTAAAGTGACACCGCCTATGTTGTAGGCAGCTAAACCTGTGGGGGCCGTTACAACAGCTGACAGTTTGTTGTTTGTCAATTGTTGAAGGAACTTGCTGATGATTTTGATTAAGAATGTTTTCCCTGATCCAGCTTCACCACTCACGTACAGCAGTATAGGTTTGTAATTTTGGCATGTACATTCTTTATTTTCGTGTTGTACACCAAGTACAATTTGTTTTGTTACGTCTTCAAAAATGGTGCGCTGATCTTTGTTAAGTTTTCCTTGTTGTACATTTAAGTCTCCTGTATCTTCTTGATACTGATACATGGTGTTTTCTACTTCTGCCATAGCTACTTTAGCCTCATTTGCTATTAGTGGTTGTCCTAGTGGTTCTCGACTTCTAGTTGGGCCTGAAGTTCTTCTTCCTGTTGCTGCTCATTGTGTAACATTGTTTTGTACTGCGTAAAGTTTACATCGGTGATGGCGCTTTTATTTGCTTTGGAAGCATCTTCATAGCAGTCATAGTTTTCTAGTATGTCTTCCTCTTTTCTCCATGGTTTGAAAAGTTGTAACAGAGACATGTAATATATTTCTTTCTGTTGAGGAGTTTTTAATGACAATTTTACATGATTAATTAAGCTTCGTTTGGTAAGTTTCACTAAGCTCCCTTCACAATCGGGCACTCTGTATCGACGTTTGCTTTCATCGGGTTTTACATTATTTTCGTATGCAAAATTTTGAGCTATGTGTTATAGACACATGCTTTTCAAAGTGCTACTCCTGTTTGGATAGTATGTGTCCAGTGAATTGTTTTTTAGAATGTCTTGGCTGTTGGGATAATTTCTGGCAATTGTTTCTATGTCCTCATATGATTTCATCACTCTTTTTCTAGATTTTGCAGGACCAAGACTTAGCCATACTATGTTGTCTGATTTTCCAAACAAAGCAGTACCGGTTAAACGATCTGCTGCTTCATAGGGGCCACATTCTCTATGAGAGAGCATTTTTATGCCTAGGCTGTACAATTTCTGTGATAATGTTTTGTCTGATGCTAGGTCATCCCAGAGGTCTTGAAGCTCTGTTTTTTCTGCTTTTGTTAAGTAGGCTGGAACATATCGTGCAACAGCAGTTGAATTGTCTGCAATGTACTGCACATCTATGTTTGCATTCCATAAGAGGGCAATGATTGCATTGTAATCATTGATATATTTTGATCCTTCCCTTCTTTTTATGTAATACGTGTTCTTAGGTGATTTACCTTTAACACTATGTCGAACTGAAGACATGAAGTTGTTTACTTCACCTGTTTCTGTAACTGGTCTAGGGAAACCAAAGCGGCATTTGGTGTAGTATTTACCTTTGTTTTTGTATTTGCGGCGACAATATTTGCCTCATTTGTGTCTTTGAAATTGTAAAATCTGCCCATGCAGCTCACTATGTGTCTGTTGTGAAGGGATTTGACAAGTGACATATTTTTGGATAAACTGCAAAACAGTGCTATCACTGTCGTGACCAAATTTCGGTGCACCTTTGATCAATAACAGCATGTGAATATGTGGTGCTCCTCTCGCTTGATATTCTTTTCTCCAAAAGAATTGTTGCACTTCTCCAAGGGGAGGAACAGTTTTATTGCAAATAAAGTGTAGCATGGCAATGAAACGATGATGGAAATATCTTGACACATTAACTGGATCTAGAGAGCAAAGTTCTCCAGGTGTTAATATATCTATGTTGTTTTTGTTGCTGTTTGCTATGCGTAGAAACTCATGTAAATCTTCCCATGCATATTCTGCACAACTTAGCACAACAAACCAAGTAGGTGGTCCAAGGTTTCTGGTCATACAACGCACGTCTCTGTGCCGTCGGAACCAGTATTCCTTTGTACCACGCATGTTTGCAAACAAATTTGTTATACTTGATTGTAAAACCTCATCTTTTTCCTGTACTTTTTGTATTAACTGCGTAGCTGACATATTTTGAAAGTGGGTTCCAGATTTCAAAATGTGTGCAACTCCGTAACATAGTGTTGCTAATTCACTTTCATAGAGTAGGTGGAATATGTATTCCACATTTTGTCTAAATCTGGGATCTTGCGAATACATTCGTAATGAGCGGTATTCTGATGCCCCAATCTGAGTGGGTCTAACATTGTATCTTCCACCTTTGCCAGTAGGGAATAGCAGTGGAAAAGCATGTGCTTCTATACTTTTTTCCCATATACTCATTGGTGACCTTTTGGTTTGTCGTTTTTGGTAAATTTCTAGTGCATCATCTATGCTTTCATTGGAATGCAATGGTCCAAAAGAGTGGCTACTGTAGCAGGATCCAGAAGTTCGAATTGTCCAGTTTCTGATGGCTCTTGAATTATTTCAGTTGTTTCCCATAAGCTTTCATCAATATTTATTTCCTTGTAGTACTCGTTATTGTCTTTTAGATATTGCAATGCTTGTCTAACTTTATGTAAGTCCACCAGTTGTTGCCAAATTATTTTGTCCTTTGTTGGTACGCTATTTACCAAGACTATTAAAGAATGCTCTATTGAACGTTGCACTTCTAGAGTGTGTACATTTTCCGTTAGATCTAATGGCAAATAAACTACTTTGTCACAAATGTCTTTCACCAATTCAGAGGAAGGTAATTTTGCTGTTTTTGGATGAAGGCGTATAATTGCTTGAAAGGGGTGAACTGTTTGTATTATTAGGCTCTCATATACATTGAGTTGTTGCAGGATTTTTGGTAGTGGGAACAATGCCAAATTATTTGTAATAGCACGTGAAGGAGTGTGGTTGTTGTTTAATTTTGTAGTACAGTAACTGCAACATATTAGGCGTTCAGTTAGTTCATATTTGTTTTCTGCTAAAAGGTAGAGAGCTAATTCAAACCATTTAGAATCTTCATTGTCTTCTATTTTGTATGCTATGTCTACATTTTTGTGCTCCTTTTGTAAAACGTTCTGCGGCAACACACACACACATGGTTTGGTACTTCAGCCGATGACCTTTTAAAGTTTACTATTTCTTTTCTGTATGTGTGTAATAGAAGGTTGCTATGTGCAGAGGTGTTGCTACTATGTTCTAAAACTATTGCATTTTGTAAGTGGCTTTCACTTCCAAAATACCTTCTCTGAATACTGTTAATTTCTTCTTGTAAGTATTTGATTGCCTAATTCTGAAGCTGGACTTTTTGCATAGTATATTTTATACACTAGATTTCTTACATTTGAATGATGTATTGATATCCTTTTGATATCATGGAAGGTACTTTTGCAAATAGGCACAGAAAGGCAGGCTAATGAATGTCCTTGTAGTCCTGTGTATTGTACACTGGACAAATATCCATATTTTGCAGCACTTTCATTTTACTTTTGGCTTTACCTTTTACATACTGATTGAGGAACTGATGTAAAGATTTTAAAGATTTGTTTGGAATGGCACACATTGATGTGCACGGCTTTTTGTATACTGGACGGTGTGGTTCTGCTGAATCGACAGGTAATTTTGAGTTCTCAGAGGATACTTTTGTAAGCAGTGTTTCTTGTTCTATGATGGTAGTATTGATTTTCTCATACCCTCGTCCACTGCTATGGATGGCAATTGTGTTTGATTTTGTTTGTATGCTTCTTCATTAAAATATGGTTCCGTGGTTGTTGTGTGACTCCATTCACCACCACAAACATTTAAGAAATTATTTTTGTTCACATTCCGTTTATTGCTGAGTTTCTTTTGTAGTTTGGTACTTAGTTTTGTTAGTGCTTTCATCCTATTTAACACTAATATAAACAACTTTCTTTTGAGAAGGATTGCACTGTCCACGAGAGCTTCTAGGATTAACTTTCTACGGTAGATTATAAGGGGTGAGGATGATTTTGGTCCTCTTCTTAGTAGATTCTGAAGGACTCTGTGACAAAACATTTTTGATAAAATACTTTTTTTTACTATGGGTTCTTGTTACACTATCAGGATTAGTAGGAGTGTTGTTAGCTGTACTGGTAGCTGATTTTTTGCCAACATTTTTGTGTTTTGTGACACATTTTGATGGAGGAGGTAAAGTTTCGGTAGTTGAAGCTTCCTTTGTTTTGCTAACCGACTGCATTAGCTGGTTTGTTCCAACATTCTCTACAAACTCTCCAACAGATGGATGCTTAGATTGGGCACTTTTATTTCTATTTGCTCTACTTCTGTGTTCCTTTCTACAGAGTTGCTTTTTGGTAGGCATTCTTTGGTGTCTGCTGAAAAAAAGAAGGCATACTTTGGTCTGATGTACAATGTATGTGCGCATGAGTTTGATGGGGAAGCTCTTTGTCATGGTGTGTGAATGTGCATTGATTTTGTAAGGCTATTTTACTGTTTGTATACTATAACAATGTGCTTCAGATGAGAGTACAAAGTGGGCTAGTGGTGACGAGAAGCATTATTAATAAACAAAATGCCATAAACTTGCAACAGCAATTTCTTTTCTAAATCTAACCTTCTAAAGATTACGTATGTTATTTGAGTTCCAAACACACAGGGATGTGTGAGCCATTCTGCCTGTTATTCTTTGTTCAATAAATGGATATTTGTAGGTAGAATGGTTCAGAAATCAATGTTTGCTTTGGTGCCCAAATTAAACAAATAACCCACGCAGCCTCTTTGAGGAGTATTTATAATATAAAGGTAGTACTGTACTTACTTTTTTTTTGCAAAATTACCAGGTTTCTTCGGATATGTCGTCTGCAGTGTAGATGCTGCTGATTCTCAGAGAGTAGTCTTCACTGCGATTCAAAATACAAAATTAATTACTTTGTGTGTTTACAGCAGTGCTGATACTGCACACATTAATTGTGCATCTTTCGTCAGAGCATTCTCCTTTCATATTTCAACCCAGTGCATGTGTGCATTTCACTTCACTCTGTGCAGCCATTGCATGGTATTTGTAATATGTTACTTGCAAGTCTCTCAAAATTGCTAACATTTTTAAGGTTATGAAAATGCCTTGTTTTTTACAAGGTGTACTATCTATAGGAGAGAGGTTTGTAAGCGATAGGGCATAGTAGTAGATGGGAAAAAATCTTCTACTTGCAATTTAAAAGCACAATGCCGAAAAATCGGGAGACCCCTTCAGAGGGAGATGTCACCACAGCAATCGGGAGCACTTACTTTTGTCATACGATTACATTGCAAGTAGCATTACTGTAGGCCATACACAGTATACATCTCTGACATTTTCTAATACAAAAGTTTCGCCCTAAATAGGCATGCTTGCAACGTATGTATAGGTTATGCGGAAGACAGTAAGAAGTCGTGCGGTTTGTCAATGATAAATCAGACATCTTGCACTTAAAAGGGGGAGCGTTGGTATGTATTGCCTATTCACATTTAGTGGCATTAATTTGTTTAAATTAAATCATAAGGGTTGCACATGTTCTCTGATTAAAATATACATACCTGTACTCTATACTCATGCATGTGCGCATGCATGGAGCTGTACGTAGAAATTCGCAACACTTGCACAGTAGCTTCTGAAGTAGGTGCTTTGCAATGATATGCGACTTCCATTCAGAATTATCGACAGTAATTTCGAAGTGTGCAATGTTGATGGCGGAAGTTAGATTTAGCGATGTTCAATGTGATTGGTGGATGGTTGTGTGACTGTTTAGTTGTGTCCAATGAGGGACTCGATTTGCTACCACTGTGGAAAGGGTGAAAGGACTGGGTAAGAGTTACGTGCCACACGTAGGCAATGCTTGTCCGCGGGTAGGGCGTGTCACATACGGAGTTCTACAGCAAATCCTGCATGGAAAGGGGACTGTAGGCATCAGCCAATCAGATGTTCACATAACTCTTTTGTGTCGAAAGACGGTGCGTACACTGAAGATGGCAGAGGTGGAGAGGGTCAGGGTTTTGGTGCTTGGAGACATTTTTGTCCATGGCTTACAACATTATGCAGAGAGTAGGCATGTGGCATACCATTTCGATGTGAGAGGAGTGGAAGTGGTGTGGAACGCTGAGACTGATGCCAATGTTGCAGCAATCCTGCAAGTTTGCAGAGACATACGTACGATGACCTCTCCTCATGTGGTAATTTTGCACTATGGTGCTTGCCATTTGGGCTACGTGACTGCACGTACTTTGCTGGCAGATTTGGGACAGTTGGTTCAAGCACTCATGAACATCTTTCCAACTGCTAAAGTAATTTTTTCTGGTTTACTCCCTAGAGTAAAATGGGACAACAATTTTTTTTTTCTGTCCAGATCAAAGTATTGGGAGGTGTATCATTAATTGCGGCATGCGTGCTTTTATGTTACGCGCTGGTATGTTTTTCTGCAGCCACGAAAACATTGTTCCAAGTAATGCATTTATTATTTTGAAGCAGATGGTGTTGCGCTATCTTCTTTGGGAAATGTGATGTTCTTTTGGAACGTAAGGCTTGCTTTAGAGAAGGTTCTGTAATGGTTGTAGGAGTAAGGTAAGGACAAAACAGATGTCTGTAAGGTATCTGCCCAAAAACAACAAAACCGGCTCTTTTCAGAGCCCACCTTAAAGGGGAAAAAGGGGAATAATACTTTAAGGTACCGTCATCATGCTCTGATCCTATACATGTCCGCGGACATGGTGGTAGTTTGCAGCCAGCACATATCACCAACGGGGATTCTGGGGTGGAGACGCATGCAAATGAAAATGAGCGGAGCTAGGGATTGGTCAATAAAGTTCAGTGGGTGTGTTCTGAACGGCGAGATTTAGTAAGACCGTCTTCTCCATGACAGGAGACCACACAGCCATGGCTTTGCATGCTCGCAAACAGATTATCTGGATTTTGGGAGACTCATGGATACATTGGTTGAAGGTGCATACAGAAAGCTGCAGTTTATCTGCAGATCTCGGATTTCCTCATGTGGAAGTGCACTGGCATGGCGTGCATGGCATGAGGTGGCTGGACTTGGTACCTCTCTGTGTCACTTTACTGACAGAGCGTCCTCCAGATATACTTATCATTCATTGCGGAGGAAACAGTTTAGGTCATGTCTCTGGAATTTCTTTGCAATTTGCAATGAAGGAAGGACTTGCGAAGCTCATGGACATGTTTCCAAATTGTCAAATACTTTTTTCAGACTTTGTAAAAAATGTATTTGGGTCACTCTGAATTTCTTTGCAAAGTTTGGTGAGGATTCGTCCAGGGGGGGCAAAGTTATAGGGGGGGGTCCCAAAACTTTTTTTTCCCCATAGACATAATGGGAAAAAACTTTGCTCACGCCTACAGTCCAAACCGCTGGACGGATTTACACCAAATTTGCGGCACGAGCGGCTACTTGGTCCCGAGAGCGTGCTTTGCTTTATTTGGTGTAAATCCGTCCAGTAGTTTTTTAAAAAATGACAGAAATGTAAGTAAAAAAATTAGTGATATCTGTGTTCGCTTCGCGGACACACTTCCCTGTTCGCTCCGCGGACAGAACGGTGATTGGGCAAGCAGCTTGCGTGATGTCCGCGGACATCTGCCGTGCTCTCTCATTGGATGCGGTGAAAGCGTGCAGTGCGTCTGGCTTCAGAGACGCCCGCCATCTTTGTTCCTCCGCCTGCACAGTAAGTCTTGTGTCTGTCTCCTGTTCCTCCCACCCCGCTCATGCCCCGTGTGTCCTTCTTGTCCCCCCCACCCCACTCAAGCTCCGTGTCTCCCCTGTTGCTCCCGCTCACGCCATCGGCACACGGTGGCCAGCGGAGGGCCGAGGAGCGGGATCTGCCGCCTGCACACGAACGCCGTGTGTCTCTCTCCCTCCCCCCCACCCCCCGCTCATGCCCCGTGTGTCTCTCTCCCTCCCCCCACCCCCGCTCATGCCCCGTGTGTCTCTCTCCCATTCCCCCACCCCCGCTCATGCCCCGTGTGTCTCTCTCCCTCCCCCCCACCCCCTGCTCATGCCCCGTGTGTCTCTCTCCCTCCCCCCCACCCCCCGCTCATGCCCCGTGTGTCTCTCTCCCCTTCCCCCCCACCACCCGCTCATGCCCCGTGTGTCTCTCTCCCCTTCCCCCCACCCCCTGCTCATGCCCCGTGTGTCTCTCTCCCACCCCCTCACCCCCCGCTCATGCCCCGTGTGTCTCTCTCCCTCCCCTCCACCCCGCTCATGCCCGTGTGTCTCTCCCCCTACCGCCCACCCCCCGCTCATGCCCCGTGTGTCTCTCCCCCTCCTTCCCACCCCCGCTCATGCCCCGTGTGTCTCTCCCCCTCCCGCCCACCCCACGCTCATGCCCCGTGTGTCTCTCTCCCCTTCCCCCAACCCCCGCTCATGCCCCGTGTGTCTCTCCCCCTACCGCCCACCCCCCGCTCATGCCCCGTGTGTCTCTCTCCACCTCCCGCCCACCCCCCGCTCATGCCCCGTGTGTCTCTCCCCCTCCCGCCCATCCCCCGCTCATGCCCCGTGTGTCTCTCTACCTCCCGCCCACCCCCCGCTCATGCCCCGTGTGTCTCTCTCCCTCCTCCCCACCCCCGCTCATGCCCCGTGTGTCTCTCCCCATCCCGCCCACCCCCCGCTCATGCCCCGTGTCTCTCTCCCCTTCCCCCCAACCCCTGCTCATGCCCCGTGTGTCTCCCTCCCCTCCACCCCCGCTCATGCCCCGTGTGTCTCTCCCCCCCGCCCACCCCCCTCTCATGCCCCGTGTGTCTCTCTCCCTCCACCCCCGCTCATGCCCTGTGTGTCTCTCTCCCCTTCCCCCACCCCCCCTTATGCCTCGTGTCTCTCTCCCCTTCCCCCCACCCCCCGTCATGCCTCGTGTCTCTCTCCCCTTCCCCCACCCCCCGCTCATGCCTCGTGTCTCTCTCCCCTTCCCCCCACCCCCCGCTCTTATCCCGTGTCTCTTTCCCACTCCCGCTCTTGCCCCGTGTCTCTTTCCCCCTCCGCCCACCCCTGCTCTTGCCCCGTGTCTCTTTCCCCCTCCCGCCCACCTCCGCTCTTGCCCCGTGTCTTTCCCCCTCCCGCCCACCCCCGCTCATGCCCCATGTGTCTTTCCCCTCCCGCTCATGCCCCGTGTGTCTCTCTCCCTCCCCTCCACCCCCGCTCATGCCCCGTGTGTCTCTCCCCCTACCGCCCACCCCCCACGTGTCTCTCTCCCTCCCACCCCCACTCATGCCCCGTGTGTCTCTCCCCTACCGCCCACCCCCCGCTCATGCCCCGTGTGTCTCTCTACCTCCACCCCCGCTCATGCCCCGTGTGTCTCCCTCCCCTCCACCCCCGCTCATGCCCCGTGTGTCTCTCCCCCTCCCGCCCACCCCCCTCTCATGCCCCGTGTGTCTCTCTCCCTCCACCCCCGCTCATGCCCTGTGTGTCTCTCTCCCCTTCCCCCACCCCCCTCATGCCTCGTGTCGCTCTCCCCTTCCCCCCACCCCCCTAATGCCTCGTGTCTCTCTCCCCTTCCCCCCACCCCCCGCTCTTATCCTGTGTCTCTTTCCCACTCCCGCTCTTGCCCCGTGTCTCTTTCCCCCTCCCGCCCACCCCCGCTCTTGCCCCGTGTCTCTTTCCCCCTCCCGCCCACCCCCGTTCATGCCCCATGTGTCTCTCCCCCTCCCGCCCACCCCCGCTCATGCCCCATGTGTCTCTCCCCTCCCGCTCATGCCCCGTGTCTCTCTCTCCCTCCCCTCCACCCCCGCTCATGCCCCATGTGTCTCTCTCCCTCCCCCCACCCCCCGCTCATGCCTCGTGTCTCTCTCCCCTTCCCCCCACCCCCGCTCTTGCCCCGTGTGTCTGTCTCCCTCCCGCCCACCCCTGCTCATGCCCCATGTGTCTCTCCCCCTCCCGCCCACCCCCGTTCATGCCCCATGTGTCTCTCCCCCTCCCGCTCATGCCCCGTGTCTCTCTCTCCCTCCCCTCCACCCCCGCTCATGCCCCATGTGTCTCTCTCCCTCCCCCCACCCCCCGCTCATGCCTCGTGTCTCTCTCCCCTTCCCCCCACCCCCGCTCTTGCCCCGTGTCTCTTTCCCCCTCCCGCCCACCCCCGCTCATGCCCCATGTGTCTCTCCCCCTCCCGCCCACCCCCGCTCATGCCCCATGTGTCTCTCCCCCTCCCGCTCATGCCCCGTGTCTCTCTCTCCCTCCCCTCCACACCCGCTCATGCCCCATGTGTCTCTCTCCCTCCCCCCACCCCCCGCTCATGCCTCGTGTCTCTCTCCCCTTCCCCCCAACCCCCGCTCATGCCCCGTGTGTCTCCCTCCCCTCCACCCCCGCTCATGCCCCGTGTGTCTCTCCCCCTCCCGCCCACCCCCCTCTCATGCCCCGAGTGTCTCTCTCCCTCCACCCCCGCTCATGCCCTGTGTGTCTCTCTCCCCTTCCCCCACCCCCCTCATGCCTCGTGTCTCTCTCCCCTTCCCCCCACCCCCCTCATGCCTCGTGTCTCTCTCCCCTTCCCCCCACCCCCCGCTCTTATCCCGTGTCTCTTTCCCACTCCCGCTCTTGCCCCGTGTCTCTTTCCCCCTCCCGCCCACCCCCGCTCTTGCCCCGTGTCTCTTTCCCCCTCCCGCCCACCCCCGCTCATGCCCCATGTGTCTCTCCCCCTCCCGCCCACCCCCGCTCATGCCCCATGTGTCTCTCCCCCTCCCGCTCATGCCCCGTGTCTCTCTCTCCCTCCCCTCCACCCCCGCTCATGCCCCATGTGTCTCTCTCCCTCCCCCCACCCCCCGCTCATGCCTCGTGTCTCTCTCCCCTTCCCCCCACCCCCCGCTCATGCCTCGTGTCTCTCTACCCTTCCCCCCACCCCCCTCATGCCTCGTGTCTCTCTCCCCTTCCCCCACCCCCCGCTCTTATCCCGTGTCTCTTTCCCACTCCCGCTCTTGCCCCGTGTCTCTTTCCCCCTCCCGCCCACCCCCGCTCTTGCCATGTGTCTCTTTCCCCCTCCCGCCCACCCCCGCTCTTATCCCGTGTCTCTTTCCCACCCCCCGCTCATGCCTCGTGTCTCTCTCCCCTTCCCCCCACCCCCGCTCTTGCCCCGTGTCTCTTTCCCCCTCCCGCCCACCCCCGCTCATGCCCCATGTGTCTCTCCCCCTCCCGCCCACCCCCGCTCATGCCCCATGTGTCTCTCCCCCTCCCGCTCATGCCCCGTGTCTCTCTCTCCCTCCCCTCCACCCCCGCTCATGCCCCATGTGTCTCTCTCCCTCCCCCCACCCCCCGCTCATGCCTCGTGTCTCTCTCCCCTTCCCCCCAACCCCCGCTCATGCCCCGTGTGTCTCCCTCCCCTCCACCCCCGCTCATGCCCCGTGTGTCTCTCCCCCTCCCGCCCACCCCCCTCTCATGCCCCGTGTGTCTGTCTCCCTCCACCCCCGCTCATGCCCTGTGTGTCTCTCTCCCCTTCCCCCACCCCCCTCATGCCTCGTGTCTCTCTCCCCTTCCCCCCACCCCCCTCATGCCTCGCGTCTCTCTCCCCTTCCCCCACCCCCTGCTCTTATCCCATGTCTCTTTCCCACTCCCGCTCTTGCCCCGTGTCTCTTTCCCCCTCCCGCCCACCCCCGCTCTTGCCCCGTGTCTCTTTCCCCCTCCCGCCCACCCCCGCTCATGCCCCATGTGTCTCTCCCCCTCCCGCCCACCCCCGCTCATGCCCCATGTGTCTCTCCCCCTCCCGCTCATGCCCCGTGTCTCTCTCTCCCTCCCCTCCACCCCCGCTCATGCCCCATGTGTCTCTCTCCCTCCCCCCACCCCCCGCTCATGCCTCGTGTCTCTCTCCCCTTCCCCCCACCCCCCGCTCATGCCTCGTGTCTCTCTCCCCTTCCCCCCACCCCCCTCATGCCTCGTGTCTCTCTCCCCTTCCCCCCACCCTCCGCTCTTATCCCGTGTCTCTTTCCCACTCCCGCTCTTGCCCCGTGTCTCTTTCCCCCTCCCGCCCACCCCCGCTCTTGCCATGTGTCTCTTTCCCCCTCCCGCCCACCCCCGCTCTTATCCCATGTCTCTTTCCCCCTCCCGCCCACTCCCGCTCTTGCCCCGTGTCTCTTTCCCCCTCCCGCCCACCCCCGCTCTTGCCCCGTGTCTTTCCCCCTCCCGCCCACCCCCTCCCGCTCATGCCCCGTGTGTCTCTCTCCCTCCCCTCCACCCCCGCTCATGCCCCGTGTGTCTCTCTCCCTCCCCCCACCCCCCGCTCATGCCCTGTGTGTCTCTCTCCCCTTCCCCCCACCCCCCGCTCATGCCCTGTGTGTCTCTCTCCCTCCCCCCCACCCCCGCTCATGCCCCGTGTCTGTCTCCTGTTCTCCCCAGCCCCCGCTCATGCCCCGTGTCTGTCTCCTGTTCCTCCCATCCCCCGCTCATGCCCCGTGTCTGTCTCCTGCTGCCCCCCACCCCACCCTGCTCATGCCCCGTGTCTGTTCTCCCCACCCCCTGCTCTCATGTCCCGTGTCTGTAGTTCCCCCCACCCCCCCGCGCATGCCCTGTGTCTGTCTCCTGTTCCTCCCACCCCCCGCTCATGCCCCGTGTCTGTCTCCTGTTGGCCCCCCACCCCCCGCTCATGCCCCGTGTCTGTCTCCTGTTGCCCCCCACCCCCTGCTCATGCCCCGTGTCTGTCTCCTGTTGCCCCCCGCTCATGCCCCATGTCTGTCTCTGTTGTTCCCCCCACCCCCGCTCATGCCCCGTGTCTGTCTCCTCTACCCCCCCACCCCCCGCTCATGCCCCGTGTCTCTCTCCTGTTGCCCCCCACTCCCCCGCTCATGCCCCATGTCTGTCTTCTGTTCCCCCCGCTCATGCCCCGTGTCCGTCTCCTGTTCCCCCCACCCCCCGCTCATGCCCCGCGTCTGTCTCCTGTTCTCCCCACCCCTGCTCATGCCCTGTGTCTGTCTCCTGTTCCCCCCATCCCCCGCTCATGCCCCGTGTCTGTCTCCTATTCTCCCCACCCCCGCTCATGCCCCGTGTCTGTCTCCTGTTGCCCCCCGCTCAGGCCCCGTGTTTCCCTCGTGTTCCCCCCCAACCCCCCTGCTCATGCCCCGTGTCTCCCTCGTGTTCCCCCTACCCCCCCGCTCATGCCCCTTGTCTCTCTCCTTTCCCCCCACCCCCGCTCATGTCCCGTGTGTGCCCTGTACCCCCCGCTCACACCCCGTGTCTCCCTCGTGTTCCCTCTACCCCCCGCTCATGCCCCTGGTCTCTCTCCTTTCCCCCCACCCCCGCTCATGTCCCGTGTGTGCCCTGTACCCCCCGCTCATGCCCCGTGTCTCTCTCGTGTTCCCCCCACCACCGCTCATGCCCCGTGTTTCCTTCCTTTCCCCCCCACCCCCTGCTCATGCCCCGTTTGTACCCTGTTCCCTCTCACCCCCTGCTCATGCCCATGTGTCTCCCCTGTTCCCCCCCACCCCCCGCTCATGCCCTGTTGTGTTCTTTATACACCCCGCCTTCCCTTTCCATGGTGGCCATCTCGGTAAAATATTTTCCTTCCTAAACCAGGACGCCACAGGCGTCCCGGTGTAGGAAGGAAAATCTTTTTGTTTTTTTTTACCACCCGGCGTTCCCACTTTGAGGACATAAAATGTTAGTGGTCTTCATCTATTGCAAAGGATGCTATGGTGACGTTGCACTAATAAAAACCTTTAAAATTCAGTAAAAAAAAAATGTTACAGGGACGTTATGGTTAAGTTGCACTAATAAAAACCTATGAAATTCAGTGAAAAAACGTTGTCAAAGGGACGTTATGGTTCCAAGTAAAACCGAAAAACCCTTGAAATTCACCAGTTATGGTAAACTAAGCAACCATAACTCGCGCCACCACCGTGCACTTCTAAGACTAACACCCAGGACATCAAAGATGACATCACAAATGTCATTGATGACATCACTGATGACATCACATGTCTGGCTCACTCTTTTCTTTTGCTGACATATCTAGGCCACATGGTTTTCTTCAGTAACAGTCAGAAACTAAAAATTTTAATTTATTTGTAGACGTATCCTTCAAGTAGGTTCTTACAGTAATTCCCTTAGAGTCCAGTCACATCATTTGAAACATATACATATGGGAAGACACAAGCTTGAAAGACAGCAATCCTTTTTGTGCATAAAGATAATCAATAGACTTATGAGCACTTTCTGATATTACTGTTTTTTTTATGGCTGTACTTTCCCTGTATATGGTCATATTTGTATACGTTGTACTCACACTACTTTCCTTAGGGTCCAATCACATCAAGTGATACATATACCTAGGGTAAATAGCAGCTTTTAAACAGAGCAATCATTTATTTGCATGAAAATAATCAGTTAAATTATGAATTGTTTCTGCTACTACTTGTGCTTTTTTGCTAACTTCACTTTCCCTGTATATACCCATATTGGTATGTGTTCTTGAGTCTTTGTGTTTTGTCTATAGTGATGCAATTATGTAATACATGTGTTTTATTAGCTACTTATTACATATTTCACAGTACACAAAAATCTATTAAGAAAACAATTATCATTTCATTATTCAACATATTAACATTACGAATATTATACCTTCATCTTGTACACTGCACACAATGTTATGTTTCTGTATGAGTAGCTTAGTATACTAGATAGAACCCCATAATAGAATGCTATTTATATCAATGCATCGTTCAATGCACTAATTAGGGTATGATATTTATTGCAATGACCCTTGACACTTGTTTCGCAACATTATAATAAGAATCCCTTGTACACATATTTCATGAAAAGTACATACACATGTGATGTCATCAGTGATGTCATCATTGACATTTGTGATGTCATCTTTGATGTCCTGGGTGTTAGTCTTAGCAGTGCACGGTGTTGGCGCGAGTTATGGTTGCTTAGCTTACCATAACTGGCGAATTTCAAAGGTTTTTTCGGTTTTACTTGGAACCATAACGTCCCTTTGACAAAGTTTTTTCACTGAATTTCATAGGTTTTTAGTAGCGCAACTTAACCATAACGTCCCTTTAACAAAGTTTTTTCACTGAATATATATATATATATATATATGGGATACATTACTCACCGTAATCGTATTTCTGATGCTTGTATCTGCTTAGATTCACATGCTGTGCATAGGCCGACATCTAGTGGAAGCTGCGGAGTATTACAGTTTGTTTTTCGAAACTCGAAAATGGGCGTCGACACAGGGCGTGCCAGTAATACTATCCCTAGTGTGACGTCCCCTGTACCCAAGATCCCTCACGCGTCTAGGATCCTCAGATTGTATTTTTTCTGACATGAGGTAGCATGAGGAGTAGCGTGAGTACAGATAATCCAAGCAGATAGATAGAAAGGTAAGACTACAAGCAACCATGCACCTTCTCTCCGAGGGGAGGAAGGGTGGGTTGCATGTGAATCTAAGCAGATACAAGCATCAGAAATACGATTACGGTGAGTAATGTATCCCTTCTGAAGCTTGTGGAATCTGCTTAGATCACATGCTGTGCATAGATTAGCAAGCAGTACCTGAAGAAGGAGGTGGGATGTGAGAAGGGTCATGAGCAAATAAGTGTCTTAGAACCGCTTGTCCCACTTGTGTATCTGCCTTGGAATGGGTGTCAATGCAGTAATGCTGAGTAAAAGTGTGAATAGAGCTCCAAGTAGCTGCTTTGCAAATGGTGTCAAGGGGTACATTTGCAATGAAAGCCAGAGTGGCCCCAATGCCTCTAGTAGAGTGGGCTCTTGGCGTGAAAGGCAGAGTTCTTTCAGAGAGTGAGTAACACAGCTGGATACAGTTAATAATCCACTTCGAGATGGCACCTTTAGAGACGCGATCCCCCTCTCTGCCTGTAGCTACGGAGACAAACAGTTGATCTGTTTTTCTTAGCGGTCTGGTCTTATTTACATAGTAGAGGACCGCCCTACGCACATCTAAGGTGTGTAGTTTCACCTCAGCCGAGCTTTGAGGGTCCTGGAAGAAAGCCGGAAGCTCGATGGACTGGTTTACGTAGAATTTAGATATAAACTTAGGTGAGAACCTAGGGTGTGTGCGTAAAACCAGTTTGTCTTTATGGACAGTAAAGAAAGGATCCTGCACTGACAGAGCCTGAATTTTACTGACTCTTCTTATAGAAGTAATAGCTACTAAGAAGGCCGTTTTATAAGTCAGGTGTTTGAGACTGCTTTTATGCATGGGCTCGAAAGGGGGTCCCATGAGCTTGGCTAGCACCACATTAAGGTCCCACCCTGGTGGTGGGTTTGAAATAGGAGGGTGAAGTCTCTTTACTCCTTCCATGAAGGCTTTAACTACTGGTACTTTCCACCACAAGACCTTGCTATGGGAAGTGGTGTATGCCGACAGGGCTGCCAGGTGTACTTTCAGCGAGTTAAAAACCAATCCTGCATCTAGCAGGTGGAGCATGTATGTAACAATAGTGGAAGGAGTGCAATCAACAGGGTTGATTTGTCTACTCTGGCACCAGATACCGAACCTCTTCCACTTGTCAAAGTAACAGTGCCTTGTGTTTGGTTTCCTAGATTCTTTTAGGATGTCCATACACCTCTGTGGTAAATTGAGATGTCCAAACTCTATGACCTCAGGAGCCATGCTGCCAGGTTCATTGAGTTGGGTTGCTGATGCACTGTTTGACCTTGGTGCTGGGACAGTAGGTTGTACCAGGCTGGAAGTTTGATGGGCTCGCACGCCGCCATCTTGCGCAGGTGTGGGAACCACGGTTGTCTTGCCCACATGGGAGCAACTAGGACGAGCGTCATCGACTCTCTGTTCATCTTGTTCACCACCTTCCTGATGAGAGGAGTTGGTGGAAAAGCGTACGCAAACATCCCTGACCAGTTCATCCACAGGGCGTTCCCCTGGGAGTCTGGTTGGGCATTGTCTGTTTTCGCTTGTGGTGAATAAGTCTATAGTGGGGAAACCCCACTGAGAGAAGATATCTTCTACGACCTCTCTGTGTAGAACCCATTCGTGTTCCTCTGGGAGGGAGTCTCTGCTCAGAGCATCCGCTAGGGAATTGAGCTCCCCTGGAACATGTTGTGATGACAGGAAGATGTTCCGTCTGAGTGCCCATATCCAGATTTTCTGGGCAAGCTTGGACATATTTGGCGAACGAGTCCCTCCTTGCTTGTTCAGGCAGAACATGGCTGTTGTGCTGTCCGTCCGGATTTGCACTGACAGGTTTAGTAGGTGGGGCTCGAACGCTTGAAGCGCTCTGAATACTGCCAGAAGATCTAGCAGGTTGATGTGGTTCTTGGCCACTGAGGGAGACCAGAGACCCTGAGCTGTGTGGTGGAGATGGTGAGCTCCCCACCCCGTCAGACATGCATCGGTAGTGACTACTGCCTGTACTTCGGGATCGTAAAAGGGTTTTCCCTGTGTAAGATTCTCTCTTGTCCACCAGTGAAGACTTAGTACAAGTGTTGGTGAAACGACCACTAGATCGTCCCACTGACCACTTGCCTGAAACCACTGTTTCGCCAACCATTCCTGCATGGGACGCATGCGCAGGCGCGCGTGGGGGACCAGGTAAATACATGACGCCATCATGCCCAGTAAACGCATTGCTTTGCGTACCGTTATTTGGTGACCAGACTGATAATGCGGAATTTGCAGTAGTATATTCCGAATTCTTTCCTCTGAAGGAAAGGTCAACCCCTCTTGAGTATCTAGGATTGCTCCTAGGAACTGTTTGGAGGTGCTTGGCACCAGGCTTGACTTTTTCTCATTGATTGAGAAGCCTAACTCGTGGAGGAGGTCGATAGTCCTTTGAATGTTTGTCCTGTTATGAGCCAGTCGTCCAGATAAGGGTACACCGGGATTGCCTCCCTGCGTAGGTGTGCAGCCGCCACCCCCAGTACCTTGGTGAATACCCTTGGTGCCGAAGCTATCCCGAAGGGCAGTACCTTGAATTGGTAGTGCCGACTTTCCACCTTGAAGCGCAAGTACCTTCTGTGCGCTGGGAACATGGAAATATGAAAATAAGCATCTTTCATATCCAAGGTTGCCATGTAATCCCCCTTTTTTAGGAGGGGGATTACCTCTTGTAGCGTAGTCATACGAAACTTTTGGGGCTTGACATACTTGTTGGCAGGCCGTAAGTCCAATACTGGGCGCATTGTCAAATCTTTCTTTGGCACAAGGAAGTAAGTTGAATAAATACCCTTGTTTACCTGGTGTCCCGGGACGAGTTCTATCGCGTCCTTTTCTAGCAGAATGGCGATCTCCTCGAGGAGAATCTTCTGATGTTCTAAAGAGTGTACTCTTTGTCGTGGAGGATGGTTCTGGGGACGCTGCAGTAGTTCTATACAGTACCCTGTGGATACTGTTGACAGCACCCATCTGTCTGATGTGATCCCTTCCCAAGCCTGGGTGAAGTTGGAAATGCGTCCCCCTACTGGGGTTGCGTGAGAAGGGACCCTGAACTGAGCGTCACTGCTTTGGTGGAGGCGTGCCGCCTCCTTTGCTGGGGCTGCCTCTGCCTTTACCACAACCTCTCCTATTACCCCTGCCGTAACCCTGGGTAGACTGTTGGCTGTTGTTCCACTGTGTACCCTGCCCCTGGGAATAGTTAGATCCTCTCTGGGAATTTTGGCCGCGTGGGCGATGAAAATGACTATTCCCTCTCTGGTTAGGGGGTTTATTGGTTAACTGGCCAAGGGACTTGAGTGTCTCATATTCGTCCTTGGCATTTTTCAGTGCGTCCTCGACCGCCTTACCAAACAACAGATCGGCTTCCACCGGTTTGTCCAACAATGATGCCTGGGTTTCTGCCTTAAAACCAGACTGCCGTAACCACGCATGTCTCTTGATAACAGTGCCTTCTGCTATCAATCTGCCTGCGTTGTCCGCGGCGTCAAAGGTTGCTTTCAAAATGCAACCAGACACGGCTCTACCCTCTGCGGAAATCCGAGCTAACTTGCCCTTTAAACATTCCAGAGCAGAGGCTATGAGTGCCGCGACTTCTTCCCACTGATGGCAGTTGTAGCTGGCCAACAGGGTGGTGGAGTTTGCAATCCTTGCTTGATAGGCGGACGTTGAGGCTACTTTCCTGCCGAAACCATATAGTTTTTTGCTCTCCTTGTCGGGAGGAGCTTCGGACGATGACCAGGGTGTTCCAGCCCTCTTACGAGTGTTAGTGACAACTAGGGAGTCTGGCTTCAGATGTCCTCTTATATAGAGAGGGTCAGACTGGGCTGCCCTGAAAAGTTTTTCAACCCTGGGATTGACTGCTCTGGTGAGGTTCGGGTTCACCAGGGACGGGTCTATTCTACGCTGAATGGACTTAAGGATAGGGATGGTCTGGGCAACAGGCCTCCTTTCTCCCACTAACTCCTCTGCAAAGTCCCTCTCCTTCTGGACACCGTGTGTGTCAATATGGAAATGTTCTGCTGCACGTGCGAGAACCTCGTTTAGGAGGGGTTGGTTATCGACCGGGGAGTCGGTAACCGGGGCTTCGTTTTCTACCGGGGAATCTACTCTGTAAGTTTCAGGGTCTTCCTCTCCATCTTCTTGGTCCTCATCATCCCCATAGTAGCCCGTCCCGGTTTGTTCTTCTATCATGCCAAATTCTTGGTCCTCACCAAAGGAAGCCTCTCCTTGATACAGTGAGTATGGTAGTGAGTATGGTAGTACCTCGAAGGGGTTTGTAGACCTCATCGGTGCCTCAAACCGGGGCTTCTTACTCGGGGGGATAGGATCGTTAGAGCCTGAGGGTGTCGCCCTTGTGGATCATAAGAAAGGAAATGGTCTGGATTTTTATCGTAAAAGTCAGCCAAAGAAGACATCCTTGACATGACCCTATCTATGTCTTCACTCGACCATTTTTTGGAACTGGGAATGACTCTCAGCAATTCTTGGGGATTTTTCTTGAGTAGATTTGCTGGTTTTAGACATATCAGCAGACCTGGTCTTGTCTGTCTGTTTAGGGGGAGTGGTGTGTTTCACAGGTGTGGAAGAGTGCAAAGGCTGCTTCTTCTGCTATTTTCCCCCCTCCCCGTGAGCGGAAAAATGTTTTCCCTGTCCTTTTGTGGCTCCGGAGGTTTTCGACGCCTGGCGTCGAGGATCGGGGGTAGAGTCCCTGTCCTTCGAGCGTGGGGCCTCCCTGATCTTGTCTGCGGGCTCTGACTCCTGGAGCGCGGCCTGGGGGTGGAAGTCGTCTTCGTCCTCCGACGATCGAACTTCCGTTAGCCTAGGGAGCGAGGCACTCTTGGCAAGAGTGGATGATTGCCTGGAGTCATGCGGCGATCTTGATCGCGAACGCCCAGCGAACACCGAATCGGACCGTTCTGTTTGTGCCTCTTTCCGAGAACTCGACGTCGTCGAGTCTCTGTTGGACTTCGTGTGTTTAGTGTGTGTGGTGTGTGAAGCGCTTGTGTCGCCGGGGGTCTTCCCCATAGCCGCCCTGCCCGACGACCTTCCGAGGTCGGGGAGCTGCGCTCGGCTGTCTTTCGACGCCGTAATGCCCTCGCCGTCCGAAAGTACGGCGTTGCTGCCGTCGCTGAAGGCGCCCTCTGCTGCCATGGCCGCCTGCCTGGCGTGGTGGGCCCAACGCTTCGTCGAACGGTCCTTAAGTGTCTTAGGTTTAAACCTACTACACGCTCTGCAGTTTGTTTTGGGGTGGTCCCTCGGCAAGCAGAGATTGCACGTGGCGTGCCTGTCGACCCAAGGGTATTTGCGATTGCACTTGGGGCAGAATTGAAAAGGGGTACCCTCAATACGCACCTTGAGGCAGCGGGCTGTTAAGTGTAGGAAATGTATAAGGTGTACCTATATACCAAGAGTGTAGAGTATGTACAATCCCCCACTCTCCCTACTTGCAGGGCCGAGGCCAGAGGCCTTCCAAGGCCCGGGCCGAGGCCAGAGGCCTTCCAAGGCCCGGGCCGAGGCCAGAGGCCTTCCGAGGCCCAAATCCGTCGTGCAGCAGCCGATGGTCAATTTCTTCTCCAGCCGGCGTCGAGTGTCGAAGTTCGACGTTGGGATGGGGAAGGATGTAAATAAATTAATATTTTAGCAAAAGTATGGCTAAGGCCAGGGGACTCCGCAAAATGCTTCCAACCAGTATGGCGGAAAAAACCAATCTGAGGATCCTAGACGCGTGAGGGATCTTGGGTACAGGGGACGTCACACTAGGGATAGTATTACTGGCACGCCCTGTGTCGACGCCCATTTTCGAGTTTCGAAAAACAAACTGTAATACTCCGCAGCTTCCACTAGATGTCGGCCTATGCACAGCATGTGATCTAAGCAGATTCCACAAGCCTCAGAAATATATATATATAAATAATACTCTTCCCTATAGCGTCCAGTTTCTTTCCTTCCTGGTCCGGGGGTACCATGGACGAGGATGATGGATTTGCAGAGCGTTTCCTGCCCGTGGCCGAAACCACAGAGTCAGGTGAAGGCTGGGACCTCAGGCACTTGGGGGCTGAGTCTAGGAATCTGTACTTCTTCTCGAGCCTGTCCCACTGGGGCAGGGCGGTGCTTGCGTTCTTCAACACTGCTAGGCCTTCCTCCCAGATATCGTCCAGCAAAGGAATGGACATGATGGTCCTCCTCCTGAACTTGCGCCGTTGACAAAGGAAACCTTCCTTCTTCGTCTCCTTAGGCCCTAGTTGAAAGAGACCGGAGGCCCTGGACATCATCGAATGGAAGGAGCCAAACTCATCCAGCTGCGAAGCCCTGTGTGGGTCATCCACACCGGCTGGCTCTTTGTCCGCTGGCACAAAGTCACCGGCCTTGTCAGTGCCTGTCGTCGTAGCCACCATGCCCGTGTCTGTGTGTGTGACAGAGTCCCCCTTTGGGGTCAAGACCCGAGGTGGAGGCAGTGGTGGCGATGCCTGGCACCTTGGACCAGCAGGGTCCTTTGACTTGTGTTTGCGCGGTCTTGGAGGACTTGCAGACGGAGCAGGGCCTGATGTGGAAGGCAGCCTCTGCTAAATCTGTTACCAGCGTGTACAGCGTGGTCGGAATGTCCAACGAAACATCCCTGGGTTGAGGTGTAGCAGGAATGGAAGGTGGAGGCTACGGGCTGGTATGCCTCTTCTGGGACAGTAGACAAAACCTTCTAACAAGTGTCCCTGACCCCCTTCGTGGTCTGAATAGTAGCCCTTGGGCAGGTCGTCCCCCACATCAAAGCTTGTATACTTGGCTGAGCTCCCAGTTCCGTACCCCTCATAGGGGTTGTCGGGGCCCTACTCCTTTTCTGAGTCTTCTGGGGGGGGAAGCTCCTGTCCCCTCTCTGGGGTGGAGGGGTGATTCGCTGTAACCGTGGCAGTAACCTCCGGCCATGCCGGCAAGGACACCCCTGGGGTAGCCGCTGCTGTGACTGTGGGCACCACCTTCGTGGTCTGCCCTCCCTTCGAAGTAGTAGTGGTTGCTGACAAAGTCATCAATGGTCCCATTGATGTGGCAACAACAGTCGTCAAGGTGGCCATTGATGATGCAGTTGATGGTGTTGTCTTGGCTGGTTGAGACGGTAAGCGACGTAGAGAAGGGCCCACCATGGACCTTTCCTTTGTCGCCTTATCCATCGATGGTAAGCAGAGTTTCAAAGGGGTCAAGGATTTTCTCATCCAGTGCATCACTCTTGCTGGTAGGCTCTCTGTGGATGTGGTCGGTGATGGCGAACTCGCCCTTCCCAAGCCAGGACCCACAACAGCGGCAAACCCAGTGGGATCCGTGGCCTGCGGCCTTCCCTTCTTTTGGACCCCACAGACGGGTCGTCCTCAAAGCACCTCTACCTCTTAAGGAGTTTGATCGTGGGACCAGCCGGCCCTCGGGGAATCCTGATCAGAGGCCTTATCTGATTTTACCCATGCCGCCAGCCTGCAGTAGCGGTCCTTCTTGGTCTTTTTTTTAAAACCCACGGCAGACCTTGCATCTGTGAGAAACCAGAAGGTGTCTCACGCACTAGTCACCAGGGAGCTGTCAACCAGGTGGCCAGCACAGGGCCATCGCTTTTGGATCCAAAAAAGCGATCCTGGGAGTGGACCAGTGCGGGCGGATAACATGAGTGAGGGGTCTTGTGGGAGTGAGACACCAGACTGTGAGATGCGGTATCCCCTTCCTTATAACACCTCTACCCCACCTTTGCAACATAAACACTTTCTCACTGACAGCCCGTTCTAAGGGAAAACAAACTAACACCCGAGCCATCTACCTGACATGTCCCAAAACTATGGACAAGCGAGGTCAGGCAATTATCGATAATCACTCACACGGACTTCCATTACATTTCCCCACACAGATAAAAGGCGGAGCACGAGCTCCCACTCAGAGCGAGGCAAATCACACGAAGAAACAGAGGTTCCAAGATGGCAGTTTAACAAGAGGAGAAAGACCGCGAAACAGAAGGGGGTCGCAAAGAGGAAAGTTTCCTTGACCTTTTCGTCAAGACCTCGAGAGAAAACGTAAGACCAGGAAACCAGGTTGAAGAATCCTGCATTGTGTCTCTGAGGCCCTCCCATGTCAGTAATCAAGGCGGGAGAATATCCAGCCACCGTGGTACTGTCCTTGACTGAAAGAACAAAGCTGCTTCAGTTAAAGCAACACAGCACATAAACATAGAAAAGCTCTTGGAGCAAAACACAAGGACTCTGAAAACTTGAACGTGCAGTAAAACTCTGAAGATGGTTGCCAGAGGAGGGGCTTTGGGAGATGGCAGTCATTGGCTGGGGGCAGTATGACCCAGAGCTCAGTGATTGGTTTATAAGAGAAAGACAGTTTGTAAGTGAAAGTGAAACTGTTTTTTTCTTTTACTGGAGGATTTCCGGCCTGACGACAGGGAATATTCATGAGCATGTGAATCCATGCCAGATCCCATGCTGGAGAAGCTAGTAATCATGTCCTACAATTCCCTCCTCATGACGGGGTCATGCATTAGTAACCCTATACAGTCCAGTCACAGATCCCGGGTTTACATCTGGAGATCTGTAGATCCATTGTGACCACTGAATGGTCGGCTATCCCAAGTGGACCCACCTCTATGCCCCTGATCTCCCCCAGACTTCCATAGAAGCGTTCATCCTGGAGGTGGGACAGAGTCACTCCTGTCGCAATCCTCTTACGAAGAATCGGGCATCCTCACCATCCTAGGTGTACAGGCATTAATGGTGAGCAAACACGTGGAGTGAAGATCATGTCGCTGTTTAGCAAATAACCGTGGTTAGTACTCCCCTCTGCAGAGCTGTAGAAGTGGCTACTACCCCAGTGGATTGTGCCCACAGACCTTCCAGGACTGACTTGCCCACAATGTTGTATCATTCTGAGAGAACCAAAATAATCCATCTAGAAACTGTTTGCTTGGTAATGGCTGTCCCCATCCGATGACCATTGTATCCAGAAATGGGCTGAACCTCTACCCTGAAGCTTCTTGTCCTTGTAATGTAGAAATTCAAATCTCTCTTATGGTTCAATCTGTGTAACCTCTCTTCTTCCTTGTAAGGAGGAGGATAACAAGTCAGAAGGTTAATTTGTTGTCTTAAGTGAAATTCTGACACTACCTTGGGAAGGAAGGATGGACAGACTTGCAGGGTCACCTTATCCCTCATGAAGATGGTGGAGAACAAATTACTTGCCTCTCTGTACTGTTCTTTCCGATGGCTGTTCCTCCCACAGATTCCTCATCAATGATGTGTATTCTCCCAGCACCTGTCGCACTTTGGAAACTTTTCAGCCGCCACGGAATGTGGAGCGGCTTCGCATCAGTACTGCCTGATGCCCCTATGTGCCGGAAATTACATTGGGCATATATATATATATACATATTCAGTAAAAGAAACTTTGTTAAAGGGACGTTATGGTTCCAAGTAAAAACGAAAAAACCCTGAAATACGCCAGTTATGGTAGGCTAAGCAACCATAACTTGTGCCACCACCGTGCATTGCTGAGACTAACACCCAGGACATCAACGATGACATCACAAATGTCATTGAAGACATCACTGATTACAACACGTCTGACTCGCTCTTTTTTCCTTTAGTGATATATATTGGCCAGTAATAGGAACAAAAAATTCAAAAAGTACTATATTTGTAGACTTATACTTCAAATATGTTCTCTTAGGGTACACTCACAGTATATGAAACATATACATAGGGAAAATACACACTTGAAAGACAGCAATGCTTTCTGTGTATGAAGACAATCAGTAAGGTTATCAACACTTTCTTGTTGTTCTGCTGTTTTTTTATTACTGTACTTTCTCTGGATATGCTCATATTTGTATTCACATTAATTTCTTTAGGGTGCAGTCACATCATGTGATAGTTATACATAGGGAAGTAGTAGGTTTGAAGCAGAGAAATCATTTCTGTGCATAGAGATAATCAGTTAGGTTATGAACACTTTCTGGTTCTACTGCTGCTTTTTTGCGTACTTGACTTTCCCTGTATATACTCATATTTGTATGTGTTGTTGTGTCTTTGTGTTTTGTATATAATAATGAAATTATGTAGTAAGTGGCTTTTATTAGCTACTTATTACATGTTGCACAGTATGCAAAACAAAGCATTTATCATTTCACTATTCAACATGGGAAGATTATGAATATTGCACCTCCATCATGTATGCTGCACACAATGCTTATGTTTATACATGAGTAGCTTAGTATACTATAAAGAACTTCATAACAGAATGCGATTTACATCAATGCATTGCTTAATGCACTACATGGCTCATGATAGTTATTCCGATGATCCTTGACACTTTTTTGTCAACATTATAATAAGAATCCCTTGTACAGACTTTTCATGAAAAGTAAATGCACATGTGATGTCATCAGTGATGTAATCAATGACATTTGTGATGTCATCTTTGAAGTCCTGGGTGTTAGTCTTAGCAATGCACGGTGGTGGTGCGAGTTATGGTTGCTTAGCTTCCCTTAACTGGTGAATTTCAGGGGTTTTTCAGTTTTACTTGGAACCATAACGTCCCTTTAACAAAGTTTTTTTTTACTGAATTCCATAGGTTTTTAGTAGTGCAACTTAACCATAACCTCCCTTTATCAAAGTTTTTTTTTACTGTACATAGATATACATAGTGTGAATTTGATAGATGTTTACTAGGATTCCCTTACTTTATATACATGTAACATATAATATACTGAACCCCCTGCTAGTGATTTGTATGTCCGTGGACGGACGCAGACAACATCAACACTACCCAAAAACTCAGGGGGTATCTTAGATTGTTCTATCATGCCATATAAACACTGAACAAGTTCAAAAAGCAGCACATGATCACATTATATTTAATAATAAATAAGAAGTGGAACTTATATATGTAACAAATCAACCGTCCATTTAAATAGCATATGTACTAAAATGGAATATACCAAAACAAAAAAGATATGCCTACAACATAATTACCTCACAGAAACTGCACAGCAAGAAGCACCAGCAGACCTACACAACAGTAATAACACAACTTACCAGAAACTAGTAAGTAAACTTCATTTTTCTTATATATTTCTAAACTTTCTGTATTAGGTACACTATAAGTAATATATATATTTTTTTTTTACACAGAAATGTCCAGTACTTTGGAATGGCTTGAAGAAAATTTCCCACGTGATGAAATGAGTGAATACAGTAATACTAATGGTAGACACTTCTCTATATAAGCCAATTAAGGATCATTACTTTGTGTACTTAACACATTTTTTTTTAACAGACCATACAAACAGTGAAAATAATATAGCAAGAGAGACATTAAAAAATGCTCTGCGGAGGCCACCAGGGGGCGCGCAGGCAATGGCTGCCTGATCGTACTGCTCCCGCTACAGCCGGGCAGACCAAGGGGATTGAGCCCCCCCCGAAATGCTCTGCGGAGGCCACCAGGGGGCGCGCAGGCAATGGCTGCCTGATCGTACTGCTCCCGCTACAGCCGGGCAGACCAAGGGGATTGAGCCCCCCCCCGAACCCCCCCAGGCAGACCCAGCACGAAGGCGTTGTGTGGTGACACCCCCGGGCACCCAGTGAGCGAAAAAGCGACGCTCGAGGTCCCCGGGAAGCACGAGAACGGGACCTGCAACGTCTGCCCGGGACGAACCCGTGCAGGGCCTCAGCAGCTGCGGCGCGGGAGAGTGGAGAGGAGCCCCGCGGAAGCCGCGCAAACACGGTGAGGAATCCCCCTCCCCCCGCCTCACCCGATGGACCCCCGATCCTGCTGCACAGGTGGCCCCGAGAGCGGGGGCCACGGCGGGACGAGGGGGCTCCCCCGGGTTGTGGAACGGGCCCTCGCCCCTCCCCCCAGCCTCTGCGGAGTGGCGGGCCGGGGGCCTAGCCCGGCGGGCAGAGAAGATACGTAGAGGAGCCGGAACCCAACGCTCCCCGGAGCTGGCCCCGAGACACATTGAGGATCGCCAGGCAGGAGGCCCCCAACAAGGCAGCAGGACCCGCATCGCGGCAAGGGGGGCCCAGGCCAGGTAAGGAGCCAGACTTTGTCCGTCACGGCGGCGGAGGGTTCCGGATGGGGAAAACAAGTCGGGCCTGCGCCCCTCTCCCCCCCACGAGGAAAGCACCAGCAGTCCTGTGCGAACCACGGGTGTGAGGCCCCTGCCGGGTGTTGGTGGGGCATGTGCCCGCCCGGGGACGGCCTTGGCCCCCCCTCCCGGGGATCAGAGAGCAGAGGATTGGGGGCAGGGACCACGGACCCAGTTGCCCACATAGATACAACTGAACAGACCAGCGACAACCTAAGCAGGCTGTGGCGACTCTGGTCCGGGTGAGAGGCCCCCACTTGGAGACGGTGGGGCGTGTGCCCGCCCAATAAAGACCCCTCTGCAACGGCATACTACACTTAGGTGGGGTGTGCCCTGTCCCAGGCCCCCCCTCATTTTCACGGCCCCCCTCTGAGTGCCCCAGGAAGGAAACCACTGGCTGATCCAGAAGGGGGTGGCCAGATGAACTGGCGGAAAACCTTACAGGAATTTCGCTTTCAGGAGATGGCGAGCAGCAAGAGAATCCCAAGCCCCACTAAAGGAATGGCCCAGTTGGAGGTCCCGGTACCTTCCACGACGGCCATGGAAAGAGTTTTTGCCTCAATATTACAGGAAATCAGGGACATGCGGTCTGACATTGCCCAGAAATTTGAAAAAATTGATCAAAGGGTGGACAAGTTCGAGGATAGACTGTTGCAGGTGGAGACCAATCAAACATCATCAGCGTCCCAAGAGATGGATGTTGGGCTGAGGCTAGCGGCCCTGGAGAAAAGGGATGAGGAGAGGTCCAGGCAGATGGACGACTTTGAAAACAGGGAAAGGAGGAACAACCTCAGAATTTTTGGGGTACCCGAAGTGGAAGGGGAAACGGAGAGAGACATTATCCGAACAGTGAGAGACATCATCACCCTCCTATTTGCTGAAGAAATGACTATGGAACTCACATTTGATAGGGTGCATAGGGCCGGGGGTAGGGCAGGGGGCCCCCGATCTATTCTGGTCCGGTTTCACTACTATTCGGAAAAAGCAAAGGGGGGGAGAAAGGGTGAGCACAATATGACACTAAGGGAGCGCGCGAGGAGAGGTAAGGTGACGAGGTGGTCTGCGAAAAAAGAATACTTAGATAATGGCTGAAAGTCTGCCGTCCCTGGGAGTGGGCTCCCTAAACGTCCGGGGTCTGAACACTCCTACAAAGAGGTCCCTGGTTTGCAGGGATTTTAGAAGGGCTAACCTTGACCTTCTTTTTGTGCAAGAGACTCACGAGGCCCGGGGGAAGGAGCCCAAAATCCGGGGTGGAGGAATTGGGGAGGTTTTCTGTGCATCCCATAAGGGTAAGAAAAGAGGAGTGGCCATGTTAATATCAAGGAATGTGGGTTTCGAGAAAGAGGCCATATTGAAAGATCCAGAAGGCCGTTACCTGTTGGTTCGGGGGTCCCTGCAGGGTGATCCACTAACCTTAGCTGTAGTATACGGGCCGAATGAAGGTCAAACTCAATTCTGGGAAGAGGTGAGTGATAAACTTAAGCTCTTTGTCCAGGGCCTGATGGTGGTAGGGGGGGATTTCAATATGGTTCTGGACCCGTCCAGAGATAGGAAACGTGTGGGCCCCCAGATTTCCAGGGTGGCAGACAAGACCATGGCGAGAAATTTCCAGAGAGTCAACTCAGAACTAGGTCTGGTGGACACGATCCCCCCCCCCGGGTCGGGCACCCCCTTCTTCACGTACTACTCAGCCATCCATACTTCTTTTTCCAGAATAGACTACATCCTAGTGGATCCATTTGTCACTGGCCATAGGGTGGACCCTGTCCCCTGGTCGGACCACGATCTGGTTCGAGTCACCATAGCAAGGGGATGGTCCAACGACCGCAGGGGTAGATGGAAATGCAACGACTCCTTGCTGAAGGACGAGGTCCACGCGCAGGAGGTGCTAGACGCCATAAAGGATTTCTTTGAGCTCAATGACAATGGGGAGGTTGGCCCGCACACCCTATGGGATGCTTTCAAGGCAACCCTAAGGGGAGTTCTCATTAAGAAGGGAGCTCAGAATAAAAGAGTGAGGGATGCCCAAGAAAGGTCCCTGAGGGAAAAAATATCCCACCTCCAGCCGGGGGGCTTCCCAACAGTGCCTTTAGACCGCAAACAATCGCCCTGGATGACTACAGGCTCCAGTTGAAGGACCTCCTCCTCCACAAAACAGAAAGGAGTCTCCAGCTGGTTAAACAGGAATACTATGAAAAGGGGGACAGGGCAGATAGGATCCTAGCCTGGAAAATGAAGGAGGCGCAGAGAAGTAGAATGGTGAAAGCCGTAAAGAACGATGTGGGGTCAATAGGGCATGAAGCGTCCCATATAGGAGAGGCCTTCCGCCGATACTATGAAAAATTATACTCATCAGAATATACTGGGTGCGTGACCGAGATAGAAAGGTTTTTGAATTCCATACAAGTCCCGGCCCTAACTAGGGAGATGGCTGACAGGTTGGAGGGTCCAGTGCAGGAAGACGAGGTTGAACAAGTGATTAGTGGGATGAGGGCGGGCACTTCCCCGGGTGAGGATGGCTTCTCAGTATACTTCTACAAAAGGTTTCGCTCGACCCTGGCCCCACATTTAGTAAAGGTTTTCAATGCAGTCCTGGAGGGAGGAACTCTTCCGGACTCTATGATGGAAGCCATAATCGTAGTATTACCCAAGGAAGGCAAGGACCCCACGGAGTGCTCCTCCTTCCGCCCAATATCCCTATTAAACATCGATGTTAAGATCCTAGCCAAGGTAATTGGGAGGCGGATGGAGGAGATACTGCTGAAACTGGTCCATGGATACCAGGTAGGATTCATAAGAGGTAGGCAGGGCTCGGATAACATCCGCAAAACCATAGATCTGTTCCACTATGCCCAGGGGTCGGATCTCGACGCGAGTGTCCTCTCACTGGACTCGGAAAAGGCATTCGACAGGGTCGAGTGGAGATACATGCAACTCCTCCTCCAGAAAATGGGCTTTGGGGTACACATCAGGGAATGGGTGGCAGCACTGTACAGAGCTACGCGGGCAAGAGTCCAAGTGAATGGCAGGCTGTCGGAATCATTCTCCCTCTCCCGGGGAATGAGACAGGGAGGCCCGCTTTCCCCCCGATATACGTCCTAACAATGGAGCTCCTGGCCATAGCAGTTAGAGCACACCCGGACATCAGGGGGATTAGGAGAGGAGAAATAGAATTCAAACTGTCCCTGTTTGCGGACGATATTCTGCCCTATCTGGTGGACCCAGGCTCCTCGCTCCCCCTTTCCTGTCTCTGATGTCCGCGTTTGGGCGCTTCTCGGGATTGAAGATCAATACTTCCAAATCAGTTCTACTCCCCATGAGGGTACGTGACCCGGGTTTGGACCCCTTGGACAGACTCAATGGGATAACAGTGGGGAAGGCCTCTATCCGATACCTAGGCGTCCTCCTTACCAGGGACCTATCCAACCTTGCCCCCGCCAATCATGATCCTGTTTTGGCGGGAATCACCGCTGACCTCAGGAGATGGGGCTCGATGGTTCTGTCCTGGTACGGCCGCATGACGGCAGTAAAAATGAACATACTACCGCGCTTACTTCATCTCTTCACTGCTCTCCCTACTATCGTCCCAGACCACACCTTTAGGACGTTGCAGAATGCGGTGAGAGAGTTTGTATGGCAGGGCAAGACCTCGAGGACCGCGAAGGCGGTCCTGACCTTACCGAGAGAGGAGGGAGGGTTCGGGTTTCCAGACTTCCAATTGTATTTTCGTGCAGCCCAATTGCGTGTCCTCCTGGAGCATATGAAAGAGGGGATGGGAACTTACTGGTCTTACTTGGAAGACATGGATGCTCACCCCCTGAAAGTTCGAGACCTCCTGTGGGCCACACATAGGTTGATCCCGAGTAGACTTAAATCCCACCCTACACTGGCGGTCCTCTGGGCAATCTGGAAAGAGGGCCCCCAGACTGCACATTTGACATCATGGCCGTCCCCGATGTCCTCACTCTGGGGCCACCCCCTCAAACTGGGGAGTAGGGGGTTCCAAAAGGCTCAGACTTGGTCCGACTTGGGAATGGAATAGGCAGGCCAACTATTCAAGGAAGGGGAATTCCTATCATATGAGGAGTTAAGGGACGCTCTTGGGCAGGGGTCTCTCTCCATATTTGAATATCTCCGCCTGAAAGGTATCCTCTGTGATCAGTCATGGGTTCAGAACTTAAAAAGGCAGCTGACCCCTTTTGAGAAATGTCTTGATTCAGCGACCTCAAGGAAGGGGGCGGTATCTGGGATATACAAGATTCTTAACACCATTAATTTGGCAGAGAGGAGGGGGTTCCGTACATTCTGGAACGATCTGGCAGGGGAGGTGATCTCAGAGGACGCCTGGTCGAGGATATTTAAAATTGCATTCCACGGAAACTTGTTCACGGCAGATATGGAACATAACTTTAACATTTTACAGGGGTGGCACAGAGACCCGGTGAGGTTGTCAAAAATGTTTTCAGGAGTGTCCCCCGAATGCCCAAGGGGCTGCGGTCAGGTCGGATCGAGGGGCCATATGTGGTGGCATTGCCCGAAGGTACAGGCGTACTGGTAGAGGGTAAGGGGTTGGATCGCAGAGGTCTCAGAGGAACTGCTCCCCCAGAACCCCTCCCGATGGTGCTGCTGGGTCTCCCCCCAGAAGACACGGACACATATAGATACCCTAGAATGTGGGAAACAATGCTAAGGGCGGGGAGGGTGGCCGTGGCCCAGAAATGGAGGAGCCCGGAGACCCCCTCAAAGGAGGACTGGCTAAAGAAGGTGAAGCAGATGTTCTTGATGGACAAATTGATGGCAATGGTAAACAATGACTCTGGCTCATTCCAAGCGAACTGGTATGGGGTGCAGGAGTCCTGGGGATGGGATGTTCATTGAAGCCCGGTGGGGGGGCGGGGGGGTGAGGGGAACAGCCAGGAGCTCGGGGGAGGGCGGATGCCCATGGCCCGGGGAACGGTGATCGAACAACAGTCATGGAATACTTCAGCGTCCACAGTCACTTCCAAGCTCTGGTTACAAATGTGCACTCAAAGTGTCTCCCAGTTATTTTGCACAAGTTGAAATGTGCTTTTGTTATTTCCCCTCTTTGTTTCTTTTTTCTTTTTATTTTCATTTTGGGGGGGGAGGAGGGGCTGGGGTTGCAGGGCATACCGAATGTTTATAGTTTTGATTATGCTTTGAGCCTGTTTGTTATATTAAGAAAATGTTAATAAAACCAAAGTTTAAAAAAAAATATATATATATGCTCTGCAGCGAATGGAACACAAAATGGATATGCTAATGGAAAATTGTAATCTTTTAAAAATTTTTGTGGAGCGTCACATAAAAGAAAAGTCCCCATTGACTTTACTAGTACATTTTTATGAACTAAACCAGTACAACCCATCTTACTATGGAGGTACTAGGAAGGGTTAATAGTTTTTCCCTTATGTTCATTTTCGAAAGGGTACCGTACAGTCCCTCTCTCAAAAGTTTCTGGCAGGTGGCAGTGGTTACTACCGTAAATATTCAACCGCAAATATTTTCCTATGGGATTTTCCCATTGTTCGAGGCTACCACATTTTCTGACAGCCTCTAACATACCACCGGTGTATTTTAATATTAACTTTACTCCAGTAGGTTTTATTTGCCAGAACTTTAATATAACTTATTTCTCGTGCCTTTCTCTACACTCCTAACCCAGGTTGGGGATCGATCCTTTGTTCGTCCTTTTGGTGGGCTTCTGCCGAGAAGCCCTCATTTCAGCGCCACTGAGTCTGGGGTGGGTCCATTGTGTGGGAGGGGGAGTAGGACCCCTGGACAGGATTGCCTCAGCAACCCATGTCGCACTCTATCCTGATAGGCTGGAGGGTCTCCTGCCAAGATGACCACTCCACTGTGTGAGTGACAGCTACGCTGTATGAATGGTGATCTTTTTGCATAAAAGCAGGGTCCTGAGGACTGGAAGAGCAAGACTTTGCCACTGGAACTAAGAAGCCGAAGAGGAGAGAAGCCAAAGACATCTGCAATGACTGAACCAACGGTAAAGCCCTGCTGCAGCGTCTCACCACTTTTCTCCACACGACGAGAGATCTTCATCTGAAAGAGCCTTCTTCCCTTGAGCTGGTGGGGCCAACCAGTTTGTCAATCGCATTCCCGGACCTGCCTTGGTCGAATCGCCAGTACCCTGTACTTGGAGGCCGGATAGCCAGGCAGCAGTTCACCCGGACCGCGATTTAAAGGAGCATACCTTTTATTCGTCGGGCAGCACCGCGGCTGGTTTCATCCCTGGGTAGTGCAGTAACTCGAACCTTCCTCCATGACGAGAGTCCCACTTCCTCTGCTGGATCCCCCGAACTGTAGGAACTACCAGGAACAACCGCCAACGCAGGAGCCACTTCTTCATTTTAAAGGTACATTGTTCCGCCAGGCCGCCCTTTCTTCGCGGTAGAGCTAAAGGTGTTTTAAATCCTTTACCTACCTGTTGGGTTGGCTGCCCCTCTCTCTTAACCTGGTCTTTCACCTTCTGCATCCACCTTTTCAAAATCGTTAATCAAAGACTTGACTGCAGCTACAAGAACATTTTGCTCCTGGGCCCTTGCCCTGTACCACTGACTCTGGCTAAATTTGTTAGAACTGCCTTCTCTAGATTGCTTCTCAACTAGAACTGTGTTGGTGCACCTACTTCTTATAACCACCCTTTCCTCCCCACTTCTAAACCTTGTGAAATGCCATTTTGCTCAGTTTTCATTTAAGTATTTTCTATACTGATGCACTGCCTTGCTTAAACTGGTTAACAAACTTATGAAAAGTGTTGCTAGGGTGTGTAAGAAGATATTTCTGTATAACTTGTACTTTCCTCTCCCTTGTGAGAAATTGCTAGAGTGCCATTTGTGTTTGGTTTGCACTGTGCCGTTTTGCTCACTTTTCACACTTGCTCAAACTTGTCTACAATTTAACTAGGGAGTTGTGTATACTTTCTTTGACCGAATTTAACTTGCTTTAAGAACTGTGATCGATGTGTCTAACTAGAAGTGTATAAAATAAATATATTCTTTTTATTACAAAGCTCTGGTCAGTGTTTCTTTGTTCCATAGTACTGAAGGCCTATTGTGTAAACCCTGAATACTGCTCATCTCCCTCTTGAGAGAAGTCTGACTGCTCAGCCACAGCTACCAACTAAATCTTTGTGGTGCGGACTGATACCAAAGAGGATTTATTGCTCTCACCTGTAGTCTTAATCTTCTGTAGTGCTCCCTAAGGGAACTGCACAGGATTCTGCCTAACACCGTAGAACATCTATGCACATGCGCACCACACACATAGGCTCTATGAGCATTGCGCCTGTCCGTAACTGTCCGTCGCACGTGTGTCGCACTTTTAATTAGTTTGAGGACCCGAACACTGTCGAACACCCGTGCGAATGCGCACAACGTTCCTGCACATTTTGTGTCCTGCGGACAGCCGTCCCGTTCGCGAATGTGTCCGTGACTGCATCATGTGACCGCACTCACGCTGAGCATGTGTCCTGATTTGCGAACACTGTCCGGGTCCCCGAACATTTTAAGCGTATTTTTTTGGACAATCTTAAGTATTTTACAGTAAAAGTTCACCATTGCACATGTCCCAGACAATGTCCCTGGCGATCTACATACTTTTTGGAACTTTATGAGCCTTTTTTTGGCGTTCGAAGTGTCCGCGGACAGCGTGGGTGTTCACGGAGCATGCACCAGCATCCCTATAAAAGGCCACACCCCAGAGCTGATCCTCATTGTGCTTCTGGCTACCTGAAAGAGCATTGTCTTTCCAGTACAGCAGATTAACCTGGCAGATTGACCTGTTTTTGCTGCTTTTGCTTCCTGGTTCCTGATGGCATCCCAAATTGCTTCATCTACTACTGCCTCGGCATCAGCACCCCCAACCCCTCTACCACATCCCCAAGGGCCTGCAGAGGGAATGAGGGGTGAGGATGCAGAGGAGACGGATGAAGAGGATGAGGTAGTGTAAGTGCCTACTACCAGCACTCGCCTTGAGTCTTGGGTCTGGCGGTTGTTTACCACTCTTGGAGTGCCAAAAGCTTGTGCGAATAAGGTCCCCTGCAATCAGTGTAAAATGGTGCTGAGTCGTGGAAGGCCTGGTTCGTACAGCTTTGGTACGACATCAATGAAGCAACACCTAAAGTCGTTCCACGGTGGGGCTATTTCGCAAGGTTGTACCTTGCAATAAACGTAGTAGGTTGAGTTCCTCTACAACATCCTCTGTTTCCGCTCCTGTCACCACAAGAGACACTCCTGTGGGACAGCGCATCCCTACAGCTGCCTCACAGGCCATTCATGATGTTGTTGACCCTTACCTTTCAAGGGTCACAATATTGTGTATGTACTGCAATGCAGTACTCTGCAGGGGGGAGAATCTTCTGAGTGCTTTCGAGACTGCGGTCAAGGAGCATGAGAAGCTCTGCTACCTACCTAAATAAGGCCCACCCTACATCTTCCTCTATCCACCTGCCCTTTCTTATCCCCCTGGTCGGTGTCACTTCCTTACCCTTCTTTCCTTGTGTATGGTGTTTGAAAAAAAAACATATATATATATATTTATATATAAATATATATATATATAAACAAAAACCAAAATAAAAAGGCTCTTTTCAGAGCCGCCTTTCACAGTTTAAAAATAGAAGTGACAAATAAATAGTGCAGGGCCCTGTGCATTTTTTAGAAGTCAGCGGACATTTATTTTTGGGGGTGCTGCCCTATCAGAACCATTGCACTTTTCTATGGGAGGAAGTAGTAGAGCCTTTTGGTGTTTTTTTTTGTGTTTCAAAAACTTCAAATGATTAACACCTACTGCAAAATGTATTAATGTAATTACAAAAAAGGTTGCAATGCATTTTGCATATTTTGCAGAAAAAACTGATTGCAAGCATAAGTAAGATGTACTCCATCTCTGCGAAAAATGTATGTGCTACAAAACATAATATCATTGTGAAAAGAGGACAAAAAAAAAAGGCACAAACAGACTTATTGACATTGCACCTCGCTTTCTCCGTTTGTGGACCAAATGAAGAAGAATGCAGCCACATTTGTCTCTATGCAATACGAGAAAAGATTACTTGGGAATTTGGAAACATGTCCATGACCTTCCCAAGTCCTTCTTTCATTGCAAATTGCAAGGAAATTACAGACACATGTCCTAAACTGTTCCCTCCACAATGAATAATAATTATGTCTGGATGACGCTGTGTCACCAAAGTAGCACAGAGAGGTACCACATCCAGCCTCTTCATTGCACTTCCACATGTGGGAATCCAAGATGTGCAGCCACTCCACAGCGTTCTGCATGCACCTCCAACCAATGAATCCATGAGTCTCCCAAAATCCAGATAATCTCTTTTCTGAAACACACAGCCATAGCTATCTGTTCTTCTCTCAGGAAAAAGACTTTCTGACAAACTCTGACAAACTCTCTTCTTACACAACACACCTAGTAAACCTTATTGACCAATCCCTTACTCTGCTCATTCTCATTTGCATGCCGCTTCACCCCAAAATCCCTGTATGTAATATATGCTGTCCGCGGACAGGCCGGTTGTCCGCGGACATATCGAAAAATATGCGTGATGAATGTAAATTTAAATAGTGTGCCCCATTTCCCCTTTGAGGTTGGCTCTGAAAAGAGCAGTTTTTTTTGCAGATGCTTGAGAGACACCTGTTCTTTTGTATTTCTTTTATTTCTTTTTCTTACTTTACTCCTAATATCTTCACATAAGCTTCTCTAAAGCAACCCTTATGTTCCAAAACAGCATGCCATTTCCCATAAAAGATAAAGAAATGCCATCTTCTTTAAAATAAACAGCATTACTAGAATCAATGTTTTCATTATTACAAAAGAACATACCAGCTCTAAGCATGAAAGCAAACATGCCTCGGTTGATTGCACACCTAGCAATGTTTTGCTGAGGACAAAAAACAGAACTATTGTCACATATTGCCCTGGGTACTAAACCAGAAAAAATAACTTGGCATTTGGAAGGACGTTCATTACTGCTTCAACCAAGTGTTCCAAATCTACGAACAAAGTAGGGGCACTGACATAGCCCAAATGCAAAGCACTGCAAAACTACCACATGGGAACTTGTTCATCCTACCCATATCTTCACAAAATTGTACAATTCCCTGTACATTGTAATCAGGCACAGTGCTCCACGCCACCTCCACTCCTTTAACATCAAAATTGTTTGCCACATTCCTGTATTTAGCATACTGCTCTAAACCATGCACAAACATATCATCCAACCACCAACACCCTGACTTTCTCCACCTCTGCCATCTTCACTACACACAGCCTCTTTCAACACAAATCCACAACCTCAACACCTGATTGGCTACTCCCTACAGTCCCATTTCCATGCTGGATTTACTGGAAAACCCTGGATGCAGCACGCCCTATCTGTGGAGAGCTGCGGTGTCTGCAGAGCGCGTAACTCTTAGTCAGCCCTTCTACCCTTTCCACTTCACTCTCTGTACCATTCCCTCATTGGATACAGTTAAGCAGTCACACAACCATCCACCATTCACATTCAAGACCTCTACATCTAACTCCATCATCATAGTTCAGCACTTCAAATGTACTGTTGATCACTCAGAGTACAAGTCTCATGTCATCGGAAAGCACCTACTACAGAAACTACTGTACAAGTCTCCAAGATTTCCACATGCAGCTGCATGCATATCCACATGCATGAATACAAACTACAGGTATGCATATTTTCTGCACAGTACATGTACAACTCTTATAAATATAAATGCATATAAACAGGGTAACTGCCACTTAACATGTATAACCTACCTACATATGTCATTTTTCCCATCTGCTATAATCAACTGTCACTTCCAAACCTGTTTGCTATCTAAATTCTTTTTTTACACAACACAGCTATCTAAAAAAGTGTAATTTAATATTAAAAGATGGGAGAAATAACATATAATTGTAGAAAAACACTTAGTAGTGTATTATAAAATTAAACACAGCCAAGATGAGTTCATGCATCTTCATACACTCACCAGATAGGCACTATCATTAGAAAAGCTCCCAGCTGAAATAACACCACTAGCGCTACATCACATCCTTCTGCTTTATTACCCACACCTTCACAAATGCATACATTCCATGCTTTTCTATACAGTTTCAGCCATATACCATATAAAAATAGCAAAATAAGTATATGAGTATTTCTTCTATCTCCTAACATCCAATAACACAGCCTTAAGAAACCAAGTGAGTTTCATACGCTTAATATTATACTCATTTGCAAAGCATGTTCAACTAACAGATTGTAAGTAAAATATAAAGGCTACACATAGTCAAAGGAAACTGCATGCACACAGTATGTTCAATTATCAAACAACAATACTACTACAAAAACATAAAAATCAACGTCTAAATTAACAACAGGGCTATAAACACACAAAATTACTAACTTCTTTCTTTTACAATTGCAGTGAAGACCAGTCTCCTGAAAACCAGCAGCAGCATCTCAAGTACAAACAACAACTCAGAAACCTGCTCATTCCAAACAAAAAAAGTAAGTACAATACTACCATAATGTTCTAACTGTTACTCAAACACACTGAGTGGTTGATTCATGGAATTTGTGCGCCGAAAAACAGGGATTTTTGCGCCATTCTGCCCACAAATCCTCATTTGTTAAACAGGGATTTGCGGGCAGAATGGCACAAAAATCCCCGTTTTTCGGTGCACAAATTCCATGAATCAGCCCCTAGAATGTTAGTATTGCAGAACAAAGAACTGTTTTAATTCTATACCATTAGATTTAGTATTAGTGCTTCTCCTCACCACTACCTTACTTTGCATTGTCATCTGAACCCCAGTATAGTAACATAAATACAAGAATAGCCTTCCCAACTAGTTGTAGCTGCCCAGTGCACAAGCACACACCTCCACATGCTGTCATGATGCCTACCCCCGGGCATCACGACCAAGGCCCTCAGCTCCGGGAGCAGGCATCCAGACATTTGTTTAAACCTCAGCAACCCCGGCTAGGGGCTGTCTGGGTTCAGTCCTGGCGCTCATCATAGAAATCAGTCCTGGCGCCATAGGTGTCAGGCTCAGACTTTACTTACCTGATGCAGACCATGCTGCAAAAGAGTCGAAGACTACATGAGGCCTGGATGGGACTATTTTGTTACACGGACTATTTTTTACTCGGGTGTGGCTCTAGGGAACTTCTTACCTGGAACTACTTTGGAGGCTATTTAAACCACACCCGAACAGCAGCACATGCTTCGCGTTATTCTGCATCCAGCAGCGTGACGCTCAGCGTGCCTGCAGCCAGCATCCAGTCTTCTGCCACGCCTGCGTGCCTGCAGCCAGCATCCAGTCTTCTGCCACGCCTGCCTCGAATCCGGAGCTCCTAAAATAAAGAAGAGGAAAAGGACAAGGTTAGAAAATGAAATTATTTTAAATTCCTCCCCTAATTCCGGAACCATTTCATCTCCGGACCTGGAAAGTACATCAGTCCTGCACGCGTCGCTTGGCCAACTCCAGCACGGCGCCATACTCACCAGTTCTCACAGCATCTTTCGATCCGGCACTGTCATTTCTTCGACGTAATCCGGCACCTAGGGGACACAAGAAAAAACAAGGTGAGCCAAGGGAATCAACAAATACAACCTCTTACCACCATAGACTTACCTGATTTACCACCAGCGGTATTATTCCATAACTCTCCACATTTTCATGTGCCGCATCTGTAAAGAGGGAGAAAAACAACACGTTAACGCATGCAATAGTTACCGGACAGCGTTGGGTAACACAGACTCTTACCTGAACGCCAGCAGCAGCTACGAGACCTTCTTCTCACAAACTCAGTTGAAACTTAAGGAAGGAAGGGGACAAGAGTGAACATCGGGCACATTGAACTCTTTGAACTTGATACTTACCAATCCCGCCTGGGTCTTCAAAGTCAATGCTTACAGGAACTCTCCCAACGCCTTCAAACCAGTGAAGTGACTGGTATCTACGCGCCCCTGCAAGACACGCAGGATGGAGAGCTCATCTTTTACAAACTTAAGGTGACGTTACTAAGGGGATATCGGAGGTGATTAGTGGGGGAGAGCGAGAACAGTTGGGAGGCCATCACTAAAACCCACAGGTGGCTAATCCCTGTCTCCACTTGCAGGAAAATACTTCTTCGGGTCCAGCAGACAAGACTAGGCCCAATTATTGGGGGAATTTAGGGCGGAAGTACATGCCGCTCGCCAAGAGACTAATGCCCTCAGGAGAGAACTGATTGTCTCAAAGGAGCGCACGGATGATCTGGCTAGGCAACTACTGCAAAACCAAGCTGGGCAAACGCCCCTACCTGGATATGGGGGAAACCCAACCACCGTTTCATCAAGCAATCCTGTGCAAGTGGTTTTACCAGGAAATATTCTGTTAGCTCCACCCGAACGCTTTGCTGGGGACCCCAAAAGGTTTGCCGTGTTTATGAACCAATGCCGCTTGTACTTTTTATGCAGACCCAGAGCCTTTTCAAATGACTAAGCCAAAGTAGCCTTTGTATTGTCATATCTTAGTGGCAGCGCAGTGGATTAGTCCATTCCATTAGTCAACCAGGATGATCCTCTTCTCCGGGATTTTCAGGGTTTTCAAAGGAGCATGGAAAATCTATTCGCCAGACACTCACAGGGTCAAGCCCTGGACAACAAACATTTATCCTTACGACAAGGTAACCAGGATATGCTAACCTATATTGCAACCTTCAATAGGTTGGTGGTGGAAACCGGGTGGCCGGAGGAAAAACGAATTACATTGTTTCATCGTGGACTTCGGGGAGAACTCAAAGATGTCTTGGCTCAAGTTGTGAACCCACCTCAGGATTGCACAGAATTTATAGACTTAGTGGTCCAGCTAGACCACCGACTTCAGAACCGAAAGACTGATCGAGCTAAGTTCGAGAACCGGGTATTGGTTAAACCCAACCTTGCCCCCAAAGGAACAGATGCATCTGAACCTATGCAGATCGGGGGGGTTAAAGGACCCTTAACTCAAAAGGAAAGAGAAAGAAGACGACAGATGCAGTTGTGTCTGTACTGTGGAACCTCAGGACATTTTCAACGGGATTGCCCTACAAAACCACCCAAGAAGGTGGTAGGAGTTGCTGATAAAAGCCAGATAGAGCCTGATTCGGGAAACAACCACGCCCGACAAGCGTAGAAGTCCACTTGCCGAGCTTAAAGGAGGACACACAGACCTCGCATCTGATCATCCTAATGGTCCTACTTGATCCCAGGCAGCCATCACGTATGCATGCAGTAAGGGCATAGATAGATGGCGGGGCCGTAGGAAACTATATGGACCACGAATTGGTGTCAAAGGTGAATCTACCTCTTTGCAAAAAGACCACTTCGGATGTCATCACTACAGTTGATGGAACTGAGATTGCCTCGGGCCTGTAACTCATTCCACTACAGAGTCAAGATGGGCATCGAGAGACTATTGTGTTTGATCTAATCAAAGCCCCACAGTACCAGATAATACTGGGGATGCCATGGTTGGAAACACATAATCCTTGTATAGATTGGCGAGAGAAGAGAATAACCTTCCCGGATTGTGCACACACCTGTTACCCGGAGAAAACTTTGAACAAAGGCCTGGCTACAGTCGTTAACCCAATCGTGCAGTTACCTCAGGAATACCAATAATTTCAGTATGTTTTTCAAAAAGAACAGGCCAATACATTACCTCCTCACAGATCATACGATTGTCAAATCGACCTCCTACCCGGTGCACAACCCCCATGCAGTAGAATCTACGCCCTCACGGAACCTGAAAATCGTCAGCTATGGCAATACTTGGACCAATACCTTGCTAATGGCTTTATTCGTCCTTCCAAGTCTCCTGCATCCTCAGCTTTATTCTTCGTGCCAAAAAAGGAAGGCGACCTTAGAACGTGCATAGATTACCACGCATTAAATCAGATTACGGTAAAAAAACGATACCCATTACCTCTGATCCCCGAATTACTAGACCAAGTAAAGGATGTTTGTATCTACACTAAGTTAGATCTCCGAGGGGCATATCATCTGGTACGTGTCAAGAAAGGCGACGAATGGAAGACTGCCTTTCGCACCAAGTACGGATTATTCGAATATAAGGTGATGCCCTTCGGAGTGGGCAATGCACCAGCAGACTTCCAGTATTTTATGAACGATGTCCTTCGTGAACTCATTGACATCTGTGTCGTCGTATACATAGATGATATTCTAGTGAACTCCTCCTCAGAATCAGACCATGTTAAGCACATGCATGCAGTCCTTGAGAAACTACGCCAGCACAAGTTATATGCAAAATTTGAAAAATGTGTTTTTCATGCTACGGAAGTTGAATTTCTTGGATTTATCCTGACTCCAAAAGGAGTCCGAATAGACTCTCGAAAGGTGGACGCAATTCTCAAGTGGCCATCACCCAGTTCAGTCAAAGGGGTACAAAGCATGCTCGGATTTGCTACTTTCTACTGCAGATTCATTCCAGATTTCTCCCATGTTGTACACCCCATCACAGCACTTTTGCGAAAAAACAAACGCTTCTTGTGGACCGAAGAGGCTGAAAAGGCCTTCCAGGAGCTAAAAGCGAAATTCACATCAGCACCTGTCTTAAAGCATCCACGCCCTGAGCTTCCATACATAGTAGAAACTGATGCATCCAGTTTAGCCATGGGAGCTGTCCTGTCCCAGAAGGATCCTGAAACCGGTCAACTTCACCCAGTAGCGTTTTGGTCCAGAAAGTTCTCAGCATCTGAGTTAAACTATGCGGTTACCGATAAAGAGCTATTAGCCATCAAATCCGCCTTTAAGGCTTGGCGGCACTATCTTCTTGGTGCCAGGCATACTATTACCGTAATCACCGATCACCGGAACCTGCAGTATTTAAAAACAGCCAAAGCCCAATCATCCCAATAACTTCGATGGGCATCACTTATCGACCAGGCTGCAAAAATGGCAAAGCAGATGCCTTATCGCAAATAGGGATGGGAGAAGCATATGCAAACCCGGAACCGGTGCCAATAATTCCCGAGCAAAGAATTCTTGGCATAACTACTCTACAGACACTAGAAGATATACATTCAAAAATACAACTCCTCTTCGATCCAGCAACCCTGCAGGACTGGGTAAAGAAAGGCCCAGACTACTCAGTCGTCAATGACCTACCTTACTCTCAAGGATGACTATTTCTACCACACAAGGAAATACAAGAACGAGTCATCGCCAATTACCATGACCCCCTGATGGAAGGGCACCCAGGTATCGCAAAAACTGAAGCGAAAATTAAGAGACAGTTCTGGTGGCCCACTTGGCGAAAAGATGTAAAGTCATTTGTGATGTCTTGTGGCATTTGCGCCCAAAACAAAAGCCAGAAGAAAAAACCTGCTGGCCTTTTACAACCTTTGGATATTCCACCTACACCATGGCACACCTTGTCTTTAGACTTTATTACATATCTACCTCCATGTAATGGATTTAACACCATCCTAGTTATTGTGGATCTTTTTCCAAGATGGCCCACTTTATTCCTTTAAAGGGGTTACCTTCTGCTTCAATTCTGGCCAAGGAGTTCCTCAAAAACATTGTTCGATTACACGGATTCCCTTCCGTATTGGTTTCTGACCGAGGTAGTCAATTTATCTCGCATTTTTGGAAGAAATGTTGTCAACTGGCACAAATCGACGTGAGGCTATCAACAGGTCACCATCCCCAGACCGATGGTCAGACGGAAAGGACCAACCAGACCCTTGAACAGTACCTACGCTGCATGCTACACCAGACCGAAAGCAATTGGAAAGATATTTTATGGATTTCCGAGTACGCATACAATAACTCTGTACATTCAGGAACCGGACAAAGCCCTTTTTATACCATATATGGACATCACCCTCGAACCTCAGAACTCGATTCGCCTCAGCACTTAGAAATGCCCGCAGTTAGTCATTTGCACTCTACTATTACACAAGCCTTCAAGGAAGCCACAGAACATTTCAAACGAGCAAAAGAGAAATACAAGAAAAATGCTGAACATAGAAGTAAACTCCACAATACCAGATTGGGGATCAAGTTTGGCTGGCTACAAAACCTATACCTCTGAAGGGAACTCAGACTTTTAATCCTAGATATTTGGGACCTTACACCATTAAGGCCATTATCAACCCGGTGGCCGTCAAATTGGAATTACCCTCTAATATGCAAATTCATCCTGTCTTTCATGTTTCACTTCTAAAACCAGTTCAACCAGGGACAAGATTAACTAAACCACCTGACCCCATCTTGATAGATGGAGAACCTGAATTCGAGGTAAAAAATATCCTGGACTCCAAGATGATTAAATCAAAACTTTTTTATTTGATCGATTGGAAGGGCTACGGACCACAAGAAAGATCATGGGAGCCTAGCGACCACGTTCATGCACCTCGGTTGGTGAAAAGATTCCATCGGAACTTCCCAGACAAACCGGGGCCAGGGGGAAGAACAACTTTAGGAGGGGCCTTGGGGGGGAGTGCTGTCACGATGCCTACCCCCGGGCATCTGGACCAAGGCCCTCAGCTCCGGGAGCAGGCATCCAGACATTTGTTTAAACCTCAGCAGCCCCGGCTAGGGGCTGTCTGGGTTCAGTCCTGGCACCTTAGGCGCCAGGCTCATCATAGAAATCAGTCCTGGCGCCATAGGCACCAGGCTCATAGACTTTACTTACCTGATGCAGACCATGCTGCAAAAGAGTCCAAGCCTACATGAGGCCTGGATGGGACTATTTTGTTACAGGGACTATTTTTTACTCGGGCGTGGCTCTAGGGAACTTCTTACCTGGAACTACTTTGGAGGCTATTTAAACCACACCCGAACAGCAGCACATGCTTCGCGTTATTCTGCATCCAGCAGCTTGACGCTCACCGTGCCTGCAGCCAGCATCCTGTCTTCTGCCACGCCCGCGTGCCTGCAGCCAGCATCCAGTCTTCTGCCATGCCCGCCTCGAATCCGGAGCTCCTAGAATAAAGAAGAGGAAAAGGACAAGGTTGGAAAACAAACTTATTTCAAATTCCTCACCTAATTCCGGAACCAATTTCATCTCCGGACCTGGAAAGTACATCAGTCCTGCACGCGTCACTTCGCCAGCTCCAGCGCGGCGCCATACTCACCAGTTCTCACAGCATCTTTCGATCCGGCACTGTCTCCATCATTTCTTCGCCGTAATCCGGCACCTAGGGGACACAAGAAAAAACAAGGTGAGCCAAGGGAATCAACAAATGCAACCTCTTTCCACCATAGACTTACCTGATTTACCACCGGCGGTATTATTCCATAACTCTCCACATTTTCATATGCCGCATCTGTAAAGAGGGAGAAAAACAACACATTAACGCATGCAATAGTTACCGGACAGCGTTGGGTAACACAGACTCTTACCTGAATGCCAGCAGCAGCTACGAGACCTTCTTCTCACAAACTCAGTTGCAACTTAAGGAAGGGGACAAAAGTGAACATCGGGCACATTGAACTCTTTGAACTTGATACTTACCAATCCCGCCAGGGACTTCAGAGTCAATACTTACTGGAACTCTCCCAACACCTTCAAACCAGTGAAGTAACTGGTATCTACGCGCCTCTGCAAGACACGCAGGATGGAGAGCTCATCTTTTACGAACATAAGGTGAGGTTACTAACTTCTTCGGGTCCAGCAGACAAGACTAGGCGGGCCAGTCCAGACAGTCATCTCTGCACTACGCATCACGTTGAAGGAGAACGCAGCTGTCCGGGTCCGATCGACACCCCTGTGGGGTCCAGGTGAGCGTAACACATACATCTTTACCATCATACTCAGACACTCATGCACACATACATTGCAGAACAGCCCAATCCACACCTTTTCTTTTTCCAACAGACCCCAAAGAAAGCCTACCAAAAAGCAAGTCTGTAGAAAGCAACGCAAATGTAGAGCAAATCAAAATAAAAGTGTCCAAAATAAGCATCCATATCTAGCAGAATTTGTACAAAAAGTTCAAACAAAACATCTAATACAGTCATTAAGCGAAACAAAACAAGCTTCCAGTACAGAAACTTTGCCTCCTCATTCAAAATGTAAAACGAAACAGAAAGTGATTAACAAGAATTCAGCTACAACTACTGCTAACACTGCTCCTATAAATCTTGATGTACTGGTAAGAAACCATACCAAAAAAGTATTTTACAAAAAATGTTCCACTACAGAGTCCTTCAGAATCTTATAAAACAGGAGAGAAATCTTGCACAACCCTTAAAACCTACCGTAGAAAATGTATCTTAGAAGCTCTCATAGACAATCCTTCTCAAAACGAAGTTATTTATTTTAGTGTTAAACAGAATGAAACCAAAAACAAAACTAACTAATGAACTACAAAAAAGACTTCTCAATAAACAGAATGTCAACAAAAATAACTTCTTAAATATCTGTAGAGGTGAATGGAGTACCACCACAAGCACAGAATCATGTTTCAATGAAGAAGCATACAAACAAAAGCAAACAAACACAATTGCCATACATAGCAGTGGATGAGTGTAGGAAAAATGTAATACCATAATGGAACAAGAAATGCTGCTTACAAAAATATCCCCAGAAAACTCAGTAATACCTCTCCATCCGACTGAACCAAAACGTCCAGTGTACAAAAGGCTGTGCACGTCAATGTGTAACACTGACAACAAATCTTTCAAATCGTTATGCCAGTTCCTCAATCAGTATGTGAAAGGCAAAGACAAATTCAAAATGAAACTACTACAACAAATGGATACCTGTCCAGTGCGCAAATACACAGGACCACAAGGACATTCATTAGCCTGCATTTCAGGATCTACTTGCAAAACCACCTTCCATCATAACAAAATGATATCAACACATCATTCAACTATAAGAAATCTGGTTCATAAACTGTACTATGCTAAAAGTCTTGCTTTAGCCTTAGGCAATTTAAATAACAATCTTCTACATGATACAGCCAAAGACCTACTCGAAGAAATAGAGCATATCCAGAGAAAATATTTTGGAAGTGAAAGCCACTTACAAAATGCAATAGCTTTACAACAAACTAGGAACAATTGTACAAATGCCAACCTTCTACTACACACATACAAAAATGAAAAACTAAAATGTAGAAGTACATCCACTGAAGTACCAAACTATGTGTGTGTTGCCGCAGAACTTTTTATAAAAGTAGCACAAAAACTGTAGGTATAACATACAAAATAGAAGACAACGAAGATTCCAAATGGTTTGAATTAGCTCTCTACCTTATAGCAGAAAACAAATACGAAATAACTGACCCCTTAATACTTTGCAGTTACTGCACTGCAAAACTTGACAACAACCAAACTCCTTCACGTGCTATCACAAATAACTTGGAATTATTCCCATTACCAAAACTCCTGAAACAACTCAATTTATATGAGAGCATCATAATTCAAACATACAGTGCAAACAGTGCAGCCATTTCAAGCAATAACACGCCTTCAACCAAAAACAGCAAAATTACCTCCCTCTGAATTAGTGAAAGGCATTTGTGGCAAAGTAGCCTATTTACCATTAGATCTGAAAGAAAATGTACACACTCTGGGAGTGCAACGTCCAATAGACCAATCTTTAATTGTCTTAGTAAATGGTGTACCTACAAAAGACAAAAAAATTTGGCAACAACTTGTGGACTTAGATAAAGTTAGACAAGCCTTGCAATATCTAAAAGACAATAATTAATACTACAAAGAAATTAATATTGAAGGAATCCTGAGGGAAACCACTGAAATAATTCAAGAGTCACCAGAAACTGGTCAATTTCAAATTCTAGATCCTGCTACAGTAGCCAATATTTTAGACCAGTATACAATTCATCCATTACACTCTAAAGACACCAGAGATGATGCACTAGAAACGTACCAAATGCGACAAACCAAAGGATCACCAATCAGCATATGGGAAAAAAGTATAGACGCACATGCCTTTCCTCTACTCTTTCCTACTGGGAAAGGAGGAAGGTACGATGATAGACCCACTCAGATAACAGCATCAGAATACCGCTCGTTACAAATACATATTCCACCTACTCTTTGAAAGTGAACTAGCAACTCTATGCTACGGAGTTGCACACACATTGAAATCAGGTACCTATGTTCAAAATATGTCAGCTATGCAATTACTACAAAAAGTGCAAGAAAAAGATGAGGTTCTATATTCAAGCATTACAAATCTGTTAGCAAACATGCGTGGTACCAAAGAATACTGGTTCCTAAGTCACGGAGATGTAAGTTGTATAAGAAACCTTGGCCCACCCTCTTGGTTTGTTACATTGTTGTGCAGAATATGCATGGGAAGATTTACATGATTTCCTACGCATATCAAACAAAACCAAAACAAACAGATATACTAATGTTAGGCAGAATCCTGTGCAGTGCCCTTAGAGACCACTACACACGATTAAGACTACAGGTGGTAATACAAGTTTTACCTTTGGTGCAAGCCTGTACTACTATGTTAAAGTGGTAGCAGTAGCGGAGCAGCCAGGCTTATCTCAAGAGTATATGAGCAGTAACAGAGATTACACCAAGGGACCACAATTACTGTGACTCAAGCAAATACTGACTCAAGGTTTCAGGTAAAAAAAAAATAAGTACATTTATTTTTTTAGACCGTTTGTTATAAACACAAAACACTTCTATTAATTCAAAACCACACGTAAAATACACTACAACTAACCAATTCACTTTGTACAGTATAACTCAAGGTAAGTACCCTATGTTTTAACGGACCGGTGTTGTGAAACAAAAGACGTTACCGGAATACACTTGCGATCACTTTTTGACAGTAATGACAGTTCGGTCTTACTAAAAAAACGCGTATCCGCGGCAAGAAAGGTTACTGGGGCAAAACACACTTAGCACTTGAGATACCCAGAGAGAGTTGGGGCAAAAATCATAGGCAATGCTTTTGACAAGGCAGAAAGAATCAAAGAACACTCATGGAGAGAAATTTAAGAGTCAATAGGCCGGAGCCAGTGTCAAGTGGAACCGGGTTCCTGTTGTCGAGGATCACACAGTCGGACAGGTCACGATTCAACGTAGCCAGGAGTACTTAGATCTTGTCAATGGAGAAAGCAAAAGTTATAAGAAGGAGGGAAGATAAGAGCAAGCCTTGTAGGAGGAGAAAAAGGGATTCACCCAAATTCCTCAAGCAGAACACAGTATCTTATTCCATGAAGAAGCTGGTGCCACAGCAGTTGTTCCTGGTAGTTTCCTGCAGACCCACAGTTCCTAGAGCTTCGGCAAGCAGGACGACGTCTGGAGGGGTCTGCACCACACAGGGCTGAACCCGGCAGCAGCGATGGTAAATAAAAGGTGCGTTCCTTAAAAACAGGAGAGGCTCTTCAGATTGCTATCCGGACTACTACAGCAGGGTGCAGCGACTTCGACCATGAAGAGGATCCTCTGGCTGTAGAAGATGAGCTGGTTATCCCCACCAGGCTCAAAGGAAGAAGACTCTGGACTGGATCTTCTCTGGTCGTCGAAGGGTAGATCGCTCAGGACTGCAGCAGGGCTTCACCGGGACGGGATAGTTGCAGCAGCCGACTTCTTCTCCACTTCTCTTCGGTTCCTTGTAGTTCCAGTGGCGACTCTGACTTCCAGCCCAAGAGTCCTGCCTTTTATGCGAAAATCCCCCATTCACACAGCCTGGCTGTCAATCATGCAGCAAGGGGGTTGTTCAGCCCCGACAACCACCTCAACCAATGATGGCAAAGTGTGACTTGGGTTTCCTAGGATACCCTGTGCAGGGGGTGACTACACCCCTCCCTCACATTCAGCCCACCCAGACACCCAGGTGCCTAGAGGAGGGCTTTTTTGGCAGAAGCCCGCCAAAAGACAGTGAACAAAGAAGGCAAACCTGGTTTGCTGCGCAAAGTAAAACACAAGAAGGACTTTAACAAAAAGAAATGGCGAATAAACCCGACCAGAGCCAAAAGAAAAAGTATTTGGTCAAGCAGGTTCAAGTTGGAGGCTAATATAATAGCCTACAACAATACCACGTTTATATAGTATAACTGTGGTAGAAAAGTTAGGGTAGATACCACTGCCACCAGCCAAGTCTGAATGTTAAAAGAGCGAAACAATGCTTGAGGAGGTATAGATAAAAAGGGCTAGGAAGTAACCCTTTCCAGTATGTAAGATGGGGTGTACTGGATCTGTGGTTAAATGACTGAGTAAAGTTAATGGCAACTTTACCCTTTTCTGGGGGACATTAGTCAGCCTCAGAAATGGAGTCGGTGGGAAGTCTGAAAGACAACCCTGTGTCACTGCCCTGAAGGTGCTGTGCAACACACAGAAGAAGAGGGCTACTGAAGTGGTGTACTCCAGAGCCCACAATCACAAAATCAGATGAAATATACATGGCAAAACAAGAGTGGGGGAAAGCTCACACTCTTACCAAGCGGAAAAAAAACTCCAGAAATCCAGCAAAGCTACCGAGGGATTCATTAGGTAAGGGAAATTAGCCATTGAATGAGAATTCTCCCGAACAACTAACACCTGGAGAACTCTGCTCTCTAGATCCTGTTAATGTTTCAAGATATTTTCATCATCGCATCATTGCTATGCTACACTTTATTTGTAATTAAACGGTTCCTTCGCTCAGATAAGTGCAACACTTCTTTTGGAAAAAAGAATACCAAGCCAGAGAAGCACTACAAATCCACATGCTTTTATGGATTAAAGATGCTCCTAAATTTGGTCAAGACAGTGATGCCGCTGTTTTACAGTTTATCGAAAAATATGTCACTTGTGAAATTCCTTCAGAAACAACAAATAGTGACCTTCATGCACAAATATTACAATTTCAAAGACACAAATGTGGGAAATATTGTTGTTGCAATTACAAAAACGAAGGGAAATACTACACCAAATGCCGCTTTGGTTTCCCTAGACCAGTTACAGTAACAGGTCAAGTAAACAACTTCATGTCTTCAGTTAGACATATTGTTAAAGGTAAATCACCTAAGAACACATATTACATAAAAAGAACAGAAGAAGCAAAATATATCAATGATTAGAAAGCAATCATTGCCATTTTATGGAATGCAAACATAGATGTGCAGTACATTGCAGACAATTCCATTGCATGTTATGTTACAGCCTACTTAACCAAAGCAGAAAAAACAGAGCTTCAAGACCTCTGGGATGACGTATCATCTGACAAAGCACTGTCTCAGAAATTGTACAGCTTAGGCATAAAAATGCTCTCTCATAGAGAATGTGGCTGCTATGAAGCTGCAGACCGTTTAACCAATACTGCTTTGTATGGAAAATCTGAAAATACAGTATGGCTAAGTCTTGGTCCTGCAAAATCTAGAAAAATAGTTCTCAAATCATAAGAGGACATAGAAACAATAGCCAAAAATGATCCCAACAGCCAAGACTTTTGGGAAAAAAAATTCCTAGACACATACTACCCAAACAGGGGTACCACTTTGGAAACCATGTGTCTATACCACGTAGCCCAAAACTTCACATACAAAAATAATATAAAACCAGATGAAAACAAAGGTAGATACAGAGTAACAAATTGTGAAGGTAGCTTAGTGAAACTTACCAAATGAAGCTTAATTAATCATATCAAATTGTCATTAAAAACTCCTCAACATAAAGAACTATATTAAATGTCCCTGTTACCACTTTTTAAACCATGGAGAAAACAAGAGTTACTAGATATCTAGGACTCCTATGAAGACGCTTTCAAAGCAAATGAAAGCACTATAACAGATGTAAACTTTACACAGTACAAAACAATGTTTCACAATGAACAGCAACACGAAGAAGAACTCCAGGCCCAACTAGATAAGGACACTCCCGACAGTAGTCAACCTTCTTTAACAGGAAGCCAAGAACCACTGGGACAGCCACTAAAAGCAAATGAGGCAGAATTAGCTATGACAGAAGTAGAAAACACCATGTCTCACTATGAAGAAGATAGAGAAGACTTCACTGTACTGAAATCAAAACTGAACAATGAGCAGCGCAGCATTTTCCAAGAAGTAACTTTTAGGCAGAATCCTGTGCAGTTCCCTTGGGGAACACTGCAAAAAGATTAAGACTACAGGAGTAAGCAGTAAACCCAATTGGTAGCAGTCTGCACCACCCAGATTTACCTGGTAGCTGTGGCTGAGCAGTCAGACCTCTCTCAAGAAGAGTAAGGCAGTATATAGAGTATACACAATAGGGTTAGAAACACAGTAGAGCAAACAAACACTGACCAGAGCTTAGTATAAAAAGTATATAATTATTTATTTAAAACACACTTTAGGCAATATACTAGCACTCTTAATCAAAAGCAAGTTAAAACACAGTCAGGTAAAGTACACACACCTCCCTTGATAACTATTAGAAAAGTCAGAGTTAAAAACACCACAATTTGTTAAAACAGATGTGAGCGCGTAACCTAGATGGCACTCCAATAGTTAGGTCAAAGGGAGTGAAAAAGGCAGAGTATAGAAATAAAACCGGTGCCAACACTTTTAGGAGTTCTCAGCAAGGAAAAGAAGGCAGTATACCCTGTAGAGACAAAGTTCATAGGCCAGGCCCACTTTAAATGGAGCAAAGCGAAATGTGCCCAGGATCACACGGTTTGAAATGCACTAAAAGTCTTTGCAGAATGTTCAAAAAGAGGTTGGGGTGATTCAAGAAGATAAAGTTAGGTCTGGGGACAACCCAGTTGGAAAGCCAAGGATTTAAGGGTCACCTTGGGCAAACCGAAGAAAGGGAGGCCAGGCAGGACACAGTACCTTAAAGAGAGGAATCTCCAGTGATGGCAGTTGTTCCTGGCAGTGGTTGCAGTTCGTTGTTTCGACCAGGGGAAGAGAGGATCTCGTCGAGGAGGAAACGTGGAGTTGTTGCACTGCACAGGGATGAAACCAGCCGCAGAGTTTCGTTGATAAAAGGTGCGTTCCTTTTATTCGCGGTCAAAGTGGTGAAGCTTGGCTATCCGGCTGCTGGGGTGCTTGGCACGGGCGATTCGACCAACAGACTTCTTTGGAAGACGAAAAGGGTGAACTGGTTGGTCCCACCAGCTCAGAGGAAGACGACTTGTCCAGCAGAAGATCTTCTCTTGTCGTTGGGAAAGTGGTGAGTTCGTTGCAGCAGGGCTCCACCGGTGGTGTCGTCGTTGCAGATGGCTCAGGTTCTTCCCTCTTCGGATTCTTAGGTCCCGTGGCGACTTCTGAAGTTCCAGTCCCAAAGGCCCTGCTTTTATGCAGAGAAACCCCCATTCAACAGCCTAGCTGTCACTCAAACATGCTAAGTGGTGAGCCGGGCGTCTCACCACTGGCCCAATCAGAACAGAGTGCGTCTTGCGTTGCTAAGGCAACGCACTCCAGGGTGCCAATTCTCCTCCCCACCCATCCTGTGGAACCCAGACAGAGTGGCACCATTTGGAGGGCTTCTGTGGAGAAGCCTGACAAAAAGTGGAACAAAGGGATCGACCTTGGTCAGAGTTACAGAGACGGACACGAACACCATTTTAGAAAAGAGTTCTGGCAAAAAGACCCAACCGTTGATTTAATATTAAATAAATAAACTAGCGGTATCTTTAAGATTGCACCAAAAAGTGGTGCGTTTAAAATCAATGGGAAAATCCCATAGAGAATATTCCGGTGGAATATTTTGCGTGGTAACCACTGCCACCAGCCAGAAACTCGGCAAGGGGGGACTGGACAGTGCCCCCTTGAAAACAGACCCACGGGCAATATAATTAACCCCTTCCAGTACTTCCACAATATGATGGATTGTACTGGTTCTGTTCACAATTAAAGACTAGTAAAGTCAATGATGACTTTACATGCCCTGGGAGACAGTAGTCAGTCCCAGGGTATGGAGTCTATGTTTGGGGGTCACTATGACACCCCTGTGTTACTGCACTGAGGGTGCTGTGTAACACACATGAAAAACAGATGATACCCTATGGAGTAAAAGACCCCATAGCCCAAAATCACACAAACAGTCAGAGACATACTTCAAATCATGCCTAAGAGTGAGTGTAAAAGAGTCTCACTCTTTGCGGGAGAAAAAACAAACCCCAAAAATCCAGCAAAGCTGCTGGGGGACTCACTAGGTTTGGGAAATTAGCCTTATAAGAGAATTCTCCCTAACAGTAACAAAAGAAATTGAACATGGTGTACAACATGAAAATAAAAAGTGTACCTGCCAAAACTACAAACCTATACTCCGATACGTTGGTGGTCAAGCTGGTTCAAGAAAAACATTCTTAATCAAAATCATCAGCAAGTTCCTTCAACAACTGACAAACAACAAACTGTCAGCTGTTGTAACTGCCCCCACAGGTTTAGCTGCCTACAACATAGGCGGTGTCACTTTACACCGATTACTACTCCTTCCAGTAGAACACCAAAACAAATTAGATTACAAACTTTCTACAGAAGCTGCAATGGAACTACACAGAGTTTTGAAACAAATGAAAATGCTACTAATAGATGAAGTGAGCATGGTCTCCAACCTAATGTTGGCTTTGATTCACCTCAGATTACAAGAAGCATCCAAAACAGACTACGAAGAGCTCTTTAGAGGAAAACACATTATTGTTTTCGTAGATCTTCTTCAATTGACACCAGTGAAAGGTGAACCTATTTTTAAAACCTTAGGGCACAAACTCTGCCGTAAAACTGTTGGCAGCATAGGAAATGTCAACTTTTGGCAACATTTCCAATACAGAGAATTAACAGAAAATATGCGCCAGTCTGCAGACGTTACATACGCCAACATTTTAAAAAGTATTAGAAATGGTGTACTATCTCAAGAAGCACAATCAATATTAAAAACCCGGCACATCCATGCACTCTATGGCCATAACTCATGTGCTACTGATGTCATGGAAAAATTAGCACACAAAAATGTCAATTGTATGTCCTTGATGCCAACTCTTGTAAGCTGTTCAAAATTCAATGAAACAATGTTGAAAAAAGAAATGCAACCAATAATTGAAATTTGCTCCACAGACAAACTGGACGTACATAGTATGACACTACCCATGTGTCAACAAGCCACAACAAGAGGAATTACCTTAGAAAACTATCTCCAACAAAGCTGGTTTGGAAACAATATTAAAATTATCTTTAAACTGTAGAATAATGCTTAAACGTAACCTTGACGTGGAGCAAGGAATAGTTAATGGAGCACTTGGTACAGTTGTTGGCTTTCAAACATACCCACGTGACAACAACATTCAGTTTGTCAATATTCTCTTTGACAAACTATCAGAAGTTAGAAGGATAGGACGCTCAACAGCCCAATTCCTTCTTTTCAAAGACATCTATGTACGCAGAGAACAATTTTCTCTAACTCTAGCATATGCAGTCACCATTCACAAATCACAAGATCTTACTCTAGATAAAGCATTGATAGATATTGGGAACACAGTCTTTAAAGAAGGCATGAGCTATGTAGCACTATCACGCTTACGTACACTTGACGGTCTATTTCTAACCAACTTTGATGCAAGTAAAGTAAATGCTGATATTCCTTGCATTCTAGAATACAATAGACTACATTCTGTGTACACCCGCCCATCTAAAAATCTATCCTGTTCCACAAAAAGCAAAACGTTGTAAAAGAAAACTACTTCAAACAGAAACTAAACAGGATCTCACTGCAAATCCTCCAAAGAGAGTAAAGGAAGCTAATACTTCATCAATTACTACAACCAAAGAAGAATCTACTGCTCAAAGTAACTCAGGTACTTCTTCAAAGAAGCAAAATACACTCCGAAAAAATGACTTGGACACAGAATTATCAGGTCCATTCAAATTTTCAAATATAACTGGTGTAAATTGCTACGCAAATGTAGCAATAAATATTCTATTCCAATTGACACCAATTATTGACATATACTTACACAATACAGACCAATTGTGTTTGCAAATGTTAGTCCTTCATAGAAATGCAACCAACAATCCTGACAACACCTACAGTGTTCATGGAATAAGACAAGAATTGGAGTACTGTGCTGGAATGGTCAAATTCACTATAAACTCACAAGAAGATCCACAATAATTTCTAATGTACTTACTACAAGAACTGGAAAACAAAAACATACCTATAAATGAAATCTTTCAGATTTCATACATGTGGAAACATACATGCACTCTCTGCAACAATGTGGCACAGGAACAAATCCCTAATGAACGCTTTGTGTATGTATCAATACCTAACTGTGAATCCATTCCATGTCAGCAACTTGTACAAAATACAAACCATGGCAGATTATGTACTACCTGCAATTCAGATAATCGCTCCACCTTACAAATACAAATACATAGTAAATATGTAATACTTTACGTTACAATGCAGATGGTACTAAAAACTGCAAGCTGACTGGATTCACACATGGTCAAGTATCACTTGGTAAGAAAACCTTCACAACAATAGGTATAATCTACCAGGCAGGAACCACAACCAATGCAGGTCACTACACTGCATATATAAAAAATAATTGTGGATGGTTCGAATGTAATGATAGTACCATTACTCTAAAGCAGAGATTACCAGCAAATCTTATAAATGCTTATTTTATTCTTAAAACCAAAATGTAATAACTAATCTGTGCATAAATATTAACAAAACTTCAATTAGAAAACTATAAACAGTTAGAATACGCCAAAAGGTATCTAACTGCCCCAAGATTCTCCAACAACCAAACCGATAAATCAATACCACTAAAATATAAGAAGAAATAAACAGTTAGAATATGCCAACTGGTATCTAACTGTCCCAAAAATCTGCAACAACCCAATGGATAGATGAATAACTTGAAAGTATAAATAAAAAACTATAACCAGTTAGAATACGCCAACAGGTATCTAACTGCCCCAAAAATCTGCAACAAGCCAACAGATAGAACATTAGCCAGAAACATCAAATAAACACTGAAAACAAAGAAAGAAATATATTGTACCATAACAAAAAAGGTTTGTTTTTTTAATCCAGCATGGATTTTTTTCCCACAGTCACAATGATTTAATGGACAAACACAGAAACTGAGCAAATTGCATAGTACACCGGTTTGAAATATAGTACTTCTAAAGTACTCAATATGAGGGTCGGAATAATGCAGAAATGTCTATTATGCAATGCAATAACTCATTATGAACTACCTACACTAACAAGTGCTCTTTTCTTTTATCACAGAAATTGAAAAAGAATATTTGCTCCACTTACTCAAGTCCTGAAAAAAATATATCCAATCACAAAAAGTCAAACAGTAAGTAAAGAATAATTCAACTCACAAATACTGCTCCATAACACAACCATTGAAGCAAGCATCACACCATACACCACAATCCAAAATGTTTACTTCGATGGATATGCTATACTGCAGTGCTTGTTACCAAACTCTACAATCTTAATTGCATGACTTAGCCAAAACTACACATACAAACTATACAAATCAAACAGTACACAAACTTTAGATTTGTGGATATTTGATGAATGTTTGATTCTATGGGTGTGTTATGCTGCGGTGGTTGTGGCCAAACATATTAACTGTGCTATTGTAGGGGAGGATAGGTCAATAGGACCCCCCTCCCACTACATCTCCCACCCTGGTGAGGACTCATGACTCGTCGTCAGCCCACCGGCCCCCGGGCCCAGGCGGCAGGGCGGCTGCAGACCGACATGTGAGGCTGCACCACCATGTTATGTGACAGAGCACAGACGCCATCTTGTACTAAGCCAACTCCATTTTGTTAAAAACATTTAGATCTAACCCAAGCAGAGCCAACGTGCACACTGAATGCTGCAGCTTGACCCCCACTCGACCGCGCTCACAGAGGCCCACACTTCCCCCATCCCCCGCCGCATGGCAGATCCGCTGAGGACTCGTTCTCACGAGCCACCAGACACGAACAAACAACAAAATTAAACACTGATGCTGTTAACCTTCCGCAGTACATCATTACCCCAGCCATGAACGGTAACATTAGGAAGTAACTGAAACCAGCCCAAAACCTGCATGCCCTGACCCTGTACCAAGCCCCCAGCGTTAGACTGTGTGGCGCCCCACACCCCTGCCTACCCCGAGAACTCTTGTAATGTGTAGAAACCATTTAAGTAATATATGTTGTGTTGACTAACGTTTGCTACTAATGTGAAGAAGAATGGGTAAAGAGTAATATGCAACAGATATTGTTTATAATGTGAAGATGTACGAAGACTGGCTAACTGATGACAATATACAATAACCAGCGTTGCCCTCTTTACACATACACCTGCCTAACACTACCTCATGTTCGTATGTCAACTATAGATGTAAAATGTTGTGCTAAAAGGTATGGCCCCCAGCTAGTATCCCTTCTAATGCAAATGCATACAAGTCATTTTAGAGACCCCACGTGTTGTTATTCGCCCCTCACCCAAGGGACAGTACACTGCTTTGTGCAGGATGCCGCACACAGAGCTGCAAGGCCATCTCCCCCCCTCCTGCCCAGGCCCTCCAGAGATAGCTGGTGTTCGAACAGCATAGCCTCGCCTCCCCTCCCGATCCTGCTGGACCCATTTCAAGCATCCACCTCCCCATGTCAGAGGCCGCCACAGCCTGACTCCATGACTTACGAGCTACCTGGTCCTAAATCCCACCAGTCACATGCCCCTCACGGGCCAGTAGTATTGCCGCCGACCCCAAGTTAATGGCCCTCAAAAGGGGGGCGCCCATCCTTGTACCAACAGATCATAATACCATCCCTCACCGAATCTAACAAGACAGGGTGATCGAGTAACCCCTCCCATGCCCCTGACTATGCACATGGGACCAGCTTGTTTGAACCTAAGGTATCTTCACAACTGATGTATTGGGACACTTCCGATTGCATATCAATATTCCTGTCTGCATATTGATCCAAGGTCAGTGCTTACAAGAGTTATAAGCCAGCGGAAGCATGAAGTGTGAGGAATGGGTGTGAATGTGTGGCCACAAGGGCAAATGTCAGTTTAGTTACCAATCATCACTACAAGGCATGTCTGGCCCGGCACTACACCCCAATGAGCCCAGCTGATCTTCCAACCCCGCGTGGTGCTGCAACAACGTCCACCAATCCTGAAGGAGCGACTATCTATAATGTTTACCCCCTAGACATCACCACCCAATCCCCACGATTATGTGCCCCCTATAGCTTGTGTCACCCATGACGTTGTTCTGTAAATAAGTACGCCTGTCTTTGCTATTGTCAGACAGAGCGCTCTCGGAGTTTGCAGAGTCCTTTGCATGCCCTATATTGATTTAGATAAAGACCCTTTTGATCTCACCCGCACTTGGCCTTGGTCTCATTCCCTCCTGGGGTGTGTCCTTCATTGCCTCTCAATAAGGGTGGGGGCGTTTCTTGGGACGCTTACATTCAGTGCTGACCCCATAGACGTGATTTATTTTTGAATTTCTCAAACTGTCCCCTTGGCACGAGACGGCCCCGGTCGCAGTGGAGACGCACGGCGCGCCCGCTCAACAGAGCCGCCCACCTACGGCAACTGGTATGCAGTTTCGTGCCCACGCAGTTAGGGCGAGAGGGTACGGGTCCCGTTTGAAAAAACCCTTAATACCGCTCGCCGGAGCCGGGTGGGGCCATTGAGTGCGAGGCTGCGCCGCTTGGACGGACCAAATCCGGGGAGTCTCGGATCAAGACGGGCACGTGAGTATTAAGTGCGAGCGATACTAAAAGGGAAACTAATTGAGAGGACAAGGATAAATAAGTTGGGAACATAGAGGGGACTTCTAATTTCTAATACTTTCTCGTTCTTTGCATATGGCCATTAGGATACAAAAGTGAAAAAGGGAAGAGTACAGGAACCTAACTCTGCAAGGGGGTAGAAGGCAGCGCCACATAGTGCTCTCTCGACTAGTGCTGGGAATAACTGAAACCATGGAAAAATAAATCGAGGGTGTCTAGATAAAGGGACACGGAAAAATAAGTTAGAAATAGCCTTTCTTTCTATTCTCTTTCCTATTAAAAGTAAAACAAGGTCCGCATAAAAAATAAAAAGAAGTTGTGTGAGGGTTAGGGGGTATCGCCGTAGAGAAAGGCGAAGGGCCAGGCAGGGAGGGTAAGGATGCTATGCGTGTATATTATGGTATGATGAACGTCTGTTGTGCACATTGTGTGTTTATGGTTTTTTGCAAGTTATAATGTCTATATAAATTATTGTTGATTTAAGTGATCTCCAGGTGAAGTGGTCAATGTAAGTGTGGCCTGGTAAGATTTGACAAAGAACTATTTTCCATTTGAGCAAAACATAAATTGATCGTCAGGAGCTGACGGTAAGCAGAGCCCCACATACACAGTTACACACGTAGAGTGATAGAAGAGATTGACTCAAGAGAATAGAGTAACACAGGTCCAACCATGGGGGCGGAGACACCTCTAGTGCACATTTGTAGAAGCTTCCCGGGACATGCAGACAGAATAACCAAGTACCACGACCAGTGGGTGACAGAGCTAAAAGGGGAAGGACTCCCACAGGTTTGGCCACAAGGAGGGTCCTTTGATAAGAGCATTTTGGATATGGTGGCAACATGTATATACTTAAAGTATAAGGGAAAACACTTTCATAACAGGAGAGAGATACTAGACCTATGGCGATTATTCGAGGAAATACCCCCACCACTCTCGATCAACCTGCCCTCACTGCTACCCCATCTGCAAGGGCAGAAGGTTGTAAGGACGACGGGGGAAAGAGGGATCGGTAGAGGTAACCCGGTTATACCCACTTTTGAATGAGCCCGCACCCGCTGAGGGTTATAGTGATCCCATATATGTGCCCAACAGTACCCCTACAGCACCACCACCATATGATTGCCCCAGATCAAATGGACAGGTGAGTACCCCTTCAGTAAACATATGTAAGTTAACAGAAGACTTAGATGCCAGGCTCTCGATAGCCAGAGAAGAGTTGTCGAGGATACAATGTATATGTGAACAAGGTGAGCCGGGTACGACAAGGTCAGAGCGACTGTCCCGATCTCACACCTTAGAGTCAAATGAGGAAGGGTGGAAAAAAGGGGAGATACTATTCAGGATACAAGAGGAGCCCAACCAGATAGTAGAACTGGGAACGAACAATACAGGAGGAAGTGCAGAAGGAGGAGAAGTGGAAGGTGATGGGAGAGAAGAGCTATGGTGTGACACAGAGGAAGACGAGCAGGAAGCTGGGAGATTGGGAATGGCTGCATAAGGAAGTTTAGTGGAGTTCGGGGAGACACCGCTGGGGAGGGCAATGGAACAGGAGTGGACAGGGAGTTTAAGGAACAGGATGGGAAGGATAGCTATGGTGGGAAAGAGAGGAACAAAGGTGAGTATTGGAAAAGGAAGTAAGGGATGATTACAACTCCCACTAATACATCGGGGAGCGGGAAGACCAAATTATATACCCTGGGCACAGATGGATAAGGCGAACTTACTAAAATCACTGCCCACGCTATCAGGAGGAGCTAGCAAGTGGATATATGCCTTTGAGGAGCACACCGCAGGAGTGTCCCTGGCCATAGGAGATGTTAAAAGTTTACTTGTGTCAGCAGTAGGTGACCAATCAGGCCGGGTGTGGGCAAAAGCAGGTTTCCCGGGAATAACATTGGATAGTGACAGACATGATGGCGCTGCCTTCAATACAGTGCGCACATTTGGGACGCGTTAAGGGAAACATTCCCTACACGCCAGATTTACAGTCAGTAATTCAATGCACTATGAACGATGGGGAAGAAGTTATGGATTACATTTTTCGAGTACAGGAGATGTGGGGAGCTGAAATGGGTACACCATATGACCAGTCAACATTGATATTTTACTTCATAATAAAGAGGGGGGTTCCCAAAAGAAGTCCAAAAAGCGCTTGACAAAATAGCAGGGATTGAAGCGAAAGGATGGCCAGATATACAGAGCATAATAGTGCACCATTGCAAAAGAATCAAAGAGAGGGAGAAGGAGGTGGCACAAAAAAGGCTGGCAGATGAGGCCAAGCTAGTACAAACGAAACTGGAGAAGGTCGCTGCAGCTGTAGCAGCACTCCCACACGATAGAGAGACGGAGGAGGAGGAGGGACTGGTAGCGATACAGGGGAGAATGGCTGCAAATTGGGCAGACAATGGGCAAAGACAGTGGAATGGACAGGACGATTACAGAGGGCAGCAGTGGCAAGTGTGGCACCCCAGCAACAGAAGAGGTGGGTACAGAGGGCGACGAGGAGGTGGACAGGGATACAGAGGTAATGGCCGAAATGGGGGGCCGGGACCAAGGGGGGGGGACAAGGAAACTGTTGGAATTGCGGGAGGTGGGGACATTTCTCACGCGAGTGTAGAAGCAGACCCAACCCAGTCTACCAAGATGACCAATATTACAGGCACCCCCATCCGGGAAGCCCATACGGATTGCCCCGGGACGGGGGAAGAGAACAGCAAGACCAAAGGGGGCAAGAGCAATACAGGGAACGACCACACAACGTTCAACAACACCCACACAGTAGCAAGCACCTTCCCTACACACAAACCAATCCCTTCACCACAACATCAAATGGCGCACCTGCCCCATATGGATATGGAGGAGTAACGGTGGTTTCAGGTAATGTTTTCAGCCACGGGGGGTACAACTAGGCATCCAGCATAGGACAGCCCACAGAGAGCACTCGCGTGTCCAATCCTATCGACAACCTTCAATGCAAGCGAGGAACCATTGATAGGGGCAGAGATAGGAAATAAACAATTAATCTTTATGGTAGATTCGGGAGCCGAGAAGTCATGTTTACGTGAAGGCCGGTTTCCGCTATCTAATCGTAAATTGGAGACGCAGGGGTTCTCTGGGGCGGTGGTCGAAGTTCCTTACACAGAAGATTTGGATGTGACAGTTGGGGGGAAAACAGTGAGGGCAACCCTATTGTACTATGAGCAATCCCCTGTTAACCTACTGGGTAGGGATCTCCTAAGCAAGCTCAACATGACTATTTCGTTCACCAAAAGAGGAGGAATTGTATGCTCCACCCCAGGAATGTGCCCAATGCGAGTAATGTTAGTGATATATTCACGAGCCACATGCCCAGAGGTGCGCGGCATACCAGTGAACCCAGACATGTTCCTCCATGGGTTAAAAACATTGGCCCGAGTGGTCCCAGAGTTGAGAAAACTGGAGTGGAGGCTACCAGCAGAATTTGTTTTCCGCCCATTAGCCCGCCCCGAAATAATGCCAGGGACAGTGATGTCACTAGACACACATGCAGTACAAATCGCAGCCAAAAAATAGCTGTAATTGCAATAGACATACACGGCTGTGAGTGGCGTACAGTATTATGCATAAACGCCGACATTGCACTCCAAGATTTATCAGACGACAAATTTTTCACTGACTCAGAGAGTGATGGAGAAATCATTATGGAAATAGCCATCCCTTGTGAAATAATGATACAGCAGAGACAGGTGCCAGTACAGCTAATGGCGGTAGTGGGGGGCCCCACCTTCGTTCTTTAATGATGACATGCAGTCGGTGCCCTGGTGGTTGTGGACAACAGGTCCACATGACGTAGAACTGCTACACAGAGTCACGCCAGTGAAGATCAACCTTAAGCCTGGAGCAATTCTTCCCCGGGTAAAACAATACCCCCTGTCCCGGGAAGCAGAAGAGGGAATAAAAGAAACAATAAATGCCCTACTCACAGAGGGGATAATAGTACCCTCAAACTCCCCGTGTAACACATGTATTTACCCAATAAAAAAAGAAAAAGGAGGGGGCTGGAGGATGATCCAGGACTTACGCCCACTAAATGACGTCATTCAGAAAGAGTTCCCTTTGGTCCCAAACCCTGCATCTATTCTATGCAGCATCCCAAAAGAAGCATCCCACTTCACAGGGGTGGATTTGAAAAATGCATTCTTTTCAATACCCCTCGCAGAAGAATGCAGATACCTGACGGCATTCACCCTAGGGGGGAGGAGGTATGAACACTGTAGATTGCCCAAGGGTTATTGCGAAAGTCCCAGCATATTCAACAGAATATTGCATGAAGATCTTGGGAACATGACAGCAGACAGCACGATAATACAGTATGTGGATGATTTGTTGATCTGCAGCAAAAACAAAGAAGAATGTAGAAAAGACTCCATTGCCCTTTTGACATTATTAGCCCAAAAGGGGTACAAAGTTGACAAAGAAAAGTTGCAATACTGTCAACGTGAAGTGCTGTACCTAGGGCAATTGATCTCAAAAGATGGCAAGAAAATAATTCCAGACAGAGTGGCAGCCATCTCGGCTGTAGGGAAACCAAAAACAGTGAAAGACATGCAAAAATTCCTAGGGATGTGCAACTATTGCCATGCATGGATTTTAGATTATGCGGCATACACACGCCCTTTGCCTCAGGCACTCAAAGAAGCGCAGAAGGAAAATACAGAGATTCAGTGGGATGCAGAAGTGGGATGCAGAAGTGTGTGATGCATTCACCTCACTCAAAGAACTCATATTAGTGCGCCAGTACTCGCGAACCCAGATTATGAACGCGAGTTCTACTTGTTCTCACACTGTAAAGGGACACTCATGACAGCAGTTCTAACACAGAAGACATCATTGGGACACAAGCCACTGGCATATTACAGTGGAACACTAGACGCTGTAATGCAGGGACACTTCGCATGCGAACAGGCCCTCGCAGCCGCCGCGTTCGCCATTGAAAAAAGTGCCACCATAGTAATGGGGTGCTCACTGACACTGTAGGTAGAACATTCATTGTTCGCCATACTAGAGCGATCAAAAAGCACGTTAACCACACAGAGAGCCAATGCATATGAGGTAATACTGTCAAGCGCCAATATACATGTAGTGAGGTGCAAGGTGGTCAACCCCACAAGATTCATCTCAGAACCATGCACTGTGGAGGATGTGCAAGCACATGACTGTGCAACATATCAGGGTGAGGAAAATGGAACAACTGTAGTAAGTGAGAACGCACTGGCTGAAGGTGAGGTATTCTTTATAGACGGGTCAGCTCCCATAAATTCAGAAATTGGAGAAAAGCATGTGGGGGTGGCGGTCGTGCGAATGGAAGAGGTGAGTACGAGGTTCTAATACAACAGCGACTGCCCGCCCATTTTTCAGCACAGGCAGCAGAACTGGTAGCACTAATTGAAGCACTATGTGCGGCAAAGGGGTACGCAGTGACAATTTACACAGATTCAGCATACATGTCCACAACAGTACACGGAGGGCTTGCCAGGTGGGGAAGGAGGGGGTTCAACAGGGCAGATGGTTCACCCGTACAACATGCAGAACGGCTAAAAGAACTCATAGAAGCGTTGAAAGAACCCACCATGGTAGCAATAGTAAAATGCCAGGCCCACACCAATAATACAGACTTTGTCTCTTTGGGAAACGCGGCAGCGGACGCAGCCGCTAAAGAAGCGTCATATCTAACAAAAGATTGCACAGGTGAGTACTTAGTGCGGAAAAAATTGGGGGACGATGTTCCAGACGGGTACAATGCCATGCCAGTGTCCCAAATATTGGAGTTACAGGAAGGGGCAACTGAGGACAAAAAGGAATTGTGGACAAAAAGGGGGTGCAGCCAGTCAGCCACTGATTTATTATGGCGGCAAAACAACACAGGTAAGGTAGTTATGCCGACTAAATTATTAGAAATAGCATTCCAGCAGCTACACTTCCCAGCGCACAAATCAAGACAACACATTGCTGCCGAGATACAAGAACACTGGTTCATTCCAGGGTTACAGGAACAACTCTCCAAGTTAACAATGGAATGTACAACGTGCCAGATATACAATTCAGGCATGACTAAGGACACTGCGGGGAATGATACCCAAGCCGGTTAGGTCCGTTCAGAGAGCTGCATATAGATTATGCAGACATGGGTGAAAGGTGCAACGGAGCAAGGTATATGATAGTGGTAGTTTGCCCCTTTTCACGATGGGTAGAGGCAGGTCCCTGTGCCGCCCAGATGCCAAGTGCGCTGCAAAGTTTCTAGTGCAGGAAGTATTCCCGCGCTGGGGAATCTGTGATGTGATTCGCTCTGACAATGGCACACATTTTGTGAACGATCTCTTCAAAGAAGTAACATCAATGCTAGGAATCAAACGCAAATTATGCTCAGTTTATTACCCGCAAAGTAACGGCGTGGTAGAAAAAATAAACGGACTACTTAAAGGAAGACTCTCAAAATTGTTTTTCACTCTTATGAAAAACTGTGTGCATTGTCTCCCCTTGGCTTTGTTTGAGCTGAGAAATCAGCCCAGCAAAGACCACCATTTGTCACCACATGAGATTGTGACAAGGAGACGAATGCACACAGCACACTCACCTCTCCGCAGACATTTGGATGCACACAGAAGCGCCACTGTACTAGGAGAAGAATTCAATGAATACCTGACAAAACTCACTAAGGCAGCCCGCATGATAGCAAAACAACTTGCACCGCCATTCACAAGTGAGGGGGCGAGTGAAACAACTAGTCCAGAACAAGAAAACCCCACAGGCCAGCTAGAACCAGGTGAGATGGTCTATGTCAGGAGTTTCGTTCGTAGGTGGAATGCTCCAAGATTTCATGGCCCATACGAAGTAGTCTTTTGCACGACCACAGCGGTGAAAGTGAAGGGCTTGAGATATTGGATACATTTGACAGACGTCCGAAAAGCTTATGACAGTGTGGGACCAACAGAAGGTGCAGAGCGCCCTGATAGGGAAAATACGCAAAAATATAGCAGTGATTGTGTAAAAAAAAAAAAAAAAACGTGTGCACATAAACATGTAGTGTTTACTGAATGACAAATTTATTATAACTATGTTTACAGCAAGAAGTAAAACAGTATTGAATGAAAATTACCTGTTTCTCGCCGTTTTTCTCTCTTTCTCTTTGACACTCTACCTCCTTATTCTCAATGTCTCCTCTGCACCATAATGGTGCTCTCTCTCTTTCTCTCTCCTTCAATCACTCCTTCCCGCCCCATCTCCACACTATGGGCCTCATTACGACCCAGGCGGTAAGGGGTTTACGGCGGCGTAAACAGCGCCGACCCTTACCGCCTGATTCCGAGGTCCCTTAGCGCCATGGAGGATTTAACACATGCTTTTAACAGGTGTTAAAATCCATGGCGCTAAGGGACCTTGTTGTTAATTACGCCACCGTAATTTACGGTGGCGTAATTAACGCCTTCCCCACTCCCATTATGCCCTATGGGGCAAAAATGGGAATGAGGAAGGGTAAATGGGTTAATGGGGACTTACCGCCCCGCCAACCTCGGAATGGGGCGGTAAGTCCGCCAACCATCATGGCGTAAACATAGTTTACGCCATGGTGGTAAAGGTACGACCCAGGCGGTAACTTACCGCCTGGGTCGTAATGAGGCCCTATAACTTTTTCATTCATTCTCTCTCTCTCTCACAATTCCAAAGTTGGAAATGTAAATATGAATGCAACTATATGCTTAATATGCCCTTTATGTTTTAACATATAGGAGAAACCATGGCAACGAACGGGCAGCCTTCAACAACTAGAAATAGGGACACTAGGAGTAGAAATGTTACTTTTGATTTACGTTCATATGAATGGGGTTTGACTGTCAGTGCAATTATATTTTTCACACTCATGTTTGGCTTGGTACTCTATTGGATAATAGCATTTATCTGCATTGTGATAAATGAGGGGGGAGGGTAATGGAACCAACATGGAAAATGCAAGCAAACCATTTAAGGAGGGTAATTATTTAATACGGGATGGTTTCCAGCTGGTATAGGGGTACGGCCCCCACCCAGACCAGGCAAAACGTCAAAATGACACTAACGACAAGTCAACCACCCCTCCAGAGCCCCAACACAATGCAATACATTTCAGTGTACATGAGCTAAACGACCGACATCCCTGTTATATCATGGCTGTATGACACCACTGCTACCCTGCCTACAACGACAACCGATCCTCCCATAGAAAATCTTTACACCACAGAAAAGATGAAAGAAAATGCTGAAATGGCTAACAATTTTATGGCTCTGTACGAGGAGTGGGAGAAGGGGGGGGGGGCTGGGCAAAGGGAGTCCCTATTACATGCAGCCAGGAACGCGAAAACATTTCTTAAAAGCAGTAGAAGAAGGAGGGAGGAGGGTAGGAAGAGATATGACGAATACTCTGGCCTGGGATAGATACAATAGAAGATCCCATCAGTCGAATAAATGGTATGCAGACATGAGCTACATAGCTAAACGAACGACTAATGAAAGTTGCTACGTATGCTCACTGATCCCCCATGCCTCAGGCACACCTAAAGTTTTAATGCCACAAGAATTGCCTCTCGCAGATGCCCAATGTCTCCTCCATCTCACCCTGTGCAGAATTAAGAACACCTTCCAGGCACACACGGTATCTTTTGAAATGCTGCAGAACAAGAAAACGTGCTACTCAAGAGCCAAAGGAGTGGAGTGTTTAAAAGAACTGTTCTTTGTAATAAAGGGAACACTATTTTCGGAAAATAAATGGAAAGACGATGTGGTAACATGCAAGGCTGAAGCACTGCGAAGGCTACCGACCGAAAAGCTACAATGAATTGCGAAAACATGTACCACAGTCTGGTCAGAACATATAGGCAAATTGACCTGGGTGAGCGCTATAGAAAAACCATTCAAGCTACAGAAAAAAATCTCAAATGAACTTTGCTTCTTGGGAGAAGGGAAAATCGACATGGGAAGAAACATGAACTGCAGTAAAAGCCTGATGATCCCAGATATGAAGAAAGGAACAGCAGCATTAATGGACACTAACTGGGTCTGTGGCAAACGGGTGTACATGCACCTCTCACCATCATGGAGGGGCACGTGTTCCCTGGCGACACTGCACTCAGCTCTAATGGTAATACCGGAAAGCCACATCGGAGAAGGGGGCAGGACGATGACCCAAGGAGCAGCCAACGCACCACCCACGGAAGAGCCACCACTGTACGCCCTGTCAGAAGGGAACGCCGAAGGAATCGTATCCAGAAGACGGAGGTCGTCAAACTACATATCAAAGGCCTCCTCAGAACTCTTGGCACAGATCCCGGACAGGTACAGGTTATTCAGCTCAGCCGAAACCTTCTTCGCCTCCCTCATCACAAGCATTCAGGCATGGACAAATGCAAAATGGCTGCAGATAACACGGTGGGAGCTGATCCAATTGGCTAACGACACTGAAGAAGGGTTAAACGTGATCAAGGTGGAGCTAAGGGCTCTCAGACTAATGACAATACAAAACAGGTAAGTCCTAGACCTGTTGACGGTGATGGATGGAGGTGTTTGCTGAAAAATCGGAAGTGCCTGTTGCACTTTTGTACCTTGTGAAGATGCTGATAATGGGACTATCGCACGTCATCGCCGCAGTGCACAACCTAGGGGAACGCATGAAGAAAGAAGGTGGTGCAGAATCAAGCACAAGCTCGCAGTGAAACTACTGATGCCCCTCATCGTATTTTTGCTTGTGATTTTTTGTGTGTGCCAGCTGGGTCTTCGATGCTGCGCAAACGCAGTCCGAAATGGAGCAATGATGATGGTGACAGTGGGCAACACCAGAGGAGGGGCACGAATGCAACAGGAAGCACATGTACAAATTGGTGAGGATTCAGAACCCATGTTTAGAATGGTACCCAAATATTATGATGGGGATATAGTCGATAGGTTATATCATACCACAATAAAAGAGCCCTTGGAACTAGAATGGTATACAGAGATATGGGTGGACCTGGAGGGAGATGGGGGATGTATATATATATATATATATGTCCTGCACACCAGATGAGTAAGCCAGAAGGGGGGAAAGCCTCCGGGGGTTTGCAGAGCTTGGATGCCAATAAAAGGAACAACGGCCTGGGAGGAGGCAGTGTTAGCTGAGAAGGAGCGCGAGCGGTTGGGGGAGCTAAGGTATTCGTTACTTAAGTAACGAAAGGGGGGAAATGTAGGGGAGGGTAGGTCAATAGGACCCCCCTCCCAGTACATCTCCCACCCTGGTGAGGACTCATGACTCGTCGGCAGCCCACCGCCCACCGACACGTGAGGCTGCACCACCATGTTATGTGGCAGAGCACAGACGCCAACTTGTACTAAGCCAACTCCATTTTGTTAAAAACATTTAGATCTAACCCAGGCAGAGCCAACGTGCACACTGAAAGCTGCAGCTTGACCCCCACTCGACCGTGCTCACAGAGGCCCACACATCCCTCCAGCCCCCGCCGCATGGCAGATCCGCTGAGGACTCGTTCTCATGAGCCAGACACGAACAAACAACAAAATAAAACACTGTAGCTGTTAACCTTCCGCAGTACATCATTGCCCCAGCCATGAACGGGAACATTAGGAAGTAACTGAAACCAGCCCAAAACCTGCATGCCCTGACCCTGTACCAAGCCCCCAGCGTTAGACTGTGTGGCGCCCCACACCCCTGCCTACTCCGAGAACTCTTGTAATGTGTAGAAACCATTTATGTAATATATGTCGTGTTGACCAACGTTCGCTGCTAATATGAAGAAGAATGGGTAAAGAGTAATATGCAACAGATATTGTTTATAATGTGAAGATGTACGAAGACTGGCTAACTGACGACAATATACAATAACCTGCATTGCCCTGTTTACACATACACCTGCCTAACACTACCTCATGTTCGTATGTCAACTATAGATGTGAATGTTGTGCTAAAAGGTATGGCCCCCAGCTAGTATCCCTTCTAATGAAAATGCATACAAGTCATCTTAGAGACCCCACGTGTTGTTATTCGCCCCTCACCCAAGGGACAGTACACTGCTTTGTGCAGGATGCCGCACACAGAGCTGCAAGGCCATCTCCCCCCCTCCTGCCCAGGCCCTCCAGAGCTAGCTGGTGTTCGAACAGCATAGCCTCGCCTCCCCTCCCGACCCTGCTAGACCCATTTCAAGCATCCACCTCCCCCATGCCAGAGGCCGCCACATCCTCACTCCATGACTTACGAGTTACCTGGTCCTAAATCCCACCAGTCACATGCCCCTCACGGGCCAGTGGTATCTCCGCTGACCCCAAGTTAATGGCCCTCAAAAGGGGGGCACCCACCCTTGTACCAACAGATCATAATACCATCCCTCACCGAATCTAACAAGACAGGGTGATCGAGTAATCCCTTCCATGCCCCCGACTAGGCACATAGGACCAGCTTGTTTGAACCTAAGGTATCTTCACAACTGATGTATTGGGACACTTCCGATTGCATATCAATATTCCTGTCTGCGTATTGATCTAAGGTCAGTGCTTACAAGAGTTGTAAGCCAGCGGAAGCATGAAGTGTGACGAATGGGTGTGAATGTGTGGCCACAAGGGCAAATGTCAGTTTAGTTACCAATCATCACTACAAGGCATGTCCGGCCCGGCACTCTACCCCGATGAGCACAGCTGATCTTCCAACCCCACGTGGCGCTTCACCAACGTCCACCAATCCTGAAGGAGCAACTATCTACAATGTTTACTCCCTAGCCATCACTACGCAATCCCCATGATTATGTACCCCCTATAGCTTGTGTAACCCATGACGTTGTTCTGTAAATAAGTAGGCCTGTCTTTGCTATTGTCAGACAGAGCGCTCTCAGAGTTTGCAGAGTCCTTTGCATGCCCTATATTGATTTAGATAAAGACCCTTTTGATCTAACCCACACTTGGTCTTGGTCTCATTCCCTCCTGGGGTGTGTCCTTCATTGCCTCTCAATAAGGGGGTGCGTTTCTGGGGACACTTACATTCACTATATGGGCTACGTGCATTTTTTATGTCCGCGGACTGCCGCAGTGACCGCGGACATGACAAACACATCAGGGGCACCTGCCACCTAAACAAATACAGCATGACCGATCTCTTACTCCTCCAACCTCCCCAAGCCCTCTTACACACCAACACACTCCCCAAAATTGTATTTTTCCCCATTCGTCATTGCGCTGTCCATGGATCCAAGATGGCGGACGCATCAAAACAATACAACGCACCTCACGCTTCAACCCAGCCAATCAGCGAACACGTCGTATGTCCATGGACATGACGCAAGCCGATTAGCCAATCGGTGTCCTGTCCGCAGAAAAAATGTGTTGCCACACATACAGTCACTCATATTACCGTTTGATGCCTTTTTACTCAATGCCCTTCGCATATTGCCTGCCGTGGCAAAAAATAAAGGCACCCGTAAACAAAGATAACAATGCGTTCATAACGACCTTTCACAGTATAATGGAAAAATAAAATTATTGCATACACTCCACGTACTCCTTGTTTCTCTGTAAAGTACATAGACGTAATAATCTTTGCCAGCAATAGTCTAAATTACTAATGTAGTAACGTGTGCTACTAAAAAGGACGTTTACTTGTAATTCGAGGCGACTTTGGCAGTAAGGATCACAAAAGAAAATCCTCTTTCAAGATGGCCGCTATAGGAAGGGAAGGCGGTTATTGCATACATAGCCTCTCTTCCCTTTCCATTGTAGTTTGCAAAAAGCACAAGTACGTGGCATGACGCAGAACCTGTAAATCAACATTCAGCGACGTACAAGTTAATAACTTACATTTGCAAATAAAACAGTGGAATGGTAAAGAACATGTGACCATTTTACAGGTTACAAAATAGATTTATTTAATAACAAACTTGCAGAGACCATTGGAATAATTGCATAATCAATGCAATGATTACAATGCTGGTAAGGGAGGCATTGCAAATGTTGAAGATGAGGAGGCCTTTTTTTTGCTCAAACAAACATTTTGGGGTCTTCGTTGAAGCAGTCGCTTTGTTTCCAGTTATTTCCCAGAAGTCGTCATGACGTCGAGCCTACAGCACCATAAATGATGTCACGTAGCTCAGAATAGCGAGTTCAGCGAACGGACAAAGCAGGCTTGCAGTTTCATTCCACATTATTGTTATGGACAGGCAACCGCTCACCAGCAGTTGTATTTGCCATCCGAAGAAGCCCTCACTCGGGATTTGAAAACCATGGCACGCACAGTACGGAAATATATACCTAGGCAGGAAAGGTTACAAAAAATAGGTGTCAGTAACCAACCTGTACCAAAAAATGTTCAAAGATCACACAGAAATGTGCAAAGTGCTACACAAAAGTACATGCTCAAAGTTGACATTCTAGTAATATGTTATTAATGTCCAAGTGTACCTACAGGTGGAGGTTACAAATTCAGAGATTTTGCATGCGCCGTAAGACAAAACAAAATGCCAAGTACAGAGAAAGACGATAATTTAGGTATGAAATAAAAAAGAGTGCACAAATTAAAAAAATTACGTCTCGTCATTTCAAAGACCACCAAAAAAACTTGCAAAGTATACACAAAGCTATGTGGACAAAGTAAACGTTTCAGATTAGAAATATTAATGGTAAAAAAGGTTGAGTACGTCATACCCTGCAAATGAGCAACCTGTGCACTCTGCAACATTACAGCAAAATTGTAAAAGGGCAGAAAAATAATATGTCAATTATATCAGCACAATTAGATGTGCAGTTATGTAAAAATAAAGCACGGTTCGCTGTAGATTGGGCCAAAGAAAACTTTCAAAATATTTACAGCCTCCATTCTTTTACTGCAAATCAGTCACGAATGTGTTTGCAGCGAAGAATCTTCATTGACTGATATTGTATATCCCTTACAAACTTTTTAAAACATAACCTTATCAATTGCTGTTTTTTCGACCCTTTCATTCCGTGAATAGCAAGCAAATTTCTCTTGGGCTCAAGGTCAAAAAACAATTGCCCCTTTACATTCACTCGGATGCGCGGGCATATTGAGCGGTCAACCAAAAAAGCAACTCGTGTGGCCTTCACTCAGAAGGCAAATACATTCTTGCTTTGAAGCAACATATTGAAATCCAATTATGAGAACCTCTACTCCCATAAACCTCCAGAAGCGCTGTTTCAAGCAAACAGTGCAGATTATGGCCTTAGTTTTCAAAACTGAAGAGGCTGATGTGAGGGAAAGATTATTCCGAAACACATTTTATTCCACACGCTGTAATTGGTCGTGGTGCAGTGAGCACGAACTTGCATTTAAACGTATAATTCTGCAGACAAGAAAACTCACTTTGTGCTTCCACAGCTCATTGGCCGCCCTCAAATATTATTACTTGAGTGTCAGAAGTCTAATGCTCTCTTGTTTTGGAAGTGTTTGTGGTGGTATCCGCGCACACAAAAACATTAGTAAAAGACAAGGGGGGCACCAAAGAAAGCCACCTTACTTCACGCTGTTCTTCAAACAATCTGGGAAAGAGCCACATGGTCATGAGCACGACCTTTTTCCCCTGTTCAGTGTAAGGGGAACAGAGATGTTTTGAGAACCCCTCCCCCTTATAACTTTCGCCCCCCCTGCACCAAACATCACCAAATTTGCCAACCAAAATCAGAGTGTCCGATATATTTTTTTTCCAAAGTTTGGCACGATTCGTCCAAGGGTAGGACAGTTATAAGGCAGCCAAAAACAGTTCTTTCTATGGAAACAGCCACTCAACCAAAGCAACGCAGTCACCAACATGCCTGTCTAATGTGCTGCAGTGGGTGATGGCAGGACCTAGAGGTTAAGATATATGTCCACATACTTTTGAATGTATAGGTGTACATTGGCTTATACCTCCACTGCTAACAATGTCATTTCTGGGTGCATGGGCTTTGGCCACGCAGCCAAGATTTACACCCTCCCCAGAACCATCTCACCTGCTAACCTAGAGGACGAGTGTATGAACTGCAGGAATATGATGTGGTGTTTTGGCCAGGGCCTAGGGTTTTAGGAGTATGATGTATGGGCTACGGGCTGCAGCCATGGAAGCAAAACTCTACATCCTGCCCACAACCACCTCAGTGATGCCCAGTAGTACGGATGTATTGATAGGTGTGGTATGCTTCACTTATTCTGGCCAGAGAGTGCATTCCTAGCTGTGTGTCCATACATATTATTGCAATGTGTTCATGTGCACTGGCTTATTACTCCAGTGCTTATAACTTTGTTGTTAGGTGCACACTGTACACTCTCCCCTCAATCACGTAAGCCATAATCAATACTACACATGTAGCCATGGTAGTGACATGCTGCGGTGGTTGTGGGCAGGGCCTACAGTCTTGGAAGTATGGCCTTCGGCCTACGGCCATGCACCCAAGACTCTAGGCCCTGCTCACAAGCAACGCAGCATGTCTCGACCATGGTGGCGTACTAAGCAATAACACACCCATAGGAAAATGTAATATAATAGGAAAATACACTCAAAAGCAACAGTCACTAATGCCACGCGTGTCCTGCATACATTTTCAAGGTGCCTGTACACAGCACGGCCTCAAATAGTATCCTTATTAGATCCCTCATTTTCTGCACGTACAAACATCCTGAAGAAGGTGGCAATGCAGAATATGTAATAGACAATAGCCGCCCAAACAAGTACAGTATTTCATCCGTCTCTTACTCTTTAAACCTCCCCAAGCATTGTAGGAAATCAAAATAATTTCCCAAACACCATTTCCCATGGCGAATACATCATTAACATCTACCGGCCAAACAAGTACAGTATTTAACCCATCTCTTACTGTGTGATCCTCCCCACGCACTGTAGGAGAGAAAAACAGTTTCCAAAACAGCATTTCGCCTGTGGTAGGTAGCGGGCTGTCTTTGGATCCAAGATGTCAGGCGCATCCACACATTCTGATGTACATCACAGCTCACTGTAGCCAATCGGCGAAGACGTTGCGTGTCCACGGTGATGACGCCACCTCCCCGGCCAATCGGTATGTCCGCGGAGCGAACAGGGAAATGCGACCGCGGAGCGGACATAGATATCCCTAATTTATTGAGACATATTTTTTGGTCTTTTAAAGGAAAATACTGGACGGATTGTCACCAAATTTACTAAAGCACACTTTCGGGTCGAAGCCCCTGCCGCAAATTTGGTGAAATTCCGTCAGTCTATGGGAAAAAAAGATGTTTTGGGACCCCCCCCACTATACCTTTTCCCCCCCTAGACCAAACATCACAAAACTTTGTAAATAAATTCAGAGTGGCCCGTATACTTTTATTTGCAAACTTTGGTGAGGATTCGTCCAGGGGGAGCCGAGTTATAGGCAGCCCAAAAAGTGCTCGTCCTATGGAAACAGCAACTTAACCATAACGTGTAATATAATATTATATATATATATAGGCAATGCACCCCGTGACCTCAGTTCCACCAGCTTTCCATAGCACTGATGCTGAGGGACCGCAGAACTAAAGTGTACTAGCTACCCCAAGAGGGGCAGGTAAGGAGGGTGATGAGGAATCCATGGGAGGAACGCCCATCAGAAGGAACATTACAAAGAGGTAAGTAATTTGTTCTTCTAATGGACTTCTTCCTCCCAGGGATTCCTCATCTATGATAGACACCTAAAGCAGCAGTACGACGACCTGGGGAGGCGGGGGGAAGGTAGCAAGGATACCACCTAAACCAGAAAACTGATGGACAGCCCTGCCGAAACATGCGTCCTGACCAGACATAGAATCCAAGCAGTAATGCTTAGCCAACTTGTGCAATAAAGCCTTTGTCAACTATCCAGAACAGGAACTCCATGTTGGAGAGCCGAGGTGGTGGCCAAACCTCTGGTGGAGTGAGCCCCGAGACCATCAGGGACCTCCTTACTAGCGAGAGCGTAGCATTCCGAGATGCAAAGAATGATCCACAAGACAGGGTCCATTTCATAACAGCCTTTCCTGCTCAGGCACCTGCATAATCAACAAAAGGCTGGTCATCAGTACTGTTCTCCCAAGTTCGAGATAAGAAGAACTTGAGGGTGTGCACCTGATCTAACCGATGGAACCATTCCTCTGCCTGGGAAGGGTGAGGAGGAGGCAAGAAGACTAGTAGTTGGATCTTTTGAGAGAGATGGAAATCAGAGCCACATAAAATAAGATACTGCAAGTTGTAGCACCTCAGCGGGCGCTCCTAGACTGCTATAGGAGGATTACGATACGATATATACAAGAGAGCAACTTCGGAAAGAAGGAGGGTCTAACTCTTGACATCGCCTTCTCCTTGGAGAAAACCAAGTAAAGAGGATTAACAGACAGAGCATGGCACTTACTCACCCATCTAGCGGAAGTAATGGCAAGCAGGTAAATCACCCTAAGGGTGAGTGCTCTTAAAGAACAAGAATGAAGGGCATCCAACGGAGTGTCCATAAAAAACATCAACATTGAATTTTAATCCCATGCCGCAACAATAAACTGACGTTGGAGAAATACATTGGAAAGATCACTCAGGAATTGAATAACTGGTAATCGTGAAAATGAGCCCTGCTCCAAGGTCCTCTTGAAGACCGAAATGGCCACAAGTTAGCCCTTTACTGTACCGGGCTGAAGACAGAAGAAATTACAACACAGAGGATGTGTAGAATGTAAAAGGGCCCAGATCCCTCTCCCGGCACTAAGCTGAAAACTTCAGCCACCTGCAAGGATACATGGACTTGGTGGTGAGTCTTCTAGCAGATGGTAGTATGTCCAGAACGTCCTTCGACAAATCCCACTCCCGATACCTAAACCTTTCAGCAGCTAGGCATGAAGATTCAGACTACAATAGTTTGGGTGCAGGACCCTTCCCTCTGAGGGGGAGAGAAGATCCATCCACTGCAAATGGCAATGCAGGCACAAAGGGGGGTTATATGGACATGTCCAACAGCTTCGGGTACCACGTTCTCCCGGGCCAGTCCGGAACAATCAAGGCCATTGTGGCCCCGATCAGACAGACTCCTGAGAACCAGCAGAATGGCAGGGATCAGCAGAAACACAGAGCAGGTTGAAGTTCCATTCGACCATCCGGGCGTCCCCCACAGCACGTTGTTGAGGAAATTCCATGGGGCAGAACCACCTGCACTACCTGTTTACACTGGAAGCGAAGAGATCCACCTGGGGAGCAGCCCAGAGGGAGGAAATCTCCTGCAGAACTTCCTGGCAGAGCTCCCACTCGTGGGAGGTTGAGGACTGCCTGCTCAGTGTCTCTGCTGGAGTTTTCCCTTTGCCGGCCAGGTGAGCCGCTTTCAGAGGCATGCAATTTTCCAGAGGCCAGAACCACAATTGCATTGCTTCTCTGCACAGCAGCAAGGAGCCTGCGCCACGGGTCTTGGTAAGGTAATGCATGGCTACAGTATTGTCCGTCAGGACCAGTACCGTCTTGCCCTTCAGAGGGGAGGAAAGTGACTGATGTCCCCCGGAACTTGGATGGGGACCACAGTCCGCTCACGGTCAGATCTTGTAAGTGACCGTCCCAGCCCTTCAGACACGCATCTGTGAATAGGGTCACTTGTGGGCAAAGTTGACGGAAAAGAGACTCCTTGAGGAGGTTACCTTTTACAGGCAGGTCTCTGGACACGGTCTAAAACCAGAAGGAGGTACGAAGTCTGTCCCTGAAACTGAGACCTTTGAGAGCTCAGGAACCACTGTAGCCACCTCTTGCGCAGATGGGCCTCCGGTATCACCAAGGTACAAGAGACCCAGCAAGTGCAGAAAAGTAGAGGCTGGAAAAATCATCTGAGGTTGGAAAACCTGGACCATCTTTAAGATGTTCGTCACTCTGTTCTTGGGTGGGAAACCCTGACCCAGGCGAGTGTCCAAGACCACCCTGCCTTTCTCGCTGAGAGCAACACCTTCATGACGTTTTCTGGACAGTCCCAATTCCTGTACTGCATCTTCTCAGTAGCCAGGCACGGAAATTGAGGGTACAGATGATGGGATGGTGACAGACTATCTTGCGAGGGCAGGCCTGCCCTCTTTGGGAGGCGTTGTGGAGAGATGATGGCCAAGGTCAGAAGGCCCGGGTAAATTGTCCTAGCCCAATCTCGGGCTATCAAGATCATGGATGCGTCAAACTTTCTGAACCTCCTTGGCACATGAGGTATGACTGATAACAGTGGGATCGCATATAGCAGTGGATAAATACAGCGTCCCCCGGTCCTCTTCTCAGGGGAAATTCCCAGGAGCAGAACAGTTCACACTTCTTGTTGGAGCTGGATGCGAACAGATCTAGTTGGGGTTCACCAGAAGGTGAAGATCTCTGCATGGACTTCCTGGTATAGCTCCCACACATTGCACACAGAACCTTGCCTGCTCAAGGTGTCCGACAGTGAGTTCTCCTCTCTGGCTAGATGAATTGCCAACAAGGAGATGTGTCTTGGAATTCCCAAAACCAGAGTTGCCTTGTCCTCTCTGCACTGCGATAGTGGTCCTACGCCACCTCTCTTGTTGAGGTGGTGCCTGGCCCCTGTGTAGTCCGTCATGATCAGGACTGTCTTCCCAAACAGGCCATCAGTGAATGGGTTTCACTTCTGCTAGGGACCATAGTCCACTCGGCAGGAGTTTGTTTAGGAGTGCACCCAGCTCTTCAGTGAGGCATCCTGTCCTATTGCCACATCCAACGAGGGTTACCAAAAGGGTTCTCCTTTCATCATGTTCTCCTTGCTGGACCACCACAGGAGGTCCTGCGAGTAACAGAACCGTCATGTAGCCCAAGAACTGTAACCACTGGGATCTGAAGGCAATGGAATGCATCTCATTCACAGTCTGGCCACTGGCACCAGGAAAATGCAGGATGTCATGAGACCCAGCAACCTTAGCGTTCTGGAAATTGCAGACCATCTGCTGGATGTTGGCATCTCTGTCCTCGGGAGCAAAACCTTTCCTCTTGGAGAAGTCCAGGAATTCTTTGATGAATTAGAGCGTTTGTGAACGTGTCATCTGGGACTTATTTAATTTGAGGGAGAAGCCCAGTTTGTGCAGTAAGTAGCAGACCAGATGTAGATGACCCTGGTGAGCTAGTAATCCAAGTAAAGGAAGACATGAATTCCCTCCCTTTTTCCGAGTGGCTTCCACCACCGACAACAGCTTGAAGACCTTTGGGGCAGACTGGAGCCCAAATGGCACTACCTTGAACTGGTAGTGCACACTTCCAATCAAAAAAATCAGGTGGATTTATCGGCACATGGAAGTAAGGATCATGAAGATCCAATGTCATCATCCAAACCTGGAGCTTCAAACCTGAAAGATCTGCGAAAGAGTTACCATCTTGAACTTGTTCAAGCACCTCAGGTGTAAAATGGGCCGCAGTCCCCATCCTCCTCTGGGATAAAAAAAATGGTGGGACTACCACCCGGATTCCTTTTCGCTAGAGTTACATACTCTAAAGCACCCTTCTGTAGCAGGAACGCAATCTCCTGCTGGATTAACAGGTTCAGGGGTTTGGAATAAGGGTGGGAGGAGCGCAGGCAGGGGGGCGTCTGATGAAAGGCAGACAGTTTCCTTGCAAGACTATTGCTCTGAACCACATGTCTGAAATAATGGCTTGCCATTCTTTTATAGTGTTTTAGACGCCACACCATAGGTGATGTGTGCCGGACGAGGCTAGGAAGGCTTTTTTTGCCGCTGTTGCCCCTGTCTGGACATAAGTGACATAGGACAATTAACTTGCCTTCCTCCCTCTTTCTCTCGAAGAATTTGGGAATCTTATTTGCTGGATGTAGGTCGGCCTCTACCTCTTTGGCTGAATGATCTAGAGTATCAAAATGACCTCTTCCATTCAAGAGCATGTGCCTGCGATGGTTGCTGATTAATTGCTGCACTCAATGCTTTTGCAGCAGACTTCGGAGGATTGCAGCTTCTCCAGACTGTCTTCATCTTTTGATCCAAAGAAACTGTGGCTGTCTATGGGCATAACTAGTAACTTGGTTTCCACATCAGGTGTAAAGCTGGACTTTGCCCGTTATTCTTCCAAGACAATCAGAGGTGTTCAAGCCAGACTGCAGATCTTGCGCCACATCGATTCCTTGCCATCCGCTATATTTAGAAAGCCAACCTTCTGTGATTTATTCAGCAGCTTGCTCTATCACAGACCATAGAGTATGAGCATACTTGGCCAGTGCACATGAGGAGTTCACTGCCTCGAGTCTCATGCTCCCTGCATCAAAAATGTTTTGTCCAAGCATCCACCTTTTTATCATCCCTATCTGTGGGTAGTGAAGGCTAAGCAGAGGATTTAGCTCAAGTGGCAGCCTGGAACACTAGCCTCTCTGGGAGAGGGAGTTTGGTTAAAAACTCTGTTTCTGAAGAAGCAGGCCTGTACCTTTTGATAAGATCACCCCTTACTGCTGGTGGTTAGCAGAGCCTCTGCCAAGGCTCCATAAGGAGGTCTTTTAAAGCTGCAAAAAATGGTAAAAGTGGTTATTTTATTGGACCCTTGTCGAGAATGTCCACAAGGTCCTTTTCTTCTACCACTTTGGAAGGGGTTACACCCACCCTAAATACCCGCCTCTGATAGCTTACCTATGACTGCCCTGTACTCTGCATTGGGGTGTGCATGCTGGTCCTGTTGAAAACAGATCCCTTTCAGTGGAGGCGTCCAGTCTGCTCGCCCCTTGAAAATGATCTCAAGGCATGAAGTCTCTCCCCGACCTTGGTGTGAAACGCAGCACTGATGGGTTAAACTTCAAGTCTGATGGGCCTTTTGAGGGGCTTAATCGTTTTTAAAAACATTGCCGCCATCGATTTGGCTTTTGTGGGTCTGGTAGACTTTGTGCTCTGGCCTTTCAGCGCTGTCAATGAGTCTTTCTAAGAGCCCCTGCCGGCATTATATAGAGTGGTGGGGGCTGACCCTTCAACTCTGAAGAGGTCACCAGGGCTGCCTTTTCGAAAAACGTCCAGCATTTCTAGCCTGAACTGTGCCCATTTCTTCGATGATTCAGATTTAGAGCATGTGCAAGTGGATCTAGGTCACCTGGCCTAAGCCCTGCCCACCTGGTGCCTTCCTGCCTGCCGCTCTTTTTCACCACTTAGCAAGCTCCGCCCACCTGGCACCTTCCTGCTTGCCGCTCTTTTTCACCACTTAGCAAGCCACGCCCACCTGGTGCCTTCCTGCTTGCCGCTGTTTCCCTACTTAAGGAGCCCTCCAGCTTCTTTTCCTTTGCAGATGCGGAGCAGGTGCAAGTGGATCTAGGTCCCCTGGCCTAAGCCCCGCCCACCTGGTGCCTTCCTGCCTGCCGCTCTTTTTCACCACTTGGCAAGCTGCACCCACCTGGTGCCTTCCTGCTTCCCGCTCTTTTTCACCACTTAGCAAGCCCCGCTCACCTGGTGCCTTCCTGTTTGCTGCTCTTTTTACCACCTAGCAAGCCCCGCTCACCTGGTGCCTTCCTGCTTCCCGCTCTTTTTCACCACTAAGCAAGCCACGCCTTCCTGCCTGCTGCTTTTTCACCACTTAGCAAGCCCCGCTCACCTGATGCCTTCCTGCTTGCCGCTCTTTTTCATCACCTAGCAAGCCCCGCCCACCCTGTGCCTTCCTGCTTCCCGCTCTTTTTCACCACTAAGCAAGCCACGCCCACCTGGTGCCTTCCTGCTTGCCGCTCTGTTTCCCTACTTAAGGAGCCCTCCAGCTTCTTTTCCTTTGCAGATGGGGAGCAGGTGCAAGTGGATCTAGGTCACCTGGCCTAAGCCCCGCCCACCTGGTGCCTTCCTGCCTGCCGCTCTTTTTCACCACTTAGCAAGCCCCGCCCAATTGGTGCCTTCCTGCTTGCCGCTCTTTTCCACCACTTAGCAAGCCACGCCCACCTGGTGCCTTCCTGGTTGCCGCTCTCTTTTCCTGCTTAAGGAGCACTCCAGCTTCTTTTCCTTTGCAGATGGGGAGCAGGTGCCGGTGGATCTAGGTCACCTGGCTTAAGCCCCGCCCACCTGGTACCTTCCTGCCTGCTGCTCTTTTTCACCACTTAGCAAGCCCCGCCCACCTGGTGCCTTCCTTCACCATCACTGTCACGTTGCCAATGCTGGATTTGACTTTTATGGACTTCATTCATTCACGGTGCGTCACTCTTTCTCAACTCTCATGCTCGACTTCCTTTGCATCTTGTACTCACGGTGGCCCTGAATCATGCTGTTCCCATCTTCATCTTGTATCCTAGCTTGCAACATTATGTGTTACTAATGACTTCTGCAATTGTATTCGCTCTCCACTCTTGCTTCTCCACTCTTTTTGACTGCTTACTCTCTTTTCTCTCCTCCTTTCCCTTCTCCCTTTTCCTATCTCCTCCCCTTACTTTCTTCTATGCACTTACTCTAGCAGAATTGTCCCTGGACCTAATATGATAGTAACCTCGTCTGTTTCCTCCACCCTCCCATTACTGTTTTTTTTCTCCCCACAATGCCTCCGGCACTATCTGAAATGTCGTCAGGCCTAGTATGATAGTCGCTTGTTTTGTTCCTCCCCTCCCTTTCTGCACCCCTCTCCCTCACCTTTTGTTTTTCTCCAGCTCTACCAGAAATGTCGTCAGGCCTAGTATGGTAGTCGCATGTCTGTTTCCATTTCCTTCCCACTCTCCCCCTTCCTTCCTTATCTATGTCTTAGCTCTTGCACTATCTGAAATGTCGTCAGGCAGAGCACGATAGTTAATTTCACATCCTTACTGTTCATGGCCAGTAAGAATGTGGTTGTATTTTCCCTTGTTCACTCCCTTGCCTTGAAGCGCTTTGAAACACATTGTGTATAGGCGCTATATAAATAAACAATCATATCATTAGATGGGAACCTTACCTTTTTCCGGTGAGGAGTCTGAGTATGTCATGATCTCTACTTCCAAAAGGTCAGGGTTTTCCCAACTCCCTTGGAAGCAGAGCCATAACCCAGGTTCCGAGTGCCAACCAGTCCCAATTGGGACCTTTTGGACCCAGTCCTGGCGCCAGTGGCACCAGGCTCATAAATATGCCCAGTCCCAGCGCTGGAAGCGCCGGGCTCATAATGCTTGGGTGGACTTACCTGCAGCAGACCATGCTGCTTACTTGCCTGCCAGTTGAGCCTATGATCCTCTTCTGTTTGCAACTACTTTTCCTGTTGGGTGGGGCAGGAGCCACTCCCTAGGTTTAGAACACTGGAACTCTTCTGGAAAGCAGGAACTCTTTTCTTACCTAGGCGTGGCTGCGGAAGGAGACCCTAAGCACTACAGGAGGTTATTTAAACCACACCCGATGGATGAATCTTGCTTTGCGTTATTCTGCATCCTCTGCAGCAGAACACTCATCGTGTCTTCTGCTTCTGATCCAGGGCCTAAGGAAAAAGGCTTACCATCCTGAATCCAGTCTTCAGCAACACCTATAAAGACAAGAAAGAACAGGTTAGCATTACGGTCTTCAGTGACAGCGCTTCACTTACCTGGTCCATCGGCTGTCACCAACGCCTCGCGCTGCATTCCGGCATCTGAAAGACAAAGGCTTACCTACTCTTTGTGCGCTCCGGTGGTCTTCGCACTGCATTCCGGCATCTGAAAGACAAAACTTACCAACTCTTCGCACGCTCCGGAGGCCTTCGGCGCTGCATCCCACATCTGAAAGACAAAACAAGGTGCGTTTAAAGACATTGGGGAACTTTAATACTCACGTGCCATTACTCCTTTCCACATCTAACCCAGTGGGTATTCCGGCACCCTGCAGCCGCTCCGAACTTGTACCTGCAAAATAAAAAGACAGTTAGAGCGCATCGTGAAGCAGGCAACAAGCGCTTACTTACGTGCTTCCAGGCGCTTCTATTCATCACACGGGCTCCATCTTCAACTCACTTCAGCCCGTCATCCGCCATCGCCGGAACCCTGCAAAACAAGAGACATCATTACTAAAGACTTTTAAAGACATTAGAATTACTCGAAACTTACAGTTCGTGCAGTAAACGACGGACAGCAGTCCTCTGAAGTCAAGAGGCCTGCTCCCCTTATCCAGTGAAGAAACTGGTTACCGCACCCTGCCCCGAGGCAGATGGAGCACGGCGTTCACTTACCTAAGACATCTTACCCTTCGAGTCAGACATACAGTGCACAGAGGTCCAGCCCAAAGAGCCAGCCGTGTGTTACACATCACCTTTGAAGATACGGTATACGCCCAGTCAAGACCGGCGCCTCTACGGGAATCAGGTGAGCGTTACAGAGTAGTGCCTTCTTCTCTTCGAGGAAGAGTGATGGGAATCACTCTGGGAGTGAGATCTTTCATGTTTCCTCAATTTTCTTTTCTCTGAAAGTCAGTTGTCGACTCAACCTTCTTCTCCTTGGACGGACATATTTCTGAGGGATTGGTACTCAGGGACTTAGAGGAAGACTGCCCAAGCTTTAATTTTGTGCCCCTTTCCTTTAATGCTGTTGGCATCAGGAATTGGCATGACCCACAATTGACTGTCTCTTGATCAGTCGAGACACCATATGCATAGCCTCTGAAGATCAGTTAACATTTTAACGTTGCATCGCTTAAAGCCTGAAGGCTTTGGCGTCGACATTGCAAATAACATTGTAGGAGTTTTTGAGGTGAAAGGTGTTGCGATCGTTGCGTGCTAAGCATGCAGAGAAAAGGAACTGAGGGCATGGGTAGGGTAACTGCAATTTAGATTGACGTCGATGTCATGTCCGAACCCGAAGCTGATGAGTGTCGAGGGCTCTCCACGCTGAAACCACAAAGCGACCCCATGTGGACAAAAAAGTTCACGAAATTGTGCTGCTGCCGCAGAATATATATATATATAAACTAAGGAATCAGTGGGTGGACACAATCCATAAGAAATACAATTTTATGGAGTTTTACTGCAAAGTACATACAACAAACACACTTACTAAAGCAATTTGACAAAATATAAATCCTTGCAGAAACATAGTAAGTAAAAAGAGAATTATTGCAGTTTTACTTCCCACATTCTAAATGGAACAAGTACCAGTGAGTCTGAAAAATGTCATGCTTTACACCACTATACTTTCAGCACTTAAACACAATTAAATAAATGTATACAAAACTGTGGCGGCCCTCTGAGACTGGTTCAAACCCCTGTTCTATGGGAGGTTAACCACTCAAGAAGATCTACAACCACATTTTAGCTCACTGTACCTTTCACATAGGAGACATAACCATTTGAATATCAGTCTGGTCCCACCCACCAGGAAGTCCAGCATTGAGAGGCTAGGCAATGTTCCTCTGAACAGTAGTACCAACACAAACCCCTGAAACGTGTTTCGGCCTGCTTGATGTAATTTCCCTCATTTTTATTTAACCATTTTGGTATCACATTAAAGGTGTTTCGATATGAAATGCTTGCCATTCATAATACTTCGTATTGTTAGGTATGTTGTCGAATTCATGTGAGATCTCCTTTACTTTCACAAATATTGTAAAATCAAATTAATTATATGAGGTTTTAGGTGTTTTTCAAATTGTCATAAGGAACAAGTTAATTACCTGTAACTGTTGCTCTCTAGCATGGGTCTGGCATGGATTCACATGCTCATGAATATTCCCAGTCATCAGACTGGGCAGCCTCAGTAAAAAAAAAAGAAAAAAAAGCTGTCTTGCTTTAAAACTCAAAAACCTGCTTTTCTTGCACTAACCAATCACTGCAGACTGGGCATACTGCACCCATACAATGACGATCTTCTCCCCAATTCATGCCCCCGTCCACCATATTCAGATTCGAAGCACGCGAGGTTCCAGTATGAACACAGAAGAGCCACAGCGGGGACAGAGGGAGGGTTTGCATGTGAATCCATGTCAGACCCATGTTGGAGAACAACAGTTACAGGCTAGTAACTTGTTCCTTTCTCCACCTAGTGCTGCTCTTTTTCCCCACTTAGCAAGCCCCGCCCACCTGGTGCCTTCCTGGATGCTGCTCTTTTTCCCCACTTAAGGAGCCCTCCAGTCTCTCTTTCTTTGCAGATAGGGAGCAGGTGCAAGGGGGTCTAGGTCACTTGGCCTAAGCCCCGCCCACCTGGTGCCTTCCTGGTTGCTGCTCTTTTTCCCCACTTAGTAATCTCCGCCCACCTGGTGCCTTCCTGGTTGCCGCTCTTGTTCCCCACTTAAGGAGGCCTCCAGCCTCTCTTCCTTTGCAGATGGGGAGCAGGTGCAAGTGGGTCTAGGTCACCTGGCCTAAGAACCACCCACCTTTTTAGCCATGCCTCTTCCTTCTCTCAACTCTTAGATCATGGGCGTCTCTCGCCCAGGTGTCTGAAGCAAAGGGCCGGCAAAGAAAACGGCAATTCCTGTTTGGACCTGTTCGGACCCAGGGCTCGAACCTCTGCTCAGACAGCAGGTAAGCATGCTATGATGTTGTGTGCGGTTCCCATGCCCCCCCCCCCCTTCTTGTTTTCTTGTGTTTCCTACCTTGGCTTACACCTGTCTATCCTGCCTTCCCATCCCTCTTAGTCCTCTCCCTCTGCCCCCCCGTCCCGTACATCATACCACTGCAGGAGTTTTGTCTTGATACAATATTGCCCTCCCAGTGTTGTTGCAAATGCTTGGTTTTGACTTTGTGGACTCGTTTGACTCTTGTATCATGCTCTGCCATTTTCATCCTGAATCCTGTCTTGCATTTGCTGTTCCCTGCAACAATACGTGCTATCACTGACTCTGCAACTGCATTACTCTCCCCACTTGCCTCTCCACTTTCTCACTGCTCTCTCTGTTCTCTCCTCTTTCCCCTTCTTCCTTTTCCCTAGGCACTTACTCCATCAGAATTGTCCTTGGACATAGTATGATAGCTACATTGTGTGTCTCCCACCTCTCGGTTTCTCCCCCCTCCTCTCCAGCACTATCTGAAATGTCATGTCAAGTACGATAGTCGCTTGTTTTGTTCCTCTCCTTCCTTCTACTCCCCCTCATCTCTTGTAATCATCTGGCTCTATCAGAAATGTCACCAGGCCTAGTACGTTAGACGCCTGTCTGTTCCCTTTCCCTTCCCACCCACATCGTCCCTCCCTTATCTGTGTCTTAGCTCTTGCACTATCTGAAATGTCGCCAGGCTGAGTACGATAGTACATTTCAAGTTCTTATTGTTCAAGGCCTTGTAAGAATGTTCACGGTTTGTATTTTTCCCCCAAGTTCCCTCCGTTCCCCATCCTCCGATGGCGTTATGCTGGATTTCGAATAATTGATAGGGAATCCGAGCTCCTCTAGTAGGCGCATTGTCTCCTGTGTGTGTTGCGTTGCTAGGCTTTGAGATGAGCCAGTCGTGCAGGTAACGGTAAACGTGTTTGCCCTGGAGATGTAGATGCGCCGCTACCAGCGCTTTGAAACACATTGTGTATAGGTGCTATACAAATAAACTATCATATCATGGGGTCTGGCATGGACTCATAGGCTCATTAATATTTCCAGTCAGGCTGGGAATCCTCCATAAGACAAAAAAACAGTATTGCTTTAAAAGCTTGAATACTGCCTTTCATCTTGTTATCTGGTTACTGTAGAGCGGGTCATACTGAACTCATCCAATGATGCTGGTCTTCCTGAGTCCCGCCCCCGGCAGCCATCTTCAGATTTGAAGCACGTGAGGTGCCAGTATGAACCCAGAAGAGCCACAGCGAGGACGGAGGGAGGGTTCACATGTGAATCCATGCCAGGCCCATGCTGGAGAATAACAGTTACAGGTAAGTAACTTGTTGCTTCTCAAGCATGGGGTCCGGCATGTATTCACATGCTCATGAATACGATTATACAGCAGTAACACATACACAACCACAGGAGGTGGCAAGGCTCAACAGAAGTGCAACACTTACCTCCCTGGAACAGACACACCTCAGACAAACAGGTTGCGCAGCACCGCTTTGCCGACCCTGTACTCCTCCCTGGAATCCGTCGACACAGTAAAATCTCCTGAAGGTGTGCATCGACCTCCACGTAGCAGCCCTGCAAATGTGAAGCAGGGGAACACCAGAGAGAAATGCTGTCGTAGCAGTGATGGCTCTGGTAGAGTGGGCTCTAGGCCGGCCTGGAAGGGGTCTGTCGGCCAGATGACGAGAGTGCATGTTGCAGCCCGAGAGCTATCTGGATAAGGAAGCCTTGGACAGGGACTTCCCCCGATTAACAGGACCAAAGTTCACAAAGAGCTGAGAAGTCTTCTGGAAATCCTTCGAGCGGGCCACATAGAACTTCAAGGCACGAGCAACGTCCAGCGTATGCAGTGACCGTTAAGTCGAAATGTGATTTGGGAAGAAAGCAGGAAGCTCCAAAGGTTTGTTGAGGTGAAACTCAGACGAAACCCTAGGCATGAAGGAGGGGTGAGTGCGGAACACCACCCTGGTAGGTTGCAATGATAGGTGGGGGCTTTGCAGGAAAGAGCTTGAATCAACACAATCTGCATGGACAAAGTGATTGATAGCAGGAACACAGCTTTCCAAGAAAGAAACTTGAGAGGAGCATGATGTAACGGCTCAAACAGAGGTCCCATGAGCTTGGTGAGGACAACATTGTTTCCATGAAGGGGTAGGAGCCTTTACTGGAGGGATAGACCTAAAGAGATCTTTCATGAATTCCTTGACAAGCCTGTGTGACCATAAAGATGGCCTTGTAGGTGAACGGGTGTATCGCAAAATAACTGCCAGATGCACCATGATGGAGGCGTGGGCTAAACCACACTTGGCCAGTGAGAGTAGGTACAGCAAGAGCTGAGGAGCAGAGACACGCAATAGCATGATGCCCCAAGATCTGCACCACAACGTGAAGCGTTTCCATTTGTGACTGTAGCACCATAGAGTAGAGGGCACTCTGGCCTTGACAAGAACAGCTTTACATTCCACCGGAAGGTTTTAGTGGCCAACCTCTAAGGCTTGTTGGATTATTTAGTGTGTTTTGGAGTGCAGCACCACTGCATGGGATCAATGTATAGTGTGTTTTTGGAGTGCAGCGCCACTGCATGGGATCAATGTATTGTTATAATGCGGTACAGCAAGCCATGTGTTGCCAGTGTAACATATGGACATGCAAATGAAGACAGGTTACACATTGTAAAAGCACATCATTTTTAATGGTGTAACATATGGACATGTAAATTAAGACAGGCTACACAGGTCAAAAACAAACCATTTTCTCATTTAAAAAGCACACCATTTTTTTTTCTTTTCTCACCTGAAATGCCTCTATTGCAGGAGACACATTAGATAATTAATAAACTAATATAATTAACAAGTACTAACACGATTTTAACTTCTTAATATTGTAATGTGTTCTCCATGTGCAAAATGTGGCAGGCTGAGGCTCACTTTAAACGTGCATTCAGATTTTTTTCTCTCTATTTTTCTCTGTGCTTTTCACGGTCCTTGCTCAGGAAACAAAACTCAAATAAGCAGGAAATCAATTTTGTTACAGTTGCTTACTGTAAAAGTGAGCTATTGTTTGAAGAAGGAGGGTATGACATGATGGATTTTTATTGGACAGGCGTCCCGTTAGGGGCTGTAACAGAGGTTTCTTGGTGCACCTCGGGGAGGAAGAAAGGCAGTGTCCATTTTGCATAGCTTTGGTGAGGACATGGCTGAAGTGGCTGTGGGGTTGCCTGGCTGAGAGGCGTCGTTCCAGTGCACTGTTGACCTTCACAGGCTGGGGATTCTAGTCGATGAGCACCGGCTTGAGAATAGAAGATTGCAGATTGGAACTGCATGTTCTTGCTGGGGTGCTCTAAAGGGAAGCCCTGAGCCATCTAACGAAAGCGACCAGCCCAGAGATTTCACGTGCTGAACAGCTACAAGTTGCTGGTAATTATCTGAAACAAAGTGAGAGTGCGTTGTGTGAATGAAATCTATTTTAGGCAGGCAGCGTAGCGATAGCTTCCATTGAAGAAGCACTGCATTTAAATGCTACACTCTAAAGTTGCCATCTAAATGCAAGTACACTGATGCATTGTTTTCTTTATTGTTGCAAAGAATCTAATGAAATGCCATGTATGTTGCAATTGTTTCTCTTATGTTTATTTTAGAAAAGACTGCCTCGCAAAGCTGGTAATGTATGATTTTTTAAATGAAACTGATGTAAATCACAACCTGTGTAAAGGCTTCTTTTTGCTTCTGTTTTCTCTGGTGCAGTTAGCCCATATCACATGATAAAAGGGGAGGTTATTAGGTAATATATGCCAAGCATCCTATGCGGAAAAAGTTATGTCATGAGTAATTACAAATAGCTGTGTGCGTGGTTCCACTCATGGTATATACGTGTGTGGCTCCTGAGTGGAACACAATCCGATAGTCTGTTGGGCGTGCATGAATCAGCAGAGAGAGAGGCCTCTGGAAATAGTTTCACTAATGTAAATAAATTAGTGATAATACCACATGTTATTGTGAATACTCCATGGAAACATAATCTCACTAATGTAAATAAATCAGTGATAATGCCACATGTTATTGTGAATACTTTATGGAAGCATAGCTCGCTGGTGTAGATAAACCAGTGACAACAGCCATAAGTGCCACTCCATATGAAAATGTGGCGTTATTGAATAATGTAGAAGCCTCAGGCCTCTAGAGATCACAAGAACAGTCTAAACAAAAGAAAGGGGTTTTGTATGTTGGGCAACGAAAGCAGGAGACCGAGTAAAAATACTAGGCCACACAGCCGCTCTCAAACAGGGCCCAGACAGGCATCAAATTATCAAGTTCAGAAACTTTCTTGTATCCAAAGGTTATTCAGTGCTCAAAAATAATTTAGATGCAGTTAGATGCAGATGCAGACACCACCCTCAGCGGGGTTAAGTAACATGAATTGCCTTTTTGATTACATGTGTCTATTTGTACTTGACATTCCATATGTTATTATCTACTCCACTTGAGTAATGCCACTAACTTATTGTTCACTTTAGTAATGCCATCCATGTGCTTGATCTAGCTCTCAATACTTTTTATTTACCTACCTTTTTTCCTTTCAGCTTACCTACTCCTTTTTTTCCAGCTATGGCTTTGTTGATACCGTGGTGCTCCACAGCACCTGTCACTTACGTATCTGTGTTCTCGAGTGCACTCACTTGAGTATTTTTTCTATGTCTATACAATTTTTTCCCCTTTTTTAAAAAACTTTGGGCTAATTTAATTTTTAGTTAGCCGATGATTTACAGATTCCCGCAAATTATACATTTTTTGCATTTATGGAGGCTTTCCCCTGCTCTGCACCTTCGTGTACACCGGCCGCGCTATGGTGCCGCGGTAGTCACGTGTCCCAATAAAGAGCGGTTTCCTAGGCGACCGCCTTACTCGGCATCTCGCTTTCAGGAACCGGCTTCTGTACGCAGAAGCACTTTCTCTCTCCGTGTAACGGAGGTAAGCGACGCGATCGCGTCGGATCTAATTGTTTTCTACTTTCTGAGACTTTGAACTTTACTTACCCTGATCCTTATGTTTTCCAGTAGCTAACGCAATCTCCCCTTTATCTGAGCGGCTGTATGCACGCTACCACATTGCGCCCCGCTCCATGTGGGCTGAGCAACCTTTGTTTTTATACATGCAACACCTTTAAGGTAACATTATTTTCTTATTTTCTCAAACTTCCATGTTTTCTGTTTTAATATTCCTTTTCACTCATTCCTACTTGTTTATCTCTCTTTTTTCATATTCCGTGTAATCCATGGGGCTATCCCTCGATGGGTATGTTGTATTTATATTTATTTTCATTTATATTCATTTTTATTCACATGTAATGGCAATATTACTATTGTTATATTTTGCTTTTGAATTATTACTGTGCAGACTGGCCCTGAAGAAGGAAATCTTTCCGAAATGCATTGGCTTTAAGTCTATTACACACGTGTGTTGCGGCAATCTTCCTCTCACTAAAAAATAAGAGTGACAGCTTTGTCTTCTTTTCGGATAAAGTTTAATTTGAAAAAATCAACAGATGACTTCCTGCATCTAAATTATTTTTGAGCACTGAATAACCTTTGGATACAAGAAAGTTTCTGAACTTGATAATTTGATGCCCGTCTGGGCCTTGTTTGAGAGCGGCTGTGTGGCCTAGTATTTTTACTCGGTCTCCTGCTTTCGTTGTGTATTATAGTCAGGGTGTCTCCAGACTTGTCGCAGCCAGCTCCTTTTGACCTTAAATAAGTACAATTGTATCTATGGACTTTGAATTGAAGAATATAACTAATCAGTGGTGCCCACTTACTTCTCCGTTTGTTTTGTATGTTGGGGCCACAAATAAAACAAAGAAATTATGCTCATCACTATACCACAACGAAATGTATACCAACTGAATGCATCTGTGTACTGAAATAATGCATAGCTACTATACCACTATAATACCAAACCTAATCTAAATACAAGGAGTGGTTATTACTAAACTATTTTTGTTTTTGGTGGTAATAAAATACCGCTAGGCTCCAAATCTACACAAAATACCCGACAGGCTGCAGGAGCCAGGCTGTGAGGTTCATTGACGCAGGATCGTGATGCATGATGGTCACCCCCTTCTCTGGAGAGTAGGTTGAGAAGAGGAGGCAGCCTGATGGCCAGCTTCACTGATAGGCAGCGCAGGTCCGGGTACCATAACTGGTGGGGCCATGCTGGGGCGAGGAGTATCATCTTGCAGTTGGATTGCTTTATTGTATTGAGGACAAGTAGCAGGAGAGGAATCGGAGGAAAGGAGTACAGGAATTGACCCTCTCATTTGAGTGAGAAGGTGTCCCCTAAGCTCCCCGGCTGAGGAAACATTCTGGCAAACTGCTTGCATTTGGAGTTTGCTGCCGTGGCAAACAGATCTATTTGTGGACAACCCCATTGGCGGAACAGGAGGGCTACTAGGTACTGCTGCATCTCTTATTTGTGATCAGACCGAAGTTCACTGCTGAGGGCATCTGCTATGGTGTTCTTTATGCGTTTGGGTGAAAGGGCATGAGCAACATGTTCTGAAGGATTGCCCAGAGCCATAGGGTTTGCACTTCCAAAGACAGAGGAGGGGATCGGGTCCCAAACCAGCTCCCTGATGTAGAACATCGTGGCAGTGTTGTCTGTGAAGATCCTCACCACTAGACCCTTCAGCAGAGCAAAGAACGACTTGAGGACCCAGAACACGTCCCGAAGTTCCAGCACATTGATGTGCAGATTCTTCTCCTCCGGCAGCCAAAGACCTCTGGCGTGGGACTGTCCGGTGTGGGCCCCACATCTGTCTAGCAATGCCTGGAAGGGAGGAGACCGGAATGCGGAACCCCGATTAAGATGCAAGCACACGCCCCACCACTGAATGGATTGCCCGAATTCAAGGTTGAGCGTGAACTGGTCTGTCCAATTGCCCGTGGCTTGGTGCCACCTGTCCAGAACAGGATCAAGTGTATGCAGGAGGCCATCATGCCCAGAAGCGATTTGATTGCTAGGATGGTTGCTGATCCGATGGTGGATAGACGATGCACGTTACCAGCACTTAGTTAATACACTTGGCACTGACTTCGGGCCGAAGAGTAGCGCCTTCAACTGATAGTGACGCCGCAGAACTATGAAGCGTAGGAAATTCCGATGTTTCAGGTGAATGGGCACGTGGAAGTAGGCATCTTCCAGCTTGAGAGTTGTCATGAAATCCTCTTCCTCCAGTTGGCCGAAGCACTTGCTGTAACGTGACCATCCTGAACTTTTGGGATTTTAGGTATTTGTTGAGGCGTGATGAAAGACCATGTTTGAAGGACCTTATCGATGAAACGCCGGCCACTGGCAAGCTCAACGTAGACTGACAAGGAGACGGGGAGCGTTTGTGCCATGCATTACAACCTGCATCTGCGGCTTCTCTAGCCAAAACAGCCTGGTGCTTGGCCTTACGGGCACCGGCTTGGGGTACATCCTCGGCCGATCTCGAGCTTTAACCAAAGGGAGAACGTTCTGGAGTGCGGCCCGATCTAGGCTCTACCCGAGTGTGCCCAGAGGCCACGCCAGTGGCCCAGTCCTCCTTCAACCATGCCACCAACCGTCCATAGCGGTTCCTCTTGGTTTTGGACAGGAAACTTCTGCAGATGTCACATTGGCCCTCCTCATGATCGAGATGCAGACAGACATCTTATCTGCTGGTCTTCCACATGGATGTTCCTCAAGCCACACTGGGACCAGAGCTCGAACAGACTTCTCCTGCCCAAGTTAACAATTAGTGTAGATGCCGAACTTCACCGTCAATGGAGCCCTGTTACTGTTACTGACTAGACGTCCGCATATTACAACAGTTTCCTAAAAATGTGGATATTTCTCATTGAAAACCAACAAATATCGGAAAAAAGCTTGGGGAGCAAAACAAGGACTCCCTTGCACCGAAACGTGCTGTAAGAATCTGAAGATGGCTGCCGGGGGAGGGACTCAGGGAGACCATCTTCATCGGATGGGTGCAGTACGACCCGCTCTTCAGTGATTGGATAACAAGACGAAAGGCATTATTCAAGCTTTTCTTACCGAGGATTCCTAACCTAAAGGCAGGGAATATTCATGAGCATGTGAATCCATGCCAGACCATATGCTGGAGAATAGGACTATACAGCAGTACATAAAACAAACGGGAAGTGGCAAGGCTCAAGAGAAATGAATTCACTTACCCCTGGAACGCACTCACCTCAAAAACAGGTTGCGCAGCATTGCATAGCTGACTCTGTACTCCTCCCTGGAATCCCTGTCGATACAGCAGAACTTTGTGAAGGTGTGTGTTGACCTCCACGTAGCCGCCCTGCAAATACCTAGCAGAGGAACACCACCAGAGAGGAAAAGCCGTGTAGCAGTGATGGCTCAGTTGGAGTGGGCTCTTGGCCGGTCTGGAAGGGGCCTGACAGTGCATGCTGCAGCCGGAGAGCCACCTGGATATGGAAGCCTTCAACAGGGCCTTCCCATGATTCACAGGACCAAAATTCACAAAGAGTTGCAACATCTTCCTGAAATCCTTTGTGCATACCACATAGAACTTCAAGGCACGAGCAATGTCCAGCGTATGCAGCAACCTTTCAGTGACTGGATGTACCAAAGGCTTGTTAAGGTGGAATTCTGAAGGACCTTTGGCATGAAGGATGGATTTGTCCTCAGCGCTGCCCTTATAGCATGGAAAGACAACTACGGGCGCTTGCAGGAAAGGGCCTGGATCTCCCCGACCCACCTGGCTGAGGTGATGGCCACTAGGAAAGCAGTCTTCCAAGAGAGAAACATCAGAGAAGCTTGATGCAAAGGTTCGAATGGATGTCCCAATATCCTTGTAAGCACTACGTTGAGCTGCAAAGCTGGGGCAGGAGCCTGGACTGGTGGAAAAGTCCTGAAAAGGCCCTTCAGGAACTGTTTGACTAGCCCATGGAACTACAATGACGATCTGCCTGACGACCAAGCATATCGGGAAATGGCCGCCAGATGTACCTTGATTGATACATGAGCTAGACCAGACTTGGCCACTGTTGGCAGGCATGGCAGATGCTGTGAAGCTGTAATTCGTAGAGATGTGATCCTCTGGCATTTGCACCATATTGTGAATCTTTTCCATTTGTGACCGACACTTGAGCGTAGAGGACGCCCCACCCTTTGCCAGGACCTTCCCACAGTTCAGCGAAATGTCAGTGTCCAAACTCTAGGGCTGCAGGAGCCAAGCTGTGAGGTTCAGTGACGTTGGGTCATGATGCAATAATCGATCCCCCTTCCCTGGACAGGAGGTCCGGAAGAGGAGGCAACCTGATGGCCAGTGCTATCGCCATGCGGAGCAGCTCAGTGTACCAGATCTGCCGCAGCCACGCAGCGGCGATGAGGATCATCTTGCTGCAACAGCGTTGAGTGTGTTGATCACACATAACAGCAGCGGTATTGCGGAAAATGAGTAAAGATAGAGGCCTTACCACGTGCAAGAGAACGCATCCCCCATGCTGGCTGGCTGGGGAAATCTGCTGGTGAAGCTCTGGCATTTGAAATTCGCCGCTGTTGCATACAGGTCTATCTGGGTTTGGCCCACATGTTGAAAAGACGCAACGTCTGCTTGCTGCAGATCCCATTCGTGGCAGGATCGTAGCTCCCTGCTGAGAGTCTGCAATCGTGTTCTTGATGCCAGCTAGATGGAACGAGAAACATGTCTTGAAGAATGGCTCAATGCCACATGGCTAGTGCCTCCATGGAGATAGAGTGGGTTCCGTTCTGCTTCCAAATGTACATTGTGGTTGTATTGTCTGTGAAAATCCTCACCACTTGTTCCCGCAGAAGTGGCAGGAAGGACTTAGGGCCCAGAACACGTCCTGCGGCTCCAGGACGTTGCTGTGCAGGGCATTTTCCTCTGGGTGCCAGAGTCCTCTGGCGTGAGATCGACCAGTGTGAGGGCCCCGCCCCCATCTGTGCAGGGAGGCGTCCGTAGTGATCGTCCCTGAAAAGGAGGGGCTTGAAACGAGGCTCCTTGATTAAGGTGCTCACGTACCCCCCACCAACAAATTGATTGCCTGAATTCCTTGTTGAGGGCAATCCTGCCTGACCACTTGCCCGTGTACTGGAGTCACCTGGAACCAGGGGAATGCAGGATGACATCATCCCCAAGAGCGATTTGATGCTGCAGACTTCTGCGACATTTGTCACCATCAGCCGATGGACCTTCACTAATATGGCTGCCACCCTCTCCTCCTAGGGAAATGCAAGATATGCCACTGTGTTGAAATGGGCACACAGAAACAGAGCGTTCTGCGATGGCCCACTCAGGAGTTTGGACAATTGATGGAAAATCAGACTACGGTTAGAAGTTGAATGGTCTCCTTTGTGTGTTTCAACACCCAGCTCTTGAGCAGGGGACCAGACGGGACATGAATGCCCTTGAGGCGCAGGTGGGCTGCTACCGGTGCCAGACACTTTGTGAACACTCTTGGTGCCAACTTCAGCCCGAAGGAAAGCACCTTGAACTGGTAATGACGTCCCAAGACCACAAAGCGTAGGAACTTCCTGTGTCTTGGCTGTATGGGAACGTGAAAATAGGCATTCTCCAGGTCTAGCGTTGCCATGAAATCCTTTTCTTCCAGTAAGGTATGTGTTGAGGCGTTGTAGGTCTAAAACGGATGCCATCCTCCTGACGTTTTCCAGACCAGAAATTATCTGGAGTATACTCCAAAGCCTCGGCAGTGTGGGCGGACAGGGTCCATCGCCCCCTTCTTCAACATAGGTTGTACCTTCTGCAGCAGCTGTTCCATGTGCAGCTCCTTTCTTGTCATTGGAGGAATGTGCAGACACCTGTTTTTCAAGTTCAAGGGTGTGTCCCTGGCGTACTATGTCCAGCACCCATTCGTCGGTGGTGATGTTCTCCCACTCATTGACAAATAGTGTTAAGGGCGACAAAGTGGTATTGCGGGCCCTGTGCCTGGTCAGACTTGCTTGGGTCCTTGCATCTTCACTTGCGGGTGACATCGACGTTGCACTCCTCCGCCAAAAGCCTGTTACTGGCCTCTGTAGGATTCTTGTGAAGAGGAGCAGGAGGGTTGTCGGTCGGAGGCAGTCGAATATCCCTTAGAAGATATGAACTTTTCCCTGGATGACTGAAAGGATGATGTTCACTGCAGCTGTAGGGTCCCTAGGGACCTAGCCGTGTAAGTCTTTATTGCCTGCAATGTTTCATCCACCACCTCAACGAAAAAGGTTGTCCCTGTCGAAGGCAACATTCACGACCTTCGATGGTACATCTGGCTTGAAATTGGTGGCCTTACGCCATCCCTGCCTTCTTAGTACCACTCCATTACCCATCTGGCAGAAGCCAGAGTCGACACATCTCGGGCCACCATAACAGCGTGGTCGGAAAGCCACCTCTCCTTCTTGAAATAGGCCTAGGACCTCTGCCTTCTTTTCCTCAGTGAGGCAATCTAGGATTACTCCCTATAGTAGCCAGCAAGTAGCCAGGGCATTCGCTGCTTTAACTGTGGAGGCAGCTGTATAGATAATCCGCTTGCTCATGTCATCCAACTTCTTCCCCTCGTGATCCCGGGGGACCAAAGACTTAAGAGGATGGGTTTGCTGACCGCTTACTTGCTGCGACCGAGACCACTGAGTCTGTAGATGGCTGGGATCTCAGGCACTTGGGTACCAAGTCCGGAAGCCTGTATTTTTCCAGCCTATCCTGTCTGGGCGGGGCTGCACTTGAGGCCTTCATGAGGGCTAGGTTGTCTTCCCACACGTCGTCCAGGAGTGGAATAGAGGTTACCGTCTTTCTGGATGAGGCTCGCCTCTCATACAATCCGTTTTTCTTTTCTTCAGGTACCAAATTGAACAATGTTGATGCCCTTGACAACATGGAGTGGAAGGAACACATCTCATCTGGCGGGGACGCCCTTGGGGTGTCATCCGTACCCAGCGGCTGTAATGAAGTTGTCAAATTAATCTGTGTCCCTGGATCCTCCATTAGGGGGTGGTGTTGCCTGCCTAGGCACTAGTGGTTGTGGGCGAGGTCCATACCTTGACCATGGTGGGCTGTGCTCAGGGTAAGGTTCCACTGGAGCCGCCTTTATGGCAGGCGCTGCTGTATTTCCGACACAAGAGTGTGCAGAGCAGTAAGGATGTCCAGGAACAAATCTGTAGGACCTGTAGGTGCAGGCGTTGACGGGCCAGCGCCCTCTGCTGGCCTCAAAGGCTATAACATTCATTCAAGGGCTGAATCATGGGGTCGTCCTCCTCCTGGTCTGAGACACAGCCTCTCCTCAGAACTGTACATCTCCCTGACGGGATCCTCCAACAACCTTTCATGTCCCTTTTGAAGAAGCAACGAGATTGGAGTCTTCATTGACTGCGTAGTCGTGGAGCTTGTAGTCATGGCTGGAGTAGTAGATGCCAGCTGAAGAGGAAGGACAACCCTTGTTGACGATTTCATAGTCGACGATGTTGTGGACAGAGACATGGTTGCTGCAACATTCGCCAACGGGGCTGTTGTGGGCGCTATCCCCGATGGTGGGGCAGCCGTCGTCCGAGTAGGCACCGACGAGAACTTCACTGCGGATGCATTGGTAGACGGCGGTCTCACCGACGGGGACCCTTGTCTGTGGATCAGTGATGGCTTCGTAGATGAGGAGGGTCTAGATGAAGATCTTGCCTCTTCTCGGCGAGTCTCCTTGCCCAGTTTATGCTTCGAAGAAACACCATTCTTCGAAGACAATGACCTCTCCGACGAAACTCCACTCATTGGCAGGCTTACCGTTGACGGTGAAGGTGAGCGTGAATACTCAGAACCATAGTGACTAACATACTCCTAGTCCATAGTTCCCTTTCCTCCATACTGTATGGGCGTCCCCCGCCGTAGACGGGAACCAACCTTTTTCACCAGCAAAACATTCGTACCCCTTTAAATGTAGTTGCGCGCAGGGTGCTCCCTTGACTCCACCCACCTGCGCCACTCCTCAGTCCCCTTTGATGCGTCGGCTATATTACAATTGTCTAATGACAGTTTTTTTAAGGGGGGAGGATGGTGGGACGTATAGCGGAAAGAGGACTATGGACTAGGAGTGCATTAGTCACTACGGTGAGTAACTCCTACGTCCTGTCCACTTTACTCCATACTGTATGGGCGATTACCACTGAATGAAGCCCTGGGGAGGAGAGTTGCTCCTCTAGGAAATCAAGTTTTTTAGAACTTCCTGGCCAAATTCTGCATCTGATCTGGCAATGGCATCCGAGCAATAGTGCTTGCAGAAGGCTGATAGAGAAGCCCAAGTAGCCGCCTTGCTGATTGTCTGCCGTGGCACGTGTTTTTGGAAAGCCACAGCCGTGGCCCTGGCTTTGACTGCGTGGGCGTGCATGTTTGGTGGCAAAGTCATATGCTGCCCCTCATAAGCTTCCTTGATGGCCAGAACCATCCAAATAGCATTGATGCATGGCTGCCTGGTTTTGACCCATCAAAAGTGATAAACGGGGCACCCTATTTGCGGAAGCTCCTAGTTCTGTCCAGGTAAAATCTCAGTGCACGCCTGACATCCAGACAGTGCAACACTTTCTCTGCCTCGTCCTACAGATTTGGGAAGGAGGTTGGAAGTTCTATCTCCTCATTGAGGTGAAAAGATGACACGACCTTTGGGAGAAATGAAGGGTGCCTCCTTAGCATCACCTTGTCCCAGTGAAACGTGGTATATGGCTCCGATGCTACTAGATCCTGAATCTCACTGATCCTGTGCGCTGAAGTAAGGCCACCCAGGAGAGCAGTCTTAATGGCAACCAGTCTGATATCCACTGATGCCATGTGCACAAACGGCTTGTGGGCCAGAGCACCCAGCACCACATTGAGATCCCAGACCGGGTGTGGTCGCTTGACTGGGGGATACAACCTGGTCAGGCCCGCCAAATGTTTGCCCACCGGAATGGAGTAGGAAAAGACATTTTCTCCAGTTTTTGTAAGCCCCTATGGCCGCCAGTTAAGTACGACAGGTATTCAGCTGCACACCAGAATGACCCAGAGGCGCGGAAAAAGACAACACTTGGTCTAGCGTGCATGCCAAAGGGTCCATCTCATTTGCCTTGGCCCAGTGACAGAACCAGGTCCATTTGCTTCTGTATTGACTCTGGAGCTGCTTCTTGCCCCTTGAATGATGTCCAAGTTGTCCTGTGACAAGCGCTCACATGTTCAGGAACCAGGCTGCTAGGGCCAACTTCTCTGGGGCGGGTTGTACCACCGTCCCTCCCTGCTGGGATAGGGGGGCTGGTCCCACTGGCAGGGGGACTGGAGGTTGACTCGACAGTCAGAGGAGCTCTGAGAACCAAGGTCTGGCCGGCCACCACAGCGCTATCAAGATGAGGCATAGCCGCTGCGCCTCATTGAATTTGCAGATGACCCTGTGTATCAACGGGGTCAGGGGAATCTGCAACACATCCCACAGTGAGCCTCTGCACTGTCCCATCCAGGACGCAAATTGGTGACATCTCTTGTTGCTTGCGGTGGCCCCACCTGTTGAAGATCTCCCTCAGGACGCCCTCGTTCAACTGCCACTTGTAGTTGTCGACCCCCAGCCTGCTGAGTCTGTCTGCCACCAGCTTCGGCTACCCCAGGAGGTGGACAGGCGATAGGTATATGTTGTTCGCCAGTGCTCTCTCCCAAATGTTGATAGACAACCTGCAGAGGGGAGAAGGTAATGCATGCAGGTGGAGCTGTCTGAATGCAGACCAGGTTGTTGTTGATAATTGGGAGAAAAGCTTTGCAAGCGAGCCAGATGGCCATCATCTCGAGCCAATTGGTGTGTTCTAGTTGTTCCTGCGTTGGCCAGAGTCCGTGGACACTGTGCTTGTCCAGGTTGGCTTCCCATCTTTCCAGGGACGATTCTGCGGTAATGGTGAATGCCGGTTGTGGCTGCTTGAATGGCCTGCCCATTAACAAGTTGGTCTCTGCCTTCCACCATGTAAGGTCATGGTGAAGGTGCAATGGTATGCTGACTAGAGCCGCTTGAGAGTCAGTTTCCTGATTCCAAGACGGCTGAGAAATGTAGCTGCAGCCTCCTCATTTTGAGCCTTGTGTGTGGCACCGCCAGGAGACATGCTGCTATGACCCCCAGCAGGTGTTGGTACCACCATGACCAAGTGAGTGACCTACTTAGGAAATGCCCCATGGCAGTCCCGATTGCTGTGACCTTGTCCTTGGAGGGGAAGATCCTCTCAGATTAGCCCCAAGAATGTCAAGGACTGAGTGGGATGTAGCCGTGACTTCTTGAGGTTTATCGAGTACCCCAATTCGTATAGCGTGTGCATAAGCCTGGCTGCCGAGCTTTGGACTCCCTCGGGAGAGACTGCTCATAAAAGCCAGTTGTCGAGGTAGGAATGGAGGTGGTGTCCCTCCACTCTGAGCAGAGCTGCCACCGCATTCATTAGCCTCGTAAAGACTCTTGGGGCCGAATAGAGACCAAATGGGAGGACCTTGTATTAGCAGTGGAAGCCCATGACCCTGAAGCGTAGAAAGGAGCAATGGGGCTCCCAAATCGGGATATGTAGGTATGCATCCTTCAGATTTAGGTAGCACATCCAGTCTCCCCCACACAGTGTTTCTGCTATGAGCGGCGTAACCATCTTGAACTTCTGTAGGTGTAGGGAAAGGTTTAGTGTTGAAAGGTCCAGGACAACTCACAGGCCAGCCTGGTTCTTTTTCTGTATGGCAAAGATGCAGGAGTAGTAACCCATGCCTCGTTGCGAGGGTGGGACCTGCTGCCTGGCTCACTATGAGCGAGCTGATATCCGCCAGAAGAGTTGCCGTCCCAATCTGTGGAGGGGCGGGAGGAGGCGTTAGAGGTACCGGCAGGCGGAAGCCAGAGGAAACCACCAAGAGAATCCATCAGTCCGCAAACCTTGTCCCCCAGGAATGAATGTGAAGGGCAAGTCTGCCCCCCACCGGAGAACTGGATCTGGATGACCCGGTCACAGTTTCTTTCCTTCTGAGGCTAGTGCCTGGGAGGGGGACTGGAAGACTCCCTTATGGGACTACTTGTGCTGCTTCCGGCAGTGTTGGCTGGGGGACCCGTCAGACTGCCTAGTATAGTGTTCCTGGAAACACCTGAATCTGCCAAAGGTACAACCTCTGTCAGCACGTGGATGACTCTGGCTTAAACCCTTAGCCGCAGGCTTTGTCAATATTGCCAATGGCAGGTCGAGAATGCGTTCCAGCACGTCAGGGTTACATTTGGTTGCCATAAACCATGGAGTCCTCCTCATGTCGGTGGCTACACATACAGCCCTGCCTGAGGTGTCTCTATGTGCCACAGTCGACTCCATGATGTCCTGGGCCACTATCTTTGACTCTGCCAGACCTGCTTTGAATCTAGCTGGTCTGCAGGCCGGAAGATCAGGAAGGAATTCTGCAATCTTCTGCCATAGCTTTTGGTTGACAGCGTCTAGCATGGCGTCCGCATTAGCCTGCTGCAAGTGGAGAGTAGCATTTGAATCTATCTTTTTCCCATTTGGCTCTAGGAGTTTCTCGTCCTTGCCAAGTAGAGCCGAAGCAGATGCTAATGTGGAAGTTTGTGGTTTTGCATACATCGAGGCCGCTGCTATGACGAAGAGTGCGGCTGCATTTGGCATCTAAGCGCTTGTATGTAGATGTGTAGAGTACCGTTTGTTAGGGAGAATTCTCTTATAAGGCTAATTTCCCAAACCTAGTGAGTCCCCCAGCAGCTTTGCTGGATTTTTTTTCTTCTTCTCTCTCCTGCTAAGAGTGAGACTCGTTTACTCCCACTCTTAGGCATGATTTGAGATATGTCTGACTATTTGTGTGATTTTGGCCTATGGTATCTTTTACTCCATAGGGTACATCTAGGGTATCATCTGTTTTTTTGCGTATGTGTTACACAGCACCCTCAGGCAGTAACACAGGGGTGTCATAGTGACCCCCCCCAGACATAGACTCCATACCCTGGGGCTGACTACTGTCTCCCAGGGCATGTAAAGTCACCATTGACTTTACTAGTCTTAAATTGTGAACAGAACCAGTACAAAACATCATATTGTGGAAGTACTGGAAGGGGTTAATTATATTGGCCCTGGGTCTGTTTTCAAGGGGGCACTGTCCAGTCCCCCTTGTCGAGTTTCTGGCTGGTGGAGTGGTTACCACGCGAAATATTCCACCGGAATATTCACTATGGGATTTCCCCATTGATTTTAAACGCACCACTTTTTGGTGCAATGTTAAAGACACCACCGGTTTATTTATTTAATATTAAATCAACGGTTGGGTCTTTTTGCCAGAACTCTTTTCTAAAATGGCGTTCATGTCCGACTCTGACCAAGGTCGAGCCCTTTGTTCCACATTTTGGCGGGCTTCTCCACAGAAGCCTTCCTAATGGTGCCACTTGTCTGGCTTCCACAGGATGGGTGGGAAGGGGAATTGGCACCCTGGACTGCGTTGCCTTAGCAACTCAAGTCGCACTCTGTTCTGATTGGGCCAGTGGTGAGCCGCCCGGCTCACCACTTAGCATGTTTGAGTGACAGCTAGGCTGTTGTATGGGGGGTTTTCTGCATAAAAGCAGGGCCTTTGGGACTGGAGCTTCAGAAGTCACCACAGGACCTAAGAACCCGAAGAGGGAAGAAGCTGAGCCATCTGCAACGACGACACCACTGGTGGAGCCCTGCTGCAACGAACTCACCACTTTCCCAACGACAAGAGAAGATCTTCTGCTGGACGAGTCTTCTTCCTCTGAGCTGGTGGGACCAACCAGTTCGCCCTTTTCACCTTCCAAAGACGTCTCTTGGTCGAATCGCCCGTGCTAAGCACCCCGGCGGCCAGATAGCCAAGCTTCACCACTTTGACCGCGAATAAAAGGAATGCACCTTTTACCGACTAACTCCGCGGCTGGTTTCATCCCTGTGCAGTTCCACGTTTCCTCCTCGACGAGATCCTCTCTGCCCCTGGTCGAAACAACGAACTGCAACCACTGCCAGCAACAACTGCCACCGCTGGAGCTTCCTCTCTCTTTAAGGTACTGTGTCCTGCCTGGCCTCCCTTTCTTCGGTTTGCCCAAGGTGACGCTTAAATCCTTGGCTTGCCAACTGGGTTGGCCCCAGACCTTCTAACTTTATCTTCTTGAATCACCCCAACCTCTTTTGAACATTCTGCAAAGACTTTTAGTGCGTTATGTGATCCTGGGCACATTTCGCATTGCTCCATTTAAAGTGGGCCTGGCCAATGAACTTTGACTCTACAGTACTTACTGCCTTTTATTCCCTTGCTCAGAACTCCTAAAAGTGTTGGGACCTGTTTTATTTCTATGCTCTGCCTTTCTCTCTCGCTTTAACTGAACTGTTGGAGTGCCATCAGGTTAGGCGCTCACATCTGTTTAACAAATCGTGGTGTTTTAACGCCGACTTGTCTAATAGTTATTAAGGGAGGTGTGTAAACTTTACCCGACTGTGTTTTAACTTGCTTTTGATTTATTTAGAGTGCTAGTATATTGCCTAAAGTGTGTTTTAAATAAATAATTATATACTTTTTATACAAAGCTCTGGTCAGTGTTTGTTTGCTCTACTGTGTTTTTAGCCCTATTGTGTATACTCTATATACTGCCCTACTCTTCTTGAGAGAAGTCTGACTGCTCAGCCACAGCTACCAGGTAAATCTGGGTGGTGCAGACTGCTACCAATTGAGTTTACTGCTTATTCCTGTGGTCTTAATCTTTTTGCAGTGTTCCCCAAGGGAACTGCACAGGATTCTGCCTAACACCGTTTTACCCAGCCCTTTTTTTGCCAGGAACTCGACATCAGTCTGCAACGGTATGCCAGATCTGGTGGCTGAGCGGATGGTAAGCACCTCTGCCAAGACTCCCGCCTCCGGCTGTTCAACCTGCGGCTGTGATCCCCAAGTACTCCGCCACGCCAGCCAACCTTTCATGGAAGGCCCTAGCTGAGGAGAAGGTGTCTTGATTTTCCTTGTTCATCCGTGTCCCCTGCTGTGTCCTGCAGGTCTGTGTTGCCTGCTGGTGGGGTCCTGGGGGAGGGTTGCAGGCAGCTGCAGTGAGCTGATAAGCTTCGCCAGGGGCTGCGCCTGAGGTTGGGGTTGCGCAGGAACCTAGGCCTGCACTAGTATCTGTGTTTGCACCAAGACCGGGGGTTGGAGGGGCGCAGGAGGGAGCAAGTCTTTGATGAGCCCCCTGAGAATTATCCCCATTTGAGACAACTCCTTGAGCATGAGGAATTTGTCGAAGAAACGGTTCTCGCATGCTGGTGAGGCATGTTCCAGTGTGGGTACAGGTCCTTGGGCCTGCAAATGCTGCTGCGTTCTCCCAGTACCTTGCCTCTGGTAGCTGAGGTCCGTGCATCATCCCTGTGTAGAGGTAGATGAAGTAGGCTATGAGGTGCAACAGGTGACCAACTCCAACCTTGGCGCGCGGTCCGATCCCTGCTGCGCACTGGAATGGTGAGCCTCAGGATGCGCCGCCATTTTGTCTGGCCGAGCAGCCATTTTGTCTGGGACTGCGCCACGTGCTTGTTGCATGAAGACTACCGTACTGGGCCCAGTCTCTGCCTGCTTGTCTGACTGCGAAGGCTCGGACCGTCCCTGCACCTCAGATGTGCACCTGAGAGGCAGATTGCCCTCAGACATGTTGCCGGTAGTGCACGTGGTACTGCGTTTCAGGCACCCCCTCAGGCTTGCGCCCGATAGAAGAGCCAAGCCCCTCAGGGAGTTCCCTGGTTTGAAAGCCTTGCGGCCCCTCAGCAGCAGGGCCGGGAGGGTCCTTGCACCCCTCAGCTTTGCAGCCGGTAGCTCGTAGAGCCTCGGTCTTGCTGGTATTAGGACCTGGAAGGCCCCTTCAGCTTGGGCGCTTCCCTGGGAGTCACGCTTGCGGGGTGCAGTAGAAAACAGGGCACCTCCCTTTGGCCTGGTCTTCCGCCTGAAGTACTCCTTGTTCTAGAGATGAGCTCCCTCCACCTGGCCAAGCAGTACTTTAGCGAACGCGGGGTAAGCGCGTTTCACGCCGAGCAGCCGTGGTCCTCGCCAAGGCACCAGAAGCAAAGTGTGCGTGGGTCCGACGTGGGCAAGGAACCCTCACAGGCCGGACACCTGCTGAAACCTGCCGCAGTCGGCATGTGCCGGGGAAGAGTGTGGCCAACGGAGGACAGAGTACTTAGGTCTCTGAAGGATTAGAGCTAAAGGGAACAAAGAAAAATGTATCCCTGGGGAAGTTGTAGAGTGGAATTACAGACAAAAACAAGGGCCTCAACCACAGCCTATGTGAAAGCGGTCCACTCCCGTCAACGCTTAAACGAGGACTGAGGAGTGGCGCCGGTGGGCAACTAAATTTAAAGAAGACAATTTTATCTGGTGAAAAATGTTCAGTTTCCCGTCCCTAGTGAGGGACGCCCATACAGTATGAAGGAAACGGATGGGGCATAAGAGTAATGGCCATAAGGACTAGCATGACCTTGGGCGGTCAATAAAATGCCATACAACACCCACAGGATGTGCGTCCCTCCTCACATATCACCATCCTTCCTGCCCAAGGCTGTGTCTCTCTGAAGATTCATATGGTGTTTTTCCTTCTGTCTCATCGCTCTGAGATGGAGGAGAGATTTCATCGGCTTCAACCTGAGCAGGGCCACAGGATATCTGGAAAAGTAACAATATCTTTGTAGGTTACGCTGGTCCTATCCTCACTACTCAGGCCAATAATTTTAGTTTACAGGCAGGGATTCCAGCACCACCGTAAAAAGTTGAATTTTGTGACTCGCAAGGTCTAGAAATAAGGCAAGGTTTGGTAGGTCACTCGAGCTTTGTGTGTGCTTCAATTGTAAAGGTCTCATCACAGTTCATTAACACATAAGAAAAGGGACTGCTCATAAAAGAGTGATTTGTTAATAAAGTAAGTGCCATACTCTTGTTTAAGGGCTGGCTGCGCAGGGGTGTACCCGACACCATCATCAGGATCCTGCTCTCCTCAAGAAAGCTCAGGTGGAAAATAGGTCCCAAGGCCCAGATGTTCAAGAGATGAAGTCTAGTTGGCTCAGTGGCATTGCACTCCTGGTTACAATTAATGTGATGAATCCTGTGGAGTCATCACTGATCCCCTGCCTAAGATCTCCTCCCATATGGCCAGGGAACGGAAGTCGCCATCTAATCCTGACCCTGGATTTGGTACTATGAGGGAGGATAACATGGGAAGAGATGGCTGTCGGGGAAATGTGATGACCCCATTGAGAGAAACACAGTATCCTTCTCTTGTAAATGAGAAAGACCACATAATTCTTGAATCCTTAATGAAGTATTGTCATTTTATAAATCCCATCCATTATAGGACCCAAATAACTCTTCTAGCAAAACATTATGAGCAGAATAACATTCACCCTTCAAATGCACATCATTCACATTTAACATCTTGTTACTCTTATGTTTTTGTTCTTAACAATCCTGTGATCACTCCCACAACGCCTGAAGTACTGAGACGAAGAAGAGGAGGAAGGAGGAGTTAGTAGTGATTGAATGAAATCTCAAGTCAAACACGCAGGCTAGTTGTTTTGGTGGCGATCAACTGCACTGGACATTTAAAAATGACTTGTATTTTCGAGTCAGAAGTGTCGAGCAGCAGAGGCGAAGTGGAAAGCAAACCCATGAGTGACGGAAGACGCACAGAAATTAACCATGCATCGGAAGGCAGAGGCTTTTAAGCTTTTGCTTGTCAGCCTTCCTTAACGGTGTGGCAGGAGACTCAGATGCGTGGCAGGCACCAGGGAAGAGCCACACCAGAACCGGCAGCAGCGACACGGATTCAGAGAGCAATGGTGCTGGAAACCACCAGTTTCACCGGCAAGTGAACGCAAAGTCAGCGGGGAAACTGGAGCAAGGTCTGCAAAGCAGGAGATGCTTTTCCCGAGGAAGGACTTCCCTGCACCAGGGTTCCACGGGTCGGAGACCAGCAGTGAGTTGGCTCAATGATAGTAGGCACTCTGGGTGTACCCACAGGCACAAACAATTGAAAGATTAGGTTCAATACAGCTCACGTAAAGCAGAAAGACTGAATTTGCATTCATTCTCAAGCATATAATCTCAAGATGGGGGAAGTTGGAGCAAAGGTTATTACAAGCAGATGAAGTGTAAGGAAGAAGTTGAAGGGCAGAATTTGTACAAGCCTCCATATTTGAAAAACCAATATGGGGAAAGTTGGAACAGGCATTGCCACAAGCAAACAAACATGGTGAAGAGGTTAACACGAACAAGACTCCATATATGAAATGCCATTATGGGGAAAATTGGACCAAGCAGAATTTAAAGTCAATAAAGTATAGAGAGTGCAGGAGTACAACTGTGCTATACTGAAAAATCAAGAACATTGAAAGAAGTCTTGTTCATCAGGCATTGAGCCCTTGGGGAAATGATACCTGGCATGAGAGTATAGCAGGGAATCTGCAAGACCCTGAGGGGGATTCCTGGCAGGGGAGTATACCAGGTAATCCATATGAAGTGCATGAAAGGAAAAGACACTGAATAGATACCTGGCAGGAGAGCATACCAGGGGATCAAAAGTATCTACTGAAGGATTCCTGGCAGGGCAGTATATCAGGAAGGTATCCTTGAGAAGAACAAGTTACTTCTTACCTTGTAACGTTCTTTCGACGGGATGTTCCTCCGACGTATTCCTCATCTTAGATATATATCCTTCCAGCTCTGCTGGCCTCGGAAAATTTTTTCTCCAGAGGGCGCTGCGCGTCGACGTCCCTCGAGTCGATGACCCTCGACAGCCGCCGTATCAACGCTCGACGTCATCCTGCCTATAAAGGCCGCGCGCAGCGTCCGTTGCTCAGTTCCGTTTTGTAGCCCACAGTATTACTGTCTGGACTAGACTAATCACCCTGAAGGAGCGTAAGCTGCAACAACAAGGGAAGTAAAACTGCGGGGATGGATGGGAGGGTCGATGAGGAATACGTCGGAGGAACATCCCGTCGAAAGAACGTTACAAGGTAAGAAGTAACTTGTTCTTCGAAGGGATTGTGTCCTCCGACGTATTCCTCATCTAGATAGGCTCCCATAGCAGTATTCTATATTCGGAGGAGGAGTACTGACTTCACGCTGTCTTCTATTGGTGAATAGAATGCAGTACAGCCCTTCCAAACCTAGTCTCTTGACTAGAGGAGGAATCCAGATTGTAAAAACGTGTAAAGGTATGGACAGACGACCATGTAGCGGCCGCACATATGTCTTTAATCGGCACGCCTCTTTTGAGGGCCAATGAAGCTGCAATACCTCTGGTCGAATGAGCCCTAAGGTTTTGAGGGGGCTCTTTCCCTGCCAGTTTATAACATTCCAGAATGGCTAGAATGATCCATCTGGAAATGGTCTGCTTAGTTATTGGTAACCCCAGCTTGTGACCTGCGTAGTCTACAAACAGCTGGTCTGCCTGTCTTATCCTGGCTAGTCTACTAATGTAAAAACTTAAAACCCTCCTAGGGTCTAGTCTGTGTAACCTCTTCCTCTTTCCCCGGGTGAGGAGGAGGATAGAAAGATGGTAGGATAATCTTCTGAGAGATATGAAATTCAGAGACTACTTTTGGGAGGAAATTAGGCTTCACTTGCAGGACAACTTTGTCTTTGTGAAAGATTGTATGAGGGGGTTTACAAGAAAGAGCTTGTAATTCGCTCACCCTTCTAGCAGATGTAAGTGCTATTAATAAAACAGTCTTAAGGGTAAGGAATCTTAACGAACAAGAATGGAGAGGTTCGAAAGGTGTCCCCATCAGGAAAGTTAATACTAAGTTTAAATCCCATAGGGGAACTTGGAATGGTCTTGGGGGATAAACATTGGTTAACCCCTTTAGAAACTGTATTACCAAGGGTAATTTGAAATAGGATGGTTCCTCTGCAGTACGCTTAAAGATAGATAGCGCTGCGAGATAGCCCTTAATGGTGCCAACTTGAAGGCCTGAATTTGCCAAATATAGTAGGAAGGACAAAACCATTGGTGTACCACATGAAAATGGGTCGATATTCTGTTCTCTACACCAGCTGCAAAATCTGTTCCAACGGCAGCGGTATAAAGACTTTGTTGCTGGCCTCCTTGCCGAAAGCAACACCTCCATAACATCATCAGGGAGGTCCCAATCCTTGTACCTCAGCCGTTCAGAAGCCAAGCGTGAAGGTTGAGGGTTTTGATGTCTGGATGGAGAACCTGACCTCCCTTCTGTGAGAGTATGTTCTCTCTGAGAGGAAGTCGAAATGGAGGGCAGATGGACAAGTCTAGAAGGTCCGGGTACCACATTCTCCTGGCCCAATCCGGGGCAATTAGGATCATGGTTCGCCAGAATCTTCTCAACCTCCTGATCATTTGAGGAATGACAGGGACCGGTGGGAACGCGTACAGAAGCGGAAACTCCCAGTCCACTATGAACGCGTCTCCCAGAGCTCCTCTCGGAGGAAATTCCCTTGAGCAGAACAGGTCGCATTTCCTGTTTAGGCTGGTGGCGAACAGATCTACCTGAGGGGTTCCCCAAAGGGCGAAGATCTCTTGAAGGACTTCCTGAGCTAGCTCCCACTCGTGGGAGACTGTGTTCTGCCTGCTCAGAGCGTCCGCTGTCAAGTTCTTCTCTCTGGCTAGGTGAACTGCCGATAGAGAGATTCCTTTTTGGATTGCCCAAAACCAGAGCTGCATCGCCTCTCTGCACAGGGGTAGTGATCCTACGCCTCCTCTTTTGTTGAGGTAATGCATGGCCACCGTGTTGTCCGTCATTATCAGGACGTTCTTCCCTTGTACAACTGGCAGGAAAGCCTTCAACGCAAGTTTGATGGCTCTCAGCTCTAACAGGTTAATGTGTAGTCTGGACTCCGATGGAGACCAACGACCGCTGATGGTCAAGTCGTTGGCGTGGGCTCCCCACCCCGTGAGTGAGGCATCCGTGACTACTGTTATCTCCGGCCAGGGTTGCCAAAACTGTTCTCCTTTCAGAAAGTTCTCCTGACAGGCCCACCACTGAAGGTCTCGAGCCACCCTGCCGGGAACCTGAAGAAGATCTGTCATTCTCCCTGAGAATTGTGACCACTGAGTCCTCAGTGTCCACTGGAGGGATCTCATTCTCAGGCGAGCCTCTGGCACAAGGAAAATGCAGGATGCCATGAGGCCTAGCAACCTCAAAAAGTCGAAAGCTGGGAGACGTTGGGCAAGTTGGAACTTGGTAACCATCTGTAGAATATCTTGAGCCCTCACCTCTGGTGGCGAGGCTTTTCCCAGGGAAGTATCCAGGATCGCTCCTATGAACTGGAGTCTCTGCGATGGTATCATTTGAGACTTCTTTAAATTGAGGGAGAAGCCCAGCTTGTGAAGGGAGTAGCATACGTGATTTAGCTGGATCTGAGCTTGCTCCGGAGAAACAGCCCTGATCAGCCAATCGTCCAGGTAGGGGTAGACGTGAATCCCTTCCCTCCTTAGACTTGCCGCCACTACCGACATTAACTTGGTGAAGACCCTCGGGGCGGAGGTCAGCCCAAAAGGCAGTACTCGAAATTGATAGTGAGAGTTGCCAATTGCGAACCTCAGGTATTTCCTGTGTTTGAGATGGATAGGCACATGGAAATAAGCGTCCTGAAGGTCCAGAGATACCAACCAGTCCTGAAACTGAAGGGCCTGGAGGATCTGAGAGAGAGTGACCATCTTGAATTTGTCTTTCCTGAGGAATTTGTTCAATTCTCGCAAGTCCAAGATGGGTCTCAGTCCTCCGTCTTTCTTTGGAATGAGAAAGTAAGGGGAGTACCAGCCCTTGTTCCTCTCCGCTACAGGTACCGGTTCTATGGCACCTTTCTCTAGCAGGTCTATAATTTCCTGCAAGAGGAGCGGATCTGGAGCTTTCTGAGAGCTGATCCCCGGTGGATGACTGAGGTATACGTAGGAAAGGTAGGCAGTAACCTTGGGCAACTGTTTCCAATGCCCAAGCATCTGACGTGATAGCCTGCCATTCCGCCAGATGTTGAGTCAACCTGCCTCCTACAGGTGTCCTGTGAGGGAAGTCCTCAGAGTGGTTTTGGGGCGGCTGATGCAGATGCCGATGGTAAAGAGGCACCTGCTGTTGCTGCGGCTTTAGAATATCTACCCCGTCCACCTCGGGTAGTTCTTCTTTGACCCCTTTGAGCCGGTCGTCCTCTACCTCTTCCGAATGAGGAGTAGAAGCGAAAGGACTTGCCCCTCGCAGAGGTTCCTGTGGGACGAAAAGGAGTCTGACGGATTGCAGCTCCTAGGGATTTTGCTGCTGCTTTTGAAGTTTGCAGTTTCTCTAAACTGTCATCCGCCTTTTTCCCGAACAAAGAAGAGCCATCAAATGGCATGTTCAAGAGCCTGGCTTGCACATCTGGGGCAAAACTTGCCGCCATTGCTCTGCTGATACTGTCAGCCGAATCAATGCCCGTCTGGAGGGATTCGCACATAGCGTCTTTACCGTCCTGTATAATATTCAGGAACGCATCCCTTTCTTCTCCCTCCGGGATGCAGTCAGCCGCTGTAGAAGCACACTCCCAAAGTGTATGGCTGAACCTAGCAAGGGTGCAAGTAGCATTAACAGACTTTAACGCCATGCTACATGCTGAAAAGACTTTCTTAGCCATAGCATCATATTTTTTATCGTCCCTGTCCTGTGGGACAGTAGGATAAGCCGTCTTGACGTCGGTAGAGGATGCTGCTTGTACCACCAGACTTTCTGGGGATGGATGTTTAGACAAGAACTCTGGGTCTGTGGAAGATACCATGTACTTTGCAGACAGTTTTTTATTTACTGCTGGTATTACATCTGGGGTTTCCCAGTTTGTCATGATCTTTCTCTGAAGAGCTTTATGAAAGGGCACCACTGGATCCTCTTGTGGGCCTTTGTCAAGAATATCCGTGAGGTCATCTTGCTGGAAAGATTGTGAAGGTGTAGACCACCCCATGAACTCTGTAATTCTGGCCATTAAGGCTCTGTAGGGGGTTTCAGCATGCTCCCCCGGGTCTGGTTTAGCAAAATCCACCTCAGGGGAAGTGTCTAAACCACTTGCCTCATGTAAAGAATCATGAAGATCCTTTAATCTGCGCTCTTCAGAGGAAAATTCCTCTCTAACTGGGGTTACAGGTCCCTGTAACTCAAATGTGTCTTGTTCTGACAAATCACCCTCTTCTAAAATTGAGGATATAGTTCTCAATTGTTCTGAACTAATAAAGGGAGTAAATCCCATTTCCAAGGCAGAGGGTGCTGAACTTGTCATTATTGGCCTCGAAAGCGTCGATGTCGTCGACGCCGAAGGCTTCGAGCGTGGCGTCGAAAACAGAGGTGGAGGCCTCGAGGACCTCGACAGAATTGGAATTTTACTCGACAATATCGACGCCATCGACGTCGAGGGCCTGGGAATCGTCACTGGATGTGTGGTCACCGTGACTTTTCTCGGCGTCGACGCCGGTGTCGAGGCCGGCGTCGAGTCGACAGACCTGTGTGTCGAAGGTCCCTTCGACAACGGCGTCGAAGACCTCGACGTCGACGGAACCTTCGTCGACGGAACCTTCGAGGAAGGTTTGGAGGTCATAGTCCTACTCGAGGGTTCGAGACGCGTTCGAGAGGTTTCTTTCGCCGGGTACTGCGACTCGCTGCGTTTTTGACCTTTGGGTCTTTCGACCAGAGCATCGCTCTCGGCAGTCTTCGAGGGGGTCGAGGCCGCTTTCTCGAAGACGCTCATCATGTTTTTTCTGAATTCCTCCCATTCAGCCCGGGAACTGTGTTTCGTGGGGCAAGGGATTCTTTTTGGCGAAACAGAGGAAGAGGAAGACGGAGAAGGGGATCTTCGACGTCTCCTCTTCGAGTGTTTCGATCTCGAGGAGTGATGAGACCCACTCTGAGATCTGGAGCGTGAATGGTGACGAGGAGACTAATGTCTCGACTTCGTCGAAGAGGAAGAAGCTTTAAAAGTCTTACCTTTCTCCAGCTTCCCCCTACGCTCCTTCAGGGCCTTAGCTGTCATGGACATACAGTCCTCGCACTCCGAACAATGGTGTTCGGCTCCCAAGCACCACAGACAATTTCTGTGAGGATCGGTCAACGACATCTTTTTCCCACAATCTCGACATTTTTTGAAGCCGGATCGAGGGGTTGTGGTTCCGACGAGGAAGCCATCGAGTACGATTCGAATAACTCGAAGTAAATAGTACTAAGAACTGAGCAACGGTATTCCGAGGCACCGAGTAGCGCGGAAAAACGGAACTGAGCAACGGACGCTGCGCGCTGCCTTTATAGGCAGGATGACGTCGAGCGTTGATACGGCGGCTGTCGAGGGTCATCGACTCGAGGGACGTCGACGCGCAGCGCCCTCTGGAGAAAATTTTTTCCGAGGCCAGCAGAGCTGGAAGGATATATATCTAAGATGAGGAATACGTCGGAGGACACAATCCCTTTGAAGTTTTGATACAAAAGAGACATTTATGCCTTCCTTAAAAAAGATACTGTGTGGAAGAGACGCTTTTGTCATCCTTCGAGCGTTCATTGTCTAAAAGAGACATTTTTGCCAGCTGTGCAAGGTTGTTGCATGGAAAAGATATTCCTACCATTCTTAAGGGAACATTTCTTTGGAAAATACATTGTTGCCATCCTTCCTGAATTAATCAAGGGGAAGGGAACTTTCCTCTGGATCCAAGGACATCTTCTTGGGAGAAACCACTTTTTGTGGTATGTATTTGTTTGTTTTACATTTCAACACTTTTTGGCTAAACCTATATCCGAGAATATTTAACTTACACTACTTAATTGTTTAATTTCTAGTGTCAGGGTCAGATATATTTTGGACACCATGACAGTTTACTTAACTTTGACGACAAGACTAGTTGTAGCCTCCTAGGTAGGGCTACTCTCTTTAGGATAGGGACAGAGGAACAAGTTACTTTCTTACCTGGTAACATTCTTTCGATGGGATGTTCCGACGACGTATTCCACATCTATGACAGGTAATCACCTCAGCTGTGCTGCTTAGGAAAATTTTCGGCGTCTGCGTCGATGATGTCAATACGCTGTCCTTGAGGGCCTCCGTCGAGCCGACATCACCGGATGTTATAAGTAGGACGCACAACGCCCGTAGCCTCTGTTGTAGTTTTTCCCAGACGTGTGGCACCAATCTTCTGCCAGTATGACTACAGAAAGCCTTGTGGAAACGGAAGCTGCAATCGCATAAGAAATTCTGTAGCGGGGCAGGCTACGATGTGGAATACGTCGTCGGAACATCCCATCGAAAGAACGTTACCAGGTAAGAAAGTAACTTGTTCTTCGAAGGGATTGGTTCCTCCGACGTATTCCACATCTATGAAAGACTACCAAAGCAGTACCAACGTATGAAGGTGGGAAAAGAATTTAGAATTTTAGAATGCCCAATTAAATTGCAGAATAGAGGACCGCCTTGCCAAAGGCCAAATCCTTCCCATGGATAGAATTCAGGGAATAATGTCTTACTAAAGTATGGACAGAGGCCCATGTGGCTGCTTCACAAATGTTACGAATGGGAACACCCCTCTGCAGAGCAGTAGAGGCAGCTACGCCCCTAGTAGAATGGGCCCGTAAGCCTACCGGAGGGTCCTTACCCGCAAAGCAGTAACATTCAGAAATTGTCAAGATAATCCATCTAAACAAAGTCTGCTTAGTAACAGCTTGTCCCGAACGCCTTCCAGAGTATCCTACAAAGAGCTGATCGTCTACTCTGACCCGGAACATGCGTGAGATGTAGAAACTTAAAGCTCTCCTAGGATCCAACCTATGGAGCCTCTCCTCTTCCTTACCAGGATGCGGAGGAGGTAGAACGCCAGAAAAATGACCTTGTGGCTTAAATGAAATTCCGACACAACTTTCGGAGGAAAAGAAGGACGAACCCTAAGGACAACCCTGTCCTTATGAAACATCGTGAAGGGTGGGCTTAGCAGATAGTGCCTGCAACTCACTCACTCTGCAAGCGGAAGTAACCACAACTAAAATACAGTTGTAAAGGTCAACAGTCTCAAAGGACAAGAATGTAAAGGCTCAAATGGAGCACCCATTAGGAATTTTAGAACCAGGTTCAAATCCCAACCGGGCACCTGGAAAGGTGACGGTGGGAACACATTAGTGAGCCCTTTCAGAAACTGCAAAATTAAAGGAATCTTAAAATAAGAACACTCCTCAGACGAGCGCTTAAATATTGACAGCGCCGCCAGGTAACCTTTAATGGTACCCACTTGCAGGCCCTTGTGGGCTAACGACATCAAAAAAGACAGAACCACAGGAATGGCACATGAAAAGGGATCCACATTCTTTACCCTGCACCAGTCGCAGAACTTTCTCCAAAGGCAACGGTACAGGGACTTTGTTGCAGGCCTTCTGGCCGAAAGCAACACCTCCATCGCGTCTTCCCAATCCTTATACCTCAACCTTTCAGAAGCCAAGCATGAAGGTTGAGAGACTTGACCTCTGGATGGAGACCCTGACCCCCCTCCCGTGAGATCAGATAGTCTCGGTAGGGAAGACGGCGTGGAGGGCAGATGGACATGTCTAGAAGGTCTGGGTACCACGTTCTCCGGGCCCATGCCGGAGCAATGAGGATCATTCGGGAACCGAACCTCCGCAGCACTTGCGGAATGATGGGGACTGGAGGAAACGCGTACAGCAGTGGGAAGGACCACTCCACTACGAACGCGTCCCCTAATGCTCCTCTTGGAGGAAATTCCCGCGAGCAGAATCTTTTGCACTTCCGGTTGACACTGGTGGCGAAGAGATCCACTTGTGGGGTCTCCCAAAGGGCGAAGACCTCCAGGAGAATCTCCTGAGCCAGCTCCCACTCGTGAGAGACCGTGCTCTGCCTGCTTAGAGTGTCTGCTGCCTCGTTTTCGTCTCTGGCCAGATGAACTGCCGAGATCGAAAGTTCCTGCTGGATGGCCCAGAACCAGAGCTGCATCGCCTCTCTGCACAGAGGGAGAGACCCTGCCCCCCCCCCCTTTTTGTTGAGGTAGTGCATGGCCACTGTATGTCGGTCGGTCAGAATCAGGACATTCTTCCCCCGCACAGACGGCAGAAAAGCTTTCAGAGCTAGCCTGATGGCCCTCAGCTCCAGCAGATTGATATGGAGTCTGGACTCCGACGGAGACCAACGACCGCTGACTGTCAACTCGTTGGCATGAGCTCCCCATCCCATGAGGGATGCGCCCGTCACGATCGTCACCTCCGGCCAGGGTAGCCAAAACGGAGCCCCCTTCATCAGATTGCCTTCGACGGCCCACCACAGAAGATCCTGGGCGACCGAGGGCGGCACCTGAACGGGATCCGACATCCTGCCAGAGGACTGCGACCACTGCATCTTGAGAGACCACTGCAGAGATCTCATCCGCAGCCTGGCCTCTGGCACCAGTAGAATGCAGGATGCCATGAAGCCCAGCAACCTCAAGAACTCGAACGCCGGGAGACTATGGGCATGTTGAAACTTGTGCACCATCTGCAGAATGTGATGAGCCCTCTGTTAGGCAGAATCCTGTGCAGTTCCCTTAGGGAGCACTACAGAAGATTAAGACTACAGGTATGAGCAATAAATCCCCTTTGGTATCAGCCTGTACCACAAATAATTAGTTGGTAGCTGTGGCTAAGCAGTCAGACCTATCTCAAGAGGGAGATGAGCAGTATTCAGGGTTTACACAATAGGACTACAGTGCTATGGCACAAGGAAAAACTGACCAAAGCTTTGTATTAAAAAGAATATATATATTTATTTTACACACTTCTAGTTCAACACAGTAATCACAGTTAATAAAGCAAGTTAAAATCAGTCAAGAAAAGTATACACAACTCCCTAGTTAAATTGTAGACAAGTTTGAGCAAGAGTGAAAACTGAGCAAAATGGCACAGTGAAAACCAAACACAAATGGCACTCTAGCAATTTCTCACAAGGGAGGGAAAGTACAAGTTATACGGGAATATCTTCTTAGGCACCTTAGCAACACTTACCAATAGGTTTGTGAACAAGTTTAGGCAAGGCAGTACTTTAGCATAGAGAATACTTAAATGAAAACCGAGCAAAATGGCACTTGACAAGTTTTTAAAGTGGGAAGGAAAAGGCGGTTATAAAAAGTAGGTGCACCAACACAGTTCTAGTTGAGAAGCAATCTAGAGAAGGCAGTTCTAACAAATTTAGCCAGAGTCAATAGGCCTGTGCCAGAGTCAATGGTACAGGGCAAGGGCCCAGGAGCAAAATGTTCTTGTAGCTGCAGTCAAGTGTTTGGTTAACGATTTGAAAAGGTGGATGCAGAAGGCGAAAGACAATGTTAGACAAAAGGGGCGGCCAACCAAACAGGTAGGTAAAGAATTAAAAACACCTTTAGCGCTACCACACGAAAAGGGAGGCCTGGCGGAACAATAACTTAAAATGAAGAAGAGGCTCCTGCGGTGGCGGTTGTTCCTGGTAGTTCCTGCAGTTCGGGGGATCCAGCAGAGGAAGAGGGACTCTCGTCATGGAGGAAGGTTCGAGTGACTGCACTACCCAGGGATGAAACCAGCCGCGGTGCTGCCCAACTAATAAAAGGTACGCTCCTTTAAATCGCGGGCCAGGTGGATGGCTGCCTGGCTATCTGGCCTCCAAGTGCTGGGCACTGGAGATTTGACCAAGGCAGGCCCGGGAAGGCGATTGGCAAACTGGTTGGCCCCACCAGCTCAAGGGAAGAAGGCTCTTACAGATGACGATCTCCTCATGTCGTGTGGAGAAAAGTGGTGAGACGCAGCAGGGCTCCACCGGTGGTTCAGTTGTTGCAGATGTCTTTGGCTTCTCTCCTCTTCGGTTCCTTAGTTCCAGTGGCAACGTCTTGCTCTTCGAGTCCTCAGGACCCTGCTTTTATGCAAGATCCCCTTTCATACAGCCTAGCTGTCGCTCACACAGTGGAGTGGTCATCTTGGCGGGAGACCCTCCAGCCTATCAGGTTAGAGTGCGACATGGGTTGCTGCGGCAACCCTGTCCAGGGGTTCTACTCCCCCTCCCACACAATGCACCCACCCCAGACTCAGTGGCGCCGAAAGGAGGGCTTCTTGGCAGAAGCCCCCCAAAAGGACAAACAAAGGATCCCCGACCTGGGTTAGGAGTTTAGCGAAACACACGAGAAAGAATTTATATTAAAGTTCTGGCAAATAAAACCTACTGGAGTAAAGGTAATAATAAAATAAACCGGCGGTATGGTAGAGGCTGTCAGAAAAAGTGGTAGCCTCGAACAATTGGAAAATACCGTAGGGAAATATTTGCGGTCGAATATTTTCAGTAGTAACCACCGCCACCAGCCAGAAACTTTTGAGGGAGGGACTGTACGGTACCCTCTCGAAAATGAACACCAGGGAAAAACTATTAACCCTTCCCAGTAACTCCACAGTAAGATGGGTTGTACTGGTTTAGTTCATAAAAATTGAATAGTAAAGTCAATGGGGACTTTACATGCCCTGGGAGACAGTAGTCAGTCCCAGGGTATGGAGTCTATGTTTGGGGGTCGATAGGACACCTCTGTGTCACTGCACTGAAGGTGCTGTGGAACATGTGTATAAATATGGTTCCTATGAGGGTGAGATAAACCCCATAGACATTAAACACAAAAAAGAGCCTAGAACACACACAGCAAACATGTCTAAGAGTGGGAAAAAGAGTCACACTCTTAGCAGGTAAAAAGAAACAAGCCCTTCAAATCCGGCAAAGCTGCTGGGGGACTCTATTGGTAAGGGAAATTAGCCATAGAATGAGAATTTTCCCTAGCACCTTCACCTGGGGAGGGGAAAATAGCCCCAGGGATGTGTCGAGCACTGCTCCAATGTACTGTAGCCGCTGGGTTGGTGTCAAGTGGGACTTCATTAAGTTGAGGGAGAAGCCCAGCCTGTGAAGGGAGTGGAAGGTGACTGACAGATGATCCAGGACTTGCTCGGAAGAGCAAGCCCTGATCAACCAATCGTCCAGGTAGGGGTAGACGTGAATCCCCCCGTTCCCGAGATACGCTGCCACCACCACCACCACCATGAGCTTGGTGAAAACCCTCGGGGCGGAGGGCAATCCGAACGGCAGGACCTGAAACTGAAAGTGCAAGTCGCCAACCGCGAACCTCAGGTACTTCCTGTGCTTGGGATGAATCGGCACATGAAAGTAAGCGTCCTTGAGGTCGAGAGACATCAACCAGTCCTGAAGTTGAAGGGCTTGGAGGACTTGAGAGAGAGTAACCATCTTGAACTTGTCCTTCCTGAGGAGCTTGTTCAAACCACGCAAGTTCATGATGGGTCTCAATCCACAGTCTTTTTTCGGGATAAAAAAATATGGGGAATACCATCCCTTGTTCCTCTCCGCTACAGGCACCAGTTCTATGGCGCCTTTCTCCAGCAGGGATTTTATTTCCTGCGCAAGGAGTGGATCCGGACTCTTCAAAGAGAGATTCCCTGGTGGATTGTCCTGAGGCCTCTGCCGGAAAGGAAGACAGTAGTCGTGGGCTATGATCTCCAGAACCCACACATTGAAGTAATGGCAAGCCATTCTACAAGATGCTGCGCCAGCCTTCCCCCAACCGGCGAACCATAGGACATGGCCTCATGACTGAGTTGAAGCGGCTGCGGCAGTGCCTGAGGGCAAAGAGGCAACTGCCCGAGTGGTCTTGGCACCTCGAGTACCTTGTTTTCCACCTCTGGTACTCCTACGTTGGCCCCTTTGACTTGAAGCTCCCCTCGATCTACCAATGGTAGAGTAGTATCGAAAGGAACCTCTCCTCCATTGCTGTCCCCTAGGACGAAAAGGCAGAGGTTGGCGTACTGCTGCGCTCAACGACTTCGCTGCAGCCTTTGAGGTCTGCAACCTCTCAAGGCTCTCGTCAGCCTTGCTGCCAAAAAGATGGTCACCATCAAAGGGCATGTTGAGAAGCCGGGCTTGTACATTAGGAGCAAACCCCGACTTCCGCAACCACGCAAATCTGCGCATCACGGTGCTCGCCGCCATGGACCGGCTGACACAGTCTGCCACGTCCAGACCCGACTGAACGGATTCACACATGGCATCCTTGCCATCCTGTACAAGGGCAAGAAAGCCATCCCGTTCCTCCCCTTCGGGAATATGTTCAGCTGCCAATGAAACACAAGTCCACAGAGTGTGAGTGAAACGTGCTAAGGCACACACGGAGTTGGCTACTTTCAAAGCCATACTCCCTGAAAAAAAGACTTACTTCGCCCAACCGTCAAAACGTTTGTCGTCCCTATCAGGAGGGATGGTACGGTATGACGCCTGTTTTGATGGGGCCGTAGCCGCCTGCACCACCAAACTCTCCGGAGTAGGGTGCATGGACAAGTAGCCGGGGTCGCCACTGGCTGGGCAGTACTTTTTTCGGTAACGACTTACCCACTGCCGGGAGACTCTCCGGAGCAGTCCAAGCCGCCGCCACCACCCTTCTTTGCAAGGCCATATGGAATGGCAGTACTGGGTCAGTTGATGGACCTTGGTCCAAGATATCTGTCAGGTCATCCTGCATAAAATCCACTGGTGGTGCAGACCACCCCAAGTACTCCGTCACCCTCGATATCAGCCGCCGGTATGAAGACTCGGCGTGCGTGCCAGGCTCAGGCCTACCGAACTCAACCTCCGGAAAGGTGTCAAGACCACTGTCGTCGTGCAAAGACTGACGCAGGTCTTCCATCTAGCTATGACCAGACAATAGGTCTTCAGGAACCTCGTCAGGAACCAAACCTTCCTCGGACCCTTCCTCCACCTCAGAAATATAATCCAGAGGCTGGAACAAATCCCTGGAAGAGGGCACAGAAAAGGGCTCAAATACAGGCCTCACTGACTTCTTCAGGGCCTTCCTCAGAGTTTCCACCGATGCACGGGGTACCTCTGGTAAAGCCTCCACAAAAGGTGTTGAGGGCGTCGACAGAATCAGCGTCGACGTCGAGCGTGGTGCCGATGGCTTTGACAAAGGCCTCGAGGGCGGTGCGCCGAGCGTGTCCTTCGACGGCCTCGGCGCCGATGACTTCCTCAGAGGCAGAGCCTCAAGAGAGTCCCTCGACGGACATGGCGCCGACGGTGTCAACGTCTTCTTTGAAGACCTCACAGACTCCGATGGTCTCGAGGGCATTGAGGACTGGGACCTGGAGCGGGCATGGCTAGAGCGATGCACCTTGTCCGAACGGGACCTCGAAGGCACCCGATGATCACGCCAACCACCGAGCCCGAAGGCGCATGAGCGGTGGCCCTAGCATGTTCCCTGCCGGCTTCTTTCGAAGGCACGGACGCAACGGAGCCCTGCGATTGGCAAATCGCCATCATCTCCGTACCAAATGCATCCCATTCCGCAGGAGAAGAGTGCATGTTGGGACAAGCAACCCGCCGATGGGCGGAGCCCTTGGACGAGGAAGGCGACCAGTGACGGTGCTTCCGCGAGTGCCTCGAAGAGGCAGAGGAATGGCCGGAACCACTCTGTGACCGAGACCCCCTGGATTTACGCCGACGACGCGGAGAGTCGCCTCTCGAATAGTCGGTCGAAAGCCCAGCGGATTTCGACTTTCAGGGGTTGGAAACCCTACCTACAGAAAGCTTCTTCCGCTTCCGCAAGGCCTTCGACGTTAACGACTGGCAATCGTCACAGTCATCCGTGGCGTGGTCCACACCGAGGCACCAGAGGCAGCCGTTGTGCGGGTCCGTAAGTGACATCTTGGAACCGCAGTCCCGACACTTCTTGAATCCTGACCGCGGGGTAGAAGAAGACAAAGACATGATATCTTCACAACCAAACAAGTTCGAAGAACCAATAGAATTCTCAGAAGAACCGAGGCACGCCGAGATCTCGGAAGCGAACACGTTCACGGAAAAAACGGACTGAGGCTACAGGCGGTGTGCGTCCTACTTATAACATCCGGTGATGTCGGCTCGACGGAGGCCCTCGAGGACAGCGTATCGACGCAGAATATTTTCCGAAGCAGCACAGCTGTGGTGATTACCTGTCATAGATGTGGTATACGTTGGAACCAATCCCTTTGAAAGGCCTTTATCCAACCCCTTTTCTTTTAATAAAGAGGTCTGATGTTGAGAATACTACCACTTTATGTCCGCCTCTCATTTCTGACCCCTCACATTAAGGCTTAGCATCCATAGGTAGCTTCACTAGGCAGCAGGAAATCCTGACTTAACATCCCTAGCAAAGCGAAGGCGTTAAGGAGGGATTTGAGCACCTATTGCCTGAAAATGCCACACCATCACACCCCCCACCCCCAAAGTGTAGAGGCCCAGGGCTACCCATCTTCCCCTCTCAAAAGAAACTCTTCAGGGCAGATATCGGCATCCCACTGTATTGTGCAGCCATGGAAACATGGCCACGCTGGGGGACGCTGCTTTGGAAGGGCTGTGCGTGAGACAGGGTGTGAAGGGTCATCACATGCAAGAAGTGGCACAGAGATGGAAGAACAGTTCCCACACCTCAGCCTTGGTGGAGGCGGACGGGAGGGCACGGTCTGAAGCTAGAACGGTGCGTCGGTAAAGTAGAGAGGTGGCACAGGGACCTTCTGATAGGCCCAGCCGGTTACTTATGAGGGTTTCTGAGCCAATATGTGCAAACAGTGCCTAGAATTTCCCAGAAATCCTCATTTCTGAGGGCCTGGAATGCGCCGGAGTGCACCCTCAAATAGTGTCAGTAACCGGTTGTCTGGCTGGTCGGCAAGGGGAGTCTGGATGCTCTATTCATGATGGGGTCACTGACACAGCAGTGCTGGCAACCTACGTACTCCGACATTCTCACCGCACCATCGATGGCACTTGCCATCTTGGGGCTAGGAAACATGCGTGTCAATGCAGTGTCATTGGCTTCGCACTGGTTCACTGTGAAGCATCAAGGCGTTGCCTGCAACCAGTGGATTTAGCCATACAGCCTTCTGGGACTATTTTAATGCAGTTGAGACTGCACTCCTCACATCTCAACATCACTGTTCTCGCCTGCGTTCCATATCTATCCTGGAGTTCTGCTTGGCCCCTGCCTTTTACAGACCCTGTGTTACTCTGTTCTTTTTACCCTCTGAACTGTTGCACTTCCCAGTCTGGGCTCACTTATCTACACATTATGCTCTCCAGTCCTATGCACTGGTACCTACCTATGGCTATACTAGTCACTTTTCCACATGATTACGATCATGTGCACCGGGCTCAGTGCTTTGCACTGTCCTTGCAACGTTATCTTCCGGGGCATACTCTGTGTGGTGCAGGGAAAATTATGTTACTCAAGGTAGCGAGTAACTCAATTTTAGCCCATAGTCCCTTTTCCTCCATACTGTATGGGCGTCCCTTCCAAGGGACGGGAGACAGAACCTTTTTCACCAGAAAAACCTTCTTCCCTATACATTTAGAGGCGCGCTGGGGATTGGCCCAGGGAGCATGCACTGCCCTGAATCTGCCCTCCGGCGCCACACCTCAGTCCCCATTGAGGCGTCAACAATAGATTTTACATTGCCTAATGACACCAGTATTATTAGGGGGGAGGTTGGTGGGACGTATGGAAGAAAAAGGACTATGGATTAAGAGTACGTTAGTCACTACGGTGAGTAACTTATAATTACTCTTACGTCCCGTCCCCTTTCCTCCATACTGTATGGGCGATTACAACTGATTGTAGCCCCAAGGTGGAGAGGAGACCCACTTTAAGCAAATAGGTTACTGAGAACCGCCTGTCCGAAAGCCGCATCATATCTAGAGCCGGCATCCAAACAGTAATGCTTGCAGAAAGCCGAGGGAGAGGCCCAAGTGGCCGCCCTGCTTATGACTTGCCAAGGGACATGGCGCTGGAATGCGATGGCCGCTGCCTTGGCCCTGACTGCGTGGGCATGCTGTTGGCTGGGAGAAGCTTGTGCTGGCCTTCATACGCTTCTTTGATGGCAGAGAACATCCAGAGGGATATGGAAGCCTTAGAGGCCTGATAGCCTGGCCTTGAGCTGCCGAAAGTGACAAACGGGGCGTCCGACTTGCGGAAGCCCTTGATCCTGTCCAAGTAGAATTTTAGGGCACACCTGAAATCCAGGCAGTGCAGCACTCTGTGCTTCGTCCTTGGGACCGCGAAAGAACGTAGGAAGGACTATTTCCTCGTTCGTGAAATGCAGATGGAACCTTGGGCAGAAATGCCGGGTGCGTCTGCATGACTACCTTGTCCCTGTGAAAGGTGGTATATAGTTCAGAGGTGACCAGCGCCTGAATCTCGCTGACTCTGCGTGCCGAGGTAAGATCGACTAGTAAGGCCGTCTTGATGGTGACCAGCCTAATGTCCACGGACGCCATTGGCTCGAATGGTTTGCGCGCCAGGGCGCCCGAGACTATATTAAGGTCCTACACAGGGTGCGGTCTCGACGCGCGGGTAGAGCCTAGCGAGACCAGGCAGGTGTTTCTTGACGAAAGGGTTGGAGGAGGAAAAGATGCCCACCTCCGAGTTCCTGTAAGCCCCAATGACTGCGAGGTATGTTTGGCAGGCGTCGACCTGTACGCCCGAATGAGCGAAGTGTGTCGAAAAGGAGAGCATGTCGTTCAAATTGCAGGCCAAGGGGTCAATTCCCTTGAAGTCTGCCCAGTGGCAGAACCTGGTCCATTTGCTCTTGTACTGGCCCCTGGTGGCTTTGCTCCTGGCGCCCTGTATGATTTCCAGATTGGCCTGTGAGAGGCTAAGGTGCCAAAGCGTCACCTGCTCAGGTAACACGCTGTGAAGGCTAGTTTCCCTGGCGCGGGGTGGATGATCCTGCCCCCCTGCTGTGCCAGAAGATGTGCTGGGCCCATCGGGCGGTGTATCGGAGGCCCTTCCGAGAGGCTTAGGAGCTCCGAGAACCACAGTCTGGCCGGCCACCATGGAGCAACCAGAATGATGAGTCGGTGCGACTCCTTGATCTTGCGAATTACCCTGTGGATCAGGGGAGTGGTCAGAAAGGCGTAAGCCTTCATGCGGGTCCACTCGAGGTGAAATGCGTCGCCCAGAGAGACGGTAAAATAGCTCAGTGGGTTGAGGGCTCGCTGTTGCGATCTGAGCGTGATCTGCAGGTCGCAGGTTTCGAATACCGGCAAGGCCAACTCAGCCTTTCATAAATGAGTACCAATTTCCGTTGGGTGATATTTTATGTAAATATGTGCTCTGTAAAGCGCTTTAGGTTAAGGCGCTATATAAATAACACATCATTATCACTACCCTGCCAGGTTGCGAACTGGGGGCACTTCTTGTTGTGCCAGGAGGCAAAGAGATCCACTTGAGGGAGACCCAACTTGTTGAAAATCTCCTGAATAAGAGGTTGTTTAGCTGCCACTCATAATTGTTGTTAGGGAGAATTTTCATTTATGGCTAATTTCCCTTACTTAGTGAGTCCCTCAGCAGCTTTGCTGGATTTCTGGGGTTTATTTTATTCCACCTGGTACGTGTCTGAACCTTTTTCCCACTCTTACATGTGTTTTGCCATGTGTATTTCAACTGTTTGTGTGAATCTGGGTATCACTGATCAGGCTCTGGCCTGACTGACCTCTTTCCTCTCAGATCGACCCTCCCAGGTCCAACTTGGGTCCTTCCTTTCATCTATCTTCCTCTCTACCTGTGGTGTTCCCCAGGGGTCTAACCTCTCGCCCTGGCTTTTCAACCAATACCTGGCAACTCTCGCCCACTGCATTGCCATTTTCTGCTCAAATTTCCAGTGCTACGCTGACGACAACTCATTTTCAAGCTGCCCTCTGCCACCTCCACTCCCTCTCTCATCTCTGATTGCCTAACTGCCATTCAAGATTGGTGTGCCGGCAATGATCTTTGTCTGAATGCCAGCAAGACGGAGATCCTCCTCATCGGCACACCTTCACCATCCTTTCCCCTCACTCTGTGGCCGGCCTCCCCTGGCCCTCCTCCTACCCCCACCTGCGAGGCTAAGAACCTCGGGGTCATCTTTGACTCCACCCTTTCCTTCTCCGCCCACATCTCTGAGGTCTCTAAAAAGTCAAATTTCCGAATGCACCTCCTCAGAGGTACTCTGCCTTTCCTCTCCTTCCCCCAGAAGCTCATGGCATCTCAAGCTCTGGTTCTCTCTAGCTTGGACTATTGTAACAGCCTCTTTCTAAATCTACCTGCCTCTACTCTCCGCCCTCTGCAACTAAGCCAGAACAGGACTGCAAGACTTGTCCTTGGCCTCAAGCCCTGGGATCGTATCTCTCCAGCTCTGAAATATCTCCACTGGCTCCCAGTGGATGCAAGGATTAAATTCAAAACCCTCTGCATTGTCCACAAGGCTTTCTGGGGCCTGGGTCCAAAATACCTTTAGCTATCCCTCCGCAAATACCTCCCCTCTCGAGCTCTTCGCTCCTCTACCTCCAACTCACTCAGGGTCAGTCGTTTTTCTAAGAAACGAGCTGGGGATAGATTTCTGTCTTCGGCTGGGGCCTCCCTCTGGAACAGCCTCCCTGCCACTCTAAAACTTGAGAACCATCTCCGGTTCTGGAAGCACCTCAAGACCTTCCTCTTTTCTTCTGCCTTCGCTCCCCCTCTCCTCTGCTGATCTGTTCTCTCTTGGCACCGTGCACCTGGCCACCCTCTGTCTTTTGGGCCCAGGTACCTGCTCATCCTGCCACCCTCCCGCACTGCCTCCGGGCTACCCCTTGCACTGGGGTCTGTATCTGTACCCATACAGCCCCCCTTTTTCTTCCTGCACTTATCAGACCTACCCTGTCTGCTGCCTTAAACCTAGCACTTGCAAATTGCTGGCTGCATTACCACTGTTTGTTGTCTTTATTATTTATTTATTGTTATTTATCGGTTTCTCCTCTGCTTCGCACTTTCCACCTCTCCCACCTTCCATGCACTTGACGTTCTCAATGTCACTGGGCCTAGTAAGATCGCTGTTTTGTTCTCCCCTGTTCTCCTCCCTTGCCTTGTCGCGCTCTGAAACACTAGTGTACGAGCGCGATAGAAATAAAATATCAATCAATCAATCTTGGGCTCTGGAGCCGCACCACTCCATGAGCCCCACTTTTTGTGTGTGTTACACAGCAACTTCAGTGCAGTGACACCGGGATGTCTCTAAGACTTCCCACTGACTCCATTTTTCTGGGGCTGACTACTGTCCCCCAGAAACAGTTGCCATTTACTTTATGTAGTCATTTAAACTGCAGACCCAGTACACCCCATTTTCCATGGAGTACTGGAAGGGGTTAATTCCTACTCCTTTTTGTCTGCGCCTCTTGGAGCTTTGTTTTGCTCCCTTAGCACTAAGACTTGGCTGGTGGCAGTGGTACCTACCCTATCTTTTCTACAGCGATTATATTATATAAACGTGGTACTGTTTTAGACTATTCTATTAGCCTCGAACTTAAACCGCTTGACCAAATACTTTTTAATTTGGCTCCGGTCGGGTTTTATTGCCATTTCTTTTTGTTAAAATCCTTCTTGTGTTTTACTTTGCGCGGCAAACCATGTTTGCCTTCTTTGTTCGCCGACCTTTGGCGGGCTTCTTTCCAGAAACCTTCCTTTGGCGTCTTGGTGTCTAGGTGGGCTGAATGTGAGGGAGGGGAGTAGTCAACCCCTGCACAGGGTCTCCATGGAGACCCAAGTCACACTTTGTCTTGATTGGCTGAGGTGGCTGTCCGGGCCAGACAACCCCCTGCTGAGTGATTGACAGCCATGCTGTGTGAATGGGGGATTTTGGCATAAAAGGCAGGACTCTTGGGCTAGAAGTCAGAGTCGCCACTGGAACTGCAAGGAACCGAAGAGAAGCAGAGAAGATGGCTGCTGGAACTCCCGAGTCCTGGTGAAGCCCTGCTGCAGTCCTGAGCCATCTACCCTTCAACGACAAGAGAAGATCCAGTCCAGAGTCTTCTTCCCTTGAGCCTGGTGGGATCAACCAGCTCACCTTCTTCAGCCAGAGGATCCTTTTCTTGGTCGAAATCGCTGCACACAGCTGTAGTGGTCCGGATAGCCATCGGAAGAGCCTCTCCTGTTTTAAAGGAGCGCACCTTTTATTCACCATTGCTTTGGTGCTGCAGTCCTCATCCCTGGGTAGAGCCTTTTCTCCTCACCAAAGGCTTGTCCTCATCTTCCTTCCCTCTTATAACTTGCCTCCCTTTTGTCAATATCTAAGTACTCCTGGCAATCTCGAATCGTAAACTGTTCTAACCTTGTGATCCTCGACAACAGGACCACTGTCCCATTGACAACGGCGCAGGCCTATTGACTTTTATCTACATTTTAGAAAGTATCCTCTGATTCTATCCTGTCTTGACAAAAGTATTGCCTATGATTGTTATCCCCCATTTTTTAATTCATGTGCTCAGTGTGTTTGACCTTGGTAACATTTCTTCTCGCGGGTACGCCTTTCTTTAGTAAGACCGAACTGTCATTTCTGTCAAAAAGTGATCGCGTAGTAACCCTCGGTAACGTCTTTGTTTCACAACACCGGTCCGTCAAATCCAATGTACTTACCTTGAATTGAACCGCACAGGGGGAATTGGTTGTGTGTAGTATATTTGAAATGTGGTTTTAATTTAATAGAAGTGAAGTGTTTTATGAACAGCTGGTTTAAAAATAAATGTACTTATATTTTTTTAACCAGAAACCTTGAGTCAGTGTTTGCTTGAGTCACAGTAATTGTAGTCCTTTGTGTAATCTCTACTACTGCTCATTTGCTCTTGAGATAAGTCTGGCTGCTCCGCTACTGCTACCACTCTGTGTAGTACAGACTTGTACCAAAGGTGAAATTGTACTACCACCTGCAGTCTTAATCTTGAGTAGTGGTCCCTAAGGGCACTGCCCAGGATACTGCCTAACAATTGTCCGCTCCCAGCCTGCTGAGCCTGTCCGCCTCCAGGTTGGATTCCCACGGGAGGTGGACTGCCGAGAGGAAAATTTCGTTTTCCAAGGCCCATTCCCACATGCTGATCGCCAGTCTGCACAGAGGAGGAGATCTGGTGCCTCCCTGCTTGTTGACATAAGTAAATGCTGGTCAAGTTGTCGGTCTGGATGAGGACAAGCCTGCCCTTGAGAAATGGTAGGAATGGTCTGAGCGCTAGCCAGATGGCTTTCAGCTCCAATTGATGTGGTATTCCTGCTCCTGCCGAGTCCAGGTGCCGTGGACCGAGAGATCATCCAGGGTGGCTCCTCAGCCCTCGAGCAAGGAGTCTGTGGTGATGGAGGCCTGCGGAGAGGGCGGCCGGAAGGGCTTGCCAGTCCGTAGGTTGCAGTCCATGGACCACCAAGTTAAGTCCGCGTGGAGAGATGGAGTAACGTGGATCATCTCGGATTGCAAACTGGTGCTAGTAGACCCAGGAGATGTTGGTCACTTCTCTGCTGAGGAAGTGGGCGGTGGCCCTCTTGATGGCCAAGATCTTGTCTTCCGACATAAAAAAACCCTCTCGGAGCACATGTACCAAACGAGTCCCAGGAATGTCAGCGTAGGGAGCAGCTGCAACTTCTTGAGGTTGAGCAAGAAGCCCAGGTCGTGCAGTGTGTTCATAAGGGCATGGGAAGAGTGGTGAACCGCTTCCGGAGATGTAGCCCTGACGAGCCAGTCATCGAAATATGGCTAGATGTGGAGGCCCTGCGCTCTGAGGAGGGCCGCTACAGCGTTCATGAGTCAGGTAAAGACCCCGGGGCTGAGTTGAGGCCAAACGGGAGGACTTTGTATTGGAAATGGTAGCCCATGATCCTGTACCGTAGGAAAGAAAGATAGGGCTGCCAAATCGGGACGTGTAGGTACGCGTCCTTCAGGTCCAGGGAGCACATACAGTCTCCCTGGTCCAATGTCTCTGCTATAAAAGCTGGCGTAACCATTTTGAATTTTTGCAGCGGTAGGGAGAGGTTGAGGGTGGAAAGGTCCAGCACAACTCTCAGGCCCGCCTGGTTCTTCTTCTGAATGGCAAAAATCCTGGAGCAGAAGCCAAAGTCTCGCTGGGAGGCTGGAACTTCCTCCACTGCCTGGCTCTCTACGAGCAATCGGATCTCCGCCAAAAGAGTTGCTGTCCCCACCTGTGGGAGTGGAGGGAAGGAGAGGCTGGGATGGGAAGGCGGTGTCCCGTGGATACTACGGAGAGGACCCAGGGGTCCGCGAAATTCGGGTGCCAGAATTGTGCATGGAGCGCAAGCCTGCCCCCCACCGGAGACATGTGGGCCCCAAGGGGCGTGTCATGCCTTCTTTCACTCAGAGGCTGAGGAGGGGGACTGGAAAAAGCCCTTACCCCCCATTTTTTGTTATTTGCGCCGGTTCTGAGACAGCAAGCGGTCCGGCTGCCTGGATCTGCATTCCTGGAAGCCACGGAACCCTCCAAATGTACGACCCTTCTCTGAGCGCTGCTGAGATTGGGTGTACGATTTGGGCGTGGTCTTTGTAAGGATGGATAAAGACTTTGATGTTTGAGAGCTGCTCTTCTTTTTGTCCAGCTCTTCGTCCGTAGAGGAGTGGAAGAGGCCCCCCCCCCCTCGAACGGTAGATCTAGAATGCGCTCCTGCACATCCGGGTTGAATTTTGTTGCCCGGAGCCATGCTGTTCTCCTCATGTCCGTGACAATACAGACGGCACAGCCTGAGGTATCGATATGAGCCACTGTGGATTCCATGAGGTCATGCGCCATGAGCTTGGCTTCTGCTAGCCCCGCCTTAAAGCGTGATTGGCATTGGGCGGGGAGTTCCGGGAGCAAGTCCGCAATTTCCCGCCATAACCGTTGGTTGGCAGCAGCCAGCAACGTTAGTTGGCGGCAGCCAGCATGGCATCTGCGGTGGCCTGGCACAGGTGCAAGGAGGAGTTGGAGTAGATCTTTTTGCCGTATGCCTCCAAGATCTTCTCCTTGTCTAGCAGCACCACAGAGGAGGCCGAGGACGACTGAGGCTTGGAGTATAGTGATGCCGCAGCGATCACCGAGGAGTGTGCCTGAGGATGGGTCGAGAGCAAGAGTGTGTCCCCCTCAATCTACCCGTCCTTGGCGCCAAGGCGTCGATTGACCGGCTGGACCATGTGGGGCTTAAGCCAACCCTTCTTGGCCAGGGAGACATCGGTTTACAGTGGAATCCAGAGTTGGCAGAGGGGCATCTTGTGAGTACTTCAGCCAGAACCCCCTCTTCCGGCTGTTCGACCTCGGGTTGGGGGAGGCCCAGGTACTCTGCCAGGCCAGCAAGTAGTTCATGGAAGGCCCTGGCTGAGGATGGTGTGTCCAGATCCTCCTCCTTGTCCGTATCCTGCAGATCTGGAAGATCTTGTGGAGGAGGAGGGGTAGATGGCGCAGTAGGCTGGGGTACAGGGACCGCAGCCAGAGGCTGAGGAGGCAACGGAGTTGGCTGTGGAGCCTGAGGCGGCAGCTGCACCCGGGACTGGGGGCACGAAGAAGGCTTCTGTGGTGCCTCTAGCATGGCCGGGAGGACTTCCCTGACTGCGTCTTTGATGATAACCCCCATCTGAGGAGACCTCATGAGGCCAAGAAACTTCTCGAAGAGCACTTCCTCACTGGCCAAAGAGGTGGCAGGGGTACCGACGGTGTAGCGAGGGGTTGCTGGAGGCACTGCATACCCAGTCCGTATGGACGCAAAGGAAAGTTGCCCTGTGCAAATGAAGGGCAGACTGTAGGCCACGTACCTGGTTGAGGCCAGTCCTACCTCGACACTCGTTCTTCGCCGAATTCGCGGAATGGCGTCTGACGGGGGGCCCTTTCTGGCGCGGTGGTTATTTTGTCGAACTGCCTGCCACGTGTCTGCGACGTGTTGCTCGGCCCGCTGGGCCCGGCCTGGTCCAAGACTCTTGCGTGTGGATCACACGGCCTACCCTGCTCCTCGGGCCTCGGCCCGGTAGGTGCTACAACCTTGATCCGGGGGTCAGTAGAGTTGCGTTTAGGTGCCCCCTCCAACGTACTGCCGGTAACAGGGCATGGCCACTCGGACATGTTGCCGATAATAGGGCCTATCCCCTCGGCCATTGTGCGGGTAACAGGGCGTAGCCCCTTGGGTGTAGCCACTGGGGCTACACCCGAGGGTGTCCCTCGACACTGCGCCCGGGAAATCCGAGGACCCCTCAACCCAAAGGCCGGTAGCTGTAGCAGAATCGGGGCACGTGCCGATAGAAGGACCTGGCCGGTCCCTCCCGCATGAAGATTCCCTGAGAAGGTGTCTCCCTTGCGGGGTGCGCTAGAGAATATTGGGCCTACCTTGTGCCTGGTTCGATACTACACGAAGTTCTTAAGATCTTCTGGAGGCGACCACTCGAAGAGCTCCCTCCACCTGGCTAGTCTGTTCTTCAGCGCCATTGAGGACAGCGAGTCACACGCCGAACATGATTGCCAACCGTGGTCTGAGCCAAGGCAACGTAGGCAGAGGGCATGGGGGTCTGAAGTTGGGAAGAGCACGTTGCAGGATGGACACCTGCTGAACCCTGTGGAAGTTGACATGCGCCGGGGAGGAGCGTGACCCCCGAGGACCGAGTACCTGAATGATAGAGAAGACAAAAAAAAAAAGACAAAGGGAAGAAGTATCTGTGCGTGGAATTACATGGCCGAAGACAAACCAAGGAGCGCTGGTGAATTCGTCCCGTCGACGCAGAAAAGGGGACTGAGGTGTGGCGCCGGAGGGTGGAGTCAGGGCAGTGCATGCTCCCTGGGCCGCACCCCCGCTATCCTCTAAATTTAAAGGGGAGGAAGGTTTTTCTGGCGAAAAAGGTTCCATCTCCCGTCCCTTGGAAGGGACGCCCATACAGTATGGAGGAAAGGGGACGGGACATAAGAGTACTAGCACGGAACTCATACTGCACAACTATTCATGGTAGGGAAGCTCAGGCTGTTTTACTGGGCAACTTAATCTTCAGTCCCTCATCCATGTGGCATCCTGACACAGCATTCACCTAGTCTGGATTGGATATCAGGTACGAAACTTCAGCCTTCTAAAGTACTTGACAGAGCCGATCAGAACATTCTTAAGAGGGTGCTAATGAATAGTTAGGCTAACATGGAAGACTTAGGTCAGACAGAAGTGTTTAGATTTTAAAAAGTTCCAATGTGTCCATGCAACCTAAATAAAAACAGAAAGGGTAAAAGTGGGCAAGGAATTCTGCTAGAAGGCCTGGAGGTTGATGTAAGTGGCAAATCGAACAGACCATGAGGTCAGTAGAGAAGAGCCTTAATGCCAATGTGGATGTGTGCAAGGGGGTTGGTATTGTTTTTACAGGCTTGTATATATGTTTAAAGAATGTGGGTACTTTCTAGCTGGTACATTGAGGATGTGGTATGTGTACACCTTGGATAACCTCCAGTAAATGCAACTTTTTATTATAACAAACATGTTGGTTTCAGCTTCACACTGTTCACCTGTAGAATTGTTTGTCCACTGTCTTTCTGTTCCTTCTGTGAGGCGGGGAGTGGGGGGCGGGAGAAATCAGGTTTGAAGCATGCAGCACTGGTCCCATTCAGGGGAAGCAGTCTGGCAAGGGATAGCTTTGGAGGCCTTGCCCCTTAAGCCTCTGTGTCTGGTGCCGATCATGGAGCAGTGCAGCATGAAAAAATGTAGAGCACATCATTCTATTTACCATTTTTCTAGCAGGCTCCGCATAAGAAGAATTCAGGTAAGAAGCCAGGTAGACAGAGCCCCAGAACTGTAAGGGAGCTCAGAAGTGGGACCAATATCCCTGCATAAAGGGGTCATTGTGGAGCTGAAGGAGTTTGAGTGCTTGCATGAATACAGTTGGGGGAAGTTTACTGCTTTTGGCATTCCAACCATTGCTCGTTCCTTGGCAGTGCTAAAGCTGGGGCAAATCTTTCTAGTATAGCCGATTACTTCTAGTGGCAATTCCATTGCTTCTGGGTTCAAAGATTGCAGAATTCCATCTGCTGACAAATGATTTCTATGATTGCAATGTTTTCTGTATGCAAATATTCTCTATGCTGTGAGATTTTTGGGAGAAGAACGACAGACCGGGATAAAGTTTCAACATAACTGTTATTTTGAGTTGGCAGTTCATCATGTGAGTTTTATTGGTTTGCCGTAAGAAATTGGATGCCTTTGAAGAATTGTCTGTAATAACATACTGGAAAGATGGACTCAATCTCATAACATGCAACAGGTATTAAATGTCAATCAGTGTGGGGGCTCTACTCAATGACCGTACAACAGTGGTTCATTAATGGATGTGCTCAGTAGCTGGACTCTGTACAGGCACGCAAAAGATAGTCAATGTTGGCTTTTCTCAGCTCATGTATTGGAGTCCATTCCCAACATGCAACCGTTTCATAGTGAATTGTCCTCAAGTTGCTATACTAGTTTGGCCTCCCCATCAGTCTCTAGTGGTTTCCCTGTGAGGGTGGAGCATTGCAGCCAGTTATCTCTGTCATTATTTTTGCTTGGTGATTCACACATTGTGTAATGTACACACTTTGATCAGAGTCCAAGAAGAAAGGGAACAAATAAGAGCACATTATTTATTGTCAAGGAACTGATTAACTGCAGAGACCACGGACAATTTAATACTTGGAAGAACATATTTAAAAAGCAAAACACGTGTGGAGAACGTGTGGAGAAATGTTTCTATATGTAAACCAATAAGTCTTCCCCAGTAAAAAAAATAAGAATTCCCTTTAAACAAAGGCAGTACAGTTGTTCGATCTGAGAGCAATGCACAATACAGGAACCAATGGCTGGGCTAGGTGAATATAATGTGGTGGGAGTACAGTGAAGCTGGGAGGGAGGTCGGTAATGGCAAGGATGGGGGGGGGGGGGGGAGGTTCCACTTATGATTTCAATCTTTTTTTTCCAATCAAAAAGCAGCCTGATGTATACAACTAGGATCACTTCATTTCTAAATTGTGTAAAGGATAGAACAGTAAAGCCATGCAGACTGTATAAACGAATGACAATAAAACAAAAGTCCTTTAAATGGTGCCCAAAACGCGTTCTGTTAATACACCAGTGTTTATTAGTTAAAACCATTTTCATTGCTGCCATCAGGCATGCTGACTGTTTACAAAGAATGACAAGGTGATACAAATCAACAATACAACCAAAATGGCTTCAAAGTTTGTCCAAAAAACAAAAAAAGAACACACAAGTATGTGTAGCTTTTAAAACCAAATTTAAGGTATGCTTTGAGAAATCTGCTCTTTACTGTGTAAGTGGTGGTAGCACTAGCTAAAGGAAAAACACAAACAACTTAAAGCTCGAAGTTCCTTGACAAAGTCGTCAGAATACACACGTATGATCACCTAACCCAGGAATCTACTACTGCACAGTCTCCATTGAAGCAATTACGCTACTCTTCAAACGTTAATTTCTTTGATATATTCATTTTTTCTAGGAGCTGAAATAATTGTGTGTTTCTCCTTTCCAACGTTGCTACCTGTAGGAACAGAAAAAAATGTAAACCCGTCAATACATAGTGTTGAAGGTAACTAGAAAAATAACAGTTCAGGATATATATATTCTGAAAAAAACATAAAATATTTACACACATCTAAAAAGACAATGTCACTTGCATTAAGAGTTACAAAGTGTCATTGTGGTCATTTGCTTTAGCCAGACAAAAAAATCCATAGCCAACCAACAGAAAAATAGATTAAGAACACTAACATTTAAAAACTAAAAATGATCAAACCTTGTCAGGTTTCAGGGGTTGGGAAGGAGTTATGGCAGCGGAATGAGTGGGACAAAACAGTTCACTATCTGGGTCCCATGCACTCTTCTGGTGACACTTCTACACCTTAAAGGGCAGAGCAACCAATAGAACAACCATTGTGCAATATGCCCCAATTTTGCTGGTGGAGTGTGTGAGAAACCAAAGGGTGTCTCAGCTGCTAGTCCCCGGAAATCTCTCCATCAGGTGGCCAGGGCATGGCCATGGCCTTTGGATCCAGACCCTGGGGGTGGACCAGTGCGGGAAGATCAGCTGGGTCAGGGGTCTTCGGGGAGTGGGGATGAGGCAGCCTATGGTTAGACGCTGTATTACTCCCTTTCCCATACCCATGATCCCTCCTATTTCATAGGATTCTCTGATTTTCCGGCTCCCCACCCCTTCCACACAAACACTGGGCAAAGGAAAAGGGTGACAGAGCAACAATGCTAACTCACACACATCACATTGGACATATCCTGCTAATTGGGTCAGGCAAAGTCTGGCACTGGACTCTAATGCATACATCTGATACCAATTAGCTCTCCTCACATGGATAAAAGCCAGAACATAGAGACACACTCTGAGCAAGACGGAACACGAGTAAGAGCAGAACTTCTGGGGCGAAGGCAAACCTACTGGAGCAGAGCAATGGACTGAGGGACGAGAGCCATGGGTGGCGAACCCTGCGAGTTCCCTGCAGGAGGTTGTTTCCTCCAAAAGGCCACGAAAGATACATGGAGAAGGCTAAATACCGAACAAAAAGGCTGCATTGTGTTTCAAGGATGCCAACAACCCTCCCGGGTGAGCGGCAGAGTTGGAGAGGCGAGGCCAAGCCTGTGGCAAACCTTGATGTGTAAACGTGAAGACAGTAAAGACAAGAAAGAAACGGACACAACCTGTGAGTTGGTAAGCAACATGAGAGACCAGTGTGTGCTAAAGAAAGATTGAAGTGGCAACATTATATTGCACAATTGAAGGCTGCACACATGTGGAGACGCGAAGAAAGGCAGACCTGCGAATGAATCTTGAAGTAATGATAGCTGTAAACTCAGCGATACTGAGTATTTTGTATTGATTACATTTTTATATAGCGCTTTACGCCAAAGCGCTTTACAAGAGGACAAGAAATACAAGCATTACATAACATTTAATCAAGAACCAGAAAACAGTATAAGGAACAATTTACATTAGTGAAGTGGTTGAGCATGAGTGGAGAAGGACCACAGTGAGAGAAGCAGTATGAGGTGTGGAAAGGGGAAGAGACAGAAATGAGGGAGGAGGTGAAAAGGTGTTAGGGGGGTGTGTGGAAGAGATAGGATTTTAGAGTGGTCCAGTGAAAGGAAGTAGCCCACTCGAAAGTCTCTGTGATAGGTGAAAAGTTTGTAACTGTAAAAGCGATGTGATTGAAATTAACCCAGCGAGAAGGGAAAAGAAATAAGCTGAATGTGAAACTTTGGTGCATAATACAGTGAACTACCCAGACCAGGAAGCACTGGGGGAAATAAGGAACAAGTTACTTACCTGTAACTGTTGTTCTCCAGCATGGGTCTGGAATGGATTCACATGCTCATTCCCCCGTCGTCAGGCCGGGAATCCTCGGTATAGAAAAAAATCAGTATCAGTTTCGTTTCTGATCTGTCTTTCTCAGTAGTAACCAATCACTGGTCTCTGGGTCATACTGTCCCCAGCCAATGACTGCCCTCTCCCTAAGCCCCGCCCATGGCAGCCATCCTCAGATTTGGTAGCACGTGAAGTGGCAGTATGACCAAGTGAAGAGCCGCAGAGGGGTAGGCGGGAGGGTTTGCATGTGAATCCATGCCAGACCCATGCTGGAGAACAAGAGTTACAGGTAAGTAACTTGTTCCTTCTCCAGCATGGGGTCTGGCATGGATTCACATGCTCATGAATATAAGAATACATAGCAGTATACACATGCACAACCACGGGAGGTGGCAAAAGGCTCAATATCAAGCAATACAACAACTCAACATTAAGCAACTCTTGCCTCCTCACCAGGCTCACCTAGGCGAACAGGTTGCGCAGCACTGCCTGGCCGACTCTGGACTCCTCCATCGAATCCCGGTCGACGCAGTACTATCTCGTGAAGGTGTGCGTCGACCTCCACGTAGCAGCCCTGCAGATGTGGAGCAGGGACACACCAGAAAGGAACGCCGTAGTAGCAGCGATCGCTCTGGTCGAATGGGCCCTCGGACAGCCTGGCAACGGTCGGTTTGCCAACCGGTGACAGTGCATGATGCAGCTGGAGAGCCATCTGGAAATGGAAGTCTTCGAGAGAGCCTTCCCTTGATTCACAGGTCCACAGTTCACAAACAGCTGTGATGTCTTCCAAAAATTCTTTGTGCGGTCCACGTAGAACTTCAGCGCTCTAGCTACATCCAGCGAGTGCAGAGTCCTCTCAGCCGGCGACGAAGGCGACGGGAAGAAAACTGGCAACACCAAGGGCTCGGCGAGGTGGAAGTCCGACGGCACCTTGGGCATGAAAGAGGGGTGCGTCCTCAGCACCACCCTCGTGTCGTGAAAAGTCAAGTATGGAGGCTTGCAAGACAGGGCCTGGATCTCTCCCACTCGTCGTGGAGAGGTGATGGCCACGAGGAATGCTGTCTTCCACGACAGAAACTTCAACGGCACTGAATGCATAGGCTCGAATGGGGCCCCTATGAGCCTAGTCAGCACCACATTGAGCTCCCAAGCCGGGGCAGGGGCCTTCACCGGCGGGAATGATCGGAACAGTCCTTTCATAAATTCCTTCACCAGTCGATGAGACCACAAGGACGCCCGTCCTGTAGTTCTGGTGTAACGTGAGACGGCAGCCAGATGTACCTTGATGGAAGCGTGAGATAGGCCAGCCTTGGCCAAAGACAATAGGTACGGCAATACTTGAGGGGCCGTAATCCGCAGAGGGTTAATCTTCTGTGCACGGCACCAGACAGAGAACCTCTTCCATTTGTGTCCGTAGCACTTGAAAGTTGAGGATGCCCTGGCCTTCGCAAGAACCTCTCTGCAGTCGGCTGGGATGTCGTATCCTCCAAACTCAAGTGCTGCAGGAGCCAGGCCTGCAAGTTCAGCGACTCTGGTTCGTGATGAAGAATGGCACCTCCTTCTCTGGAGAGAAGATCCGCGTCCATCGGCAGCTTGACTGGTGTGGACGCTGACAAGTCCAGAAGGTCCGGGAACCAGATCTGTCTCGGCCACGCCGGTTCGACGAGGATCATTCTGCACCGGGACCTCGAGCTGGTTGACGAGCTGGAGTAGCAACGGCGGGAACGCATAAAGGAACAGGCCGTCCCAGGGGAACGAGAAAGCATCGCCCATGCTCCTCGGTTGGGAAAACCTGCTGGCGAACCTCCGGCACTTGGAGTTCGCCGCCGTCGCGAAGAGATCGATCTGGGGTTCGCCCCATCGTCGGAAGAGTCGGTCCACTTGATCCTGGGGCAGTTCCCACTCGTGGCACGACCGCAGCTCTCTGCTGAGTGAGTCGGCGATGGTGTTTTTTATCCCTGCCAGATGAAAGGGTACCAGAAACATACCTTGGGCGACGGCCCAATGCCACAGATCTTGGGCTTCCTTGGATAGGGCAGGGGATCTGGTTCCGCCCTGCTTCCGAATGTAAAACATTGTGGTGGTGTTGTCGGTGAAGATCCTCACCACCTTGCCCTTGAGGGACGGAAGGAAGGACCTGAGGGCCCAGAACACTGCACGGAGCTCCAAGATGTTGATGTGGAGAGTCTTCTCCTCCGGGAGCCAAAGGCCTCTCGCATGGAGACACCCGGTTGTGCGCTCCCCAACCTTCCAGGGAGGCATCCGTCGTCACCGTCACCTGGTGGGCCGGGGCTAGGAAACCTGTTCCCGCCGTCAGATGAGAGCGGACACCCCACCATCGTATCGCCTGACGGAACGCTTCGTCTAGCGGGATCCTGTCCTCGAAGCTGCCCGTCGTCTGGATCCAGTGGGCGTCGAGGAATTCTTGCAAGGGCCGCATCCGAAGTCTGCAGTGGCGCACCAGATAAATGCAGGAGGACATCATTCCGAGGAGGGACTTGATAGACCTCACTCTGGCCACGTCCGTGGCCAGCAGACGTTGCACCTTTCCCAGGATGGTCCTTATCCTTTCCTCCGACGGTGAGGCCCGCCGCGCCACTGTGTCGAGCTGTGCTCCCAGAAACAGGGCGACTTGCGACGGGACCAGGTGGGATTTTGGAAAGTTGATGGAGAACCCCAGGTCCGTGAGCAGCTGGACGGTCTTCGCAGTGTGTTCCACGGCGAGCTCCCTTATCCTTGCCCGTATGAGCAAGTCGTCCAGGTAGGGGTAGACGTGGATCCCCTGCAGGCGCAGCCGCGCCGCCACCGGTGCTAGGCACTTGGTGAACACCCTGGGCGCTGATTTTAATCCCAACGGGAGGGCCTTGAACTGGTAGTGCCGCCCTTTGACCACGAACCTGAGGAACTTTCGGCGTCTCTTTAGAATAGGGATGTGGAAGTATGCATCCTCCAAGTCCAACGACGACAGGAAATCGCCCTCCTCCAGCTGTCCCAGCACGTGCTGGAGGGAGACCATCCGGAACTTCTGTGCCTTGAGTAAACTCTGGAGCCGCGAAGCCTCTTTGGAACGAGCTCGATGGCACCTTTCCTGAGCATCGCCCTTACTTCCAACAGCAGTTGAGGGACGTGATTTTCCTTCCTGGCCACGGGAGGAATGCGGGGGCACTTCTTCTGGAACTCGAGGGCGTGCCCCAGGGCCAGGGCGTTCAGCACCCAACGGTCGGTGGAGATGGACTCCCACACGCCCACGAACTTCGTCAGCCGGCCTCCCACCGGGGTGCTTCGGCGGGGGCTCGACCCGACGGTCGGTTCAATCTTGCTTGGAGGCCGCTTTGCCTCCTTGACCACCTTGGCGACGACGGCGGGATCCACCTGACTTGCCGCGTCCCCTGTAGGCCTCCTGCGATGAAGATCTTGCTGCTTGACGGTACGTAGAGGAGCTGCTGCCGGCTCCCTTGGAGGCAACCTGTCTTCCTCCGGAGCTCCGAAAGGACGGCCGTCGCTGTTGGAGCACACCCAGTGCACGGGCCGTCTCCGTGTCCGTCTTGATCGCCTCAAGGGACTCATCAACCGCCTTGCCAAAGAGGTTGTTCCCATCGAAGGGCATGTCCAAAACCTTGGTCTGTATGTCCTGGCGGAAATCCGTCGCCTTGAGCCATCCTCGTCCTCTCAGGCAAACGCTGTTGCCCAACTGACGGAAACCGTTGTCGGCGATGCCTGTAGCCACTGTAATGGCGTGGTCCGAGGCAATCTCACCTTCCTGTAAGATTTCCAGGGCCTCAGCCCTCTTGGTGTCCGGAAGGAAGTCCAACAGAGGGGAGATCTTGAACCACAACTCCCTGTCGTAGCGGGCTATGATGGCCAGGGCGTTGGCCGCCTTGATGGTCATCGCTGCAGATGAGATGACCCGTTGTCCCATCGCATCCAGCTTCCTACCCTCGCCGTCCGGCGGGGAGGTTGAAGTCGAGGCCGATGCCCCCCCGCTTTCTTCTTGGCCGCAGCGGAAACGACCGAATCCGGGGTAGGTTGCGCCCTAAGCCACAAGGGGGCAGCGTCGGGGACCCGGTACTTCTTCTCGTACCGGTCCCTCTTCGCAGGAGCCGTGGCAGGGTTCTTGAGAAGGGCGAGCCCCTCATCCTAGATGTCATCAAGAAGCGGTACGGCGAGGACTGTCTTCCTTTTAGCCTCGCGCCGTTGGTAAAGGAACCCTTCCTTCTTTTCTTCGGGGCAGAGCTGGAAGAGCTCGGATGCCCTGGAAATCATAGCATGGAAGGATCCAATCTCGTCGGGCGGGGACGCCGGGCAGGGGGCGACGGGGGACACGTCCTGTCGTCGCCTCCGTCATCATCCGTACCCGTCGTAGTCGTGTCCATGCCTGTATCATCCCCGTGGGTAGTGGACCGGGGGGAAGGCAGAGAAGGCCGCAGAGGCGGGAGAGGAGGCCTAGGATGCGTCCTCCTCTTCTTAAGTGGTGTGCTCTCCGAAGGTCCTGGCTCCGGTTCCCTCGTCGGGTCTGGCTCAGGTACCTCCGTCGGGGGAAGGGGCAACCTAGTCCTTATCTTCGAGCATAAGGACTGGATGGCTGACAAAATGGCCGCTGAGGTGTCCTGCGGCGCCGGAAAAGACGGGAGCGAGGGCTCTTGAGGAGCCTCGTCTGCGACACAGTCGCCCTTGTCGTCGCCCTCGTCGGGATCCCCCCGATGGGCTGGGCCTCCTCCACGACTTGGATGGGCCACCAACCCCTCCCCCACCCTTTCCAACGAGGACTTCGTGGGGGTCTTCTCGATGGGCCTGAAAGACGACTCCCTCCGCCGTGGCAGGGAGACTCTGGTACCTGAGGGCGCCTCCACTGGTGTAGCCTCCACAGGCTGAGCCAGGGCCGCGGCGACCTCCTCAATCGAGGTCTTAGCAGGGTGAATTAAGGCCAACGTCACCTTCTGTACGCCTGGGGCCTTCACCTTGGGGGGAGGGTCCGAGCCTTGCTCCCCCTCTGCCGGAATCTTCGAGATCGACCAGGGCCTCTCGAGAAGCTTCGCCGGGTTCTCGGACTTCCTCTTACCCGAGCCAGAGCGTTGGCTCGTGGTTGATGGCGCCGGGGAGGATGCGCCCTGCCTGGCAGCCAAGGAACCTGACCGTTCGCCGCTCCCGGGGGCCCGCGGACTCGCGGTGCTTAGCCTTGTGTTGGGCCCCCGTCGCCGGGGCACCCTCACAGGACTTAGAAGACCGCTCAGACTTCTTTTTCTTCTTCTCGCATGGCAGGCTCTTACCTTCCAGCCAGTTGGCGAGACGGAGGTGGCGATCCTTCATGGTCCGCTCCGACATGTTCCCACAAAACGCGCAATCCTTTTCCTTGTGCGTCTTGTCCTCATGGAGACAGTAGAGGCATAACGAATGCTCGTCCTCCTTGAAAACGTTCTGAAGCTGGCATCCAGGGCAGGTCCTGAACAGCTTCCCGGGCGTCGAGCTCCCTTTCTCCTGGGCCATGTCCGGGGTAGGCCTCGGAACTTCTGGAATCCTCCAAAAGCGTAACTCGACGTAATCTTCAGCCTTGGGGGGCGTAGAAACTCCGAAACGGATCCCTGTTGATCGGATGTAGAAACGGTGGAGCTTGAGGCTCTATTTAACTGAAAAAATGAGAAAATCTCCTGAAAAAAGCGCGAAAACGCAGCAAAAGCTCGAGAGCTACAGCACGAGGACTCCCAAAACTTGAACGTGCGGTAAAAATCTGAGATTGGCTGCCAGGGGCGGGGCTTAGGGAGAGGGCAGTCATTGGCTGGGGGCAGTATGACCCAGAGACCAGTGATTGGTTACTACTGAGAAAGACAGATCAGAAACGAAACTGATACTGATTTTTTTCTATACCGAGCTTTCCCGGCCTGACGACGGGGAATATTCATGAGCATGTGAATCCATGCCAGACCCCATGCTGGAGAATATGAAGAACCCCTTCAGTATTGTCTTCCTCTGTTCGAAGACAAAGTGGATGGGTCCTGCCAGCAGCTCCCCTGAACGAGCAAAAAGGAGAAAGGTTTTGCAAGGATGTCAGGGATCTGACTGTGTCTGTGTTGGTGGGATTGAGAGCTTCATCAATGTTCGGGCTAAAAACCTCATCTCCCACAAATGGCATGTCCAACACTCTGTGGTGGACGTCGGAGTGGAAGTATGTGTATTTGAGCCATGCTTTCCTCCTTAGGACTGCTCTGTTCACCACTTGTTTGAAGCCTGTTTCCGCACGGTCCACCGCCATGTTGATGCCCAAGTAAGAGGCTTCCTCCCCCTCTTTGAGGATTGCTTTTGCTTCCATCCATTTCTTCTTTGGAAGATGTTCTAAGATCGGTTCCAATTTGTGCCACATCTCTCTATCATACCTGCCGAGAATAGCCAGGGAGTTGGCACCTATTCACTGTTGTGTTGGCTGCCTTCACTGTTGTGGCACCTATTGCCAGTACCTTTTCCTCCAAATGCATCTTGTTTATGCACCTCATTATCTGGAGAAACTGTGCATTTCTGTGGTCAGATTTAGCCTTTAGGCCCGCGACTGCTGAGGCTACAGACTTGGCGACAGCTGAGCAGTTAGGCACTTCGGTGCGTTTTCCGATGGGTTGTACTTCTTGTTGAGCCGCACTTTAACTCCTGGAGTAGTGAATGGGTGCATAATTGTGTTAAGTCCTTCTTGCAAGACATGGTCAAGGATATGTATTGATACGACCGCCTTCCTCCTCTTATCTCAAGAGTATATGAGCAGTAGCAGAGATAATTACTGTGGCTCAAGCAAACACTGACTCAAGGTTTCAGGTAAAAAAATATAAGTACATTTATTTTTAAACCATTTGTTATTAACACAGCACTTCTATTAAACTTTAAAACCACACGTTAAATACACAACTGACCAATTCACTTTGTACGGTATAAATCAAGGTAAGTACCCTGTGTTTGAGAGAACCAGTGTTACGAAACAATACTTGTTACCGTGAATACGATTGCGATCACTTTTTGACAGTTCGGTGTACTAAATAAACGCGTATCCGCGGCAAGAAATGCTACCGGGGCAAAAACACACTCAGCACCTGAGCTACCCAGAGAGAGTTGGGGGCAAAAATTATAGGCAATATGTTAGGTAGGCAAACAGAATCGAAGAACACTCAGACAGAAATACAAGAGTCCGGAGCCAGTGTCAAGTCGAACCGGGTTCCTGTGTCGAGGATCACACGTCGGATAGTTTGCGATGTTACTTTAGATATTGTCAAATGTTCGGAAGCAAAAGTTATAAGAAGGAGGGAAAAATAAGGGCAAGCCCTATGAGCGAGAAATAGGGATTTCACCCAAAATTCCTCAAGCAGGACACAGTACCTTTTCAAAGAAGAAGCTGGTGCCACGGCAGTTGTTCCTGGTAGTTTCCTGCAGACCCACAATTCCTGGCTTAGGCACGAAGAAGGACGATGAAGGGTGTCTACACCACACAGGGATAAGGCCGGCAGCAGCAACAATGAATAAAAGGTGCGCTCCTTAAAAACAGGCGAGGCTCTACAGGTAGCTAGCCGGATCACTACAGCAGTGTGCATCGATTTCGACCACAAAGGCGACCTCTGGCTGAAGAAGATGAGCTGGTTATCCCCACCAGGCTCAAGGAAAGAAGACTCCGGACTGGATCTCCTCTTAGTCGTTGAAGGGTAGATAGCTCAGGACTGCAGCAGGGCTTCATCGGTACGGGATAGTTCCAGCAGTTGACCTCTCCTCCGCTTCTCTTCGGTTCCTTGTAGTTCCAGTGGCAACTCCCTGACTTCCAGCCCAAGAGACCTGCCTTTTATGCGAAAAACCCCCATTCACACAGCCTGGCTGTCAATCACACAGCAGGGGGGTTGTCCAGCCCGGACAACCACATCAGCCAATCATGAAAAAGTGTGACTTGGGTTTCCTAGGATACCCTGTGCAGGGGGTGACTACACCCCTCCCTCACATTCAGCTCACCTAGACACCCAGGCGCCTTGAGGAGGGCTTCTAGGTAGAAGCCCGCCAAAAGACAGTGAACAAAGAAGGCAAACCTGGTTTCCTGCGCAAAGTAAAACACAAGAAGGACTTGAACAAAAAGAAATGGAGAATAAACCGCACTGGAGCCAAAAGAAAAAGTATTTGGTCAAGCGGGTTTAAGTTTGAGGCTAACAATAGCCTACAATATTACCACAGTTATATAAGATAACCACGGTAGAAAATTAGGGTAGATACCACTGCCACGACCCATGTCTAAATGTAAAAAGAGCAAAACAATGCTCTAGGAGGTACAGATAAAAAGAGTTAAGAGTTAACCTTGCCAGCACTCCATGTAAAATGTTGTGTACTGGATCTGTGGTTAAATGTGACTAAGTAAAGTTAATGGTAACTTTACCCTTTTCTGGGGGACGGTAGTCACCTCAGAAATGGAGTCGGGGGGAGTCTGAATGACAACCCTGTGCCACTGCACAGAAGGTGCTGTGTGACAGAAAAGATGGGGGCTACTGAAGTGGTGTACTCCAGAGCCCACCATCACAAAAACAGGTCACAACACATAGCAAAATACCAGTAAGAGTGGTGAAAAGCTCACACTCTTACCAAGTGGAAAGAAATAACTCCAGTGATCCAGCAAAGCTGCTGAGGGACTCACTAGGTAAGGGAAATTAGCCATGAAATGAGAATTCTCCCTAACAGCTAGTGCGCCTTGCCGGCATTGATGGAGGACTAGCACGCCTTGGTGGCACTGACAGAGGGCTAATGCGCCTTGCCAGGATGGATGGTTCAGTAGCACTTTCCTGATCTGAGCAGCAGCCTTCCTGCAAGTCAGGGGCTCATCGTCAGAGCTTGAGTGGATCGCCATGACATGACTGCGGCAAAGGGACCCTTTATCTTCCTGCCTCCATTGGGAAAGAGGAAACGACTGGGGCTTTCACAGACTGGGTAGTTGTGGTTGAGGCGGTTGTAGCCGTGGCCGGAGCAGTTGCATTAGTGGGCCCAGGGAGGCAGTCTAACCCTCTATGACGATTTCACATTGACTTTGCCGTGGTCGTCGACAGGACAGTCGACGGGATCGTCAACGGGGTCACAGCAATGGGCGTCGACTGGGTCCTGGCCGTCGTAGCCATGGAAGACGGTGGTCTTGCAGACATGGGCCTTGGTTTGTGAGGTGCTGACTCTGTCGCCGCTGGCGAAGTCGTGGACGTCAAGGACCTCCGAGTGCCTTCATTGCAGGAATGTTTCCTTGGTCCATCCTTCGATGAAGGGTCATGCTTAGAAGAGAGAGACTGTCTCACCGGAGGTAAACCACCCACTGGCAAGCTTGCTGGGGAAGGTGAATGTTAGGCAGAATTATATGCAGTACCCTTAGGGAGCACTACACACAATTAAGACTACAAGTGACAGTACATTTTCACCTTTGGTACAAGCCTGTACTACACAGTTATAGTGGTAGTGGTAGCGGAGCAGCCAGGCCTATCTCAAGAGTAAGTGAGCAGTACAAATAGTTACACAAAGGACAGCAATCACTATGATTCAGGCAAACACTGACACTGACTGAAGGTTTCTAAGTAAAAGAATATATATTTATTTACTCAACAGTTGTATAACATTTCACTATTCTAAGCAAGTTTAAGAATCACAATCAAATACACCACACCACTTCCCTTCCCTTAAATTCCAGACAAGTTAAGCTCACAAAATGAAGTGGGAGCAAAATGGCACTCCAGCCATTTAAAAGGGAGGGAAAGACAAAGTTATTAGAAATTAGGCAACATCAACAGGTAAGTACTCTGGGCAATTTGAACAAGAGAAACTACAGTGAGGAGATCAGCTAGAAAAGGCTTAGGGCCCAAGTCAATGGGTCAAAAGTCTTTTGCTCAAGATCACACAGTTCAGGGTAGTTTGCGTTAAAGTTCGTGGCACAGATTCCGGACGAGGTTGGTTGGTAGAAAAGTTAGTTAGAAGAGAAGAGAAGGACAAGCCCTCGGATTGGAGAAAGATTTCAAACACTTTCACAGCGGTTGAACGAAACGGACAACCGGATTTTCAAAGTACCTTAAAACGGAGAGGGAGCTGTAGCTGAGGCGGACGTTCCTGGTGGGTCCTGAAGGCTCAAGGTTCCCGAATCGACTGTCGGACTAATCAGAAGTAGGAAGACTGGAGGGTCCTGCGCCACCGAGGGAAGAAGCCAGCAGCAGAGCAAAACAACGAATAAAAGGTGCGCTCCTTAAAACCCAAGCAGGGTCCGACCTTCCTGGCTATCCGGCCCACTGTAGCTCTGTACAGCGAATTCGACCAGAGGAGGGGTCCTGGCTTGAAGTTTGGGCAAACTGGTTGGTCCCACCAGCTCAAGGGAAGAAGTTTCCTGGAGGATCTTCTCCGTCGTCGGATTCAGTCGTGGTAGGGGTCCTCTTCTTCCAGTTCCTCGTTGGTTCTTTTCAGTCCCAGAGACTTGCTTTTTATGCAGTTTCCCCCATTTATACAGCCTGGCTGTCAATCACACAGCAGGGTGGCTGGCCTGGCAAGGGCAGTCCCCTTAGCCAATCAGACAAGAGTGCGACTGGGGTTACCAAGGGAACCCATGGCAGGGGTCCGAAGATCCCTCCCTCACATCCTGCCTACCTAGACTATCAGGCGCCTTAAGGAGGGCTTCTGTGCAGAAGCCCGATAAAAAACAGCGAACAAAGGAGTCATCGCGCAGAGTAAAACACGAGAAAGACCAACAAAAAGAAATGGTGAATAAACCCAGCCAAAACTAAAATAAAATGTATTTGGTCAAGAGGGTTTATGTTCGAGGCTAATATAATAGCCTGGAACAATACCACGTTTATATAATAGAATTGCAGTAGGAAAGTTAGGGTAGATACTGCCACCAGCCAAGTCTTAATGTTAAGGGAGCAACACAAGGCTCCAAGAGGTACAGACAAAAAGGCGTAAGAGTTAACCCTTTCCAATACTCCATGTAAGATGGGGTGTACTGGGTCTGTGGTTTAAAGTGACTATGTAAAGTTAATGGCAACTTTACGTGTTTCTGGGGGACAGTAGTCAGCCCCAGAAAAATGGAGTCAATGGGAAGTCTCAAAGACAACCCAATGTCACTGCACTGAAGGTGATGTGTAACACACACAAAAAGTGGTGCACATGGAGTAGGTGAGGCTCCAGTGCCCAAGATCACACAAACAGTCAAAATACACACAGCAAAACACATTTAGGAGTGGGAAAAAAGATTCACACTCTTACCAGGTGAAAAAATTAATCCTAGAAATCCAGCAAAGCTGCTGGGGGACTCTTTAGGGAAGGGAAATTAGCCATTTATGAGAATTCTCCCGAACAGTGAAGGAGAGCAAACATATTCCGAACTGGGACCCGAGTCAGCGGCAGCCCGTGTCACATATGCAGCGTGCCGCTTCGTCTTTCTGTGGACATCCTGTGGAGGAACATCCTTGGCGGAAAACAACCTGTTCCCCGAGAGAGAGCATTTCAAAGGTCGTCCGGACCTGGAGGGGGCTTGTGAACACCCAGAGGGTGCGCCTGGAGCCCTTTCTTCCTTCAGCCATGCCACCAAGTCCTGCTTTGTCTTGGCAGGGATACCTCGGCAGATGTCGCATCGGTCCTATTCACGATCAGGATGCACACAGTCGTGTGCCGGTCTTCCACATGGCAAGGCATGAAGTAGGACTCAACAAGGGCTTCTGAACTTGAAAATCGAAGATCCGACGATGTAGCGGTCGATCTTATCTGGCAACGGAGCCCCGTTGCCGGCAATGACCAACAGTCAATGAACAAGAGTGTTTCGGACAAAAATAAAACAATTTATCCATACAAAAATCACAAATAGGAAAAAATAGCTTGAAGAGCAACTCGAGAGGACTCCCTGCACCGAAACATGCAGTTAAGATCTGAAGATGGCCACCGGGGGTGGGGTTTAGGGAGATGGTCTCCAGTGATTGGTTAATGGGAGAAAGGCAGTTTTCAAGCTTTTAAAGCAAGACTGCTTTCTTTTTTACAGAGGATCCCCGGCCTGACAGGGAATATTCATGAGCATGTGAATCCATCCTTTCCCCACCACCGTAGGTAGTGATGAGGTGTCCGTTAATGTGTGTTCTCGCTCCGTGGACCGCTCCATCGACAAGACAGTTTTATGGCGTGTTGACGGGCCAGCTGCCTGGTGTCTGGTAGGCCACCTGTACTTGTGCTTGTATTTCGTCGACGGGCCTACCTTAGGTGTCTTCGCCTGCTCTGGTACCGTCGACTACGATGAAGTGTGCTTATGTCCTTATGATGTATCAACAGGCATCGTTGACAAGTGTTTATGCCCCTTTGGTGTGATCAAATTTGTCGACGACGAGGAGCCTGTGTTTATGGTCATAGATGGCAATGCTGGAGGGGCCTTGTGGCTGGCTTTCGCTTGTTCCAGCGGCTTCCACCCCAACGAGGTGGGCGATGTCTTCAATGAGGCCGCTTTGCCCTCCACCACTGACATTGCTCTACGCATGTACTTCTGTTTCTCCTTCGACTTGCCGGCTGCTGCCGATGACTTCCGCCCTGATGACAACCGTCCGTCTCCAGGTGACAGCCTTTCTGTCCCCTTGAAGCTTCGCTTTTCGCCCAACGTCGACAGCTCATAGCCGTGGGCGACCCGGTTGTTAGGAAAGATTTCATAAGGAACAAGTTACTCTCCTGTAACTGTTGTTCTCCAGCATGGGTCTGGCATGGATTCACAGGCTCATGAATATTCCCCGTCGTCAGGCTGGGAATCCTCGGTAAAGAAAAAATCAGTATCAGTTTCGTTTCTGATCTGTCTTTCGTAGTAGTAACCAATCACTGATCTCTGCGTCATACTGACCACAGCCAATGACTGCCATCTCCCTAAGCCCCGCCTCTGGCAGCCATCTTCAGATTTGGTAGCACGTGAAGTGGCAGTATGACCAAGTGAAGAGCCGCAGAGGGGTAGGCGGGAGGGTTCGCATGTGAATCCATGCCAGACCCATGCTGGAGAACAACAGTTACAGGAGAGTAACTTGTTCCTTCTCCAGCATGGGGTCTGGCATGGATTCACATGCTCATGAATATAAGAATACATAGCAGTACACACATGCACAACCACGGGAGGTGGCAACAGGCTCAACATTAAGCAATACAACAACTCAACATTAAGCGTCTCTTACCTCCTCACCAGGATCACCTTAAGCGAACAGGTTGCGCAGCACTGCTTGGCCGACCCTGGACTCCTCCCTGGAATCCCGATCGACGCAGTAGAATCTCGTGAAGGTGTGCGTCGCCCTCCACGTAGCAGCCCTGCAGATGTCCAGCAGGGGAACACCAGATAGGAACGCCGTAGTAGCAGCGATCGCTCTGGTCGAATGGGCTCTCGGACGGCCTGGCAGCGTTCGGTTAGCCAACCGGTGGCAGTGCATGATGCAGCCGGAGAGCCATCTGGAAATAGAAGACTTCGAGAGAGCCTTCCCTTGATTCACAGGTCCAAAGTTCACAAACAGCTGTGATGTCCTCCGAAAACTCTTCGTGCGGTCCACGTAGAACTTCAGCGCTCTAGCCACATCCAGCGAGTGCAAAGTCCTCTCGGTCGACGACGAAGGAGACGGGAAGAAAACAGGTAACACCAGGGGCTCGTTAAGATGGAAGTCCGACGGCACCTTGGGCATAAAGGAGGGGTGCGTCCTAAGCACCACCCTCGAGGTATGGAAAGTCAAGTACGGTGCTTTGCAGGATAGGGCCTGGATCTCTCCCACTCGTCGTGCGGAGGTAATGGCCACCAGGAATGCAGTCTTCCACGACACAAACTTCATCGGTGCGGAGTGCATCGGCTCGAATGGGGGCCCCATGAGCCTAGTCAGCACCACGTTAAGTTCCCACGCCGGGGCCTTCACCGGCGGGAACGACCGGAACAGTCCTTTCATAAACTCTTTCACCAGTCGATGGGACCACAGGGACGTCCGTCCTGTGGTTCTGGTATATCTGGAGATCGCCGCCAGATGAATCTTAATGGAGGCATGGGCTAGTTCAGCCTTTGCCAGCGATAGCAGGTACGGCAGCACCTGAGGGGCCGTAATCTGTAGGGGGTTGATCTTCTGTGCTCGGCACCAGATAGAGAACCTCCTTCCACTTGTGACCGTAGCATTTGAGAGTCGAGGGCGCCCTGGCCTTTGCAAGAACCTCTCTGCAGTCGGCCGGTATATTGTACCCTCCAAACTCTAACGCTGCAGGAGCCAAGCCTGCAGGTTCAGCGACGCCGGGTCGTGGTGGAAGATGGCGCCTCCTTCTCTGAAGAGGAGATCCATGTCCGCCGACAGCTTGATGGATGGGGACGTTGACAAGTCCAGAAGGTCCGGGAACCAGATCTGCCTCGGCCACGCCAGTGCGACGCGGATCATCCTGCACCGGGACCTCTTGAGCTGGTTGATGAGTCGGGACGGAGGGAACGCATACAGGTATAGGCCGTCCCAGGGGAACGAGAACGCATCGCCTATGCTTCTCGGCTGGGGAAACCTGCTGGCGAACCTCTGGCACTTCGAGTTCGCCGCTGTTGCGAACAGGTCGATTTGGGGTTTGCCCCATCGTCGGAAGAGTTGATCCACCTGATCCTGGCGCAGCTCCCACTCGTGACACGCGCGCAGCTCCCTGCTGAGCGAGTCGGCGATGGTGTTTCTTTCTCCTGCCAGGTGGAAGGGAACCAGGAACATCCCCTGGGCGACCGCCCAGTGCCACAGATCCTGTGCCTCCTTGGATAGGGCTGGGGATCTGGTGCCTCCCTGCTTCCGTATGTAAAACATTGTCGTGGTGTTGTCTGTGAAGATCTGCACCACCTTGCCCTTGAGCGACAGGAGGAACGATTTGAGAGCCCAGACCACGGCTCGGAGTTCCAGGATGTTGATGTGCAGGAGCTTCTCCTCCGGGAGCCAGAGGCCTCTTGCGTGGAGATCTCCGGTGTGGGCGCCCCAACCTTCCAGGGAAGCGTCCGTCGTCACCGTCTCATGGTATGCCGGCGTCTGAAAGTCCTTGCCCGCCGTGAGGTGCGCTCGAACGCCCCACCATTGAATCGCCCGCCGGAACACCTCGTTGAGGGGGACCCTGTCTTTCGAAGGTGCCCGTCGCTTGCATCCAACGGGCATCGAGAAATTCTTGAAGAGGGCGCATCTGTAGTCTGCAAAGGCGCACCAGGTAGATGCATGAGGACATCATCCCGAGGAGGGACTTGATGGACCTCACCCTGGCCACATCCGCGGCTAACAGGCGCTGCACCTTGCCCAAAATGGCCTTCGTACTTTCTTCCGACGGAGATACCAATCGCTCCACTGTATCGCGCTTCGTTCCCAGAAACAGTGCTACCGGCGACGGAACCAGGTGGGATTTGGGGTAGTTGATGGCGAATCGCAGTTCCGTGAGCAGGCGGACGGTCCTCGCTGTGTGTTCGACGGCGAGTTCCCTTGACCTTGCACGGATTAGCTAGTTGTCCAGGTAGGGGTAGACATGGATCCCCTGCAGGCGCAGCCATGCCGCCACTGGAGCGAGGCACTTGGTGAACACCCTGGGTGCCGACTTTAATCTGAACTGCAGGGCTCTGAATTGATAGTGACGCCCCTGGACTACGTATCTGAGGAACTCTGTGTCCTTTTAGAATTGGGATGTGGAAGTAAGAATCCTCCCGGTCCAACGACGATAGGAAGTCGCCCTCCTGTCCCAGCACGTGCTGGAGGGTGACCATCCTGAATTTCTATGCCTTGATGTACGTGTTTAACCGACGCAGGTCCAGGATGGGGCGCCAACCGCCTGTCTTCTTTCTGACGAGGAAGTACCTGGAGTATACTCGGGAGCCCCGGTGCCTCTTGGGGACGAGCTCGATGGCACCTTTCTTGAGCATCGCCCTTACCTCCAACAGCAGTTGAGGGACGTGATTCTCCTTCCTGGCCACGGGAGGAATGCGAGGACACTTCTTTTGAAATTCTAGCGAGTGTCCGCGGGCCAGGGTGTCCAGCACCCAACGGTCTGTGGAGATGGACTCCCACACGCTGACGAACTTCGTCAGCTGGCCTCCGACCGGGGTGCTTTGGTGGGGGCACGACGCAATGGAAGTCCTGTTTGGAAGAGGCCTTGCAGCCTTAGCCTCCTTGACGACAGCGGCGAGACCCTCCTTGCTTTCCGCGGCCTCTGTAGGCCTCCAGGGACGAGGAGCGGGCCGCCTGGCGGTACGTAGAAGAGCCACCGCTGGATCCCTTGGAGGCTCCCTGTCTGCCTCCGGAGTTCCGAAAGAGCCGCCGTTGCTGAAGGACTCCTAGGGCTCGGGCTGTCTCTGTGTCGGTCTTGATGGCCTGGAGGGACTCATCCACTGTCTTCCCAAACAGGTTGTTGCCGTCGAACGGCATATCCAACACTCTGGTCTGGACGTCCTGGCAAAAGTCCGTAGCCCTGAGCCATCCTCGTCGTCAAAGGCAAACCCTGTTGCCCAGCTGGCGAAATCCGGTATCGGCAATGTCCGTTGCCACCGTAATGGCGTGATCTGACGCCACCTCACCTTCCTGCAGAATCTGTAGGGCCTCCGCCCTCTTGTCGTCCGGTAGGAAGTCTAGCAGGGGAGCTATCTTGAACCAGAGCTCCCTGTCGTAACGGGCCACAATCGCCAAGGCATTGGCCGCCTTAATCGTCATCGCTGCCGAGATGACTCGTCGTCCCATGGAGTCCAACTTCTTGCCCTCGCTGTCTGGCGGGGAAGTGGAAGTTGAAGCCGCGCACCCGCCGCCTTCTTCTTGGCCGCTGCCGAGACAACCGAATCCTGCGTAGGCTGGGCCCTGAGGCACAAGGGGGCGGCGTCGGGGACCCGGTACTACTTCTTGTACCTGTCCCTCTTGGCGGGTGTCGTGGAAGGGTTCTTCAGGATAGCCAGTCCTTCGTCCCAGATGTCGTCGAGCAACGGTACCGCGAGGACCGTCTTTCTCTTGGCCTCCCGTCGTTGGTAAAGAAAGCCTTCCTTTTTCTGTTCCTCAGGGCAGAGCTGGAAGAGCTCGGATGCCCTAGCTATCATGGCGTGGAAAGAGCCAATTTCGTCAGGCGGAGAGGCCCGGTGGGGTTGGGGGCGGGGGTGATGAAGGAATGTTTGTGATATCATCGCCACCGTCGTCGTCTGTCCCCGTATCATCCCGAGGGTCCAGCGAGGGGGACGAGGGGTCCACAGGCCTTTTGGGCACAAAGGGCGGTGAAGGGTGGACTCTCCGCTTGTTCGGAGGGCTTCCCGACGGTCCAGGTTCTGGATCCTCCGTCGGGGTCCGTGGTAACCTCGTCCTTATCTCAGTACATAGGGATTGGATCGCCAACAAAATGGCCGCTGAGCTATCCTTGGGCTCGGGCAATGGCTGTGACGGGCGGGATGGCTGCTCCACCGGGCCATCGTCGCTATCTTCGATCACATCAGCAGGATCCTTCCCCTGAGGTCGAACCTTCTCGAACCTCTCGTTGAGGCCTTTCACGGTTTCCACCAGATCCTCCTCAGTGGCTGATTCCGAGTCTGTAATGGCCACCATCCCCCCCCCCTCTTTTTCAGCCGGGGGGGCTTCACGGGGGTCTTAGCGATGGGCTGGAAAGAGGAATCCCTCCGCGGTGGCACGGATACTCTGGGCCCGGAGGGCGTTTCCACAGGCGTAGTCTCAGCCGGCTTCGCCAGGGTCGCAGCGACCACTTCGGTAGAGGCCTTTGCCGGATGGATCAAAGCCCTAACCACCTTAGGTGCGTCCTAGGCCTTCGCCTTGGCGGGAGGGTGAGCGCCTCGCTCCCCCTTCGAGATCGACCGGGTCCGCTCTAGCGGCCTACCCGGGTTCTTGGACTTCCTCTTCCCCGAACCAGAGCGCTGGCTTGTGGTTGAACGTGCCGGGGAAGTAGCGCCCTGCTTGGCAACCGAAGAGCCCGACCTTTCGGCGCTCGCGGACTCGCAGTGCTTGCCCTTCTGTTGGGCCCCCGTCGCCGGGGCACCCTCACAGGACTTAGAAGCCCGCTCAGACTTTTTCTTCGCCTTCTCACCTGCTGTGCCCTTCTCCAGCCAGGCGGCGAGGCGGGAACGACAATCTTGTTTGGTCCGTACCGAAAGGTTCTTGCAGAAGGCACAGTCTTTCTCCACGTGCGTCTTGTCCACGTGCGTCTTGTCCTCATGAAGGCAGTAGACATTGCGAATGCTCGTCCTCCTTGAAAACGTTCTGTAATCCGCATCCAGGGCAGCACCTGAACAGCTTGGATCCGGGCGTCGAGCTTCCCTTGTCTTGGGCCATGTCCGTTGAGGTAGGCCGCAGATATTCCGGAATCCTCCAAGAAGTATAAACGCGACGAAAACTTCACCCTTGAGGGGCGTAGAAGAATTCCGAAACGGGTCCCCGTTATCGGAAGTAGAAACGGTGGAGCTTGAGGCTCGATTAAACCGAAAAAATTAGAAAATCTCCTGAAAAAACATGAAAACACAGTAAAAAACTCGAGAGCTAAACACGAGGACTCCCAACACTTGAGCGTGCGTTAAAAATCTGAGGATGGCTGCCAGAGGCGGGGCTTAGGGAGAGGGCAGTCATTGGCTGGGGGCAGTATGACCCAGAGATCAGTGATTGGTTACTACTAAGAAAGACATCAGAAACGAAACTGATTTTTTCTTTACCGAGGATTCCCAGCCTGACGACGGGGAATATTCATGAGCATGTGAATCCATGCCAGACTCCATGCTGGAGAAGTGGCAGAACCACGGTTTCCTTGAGGAAGTGGTTTAAATTATTTAAAATGTTGGTGATGTGGCTGTTTCACTGAAATTAAGGTAAGGGTTTTAGCTGCCGCTACACTGGCCTTACATTTCTGGAGGACCTCATCTGTGGATGGCTCAAACAGTGTTTTGCCATCGAATGGGAAGTCAAGCACTTTCTCCTGGATATCTTGGTGAAGGGAAGAGGCTGACAAATATGCGTGCCTATACATGCAGATTGCACTCGTGACTGCTCTTGCGGTTGTGTCAGTGGGGCTCTTGACTACTTGAAGCTGTTGGATAGCAGCTTCTCTACCCTCTGAAATCCAGAACGAAAATTCGTCCGCGGCCTCTGAGGGAGCATGTCGGAAAATCGTTCCAGATTCTCCCAATTAAGGATATTAAATCCTGCCAAAACTGTAGCAGTGTTAACCTGCCTAAGTTGTAAGGTAGAGTTGGTATAAGACTTCTTACCGTGAGTCTCCCATGCATTTGCATTTTTATCTAGAACTGGGAGATGGAGAAGGGCCTTTACCCTTTGTGCCAAGGTCAGCTCAGCTCAGACTACTGCAGATTGAGACAGAAGATTTTCCAGGAGTATGAAGGGTTCATCCTTAGGCACCTTGTACATGTGATCTAGGGACTTGGAGATGTGTGGATCTGAAGGAGGCTTTCCCCAACGAGCTAGAGCTTGTTCTAGAACAGACAATTCCATGGGAAGTGGAACTTTTGACTGCTGAGATGGTAGTTTCCCCAAATACACCAGCCGTTTCAGGCTTATCCTTAGGGAGGGTTTCTAGTGCCTGTATGGCTTTAGTCACAATGTCATGAAACGCCTTCGATGGTGACTGAGTGGTGTCGTCCTCTGAATCCGAGTCAAGAGTCCTTGGAAATGTTCTGGTTCTTGGGTTGGGGGAGCAGAGTCCTCGTCCATGGATACCGTGATTGGCCCAGGAATAGGATCGATTGGTACCGGTCCCAGAGGTAAAATAGGTGTCATTTTGTCTTTGATGCGTTAAGCCAGAACTTCTAGGAAGGGCTCAGAAAGCATGGTTTCCAGCACCGTATTGGTGATGTTGTTTGCCAATTAGGAAGGGCTAGGTTTAGGGTCTTCTAGCCTGATGGGAGAAGTTGAAGAGTCAGCCCTGTTAGGCAGTTCGTTAGGGTTATAGATTTTAAAAACCCAGGGTCTAGGCCCCTGGATATTGGTTAGAGTCAACAGTGGTCCAGGTTGTGCTGGTACCCGAGTAGGTTGACCCAAATTGTCCTCAGTCTGAGGAGGAAATTGGGGTAAAATGTGAGGTGACTGGGCTCTCACAGAAGTGCTGAATAACTGTTCTGGTGGAACCGTAAAGGATTTGGAAGCGACAAAGTCTTTCGAGTCAGAAATTAGAGTAGAACTATCCTTCTGTCTCTCGGTACCAAGCCAGAGACAGATGCCACAGGAGATTCCTTCAGTTTGTGCTTTTTTGGAGAATTTGGTACGGGACTAGATCTCGAATGAGAGTGCTTATGAGTCTTGTGAGAGAACTTATGCGATTTTCCCTGATACCGAGGAGCTTGAAAGCTCAACTGCGGTTGTAGAGGGTAAAACGTATTCTTTCGGTACCGAAGTACCAGATGTTTTACATGCGGAAGCCGACTTGGCTTTATCTGGTACAGGGGAATTGGAATGGACCGAATCAACCCTGGAGGCGCAGGCCTCTTTGCATGAATCCTTACCTGTTCGGCTTACCGAGGCAATAGAGGGTTTTTCCTGGTACTGTCGTTATTTTGTAAATAACTCTTCTGGTACCGGGAGGGTCTTCTGGGACCCTTTCCCAAATGGAGGAACTAACCCTTTCCCACAAGGAGGTACTTTCAGGTTAATAGGGCGGGGTTTCCCCCTCAACGGTCCTGTGAAGACTCCGTAACTGAGGAGGCAGTATTTCCCTGGGTACCGACGGCCGGTGCCGAAACTAGTACCTCACCTGAAGGTACTCCTCTTACCGATGTCGGCCTCCCTCCTGTTCCGAACAAAGTCTTCGGTCATCTTCGGTATCGGTCCCGGCTGTGATATGGAGAGAAGACAAGTCCGCAGAGACCTCGGGTGAATCCCACAGAAAAAGACACAGGTACTCTCTGGTGATGTATACCCAAGCAGCCGATGGGAATCGGCCACAGAAAAATGCTTCCTGCAACGGATGTACTGCTTGAATCATTTGGCATACGGCATTCATAGAGGGAGGCACCATGAATTGAAACAATAAAAATGAATAACCATTCACTAAGAAAAAGGGATGGACAGACAAATAAGAAATGCCCCGAAAAGGAGGAAGTCACAGCGCAGTGAAAAAGTCCGACCCGTCCAGTAGGCGGAAAAACAGGAACTGAGTGTGGAGCATTGGTGACGTAGGAGTAAGGTGTGGGCCCGGCGCGCGGGGGGAGGCACGCACGACATAGGCCCCACTCCTTCTACATTCTTAAAGAGACAGCTGTCTTTTGCAGCCAGCTTTTCCGGCCCGCCTGTGCATGCAGGCATTCCCAACCAGTTGGGAAGGAGGGCGAACCAGGACGAAAGAGAAAAGGGTAGGGCCAAAAGGGAGGTGAAAGAAGCTGATCCTACCTGAAGAAAACTGGCCTAAATATACAAGGAGTGGTCATACTGCGCATCGAGTTGAGCCATTTTGCAGCTGATGACAACTTAATTGCATTGCAGCAGGGAATCTGCATGCTAAAGATATGTGGTAGTGACAGCTAAGAGAACTTGGAAACTTTACAGAATGAACAACAAGCAATAGAACCTTTGAAGATCACAGAATTCATGGAGACACACTGTACAGGTGTTCCAGCCTGATCAAAACATGGCTAGAGCAGCAGACAAAACTGAATGCATCAAGACAAGCCATTTCAGAGTCCATGTACACTTTGCTGAGTGTACTCAAGAAAACATTCTACAGATTATCAACGTGAGACAAAGATCTAATGCCATGGACAATGCATGGGATCCTGAATATTCCTGTGCCAGCAGAAACACCTCTATTGTGTAAACAATTGCAGTCCTGAGGCACCATGCATCAGTTAGAGAAGCAATGGTTACAAACTCTCTATGAGGTGACCTACACCAGTGCCTGCGTGAATCGGGAGGACTCTACAGTACAACCGTATTACCTGAAGAAATGTGTGGGAACACCCCATATAAGATGCCAGGACATTCATCAGATCAACACAAGTGAGCAGAATTCAAACTCAACCAAGTGCATGCTAAGCGCAAATTTGAAGGGAAACATACAGTAGGAAAGCTCTACAACTACCTAATGGATCCTACATTGTGCAGTTCAATACTTCATGCTGTGGTGTGCTTGAGTGGATTGCCAGCTTCATCACTGCCTCAAACGTGGTGAACTGTTGCAGTAGCATTCTACAACCACAGCGCGGACTGAGCTTGTTCTATTGGACTGGCCTGAAGTGCAGCTATCACCACTTAAGTCCTTGCAACTAACACTGAGACTTGCATATCTTCTGAATATGAAAATACACAGCACTGGCACTACAGTGACCTTCGTAGAAGCATCAAACAAAGCACTGCTGTTGGCAAAAGACCTACTGGAAGAATACCAGAATGGCCAAAGGAGATTCATGCCGTGTTGAAAAGCTCTACTCCAACTAATGGGAGCTCCTTCCTGAGCTCCATTTACTGGCTGTCGAATACAATGGTTTCCTTCAATCCATTGAAAAGTAATTTGGACTTCTTTGGAAACATAGGCATAGGGGTCACATCTGTGCTCTACATCCTAATAGCTGGGTTCATTCTGATTCAGATAATTTTATACTCCATTGTGGCAAGATGCAGCAAACGTTTTCTATGCACCAAAGCTGAATCCTTAATAACAGAAGAAAACGGTTTGGAACATTTTGTGTGATGAACATCTACCCATCTCTGATTCTTCAGTGACCGAAGATGGTCTGCAAACCAGTACCTGATGCAGCCAGCTCCCTTCAAGAAGAAATGTTTATGTTTTAATATTTAGTAAAGATTCTGAGTGAATACATTTGAGCAAATAATACTCTGCCATGTTTTACAAGCTCATTTGTCCTATGATGCCTCCACAGTCTGTTCTAGGTCTCATGGGGGTTAAAGTGTGTGGGGGATGGGAGTGGTCACATGCATTCTCCATGTCTGCCCATATCAGCCATGCTTAAAGTGGCATGTGGTCTGAGCCGTAGACCAGGTATTCTTGCTAAATGCTCAGTGCAATGAAAACACTTTCATATTTAGTGAAATGCAAGCAGCAAGATTTGCTTTTGCATGTTGCAATATTAACGTATGCTACAATACATTTCTTTTAATAGCCTAGGCTGCACGCCAATGGCCTTAAGAGGGGTACATCCCACTCTTATTGTGTAAACAATGCCGTTCACTGCTATGCAGCCCTTTTCTGGGACGGAGGCCAACATTCTCGCAATATACAAAACAGTTAACAGCAAGCACTGCAAACTACAAAATGCTATCTCTTCTGTAGTTTCATTCTGTAATTTTAAACAGGATTCTGTAGTTCGCCGACATTTATTTGAAAATGCCTGGTGCTGAATGGCGAAAGCTGTCCTTGGCTAATATTTACACAAGAAAAGGTGCTGTCCACTGTTAAGATGGATTTCTGAACTCTGACCTGGTGGGCAGAGGCTCAGAAGGCCAGCCCAATTTCTTGGAACAGGGTAACCTCTGGACAAGCCAGACCAATCAAGGTAGCTTTGACAGGCGGTCAAGACTAAGTCTCAGGAGGGGTGAGGGTGACTGAAATACCTCAATGGGCACACACAGCAATGACACTTACAAATGACCCCCCAGACAGGTGTTATATCAAAAATATAGACACACATATTACAAGGCCTTTGTAACTCAGACCATAGCAAAAGAATCACAGTAACACTCAGTAAACCAACACAACATAATCAATACAATGGCCCTCATTACGACCCTGGCGGAGGTCCATGGTGCAATTTGCACCATGGACCATGGCGCAGAGCTGCCAACTCCGCCATGGGGGTTGGCGGACTTACCACCCCATTCCGACCTTGGCGGGGCGGTAAGTCCCCAATCCCCATTTACCCTTCCCCATTCTTGCCCCATGGGGTATAATGGGAGTGGGGAAGGCGTTAATTACGCCACCGTAAATTACGGTGGCGTAATTAACAACAAGTCCCGTAGCGCCATGGATTTTCCCGCCTGCAAAAAGCAGGCGTAAAAATCACCATGGCGCTACGGAATGTCGTAATCTGGCGGAGAGGTACGCCATGCATTACGCTGGCGTAAACCCCTCTCCGCCAGGGTCGTAATGAGGGCCAATGTATATACAAGACCTTTTGGGGTCTAAAGGGTTAAATGCACAAAATATGTCTACAACCTAGAGGCGAAGGAAACAGGCAGTACAACACACCTAACTAAGAGGCAGTCCAAGCCCTAAGAAGAGGGGAGCCTTATGCTCAATAGTACATGCAGTGCAAGTGCACGCGGTTGTTTCAATGGGCAAAATGGGGTCTCTTCAGGGGTCTCTAGCAGCTTAGGATGGTGGATGAGGCGAAGAAGAATAAGTTGCCATTATTCAGAGAGGACCTCCACTTGCAGGCAGAGGCAGTTCCAGAGTGCGGGATGGGGTCGCTAGTTCGCACTAGCTGTGGAAAGGAGAGGGACCCTCAGGGGCCACTCGTGTGTAAATATGGGCCCTGGTGCTAGGGGTCACTGGTTAGTGTTGGAAGTACTCATCGGTCCCAGGCGCACTCCGACCCAAACTTCGCCATTTCAGTTCACTTCATTAGCGGGTTTGAACGGGACAAAAAGGAAGTCTCTGCGGCTTTCAGTTCCTGAGATACAGCGATGATTTCCCAAACGGGACAGTCGCGATTTCTCCGCTCCGGGTGGAAAAATCGACCCAGTTTCTCTGCAGCAGGCTTCAGAGGCAAGAGGGTCACAAATGCAGCGCACCTGCAATGGTCGTTGGTGCGGCAGGGCAACACGGTAACCGCGTATGCTCCGGTCCTTGCGCACTCGTCTCACTTCAGGCCTGGGAATGCCAAGTGTACGAAATTCGGTGTGAGGGCGCCATCGACACAGAGCTAGCAGTACACCAAGTTTCGAGGGCCTCCTCGAAACGGCCGCGGTGACAGAGCAAAGCAACTGGGTAAGCTGGTCAGCCCACTGGTTGGCCCAGGGACACTTCTGAGAAAGCTTACTTGCAGGCTTTGGTGAAGGTGCCGAGAATAGTTGGTCCCACTATTCTAATGGGTTGAAGCGTCTTCGCAGACCTTCCAGGGCGATCAGAGGCAGAGGGGTACCACAGGACGACAGCGGGCTCAGGGTGTCAAACCTTCCAGCGGGTCACCAGCGGTTCCTCGACTAAGCTTCGTAGTTTCAGGATACTTGGATCCTATCCTTCGTTCAGTGAGAACTCCAGAGATCGACCCGGTATGGGTGTTTTTGGCCTCCTCTTATCCAAAGTTCCCTTTGCGCCAAAACAAAGTGGACCCAATGGGGATCTGCTCACAAACACACACTCCATACGTGGACCAATCACAGACCACGGTGGTCCCATTCATTCATGGCACTCCAGACTCTCTGGCACCTAGGATGTGTATTGGACTCAGACGTTCCAGCCCACATCCTGGAGGCACACACACAAGGCATGCAGAAGCCTGCAAAAGCATTGCGTTTCGCAGGAAAATGCACGACCAAATAAGGACGGTACGGGTCGACTCGACCTGGGGAAGGCGAAGGGTCAAGATGGCCAAAGGACAGGGCAAAGAACCTCGTGGCATGGCCATTTTGGAGCCAGGCCACCTATTCGTGCCAAACGCGGTTAATGCGGCTAACATGGCAGAAAAGGGTTAACAATAATGCGAAAAGATAGTTGCCACCAGCCCTCTCCATGACGCATCTGAACATCTCACAAAAAGCCCATCAGGAGTATCTAGGGCCTTTGGACAATGACTACAGACCTAAGTACACTGTACTGGAAGGTACATTGTGTACTTGCTACATGTTGCAGAAAAGTTCCAACATTGGAAAAGGACTAAGGTAAACAAAGTCTCCCTGGAATAGTGCTGCTGGACAACCAGAGCTGCGAAAGTTCCAAACTGCCTAAGAACATTTCAAAGGACATCCTTGCTGTCATCACGTACCACTTTTTCCCGCCGGAGAGAGCCCAGCGTTTGAGTATAGAGGAAGGCCTGCCCAGGGGTTCCGACCACCAGAAGCTAACGAAGAGGTCCCGAGGGTCCAGACTTGGTGAGGGTCTGAGGGTCCGAGTTCCACTCCAGTGGTAGAGTCCAGGTCACCATAAGCCATCCAGAGGACTGTGCTGCGGTTGCAGCATTGAAGAACCGAAAGTCGGAAAACTGCGATATTCCAAAACCGAAACAGTTACCTATGCACCCGTGGCGCCAGAAGTCATCTAGGCGTCCTAGTGGTCTTACTCATCTGCCAAGCCTTTAAGGAGCCCACAGCAAGTTTTACCTTCACAGGACTTCTATAGTAAGAAATAGTTGACAAAAGGAGAGCACAGCGAAGAGTAAAACTGCTGCACTCCGACTTTGGTTCCATTTTCCTTGTGGACTCAGCATCCCTGTGGCTCCTTCTTCCAAGGAGTTGGGGGGTGGGTCCTTCCTCAGAGGGAAGTGTTGAGTGAAACCGAGAATCTCTGCCACTTAGTCCACCAAGGAACCAAAGGTATTGATGAAGAAAGGCATGTTCTAGCCTCAGGAGTCATTCAGGGGTCCCAGATTCGTCCTGGATCATGTTCTTCTGTGGCCTCTCAGGTACTTTGGGGTGGTAGAACCTTTTAAAGAAAGCAGAAGGTTATTGCACATTATTGGACTGGGCTGTTAAAGACAAGGTAAGTTACTCCCTAACTTTTCCATTACAGGTTTCCCAAGTGGGGGTGGGGGGGTCCTCATACACAATTGTATATCTAGTCTAAAGAAAGCATTGTGCCACTGTTAATAACTTGCCTTTCTTCCCTATTCTATGCTGTTACCACTCACTTACAATGCACATGCCTATTTAAAACTGTCTGCAGTTAGTGCTTCTATTACTGAATTTAATTAAGTATTGTGTGGTACCACAGAGTGTTTATGTTTGTCATTCTTTGACTAAGTATTTCCAAGTTCCAAGTGTTATTATTTAAATAAATATATACATTCCTTAATCTTATTTTATATAAAGAAGCTGTGTTATCACCCAACATAATGTGTGGACATTCCTTTGTGGGGGCATTGGGGATTCACTGTACTTAAGAACCAGCCTGCATCACACCTAAAAGCTTAAGTCTGGCTGCTCGTCCATTGCTACCAAACTGAGAGCCCTGGCTGGGGTGTTCTGTGCCTTTACCCTACCATATACAGGCAAGATGTATAGATACCCCCTCCAGTCATTACAGTTGACACAAATGGTTTAACATACAATTCATTCACTTTAAAATGTCGGATACTGTAAAGACTTGAGGGGAGTGTCTGTGGTACTACCAACTATATGATTGAGGTAGAGACACCCCAGCCAAGGATCTCAAATGGTAGCAATGGATGAGCAACCAAAGCTGAGACTCAAGGGAGGTGATGCAGGCTGGTTCTTATGTACAGTGAATCCACAAGCACCCACAAAGGATTGTCGACACACTGTTATGTGCTACCAGAGTTCATTTATAAAAATGATCTAAATGTTAGGTGGATATATACAAATAAATAAGACTCACTTTTGTTTTGAAATTCTACTTAGATAGTTAAAACAATATGTACAGTATTATGTGGTACCACAGTTATTCTTAGTTCAGCAATAATGCACCAACTGTTAATTATTAAAAAGCATTACAATTACTAAACACTGCTTAACCCCACAGGCATAAATCTAGAAATGCAGGAAATACTTTATATCACTGGCAGAATACTTTTCAGAATAAAAAGGCCATTCTGTGTGGAGTTCCCCCCCACCTGGGAAACCTGTAAGAAAAAGTTAAGTTATACTTTGCTTTTATGTCAATGTCCAGTCCTTAGGTGTTCATTAATTGTCTGCTTGAGTTTCTACAGATCCCACCACCCAAAGCACATGGGAAGCAACAGGTGAGTCGGGCCCAATCCAAGACCCCTGGATAGACCCCGAGGGAGGAAGCCCCTCTTCGTCGTCACAGTACCTTGGGGGCCAGGGAAGGGCAAAGTGGTGGAGTCAATCAGCTTTATTCGACGACTCCCCTCGAGGATGGACCCCGTTAGGGAGAATGTTCATTCAATGGCTAATTTCCCTTACCTAGTGAGTCCCTCAGCAGCTTTGCTGGATTTCTGGAGTTCATTTTTTTTCCGCTTGGTAAGAGTGTGGGCTTTTCCCCCACTCTTACCCATGTTTGCCATGTGTATTTCATCTGTTTTTGTGATTGTGGGCTCGGGAGTACACCACTTCGGTAGCCCCCTTCTTTTGTGTGTTGCACAGCACCTTCAGTGCAGTGACACAGGGTTGTCTTTCAGACTTCCCACCGACTCCATTTCTGAGGCGGACTACTGTCCCCCAGAAAAGGGTAAAGTTGCCATTAACTTTACTTAGTCATTTAACCACAGATCCAGTACACCCCATCTTACATGGAGTATTGGAAAGTGTTACTTCCTAGCCCTTTTTATCTGTACCTCTTTGAGCATTGTTTCACTCTTAACATTCAGACTTGGCTGGTAGCAGTGGTATCTACCCTAATGTTTATACCGCAATTATACTACATAAACGTGGTATTGTTGAAGGCTATTACATTAGCCTCGAACTTAAACCTGCTTGACCAAATACTTTTTCTTTTGGCTCTGGTCGGGTTTATTCGCCATTTCTTTTTGTTAAAGTCCTTCTTGTGTTTTACTTTGCGCGGCAAACCAGGTTTGCCTTCTTTGTTCACTGTCTTTTGGCGTTCTTCTGCCAAGAAGCCCTCCTCTAGGCGTCTAGGTGGGCTGAATGTGAGGGAGGAGTGTAGTCACCCCTTGCACATGGTATCCTAGGAAACCCAAGTCGCACTTTGCCATGATTGACTGAGGTGGTTGTCCGGGCTGGACAACCCCCCTGCTGTGTGATTGACAGCCAGGCTGTGTGAATGGGGGATTTACGCATAAAAGGCAGGACGCTTGGGCTGGAGTCGCCACTGGAACTACAAGGAACCGAAGAGAAGCGGAGAAGAAGTCGCCTTCTGCAACTATCCCGTCCCGGTGAAGCCCTGCTGCAGTCCTGAGCGATCTACCCTTCGACGACCAGAGAAGATCCAGTCCGGAGTCTTCTTCCTTTGAGCCTGGTGGGGATAACCAGCTAATCTTCTACAGCCACAGGATCCTCTTTGTGGTTGAAATCGCTGCACCCTGCTGTAGTGATCCGGATAGCCATCTGAAGAGCCTCTCCTGTTTTTAAGGAGCGCACCTTTTATTCACTGTCGCTGCTGCCGGCTTCAGCCCTGTTTGGTGCAGACCCCTCCAGACGTCGTCCTTCTTGCCGTAGCTCCAGGAACCGTGGGTCTGCAGGAAACTACCAGGAACAACTGGCGTGGCACCAGCTTCTGCATGGAATAAGGTACTGTGTTCTGCTTGAGGAATTCGAGTGAATCCCTTTTTCTCCTCCTACAAGGCTTCCCTCGTTCTTATAACTTTTGCTTCCTCCATTGACAATATCTAAGTACTCCTGGCTACGTTGAAATAAATGGACTTATATTTATTTTTACCTGAAACCTCGAGTCAGTGTTTGCTTGAGTCACAGTAGTTGTGGTCCCTTTGTGTAATCTCTGCTACTGCTCATATACTCTTGAGATAAGCCTGGTTGCTCCGCTACTGCTACCACTTTAACAAGTACAGGCTTGTACCAAAGGTAAAACTTGTATTACCACCTCTAGTCTTAATTGTGTATAGTGGTCCCTAAGGGCACTGCACAGGATTCTGCCTAACACCCCCTCTGGATGAAGTCGTCAATGGGTCGTTGCTGTCGAAGAGGAGAGGGTAACCAGGCAGTCTCGGAAATGCAGCATTGAAGGTCGGTCTCGGTGGTCTCCTTGTCTGTTTGATAAGCCGGCTGTGAATAAGGCTTGGGAGGGGAGGATGAGTCCTATGGTTTTTGGTCGATGACCTTCGATGGCGACTGGTGCAGTGACAGATGTATGTGTCGGGTTGATGGCTTCTAGCGACTTGGACTCGAGCACTAGACGTCTCTGCAGGCCATCCCCAAGTTTGGACCCTCAGGACTCACTCTTCTGTTTGGAATAGCGGGAAACCCACCAGCAGTCAGTTCTCTGCAGGAGGCGACACTGGGTTTACTTAGCCGTGAAAAAAAAGTGGACCGATGTGTCTGCAGTACCACCTGAGAATTATTTCAGGTGGTTGGAACTTGGCAAGCTCTAGGCATCAAGCAGCACTATGCCAGCGTACCCTGCCCCTTTTTTATTTTTATAGCGCACCACATGCCCATGGGCCTCAGGGCACACAAAGAAACTGACAAGAACAGACAAGGACAAAGGATAAGTGGCCAGGGGGTAGAATCAAGTAGAATTGAAAGAGCCCCATACTTAACCTGGATTAAGATTGAATAGATGTTTAACTCGTTTTTTGAACTGGGTAAGGGCGTTACCAAGCATATAGGCCCAGGAGGGCATTCCAGAGCAAGGGAGCCTGAATATCAAAATATCCCCCCCCCCAACCCCCAAACCGAGCAAGCTTGTTAGGCTAAAGTTCTGGCGATAGACTGCATTCTGGCTTCCAAACAGTCACAAACAGCCTCCGCACCCAGGACGATGCTGGTGGACTTGGGCACAAGATGTACAGACAATCTTTTTCTGGACCCACAAAGATACATCCAGGAGGGAGGCAGGCACTCAGGACTGGCTTCCAATAGGACACTTTGGGTAAAGAATAGCAGTTGCATGATGTCCCCTCGTAGGTATGGGAAGGGGTTGCCTGTCCCGGTCCTCTCTTGAGCAGTCCTTGAATCAGCACAGCAGCATTTGAATTTTTTTTGAAGAGTTGCAGCAGCAGACCTCTTCCTCCAGCTGGATTCTGGATACGCCTCCATACCCACTGTAATCCTCTTCTTTGCTTCGATCCGCCCAATGTATTTCACCATGTCATAAGGGGATGTATTGAAATGTGAGTTAGCCCTCTGCTTCGGGAATTATGATCAAATTGAAATGTGTTTGGACTGATTTTCTATACTCTAGTTTGGTGGACAGATGTATAGAAGGCCAACCAATCCGGGGTAGGCTGCGCCCGGAGGCATAGGGGGGCCGTGTCCGGGACCCGGTACTTTTTCTCGTACCGGTCTCTTCTAGCTGGCGTCGTGGAAGGGTTCTTGAGGAGGGAAAGGCCCTCATCCCAAATGTTGTCCAACAGAGGCACTGCGAGGACCGTCTTCCTCTTGGCCTCGCGCCGCTGATAAAGGAAGCCTTCCTTTTTCTTCTCCTCAGGGCAGAGTTGGAAAAGCTCGGAAGCCCTGGAGATCATGGAGTGGAAAGATCCGATCTCGTCGGGCGGAGAAGCCCTGGTGGGAGGCGACGACGGAATATCCTCGTCGTATGCCTCGTCGTCCGTACCCGTCGCTGCCGTGTCAGTCCCCGTATCATCCCCTCGGGTGGACGGGGAGGAGGGCTGGACGGGGCGCGACGGTTGAAAAGGAGGTGGTGGATGGATCCTTCTTTTCTTGGTAGGGGGAACACCAGAAGGTCCCGGTTCTGGATCCCCCGACGGGAGAGGTTCCTCCGTCGGTAACGGTAGCCTCGTCCTTATCTCGGAGCATAAGGACTGTATGGCCAACAAAATGGCCGCCGAGTTGTCTTGCGGCGCTGGCAGAGGGGAATCCGACGGGCGAGCAGGGGCCCCGTCGGTATCCTCGACGATGTCGTCGTCGTCGTCACCTGCGTCGGGGTCCATTCCGACGGGCTGGCCTTCTTCCACGCCTAGGCCGTGGCTTAAGACCTCGATCAGCTCCTCTTCTGAGGTTGAGGCCGAATCTACGACGACGCCCTGCCCCCCCTTCTTCCCCACGGAGGGTTTCACGGGGGTCCTATCGATGGGCACAAAAGAAGACTCCCTCCGAGGAGGCAGGGAGATTCTGGGCCCTGAGGTCGCCACCACTGGTGCAGCCTCCACAGGCTGGGTCAGGGCCGCCGCGACCGTTTCGATAGAGGGCTTGGTCGGATGGATCAAGGCCTTCACCACCTTAGGTGCGCTCACCGCCTTATCCTTGAGGGAGGGGGCACTGCCACGCTCCTCCTCTGCCTTAGAGCTCGACCGGGGCCTCTCCAGGAGCTTCGCCGGGTGCTCGGCCTTCCTCTTACCCGACCCAGAGCGTTGGCTCGTGGTTGATGGTGCCGGGGAGGGTGCGCCCTGCCTGGCGCCCGTAGAGCCCGACCGTTCGGAGCTCCCGGTGCCAGCGGACTCGCGGTGCTTGGCCTTATGTTGGGCCCCCGTCGCCGGGGCGCCCTCAAAGGTCTTAGAAGACCGCTCGGATTTCTTCTTCTTCTTCTCGCCAGACGGGCTCTTACCCTCCAGCCAGTTGGCGAGACGTTGATGGCGGTCCTTCATGGTCCGTTCCGACATGTTGCCGCAAAACGCACAGTCCTTCTCCACGTGCGTCTTGTCCTCATGAAGGCAGTAAAGGCAGAAAGAGTGTTCGTCCTCCTTAAAGACGTTCTGCAGCTGGCATCCAGGGCAGACCCTGAACAGCTTTCCGGGCGTCGAGCTTCCCTTCTCCTGGGCCATCTCCGAGACGGGGCCTGAGAAGCTTCTGGAGTCCTCCGAAGTGTAGCTCGACGAATCTTCACCCTTGAGGGGCGCAGACGAATCCGACACGGGTCCCCGTTGATCGGATGTAGGATCGGTGGAGCTTGAGGCTCTTTTGACCGAAAGAATCGAAGTTTTTGTGAAAAAAGCGCGAAAAAAAAGCACTAACGCTCGAGAGCAATAGCACGAGGATCCCAACACATGAACGTGCGGTAAAAATCTGAAGATGGCTGCCAGAGGCGGTGCTTAGGTAGAGGGCAGTCATTGGCTGTGGTCAGTATGACGCAGAGACCAGTGATTGGTTATTACTACGAAAGACAGATCAGAAACGAAACTGATACTGTTTTTTTCTTTACCGAGGATTCCCAGCCTGACGACGGGGAATATTCATGAGCATGTGAATCCATGCCAGACCCCATGCTGGAGAACCTATATTATGACAGGAACAACTCTGGGAAGCTGTAGCCAAACCAGTTCAGGTAGCAATGACAGGCGGTCTAGGCTAGGATCTTCAGAGGTGGTGAGCTTATAAAGGGTACACAATGAGGTCACACAATGGGCATCACAAATTACACTTCGACAGGATGCATGAAAATACAGTTATTTAATTATGGCCAAAACACAATATAGAAAAATGACTACAAGCAACAAAACAATTAAAAACGAAATACATATATACATTCACTGGGGTATAAAGCATAATACAAATCAAATACTTCTGCAAAGAAAAGGTTAGACAAGCATTATGCACAAAAAGGTCCACAGAGATGATCCCTAGTTAAACTTGTCCAGCCCGAAGTTGCCTGGGGCCTTGTGCACAATTGTTGAGGATACAATTCCACAGAACTTAAGATGCACGAAAAAATGCAGGTAGGGTATCTGGGGTCCAGTGAAGGGTTCTTAAGAGTTATGGCTCAATGTGAAGTAATCCCCAAAATTAGCCCCAACAGTCAGAAGTCTTGCATAGGCAAGTTATGGCAAAGCCAAAAGTATTCGAATTTGGTTTATTATAAGCCCATTGACTTATAATGGGAGTATAGGGGGCAGTTAAAAGCTCAGTAACGTACACCCCTTACTCCGAATCTTCCCCAGACTTGGTAGAAAAAAGGAAGGGTGTCCTATGTTGCATTTCCCGCTGGAATCCGCGTTCCTCGATTTCCCAGGTTTGCAGGTACGAGGACACTCCGGTTGGTGTCATTTGCTGGTGCAAGGATTCTTGGTCAAAGAATGCAAAACAATCGATACAGCACCCCTCTCAGGACTGGACTCGCATCAGATAAGCAGGTTTGGGACGATGCACGCCACGCACAGCGATGTAACAGGACTCAGTAGCCCTGGTCGGACTTTCCAGTCTCTCTCGTGTTTCTTTGTGCTAGGATGCTGATAGTCCCCAGGTGGGAGCCTTTCAGTGGCAGCTAAGGGTCCACCAGGCCGAAACTTGGTGCAGTGATGTCGCTAGCACGGTAGCCCAAAAACGAAGCTGGTCAGCCACAGGATGGTTCCCAGGCACTTCTGTCTTTGGCAGGGCACCAAGCAGACATCGGGAATGGATGGTCCCTCCACTCTAAGAGTCGTAGCACATTCACAGGGCTACTAATGATCACGAGCAAGACAGGGCTCCACTAGGACTGCTGCAGAGCTGGACAGGATACTTGGCTCCTTCAGGTTTCTCCAGGATCCCTGAAGAATGGGTGCAGGGGTCCTCTTATCCTAAAAGCCAGGTAGGAGGTGTATATCTCTCTGTGTGTGTGTGTATCTCTCTCTCTCTCTCTCTCTCTCTCTCTCTCTCTCTCTCTCCCTCTCCTCCCCCCCCCCCCCCCCCCCCAAACGGGAACCTTCATGCATACCACTCAGACACACAGAAACCAGAATGTGGATTGGAGTCAGACTGACCCAGCCCACATCCTGCCTGCAAACACACATAGCCCTCCAGTAGCCCGCCAAAAGGTTCTGCTTTCCCAGGCACTGGAAGTCCTTATAAGGATTTTCCTGGCCTCTGAGGCCAGGAAGAAGGCTAAACAACAAGATGGGAAAAGAACAGGGGGAAATTCTTGAGGCACGGCCATGTTTGACCAGTAGCCACAGTTATTAGCCAACCGCAGAAAAGCTGAAACGAAATTCCCCAAAAAGTGGGGAAAAGTCACTGCTGCCACCAGCCCATCCTTTAAACACATCTAGAGTAACCAAAAATCCTCTGAGTGTTAGTCTAGGGAAGCAGTATTCAAACTGTGGGTCGCGGCCCCACAGAGGCCAGCGGCCGCATCCTTGGGGGGCCGTGAGAGGCCACCATGAAAAAAATAAAAAAAAATAAGTATTTAATTTTTTTATATTGGAAGAAATGGCAGGGGCGGCTCACATGGTCGGTCAGAAGCATGAAACTGTCTCAGGCACCAACGAAAGTGGCCCCTAGTTGTAAATGGATATTCATTCCTTTAGTCACAGACTGTTTGCATAGTACCTAAGGGGGTGCTTTGTGTTAAAGTATAAGTAAATAGAATATTTATTCAGCAACAATGGTCAAAATTACTAACTGCTCAATGGTCAAAATCTAACTGCATAGTGAAGTAACTCATCAAACTGGCCCACATTGGCCAAAAAGGTGGCCCATTTTGACTGGCCCACACTAGCATTTTGCATTTTTGATACATGCATTGCCCTATTGCCCTAAAGGCCAGTCCGAGCCTGGCAGCTCATCCATAATGGTGAGGGGGCACCCACCCAGTGGCACCCTCACCCATTTTGGAGGAGCTAAGGTACCAGCCCAGTGAAACAATGAGAACTCCCTCAGCTGCTTTTTCCAGCTCCTGGGCTGGCTGAACTGTCAAAGGGAAACACCATTTCCCTTTAACAGTTCAGTGCCCCAGCCGCACATGCTCACTGAGCCATGCAAGGCTGGGGCGTTTTGCTTCGCCAGCATTGCATAGCTCATTGGAAATGCTGGCTGGGGCACTGCATGTCTGTACTTGCGAGGGGGAACTCCTGCGCCTCCTCACACGTACGGACAGAGCAGCCTGGAGCAGGGCGCTTCAGCACCCACATGCAGGCCAATGCAGAAGGTACGTTTATGTTCATTTTTTAAAATGTAAACATGTGTATGCTTGTGTTAAGAGAGTGCATGGTGATGGATGCTAGTGTGAATGATAGAGTGATTGCTGTATGAATGTGGTGTGTGTGTGTTAGTTTGTTTTGGTCAGTTGAGCTGATTTTGGCAATGGTGGATAGAGGGGGAAGGAGGGTTGTACAACAAAGGCATTTTAAAAATGCCGTTGTTGCACAACCCCCTACCCACCGGCCAAAATCGGCTCTCCTTCTGAGGCGCTGTGGAGCCCAGGGAACAGGGATGGTATTTATGTACTGGATTTCTATCATAGATGTCCAGTCAGAAATACCATGCATTCGCCCTTCGCACCCCAATGCCTTGCATATACACAATCATGTTGATTGTGTTAGGCCCAGTGGGGCCCAGGGGACAGGGATGGTATTTTTGTACTGGACATCTATAGTAGATGTCCAGTAAAAAATGTCATGCCTGCCCCCGGGACCCTCAGCCAGCACCAATTGCAAACTGTTTGGCTATTTACATTTTAACCCATTATTTTTTTTTTAAATCACAGGGGAAAGCCCCCCCCCCCCCGGATCCTCCTTTGATTGGTTCAGGCTCCCCCACTGTCCTCAGTTACTTAGGCATTTTTGGGGGAAATAGTTATGCCACTCCACTTAAAAAATTCACCAGCCGCCACTGACCCTCGGACTGTGTTAGGAACGGGATGGGGAGCCGAGGGACTGTGGTGGGAGGGGCGGGAACCATGGGATAGTGGTGGGAGCAGGGTGGCAAAAGCCCATGGTTTGTGATTCGGTGGGGGGCGCCCAGGGACTGGGTAGAAGTGGGATGAGGGAGCCCAGCGACTGTGATGGGAGCAGGTGGGGGAGCCCAGGGACTATACTGGGAGTAGGGTGTGGTGACAGCATGCAATAGTGGTGACAGCCCGGGAGGACTGCTCAGCGGCAACATGCTCACCTTGGAAGAAAGACGACACAAAGCAGCACAGGTTTGATCCCCGGGTACGAGCTTACAAACCTCTGGGTATTAAGCCTGTTATAAATAACCTATCATATCATACACACTGTCCATTTGGCATTTTTGGGGGGTCCCGGCCTGCCTTATTTTGCTCTGGAGGATCCCAGCCAAAAAAGTTTGAAGACCACTGGTCTAGGGCAAGAAAAAATGCACCCAATTGCACTGCAGTGTAAGCTGCTTTGTGCTATGATAAAAAGTTACCACAAATGATACAACAATAACTACAAGTAGCAGCACAGTAACACGACCAAGGAAAACACTGTTCCCAGTACTGACAGCCTACAGGACACATCAGTTTCCCCATAACATATGAGCAAAGGCCAGTCTAGTGAAGCTTAAGGCTTCACTGCACTGCAAACAGTACATGTCAGATTCAAAAATAAAATCAAAAAGTTTAGGGGTTGCATAAAGATGGAAGGAAAGGTGCACTAAAGAGAATCTTTCCTAACAGTCTGCAATATGATTCTTTCAGAATTTCTTGTATGAACCTGTGCCATTAATGAGACCTATATATTCAGCATTTTAAGAACATTCTGAATTGTGAGGTTCCTTTCACACATTTCTGTAGTGACATGCAAAAGACTCATTAAAATCTGTGAATTTATTAATAATCCATACATGTATAATTTTTAAATGCATGCAATTGGGCACGCTTAGATCAATTCAAATCTATTTTTGATTTGTTTTAATCTAGCAAAGGGTTCAAAATGTACAGCCGATAAAGTATTGAAATAGTTTGTCACTTCAAAATGCATTTTGTTTTAAATGCTGCACATGTGTTTTGTCGGTGCCTTACTATCAACAGAAAGCATCTATTAAAATAGATAGCCTAGGAAAGAAAAGGAATCATTTTTATAGGGTGCTTTTCTCGAAGCAGGCACTAACGGATGGGGCCTTATTGCTCTGCCAGCTCAAGGTTCAGGGTCTGTGTGGACATTTGTTACTTCTAATGTTGCAATTACTGGCTGGCCACACATCCATCAATGTCGTTCCATGGAGGCCCATCCAACTAAAATTTAAGAAATAGGTCTATGAAAGTTCTGAATTTGAAATGCAATCATCGCCTTTGGCTTGTATTTTCCATACACACCTGTTGTTTCGAAAGCACAGAGGTGCGCATATTCAATTCTTTTGATGGGTTAGTCAATGATTAATTTGTGAAGTCTATTTTATAGAAAGCGCACATTTATTTCTGGTCTTAAGAGCAGAACCCTTGATAAACAATTTTTAGTTTTAACCAGAGTTCAACTAAGTTAACCATTTTGAGGTTACATGTAAAAAGAAAAAATGCTTCTTGAGTAATTCTTACTGGTAATGACCATTTAATAAAGTGTAGGCCTACTGACACATATATATATATGTATACATTGAAAATGTACATTCTGGCCATAATTTCCTAACAGAAGACTAACATATATTCTGTGTACGTCTGCATGCTTTTTATGCAACATGGCTGCATAAAACTCAAAATTTCATATTATTTGTTTAGGGCAACCTTATTACTGTCATGTTTACATTAATTTATATGATATACAATCATTCAAAATGCACCTTTTTTATTCAGTGATCTGTTTATAATTCTTTCTTACAGCATTCATTAAGACTGGCTTGCTGACCTCTTGAGAGAGTTCAGCTAAAGAAATGCAGAATCAGAGTTGGTGTTGCAGACAGGGGTACCAAGGAACAGCTCCATCTCTTGTGCTAGTTCATATCCTGCTTGCCTTTCTCTAATCTACACCTTGGGGACTCCTTTACTTATTAGAGTTTTAATCTAACAATTTCCTGTGGTGGTGTATGAACAAAAGAGGCAATATGTATAACTATACTTGCACTTCACTAGTGAAAATATGGAACTGATCATTCCTCACCCACTTGCCGATAACCCCTTCACACTCCCTTAGAAATGGCAAATTTGTATATGAAAATGTTAAGGTAACTTGTTTATGTTAAAACCGTTTTCAGTAATATGGAAAGATGAACAAATCAATCCCTGAACCACATATTGTGCTGTGCATGAAGCAAACATTACTTCACGGTTTGTATGTACAGTACACCAATATACATACAACTAAAATACTTCACATTCAGGTAACCCAAAACATCAACCACAGCATTGAAAGAACATTACCTCCTGCTGCAATGTGCCAACTTGTTTGAGGAGCTCTTTACAGTAGCAAGAACATGGTATACCTGCAGTATGACGATATGACAAAGTCAATATTTGGTGACCTAGTTTAATATCAAGAGCATACTTTATTTCACAACATACTCTACTGTAACAATACAAAGTGAATCTGACTCTGCAGATTTGCATCTATTACCAGAACTTGCTCTGGCAGACAGAAATCCAAACGCAAGAAAGGGTACTCATTTTATTTCAACTAAACAGATTCAAAAGGACATTGCATCTATGTTACCAGCAGAAATCATTACAGTACATATTATATACATGGGAGAAAGGACCCAAAAACATACACACTTTGACACAAGCAAGTTACTATGAAGCAAGTCACAAGACTAACCATACAGAGTTCACAACCTTAGTAAGACTATTTTTAAAGGTGACTTGCAAAAACAGTGTAAGACACTGCAAGTGAATATGCGTTGTGTTTTACACTCAATTAGAAACATACTTATATATCATACACAATAGAGGCTGTAATTTACATGTGTGTCGAGAGATTTGATGGCCTCTGTGCTGTCCAGCAAGAAACAGAAGGTCTGATAAAAAAGGTCAGTTTTGTTATTGCAAATACATTTATTTGCAATAGGGACATTAAGAAAAGATGGTCCTGCTTTTAATACAATTTAAAAAAACAAAGCAAATAACAAATAAGGTATACAATGAAACGGGTCACAAAAAACATTGGATGGTTTAAGTTACTTACTTTTAACTATTGTTCTCCATCATGGGTCTGGCATGGATTCACATAATCATTAATATTCCCCGGCGTCAGGCTGGGAATCCTCAGTAAAAGAAAAAACAGTTTCACCTTAGCTTTAAAACTGTATTTCGCCTCTAAACCCATCACTGTCCTCTGGGTCACACTGCCTCCATCCAATGATGGACCACTCCCTAAGCTTCACCCCTGGTGGCCATATTCAGATTTGGTAAACATGTAAAGTGGCAGCATGAACCTAGAAGAGCCACAGAGGGGAAGGAGGGAGGGTTCACATTTGTGGATCCATGCCAGACCATGCTGGAGAACAATATTTAAAGGTAAGTAACCTACACAATCTCCAGCATGGGGTCTGGCATGGATTCACATGTTCACAAACATCAATTACACAGCAGTACATTATACACAACCATGGGAATCAGCAAGGCCCAACACAAGCAATAACAGTCACCCCTGGAACAGATTCACCAAAACAAGATACTGGGTTGCGTAGCACCGCTTAGCCGACTCGGGACTCCTCCCTGGAATCCCTGTCAACGCAGTAGAACCTTGTGAAGGCGTGCATGGACCTCCACGTAGCAGCCCTGCAGATGTTGAGCAGGTGCACACCAGAGAGAAACGCTGTCGTTGCTGCAATGGCTCTGGTGGAGTGGGCTAGCCAGTCGATGACCGTATATGATGCAGCCGGAGAGCCACCTGGAGATGGAAGCCTTCGACAAGGCCTTTGTGATTCACAGGTTCAAAATTGAAGAACTGCTAAGAAGTTTTCTGAAAGCTCTTCATGTGCGCCAATTAAAACTTCAAGGCACGAGCAACGTCCAGTGAATGCAAGGCCCTCTCCACTGGCGATGACTGATTCGGGAAGACCGGCAACACCAAGGGCTCAGTGTTAGGGAGAATTCTCATAAACTACCTAATTAATCCCTCAGCAACTTTGCTGGATTTCTAGGATTTATTTTTTCCACCTGGTAAGAGTGTGAGCCTTTTTTGCCACTCTTACATGTGTTTTGCTGTGTGTATTTTCACTTTGTGTGATCTTGAGCACTAGAGCCTCACCTACTCCATGGCCTCAAATTTTCATGTGTGTTACACAGCACCTTCAGTGCAGTGACACAGGGTTGTCTTTGAGACTTCCCCCTGACTCCATTTTCTGGGGCGGACTACTGTCCCTCAGAAAAGGTAAAGTTGCCATTAACTTTATTTTAGTCACTTTAAACAACAGATCCAGTACAACCCATCTTACATGGAGTATTGGAAAGGGTTAACTCTTATCCCTTTTTATCTGTGCCTCTTGGAGCATTCTTTCGCTCTCTTTACATCAAGACTTGGCTGGTGGCAGTGGTAACTACCCTAACTTTTCTACTGTGATTATCTTATATAAACGTGGTAATGTTTTAGGCTATTATATTAGCCTCAAACATAAACCCGCTTGACCAAATCCATTTTATTTTGGCTCCGGCTGGGTTTGTTCGGCATTTCTTTTTGTTAAAGTCTTTCTCATGTTTTTCTCTGTGTGCCAAACCGGGAATGACTCCTTTGTTCGCCGTCTTTTCGCGGGTTTCTGAGCAGAAGCCCTCCTTAAGGCGCCTGAAAGTCTGGGTAGTCAGGATGTAAGGGAGGGATCTTCGGACCCCTGCCATGGGTTCCCTTGGTAACCCAAGTCGCACTCCTGTTTTATTGGCTAAGGGGACTGTCCTTGCCAGGACAACCACCCTCACCCTGCTGTGTGATTGACAGCCATGCTTTATGAATGGTGGAAAACTGCATAAAAAGCAAGTCTTTGGGATTGGAAAGCCAGAGTCGCCACTGGAACGAAACAACCAATGAGGAACTGGAAGAAGAGGATTCCTACGACGACTGAACCGCCCGGTGAAGCCCTGCTGCAGGTCCGAATCTCCAGAATCCGCCGACAGAGAAGATCCTCCAGGAAACGTCTTCCCTTGAGCTGGTGGGACCAACCAGTTCGCCCAAACTACAAGCCAGGACTTCTCCTCTGGTCCAATTCGCTGTATAGAGCTACAGTGGCCCGCAAAGCCAGGAAGGTCGGACCCGGCTTGGGTTTTAAGGAGTGCAACTTTTATTCGTCGCTTTGCTCTGCTGCTGGTTTCTTCCCTGGGTAGTGCAGGACCCTCCAGTCTTCCTACTTCTTGTCAGTCCGACAGTCGCTTCAGGAACCGTGAGCCTGCAGGAACGACCAGGAACGTCCGCCTCAGCTGCAGCTCCCTCTCCGTTTTAAGGTACTGTGCAAACCCGTTTGTCCGTTTCAAACACTTTCATTGCGGTTGAAGGGCTTGTTCTTCCCTTGTCTTTGAACTAACTTTTGTATCAACCAACCTCGTCCGGAAACCGAGCCACGAACTTTACCGCGAACTACCCTGAACTGTGTGATCTTGAGCAAAAGACTTTTGACCCATTGACTTTGGCCCTAAGCCTTTTCTATCTGATCTCCTCACTGAAGTTCCTCTAGTTCAACTGCCCTGAGTACTTACCTGTTGGTTTGATCTAATTTCTAATAACCTTTGTCTTTCCCTCCCTTTTAAATTGCTGGAGTGCCATTTTGCTCCCACTTCATTCTGTGACCTTAACTTGTCTGGAATTTAAGTGAAGTGGTGTGGTGTATTAAGATTGTGATTTTGACTTGCTTATAATAGTGTAATGTTATACAACTGAAGAGTGAAAAAAATGTGTTTTTACTTGAAAACCTTGAGTCCGTTTTTGCCTGAATCATAGTAATTGCTGTCCTTTGTGTAACTATCTTGTACTGCTCACTTACTCTTGAGATACGTCTGGCTGCTATGCTACTGCTACCACTTTAACAGTGTAGTACAGGCTTGTACCAAAGGTGAATTTGTACTGTCACTTGTAGTCTTAATTGTGTGTGGTGTTCCCAGAGGGTACTGCATACAATTCTGCCTAACACTCGTAGAGGTGGAACTCCGATGGCACCTTTGGCATAAAGGTGGGGTGTGTATATGCAGTACCATCCTTTAAGCGTGGAAGGACAAGTACGGCTGCTTGCACGACAGGTCCTGGATATAGCTGACCCGTCTGGCTGAGGTGATCACCACGAGGAAAGCAGTCTTCCACAATAGAAACTTGAGCAGGGACTGATGCATCGGCTCAAAGGGCTCCCCCATAAGCTTAGTCAAAACCACACAATGAGCTCCCAACCCAGGACAGGAGCCTTCACCGGTGGAAAAGTCCTGAAGAGTCCTTTGAGGAACTCCTTGACAAGTCTGTGCGACCACAGAGAAGGCCTTACTGGTGCCCTGTTGTAACGGGATATGGCGGCCAGGTGGACCTTGATAGCGGCATGAGCCAGTCCACCCTAGGCCAAGGAAAGCAGGTACGGTATGAGCTGCCAGGCTGTGATCCAAAGAGAGGTATTCTTCTGAGCCCGGCAGCATGCAGAAAAACACTTTCACTTATGACTGGTGCGCGTCAACGTTTAAGAGGCTCTGGTCTTGGCCAGGATGTCCTTACACTCTGCAGGTAATGAATAATGTCCAAACTCTAGGGCGACCAGCATGTCTGCCTCTTAAGCTCCCCCTAAACCAGGCATCCCACCCATGATTGGATAATATATTAAAGACATCCTGCATCAATTTTGCTGCGCACTATTGAAAGACCAAGGACACATAGCGAGTTAGAAACAATTGCTAATTTAGCATTACTGGAAGGCGAACCTAATTAAAGATATAGATGCGGCACATGGGCAATATCCTTTAGATACCACCGTCTTGAGAAAGATCTTATATCCAAACACGTCTTGGCTATCTGCTAGAAAGGATCAGACCACAATAAATCCAAACTATTGGACATATCATATTTGTACAAGATACATATTAACTGTTGAATTGTTTATTTGTGGGCGAGCGAGAGTAACAAGTATAATTGATTAGCTGGTCCGGAAGTAGTGACAGCCTGATGGACGGAACCGCCGACAGACGTAGCAGTTCTGGATACCAGATTTGCCGCGGCCACACTGGAGCAACGAGTATCATCCTGCAGTGACACCAAGTGTGTTGATCACTCATAGCAGAAGTGGGAACGGAGGAAAAGCATATAAGAAAAGTCCCTCCCATGGGAACCAGCTGGCGACCGTCTGACGCTTGGAATTCGTTGCTGTTGTGAAAAGGTTGATCTGGGATTGACCCCATTAGTGGAATTGAAGATCCACATGGTGTCACGACTTCGTCGCCACAGTATGTTAACAAGACCCGAAGGGTCCCATTTTGCCCCTCGCGGGTCCCTTGGAGTCGGTCCTGGCAACGTTGGCATCAAACTCACATGACAGGTGCAGTTTTCAATGGGCAATGGACAAACATGGCTGCCCCCACAAGGACCAATAGGGAACTGCAACTAGCAGTCTAGCATCCAGGGCCGGGCCCGCCCCGAAGGCACCTGGGATACCTGCTGGGTATTTAAACTACGCCCGACTCGAGGCACGCGCTTCGCGTTATTCTGCTCTAGCAGCGTGGCGTTCACGGGGTCCTGCTCAGCATCTTGGCCTGCACAGGCGAGAGAAGACAAAGAACCACAGTCGCCGTTCCCTGGTTAGCTTCAGCTCCCCATTTAACCGAAGTCTTCTTGGACATCAACAGCTTCCTCCAGCAACATCCCTGGAAAGAAGGGCGAGAATACGACATCAAAGCTTACCTACCCAGCTCTCTTGGAAGGCCATCGCCACCCGAACCCGTTTGATCTCTTCTTCCAGGATTTCTCCCGCGACCTGCAAGAAACAACAGCACAGGGTAGCCAACTTTCAAGGATGCTCTCAAGCTACCTTCTAAAACTCTGCCTCCAGTATCAGCTCCTTTCCGCCAGCACCTGCAAGATAGGCAGAGAAGGTTATTTGGAGCATCTACCAATACAGACATTATTCTAAATACAAAAGACTTACCTGAAAAGTGGAGTCGCAGCTGGTCTGGACTCCAGGCCCACGCCAGTGAAGTAACTCGGCGGAACGGGTGCCAGCGACAACGCGCCCCTGCCCAGCACGGCAGGACAGAGAGCGCATCTTTACGAAAACCAAGGTGAGAGAAGTCCCAAGGGGAACACCGGGAGGTGGGTCTTGAGGGAAGGAGTAGTAGCTGGCAGCACGAACCCCGGAGAAGGTGCAGTGTTCTCAGAAGCATCCCTGACCAGTCGGGAGGCGTCCCTGTGGATACAAGGTGAGCGTTACATATGGTCCTGGTAAAGCTCCTACTTGTGGCAAGAACGCATCTCCCTGCTAAGCGAGTCTGCGATGGTGTTCTTCGTGCTCGCCAACTGAAAACAGATGAGAAACAGGTCCTGATAAAAGCCCCAGTGCCACAGATCTTGGGCTTCCCTGGAGAGCGTGTCCCACCCTGCTTCCGGATGTAGAACATGGTGGTGGTGTTGTCCATGAAGATCCTCACCACCTTGCCCCTCAGCAATGGCAGGAAGGACTTGAGGGTCCAAAAGACAGCCCAGAGTTCCAGGACGATGATATGAAGTGTCTTTTCTTCTGGCAGCCAGAGGCCTCTGGCATGCAATTGTCCAGTGCGAGCTCCCCAATATTCCAGAGAAGCGTCTGTGATGACTGTCTCCTGGTAGGCAGGGATTAGGAATGACGCCCCTTGCGTGAGAGGACAGCACACATCCCACCACTGTATTGCTCGTCGGAACTCCTCGTTGAGGGCGATTTGTCCGTCCAGGAACCCGAGACTTGCATCCACCTCACATCCAGAAACACCTGGAGAGGCCTCATCTGTAGTCTGCAAAGGAGGATGAGGTTGATGCAGGAGGACATCATGCCCAAGAGCGTCTTGACGGCTCGCACAGTAGCCAAATGCGCTGACGACAGGCGCTGCACCTTCCCTAGAATGGCTACCACCCTCTCTTCCGATGGAGACGCCAGGCAAGTCACTGTGTTGAGTCGGGCTCCCAGAAACAGTGTTCTGCGATGGCTGCAAGCAGGGCTTGGGATAATTTATGGAGAATCTCAGATCTGTCAGCAAACACACGATCCTTGCCGTGTGCTGGCTCGCCAGAGCATGGGAGCAGGATTGAACTTGCCCCTTGTCCAAGTAAGGGTAGACGTGGCTGCCCTTGAGACAAAGATGCGCCGCCACCGGAGCCAAGCACTCCCTTAGGGAGATTTCAGGCTGAAGGGAAGTGCCTTGAAATGATGGGGTCGCTCCACTTACGGTGCGTTTCCAGGGGTCTTCGACAAAGCGGTGGTAGTTAACTCATGCTGTGCCGGTAGGAACAGCTGCAGAGCAGCCGTCGTTGCGACTGTGGGTACGACACTTTTGGTCTGCCCTCCCTTTGAAGAAGTAGCGGCCGTTGATGAGGTTGTCTACGGGGTGGTAACAGCAGTCATCAATGTGGTTGTGGCCATTGAGGACGCTGTTGATGATGGTGTTGGTCTTGGCTGGTTGAGACGCAGATGGAGGCAACGAAGGGCCCACTCTGGATTTCTCCTTCGTTGCCTTGTCTGCCGATGGCAAGCAGAGTTTCGAAGGAGTCAAGGAATTTTTCTTAAAGGGGTCGTCCCTCACCTGTAGGCTCACCGTGGATGTGGTCGGCGATGGAGACCTTGCTCTTCACGAGCCGGGACCCTCAGTGGGATCAGTGGCATGCAGCTTTGCCTTCTGGACCCTCACAGGCCGTGTGTCCTCAAAGAACCTCAACCTCTTCTCTGAGGGAATTGGATTGTGGGACCGGCCGGTACGGGAGGAAGCATGACCATGCCCAGAGGCTGAGTCAGAGGCCTTAACCGATTGCAACCACGCAGCCAGCCTGCTGTAGCGATCCTTCTTGGTCTTTTTCGAAAAACCACAGCAGACCCTGCATCCCTCCTCATCATGGTCCGGATGCAAACAGTAAAGACATTTGTGGTTTTGGTAATCCACGAAAACATTTTAGTCCACATTTCGCGCAGAGTTTGAAGAGGCATCTCTTCTCCTCTGTCATGGTGAAAGGGCTCAAAGTAGGCCCAAGCCTGGATCTTCTCTGATCCGATGAAAGATCCTCAATGTATTATGATCTTCACAGGCAGTGGATCCCCGCTGCCGGCAGTCTACCTCCAGTCGAACGATAAATCCAAAAATCGGTCAACACTTTCAAATGTTACCAGAAAACTCAAAATATTGGGAAAAGAAATCTCAGAGAGTACTAAGAGTACTCCCAACACTGAAGCGTGCAGTAAAAACCTGAAGATGTCCTACCAGGGGTGGAGCTTAGGGAGAAGACTGTCATGGGATGGGGCCAGTATGACCCAGAGGACAGTGATTAGAGGAGAATTTTTTTTCTCTTTTATTGAGGATTCCCAGCCCAACGATGGGGAATATTCATGAGCATGTGAATCCATGCCAGACCCCATGCTGGGGACAATACTTATAGAAAGACAGGTCATGAACAACATACACAGGTGATCCACTAGTTAAGATAATATGCATCGAGGGGGAGTTGCCACTACTTGTATTTAGATTCCACATTACATTTACTTGCAATAGCTCAAAGGGATAATCAACGGGTCGAAATAACACGTTGACAGTAGTAAGTACATCCAGCCCCTTTGTTGTAGCTGTTTTTTTTATTTTAATGGAGTTGTGTTAAAACCATAGTAGACCATTGTGAGAGGTTTGTGATTAAGCCAAGCACTAAGTGTACTCTATGGCGATAGATTCAGAGGTATAAGCCAATAATGGTGGCCAGCTCAAGTAAAGGCCCAAGGGAAGTCAGTGCCTTTGCCAGCTAGTATCGCCCACCACTAATTAGCTCGATGGGCTAACACCCGGGTTGCCATGTTTTGTTCTACAAGATGATTGGAGCTCACCAGCTATTGTGGCAAAATGAAATGCAAACAGGATAGGTAGTAAGAGCCCTCTTGATTTTCCATGGCATCCGAAGAAAATAAATGGAGTGGCAGATGCAAGCTTGCAAAGTGCTGCATTTGCCCAGAAAATGCAGATGTATTTTAAGGGATATGGTAAGCAGAGTGAAGTGAGAAAGCAGTAGGCAGGTCAAGGGCATAAGAAGACACAAGCAGCTTGCCATGAAAGCAGACTTATGCTGTTATGTAAAGCCCACGATCAAGGTAATCAGTGTTTCACACACTTAACAATTACTGATCCGTACAAACCGGAGGCAATTTAAGACCACCTGGAATGCAATAGAGCCAATTACAAGAACAAATAACATGTCTGCTGTAATGTTCTGTCTATTGGATACAATGATTCCTCCCACAGATTCCTCATCTTATGAAATCCGCTTTAGGTGCATTTAGCACTGCACAATTTATCTCAGCCACTTAGTGGTGTCAAGGCTTAGAGTTCAGCTTCATCACCGCTCTTTGGCAACATCACATGCCGGAAGAACAAGTTAACTGCCGCTCGGTAATGTTCTTTCTGATGAATGTTCCTGCAACAGATTCCTCCTCTCTGACATCCATATCCCGGAACAGCTGTTCTCTGAAAACCTTTCACCGAAAGCGGGTGCAGCGTGGCTCTGTGTCGGGTCCGCCCGACGCCTCTACGTGCCGGGGCCAGTAGAAGTAACAGCACTGCGCCCCATGACCTCAGTCCTCAGTTCCACCATTTCCCCCTAGCATTCGAACACTAAGTGACTGTAGAACCAATGGTGTACTAGATCCAGCAAGAGGGGCAGGTAGGGAGGGAGATGAGGAATCCGTGGTAAGAACATCCATCAGAAAGAACATTACTGAGAGCTAAGTAATTTGTCCTTCTAATGGATTCCTTCCTGCAACGGATTCCTCATCTATGATAGACTCCCAAAGCAGTACGTAATCTGGAGGGGGAGGTAAAGCAATGATATTACCTAAACCAGAATACTCTGAAGGACTGCCCTACCAAAACGGGAATCCTGGCAACCAGAGAATAAAAGCAGTAATGCTTAGCGAACCTGTGCAGAGACGCCCATGTTGCCGCCTGGCAACTGGCAAATTGCCAGTACAGGGAGAGCCGCCTCCTATGACTGGCAGCCACTCCTCTGTTAGAATCAGCTCTGAGAACCTCAGTCACATCCTTCCCAGCCAGATCATAGCATTCTGAGATGCAGAGAATGATTCACCTGGACAGGGTCTGTTTGGTCACAGCTCTAACAGCACGAGCACAAGAGTAACCAACAAAAAGCTGGTCATCTTTCCTAGCCTCTCTAATAGGAGACTTAGAATTTAAGGCACCGTACCGGGATCAGTCGATGAAATTGTTCCTTTGTCTTGGAGGGGTGAGGCAGAGGGAAGAACACAGGAAGATGGATCTTCTGAGAGAGATGCAATTCTGAGACCACCTTTGGCAGAAAGGAGGGCCTGACGCTCAAAGTCACCTTCGCCTTGGAAAAAAACAAATAGTGAGGTAAAACAGACAACGCCTGAGCTTACTCACCTGACTCGATGGCTACCAGGATAATCACCTTAAAGGAATGGTTCGGGCAGAAAATATTATTGTCCCTATGATTCGGCCATGTGGTTTTAACCATAATTCGATCGACCGTACAAACATTTCCTATGCACCATGCCAGAGTTTTCGTCTTTTGAACACAAGCAAAATCAGGCAGCAGGGCGTGGCCATCTTGTGATAATCTTATCACTTTCCGCATCGCCCTGGGTGACCTGCGTTTACGGCACTAAATCATATCCCCTGCCCCTGATCCTGTCATCACTAGACACGTACTGCCCATTTCACAACGCCAAAGCACGTGCCGTGTCAACATTCTCTGCGCCTCAGCTAAGGACGTGTCGCCATGGAAACGGCAGGAAGCCTCTTTCCTCGACAAGTATAAACGGAGCGTTTCACAACACACAACAGGAGATTTCCTTTTCCATTCATCTTGCTGTATTTCTTTGAGTATTCTGTGACTCGTTTCTGTGCTCTGGTCAGCTACCTTTGTTGCTTGTAGCTCGTGTGAACAGATACTAGTACGACCGCTATAAATTATTTTCGTTTCTTTACCATACAATGGCAACAATAATGCCCTACCTGTACGAGCCTGAGTATTCCGAGGAGGAATTACTGGAAAGAGCAAGCTCTGTAGACGATGGGGATTTGGACAACAGTTGGGCAGACGTTTCAACAGATGAAGAGCATGGGCCTAGTCGCATGGACGGCGTTTCCACCTGGTATACCTGCAATCGGTGCGCGCTAATGCCAACCGAAGTGGAGAACTGCTGCGGCCAAGAAAACTCTGGATGCTTGTCCTACATATAGCAAGGTGATCCACAGCCGCAAGGTGTTACCAAGCTGCCAGACTTCACGGCAGTCTGTCTCGGACGGTCCGTGTTGAGGATTTTGATGGTGCTTATGCACGAACTTCGCGCAACAGTTCGCCCTCGTATTCCAAGTAACGAGTAAGTGTAGTCTGGTTGTGACGTCAGTTAGGCCACTACTATTTCACAGTTGTCCCCTATATTCTCGTAACTTCAAGATATTGTTATATCCGTTTAGTCTTGCAATTCTCTAGTAATAGTCGCATAAAAGTCGTTCAATAATGTGCAGTGTCTCGTTAGCCTTTGTCCTGGCAAAAATGCCATTGCATACAAGAATTGTCATTGACAACTAAGGTTTAATACACTTATCTTGGTCATTTAAAAACAGATTGTATCTTTCTCTTTCATAGGTGGTACCGGCTGGTGGCCTATCGTTCGTACAAATGGTGGCTTCATGGGAGGCTTGGACACCGCGTTCGACGAGTAATACCCGCCTGTGTTGTTGGCGCCATTAGACAAACTTTCCCCAGCGACAGTGGTCAGTACAGGGGATTTTCCCTCGCCGAGCTGCAACCAGACCTTTACAATGTGTAGTATTTTTGTGCCATCAAAATAAGAAACCAAATAAAAAACAACATTTTTTTTATCAATGGTTGTTTCAGTTTTTAAGTGAATCAAGTGTGTTTCCATTCAGCAGTCTTCCGGTGCCTTGTCTGCACGCCTCCCGCCCCCACTATCAAAGGCAGTTCGCACCAGTGGATGTGCGCTGCCACGGGGTGCTGTCAGGTGCGCAAACGGCCAAGGTGCCAAACAACATGTACACTTCAAAAGGTATCCCACGCCCAGGGGCCATTGCTCACATGGCCTCCTCAGACCCTGCGTCTCCAGGTAGGCCTCCCCTGAAGCAGACCGCGCCCCTGCAATGTACATAATGTCACGACATATACACGTCATTCATTCACAAACACACCGCTTTTTGTTATTCTTTATAAACCACTGGATATTTACCATGAGAACATCCTGGAGCACTGCAAGTCAACTCGTGAACGTGCTACTCTGTGACCGCTTCGAGTGAACTCGTCAGTGTGCTACCTGTGAACATCTCCCTGTTCTCCTGCCACTAATTACTCTGCTTGCTGAATCCAACTGTTTGTTTGTCAAGGTAAGGACATGTATCCTAATCATATCTCCTTCATTTGTAAATTTATATCTATTCCGAAGTATCTAACTCTGTAGTGCTATGTTAATTTGTATCATTGCTATTGACTTGAGTTTCTTTTGTTATGTTATCGGTATATCAATTTTTATCATTGTCAATTTGCATCGTATTGCATCCTTCGCAGACCGTGCCTATAGTATAAGCATGTTTCATTTTCGTGCATGATAGAGCATTCAAGGGACGAGTAACATGTTCTGATTTTCAACACATCAATGAATCGTTTGTGAAATGTATCCTATAATACAGCCGTGCACGCTGCACTGGTTTTGCTGTGTTGCCCAAAAGAAAGCGTGCATCGAACAATGTATGGTGCAATTCATTCTTTCTCACATGCTTATGCAAAATAATTTTCTAATAATGTTGACCTTTATTTTGCAGAATTTACAACAATGCCTGCATGTTCTATTTTCGGTTGCCCTTCGAAGACCCATGACAAATCCGAAGGCATTACAATGCATGTATTCCCCAATACGGTTGATCGAATAAGAGAATGGTTCAGACGTTGCGGATATCCACTGGAAGACCTTGAAAGTAGAGTCAACCAAGTCTTGGAGGACAAGAGGGGTCATCAATACTGCATCTGCAGCCTGCACTTCTCACCGGATATGTACGACACATCCTTGTACACAAAGAGGAATCAACCGAGAACAACTCGGAAATTGCTCCCAAACGCTTTTCCGACTTTACTCGTGAAAATGCCGCCACAGGTGAGTCACGCTTCCGGATTTTGCTTTACGCCTGTATTTTCGGTTTAAATGCCACTTATAGTACTTTCCATATTTATGTGATTGATGTTGAAATAATGACTTTTTTGCTAAACATCAGTCCTTGTTTTGTAGAACCCACATAGAAGAACAAGTTACTTTTTACCTGGTAACGTTCTTTCTATGGGATGTTCCTCCGATGTATTCCTTATCTTGACAGATTCACTTCCAGCTTGCTGGACTCGGAAATTTTTTTCAGTAGAGGGCGCTGCGCGTCGACGTCCCTCGAGTTGGTGTCCCTCGACAGCCTCCGTATCGGCGCCGACGTCATCATGCATATAAATAGACTTGCGCAGCGTCTGTTAATCAGTTCCGTTTTGAAGCTTGAAATTAGCTGTGCATGAATTGGTTATTGACCTTGAAGGAGAGTAAGCTGCAACCACAAGGGAAGTTTTACTGAGGGGATGGATGGGAGGGGCGATAAGGAATACGTCGGAGGAACATTCCATCGAAAGAACGTTACCAGGTAAGAAGTAACTTGTTCTTCGAAGGGATTGTGTCCTCCCATAGCAGTGGTGTGTAAACGGAGATGGGAGTAAAATTGTCATCTTCCCCTTTAAGAGTGAACAGAGTGTAACACAGCTTTGCCAAATCTAGTCTCTTGGCTAGAGGAGGAATCCATATTGTAGAATTTTGTAAAGGTATGTGCGGACAACCATGTGGCAGCCACACATATGTCCTGAATCGGTACCCCTCTTTGGAGGGCCGAAGAGGCTGCGATACCCCTGGTTGAATGAGCCCTAAGATTTTGAGGGGGCTCTTTCCCTGCCAGTTTGTAACATTCTAGAATGGCTAAAATAATCCATCTGGAAATGGTCAGTTTTGTGATTGGCAATCCGAATTTGTGCCCTGTGTAACCTATGAACAGTTGGTCTGCTTGCTTAATCCTAGCAAGTCTGCTGATATAAAAACTCAAGGCTCGCCTTCGATCCAGCCTATGTAGCTTCTCTTCCTCTTTCCCCGGATGTGCAGGAGGATAGAATGAGGGTAAGGTTATCTTCCGAGTGATGTGGAATTCAGAAACCACCTTTGGGAGGAAATTAGGCTTCACTTGCAGGACAACTTTATCTTTGTGAACAATTGTATGAGGGGGTTTACAAGATAGGGCTTGTAATTCGCTCACCCTCCTGGCAGATGTCAAAGCCACTAAAAGACAGATTTAAGGGTGAGAAATCTTAATGAACAAGAGTGGAGTGGTTCAAAAGGAGTACCCATCAGGAAATGTAAGACTAAATTTAAGTCCCATAAGGGAACTTGGAACGGTCTCGGGGGATAGACATTAGTTAACCCCTTCAGAAATTGTATTACTAAGGGTAATTTGAAATATGATGGCTCCTCTGCAGTGCGCTTGAAGATAGATAGCGCTGCGAGGTAGCCTTTAATCGTACCAACTTGAAGACCTGAATTAGCCAAATAGAGCAGAAAGGGTAACACCATTGGTGTAAAACATGAAAAGGGTTCAATATTCTTTTCTCTACATCAGCTGCAAAATGTGTTCCAACGGCAGCGGTATAAAGTCTTTGTTGGTGGCCTTCTGGCTGAAAGCAACACCTCCATGACGTCATCTGGGAGGTCCCAATCCTCGTATCTCAACCTTTCAGAAACCAAGCGTGAAGGTTGAGGGTTCTGATGTCTGGATGGAGAACCTGACCTCCCTTCTGTGAGAGAAGATCCTCCCTGTGTGGAAGACGAATTGGAGGGCAGATGGACATGTCCAGAAGGTCCGGGTACCACGTTCTCCTGGCCCAGTCTGGGGCAATTAGGATCATAGTCTTCTGGAATCTTCTAAACCTCCTGATCATCTGAGGAATGACAGGGACTGGAGGAAACACGTACAGAAATGGAAACTCCCATTCCACTACGAACGCGTCCCCGAGAGCTCCTGTCGGGGGAAATTCCCTTGAACAAAACTGATTGCACTTCCTGTTGATACTGGTGGCGAACAGATCCACTTGAGGGGTTCCCCAAAGGGCGAAGATCTCTTGAAGAACTTCCTGAGCAATCTCCCACTCGTGAGAGACTGTGCTCTGCCTGCTCAGAGCGTCCGCTGTCAAGTTCTTCTCTCCGGCTAAGTGAACTGCCGACAGAGAGATTCCTTCTTGAATTGCCCAAAACCAGAGCTGCATCGCCTCTCTGCACAGTGGCAGTGATCCTACGCCTCCTCTTTTGTTGAGGTAGTGCATGGCCACTGTATTGTCTGTCATTATTAGGACATTTTTCCCTTCTACAGAATGCAGAAAAGCCTTCAGCGCTAGTCTGATTGCTCTCAGCTCCAACAGGTTGATATGTAGTCTGGACTCCGATGGAGACCAACGACCGCTGAAGGTCAAGTCATTGGCATGGGCTCCCCAACCCGTAAGTGAGGCATCCATGACTACTGTTCTCTCTGGCCATGGTTGCCAAAACAGTTCTCCTTTCAAAATGTTCTCCCGACAGGCCCACCACTGAAGGTCTCGAGCCACTTTGTCCAGGACCTGAAGGAGATCTGTCATTTTTCCTGAGAATTGCGACCACTGAGTTCTTAGTGCCCACTGGAGAGATCTCATTCTCAGACAAGCCTCTGGCACAAGGAAGATGCAGGATGCCATGAGGCCTAGCAACCTCAAAAAGTCGCAGGCTGGGAGACGTTGGGCATTTTGAAACTTGGTGACCATCAGCAGAATATCTTGAGCCCTCACCTCTGGAGGCGAGGTTTTCCCCAGGGAAGTGTCCAGGACCGCTCCGATGAACTGGAGTCTCTGTGATGGTATCTTCTGTGACTTCTTTAAATTGAGGGAGAAGCCCAGTTTGTCAAGGAATTGGCAGACATAATCTAGTTGGATCTGAGCTTGTTCCGAAGATACTGCTCTGATCAACCAATCGTCTAGGTAGGGGTAGACGTGGATCCCTTCCCTCCTTAGATTTGCAACCACTACCGAAATTAGCTTGGTGAAGACCCTCGGGGCGGAGGTCAGCCCAAATGGCAGAACTCGAAATTGATAGTGAGTGTTGCCAATTGCGAACCTCAGGTATTTCCTGTGTTTGAGATGGATTGGCACATGGAAATAAGCATCCTGAAGGTCTAGAGATACCAGCCTGTCCTGAAGCTTGAGGGTCTGAAGGATCTGAGAGAGTTACCATCTTGAACTTGTCCTTCCCGAGGAATTTGTTCAATTCTCGTAAGTCCAAGATGGGTCTCAGTCCTCGGTCGTACCAACCCTTGTTCCTCTCCGCTACAGGTACCGGTTCTATGGCACCTTTCTCCAGCAGGTCTAGAATCTCCTTCAAAAGGAGCGGATCTGGAAACTTGAAAGAGTTGTTCCCCGGTGGATGACTCTGAGGGGTGCGTAGAAAAGGCAGGAAGTAACCTTGGGCAACTGTCTCCAATGCCCAAGCATCTGACGTAATAGCCTGCCATTTCAACAGATGTTGAGTTAACCTGCCCCCTACTGGCGTCTTGTGAGGAGTGTCCTCAGAGTGGTTTAGAGGCGGCTGATGCAGCTGCCGAGGGTAAAGAGGCACCTGCTGCGGCTTTTGTACTTTTAACCCGTCCACCTCGGGTGAATTTCTTTTGGCCGCTTTGAGCCGGCTGTCCTTGCCTTTTCCGAATGAAGAATAAAAACGAAAGGACCTACCTCTCCAAGAGGTTCCTGAGGGGTGAGATAGGGAGTTTGACGGATTGCATCTCCAAGGGATTTTGCTGCTGCCTTGGATGTTTGTAACTTCTCTAGGCTGTCATCAGCCTTCTTACCAAATAAAGAAGAGCCGTCAAAGGGCATATTCAAAAGTCTGGCCTGTACATCTGGAGCAAAACCAGACTTTCTCAAACACGCAAATCTGCAGATTGTAGTACTTGCCGCCATGGCCCTGCTGATACTGTGAGCAGAATCAATGCCAGTTTGAAGGGATTGCCACATTGCGTCTTTACCATCTTTAATGATGTTCAGAAAAGCTTCCTTTTTTCTCCTTCCGGGAGGCAGTCAGCCGCTGATGAAGCACACTCCCAAAGTGTATGGCTGAATCCTGCGAGCGTACAAGTAGCATTAATGGATTTAAGTGCCATGCTACATGCAGAAAAGACCTTTTTTGACATAGTGTCAAATCTCTTATCATCCCTGTCTTGTGGAACAGTAGGGTATGCAGATCTACTGTTCAATGAAGTTTCTGCTTGAACAACCAGACACTCTGGAGTTGGATGTTTGGACAAATATTTAGGGTCAGAAGCAGATGCCCTATATTTGGCAGATAGTTTTTTGTTAACTGCCGGGATAACCTCAGGTGGTCGATATTTTCCTCTGTAATGCAGTATGGAATGGAACCACAGGATCTTCCTGTGGGCCTTTAATTAAGATGTCTGTAAGATCATCTTGTTGAAAAGCAGGTGAAGGTGTAGACCAACCCATTAACTCTATTATTCTGGCCATTAAAGTTCTATAAGGGGTCTCCGCATGTTCCCCTGGGTCTGGTTTGGCAAATTCTACTTCTGAGAAGTATCTAACCCACTTGCATCATGCACGGACTCTTGAAGGTCCTTCAACCTATTTTCTTCAGAGATAAATTCCTCTTGTACAGGTGTTCTAGTTCTCTGCAACCCAAAAGGTCTTTCCTGATCAGAATCCTCACCTTCTTCATAGAGGACAAGGCTGTGAAATAATCTGACCTTGGAAAGGGCTTAAAAGCCATTTCTAAAGCAGAAGGGGCCAAGCTTGTAGTAACCGGTTGAGAAAACGTCGACGTTGTCGACGCAGAAGTCCAAGGCTTCGAAGAAACTGAAAAAGGCGTCAAAAAGGTATGAAGCGACCTCGAAGAACGCGAGTGGATCGGAATCCTACTCAGAGTCGTCGAGGTTATCGACGACATTCTCGAGGTCATGGTGGAAGCCCTCGGTATGACTACTGACTGCGAGGTAGTGACAGCCGTAGGTTTTTCCTTTATCGGCGTCGACATTGGCGACAGGGAAGGCGTCGATTCGACCGATCTATGCGTCGATGACGCAGATTTTTTGAGTCGAAGGGGCCTTCGACGAAGGTGTCGATGACGCAGTCTTACTGCCTTTGCTCGAGGGTTCCTGACGCTCTCGAGCAGTTTCTTTCGCCGGGCGTAACGACTCGCGGCATTTCAATTTTTTGGGTCTTTCACCCAGGGTATCACCTTCAGCCGTCTCCGAGGGGGTCGAGGCCACTTTCTCGAAGACGCTAAACATCTTTTTACGGAGTTCCTCCCACTTAGCTGGAGAGCTGTGCTTTGTGGGGCAGATGACCCTTTCAGGGGAAACAGAAGATGACGAAGAGGGAGATCTTCAACGCCTCTTTTTCGAATGTTTGGATCTCAAAGAGTGATGGGAACTGCTTCGAGACCTCGAACGAGAATGTTTCCTGTGACGGCAAGGAGACAAATGTCTCGACTATGCAGAGGAAACCTTCGAAGGAGTAGAAGTTTTAACAGTCTTACCTCTTTCGAGCTTCCCCTTACGCTCCTTCTAGGCTTTTGCCGTCATGGACATGCAGTCCTCGCATTCTGAACAATGGTTCTCTGATCCCAGGCACCACAAACAGATCCTGTGAGGATCCGTCAACGACATTTTCTTTCCACAATCTCGACACTTTTTGAAGCCGGACCGTGGGGTAGACGGTTCAGATGAGGAGGCCATCGAAAAGACTAAGATATACTCGAGGAATAAGTAGAATCTACTTGATTAACAAACTGAGCAACATGATTCCGAGGCCCACGAAGCGCGGAAAAACGGAACTGAGCAACGGACGCTGCACCAGTCTATTTATACGCATGAGAACGTCGGCGCCGATACGGATGCTGTCTAGGGACACCAACTCGACGGACGCCGACGTGCAGCGCCCTCTACTGCAAAATATTTCTGAGGCCAACAAGCTGGAAGTGAATTTATCAAGATAGGGAATACGTCGGAGGACACAATCCCTTCGAAAAATGATTTATGGGGACGGATAACTATGCTATATTATGCGTTTCATTAAGTGTCATTTTCTCCTATTCAGTCTCCTTACATGCCATTTTGTAATGTTGGAATTTCTAAATCGAATAATACTTACCCTTTACCACTCCATGACTATCCACCGAATATGAAGGAACAAGATTCAACATCCATGTCTTGCCTGGAGTCATCATCACTTCGAGCGCGTATCAGGTAATCTTACCTAGCTATTCTGTTCCAGACCCGTTTTATGTACGGAATTCTAGATAATGTCATAATATATTTGCAACGTATCATTGCATTACACAATGTTTCTTTACCACTTCACTGTTGATAAGTACCTTTGTCGTCTTTCCAAAGTGTGTGTCCCGTTTCCAATCTTTTCGACCTTACTAATGCAAGTACTATGTTTCAGGGAGATGCTGAAGCGTCCACTACAATCCGAACACCCCTCATAGTAGATCCGGTGTCAGAGGTATGGGGCTTCATAGCTCAATAGGACGAGATAATCTGATCCTATTTTCACAACGTATCATTGCATTGCACAATGTTTCTTTACAGTTGTTCCGGAGCCAGAGGTATGCACACTGACAGTACCATTGAATAAAAGAAAGTCGGTCTAATTAGATGTGTAATGCCAATGACTTATTTTAAATGGATACTATTTTTAGTAGGGATGTATACAAGATCCGTATATTGAACCGGAGGAACGTGTATCAGAGTCGGTCCGGCAGTTTGCTGATGTTAGAGTATAGAAGGTTTCAAAGAAAACAAATAAAAATAAGGTTAGTTATAAACACTTTCTATTGTTGGCAAAAGTTTTGTGCCAAGGCCTTCATTATATGCTTTTTTTAATAATTGTACAACACTGTATGTTGGATTTACACCGAACATCCTTTTTCCTATCTATCTTGTAGTTGCCCAATCGAGTACGGACTATGCAGACACAGACAGCGATACAAATGACAGATGCTGCTTGCCAAACTGTTTTCGCCATGGAGGAACTATTCATTGAGGCGCGTCGTGTTCACACTCGAGATGCCTATGTCCAAAGGCCAGAAAATGAATTTAATAAGACCGGCGATTCCAGAAAAGTGTTCTTGGACCACTGTTACAATGCGCCCGCTCCACCAGAAGAAGGTGCAGTTGAATTTATAGAAGAACAAGTTACTCTCTTACCTGGTAACGTTCTTTCGATGGGATGGTCCGACGACGTATTCCATATCTCTGACAGTAATCACCACAGCTGTGCTGCTTCGGAAAATGTTTCGGCGTCTACGTCCTGCTTCGAGGACGTCGATACGCCGCCCTCGAGGACCTCCTCCGATGACCGACATCACTGGATGTTATAAGTAGGATGCACGACGCCCGTAGCCTCAGTTGTAGTTTTTCCCAGAATGTGTGGTACCAGTCTTCTGCCAGTCTGACCACACAAAGCCTTGCGGAAACGTAAGCTGCAATCGCATAATAAATTCTGTAGTGGGGAAGGCGGGGAGGGAGCAATATGGAATACGTCGTCGGACCATCCCATCGAAAAAACGTTACCAGGTAAGAGAGTAACTTGTTCTTCGAGGGGATTGGGTCCTCCGACGTATTCCATATCTATGAAAGACTCCCAAAGCAGTACCAATGCAAGGAGGTGGGAAAAGAATTTAGAATACAGAAATTTAGAATGCCCAATCTAATTGCGGAGTAAAGGACCGCCTTGCCAAAGGCCAGATCCTACTCACGGATGGAATCGAGGGAGTAGTGACGTACAAAAGTATGGACCGAAGCCGAGGTGGCTGCATCACAGATGTTACGAATAGGAACACCCCTCTGTAGGGCAGTAGAGGCAGCCATACCCCTGGTAGAATGGGCCCGCAAGCAGACCGGTGGGTCCTTACCCGCCAAGCGGTAACACTCCGAAATAGCCAGAATAATCCAGGGAGACAAAGTCTGCTTAGTCACAGCTTGTCCCAAACGCTTTCCAGCGTAACCAATGAAGAGTTGATCATCCACTCTGACCCGGGACATGCGTGAAATATAAAAGCTTAAAGCTCTCCTAGGATCGAGCCTATGGAGCCTCTCCTCTTTCTTACCAGGATGCAGAGGATGAAATGCCGGAAGAACAAACTTCTGGCCTAAATGAAATTCCGACACCACCTTCGGAGGAAATGAAGGACGAACTCTAAGGACAACCCTGTCCTTCTGAAATACAGTGAAGGGTGGCTTAACTGAAAGTGCCTGTAACTCACTCACTCTGCGAGCGGAAGTAACCGCAACCAAAAATACAGTTTTAAGAGTTAACAGTCTCAAAGGGCATGAATGCAAAGGCTCAAACTGAGCATCCATCAGAAACTTGAGGACATGGTTCAAATCCCAACCAGGCACCTGGAAAGGTGACAGAGGGAACACATTAGTGAGCCCTTTCAGAAACTGAGAAATTAAAGGAATTTTAAAATAAGAACACTCTTCAGACGAGCGCTTAAATATGGACAGCGCCGCCAAGTAATCTTTAACAGTACCTACTTGCAAGCCCCTGTGGGCTAAAGAAAGCAAAAAAGACAGAACCACAGGAATGTCACATGCAAAAGGATCCACATTCTTAACCCTGCACCAGTCGCAGAACTTTCGCTAACGGTACAGGGACTTTTTTGCGGGCCTTCTGACCGAAAGCAACACCTCCATCACGTCTTCAGGGAGGTCCCAATCCTTATTTCTCAACCTTTCAGAAACCAAGCGTGAAGGTTGAGGGATCTGACCTCTGAATGGAGAACCCAACCCCCCTCCCGTGAGAGCAGATCGTCTCGGTAGGGAAGACGACATGGAGGGCAGATGGACAAGTCGAGAAGGTCCGGGTACCACGTCCTCCGGGCCCACGCCGGAGCAATGAGGATCATCCGGGAACCGAATCTTCGTAACCTGCGCAGCACTTGCGGGATGACGGGGACTGGAGGAAACGCGTACAGCAGTGGGAATGACCACTCCACCACGAGCGCGTCTCCTAAGGCTCCTTTTGGAGGAAATTCCTGCGAGCAGAACCTTTCGCACTTCCGGTTGACACTGGAGGCAAAGAGATCCACTTGAGGGGTCCCCCAAAGGGCGAAGATCTCCAGGAGAATCTCCTGAGCCAACTCCCACTCGTGAGAGATCGCGCTCTGCCTGCTCAGAGCGTCCGTCGTCTCGTTTTCGTCTCCGGCCAGATGAACTGCCGACATCGAAACTTCCTGCTGGATTGCTCAGAACCAGAGCTGCATCGCCTCCCTGCACAGTGGAAGTGACCCTGCCCCCCCCCCCTTTTTGTTGCGGTAGTGCATGGCCACTGTGTTGTCCATCAGGATCAGGACATTCTTTCCTTGCACAGTCGGCAGAAAAGCCTTCAGGGCAAGCCTGACGGCCCTCAGCTCCAACAGATTGATGTGGATTCTGGACTCCGACTGAGACCAACGACCGCTGACTCAACTCGTTGGCATGAGCTCCCCATCCCCTGAGGGATGCGTCCGTCACGATCGTCACCTCCGGCCAGGCGTAGCCAAAATGGAGCCCCCTTCACCAGATTGCCTTCGACGGCCCACCACAGAAGGTCCTGGGCGACCGAGGATGAACAGGGTCCGACATCCTGCCGGAGGACTGAGACCACTGGAGCTTGAGTGCCCATTGCAAAGATCTCATCCGCAAACTGGCCTCCGGCACCAGAAGAATGCAGAATGCCATGAGGCCGAGCAATCTCAAGCACTCGAACGCTGGGAGACTCTGGGCAAGCTGAAACTTGTGCACCATCTGCTGAATGTGATGAGCCCTCACCTGGGGAGGAAAACACTGCCCAAGGAACGTGTCGAGCACTGCTCCGATGTACTGGAGCCTCTGAGTTGGCGTCAAGTGGGACTTCAAGTTGAGGGAGAAGCCCAGCTTGTAGAGGGAGTGGCATGTGACGGACAGATGATCCAGTACTTGCTCGGGAGAGCGTACCCTGATCAACCAATCGTCCAGGTAGGGCTAGATGTGAATCCCCCCTTTCCTGAGATGCGCTGCCACAACGACCATGAGCTTGGTGAAAACCCTCGGGCGGAGGTCAATCCGAACGGCAGGACCCGAAACTGAAAGTGCGAGTCGCCAACCGCGAACCTCAGGTATTTCTTGTGCTTCGGATGGATCGGCACATGAAAATAAGCGTCCTTGAGGTCGAGAGACACCAACCAGTCCTGAAGTTGAAGGTCCTGGAGGATTTGACAGAGAGTAACCATCTTGAACTTGTCCTTCCTGAGGAGTTTGTTAAAACTGCGCAAGTCCATGATGGGTCTCAATCCCCCGTCTTTCTTGGAAATCAAAAAATAAGGGGAATACCATCCCTTGTTCCTCTCCGCTACAGGCACCAGTTCTATGGCGCCTTTCTCCAGCAGGGACTGAATTTCCTGCGCAAGGAGCAGATCCGGACTCTTCAAAGAGAGATTCCCTGATGAATTCTCGTGAGGCCTCTGCCGGAAAGGAAGACAGTAGCCATGGGCTATGATCTCCAGAACCCACACATCTGAAGTATTGGCGCGCCACTCTATAAGATGCTGCGCCAGCCTTCCCCCAACCGGCGAACCATGGGACATGGCCTCATGACTGAGCTGAAGCGGCTGCGGCGTTGCCTGAGGGCAAAGAGGCAACAGCCCGAGCGGCCTTGACACCTCGAGTACCTTGTTTTCCACCTCTGGCACTCCTACAGTGGCCCCTTTGACTGGCAGCTCCTCTCGCTTTACCAAAGGATGAGTAACAACGAAAGGAACCTCCCCTCCACTGCTGTTCCCTAGGACGAAAAGGCGGAGGTTGGCGAACTGCAGCGCCCAACAACTTCGCTGCAGCTTTGGAGGTCTGCAACCTCTCAAGGCTCTCGTCAGCCTTGCTGCCAAAAAGATGTTCCCCAGCAAAAACAAAGAGGTGATGGCTGGAAGGTTTAGAATTAATCTTAACCACTGGCAATGCTCTGGGCAACCCTCCAGACCACCGTTCTTCGCCTGCCAAGCCATTACAGAAGGGAAAGACCATATGCAAATCAGGCTTGGCCCCACCCCAAAAAGGGGCAGTCCAGCCCGAACTGCTAGGCCACATCCCTTCTGCACGAGACCACAAGCATCCCCAAACATGTTTCGCCCTTGTTGGGGCTCATCAGTGAGGAGTAGCTTGGGTCTCTAGGCCCAGCAGGCACGGGACCCACGTCTGGGCATACCCGTCCCACTCGGGGTGACATAGCAAAAACAAAGAGGTGATGGCTGGAAGGTTTAGAATTAATCTTAACCACTGGCAATGCTCTGGGCAACCCTCCAGACCACCGTTCTTCGCCTGCCAAGCCATTACAGAAGGGAAAGACCATATGCAAATCAGGCTTGGCCCCACCCCAAAAAGGGGCAGTCCAGCCCGAACTGCTAGGCCACATCCCTTCTGCACGAGACCACAAGCATCCCCAAACATGTTTCGCCCTTGTTGGGGCTCATCAGTGAGGAGTAGCTTGGGTCTCTAGGCCCAGCAGGCACGGGACCCGTCAAAGGGCATGTTGAGGAGCCGGGCCTGCACTTCAGGAGCAAACCCAGACTTGCGCAACCACGCAAACCTGCGTATTACGGTGCTCGCCGCCATGGACCGGCTGACGCAATCTGCCATGTCCAAACCCGACTAACGGCCTCACAAATGGCATCCTTGCCATCCTGGACCATAGCAAGAAAACCATCCCGTTCGTCCCCTTCGGGAATATGTTCAGCCGCTAAGGAAACACAGTTCCACAGAGTGTGCGTGAAACGTGACAAGGCACCTACGGAGTTGGCCGCCTGAAGCGCAATACCCCCTGAAGAAAACGCTTTCTTCACCCAACCGTCAAAACGCATGTCATCCCTATCAGGGGGGATGGCAGGATACGATGCCAGCTTTGCCGGGGCCGTAGCCGCCTGCACCACCAAACTCTCCAGAGTGGGGTGCTTGGTCAAGTAGCAGAGGTCGCTACTGGCTGGGCGGTATTTTCATGGCAAAGACTTGCCCACTGCCGGGAGACTCTTCGGAGCAGTCCAAGCCGCCGCCACCCTCCTCTGTAGAGCCCTATGGAACGGCAGTACCGGGTCAGTTGGTGGACCGTGGTCGAGGATATCCATAAGGTCATCCTGAAGAAAATCCCCTGGGGGAGCAGACCAACCCCAAGTACTCGTGACCCTAGACATAATGCGCCGGTACGAGGAGTCGGCATGACTGCCAGGCTCAGGCCTACAAAACTCCACCTCCGTAGAGGTGTCCAGACCACTGGCGTCGTGCAGGGACTGACCCAGGTCCTCAATTTGACTATGGCCCGAGAGAATCTCATCTGGCACCGTATCAGGAACCATGCCATCATCAGAGCCCTCATCCACCTCCGAAATAAACTCAAGATGGCGGTAAGAAGGCACAGAATGTGGAACAAAGCCATGCTTCACCTTGGCCAGAGCTTTTCTAGGGGGTTCCACCGTGCCCCGGGGCACCCCCGTTGAAACAGCCTTGAAAGGCTTTGAGTGAATCAGCGTTGATGCCAAACGCTGTGCCGACAGAATCGACGGCCTCGACACAGGCCACGAGGGCGGTGCCCCGAGCGTGTCCCTCGACAGCCTGGGTGCCGATGGTGTTGACGACATCCTCAGAGGCGGAGCCTCGAAAGAGTCCGATGACGACCTCGGCGCCACAGGCGTTGACGCCTTCCTCGAAGACACCACAGGTGCACGCGGTCTTGAACGCGTCGAAGACCGGGACCTGGAACGGGCATGACGAGAACGATTCCCCTTGTCCGAGCGGGACCTTTCCCGCGAATCGTGCTGACCACCCGAGCCCGAAGGCGTATGAGCGGTGTCTCTCGACCGATCACGACCGACCCCACTCAGAGGCGCGGATGCACCAGTGCCCTGCGATTTGAGAATCGCTAGCATTTTCTTCCCGAAGGAAGCCCATTCCTCCGGCGTTGCATGCTTGGTGGGATACGCGACCCGCCGACGGGCGGAGTCCTTGGATTAGGACGGGGAAGGCAACCGATGACAGCACTTCCAGGAGTTCCTCGAAGAGGCAGAGGAGTGGCGGGACCTACTCCGGGACCGAGACCCACTGGACTTCCGACGACAATGCAGAGAGTTGCCCCTCGAATCATCTGTCGAAAGCCCTGCAGACCTCGACTTCCGTGGCTTGGACACCTTACCTACCAACAGCTTCTTCTTGCACTCCCGCAAGGCTTTGTACGTAAGTGACTGGCAGTCGACACAATCATCTGTGTCATGGGCCTCCCCGAGAAACCAGAGGCAGGCATTGTGCGAGTCCGTCACCGACATCTTGGACCCACAGTCCCCGCACTTCTTACAGCCCGGACGCGGGGTGGAAGACTAGGTAGACATCTTACGAAGGATAACTTCACAAACGAACAGGTTCGAAGAACCGATAAAGAACAAACCCCAAAGAGTCGAGGCGCGCCGAGATCTCCGAAGCGAACACGTTCGCGGAAAAAACGGATCTGAGGCTACGGGCGTCGTGTGTCCTACTTATAACATCCAGTGACGTCAGCGGAGGTCCTCGAGAGCGGCGCATCGACGTCATTGACGAAGGACGCAGAAAGATTTTCCGAAGCAGCACTGCTGTGGTGACTACTGTCATAGATATGGAATACGTCAGAGGACCCAATCCCCTCGAAGATCGTTTTACATTACCCGATGAGCACTTGACACAATCGACACCAGCCAAAAAATGCCCCCCAAAAAACAGTCCACATTGATGTTTTCTCCAATCCGTCAAGTAACAGATGTTGAAATGACAGAAACTGAAGCATCAACACTATTGACCGACGAAACAGACAAAGATATCGACTATAGTATGTCCTGTTTTGCTGATATATCCACCACGGGTCAGCCCGAAACAACAATGTTGCCTGATGACAGTATTATAAAAGAGGCCAAATACATAGTATTCAACAGCAGCTTGATGGAGATTATAAAGATGCTGAAATTTGTGCATTCAGTGGGAGGGGAAGTATGTGGAAAGCCATTGTTGAGCGTGACTCTTCTAACACAAGGCAGTAACCTGAAAATACAGGCCACCTGTGAAAAGTCACCGATGCTGGGGAAACTGCCAGCTGGCAATCTACTGTGTGCAGCAGCTTTACTTTTCAGTGGCTCTAGTTTCACGGAGTTATCCTGTTTCTTTCAGTTTGTGGGACTCCACTTCATTTCCAAAACGCAATACTACAAATACCAACATGATTATCTATTCCCTGCCATTAGTGATGCTTGGAAAATTGGAATTGGCTATTGAAAGTACATTCCCCGACAAACGGTTCAGGCTAGCCGGCGATGGACAGTGTGACAGCCCCGGATTTTCTGCTAAGTACTGCACCTACCATCTTCAGGACATGGAAAGTAAGAGAATTGCGAGTTCGGTGTTCGTGCAGGTGTCCCAATGTAAATCCTCAGTGGCCATGGAGAAACTTGGTTTTATAAAATCACTGGAAGATCTACAATCAAGGGGAATGCAAATAGAACTCATAGCCACGGACAGACACGTTTCAATAGCCAAGACAATGAGAGAGCAGTATTCAAATATTATGGCATGTTGCCAAATCAATTAATAAAAAAATCTCGGCTGCAGGGAAAAAAAAGGTTTTGAAAGTATTTCGCAATGGTCCCAGTCTTTCAGCAACCATCTTTGGTGGCGCTCCAAAACATGTGATGGGTCTGTGGAAATTCTACTGGAAAAATGGTGCTAACTGACGCACCACTGTTCCAACGTTCACCACTGGACAGAAAACCAACATTTCCACCAATGTGAACATGGCCCTTTGTCCCCAGAGAAGGCATGGAAGAAGAAGTGGTTGATACCATCTTCACCTTCACACAAAGCCCTTGAGAAGATTGTGTTTGATAAAACTCTATGAAGAGATCTGAAGCGACTCACAGAATTCTGTCACACAGGAGATTTGGAGGTGTTCCACAATATGTGCCTAAAGTACAGGCCAAAGAGATTGCATTTTGGCATCCAGTGGATGAAATGTAGGACTTTACTAGCGGTATTAGGGCATAACGAGAATGTGGGCCGGGAACAATCTAGGACTGCAGGAAACTTAGGGATGCTTTGCTACAATATGGCCTTTACAAAAAGAAGCAAAAAATGGGTGGTCAAGCCAGTATATGATAAAATGGAATTCGATTTTGTGAAAGATCTCATTGTTAAAGTCGTCGAGATGCATACTCTTGGAATCGCGCACAAATCTGTTCAGAGCACACATACATTGCCAGAAAACATTGCCAGCGTGCCATGTCCACCCAAAGCAGAGCTTGTTAAATCGTTCAAATCCTGGTTGAAATGATGACTGTCTTGTTTTTATTTTTGCAAAAAATGTTTCTATAATCTGTATAAATAAAGTATGCATTTTGTCTTTTGAAATCTATCCTCTCAGTCCTTTATCTTGAAAATATATTACAATTATTACGATTGCTTTCACATTTCACAGTTTAGTTGAGATACTGTGGGACCTTCATTTTTCGTGTTAATGAACAATGGGTAACAGTACGTAAGAATATTTGGGTTTTGGCAGTTGACTTGCAATAAAGTTCTGCAAAAAAGCTGAATAACTGCTGGACCGACAAAAGGGATTAGACCCAGGCCAATCTGGGATTGTGCATCATGGTCTGCATTACGCCTAGAGAATGCAAATTGAGAATATAATGTAAGTTTCTCTTTAGACGATTTCATACCAGAACTAATCGAAATACGAATAGCTGACCGTTACTGATGGGTGACATTGTACTTGTTCGTTCTGTTTGGCATATTGCAATGAAGTGCTAGTACTTCTATCTACCGGCCAACAGGCAGAGGCGTAGACAGGGTAGGGCCTGAGGGGCAAGGCCCACCCAAAATTTGTAGACGTTCACTCAGCAGCACTGTGTAGGAATTTAAAGATGTTAATGTCACTGTGATGGGCCCAACTACATTAGCTTCAGGCCCCACTTGTTAGACAATCCTGGCCACGCCTCTGGCAACAGGGGCAGGCCAGCATCGAGACGCATGTAGACCACCACTAGTTTCTCCCTGGCTCTATGATAATAAATCATTACATTGTTTTTGCACCTTGAATTCTTGCCCCAGTTTACGCATTACGTTTAGAGCTCAACATTCTCATTCGCACTATCCGCGGAAGAAAATAGCAGAGTACTTTGATATTCCATGTTGTATTCTCTCGGTTCACATTGTGCCCCCTCTGCGCTAATAAAGGAAATGAATAATTGTAATAAAGATCGGCTACTGAGACACTTTTCGATTTTTATCTTGTGCAAACAGGTACATCGTGCCGTTCTGCGATTGTCATCTATTCCAGACCCCGACCAATGGCTTCTTCAACCGCCAGCTGCAGCTACATGTCAATCGATGGATCTACTTGACCGTATTTTGGGACGACAGACAAGGTCCAACCTGTCCGTACGCGGTACCGGCGATTAGGAGCAACATAACAACCTTTACGGTGGTCTAGTGCCAAGTTGAAGCACCAGCCTTGCAATTCACCGTGCGACCGAAGTGCTTCGATTACCCAAAACGAACACCCTGTGTACCCAAAAGGAACAGCACGTGACTCACGATAAACATTTGCGGATTTATTAAACGAGAGCAAAGAAAAAAAGTTCTATTTTAATTGATTAGGTCACGCGCCCATTGTTATCGAAACATTTAATGTGAAATAAATGAACTTTGCCAATTATACAGTCTTGTTGTTTCCTCTTAAATTACAGTTTCTTATTCCTAATTGTGACGCGCCGTGCTGTGAGATGTGTGTTTTCCGGGTTCCGCGTCTAGTCGCGTAGGTGACTACGTTTGGCCACGCTGCCCAGCAACATCACGGAGAGAGGCGGAGAATATAAATGATTTGGTGATGTCAGGGTCAGGGCCGGGGGATATGATTTAGTGCCGCAAACGCAGGTCACCCAGGGCGATGCGGCAAGTGATTATCACAAGATGGCCGCGCCCTGCTGCCTGATTTTGCTTGTGTTCATGAGACGAAAATTCGGCTAAGGTGCATATGAAATGTTTGTACGATCGATTGAAATTATGGTTAAAACCACATTGCCGAACCATAGGGACAATATTTCTGACCGAACCATTCCTTTAAGGTTGTGCAATCTAATAGAACAGGAATGAAGGGGCTCAAACTGAGCACCGAAGAGTTCAAATACCACCCCAGAGCAACAAACTGGTGGGGAGGAGACTGGTTACACAAACCCTGCAAGAACTGCCTAACATTGGGGATTGCCAAAAACGAGCCCTGTTCCGGGGACCTTTTGAACACAGAAATAGCAGCCAGGTAACCCTTTACAGTGCTCATCTGTAGAACCGCTTGGGCCACAGATAGCAGAAACACAGGAGACAGAGGACAGGATAAGAGATCCAGGTCCCTCTTCTTGTATCTCAGCCTCTTAGTAGCCAAGCATGAAGGTTCAGGCTGCTGAAGTTTGGATGGAGGACCCGCCCCTCCTATGGCAGAGCAAGTCGGCTCTCTCCAAAAGGCAGAAGGAAATATCCAGCAACTCCAGGTACCACGTTCTCTATCCCCAGCCTGGGGCCATCAGGATCAGCGTGGATCTGAACAGACGTAGTCTCCCGAGGACCAGTGGGATGACAGGGATTGGCTGGAACGCATAAAGGAGGATGAAAGTCCACTCAACAGTCAATGGGTCCCCCAAAGTTGCGTGACGGGGAAATCCCCAGGAGCAGAACAATTCACACTTACTGTTGACACATGGAAGTTAAGAGGTCCAACTTGAGGAGTCCCCCCGCCCCCAAAGACAGAAGATCTCCTCAAGAATACTTCCTGACAGAGTCCCACTTGTGGGAGGCAGAGGCCTGTCTGCTCAAAGCATCCACTGCGATGTTATCAAGTCCAGTCAGATGAGCCACTTTCAGGGAGACTCTGTTCTCCAGAGCCCAGAACAACAGTATCATTGCTTCTCTGCACAGATGCAAGGACCTCACTCCACCTTATTTGTTGAGGCAATGCATGGCACAGTGTTGTCTGTCAGGATCAGCACAGTGCTGCGTTTCACAGAGGGGAGGAAAGCGACTAAGACCAGTCTGATCATTCTCAGTTCTAGTAATCCGCGGGAGGCGACAGTCCGCTCACCGTAAGGTCTGACAAGTGAGCACCCTGACCTTTCAGTGATGCGGCAGTGACCAGAGTCACCTGGGGCCATTGTTGCCTACGTCTGTCAGCAAGTTGTCTCGCCTACCACGCTAGATCCTGAGCCCCCAGACTTGAGTCCTCCAGAAGGTCTGACAAGTGGTGCTGGAACTGCGAATATTGGTATATGGCATTTATAACGTGCCTATACACAAGCTAATAATTGATGTATTTCTACATCCAATCTTCTAATTGTATTAGTATTTTCTTTTTGTCATTGTTATAATTATATATGTTCTTAGAGTTAGTTTTATGAACAAGAATGCATTTTGGTCACATGTGATGAGATTTTTATTCAATAGAATCTTAATAAAATAATGTTTGTATGTGATTTATAGAGTACTTTGATCAGGGAATAACTGTTGATAATTCTGGCTTCTACCTTTCGATTTACGATTAGTCTAACTTCCCCAAAAATAAGGTAGAAGACCACTCCGTTGTTGAGTGGACATTTGGGTTCACCCAATCCAATTTTTGAATATAGATATCATCATAGCAGACTTGCTGAACATCTTGTGCTCATCAGCAATGTCTTCATATGCCTTTATTGATTTTGATGATAAATAGTTCTCTTTTTTCATCTGCCGGAGTGCAAGTGACTTTTTTTCTCTCAAGTGCTCATCCACTTTTGGAAATCCCTCAATATTCAGGTATTTACCAAGGAATCACCAAGGCTGGAAAATGGATGAGTACAATGGAACACACTCTGCTCAAGTTCCTGGGCAACTTCATATATGCCCTGGATCCACAGGTCCAATATCGATCGATTAGGACAGCAGGCCCTCTCTTCAGGCACCCTTTATTTTCTCCAACTTGGACTTTACCATTGCTTCGAAAGCATATTGCTGCATTAGTCAATGGGACTACAGCCATTGATCCCGATTCATCGTCCACCCTTGTCAGCAGTTTAGAGTTCTTGGCCCATGACTTTAGGCACTCATTGTTCACTTTCTGCACCTCGTACACTGGTTCCTGATGAGCTGCACAGGACACCATTCCATCTTCCCATCCTTTGGTCATAATCACTCGTTCATAGATCAACAGCTGTGAGCGCTCCCAGCTCCAGGCATTTCAGTTCTTTTACTTTTGTCAGAGAAATGCATCCTCTTAATTTTTTTTAACTATTACTTTGTTATGTCCTATGCATCTTGTCTGTCCATCCAGGCTCCTTTTCCATTTGTGGTGTTTTGATATAATCATCCTGGTGTGGGAAAGACTGTCTTGATCACCATCACAGGGTTGACCAGCTCCCTTGGAACTGTCCTCTGGTAGTACATGCTGGTAGATAAGGCACTTTGCATCATGTGCTGACATCACTCTTGAAATGAATGTTCTTACTGTACTCATGGCTTAAGGGATGAGAGAGCAGACATAGCAGCTCTCATCAGATGCTCTCTCACCCACCTTTTTCATGTGTTGGTACCACATATTATTCCTCAAGTGAGACAAATGATCAAGATAGGTATTTATCCCCTGGTTATCTTCTTCTGCATCCCTCCTATGTTGTTTGACATGCCCAAACAGGTCAAAGAAATTATCATCATTTGTACTAATACTGGGAAAGATCACAGGGGTTGTGTTTTCAATTAAACCATCAGAATGATAAAGGGGGTCATTCTGAGGATGGTGCTAAGGGAAAAACGATGCCGGTAAAGGATTACCAGCATCGCTTACCGCTACAGCCTATTCTGACCAACCTGACCGTTATTAGCAGCATCATAAATTATGGCGTCTCTAATAGCGGCATGTGCCGGGCACGCTGCCCACCATGCCGGCATTAGCGGCATGCCGTAAACTGGAAGAGATCACAAGAGAAGCGGACATGCAAATAACGGCTTCATGAAGGCGTTAAAAGTTGTTACCGGCATGCCGTAAATACCGGCATCGCAGACCAACCGTAAAATGCCATGTGCAGTGATCCCAAATGCCACAGGTGCACACAATCAGCACAGGTGGAGGCAATGGAGTCTGGCCCACTACAAAAGGAGCACACCCACACACCATACCCCCTCCCACACCAACATGATTCCAATAGAAGTAGCATTACTGGAGCTGGAGGACATGCTTGCATTGCCACAACAGCAGCAACAGCCGGCACCACGGAGGAGACGCAGGATGAGAAGGAGGGCGAGACAGGCCCAGCATGCCCCACCAGTGCAGCCATCGTTACCACGCAGGCAGCTCCCAATCCCTCGCATCAGAGCCAGTCCTTTCAACCTAACCCCTGAGCAGATCCACACCCTGTACCGTCTGGCCCGGGACACAATCACCACCACTGTGGACCTGATACACAACGACATTGTCAGCCTCATTGAAATACGCACCACCATCCCCACTCTACTGAAGGTAGTGTCTGTGCTCCACTTCCTTGCCACAGGCACCTACCAGCACACAGTGGGGCACATGCATGGCATTTCACAACCCTTATTTTCTCAGATTCTGAACCAAGTGCTGGATGCCCTCCTCAAGCACACAAGGGACTACATATCCCTAACACGGACTCCCCAGGAGATATTTGATACAAAAGTTGGCTTCCATGCACTGGCAGGCATGCCAAATTGTGTAGGTGCCCTCGACTGCACCCACGTGGAGTTGGTAGTCCCGCATGCCATGGAGTTGGTGTACCGCAACCGCAAGCAATACCACTCCATCAATGTGCAGATGGTATGTGACGCCAGCAAGATCATCCCATATTGCTGTGCCCGATATCCCGGATCAACTCATGACTCTATGCTCCTGCGGAACTCCATGCTACCACGCTTCATGAAGCGACATGCTGGACGTGCCTGGCTGCTTGGTAAGTTGCATGACTGGCACATGGCATTGAAATGGAGGGGAGAGATGCACACACCACCATGCTGCCAATGTTGATGTGACTGCACAATGTGCACAAACGGTACATGACACCCAAATCCCATAGGAATTAAATAAGTGCGAAACCACCCCACATCCCATAACACGTGCACCACTCATCAGCGGCCCTTACCCTCCGTAACGCCATCCTGCACCATGCAGTGCATATGCACTATGTTGCTGTCTCCAGCATATCACCACACAGGACAAGCATCCCTGGGAGTGCATTAAACTGAACCAACTAAGGAATCCACAGTCTGTCACAGGGCCGCCACATCCACAGGAGTGCTGCATGTCACCATGGGACTGATCAGCGCTGATTGCACAATATTGCACAGAATACTGCCAATGCTCCCTCTAAGTAAATCTCACAGAACACAACACATCACAAATATGACACGAACACAGCTGTATGCGTACACAATGCATTTGCAACAAAACGTCAGTGCACACCATGTAGCATCTTGAAGATGCAACCCACACCATTAGTCCATGACACAGGATACATTGAGGGACTGAAGATTGCGTAAATACATCCAGGAACATGTGCATGTGGGCAACGATAAACTGCAGGCATGTGTGACTAGTACAGCTGTCCATCATGAATCGACTAACATTTACCTTTTATTGCCTCTAATGCAGGCGATAGTGGGTATCCCTTGAAGCCGTTGCTCCTTACTCCTGTCCGAAAACCCACAGAACAGGCACGAGGAGGACTACAACCGTTCCCATACCTGTACCCGTGTGGTCATCGAGCAGACCTTTGGCCTGTTGAAGGCATGATTTCGCTGCTTCAGCCAGTCGGGTGGGGCACTCCTCTACAGGCATGAGAAGGTGGCCAAGATCATCATGGCATGTGTCATGCTGCACAATATGTGTATCCGCCGGAACGTGCCCCTGCCCCCTGACATTGAACTGCTACCACCTGGTGATGATGAAGGGGAAGAAGATGTGGCTGGACATCATTGCGGTGGTGATGCGCAGGAGGAACGTGCTATGCGCCAGTCAGTGATTGCACAATATTTCTGACACACATGGCAGCAGAGGGTGACATGATGGTTGGACAGAGGGCACTGGGTGTGGGGGTACATGTACATTATGCACTGTAAATGAATAAATGACATGCGCAATGATGAAAGTCCACTCAGGTCTCGCTTTTCACACAACGGATGTATTGAATATAACTATGTAAACGAAAGTGCAAAAACCCTCCACCACCCTCCAACTCCCCCTTCCCCCACAACTCCCTCGTCCCCCTCCCTCCACAACTCCCCCAAACACCCTCCCCCCGTGCCCCAACAACTCCCCCACACATGTCCCATCGAGTCTCCAATGCCTACGGGTGCGGGTGCACATGTGGAGGTAGATGGTCCCTGGCTGTCCTGCTCAGCCTCCATGCTTGTCAAATTGGGACTGAAGTGCCCTTCCATCTGCTCCTGACAAGACTGCTCCGGGGTGGTGGCGTGGTCACTTTCGAGGGACGATATTTGGGGATGCCGATGGACTGGGCATACGGACCACTTCCGAAGCATCGCCCTCAACGGGCACCCTTATGTCATCCAGTGGGTCCTTCACAGCCAGGGTGGCTGTGGCTGCCACCTCCACAGCCAAACTGGACTCCTCTGAATGCGGTGCCTCGCCCGATTCCTCAGGATGGCCAATGGGTGGCGGTGCTTCGCCCTCTACGGGCCTGGGCGGCACCGGTGTAATGGCAACCTGGGGTGTCTTGCCTGTTGGTGCACGGCGGTCCCTGGGTTGTCCCCTCGAGGTCAAAGGGCGGTTTGCGTCATCCCGGGACCTCTTCCAGGGTGTGGACTTTGTGCGGGGTTGCGTCCTGCCCATCACTGTCATGGTCAGAGCCTGTGGGGGTCGAAGAGAGGGACAGCATGAATGATGTTTTGATGGGCATCATACATACATTTGGACAAATGATGATCCACACAATTGGGGGTAATAGGCATTTGTGTTTCGATGAGCACGTTGTTTGATACATGGGTGAGTTATGCAGGCATACGTTTGCGTCCCTCATGTTGGCCAAGAGCTATGCTATCTGACATGCATATTATTTGGGGCCTGCACGCTGTGTGACTCATGACATTTACATCTTTGTGTGGTATGTGTCAGGTACGGCATTGCCTTGCAGCAGGCATCTGCATGTGTCCGATGCATCCGCCTACTTTGCTGGAAGTGTATGTGTGTGTTGGACCATGCCTCGACTCTTTCGACTGACATATTGGTTGACTTTCATCAGACTCGGCATTTCAATGTTTTCTTAGGACACTCGCCTCCCTCGATGTTGTGGCGCCACACTCCATCTCCCCAACACCTTCGATCCCCTCCATTCCCATCATGCTAGCGCATACGTCCTCCCATGGGGTCAGCTTGACTGGTGAGCTAGGACCTCCTCCTGTTCCCATTGCCTCACTCCTGTTCACTGTGAGTATATTCCTAACTCTCAGTCGCAGGTTGTCCGAGCGCTTGCGGAAGTCTTTGATGGTGCGTGGGGTGTTCCAAACAGCACTGACCTTCTGAGCAACAAGTACCCAGATCTCCTTTTTCTTCAGTATTGCCTCCCTCTTCATGTTGTTTGAGAAAACTATCCCAGCATGCTCCTGCAGTGTGTCAACCAGCATCTGCAGCTCATCCTCATTAAATCTCTCCTTCCGCTTGCGGGCAGCTCCCTTCTTCAGGGCCTTGGGCATAGTCGTGTAATAGGAGGATGTTTTCACAACAGCAGAGTCCAACGGGTCCTGTGTGGTGAGGATGGCAATGGATTGTGTTTTCAAAGATGGCCACCGTGCTCCTTCCCGTTCCTGTGCGATGACGCTACCTCCGGTTCCGCTTATTAGCGGTGACCGTTATTAGCGGTCATCGCTACTTCCGGTCACCGCTAAAGCCGCATTGGACCTTGTCGGTAGTGCTATCTGCGCTATGCTTGATGCCGCTAAGGGCATTTTTAATACCTTTAATGGCATGGCGGTCAGGACCTTACCAGCATGGCGCAAAGCTTGTGCCCGCGAAGTCGTAATAGTCCTCTGTTGGCGGACTGATGACTGCCCGGACACGCTATTTACGCCATGCCGGTAAGGACTGTTACTTCCCTCCAAACTCGGAATGACCCCCAAGACTTCAAAAGGTAAGATACAGACAGAAAAAGAGAAAGCACATGTGTATGTATATCGGGCATAAGAGTCTGGAAAAACATTTAGTATACCACGCCAATTCTCTTTGAATTGCTAGTCTTCGTGCAACTGCATTTTCTTCCTCCTGACTCAAGTTTAATAAAATTACGCCACTCACATTCGCAGTTGCACAATTTGCTCAATTATTGTGATTAAAAGGCTTCTTATAACTTGGCCGTTCTTTGGGTCATGAAGAAACATGAGAATATTAATATCTCTCCTAACAAGGGTAGGGTAATTATAAGTTACTAACCGTAGAGTCCCCTTTCCTTCATACTGCATGGGTGTCCCTTCCTAGGGAATGGGGACAGAACCTTTTCCACCAGAAAAAACCTTCTTCCCCTTTAAATTTAGAAGCGCGTGGGGGCGTGACCCTGGGAGCATGCACTACCCTGACTACGCCCCCACGGCGCCACTCCTCAGTCCCCTTTGACGCATCAAAAATATTTAACATTGCCTAATCACACTATTATTAGGGGGGAGGATAGAGGGACCTATGGAGGAAAGGGGACTAGAGCACATTAGTCACTAAGATGAGTAACTTATAATTACTTTTACATCCCGTCCCCCTTTCCTCCATACTGCATGGGCGATTACAACTGAACGTAGCCCCAGGGCGGAAAGGAGACCCTCCTTAAACAAATAAATTTGTCAGAACCGCCTGTCCGAAGGCCGCGTCTGACTTAGAGTTGATGTCAAAACAGTAATGTTTAGGAGAAAGCCGAAGAGGTGGCCGCCCTGCTTATGACTTGCGACAGGACCTGCCACTGGAAGGCGATGGCGTTGGCCCTGACGGCGTGAGCGTGCATGTGAGCTGGCTGCGGTTTCTGCTGCCCCTCATAGGCCTCTATGATGGCCGCAACCATCCATCAAGCGATCAAAGCCTTGGAAGCTTGATAGCCAGGCCTAGATCCTCCAAAGGTGACAAAGTGTCCGACTTGCGGAAGCCCTTAGTCCTGTCCAGATAGAATTTTAGAGCGCGCCTGACATCCAGACAGTGCAAGACTCTGAGCCTCAGCGAAAAATATGGGCAAGACGATTTCCTTGTTCAGATGGAACGCGGAGGGTACCTTAGGAAGGAATGCCGGGTGAGTCCGCAGGACCACCATATCCCTGTGGAAAGTAGTATAGGGCTCTGAGGCCACCAGAGCCTGCATTTCGCCGACTCTGCGAGCTAGCAATGCAGTCTATGCAGTCTTGATGGTGACCAGCCTGATGTCTGTGTACGCCACTGGCTCGAAAGGTTTGTGTGCCAGGGTGCCCAATACCACATTGAGGTCCCACATGAAGTGAGGCTTCTTGATGGGCGGGTAGAGCTTGGACAGGCCCGCCAAATGCTTCTTGATTTTGGGGTTGGAACAGGAAAACGTTGCCTTCTCCGAATTTCGGTAGACCCCTATGGCTGCCAGATAGGTGCGACATGTGTCCACCTGCACGCCTGAGTGAGCGAGGGGCACCGAGAAGGGGAGCACATCATCCAGCATACACGTAAGGGGGTCTATCTCTGTAGAGTTGGCCCAGTGACCGAATCTGCTCCATTTACTCTTGTATTGGCTCCTGGTAGCCTTGCACCTGGCGCCCTGAATGATCGAGGTTGGCCTGAGACAGGTTCAGGTGCTTGAGGGTGATCTGCTCAGGAACCATGCGGCGAGGACTAACTTCGGAGGAGCAGGGTGAAGTACCCTGCCCTCCTGTTGCTACAGGAGACGTGCTGGGCCCAGCGGAAGGTGAAGGGGTGGTCTGTCCGTGAGGCTGAGCAGCTCGGAGAACCACAGTCTCGCTAGCCACCAGGGGGCTATCAAATTGATGCTGAGGTGACAAGTTTCTTTTATCCTGCGTATTACCCTGGGGATCAGGGATGTGCGAGGAAAGGCATAAGCGTTCATGCCCTCCCATGGAATCTGCAATGCGTTGCCCAAAGAGCTGGAGCCTTGCACCTGCCAAGACACGAACTGATGGCACTTCCTGTTCTTCGATGAGGCAATAGATCCACGTGCGGGTGGCCCCATGTGTTGAAGATCACCTACAGCACCTGGTCGTTCAGTTGCCATTCGTAATTGTCTGCTCCCAGTCTGCTGAGCCTGCCCGCTTCCAAGTTGGCCTCCCCCAGGAGGGGTACGGCTGTGAGGAAGTTCTCCAGTGCCCATTCCCACATGCTGACTGCTAGGCTGCACAGTGGAGGGGCTCTGGTACGCCCCTGCTTGTTGACATAGTACATGCTGGTGGAGTTGCCGGTCTGGATAAGGACTTTCCTGCATCCAATGAGAGGAAGGAAGGCTCTGCGGGCTAGCCAGAAGTCCCTGAGCTCCAGCCAATCAATAGGTTACTCCTGCTCCTGTCGAGTCCAGACTCCGTGGACGCTGAGGTTGTCCAGAGTGGGACCCCAGCCCTCCAGAGAGGAGTCGTAGTGATGGTGACCTGAGGAGACCTTTGCCGGAATGGCTTGCCTGTTCGCAGGTTAGGTTGCAGTCCTTGGACCACTATGTGAGGTCCTATTGGAGAGAATCAGGTATGCTGACTATCTCCGCTTGGGAGCCACTCTCCAGATTCCATGAGGCAGAGAAGTGCAGCTGTAACCGCCTCATCCTGAGCCTGGTGTGGTGCACGGCAAGTAGAGCCGCTGCCATGGTACCCAGTAAGTGCGTAGTGGCCCTCTTGATGGCAGGGATCTTGTCCTCCGAGGGAAAGATCTTCTCTGAGTTTGTATCCCAGATGAGGCCCAGGAAGGTGAGGTTCTGCGTGGGCTGCAGCAGAGACTTCTTAAGGTTGATAGTTAACCCCAGGTTCATAAGTGCGGAGGAGGTCTGGGTAACTCGCTCCAGAGATCTCGCCCTGACGAGCCAGTCGTCGAGGCACGTGTAGAAGTGGTGGCCTTGGGCCCCGAGGAGAGCTGCCACCACATTCATGAGTCTAGTGAATACTCTGGGGGCTGAGTTGAGGCCAAAGGTTAGTACCTTGTACTGGAAATGGCAGCCCATGAACCTGAAACGTAGGAAGGAGCAATGAGGCTGCCAGATAGTGACTTGCAGATAGGCGTCCTTCGGATCAAGGGAGCACATCCCGTATCCCCTGTCTAGTGTCTCAGCAATGAGCGCTGGCGTTACCATCTTGAATTTTTGAAGAGGGAGGGAGAGGTTGATGGTGGATAGGTCCAACACAATTCTCAGGCCAGGCTGGTGGTTCTTTTGTATGGCGAAAATCCTGGAATAAAAGCCCAATCCTCTCTGGGAGGTTGGGACTTCTTCCACAACCTGGCTCTCGACGAGCAACTGAATCTCCGCCAACAAGAGTTGCTGTCCCAATCTGCAGGAATGGAGGAGGGGAAGGGACTGATAGGCGGTACCCCGAGGATACTGCAGAGGGGATCCAGAAGTCCGCTAAATTCTGGCGCCAAAATTGCACGTGAAAGGCAAGCCTGCCCCCTGTTAGGGAGAAATCTCATAAATGGTTCATTTCCCTTACCTAGAGTCCACCAGAAGCTTTGCTGGATATCTAGGATTTCTTTTTTTCACCTGGTAAGTGTGAGCCTTTTTTCCCACTCTTACATGTGTTTTGCTATGTGTATTTCTACTTTTTGTGTGATCTTGGGCAATGGAGCCACACCTACTCCATGTGCACCACTTTTTGTGTGTTACACAGCACCTTCAGTGCAGTGGCACAGGGTTGTCTTTGAGACTTCCCACTGACTCCATTTTTCTGGGGCTGACTACTGTCCCCCAGAAACAGGTAAAGTTGCCATTAACTTTATATAGTCACTTTAAACCCCAGACCCAGTACACCCCATATTACATGGAGTATTGGAAAGGGTTAACTCTTATTCCTTTTTGTCTGTACATCTTGGGGCATTGTTTTGCTCCCTTAACATTAAGGCTTGGCTGGTGGCAGTGGCATCTACCCTAACTTTCCTACTGCGATTATCTTATATAAAGTGGTAATGTTTTAGGCTATTTTATTAGCCTCGAACATAAACCCGCTTGACCAAATACATTTTATTTTGGTTCCGGCTGGGTTTAGTCGCCATTTCTTTTTGTTAAAAGTCTTTCTCGTGTTTTTCTCTGAATGCCGAACCGGGGTTGACTCCTTTGTTTGCTGTCTTTTCGCGGGCTTCTGCATAGAAGCCCTCCTTAAGGTGCCCGATAGTCTAGGTAGGCAGGATGTGAGGGAGGGATCTTCGGACCCCTGCCATGGGTTCCCAATCAGACACTCTTGTCTGAATGGCTAATGGAACTGGCCTTGCCAGGCCAGCCGCCCTGCTGTGCTAGCCATCCTGCTGTGTGATTGACAGCCAGGCTGTATAAATGGGGGAAAATGGCATAAAAAGCAGGTCTCTGGGACTGGAAAGACAGTCGCCACAGGAACGAAAGAACCAACGAGGAACTGGAATAAGAGGACCCCTAAAACGACTGAACAGCCCGGTGAAGCCCTGCTGCAGGTCCGAATCTCCAAATCCGACGACAGAGACGATCCTCCAGGAAACTTCTTCCCTTGAGCTGGTGGGACCAACCAGTTCGCCCAAACTACAAGCCAGGACCCCTCCTCTGGTCGAATTCGCTGTACAGAGCTACAATGGGCCAGGAAGGTCGGACCCTGCTTAGGTTTTAAGGAGCGCACCTTTTATTCGTTGTTTGGCGCTGCTGCAGGTTTCTTCTCTGGGTAGTGCAGTACCCTCCGGTCTTCCTACTTCTGATCAGTCAGACAGTCGCTTCAGGAACTGTGAGCCTGCAGGAACTACCAGGAATCAGCTACCAGGAATCAGCCTCAGCTACAGCCCCCTCTCCGTTTTAAGGTACCGTGCAAATACGGTTGTGCGTTTCGCTCAGCCGCGGTGAAAGTGTTTGAAATCTTTCACCAATCCGAGGGCTTGTCCTTCTATTTGAACTAACTTTTCTACAAACCAACCACATCCGGAATCTGTGCCACGAACTTTACCGCAAAATACCCAGAACTGTGTGATCTTGAGCAAAAGACTTTTGACCTATTGACTTTGGCCCTAAGCCTTTTCTAGCTGATCTCCTCACTGTATTCTATCTTGTTCAACTGCTCAGAATACTTACCTGTTGGTTTTGCCTAATTGTTGATAACTTTGCCTTTCCGTCCCTTTTAAATTACTGGAGTGCCATTTTGCTCCCACTTCATTTTGTGAGCCTAACTTGTCTAGAATTTAAGGGAAGTGGTGTGGTGTATTTATGATTGTGATTTTGACTTGCTTAGAATAGTGAAATGTTATACAACTGTTGAGTAAATAAATATATATTCTTTTACTTATAAACCTTCAGTCAGGGTTTGCCTTAATCATAGTAATTGCTGTCCTTTGTGTAACTATTTTTTTTTTTTTTTTTGTTTATTAACCTGTTAGGGTTTTTTACAAAACTGTGTTGTGGCGAACTGTGTTTGTGCTACTTTTGAAAGTTGGAAGTTGTGTAACTATTTGTACTGCTCATTTACTCTCGAGTTAAGTCTGGCTGCTCCGCTACTGCTACCACTATAACTGTGTAGTACAGGCTTGTACCAAAGGTGAAATTGTACTGTCACTTGTAGTTTTAATTGTGTGTAGTGTTCCCAAAAGGTACTGCATATAATTCTGCCTAACACCCCCGATTGGAGACACGTGCCTTTTTTCCATCTGAGGCTGGTGCTGAGGAGGGGAACTGGAAGAGGCCCTTGCTTACCCCTCCCCCTTTTTATTGCTTGTGCTGGTGCTGACTGGGTGAGCGGTCAGGTTCTCTCTACCTCATCTCCTGGAATCCCCGGAACCCGCCTAACAACCGCCCCTTGTCGGAGCGTTGATGTGACTAGGTGTACGCTTTGGGCGTGGCCTTCGTCAGAATAGATAAAAAAGAATAGCTCGCAGACCGCAAAATCTTTATCCAATTCCTCATCAGTGGTAGAGTGGAAGAGGTCACTACCCTGGAACGAAAGGTACAATATGCGTTCCTGGACATCAGGGTTACATTTCGTAAACTGAAGCCAGGCCATCCTTCTCATGTCCGTGGCGAAGCAGATGGTCCGCCAGAGGTATCCATATGGGCCACGGTGGACTCCATTATGTTCTGTGCAACCAGCTTGGCTTCTCCTTGACCCGTCTTGAAGCGTGCCTGGCTCTGCACCGAAAGTTCTGGAAGGAGTCTGCTATTTCCCGCCAAAGCCTCTGGTTAGCGGCTGCCAGCATGGCATCCGCGTTGGATTGATGCAGGTGGAAGGAGGCCTTGGAGTAGTTTTTTCCCGTACGCCACCAAGATTTTCTCCTCCTTGCCTAACAGCACAGAGGACGAGGTGGCCCCGGACAACTGAGGTTTAGAGTAGAATGACGCTGCAGCAATCACTGAAGAATGCGGTTGGGGGTGCGCTGACAGCAAGATTGAATCCCCCTCTGTCTGTCTATACTTGGCATCGAGGTGCTTACTGATAGGTTGGGCCGAGTGTGGCTTGAGCCACCCCTTCTTGGCCAAGGCCAATATGTCTTTCTGCATCGGGATGCCCGTCTTGGTGGGGGGGGGGGGTTTAGGGTGAGGACTTATGCCAGGACCCCATCCTCGGGCTGCACTACCTCGGGTTGAAGAAGGTCCAAATATTCTGCCAGACCTGCAAGCCTGTCGTGGAAGGCCTTTGCTGACAGCGGCGTGTCAGGGTCGTCGTCCTCCTTGTCTGTGTCCACCAGGATATCCGGCTGGTCCAGAACAGGTGGAGGAGTGCTTGGCACTGTGGGCTGCGTTGTGGAGACCGGAGGCTGTTGTGGAACCGCCTGAACTGGCACGGGAGCCGCATTGTAGGGGCCGGCGTGTGCTGAGCCAGAGCCTGTGGAACCGGAGTCATGGGAGGAATTACTATGTGCGCCAGTGGGGTGACCGGAGGGAGCAAGTCCCTTACAGATTCCCGTAGGCTGGCCCCATTTGGGGTGTTCGCATCAGAGCCAGAAACTTTTCGAAGAACCTGTCTTCGGAGGCTGAAGAGGAGGAAGGCGATATTAACGGAGTGGCTGGAGGCTGCTGAAGCCAAGGCGCTCTCTGCCTAGGTACCAGGGGAAACCTGCCCTGCGCCACTGATGGATAAGCTGTAGGCCACAAACCTGGTTGACGCCAGTCCCACCTTGAAACTCGTTCACCCGCCTGCTATGTTCCAAGGAGCAGCATCGGACTAGCATGGTCTGGGCCGGCGGCCATTTTGTCGAGCTGCGGGCCAAGTGCGAAAGTCATGGTGCATGGCTCCCTGGGCCCAGCTTCGTCCAATCCACTTGGTCGTGGAGCAAAGGACCTACCCGGAAACTCACATCTGGACCTGGAAGTCGTACTGCCCTCGGTGTCTTCGCCGGTAGTGCTGTGTGAATGCGCCCCCTGAAGGCGGACATTGAGCCAGTAGTAGGTCGCAGCCCCTCTAGAGTACTCTCGGTAAAAGAACCTTGCGGTCCCTCAGCACTGATTCCAGAAGGATTTAAAGACCCCTCGGCTGTATGGCCGGTAGCTGGACTAGCCTCGGTTTGTGTGCTGGTACCAGAACCAGATAGGTTCCTCCCGCTCAGGTGCTTCTTCAGGAAGGAGCAGCCCTTGCGGGGTGCGCTGGAAAATAGTGTCCCTCCCTTGTGCCTCGATCTCTGCTTGATGAACTTCTTAAGGTCCTCTTGAGGCGATCCTTCTAAAAGCTCCCTCCACCTAGCTAGCCTGTTCTTGAGTGCGCGTGGAGTCAATGCATCGCACGGGGTAGCACCTTCCCACCCATGGTCGGGGCCAAGGCAGCAGAGGAAAAGAGCATGGGGGTCGGATATGGGGAAGAGCCCCCCGCAGGCTGGACACCTGCTGAAGCCACCCGAAGTCGACATGCGCCGGGGAGGGGCGTGACACTGGAGGACCAAGTACCTAGAAGATAGATAAAAGACAACCAGATAGAAAAAGAATCTGGGGAGGAGTGTGTGGTATTACATGGCAGGGACAAACGCAGGAGCGCTGGTGAAATCGGCCTGTTCCCATCGACGCAGAAAAAGGGACTGAGGAGTGGCGCCAGGGGGCCGAGTCAGGGTAGCACATGCTCCCAGGGTAGCGCCCCTGCGTGCCTCTAAATTTAAATGTTTAGAAGGTTTTTTATGGTGAAAAGGGTTCTAGGAAGGGACGCCCATGCAGTATGGAGAAAAGGGGAGTATGACTGGAGTATAAACACGAAAACTGCAACTACAGGCCTATTTGTATCACTATCAGCTGGTGTCATGTGATTATTCTTAAAATAGATATGCTCCTCGAAATGAATCTGGCTATTGATCCCTCTTCCAATTTCTACTAAGGAATTGGTGCTTGTGTATAACGTCGATATAGTTTGACTTTTTCAAAGAGTTTCTAAAAAGTATTTTTTTAAGCCCTGGAATTCTCAGAAAGTCCATGCACTTACAGCTACATTTTTAAGGACTGCCCAATGAATTCCAGCCTGAAAGTAATTGTTTTGTCGCACACTGTGTTATCGTCCTTCTTCTGGGTAATCAAACAAGTCTGTAGACGCGGTAATAATTCTTCTTGTATTGCTTCCTGTTCAGCTGGTACTACAGGGAGGGTCTCGCCTTTGTTGATTTTTACGTCTCCTAAATGTAACCAATGTCTTCTTAAAGCCACCCTAACTGCAGAAACAGAAAGCTCTTCTACACAAAAAGGTCAGTTAAATCTTGGCTCATGCCACCTACAAGTAACATTTTTAATAAGCACTTGGTAGCCAACATAACTTCAGTGGTGGTAATAATTCACTTGGATTGGTTATTGGACTGTCCTCCTCCGTGTTCCTCGACCCCTCCCTCTGATGCTTGACTTGATCTGAAATTATAGAAACACTGGTAGTCAAACATGTCAAATAATTGTGCATCTCATCACCTAGAGTCTGCGCTACACTCTCGGCATCTCGCCGGACTCTAGACTGGGTGTAAAGGGCCTCCTCATTCAGCGCCCTGTTAAAAGTTGACGGGGCGTAAAGTGATGGTCTAAACCAGGCCGATTCTAAAGTGCATACAAGGCTAAGGGTATGCAATACAGCCATCGCTTTTAAAAAGTTAATCTGATCTTTGCTATCCTTTCCTTAAGGAGGCCATTGAGCCTCTCACATATCCTGTTTACATGTGGGTGATAAGCAGAAGAAAGCCTATGCGTTATGCTCAACAGAAGCCCTATTTGTTCAAACAGCTCATTGACAAAGTGTTGCCCATTATCTGACCTTAATACGTCACACACATACCCCCATGTTAGAAGTACTTCGCACACTAGAAACTTTGCTGCACAAGTGGCATCAGGATGTGAACATCGATCCATCGAGAAAAGGGACACACCACCACTAACAGATACCTATATCCATTACATGTCTGCAGCATATCAACATAGTCGATATGCAAATGCTGTAACGGGTAATTTGGACTGGGTATTACTCCTCCGATTGTTCTTAGTGTATGCCCGGCTTTAAACTTCTGTCACACAATGCGATTCACAATGAACTGCGCAATGTGTTGCAATAAATTGGGAATAAACCCGTCCTCTGCTATGGTGGCAGCAAGACTTTCTCCGGTTATATGTGTGGGGTAATGCATCTTGTTAGGGAGAATTCTGATTTATGGATAATTTCCCTCACCTAGTGAGTCCCCCAGCAGCTTTCCTGGACTTCTGGAGTTTATTTTTTTTCCACTTGTTAAGAGAGCTTTTCCCCCACTCTTACCTGTGTTTTGCTGTGTTTCTCTCTGTTTTTGTGATTGTGGACTCTGAAGCACACCACTTCAGTAGCTCCCTTCTTTTTGTGTGTCACACAGCACCTTCAGTGCCGTGGCACAGGGTTGTCTGAGACTTCCCTCGACTCCATTTCTGAGACGACTACTGTCACTCAGAAAAGGGTAAAGTTACCATTAACTTTACTTAGTCAATCTACCACAGATCCAGTACACCCCATCTTCCATTGAGTACTGGAAAGGGTTAAATCATATCCCTTTGTATCTGTACCTCCTAGAGCATTGTTTCACTCTTAACATTTAGACTTGGCTGGTGGCAGTGGTATCTACCCTAACCTTTCTACCGCGATTATATTAGATAAACATGGTACTGTTCTTGGCTATTATATTAGCCTCGAACATAAACCCGCTTGACCAAATCGTCTTTCTTTTGGCTCCGGTTGGGTTTATTCGCCATTTCTTTTTGTTAAAGTCCTTCTTGTATTTTACTTTGCGTGGCAAACTAGGTCTGCCTTCTTTGTTCACTGTCTTTTGGCGGGCTTCCGCCCAGAAGCCCTCCTCAAGGTGCCTGGGTGTCTAGGTAGACTGAATGTGAGGGAGGGATGTAGTCACCCCATGCACAGGGTATCCTAGGAAACCCAAGTCGCACTTTGTCATGATTGGCCAGTGTATTTGTCCGGGCTGGACAACCCCCCTGCTGGGTGACTGACAGCCAGGCTGAGTGAATGGGGGTTTTTCGCATAAAAGGCAGGTCTCTTGGGCTAGAAGTCAGAGTTGCCACTGGAACTACAAGTAACCGAAGAGAAGCCGAGAGGATGATGGCTGCTGCAACTACCCCGTCCCGGTGAAGCCCTGCTGCAGTCCTGAGCTATCTGCCCTTCAACGACTCAGAGAAGATCCAGTCCGGAGTTTTCTTCCCTTGAGCTTGGTGGGGATAACCAGCTCATCTTCTACAGCCAGAGGATCCTCTTCCGTTACCGAAATCGCTGCACACTGCTGTAGTGGTCCGGATAGCCACCTGAAGAGCCTCTCCTGTTTTTAAGGAGCGCACCTTTTATTTCTTGTCGCTGCTGCCGGCTTCATCCCTGTGTGGTGCAGACAAAGCTTCACCTCACTGATGAGGCCCAACAAGGCTGAAACACGTGTATGGGGTTGCTTTTGGTACTCTTGTTCAGAGAGGACTTGCCATAGCATTTCGGTGCTGGACTGCTCATGTGGGCGGGACAAAGACTGATATGTAAATGGATATTTCCCATCTGTGAAAGGTACAGTGAGCAAAAAGCGTGTGCTGCAAACTCTTCTCAGAACTGGCTAGCAGAGATTACACAAAGGGACCACAATTACTGTGACTCAAGCAAACACTGACTCAAGGTTTCAGGTAAAAAATATAAGTACATTTATTTTTTAAAACATTTGTTATCAACACGACACTTCTATTAATTCAAAAACCACACGTAAAATATACAACTAACAAATTCACTTTGTACAGTATTACTCAAGGTAAGTACCCTGTGTGTGGATGGACCGGTGTTACGAAACAGAACATGCTACCGTGAATACAATTGCGATCACTTTTTGACAGTTCGGTCTACTAGATAAACGCGTATCCGCGGCAAGAAATGCTACCGGGGCAAAAACACACTTAGGACCCTAGATACCCCGAGCGAGTTGGGGGCAAAAATCACAGGCAATATGTTGGTTAGGCAGACAGAATCGAAGAACACACAGACAAGAATTCAAGAGTCAAAGGGCTGGAGCCAAAGTCAAGTGACACCGTGTGCTGGTTGTCGAGGATCACACAGTAGGACAAGTTCAGGATTCAACGTTGCCAAGAGTACTTTGATATTGTCAATGTTCGGAAGCAAAAGTTATAAGAAGGAGGGAAAAGTAAGGACAAGCCTTAAGGTAGAGAAATAGGGATTTCACCCAAACTTCCTCAAACAGGACACAGTACCTTTCTCAAAGAACAAAGCTGGTGCCACGGCAGTTGTTCCTGTTGGTTTCCCACGGACCCACGCTTTCCTGCAGTTTCAGCACGAAGGACGATGAGGGGGTCCACACCACACAAGGATGAGGCCGGCAGCAGCGACAATGAATAAAAGGTGCGCTCCTTAAAAACAGGAGAGGTTCTTCAGGTGGCTATCCGGTCCACTACAGCAGTGTGCAGCGATTTCGACCACGAAGGTGACCTCTGTCTGAAGAAGATGAGCTGGTTATCCCCACCAGGCTCAAGGGAAGAAGACTCCGGACTGGATCTCCTCTTAGTCGTTGAAGGGTAGATAGCTCAGGACTGCAGCAGGGCTTCACCGGGACGGGGTAGTTGCAGCAGCCATCGCTCTCTCCGCTTCTCTTCGGTTCCTTGTAGTTCCAGTGGCGACTCTCTGACTTCTAGCCCACGAGACCTGCCTTTTATGCGAAAAACCCCAATTAACGCAGCCTGGCTGTCAATCACCCAGCAGGGGGGTTGTCCAGCCCGGACAACTACCCTGGCCAATCATGACAAAGTGCGACTTGTGTTTCCTAGGATACCCTGTGCAGGGGGTGACTACACCCCTCCCTCACATTCAGCCCACCTAGACACCCAGGCGCCTTGAGGAGGGCTTCTGGGCAGAAGGCTGCCAAAAGACAGTGAACAAAGAAGGCGAACCTTGTTTGCCGCGCAAAGTAAAACACAAGAAGGACTTTAACAAAAAGAAATGGCGAATAAACCCAACCAGAGCCAAAAGAAAGACGATTTGGTCAAGCAGGTTTATCTTTGAGGCTAATATAATAGCCAAGAACAGTACCACGTTTATCTAATAGAATCGCGGTAGAAAAGTTAGGGTAGATACCACTGCCACCAGCCAAGTCTAAATGTTAAAAGAGCGAAACAATGCTCTAGGAGGTACAGATAAAAAGGGATAAGAGTTAACCCTTTCCAGTACTCCAAGGAAGATGGGGTGTACTGGATCTGTGGTAGATTGACTAAGTAAAGTTAATGGTAACTTTACCCTTTTCTGGGGGACAGTAGTCGCCTCAGAAATGGAGTCGAGGGAAGTCTCAAAGACAACCCTGTGCCACGGCACTGAAGGTGCTGTGTGACACACACAAAGAAGAGGGCTACTGAAGTGGTGTACTTCAGAGTCCACAATCACAAAAACAGATGGAAACACAAGGCGAAACACAAGGCAAAACACAGGTAAGAGTGGGGGAAAAGCTCTCACTCTTAGCAGGTGGAAAAAAATAACTCCAGAAGTCCAGCAAAGCTGCTGGGGGACTCACTAGGTGAGGGAAATTAGCCATAAATGAGAATTCTCCCTAACAGTAGATAAGCGTCCTTCAGATCCAGGGAGGACATCCAGTCTCCCCTGCAGTGTGTCTCCGCTATGAGTGCTGGCATAACCATCTTGAATTTTTGAAGAGGGCGGGAGAGGTCCAACACAACTCGCAGGCCAGCCTGGTTCTTCTTTTGTATGGCGGAAATCCAGGAGTAGAAGCCCAAGCCTCTCTGGGAGGTTGGGACTTCTTCCACTGCCTGGCTCTCGACGAGCGACTGAATTTCCGCCAACAGAGTTGCTGTCCCAATCTGTAGGAGGGAGGAATCAGTAAACGGTACCCCGTGAAAGGATCCATGGGGTCCGCAAACTTCTGATGCCAAACTTGTGCGTGAAGGGCAAGCCTGCCCCTGCACCAGAGACACGTGGACCCGAAGGGGCGCGTCATGCCGTCTTTCCCTCTAAGGCTGTTGTGGTGGTGGAGGACTGTAAAAAAGCCCTTGCTCGGCCCATTTTAATTTTTGTTCCGTGCTGACTCGGATAACGGTCAGGCTGTCTAGACCTCCGCTCTTGGAAGTCCCGGACCTTGTCGGAGCATTGATGCGACTGGGTGTATGCCTTGGGCGTGGCCTTCATAAGGATAAAGACTTGGCAGTTTGGGAACTGTTTTTCTTTTTATCTAGTTCCTCATTGGTGGTGGAGTGAAAGAGGTTGCCACCCTCTAATGGTAGGTCCAATATGTGTTCCTGCACGTCTGGGTTTAATTTAGTAGCCCATAGCCAGGCCGTCCTTATGTCCGTTTCGATGCATATGGCCCGGCCAGAGGTGTCAATGTGGGCCACGGTTGATTCCGTCCTGCCCCACCAGTTTGGCCTCCGCCAATCCCGCCTTGAAGCATGCCTGGCTCTGCACGGAAGGTCTGGAAGGAAGTTGGCCATTTCCTGCCAAAGCCTCTGGTTAACAGCTGCCAGCATGGCATCCACGCTGGATTGACAAAGGTGCAGGGAGGCGTTGGAATAAAGCTTTTTCCCATATGCCCCCAAGATCTTCTCCTCCTCGTATAGCAGCGCTGAGGATGATATTGCTGAGGACGACTGAGGCTTTGAGTAGAGTGACGCTGCAGCGATCACCGAAGAGTGCAGTTGAGGGTGTGCCGACAGCAAGAGTAGATCCTCCTCCACCTGCCCATACTTGGCGTTGATTGACCGGCTGGTCCGAGTGGGGCCTAAGCCACCCCTTTTTGGCCAGAGCGACACTGTCCTTCTGCATTGGAATCCCTGGTCTAGTCGCGGGGCGTAGAGTGAGGACTTCGGCCAGGACCCCCGCCTCTGGTTGCTCAACCTCAGGTTGTGGAAGCCCCAAGCACTCTGCCAAACCTGCGAGCCGTTCATGGAAATCCTTGGCTGACTGTGTCAGGGTCCTCCTCCTCGTCAGTGTCCACCAGGGTGTCTGGCTGGTCCAGAGCAGGCAGAGGAGTACTGGGCGCCGAGGGCTGCAGTGTTGGTACCGCAGCCGGTGGCTGTGGGGGAGGCTGGTGTGGCGCCAGGGCATGTGGCGCTGGAGCCATAGGAGTAATGACTAAGGGCGCAGGCGGAGGGGGCATGTCCCTGATGACATCCCGAAGGCTGGCCCCCATCTGAGGAGATCTCATGAGAGGAACTTTTCAAAGAACCTGTCTTCACAGGTCGGTGAGGTGGCAGGTGATGTTGACGGGGTAGCGGGCGGTTGCTGGGGCCAGTGCATACTCTATCTAGATGGTTGCGGGGTAAACCTACCCCGTGCTGCTAATGGATAAGCAGTAGGCTACGTATCTGGTTGATACCAGTCCCACCTTGTAACTTCTTCACCAACATGCTCTGCAGCGAGGGGCGGTATCGGACGAACGGACATCTTGAATGGCGCAACGGCCATCTTGTCGAGCTGGATGCCACGTGCCGAAGTCTCGTGCTTGGCTCACTGGCCAGGACTCCTCCAGGACTCTTGGTGGTGGAGCATGAGACCCACCTTGCACGTCAGGACAGGGCCTGGTAGGCGTAGAGCCCCGGCAATGTCGCTGGTAATGCTGCATGTAGGTGCCCCCTTGGACATCTTGCCTGTACTAGGGCGTAGCCCCTCGGGTGTAAGCCTGGTAACAGAACCTTGCAGTCTCTGAGCACTGTCTCCAGAAGGATCCGATTACCCCTCGGCCTGGCGGCCAGTAGCTGAACTAGCCTCGGTACCCGTACTGGTGCGAGAAACCGATATATTCCTTCCGCTCGGGCGTTTCCTTGGGAAGGAGTCGCCCTTGCAGGGTGCGCTGGAAAATAGCGTCCCTACATTGGGCCTCTACTTAGGTCTGACGGAGTCCTTCCAAATCGTCTGGAGGCGACTTCTCAAAGAGCTCCCTCGCCCGAGCTAGTCTGTTCTTGAGAGCCCACGGTGTAAGCGCATAGCACGTGGTACAACCCTCCCAGCCGTGGTCGGGGCCAAGGCAGCGGAGGCAAAGAGCATGGGGATCGGACATGGGGAAGAGCCCCTTACAGGCTGGACACCTGCTGAAGCCTATGAGGTTGACATGCGCCAGGAAGGAGTGTGGCCCCAGAGGACCGAGTACCTGATTGATAAGACATAAAGACTGAAGAAAGTATCCGGGGAGGAGCGCGTGTATTACAAGACCGAAGCCAAACACAGGAGTGCCTGTGAAATCGGTCCATTCATGTTGACGCGGAAAAGGGGACTGGGGAGTGGCACTGGTGGGCGGAGTCAGGGGAGCGCATGCTCCCAGGGCCGCACCCCCACAAGCCTCTAAATTTAAAGGTGAAGGGTTTTTCTGGTGAAAAAGGTTCAGTCTCCCGTCCCTAGCGGGGAACGCCCATGCAGTATGGAGGAAAGGGAACGGGACGTAAGAGTACGTGGTTTTGTATATGTATTGTAGTCGAAAATCCAGACCCTGCAATAATTGCATAAGCCCAGAAATTGCTGCATTTGCATCTCTGTATTTGGCTTTGGTGTTTTCATGATCGCCTCAGCTTTTTCAGGTGTCACCTTCTTTCCTTCATATAAAATTAACTGACCTATGTACAATACCTCTTCCTGGTAATACTGTAATTTCTTATTATCTACTTTGTTTCCTTTGTTTGGCAGTATAGTCATTAACTGAACAGACTCTTCTCTACATTCATCCTCTGTTTCACTGCAGATTAATAGGTCATCTATGTACTGAATTACCGCACTCTTGAGTTCAATGTTGCCTAAATCCATCTGCAGCACCCTACTAAAGGTCGACGGGGACTCACAATACCCTTGAGGTAAACAAGTATGTTCGAGTCTCTTTTCTGAACGTAAAGGCTTGTGAGTCTTTGTGCAACGGGATCAAGGAAAACATTTTTCAAATCTATCACCGTGAAGTATTTAGCTTCAACGGAGATACTACACAATATTGTAGCAGGATTTGGAACTAATGGAAACTCTGCTTCTACAATCTGATTAAGAGGGCACAAGTCCTGGTTAAATCTCCATGACCCTCTCTAGATTTCTTAATCGGATACACCGCAGTATTACACAGGGACTCCGATGGCACCAAGATTCCCCCATTGATCAACGCTGAAATAGTCTCAAATATGTCTTCATCAGGTTCTAGAGACATGGGGTACTGCTTCGCTCGGGGTAAAATTGCTCCAGGCTCAAGTTTCATTTTAACCTCCCCCATTCCCTTCAATAGGCCTACATCATATGGGCCCGTAGTCAAAAGGATACTTGGCACATTTTCTAAGTCTTCCTGAAAAAACACTGGTCCATGCCGCATCAGTGCCATCCACTGTGGGACTTTTTTTCCTCAATCTTTATCCAGTATGTAATACTTATAAAAAACACTACCTCATCATCTATACTTTCATCTCTGACCATATCTTCATCTGTTATGTCAGTTAATCTGTATCCCTCTTCAAGAGCCATCACTGTTCTCCATGCTCTGCCCTCATCTACTCCTTCAAGAATCGCTATGTCCCCGCGTACTATAACTGATTCCAGTTCTATAGGAATATTCTGCCCTTCTTCCTCATCCATAGGTACTTGTCTAAATATAAATTCATCAGGTATCCTCACAATTTTCCCTACTAAACAGGTAGCCATTTTAATAAAATGTTCACCCCATACATGAAGACTTTTGGATCTACTGGAACTCTTTGTAGAGCCACTTGTTGTGTAAATATCAGTATAAACTCTCCTACATGTAAATAGTGTATTCCTGGAGTGGACAACACTATTACTTGATCGGAAAATGAAATCGTCATGTTAGGCTATGTCATCAAATCGCTACCCAGAATGTTAACTGGCATTCGTCGCGAATATAACAAGGGGACAGAAATGTCACATTCCCCTATAGAAACAGGTAATTTATCAGTAAAAGGAACTAAATTTGTAGCTCCAGAGAACCCTTGAGCATTCATGGCAATACCAGACATTGCATATTTTCCCTCCCTTATACAAGAGCGAGTCACCTCAGTGTCTACAAGAAAAGGAAAGGATTTGCCTCCTATCGTCATATCGAACCTTGGTTTCTCTTGAGGGTCTGGTGTTACTGATAGTACTGAACACATGAAGTCAACCTGTGAGCTGCCCTAGTGAGGGTACCAAAACATCCCTGTCCCCGTAAAGGGTTCCCCCCTACCACCGTAACACCCCCTATTTGTGGTGTGAGTATTTGTCCTGTGTTCGCATTCTGTTGTGACTGCATGGGTGCTTGTTGTGCTTGACCTTGAGGTGGGTAAATTTGCACTGACCCCTGTTGCTGCGCCTGCTGTGCTTGTGGCACCTGTGTCTGATAAGATGTGTGATCCTGGGCAAAACCCTCTTGCGTTTGTGTAATGTATTGGATTGTTTATTTATTTATAGAGCGTGCCGGGCCGTCAGGCATCTGGGCGCTTACACACGTTTAGGTTGGTTACAGGTACATAATATTAGGTTACAAGTACTGTATGGCAGTGGATACGCTGTCCACCCTCTCTTGAAGATTGTCAATTTTGTTGCATGTTTCCTCGGCTTCTACATACACACGCAATATGCCCTGTTATCCCACAATTCCAACACAATGGGGATGGGCCTCTGGACAAACCTCCATTATATGCTCCCTGAGTATTCCGACTTCCCCCCTGGGCATTTCGAAATCCACCTGGGGTGTTCTGAAATCCACCTACTCATCCTCTAAATCCTCTGGAACCCCTTCCTCACGGCCAAAACCCATATCCATTTGGACCCACTGGTGTACATTAGTCACCTGTGACGCCCCCATTATTTCTTGCATTCCCCCCCTTCTCCACTTGTCAAGACTGCCCATTTGAAAGCAAATTTTGACAATTTCTTCTGAACTAACTTGTCTTCCTCAATCTTTCTGTTCTAACCTTTCTTTCTATTCTTCTCTTGTAATAATCAGCAATGAAGCACGATAGTCAACGGTATCTCTGCTGACGGCTTAGCTTCCATTCCTGCACGTTTTTTTATTGGTCTCTGTACTTGTTCTGGCAATCCCTGACAAGATTTGATAGAACAGTGCCACTGTTTTTCCCCCCCAAGGCTCATGCGTCTCAAGCTGCCATTTCTCTTGAATATCCTGAATATAAGCAATAGGGTCTTCATCTTCCTTCATTTTACATGTCTTAATTGAAACCCTTATCTGATGTATCAGGATACTGTACCCTGAGATCCCTCCAAACATCTGCCCTACAATTATTAAATGGCGCTTCATCATGCGTTGTGTTTTGTGCTGTCACATCCGCATATCCCGCTCTCTCCAAGAATGGCTGCCAATAGAACTTTTATGTTCCCTATGGCCAACCTATTTCCCCCTGTCATTTTCTCTAATTCGTATATCCACTTCCCACGACGTCAAACTAGGCAACTTGCATTTTAAGTTATCCTTATCCATCTGAGGCCATGAAATATATTGCTGTCTTGCTCCCTCCTGCTCTAGCAAGGGGAATTGTGAGACCCAATTGTAAAGACTGGAGGGGGATGTCTGTACTTCTGCTCTCTATATGGTAGAGGAGAGGCACAGAAGACCCCAGCCAAGATTATCTATTATTGGTAACGTAGTCGAGCAATCAAGGCCTAGCTTCTGAGGAGGGGGTGCAGGCTGGTTCTTAAATAGTGTGGTCTCCAAACCCCCACAAAGGAATTTCCACACACTGTAGTAGTTAAAACACAGTCTTTATATAATTAATATTCAGGGTTATGTACACTATCACAATAACTCACTTTGTGCTCAGAAAATCAACAATGGTAAATATGACATGCATTACTCACCGTAATAGCATTTCTGATGATTGTATCTGCTTAAATTCACATGCTGTGCATATGGTCCGACATCCAGTGGTAACCACGGAGTATTGCATCTTGTCTTTCGGGGACCGAAAGGGGAGGTCGGCATAGGCGTGTCCAACACTATATCCCCATCGTGTGTAGTACCCAAAATCCCTCACGCGCCGAGGTCCCTCCGATTGCATTTTTTCTGCCATGAGGGAGCCCAAGGCTATAGTGAATGAGTACATAGAGAGAGAAAGTAGTAAGACGTCTATGTTCCTTCCACCCCAAGCGGGGAGGTAGGGAGGGAGCATGTGAATCTAAGCAGATACAATCATCAGAAATGCTACTACGGTGAGTAATGCACGTCTTCTGATGCTTGTTAATCTGCTTAGAATCACATGCTGTGCATAGACTAGCGAGCAGTACCCGCAGTTAGAGGTGGGTTGTGAGAAGGAACAGTAGAGAAAAGATGTCTTAGTACTGCTTGTCCCACCTGAGGATCAGACCTAGAATGAGTGTCTAGGCAATAGTGTTTTGTAAATGTGTACAGAACTCCAGGTTGCTGCTTTGCAAATGGACTCAAGAGGAACATTTGCAATGAATGCTATGGATGCCCCAGTGCCTCGAGTAGAATGTGCTCTAGGCTTGAAGGGCAGTTCTCTCTTAGCAAGAGTGTAACATAGTGTGATGCACTTGACAATCCACCTTGACATAGCCGATTTAGAGACATGATCCCCTTATCTACCAGCTGCCACTGAAACGAAGAATTGTTTAGTCTTCCTTAGTGGTTTAGTTCTTTCCAGGTAAAACATGACTGCCCTGCGCACATCTAGTGTGTGAAGGCTTCTTACGCCCATGTTAGTAGGGTCCTGGAAGAAAGTGGGTGGTAGGCACAATTCCGTGAAGTGCCCTTAGGGACCACTACACACAATTAAGACTACAGATGGCAATACAAGTTTTACCTTTGGTATAAGCCTGTACTACTAGGTTATAGTGGTAGCAGTAGCGGAGCAGCCAGGCTTATCTAAAGAGTATATGAGCAGTTGCAGAGATTACACAAAGGGACCACAATTACTGTGACTCAAGCAAACACTGACTCAAGGTTTCAGGTAAAAAATATAAGTACATTTATTTTTTAAAACATTTGTTATCAACACGACACTTCTATTAATTCAAAAACCACACGTAAAATATACTACAACTAACCAATTCACTTTGTACAGTATTATTCGAGGTAAGTACCGAGTGTTTGAATGGACCGTTGTTATGAAACAGAACATGTTACCGTGAATACAATTGCGATCACTTTTTGACAGTTCGGTCTACTAGATAAACGCGTATCCGCGGCAAGAAATGCTACTGGGGTAAAAACACACTTAGCACCCGAAATACCCAGAGAGAGTTGGGGCCAAAAATCACAGGCAATATGTTGGCTAGGCAGACAAAATCGAAGAACACAGACAGGAATTCAAGAGTCAAGGGACTGGAGCCAAAGTCAAGTGACACCGGGTGCCTGTTGTCGAGGATCACACAGTCGGACAGTTCGAGATTCAACGTTGCCAACAATACTTTGATATTGTCAATGTTCGCAAGCAAAAGTTATAAGGAGGGAAAAGTAAGGACAAGCCTTAAAGTAGAGAAATAGGGATTTCACCCAAAATTCCTCAAACAGGAAACAGTACCATTCTCAAAGAACGAAGCTGGTGCAACGGCAGTTGTTCCTGTTGGTTTCCCGCAGATCCACGCTTTCCTGCAGCTTCAGCACGAAGGAGGACGATGAGGGGGTCTGCACCACACAGGGATGAGGCCGGCAGCAGCGACAATGAATAAAAGGTGCGCTCCTGTAACGCTCACCTGGTATCCACGGGGACGTCGATCAGCCTGTTCTGACCTCTTACGATCTCGAACCGCACCCTGGAGTCTACTCGACTGGAGACTGGGCCTGAAACACAGGATTGGTAGAGTTTAACTCCCTATTGTCTCTGTGTGCTTGAACCCCTTGTTCCCCGTGGTCCAACCCTTCCCTTTGTGCACTGGGTGACTACACCCGCCCATCACATTCAGCCCACCTAGACACCCAGGCGCCCTGAGGAGGGCTTCTAGGTAGAAGCCCGCCAAAAGACAGTAAACAAAGAAGGCAAAACACAAGTTTAACAAAAAGAAATGGCGAACAAATCGCACCGGAGCCAAACGAAAAAGGATTTGGTCAAGCGGGTTTAAGTCTGAGGCTAACACAATAGCCTACAATATTACCACGGTTATATAAGATTACCGCGGCAGAAATTTAGGGTAGCTATCACTGCCACCAGCCATGTCTAAATGTTAAAAGAGCGAAACAATGCTCGAGGAGGTACAGATAAAAAGAGTTAAGCCTTCCAGCACTCCATGTAAGATGGTGTGTACTGGATCTGTGGTTAAATTTGACTAAGTAAAGTTAATTGTAAAGTTACCCTTTTCTGGGGGACGGTAGTCGCCTCAGAAATGGAGTCAGTGGGAAGCCTGAATGACAACCATGTGCCACTGCACAGAAAGTGCTGTGTGACACACACAAAGAAGGGGGCTACTGAAGTGGTGTACTCCAGAGCCCACAATCACAAAAACAGGTCAAAACACTTAACAAAATACAAGTAAGGGTGGGGGAAAAGCTCACACTCTTACCAAGTGGAAAGAAACAACTCCAGAGATCCAGCAAAGCTGCTGAGGGACTCACTAGGTAAGGGAAATAAGCCATGAAATGAGAATTCTCCCTAACAGTGGGTACTTAGATTGACTGGTTCACATGGAACTTCGAAATGAATTTAGGCGCAAACTTGGGATGTGTGCGCAGAACTACCTTATCTTTGTGGACTGTAACAAAGGAGTCTAAAACAGAAAGCCTGTAGTTCGCTAACCGTTCTGATAGAAGTGATAGCCACTAAGAAGGCTGTTTTATAAGTCAGGTCTTTCAGACTTGCTTTATGCATAGGCTCGAAGGGAGCTCCCATGAGCCTGGTCAAAACCACATTCAGAACCCATCCAGGGGCTGGGTGAGAGATGGGAGGATAAATCCTCTTAACCCCTTCCATAAAGGCTTTAATTACTGGTATTTTCCACCACATTACTTTTTGTTGTGATGTGGTGTAGGCTAACAGAGCAGCCAGATGAACCTTTAGGGAATTGAAGACTAACCCAGAGTCCAAAAGGTGGGTTAGATACAACACAATGTGTGAGGGTGAGCAATCGACGTGATTGACGCCCTTGGAATTGCACCAGATGACAAAACGTTTCCATTTGCTGGCATAGCAATAACGTGTATAAGGTTTTCTCGCTTCCCTGAGTATGTCCATGCATCTCTGAGGGAGTTGCAGGTGTCCAAACTTTATGATCTCAGGAGCCAGGCTGCCAAGTTCAGAGTTTGTGGGCATGGGTGTAGGGTCTCCCCGCTGTCCTAAGACAACATGTTGTACGGGCAGAGCAGCTTGACTGGTGGGGAGGGGGACATTTCCATCAGGTGAGCGAACCAGGGTTGGCGGGCCCACATGGGGGCCACCAGTATCATGGTAACTGGTTCCTGGTGCATCTTGTGCACTATCTTGTTGAGAAGGGGAGTCGGAGGGAAAAGCGTAGACAAATTTCCCTGACCAAGTTATCCAGAGACCGTTCCCCTTGGATTGGTTCTGGGGGTACCTGGAGGCGTAGTCTTGGCATTGGGCGTTCTCCTGAGTAGCGAACAGGTCGATCTCTGGGAAACCCCACTCTGCGAAGACGTTGGACACAATGTCTTCGTGCAGTCGCCATTCGTATTCTTCTGGCAGAGGAAAATCTCTGCCGAGTACGTCTGCCAGAAGATGGAGTTCCCCTGGAACATGTTGGGACAGCAAAAACATCTTGTGTTTGAGAGCCCATATCCTAATGTTTTGGGACAGCTTGGATAGCCCTGGAGAGTGAGTGCCCCCGTTTGTGCAGGTAATACATTGCTGTAGTGCTGTCAGGTACAGCACTGTCTTCCCTTGCAGTTGCACCTGAAAGGCTTTCAATGCTTTGAACACCGCTAATAGCTCCAGTAAGTTTATATGGTTCGACGCTACTTGAGAGGACCACACTCCGTGTGCTGTCTGCTGAAGCAGGTGAGCTCCCCACCCCGTGAGAGATGTATCTGTCGTGAGAGTGGCTTCCACTGCAAGGGTGGTGAAGGTCTCCCCTTCATGAGGTTTTCTCTTGACCACCACAACAAAGAGAACCAGGGCTGGCGAGACAACTAACAGATCTTCCCATTGTCCGCTGGCCTGACACCACTGGCTGTTGTGCCACTCTTGCATGGGACGCATGCGCAGCCGCGTGTGGGGAACCAAGTATATACATGACGCCATCATCCCTAGCAAATGCATGGCCTTGCGTACCGTCGCCTCCCGACTGGCTACATATTGAGGAATCTGAGAGAGTATGTTCTGAACCCTCTCGCTGGAGGGGAAGACAAGACCGTCTTCTGTCCGAATTAGCGCTCCGAGAAATTGTTTAACTTGGCTGGGGACTAAGCTGGATTTCTTTTCGTTAATTGAAAAACCCAGGATGAAGAGGAGATCTACTGTTTTTTGGGTGCTCGAAAAACAAGCATCGAAAGAGTCCCCCGTAATGAGCCAGTCGTCGAGGTAAGGGTAAACTGGGACTGATAGTCTGCACAGGTGTGCTGCTGCCACTGCCAGGACTTTGGTAAACACCCTTGGCGCCGAGGCGATGCCGAAGGGGAGTACCTTGAATTGGTAGTGTTTGTCCTGGATCATGAACCTTAGCTATTTTCTGTGCGCTGGCAACATTGAAATATGAAAGAATGCATCTTTCATGTCCAATGTTGCCATGAAGTCCCCCTGTTTCAGCAATGGGATCACCTCCTGCAGTGTTACCATGCAAAACTTCTGGGGTTTTATAAACTTGTTTGCTGGGCGCAGGTCTAGAATAGGACGCATGGTGAGATCCTTTTTGGGTACAAGGAAGTACACTGAATAAATACCCTCGTTTACCTGAAGAATAGGGACGGCTTCTATGGCGTCCTTTCCCAGCAGTGCTTCCACCTCTTGCATCAGGATCTCCAGATGGTCTGGTGAAAGGTGCCGTGAGCGCGGCAGTCTGAACTGTGGAGGTCAAGCGAATTCCACGCAATAACTGGGGGCGACCGTCTTTAATGTCCACTGGTCCGAAGTTATCTCCTCCCATGCCTTGAGGAAAGATGTTAATCGCCCCCCGACCGGGGAGACATGGAGGGGACCTGGACTTGGTGGTCATTTCTGACCAGAGGCTGTGGCTCCTATGGGATTGGGGCCTCTGTGTCATGATGCCTACCTCCAAGGAGCCAGGCCGGGCCCAGCAACCCCAGAGGCAGACATCATTTTCCCCAGGGAAGTCTCAGCGGGCCCAAGTCGGGGCCCTTTGGACTCAGTCCTGGCGCCTTAGGCGCCAGGCTCATAGCGGACCCCAGTCCTGGCGCCTTAGGCACCAGGCTCATAGAAGAGGATATGTGTTTAAGTGCTTGGGTGCACACTTACCTGATGCAGACCTTGCTGCTTCATCCAGGCCCTCTTGAGGCCTGAATGGGACTACTTTACCTGTAGGACTACTTCACCACCCGGGTGTGGTCGGGGAAGGATACATACCTGATTGGTGGAAGGATACATACCAGGAACTTCTTCCAAGGCTGTTTAAACCCCATCCGAACAGCCACACGTGCTTCGCGTTGTTCTGCACCTAGCAGCTGGACGCTCACCGTGTCAGCTCCTGCATCCTGACTTCAGCCACGCCTGCCAGCACCCTGGAACACCTGCAAGGGGAGAAAGGAAGAGAATAGGAGAAGAAAAGCCCTTACCTGCTAAATCTGCATCCCGGAGTCATTTCTCCAACAGCCCTGAAAAGGAAGACATCATTTTAAAGGCATTTTGTTTCGATCGCTGCAGCGCTGCATTTTACTCACCTTTGCAAGGCACTTCCATCTTCAGCAGCGATCTTCCGGATTCAGCTACGCCCCGGCGCCTAGAGGAAAAAAGACAAGAACAAAGGTGAGAGGGAGAAAAGGAATAAGGAAAGCTCAGTTTCCTTTTAAGTCTTACCTGTTGGATTATTCCCACTGCATTTCGGGTCCTGCCGCTTCCTGGCATCTCCGGACCCCGGCCCCTATGGGGAAAAAAGACAAAGACATTGAATGAGCAAATGCAAAGACATTACCTGAGTGCTCATCCAGAACTGTTTCACTTCGGGTCGGCGCCATATCTCCGGCACTCCGAACCCCGGCCCCTAAGGGGAAAAAGACATAAGCATTAGCGCTTGCTGCAATTAGACAACGAACATTATTATTAAGCTTGAACTTTTGAACAGAACTTTTACAGCGCCTTACCTGAACAGTCAAGCTTACCTGAACTCCCACCAATCCTCAATCCAGTGAAGTAACTGGGTTTCAACGCGCCCCTGCATCAGAAGCAGGATGGAGAGCTCATCCTTCCAAACCCTAAGGTGAGGCTTCACGGGGAATCGTGGAGGAGGTATCGTGGAGGGTTGGAAAGGAGTGGGAGGCTTGAGCATTGTTCCACAGTTGGTAATACTCCCTTTTCACGCACAGGAGGGTATCCAACGAGCCAGGGAAGCCAGAATAGAGGGGCCCTTCCTGTCCATCTTCAGAGTTCTGCGCCTTCGACGCCGCGCCTCCGTGGGAACCAGGTGAGCGTTACACTCTGCCTCTACCTTCGCCGCGTTTCTGACCACTTGAGGGGTAGTACGTAGGGCTTCCAGATGATTGATTTGTGTTGAAGTTACCCGTGCCGCAGTTGTTCTGACCAGCACGGGCTTGCCCTCGAAAGGACCACTGAGAATGATTACCCCTCTGGGAGGAGGGTTTCTATGTAATTTGGTGCAAGGACCTTATAGTCTCGTGCTCCTTCTTGGCCGTCTCCAATGCTTCATCCACTGCTTTCCCGAAGAGGCAAGTCTCCTCAATGGGTTTATTAATGGGGGAGGCCTGAGTCTCAGGTCTGAAAGCCGATGTACGCAGCCATGCGTGTCTTTTCAGAAGAGTACCTTGTGCAAGAGACCTGCCTGCTGTTTCTGCAGTGTCCAAGGTATTCTTCACCCCATTCTGGTTCACCAGTCTTCCCTCCGAAACAATGGCGAGAAGCTTTGTTCTGGCGGGTTCAGGAACCTCCTGGAGGCCTCCTTGGAGCAAGTTCCATTGGGCATCAGCATAGCTTGCTAATAACGCAGTATTATTAGCAACCCGAATGGTGTATGCAGCTGCTGATGTGACACGTTTGGCCAAGGCAAACAACCTTTTAGACTCCTTGTCCGGTGGTGATTCTCTCGTGGCAAGGGGTACCCCCTGCCCTCTTTCGAGTGGTAGTCACTACCAGTGGAGTCTGGGATGGCGTGCCCTTTGATATACAGAGCGTCGGTAGGAGAAGGCCGAAATAATTTTTCGACTCTCACGTTCACTGCCCGTGTCTGAGCAGGTGTGACCAATGAGGAAGCTACCCGTCTCTTAACAGAGTTAAGGAGGGGGATGGGTTGACTTGCCAGAGGTTTTTCCTGATAATATCCTCCACAAAATCCTCCTCAGGTACCGCCTCTTTGGTGGCAATTTTGAAGTATTCAGCTGCTTTTTTTCAACATGGAGTTGAAAGCCATTTGGTCATCCACAGGGCAGGCCTGGCGAGCCGGGGTGGACGGAGGAGAGTCTAGGCACAAAATATCAGTGTCCTGATCTTGCTGTGTCCAAGGGTCTTGACCTTCCTGCTGGGTTTCCTCCCAGTTGTCTGTCGTATCCTGTTGATCTTCCTCATAGTTTGAGAAAAGAAACTTCTTCATTATAGATGTCTCTATGTGTCCATATAGACCACGTCTTCTTATTGGAATACATGAGACTGAACTTCTAGTATTTGGGGGTTACGTCTACCAGAGCCCTTTTCGGGGGGAGGATGATCAGAAGAACCAATAATCTGTTCCAGCCGATCCATGTAACCCTCACATTTTTCCGTGGTCTACCTAGAGGACCCAAACGGGCCCACACGAGAAGAAACTACGTTCTCCGCACTGTGGCGTTGCGAGGAACCTCTCACGGTGGTGGGGAGGGGCTCTTTACTATCTACATAAGTCATCGGAATCGAGGATCAAATCCGTCCAAATCTTTTCTGCGGCTTGGCCCATAACTTTAGGCGGAACCGGAGTAAGGCCACCACCGCTGCGATTCTTCCGATGCTACTCTGGATAGTCGCCGAATCGTCGGAAGACAAAGTCTCAGATGATTTGTCAGTAGTAGAAAAACTGTCTGTGGCACAAGGAGGCCTAGTGGTCGGTTTTCCGGGTAGAGGCCTAGCCGTAGTTTTCGGGCCTACTGAGGCCTTGGAAATCGGCGAAGCGTTGGGCTCCCGAACTTCGACGCGTGTGGTTTTATGAGTAGCGCCCTTGGTTTGTTTTGATTGCCCAGTCGCAATACGCTGCTGCGGATGCGGGGAAGGCTTTGGATCTGAGCGATCTGAGGGAACCGGCAAAGTTTTCGGCAGCCATGCTGGCGCTTCCGCCTTTTTCAACGAAGGCGTCGAAATTGGCGTAGGGGTTGTGTGCTCAGTGCGATGTGCTTGTACTCCCCTGTCGCCGGGTTTAGTCCCTGTAGCAAGGCCAGAGTAGAGCCTGGAAGGGTCAGAGACGGGCATAGCGGACCTAAAAGTGTCTGCCTCAAGGTCTATAACATCCGCGTTGGGTCATCCGAAGTACCCCCGTCACTTTCGGCTGGCGTTGTGGTGGGGGAGAGGGGAACCACGCGTGACATACAGTACGCGGCCCACCGCTTTACACGGCGCTCCTTAAGGGTCTTGGGGCGTAGGAGTTTGCACGCCACACACCGCTTCTCGTCGTGCTCTAGGGGGAGACAGGCGTTACACGTCCTGTGTTCGTCCTTCCAAGGATATCTGACCCTACACTTAGGGCAGAATCTAAAAGGAGTCCTTTCCATAGCAAAAGGGAAGGATGAACAGACCGAAAGGGAAAAGAGGGGAAAGGAGGAAAGACATACTAAACAATATGGCCACTCCAACCCCACTCTCCCTACTGTATAGGTCGCCCAGAGGGCCCGACCACGTGGAAAATCCGGCTGCTGGAATTTAGGTGCTGAAATCCACAGCCGTAGACTATTCCCCGTAGTCTTCGTCGAAGATGTTCTTATTGGCGAAGTGACTTAACGGGGAATAAACCGACAATTCGGCAAAGATAAACAATGTCTCTAGTAAGAGCTCTGCTATAGGGCGACCAGTTATCTGGTTGGAAAAAATCAATCTGAGGGACCTGGCGCGTGAGGGATTTTGGGTACTACACGTCACGATAGGGATATTGTTACAGACACGCCTATGCTGACGTCCCCTTTCGGTCCCCGAAAGACAAGATGCAATACTCTGCGGATACCACTGGATGTCGGACCATATGCACAGCATGTGATTCTAAGCAGATTAACAAGCATCAGAAATACAGTTCTAAAGTGGTACCACAATTATTATCAGATCTCATTAAAGTGCATCAACTATACTCTGGTCAAATGTCACACAGATCACTTAATAAAGGCAACCAACAATAGACATAGGGAGAAGGCAGTTGGTTAGAACAATTGGCAGAATACTGGCCAAAACCTAATACCCTACCACTAGACAGTTCTGTGTGGAGATCCCCCCCACCTGGGCAACCTGTAAAATAAAGATATAACACAAGCCCAGTCAATATATTGTCCTGTAAGTCTCATTTCCTTCTATAATGTTCCTACCCCCCCCCCAATGTACCTGGTGGAGCAGACTTCTTCGAAGAGGCGTCGATGGATCCTTCTTGAGTGACTCCCTTTAAAGCAGGAGCCACGGATCATCGGGAGGCGTCGAAGAAGGTGAGCTTGGCATTGATGAAAAGTTCAAGGGTGCCGAGACCACGGCATCGATCCAGGTGGTGCTAGTCGGCGACGTCCTGCGAGGTTGAGGTGTGCGGGGCACCTCGTGATTGATAGTTCAGGACCGCAAAGAGTTTCTGAAGAACTGTGACCCGACAAGAGCGTTGAGTCATTGAAGTCTTTGTGGTCTTTGGGTGGCGGGAAACCCACCGGCGGATTCTCTTTGGCGCGTTGGCGTCCTTGACTTTCTCCGGCAGGATAAAGTGGTCGACGGTGCGGACAAGGGAGTCCTTCGATTCAACAGTCTTAGGCAAAGGAGCAGGCGGCTCCAGTCGTCGGCGGCACGGCGTGAAGCGGTCCCCTCTTCTGGGCAACACTGCTTCGACGGGCCTCCAGCGGTTACGGTGATACTCCGAACCCTGGTCGACGGCAATGGACTTCGACGGCATCGAGGTCCAGGTGCTTCACTTCGTTCTCCTCGGCGGTCCCCGTCTCCGGTCGGCAGCCTTTCGAGGGTCTGACTTCCAGGGAGCTTCGGCAAAGGTTGGCGGTGCTCGATGGTACCTCAGAGCACAGGAAGAAGGCGCCTAACCAGGTCCTCTCTCGGATCAGTCCGAAGCAAATGCAGCAGCAGTTCTTCCAGCTGGGCGTCGAGGATAAGCAGTTCCAGTTACTCTTCAAGTGTCAACTCAGCTTCTGAGCAACTTCCAGTGGTGAGAGGTCTCCAGATATACTATTCTGTCTCTCATCCACACTGCTGGGTCACACTCAGCAGCCAATCATAAAGAAGGGCATTCGTGCAGTCAGTCAGCAGGCATACAGTGCATTCAGGCCATACTCCTCCCTCTCAGACACTCGCAACAAGAAATGTGGATTGGGACAAGTACCCAGCCATTTAACACTATACACTGCATTCATGCCAGTTTTGGGCAGGGCTGTCTCAGTCTTTGTCTCTCATACCAGAAACCAGACATCCACAACAAGAAGTGCATATTGGTCACACACTCCATTCACCCAGGTCCCACCCACAGGGTGTACCCACAACATAGTCACTGGGAAGGCTCCAGCCAGTCTGGCCTGGTCAATACAACAGCACCATATATGGAACTTCCACCCAACAGCCAGTCAGGGGGAAGGGACAGAGTCAGGGCTTCCCAGGACTTTGGGAAAACAAGGTAACAGGCAATAGAAAGCAAGAGGCCACAGGGGCCATCTTGTTTCCTATCAGGAATCAACTGATTCCAATGGCAGGGCCTGGGTATCCCAAAATGAAGGATACTCAGAGCACCTGTCAAATTCAGCATGGAGTTGCCACCAGCCCATACCCTGCTCTGTGGGCCACACTCAGGTGCCCAAAAACATACACTGGGGCACAGGGTTGCACCCCCACCCATGGGTGCCATAGGGGTATCCCATGGGTCTGTACACCAAACCAAAAACAGGAAGAGCTGCACTGCCAGGAGTCCCACATGAACTCCTGGGCAGAAAACAATAAAGAACACAAATGAAAAAGGACTACATGACATGGACAGGGAGGCCCTGTCCCTCCAAAGCATTGCCAGCATCACCCCCAACCCATATTTGGACACCATTATTCGTTTACCCAATGCAGGGGTAATCAGCCCTATTCGTCTTCATGCTGGTAACAAGCTTACCCTACTCACAAAAGGTGGAGATTCTCCTCTCTCACTACACAATCGCCTTTGGGGAAGTTCGGGATATCGTATAGGCTCTGGTGTCCTTTCCTTAGGGTGTTGCAGATGTAACCATCTTACTACTTTATCCAGGTTTTAACTTCCTAAGAGGGCAAAGGTACCCTCCTATTCTATCACACGACCTGACTCCCTTTAGTCATCTGACATTGCTCTACCCCAACTGGTATGGCCAGCCTCGTCCTTTTCTCTATCTAAATTTAATCTGCTCAAAGACAGTGCTCTGAGTTTGTCACTGAACATGTCCTCCTCCCTATTCTGTGGTTGAGGTATCGGGGACTGCTTACCGTTCCCTTGTGTCGCATACTCGCTGTTCTGCCTCATCTGATATATCTTATCGATCCTCTCTCGAATACTTCCGGCATCATATCTTTCCTATTCTTGTGCTACTTTAGGTATTTCTTCAGTCATTCCTCTCATTGGGTAAACTTCACATATCATTTCCCATTACCCCTGTATTTTGTCGCTTGGTCTTATTCGTTCTTTAAGAACGAGACTGGCATCAAGACCTCATTGCCTTCTAATCGGTTTTATTTTTTCTTCCACTTCACTTTGCTTTCTCACATTCCTTCTTGCCCTCTCTTCTTCTCGTCTTTGTTCTTCCCTTCTTACTTCTAACCTTTGTTGTTCTCTCCTCTGTAATCTTCCTTCCTTCACTTTGTGCCTCTTCTCTCTTCCTTTCTTTCCTATCCCTTTCTTCTATTTCTTTCTTCCGACTATCATATTTCTTCTGTTCCTCCGCCCGCATTTTGTCCTTCTGTTCTCTATATATCTGCTTCTGTCGTTCCCTGCTTTTCATTCATTGCTCGTCCTCCCTCTGCCACTTTTCTCGTTCCCCATCCTTTTCTTGCTCGACTTTATCGTCCTTCTGCCTAACTTCCGCAATACTTTTGCCATCTAACTTGAGGAATATCTGTCCTCCCATCCATTCGTTCTGTACAAGCGTTACCTCATCGGCCCTATCCTTCTCTCTTTTCCATCACTTAATTTCTCGATCTATATCTGTTGATATATTCGATTTCTCGTCTCTTTCCTCTTTATCTTGCATAATCCTACACTGGTCCTCCCTTTTGCTCTCTTGTAGGTTTTCATCGCTACTATAAGCAGGGGGTGCATAAGTCTGGTTACTATACCCCGCCGCAGCTTTCAATTCTTTCAAAGGATAACACCCTGTCACTTCTATAGAGATGAGGGCTCAATGCCCTCCCCCTTATGCTGATTAAGTATCCACTCCTCCTGTAATGAGTCTTCTTTCTCCACTTGGTAAATTTTCCAAAGTTCTAAAACTGCCAATCTTTTCTCTAACATTTTTCCTGTGTACGTAGCATGCACATATGCGGTCATGTGTTGTAATACTACCTTTGACAATGATCCCCCTTGTGGCCATGGCATGAACATTTTATCAGTGCCCTTTACCCACTCTGCACTGTACTTTTTAAGCTTGGGCGCATGTCGTGGTTATGTTTTACTAAGGTGCATAAGAGGTGTCCTCCATAATGACAAGTCTCAACCGTCAATACTTACCAGGTTGCTACCTTATTTATAGTTAATAAATCTCTATTTATCTCAAAGCTTATTGCTCAACACTTTTAATCTTAAAAACAATAAATATGAGCAGGCACCATCAATCGCTGTTCAATCCTCTTTTGTCTCAACAACCTATCTATCTTCCAACTGGCCTTATCCGTCTTTTGATTGGCGCCAATCGTTTACTACACTCAACACAACGTCACTTCCAACCTTCACACCTTGTCACTTCTCAAAACATCATACATCGAATAAAAATCAAAATATGAACACAATACACATAAATAACTTTTGTGATCACCTTACCGTTTCCCTATAATCATTTATAGGGAGAGGTATTCTTTCCTCGCCTCTAATTATATTACCCCATACAGAATTTAAGACGTCAACTTAGAAGGTCCTGACCGTGCGTATTCGCTCTCCTAATATTCCGTCTGGAATTTGAGACGTCCTCTTCTATCTCCCTTGAAATAGGATTACCTAGGCGTTCCTTTATCCACACAAAACTTCCTGTTACCCAAAAATATCACAATCCCGCTGTGATGCTGGAAATGCATTGGAGGGACAAGGCCTCTGTATCCTTGTCCTTTACTGCTTTTTATCGTGTCTTCTGTCATGTTTTCCGTGCAGGAGTTCATGTGGGACTCCTGGCGGTGCAGCTCTCTCTTTTGGTTTGGTGAACAGACCCATGGGATACCCTGTGTACAACCCTGTGCCCCTAGTGCATGTTTTTGGGCACCTGTGGGAGGCCCACTGAAATGACTGGTGCCCTGAGCATCCTCCATTTCTGGATGCCCAGGCCCTGTCATTGGAATCAGATTCCGGAGGGAGACAAAATGGCCCCCATGGCCTCTTGCCTTCCATCACCTGTTACCTTGATCTTCCCGAAGTCCCGGGAAGCCCTGCCTCTCCCCTTCCAACTGACTGGCTGTTGGGTGGAAGTTCCATATATGGTAGTGTGGGAAAGAGCAGACCAGACTGGCTGGAGCCTTCTCAACGACCGTAAGTGTGGGTACGCCTGTGGGTGGGACCTGGGTGAATGGAGTGTGCGACGAATACACATTCTATGTTGTGGGTGTCTAGTATCTGGTGTTTGACACAATGACTGAGACAGCCCTGCCCGAAACCAGTATGAATGCAGTATGGAGTGTTGAATGGCGGGGTACTTGTCCCAATTCACATAACGTGTTGTGAGTGTCTGGAGAGAAGTGTATGGCCTGAATTCACTGTGTGCCCGATTGACTGCCTGCCTGCATGAATGCCTTTAGTCGTGATTAGATTCTTGAGTGTGACCCAGTGGAATGAATGGGAGATCCACAGTATATCTGAGGACCTCTCACTGCTAGGAATCGTGTTCAGAAGCTGAAGTCCACTACGACGAGTAACTGGAGTAATTGAAGCTTGACCTGGAAGCCCTGCTCAACGAGAAGAATTGCTGTTGCTCTCCTTCACAATCTGAAAGCTGCTGTGCCTCCAAGGACTGACCCGGAGAGCACCTGGTAAGGCGCTCTCTTCCCGAGCTACGAGGGACCATCGTGCACCAGCTGATCTTTGCCAAAGCTCCCTGGTAGACAGACCTTCAACAGGCTGCCGACCCGAGTCAGGGACTAACGCGGAACTCCATGGAGAAGCACCCGGACTGTTGTCCGCCACTGTCGACGACCGCCGTCGCGCTCCCGTTTTGCCTAAGAACTTTCGAATCCAAGGACGCTCTCGTCCGCATCGTCGCCGCTGTATCCTGCTGGAGAAGGCCTGACCGTTGACGTGCCGAGGAGCATCCACCGGTGGGTTTCCCGCCACCCAAAGACCACAGAGACGCTGATGACTCGACACCCTTGCTGGGCCACAGTTCTTCAAACTCTTTGCGGTCCAGAACTATCGACACCAAGGTGCCCCGCATGCCTCTTCCTTGCAGGATGTTTACGCTTACCCGTCAAGGAGCACCGCTAGGAACGAAGCTGCCACTTCACTGTTGTAGCTCAACCGGTTCTCGGTCGGACGTTTGACGACCCGTGACGCCTGCCTTAAAGGGAGGGCACTCAAGAAGGGCCGTCGATTCCCCGACGAGGAATGCTACAACGCAAGGTACTTTGGGGTTGCAGAACTATTGGGAAGGCTGTTGAGAAAAATATATGGACTGGGCTTGTATCTTTATTCTACAGGTTGTCCAGGTGGGGGAGAGGGGGTGGGGGGGTCTCCACACAGAACTGTGTCTAGTGGTATGGGGCCAGTATTCTGCCAATTGTTCAACCATCTTGCTTTCCTTCCTCTCTCTATTGCTGGTTTCCTCTTTATTTGATCTGTGTGAAATTCTGACAGTATAGTTTGATGCACTTTAATGAGATCTGATAATATTTGTGGTACCACTTTAGAACTGCATACATTTACCATTGTTCATTTTCTGAGCACAAAGTGAGTCATTGTGATAGTGTACATAACCTTGAATATTAATTATATAAAGACTGCGTTTTAACCAATTCAGTGTGTGGACATTCCTTTGTGGCGGCTTGGGGACTACACTGTACTTAAGAACCGGCCTGCATCACCTCCTGAGAAGCTAGGCCTTGATTGCTCTACCATAGCTACCAAATAGAGAATCTTGGCTGGGGTCCTCTGTGCCTTTCCTCTACCATATAGAGAGCAGAAGTACAGACCACCCCCCTCCAGTCTTTACACCCGCCCCTTTATATTCCCATTTCTCTTGGTCTCCTTACATCCGTTAAATCAACTCAAGGCCTTCTGTATCTTTTATTTTTAAATTTGTATAGCGCACCTAACCCTGAGGCATCTGGGCGTTTTTGCTTAAGCAGGTTGGTTACATTGGTTTCTTGCACATTTTACATACATTACTTATGAGGGTTGCATAGTATGTCTTAGATACTTACCTGTAACTGTATTTCTCCAGCATTAGTATCTTTCATAGATGGAGATGCTTGAATATTCCCCGTCGTCAGACTGGGAATACTCGGTGATAAAAATAATTATTAAAATGTTTTTAATATACATACATTATTCACAGATAATGCATGTAAATGTCCCATTGTGCCCTATGAGCCATTCTCTTGTGCAGTCCCTCCACCTCACTTTGGTCCTTTATGGCCCTAACCAATGAGGTGGCAGGGCTTAAGCTCTGCCCCAGTCAGCCATCTTCAGATTTTGAACAGTAGGAACTATAGTATGATGGATGCTGAGCATAGGAGCAGTCTCTAGGGGAGGAGGGTGGGCGCAAGTGAATCTATGAAAGATATCAATGCTGAAGAAATACAGTTACAGGTAAGTAACTAAGACTTTTCCAGCATTGGATCTTTCATAGATTCAGATGCTTGAATAGAATACCAAGCAGTTAAAGCATGCCACCATCGTGTATATATATATATATATATAAGCATAGATGCAGAAAAATATTTCTGACAAAACTTTACCATGCAGCAATATATTCAAGCATCTGCATCTATGAAAGATCCAAAGCTGGAGAAAGTTACATTCCGACAGTGTACTCAGGCTAGCAGGCTTTGTCTCATGTTAGCAGCAGTATACAGGTGAAAAATAGGTAAGATTACATATACTGGCGCAGCCTTACTTCATGTTACAGGGGGCTGCATCCGGCAGCATAAAGGTCAAAATAGGTAAGATTACATATACTGGCACAGCCTCACCTAATGTAACGGGGGGCTGCATTCAGCAGCATGCAGACATATGGGAGGGAGCAACTGGATACATTTTGTAGTCAGGGCCGGGTAGTGAAAGCATTTCATTCAATTTTGAAACATATAATGGAGGCATCTAGGTTCAATTGTTAAACATGGCAAACTGAAGACAGTGAATGAAATCTGTTAAGCAGGGTAAAGAACGTGAGTACAAGACATTAAAGGCAGAGTAGTGAACAGGGGGGTAAAAGACTGTACTACCTCCTGGTAGCTTACCAGTCTAAGTAGAGTTTTAAATCCTTCGCTGATTACGAACAGTCTGTGATGGAAGTTTTATGCTCCTCCAGGCTTACACAGGCTAAAACAGGGGCCTTTCGTGTGGGCATTTGCTGGGGGCCGAACCTCCACGCCTGCCGGCTTGTGACTGGCTTGCAAAAAAGCAGAGGTAGCCAATCAGGCACTTTGTGTGTGTCGAAGCACTATGGCAACCTGTGCAGCCCTCAAAGGCACTCCGGTGCCGAGGGTGGCCATCATGAAACTAAGAAAAACAAAATGCACACAGTGGCGCAGGGTGCGCAAAAAACTTGTTTTTTTTTGTTTAATCAAAAATAAGATTTTTACAATATAATTGTCTCTTCGTATATCTCAGGCTTGTCTCAGTACATAGCTGACTTAAGTTAGAGTCCATTGGGCTTGTTGACTGTTGTAATTGTACGACATTGTGTCCGTCGAATCACTACTTATCTTTTAGTAGATTGGTCACAATGTATTCTAGCATTTTTGCTGTGGCTATTTGCCGGCTGGTTCTGTCACCTCCTATGAGCCTACACCACCACGTTTGTTCTTCCATCAGTGGATCAGCTCTCGATACATGGGGGATGTACCGATGTCTTATAGAACGTGTCGCAAGACAGACCATCAAGAGGTGACGAATTGTGTCTTGTGGTGGAGGCACGATATTGTGACAAACGACAATTAGCTGTTGATGATAAACCTCTTATATACAGGATTTCATTAGTTGATAAAAGATTTAAGCGTGCTCTTAATATCAAGTTGCGTGCATGTTTATTTGGAAATTTCTTTATGAAACTTTGCAACTCGTTCAATTTTTTTGTGTTGCCAGGGAGAGGAGTAGTAAGCTTTTGTTTCGCGGCTGCTTCGGTCGTCTTTGCCCAATCTGCTTCCTTCAATTTATGCAGGATTCTGCATGGATTGTGGATGAGCTCTTCTTCGCCCGAGGCAATGACATCCAGGAGCGAGGTGTTTTCCTTTTGCCAATTTATTAACAGCTCAGATTTGCCTGCATCCATCTCGTGCTTGATCATTTTATAAATTTCATTGCTGTCGACCATTCTGCACTTCCTGTAGAGCATTAGTATATTACAGCTCACCGTACACTCCAAGGACTGGAGGCTCAGCTCACGTCTTATTGCCACTCCCGAGGTAGAATTCAGAAGGTTTAGCACCAATTTCCAGAATGAAGCTTCAAGTTTGGGCCAGATGTTCTTTGGGATGGTCGGCATGGCCTCAGTGCCGTATGTTACAGCAGGCACAACTATCATTTTGTAGAAATTGATTGTTGCCTGTAGTGAGAATTTCCCAAATTTACGATCAATTGTCTTGGCCTGAGCAGCTAGTTTTTTAATTTTTTTGGACAGAACTGTTTGCATGGTGATTTCGCTTTTCGAACTATTAAGTTGTACCCTAGGTACTTGAAGCTCTGAACGATTTTGATTTTTGAATCTCTAAGAAACCATTTTAGGTTTTCAATTTTCTTTTTCTGCCGGATGAAGGCATTGGTTTTGCCTCTATTGATTTCCAAAACGTTTTCGCTTGCATACTGTTGGAGACCGTTAAGTTGCCGTTGCAGACCCACTGGAGTCTGGTCGAATAATGTAAGGTCATCAGCATAAAGAAGTCCATCTATCATGGTGTTTCCAATTTTAGGCAGGAAGGCATGCGTGGTAGTTGTGCTTATTTGAAGGTCGCCTATATAGGCTAAAAATAGAGCGGGCGGTAATGGGCAGCCCTGCTTGACTCCCCGTGTATCAGGATTTCGTCAGATAGATCTCCTTCGCGACTTAAACGCACCCTCATCGAGGTGTTGTGATGCAGGGCTTGTATGGGAGCCAGTATGTCTTCCGGACAGTTCCAGTCTCTCAATTTCGTCCAAAGACGGTGTCTCTCAATGCGGTCGAAGGCTTGCGTGAAATCAACAAACACGACGAAGAGACGTTGACCGAATTGTAGGGCTTTACTTTTCAGTATACTGAATAGAAGTATGTTACCTGATTTCCCAGTGTTTTTTAAGCCTGATTGCAGATCGTTATTACAACTAGCAGAGGCAGCCCATGTTTGAAATTTTCTTAGGAGTAGAGATCCATAGACTTTTCCTATACAGTCGAGCAGTGCTATTGGCCGAAAGTTCAAAGGGTCCTTTATGTCTGCCTTTTTATAGATGGGAATTATCGTTGCTGTGGTCCATGATTTAGGCACTGAACTCGAATCTGCACAGCGTCAAAAGATTTCGCTGATCAAGGCAGTCCATTCTACAGGGTGCGCTTTTAGTTCAGAGTTGGTGATCCCGTCAGGTCCTGGAGCTCTGGAGCATGCGCTGCCCTGACTCCGCCCCCGGCGCTACACCTCAGTCCCCATAGACACATGCTCATGAATATTCCCCATCGTCAGGCTGGGAATCCTCAGTAAAGAAAAAAATCAGTATCAGTTTCATTTCTGAACTGTCTTTCCACTAATAACTAATCACTGGTGTCTGGGTCATACTGCCCCCAGCCAATGACTGCCCTCTACCCAAGCCCCTCCTCTGGCAGCCATCTTCAGATTTGGTAGCACGTAAAGTAGCAGTAGGACCAAGAGAAGAGTGTCAGAGGGGTTGGAGGGAGGGTTTGCATGTGAATCCATGCCAGACGCATGCTGGAGAACAACAGTTACAGGTAAGTAACTTGTTCCTTCTCCAGCATGGGGTCTGGCATGGATTGACATGCTCATGAATACAAGAATACATAGCAGTACACACATGCACAACCACGGGAGGTGGCAAGGCTCAACATTAAGCATTTCAACAACTCAACATTAAGCATTTCTTACCTCCTCACCAGGCTCACCTTCAAGCGAACAGGTTGCGCAGCACCGCCTGGCCGACTCTGGACTCCTACCTGGAATCCCTGTCGATGCAGTAGAATCTCGTGAACGTGTTTGTCGACCTCCACGTAGCAGCCCTGCAGATGTCCAGCAGGGGCACACCAGACAGGAACGCCGTAGTAGCAGCAATCGCTCTGGTTGAGTGGGCTCTCGGCGGCCGGGCAACGGTCAGTTTGCCGACCAGTGACGTGCATGATGCAGCCGGAGAGCCATCTGGAAATGGAAGCGTTCGAGAGGTGTTAGGGAGAATTCTCTCTATAGGCTGAATTTCCTAACCTAGTGAGTCCCCCAGCAGCTTTGCTGGATTTCTGGAGTTTGTTTTTTTCTCCTGCCAAGAGTGAGACTCTTTTTCTCCCACTCTTGGATATGATTTATGGTGTTCCTTTGACTGTTAATGTGTTTTATGGGCTATGGGGTCCTTTACTCCATAGGGTCTCATGTGTTTTTACTATGTGTGTTACAAAGCACCCTCCGTGCAGTAACACAGGGGTGTCATAGTGACACCCGACCATAGACTCCATACCCTGGGACTGACTACTGTCTCCCTGGGCATGTAAAGTCACCATTGGCTTTACTAGTCCCAAATTATTAACAGAAACCAGTACAAGCCATCATATTGTGGACGTACTGGTCGGGGCAATTCGATTGCCCCGGGGTCTGTTAGTCGAGGGGGCACGTCTCCGTCCCCCCTGATCGAGTTTTGGCTGGTGGCAGTGGATACTACTTTTTATATTCGACCGCAAATATTTCCCTATGGGATTTTCCCATTGTTCGAGGCTACCAACTTTAATTATTTAATTCTCATAGCCTCGAACATACCGCCTGTTTATTTAATTAATATTAATTCGCCGGTTGGTTTAAGTCGCACTCTTGTGTGATTGGCCCAAGAGGTGAGCCGGCCGGCTCACCACTTAGCATGTTTGATTGACAGCTAGGCTGAGTGAATGGGGGTATGCTGCATAAAAGCAGGGCTTTTGGGACTGGAACTTCAGAAGTCGCCACAGGACCTGAGAATCCGACGAGGGAGAAGCTGAGCCGACCTACCACGACGACACCACCGGTGGAGCCCTGCGGAATCGACTCACCACTTCCCGACGACAGAGAAGATCTCCCGGCTGGAGAAGCTTCTTCCCCTGACTGGTGGGCACAACCAGTTTACCTTCTTCTCTTCGCACCCCAGACCGGTTTGTGGTTGAACTGCCCGTGCCAAGCACCCCGGCAGCCGGATAGCCACTTACCACTGAACCGCAAATCAACGGACCGCTCCTTGTACCTGAGAAACTATGCGGCTGGTTTCTTCCCTGGCAGTGCAACGGACTCCTGTCTTCCTCCCCGATGAGATCCTCTCTTCCCCCGGACGAAGCACCGACTTGCATCCGCTGCCAGGAACAACTGCCCCGCTGGAGTGTTCTCACCACTTTAAGGTACTGTGTCCGCCAGGCCTCCCTTTCTAAAGATTGCTACAAGGTAATAATAACCCCTTAACCTTCTGGACTGGGCTGGCCGCCTTGACCCTCTAACTGGTCCCTTTCTTTGGTCCAACTCCTTTTTGAACCGTTACAAGACTTTTTGTGCACTGCAACCGTGTGACCTTGGACACATTTCGTTTTGATCCCCTTAAAGCGGATCCGGCCTACTGACTCTGAATTCACGGTGTTACTTTGCCTTCCTCTCTTGTTGTGTTTGTGAAAAAGTGTTGGGATCTGTTTCAATCTATTCTCTGCTTTTCTCTCCCTTTTTAAAACGAATTATTAGAGTGCCATCTACGTTAAGTGCTCACCGCTGTCTGAAAATAAGTGGGGCTTTACTTAAGACTTGTCTAATATTCTTTTAAGGGAGTGTATATCTTTTAGTGACCGTGTTTTTGAATTGCTTACTATTAGTGCCTGTGTGTTTTTCTAGATGTGGTTTTAAATATATAATTATATCTCTTTTACACCAAGCCCTGTTCAGTGTTTACTTGTTCTATTGTGTGCTCTTGACCTATTGTGAATACCCTGTATAGTGCCTAACTCTTCTTGAGGGAATCTGACTGCTCAGCCACAGCTACCAAATGAATCTGTGTGGTACAGACTGCTACCAAGTGGGTTTACTGCCAAACACCTGTAGTCCTAAATCTTTTGCAGTGGTCCCAGAGGGAACTGCACAGGTTTCTGCCTAACAAGAGGGCCTTCCCTTGGTTCACAGGTTCAAAGTTAACAAACAGCTGTGATGTCTTCCGAAGAGACTTTGTGCGGTCCACGTAGAACTTCAGCGCTCTAGCCACATCCAACGAGTGAAAAGTCCTCTCAGCGGCGACGAAGGCGACGGGAAGAAAACAGGTAACACCAAGGGCTCGTTGAGATGGAAGTCTGATGGCACCTTGGGAATGAAAGAGGGGTGCGGCCTCAGCACTACCATCGTCTTGTGGAATGTCAGGTATGGAGGTTTACAGGAGAGGGCCTGGATCTCTCCCACTCGTCATGCGGTGATGGCCACAAGAAACCCTGTCTTCCATGATAGTAACTTCAGCGGTGTCGAATGCAAGGGCTCGAATGGGGGACCCATGAGCCTGGTCAGCACCACATTGAGCTCCCACACCGGGGCCAGAGCCTTCACCGGCGGGAATGAGCGGAACAATCCTTTCATGAACTCCTTCACCAGGCCGTGGGACTACAAAAACGACCGCCGAGGAGTTCAGGTGTAGCGGGAGATAGCTGCCAGGTGGATCTTGATGGAGGCATGTGCCAGCCCCGCCTTGGCCAGCGACAGCAAGTACAGCAGCACTTGAGGGGCCGTAATCCATAGAGGGTTGATCTTCTGTGCACAGCACCAGACAGAGAACCTCTTCCACTTATGTCCATAGCACTTAACAGTCAAGGTTGCCCTGGCCTTTGCAAGTACCTCCTTACAGTCCGCCGGGATATCGTACCCTCCGAAATCTAGTGCTGCAGGAGCCATGTGTTAGGCACAATCCTGTGCAGTGCCCTTAGGGACCACTACACACAATTAAGACCACAGGTGGCAATACAAGTTTTACCTTTGGTACAAGCGTGTACTACTATGTCAGAGTGGTAGCAGTGATGGAGCAGCCAGGCTTATCTCAAGAGTATATGAGCAGTAGCAGAGATTACACAAAGGGACCACAATTACTGTGACTCAAGCAAACACTGACTCAAGGTTTCAGGTAGAATAATTTAAGTACATTTATTTTTTAAACCATTCGTTATAAACACAACACTTCTATTAAACTTAAACAAAAACCACACGTTAAATATACTACAACTAACCAATTCACTTTGTACAGTATGTCTCAAGGTAAGTACCCTGTGTTTGAATGAACCGCTGTTATGCACAAAACACGATACCGCGAATACGATTGCAATCACTTTTTGACAGTTCAGTCTACTAACTAAACACGTATCCGTGACATGACATGCTACCGGGGCAAAAACACACTTATCACCTGAGATACTCAGAGGGAGTTGGAGGCAAAAATCACAGGCAATATTTTGGTTAGGCAGACAGAACAGAGAAACACTCAGACAAGAGTTCAAAAGTCAAAGGGCCAGAGCCAGGGTCAAGTGACACCGGGGCCTGTTGCCGAAGATCACACAGTCAGATAGTTCACGATTCAACATAGCCAAGAGTACTTCGATATTGTCAATGTTCGGAAGCAAAAGTTATAAGAAGGAGGGAAGACCAGGGCAAACCTTGGAAATGAGGAAAAGGGATTCACCCAGTTTCCTCAAGCAGAACACAGTACCTTATTCCAATGATGCAGCTGGTGCCCTGGCAGTTGTTCCTGTTGGATTCCCGCAGACCCACGATTCCTGGAGCTTTGTTGTGAAGTAGGACGTCTGAAGGGGGTCTGCACCACACAGGGATGAAGCCAGCAGCAGCGACAACTAACAAAAGGTGCGCTCCTTAAAAACAGGAGAGGCTCTTCAAATGGATATCCAGACCACTACAGCTGTGTGCAGCGATTTCGACCAAGGAAGAGGATACTCTGGCTGTGGAAGACGAGCTGGTTATCTCCACCAGGCTCAAGGGAAGAAGGCCTGCAGGTTTAGCGATCCCGGGTCGTGATGTAGGATGGCGCCTCCTTCCCTGGAGAGAAGATCTGCATCTGTCGGCAGTTTGACTGGGGGGAATGCCGACAAGTCCAGAAGGTCCGGAAACCATATCTGCCTCAGCCACGCCGGTCCGACGAGGATCATCCTGCACCGGGACCGTTTGAGTTGATTGATGAGTCGTAGAAGCAATGGCAACGGTGGGAATGCATATAGGAACAGGCCGTCCCAGGGGAAGGAGAATGCATCGCCCAGGCTCACCGGCTGGGGAAACCTGCTGATGAACCTTCGGCACTTGGTGTTCGCCGCCGCCGCAAACAGCTCGATCTGGGGACTGTCCCATTGTCAGAATAGGAGATTCACTTAATCCTGCCGAAGCTCCCATTCGTGGCAAGAGCGCAGATCCCTGCTGAGTGAGTTGGGTAGGGGTGTCACGGTATTAGTTTTATGACGGTACAATAACCTTCTTGCCAAATGACGGTATATCATGGTTATCGCGGTATAGCAGGTGGAGTAAACCAATCTTAACAAATATTTTCTAAAAGGTCATAAATTGTCAGGTTTATCATCACAAACAAAACCAGGCACCCAGGGCCAGAATTGGGCTTTTCAACATACTTTCCACTGAAATGCCACCCCTTGCTTCCACCAAACACAAACACGTGTGGAAAGGGGGGTGGGGGCCTGCTGCAACTGGCAAAGCAAACTGAATAGCTTTTCTTAAATGGTCCTTTAGGCTTTTAGCTCCTCCCACTGGCTACTGGTGAAGATGAACATGTTGCCATCTTGATAATCTGCATGCCACAGATCAATGGAGTCTGATGGTAGTATACGCTTGTGCGCATACACACACACACACACACACACACGCACACACACACACACACACTCTCTCTCTCTCTCTTTATGTTACAGCCTTTAGTTTACTTCCGGGCCAAACAGTGTTCAGTAATCACAGACATGTTACCCTTTGGTATGGCAGCAGGGAATACCCACAGAGATGATTACATTTCGCAGTGTGACTTATTATATGTAAATTCAATGAAAGAACCAGGCAAATTCCCCATTGTCATATGTTTAGAAAAAATTATCCATTATAAATATTTAAAACCCAAAGCCACCAACCCAAAGTCCCGGAGGATAGCTCAGCGGCAACGTGCGTGCCTTGGAAGCAAGACGACACAAAGCAACACAGGTTCGATCCCTGGGTCCGCGCTTAGAAACCTCTGGGTGGTTAAGTGCGTTATAAATACGCAACGAAGACAAAAACAATTACGCAACTAAACAAACAAAACCAATTTCTTTAAATGCGCCTCGATGCCCGCAGGCTGTCTGAGTGCTTTAAAAAAAATGTACATAAAAAAAAAAAACCTCTTCCTTCTTGGCACTGTATTTATTCTTCCTATTGCTAACATATTGCTTTTGTGTCAGGCACGTGTGGTTTATGGAATGGCATTAAAAACTGCTCAAACTGAAACTACTTAGCAGACGGCACATCCAACAGTGCAAGACCAAGACTGTGCAGCACTTGCTTACTGCAGCCTTTCCAAATCAGATTGAAAAGCCCACTTAACGGTATGAACGGTATACCGGTATAAACAATGTGACGGTTATTATTGTTCAATTAAGTGGTTCACGGTATCTTTAACGGTATACCGTTACATCCCTAGAGTTGGGAACTGTGTTTTTCACTCCTGCCACATGAAAAGGTACCAGGAACATCAACTGGGCGACGGCCCAGTGCCAAAGATCCTGCGATCCTTGGTTAGGGCTGGGGATCTGGTGCCCCACTGCTTCCGGATGTAACATTGTGGTGGTGTTGTCGGTGAAGATCTGTACCACTTTGCCATTGAGGGACAGAAGGAACGACCTGAGGGCCCAGAACACGGCTCGGAGCTCCAGGATGTTGATGTGCAGGGACCTCTCCTCCGGGAGCCAAAGGCCTCTTGCGTGTTGATCTCCGGTGTGCGCTCCCCATTCCTCCAGGGAGGCGTCCATCGTCACCGTCTCATGGTGCGCTGGGGTCTGGAAGTCCATGCCTGCCGTGAGGTGCGCCCGGACGCCCCACCATCGAATCGCTTGATGGAACGTCTCGTTGAGGGAGATCTTGTCTTTGAAGCTGCCCGCTGCTTGCATCCAACGGGCGTAAAGAATCTCCTGCAGTGGCCGCATCCGCAACCTGCATAGGCGCACAAGGTAGATGCACGATGACATCATGCCGAGTAGAGACTTGATGGACCTCACCCTGGCCACTTCCATGGTCAACAGCCGTTGTACCTTGCCCAGGATGGCCTTCGTCCTTTCCCCGACGGTGAAGCCAATCGCGGCACTGTGTCGAGTCTGGCTCCCAGGAATAGTGCGTCTTGCGACGGTACCAAGTGGGATTTCGCGAAGTTGATCGAGAATCCCACTTGGTAGTCGTACGGTCTTCGCTGTGTGATGGACGCAAGTTTTCCTGACCTTGCTCAGATGAGCCAATCGTCCAGGTAGGGGTATACGTGGATCCCCTGTATGCGTAGCTGCGGCGCCACTGTTGCCAGGCACTTGGTGAAGACCCTCCGCGCTGATTTCAAACTGAAGGGTAGGGCCGTGAATTGGTAGTGTCGCCCTTGGACCACGAATCTTAGGAACTTTCGATGTCCTTTGTGTAAGGGGATGTGGAAGTAGGCATCCTCCAAGTCCAGCGACGACAGGAAGTCGCCCTCCTCCAGCTGACCCAGCACATGCTGAAGGATGACCATCCGGAACTTCTGGGACTTGATGCATTTGTTGAGGCGGCAAAGGTCCAGGATGGGCCGCCAGCCGCTGGTCTTCTTTCGGAAAAGGAAGTACCGCAAGTATACTCCGGAGCCCCGGGGCCTCTTCGGGACGAGTTCTATCGTGCCCTTTTTTAGCATTGCTCGTACCTCTAGAGGTAGCTGTGGCACGTGGTTTTCCTTCCTGGCCACGGGTGGTAGATGGGGACACTTTCTTTGGAATTCCAGAGTGTGCCTGTGGGCCAGAGCATCCAGCACCCAACGGTCAGTGGAGATGGACTCCCACAAGCTGATGAAATTCGACAGCCTGAAGGGGCCCCTAAGGGACCCTTGCGTATGGAAAGAAGGCACAATCACCACACACGAACTGATACGCCAGACACGAGATTGTATTCCCAAAAGCTAGGGTTTATTGCGAAAAATAGTCTCCGTTGGCCAACTGGGTCCCACGCCCCACGACGTGTGTTTCCAGACCCCAGGGGACGCAAGAGAGTGAGAATTGTACAACAGTTATATATATACAAAGCAAGCATCTTACAATCAGTGGTGACACATTCAATACCGCCCATAATGTATTTCCTTTCAATTGGGTACGATGATTGACAATTGTGACGAGTATGACACCTTCAGACATTTATTTAGCAACAGTTTGCAATTTCATGAGCCTGCAGACACAATTCTTTGTTATAAGAACACACTGCTTCTGTTCTCTGCAAGCAAGCTGCGTGCAGGGGAGAGACACATTCCAGGCCTCGCTATCTTATAGTTTCTATTCGTGTCCTGGGGGTCAACTTGCTCTACAGGGCTCAGGAAAGGGGGGCCACAAAGAAGAGCATAATTCAAGCCATTTAATGTTCACTTCTAACATTTCTACTGTATTAACGGGACTAGCTGGCACCTGTGTACTGATTAAAATGCCTCGCGGCTTACTTCCAAGGACTTGTGAAGGAGGAGACCGGGCATTTCTGTCTGGGTTGCTGCGTTTTGTTTCAACAAGTCTCTCGCGGCCTTGCACTTTACATGAACAATAATGTACTAGTGGAGCAGAATAAGTTTTCAGCAAAGCAGTTTTAACAGAAAGCAAGAGGCAAACGTTAGAAAACAAAATGGCGATTTCAGTCACTTCAAAATGGCCGCACTTTAGTCAAGCTTATGGCTATATATTTCTAATACTATACACATGAGGCGGTTGGTCTTCAGTGTTAGGGAGAATTCTCCTTCTAGGGCTAATATCCCTCACCTAGTGAGTCCCCCAGCAGCTTTGCTGGATTTCTGGAGTTAATTTTTTCCACCTGGTAAGCGTGTACATCTTTTTCCACTCTTACATGTCTTTTGGCCTATGTGTTTTTATTCATTGTGTGATCTTGGGCACTGGAGCACACCACTACATGTGCCCTTGTTCTTCTATGGGTTACACCGCACCCTCAGTGTAGTAACCCAGGGTTGTCTTTAAGAATTCCCCGACTCCATTTCACTGGGGCTGACTACTGTCCCCCAAGGAAAGGTAAAGTCGCCATTTACTTTACATAGTCATTTTTACCACAGACCCAGTACACCCCATCTTACATGGAGTACTGGAAAGGGCTAATCTGTAGCCCTTTTCTGTCTGTACCTCCCTGAGCATTGTTTGGCTCTTAACATTTAGACTTGGCTGGTGGCAGTGGTATCTACCCTAACTTTTCTACCGCGATTTTATTAGATAAACGTGGTACTGTTCTTGGCTATTATATTAGCCTCGAACATAAACCCGCTTAACCAAATCGTCTTTCTTTGGGCTCCGGTTGGGTTTATTCGCCATTTCTTTTTATTAAAGTCCTTCTTGTGTTTCACTTTTCGCAGCAAACTAGGTTCGCCTTCTTTGTTCACCGTCTTTTTGGCGGGCTTCTGCAGAGAAGCCCCCCTCAAGGCGCCTCAGTGTCTAGGTGGGCTGAATGTGAGAGAGGGGTGTAGTCACCCCCTGCACAGGGTATCCTAGGAAACCCAAGTTGCACTTTGCCATGATTGGCTGAGGTGGTTGTCCCGGCTGGACAACCCCCCTGCTGCGTGATTGACAGCCAGGCTGTGTGAATGTGGGTTTTGCTCATAAAAGGCAGGTCTCTTGGGCTAGAAGTCAGAGTCGCCTCTGGAACTACAAGGAACCGAAGAGAAGCAGAGAGAACGATGGCTGCTGCAACTACCCCATCCCGGTGAAGCCCTGCTGCAGTCCTGAGCTATCTACCCTTGGACGACTAAGAGGAGATCCAGTCCGGAGTCTACTTCCCTTGAGCCTGGTGGGGATAACCAGCTCATCTTCTTCAGCCAGAGATCTCCGCCATGGTTGAAATCGCTGCACACTGCTGTAGTGGTCCGGATAGCCACCTGCTGAGCCTCTCCTGTTTTTAAGGAGGGCATCTTTTATTCGTGGTCGCTGCTGCCGGTTTCATCCCTGTGTGGTGCAGACCCCCTTCAGACGTCCTCCTTGTGTTCTACTCGAGGAAACTGGGTGAATCCCTTTTCTTCATCTTCAAGGCTCGTCCTCCCTCCTTCTCATAACTTTTGCTTCCGAACATTGACAATATTCAAGTACTTTTGGGCTATGCTGAATCGTGAACTGTCTAACGGTGTGATCTTCGGCAACAGGTCTCCGGTGTGACTTAAACCTGGCTCCGACCCTTTGACTTTTGAATTCCTGTTTCTAAGTGTTTCTCGATACTGTCTGCCTAACCTAAATATTGCCTGTGATTTTTGCCTCCAACTCCCTCTGGGTATCTCAGGTGCTAAGTGTGTTTTTGCCCCGGTAGCATTTCATGTCACGGATACGCGTTTATTGAGTAGACCGAACTGTCAAAAAGTGATCGCAACCGTATCCGCGGTAGCGTGTTTTGTTCATAACACCGGTTCATTCAAACACAGGGTACTTACCTTGAGACATACTGTACAAAGTGAATTGGTTAGTTGTAGTATATTTAATGTGTGGTTTTGTTTAAAGTTTAATGGAAGTGTTGTGTTTATAACTGATGGTTTAAAAATAAATGTACTTATATTTTTTACCTGAAACCTTGAGTCAGTGTTTGCTTGAGTCACAGTAATTGTGGTCCCTTTGTGTAATCTCTGCTACTGCTCATATACTCTTGAGATAAGCCTGGCTGCTCTGCTACTGCTACCACTATAACTTAGTAGTACAGGCCTGTACCAAAGGTAAAACTTGTATTTCCACCTGTAGTCTTAATTGTGTGTAGTGGTCCCTAAGGACACCGCACAGGATTCTGCCTAACACCTGGCCAACAAAGTACATTGCCTCATGATTGAGGGGTGTCTACTTTTTCTGGACTGACAAGCCGGCCTCCCACCGGGTTGCTCGGGTGGGGGCCCGACGTCACGGCTGGTTCAGTCTTGCTCCGGTGAGGCCTTGCCACCTTGGCGACAACGACAATGTCCTCTGTAGGCCTCCTGCGACAAGGAGCGGGCCGCTTGGCGGTACGACGCGGAACCGCCACCGAATCCTTTGGAGGCACCTTGAGACTTGCCTCCGGGGGTCCGAAAGGACGGCCGTCGCTGATGGAGAGAACCCAAGGCCCGGGCCGTCTCAGTGTCCGCCTTGATGGCCTGCAGTGACACACACAGCACAGAACGGCTGAAGAGCAGAATTTATGTCTGCAACTACGAGCAGCTGGATATCACAACAAAATTACTTCTGCCGCCCCAAATCATTGGATTTCCATACCGGCACCTGTGCCATTGAGATGCTAAAAACAGAAGGCACGGCCTGACATGTGAAGCTCTGGATCTGCATACTGGATGTTTAAATTACATTTTCCCAGTATACAAACTGGACAACAGATCATTTAACCTACCATTGGGGAATGAAACTGATCTTCCAGAAAAAGTAATCTATGTCCTGAAGATGGCCCTATAGTTGAACAAAGGACCACCCAAGACAAGGGCGGTACACATCCAAGGGCCGAAACATATGTCAACCTCAAAGGGAACTCGATGCATCTTTCCTATGTCCTATATGCATAATTCACTGACTGTTATGCTTGAAGAATAACACATTTGATTTATCCCGTGATTGTATTAGTCTATGTTGAATGGAAGTGGTGAATGATGATCAAATGTCAATGTTTTTTTTCCACTTTGTATTTATTTAGCTTTTCAACAATCAACATTTCCGTCAGCAAACATCTGATGTTAATCAAATAATACTCCCAACAAAGAAAACACGCTGAACCCGTTCCCTCCTCCTCCCCCCAACACCTCATCCCCGACCCCCCTGCCAGGGTCCAAACTTGAATCTTCTTGCAGGAGTGATGCTGGCCCACCAGACCCCCCCCGCCGCCCCACCCCCCCCCCCCCCCCCCCCCAAGTATGCCGGCTCAACAATCTCAAGAAGTCTAATTATCAAACTGGCAAACCCAAGGGGAAAGGGGAATGGAGAACAAAACAAAAGCAGATCGTCACTGGTTTTCAATGTTGATCACTCGACAACTGATTAATCTTCTGGAACTGGATTACTGGAAATACAGTTCCTCAGTGTCTGTGAAAATCTAAACACACATGATACACTATTAATATTACTCTATTCTGATTTAAATTTCTAGTATGCTTAAATATATTTGATCAAATTAAATGCAAATACCTGTAGCCTATGCTCGATTGCTGATAGGCTTAATTATATATTATTATTTTAGTATTTATCTTCTTAAACTATATTTCTTTTCTGCTGTGTTACTTCTCATCTTCATAGTCTCATAGCTCATAAGTTATAAAGAATTAGCTTGACTGAAGAATAGTTCAAAATAATCTTTTAAAGATGTTTTTTCTGTTTCAAGAATAAGTTCTAAACAGATTTGAAAAGTTCTTGTCTTCCTTTTGTAGTCGATTCTCTGAAGAATGATAGACTCTGAATATTTAAATTTAAATAGTTCGCTTCACCTTTTAATATGATGATAATGCTGCTTCAATTGCCATCCATAAGTAGCGATACACGTACCTTCTATTCTGATGAAGATACGCGCTTCGACAATGTAACAGTGCTCTTGGATTGAAACGCCGCCCACGAAACCCCGCACGTTGAAGAAGAACCGCGCGCTCAGCAACGAGATGTGATGACTTGTGGCCGCGCAAAGCAGAAGATGAACCGCGCACTCTGGACCGCGGAGAGACGACTCCTGGAACGCGCGAAGGTGTAGATAAAAGCCCGCGCTCACCAAAAGCAACGAAGCGCACAAAAAATATGCATACGTCACTATCAGGAAGTGATAAGCATAATATGGACGCACGCACGAGTACGTTAGCGGGTCCTTTACTTTAAAGTTACCCGTTACGGGATACGCGCGCACACTAATAATATTATTATAGATGTGCAACAAGTTAGTAATGTTAAACACGAGGGAACATTAAATTAAACACTGGCTGAACCTGCTCACGTTAAGCATATGACAATGCATTACTTACCGTAAAAGCATTTCTGATGGTTGTATCTGCTTAGATTCACATGCTGTGCATAGGTCCGACATCCAGTGGTCACTGCGGAGTATTGCATTTTGTTTTTCGTAGTCGAAAAGGGGACGTCGACAAGGCGTGTCTGTAACACTATCCCTATAGTGACGTGCGTTGTACCCACAATCCCTCACGCGTCGAGGTCCCTCTGTTTGTATTTTTCTGCCCTGAGGGAGCCTTCTAGACGTGAGTGAGTACAGAAGAGAGAGATATAAAAGGAAGTCTATGTTCCTTCCATCCGAGCGAGGAGGAAGGGTGGGCGCATGTGAATCTAAGCAGATACAACCACCAGAAATGCTTTTACGGTAAGTAATGCATTGTCTTCTGATGTTTGTTAATCTGCTTAGAATCACATGCTGTGCATAGACTAGCGAGCAGTACCCGGAGTTGGCGGTGGGTTATGAGAAGGAACAGTAGAGAAGAACAAGTTACTTTCTTACCTGGTAACGTTCTTTCGATGGGATGGTCCGACGACGTATTCCATATCTATGACATGTAATCACCACAGCTGTGCTGCTTCGGAAACTTTTTTTCGGCGTCTGCGTCGATGACGTCTATGCGCCGTCGTCGAGGACCTCCTCCGACGTCCGACGTCATCCGATGTGATAAGTAGGACGCACGACGCCCATAGCCTCAGTTGTAGTTTTTTCCCCCAGAACGTGTGACATAAGTCAACTGCCAGTCAGACACAAAGCCTTGCGGAACGTAAGCTGCAATCGCAAAAGAAATTCTGCAGCGGGGAAGGCAGGGCGGGAGCGATATGGAATACGTCGTCGGACCATCCCATCGAAAGAACGTTACCAGGTAAGAAAGTAACTTGTTCTTCGAGGGGATTGGGTCCTCCGACGTATTCCATATCTATGACAGACTCCCAAAGCAGTACCAAAGCAAGGAGGAGGGAAAGAATTTAGAATCAAAATGTAGAATAGCCAATCAAATAGCAGAGCAAAGGACCGCCTTGCCAAAGGCCAGATCCTGTGCTCGGATGGAATCGAGGGAATAGTGACGTACAAATGTATGTACTGAAGCCCAGGTGGCTGCATCACAGATGTTGCGAATAGGAACACCCCTCTGCAGGGCAGTAGACGCAGCCATACCCCTGGTAGAATGGGCCCGCAAGCCAGCCGGTGGGTCCTTACCCGCCAAGCGGTAGCACTCCGAGATGGCCAAAATAATCCAGCGAGACAAAGTCTGTTTCGTCACAGCTTGCCCCAAACGCTTTCCAGCGTAACCAATAAAGAGTTGATCATCCACTCTGACCCGGGACATGCGTGAAACACAAAAGCTTAAAGCTCTCCTAGGATCAAGCCTATGGAGCCTCTCCTCTTCCTTACCAGGATGCAGAGGAGGATAGAATGCCGGAAGAACAACCTTCTGGGCCAAATGAAATTCCGTCACTACCTTCGGAAGGAAAGAAGGACGAACTCTAAGGACAACCCTGTCCTTGTGAAATACAGTGAAGGGAGGCTTAACTGAAAGTGCCTGTAACTCACTCACTCTGCGAGCGGAAGTAACCGCAACTAAAAACACAGTTTTCAGAGTTAACAGCCTCAAAGGGCAAGAATGTAAAGGCTCAAACGGAGCACCCATAAGAAACTTAAGAACAAGGTTCAAATCCCAACCGGGCACCAGGAAAGGTGACGGAGGGAACACATTAGTGAGCCCTTTCAGGAACTGTGAAATCAAAGGGATTTTAAAGTAAGAACACTCTTCAGACGAGCGCTTAAAGATGGACAGCGCCGCCAGGTAACCCTTAACGGTACCCACTTGCAAGCCCCTGTGGGCCAAAGAAAGTAAAAAGGACAGAACCATGGGGATGTCACATGCAAAAGGATCCACATTCTGAACTCTGCACCAGTCGCAGAACTTACGCCAACGGCAACGGTACAGAGACTTTGTTGCTGGCCTTCGTGCCGAAAGCAACACCTCCATCACGTCCTCAGGGAGGTCCCAATCCTTATACCTCAACCTTTCAGAAGCCAAGCGTGAAGGTTGAGGGAACTGACCTCTGGATGGAGAACCTGACCCCCCCTCCCGTGAGAGCAGATCGTCTCGGTAGGGAAGACGACGTGGAGGGCAGATGGATAAGTCGAGAAGGTCCGGGTACCACGTCCTCCGAGCCCACGCCGGGGCAATGAGGATCATCCGGGAACCGAACTTCCGTAACCTCCGCAGCACTTGCGGGATGACGGGGACTGGAGGAAACGCGTACAGCAGCGGGAATGACCACTCCACCACGAACGCGTCTCCTAAGGCTCCTTTTGGAGGAAATTCCCGCGAGCAAAACCTTTCGCACTTCCGGTTGACACTGGAGGCGAAGAGATCCACTTGAGGGGTCCCCCAAAGGGCGAAGATCTCCAGGAGAATCTCCTGAGCCAACTCCCACTCGTGAGAGATCGCGCTCTGCCTGCTCAGAGCGTCCGCCGTCACGTTTTCGGCTCCGGCCAGATGAACTGCTGAGATCGAAACTTCCTGCTGGATGGCCCAGAACTCGAGCTGCATCGCCTCCCTGCACAGAGGAAGTGACCCTGCCCCCCTTTTTTGTTGAGGTAGTGCATGGCCACCGTGTTGTTCGTCAGGATCAGGACATTCTTCCCTCGCACAGACGGCAGAAAAGCCTTCAGGGCTAGCCTGACGGCCCTCAGCTCCAACAGATTGATATGGAGTCTGGACTCCGATGGAGACCAACGACCACTGACTGTCAGCCCGTTGGCATGAGCTCCCCATCCCGTGAGGGATGCATCCGTCACGATCGTCACCTCCGGCCAGGGAAGCCAAAATGGATCCCCCTTCATCAAGTTGCCTTCGACGGCCCACCACAGAAGGTCCCGGGCGACCGAGGACGGCACCTGAATCGAGTCCGACATCCTGCCGGAGGACTGCGACCATTGCGTCTTGAGTGCCCACTGCAAAGATCTCATCCGCAGGCGAGCCTCTGGCACCAGAAGAATGCAGGATGCCATGAGGCCGAGCAACCTCAAGAACTCGAACGCTGGGAGCGTCTGGGCATGCTGAAACTTGTGCACCATCTGCTGAATGTGAAGAGCCCTCACCTGGGGAGGAAAACACTGCCCCAGGGAAGTGTCGAGCACTGCTCCGATGTACTGGAGCCGCTGCGTTGGCGTCAAATGGGACTTCTTTAAATTGAGGGAGAAGCCCAGCCTGTGAAGGGAGCGACAGGTGACCGATAGATGATCCAGGACTTGCTCGGGAGAGCTCCCCCTGATCAACCAATCGTCCAGGTAGGGGTAGACGTGAATCCCCCCTTGCCTGAGATGCGCTGCCACCACCACCATGAGCTTGGTGAAAACCCTCGGGGCGGAGGTCAATCCGAACGGCAGGACCCGAAACTGAAAGTGCGAGTCGCCAACCGCGAACCTCAGGTACTTCTTGTGCTTGGGATGGATTGGCACATGGAAGTAAGCATCCTTGAGGTCGAGTGACACCAACCAGTCCTGAAGCTGAAGGGCCTGGAGGACTTGAGAGAGAGTAACCATCTTGAACTTGTCCTTCCTGAGGAGTTTGTTCAAACCGCGCAAGTCCATGATGGGTCTCAATCCCCCGTCTTTCTTCGAAATCAAAAAATAAGGGGAATACCATCCCTTGTTCCTCTCCGCTACAGGCACCAGTTCTATGGCGCCTTTCTCCAGCAGGGCTTGAATTTCCTGCGCAAGGAGCGGATCCGGACTCTGCAAAGAGAGGTTCCCCGGTGGATTGTCGCGAGGCCTGTGCCGAAAAGGAAGACAGAAGCCGTGGGTTATGATCTCCAGAACCCACACATCTGAAGTAATGGCTTGCCCCTCTACAAGATGCTGCGCCAGCCTTCCCCCAACCGGCGAACCATGGGACATGGCCTCACGACAGAGTGGGAGCGGCTGCAGCGTTACCTGAGGGCAAAGAGGCAACTGCCCGAGCGGCCTTGGCACCACGGGTACCCTGTCGTCCACCTCTGGTACCCCTGCGTTGGCCTCTTTGACTGCCAGCTCCTCTCGCTTTACTGAAGGATGAGTAATAGCGAAAGGAACCACCCCTCCACTGCTTTCCCCTAGGACGAAAAAGCGGAGGTTGGCGAACTGCAGCGCCCAACGACTTCGCTGCAGCTTTTGAGGTCTGCAACCTCTCAAGGCTCTCGTCAGCCTTGCTGCCAAAAAGGTGTTCACCGTCAAAGGGCATGTTGAGGAGCCGGGACTACACATCAGGAGCAAACCCCGACTTCCGCAACCACGCAAACCTGCGTATCACGGTGCTCGCCGCCATGGACCTACTGACGCATTCAGCTAAGTCCAAACCCGACTGAACGGACTCACACATGGCATCCTTACCATCCTGGACCATAGCAAGGAAACCATCCCGTTCGTCCCCTTCGGGAACATGTTCAGCCGCTAACGCAACACAGTTCCACAGAGTGTGCGTGAAACGTGACAAGGCACAAATGGAGTTGGCCGCCTGAAGCGCCATACCACCAGAAGAAAACACTTTCTTCGCCCAGCCATCAAAACGTTTGTCGTCCCTATCAGGAGGGATGGTAGGGTACGACGCGTGCTTCGCCGGGGCCGTGGCCGCCTGCACCACCAAACTCTCCGGAGTGGGGTGCCTGGTCAAGTAGCAGGGGTCGCCACTGGCTGGACGGTATTTTCGCGACAAGGATCTGCCCACCGCCGGGAGACTCTCCGGAGCAGTCCAAGCCGCCGCCACCCTTCTCTGTAAAGCCATATGGAACGGCAGAACCGGGTCAGTTGGGGGACCAACATCAAGGATGTCTGTCAGATCATCCTGCACAAACTCCCCTGGGGGAGCAGACCATCCCAAGTACTCAGAAACCCTAGCCATAAGGCGCCGGTACGAGGAATCAGCATGAGAGCCAGGCTCAGGCCTACAAAACTCCACCTCCGGAGAGGTGTCCAGTCCACTGGCATCATGCAGTGACTGTCTCAACTCGTCAAACTGACTATGGACCGAGACAATTTCATCCGGAACCTGACTAGGAACCAGGCCATCAGAATCCTCATCCGCCTCTGAAATATAGTCCAGGTGGCGAAAAGAAGGCACTTGAGAGTGCTTGCTCTTAACCAGAGCCTTCCTAGGGGGTCCACCCGTGCCCTGGGGTACCTCCGACACGAAAGGCGTCGATGGCGTCGAGCAAATCGGCGCCAGCGTCGAGAGAACCGGCATCGGCGTCGAGGAAATCGGCGTCGGCGTCAGATGCAGCGCCTCCAGAATCGGCGGCGTCGACACAGCCCTCGAGGCCGGAGCCCCGAGCGTGTCCCTCGACGACCTGAGCGTCGACGGCATCAACGACTTCCTCGGAGCCAGAGCCTCGAGAAAGCCTGTCGACGCCCTCGACGCCACAGACGTCGATGCCTTCTTCGAAGACCTCACAGGTGCACACGGTCTCGAACGCGTCGAGGACCGGGACCTGGAACGGGTACGCCGAGAACGAGTCCCCTTGTCCGAACGGGACCTCACCCGTGACTCGTGCCGACCACTCTTGCGAGCGGTGTCTCTCGACCTCACACGACCGACCCCACTCGGGGGCGCGGACGGCTGAGTACCCTGCGACTCAAGAATCGCCAGCATCTTCTTCCCGAAGGAAGCCCATTCCTCCGGCGTCGCACGGCTGGAGGGGTAAGCGACGTGCCGGGCAGAGCCCTCCGAAGAGGACCTGGAAGACGACCGGTGTCGGCGCTTCCGAGAATGCCTCGAAGAGGCTGAGGAGTGGCGAGACCAACTCCTAGAAGGAGACCCACGAGACTTCCGACGATGACACGGAGAGTCACCCCTCGAATCATCCGTCGAAAGCCCCGCAGACTTCGACTTCCGGGGCTTGGACACCCGACCTACCGACAACAACTTCTTACGTTCGCGTAAGGCTTTGGACGTGAGCTGTTAGGCAGAAACCTGTGCAGTTCCCTTGGGGAACACTGCAAAAGATTTAAGACTACAGGTATAGCAGTAAACCCACTTGGTAGCAGTCTGTACCACCCAGATTTACCTGGTAGCTGTGGCTGAGCAGTCAGACTTCCCTCAAGAAGAGTTAGGCAGTATGCAAAGTATACACAATATGTACTCAGGCACAATAGCACAAGCAAACACTGACCAGAGCTTGGTTTCAAAAGTATATAGTTATTTATTTTTAAGAACACACAAATTGAAAACACTCTAGTAAAATATAATAAAACACTCCAAACACAGTTATATGGAAAGCAGTCCCAATCCTTATTCCTATCTAGACAACTCTAGGTTAACACCACATAATTAAAACAGAGGTGAGCGCTTAACGTTAGATGACACTCTAGTAGGTTAAAGAAGGGAGGGAAAAAGAGCAGAATTAGGATAAACACACCACTCTAAGGTCAAGAACACTTTTGGTAAGCTCAAAGAAGCACAAAGTCACAGGTGAGCAAAAGTCACTAAGCAGGGCCCACTCTTAGAGCAGACAGAGCGAAAACGTGCCTAAGATCACACAGTTGGTAGGGATTCAGAGTCTTGCAAAAGAGTTCGAAAAAGAGTTAGAGAGGCTCAGAAAGTTTAGCCAAAGTGTCCCAGGCAATCCCAGGATCGAAAGCCGAGGGCTAAAACTACCTCGTACAGTCGGTGGCAAGGGAAGCCAGGCGGAACACGGTACCTTAACGGAAAGGATCCTCCAGCGGGGGCAGTTGTTCCAGGCAGTGGCAGCAAGGCTCGACGTCGGTCAGGGGAGAAGATCTCGCTGAAGAGCAGAAGAAGAAGGTCGTTGCACTGCCCGGGAAGAAACCAGCCGCGGAGTCCTCCGGTTAAAGGGTTGTACCGACTTTCGCGGTTGGGGTAAAAGTGGTGGGGTTCCGGTTGCCGGGGTGCTTGGCACTGGCAAGGCGGCCACGGGATACCTCGAAGAACGGAAAGAAGGTGAAAACTGGTTGTCCCCACCAGTCAAGGGAAGGAGCCACTCCGTTAAGAGTTCTCCTCGGTCGTCGGGAAAAGTGGTGAGATGGTTCAGCAGGGCTCCACCGGCGGTGTCGTCGTAGCAGATCAGCTCAGCTCGTCCCTCGTTGGATTCTTAGGTCCTGTGGCGACTTCTGAAGTTCCAGTCCCCAAAGCCCTGCTTTTATGCAGCAAACCCCCTTTCACCCAGCCTAGCTGTCACTCAACCATGCTAAGTGGTGAGCCGGCTGGATCACCACTTGGGCCAATCAGGACGGAGTGCGACTTGAGTTACCTAGGTAACTCAGTCCAGGGTGCCTAAATCCCCCTCCACCCCTCCTAAGTACCCCAGACAGAGTGGCACCACTTTGGAGGGCTTCTGTGGAGAAGCCCGCCAAAAGTGGGACAAAGGGCTCCACTTTGGGTCAGAGTTACAGAGGCGAACGCCAACGCCATTTTAGTATCAAGTTTTGGCAAAAAATCCCAACCGGATTTATAATAATAAATATATAAACCGGCGGTATGTTTAAGGCTACCGTAAATAAATAATTAAATGTGTTAGCCTAAAACAATGGGAAATCCCATAGGAAAATATTCGCGGTCGAATATAAAAAGTAGTTTCCACTGCCACCAGCCAAAACTCGATCAGGGGGGACGGAGACGTGCCCCCTCGACTAACAGACCCTGGGGCAATCGAATTGCCCCAGCCAGTACGTCCACAATATGATGGTTTGTACTGGTTCTGTTCAGGATTTAAGACTAGTAAAGTCTTTGGTGACTTTACATGTCCTGGGAGACAGTAGTCAGTCCCAGGGTATGGAGTCTATGTTGGGGAGTCCCTAGGACACCCCTGGGTTACGGCACAGAGGGTGCTGTGTAACCCACATCCAAAAAATACATGAGGCCCTATGGAGTAAAAGACCCCATAGCCCATTCAACACAAGGTTTAACCAAGAAAACACACTTCAACATGCCCAAGAGTGAGGGTAAAAGAGTCTCACTCTTGGCAGGAGAAAAAAAAAAAACCCCAGAAATCCAGCAAAGCTGCTGGGGGACTCACTAGGTAGGGAAATTCAGCCTAAACAGAGAATTCTCCCTAACATGAGCGACTGGCAGTCGATACAGTCATCCGTGTCGTGGGCCTCCCCGAGGCACCAGAGGCAGGCGTCGTGCGAGACCGTCACCGACATCTTGAACCCACACTCCCCGCACTTCTTGAAACCCGGACTCGGGGTCGAAGACGAAGTAGACATCTTCAGAAGGATTTTCACAAACGAACAGGTTCGAAGAACCGAGAAGAGCAGAACTCCAAAGAGTCGAGGCGTTTAAACCGAGAAACACGAAGCAACACGTTCGCGGAAAAAACGGAACTGAGGCTATGGGCGTCGTGCGTCCTACTTATCACATCGGATGACGTCGGACGTCCTCGACGACGGCGCATCGACGCAGAAAAAAAAGTTTCCGAAGCAGCACAGCTGTGGTGATTACATGTCATAGATATGGAATACGTCGGAGGACCCAATCCCCTCGAAAAGATGTTTTAATACTGCCTGTCCCACCTGGGAGTCAGATCTTGAGTGTGCATCTAGACAGTAGTGTTTTGTAAAGGTGTGCACAGAACTCCAGGTAGCCGCTTTGCAGATGGACTCAAGGGGAACATTTGCAATGAATGCTATGGATGCCCCAGTGCCTCGAGTGGAAATGTGCTCTTGGCTTGAAGGGTAGTTCTCTCTTAGCAAGAGTGTAACAGAGAGTGATGCATTGTACAATCCATCTAGATATAGTGGACTTAGAGACTGCATCTCCTTCTCTTCCTGCTGCCACCGAGACAAAGAACTGATTAGTCTTTCTCAGTGATCTGGTTCTTTCCATGTAGAACATGACAGCTCTGCGTACATCTAGTGTATGCAGACTTTTTTCTCCCAAGTTGGAAGGGTTTTGAAAGAACGTTGGTAGTTCTATAGATTGGTTTACATGAAATTTAGAGATGAATTTTGGTGCAAACCTTGGGTGTGTGCGAAGAACCACCTTATCCTAGTGAACTGATACGAAGGGGTCTAATACAGAAAGAGCCTGTAGTTCACTTACTCTCCTAATGGAGGTGATAGCTATTAGGAAAGCAGTCTTAAGAGTGAGGTATTTAAGAGTTGCCTTGTGCATGGGTTCGAAAGGAGTGCCCATGAGTCTAGAAAGTACCACGTTTAAGTCCCATCCGGGAGCTGGGCTAGCTATTGGGGGGTGTATTCTTTTTACCCCTTCCATGAAGGCCTTTATAACTGGTATCTTCCACCACGACACTTTAAGTTGGGAAGTGGTGTATGCAGAAAGTGCCGCTAGGTGGACTTTAATGGAATTAAACACTAGACCTGAATCCAGTAATGGGTCAAGTACAGAATAATGTTAGTGGCAGAGCAGTCAACCGGGTTGATGTTCTTACTTCTACACCAGATGACAAATCTTTTCCACTTGCTAGAATAGCAGTGGCGAGTATTAGGTTTTCTGGCTTCCCTGAGGATGTCCATACATCTCTGAGGGAGATGTAAATGTCCAAATTCTATGATCTCAGGAGCCAGGCTGCTAAGTTCATGGTCTGAGGGCATGGATGCAGTGTCCTGCCCTTGTCTTGTGACAGCATGTTGTACGGGCAAGGAAGTTTGATTGGGGGAGATAGGGACATCTCCATCAAGTGAGCGAACCATGGCTGCCGGGCCCACATTGGGGCCACTAGTATCATGGTCACCTGCTCTTGGTGCATCTTGTGCACCACCTTGTTGAGGAGGGGAGTCGGGGGAAAGGCGTAAACAAATTTCCCTGACCATTGAATCAACAGACCGTTCCCCTTGGACTGGTTCTGCGGGTACCTGGAGGCGTAACATTGGCATTGTGAGTTCTCCAGGGTTGCGAACAGGTCTATTTCCGGGAAACCCCATTGCGTGAAGACGTTTAAGACGATGTCTTCTTGCAATTGCCATTCGTACTCTTTGGGTAGGGGGAAGTCTCTGCTGAGTTTGTCTGCTAGCAGATTGAGTTCCCCTGGTACATGTTGTGATAGTAGGAACATGTGTTTGAGAGCCCACTTCCATATATTCTGGGACAGCTTGGACAGTCCTGGAGAGTGAGTGCCCCCTTGCTTGTTGAGATAGTACATGGCTGTGGTGCTGTCTGTGAGGACCATCACTGTCTTTCCTTGTAAGTGTTCCTGAAAGGCTTTCAGTGCTTTGAACACTGCTAATAGTTCCAGCAGGTTTATATGTTTGGAAGCTAAGCTCGGAGTCCACACTCCGTGAGCAGTCTGATGGGATAGGTGAGCCCCCCATCCTGTAAGGGATGCGTCTGTGGTTAGAGTGGCGTCCACTGCGGGTGTGGCAAAGGTTTTCCCTAATAACAGGTTTTCCTTTGTCCACCACCGTAGCGAGAGAACCAAGGCCTGCGAGACCACCACTAGGTCGTCCCATTGTCCGCTGGCCTGACACCACTGGCTGTAGAGCCACTCTTGCATTGGGCACATGCGCAGGCGTGCGTGAGGTACCAAATAAATACATGACGCCATCATCCCTAGCAAACGCATTGCTTTGCGTACCGTCACCTCTCGACCTGCCACATAATGGGGGATCTGAAACAGCATGTTTTGGACCCTCTCGTTGGAGGGAAAGACGAGGCCGTCCTTTGTTCGAATTAGAGCCCCTAGGAATTGTTTGATTTGGCTGGGGTCTAAGCTGGACTTCTTTTCGTTGATGGAGAAGCCCAGTCTGGACAAAAGGTCTACGGTCTTTTGGGTATTGGAGAAGCATGTTTCCTAAGAATCCCCTGTTATGAGCCAGTCGTCGAGGTACGGGTAAACCGGGATGGATAATCTGCGCAGGTGGGCCGCTGCCACTGCCAGTACTTTCGTAAATACCCTTGGTGCAGATGCTATCCCGAAGGGTAGTACTCTGAACTGGTAGTGTTTGTTCCCTATCTTGAACCTGAGGTATTTTCTGTGAGCTGGCAACATTAAAATATGAAAGTATGCATCTTTCATGTCTAGTGTTGTCATGTAATCCCCCTGTGATAACAGTGGGATTACATCCTGCAAGGTTACCATACGAAACTTTTGGGGTTTGACAAAATTGTTCGCTGGATGCAGATCTAATACAGGGCGCATGGTTAAATCCTTTTTGGGTACAAGGAAGTACACTGAATAAATACCTTCTGTTACCTGCGATAGGGGGACAGCCTCTATAGCTTCTTTTTTCAGTAGTTCTTCTACTTCTTGAAGAAGAATAGTGAGGTGTTCCGGTGTCATGCGCCGGTTCCGTGGGGGTCTGTATTTTGGGGAACCGTTGAATTCGATGCAGTATCCGTGGGCTATGGTGGATAATACCCAGCGGTCTGACGTTATTCCCTCCCATGCTGAAAGGAACGATGTTAGCCGGCCCCCGACCGGTGATGCATGGGAGGGGACCCGAATCTTTGGGTCATTTGTTGGTATTGGGCGTGGGGCCTTTTGGACTGGAGCCGCGCCCTCTTCCTTTGCCACGACGTTGGCCTCTTTGACTGAACTGGGAGCTTTGGTTAGAGGGCCAGTTGGTAGCAGAGTAAAATTGTTGTTGGCTTTGCTGCTGGCGTTGGCCACGAAAGGAGCGTCCATTGCCATAGCTGCGTCTGTTAGGTGGTCTAGAAATTTGGTCAAGAGTTTTGATGGTATCAAACTCCTTCTTCGCATGTTCTAGGGCCTCATCAACTGCTCTCCCAAACAGATGTGTTTGCTCTATAGGCTTATTTATTAGGGAAGCCTGGGTTTCTGGCTTAAATCCTGAATTGCGCAGCCAGACATGGCGTTTGAGAAGTATTCCCTGAACCAGGGAACGTCCAGCTGTCTCTGCGGCATCCAGGGAGTACTTTACGATTCCCTGGTTTACAAGAGTTCCCTCTGATATAGTAGCCAACAGGCGTGAACGCAGGGGTTCTGGTGCGTCCTCTGCTTCGCTGCGCAGCTTGCTCCACTGTGCATCTGCGTAGCTAGCTAATAGGGAATTGTTATTCGCAATCCTAGTTGAGAAGGCGGCGGAGGTTGTGATTCTCTTCCCAAGTGCATAGAGCTTCTTGCCCTCTTTGTCAGGTGGTGCCTCACTAGTAGATAGTGGTACTCCCGCTCTCTTCCTTGCGTTAGTAACTACCAGAGAGTCCGGAATAGAATGTCCCCTGATGTACAAAGGGTCAGAAGACGAAGGGCTGAAGAGCTTTTCTATACGAGGGTTGACCCCTCTGACTAAGGCCGGATTGGAAAGGGAAGGAGTTATTCTTCTCTTTATAGAAGCCAGGAGCGGAATGGACTGACTGACCGGGGCTTTTTCTTTAATAACTTTTTCTACAAAGTCTATGTCCGGAAGAGTCTCCCCTGTGTCTATTTCAAAATGCGCTGCTGCCTTGCGCAATAGTGCATTAAGTGAGGGCTGGTCATCTATGGGGGAGGTGTTGCCAATAGGTGAGTCCTTGGGAGGAGAAGGGTGAAAGACATCAGGGTCTGAGTGCACTGATGGGGATTGCCAAGGCTGCACTGATGGGGAGTGCCAGGGCTGTGAGGTAGCTGTATCTTCCTCAAATGCTCCTGTGCTAGTGTAAGGGTCTTCCTCAAACCTCTCCTCCTCATGTTCTTCCTCTCCACCTAAACACTCCTCATCTTCCTGGGGGTATTGCTCCTCTTCAGTGAGGTCATATGCATCTGTAGAAGGGGGGGGAACAGCCTAGGAATCTTGACCCTAGGGTCATCCTGGGTCCATTCTCTTGGTCTTTTGGGTCTTTTGGGTGTGGGTGGGTTTTGGCTACCCAAAAACCTCTCCATCTTTTCCATACAAGAATGGAGTATTTCCATGGTCTCATGGGGAACCCCTGAATAGTCTAGAGGGGGGAAATCAGTGTTGTCACCTTCAAAACGCTTCGAACGCTCCCACAACGTCGACGAAAGGTTTCTGTCGCCCTCAGAAAAGCCCTCCGGTAGTTCAGAAGTGCCTTTAGATGAATGGGGCAGTTCCTGGCTACTCTTGTGCTTTTTCGGCGTTTCTATTTCCTTGGGTGCGGTATTCGAGTCTGTTTCGTCGTCCGCTTGCGTTTGTCCTCGGAAACAATTCTCGCCAGGCTCTCGACGACGAGTTCGTCGGTAGAGGGTTCTGGAGTCGACGTTGTCTGCGTTACGCGCTGTTTCTCAACGGCCGCTCTATGGAGCGTTACGTCGGGTGTCGTTGAGGTAGCGCCCGTGTTAGATGAAAGCCCAATCGCTGGTCGCGGCTGCGTTTGCGGTTGGGGCTTGAGACCCTTACGGTCTAAGGTCGACGCCGGAGTGCCCTGCGTCCCCTTCGGCGCTGGTAGATCCTTCGTCCTCGACGAAGAAGAGCCGTGGGTTGTGTGCTTAGGCCTATTGGGTCTGTGTGCGTCCTTGTCGCCGGGGTGTTCATCCCCATAAGCAGGGCGTGAGCCGAGCCCGTCGGGGCCGGGGACGGACGCCGAGGAGCGCGAGCGCTCCTTCTGGGGGTTAATGACTTCCGTAGCGGACGTCGAGTTATCACCCTCCTCGTCACTTTCTGTAACAGCGGCGGCGGGTGAGGAAACTGACTTCGACATAGCGTAGTCCGCCCACCTCTTAACTTTCCGTTCTTTAAGGGTTCTTGGCTTTAAGAGCTTACAGGCCGCGCAGCTGTCCTCTTTATGATCGAGGGGCAAGCAACGATTACAGAGCTTGTGTTTATCCTTCCAAGTGTATTTGCCCCTACAGCGTGGGCAAAACTTAAAAGGTGTCCTCTCCATAGCTGAGGCAATAAAAACTGGTGATAACAACCCCAAGGGAAAGATAGGGGAGAAAGAAAGACATTCTCGACGAGAAGAGAAAAGTTCGAACCCCCACTCTCCCTACTGTATGTTGGCCGGCGAGGCCTGGCCACGTGTTCGGCAGCGCCGAAGGATCTCCTCCGTCTCTTCCTCTCCGTCGAAAACTTGCTCGGCGGAGAAACAGCTTCACAGCTAACGTCGAGGGGAGGGATCTTTTAACAGTAAGTATATATATTAAGGACCGAGGTCCGTAGTACTTGTTTAGCAATGTCTCTCTAGGAGCTCCGCGTAAGGCGACCATAAGCTGGGCGGAAAAAAACAATCTGAGGGACCTCGACGCGTGAGGGATTGTGGGTACAACGCACGTCACTATAGGGATAGTGTTACAGACACGCCTTGTCGACGTCCCCTTTTCAACTACGAAAAACAAAATGCAATACTCTGCAGTGACCACTGGATGTCGGACCTATGCACAGCATGTGATTCTAAGCAGATTAACAAACATCAGAAATATATATATATTTAGATATAATTAAAACTCTACTAAATAAGAAATGTAAATGCAGCCGCAAATACAATAAAAGAATGTTAACTTTTCTCAGAAAAAACGACACAAGCAAAAGAGCACAAAGAAGTTCATGTCCTCAAATAATTTCAGTTTTCAAAATACTTAGGAGGATAACTTCTTGACTTGAACATTGTTGATAAATTAGTCACTTAGTAACAATAAGGAGTTATTCCAAAATTTGACTTAGCTTGCTTCATCTGTGATGATCTTGACTCAATAACCAGCCCATGATTTTCTTCTCTGTAGTTTGTTCTTAACAGGCTGTTACTATAGATTGCTAATGATAAAAGTTTTCAGAGCTAAAGTACTGCAACCTTCCTCCAAGGGAAACTGGAATGAAAGGCAGTTTAGAATCTTGGTGAATGTTCCAAACTACCTCACAGCACTTCTTCTCCAATCACTGTTGTGGAACAGACCCTCCATCTTGGCTTGGGAGACTAGGCACTTCCTGAATAATATTACATTAAGGAAACTTATTTAAATAATAAGATGTTAACTTCAGAACCAACATCAAACACCACTCAACCATTACTCCTACATTTATATGTGATGATGAGATCTCCTAAAATAAAGTTTTCTAGTGTAATGTCTCCTTGAAAATGTGGAAATGTGCCATGGAATCCTGACAGCCCCCCAACCAAGAGCTACACAGGATTCAAAAAGCAAAAAGTAAACGAGGATTAGAGCAAAGGCACAAAACAAAGTGAGACTTTTCAGCAACACAACCGCGGCAGTAGGGTCCCAGGCGAGCACCATAATTCACGTGACGTGCCTGGTTATTAGACACCTTCCCCCAACTTCGAGCCTCCCCCCATGGCCAGGAAATGTATAGCTTCAGGGCTTCACAGTCAGCATTTAACAGTACAATAGTCCATTCCTGTAAGAAAGAAGACATGTTATCATTGGCTATAGCCGCCAGTTTCTCGTATGTAAAAATTTCCAGAAGTTAATTAAACCACTTGTCTTCGTAGGGGCATGGGGACTTTTCCATTTCTGGGCCAGGGCCATTCTCCCAGCTCTTAACATAGCCCCCGCCACCTTAGAGAAAGGCAACGCCTCGTTCTCGGGCATGGGAGTGCCCAGAAGGATCTCCATGGGGTGTAGGGAGGGGCTCGTTCCCAGGATGCCCTTAATCCAGCTAAGCAGCTCCGCCCAGTAGACCAGAACGACCAGACATTCCCACCACATGTGGAACCATGTACCAAAGAGAGAACGCGCCCTGGGACACATTGGAAAACATTTTGGATAAGGTGACTGGGGGGCCGGTGCCAAGAATGAAGAATCTTGAAGTTATGCTCCATGGCTGCAGTATACAACCCCCCCCCACCCAAAAGTTGCCCTAAAAACCGCCTCCCATTCGTGATCATCAAGGACCACATGCTCGCTTAAACGACTGCCTACCCTCCAAGTTAGCTGCAATCAGCACATTGTAAATCTTAGAAAGAGATCCCTTCCTGGACTTAGCTTCCACAAAAACGTTTTCGAAGGGAGTCAGAGGACGGGATAGGGCTGCCACCCAATCGGCCTGGGTGAGAATACCCTGGAGCTGCAGGTAGTCAAAGATGGAGATCAGTTTTTCCAGCAATGCTTCCAACAATTGAGCAAACTCAATAAATCCACCTTGATGAAATAGGGAACAAGTTACTTACCTGTAACTGTTGTTCTCCAGCATGGGTCTAGCATGGATTTCACATGCTCATGAATATTCCCAGTCGTCAGGCTGGGAATCCTCGGTAAAGAAAAAATCAGTATCAGTTTCGTTTCTGATCTGTCTTTCGTAGTAGTAACCAATCACTGATCTCTGCGTCATACTGACCACAGCCAATGACTGCCCTCTAACTAAGCCCCGCCTCTGGCAGCCATCTTCAGATTTGGTAGCACGTGAAGAGGCAGTATGACCAAGTGAAGAGCCGCAGAGGGGTAGGCGGGAGGGTTCGCATGTGAATCCATGCCAGACCCATGCTGGAGAACAACAGTTACAGGTAAGTAACTTGTTCCTTCTCCAGCATGGGGTCTGGCATGGATTCACATGCTCATGAATATAAGAATAAATAGCAGTACACACATGCACAACCACGGGGGGTGGCAAAAGGCTCAACATTAAGCAATACAAAAAACTCAACATTAAGCATCTCTTACCTCCTCACCAGGCTCACTTTAAGCGAACAGGTTGCGCAGCACTGCTTGGCCGACCCTGGACTCCTCCCTGGAATCCCGATCGACACAGTAGAATCTCGTGAAGGTGCTCTTGCAGTATTTCCAGGGCCTCGGACCTCTTATCGTCTGGCAGTAAGTCCAATATGGGGGCCAGCTTAAACCAGAGCTCCCTGTCGTAACGGGCCACGATCGCCAGGGCGTTGGCCGCTTTGATCGTCGGGGCCGCCGATGAAATGAGCCGCCGCCCCATGGCGTCCAACTTCTTTCCCTCGCCGTCCGGCGGGGAATTTGACGTCGAGGCTCCTGACCCCGCCGCTTTCTTCTTCGCCACCGCCGAGACGACCGAGTCTGGCGTTGGCTGGGCCCTAAAGCACAGGGGACCGGTTTCGGGGACCCGGTACTTCTTCTCGTACCGGTCCCGTTTGGCTGGTGCCGTGGAGGGGTTTCTGAGAACCGACAGGCCCTCCTCCCAGATGTCATCGATTAGAGGCACCGCAATGACAGTCTTCCTCTTGGCCTCCCGGCGCTGATAGAGGAAACCTTCCTTTTTCTGCTCCTCCGGGCAGAGCTGGAACAATTCGGACGCCCTGGCGATCATGGCGTGGAATGAGCCAATCTCGTCGGGCGGCGAGGCCCGTGCGACGGGAGACCCGTTCCGTCGTCGTCGCCCTCAGAACCCGTCGTCGAGCCCAACGCACCGTCATCTCCCGACTCGTGGGAGGATGAGGAGGCAACTGTAGGCCTTACGGGGGCGAGCGGAGGAGAGGGTTGGGTCCTCCGTCGTTTGTTCTGAGGACTTCCCGACGGGTCAGGTTGAGGGTCCTACGGCCTGGGCCGTGGGAATCTCGTCCTTATCTCAGAGCATAAGGACTGGATCGCAGACAAAATGGCCGCCGAGCCATCCTGAGGCCTAGGTTCCGGCAGCACCGGAAGGGAAGGCTGCTCTTCCTCGCCATCGTCGTCTTCCTCGGTTATCTCCCGAGGATCTTCCTTATGGGATCGAACCTTCTCGAATTGGACTTCGAGGTTCCTCACGGCCTCTGTCAGTTCCTCCTCCGAGGCCGACTCCGAGCTCGAGGAGGCTACCGTGCCCCCCCTCGCTTCTTCCATCATGGCGGCCACGACGATGGGCTGAAAAGAGGATTCCCTCCTTGGCGGCAGGGAAACTCTAGTCCTGGAGGCAGTCTCCGCTGGCGGGGTCGCTGCCGGCTTGGCCAGAGTCGCCGCAATCGCCTCGATAGAGGCCTTTGCCTGCTGGGAAGGGGCCTTCACCACCTTAGGTGCGTCCCTGGCCTTCTCCTTCGGGGGAGGGGCGACGCCTCGCTCCCTCTCTTCCGAGATCGGACGGGGCTTCTCCCGAAGCTTACCCGGGGTCTCGGACTTTCTCTTCCCCGAACCGGAGCGCTGGCTCGTGGTTGACGGTGCCGGGGAAGGTGCGCCCTGCCTGGCGACCGAAGAGCCCGACCTTTCGGCGCTCCCGGAGCCAGGGACTCGTGGTGCTTGGCCTGGTGTTGGGCCCCCGTCGCCGGGGCGCCCGCACAGGATTTAGAAGCCCGCTCGGACCCTTTCTTCTTCTTCTCACCCGTTGAGCCCTTCTCCAACCAGCTGGCGAGACGGGATCGATGGTCCCTCATGGTCAGCTCCGACAAGTTCTTGCAGAACTGGCAGTCCTTCTCTACATGAGTCTTGTCCCCATGAAGACAGTAGAGGCATCGCAAATGTTCGTCTTCCTTAAACACATTCTGCAGCCCGCATCCAGGGCAGCTGCGAAACAGCTTGGGTCCGGGCGACGAACTCGCATCCTGGGCCATCTCGAAGTAGGCCGCGAATCTTCTGGAATCCTCCAAGAAGTTGATTCGACGAAATCTTCACCCTTGAGGGGCGTAGGAAAATCCTGCAACGGGTAGCCGTTAACGGGAGTAGAAACGGTGGAGCTTGAGGCTCGATTAACGGAAAAAATGTGAAAATTCACCTGAAAAAGCGCAAAACACGCAGTAAAAGCTCGAGAGATAAGCACGAGGACTCCCAACACTTGAACGTGCGGTAAAAATCTGAAGATGGCTGCCAGAGGCGGGGCTTAGGTAGAGGGCAGTCATTGGCTGTGGTCAGTATGACGCAGAGATCAGTGATTGGTTACTACTACGAAAGACAGATCAGAAACAAAACGGATACTGATTTTTTCTTTACCGAGGATTCCCAGCCTGACGACGGGGAATATTCATGAACATGTGAATCCATGCCAGACCCCATGCTGGAGAATTGTGCAGCTCTCTCCACCCCCTGGTTCGACCATGATTGCGTCTCTCGAAACCCCCTGGTCCCTAGGTTAAGCGGGGGACCCCAAAGGGAAGAAAGGGGGGGAAGGCCAAGAAGAGAGGAGTTTATTGTCCCTATTCGGCTTCCATGACGCCCAGAGAACCGACAGGATTGGATGGGATTTAGCCACCACTGGTAGGGAGCGTGGGGGGCCCCACAGTTAAGTCCCTGACTTTGTATGGGTGCACATTGATATCCTCAGCATAGGTCCAGTACGTCCTAAAATCATCCCTAAAATGTTCCAGCATCACCCGCAGCTGGGCTGCCTTGTAATACAGTTTAAAATCAGGTAGGCCAAACCCCCCCCCCGAAGGACTTTGGAAGGGTCAAGGTGTCGTATTTCACTCTAGCCCTCTTGCCACTCGAGACAAAACAGAGAAGGCGAGATTGCAGTGATTAAAAAAAGGAGTCCGGAACAATACAAGGAAGGGACGAAAAGAGATAAAGAAGCCGGGGGAGTATGTTCATTTTCACCGAGACCATACGCCCAAACCAGGAAAGGTTGAGAGGAGCCCATTTAACCAAGTCGTTAAAAATCTGGCTTGCAGGGGAAGGAAATTTAACTCATAGACATTACCCAAGTATCTAGGGATATTGGTTCCTAGATATCTAGTACTTTCACTCTCTACTCTCATCCCCAGCACCTCTGTTCTGACACTGATCTCTCGGTCCAGCCTACCCATCGGCATAATGCAAGATTTAGATACATTAATGTTAAGCCCGGAGAACACACCAAAGTGACGAATTAAGCCTAATAAATGCGGAAGGGAGTCGTGAAGCCTAGTCAGATACGCCAAGATATCGTCCGCGAAAAGGGATAGCTTGAATTCGCAGTCCCCACACCACACCCCAGAAACACCTTGGTCGGCTCTAACCGCAATGGCAAAGGGCTCCATTGCCAGAGCATACAAGAGGGGGCAGAGGGGGCACCCCTGGCGTGTACCTCTAGAGAGCAAAAAACCAGATGAGGTACAGTACCCGCGTTGAGGGACCGTTATACAGGGCCGAAACCCACCCACAGAATCTGTCACCAAGGCCCATCTTACGAAGCACCTTCCCAATGTACGGCCATTCTACACGGTCAAAGGCCTTTTCAGAGTCCAGCAAGAGGAGGTAGGCATCTGATTCCTGCTTGGACACGTCATACATGAGGCCCAGAGTTTTCCTAATATTGTCAGAGCATTGCCGTCCGGGGATAAAACCAACTTGGTCTCCGTGGACTAGAGAAGGGAGGAATCTAGATAACCTATTCGCCAGGAGTTTAGCTAGTATTTTAACGTCGATATTAAGGAGGGAAATGGGCCTGTAGGACTGACAAATCGAGGGATCCTTCTTTTCCTTCCAGAGAACCACTATAAGAGCCGACATCAAGGTGGGGGGGGGAGGAAACCAGTGTCCAAGGCATTATTATACACCTAAGCTAGAAAGGGAGCCAGCGTGGAGCGAAAGGTCTTAAAAAAAAAATCGGACAGAGAACCCGTAGTCTCCCGGTCTTCAAAGAAGAGATAGCATTGAATACTTCCTGGGGCGAAATGGGGAGCTCCAGGGAGTCAGAGCCCTCTCGAGCGAGACAGGGAATTGGGAGAGAGTCCAGGAACCAGTCCACTTCAGCCCCATCCCCAGCTACTCAGAAGTGTAAAGCCTTTCGTAGTATTGCCTAAACTGTTCCGCTATTTGGCTGTCTTGTAGAAGTTTCTCCCCCACCTGGCCAGAGATAAAGTTAACTCGTCTGCTATTGCGAAGTTACCTCAGCCTCCAGGCCAAAATCTTGTCTGCCTTTTCCCCTTTCTCCAGATAACGCTGTTTTAAAAATGCGAGCTTTTTCTCCGTCTGACCTACAAGGACGGCTGACGGCTTCGCCCTAAGATTTAGAGCTCCTCGTGCTTGCCTGAGCCCATCTGCGTTTTCAACTTGCCCCCCGGTTGGATGGCAGAAATCTGCTCCCTCAACTTGAGCTCCTCTCTAGCCCTGTCCTTTCTCCTAGCTCCCATCTCCATCAGGACACCTCCGATCGTGGCCTTAAATGCATCCCAAACCCCTCTAGTTTCCACTTCCCCAGTATCGTTCAAGAGGAAAAATTATTTGATAGTGGCCAAGAGGGACTGCCTCAGCTCCCTATCCATTAGCAGGGAATCGTTACATACCCACCGCGATTTACTCTGGGCCACAGGGACGACACCCAAGTTGACTCGGACTAGGTCGTGGTCAGACCATGGGACGGTCTCCACACCAAAATCAGAAATGCAGTCACGGATCGAGGAATCTACCAACACATAGTCAATCCTAGAAAAAGATTGATGCACTTTGGAATAGTAAGTATAGAGAGGTTCTTGGTTACTCCCAACAGGGTGCTCATCGACCAAGCCCAGTTCCGCATTCACCCGGCGGAATGAGTCCGCCAACTTCATTTAGGACCTAAGATCGGGGCAAGGCTTGAGGGATTTCCTGTCTTTATACGGACACAGAACCATATTGAAGTCCCCACCTCCCCCGACTTTTAACGCCCCTTCTGCGAATCCTCTTATTTTGTCCCCCATCCCATGCCAAAAAACATCCTGCCCTTCATTCGGGGCATACAACCCGTTAGGGAGAATTCTCATTCTATGGCTAATTTCCCTTACCTATAGAGTCCCCCAGCAGCTTTGCTGGATTTGAAGGGTTTGTTTCTTTTTACCTGCTAAGAGTGAGACTCTTTTTCCCACTCCTAGGCATTTTTGATGTGTGTTCTAGGCTATTTTTGTGTTTAATGCCTATGGGATCTTTCTCAACCCCATAGGAACCATCTTTATTCACATGTGTTACACAGCACCCTCAGTGCAGTGACACAGGGGTGTCGTAGCGACCCCCAATCATAGACTCCATACCCTGGGACTGACTACTGTCTCCCAGGTCATGTAAAGTCTGCATTGACTTTACTAGTCAAATCCTATGAACTAAACCAGTACAACCCATCTTACTATGGAGGTACTGGAAAGGGTTAATAGTTTTTCCCCTATGTTCATTTTCGAGAGGGTACCGTACAGTCCCTCTCTCCAAAGTTTCTGGCTGGTGGCAGTGGTTCCTACCATAAATATTCGACCGCAAATATTTCCCTATGGGATTTTCCCATTGTTCAAGGCTACCACTTTTTCTGACAGCCTCTAACATACCGCTGATGCATTTTAATATTAACTTTACTCCGGTAGGTTTTATTTGCCAGAACGTTAATATAACTTCTTTCTCGTGTCTTTCTCTAAACTCCTAACCCAGGTCGGGGATCCTTTATTCGTCCTTTTGGCAGGCTTCTGCCGAGAAGCCCTCTTTCGGCGCCACTGAGTCTGGGTTGGGTTCATTGTGTGGGAGGGGGAATAGGACCCCTGGACAGGGTTGCCTCCGCAACCCACGTCACACTCTATCCTGATTGGCTGGAGGGTCGCCCGCCAAGATGACCACTCCACTGTGTGAGTGATGGGTAGGCTGTATGAATGGGGATCTTTTTGTATAAAAGCAGGGTCCTGAGAACTGGAAGAGCAAGACGTCGCCACTGGAAGTAAGAAGCCGAAGAGGAGAGAAGCCAAAGACATCTGAAACGACTGAACCACCGGTGAAGTCCTGCTGCAGCGTCTCACCACTTTTCTCCACACGACGAGAGAAGATCTTCATCTGCAAGAGCCTTCTTCCCTTGAGCTGGTGGGGCCAAACAGTTTGCCAATCGCCTTCTCGGACCTGCCTTGGTCGAATCTCCCATACCCTGTACTCGGAGACCGGATAGCCAGGCACCAGTCCACCCGGACCGTGATTTAAAGGAGCGTACCTTATATTCATCGGGCAGCACCACGGCTGGTTTCATCCCTGGGTAGTGCAGTAACTCTAACCTTCCGCCACGACGAGAGCCTCTCTTCCTCTGCTCGATCACCCGAACTGCAGGAACTACTAGGAACAACCGCCACCGCAGGAGCCACTTCTTCATTTAAAGGTACATTGTTCCACCAGGCCGCCCTTTCTTCGCGGTAGCACTAAAGGTGTTTTAAATCCTTCACCTACCTGTTGGGTTGGCCGCCCCTCTCTCTTAACATTGTCTTTTCAACTTCTGCAACCACCTTTTCAAATTTGTTAACGAAAGACTCGACTGCAGCTACAAGAACATTTTTGCTCCTGGGCCCTTGCCCTGTACCACTGACTCTGGCACAGGCCTACTGACTCTGGTCACATTTGTTAGACCTGCCTTGCTTAGATTGTTTTTCACTGAGAACTGTGTTGGTGCACCTATTTATTCTAACTACCCTTTTATTCACAGGTTTAAACCTTGTGAAATGCCATTTAGCTCAGTTTTCATTTAAGTATTGCTTATACTGATGCACTGCCTTGCTTAAACTGGTTCACAAACTGATGGGAAGTGTTGCTAGGGTTTGTAAGAAACTGTTTTTATATAACTTGTGCTTTCCCTCCCTTGGGAGGAATTGTTAGAGGATCCCTTGTGTCTAGTTGTCACTGTGCCGTTTTGCTCAGTTTTCACTCTGGTTCACTTGGTCTACAATTTAACTTGGGAGTGTGTATATTTTTCCTTTGACTTAATTTAACTTGCTTGATGACTGTGATACGTGTGTTTTATTAGAAGTGTATAAAATAAATATATATATCTACTTTTTAAATACAAAGCTTTGGTCAGTGTTTCCTTGTTCCATAGTCTAGTGGGCCTATTGTGTAAACCCTGAATACTGCTCATCTCCCTCTTGAGATAAATCTGACTGCTCAGCCATAGCTACCAACTAAATCTTTGTGGTACGGACTGATACCAAAGGGGATTTATTGCTCTCATCTGTAGTCCTAATCTTGTGTAGTGCTCCCTAAGGGAACTGCGCAGGATTCTGCCTAACACCCCCCACAAGAGTGAAAAGACGACCTTTCACCTCTCCTTTAACTATGATATAGCGCCCCTCCGGATCAGTTCTGTGGGCCCTGAGCGAGAAGTGAGCATTTGGGGAAACCAAGAGGACAACCCCTCGCCTTTTTGCCCCATATGAGGACCGCAACACATGCTGGATAGCCTTGGATCTGAGAGTAGGTTCCCTCCCCTTAACCCAGTGGGACTCCTGTAAAAGGAGAAAATGAAGTTTCAGCCTTACAAACTCCCTCATCACCAAAGATCTTAGTCGGAGAGTTCAAGCCTCACCCGTTCAGGGACCCCACCGACAAAAGCTGGACAGAATCACCCATTAGAATAGTCAAGTAGCTCATCCACCTCCCGTTGGAGGCTTTCGTGCGAGCCCAGCCCCTTGTCCCCAGTGCACAAATGAAAACCAAGTAAAGTCCTACAGAACCCCTTAATCCAGGTAGCTCCAAACCCCCCCTTCCCCAACAGAACCGACTGCCCCCACCCCCCACCGTCCCAATCCATGGGCGCCTGGAAGGACTGCAACATCCGACCGCCGAGCCCCCAGGCCACCAAGCCACCAAGCATCGCCTCCACCTGGGCGAAAATCACCACTAGACAACACAATATTCAAAGCCCCCCCGATGCAAGATCAAAATTGAGCATTCTACACCGGCCCAACAGTCGCTCACTCGTTCCCAAAACACTTAGGCACAATTGTCAAACAATAACCTGCTTCCCATTTAAGTCGTGGACTGCCCTGGAGAGGGCGGAGCCACCTTTCTATACTTCCTGTGACCTCGGACGCGTCGCCGACCCACACACTCTGATGATTCTTTTTGACCTCCTGTGTCTGATCTTTCGCCCACTTTAACCTGCCTCGAGGAAGAGTCCCCCCAGGAGCTCGTTCATCACTCTCTGAATGTCGGCCTCCGCAGTATGCGAGTACTTATACCCATCCACCTCAAAAGAGAGCGAGAACGGGTGACCCCACCTGTACCGCACTCCCTTGGCCTGCAACCACTTCGTCAAAGGACTGCAAAGCCTCCGGCGCGCAAGAGTAAGCGCCGAAACGTCTTGGTAAATGGATGTTTTAGCGACCTTCCAGTCAATTGGACCTTTCTTAAGAGCAAACTCCTGGATCTTGGTTCTCTACACATAGTAGTGGAACTTCACAAGGACAGACCAAGGTCCGCCTGCACAATGGTAGGAACACTGGTATTTTCTCCATCAAACAAAGTACTTATGATTGCCTTAACCTTTCTCACGATGTCCGCCTGCGTCTCCGCTTCCTGCTCCGCAATACCAAGGAATCTCAGGTTGGAGCGTCGCTCTCTATTTTCTAAGTTGTGATCTTCTCTTCCCTCCTTTCCAGCTCTCCCAGCCACATATCAAACTGCGTTTCGAAAAGGTCGGCCAAGGATTGATTGGCCTCCAGGGCCTGGACTCGTTCCTCCACGGCATCCACCTTCTTTTCGAGGGCGTCCAGCCTTCTGCCTATGTCTGCCCTAAAACCTTGAATCTCCTCCAGTAGGGCTGCCATGCTGCGACTCATTGACTGAGTTTCTGCTACCTCAGATTGGTTGGTGTCCTGCATGGAGGATCCTCCCTCAGATTGCTTAGGAGAGCGCGGAAACCTCTGTAGGGCCTGCGCACAGTCCATCCAAGGCGTATCAGGCGCACCCACGGAATGTAGGTCCGGAGATTCTGGGGAGGGGCAAGGGGGAGCAACAAAGTCCAACTCCCCGGACTAGCCGATCAGGTCACTGTGTACCACATACGCTTCCCCTCTTATCTCCTGCGGCTCCGGAACCAAAGTTCACACCTCAGGCCAGCCACACTGTGATCCACTGCCCGGTAAGCCGCCTCTTACCAGTTTGCCACGAAAGGCCACCGGGCGCCGGTCGACCCCACAAGTAAGGGCGAATAAGAGTCACCACTGGCGAAGAGTGCTCCCCCCTGTAAGGCAGAATCCTGTGCAGTGCCCTTAGGGACCACTACACACAATTAAGACTACAGGTGGCAATATAAGTTCTACCTTTGGTATAAGCCTGTGCTACTAAATTATAGTGGTAGCAGTAGCAGAGCAGCCAGGCTTATCTCAAGAGTATATGAGCAGTAGCAGAGATTACACAAAGGGACCACAATTACTGTGACTCAAGCAAACACTGACTCAAGGTTTCAGGTAAAAAATATAAGTACATTTATTTTTAAAAATCAGTTATAAACACAACACCTCTATTAAACTTTAAACAAAACCACACGTTAAATATACTACAACTAACCAATTCACTTTGTACAGTATGTCTCAAGGTAAGCATCCGGTGTTTGAATGAACCGGTGTTATGAACAAAACACGATACCGCGGATACGATCACTTTTTGACAGTTCGGTCTACTAAATAAACGTGTATCCGTGACATGAAATGCTACCGGGGTAAAAACACACTTCGCACCTGAGATACCCAGAGGGAGTTGGAGGCAAAAATCACAGGCAATATTTAGGTTAGGCAGGCAGTATCGAGAAACACTCAGAAACAGGAGTTCAAAAGTCAAAGGGTCAGAGCCAGGTTTAGATGACACCGGAGGCCTGTGCCGAAGATCACACCGTTAGACAGTTCACGATTCCGTATAGCCCAGGAGTACTTGAATATTGTCAATGTTCGGAAGCAAAAGTTATTAAAAAAAGGAGGGAAGACAAGGACGAGCCTTGGAGATGAGGAAAAGGGGTTCTCCCAGTTTCCTCGAGTAGAACACAGTACCTTATTTCCACGATGCAGCTGGAGCCTCAGCAGTTGTTCCTGTTGGTTTCCCGCAGACCCACGATTCCTGGAGCTTCGTTGTGAAGGAGGATGTCTGAAGGGGGTCTGCACCACGCAGGGATGAAGCCGGCAGCAGCGACAACGTAAAGGTGTGCTCCTTAAAAACAGGAGAGGCTCAGCAGGTGGCTATCCGGACCACTACAGCAGTGTGCAGCGATTTCGACCACGGAGGAGATCTCTGGCTGAAGAAGGTGAGCTGGTTATCCCCACCAGGCTCGAGGGAAGACGACTCCGGACTGGATCTTCTCTTAGTCGTCGAAGGGTAGATAGCTCAGGACTGCAGCAGGGCTTCACCGGAACGGGGTAGTTGCAGCAGCCATCTTTCGCTCCGCTTCTCTTCGGTTCCTTGTAGTTCCAGAGGCGACTGACTTCTAGCCCACGAGACCTGCCTTTTATGAGCAAAACCCCCATTCACACAGCCTGGCTGTCAATCACGCAGCAGGGGGGTTGTCCAGCCGGGACAACCACCTCAGCCAATCATGGCAAAGTGCGACTTGGGTTTCCTAGGATACCCTGTGCAGGGGGCGACTACACCCCTCCCTCACATTCAGCCCACCTAGACACCCAGGCGCCTTGAGGAGGGCTTCTCTGCAGAAGCCCGCCAAAAAGCGAATGAACAAAGAAGGCGAACCTAGTTTGCCGCGCAAAGTAAAACACAAGAAGGACTATAACAGAAAGAAATGGCGAATAAACCCAACCGGAGCCAAAAGAAAGACGATTTGTTCAAGCAGGTTTATGTTCGAGGCTAATATAATAGCCAAGAACAGTACCACGTTTATCTAATATAATCGCGGTTGAAAAGTTAGGGTAGATACCACTGCCAGCAGCCAAGTCTAGATTTTAAAGGAGCAAAACAATGCTCAGGGAGGTACAGACAGAAAAGGGGTACAGATCAGCCCTTTCCAGTACTCCATGTATGATGGGGTGTACTGGGTCTGTGGTAAAAATGACTATGTAAAGTAAATGGCATCTTTACCTTTCTCTGCAGGACAGTAGTCCGCTCTAGCGAAATGGAGTCAGAGGAAAGTCTACAAGACAACCCTGCGTTACTACACTAAGGGTGCTGTGTAACCCGTACAAGAACAGGGGCACCTGGAGTGGTGTGCTCCAGTGCCCAAGATCACACAATGAGTAAAAACACATAGGCCAAAACACATGTAAGAGTGGAAAAAAAGATGTACACTCTTACCAGGTGGAGGAAATAAACTCCAGAAATCCAGCAAAGCTGCTGGGGGACTCACTAGGTGAGGGAAATTAGCCCTAGAAGGAGAATTCTCACCAACACCCCCGAGCTCCTTGCACGTGCGAGTGCTCAGCCACCTGCCCCCTCCTGCCCAAAAGCGAAGTCTGGGGCACTGCCTAAGGGAGGTGCCAAAGTCAACAGAACTGCCAAGATGATGTTCCAGCAATTGGGCACGGGAGAGTTTAGACAAACAAGATGCTTTTACAGCCCCATGGATAGTGGCACAAGAACAGCGTGGGAAAATGCAGAGACAGTGGGATATAGTGTGATGGGTGAGTGATTAGAGAAGCAGGAAAGGGCCCACAGGAGACACGGGCCGCAAGCCCCAACAGCAGCGCCAGAGGATGTAATCCCAAGGAAAAAAAAAAGTCCAGGCTTGTCGCCGTGTGAGAGGGAAATAGACGCCTCCTCCAATCATCGGATCAAGCCCACAACAGGGGAAATCCTTCCCATTTGCCAACCCAGGGAGGGGGTCTCTCCAGCCCTTTCACCCAAGAGACAGGGAGGGGGGTCCAGTCGCCGACTCGCGCACCAACTGAGACGCCCCCCACACCCTCACCTGCGCTCCTCTCCCCCACTGGGGTGCGCGGCCGCCAGAGACCGCGGAAGACCTCCAGAATGCGCAACAACACCTCTTCTGCCTGCCAACCCTCCGGATCAATGGGGAATCAGAGAACTCCTCCGGGCCTTAGTCCGCCGCCAAGTCCTCTGTCCCCGGGCTCCGGCAGCGCCTGGGATTAACCACTCTGCAGTCACCAGGTTCAGTGGCTCCCCACACCAGGACGTCAAGTGCAGCTGCTCGGGGCCCGCAGCTCCGTCTGCAGGCGCTCCGCTCCTAAGGCCGCAAGGCCAATCAGCCGGCCGCTGCCCCTCCTCCTCCCCCTCCACCAGAACGCCAGGCTACGAGCAGTTAATTCGGCGGGCCTACGCTCACTGCAGCATCTCCTGGCTTCAAGACACCAACAGCGTCCCGGTAACGAAACTTTGCCGCACTTGGCAGTGGCTCCCCACACCAGGACGCCACACAAGCAGCCTCAAGTGCACCTTACAACTGAACGGGGTTAGCAGCTCCATCTGCAGGTGCGCTGATCTTCAGGCAGTATGGCCGACCAGGAGGCTACTGCCTCTCCCCCACCGCCAGTCAGCTAGACTTTGTGTTTTTCTTTCGGCAGGGACGTACACCGCACTCCACCCACCTCCCGTTTGGGTATCGGCAAACTCCAGTTTCCCAGCACCCTCGGGCACCAGGATTGCACTCCGCCGACTCTTTACGGCTCCAGGCAGCCTCATGGGGGGGTTGGGATTCAGCTCCCACAGGGTTGGGGGGGTCAGTATCCAAAATTGAACACCCCGGGGAGGAGATCGGCTGAGAGACTTCAGAACATCTCAGCGCCCCCTGGTGGCTCCCCTCAATATGTTTTTTAATATGTTTTTATGAAAAATAATTAAAGAGAATTCTGTTTTGCAACAAAAGCTGTTGGCTCAAATCTACCCAGGTGACCTTTTTTACTCACTAACAAGGTAGACCCACATCGCCTTACCCTGTTGTACATAAAGGATCTCTAGAGAGGAGAAGTCAATCTGTCTCTTGCTTCAATATAGTTTAAATTCTCCCTTTCAAACATACTTGACCCCCCGTCAACCAAAAATTTGGGAGTACCCAATTCTATATTCCTGCAGGGCATGTCCAGTACCCTGGTCTGAACTTCCTGACTGAAGTCGGTGGCCTTGAACCAACCGCGCCGGCGAAGGCAAACTCTGTTGCCCATCTGGCGAAAACCGGTGACGGCCTTTAGTGGTTCCGGTGCAGAGTCGATGAGAGCAGCTACCTGCTCCCACTGGTGGCAATTATAGCTTGCCAGCATAGTGGTGGTGTTGGCGATTCTTGCCTGGTAAGCGGAAGTGGAGGCTACCTTCCTTCCTAGCCCATAAATTCTTTTGCTCTCCTTGTCTGGGGGAGCCTCAGATGATGATAGAGGTGTCCCCGCTCTTTTCCTGGTGTTTGTAATTACCAAGGAGTTGGGCTTCAGTTGACCCCTTATGTAAAGAGGGTCTGAATGTGCAGCCCTAAACATCTTCTCAATTCTGGGGTTTACAGCCCTGGTGAGATTAAGAGTGAGAAGGGAAGGATCAATTCTACACTGGATAGATTTGAGAATAGGAATGGCTTGAGCGATGGGTCTCTTGTTTCCCACTAGCTCTTCTGCGAAGTACCTCTCCTCTTGCGCCCCCTGAGTGTCTATGCGGAAGAGCTCTGCCTCTCTAGCCAAGACCTCATTTAGAAGGCGCTGGTTATCCACTGGAGAGTCGGTAACCTGAGGTTCTTTGTTAACAGGAGAGTCTATATTGTAGACCTCGGACGTCTTCCTCCTTCCCATCGTGGCCCTCGTCATCTCCATAATAATCTACCCCCATTTGGTCGTCCTACATTGTAAGTCTGGATCTTCACCATACTGTTGTGGATCCTCACCATACTGTTGGTAAGGTTGGATGTAGTAAGGGTCTGAAAAAAAGCCCTGAGTTGGAGTCTCAAATCGAGGTTTCTTACTAGGGGGCTGAGGGTCCCTGGACCCTGAAGGAGTAGCGTTGTCTGGGGTATAGTTAAGGAAATGTTCTGGGTTTTTAGAGTAGAAATCAGCCAGGGAAGACATTCTCCTCATTACCCTATTTATATCTTCACTGCTCCATTCTCTGGAGCTGGGGATGACAACCTCCTGTGAAGGTTCCCCTTCTGTTCCCATATCGTGAGGAGTGGGAGGAATAGGTTTGGTCTTATGAGCAGGGACAGGGGTCTTGGATTTTCCCTTATCTGAAAACTTGTGTCTGTCCTTCTGTGTCTGTGGTGCAGAATTAGAGTGTGAAGATCTTTTCTGCTGTTTATCCCTTTCCCCTTGAGTAGAAGAGTGTTTTCCTGATGTTTTCACCTTCTCTGAGCTTTTCGACGCCTGGCATCGAAATTCAGGGGTACTCTTTCTCTCTTTCGAGTGTGCACGTCGGGACTCGGAGGCAGACGCGGAACGGGCTGCCAGAGCGGACTTCTGGTGTGCGGCCTGGGGGTGGAGGTTGGATTCGTCTTCTGACGAACGTACTTCTGTGACTATGGGAAGCGAGGCACTCTTGGCAACTCTGGACGGTTGCCTTGTGTCATGCAGCGATCTCGACCTGGAACGCCCAGGGGACATCGATTCGGTGGACCGCTCTCTCTGTGCCTCTTTCTTCCGAGAACTTGACACGTGTGTAGAGTCTTGGTTGGACTGTGTTTATGTGTAGTAGTAGTGTGGGTAGCGCTTGTGTCGCCGGGGGTGTTCCCCATGACTGCCCTGCCAGAGGTCGTGGACTTGCGCTTGGGCGTCTTTTGACACCTCTGTGCCCTCGCCGTTCGAAAGTACGGCGTCGCTGCCATCATTGAAGGCACCCACCGCCTACATGGCCTCGACCTGCCTGGCGTGGTGGGCCCAAAGTTTAGTGGAGCGGTCCTTTAGTGTTTTGGCCTTAAACAAGCTACACGCTCTGCAGTTAGCTTCAGGGTGATCCCTCGGCAAGCAGAGGTTACAGGTGGTGTGTTTGTCAACCCAAGGGTACTTGCGGTTGCACTTGGGGCAAAATTTAAATGGAGTATTCTCCATATGCACCTTATGGCAGCGGGCTAGTGTGTGTAGGAAATAAGTGTAGAGTATGTTACCACCCCGCACTCTCCCTACTTGCAGGGCCGAGGCCTTCCGAAGCCCAACGTCCATCGTTGCAGCTCTTGACAGTTTGTTCTTTGGACCGGCGTCGATCTTCGATGTCTCGACATGGGAGTGAAAGAACGGGGAAATTAATATTAATTTTTTGCAAAATGGCTGAAAGCCAGGGAACTCCGCGCAATGCTTCCAACAAGTATGGCAGAATAAACCAATCTGAGGGTCCTACACGCGTGAGGGTTCATGGGTACAGTGGACGTCACACTAGGGATAGTATTACTGGCACGCCCTGTGTCGACGGCCATTTTCGAGTTTCGAAAAACAAACTGTAATACTCCAGAAGAACAAGTTACTCTCTTACCTGGTAACGTTCTTTCGATGGGATGGTCTGATGACGTATTCCATATCTATGACAGTAATCACCACAGCTTTGCTGCTTCGGAAAATTTACGGCGTCTGTGTCCTGCGTCAATGCGCCGTCCTCGAGGACTTCCTGCGACGGCCGACGTCACTGGATGTTACAAGTAGGACGCACGACGCCCGTAGCCTCAGTTGTAGTTTTTTCTCAGAACGTGTGCCACCAGTCTTCTGCCAGTCTGACACACAAAGCCTTGCGGAAACGTAAGCTGCAATCGCATAGGAAATTCTGTAGCGGGGAAGGTAGGGAGGGAACGATATGGAATACATCGTCGGACCATCCCATCGAAAGAACGTTAACATGTAAGAAAGTAACTTGTTCTTCGAGGGGAATGGGTCCTGCGACGTATTCCATATCTATGACAGACTCCCAAAGCAGTACCAATGCAAGGCGGTGGGAAAAGAATTTAGAAAACAGAAATTTAGCATGCCCAATCAAAATGCGGAGTAAAGGACTGCCTTGCCAAAGGCCAGATCCCCGGGTGGAATCGAGGGAATAGTGACGTACAAAAGTATGTACCGAAGCCCAGGTGGCTGCATCACAGATGTTGCGAATAGGAACACCCCTCTGCAGGGCAGTAGAGGCAGCCATACCCCTGGTAGAATGGGCCCGTAAGCCAACCGGTGGGTCCTTACCTGCCAAGCGGTAACACTCCGAGATAGCCAAAAAAATCCAGCAAGACAAAGTCTGTTTCGTCACAGCCTGTCGCAAACGCTATCCAGCGAAACCAATAAAGAGCTGATCGTCCACTCTGACCCGGGACATGCGTGAAATATAAAAGCTTAACGCTCTCCTAGGACAAGCCTATGGAGCCTCTCCTCTTCCTTACCAGGATGTGGAGGAGGATAAAATGCCGGAAGAACAACCTTCTGGCCTAAATGAAATTCCGACACCACCTTCGGAAGAAAAGAAGGACGAACTCTAAGGACAACCCTGTCCTTATGAAACACAGTGAAGGGTGGCTTAACTGAAAGTGCCTGTAGCTCGCGAGTGGAAGTGACCGCAACTAAAAATACAGTTTTCAGAGTGAACAGTCTCAAAGGGCATGAATGCAAAGGCTCAAATGGCGCACCCATCAGAAACTTGAGAACAAGGTTCAAATCCCAACCGGGCACCTGGAAAGGTGACAGAGGGAACACATTGCTAAGCCCTTTCAGAAACTGAGAAATTAAAGGAATTTTAAAAATAGGAACACTTCAAACGAGCGCTTAAATATGGACAGCGCCGCCAGGTAACCTTTAATGGTAACCACTTGAAGGCCCCTGTGGGCCAAAGAAAGCAGAAAGACAGAACCATGTGAATTTCACATGCAAAAGGATCCACATTCTTAACCCTGCACCAGTCGCAGAACTTTCTCCAACGGCAACGGTACAGGGACTTTGTTGCGGGCCTTCTGGCCGAAAGCAACACCTCCATCACGTCTTCAGGGAGGTCCCAATACTTATACCTCAACCTTTCAGAAACCAAGCGTGAAGGTTGAGGGATCTGACCTCAGGATGGAGAACCTGACCCCCCCCCCTCCCATGAGAGCAGATCTTCTCGGTAGGGAAGACGACGTGGAGGGCAGATGGACAAGTCGAGAAGGTCCGGGTACCACGTCCTCCGGGCCCACGCCGGAGCAATGAGGATCATCCAGGAACCGAACCTCCGTAGTACTTGCGGGATGACGGGGACTGGAGGAAACGTGTACAGCAGTGGGAATGACCACTCCACCACGAACGCGTCTCCTAAGGCTCCGTTTGGAGGAAATTCCTGCGAGCAGAACCTCTCGCACTTCCGGTTGACACTGGAGGCAAAGAGATCCAGTTGAGGGGTCCCCCAAAGGGCGAAGATCTCCAGGAGAATCTCCTGAGCCAACTCCCACTCGTGAGAGATCACGCTCTGCCTGCTCAGAGCGTCGGCCGTCTCATTTTCGTCTCCTGCCAGATGAACTGCTGAGATCAAAACTTCCTGCTGGATTGCCCAGAACCAGAGCTGCATCGCCTCTCTGCACAGAGGAAGTGACCCTGCCCCCCCCACTTTTTGTTGAGGTAGTGCATGGCCACTGTATTGTCCGTCAGGATCAGGACATTCTTTCCTCGCAGTCGGCAGAAAAGCCTTAAGGGCTAGCCTGACGGCCCTCAGCTCCAACAGATTGATATGGAGTCTGGACTCCGACGGAGACAAACGGCCGCTGACTGTCAACTCATTGGCATGAGCTCTCCATCCCTTGAGGGATGCGTCCGTCAAGATCGTCACCTCCGGCCAGGGCAGCCAAAATGGAGCCCCCCTCATCAGATTGCCTTCGTCGGCCCACCACAGAAGGTCCTGGGTGACCGAAGACGGCACCTGAACAGGGTCCGACATCCTGCTGGAGGACTGAGACCACTGGAGCTTGAGTGCCCATTGCAAAGATCTCATCCGTAACCTAGCCTCTGGCACCAGAAGAATGCAGAATGCCATGATGCCGAGCAGTCTCAAGAACTCGAACGCTGGGAGAGTCTGGGCAAGTTGAAACTTGTGCACCATCTGCTGAATGTGATGAGCCCTCACTTGGGGAGGAAAACACTGCCCCAGGGACGTGTCGAGCACTGCTCCGATGTACTGGAGCCTCTGAGTTGGTGGCAAATGGGACTTCTTTAAGTTGAGGGAGAAGCCCAGCTTGTGGAGGGAGCGGCAGGTGACTGACAGATGATCCAGGACTTGCTCGGGAGAGCGCGCCCTGATCAACCAATCGTCCAGGTTGGGGTAGAAGTGAATCCCCCCCTTTCCTGAGGTGCGCTGCCACCACTACCATGAGCTTGGTGAAGACCCTCAGGGTGGAGGTCAATCCGAACGGCAGGACCCGAAACTGAAAGTGCGAGTCGCCAGCCGCAAACCTCAGGTACTTCTTGTGCTTTGGATGGATCGGCACATGAAAATAAGCGTCCTTGAGGTCGAGAGACACCAACCAGTCCTGAAGTTGAAGGGCCTGGAGTACTTGAGAGTAACCATCTTGAACCTGTCCTTCCTGAGGCGTTTGTTCAAACCGCGCAAGTCCATGATGGGTCTCAATCCCCCGTCTTTCTTGGAAATCAAAAAATAAGGGGAATACCATCCCTTGTTCCTCTCCGCTACAGGCACCAGTTCTATGGCGCCTTTCTCCAGCAGGGATTGAATTTCCTGCGCAAGGAGTGGATCTGGACTCTTCAAAGAGAGATTCCCCGGTGGATTGTCTTGAGGCCTCTGCCGGAAAGGAAGACACTAGCCGTAAGTTATGATCTCCAGAACCCACACATCTGAAGTAATGGCGCGCCATTCTGCAAGATGCTGTGCCAGCCTTCCTCCAACCGGCGAACCATGGGACATGGCCTCATGACTGAGCTGAAGCGGCTGCGGCGTTGCCTGAGGGCAAAGAGGCAACAGCCCGAGCGGCCTTGGCACCTCGAGTACCTTGTTTTCCACCTCTGGCACTCCTACGGTGGCCCCTTTGACTGGCAGCTCCTCTCGCTTTACCAAAGGATGAGTAATAACCAAAAGGAACCTCCCCTCCATTGCTGTCCCCTAGGAAGAAAAGGCAGAGGTTGGCGAACTGCAGCGCCCAACGACTTCGCTGCAGCTTTGGAGGTCTGCAACCTCTCAAGGCTCTCGTCAGCCTTGCTGCCAAAAAGATGTTCCCCGTCAAAGGGCATGTTGAGGAGCCGGGCCTGCACATCAGGAGCAAACCCCGACTTCCGCAACCACGCAAACCTGTGTATCACGGTGCTCGCCGCCATGGACCGGCTGACGCAATCTGCCATGTCCAAACCCGACTGAACGGCCTCACACACAGCATCCTTGCCATCCTGAACCATGGCAAGGAAACCATCCCGTTCATCCCCTTCGGGAATATGTTCAGCCGCCAAGGAAACACAGTTCCACAGAGTGTGCGTGAAACGAGACAAGGCACAAATGGAGTTGGCAGCCTGAAGTGTCATACCTCAGCAGAAAACACTTTCTTCGCCCATCCGTCAAAACGCTTGTCGTCCCTATCAGGAGGGATGGTAGGGTACGACGCCTGCTTTGCCGGGGCCGTAGCCGCCTGCACCACCAAACTCTCCGGAGAGTAGGGTGCTTGGACAAGTAGCAGGGGTCACTACAGGCTGGCAGTATTTTCGCGGAAAAGGCTTGCTCACTGCCGGGAGACTCTCCGGAGCAGTCCAAGCCGCTGCCAGCCTTCTTTGCAGAGCCATATGGAATGGCAGTACCGGGTCAGTTGGTGGACCAATGTCGAGGATATCCGTAAGGTCATCCTGAACAAACTCCCCTGGGGAGCAGACCATCCTAAGTACTCGGTGACCCGTGACATAAGGCGCCGGTACGAAGAATCGGCATGAGTGCCAGGCTCAGGCCTACAAAACTCCACCTCCGGAGAGGTGTCCAGCCCACTAGCATCATGCAGGGACTGCCTCAGGTCCTCAAACTGGCTATGGCCCGAGAGAATCACGTCAGGCACTGTGTCAGGCACCATGCCATCATCAGAGCCCTCATCCACCTCTGAAATGAATTCCATATGGAGGTAAGAAGGCACAGAACTGGAACCAAAGCCATGCTTGACCTTGGCCAGAGCCTTCCTAGGAGGTTCCCCCGAACCACGGGGTACCCCCATCGACACAGGCCCGAAAGGCGTTGAGTGAATCGGCGTCGAGAGAATCGGCGTCGACGACAGACGCGGCGCCGACATCATCGACGGCGTCGACACAGGCCTCGAGGTAGGAGCCCCGAGCGTGTCCCTCGACATCCTGGGCACCGAAGGCGTCGACGACTTCCTCGGAGGCAGAGCCTCAAGAGAGTCCGTCGACGACCTCGGCGCCACAGGCGTCGATGTCTTCTTCGAAGACTTCACAGGTTCACGCGGTCTCGAGCGCGTCGAGGACCGGGACCTGGACCAGGCAAGCCGAGAACGATTCCCCTTGTCCGAGCGGGACCTTTCCCGCGAATCGTGGCGACTACCCGAGCCCGAAGGCATGCGAGCGGCGTCTCTCGGCTGATCACGACCGACCCCACTCGGAGGCACGGACGGACCAGTGCCCTGCGATTCGAGAATCGACAACATTTTCTTCCCGAAGTAAGCCCATTCCTCCAGTGTCGCATGCTTGGTGGGGCAAGCGACCCGCCCACGGGCAGAGTCCTCGGATGAGGACGGGGAAGGCGACCGATGACGGCGCTTCCGGGAGTGCCTCGAAGAGGCAGAGGAGTGGCGAGACCGATTCCGGGACCGAGACCCACTGGACTTCTGACGACGAAGAGAGTCGCCCCTCGAGTCGTCCGTCGAAAGCCCCGCAGATCTCGCCTTCCGGGGCTTGGACACCTTACCTACCGATAACAACTTCTTGCGCTCCCGCAAGGCCTTCGACGTGAGCGACTGGCAGTCGACACAGTCATCCGTGCCATGGGCCTCCCCGAGCACCAGAGGCAGGCGTCGTGCGAGCCCGTGACCGACATCTTGGACCCACAGTCCCCGCACTTCTTAAAGCCCGGACGCGGTGTGGAAGACGAGGTAGACATCTTCACGAAGAAATTGTACACAAACAGGTTCGAAGAACCGAGATGAACAACAGAAACTCCAAAGAGTCGAGGCGTACCGAGATTCACGTTCGTGGAAAAAACGGATCCGAGGCTACGGGCGTTGTGCATCCTACTTATAACATCCAGTGACATCGGCCGTCGGAGGAGGTCCTCGAGGACTGCACATCAACGTCTTCGACGCAGGAGCCGAACATTTTCCGAAGCAGCACAGCTGTGGTGATTACGGTCATAGATATGGAATACGTCGGAGGACCCAATCCCTTCGAAATGTATTTACTTATCAGTTGTATAACAGTTCACCTTTCTAAGCAAATTAAAAATCACAATCATAAATACACCACTTCCCTTAAATTCTACACAAATTAGGCTCACAAAATGAAGTGGGAGCAAAATGGCACTCCAGCAATTTAAAAGGGAAGGAAAGAAAGTTATCAGCAATTAGGTAAAACCAACAGGTAAGTATTGTGAGCAGTTGAACAAGAGAGACTACAGTGAGGAGATCAGCTAGAAAAGGCTTAGGGCAAAAGTCAATAGGTCAAAAGTCTTTTGCTCAAGATCACACAGTTCAGGGTAGTTTGCGGTAAAGTTCGTGGCACAGATTCCGGACGAGGTTGGTTGGTAGAAAAGATAGTTCAAAGAGACGAGAAGGACAAGCCCTCGGATTGGAGAAAGATTTCAAAAACTTTCACCAAGGCTGAGTGAAACGCACAATCAGATTTGCACAGTAACTTAAAACAGAGAGGGGACTGTAGCTGAGGCAGACATTCCTGGTAGTTCCTGCAGGCTCACGGTTCCTAAAGCGACTGTCAGACTGATCAGAATTAGGAAGACTGGAGGGTCCTGCACTACCCAGGGAAGAAACCAGTAGCATCACCAAAAAACGAATAAAAGGTGCGCTCCTTAAAACCCAAGCAGGGTCCGACCTTCCTGGCTATCTGGCCCATTGTATCTCTGTACAGCGAATTCGACGAAAGGGGTCCTGGCTTGTGTCGACTCTGTCTTTCCAGTCCCAGAGACCTGCTTTTTATGCAGTTTCCCCCCATTCATACAGCCTGGCTGTCAATCACACACCAGGGTGGCTGGCCTGGCAAGGCCAGTCCTCTTAGCCAATCAGACATGAGTGCGACTTGGGTTACTAAGGCAACCCATGGCAGGGGTCCGAAGATCCCTCCCTCACATCCTTCCTACCTAGACTATCAGGCGCCCTAAGGAGGGCTTCTGTGCAGAAGCCCGTGAAAAAACAGCGAACAAAGGAGTCATCCCTGGTTTGGCGCGCAGAGAAAAACACGAGAAAGACTTTAACAAAAAAGAAATGGCGACTAAACCCAGCTGGAACCAAAATAAAATGTATTTGGTCAAGCGGATTTATGTTTGAGGCTAATATAATAGCCTAAAACATTACCACGTTATGTAAGATAATCGCGGTAGAAAGGTTAGGGTAGATACCACTGCCACCAGCCAAGTCTTAATGTAAAGGGAGCGAAACAATGCCCCAAGAGGCACAGACAAATAGGGATAGGAGTTAACCCTTTCCAATACTCCATGTAAGATGGGGTGTACTGGGTCTGTGGTTAAAAGAGACTAAATAAAGTTAATGGCAGTAGTCAGCCCCAGAAAATGGAGTCAGTGGGAAGTCTCAAAGACAACCGTATATCACTGCACTGAAGGTGCTGTGTAACACACATTAAAAAGATGAGGCTATGGAGTAGGCGAGGCTCCATGGCCCAAGATCACACAAATTGTAACACACACAGCAAAACACATGTAAGAGTGGGAAAAAGGGCTCACACACTTACCAGGTGAAAAAAAGAAATCCTGGAAATCCAGCAAAGCTGCTGAGGGACTCGGTACGTAAGAGAAATGAGCCATTCTGGAGAATTCTCCCTAACACACCTGCACACCCAAGTGAAGAGGTGCGCAGAGAAGGAGAGCACGTTGTCCAGCGTACATGCAAGGGGGGTCGATCTACTTAGAGCCTGCCCAGTGACAGAACCTGGTCCACTTAATCTGATACTGGGTCCTGCTAGCCTTGCTCCTTGCACCCTGTATAATCTCTGGATAATCCTGCGAGAGGCTGAGGTGCCCTAGCGTGACCTGCTCTGGAACCACTTTGTGAGGGCTCACTTCTGTAGCGTGGATGACCCTGCTCCCCTGTTGCGCCAGAAGATGTGCTGGGCCTGTCGGAAGGCGAATGGGGGCTGTCCGTGAGGCTGAGCAGCTCCGACAACCATGGCCTTGCTGGCCACCATGGAGCTATAAGAATGATGCTGAGGTGACAAGACTCCTTTATCTTGCATATCACCCTGTGGATCAGCAGTGTGGGTGGGAAGGTGTTAGGCAGAATCCTGTGCAGTTCCCTTGGGGAGCACTACAGAAGATTAGGACTACAGGTGAGAGCAATAAATCCCCTTTGGTATCAGTCAGCACCACAAAGATTTAGTTGGTAGCTGTGGCTGGGCAGTCAGACTTATCTCAAGAGGGAGAAGATCAGTATTCAGGGTTTACACAATAGGCCTACAGTACTATGGCACAAGGAAACACTGACCAAAGCTTTTCAGTAAAAAAAAGTAGATATATTTATTTTATACACTTCTAGTAAAACATATTTATCACAGTCATCAAGCAAGTTAAAATAAGTCAAAGAAAAATATACACACTCCCTAGCTAAATTGTAGACCAAGTGAACCAGAGTGAAAACTGAGCAAAAACGGCACAGTGAAAACCACACACCAGGGATACCCTAGCAATTTCTCAAAAGGGAGGGAAAGCACAGGTTATACAGAACTATCTTCTTACACCCCCTAGCAACACTTCCCATAAGTTTGTGAACCAGTTTAAGCAAGGCAGTGCATCAGTATAGAAAATACTTAAATGAAAACTGAGCAAAATGGCATTTCACAAGGTTTAAAAGTGGGAAGGAAAGGGTGGTTATAAGAAGTAGGTGCACCAACACAGTTCTAGTTGAGAAGCAATCTAGAGAAGGCAGTTCTAACAAATTTTGCCAGAGTCAGTAGGCCTGTGCCATAGTCAGTGGTACAGGGCAAGGGCCCAGGAGCAAAATGTTCTTGTAGCTGCAGACAAGTCTTTGATTAACGATTTTGAAAAGGTGGATGCAGAAGGTGAAGGACAATGTTAAGAGAGAGGGGCGGCCAACCCAACAGGTAGGTAAAGGATTTAAAACACCTTTAGCCCTACCGCGAAGAAAGGATGGCCTAGCGGAACAATGTACCTTTAAAATGAAGAAGTGGCTCCTGCGGTGGCGGTCGTTTCTGGTAGTTCCTGCAGTTCGAAGAATCCAGCAGAGGAAGAGAGGCTCTTGTCGTGGAGGAAGGTACGAGTTACTGCACTACCCAGGGATGAAACCAGCCTTGGTGCAGCCCGACAAATAAAAGGTACGCTCCTTTAAATCGCGAGCACAGTGTACTGGCGATTCGACCAAGGCAGGTCCGGGAATGCGAATGGCGAACTGGTTGGCCCCACCAGATCAAGGGAAGAAGGCTCTTGCAGATAAGATCTTCTCTCGTCATGTGGAGAAAAGTGGTGAGACGCTGCAGAAGGGCTTCACCGGTGGTTCAGTCGTTGCAGAGGTCTTTGGCCTCTCTCCTCTTCGGCTTCTTAGTTCCAGTGGCGACGTCTTGCTCTTCCAGTCCTCAGGGCCCTGCTTTTATGCAAAAAGATCCCCATTCATACAGCCTAGCTGTCACTCACACAGTGGAGTGGCCTTCTTGGCGGGAGACCCTCCAGCCTATCAGGATAGAGTGCGACATGGGTTGCTGAGGCAACCCTGTCCAGGGGTCCTACTCCCCCTCCCACACAATGGACCTACCCCAGACTCCGTGGTGCCAAAAGGAGGGCTTCTTGGTAGAAGCCCGCCAAAAGGACGAACAAAGAATCCCCGACCTGGGTTAGGCGTTTAGAGAAAGACACAAGAAAGAAGTTATATTAAAGTTCTGGCAAATAAAACCTACCGGTGTAAAGTTAATATTAAAATGCACCGGCGGTATGTTAGAGGCTGTCAGAAAAGGTGGTAGCATCGAACAATGGGAAAATCCCATAGGAAAATATTTGCGGTCAAATATTTACGGTAGTAACCACTGCCACCAGCCAGAAACTTTTGAGAGAGGGACTGTACGGTACCCTCTCGAAAATTAACATAAGGGAAAAGCTATTAACCCTTTCCAGTACCTCCATTGTAAGGTGGGTTGTACTGGTTTAGTTCATAAAAATTGACTAGTAAAGTCAATTGGGACTTTACATGCCCTGGAAGACCGTAGTCAGTTTGGGGGTCGCTACGACACCGCTGTGTCACTGCACAGAGGGTGCTGTGTAACATGTGAATAAAGATGGTTCCTACGGAGGTGAGAAAAACCCCATAGACATTATACACAAAAACAGCCTAGAACACACACAGCAAAAATGCCTAAGAGTGGGAAAAAGAGTCACTTTTAGCATGAGAAAAAAACAAACCCTTCAAATCCAGCAAAGCTGCTGGGGGACTCTATAGGTAAGGGAAATTAGCCATAGAATGAGAATTCTCCCTAACAGAAGGTGTATGCTATCATGCCGTTCCACTGACCAAGCAAAAGGTACAATTGTCAGTTGACAAGTACCAGCCCTCTGAGCATTCATGTGTAACCACACACTAAAAAACCAGAACAATCCCTTCCACTGAGCAAAAACCTTATTTAAGTGACTTAGAGACAAAGGCATAATAGATTTGTTTAATGTATGTTCTTATTTATATAATCTGACAAACATCATTGTAGAAATGTGTACAAAAAACAATAATTATTGGTTAAACAAACATTAAAATCAGAAGTATAAAAAAGCACCACACCAACCGGTGAGCATACGTCTCAAACAATTCCTCATACCCTTTCATCCCCATTCACACCAATATCATTCATACCTGTGCAAAAAATAGCAATCTCTATTGTATGTTCTAAACGCAGAACAAACGGTCTATACCCATAGATCCTTAGATGCTGAGCATGACCTATCTCAAAGTGCATCAATATATATTCTAAAGGTGGTACATATTATAAAATGTCTTTAAATATATATAATTGCCACAATATTTCTGCATAACCCAAGTAGAGTCCAACCCCTGGATAGAGTAGGACCTCTGGTCTTGTCGACTTTAGTTTCGGACAACTGATTGGTAGAACAATTTCCAACTAGTGCACCTCATCAGGACATACAAATATAAAAATACATTCTCAAAAAACAATCCGTCGATTGGCCGAATGAGTTGCAAACAGGAAGGAGAAAGGAGAAGGAGACAAAAACAAAAAATATGTTTCAATAACTTTCTGTGACCATTCATACTATATAGTACAACACTGATAATTAAAAACATAGCTAATATTCCTCGCCTATTCGGTGCCCCGTCCATCTTGAGGCATCGTATGTATTAATTACTTATCAATTTGAAAAAAAGAGAAAAAAGAAAACTAATTTCTTATATATTTAGAAAAGGTTATATTGCTGCCCACTTCCAAACCAACAAGGACTACCCCAAGTGGGCCAGGCACGCATAGAGAACCAAAAACTAGCAGGGCGAGCATAAAATGGGGACCTGTGCGTCTTCCCCTCCAAATAAACATTATCCCTAAGGGGCCACAATGGAAATTCTTCAACCATGTACATCTACAATTTACTTTTCTGATTTTTAATCCTTTGTGTGCTATCTGCTTCCGAATTATTGTAACCTCTAGTTCCCAGTTTCTTACCCACAAGGACGTGTTCATCAAGCGGTTCTTTGCCGTACTGATTCACCGTAGTGTGCAGTGATTTGCGGACTGTTCCACAGATTGAAATCTTGCAGCAATGGTCTTATTAATTCCAAAAAGTTGTATCACCCTCACTTGTACCAATGAGTTTACATGCCGGTGGCTCAGTTGATTCTACAAACATAATGTTGGAGTCAATTCTGGCAGTTATGTCTAAACTAGTCCTGATATAGGTAGTTAGTGCCCATCGTTGTATTTACCTTGTCAGAGGGAGTCCCGAATGGCAATCCAGACGGCTTCACCTTTGTCCAGAAAAGTCTAGTATACAGAGTCCGAGCGAGATTCCACTTCCGTGTTGCTCGCTGGAATCTGGATCAAAAATGTACAACAAAGATTTTACCAAGAGGTGTGCATGGTACCACCCTCAGTCCTATCCCAAGACTACAGACCCCTAAAGTGACATCAGTCCACTGTGTACATTGCCTCGCCGGCCGCTGCCCTCCCCAGGGAGCAGTGATCCAAGAGAACCAGCAAACCGGTTGCTGGCTCCCAGGAAAACTCGCCCAGGGGGCTGCCGCAGCACACGGTCGGAGGCAAGGCACTGTGTCGCCCCGTCTGAGGGGGGCGTGGTCATTTTCCGCTACACCGCGCTGCCCTCGGCCAGCAGGCATGACAAGCATGATGCAAATTCCTCCATGCCAGCATCCGCCCTTGATAGGTCGCAGGCTCACGTGAAGCGTCCGGGGGGCCCTCTATTATAACGTCACATAGACAACAAACACTCCGCCGAATTTACCGAAGGAACGTCCCACGCGCTCTCTCCCAGTCACGTGAAAAAAACAGGTTAACCCTCCATTTTCCACGTGAGAACCTCTGGTTTTCGTTGTCCGCTGTCGCGCTGTCTGCGTTTGTACTCTACGCTCTCAATCAGAGCTACATAGGGAGGTGCCAAAAGCGACACTACGTGCACGTTTGTGTCACATGATAGTGTCTTGGTTTGTTAAAGGGCCAAGGCATGCTGTACCATAGCTCTGTTGTTGAGTGACCAAACCCATAGAGACCGATGTATCCAGCAAGCCAATCCTCCAAATAACAGCCACCGTAGGGGCAGATGGCTAAATCACCTCATTACTGTGTATATATAGTTGCTGGCGCATAACGACCCAGCAACATATTTTCATCCACATTCCTGCGTATGCTTAACACCAAACGAAAAGGTGAAAAGGTGAACACCTGATAGAAATTGGAAGGCCAAAAGATACAGAGACTCAATGTTGTAGCAATAAGGGCCATTGGATGTCTTCATTAAGGCCGATTTCATGCGTTTTTAATCTGTGAATCCATTGTTGCTCCAATTTAGTCAATCTGAATTGTATGGAGTATTGATTAGTCTCCTGGGATAATTGATCTATTACTATCCAGTGCAAGTCATCTTCTGTATGGTCTTTGTTGGCAAAGTGTTGGACCAACGGTGCCATCATATACTTAGTCCAAATTCTCGATCTGTGCTCGCTGATTCGAATGGAGATTTTTCTTGTCGTCATACCGACATATAGCAAGTTGCACGGACACTGAGTAACGTTACTAGATACAGTTTGTGAATTGGCGAAGTTGCCAATTAAAGGCCCCATGGTTAAACCTGGTAGTTTTCGAAGACAAATAACAGACGCTACATTTACCACATGGAAAGTGTCCCGTTAGGCGTTCTTTTTCATGACTCCAAGCGGCTCTAAGACTGTTCTGTGCAAAGTTGGTTCTAATGGCTGGCAACCTAGATTGCACCAAGCGGTCGCGTAAATTCTTAGTGCGTTTTAAAGCAAACAGCAACTCACCAGTGCAGCCTGTGCTGGTGACTAAATGCCAATGTTTCTTGATTAATTTCTTAATCTGCACAGTTTGTGGCAAAAAGGTTGCTACAGACACAAGCCGATCTGTCTCAGGGTTTTTCTCCCTCGGACTCAAAAGGTGTTCTCTCGGTGTCCAACGTGCCCACTTTGCTGATCTCTTAATACGTTTTCGCCTCTCTCCAAGAGTCTATTCCCTAAGACGTTAGCATGTTGCTCAAAGTCAACCAAATTGGTACAATTACGTCGGAGTCGGAGAAATTGCCCATAGGGCAAATTGTCCTTCCTTCTGGGAGTGAGGATGTTGGATTGAATACTCCAATAACGTATTGCGATCAGTCTCCTTCCTGTACAATGATGTATGTATATGGCCTTGCTCGTGTGTAATGACCAATCCTAAAAAGGTAGTTATATATAATCCGAGTGACCTGTGAAAATGAGGTTAGAATTGCAATTGTTTAACATTTTAACTGCCACCCCCCCCCCCCAAGGCCTTTTTTGGTGATTTCGTTATTTTGCCATTCAATGCCTTCTAACGTTTTCTGTTTCATTAACCCCTTCAGTGCCAAGGACCAGGGAGGTAATCCCAAGAATGAGCTACCTCGCCCTTAGCACTTAAGGGTTTAACCAAACCAGGAACGCATCCAGTTCTTTTGTGCCTTTCCAAATGAAAGAAATGTCATCGATATTTCGTTTTCAGTCCGAAATATAGTTTCCAAAAGGGTTGTTGTTATAAAAAGGAACTGATCTTCGAATTCGGCCATATAAATGTTTGCAAGACTCCGGGCAAATGCTGCCCCCATAGCCGTACCCTGTTTTTTAGATGTAGATATCATCCAAGAATTGGAAAAAATTATTGCACAAGGCAATTTCTAGAAGACTTAGTAAAAAACCCGTCGGTATACCATCCGGTATTGGACGATTATTCAACTTCTGCTTGATGCAAGTCACCGCTACCTTCAGGGGAATACTGGTATAAAGAGCGGTGATGTCTGATGTGACCAACAAGTTGGAATTGCCCTCTATCCTCAGTCCCTCGTAATGGTTGATTTTTGCCATGGTGTCTTTTGGAAAGGATGGAATATCTTCTGCTAACTCATGGATAACTTTCTATGCATTTTCCAACTGATTCCAGTATGGAGCCACAAAGTGGGATTATAGCCCTTCCTGGGGGATAAATGCAATTTCTGTGCACTTTTGGTAGTGCATATATAGTGGGGATCCGACATTCTCTCAGAGTCAAGAAACAAGCTTCTTCTGTAGTGAGGAACCCGCCTCTATGCCATGTGTGCATAGGTCTTGCAAGGTTCCCATGAGGTCATCTGTGGGGTCCGAGCGAACCTTTTCACAGTGATTTGTGTTAATAAGGGTATATACCATGTTTTCATACCCCTGTGTGTCATCACCACTATCCCCACGCCGTTATCCGCTGATTTAATAACTATGGGTTTATTGTCAGCTAGTGATTTTAAGGCCTGGTTTTCTTCCAGGGACAGATTTCTGTTTTACTGTGAAGTCCTAGATTGGTTATGTAATCTGGGTAGAGCTTTGAGGATCATCCTTTCAAAGGTAATGATCTCTGGTGGGACTTCATTCATACCTGGTGTAAAGGAAGATTTAGGTCTGAAGCCTGTTAAAGACAGATCGATCTTGTCATATTTCTCCATAAAGAAAGCTCGAAGTCTAGTAGTTCTAAAGAAACTCCTTAGTTCGATTTCTAAGTTGTTGATGGAGGTATCTGCAGTTGGCACAAAGCTCAACTCTTTCTTTAGGACACTTTCTTCTGCAGGCATAAGTGGATGTTTGGACAATTAAACACTGCTGTTTCACTATATGTTACCAGGGATAACCCCGTTGTCTCGTGTGGAACGTTTGTAATTGCCCCACTGGAGGCCCATTGCCACTGAATCTGAAATGCGTCGCCCAGGGTGCCAAGGCCCTGTCCCTGCCAGGACACAAACTGTTGGCACTTCCTGTTGCCCCGGGAGGCAAACAGGTCCACCTGGGGTGCCCCCATCTGCTGAAGATCTCCAGCAGCACCTGGTCGTTAAATTGCCACTTGCAATTGTCTGCTCCTAGTCTGCTGAGTCTGTCCGCCACCAAGTTGGATTCCCCCGAAGGTGGACGGCCCTGAGGTAGATGTTATTCTCCAGGGCCCATTCCCACATGCTGACCGCTAGTCTGCACAGTGCAGGGGATCTGGTACCTCCCTGCTTGTTGACATAGAACATGCTGGTGGAGTTGTCCGTCTGAATGAGGACCACCTTGCCCACAATAACTGGAAGGAAGGCCCTGAGCGCTAGCCAGATAGCCTTTAATTCCAGCCAATTGATGTGGTACTCCTGCTCCTGTCGGGTCCAGACTCCGTGGACACTGTGGTTGTCCAGAGTGGCCCCCCCACCCCTCGAGAGATGAATCCGTAGTAATGGTGACCTGCGGGGTCGGCTGCTGAAAAGGTTTGCCCGTCCGTAGGCTGCAGTCCCTGGACCACCATGTGAGGTCCAGGTGAAGAGAGGGAGGAATGTTGATCATCTCCGCCTGAGAGCCACGCTCATGGTTCCATGCTGCTGTGAAGTGCAGCTGTATCCTTCTCATCCAGAGTCTCGTCTTGGGAACTGCCAATAGGATCGCTCCCATGAGGCCCAGTAGGTGTTGGTACCACCAGGCCGATGTCACTTCTCTGTTGAGGAGGTGAGCCATGGCCCTCCTGGTGGCAATGATCTTGTCCTCCGAGGGGAAAATGCTCTCGGAGTCCGTGTCCCAGATGACCCCCAGAAAAGTCAGTCTCTGTGTAGGCTGCAGCTGTGACTTTTTGAGATTGAGCGAAAAGCCCAGATCGTGGAGTGTGTCCATAACGGCGTGGGAAGTGTGGCGCACCGCTTCTGGAGATGTGGCCCTGATGAGCCAGTCGTCGAGGTAAGGGTAAATGTGGTGGTCCTGGGCCCTGAGGAGGGCCGCCACAGTATTCATCAGTCTGGTAAAGACAGTGGGGGCCGAGTTGAGGCCAAAGGGAAGCACCTTGTATTGGAAATGGTAGCCATTGATTCTGAATCGTAGAAAAGAATGACAAGGCTACCAAATTAGGACGTGTGGATACGCGTCTTTCAGATCCAGGTAGCACATCCAGTCTCCCTTGCACAATGTCTCCACTATGAGCGCTGGCGTTACCATCGTGAATATTTGATTTGCAGGTGTGTGTCCTTCCCATGAATTGTAGTAAGGCTTGTTAGCAAGACATGCCTAGTCTTCACAATGGCACTCTTCTGAGGCCTCTTCCTCGTCTCAGTACCTAAGAAGTGCAAGTTGGTGTGCATTACTTCTAAACACCTCTTCCTCATCCTAGTACTGTCAAAAGTAATGTGTGGATAAATGAGGGGGTTAACTAAGAATAGCCCATAAAATGGGGGAGGGTTAGGTTTGTTATCAATGGGAAAAGGGGTATACCATGTCCCGCCCAACTCATATTTAATACTTTTTGCCCTTTTTCTGGTACCTCTGGACTGATGGTATCTCATACCTTTTCGTTGATTAATGGGACATGGATAACAATATCCCATTACTGTCTTCGGAATAGAGGGTTCCTTTTGGAAGGGACGTGGAAAATACTGCATCTCACCAAGTAGGTCTCACTCCAAATCTACAAGGACCCTCCACCCAGGAGATACTCCCTCGCTTCTCCACCCCCAGTGTTGGGATCCAAGAGCAATGGCCTTTCCCTTGCCACCAGTGCAGAAGGTCTCAGGGGAGTGGAAGTGAGAATACACTCAAGTGTATTATACACTTGAGTGTATTCTCACAATACAACACATCTGGAAACTAACGAAAGGGAGAGGGCAGAGGGCAGTGGAGTGGTCTTGGATTTTGAAGCTTTCAGGTGATGTACTCCAGTGTCATAAATCCCCAAGGTATCTTATGAAAAGTATATGGTAACCAAAAAGGATACAATTGATAGGGGTCCTCCGGATCCTTGAATTCACACGATTTGATAGAAGTGATGTCAATTTAGACCTCCCAAATGATACAGCTCTCTGACTGGTAAAACAGGCAGAGAGAAGGATCACTGGAAAGGGTGTGGGAGAGTATTAGGAAGGCATCATAGGAAAAATAAAGCATGATGAGAAACTATCTCAACTAACCTCTCTGATAGAATGGCAATAATGCAAATTCCAACATTAACCTGAAGGCTTAGAACTGGAGTATTCACCAAAGTCAATGAAGAAATCCAGGAAAGAAAACCAACGACAAAGGAGGGAAGGTTAGTAAGGGAGACTTATCCCGAACGGCACGAGGCTCTCGCTAGATACCGGGCTGGTGCACCACAGGATAGTGTCCCTAGTTCTGTGCACAGACACCTTCAAATAAAAGTTGTAGATACACCTTCCTTTCCCACCAGGAACAAAACAAATTGAAATGAGTATACCTGTTATTTCCCCACAGGTTCAAATCAACCGCGTGCTGGATACACGCAGACCAAGTACACGCAGCCAGAACAGCCGCGCTTGAAGAGTTCCAGCGTCCGCGTGTGATTTTATACGCGAACCAAGTACACGCAGCCAGGACAGCCGCGCTTGAAGAGTTCCAGCGTCCGATTTTACATGCAAACCGAATACACGCAGCCAGGACAGCCGCGCTTGAAGAGTTCCAGCGTCTGCGTGTGATTTTACACGCGAACCAAGTACACGAAGCCAGGACAGCCGCGTTTGAAGAGTTCCAGCGTCCGCGTGTGATTTTACACGTGAACCAAGTACACGCAGCCAGGACAGCCGCGCTTGAAGAGTTCCAGCGTCCGTGTGTGATTTTACACGCGAAACAAGTACACGCAGCCAGGACAGCTGAGCTTGAAGAGTTCCAGCGTCCGCGTGGGATTGAAAGCGGAAACTTACACGCGGACAGGAAAACAGCATACAAATGAAACAGGAACCCACGTGTGAGAAGACACGCTCACAAAATCTGCTGAAAGCAGATACAGGAGAATCGCGTGTGAAGGAACACGTCGATGAAGGCCAAAGAAGCAACTGACGGGATGCGAGGACGCAGATGAAAAGTTCAGCTACCAGGACGCCAAAATGTTCAATCAGAAGCAGTGAGCCACGTATCCACGCTGCTTATGAACGTTCTGCCGTAAAACACGTGACAATCCTGAATCACGTGAATTCAACGACGTGAATAATGCAGACATCGTTTTCCTGGGAATACATCAAACAACCTCCATCTCGAATAAAACGGTCTAGCAGTTCTATGAGCATAACCCGTTCTGCGTACAGACGGAGTTCCAGATCCAGAGGTAAAATGTCCAGCATGCATGACATTCAGATTAATTGCAGGGGCAGCAATATGAGATCACTGAAAAATCCAGTAAGGGGACAAAACGGGAGTCGACAAGCAGGCAATTGAGTCAGCGCACACAGTGGAAACATGCAACCCTTACCCTGGTGAGAGAACAGATGAAAGCGGAGTGATACGCATACTAATACACAGGTTCTCCCTTGTTCCTCTAAAACCATCAAGGACCACATTGACACCCAGGTTCCTCCTTTGGCCAACTTCGGCAACCACTCCTTGGCCACTGGAGACTTCACTTCCCCACTGAAGCACTCCCTTGTGCACCCTTTTCTTAAGAAACCCCCAGCCGGCCCCTCATGCCCTGCTAACTACCGCCCAATCTCCATCACTCCTTTCCTGGGCAAACTCCTAGAAAAGCTGGCCATCTCCCAGCTTAATCTTCACACTGAATTGGTTGGTTGTCTCCATGACATCAGTCTGGCTTCACAACAACCAGAAGCACGGAAACTGCTCTCCTGAACATAATCGTGAAGACCTGCTCTCCAAGCTTGACAGCAATACCCCGTGTCCTCATCTTACTTGATCTCTCTTCTGCCTTTGACACGGTCAAACATGCCATCCTGCCGTCTCCCTGATAACCTGGGTATCAACGATCAGGGCTTGGCTTGGCTGACCTCTTTCCTCTTCGATCGACCCTCCCAGATCCAACTTGGGTCCTTCCTCTCTTCTATCCCTACATGTGGTGTTCCCCAGGGGGTCTAATCTCTCTCCTTGGCTGTACAACCAATAACTGGCACTTCTTGCCCACCGCATTGCCGCTCTCTGCCCCAACTTTCAGTGCTATGCGGACGACACTCAGCGCATTTTCAGGCTCCCTTCCACCACCTCTTCTTCTCTCATCTCGCACTGTCTGTCCACTATCCAGGACAGGTGTGCTGCCAACAATCTGTCTTAATGCCAGTATTACTGAGATTCTCCTCATACCTGCTCCCTCCTTTCCTGGCGCTCTCAGGCGGCCTCACTTGACCCGCCTCCTTCTCCCACTTGTGAGGCTAAAAACCTCGGGGTTATCTTTGACTCCACTCTCTCCTTCTCTCCTCACATCTCTGACGTCTCTAAGAGGTCACACTACCAGCTGCACATCCTCAGAGGCATTCTTCCTTTTCTCTCCCTCCCCAGAAGCTCACGGTCTCCAGAGCTCTGGTTCTCTCTAGGCTGGACTACTGCAACAGCCTCTTTCTAAATCTGCCTGCCTCTACTCTCTGCAACTCATCCAGAACAGGACTGCAAGACTTGTCCTTGGCCTCAAGCCCAGGGATCGTATCTCTCCAGAACTGAAATCTCTGCACTGGCTGCCAATGGCAGCAAGGATTAAGTTCAAAACCCTCTGTATTGTCCACAAGGCCTTCTGGGGCCTCAATACAACCCACTCTCTCTCCCTAAATATCTTCCTTCTCGAGCTCCTTGCCTATCTGCCTTCAACTGCCTCAGGGTTAGTCGCTTCTCCAAGCAACAAGTTGGTCGTAGATCTCCTTCTTAGGCTGGGGCCTCCCTCTGGAACAGCCTCCCTGCCTCTCTGATACTTGAGGAGAACCATCTCCGGTTCCGGAAGCACCTCAAGACCTTCCTCTTTGCTTCTGCTTTCTCTTCTCCTCTCCCCTGCTGAACTCCTGACTGAAACTGCACTGGTCACCTGGCTACCCTCTGATCTCGGGCCCAGGTCCCCTCCCCCGCCCGCTTGCATACCTGCACTGCCTCCCGGGCAACCCCTGCACTGGGGAGCTGTTTCTGTATCCCTATAGTCCCCCACCAGCTCTCGACACTTGATGTCTGCACTTAATCCTGCACTTGCCACTAGCTGGCCACACTTATATCTATTTTTATTTATTTAATTTATTCTTTACTGCTGATCCTATGTACTGCACTGCACTGTCCCCTCCCCCCACACACTTATCCATTCCAACCTTCCCTGCACCTGCGCAGTCTCAATGTCACCTGGCCTAGTAAGATCGTTGTTTGTCTTCTCTCTCTTCCTCCTCCCTTGCCTCGTCGCGCCTTGAAACACTTGTGTATATAAACGTTATAAATGCCATATCATATCATCAGATCATATATCAATACAGGTAAATTAAATGTGATATTTATCATTAATTTAGTTTTGAAGAGATCTTTTGCATAGATTAAACTCAGTACGCATAACATCAAAAATCCTTCTTAGAAAAACAATAGAGGTTACCTGTGGCTTGGGATTGACAGATGTTAAAGTTGTGGCGTATTGCTAGGCCTTCTAAGACCAGTTCATCAGCTACACTTATCAAGCCATCACTTTTCTTCTTTGTTATGGTCAGTGTGTAGATATCGTCATTGACACCCAGCACTGTGGCCGTTAAGTCTTGATCCACCACTAGGGCCTTAAAGTAGTCCACTGCTGACGCAGACCACTCATCTGTCTTTGGCATCACTCCTTGAAAAAGTTAAAAGACAGTCTAATGAATATTTCAAATGTCATACCAGTGTTCTAACCACAGCTACCATGAACAAACACACACACGCAAACATTAATAAACACTATATATATGTATCCAACATGTTCACAAACCAATTCCCACAAGACAAGAATCCTGGATTTCAGATGTTTCATTTAAAGTTCTCAAAATGCTCTGTAATTGGACAAAGAACACTCCTATAGAGCCTGTATACCTAGTAAATACCTTTGAATATTAAAATTGTGCAAGTTATGGTTTGCACAATAATTACATTAAACATAGACATAGCTAAAAGATTTCTGTTTACCATGATGAATTAAGTTGTTTTACTATGTCTAGCTAACCTAATAGTGCTCAAGCCCGAACATTAATGCACCTAAACCCAAAGCTTCTTACTAACCACTGCATGCACATCCAGAGCACTCTGCAGATCCTACATCATCTCTTAAGCTGGTGAACTGGCTACCTGCAAAAAGGATCCAAATACCCCATTGGATTCAATAGCAGCTGTGATTTTACCATTGAATCCAATGGCTAGGTGGCTTTCCACATCCATGGGATGAAAGAGTGAGCACCATAATATGTCTAAACAGCTTAACTATTGGAGACTAAAAAAAAAATTCTTAGAACAATTCAGGGTTTTTATTCCGAAACTGATGACCCCAGGTTGGTCACCCCATGGATGGGGTGTCTTAAATAACATATAACTTACCTTCTGCAAAGTTTTTGTGATGGATAAATCCTTACTCCCAGAGATTGCTCATCTTTGAAATACGTTCAAGGAAGAGACTGGACAAGTTTATATGAGGCAACAAGTGGCAGACTGCAGCTCTGTGCCGGCTCCACTTTGTGTCATTGGCACCAGATAGGGCAGAGATAAATATATGTAGTCACCCATTTTTCATTACCATGGTTTAGCTATTTTTCTCCACACTCAAAGGTCAAGGAAAGGAACTGTAGCACGCCACAGGGTAAGCAATGCTGTAGAGGGGACCGATAGGGACGCAGATGAGAAATCTGTGGGAGGAAAGGACTTAGACCAGAAACTTAGTTTGGTACAATGCAGAAGGTCTGCAACCTGCAGCACTCTGGGTGTGTTGAACTACTATTGCTATGCGAGTTGTAGGCTGAACCATCTGGAGAGGCTCAGGTTACAGACCCTTGCCCTAATGCAGGGTTCTGCAATCTTTGGCTCTCCAGATATTTTGGACTACAACTCCCATCAGCCCGAGCCAGCATAGTCAATGGTGAGGTATCATGGGAGTCATAGTCCGAAACATCTGGAGACCCCATCCCTAATAATGAGGACAGAATTACCATAACTTGTGCGATTGGTTAGCTAAGGAATTCAACCAGCAAACTCTAGCAAACCTATTTAACAAACCCTAGTTGTAGCTTCACAGATATCTAGCACAGGAACACCTCTCTGTAAAGCATACGCTGCAACAAGACTGCTACTTCATTGAGCCCAAAGACCCGTTGGGGGCCCTTAGTTAGCGGGAGCATAACATACCGAGATGCAGGATGCAACTCTGATTCTGTGCTTGGTGATGACCCTACCTGCACAAGAGAACGTCCAATGAGACAAAAATATGTCTGGGGTTGCTTGTGCTCTCGTGCAGGAACGATGTGATTAAGTAGGTTGGGCTGAATTTCCCCTTTTGGGGCGGGACCAAGCCTGATTTGCATATGATCTCTTCCCTTTTTGTAATGGTTTAGCAGGTGAAGAACGATGGTCTAGAGGGTTGCCCAGAGCAATGCTTAAGGTCAAGATTAATTCTAAACCTTTCAGCAATCAACTCCTTTGTTTTCCTGCCTGCACAAGAAGCAGCAAATGTCACAAAAAGCTGGTTAACTTTCAGCCTACTGGGGTCCCAACCCTGATAATGAAATATTACTTAAAGATTCAAGAAAAGTAAAAAAAGAAAAATAAGCAAATGATCTTCAGGGTGAGGTTGAATTCCCTTATCAACATCAGGGAGTGGAGGGGGTTGGGGGAAAGAGTATGGAGAAGAGCCCCACCCACAAATTAACGGTTCTAGGTTATTTAATCACGGGACTTTTCATTGTGGTTTTTTTTCCCCGCAAATTTTTTTGTTGAAAAAAAACCCATCAAATTATTTTTGGGGGGCAGGGGAGGGGGGTTTAATCGTCAAACCCCCTGTTCACTTTATTTTATTTTGTATTCCCTTAAACAAATGTTTTTAATTTTATTCCCCCCCCAAAAAAAATAAAAATAAATTCGCGGTAAAAAAACCAGCGATGAAAAGTCCCACGATCAAAGGACGGTATACCAAATTAACCTTCAATCACCTAGCTGAAGTGATAGCAACCAGGTTACCGGACAGAGAGAACAAGCGTGCAAAGGCTCACATGTAGCCACTATCAGGAATGTTGTATTCACTTGTCGGGCCCAATCCATCTACTTTTATTTGGCAACTGCATGAGAGATCAATCTGTGCATGCATTCTTCATTTGTTTGTGTATCTCTGAAAATTCATCCAATAAAAAAAGTTTTATCAAATTTCAAAACCAAATCTAAATCACATCGCACACCAACAAGCTGACGTGGTGGAAAAACAGAAATGGCATGAACATTAGACTGGAGAAGAAAAAACATTTTTTTTTTCAAGGATCCTCTTGAACACAGAGTTCCCCAAAGTGAAGTCCTCACCAGTGAGCAGTAACAAACAATCCAATGCAGAGGAAATAGAGCAGGCCATAGCGTTCAGGTCTCTATCCTGATACCAGCTGCAGAATCTGTATGATTAGGAAGCATAGACTGTAGCAGACAGTAAGTACTTTGTCGCAGATCTCCATTCCAATAACATGATATTCAGGTCCTCAATGGGACAAATTCAGTCTTTATGTCTTGGCCGCTCAACAGTCAAGTGTCGTATTCTCGTATGGAAGGAGTCTCAGGAGTATAAGTAACTTCTCAGGTAATTCCTTTTGTTATGTATTGCAGATCAGTAAGAGTAACTATGAATCCACCGGTGCCCACCACCTTCTTAACGGACAGGCTGGAAACTTCAGTTGGACACAATACCTTAGTGACATCATACATATGCTGAGTCAAAGGCGCTCGGCACAGACAAGACAGGTCAAAAAGGGAAGTAAGATGCAACAGCAACCATTAAGTTTGAAGCTGTACAAAAGTGGGTGAAGGATATTTCCTTTTGACTCAAAGCAATTTGACATTTTAAGACAGCAATGCGCACACGGAACAACCTCAGAAAGTTAAGGTAATACACAACTACTAGTTGTTAAGAATCTGCCATGCTGGAGCTGGCATCCAAACAGTAGTGCTTGAAGAAGGCTGAGGGCGTGGCCCATGTAGCCGCACTGCTGATGACCTGCCATGGAACGTGCCTCTGAAAAGCCACAGCTGTAGCTTTGGCTCTGATAGCATGGGCATGCATATTTGGCAGGAGCGGTTTGTGCTGCCCCTCATAGGCCTCCTTGATTGCCGTCACCATCCATCTTGCTATTGAGGCTTTGGAAGTCTGCTAGCCTGGCCTTGACCCACCGAAGGTGAAAGAGCTTCCGACTTGTGAAAGCTTTTAGTATTGTCCAGACAGAATTTTAGATGTGCCCGACGTCTAAACAGTGCAGCATCCTCTGAGCATCGTCCTTAGGGTCCATGAAGAAAGTGGGTAACATCATCTCCTCATTCAGGAGGAACGAGGAGTCCACCTTTGGTAAGAATGCAGGGTGTGTTCTAAGCGCTGCCTTGTTATTATGAAAAGTAGTGCAAGGCTCTGAAGCCACCAGTGCCTTGATTTCACTGCTACTGCGTGCAGATGTAAGGCCTCCAGGTAGGGCTGCCTTAGAAGTGACTAGCTTGATGTCCACGGACGCCCTGGGTTTGAATGGTTTATGAGCCTTGTTAAGGTCCCAAACCGGGTGTGGCTTTTTGATAGGTGGATTAGAGGAAGAAAATACACCCTCCTCCGTAATTCGTTGGTCTCGGATTGCCGCCAAATAGGTGAGACATGTGTCCACCTGCACCCGAGTGTGCGAGGGGTGCAGAGAAGGATAGGACGTCGTCCAGAGTGCAGGTCAATGGGTCGACCTCTGATGAAGCCTAGTGGCAGAACCTAGTCAACTTGCTTTTGTACTGGCTCCTAGTAGCCTCACTCCTGGCGCCCTGTATAATCTCTAGGTTGGCCCGATACAGATAGTAGATGCCTTAGTGCCTTAGTGTGACCTGTTCAGGAACCATGCTGTGAGGGCTAGTTTCTGGGGGGCGGGGTGGATGGCCATATCGCCCTGCTGTGAGATTAGGTGAGCTGGACCCAGCGGAAGGTGTACCGGGGCCTGATCCGACACGCTTTTCGCTTTTTCGTTTTCTGAGAACTATGCCTTGAGAGGATGACCCCAGAGGAGCCAGGCATCCCTGATCTTGCAGATTACCGGGTGAACCAGGGGAGCGGGAGGAAAGGCATACGCGTTCATGTTGTCCCATTGTTTCTGCATTGCGTCGCCCAGAGAGCCCCAGCCCTGTCCTTGGAAGGACGCAAACTGGGTGCACCTCCTGTTGCAAACTGGGGGCACCTCCTGTTGGACCGGGGGGCAAAGAGATCCACCTGAGGATGACCCCCTCTGTTGAAGATCCCCTGAAGGACCCATTTGTTGAACTGCCACTCGTAGTTGTCCGTACCCAGTCTGCTGAGCCTGTCGGCCTCCAGTGTGGACTCCCCCGGTAGGTGGATTGCCCTCAAATGCATGTTGTTCTCCAGAGCCCATTCCCAAATGTTGACTGCAAGGCGCATAGGGGAGGGGACCTGGTGCCACCCTGCTTGTTGATGTAGTACATGCTGGTGGAATTGTCCATCTGGATGAGGATTATCTTGCCACTGATCATGGGAAAGAAGGCTTTGAGAGCAAGCTAGACCGCCTTCAGCCCTAGCCAATTGATAAGGGCCTCCTGTTCCTGGAGAGACCAGATTCCTTGGACTCTGACTGTCCAGGATGTCTCCTCAGCCCAAGGAAGAGTCTGTGTTGATGGCGACCTGTGGGGCTGATTGCCTGAAAGGTTTCCCTATCCTCAGGTTGCAGTCCGTGCTCTACTAGACAAGGTCCTGGTGGAGAAAGGGAGGATGACCATCTTGAACTTGTCCTTCTGGAGACGTTTGTTCAACCAACGCAAGTCCATAATGGGTCTCAATCCCCAGTCTTTCTTTAGGATCAAAAAATAAGGAGAATACCATACCTTGTTCCTCTCCGCTACAAGCACCAGTTCTATAGCGCCTTTCTCCAGCAGGGACAAGATTTCCTGCGCAAGGAGTGGATCCAGAAGCTTCAAAGAGAGTTTCCCTGGTGGATTGTCGTGAGGCTGCTGAAAGAAGGGAAGGCAGTAGCCGTGGGCTATGGTATCCAGAACCCACGCTTCTGAAGTAATGGCCCGGCATTCTTCAAGATGCTGAGACAGTCTGCCCCCAACTGGCGAACCATGGGACATGGCCTCATGACTGTTTGGAAGCGGCTGCGGCAGTGCCTGAAGGCAAATGGGCAGCTACCCGAGCGGCTTTGGCACCACGATTCCCCCGACCACGATGGGTACTATTTCATTGGCCCGTTTGACTGGCGGCCCCTCTCATTCTACCAAAGGAGGAGTAGAAACCAAAAGAACCTCCCCCCCACTGCTGTCCCCTATGACGAAAAGGAAAAGGTTGACGCACCATGGTGCTCAAAGATTTTGCTGCAGCTTTTGAGGTCTGCAACCTCTCAAGGCTCTCGTCAGCCTTGCTGCCAAACAAATGTGTGCCATCAAAGGGCATGTTCAGAAGACGGGCCTACACATCCGGAGAAAAACCCCGAATTCCGTAACCATGCAAATCTGCGTATAACGGTGCTCGCAGCTATGGATCGGCTAACACTATCGGCCGTATCCAAACTCGACTGAAGGGATTCGCACATGGCATCCTTGCCGTCCTGCACAAGAGCAAGGAACCCATCCCTTTCTTCTCCCTCGGGAATATGCTCAGCAGCCAAAGAAACAATTCCACAGAGTGTGTGTGAAATCCTTGCCATGGCACACGTGGAGTTGGCCGATTTCAAGGCCATGCTGCCAGCAGAAAGTACCTTCCGGGCCCAACCGTCGAAGCGCTTGTCGTCCCTATCTGTAGGGATGGTAGGGTACGGTGCCTGCCTTGAAGTGGCCATAGCCGCCTGAACCACCAAACTCTCGGGAATGGGGTGAGTAGATAAAAAGCTAGGGTCGCTAACAGAAGGGCGGCATTTCTTAGTTAAAGATTTATTCACAGCCGGAAGAAATTACGGGGACTGCCAAGCAGCTGCCACCATTTTCTGCAAGGTAAGATGAAAGGGCAAAACGGGGTCAGAGGATGGACCTTGATCTAAAATGTCCGTCAGATCAACCTGCACAAAGTCTTCAGGAGGACTGGTCCAGCCCAGATACTCCGAGACCCTCGGGAGAAGTGTCCAATCCACTGGCATCAATGGAGGGTCTGGCGCAACTTCCCCAACTGACTATATCCAGAAAAAAGTGGAGCATCCTCAAGGTCACCAGGGTCCTCAACCTCCGACCTTTCCTCCTCTTCATAAATGTCATCCAGTGGGAGGTGAAACCCAGGCCTGGGGACAGGAGAGGGCCTGAAGGCCAAAACTGGTCGCACAGACTTCCCAGTAGCCTTCCTTGGAGGATCCACGATATCCAGGTACTCCAGAGGCAAATTTCAAGAAAAAAACCCTGAAGGCTTCTTCGACGTTGTGAGCGCCGAAGGCTTCGGTGTCGACACAGGGGCCGACGGCGCTGTGGGCTGGTACGATGGTAATGCGTTGACGTCCGAGTTGATGGACATGGTGCTGACCGAGTCGACACCGGCATTGAGCCCTCCGTAGGTAGCTGCGGCCTCGCTGGGGATGAGGACCGAGACCTAGAAACAAGTCTCTTGCGACTTCATGATTCCTTGTCCGTACGGGACCTTGACGGCTCCCGATGTGAGTCGCGCCGTGAACCCAAGCCCGAAGGTGTGTGAGCCATGGTACGAGACTGATACTGGCCGGCTTCATCAGAAGGCGCGACCAGACCCGTGCCCCGCCATTGAAAAATCGCCAACATGGATTGTTTAAACGCTGCCCATTCCTCCTGAGTCGAGGACTTTGTTGGGCACGTAACCTTCCTCGAGGCACCATCCTCCGAGGAGGACGGGGAAGGCAACCAGTGACAGCGCTTCCTAGAGTTCCAGGACGAGGAAGACGAGTGGTGGGATCCACTCCGGGACTGAGATCCCCGGGATTCTTTCCGACGCTGAGAGCCACCCTTCGAGTCGTCGGTGGAAACCCCCTTGGACTTGAACGTCCGGGACTTAACAGGCTTAGAGTAGCTACCCTCCTGGAGCTTCCCCTTCCGCAAGGTCTTGGCAGTCAGCGACTGCCATTTCGAGCAGTCGTCTGTGTCGTGCACAAATGCGGTGGGGGTCGGTGAGCGACATTTTCGATTTGCAGTCCCGGCAGGTCTTGAAGCCAGACCACGGAGTCAGAGGGGTCGAAGAGAAAAACATCGTAATGATGAACACACAAGGCGCGCCGAGTCTCACAAAGTTAACACGTTCGCGAAAAAAATGGAACTGAGGCTTCGAGCGCTGTGTGTCCTATTTATAACAGCCTGTGACGTCGCCCTCGACAGAGGCCTACGAGGGACATGGACCCGATGCCATTGACGGAGGACGCCCTCTGGCGAAAAAGTTTCCGTAGTGCACAGCTGTGGATTACATGTCAAAGATGTGGAATGCGTTGGAGGACACAATCCATTCGAAACATAGTTGTAAACATCTCATCACATTGTCTGTCGAAACTAGAACTGCAAGTCTTGACGAAGGGTCTCTCCTTTGTACTGTGAAATAGCACACTTCTTCGAGAAAAGATCGACTTCTTCAGACTGATGAGGAAATTGAGACGGACGGTCTTCTTCAACTCCTAGGAGGAAGACGCCATGGCATGCAAACCACACAGGTTCCTTGAATTGAACCCTAAGAGCACCTTCAAACCGCCAATTCAAAACCATTTACTTGCAGTATTTGAGAAAACGGTCTTACAGGATTTTAAGAAAATACAGTTTCAATCTAAAGCACAAGGAAACTTCTCTGTTAGGGAACGAAGATGTTGAAGAATTTGCTTGATAATAAGGAAGTTATCTTTAAACTGGCTGATAAGGGTGGAGCATTGGTTCTGATGGACCAGCAGGACTACCTGGATGAGGTTGAGCATCAGATTGAAGGCGGGGAAACATACAGAGAAATATCCTTTAACCCAACAGAGAAGGTACAAGCTCCCATCCAGGAGGTACTAGATGAAGCAGAAGGGAGAGAAGTTATATCTGAAAAAACCAGCCGCTTTTTGGAAAATAGACACCCGATCATGTACATACTACCTAGGATACATAAGAGGCTCAATCAAACCACCAAGACGCCCAATCATCGCTGCCACGGAGAGCCTCCTTGAACCGTTGGACAAGTATCTTGATAAGATCCTGCAGCCTTTGATCAGAGACACCCATGTTCGAGACACAATGCACTTCTTACAGAATCTTAAGGATGTACAATTTGTGAAAGGAAGAGAATCTCTTCACAATGGATGTTGCATCACTTTATACAAACATTGCCCATGAGGCAGGTATAGAGGCAGTGGAATGGCTCCTATTGAGATCAGAGAACTGTCACTTATATAAATATTTATTTAACACACTTTAGAAAATACACTAGCACTATAAATCAAAAGCAAGTTCCAACACAATCAGAAAAGTATTCACACCTCCTTTAGCAATTATTAGACAAGTCTAAGTCAAAACACCACTTTTTGTCAAAACAGAGGTGAGCGCGTAACTTCGATGGCACTCCAATAATTAGGTTAAAGGGAGAGGAAAAGGCAGGTCATAAAAATAAAACCGTTCCCAACACTTTTAAGAGACAAAAACAAGTTACTGAAGGCAGAGTATACTGTAGAGCCAAAGTTCATAGGCCAGGCCCACGTTGAATGGAGCAAGGCGAAATGTGCCCAAGATCACACAGTTTAGCAATGCATTCAAGTCTTTGTAGAAATGTTCAGAAGAGGTTGGGGTGATTCAAAAGACAAAGTTAGAAGGTCTGGGGGCCAACCCAGTTGGAAAGCCAAGGATTTAAGGGTCACCTTTAGCAATCCGAAAAAAGGGAGGCCAGGCAGAACACAGTACCTTAAAGAGTGAGGAAGCTCCAGCGGTGGCAGTTGTTCCTGGCAGCGGGTGCAGTTTGTGGTTTCGACCAGGGGAAGAGAGGATCTCGTCGAGGAGGAAACTTGGAGTCGTTGCACTCCCCAGGGAAGAAATCAGCCGCGGAGTTCGTCGGTTAAAAAATGTGTTCCTGGTATTCGCGGTCACAGTGGTGAAACTTGGCTATCAGGCCGCCGGGGTGCTTGGCACGGGCGATTCGACCAAGAGACGTCCTGGAAGGCGAAATGGCGAACTGGTTGATCCCACCAGCTCAGAGGGAGAAGACTCTTCCAGCAGAAGATCTCCTCTTGTCGTCGGGAAAGAGGTGAGGTTGTTGCAGCAGGGCTCCACCGGTGGTGTCGTCGTTGCAGATGGCTCAGCTTCTTCCCTCTTCGGACTTCTTAGGTCCTGTGGTGACTTCTGAAGTTCCAGTCCCAAAAGCCCTGCTTTTATGCAGAAAAACACCCATTCAACAGCCTAGCTGTCACTCAAACATGCCAAGTGGCAAGCCGGGCGGCTCACCACTGGGCCAATCAGAACAGAGTGCGACTTGAGTTGCTAAGTAAACACAGTCCAGGGTGCCAATTCCCCCACCCACACATCCTGTGGAACCCAGACAGAGTGGCACCAGTTGGAGGGCTTCTGTGGAGAAGCCCGCCAAAAAGTGGAACAAAGGGCCCGACCTTGGTTGGAGTTACAGAGACGGACACGAATGCCATTTTAGAAAAGAGTTCTGGCAAAAAGACCCAACCAGTGATTTAATATTAAATAAATAACATTGCACCAAAAAGTGGTGCGTTTAAAATCAATGGGAAAATCCCATAGGAAATATTCCGGTGGAATATTTTGCGTGGGAACCTCTGCCACCAGCCAGAAACTCGACAAGGGGGGACCGGACAGTGCCCCCTTGGAAACAGACCCAAGGGCAATCGAATTAACCCCTTCCAGTACTTCCACAATATGATGGTTTGTATGGTTCTGTTCACACTTTTGGACTAGTAAAGTCAATGGTGACTTTACATGCCCTGGGAGACAGTCAGTCCCAGGGTATGGAGTCCATGTTTGGGGGTCACTATGACACCCCTGTGTTACTGCACTGAGCGTGCTGTGTAACACATACACAAAAACAGATGATACCCTATGGAGTAAAAAATAAACCATAGCCCATAAGCACACAAAAAGTCAAAGACATACCTCAAATCATGCCTAAGAGTAGGAGGAAAAGAGTCTCACTCTTAGCAGGAGAAAAAAACAAACCCCAAAAAATCCAGCAAAGCTGCTGGGGGACTCACTAGGTTTGAGAAATTAGCTTTATAAGAGAATTCTCCCTAACTATGGAAACAATTGATAACGACTATACATTTCCTTGATGTGGAGATCTACACAAGGAATCAATCCCTGGAAACAAGAATATATACTAAACAGACTGATCGGAATAGTCTGTTAATGGCGACCGGCTTTCATCCATAGAGACCAATTGACAGTGTCCCGCTTAGTCAGTTCTTACGCTACCGAAGAAATATCTTGGAAAACTCTGAATATGAGCGTCAGTACTCCATGTTACAAACAAAGTTCACGTCAAGGGGCTACAACCCTACACTCATTTCGGAGGTGGAGGAAAAGGTGAGCCACATTGACCGTGAGACACTCCTTGCTCCGAAACCACCAAAACCCAGTGAATCCTTGGTCTACGTGACGACACACTCAACAGAGGGTAGGAGGATCAAGAGGATTATACAGAAAAACTGGCCAATGCTGAGAATGGATCCCCAACTTCAACAACTGTTCCAAGCCATCTCCCCCACCCCCCTAAATTTGCGTAAAGGAACATCAAGTTTCTACGCAGCAGTCTGGTAAAAGCTGATTTCCTGCGACCTCCTGCAAGAACTCAATTCAAGTGCACGGTGCCATGCTACAACTGTCAGAACTGTGGTAATAGCATCCAGGGAAACACCATTACACATCCCCATTCAGGCAAACCAATTGTGTTGAAACATTCATGCACTTATGATTCAAGTAATGTGATCTATGCATTTAAGTGCCCATGAGAGTATTACTATGTGGGGATGACCACAAGGAAGGTCAAGACAAGATGGACAGAACATAAGTCCAACATACGGACCAAAACCCAGAAATATCCAGTAGCTATGCATTTTCTAGAAGCCTGAGACACAATCGCACAACTCAAATGAGTGATCTTAGAGCAGGTAGCGATGGGCAATAGGGGTGGTGACATCGAACGCAAACTATTGCAAAGAGAAATTCTGTGGGTAGACCTGTTGGATTCATTGAACCCTAGGAGCATGAATAATTATTTTGACTTGATGTGCTTTGTTTGACAAATGGTAAGTGTGCTGACCATATCTATCACAAATTACTATAGACCTTGTCAAGAAAAAGGAATAAGTCCCTCATGAAGCTCATGTGGATTTTCCTGTTGATATACATGTATACCGATTGCCCTAATGGAAATGGAAATTCGTTTGTTGATACAGACGGTACACTGATTATTGAATGGAACATGTCCCGCATGAAGTCCATGGGAATTTCTATGATGTTGTATGGGAATCTGCCAATGTTAACTCATGAGATCTGACCAGCTATCCCTCTCTAGATTTTCAAGAGCCCCATGAATGATGTAACTGCAATGAGAACACTTGTTATCAGATAGGATTTGAGTAATGACTACTTAGTGATGTGCATTGCCCCTGTTGATCCTTCTCTCATGGAAGTACAGGATGAACATTCCAGAAAGGGTCAGTTTGCCATATAATTCCTCAACTGAGATTTTTAATGGCTACCTATTGAGATCCAGGTAGCCGGCATCCAATCCCTTACTCTGACACTTTAACACCCACAGAGGAGTCCCACTGCATGGGGGCACACCGCGGATATGTCGATCTGCGGTTCTGCCCCTGTGCCTACCTCTTTCACATTAAATATGCAGGACCTCTGGTCCTACGGATTAGCAAAATACAGCTTTTCCTTGGTCTGACCGTACCATTTTTGAATGGTCTTGGTGTACAGCAACCATTTTAGCACCAATGATGTCACTTTCAGCAGTCTTTTTGCACTGATCGGGAGCACCCACCTCTGTCGGTCCCTTTCGGTACGAAGGACTGTTAGCCATGCTTAGAGTTCCTCCTAGTTGTGATCTACGCTGATTACCACTTTACTGGCAGTTGGCAAATCCCCTTGAGAGGGCCTGTTCACATATACGTTTGTATACCACACTCTCAGACCCGTTGTACCTTTTCAGTGTATCCCTAGCAACGGTTGTCCCGATGACAACGCAAAGCTGGGGCCCACACCAAGATGACGGACTATGGTCAGGCCTCACTGGACGCGTGCAAGCCATGGCGACGCTACATACAGTGCTGACTACTAGCAGCTCACAAGTATGCGGTCAGCTCGGCGCTTACAGCCTCCAGGTAAGATCCATACGAATAGAGTGAGCAGCTGAGCTGCTTCATAGCTAGCTATCCTCACATTTACGTATAGTTATGAATCGATCCAGCAGAATAGTTCTGCGGGTGACCATATCAGGCGGTTCGTCACATCGCACCGACTAAATTGTCTAACACGGCGCTGTTCTCAGCGCATGCAGTATTTCTGACCCGATTTATGTCTAATGTTGAACTGAGCTCCCTCGCCGTGATATGGGAGCTGCCCTACCACGGCGGAGGGTTTGTCTTTACCCTCGGCTCCCTGCCAACAGGGTCCTTTTTGCATAGTTTGTTACGTACGCCACTTCACAATTGTTCCTGGCAGGCGGGATGTTCGGTATGCCATGTGAGGTAATCGATGCAACTATTTACAGTAGTTCAGTATCCGCTCTATGGAGATTGTTAGCCATTTTTCTACATATAAGCTATAATGAACTGAAAATGCAAGATCGGACCAGTCCACGAGGAGAGTGCAGCTCACGTTCACTTTAACTCAGCTCGAGTTTTTATTTTACTCTGTTAAGACCTCACATTGTCGTGCCGGGATTATGGTCTACCAAGACTAATCCCTACGTTTCCTATTCTTTTGTCACTGCTTAGAGACTTCTCTTTGGACCGCATACTGTATCTGCCCTAGCATACCTCGACCTCATCTACAAGACGGGGTGAGTCACTGCTTCTCTTTCAGCAGTAGAGTTTTAGTAAACAATCTTTCTGGTGCATCTTATTCATTACACCCATTGCCCCTACTGGTATTTACTCCGAGCATGGAGGTCAGTCTAAACTTAATTTTAAATGTTGTATAAACCATACTGAAACTTCCTAGATACTGAATGTTCATACTCTCCTACCCTGTAGGGCTCTACACAAGAAGTAAATCTAATAGGAACATATAGCGCTCACCCTGAAGATGGATTTTGAATCCGAAATGTGTTGGTCATAGAGACATCAATAAGGAGCTATTTTGGTGTTATAAAGACTGTATAACAAATGTTTAATTCCAAGTGTGAATGTTGTAAACACTGGAACTCAAATACATGCGTGGTGGATTCGCTAATTATGTTGACCACCCATACGTTTGCTTATTTCATTTATATAGCGCACCTGACCCAGGGGTATCTGGGCGCTCTTAAGGCAAGTAGCATGCTATAGAACATGGGCAGTGTAGTTAGGAATAGTTTGTACATGCATAAACATAAGCAGTTACAGGTAGACATTTTACAAGCGTAAGTGGTACCGATATATGAGGCAGGTATGGGATAGTCAAATGGAAAATTCAATCATTTATAGGGTGCGGTTAATTAGTTTTTGCTGAATAACCAGGAGATGACGCTTCTCCTGAAGTTGGAGAATACTTGGATAGATTTGATGTCAGATGGGAGGGTGTTCCAGAGTTGGGAGGCCATGACCGGGAAACTGTATCCTCTGGATCTTTTTAAGTTGTATCTTGGGACCACCAGGCAGGAAGTGTCAGATGATCTGGTGATTCGTGTGGATGATCTCAGGATTAATTTTTCAGTGAGGTATGGGTGGGGGGGTTGTGTGGTTCAGCGCTTTGAAGGGTTGACGTATAGTTTTAAGTTCAATCTTTTCTTTTATCGAAAGCCATTTACATGGCTTTCTCGTTGCTGAGATATTCTCATATCTCGGTATATTTAGTGCAGATCTGAGGGCATTGTTTTGCATTATCTGAGGTTTGTTAAGTACAGTCTTATTAGCACCTAAGTAGAGTCCATTACACTAGGCCAGTTTGGACACAGAGCTCTGGCTAATATGAGACAGCTTTCTGTAGACAACATTGGTCTGCAGGCTCTTATCAGTTTGCACATATAGGCTGAGGCAGTCATTTTCACTTGTTTGTTTAGGTTAGAGGTAGCATCAAAATAGAATCAAAGTGTTTTTACTACTTTGGCAATTGGGATGTTGTTCTCATCTATATTGAACAAACTGTAGTTGGGGCTCAATGTGTTTAAGTTTGCTGGCGAGCCTAATAGGAGGAGTTCCGTGTTGTCATCATTCAGGCACAGGCCATGGACCACCATCCATGCCTGAATGATGGTGTAAATTTCGTTAACACGTAGTACATCTGTGTTGTGAATGCCTATAATGGGTAGGAGTATCTGGGTGTCATCTGCATAATTAGTGTAGGTGACAACCAGACGGTCCAGTTCATCAAACAGTGGCTTTGTGAAGATGTTATACAAAGTTGGCGAGACACATGAGCCTCGGGGCACACCGCAGGCGATAGGTATGGGGTCAGCTGCTGCAGATGGCGAGAAAACTTGCATGGTTCCATTATTTAGGAAAGATTGTATCTACTTGATGGCTGACTTGGAGAAGTGGGTTGCTGACGCGAGGTGATTGCATAGTACCTTATGATCAACCAGGTCAAATGCCGCCGACAGATCCAAGAGGCGCAGGATGGCAAGTCTACCTTTTTCTTTGAGATCGTCAATCTGGCAAGTCTACCTTTGTCTTTGAGATCGTCAATCTGCGGTCTAAAGCCAGATTGCGAAGTTCCTAGGAGTTTGTTGGCCTCTAGGTAGTCTTGGATTTGTAAATATGCAACCCTGTCTAACATTTTTAATAAAAAAGGGACCGTAGGGATAGTGGGGTTTAACGTTTGTTTTTTGAGTAGTGGAAGTACCCATGACTCCTTCAAGTTACTAGGTACTATGCCACTTAAAAATGATGCGTTCATTAATTTGGTGATGAAAGGTGCCAGGTCTCTAGCCGCATCTTTTATGATCTGTGCTGGACAGCCATCGCCCTGACAATTAGAGGGTTTCAGATAGACTATGATTTTTTGTACTTCAGGTACTGATACATTTGTAAATTTAAAGCCAAGTGGCTGCGGGGTGGGTGGTTCTGGGGAGGGCTTGGTAGAGGCAGAGTTAGTAAGTAGTCTGCGTTTGTCTGCTATTTTAGTCTGCAGACTGGCAGAGTCAGGCATGACTCTTTTAGGCATGAGTCAGTGAGTCAGTGGGTAGGTTAGGCGTCTCCATTTCTCTCAAAATGAAGAGTTCTTTGGTACTGGAACTTGCTTGATTTATTCTGTTGTTGTAGGTGTCTCGCTTAGTGCGGATAATCTCTTCCTTGTATTGATTAGATATGAAAGCTAGGTTAGTTTTTTTCTACGATGAGGGGGTATGTTTCCAGAGAGTTTCAAGTTTTCTTTTTTCAGAGCGAAGCACCTTCAGCTCGGGGGTAAACCATGAATTCACATGGGCTCTTGGTTACCCTTTGCGCATTTTAAGGGGTACGACTGTGTCTATTGCTTTCGACATGGAGGAGTTATAAGCGTCTACAAGAACGTTGGGGACCTTCGTGTTTAGTAGAGCATTTAGGGTGGGGATTACAAGAGGCATAATTGCCTTAGCAGTAATGTTGCGTTTGTTTCTGGTGGGGCACGTAGGTGCTATAGGGCAGGTTTTGTCGATGTTAAACTCAAAGTAGATACGGTAGTGGTTAGTCCATGTTTGTGGTAGGATTTCATTCATTGAAATATTGCAGTTTAGATCTAGTACCCAGTCAAGAGTCCTTCCTTTCTCATGAGTGGGTTGGGCGATTTTTTGAATGAATCCATGTTCAGCCAGGGTATTAGCTAGAGAGGTTGCTGGGAGGTCATTAAGGTCATTATAGCCTAAATTGAAATCTCATAGGATTATGGTTTGTGAGGTAGTTTTGATGTTTTCGGATAATAGAGTCATTATGTCCTCTTCGAATGAGTCTATGGGCCCAGGAGGTCGATAAATTAAATGGACTGAAGTGGTACTTTTGTGCGAGGTTTGGAGTTTAGGTGAGAGGATTTCGCATGAGTAGAGTGGTGGAGAGTAAACTAATCTCATGTCAAGGGTATTTCTGAAGATGAGGGCAATGCCTCCTCTTCTAGATATTGGTCTGTTAACTCTAATGATCGAGTAGTTATCTGGGATTGCTAGCAGAAGTGAGGGGCATGCAGCAGCGTGCAGCCAGGATTTTGTTACTGCTAGGAAATCCAGGTTGTTGGATGATATGATATCAGCTCCGTCGGTAGTGTGAGCAACTAGAGACCTTGCATTAATTAAGGCTCATTTGAGGGGCTGTGTGGGGTTGTCTGGCACGGTATTGCCAACTTTGAATTGTTTCTGGTTTTCATTTTGGCTGAGGTGGGCAAGATTAGTGGCAGAGAATCCCTTGGGGCAGTTAGTTGTGCTTTTAGGGCCAGGTTTGATGAGGTTTCTGATGGTATCAGGCTGATAGTGTGAGGGTAGCCTAGAGCAGAGTCTAAGATTTCTGTCCTTAGAGCTAGGGCAGGTAGTCAACAGGTCTGGGGTGCGAATAGTGGTGCTCCTGGTTGTAGTGGGATTAGGTATAGTCATGTTTTTATTCCTGGGAGTGTCCATGTGTAATTTGGGTAGGAATGTGGTGGGCTTAAGTGTGGCATGCTGTCATGATGCCTACCCCTGGGCAGCCAGACCAAGTCCATCAACCCCGGAAGCAGGCATCATGTTACCTGGAGCAAACACAGCAAACCCTGTTAGGGGCTATCTGGGTACAGTCCTGGCGTCTATGGCGCCAGGCTCATATGGGACCTCAGTCCTGGCGCCATAGGCACCAGGCTCATATGTTAAAACTTACCTGATGCAGACCATGCTGCAAGGGATCCAAGCCCATGTGAGGCTTGAAGGGACTATTTTATCTTAGGGACTATTTTGTTACTCGGGTGTGGCTGTGGAGGAATACTTACCTGGGACTACTTTGAAGGCTATTTAAACCACGCCCGAAGAGCAGCAAACGCTTCTCGTTATTCTGCATCCAGCAGCATAACGCTCACTGTGTCTGCAGTCAGCATCCAGCATCCTGCCACGCCCGCCTCGAGTCCAGAGCGCCTAGAAAGACGGGAAAGAAGAAGAAAGGTTAGAACAAGAACTTTACTGGATTTCTTACCTGATTTCGGATTCAGCGCATCTTCGAACCAGAAACGCGTCGCATCGCCAGCAGCAGCGCCGCGCCATACTCGCCGTTCCTCGCAGCATCTCCACGATCCGGTGCTGTCTCCATCACCTGGTTGCCGCATTCCAGCGCCTAAGGGGGACAAGAAAACAACAAGGTGAGCCAAGGGAACAAACAAGGACAATCTCTTGCCACCATATGCTTACCTGATTTTACCGCAGGAGGTATTATCCACCAGCACGCCAAATCTTCCTACCATGCACCTGCAAGAAAAGAGAAAGCAGAGAGTTAAACCGTGACATCATTTACCGGACAGTGTTACAAAACACATACTCTTACCTGAACGCTTTCAGCTGCCACAAGACGATCATCTTTTGGGTCTAAGTTGCAAAAGAAGAACAAGTTACTTTCTTACCTGGTAACGTTCTTTCGATGGGATGATCCGACGATGTATTCCATATCTATGACAGGTAATCACCACAGCTGTGCTGCTTCGGAAACTTTTTTCGGCGTCTGCGTCCTGCGTCGATGAGCAGTCGTCGAGGACCTCCTCCGACATCCGATGTGATAAGTAGGACGCATGACGCCCGTAGCCTCAGTTGTAGTTTTTCCCCCCAGAACGTGTGACATGAGTCCACTGCCAGTCAGACACAAAGCCTTGCGGAACGTAAGCTGCAATCGCAAAAGAAATTCTGCAGCGGGGAAGGCAGGGAGGGAGCGATATGGAATACGTCGTCGGACCATCCCATCGAAAGAACGTTACCAGGTAAGAAAGTAACTTGTTCTTCGAGGGGATTGGGTCCTCCGACGTATTCCATATCTATGACAGACTCCCAAAGCAGTACCAGAGCAAGGAGGAGGGAAAGAATTTAGAATAGCCAATCAAATAGCAGAGCAAAGGACCGCCTTGCCAAAGGCCAGATCCTGTCCTCGGATGGAATCGAGGGAATAGTGACGTACAAATGTACTGAAGCCCAGGTGGCTCCATCACAGATGTTGCGAATAGGAACACCCCTCTGCAGGGCAGTAGATGCAGCCATACCCCTGGTAGAATGGGCCCGCAAGCCAGCCGGTGGGTCCTTACCCGCCAAGCGGTAACACTCCGAGATGGCCAAAATAATCCAGCGAGACAAAGTCTGTTTCGTCACAGCTTGTCCCAAACGCTTTCCAGCGTAACCAATAAAGAGTTGATCGTCCACTCTGACCCGGGACATGCGTGAAACATAAAAGCTTAAAGCTCTCCTAGGATCAAGCCTATGGAGCCTCTCCTCTTCCTTACCAGGATGTGGAGGAGGATAGAACGCTGGAAGAACAACCTTCTGGCTCAAATGAAATTCCGAAACCACCTTTGGAAGAAAAGAAGGATGAACTCTAAGGACAACCCTGTTCTTGTGAAATACAGTGAAGGGCGGCTTAACTGAAAGTGCCTGTAACTCATTCACTCTGCGAGCGGAAGTAACCGCAACTAAAAACACAGTTTTCAGAGTTAACCGCCTCAAAGGGCAAGAATGTAAAGGCTCAAACGGAGCACCGATAAGAAACTTAAGAACCAGGTTTAAATCCCAACCGGGCACCAGGAAAGGTGACGGAGGGAACACATTAGTGAGCCCTTTCAGAAACTGTGAAATTAAAGGGATTTTAAAGTAGGAACACTCTTCAGACGAGCGCTTAAAGATGGACAGCGCCGCCAGGTAACCTTTAATGGTACCCCCACTTGCAAGCCCCTGTGGGCCAAAGAAAGTAAAAAGGACAGAACCATGGGGATGTCACATGCAAAAGGATCCACATTCTGAACTCTGCACCAGTCGCAGAACTTACGGCAACGGTACAGAGACTTTATTGCTGGCCGTCGGGCCGAGAGCAACACCTCCATCACATCTTCAGGGAGGTCCCAATCCTTATACCTCAACCTTTCAGAAGCTAAGCGTGAAGGTTGAGGGATCTGACCTCTGGGTGGAGAACCTGATCCCCCCTCCTGTGAGAGCAGATCGTCTCGGTATGGAAGACGACGTGGAGGACAGATGGACAAGTCGAGAAGGTCCGGGTACCACATCCTCCGAGCCCACGCCAGAGCAATGAGGATCATCCGGGAACCGAACTTCCGTAACCTCCGCAGCACTTGCGGGATGACGGGGAATGGAGGAAACGCTTACAGCAGCGGGAATGACCACTCCACCACGAACGCGTCTCCTAAGGCTCCTTTTGGAGGAAATTCCCGCGAGCAGAACCTCTCGCACTTCCGGTTGACACTGGAGGCGAAGAGATCCACTTGAGGGGTCCCCCAAAGGGCGAAGATCTCCAGGAGAATCTCCTGAGCCAACTCCCACTCGTGAGAGATCGTGCTCTGCCTGCTCAGAGCGTCCGCCGTCACGTTTTCGTCTCCGGCCAGATGAACTGCCGAGATCGAAACTTCCTGCTGGATGGCCCAGAACTCGAGCTGCATCGCCTCCCTGCACAGAGGAAGTGACCCTGCCCCCCCCTTTTTGTTGAGGTAGTGCATGGCCACTGTGTTGTCCGTCAGGATCAGGACATTCTTTCCTCGCACAGTCGGCAGAAAAGCCTTCAGCGCCTGACGGCCCTCAGCTCCAACAGATTGATATGGAGTCTGGACTCCGACGGAGACCAACGACCGCTGACTGTCAGCTCGTTGGCATGAGCTCCTCATCCCGTGAGGGATGCATCCGTCACGATCGTCACCTCCGGCCAGGGAAGCCAAAATGGAGCCCCCTTCATAAAGTTGCATTCAACGGCCCACCACAGAAGCTCCTGGGCGACCGAGGGCGGCACCTGAACCGGGTCCGACATCCTGCCGGAGGACTGCGACCATTGCATCTTGAGTGCCCACTGCAAAGATCTCATCCGCAGGCGAGCCTCTGGCACCAGGAGAATGCAGGATGCCATGAGGCCGAGCAAGCTCAAGAACTCGAACGCTGGGAGCGTCTGGGCATGCTGAAACTTGTGCACCATCTGCTGAATGTGAAGAGCCCTCACCTGGGGAGGAAAACTGCCCCAGGGAAGTGTCGAGCACTGCTCCGATGTACTGGAGCCGCTGTGTTGGCGTCAAATGGGACTTCCTTAAATTGAGGGAGAAGCCCAGCCTGTGAAGGGAGTGGCAGGTGACGGACAGATGATCCAGGACTTGCTCGGGAGAGCTCCCCCTGATCAACCAATCGTCCAGGTAGGGGTAGACGTGAATCCCCCCTTGCCTGAGATGCGCTGCCACCACCACCATGAGCTTGGTGAAAGGTCAGGACTGAAAGTGCGAGTCGCCAACCGCGAACCTCGGGTACTTCTTGTGCTTGGGATGGATCGGCACATGGAAGTAAGCATCCTTGAGGTCGAGAGACACCAACCAGTCCTGAAGCTGAAGGGCCTGCAGGACTTGAGAGAGAGAGTAACCATCTTGAACTTGTCCTTCCTGAGGAGTTTGTTCAAACCGCGCAAGTCCATGATGGGTCTCAATCCCCAGTCTTTCTTAGAAATCAAAAAATAAGGGGAATACCATCCCTTGTTCCTCTCCGCTACAGGCACCAGTTCTATGGCGCCTTTCTCCAGCAGGGCTTGAATTTCCTGCGCAAGGAGCGGATCCGGACTCTGCAAAGAGAGCTTCCCCGGTGGATTGTCGTGAGGCCTCTGCCGAAAGGGAAGACAGTAGCCGTGGGTTATGATCTCCAGAACCCACGCACGCCACTCTACAAGATGCTGCGCCAGCCTTCCCCCAACCGGCGAACCATGGGACATGGCCTCATGACTGAGTGGTAGCGGCTGCGGCGTTACCTGAGGGCAAAGAGGCAACTGCCGAGCGGCCTTGGCACCACGGGTACCCTGTCATCCACCTCTGGTACCCCTGCGTTGGCCTCTGACTGCCAGCTCCTCTCGCTTTACTGAAGGACGAGTAATAGCGAAATGAACCACCCCTCCATTGCTGTCCCCTAGGACGAAAAGGCGGAGGTTGGCGAACTGCAACGCCCAACGACTTCGCTGCAGCTTTGGAGGTCTGCAACCTCTCAAGGCTCTCGTCAGCCTTGCTGCCAAAAAGGTGTTCACCGTCAAAGGGCATGTTGAGGAGCCGGGACTGCACATCAGGAGCAAACCCCGACTTCTGCAACCACGCAAACCTGCGTATCACGGTGCTCGCCGCCATGGACCTGCTGACGCATTCAGCCATGTCCAAACCCGACTGAACGGACTCACACATGGCATCCTTACCATCCTGGACCATAGCAAGGAAACCATCCTGTTCGTCCCCTTCGGGAATATGTTCAGCCGCTAACGCAACACTTGTGTGTGAAAGGAGACAAGGCACAAATGGAGTTGGACGCCTGAAGCGCCATACCACCTGAAGAAAACACTTTCTTCGCCCAGCCATCAAAATGTTTGTCGTCCCTATCAGGAGGGATGGTAGGGTACGACGCCTGCTTTGCCGGGGCCGTGGCTGCCTGCACCACCAAACTCTCCGGAGTGGGGTGCCTGGTCAAGTAGCAGGGGTCGCTACTGGCTGGACGGTATTTTCGCGACAAGGACCTGCCCACCGCTGGGAGACTCTCCGGAGCAGTCCAAGCCGCCGCCACCCTTCTCTGTAGAGCCATATGAAACGGCAGTACCGGGTCAGTTGGGGGACCAACATCAAGGATGTCCGTGAGATCATCCTGCACAAACTCCCCTGGGGGAGCAGACCATCCCAAGTACTCGGAGACCCTAGCCATAAGGCGCCGGTACGAGGAATCGGCATGAGAGCCAGGCTCGGGCCTACAAAACTATACCTCCGGAGAGGTGTCCAGTCCACTGGCATCATGCAGTGACTGCCTCAAATCGTCAAATTGGCTATGGCCCGAGACCATCTCATCTGGAACCTGACTAGGAACCAGGCAATCAGAATCCTCATCCACCTCCGAAATATATTCGAGGTGGTGAAAAGAAGGCACCCGAGAGTGCTTGCTCTTAACCAGAGCCTTCCTAGGGGGTTCCCCCGTGCCACGGGGTACCTCCGACACCCCGGCCTCGAAAGGCGTCGAGAGAACAGGCATTGGCGCCGAGAGGATCAGCGTCGAATAAATCGGCGTCGACGTCAGATGCAGCGCCTCCAGCATCGACAGTCCTCGAAGCCGGAGCGCCGAGCGTGTCCTTCGACGACCTGATAGTCGACGGCTTCAACGACTTCCTCGGAGCCGGAGCCTCAAGAAAGCCTGTCGACGCCTCAGGCGTCGATGTCTTCCTCGAAGACATCACAGGTGTACACGGTCTCGAACGTGTCGAGGACCGGGACCTGGAACGGGTACGTCGAGAACGAGTCCCCTTGTCCGAACGGGACCTCTCCCGTGACTTGTGCCGACCACTCTTGCGAGTGGTGTCTCTCGACCTCTCACGGCCGACCCCACTCGGGGGCGCGGACGGCTTAGTACCCTGCGACTCGAGAATCGCCAGCATTTTCTTCCCGAAGGAAGCCCATTCCTCTGGCGTCGCACGGCTGGTGGGGTAAGCGACCTGCCTGGCAGAGTCCTCAGAAGAGGACCTGGAAGACGACCGCTGTCGGTGCTTTCGAGAATGCCTCGAAGAGGCCGAGGAGTGGCGAGACCGACTCCTAGAAGGAGACCCACGAGACTTCCGACGATGACGCAGAGAGTCACTTCTTGAATCATCCGTCGAAAGCCCCGCAGACTTCGACTTCCGGGGCTTGGACACCCGACCTACCGACAACTTCGTCTTACGTTCCCGTAAGGCTTTGGACGTGAGCGACTGGCAGTCGATACAGTCATCCGTGTCGTGGGCCTCCCCGAGGCACCAGAGGCAGGCGTCGTGCGAGTCCGTCACCGACATCTTGGACCCACACTCCTCGCACTTCTTGAAGCCCGGACGCGGGGTCGAAGACGAAGTAGAAGACATCTTCACACGAAGGATTTTCTAACAAAAACGAACAAGTTCGAAGAACCGAGAAGAACAGAACTCCAAAGAGTCGAGGCGTAACTGAGATTCACGAAGCAACACGTTCGTGGAAAAAACGGAACTGAGGCTACGGGCGTCGTGTGTCCTACTTATCACATCGGATGACGTCGGAGGAGGTCCTCGACGACGGCGCATCGATGTCATCGACGCAGGACGCAGAAAAAAGTTTCCAAAGCAGCACAGCTGTGGTGATTACCTGTCATAGATATGGAATACATCGGAGGACCCAATCTCCTCGAAACAAGGAATTGGACAAGAGTGATTAATCGGACATTTTGAACTCATTAGAACTATATACTTACGGCCTTTCGCCCGGAGGTTTGGGGCCAAGATTTGTCCAGAACTCTTCCAATATCCTCAAGCCAGTGAAGTAACTGGCCATCAACGCGCCCCTGCATTCTTCGCAGGATGGAGAGCTCATCAAACAAAACTAACAGTGAGGTGTTAATACTCAAATCCACGGGTGGCTAATTACCTTTCCCCGACTTTAGGAGACTACTTCTACAGGTCAAGCAGACGAAGCTAGGTGGGCCAGTCCAGTCAGTCATCTCTGCACTACGCATCACGTTGGTGGAGACCGTGGCTGTCCAGTTCTGCTCGACACCCCTGTGGGAGCCAGGTGAGCGTAACAGATCCAAGAAGTTGCTGTTCAAAGCTGGTAGGAACAGTGTGGCCTTAATTCTGGGGTCTGTGATTTTGGTAGGGAACAAGTTGGGGCGCAGCTGTAATTCGATCGGGGTATGCCAGTTACCAATTATTGTGAGAGCAAATATTAGTGGCAATGTGGGGAGTATGGTATGCATGATGCGCGTTTTTAGTCGTGGTTGCATTTTGGAGAGTGAGGTGAATACATTGCGCGGGAGTCTCACTCGCAGTCAAAAGTTTGGTACAGTTTGCCGTCAGGGCGCAATATGAGGTGGATGCAGTATGAGGGGGAGTTGATGCGCGATGCAAGTTAGTGCACAGTCAGTGTACCGTGGGCAGAAATGCTAGGCGTAAGTGGTGTTGAATATTCGCTAAGAGGTTCAGTGTTGAGGCTGATTCAGTGTACAATGCAAGGTTTAGTGAGGCACAGTTCGCTGGACATAAGCTACTCGTGAATACAGTAGGCAAAATATGAGGGAAAGCTGGTAGCAGGCTGGAAGTCGTATACGAAAAACAGTATCATTTCAAAAGGGCATAAGGCATACGATGCAGCAACACCAGAGTACAACAAGAGCATAGGTAGAGGTGGATTACAATTGCTTATACAATAGGAAACAATGTGCATACAACTCAAGGTTTAGGGCAAAAGTACTTGCATCAATAAAGGTTTCAGTTACATAAAGTTTGTGCGAATGATGGTTGCAGGGATCCGTGTTATGTTGAGGTGGCTGTGAGTTTGCAGCGTCGCTTGACAGGTGCGATTGTGCTGAGAGTCTCGGGAAGTTCGAGTACCGCAGCGTTATGATCACAGTACAAGATGGCAAGCATGGAAAGTGTTATATTGTAAGGGTCTCACCATGTGTGCTTCAGAGGGCTGTAAATCGGATTGGCATGAGGGTTTGGTAATCCCAAGTGAAGGTTGCGAATTACAGAGCGCGGGTCGGTCGACCTCAGAGGAGCCCCAGGGCAATGAGTAACATGCCTGTAGCTTACCTCTGAAATGCGGGCTCTGCTCCTGCAGCACACGACGCTGAGAAGCTCCTGTATAATTCTCTTTAACTTTAATTTGGTTCTGCATATTAAGGGTTTTGACGCAGACCCTCTGGTTTGAACTCTTTGTTGGAATAAAAATTAAATGCGATTTTCTTTTCAAATCACTATAATGAATGATGTTTGATGTTGTGTAATTGAATGTGCCATTGCGCATACCGAAACCGAGAAAGAATAGAAGTTAGCAGCTGTCCTCATTTCCATTGAGGTTATTACTTAGATAACTACACAAACTGACACTGGGATGGTTGTACCCTTAGGAGTGCATTCTAGGCCACTGTGTAGTGATACATGGTTTCGATTTTGTGCCACAGTATTGATTCCCTTCCCTAGGGCATACCGTATTTTACATTCCTTGTCCAGCGGTTTCTCGTCTGTGGACAAGGGCACCCCTGCCCTTTTCCTTGTTGTCGTGACCACAAGAGAATCTGGGGAGGCATGACCCCGAATATAGAGAGGGTCAGTAGGGGAGGGGCAAAAAAGTTTCTCCACCCGTGGATTTACAGCCCTGGTTTGTGAAGGTGTTCGTAAGGAAGGGGCGATGCGCCTTTTAATGGAGTTAAGTAAAGGGATACCCTGGCTAGCAGGAGGCTTCTTTTAAATCTCCTCCACAAAATCGGAATCTTGCACCGCCTCTTGCGTGGCTATCTGGAAATGTTCGGCTGCCTTCTTCAGAATGGCATTAAACGCCATCTGGTCATCTATAGGAGATGGCTGACGCAGAGGAGGGGGGGATCCATGCATATGGTGTCAGGATCCGGGGTCTGAGTAGTTGACAGCCATGGCGGGTTATCCACCGACTGCTCACCCCCCCTCCCCCAATCTGGGCCTGGTCAGTGGGATCCTCAAAGGGACCATTCTCTTATAAATAAGGGTCAAGAGGAATCTCCCCATGATCTACAAGGTCAAAGACCTCCTCAAAGTGGGCAAGATGTTTTCTGGAATTTGGCCACTGTGGGCTAAGGGTCTTCTTCACTAGGCCTTTTAGGAGCAAATCTCTCAGAGAAGTCCACAAATGTAGCCATCCTGTTCATAAACCCTTCAAAAGTATCCCTGGTCCATGAATATGAGCCAGAGGGGTCCAGAGGGGAAAGGGTTCCTCTTAGGGGCCCCCCTGCCTAGAACGCCAAGATTTGTCAGAGAGTCCTTGATAAGGAATGGGGACTCTCAGAATAATCTTCCTGCCCTTCCGGGCGTGTAGATGTGTCTTTCGACGTGTCTTTGGGCTTGTCCCTGTGTTTACTGGCCGCTGAAACGATCTTAGCGAGACTCACTGATGTTCGGCGTCACTGGGAGGGGTTTAGGCTATTTAGATGGCTCTGCCGTAGACTTAGACGCAACCGGAACTTAATGCGTCAACGCGCTCTAAGGAGGCGTCTCGACGGCCTTGTGACACTTGGTGCTGGCGCCCTTGCCTGCAGAATGCCCAGATGCGGTTGCGGGGAGGGTTGCCGATCGCACGAATTGGCGGGTGCCGTCGAGGAACGACGTACCCTTTGAGGAACGACGTACCCATTGGCAGCTTGGATCATTTTGTCGGATCCGTTGAGGCGGTACTGGGGGTTGTGTGCTTGCCTCTGAGAAGCGGGTGTGTCCCTGTTGCCGGGGTGTACATTCCCCATAGCAGGACTATCATCGTGCCTGGTGGGGCCGGGGACGGACGTCTTGGAGCGTGAGCGCTCTGATGAGAGGTGAATGGCATCTGGATTGGAGCCACGGCTGTCGCTTAGTTCCTCATCACTCTCGGTGGCTCCAGCGGCGGGGGAGCTACTCTCGGCCTGCAACATGGTGTAGGCCGCCCACTGTTTCACTCAACGATCTTTGATCGTCTTGTGACATAGGAGCTGAAAAGACCAACAGGACTCCTCATGGTGATCGCAAGGGAGACTCTTATTGCACCACCGGTGCGGTTCTTTCCAAGGGTATTTGCCTTTACAGGAAGGGCAACATTTGAATGGTGTCCCGTCCATAGCAGAGTGGTATTAAAGCGACAGCAAAACCAACGGGGCAAAGAGGGGAGAAGGAAAGACATTCTTGAAAAAGAATAGAAAACCCCCAGACCTCACTCTCCCTACTGTGTAGGCCGGCCAGAAGGCCCAGCCACGCAGTCGACAGCCTTGATCAGAGCACAAGTCGTTCAAAGTCTGTTCTTTTGCTGTCTTAGGCGGTGGTTAGGAAGTAATCGCCGAAGAGGGGACGAATAATATATAAACGACCGGAATTCAGGAAGGATTATATTTTTGCAATTAGTAAGAGCTCTGCATAAGGCGACAATCTGAGGGACCTCGACGCGTGAGGGATTTTGGGTACACGTCGCGAATAGTGTTACAGGCACGCCCATGTCGACGTCCCCTTTCGATCCCCAAAAGACGAGATGCAATACTCTGCGCTTACCACTAGATGTCGGACTATATGCACAGCATGTGATTCTAAGCAGATTCACAAGCATCAGAAAGATTCTTACAATCCTTGTTTTGAGGAGACAGCAGCACTCCTGCTTGATTCCTGGTGGTTGTAACAGCCAGTAAGGCTAGGACAGCGTGCCCTCTGATATACAAAGGGTCTGAGGGCGCTGGGCCGAACATCTTCTCCACTCGAGGGTTGACTGCCCGAGTGAGTGTGTGAGCAAAGAGGAAGCCAGGCATTTCTTTACCAAGGTCAGAAGGGGGATAGCCTGACTGACTGGGATCTTCTAAGGATATGCTCCATGAAATCTGAATAAGGTACAGCTTCCTGGGTGACAATTCTGAAGTGGTCAGCTGCCTTCTTGAGGAGGTTGTTGAAAGAAATGTCATGGGTGACGAATCTCTGGGTTGAACAACGGGAGCGTCCAAGATGTTGTCAGGGTCATGGGTTGGGGTAGTGTGCCAAGTGCCCCGATTATCAGCGGTGACCCAGTCCAGATCTTGAGAGACGGGGTCCTGAGATGTACATGGGTCAGGCACATAGTACATGTCCTGGTCAGGGTCGTCCAGGTTGTCAAGGAACAAATCTACAGGCGGATCTTGTGGACGTTGTTCAGCCGGGGATGCAAATTGTGGCCCGAGGACAGGAGTCTCAGGCTTTAGAGGTATAGGACAAGTATCCACAGGCCTATTTTTCTTGAGAATATTATCAAACTGATCTGAAAAGTTGATAAAACTGGGACATTTTCTCCATATATGCTTCACATTTCTCTTTAGTCTATTGAGAGCAGTTGACTCATCAGGGAGAGGGAAGGGTTGGACAGCTGGAGCAGGATCCTGCTACAGAGCCTGGGATAGAGGGGGGAAGAGGCTGGAGAATACCCCTCAGGCAAAGGGGAGCCATTTTTAAGTTCAGAAACATGTAAACAGGCTTTAGAAAGTTTCTCCTGAAGTTTCAGGAGCATTTTTGGATGTTTCAGTGCAACTTGAAATGCGGTACTTAAGGATTTAAAAAGAGCGACCACCGAAGATGAGGTCTTAACGCCTTGTGCAGGTCCGAATGGCGAATGAGCAGAGAGCACTGAACCACGAGGTTCAGTAGGCCCTGTTGAACTTTGACAGGCTTGCGGGCGTCATTGGCTTTCTCGGCAGATAGGTTGTTAGGCAGAATCCTGTGCAGTGCCATTAGGGACCACTACACACAATTAAGACTACAAGTGGTAATACAAGTTCACCTTTGGTACAAGCCTGTACTACACTATTAAAGTGGTAGCAGTAGCAGAGCAGCCAGACTTATCTCAAGAGTATATGGGCAGTAGTAGAGATTACCCAAAGGACCACAATTACTGACACTCAAGCAAACACTGACTTAAGGTGTCAGGTATAAAATATTAGTACATTTATTTTTAAACCATCCGTTCACAAAACACTTTACTTCTATAAATTCAAAACCACACGTAAAATACACTACACACAACCAATTCCACTTGTTCCAGCAAATTCAAATTAAGTACATTAGGATATGACAGACTGGTGTTGCGAAACTAACGCGTACCTGCGGATAGAAATGCTCACAAAGTTAAAACACACTTTGTACTTAAGAATTTCAAACAAGGGAAAAGTGAATAAAAATCATAGGCAACTTTTTCAAGGCAAGGGGAATCGAGGACTTATTGAAAGATACAGATTAAAGTCAATAGGCCTGCGCCAGTGTCAATGGAGCAGATGTTCAGTTGCCGAGGATCACACGTTGAACAGTTCGAGATGCCAAGATTTCGTAAAGATTGTCAAATGGAAGGAAAGGTTATAAGAGGGAGTGAAGAAAGAACAAATCTTCGTGGAGGAAAAGGGATCACCCCGATTCCGGCTGGTCAGGCGGAGAGACCGACCCAATGTGGACAGTACCTTATTCCGTTGGTGAAAAGCTGGTGCCACAGCAGTTGTTCATGGTAGTTCCTGCAGACTCACGGTTCCTGTGCCTTCAGTCGTGGGGACAAGAAGGACGACATCTGGAGAGATCTGCACTACCCAGAGATGAGGCCAGCAGCAGCGAAAAAGACAACGTTGAATAAAAGGTGGGCTCCTTTAAATCAGGAGAGGGCTTTTCTGATGGCTATCCGGACCACTACAGCACATCAGTGATTGCGACCCAGGCGAGGATTCTCTGACTGTAGAAAAGACGAGCTGGTTGATCCCACCAGGCTCAAGAGAAGACGACTCCTGACTGGATCTTCTCTTGTCGTTGAAGAGTAGATAGCTCAGGACTGCAGCAGGGCTTCACCGGGACTCGGGGTTGCAGCAACCGTCTTCTTCTCCGCTTCTCTTCGGTTCCTTGCAGTTCCAGTGGCGACTGACTTCTAGCCGAAGAGTCCTGCCTTTTATGCCAAACTCCCCCATTCACACAGCCTGGCTGTCAATCACTCAGCAGGGGGGTTGTCCAGCTCGGACAACCACCTTAGCCGATCAACACAAAGTGCGATTTGGGTCTCCAAGGAGACCCTGCGCAGGGGGTGACTACAACCCTCCCTCACATTCAGCCCACCTAGACATCCAGACGCCAAAGGAGGGCTTCTGGTCAGAAGCCCACCAAAGGTCGGCGAACAAAGGAGGCAAACCTGGTTTGCTGCGCAAAGAAAGACCCAAGAAGGATGTTAACAAAAATAAATGGCGATTAAACCCAACCGGAGCCGAAATAAAAAGTATTTGGACTAGCGGGTTTAAAGTTCGAGGCTACTAAAGTAGCCTAAAACGTTACCACGTTATGTAATATAATCGCTGTAGGAAAATGAAGGTAGGTGCCACTGCCACCAGCCAAGTCTTAATGTTAAGGGAGCAGAACAATGCTCCAAGAGGCACAGATAAAAAGGGCTAAGAAGGAACAAGTTACTTACCTGTAACTGTTGTTCTCCAGCATGGGTCTGGCATGGATTCACATGCTCATGAATATTCCCCGTCGTCAGGCTGGGAATCCTCGGTAAAGAAAAAACCAGTATCAGTTTCGTTTCTGATCTGTCTTTCGTAGTAATAACCAATCACTGGTCTCTGCGTCATACTGACCACAGCCAATGACTGCCCTCTACCTAAGCACCGCCTCTGGCAGCCATCTTCAGATTTGGAAGCACGTGAAGTGGCAGTATGACCAAGTGAAGAGCCGCAGAGGGGTAGGCGGGAGGGTTTGCATGTGAATCCATGCCAGACCCATGCTGGAGAACAACAGTTACAGGTAAGTAACTTGTTCCTTCTCCAGCATGGGGTCTGGCATGGATTCACATGCTCATGAATAAAGAATACATAGCAGTACACACATGCACAACCACGGGAGGTGGCAAAGGCTCAACATTAAGCATCACATCAACTCAACATTAAGCATCTTACCTCCTCACCAGGCTCACCTCAGGCGAACAGGTTGCGCAGCACTGCTTGGCCGACCCTGGACTCCTCCCTGGAATCCCGGTCGACGCAGTAGAATTTCGTGAAGGTGTGCGTCGACCTCCACGTAGCAGCCCTGCATATGTCCAGCAGGGGCACACCAGATAGGAACGCCGTGGTAGCTGCGATCGCTCTGGTGGAATGGGCTCTCGGACGGCCAGGCAGCGGTCGGTTTGCCAACCGGTGACAGTACATGATACAGCCGGAGAGCCATCTGGAGATGGAAGCCTTCGAGAGAGCCTTCCCCTGATTGACAGGTCCAAAGTTCACAAAGAGTTGTGACGTCTTCCGAAAACCTTTCGTGCGGTCCACGTAGAACTTCAGCGCTCTAGCTACATCCAGCGAGTGCAAAGTCCTCTCAGCCGGCGACGAAGGCGACGGGAAGAACACAGGTAACACCAAGGGTTCGTTGAGATGAAAGTCCGACGGTACCTTGGGCATGAAGGAGGGGTGCGTCCTGAGCACTACCCTCGTGTCGTGGAAAGTCAAGTACGGGGCCTTGCAGGAAAGGGCCTGGATCTCTCCCACTCGTCGTGCGGAGGTGATGGCCACGAGAAAAGCTGTTTTCCACGATAGAAACTTCAACGGGGCCGAGTGCAGAGGCTCGAACGGAGGTCCCATGAGTTTGGTCAGCACCACGTTGAGCTCCCACGCCGGGGCCGGAGCCTTCACCGGCGGGAACGATCTGAACAGTCCCTTCATGAACTCTTTCACCAGACGATGAGACCACAAGGACGTCCGGCCCGTGGTTCTGGTGTATCGGGAGATCGCAGCAAGATGAATCTTGATGGACGCGTGTGCCAGACCAGCTTTGGCCAGCGTCAGCAGGTACGGCAGCACTTGGGGAGCCGTAATCCGTAGAGGGTTAATCTTCTGTGCGTGGCACCAGACAGAGAACCTCTTCCATTTGTGTCCGTAGCATTTAAGAGTCGAGGACGCCCTGGCCTTTGCAAGAACCTCTCTGCAATCGGCCGGTATGTCGTATCCTCCAAACTCTAGCGCTGCAGGAGCCAGGCCTGCAAGTTCAGCGACTTCGGGTCGTGGTGGAGGATGGCGCCTCCTTCCCTGGAGAGTAGATCCGCGTCCGCCGGCAGCTTGATTGGCGGGGACGCCGACAAGTCCAGAAGGTCCGGGAACCATATCTGCCTCGGCCACGCAGGTGCGACGAGGATCATCCTGCACCGTGACCTCTTGAGCTGGTTGACGAGCCGGATTAGCAGAGGCAAGGGAGGGAACGCGTAGAGGAACAGGCCCTCCCAGGGGAACGAGAAAGCATCGCCCATGCTCCTCGTCTGGGGAAACCTGCTGGCGAACCTCCGGCACTTGGTGTTCGTCGCCGTCGCGAACAGGTCGATCTGGGGTGTGCCCCACCGTCGGAAGAGGCGATCCACCAGATCCTGCCGTAGTTCCCACTCGTGGCACGAGCGCAGCTCCCTGCTGAGTGAGTCGGCGATGGTGTTTTTTATCCCTGCCAGATGAAACGGCACCAGAAGAATCCCTTGGGCGACGGCCCAATGCCACAGGTCCTGCGCCTCCTTGGACAGCGCTGGGGACCTGGTTCCGCCCTGTTTCCTGATGTAAAACATGGTGGTGGTGTTGTCGGTGAAGATCCTCACCACCTTGCCCTTGAGGGACGGAAGGAAGGACCTGAGGGCCCAAAACACTGCACGGAGCTCCAGGACGTTGATATGCAGGGACTTCTCCGTCGGGAGCCAGAGTCCCCTTGCGTGCAGATTTTCGGTGTGCGCTCCCCACCCTTCTAGGGAGGCATCCGTGGTCACAGTCACCTGGTGGGCTGGGGTCTGGAAGTCCATGCCCGCCGTCAGATGCGCGCGGGTGCCCCACCACCGTATCGCTCGTCGGAAACTCTCGTCGAGCTTGATCCTTTCCTCGAAGCTGCCCGTCGTCTGGATCCAGCGCGCATCCAGGAACTCTTGCAACGGGCGCATCCGGAGCCTGCACATGGGAATGAGGTAGATGCAGGAAGACATCATCCCGAGGAGGGACTTGATGGACCTCACCTTGGCCGCGTCGGCCACCAACATCCGTTGCACCTTGCCCAAGATGGTCCTGGTCCTCTCCTCCGACGGGGAGGCCAGAAGGGACACTGTGTCGAGCCTCGCTCCCAGAAACAGTGCGACTTGCGCGGGCACCAGGTGGGATTTGGCGTAGTTCACGGAGAATCCCAGGTCCGTGAGGAGTTGGACGGTCCTTGCCGTGTGGACCACGGCGAGCTCCCTCGTCTTGGCGCGGATGAGCCAGTCGTCCAGGTAGGGTTAGACGTGAATCCCCTCGCGGCGCAGCTGCGCCGCCACCGGTGCGAGGCACTTGGTGAAAACCCTGGGTGCCGACCGTAGTCCGAAGGGAAGGGCTTTGAACTGGTAATGACGCCCTTGGACCACGAATCTGAGGAATTTTCGGTGCCCCTTTAGGATGGGAATGTGGAAGTAGGCATCCTCCAAATCCAACGACGATAGGAAGTCTCCTTCCTCCAGCTGACCCAGGACGTGCTGGAGGGTGACCATCCGGAACTTCTGCGCCTTGATGAACTTGTTCAGGCGTCGCAGGTCCAGGATGGGGCGCCATCCTCCCGTCTTCTTCTTCACGAGGAAGTAACGCGAGTAGACTCCGGAGCCCCGAAGCCTCTTTGGGACGAGTTCGATGGCGCCCTTTCTGAGCATCGCCTTTACCTCCAGGAGAAGTTGAGGGACGTGAAGTTCTTTCCTGGCCACGGGGGGGACGCGCGGGCACCTTCTTTGAAACTCGAGCGCGTGGCCCCGGGCCAGGGCGTCCAGCACCCAACGGTCGGTGGAGATGGACTCCCACACGCTGACGAAGCCCGCCAGCCGGCCTCCCACCGGGGTGCTTCGGTGGGGGCCCGACCCCACGGCCGGTTCAATCCTGCTTGGACGCGGCCTTGCCGCCTTGGCCTCCTTGGCGACGACGGCGGGGTCCGCCTGAATTGCCTCGTCCTCTGTAGGCCTCTTGCGACGACGAGCGGGCCGCTTGACGGTAGGAAGCGAAACTGCCGCCGGAACCTTTGGAGGCGCCCTTGCCTCCGCCGCTCCGAAAGGGCGTCCGCCGTTGCTGCAGTACTCCAAGGGCCCGGGCCGTCTCAGTATCCGCCTTGATGGCCTGAAGGGAATCGTCCACTGTCTTCCCAAACAGGTTGTTCCCGTCGAAGGGCATGTCCAGGACCCTGGTCTGGACGTCCTGCCGAAAGTCCGTAGCCTTGAGCCATCCGCGACGTCGAAGGCAAACGCCGTTGCCCATCTGGCGGAACCCAGTGTCGGCGATGTCCGTCGCCACGGTGATGGCGTGGTCCGAGGCCACCTCACCTTCCTGCAGGATCTCAAGGGCCTCCGCCCTCTTGTCGTCCGGCAGAAAATCCAGCAGGGGAGCTATCTTGTACCAGAGTTCCCTGTCGTAGCGGGCCACGATAGCCAAGGCGTTGGCCGCTTTAATCGTCGTCGCCGCCGACGAGATGACTCTGCGTCCCATGGCATCCAATTTCTTTCCCTCGCCGTCCGGCGGGGAAGTCGACGTGGAGGCCGCACCCCCCCCCCCGCTTTCTTCCTGGCTGCCGCGGAGACGACGGAGTCCGGGGTAGGCTGCGCCCGGAGGCATAGGGGGGCCGAGTCCGGGACCCGGTACTTTTTCTCGTACCGGTCTCTTTTCGCTGGCGTCGTGGAAGGGTTCTTGAGGAGGGAAAGGCCCTCATCCCAAATGTCGTCCAACAGAGGCACTGCGAGGACCGTCTTCCTCTTGGCCTCGCGCCGTTGGTAAAGGAAGCCTTCCTTTTTCTTCTCCTCAGGGCAGAGTTGGAAAAGCTCGGATGCCCTGGCGATCATTGAGTGGAACGATCCAATCTCGTCGGGCGGAGAAGCCCTGGTGGGAGGCGACGACGGAAAATCCTCGTCGTATGCCTCGTCGTCCGTACCCGTCGCTGCCGTGTCAGTCCCCGTATCATCCCCTCGGGTGGACGGGGAGGAGGGCTGGACGGGGCGCGACGGTTGAAAAGGAGGCGGTGGATGGATCCTTCTTTTCTTGGTAGGGGGAACACCAGAAGGACCCGGTTCTGGATCCCCCGACGGGAGAGGTTCCTCCGTCGGTAACGGTAGTCTCGTCCTTATCTCGGAGCATAAGGACTGTATAGCCAACAAAATGGCCGCTGAGTTGTCTTGCGGCGCTGGCAGAGGGGAATCCGACGGGCGAGCAGGGGCCCCGTCGGTATCCTCGACGATGTCGTCGTCGTCACCTGCGTCGGGGCCCATTCCGACGGGCTGGTCTTGTTCCACGCCTAGGCCGTGGCTTAAGACCTCGATCAGTTCCTCTTCTGAGGTTGAGGCCGAATCTACGACGACGCCCTGCCCCCCCTTCTTCCCCACGGAGGGTTTCACGGGGGTCCTATCGATGGGCACGAAAGAAGACTCCCTCCGAGGAGGCAGGGAGATTCTGGGCCCCGAGGCCGCCACCACTGGTGCAGCCTCCACAGGCTGGGCCAGGGCCGCCGCGACCGTTTCGATAGAGGGCTTGGTCGAATGGATCAAGGCCTTCACCACCTTAGGTGCGCTCACCGCCTTATCCTTGAGGGAGGGGGCACTGCCACGCTCCTCCTCTGCCTTAGAGCTCGACCGGGGTCTCTCCAGGAGCTTCGCCGGGTGCTCGGCCTTCCTCTTACCCGACCCAGAGCGTTGGCTCGTGGTTGATGGTGCCGGGGAGGGTGCGCCCTGCCTGGCGCCCGTAGAGCCCGACCGTTCGGCGCTCCCGGTGCCAGCGGACTCGCGGTGCTTGGCCTTATGTTGGGCCCCCGTCGCCGGGGCGCCCTCAAAGGTCTTAGAAGACCGCTCAGATTTCTTCTTCTTCTCGCCAGACGGGCTCTTACCCTCAAGCCAGCTGGCGAGACGTTGATGGCGGTCCTTCATGGTCCGTTCCGACATGTTGCCGCAAAACGCACAGTCCTTCTCCACGTGCGTCTTGTCCCCATGAAGGCAGTAAAGGCAGAAAGAGTGTTCGTCCTCCTTGAAGACGTTCTGCAGCTGGCATCCAGGGCAGGCCCTGAACAGCTTTCCGGGCGTCGAGCTTCCCTTCTCCTGGGCCATCTCCGAGACCGGGCCTGAGAAGCTTCTGGAGTCCTCCGAAGTGTAGCTCGACGAAATCTTCACCCTTGAGGGGCACAGATGAATCCGACACGGGTCCCCGTTGATCGGATGTAGGATCGGTGGAGCTTGAGGCTCTTTTGACCGAAAGAATCGAAGTTTTTGTGAAAAAGCGCGAAAAAATAGCACTAACGCTCGAGAGCAATAGCACGAGGATCCCAACACATGAACGTGCGGTAAAAATCTGAAGATGGCTGCCAGAGGCGGTGCTTAGGTAGAGGGCAGTCATTGGCTGTGGTCAGTATGACGCAGAGACCAGTGATTGGTTATTACTACGAAAGACAGATCAGAAACGAAACTGATACTGGTTTTTTCTTTACCGAGGATTCCCAGCCTGACGACGGGGAATATTCATGAGCATGTGAATCCATGCCAGACCCCATGCTGGAGAATTAACCCTTTCCCATACTCCATATATGATGGGGCGTACTGGATCTGTGGTTAAAAGTGACTATGTAAAGTTAATGGCAACTTTACCCTTTTCTGGCGGACAGTAGTCAGCCCCAGAAAATGGAGTCGGTGGGAAGTCTAAGAGACAATCCTGTGTCACTGCAATGAAGGTGCTGGGTAACACACAAAAGTGTGGGGCTACTGAAGTGGTGTCCTTCAGAGCCCACAATCACAAAACAGTTGAAATACACATGGCAAAACACAGGTAAGAGTGGGGGGAAAAAGCTCACACTCTTACCAAGTGGAAAAAATAAACTCCAGAAATCCAGCAAAGCTGCTGAGGGACTCACTAGGTAAGGGAAATTAGTCATAGAATGAGAATTCTCACTAACATACGCCGAGGAAAGCTTAGGGGTTGTGTGTTTATTTGTAGAGGTATGGTGTGCATCCTTGTCACCAGGGTGTGATCTCCCCATCGCACTGCCGGTGGCATGCTTGTCGGGCCGGGGACGGACAAGCAGGAACTTATGGTCACCACCGTTAAATCTACGGCTTCCGAATCTGAGCCGTGGCTGCCAGCAGACTCCTCATCCAAGGAGACGCCGCCAGTGGGAGAGTGACTCTCAGCCTGCATGGCTTAGGCCACCCACCGCTTGCTGTGCCCGTCTTAAGCTTTGGGCTGAAAAAGTTTACAGGCTTTATAACTGTTAGGGAGAATTATCATTTATGGCTAATTTCCCTCACCTAGTGAGTCCCCCAGCAGCTTTGCTGGACTTCTGGAGTTTATTTTTTTCCACTTGGTAAGAGTTTGAGCTTTACCCCCACTCTTGCCTATGTTTTGCCATGTGTATTTCTCTGTTTTTATGATTGTGGACTCTGAAGTTTGTTTTGATTAACAACCTAATGCTAAATGATGGTTGGGAGGCTAATCTGATAGACATTTTTTTCCATTTTGTCTTTTAACATAGAGAAGGGGAGTAGCCAATGGTGTATCCCAATAACATCTGAAGAAAAGAAGGAGAGTGATAATTGTGGCTGCAATAGAACTAACAACCACTAATATTAGGAAGACCACCAACACCTGTTCCACAGGTAATCTGTACCGTGTGTCCTTGTTTAAATAATCTCCATCCAGACAGAATGATAATGGACAGATACATAGGATTAGTATCCCATAGAAGACACGTTTACATGATGTTATGGATATGAAAAAACAACGGCGTGAACTCGCAGGTGTTGGGGGGGATGTCATTAGGGAAAAGGAGGAATAGTAAAAGATCGGATCGATTGTACCCATCTAAAAATGTAATTGAAACATTTAAAATGTATGATTGACACTAAATTATACGAGTGGTGAATAATAGAGCCCTCTATATTCCTTGTGTTTCCACAGAATATCATCCAGAATTTGACCTAGAGCTTTAACTAAAAGAAATGAGAAAGAAAACCTAGAAGTTTGGTGAAATCCGAGAAAAAGGAGCAATTCAAAAATTAAGATTGTTTTTATCTAATGTGTTTTTTCTTCCCCTGAAGAATTTCCTGTTAGTATGTGAGTTGATAGTGAGGAATGAAACATGTCGGGTATGTTTGTTTAAGGAATGAAAGAATGGGTGATTGGTGAACCATCGGTGTAAGAATTTAGAGATACTCATACACAGTACTCTATAACAATAGAACCTGAGATTGAGTACCCCAAAGTGTTATTAGAAAGCAATAACACATTAGATTTGAAAATGAATTGTCCCCGTGAGATAAATCATAGATTATGTTTACCAGCCTAAGAGTTTATTAGTTGTTGTACATAGAGGTGCACAAAATATTTACTGTTTTAATAAAAAGGAAAGAAAACTTGATGGTTAATTTTAGAAATATTGTAATGTATATTGTTGATAATTGGAATGAAGATGTTAAATACATTTATTTTTTTATGATGTGAATAAAATAGTGATAGTTTTTGATACAAAACCTTTCTGTAATATGTCGGAATTTAATTGAAATAAGACATGAGCTTGTGGTCAAAGTCTGGTTGAGTGGTGGAAAGCAAGGGACCTCGTGCACATACAATACTACGTTGTGGGCACTGTTCTGAAGAGGGCTGTTGCACGTAGGTCCAAGACAAAAAGATAGGTTTACAACCTCTAGTCTCTCTAAGTGTTATGGACTCTGAAGTACACCACTTCAGTAGCCCCTTTCTTTCTGTGCGTCACCAGCACCTTCAGTGCCGTGGCACAGGGTTGTCTTTGAGACTTCCCCCGACTCCATTTCTGAGGCTGACTACAGTCCCCCAGAAAAGGGTAAAGTTGCCATTAACTTTACTTCGTCAATCTACCACAGATCCAGTACACCCCATCTTCCATGGAGTACTGGAAAGGGTTAATTTGTATCCCTTTTTACCTGCACCTCCTAGCATTGTTTCGCTCTTTTAACATTTAGACTTGGCTGGTGGCAGTGGTATCTACCCTAACTTTCCGACCGTGATTATATTAGATGAAGGTGGTATTGTTCTTGGCTATTATATTAGCCTCGAACATAAACCCGCTGGACCAAATCGTCTTTCTTTTGGCTTCAGTTGGGTTTATTCGCCATTTCTATTTGTTAAAGTCCTTCTTGTGTTTTACTTTGCACGGCAAACTCAGTTCGCCTTCTTTGTTCACCGTCTTTTGGCTCAGAAGCCCTCCACCAGGCGCCTGGGTGTCTCGGTGGGCTGAATCTGAGGGAGGGGTGTAGTCATCCCCTGCACAGGGTATCCTAGGAAACCCAAGTCGCATTTTGCCATGAATGGCTGAGGTGGTTGTCCGGGCTGGACAACTCCCCTGCCGGGTGATTGACAGCCAGGCTGTGTGAATGGGGGTTTTGTGCATAAAAGGCAGGTCTCTTGGGCTGGAAGTCAGAGAGTCATCACCGGAACTACAAGGAACCGAAGAGAAGCGGAGAGAACAATGGTTGCTGCAGCTATCCCGTCGAAACCCTGCTGCAGTCCTGAGCTATCTATCCTTCAACGACTAAGACGATTCAGTCCGGAGTCTTCTTCCCTTGAGCCTGGTGGGGATAACCAGCTCATCTTCCACAGCCAGAGGATCCTCTTCCTTAGTCGAAATCGCTGCACACAGCTGTAGTGGTCCGGATAGCCATTTGAAGAGCCTCTCCTGTTTTTAAGGAGCGCACCTTTTATTCGTTGTCGCTGCTGCCGGCTTCATCCCTGTGTGGTGCAGACCCCCTTCAGACGTCGTCCTTCACAACGAAGCTCCAGGAATCGTGGGTCTGCGGGAACCCAACAGGAACAACTGCCAGGGCACCAGCTGCACCATTGGACTAAGGTACTGTGTTCTGCTTGAGGAAACTGGGTGAACCCCCTTTTCTTCATTTCCAAGGCTTGTCCTCGTCTTCCCTCCTTATAACTTTTGCTTCCGAACATTGACAATATCGAAGTACTCTTGGCTATGTTGAATCGTGAACTATCTGACTGTGTGATCTTCGGACACAGGCCCCGGGTGTCACTTGACCCTGGCTCCGGCCCTTTGACTTTTCAACTCTTGTCTCCGAGTGTTTCTCGATTCTGTCTGCTTAACCAAAATATTGCCTGTGATTTTTGCCTCCAACTCATCTCAGGTGCTAAGTGTGTTTTTGCCCCGGTAGCATTTCATGTCACGGATACGTGTTTATTTATTAGACCGAACTGTCAAAAAGTGATCGCAATCGTATTCACGGTAACGTGTTTTGTTCATAACACCGGTTCATTCCAACACAGGGTACTTACCTTGAGACATACTGTACAAAGTAAATTGGTTAGTTGTAGTATATTTGACGTGTGGTTTGTGTTTAAGTTTAATAGAAGTGTTGTGTTTATAACAAATGGTTTAAAAATAAATGTACTTATATTTTTCTACCTGGAACCTTGAGTCAGTGTTTGCTTGAGTCACAGTAATCTTGGTCCCTTTGTGTAATCTCTCTACTGCTCAGATACACTTGAGATGAGCCTGGCTGCTCCGCCACTGCTACCACTCTGACATAGTAGTACAGGCTTGTACCAAAGGTAAAACTTGTAATGCCACCTGTAGTCTTAATTGTGTGTAGTAGTCCCTAAGGGCACTGCACGGGATTCTGCCTAACAGTAACACCACTCGTCGTGGCCACGAGGGAGGCACTGATTGCACTCTTTATGGGTATCTTTCCAGGGAAATTTGCTGTTGGAAGACGGGCAGAATTTAAAGGGTGTTCACTCGATAACAGAGAGAAACGGCAGCCAGACTGAAGGTAAAACAAGAGGAGGGGCATAGACGAGGCATTCCCAAGAGAAGTGAAACAGGGACCCGCTCTCACTATGAGGCTGGGTTCCGAAGGCAAAGGCAGTGAGGAAATCAGTCGCTGGTAGATGGAACATTGGCGAGGTAGGGTCAGTCGTTGAGTAGTTGTCGAAACAGATGTCGTGCAAAGTAAGCGAGAAACTTATAAGTTACTCACCGTAGTGACTAATGTACTCTTAGTCCCCTTTCCTCCATACTGCATGGGCGTCCCTTCCTAGGGACAGGAGACAGAACCTTTTTCACCAGAAAAAAACCTTTAAATTCAGAGGTGCGCAGGGGTGCGGCTCGGGGAGCATGGCTCCCCCGACTATGGCCTCCGGCACCACACCTCAGTCCCCATAGACGCGTCAACAATCTATTAACATTGCCTAATGACACCAGTTTCATTAAGGGGGGGTGGTGGAGCGTATGGCGGAAAGGGGACTAAGGACTAAGAGAACATTAATCACTACAGTGAGTAACTTATTACACTTACGTCCTGTCCCCTTTCCTTCATACTGTATGGGCGATTACAACTGAAGGTAGCCCCAGGGTGGAGAGGTGACCCTCCTTAAAAAAACAAGTTCCTTAATACTGCCTGCCAGAATGCCGCGTCTGACCTGGAACCAGCATCCAAACAGTAGTGCTTACAAAAAGCAGAGGGAGTGGCCCATGTGGTCGCCCTGCTGATGACCTGCCACGAGACATGCCCCTGGAACACGACTGCCGTGGCCTTGGCTCTGATAGCGTGGGCATGCATGTTCACCAGAAGTGACTTGTGCTGACTCTCCTAGGCCTCCTTAATGGCTGCCACCATCCATCTTGCTATGGAGGCCTTGGAAGCCCGATATCCTGGCCTTGACCCGCCGAATGTGATGAAGAGAGCCTCCGATTTGCAAAAGCTCTTGGTTCTGTCAAAATAGAACTTTAGCGCTCGCTTAACGTCCAAACGGTGCAGAACACTCTGAGCATTGTCCTTGGGATCTGCAAAGAAAGTCGGTAGTACTATCTCCTCATTTAGGTGGAACGCCGAGACTCCTTTAGGTAAGAACGCAGGATGCATTCTGAGGACCACCTTATCTCTGTGAAAGGTAGTGCATGGCTCAGAAGCCACCAGAGCTTGGATCTTGCTGACATGTCGTGCCAATATAAGACCCACCAAAACAGCTGTCTTCATGGTGACCGCCCGATGTCCATGGACGCCATTAGCTCAAAGGGTTTATGCGCAAAGGCGCCAAACACAATATGGAGGTCCCAAAAGGGGTGTGGCTTCTTGATGGGCAGGTAGAGCCTAGTGAGGCCCGTCAAATGTCTTTTAACCACTGGATTGGCGGACGAGAAAACCTCCTCCTCTGAATTCCGGTAGGCTCCGATGGCCACCAGATAGGTGCGGCATGTGTCTATCTGCACCCCCGAGTGCGCAAGGTGTGCAGAGAATGAAAGCACATCATCCAGTGAGCAAGTGAGAGGATCGACTTCCTTAGATTCTGCCCAGTGGCAAAACCTGGTCCACTTGCTCCTGTACTGGCTCATAGTAGCATTGCTCCTAGCACCCTGAATGATGTCTAGGTTAGCCTTTCAGAGGCGCAGATGCTTCATTGTGACCTGTTCAGAAACCACACTGCAAGGGATAACCTCTGAGAGGCGGGGTGAATGACGAAGCCCCCCTGCTACAACAGTAGATGAGCTGGGCCCAGTGGAATGTACAGCGGAGGTTGGTTCGTCAGGTTGAGTAGCTCCAAGAACTATGGCCTCGCTGGCCACCACAGAACTATCAGAATGATGCTGTTGTGCCGGGACTCTCTTATCTTGCAGATCACCCTGTGTACCAGTGGAGTGGGAGGGAAGGCATAGGCGTTCATGCTGTTCCACTAAATCTGTAACACATCGCCTAGTGAGCCAGGCCCCTGTCCCTAGCAGAATGCAAACTGAGTGTCCTTGCTGTTGAACCTGGTGGCGAAGAAGTCCACCTGAGGATGACCCCATCTGTTGAAGATCTCCTGAAGGACCTGGCCGTTCAACTGCCATTCGTAATTGTCCGCCCCCAGCCTGCTGAGCCCGTCCACCTCCAAGCTGGACTTCCCCGTGAGGTGGATCGTTGTCAGGTGAATGTCGTTCGCCAAGGCCCATTCCCAGATGCTGACCGCCAGGGTGCATAGAGGAGGTCTCCTGGTGCCACACTGCTGGTTCAGGTAATACCTGCTGGTGGAATTGTCTGTCTGAATGAGGATCACTTTGCCACTGATGAGCGGTAGGAAGGCCTTGAGAGCCAGCCAATTGATATGAGCCTCCTGTTCCTGACGGTACCAGACTCGGTGGATGCTGTGGTTGTACAGGGTAGCTCCTCAACCCTCCAGGGACAAATCTGTGGTGATGGTAACCTGCGTGGTGTTGGTTGTCGGAAGGGCCTGCCCCTTCTCAGATTTCAGTCGGTGCTCCACCAGACTAGGTCCTGGTGTAAGAGGGGAGGAATGCTGACTAGTTCCGCCTGTGAACCCCGCTCCCGATTCCATGAGGCTGCGAAGTGCAGCTGTAATCTCCTCATTTTGAGTCTTGTGTTAGGTACTGCCAGAAGACATGCCACCACGATCCCCAAGAGGTGCTGGTACTACCATGCTGAGGTCACCTCTCTGCTGAGAAAGTGACCCGTGGCCCTCTTGATGGCTGCGATTTTGTACTCTGAGGGAAAGACCTGCTCGGATCTTGTATCGCAGATGAGGCCAAGGAACGTTAGACTCTGCGTCGGCTCCAGCTGAGACTTCTTGAGACTGATGGAAAATCCCAAGTCGCGTAGAGTGTTCCTGAGGGCGGAGGAGGTATGCGGAACCGCCTCCGGGGATCTCGCCCTGAGGAGCCAGTCTAGGTATGTATAGACATGGTGGCCCTGGGCCTCGAGGAGGGCTGCCACCGCATTCATAAGCCTAGTAAAGACCCTGAGGGCTGAATTGAGTCCAAAGGGTAGGACCTTGTATTGGAAATGGAAGCCCATAATCCTGAACCGTAGGAAGGACCGATGCGGCTGCCAAATCGGGACATGTAGATAAGCGTCCTTAAGATCCAGGGAGCACATCCGGTCTCCCCTGCACAGTGTCTCCGCAATAAGCGCTGGGGTAACCATCTTTAACTTTTGAAGTGGGAGGGAAAGGTTCAGGGTGGAAAGGTCTGTTAGTTAAGATTTCCACAGAGCTGGTAAATCTTCCTTTCCTGGTTCAACTCCAGAAATTTTTGCTTTTCTAGTGGGATATTTTTCATTAATACCTCAGTGAGTGGGAACCTTTTTCCACACTCACCTAATCTTTAACTCTTTTTATGGGTGTCATTTTTAAGACTCTCCATAGTGTCTTTTTTTTTTAATTCTCTTTATTAAATTTTTCAAAAAATGTAACAAACCCCAAAACTCCCCCTCCACCTTTCCCCCTTGGTGCTGATGCAAAGGTTGCGTGGCTAATCGTCCCCTCTAAGCGTTCATTCAGGATCATTCCAGGTCCAGGAGCCTCAAACACTGTGGGCGCCAGCCAATCCTAAAGTCATCCCTGAGGAAGGCAAGGACATCCCCCCCACTCACTTGCAAAGTTCTGTATTGCATTGTTCATATCATAGGAGGTCCCATATCATAGGAGGCCCATTCCATCATTACTAACTGCCAAACTTTACGCAACCAGTCCTGGAACGTAGGCACATTTGTGCCTTTCCATCTTTGAGCGATGATTGTCATTGCTGCCAAAGTGAGCATCACCCTTGCTCTCTCCCTACCCCTTGGGTCACCTGTCGTTATTGCTGGCTTCAGACCTAATAGAGACCATTCCGGGGACATGCCTCCCTCTGATCCAAACGCTTTTCCATCGCTTGATTGATGTCTTCCCAAAACGGGGCTATTTTTGGGCATCCCCACCAGATATGTTCCGCAGTGCCCTCCTGACCACATCCCCTCCAGCAAGTTCCCGATGACCCTTGGTAAATCCTACGCAAACGAGCTGGAGTGTAGTGCCACCCGTACAGTATCTTGTACCAAGCTTCCCGGGTTTTGCGAGGCTCTTGCCAATTTGGGTATTTTCCTCCATAGCTTTTCCCACTCCGTCTTCTCTATTTACCTGCCCAATATGCTATCCCACCTTCCCATATATGCCCATTGCAGCCTCGTGGTAGCGTCATCCAGGATCTTGTAGAGCTGCGAAATGAGGCCCTTCGAGCCATCATCAGTCATCAAGAATCTCTCAAAAGGGGTTGGCGGTCTGGTGGCCGCTTCCCTGTTCGTGGGGTGTAGGAGCCAATGCCGCAGTTGAGAGTATCTCAGCCTTTCGCCCTCCCCCAATGCGAATTCCCTTTTGCACTCCACAAAAGTGCTGATCTCCCATCCTATGAACATGTCTCGCACCCACCGGCAACCTCCCTCCCGCCCTTTCCTGAATCCCCCCCTCCAGCCCGGGAGTAAAGTCTTTATTATTGAAGATAGGAGTAAATGGGGATGGATAAGTTGTGATTTCCATACGTTGGACCAGTCTGTCCCAGTTATCCGCGACCAACTTGGTGATAGAGCGCAGATACATATGGCCTGGCCGATGGTGTTTGGGTAGCCACAGGACCACCCCCAATGCATGCTGCGTGACCGCTCTGTCCATCGTAACCCAGTGTTTTCCCTCCCCTTCCCGAAGCCATTCCCTAATCACGCTTAGCTGGGCCGCCTCATAGTATTGACAGAAGTTGGGAAGTGCTAGTCCACCGCCCCTTCTCGGAGCCATGAGCAGCTGCCTGCTGACCCTTGCCCTTTTCCCCTCCCATATAAACTCGTTTGTTATCGACTGGAGCTCCTTAAAGAAGCTGGCCGGGACTGCCTGGAGGATAGCCTGGAGAAAATAGAGCAGCCTCGGGAGGGTAACCATTTTTATTGCCTCCAGCCTCCCCAGCCAGGAAATTCAGATTCTGCCACTTAAGGAGATCCTTTTTGATTCTTTGCAAAAGAGGGGCATAGTTCGCCACATACGACCCTTTAAGGGCCGGTGTGATTCTCACCCCCCGGTACGCGATTCCCCCCGGACGCCAGGCAAAGGGCGTTGACATTCTTAATTCCTCTCTCTCCTCCCTTGCCAGTGTCAGGTCCATCAGTTCGGACTTATGCATATTAATGCGCAGACCGGATGCTTCGCCAAAGCCCTCTAATACTAGCCTGCATTGCCTACTCGACTCTATGGGGTTGGTCAGGGCGAGTAACATATCGTCAGTGAAGGCCGCCACTTTATGCTGTCTCCCCCCAAACGGTATTCCCTCTATCCCTTCCGATTCCCTAATTGCCTGCAGGAGGGGCTCTAAGTAGATTGCATAAAGCAGGGGCGATAAGGGACAACCCTGCTTTGTACCCCGTTGGAGTTGGAACGCTCTAGATAAGGTTCCGTTAACCACCACCCTCGCCAGGGGACCCTCATAGTTCGCCTTGACCATCTGAAGATAAGTGCCTCCCAACCCCATTTTTTCCATGACCTTGAAGAGGAAGGACCATTCCACCCGGTCAAATACTTTTTCCGCGTCTAAGGATAGCAGCGCTGCCGGGGTACCAGTCTTTTCTGCCTTTTCCACTAGATGGGCCACCCTTCTGATATTATCCGCAGTCTGCCTCCCCTTCACAAATCCCGCCTGATCCTGGTGGATCAGATCCGGGAGAAGCCCTTCAGGCCTATTCGCTAGGATTTTAGTGTATATTTTTGCGTCCACATTAATGAGCGCTATTGGCCTATAGGAGGATCTCTCAAGAGGGTCCTTGCCCGCCTTCAGAATCAGGGAAATCTTGGCTTCTTTCATAGATGAAGTGATTTGCCCACTACCTTTAAAGGAGTTGAAGAGGTGGGTCAACTGTGGTACCAGCACCCCGGCAAAGGTCTTGTAGAAAGACGCTGAGTACTCATCAGGGCCGCTGTGGGTAGCTTCCGGATGACCCCCCTCACTTCCTCCTCCGTTATGTCTTGCTGAAGACTAAACTGGGCCTCCCCCTCAAGTTTGCACAAGTTAACCCCTTGCAGGAATTTCTCCTGGGCCTGGTTGCAGGGGTGCTGTGATGTATATAAGGTCTCGTAAAATTCAGCCATGGCTTCTCGAACGTCTTCTGTTCGAGTAACCCTGTCCCCCATATCCGAGTTCAGCGCTGTGATTGTGTTCTTCGTGGCAGCTCCACGAAGGAGGCGGGCCAGCAGGACATCGGCCTTGTACCCCTTACCATAGAATTTTTTCCGCACGAAAAGCAGGGCCTCCTCTGCTTTTTTCGTACGGAGGACTCCCAGTTGTCTACCCGCTCTCCTGTAGTCCCTCTGATTAGACCTACTGGGATTCGTCGCCTCCTCGACCTCTGCCTCCAGCCGGGACTCCAGGGTCTGTAGTTGTTTCTGTCTTTGTGCTTTGGCTGCTATGATTTCTCCCCTCATCGTAGCCTTAAATGAATCCCATCTTATATCTTCTTCGTGTCCCTATCAAAAAACTCTCATCTTGCCCTCTATCTCTTCCCTTACCAAAGGATCTCTCAGCAAATGTTCCGGATATTTCCAGCCCCATAATCCCCCGCTCCTCACTCCCAGTTCCAGCTGCATTGACAGTATTTTGTGATCAGCTATTCCCATGGGCCCCACCTCTATCTCCTTAACTCTACCCACCAGGTTAGCCGAGACCCAGATATAGTCAATTCTAGATTGTGTCCCGTGGACTTCGGAAAGAAAGGTGTAGCCCCCTGCACCCCCTTTCAGTTCCCTCCAGACATCCCTCACCCCCATGCTTGCCACTTTATCCCTTAGTTCCGCCAAGGCCACCGCCCCTCCACCCAGATTCCTAGGTGCCCCTGATCTATCCTTAGCTTTGTCCCATGCAATGTTTAGGTCACCCATTATAATTATCTGGCCACTTTCCCAGTCGCCTATTCTCCCCATAAGGTCGTGGAGGAAGGGGTCTTGCCCTGTGTAAGGCGCGTAAATAACCCCTATTGTGAAAATCTCCTCTGCGATTTTGCCTCTCACTAGCACAAACCTACCCTCTTTATCTTTTAGGGTGTCCTCCATGCGGAAATTCAGTGCCTCTGATAGCCAGTGCCACACCCCCCCTGCTTTCGTGGGACCGGACGCTTGAAATACCTGGTCGAACCCTCTCAGCCTCAAGAGGCACTGATCTTTACGGAGCAGATGCGTTTCTTGCAGCCCCAAGAAAGTCTGGTTTTCCCTGCTTCGTGAATTGCTCCAACTTTTTCCTTTTCAGCGGAGTGTTGAGGCCCCTGATGTTAAGCGTTACCCATTTGAATTATGAATAAACTCCCACTCCCGCCTATCATGACCCTTCGTACAATCCTCATCTCCACCCGTTTGCACCCCTCCAGATACCCTGGAACGTGAATCACTTTTAACTCGCCCCTTGGGCAGCACCTGAGAACCCCCCCCCCCCCCCCAACTCCTTTCGCCTACCATCGACCATTCCCACGGCCTGGGTCACACTCCGCCTCCCGCGAGCCACTTGGGCCCGCCGCACTCGGCCCTCGTGCAAGTCCCGGTCCAGGTCAATTTGGAGTATGTCCGCTGTTAGGCAGAAACCTGTGCAGTTTCCTTAGGGACCAATGCAAAAGATTTAAGACTACAGGTGTTTGGCAGTAAACCAACTTGGTAGCAGTCTGTACCACACAGATTCACTTGGTAGCTGTGGCTGAGCAGTCAGACTTCCCTCAAGAAGAGTTAGGCAGTATACAGAGCATACAAAATAGGTGCAGAAATACAGTAGTACAAGCAAACACTGACCAGAGCTTGGGTGTAAAAGTATATCATTATTTATTTAACACACACTTATAAAACACACTAGCACTAAATTGGTAAGATAAGTTCAAAACACAATCACTATTATCATATGTACATCACTTATTACTTGTTGGACAAGTCTTAGTTAACACCACTTATTTCCAGACAGAGGTGAGCGCTTAACGTTCGATGGCACTCCAACAAGTTAAATAAAAAGGGATGGAAAAGCAGAATTATGGAAGCCTACACACTAAACACTTTTTAAAGCACCACAGCAAGTTAGGAAGGCCCAGTCTACTGGTGAGCAAGGAAGTTTAGGTGCCAGGCCCACTTTCAAGGGAGCCAGGCGGAAGATGCCCAAGATCAGACAGTTACACCGAGTCCTCAAAGTTTGTGGAGGTAGTCCGAAAAAGGATTAGTTCAGTGGAGGAAAGTTAGCTAAGGTGTCCCAGGCTAACCCAGGTTCGAGAGACAAGGATTTAATACACCCCGTTACAACGGTTGCAAGGGAAGCCAGGCGGAACACGGTACCTTAAATGGAGAGGATCCTCCAGCGGGGGCAGTTGTTCCTGGCAGCGGGTGCAAGTCGCAGCGTCGTTCAGAGGAAGAGAAGATCTCGTCGTAGAGGAAGGATGAAGGTCGTTGCACTGCCAGGGAAGAAACCAGCCGTTGAGTTCTCCGGTACAAAGGTACTACCCTTTCGGTTCGCGGTAGTGGTGAAAACGTGGTATCCCGGTTGCCGGGGTGCTTGGCACAGGCAAGGCGGCCACAAGATGCTCCAGGAAGGCGAAAAGAAGGTAGACTGGTTATCCCCACCAGTCGAAGGAAGAAGACTCTCCGGGCTGGAGATCTCCTCTGTCGTTGGGAAAAGTGGTGAGACGGTTCAGCCGGGCTCCACCGGTGGTGTCGTCGTTGCAGGCCGGCTCAGCTTCTCCCTCCTCGGATTCTTAGGTCCTGTGGCGACTTCTGAAGTTCCAGTCCCCAAAGCCCTGCTTTTATGCAGAATACCCCCATTCACTCAGCCTAGCTGTCAATCAAACATGCTAAGTGGTGAGCCGGCCGGCTCACCACTTAGGCCAATCACACGAGAGTGCGACTTGAGTTACCAAGGTAACTCAGTCCAGTGTGCCTAAACCCCCCTCCCACACCCCCTGTGGTACCCAGACAGAGTGGCACCCCTTTTGGAGGCTTCTGTGGAGAAGCCCGCCAAAAAGTGGAACAAAGGGCTCGACTTGGGTTGGAGTCACAGAAGAGAACACAAACGCCATTTTAGAATAGAGTTCTGGCAAAAAATACCAACCAGCGAATTAATATTAAATAAATAAACTGGCGGTATGTTCGAGGCTATAAGAATTAAATAATTAAAGTTGGTAGCCTCGAACAATGGGAAAATCCCATAGAGATATATTTGCGGTCGAATATAAAAAGTAGTATCCACTGCCACCAGCCAAAACTCGATCAGGGGGGACGGAGACGTGCCCCCTCGAACAAAAGACCCCGGGGCAATCGAATTGCCCCGACGAGTACGTCCATAATATGATGGTGTGTACTGGTTTCTGTTCATAATTTGGGAATAGCAAAGCCAATGGTGACTTTACATGCCCTGGGAGACAGTAGTCAGTCCCAGGGTATGGAGTCTATGTTGGGGGGTCGCTACGACACCCCTCGGTTACAGCACGGAGGGTGCTGTGTAACCCACATCAAAACACACATGAGACCCTATGGAGTAAAAGACCCCATAGCCCATAAAACACATGGAAAGTTAAAGGAACACCTCAAATCATGTCTAAGAGTGGGAGCAAAAGAATCTCACTCTTAGCAGGAGAGAAAAAAATAAACCCCAAAAATCCAGCAAAGCTGCTGGGGGACTCACTAGGTTTGGGAAATTAGCTTTACAGAGAATTCTCCCTAACATCCGCCCCCTCCTGCATCGTGGGTATCCGCCTCAGGGAGCCGGCCCATTCGAAGACGAGCCCAAAGGGGAAGGTCCATTTATACCTGATCCCCTTTTCCTTAAGTTTCGAGGTGAGTGGACCCCATTTTCGTCTTTTAAGCAGAGTGCTGCTAGCCAGATCTTGGTACAACTCGATGCGTTGGTCGTTAAAGGTAATCGGCTCTTTTTGTCTGGTAGCCCCGAGAACTGCTTCTTTTTGAGCATATCTTGTGAATGCGGCTAATACGTCCTGTGGCCTGGACTTAGGGTTCTTATTGAGGAATCCCACCCTGTGGACCCTGTTCAGCTCGATCCGATCAGGCGAGGGCTCCCCCAGCAGCTCTGCATATATCCCTTGAACCATCTCCTTCAGGTCCCTATCTTGTATCGTCTCCGGCAGAAATTTCAGCCTGATGTTGATCCTTCGGGACCTGTTTTCCATATCTTCCATTCTAATTTCCAAGTTCCGCGTTGCCATGTCAAGCCTCTCGATTGCTTCCCTGTTCTCAGTGGCCTCCCTGCCTACCTCCTGCAGGCCTTTTTCCACTATGTCTGTTCTCTCCCCCAGCAGATTCACTTCCTGTTTCATTTCCGCCATTGCTTGTTTGATGTCCGACCGCATCAGCTGAAATTGTTCTTGAAGTGTTTTCCCCAATGACGCTTGAAGTGAGAGCAGCTCCCCGCGCAAATCCTGACGCGAGATTGATCCAGACGCTTCCGAGGTCTCAGTATGCTCCTGCTCCATGCTTCCCCCCCCCTGTGTGGCCCTTCGGTCATCGGCTGCGTCTTTGCTTGCGCACAGAGCTATGATGGAGCCTCCCCCTGGGACTGTCCGCTTTTGTTCCCCTTGTTTTTATTTTTGGTTGCCATAGTTGCGGGACAAAGGCCCCGTCTGCGCCTCCTCCAGAAGCCGTTACTGACCAGGCTAGGTTACAGTCCCCTGTTACTGCAGTTCCTGGTACTCCTTTTGGGCTTGATGGGGGTGCGTCCTCCCAGTCAGCGGGGGTGCGTGAATCTGTGCTGTGCCCGCCCTATGTGTGTGGCCGGGATCCTTATGCCGGGGGGAGCAAGTCTCAGCCCTAAACACTCCAACGCCTCGGCGCGTGGTCGTGCTCCGTATTATGCTGGGGGGGAGCGGGCGTCAGTCCCGGACACCCCCTAACAATGCAGCGGGGGCGGGGCCCTCTGTGCCTAGAGTAGGGGCCCACCTCCGCAACTCCACCTGACCCGAGGGGCCAATGTAATCCGGGTCCCGCACCCCCCACTGCTTACTGTCTTTTGCTGCAGCTGCCTTTCCGCTGCCGAGCCCGGGCTCCCGCCCCCACACCTCCGGCCGCCACTAGATCGGGCCGCTCCACTGCCTCGGAGAGGGCGCCGGGGGGGCGCTCGCGGCCCGATCAGGGGTCGGCGTCCGCCCGAGGCCCCGCTGGTGGGCGACGCCAAGATTCGTCTGCAGGGCGGTAGTCCCGCCAAGCAGCTCCCAAGGGCCGCCCCTTGCACCGAGGCCGGCCGCTGATTTCCTTCCTCCTTTCGGCCGGATCCGACTGCCGCAGCTCCCGGGGGGTGTGGAGACACACCGATCGCTTCACCCGCTGGTCGGCAAGGAGGCACCCCAATACAGTGGGGGCTGCAACCGCCCCTCCGATACCGCTCAGCTTCTTCCTCTGCCTGGAGGGAGCGGGAACGGGGCCTCCGATCCCGTCCCGCCTTTGTACGCAGGGCCCCTCAGGCCCGCAGGTCTCGAGTGTTTGCCGGGTCGAAGAACACTACTTTTGCCAGCTGCTGTCTTATCTACGGCTGCCCCCAGGCGCGGGGGGGATCCAGACCGCCAAGGCTCTCCGCTCTTCAACGCGTAGGGGGTGGTGGAACCGCCAAAATAAGTTGAAGGGACAGGAGCGCCGTTGACACACGTCTACCTGGTGTCGGCGGCCATCTTGGAATCCCATAATGTCTTTTTAAAGTTATAATGTCGAACAACTTATTGGCAATAAGTGCCTGCTTCTGCGTTGCCCTAGGGGCTCCCATTTAACTTTCTTGTGCTAACCTTGAGTGAACTACAGTTCCCAAGGGTAGAAAGGATCTTTGGATCCCTTTTACATTTTATTCTGTGAAACCAGCACACCCCACCCTATGTGGGGTGCTGGGGAGATACAATGTATCCCCTTTCACATTAAAACTAACAATTCTGTTACAGTGACAAGCTTACCTTTAATGGCTGGTGGCAGTGATACCTTTTACTAATTTGGTGCACCTTTACCGCGGGCTGTAATCACATCTGCAGTCAAGGCACCTAAGGGTACTCATTTTACCAAAACGGCCCCCCGTCTTCTTTTTCTGCCATTTTAGTGTTTCTTGTTGTTTCTTGTTCCTTCCCCTGACATCCAGGGTGAATAATTCCTTTGTTTGAGTTTTGTCTTCGACGTGAGTCCCCTGGACACCCCGCCCAGGCTCCAGTCAGTCTGTAAACACAGGAAGTGGGGAAGGAGTCCAAAACTCCCTCATCCTTTGTCTTACGCCTTCCTTCAAACTGGGACAAATACCAGTGGGGGCTGGCTGTCCTGATTGGAACACCAGACGCCCCTTTCTTGTAAAATACAGGGAGAGAATGCAGAGGTTGTGCTGTAGTTCCTGATAAATACTGGAAACCTGGAAGCTGAAGTCATGTCGACCACTGGAACAGAAAACCGAAGAGGATGACGAAGGAAAAGCGGCGGGAATGATTTCCAGCGACCGGAGAGCCTGCTGTGTAACCGGAGCCTGCTGCAGCCCTGCCTTCCAATTGACCTGGGGTCTCTGAAAAAGATAAACCGAACCTGGAGCCTGGTGTGACCCACTAGACTCAAGAAGACCTGCATTTTGAGCCATCCCACGGGTTGCTGCGACCTTGCCTTCTAGCAATACCCCAATACCCTGGGACCTCCAGCCACTGTACGGTGCACCATCCTCCGAATTCCGAATCTCGCTGAAACTTCGTGGGCATCCTGGTGTATCTCCAGAGACACGAATCGAGTCAGCAAATTCCCCTCACAAGAGTGCTGGACCTTTTAAACGACGAGAATTCAACCGCGATACTCTGTCTTCTTCTGTGCTCCTTGAAAAGGCACCAAACCCGCAGAACCGCATTCAGCGGCGAGAGAAATCTTGCCTAGAGCCTTCATCGATCCTTGCTGCAAAGTCCCTTCTGAGGTCTTGTGTTCAGTCTCCAGGACAAGGAATCTACTGACTGGGTATTTGGCTGCAGTCCCTGAAGTTCTCCTGCTGCAATCTCTTCTTCATTGCTGAGGTACTGTGTTGGCTTGGGTATATACTTAACTTAAGCCTGTTGGGATTTCTGTGTAGCTTTGGGGTGTCTTCTGTGATTGGGAGGTCCCTCATCCAGTGCACACAGTCCCAATGCTAGAATCTTGCTGGGGTGTCTTCTGTGAAGAACCTGGGCCCTCTTCTAACCCTTGAAGTAAAGTACTCACCTATTTGCCAGTTTCCCTAAGGAACTCTGACTTTTGCTACTAAAGAACTTATTCTAACACTGCCTGTTGGTCACTAGTCCTAGTGACCCCCCCTTCTGCCACTGAGAACACTCATGCTCCAAGAATTAGGGAAAGACTTTGAAGGGATTGGAACTTCTGCTTAGAAAATAAATCCAAGTGTTTTACTTACTTGTAAAGAGTTGGTTGGTAACTGTAATTCTAAGAGTGAACAGTTACAAAGGTTCTTACTGATTTTTAATGTGTGATGCACTATTCTTAAAAGTATGGTTAACATCTTTTCTTCCTTAGCCACTGTTTTGCCAGTTTAAAAGAAAGTAGATGTAAAGGTGTTTTACTCTCCTGTGATTAGGTTGTACCTCTTTACAAAAGTATTGTGTTGGTTTCACCAGATTATTCCTGTAGGGTAATTGTATGAGTGTCCTCCAACTGTTGGTATCACCAGGTTAGTACTGTTAGGATAACTGTATGAGTGTCCCCCAACGGGGTCTTGCTTCCCCCGACTTGCTGCTAGCCTGTCCTTAATAAATCTACATTAGTTTGTTGCCTACCTAGAATAACTATTCGGTAAAGTGTGACATTGGGTTTTACTGTCCCCTTTATTGTGAAGTTAAAATAATTGGGTTTTACTTACCTTGTGTTAGCTGTGTGCCATCCAAAACAAGTTACCAGAGTTATTGCTTACCTCAATCTGGGGTTCCCTGATTTCCAAAGCATCTGTAATTGTATATTATTCATTAGGTTTCTACTGCACCTAGAATAAGTGTTCACTATTCACCCAAAAGGTATATTGTCCAGTTGACTGTTTATGTAATTTGTGCCAAGAGTCACTGTACAAGTGGAAAGGCCTACTGCCCTTGTATTAACAAAAGTAATCTGAAAGTAACAATTGGTCTTTTACTCCCAAAGAATAGGCTTGACCTATACTAAATGGCCCTCATTACGACCCTGGCGGAAATCGAAAAACGATGGCGGAAATGCAATACCGCCATCGAATAGCGCTCGGTGCGATTATGACCCGTCACCGTAAAGTACGATGCCATTAGCGACACCATAGTGAACGCCAACGCTAACTGCACCAAGTACGCGCACGCGCGCCATGCGAAACCGTAATTACCACCATGGCGCAACGGTACGCGAATGCTGAGCCTAGCGGACATTTACCTAACGCCATCAAGCATGGTGGAAAGTACCATTCCGCCATGGTGAGAAGAACGGCAACGCGAACCAACCGTAAATGGCCCTACTGAGTGCCTGTACACCACTCCCTGGCCACATTGCACAACTCCTCGTAGGTGCAATGAAGTCACACAATGCAACCAGTGAAATGTACAAGTCACCCATGCATGCCAAAGAACAAATGAATGTAGGGGCTCCAAGTGCCTTGTGAGTGGCCATCCATATTTGGCATGGCACCATTGCCGTACTGATGCAGCACAGGCACGTGAAGGTTCAAGTACAGCAATATGAACTGAAATATGAGACAAAACAACAACAGGCCCCCATCGCTTGACACCAGTGTAAGGCAACATTCAAAGCAGTAACCTGAGGGAGACTGCACCAGCCCTGTACTCTTGCCAGTAAACAAACCAACCATCAGCACAAGCATGTACCACACAAGTTGGCAGAGTGACTGAGCAGCCAGGCCCATCTCAAGAGGGGCCAATGGGAGCTGCAGGGCACAGATGGCACGAATACAGAAGCTATTCCAATGGACATGACCTCAGTCTCCCTCCAAGAAACGCACGCAAACACAGGCACCTGTGACCAGCCATATTCTGATAATCACATCATTCCACCAATCCACCTGGCTGACCGGCATCTGTTACACAAAAGCTAATCCCCCGCCCCTGAGCATGACATCATTAAAACAGTCATAATGGCAGCCCCTATCCCTGACCTCACTGGGCTTCGTAGGCAAACGCGCCCAGTACAGTACCACGCAACTATAACCAGAAGCCGGAACCCAATGCAGATCTACTCACAATACATCGCTCCACAAATAGGAATATGCTACATTACTTGCAAAGAATAACGCTACACGGTTAATATCATAATAGAAATTTAATGCACTACAAAATCACCAAGCCCATACAGCCATTAGGTCATGAACTCTAAAATACATTTCAGTATTGTGGGCTGCATCCGCAATAAATGACCAGCTTCTGCTTGTGTGACGCCCTGTTCCTTCATGGTACACAGGGGCTACAGTTCAAAAAGGCAACATGGAAGCGCCTAGAACCGCAGGGCCGTCCCATTAGGTAGGCACTAGTCCAGCTAAAAGGTCGATATGTTGCTCCTAGCCACTAGTACTGCGTAAGGGCATGTGGCCCATTGGCGATCGTCCCATAAGATCGTAATGGTGCTCCACTGATTAACACGAAGCAGCAGGTGTCGGGAGTAAAAGCCATCTGCAGGAGTGGCATACAGATGGCAGCGGCAAAAGGGGAGGAGATACCTGTCACCCAAATGAAATGAAAAAGAATGGTATGGGCATCAGAACTTAATTTGAATTACTCACTTCAATGATCACACTAAATCTACAGCCATATGCATGTTAGCCCACTCAAAAGGATTATTCCCACCCAAAAATCACTTGCGAATCATAACTATATAAATCGAGGTGAATACACTATTACAAACGAGTCTTTGTGTGCATGCGTCTGTTAAAACAGAATCCATTAGATGGGATGAGTAACGTGCATAGACACGTGTTTGAAGGCGCGTCGAGACAGGGAGGGTTCAACAAGGGCAGATAGACGATGGTCCCACTATGGCAGCTCTGCATCACATAGCGCAGGGGAAGTGGATAGATTCCAAAAAGCCATGTACATGGTAAACTCTCAATTAAATCATCTGTCCATGCATCCATACATCATACCCTCATCCCGGTATGAAAACGCCTGATTATTTACTCACATAACATGTGAAATTTCCATTGAGTCTGTGCGTAATGCAGTCTGCAAAATCCACTGTGCTCCAGCCCGGAATTCTAGTGTTGTGAAGTAACATGTATTTGGGAACGTCCTGCATTATCGTCCACTACGCTATTGCGCATCCCATACTATTCATATCAATCATTGCATTCTCGCCATGGCCCCTGTCCCAAGGACATTAAACAATAGAACTTAATATCTGCAGTCAGACCTGTGGGCGTCTCCTCGCCGCTAGCTGAAAACCGAAAGCGCTGTCCTTCGAATTCCACATTTGCAACATCACGTCGAAAAGGCATCTTTGACCGCTTGAAATCACAAATTCATCCATGTAGTGCGGCAGTGTGTGAAAATGGCAACTGGCTTCACTCACAAATGGGACGCCCCGCCCGTCGGTGAACCTCGGTACAGTGCTGCATGAGGGTCCAGCGTTAATCGAGTACTACATTCCACTGACCCTTCACAAGTTTGTTCGCGACTGTAAAGATAGTATGTGAAACAATGGGACCATAGCAGAATGAACATATGAACCAATATTCCACTGCCATCGGGATTAAATACATGATTGTAATAGCAAGATGCCATGCGTCGAATTGCAGCGTTGTGTGCGGGACGTGCTCGCCCAAAGGGGATTGCAGCTTGCACAGGTGGAATGAATCACCACAGGTGGAGGCTATACAGCCTGAAAACACATAAATTGCACACCCAACCCCCTCCCACAACCACACCCACTCCAAAATGCTACCGGCAGGACTAGCGATGTTGGCCCTGGGGGACCTGATAGCACTGCAAGTACTCCAACTTCAAGAAGAAGACGAACACCAACTACTACAACAACCAGCCGCACAGAGGAGACGGAGGAGGAGGGCAAGGCAGGGCCAGCAAGGCCCACCAGCACAGCCACTAACACCACGCAGGCAGCCCGCAATCCCATGCCTCCGAGCTCATCCGTTCAACCTCACTGATGAGCAGATCCACACCCTCTACCGTTTGGACCGGGACACCATAACCGCCATTGTGGACATGACACACGCTGACCTTGCCAGCATGATAGATAGCCCAACCGCCATCCCACCCCTACTGAAGGTGGTGTCTGTACTACACTTCCTGGCCACAGGCACCTACCAGCACACAGTCGGACAGTTGCATGGCATTTCACAGCCACTGTTGTCACGGACACTATCGCAAGTGCTCGATGCCCTCCTGAAGCACGCAGACGACTACATCTCTCTACCACGCTCGGAGCAGGAAATTACGAACACAAAAGTGGGATTCCATGCACTTGCCGGCATACCGGGTTGCATTGGTGCCATCGACTGCACCCATGTGGAATTGGTTGTGCCACATGCCATGGAGGCCCAGTACCGCAACCGAAAACAATATCATTCTCTTAATGTACAAATGGTGTGTGACTCCAACAGGATCATTACACAATGTTGTGCCCGATTTCCTGGATCAACCCATGATTCTATGGTCTTGAGGAACTCTACAATACCACGCTACATGGAGCGACACGCAGGGAACAGATCCTGGCTACTCGATGAGTGTCATTTCATGCATGATAATGTGGGGTATGTGATGCGCCAATGACCTGGCAGGAAGGGGGGGGGATGCGTGCGTAGCTATGTCATTCCACAAACATCCTTTATTGTCCACATACAGGTGATGCCGGGTATCCACTGAAGAGATGGCTCCTTACACCACTCCGGAACCCACAGAACCAGCATGAGGAGGACTACAACCATGCCCACTCACGTACCCGTGTAGTCATAGAACAGGCATTCGGCCTACTGAAGACTCGTTTCCGCTGCCTCAGCAGGTCTGGCGGGGCACTCCTGTACCGCCATGAGAAGGTTGCAAAGATGGTCATGGCATGTGTCATGCTACACAACATGTGCGTACGTAGAAATGTGCCCATGCCCCCTGACGCAGGACTGCAAGCACCTGAAGATGGTCATGATGAGGGTGGGGATGTGGCAGCACCTCAAGGAGTCCGCAAGGCACAGGAGGGCCGTGAAATTCGTCAGATTCTCATAGATTCATGCTTCTAGCACTCACGCCTGGTGGCTGATACATGGACACGGGACTTGTGGCACTGTGTGTGTCTGGAACATGCACAATATGGACTGTACGCCTATAAAGGCCTCGTACACAAAGATCAATGTCCACACATCTCATTGGATGATTGTGAAATGTTTATAGCATATGTGAAATTATGTTACACACCCCATCGACCCGCCACCCAAGAAAGCCCAACACACCCCCTCCACCCTCCTACCTCCCCCCCAAACACCAGTGTCCAAAGATGCTCATTGTCAGTGGGCAGACGCTATTGCAAGCCCCCTCTCCGGGTATCAGGGGCACCCCTGCCTGTGGAGCGCAGGTTCCTCCCAGATCTACGTTGGGGGCTGCCCTGGACGGAACTTGCAACGGATGATGTCTCTGCCTGCTCACGTCCATGCATGTCCCTAAGGGTTTGTGAGAGCTCAGTGAGCACACGGCGCACAGCGGCAAGTTCACCACATACGTCTTTGGACGTCGCATGCAGTTCCCCCCTCAGGCTCTCGGTGCTTCTCTCCATTTCTACCCTCAGGCTCTCGGTGCTTCTCTCCATTTGTGCCCTTAGTGTCTCTGTGCTTCTCTCCATTTGTGCCCTTAGTGTCTCTGTGCTTCTCTCCATTTCTGACCTAAGTGTCTCAGTTGATGTTTCTATGGCTGCCTTAGTACCCCCACATTCATCAGCATGCTCCTTGAGGAGCGTGGCCAGTTGCTGCTGTTGCACGATCACCTGGTCGAGGGACTGTTGCCTCTGCTGGGCCATGGCCATTTGCGGTGGTGTCACAGAGGGTCTGATCACCTCATGTTGCCTTGCCACAGGGCTTGTGGGGGATGGCCAGTCGTCGTCTTGTGGGTGCCCCTGCGTGGTATCCTCATGGTGTACGGGATGAAACAAACAGGGGGATTGAGACAGGTCATGGATGGATCCTACATCGACAGCACCGTTTTCTGTGTCGGAGCATGCTGCCATTAATGCAGTGTCACCTATGGTGCTGCTGCCACCAGAAGCAGTGCCTTCTGTGGCATCCATTGGGGGGACCTGTGGTGCTGCTGTTGTGGGCATTCTGGCTGCTGGGGTGCCTGTTGAAGTCCCCTCCTGTGTGCTGCCACTTGATTTGTGCTGCTGCCGTGTCTTGATCCGTGCAGCTGAGGTGGAGGGTCTTTGGCCGTTGGTCTTGGCCCTCTTTGCAGGTGTGCTGGTAGGGGTGTCCTGAAGCTCGTCGTTTGAATCGGACCCTGTGGTGGAGTAAAGGAGGGCGAGCGTTATTTATGGGTCTGTGGAAATTGGAATGGCAATGTATCACATGCATTGGGGTGGTACCCGAGGGTGATTTGGGTCAGGGCCTTGGAGGTGGTTTCATTTTTGTGTGGATTGAGGATGCAGTTGTTTTGCAGCCTGCAGTTAGGGTGTGCATGCTGCACGTGTAGAGGGTGTTTTTAGGATTTTTAATTATTTATGTATTTAATGTGAGTTTTAAAGTGCGCTATCAGGCCAATGTATGTGGACGTTCTCCTGGACATGTGCTTCTGTTGCACTATGTGGACACATGGTACTTCACATGATTGGACATTGTGGATTTAGCATTGTTTTATTTGGCCCACCTACCTGATTCTTCGGATGTCTGCACTCCTTTCTCCATCCCTCCGACTCCCTCTATACTCTCCATTCCAATGGTGGAGGCACAGATTTCTTCCCAGGGGGTCAACTTGATGGGTGATTCCGATCCTCCCCCGGTAGCTGTGGCAATGTTACGGTTGGCTGATAGTATGCTCCGTACGCGTATCCGCAAGTCGTCCCATCGCTTTCTGCATTGCTGTGGGTTGCGGGGCGCGGTCCCCACCGCACTTACCCGCTGTGCCACCAGGGCCCATATGGCCTTCTTGTTCGCAAGTGCCGTCCTGGTCATTTGCGTCGAGAAGACGATGGCAGCATTCTCCTGGAGGGTCTCGGTGAGCACGGTGAGTTCCTCATGGGAGAAGTGGACCTGCCGCTTGCGGTCGCACGCTTTTTTCGCAACTTTTCCCATTTTTATTGTTTTCACTAGGGTGGCTAACGGGTTGGGATGTGTCTCAGGGTAGGGTTTTTGATGCTTGTGTTGGGATTCTGATTTTATAGGTGTACGGCGTGCTGTTTCCCGTTCCGGGCCCATGTTTTTGTCACCGTATTTTGCGATTACCGCTCATTACGGTGACCGCTATGATGGGTGGCGGAATTGCACCTAGGGCGCCATACGACGGCGGTGAGGGGCGTTTTGGGGACATTTCCGCCATCGCGGACTTTGCACTTCCGCCATGGCGTAGTGCTCGTGCCCGATGGGTCAGAATTAGCCGCACTTTACTCCGTCGTGCAATGGCGGAAACGCTATTTACGCTATGGCGGTCAGGTCAGTTACTTTCCGCCAGGGTCGTAATGAGGGCCAATGTGTATAACAAGGTTTTGATTTACCTAGAACTACTGCTAGGTGTTCCAAATAAGGTCTATACTTGGGTCTGTGTACTTGAAGTATAGTGTTGTGTTTTATATTGTGATTTCATATAATGTGTTAGTACTTACTTAACCCCTAGATTTATCTGGGCCTACCTGTATTTAAATAAATCCTTATTTTTACAATACATAATGTTTCAGTATTTCTTTGTGCTCATCTGTATGACAATTTCACTTGTACTGTATCTACTGCCTTCTCTCCCTCCTAAAATAAGCCTGGCTGCTCTGCCTACGCTGCCATGTACTCAGGTGGTACAGTCTTATACTAAGAGTGGAGTCTTGTACTGCCTCAGTTGAATGGTTTTGAAGAAGTGGGTAGCACTTCAGAAAAACTGTCCTAACAAGTTCCAACACAACTCTCAGGCCAGCCTCGTTCTTGTGTATGGTGAAAATCCTGGAGTAGAAGCCCAGACCCCGCTGCGAGCAATCGAATTTCCGCCAACAGAGTTGCTGTCCCAATCAGTGAGAGTGGAGGGGAGTAGAGAGGAGAGGGAGGTACCCCAAGGACACTACTGATAGGATCCAGGGGACTGTGAATCCCACGTGGCGATTGTGTGCGTGGAAGGCAAGCCTGCCCCCCACTGGAGACACGTGGACCCGGAGGGGAGGGTAATGCCCTTTTTCCCTCTGAGGCTGAGGAGAGGGACTGAAAGAAGCCCTTATTCCCATCTTGTGCTGCTTGCGGCGGCGTTGGCTCGGAGATCGGTCAGGCTGCCTGCACCATTGGCCTTGGACGGCCCTTGTCTGAACGCTGGTGCATCTGACTGAAGGTCTTGGACTTTGTGAGGATGGATAGAGACTTTGCAGTATGGGAACTGTTGTTCTTATCCAATTCCTCATCCGTGGTGGAATGGAAGATGTTGCTACCCTCGAATGTCCAATATGCGAAACTGGACATCCGGGTTAAACTTGGTGACCCGGAGCCAAGCCGTCCTGGTCATGTCAGTGGCGATGCAGATGGCCCGGCCTGAGGTGTCAATATGCGCCACTGTGGACTCCATGATGTCTTGAGCCAACTTCGCTTCTGCCAGCCCCGCCTAGAAGCATGCCTGACTGTGAATCGGAAGTTCCGGAAGGAAGTCGGCTATTTCCTGCCAAAGCCTCTGGTTAAAGGCTGCGAGCATGGCACCCGCATTAGACTGGCGAAGGTGCAGTGAGGCATTGGAGTAGACCACCTTTCCATATGCCTCCAAGTTCTTCTCCTCCTTGCCTAGCAGGGCTGAGGATGAGGAGGCCGATGAGGACTGAGGATTCGAGTGTGGTAGAGGGTGTGCCGACAACAAGAGTGTATCGGGTCCCCCCCCAACTGCCTGTACTTGGCATTGAGGCGCCTGTTGGTGGGCTGTGCCGAATGGGATTTCAGCCATCCCTTTTTTGCCAAGGCGATCACTTCATTCTGCATCGGAATCCCTGTTTGCGTCGCAGGGCGTAGAGTGAGGACTTGGGCCAGGACTCGCGCCTCCGGTTGTTCAACCTCTGGTTGTGGAAGCCCCAAGTATTCAGCCAAACCTGCAAGCCAATCATGGAAGGCCTTGGCTGACGAGGGTGTGTCAAGGACCTCCTCCTCACTGGTGTCCACCAATGTGTCTTGACTGGTTTGGTGCCGGTGGAAGAGTACTGGGAGCTGTTGGCTGAAGTGTGGCGACCGGAGCCGGAAGCTGCTGTTGAGGCTGCCGAAGAATGGCTTGAGCCATGGGAGGTAGGGGAGCCGGAATCGAAGGAACCGGTATGGGCAGCTGGGGTTGCACAGGGACCCGAATCACCGCAACCATAAGAAGAATGACTATGGGTGCTGGCAGCATGTCCCTGATAACATCCCGAAGGATGCAACTCATCTGAGGGGACCTCATCAGCATGAGGAACATCTCAAAAAACCTGTCTCCTCAGGCTGGAGGGGTGACACGTGACATTGATGGAGTAGCGGCTGGAAGCTGAGGCTTGTGCGTATTCTGCCTAGCTGGCTGCAGGTGTTATCTACCTTGCGATGTAGAAGGATAAGCTGTAGGCCACGTACCTGGTTGAGACCAGTCCCACCTGGACACTCGATCAGTGTCTGACGAGCGGCCGTCTTTTCTGGAGTGGCGGCCATCTTGTCGAGCAGCGTGCCGTGCGCCTGCGTCGTGGGGCCTGGCTCGCTGGGACCGACCTCCTCCTGAACTGTTGGCGGTGGAGCTCGAGGCCTACTCTGCACCTCAGGACCAGACCCGATAGGCATAGAGCCCTCGACTGAACCACCGGTAGTGCTGCGTACGGGTGCCCCTTCAGACATTTGTCCGGTAGTAGGGCATGGCCCCTCAGGTGAAAGCCTGGTAAAAGAACTTTATGGTCCCTCAGCGCTGTCTGTGGAATGATCTAGCGACCCCTCGGCCTGGTGGCTGGTAGCTGAATGAGCCTCGGTACCAGCGCAGGTGTGAGAACATGAACGGTCCCCTCCCACTCAGACGTTTCCTAGGAAAGGAATCACCTTTGCGGGGTGAGATGGAAAAAAGCGGCCCTGTCCTGGGCCTTGACTTCTGCTTAACGAAGATCTTTGAGTCCTCTGGAAGCGACTTCTCGAAGAGCTCCCGCCACCTAGCAAACCTGTTCTTGGGGGGCTTGCGGTGTAAGCGTGTTGCATGCAGTACAGCCTACCCAGTCGTGTTCGGGGCCAAGGCACAGAGCGTGGGGGTCGGACGTGGGGAAGAGCCCTTCGCAGGCTGGACAGCTGCTGAAGCCCAAGATGTCGACTTGCACCGTGGAGGAGCATGGCGCCAGAGGACCGAGAGCGCACAGAATGAAATGGCCGAAGCCAAACCCAGGAGCGCTGGTGAAATCGGCCCGTTCCCGTCGACACGGAAAAGCGGACTGAGGAGTGGCGCCGGTGGGCGGAGTAAGGGTAGCGCATGCTCCCAGGGCCACACCCCAGCGCGACTCCAAATTGAAAGGGGAAGAAGGTTTTTTCTGGTGAAAAGGGTTCCGTCTCCCGTCCCTAGGAAGGGACGCCCATGCAGTATGGAGGCAAGGGGACGGGACGTAAGATTATGGGGCGCCACATTCCGTTTGGCTTCTTGCCCACAAAAATCCTGGAATAGGTACCCTTTCCTCTTGTCGATGTGCAAACCTCTCGATGGCCCTTTTTTCTAACATGAGACAAACCTCTCGACGCAAGATGTGAAGGTGAGATTGGGATGTTTTTACTGGAGGAATGGGGAATTGTGGACGTTTGAACTCCAACAAGTGGCAGTATTAGCTAGCAAGTAGTACCCATTGGTCTGTCGATATTGTACGCCACTCGCTGAGGTGGACCGCCACCTTCCCTCCTATCTGACTGCCTCCTTGAGAAGAGGAGGATCCCTGTTTCCTCTGGCCTTGGTAATCTTTGTTGTGTTGGGCGGTTTGAAATGAACGCCTGTAGCCTTGGGAGTAGTAGGTGGATCTGCTGTATCCCTTGTCTCGAGAACCTGAAAATCTTTACCTGAGACTCCATGAAAGGAACGAAAGAGGCAAAAAGACCTTTCGCCCAGAAGAGCCGTAAGGGATCTTGCTGTATCCGAATCCGCTTTCATGGTCTTCAAAGTTTCATCAATCTATTCCCTGAAAAGATTCTCACCCTCACAAGGCATGTCTACAACCTTGTGTTGAACCTCCTGGTGGAAATCCGTGCAGCGAAGCCAAGCTTGATGCCCGAGAACCACACCGTTAATTTGCTTGAAGCCAGTCTCAGCTGGGTCGACATGAATGTTTATGCTATGGTTCGATGCTTCCTCCCCCTCTCTAAGCAAAAGCATAGCTTCTTTTCGCTGGTGGTCTAACAGTGGTGCAAGACGGTGCCACATCTCGGTCATACCTTGCAACGATGGCCAGAGATGGCAGCTTTCACGGTAGTTGCTCCAATAGTAAGGACCTTGTTCTCAAAAGTGCCCAATTTACGGTTATCATTATCAGGTGAAGTGGCAAACTTGTGTTGGGAGCGAGCTTTCCTGCTAGCCGCCGCAGACACAACAGACTCCGATGTTGGCTGCGATGTTAAGCACTTCGGAGAGGATTCAGGAGCTTTGAATTTTTTTTCCAAGCATCCTTTGACTGCTGGCTCAGTGAAAGGGTGCTTCATCGTACGGAGACCCTCCTGCCAGAGGTGATCTAGTATAGGGATTGAGAAAACCACCTTTCTCCTCATCCCCAAGTGGTTGAACAAGAAAAAGTCCCTTTTCTCTTCTTCCTGGGCGAGATCTAATTCTCTGCAGGGTTTAGTATCATGGAATGTGCCTATATCATCGGGGGGAGATGGTTGGGCCGGACTACTCGGCACATCCTTGTCCGGGTCTGTAGCCCAAGTACCCGAGCTTCTTGGAGAAGAGGAGACGGTGGAGTGGGTATCCTATGAAGGGCAATGTCCACGTCATCCGGCTCTCTGTCCACCTGCTCCCTGTGTGGTGGACTAAGTGCCCTAGTAGATGGGGGAGGATGTCTAGCTGGGGATTGCTTTCTGGGGCGAAAGCCCCGATATCGTACGGTGTCGGAAGTATCCTGACGAGGAGCAATCTGCAGGCTTTAGAAAAGCTGAACTGCGGGACTGTTGGCGCTTGAGGCATTTCTTTTTAAATTATTATTTCATTTTAGTTTATACAAACGTTTTGAAAACAATTTCCATCCTACAGTTACATAGTATCAGAAAAGCAGAGTAGAAACAGATTACATCAGAGTCACATTGGTTTATGCGTCGGTTTTAGTGTTTTTTTGTTGCTAACCTTAGTGCTCTACATTTCCAGTCTATGTTTAATTTAAGGATTTTATTTCTTCCATGTCGGGGTCCTCTAAGGATTTTGTTTCTTTCTTGTCGGGGTCATCCACATTTCTTTGTTCGCCCCGAACTCAATCTCTGCTTTCATGACACATATAAACCTTGACACAATATCGACCTGGTTGACTTAAGCTTTTATCACAATCTCCAGGTTTTGTAAAAAGTTGGTCAACCCAAAAATGTCCTATTCTCGCGGGTTATAACATTTTTGGCACAATTCTTCTCCGCACAAGGTAGAGTATTGTTTTACTAAATTTCCTAAATGCACAGATCTCATGTCTTTCAGGCTTTCGCAATACAATGTGAGATGTTTAAGCGTCTCCTGCTGTTTAGTGCAGAAACGACAACTTAGTGACGCTGTCACTTTCCGAGCTCGTACGGCATAACTTACCCTTGTATTAAATAAATTCATTCGGAATTTCATATACATCACTCGATGTCTAGCACTAGGTGTTCTCGTCAGGTATGGTAGCATTATATTCCGATCTTTAACTTCTATTGCTGCATCTTTCATGAGTTTATGCCGGTTTCGATCGTCAACTGTCAAACACCAATCCAACTCCCATAACTTTTTCTTGACGAAGTTCGGATTGATTTCCAAGGTTTTTTGATCAGTGCCCAGCTCCACTAGCTTATTTCTGCAGCCAGTTGCCCATTTGCACAAAGGGATTCTGGATTTCCCTTCAGGGCATCCTGTAGTATTTTGAACTGGGGGGTACAGTCAGCTGTAGTTATCTTCCTGTATATGGATAACATGTTTCATAGAACTCGGGCTTGCATAGATATCAGATTAAGTTCATATTGAATGCAGGAACTTGGTTGCAGATACTCCCAGAGCACTTTCCACACCATAAATCAATGTTGGTATGACTTTCTGATTGTAGTGGGCTAGAACGAGTAGAAGAGAACATTTCGCAAACTTTTTATTTATGATCACTCCTTGCCATGCTAGTTGTTTACATTTCTGTTTTGCATTATCTGTCCAGGGTGTGTCATTTATGTTACTGTTGATCCACATTCCTAAGTACTTTGCCTTTTTCACACATCTCAAATTGGCTTTGCATAGACTCCATTTAGGTGCACAATTTTTGTTTTGTTGTTTCTTGTAAGATCTTGAAAAATTATTATTTCAGATTTTGCGGAGTTAATTTTTAATTTATTTTTCCCCACATAACTTTCTAAAGCTGTTAGCTTTCTTGTCAGACCAATTGGAGTTAAGTCCAGTAGAGCGATGTCATCAGCATAAAGCATCCAGTTTACACACATTCCATTAATTTTGGGTGGAAAAGAGATTACGGACTCTAGGCTTTCTCCAATATCAGACAAGAATAGGGCGAACAGCGTGGCTGCCAAAGGCCTGATTGGTTCGTATTGCCTTACTGAGGGTTCCACTGGAATCAAGTCTGACTTTGATTTCTGTATCCGTGTGCAGTTCTTTTATAGGCTGTAGTAGATTTTCAGGACATTTCCATTTCTTCATCTTACTCCAGAGTAACTCTCGATCAATTGTGTTGAAGGCACTAGATAGAACAAACGCTACTTAGATTTTTCTATTTTGGCGGATTGCTTCCATTTTTAAAAAGTTCAGGATCGTCGGGTTCAGTCCACATCCAACCCCTTTAACGAATCCTGATTGACGAGGATCGTATCGTTTGGAGTCTTGAATCCAGTTTGTTAGTTGAATTTGAAGCTGCGAAGCAAATATTTTCCCCACTACATCAAGGAGCGCTATAAGCCGATAATTTATTATGTCAGTGCGCTTACCCTTTTTAAAAATCGGTATAACAATAGCACTCTTCCAAGATGTGGGAATCTTTCGGTTCTCTAGAATTGCTGAAAACAGCAGATGACAGAACTCCGTCCATAGTTCAGGCTGTTGTTTTATCAGTTGGTTTGTTAGCCCATCAGGTCCTAAGTATGTCTTCTTTTTTTATTACAATTGACCACTCACCTTCCGGTATAGATGACTCATCTGTCTTAATGTCATTATTGTAAAATATTCCCACATAGTGCCTCACCCATAGTTCTTCTGGTACTGTGTTTTTATAATGGTACCTTGGGGTGTTGAGATCTTATTGAAGTAGTCCCAAAACTCACTTGTGTTTCTTTTAGCTAACGTTTTCATCATGCTTTCCGCATCTCGTTGCAGCATTATATGTTTGTGACTGAGGAGCCAGTTTTTGTAGGTTTGTTTCAGATGTTTTGCCATACTTTCACTGCTCAGATCTGGTTTCTTTTTGAGCATTCTTAGATATTTGTTCAGCTTTTTTTTCCTTTCATTAAGCTCGTCGTCCCATACATGTAGGTTTTTGAAGTCTGATCTGGCTTTAGTGGATTTCTCCTCTCGATAAGTCTCTAGAAAGGTTGTATATTCAATTTTGTCTACTTCTGATTTTTCTTCCAATGGTTTTAGCAATGAATTCACTTTGGTCACATTTAATCTTAGTCGATTACGACCGGGTCCTACCTCTAAAGCATTTTTGATGATATCAGTCTGGCCTTCAACGTATTGTAGCTTCCAGTACATTTTTACTAGACTGTGGTCACTGTGTTTCATTTCGGTGATTTTTAGCTGTATAACTTCACTTCTCAGTCTTTCATTTGCAAACATGTAATCTATTGTTGAACTTAGCGCATTTCTCCGCCAGGTTGGTCGGGGGGGGGGGGGGGGGGGATATCTCCCGTGACTTTCCCGTTCAACATCTGTAGATTCCATGATTTCAATTCACTCATCCATAGCTTGGTCACTTGATCTCCATCCGCTTTCTTCTCATTCCGATTGGTACTATTTCCACTTAATAGGCAGTTTATGTTAAGATCCCCACATATTACAATGTTTACATCTTTTTCGTTCCTCTTGATGTTACATATAACTTCTGAGATGGATTCAATGAATGTATCCAATTTGATTGCAGCCTGTTGCCGGTAGATATTTATCAACATTAGTAGGTTCTCATCTTTCGTTGCTCTCGTCGGTAGTTTGATCTTCGAGACTTGTATATACGATGAGATATTGATTGATGATATGATGCATATACCACTTTTAATTTTTGCAAGGGTCATCATTCCTGACATTGGACGTCCCTTTTTCCCTTTTAGTGCCTGGTTGAATGCTATCTCGAAGCCATCCGCAATTGGAGTTTCCATTAGCCATGTCTCTTGCAGGCATAATAAGTCAATGTCTTTTAGTTCATTCGGTATCTCTCCAAGTAGATGCATGTAGCCTCTTGTGTTCCATGAGGCTATCCATAGATTGCCGGCTTCATGAGACTTTCGGCATTAACTATTGTTAAATGTATTGATAGTTTTCGCAACCCATGTCCAGTCAAGATCCTCGTTTCTCAAAGAGGTATTCCTCTGGCCTTTGGTGTCTGATTTACCTATCGTTGTTCCAGTTGAAACCATCTTCAGTTCTTTTATTCCAATGGTTTGTCTCTCAGGGGAGGCAAATTTGTTCTTAAGGACGTCTTCTTCCACATCTCTTGCAGCTCCTTTAGTTTCTGTTGGTTTGGAATCAGAGAGTGATCTTTTTTCCTTTGGTAATTCTCTCTCCTTTGGGTTCCGGATTTCATTTATATCGAATCCTAGGGAGTTCAAGGCAGCACCATTGCATAGGAGGGAGTCCCGAATGAGTTTGGAGGTTTTCATCCTCAAATTCGACTACTTGTATGTCATCAGAAGCCACCGTTCTAAGTTGCGGAATGTGATGTAATAATCTCATCACGTTTTTCCTGTTTAGTAAGAGGCCATCTTTTTCTCTCACTATTCGCTCAACACGCAGAAGATATTTCCCTGATCTCGTGGTGTTTCGGGTTTGGGGGCCAGGCTCTTTATTGGGGGCTGCATTCGTTTTTACATTGGTCTGGGTTTTCTCGGACGTTGGTTGATATAAGTCAGAGGGTATCTTTGATTGCGTGATAGGACCGTGGGCCATTTGCAGGGAGGCTGGCCCAGTTAATTTAGAATCTTTATTTCTAGACTCTATTTCAGTGAGGTTCTTAGCTGTTATGAGTCCAACATCCATTAGGGCCATTTTGGCCTCCAAAGCCTCAAATTCTTGTTCATATTTCCACAAGTCCAGGTTTCGAGATGTAAATTCTAAATTAGATTGTTCGCGGTTCTTGATGGCTATGGTTAACGCTCTTTTGTCCTCAAGCATAGTACATGTCATTGGGACTTTCCCTACTGGTTTTAAGAAATAACTATCTTGTTTTGATAGCCCCATAGTGACGCATCTTTGCTAAAGCACAGGTTCTTTGGTTATCAAACCGCTGGTTTTACCAGTTGGGATATCTTGAGAGATTGACTGCTTCTTACAGATTTTCTTGACCCCAGATAATTTATCTTCATTCATTGGGGAACTGAGGTCAATGTTGATAACAGCTTCTGCCGATACACACTCCTCGTTCGGTGCTGAGTCAGGAGTCTCAGTCCAGCTACTTTTATCACTTTCGTACTGATCGTACATCGAGAGATCTAGAAGGTCTTCTAGAAGGCTCTCTTACTCAGTAATTATGCCTTTTTCAACTTCAAGGCTATCCTGTTGTCCTGCAGGAACCAATATTGCTTGTATACTAGAGTGGTCATTGGTTGTGACTCCAGAAGATTGCTTAGTAGTTATGATGCTTAAGCCTTTAATGTTCCTTAGGAATGATCGCACACTAGATCTTTTTTGAGTTTTTCGTTTCCTCATATTCTTCGATTTTCTCATAACCATCGGCTCCACCGAGTTATTTTTTTTTGCAGTCTGTTTTTTTGGAGTCAAAAATTGGAAACACATCCTTTGAAGTGGATACAGACTGCTTCTGCCGAAGTGCTTCAGTTTCTAGAGGCTCACTGCCGGTTGCTGGATTCAAGTATTCTTGGACCACAAAGACAGATTTGGGGTCCGGCAGTTTTGCATATAGTGGGCCTTCATTAGACCGGGCCAAATCCAATTCCACAATGGAGCTAGCGCAAACAGGTTGCTCCAACATTACGTCCTGCGCGCTTTCCAGAATGGCTGCAGGAATATGGACTGGGTGTATTTCACTAATAGCGCTGATGGGGTCAGCTTTCTCAGCTCCATTTAGTCTTTTCAATTTTTGTTTAAATTTTGACGGGAGATCATTCGTACATCCGTTTCCATAACTTGACTTTTGAGTGTATACATTTGGGTCTTTATCAATGTTTGTCGCAGCAGTTTGTACAGTCTGCTCTAATGTGTTAGTTGCAGATGTTATCTCATCACTCGTATCATAGTAGTCGCTGTTCAATTTCGCTGTGTGCTTCTTGGAAGTAAAATTCGTCTTCTGCTGTTTCAACAAAGCAATCGCTTCTCGAGCTACTTCTGCAAACTCGTTTGTCATTCGCGCTGTTCTTAGTATGCTCCAGTATGATCTTCACATTTGCCTCAGATTTTAGATTTTCATTTGACAAAATTTGTTGAGTTTTAATCAGGTCTTGCTCCACATTTCTCATTTTGGTGTTCAACATAGCTAAAAGTGTAGTTTGATCCTTTATATTATCATTCAATTGTTCATATATTTCATATATGGTGACATCTATATCGTGTGAGCAGCCATTATTAATGTGTTTAGGTCTTTGGTAATTTCCTTAGATAAGCATTCTGCCATGCTTTGTGTTTGAGGTTTTCTTTTTTTGGCGATATTAGGTCTCAGTCTAGATGTTTTTGACTTTGGCTTCCAAGGATTGCTTTTCTTGGTGAATATTTCATCTGTAATAAGACCACCTGCAAATAATGGTGATAAATACGACTCATCTTCATTTTCATCTAGACTAGCTAGTTGTCTTTCTTCAGCATGTCTTTTTTGGGATATGGACAGTTGGTCAGTGATGTCATCATATATGGGGTTGGGTCTTTTCCTTTTCACCATGGGTTTTAGCCACGGATTCCGTTTTTCAACAAAACCCCATGTTTCCGGTAGCTGCCTTGGGGCATTCCACGCCAAAGACACATTTGCGCCTAGATCCAGTTCAAGTACCGTTGGCGAATCCGTAGATGGTGCTTCCACCCCGTTATGAAGGGTTTGCTGGCATGCCAATCTCGTATTTATTTCAATTAGGTCTTTTGAGTATCTTGTCTGCTGTGGCAATCGAGCAGCGCCGATTAGGACTCCTCACGTCCCTTAAAGTATGCTCTGCTGATGCCTGTACTCTGATTTCATCTACATTATCACAGGTGTTGGTTGCAACATCAGCTGACACTTTTTTTTGGGACTTTGCAAAGTCATTGCTTAAACATCTTTCAACTAGAACTGGGGGGCTGTTATCCAAATATAAGTCGTTACTGCTGGCTAGTTGGACCCGAGTACCAACCGTATCGACTCGTCACTCATTCTCCTTCATATGGGCATTGTCATATTCCGACATGCTTCCCGCCGGAGCTAATAAGGATCTAGCCAAGGGCAGGTCTGCAGCTCCTCTTTGGTAGAGATCTACCGTTGCAGCTGTTTGATGGGTGTTTGAGTTTATACAACGCTCAGTGACAACCAAGTCAATTTCTGGAGGCGCCTCCGAATGCGCCTCGGACACAGCGTGGCTTGCGCTCTTTAAATTCCCTTCTTCTTGACTCATACCATTAAATGAAATAGGTGAAGGCCCTATTAACGGTGTCATGGTCACTTCAAAAGTAGGCGAGTTAATTGCCTGACAATCAAAGAAGTTTTCAGAACTGGTAGATGAGATTGAGGCACAAGTTCTTTTACGAGGCCTGCAGCCACTTACCGGGGATGTTGTACGAAGTTCGGCAGGCTCGATTCCACCAGCGGTCAGGAAACGTCGCTGCCGCCGGGTGAGTGGATGCACACCTGGGTCTTGCCCACTGGTCTGAGAGTGTACGGCAACGTCCTTCATGAAGAGTCCTGAGGTGCCAGGCTCTAACCTATCCATTAAGGACGTAGTTCTTATGAGGGAGGGGTCGTGTGCACACACGAGCACACTGGCCACACTGGAAACGCTGGTAACACTCAGCTTCACTCTGCGTCGCTCCACGACCGGGGCTGAGTATTTGATGAATGAAATGGACCTTCCGGGCACAAAGAGGGGAATAGTGCGCACAATCCACAGTCCAGGGAACACTGGTAACACTCAGCTTCACTCCGCCGCGCTTGAGGCATTGGAAGCATGGCGTCCAATTGTCCTAGGAGAGATTGCAAAGTGGTGAGTACTTGCATAGAAAGTAATGAATGAGGATTAATTAGCAGATATTGAGGTGGAATAGCCCCCCATGTCCATTGATGTGGACGGTAGTACAGGCTATTGCATTATTCGCTATAGTCCCAAGACAGATGGATCTAGAAGAGGCGTTTGTGAAGCTCCTTCTTCGGGATCTGACTCAAAATCCGTCTGCTAGTTGTAGGGAGGTGCCTCAAAATCAGAAGTCATTTCATGTTGAATTATTTCCTCTGACAGTATGGTCGGAGCCCTTTCGAAAAGAGGCTGTTTCGCAGGGAAAGTTGTGCGCTTTGATCTGCCCATGGGAGACGGATCTTCCATTGCCAATGCACGCAGGGCTGGCCCGTAAAGTAGGTTTCGACAGATTTTTTCTTCGTCGTCTATGTTGTCGGCGACGGAGCGGGCGTCGACGGGACAGTGGCTGACAGTGTAGTCGTCAACGGGATGGCCGTCAAAACGGTCGTTGTCGATGGGAGTTGTTGACGGGAGACGAATCATAGATGTTGTCTTCGTCACTGGTACCCTCGTCGATGAGGCGACGGTCTGGATGACGACTTGGATTTGTGCTTCGTAGACTCGTGGCCAGAGGACGACTTATGGGACGCTGATAAGGTGTGATGTTTGTCAGCAGACGAAGATTTTTTTCGTCGATGAGGATGTAGGCCTTGATTTGGCTTTATCCGACGACGAAGATTTACAGGCCAAGTCTGCAGATTTTTGCGGGTGCGAGCCATTCTTCTTAGGTGTTTCGGAGCGTGATCTGTCATGAGGGGGGAACCTGCAACCCCTCACTACTCAACAGAGGCCTTTTCCTGGATTTATCCTCACTGGAAGAGGGCCTAGGCTTACCTGTGTACAGTTTCTTTGGCAGCGGTTCTTCTGACCTTGAGCGTTGGTGAACTCTTATCTGAGGGAGTGGCTGCCCTGCATCCTTGTGAAGAACCGGCCTGCGAAGCCAGATAGGCCCCCTCGTTTTGCCAACAAATTAGGTGCCTATTCCCATCTTTGAGGGTTTTTTGGGAGAAACCTTGACAGATGCCGCAGTCTTCGGTCGAATGATTAGGGTACAAACAGTATAGGCACTCGGAATCCCTGTCTCCTTCGTATACATTCTTGAGGCTGTAGGTCTTACACAGCCTGAACAAAGATTTCTTCGGACCCGAGGATTCCATAACGGGACCAGAAAACATACCTTTCTTATATGAAAGAGTGGAACCAGCGAAAGCTGTAGTGAAGAAAGAACTGTTCACACAAAAAGAAATTCTCTCAGGGGAGAACGCGAGGTAATCCCAATGGTTTGGAAGACGGTTGATATCTGAGGGAAGCCGAGGGGGCGGAGCTAGACAGTCAATGTCCCATTGGTGCCGCCCAAAGCACTCATAATGATGTTGATGGGACACTCAAGGTGTCGACGTTTTTTTCCCATAGGAAAACTACTATATTAAAGTTATCAGGGTTTTCCCAGCCTGACGACGGGGAATATTCACAGCATGTGAATCCATGAAAGATCCAATGCTGGAGAAGAGTACAGCTTAAATAAGACTAAGAAATATAAAATCTATATGAGCTCTGCATGTGGAACCAAGTAGATAGGCGGAAAAAAACAATCTGGTGGGAACTCGATGCGCGATGGATTTTGGGTAAACTACACGCAGATTCACATCCTTCAACAGAATACCAAGAAATGGTAGCATACAGGCAGACATGTGTACACTCCATACCATTACATTCATGCATGCTTACACGAGGAAGTGAAGGAGGGTAAGGCTGATCTGATCATACCTTATAAGAATAGATACTGTAGCACTGCCAGGCCAACAGCAGCTGATTCGAGTCTGCCGTGTTCTTCTAAGCAGTAATGTTAGGCGAACGTATGGAGCGTGCTCCATGTGGCCGCCCTGCAGATGTCTTTAATGGCTACACCTGCGTGGAATGCTGCTATTTCTGCTCTTTCTCCGGTAGAGTGGCAGCTGCTGGGCCTGAAAGGGGGTCACCCCAAGCCTCATGACAGTGGGTGATGCAGATGGCCACTCAGCATGCCGGCCTTGCTTGGAAATGGCATGGCCCCTGGCCTGACCTGCAAATGAGATGAGCAGTCTTGGAGACGCACAAAAGGCTTGTGCATTGCAGGTTATTGATATTGATATTTTATTTGTATCGCACTCGTACACAACCGTTTCAGAGCGCGACAAGGCAAGGGAGGGGAACAAGGGAGAACAGAAACAATTATTTTACTAGGCCCAGTGACATTGAGAACACAAAAGTGCATGGGAGAGGGAAGAGGAAAATTGCACGGAAGGGGGAGAAGTGGAAAGTGTGGGGCAAAGGAAAAACAGAAATAATAAAAAGAATACATAAATAGTAAAGGCAACAAACAGTTGTAGTGCAGTTCGCAAGTGGCAAGTGTTGGGTTTAAGGTAGCAGACAGGGTATGTCTGATAAGTGCAGGAAGAGAAGAAAAGGGACGGGGGGCTGTATGGGTACAGATACACACCCCAGTGCAGGGGATGGCCCAGAGGCAGTGCTGGTGGGTGGCAGGGTGAGCAGGTACCTGGACCCGGACGACAGAGGGTAGGCCAGGTGCACAGTGCCGAGAGAGAACAGAATCAGCAGGGATGAGGAGGGGCGAAGGCAAAAGCAAAGAGGTAGGTCCTGAGGTGCTTCCGGAACCGGAGATGGTTCCCCAAGTTTTAGAGTGGCAGGGAGGCTGTTCCAGAGGGAGGCCCCAGCCGAAGACAGATCTAGCCCCAGCTTGTTTCTTTGAAAATCGACTGACCATGAGGGAGTTAGAGGAGCGAAGAGCTCGAGAGGTGAGGTATTTGCGGAGGGATAGCTGAAAGTTATTTTGGACCAAATCCCCAAAGCCTTGTGGACAAAGCAGAGGGTTTTTAATTTAATCATTGCATCCACTGGGAGCCAATGGAGAGATTTCAGGGCTGGAGAGATACGATCCCAGGGCTTAAGGCCAAGGACAAGTCTTGCAGTCCTGTTCTGGATTAGTTGCAAAGGGCGGAGCGTAGAGGCAGGTAGATTTAGAAAGAGGCTGTTACAATAGTCCAACCTAGAGAGAACCAGGGCTTTGGAGACAACAAGCTTTAGGGGGAAGGAGAGGAAGGGCAGAGTACCTCTGAGGAGGTTGTTAGGGAGAATTCTCATTTCATGGCTAATTTCCCTTACCTAGTGAGTCCCTCAGCAGCTTTGCTGTTTGTTTGTTTATTTTATTCATATAGCGCTCCAGACCCAGGAGTAAACGGGCGCTTAAGGAAAGGTTACACATATACAATATATATAGCGTATGCAGTTATACATTTTAGAGTTAATATACAATATATACAGTCAGAGGTAGTTAGCGCGTACAATTAAACATTAGAATGGTATGTACAGTATATACAGTAGTCAGGGTCTTACGCTTGGGATTGGTTTTATCCAATAGCCAACCAATGGCTAGTTTCCTGAACTGTTCGAATGATTCAGTAATAATAATTAATGATTAGGCATTTATATAGCGCTACGAACCCTCAGGTATCTGAGCGCTGCTTATTATTGCCCACGGTGTGTGGTGCTCATTTATCGACCTCGGAAGGATGAAAGGCTGAGTTTGGCCCCGCCGGGATTCGAACCTGCGTTAACAGGCTCTGCACGGATGTCAAAGCGAGCGCTCTACTCGCTGTGCCACTTGACCGGCTTGATATTCAGATTTGATATTCAATTGTAAGGTATTCCAGAGTTGAGGGGCGAGGACCATGAAGCTTGAGCCCCCGGCGCTTTTAAAGGAGAATCTGGGCACCATGAGGCAGAGAGTGTTGGAGGATCTAGTGATTCTAGTATTTGGTTTCAGAGTGAGTTTATTAGTGAGATAGGGGGGGTGGGGGTAGGTGGTTTAGGGCTTTGAAGGTGAGGCAGTGATTTTTTAAGTCAATTTTTTTGTTGAATGGAGAGCCATTTACAAGAGATTCTGATGGGGGAGATGTGCTCTAACTAGGAATGTTTAGTGCTGCTTGCAGCGCGTTGTTTTGGAGAACCTGAAGTTTGAGTATACCTTGGTTGGCGCCTAGGTACAGGCTATAGCAATAGTCAAGCTTGGATTGTATAAGAGCCCTAGCCAGTGTGAGGCAGCCGTTAGTGGAAAGAAATGGTCTGCAGGCTCTAAATAGTTTCCCAGTGTAGGCGGTTGTTGAGGCGGTCATGTTGACTTGTTTAGCAAGGTTAGTGTTGGCATCAAGGTAGAATCCTAGAGTTTTCACATGTTTGACGATGGGGATGGTGTTACCATCGATGATGATGTTGGTGTAGTCAGGGCTGAGTTTCTGTAGGTTGTTGGGTGATCCGACTAGGAGGAGCTCTGTCTTCTCATCATTCAGGCAGAGGCCGTGTGTGGGCCATCCATGCTTGAATGATGGAGAAGATTTCGTTGACCCTGGTGACGTCAACGGTGTAGTTGCCAGAGATGGTGAGGAGTATCTGGGTGTCATCTGCGTAGTTGGTGTAGGTGACACCCAGAAGGTCCAGCTTGTCAAAAAGGTTTTGTAAAGATATTGTAAAGGGTGGGGGAGACACAAGGTCCTTGTGGGATACCGCAATTGATGGAAATGGGGCCTGCTGCAGCCGCAGGTGAGAAGACCCTCATGGTTCGGTTGGCTAAGAAGGATTGTATCCACATGACGGCTGAAGAGAAGTGGGCCGCAGATGAGAGGTGATTGCAGAGTATTTTATGGTCGACTAGGTCGGAGGCTGCCGAGAGGTCTAGAAGGAGCAGGATGGAACAAGTTACTTACCTGTAACTGTTGTTCTCCAGCATGGGTCTGGCATGGATTCACATGCTCATGAATATTCCCAGTCGTCAGGCTGGGAATCCTCGGTAAAGAAAAATCAGTATCAGTTTCGTTTCTGATCTGTCTTTCGTAGTAGTAACCAATCACTGATCTCTGCGTCATACTGACCACAGCCAATGACTGCCAGCTCCCTAAGCCCCGCCTCTGGAAGCCATCTTCAGATTTGGTAGCACGTGAAGTGGCAGTATGACCAAGTGAAGAGCCGCAGAGGGGTAGACGGGAGGGTTCGCATGTGAATCCATGCCAGACCCATGCTGGAGAACAACAGTTACAGGTAAGTAACTTGTTCCTTCTCCAGCATGGGGTCTGGCATGGATTCACATGCTCATGAATAAAAGAATACATAGCAGTACACAAATGCACAACCACGGGAGGTGGCAACAGGCACAACATTAAGCAATACAACAACTCAACATTAAGCATCTCTTACCTTCTCACCAGGCTCACCTTAGGCAAACAGGTTGCGCAGCACTGCTTGGCCGACCCTGGACACCTCCCTGGAATCCCGGTCGACGCAGTAGAATTTCGTGAAGGTGTGCGTCGACCTCCACGTAGCAGCCCTGCAGATGTCCAGCAGGGGCACACCAGATAGGAACGCTGTGGTAGCTGCGATCGCTCTGGTGGAATGGGCTCTCGGACGGCCGGCCAGAGGTCAGTTTGCCAATCGATGACAGTACATGATACAACCGGAGAGTCATCTGGAAATGGAAGCCTTTGAGAGAGCCTTCCCCTGATTGACGGGTCCAAAGTTCACAAAGAGTTGTGACGTCTTCCGAAAACCCTTCGTGCGGTCCACGTAGAACTTCAGCGCTCTAGCCACATCCAGCGAGTGCAAAGTCCTTTCAGCCGGCGACGAAGGCGACGGGAAGAAAACAGGCAACACCAAGGGTTCGTTGAGGTGGAAGTCCGACGGCACCTTGGGCATGAAAGAGGGGTGCGTCCTGAGCACCACCCTCGTGTCGTGAAAAGTCAAGTACGGGGGCTTGCAGGAAAGGGCCTGGATCTCTCCCACCCGTCGTGCGGAGGTGATAGCCACAAGAAACGCTGTTTTCCACGACAAGAACTTCAACGGAGCTGAGTGCAGAGGCTCGAACGTAGGTCCCATGAGCTTGGTCAGCAGCACGTTGAGCTCCCACGCCGGGGCCGGAGCCTTCACCGGCGGGAACGACCTGAACAGTCCCCTTCATGAATTCTTTCACCAGACGATGAGACCACAAAGACGTCCGTCCCGTGGTTCTGGTGTATCGGGAGATCGCAGCAAGATGAATCTTGATGGAGGCGTGCGCCAGTCCAGCCTTGGCCAGCGTCAACAAGTACGGCAGTACTTGAGGAGCCGTAATCCGTAGAGGTTTAATCTTCTGTGCGTGGCACCAGACAGAGAACCTCTTCCATTTGTGTCCGTAGCATTTAAGAGTTGAGGACGCCCTGGCCTTTGCAAGAACCTCTCTGCAGTCAGCCGGTATGTCGTAACCTCCAAACTCTAACGCTGCAGGAGCCAGGCCTGCAAGTTCAGCGACTTCGGGTCGTGATGGAGGATGGCGCCTCCTTCCCTGGAGAGAAGATCTGCGTCCACTGGCAGCTTGATTGACGGGGACGCTGACAAGTCCAGAAGGTCCGGGAACCATATTTGCCTCGGCCACGCAGGTGTGACGAGGATCATCCTGCACCGTGACCTCTTGAGCTGGTTGATGAGCCGGATCAGCAACGGCAATGGAGGGAATGCGTAAAGAAACAGGCCCTCCCAGGCGAACGAGAAAGCATTGCCCATGCTCCTCGGCTGGGGAAACCTGCTGGCGAACCTCCGGCACTTGGAGTTCGTCGCCGTCGCGAACAGTTCGGTCTGGGGTGTGCCCCACCGTCGGAAGAGGCGGTCCACTAGATCCTGTCGTAGTTCCCACTCGTGGCACGAGCACAGCTCTCTGCTGAGCGAGTCGGCGATGGCGTTTATTCCTGCCAGATGAAACGGCACCAGGAACATCCCTTGGGCGACGGCCCAATGCCACAGATCCTGCGCCTCCTTGGACAGGGCTGGGGATCTGGTACCGCCCTGCTTCCTGATGTAGAACATGGTGGTGGTGTTATCGGTGAAGATCCTCACCACCTTGCCCTTGAGGGACGGAAGAAAGGACCCGAGAGCCCAAAACACTGCACGGAGCTCCAGGACGTTGATATGGAGGGACTTCTCCGTCGGAAGCCAAAGGCCTCTCGCATGTAGATTTTCGGTGTGCGCTCCCCACCCTTACAGGGAGGCATCCGTGGTCACTGTCTTCTGGTGGCACGGGGTCTGGAAGTCCATGCCCGCCGTCAGATGCGCGCGTGTGCCCCACCACCGGATCGCTCGTCGGAAGCTCTCGTCGAGTGTGATCCTGTCCTCGAAGCTGCCCGTCGTCTGGATCCAGCGAGCGTCCAGGAACTCTTGTAACGGGCGCATCCGAAGCCTGCACAGGCGGATGAGATAAATGCAAGAAGACATAATTCCGAGGAGGGATTTGATGGACCTCACCCTGGCCGCGTCCGCAACCAGCATCCGCTGCACCTTGCCCAAGATGGCCCTCGTCCTTTCCTCCGACGGCGAGGCCAGAAGCGCCACTGTGTCGAGTTTCGCTCCTAGAAACAGTGCGTCTTGCGCAGGCACAAGATGGGACTTGGCGTAGTTTATGGAGAATCCCAGGTCCGTGAGTAGTTGGACGGTCCTCGCCGTGTGCTCCGCGGCGAGCTCCCTTGTCTTTGCTCGGATGAGCCAGTCGTCCAGGTAGGGGTAGACGTGGATCCCCTTCAGGCGCAGCCGCGCCGCCACCGGTGCGAGGCACTTGGTGAACACCCTGGGTGCCGACCTCAATCCGAAGGGAAGGGCTCTGAACTGGTAGTGACGCCCTTGGACCACGAATCTGAGAAACTTTCGGTGTCCCTTTAGGATGGGGCTATGGAAGTAAGCATTCTCCAAATCCAACGATGACAGGAAATCGCCCTCCTCCAGCTGACCCAGGAGGGTGACCATCCAGAACTTCTGTGCCTTGATGAATTTGTTCAATCGTCGTAGGTCCAGGATGGGACGCCATCCTCCTGTCTTCTTCTTCACGAGGAAGTACCTTGAGTAAACTCCGGAGCCCCGAAGCCTCTTTGGGACGAGCTCGATGGTGCCTTTCTTGAGCATCGCCTTTACCTCCAAGAGAAATTGAGGAACGTGATATTCCTTCCTGGTCATGGGGGGTTCGCGCGGGCACTTCTTTAGAAACTCGAGCGCGTGACCCTGGGCCAGGGCGTCCAGCACCCAACGGTCGGTGGAGATGGACTCCCACACGCTGACGAAGTTCGCCAGCCGGCCTCCCACCGGGATGCTTCGGTGGGGGCCCGACCCCACGGCCGGTTCAGTCCTGCTTCGACGAGGCTTTGCCGCCTTGTCCTCCCTGGCGACGACGGCGGGGTCCGCCCGACTTGCCTCGTCTCCTGTAGGCTTCCTGTGACGACGAACGGGCCGCTTGACGGTAGGTGGAATATCCGCCGCCGGAACCTTTGGAGGCACCCTGCTTGCCTCCGGTGCTCCGAAAGGGCATCCGTCGTTGCTGGAGAACACCAAGAGCCCGGGCCGTCTCTGTGTCCGTCTTGATGGCTTGTAGGGAATCGTCCACTGTTTTCCCAAACAGGTTGCTCCCGTCGAACGGCATGTCCAAAACTCTGGTCTGCACGTCCTGCCGGAAGTCTGTTGCCTTGAGCCATCCACGCCGTCTAAGGCACACGCCATTGCCCAACTGGCGAAATCCAGTGTCAGCGATGTCTGTCGCTATCGTAATGGCGTGGTCCGATGCCACTTCTCCTTCCTGCAAGATCTCTAGGGCCTCCGCCCTCTTGTCGTCCGGTAGGAAGTCCAGCAGGGGGGCGAGCTTGTACCACAACTCCCTGTCGTAGCGGGCTACGATAGCCAAGGCGTTGGCAGCCTTAATCGTCGTCGCTGCCGATGAGATGACTCTGCGTCCCATCGTGTCCAATTTCTTTCCCTTGCCGTCCGGGGGGGGAGGTTGATGTAGAGGCCGAAGCCCCCCCGCTTTCTTCCTGGCCGCCGCGGAGACGACCGAGTCCGGGGTCGGCTGTGCCCGAAGGCACAAGGGGGCCGCGTCCGGTACCCGGTACTTCTTCTCGTACCGAACCCTTCTCGCAGGCGTTGTGGATGGGTTCTTGAGGAGGGCGAGACCCTCATCCCAGATATCGTCCAGTAGAGGTACAGCGAGGACCGTCTTCCTCTTGGTCTCGCACCGCTGATAAAGGAAACCTTCCTTCTTCTTTTCTTCCGGGCAGAGCTGGAAAAGCTCGGATGCCCTGGCGATCATGGCATGAAACGATCCAATCTCGTCGGGAGGGGTAGCCCGGGGATTAGTTGACGACGGAAGCGCCTCGTCGTCCGTACCTGTCGCGGCCGTGTCTGTCCCCGTATCATCCCCACGGGTCGTGGAGGAGGGCTCCCAGAAGGGCCTGGCTCCGGGTCCCCCGTCGGGAGCGGTTCCTCCGTTGGTGGTAATGGTAATCTCGTCCTTATCTCCGAGCATAAGGACTGTATAGCCAACAAAATGGCCGCCGAGTTGTCTTGCGGCAATGGTTGAGGGGATTCCGACGGGCGGTCAGGAACCTCGTCGGCACCCTTGACGTTCTCGTCGTCTCCTACGTCGGGGTCCCGCCCGACGGGCTGGTCTTCTTCCACGCCAATGCCGTGGTTTAAGACTTCGATCAGCTCCTCCTCAGAGGTTGAGGCCGAATCCACGACGACCTCCTGCCCCCCTTTTTCTTCTCCGTCGGAGGTTTCACGGGGGTCCTGTCGATGGGCTTGAAAGAGGACTCCCTCCGCGGTGGCAGGGAGACTCTGGGCCCCGAGGTCGCCTCCACTGGTGTAACCTCCACAGGCTGAGCCAGGGCCGCCGCGACTGTCTCGATAGAGGCCTTGGCAGGGTGGAGCAAGGCTTTCACCACCTTAGGTGCGCTCACCGCCTTCTCCTTGGGGGGAGGGTTACCGCCCCGCTCCCCCTCCGATGGGGCCTTCGAGCTCGACCGGGGTCTCTCCAGGAGCTTCGCCGGGTGCTCGGCCCTCCTCTTACCCGAGCCAGAGCGTTGGCCTGGTGGTCGATGGCGCCGGGGAGGATGCGCCCTGCCTGGCAGCCGTAGAGCCCGACCGTTCGGCGCTCCCGGTGCCAGCGGACTCGCGGTGCTTGGCCTTCTGTTGGGCCCCCGTCGCCGGGGCGCCCTCAAAGGTCTTAGAAGACCGCTCGGACTTTTTTTTCTCGCCTGACGGGCTCTTTCCTTCTAGCCAGTTGGCGAGACGCAGATGTCCTTCATGGTCCGCTCCGACATATTGCCGCAAAACGCACAGTCCTTCTCCACGTGCGTCTTGTCCTCATGTAGGCAGTACAGACAAAAGGAGTGTTCGTCCTCTTTAAAGACATTCTGAAGCTGGCATCCAGGGCAGACCCTGAACAGCTTTCCGGGCGTCGAGCTTCCCTTCTCCTGGGCCATGTCCGAGATGGGCCTGAGAAACTTCTGGAGTCCTCCAAAAGCGTGGCTCGACGAAATCTTCACCCTTGAGGGGCGTAGAAGAATCCGACATGGGTCCCCGTTGATCGGATAAAGAAACAGTGGAGTTGAGGCTCTTTTGACCGAAAAAAGAGAATTTACCTATGAAAAAGCGCGAAAACGCACTAGAGCTCGAGAGCAATAGCACGAGGATCCCAAAACTTGAACGTGCAGTAAAAATCTGAAGATGGCTGCCAGAGGCGGGGCTTAGGGGGATGGCAGTCATTGGCTGTGGTAAGTATGACGCAGAGATCAGTGATTGGTTACTACTACGAAAGACAGATCAGAAACGAAACTGATACTGATTTTTCTTTACCGAGGATTCCCAGCCTGACGACGGGGAATATTCATGAGCATGTGAATCCATGCCAGACCCCATGCTGGAGAAGGCTGCTTTATCTTTGTCTTTGATGTCATCGATCTGACTTTTGAGGTCAACAAGAGCAGTTTCTGAAAGCCAGACTGACGCAGCCCTAAAAAATGATTGGACCCTAAGTAATCCTGAATTTGCAAGTAGGCAACTATCAAGGATTTTTAGCAGGAAGGGGACCGTAGTGATAGGCCTGTAATTAGTGGGAATGGCTGGGTCTAAGGATTGTTTTTTTAGGAGAGGGAGAACCCATGACTGTTTCAGATTGTTAGGTATAGCGTTAGTAGAGAAGGATAGGTTTATAAGTTTGGAGATGAAGGGGGATTGGTCCCTCGCTGCATCTTTGATGATCTGGGCAGGACAGCTGTCCCCTTTGCAACTATAAGGTTTGAGGGAAGCTATAACTTTTTGGACTTCCGGTATAGTAACCTTTTTGAAAGTGAAGCCTGAGGTGATATTGGTAGGGGTGGATATGCAAGGGGTGGAGGAGTTACTGTTGGAAAGATGTAGTCATTTGGCCTCAATTTTAGTTTGTAGGCCTGTGATTTTGTTGGCGAGGGCATTTTGGATGCTGGTGCACCAAGGTTTGTCTTTCACACAGGTGTCTGTGGGTGGGTTGGGATTTTCTAATTCCCTCATAATGGTGAAGAGTTCTTTAGCAGAGGAGGCTGCCTTGTCTATTCTCATGTTGTAAGCTTCCTTGTTAGTGCGGATTATCTCTTTTTTATAATGGGAGGATATGGTCATGAGACTGGTTTTATTTTCAGCCAATGGGGTTGTTTTCTATATGGTTTCCATTTTGGCTTGCTCTTTTCTGAGAGTTTTGAGTTCAGGAGTGTACCAAGAATTGAGGTGCGCTCTAGGTTTGCCTTTGCGTAGTTTTAGTGGGGCCACGGCGTCAATCGCGTTACTCATAGCGTCATTGTAGGTGCTGACTAGGAGGTTAAGGTCAGCAGTTGCTGGAAGCGAATTTAGGATGGGGAGAACCAGAGTTATGAGGGTGTCTGCTGTAATGTTGCGCTGGTTTCTGGTAAGGCATGCTGGCGTGTGGGTGCACTGTTTGGGATTGGGGTTATTAGTGCTGATATCAAACGGTATGAGGAGATGGTCTGTCCATACAAGAGGTTGGGGGGATTTGCAGGTGATGTTGCAATTGTGGGCTACGACCCAGTCAATGGTTCTGCCTTTCTGGTGGGTGGGTAGTGTGTTGACTTGAGTATAGTCGTGCTCGGATAGGACATTAGCGAGAGAAGAGGCAGGAGTATCGTTGGGGTCGTTGTAACCTAGATTGAAGTCTGATATAAGCTATGACTCCTTCAAAAGACCAAGACCAGAAGGTAAGCAGTTTACATGTAGGTTTATTCTCTTAGATAGCAAGTAGAGAAAGCACTGGGACATCCATCCAGGCCAGCACATTAATTCCAACTGACACCAGTGGAACCCAGCACTCCAAACAACCATCAACACTCCACAAGGATGTCTCTGACATCACCACACCAGCACTCCACATGGTATGTCATTGACATCACTACATCATCATAACACACCCTGGGCATAATCCAACCCAGCACAGATTATGGCAAAGTCTCCTAGAATGATGTTTTGTGAAAGAGGTTTGGAGTTTTCGGCTATTAGAGAGGTGGTGTCTTCCTCGAAGGTGCCTGTGGGACCTGGGGGTCTATATATTAGTTGCAGGGTGATTGTGCTCTTAGGGGTGGTTTGTATTTTGATGTTAAGATGTTCGTATGATTCTAATGGAAGGGAGCGGATAGATCTGATGTCGAGTGAGGAGTTGAAGATGAATGCAACACCTCCTCCTCGAGCGTTTGGTCTGGATCTCTGGAGTTATTTCTTTCCACTTGGTAAGAGTGTGAGCTTTTCACCACTCTTACTTGTGTTTTGCTATGTGTTTTTACCTGTTTTTGTAGTTGTGGACTCTGGAGTACACCAATTCAGTAGCCCCCTTCTTTTATGTGTCACACAGCACCTTCCTTGCAGTGACCCAGGGTTGTCGTTAAGACTGCCCACCGACTCCATTTCTGAGGCTGACTACTGTCTCCCAGAAAAGGGTAAAGTTGCCATTAACTTTACTTAGTCAAATTAACCACAGATCCAGTACACCCCATCTTACACGGAGTACTGGAAGCGTTAACTCTTAGCCCTTTTTAATCTGTACCTCCTAGAGCATTGTTTTGCTCTTAACATTTAGACATGGCTGGTGGCAGTGGTATCTACCCTAATTTTCTACCTCGGTTATCTTATATAACCGTGGTAATATTGTAGGCTATTGTATTAGCCTCGAACTTAAATCCGCTTGACCAAATGCTTTTTCTTTTGGCTCCGGTGCGGTTTATTCGCCATTTCTTTTTGTTAAACTCCTTTTTGTGTTTTACTTTGCGCGGCAAACCAGGTTTGCTTTCTTTGTTCACCGTCTTTTGGCAGGCTTCTGCCAAGAAACCCTCCTCAAGGCGTCTGGGTGTCTAGGTGGGCTGAATGTGAGGGAGGGGTGTAGTCACCCCCTGCACAGGGTATCCTAGGAAACCCAAGTCGCACTTTTCATGATTGGCTGAGGTGGTTGTCCGGGCTGGACAACTCCCCTGCTGGGTGATTGACAGCCAGGCTGTGTGAATGGGGGATTTTCGCATAAAAGGCAGGTCTCTTGGGCTGGAAGTCAGAGAGTCGCCACTGGAACTACAAGGAACTGAAGAAAAGCGCAGGAGAGGTTGACTGCTGCAACTATCCCGTCCCGGTGAAGCCCTGCTGCTGTCCTGAGCCATCTACCCTTCAACGACTAAGAGAAGATACAGTCCGGAGTCTTCTTCCCTTGAGCCTGGTGGGGATAACCATCTCACCTTCTTCAGCCAGAGTTCCCATTCGTGGTCGAAATCGCTGCACACTATTGTAGCGGTCCGGATAGCCACCTGAAGAGACTCCGGTTTTTAAGGAGCGCAACTTTTATTCATCGTCACTGCTGCCAGCCTCATCCCTGTGTGGTGTAGACCCCATTCATCGTCCTTCGTGCCGAAGCCAGGAATCGTGGGTCTACAGGAAACTACCATGAACAACTGCAGTGGCACCAGTTCTTCTTTGAAAAGGTACTGTGTCCTGCTTGAGGAATTTTGGGTGAAATCCCTATTTCTCGCTTATAAGGCTTGCCCTTATTTTTCCCTCCTCCTTATAACTTTTGCTTCCAAACATTTGACAATATCTAAAGTACTCTTGGCAACTTTGAATCGCGAACTATCGAACGTGTGATCCTCGACAAAGGAACCCGGTTCCACTTGACACTGGCTCCGGCCTCTTGACTTGTATTTCTGTCCATGAGTGTTCTTTGATCCTGTTTGCCTAACTAACATATTGCCTATGATTTTTGCCCCCAACTCTCTCTGGGTATCTCAGGTGCTAAGTGTGTTTTGCCCCGGTAGCATTTCTTGCAGTGGATACGCGTTTATTTAGTAGGCCGAACTGTCAAAAAGTGATCGCAATCGTATTCACGGTAACGTGTATTGTTCCATAATACCGGTTCTCTCAAACACAGGGTACTTACCTTGATTACTACCGTACAAAGTGAATTGGTCAGTTGCAGTGTATTTAACGTGTGGTTTTAAATTTAATAGAAGTGTTGTGTTGATAACGAAGGGTTTTAAAATAAATGTATTTATATTTTTCTACCTGAAACCTTGAGTCAGTGTTTGCTTGAATCACAGTAATTGTGGTCCCTTTGTGTAATCTCTTTTACTGCTCATATACTCTTGAGATAGGTCTGGCTGCTCCGCTACTGCTACCACTTTAACATAGTAGTACAGGCTTGTACCAAAGGTAAAACTTGTATTGCCACCTGTAGTCTTAATTGTGTGTAGTGGTCCCTAAGGGCACCGCACAGGATTCTGCCTAACAGAGGTGCAGTAGGAAGATTCAGAGATGTGGGCAGAGAAGGAAAGTGTGGAGTCAAAGATGACCCCGAGGTTCTTGGCCTCGCAGGTGGCGGTAGGAGGAGGGCCGAGGGAGGCCGGCCAGAGAGGGAGGGGAAAGGAGGGTGAAGGTGTGCCGATGAGGAGGATCTTCGTCCTGCTGGTATTCAGGCAAAGATTGTTGGCGGCACACCATTCTTGAATGGCAGTTAGGCAATCAGAGATGAGAGAAGGAGAGGAGGTGGCAGAGGGAAGCCTGAAAATGAGTTGCGTCATCAGCACAGCACTGGAAATTGGAGCAGAAAATGGCAATGCAGTGGGCAAGAGTAGCCAGGTATTGGTTGAAAAGCCAGGGTTAGAGGTTAGACCCCTGGGGAACACCACCGGTAGAAAGGGAGAAAGATGATAGGAAGGACCCAATTTGGATCTGGGAGGGTCGATCAGAGAGGAAAGAGGTCAGCCAGGCCAGGGCCTGATCGGTGATGGCCAGGTTGTCACAGACACAGTTGAGCAGGATGGTATGGTTGACCGTGCCGAAGGCAGAAGAGAGATCGAGTAGAAGGAGGACAGAGGGAATGTTAAGAGTCCACAGCAGATCTTCACGGATGCTCAGGACAGCAGTTTCTGTGTTTCTGGCAGCTCTAAATCCAGACTGATGGTCGTGGAGACCGCCAACAGAATCAGAATGAAGGTTAAGCTGAGAGATGGCCAGCTTTTCCATAAGTTTGCCCAGAAAAGGAGTAATGGAGATTGGGCGATAGTTAGCTGGACAAGAAGGATCAGCTGTGGGTTTCTTGAGAAGAGGATGCACAAAGGAGTGCTTCAAAGAGGAGGGGAAGGCTCTTGAGACCAAGAGAGGTTGCAAAAATCGTCAAGGGCTGGAGCGAGGGTATCAATGTGGTCCTAGATGGTTCAGGAGGAACAGGGATTAACCTGTTTTGACAAGGCTTTCATAGATTGGACTTGTTTTACGACCTCGTCGGGGGAGAAAAGAGAAAAGGATGAAAAAGAGGGTGGGGGTGGCTGAAGGAGTGTCAGCATGAACAGAAGGTGAGGGGAGAGGAGGGGGTGGGGAGGATAGGGTGGACAGGATGTCCTGGGTTTTTTAGATAAAGTGAGAGGCAAGGGCATTGCAAAGAGCCCGGGAGGCAACAGGAAGGGTAGAGACTGCTGAAGGGTTGGCCAGCTCTTAGCAGATTTTAAAGAGTTTGGCCGAGTTGTTAGATGCTGCAGAGACACAGGCCTGAATGTGGGCTCTCTTCTTAGTGAGGACAGAGTCTCTGTATTGCCTTTGGAGCAGGCGATGGGCCAGTTTGTCAGAGGATGAACAATAAGCCCTCCATTTCCTCTCAGCCGCCCTACACTTACATTTAAGTGTAGTTAGGTCAGAGTCATACCAGGAATTGCACTTGGCTTTGGACTTCAAACTGATCCTCATAACGGGCAAGAGCATCAAGAGTTTCAGAAATAGAAGAGTAGAGCAGAGACAGGGCTGTGTCAGGATGCGAGTCAGCTAGAGGTGGAGGGGGTGGAGCGAAGGTGGCAGCGAAAGCCTCAACTGACACACGTTTCATGGGCCGGATGTCCGAGACGGTAGGTGGCAGTGTTGGGGTAGGCTTGGCCTGGGGGGAGAAGGGGAGAGATGAGGAGGGAATGATTGCTCCAGGAGAGAGGAGTGGTCAGAGGGATGGACAGGGTGAGGTCAGAGGAGATCAAGACATCAAATGTGTGCCCTGCAGAGCGAGTCGGGCTGAAGCAGAGGATAGAAAGGGAGAGGGAGTCGCAAAGGTCACGGAAGAGTACAAAGCAGGGACAAAGAGTCTAGATGGATATTGAGGTCACCGAGGAGGAGTGGAGTGGGACAGGCCAGGAGAGAGGAGGACAGGTCCGGCCACTCAGAGAGAAAGATGATTTGTCCAGGAGGCTGGTAGATAGCAGCCACGGTAAATGAAAGGCTCAGAGAGAGAGCTTGCAGACTAGACATTCAAAAGAGGAGTGTGTCTGAGTGGGGATGATAGAAGCAGGAACCCACTCAGGAAAGATCAGGGCTACACCCCCACCGGACCGGGAGGATCTGGGTGCAGAGAGGACCTTGTAGCCATCAGGGAGTAGAGTGTCAAAGCTTGTGACAGAGCTGGCCGTGAACCATGTCTCAGTAAGACCAAGGACATCGAGGTCAAGTTCTTCAAGGAGGCGGCAGATGTCAGAGGAGTGCGACAGCAGGGCAAGAGTTGAAAGTGGCAAGATGAAGAAGGTTGCCAGCCTTAAAGACCTTCCGGGGAGGGGTACGCCCTGTGGAGGAGAAGGAGCACTGGGTGGGGCAGAGGACAAGGTAGACAAGGAGGGAGGGGACAGCAGGAAATGAAAGAAAATTGATAAGGCGAGGGAATCGCCCATCAAAGAGGAGGGGATTGGACTGGGGGCCTTGGACCATGATGGTGCCGTTAAGGTAGACATTAATGATGACTTTAGAGGAGTCGAAGGAAGCAATGAGAACTTCCCCGCGAGTGCCACCATTGATGGGAGAGGAGGAGACAGGGCAGAGCACAGAGATCACATGAAGAGTCCATGGATCTGGTGAAGGAACGACAAAGAGGATGTTGGTGAGGGTCTGTCAGGAGGAAGCATTGGAGTGGGTGCCGGCGATAGGAAGAACAGGGTTGGAGACAAGATATCCTTTTTGAACTTCTTATCAGACTTAGTGAGAAGGTAAGGATAGTCAATGGAGAAGCAATTGGAAAAGATAATTGGAACTTTAGTACGGACGTAATGCCCAGGGAGTGCACAGAGCGCTCTGCTGGTGTAGGGTGGTCTCAAAAGAATGTTGGGGGAATCACCTGCCCTGTAAATGCCATTCATGAATGTACTTTGGGCAAGATGCAGTCTGAGCTTGACCTGCTCCTTGTGGAAGATGTAAGCGGCGGGTCTACACGTAGTGCTTGCATCTCACTTATGCGCCTGGCAGAGGTTATCAAGACCAGGAACGCCACATTCCATGAAAGGAACTTGATGTCCCATCTACGAATGGCCTTGTAGGGTGCTGTCATTAATGCTGCCAGAACCCTGTTGATCTGCCAATTTGGCAATGATCACAGCACCGGTGGAAAGGTTCTGACTGGGCACTGGGACTGGGCAAAAGAAAGGTTTTGACTGCAGGGTCCAAAAGAAAAGACAGTGACTGTGGACATCTTCAATAGGCTGTGATATCCAAAAGAAGAACCTTGATTAATGTTTGGCATGGTCCCGTTTTAGCAACAGATCTAGGTCTTGTGTGCCACAGCCCTACTTTTTGGCATACGTTCACCAGTCGTCACAGTATAGAAAGACCTCCCCCCCTGGAACTCCGCAAGTGCGCGGCCACTAGCACTAAGTAAACACTCTGGGAGCCGATTTTAGGCCAAACACGAGTACCTGGAATGGGTAGTGCTGGTTTCCCATTGTGAAACTGAGGTAGTGCCTGTGAGCGGGGTGAATCGATACATGGAAGTAGGCGTCTTCCAGATCGACGGTAGACAGATAATCACCTTCCTGGACCCAAGGTATGACCTGATGGTGGTTGTTTTTAACTTGATGCGCTTCATGCGGCTGTTAATTGGTGTCATGGTCATGAAGTCAGGGGCACAGGCATGCAGGGGTTGCATGCACAGGAGACCTGGGTGGACACTGTCCTGATGCCTTTGGCGCAAGGCTCATGAACAAAAGTAAACAAACATCCATTTAACACCAAAAAGCTTTTATTATGGACATAGCACTTCAGACGCATTAACCTCGAACATTCCATCCATTAAGCAGGATGCATTAACCTTGAACATTCCATCCATTAAGCAGCCCCAAGTGTATTCTTGGGTGTGGCTGCAAATGGATTGCCTTCGCACGTGCTCACTCTCTAGGAGTGGCAGGGTGTGGCTGGTAAACCGGCCCTAATGGGCGTGCCCACATTCTCAGCTATATAGGCTGCCCCGATCCTCAAGACAGACGCTTTGCGTTATTCTGCCCTTGCAAGCAGCGTAACGCTCACCGTCGCCTGAGGTCAGACTTACCTTTGAGGATCCTGCTTCCTGGACATCTTACCAACTGGGGGAAGCTGTTCTTACCTGTACATCTCTTCGGCGAACCAAGTATTCATCTTTACACTTTCCGGAATGCCAAAATCTTCCTCTTGGCACCGCAGCACGACACGCTCCATCGTCGACAGCAGCGCCTGCAAGGAAAAACAGAAGACAAAGTCAAACATCGAAAAAACAGTCAGTTTAAGGTTGCGCTTCGTCATACTTGGCGCTTTTCCTTAAACCATCACTTACCTGCTGTCGAACATTGCAGTAGCATCCATCTTCCATCCGGCCGCTTCTCGCGTCTCACAGCTGCATTGAGGCCGCATTTCCAACTAAGGGAAGAAAACAGAAGGGAGACATTATTGTGGGCATAAATAGGATTAACATATAAAGACATTAAACAGAACGAACAGCATCACAAGAGCTCAAGAAAGACTTACCAATCATAAGGAGAAGCATAGTCGTAGCTGGACTGGACTAATCCTCATCAGGGATCAGTGAAGGAACTAGATCCCATTCGACGCGCCCCTGCCAGAAGTAGCAGGACATAGAGCTTATCTTCCATAATTCGCAGGTGAGCTTTACGGGCCAGTGTATGCTCACAGAAATCGTACTTTGGGGTGAAGGGTTCGAGAGGTACAACAATCACAGATCGACGCACTCACACACCCTTATCTCCACATAGGAGCAGTATCACCACGCACCACCAGACACAGCTTTTCTAATGAGAGGCCTGAAGGGGGTGATTCAAGTTCAGGGAGGGCTGCAACTGTGCCCCAACGCCTCCGCAGAGACCAGGTGAGAGTAACAATTGGCCGCCATTCCCTTTTCTTGTTCCTTACTAGGAAAAACTGGGAGTAGAATCTTTTTTCCTTTTGCTAGCATGGAACCCTTTCTATAGCTGCCTTTAACAGCTTGCCTGCTTCCAACACGAGTTGGCCTAAGTGTGGCCATCTTATCTTCGGTGGGGATGACCTTGCTGGCGAGGTTATGAATTCTAGTGCATGGCCTGTGGCCACCATTTCCAGCGCACATTTGTCTGATGTGATTTTCTGCCAGGGATGTGCATGACGGCTGGCCATTTTTCCTACGGGGGTGCTTTGTGAGAGGGAGTTTAAGTCGGGCCTGTTTGGACGTCTGGGGCTGGCACCATCCCACACCCAGTCAGCCCCCCAGTCAGCCTGGTTGAGGACTATTTCATGGACGACTGCTGGTACCTACATGACGGCGCATGCGTAGATGAAGGCCTGTGAGAGGTATATTTTATTTTTTATTTATTTTATTTTTGTTGCTTGTATAGCGCTGCAAGCCCTGAGGCATCTGTGCGCTTGCTTACATAGTAAAGATCACAATTGTTACAGATATTTTGGTTATACACTCATTTACATAATTACATTTTCTACAATTAAAGAGGTTTTGACATTTCACCCCCATCACATAGCGGATGTCTCAGCGGTTGGTGAGTTTGGTAGAGTGGAGAGGGCTGTGGGTTCACTGGCGACTTGAGTTAGTTGTGCAATTGGTGTGTGAAGAGGTGTGTTTTGAGGTGTTCGCGGAAGATCCAAAAACAATCCTGGGCTCTGAGGTGAATGGGTAAGGCATTCCAGAGTTTACTGGCCCTTAAGGGGAAGCTGCTACCACCCGCTTTTTGGAGCTTGACTTTGGGGGTGGCAAGGAAGTGCTTGTATGCTGATCTGGTGGGTTTGGCTGATTGGGTTTTAGATATTTTAACAGTCAGGTAGGCGAGGGCTACTTGGTGGAAGCATTTGTGGGTCAGGGTGAGCGTTTTAAACCAGATTTGTTCTTGAATGGGTAGCCAGTGGAGTTTTTGTCTGGGCTCTGAGATGTGTGTTGATCTGGGAATGTTAAGTGCTGCTCTGATGGCACTGTTTTGAAGGACCTGGAGTTTGTTGATGTTTTAAGTCGAGGTGCCAGTGTCTTTGGGTAAGTCTCTCGTAACCAGGACTATTGTCTGGCAGAGGGACTCCCAGGACCCCCCTTGTTAATTTGCATATTTAAGTAACTTTGGGTCTCGCCCTAAATTACTAGGGGAATCCACGCGTGGACCCCTTGCTCACTATTCTTAGAGAGGCACAGTTCCATCCTACTGATGAGGTCCAACCAGACCGAAACATGTGTCTGGGGTTGCCGTTGGTACTCTTGTTCAGAGGAGAATTGCCTAGCATTTCGGTGCTGGACTGCCCCAGGGCAGGACAAAGACAAATATGTTTTGGATATTTCTCCTCTGTGAAAGATAGTGAGCTAAAGACTCTGGGTAAGTCTCTCGTAACCAGGAATAATGTCTAGCAGAGGGACTCCCAGGACCCCCCCCCCTTGTTAATTTAGTGTATAGTGCGTTACAGTAGTCCAATCTAGTTAGATATGGTGGATATGGTGTTAGCTCCAAACCTTATCCAAATAGTTTTAGTTGTATCAGGTAAGTAGTCAGATAGCCGATACATCCAATTCCTCAAACTGCTTATCACGGCAAGGAAGGACCATAGAATCAAAAAGGAGTAAAAGAACAAGTTACTTCTTACCTTGTAACGTTCTTTCGATGGGATGTTCCTCCGACGTATTCCTTATCTATGATATTTGTATATCCAGCTTGCTGGCCTCGGAAATTTTTTTCCCAGTAGAGGGCGCTGTGCATCGACGTCCGTCGAGTAGGTGCTCCTCGACGGCCACCGTATCAACGCCGACGTCATCATTCCTATAAATAGCCACGCGCAGCGTCCGTGGCTCAGTTCCGTTTTGTAGAGTAAGGTAGTTATTGCATGAATGCTTACTACCCTTGAAGGAGCGTAAGCTGCAACCACAAGGGAAATGTTACTGCGGGGATGGATGGGAGGGGCGATAAGGAATACGTCGGAGGAACATCCCGTCGAAAGAACGTTACAAGGTAAGAAGTAACTTGTTCTTCAAGGGATTGTGTCCTCCGACGCATTCCTTATCTATGATAGACTCCCATAGCAGTGGTATGTGATTGGAGGCGGGAGTAAGAGATGCCATATTACCCTTTAAGAATGAACAGCGTGTAACACAGCTTTGCCAAATCTAGTCTCTTGACTAGACGAGGAATCCAGGCTATAAAATTTGGTAAAGGCATGTGCGGACGACCATGTGGCAGCCGCACATATGTCTCTAATTGGTACCCCTCTTTGAAGAGCTGAGGATGTTGCGATACCTCTGGTGGAATGAGCCCTTAGATTTTGAGGGGGCTCTTTCCCTGCCAATTTGTAGCATTCCAGAATGGCTAAAATAATCCATCTGGAGATGGTTTGTTTGGTTATTGGTAATCCCAACTTATGTCCTGCGTAACCTACAAAGAGTTGGTCTGCTTGTCTAATTTTAGCAAGTCTACTGATGTAAAAACTCAAGGCTCGCTTAGGGTCCAGCCTGTGTAGTCTCTCTTCCTCTTTCCCCGGATGGAGAGGAGGATAGAATGAAGGTAGAGTAATCTTCTGAGTAATGTGAAATTCCGAAACTACCTTTGGGAGGAAGTTAGGCTTCACCTGTAGCACTACTTTGTCCTTGTGAAAAGTTGTATGAGGAGGTTTACAAGACAGGGCTTGTATCTCGCTAACCCTTCTAGCAGATGTTAATGCTACCAATAAAACAGTTTTGAGGGTGAGAAACTTCAATGAACAAGAGTGGAGTGGTTCAAAAGGAGCACCTTTTAGGAAGTTTAAAACTAGATTTAAGTCCCATAAGGGAACTTGGAATGGTCTTGGAGGGTAAACATTAGTTAGACCTTTCAGGTATTGTATTACCAATGGAATTTTGAAATACGATGGCTCCTCTGCAGTGCGCTTAAAGATCGATAGTGCTGCGAGATAGCCCTTAATAGTGCCAATTTGAAGGCCCGAATTTGCCAAATAAAGTAAGAAGGATAACACCGCAGGTGTACCACATGAAAAGGGTTCGATATTCTTCTCTCTGCACCAGCTGCAAAATTTATTCCAACGGCAGCGGTATAGAGTCTTAGTTGCTGGTCTTCTGGCCGAAAGCAACACCCCCATGACGTCATCTGGAAGGTCCCAATCCTTGTACCTCAACCTTTCAGATACCAAGCGTGAAGGTTGAGGGTCTTGATGGCTGGATGGAGAACCTGACCTCCCTTCTGCGAGAGAAGATCCTCTCTGTACGGTAGACGAATTGGAGGACAGATGGACATGTCCAGAAGGTTCGGGTACCACGTTCTCCTGGCCCAATCCGGGGCAATAAGGATCATGGTCTTCCGAAACCTTCTCAACCTCCTGATCATTTGAGGAATGACAGGGACCGGAGGAAACGCGTACAGAAGTGGGAACTCCCAGTCCACTACGAACGCGCCTCCTATGAGCTCCTCTCGGGAGAAATTCCCTTGAGCAAAATCTGTCGCACTTCCTGTTGATACTGGTGGCGAACAGATCCACTTGAGGGGTTCCTCAAAGGGCAAAGATCTTTTGAAGGACTTCATGAGCTATCTCCCATTCGTGGGAGACTGTTCTGCCTGCTCAGAGCGTCCGCTGTCAAGTTCTTCTCTCCGGCTAGGTGAATTGCAGATAGAGAGATTCCTTCCTGAATTGCCCAAAACCAGAGCTGCATCGCCTCTCTGCACAGTGGCAGTGACCCTACGCCTCCTCTTTTGTTGAGGTAGTGCATGGCCACTGTATTGTCCGTCATTATCAGGACGTTTCTCCCCCGTACAGACGGCAGAAAAGCCTTCAGTGCCAGTCTGATGGCTCTCAGCTCCAACAGGTTGATGTGTAGTCTGGACTCCGATGGAGACCAACGACCGCTGATGGTCAAGTCGTTGGCATGGGCTCCCCACCCCGTGAGTGAGGCGTCTGTGACTACTGTCATCTCCGGCCATGGTTGCCAAACAGTTCTCCTTTCAAGATGTTCTCTGGAGAGGCCCATCATACAAGGTCGTGGGCTACCTTGTCCGGAATCCGGAGGAGATCGGTCATCCTCCCTGAGAATTGTGACCACTGAGTCCTCAGTGCCCACTGAAGGGATCTCATTCTCAGGCGGGCCTCTGGCACAAGGAATATGCAGGATGCCATGAGGCCTAGCAACCTCAAAAAGTCGTAGGCTGGGCGACGTTGGGCATTTTGAAACCTGGTGACCATCTGCAGAATATCTTGAGCCCTCACCTCTGGTGGCGAGGCTTTTCCCAGGGACGTGTCCAGGACTGCTCCAATGAATTGGAGTCTCTGTGATGGTATCATCTGTGACTTCTTTAAATTGAGGGAGAAGCCCAGCCTGTGAAGGGAGTGGCAGACATAATCTAGTTGAATCCGAGCTTGTTCCGAAGAAACTGCTCTGATCAACCAATCGTCCAGGTAGGAGTAGACGTGAATCCCTTCCTTCCTTAGACTTGCAGCCACAACCGACATTAGCTTGGTGAAGACCCTCGGGGCGGAGGTCACCCCAAATGGCAGAACTCGAAATTGATAATGAGAGTTGCCAATTGCGAACCTCAGGTACTTCCTGTGCTTGGGATGGATAAGAAAATGGAAATAAGCATCCTGAAGGTCCAGAGATACCAACCAGTCCTGAAGCTGGAGGGCCTGAAGGATCTGAGAGAGGGTTACCATCTTGAACTTGTCCTTCCTGAGGAACTTGTTCAATTCTCGTAAGTCCAGGATGGGTCTCAGTCCTCCGTCTTTCTTTGGTATGAGAAAGTAGGGGGAGTACCAGCCCTTGTTCCTGTCCGCTACAGGTACCGGTTCTATGGCACCTTTCTCTAGCAGGTCTACAACTTCCTGCAAGAGGAGCCGATCCGGCACTTTCAGAGGGCTGTTCCCCGGTGGATGTCTCTGAGGGATGCATAGAAAAGGCAGGCAGTAACCTTGGGCAACTGTCTCCAATGCCCAAGCATCTGACGTAATAGCCTGCCATTCCGTCAGATGGTGAGTTAACCTTCCCCCTACAGGTGTCTTGTGATGGGAGACCTCAGAGTGGTTTGGGAGCGGCTGATGCAGTTGCCGAAGGTAAAGCGGCTCCTGCGGCTTTCTTTCCTTTACCCCGTCCACCACGGGTAAATTTTCCTTGGCCTCTTTGAGCCGGCCGTCCTCTGCCTCTTCCATATGAGGAATAATAGCGAAAGGACCTTCCTCTCCAAGAGGATCCTGGGGGACGAAAATTAGTTTGTCGGATAGCACCTCCTAGTGACTTAGCTGCTGCTTTAGATGTTTGTAGTTTTTCCAAACTGTCATCCGCCTTTTTACCAAATAGGGAAGAACCGTCAAAGGGCATATTTAAAATTCTGGCCTGTACGTCAGAAGCAAAGCCGGACTTTCTCAACCACGCATGCCTGCGGATTGTGGTGCTTGCCGCCATGGCCCTGCTGATACTGTCAGCAGAATCAATACCAGTTTGAAGGGACTCACACATTGCATCTTTACCACCTCTGATGATATTTAAAAATGCGTCCCTTTCTTCTCCTTCCGGAATGCAGTCAGCCGCCGATGAAGCACACTCCCAAAGGGTGTGGCTGAACCTAGCGAGCGTACAAGTTGCATTAATAGATTTTAAAGCCTTGCTACAGGCTGAGAAGACTTTCTTAGCCATGGCATCATATTTTTTATCATCCCTATCCTGAGGAGCAGTAGGGTAAGCAGAAGTACTGCCTGATGAAGTTGCAGCCTGGACCACAAGACTCTCTGGAGTAGGGTGCTTAGATAGGTATTCAGGGTCAGTAGCAGATACCCTATATTTTGCTGACAACTTCTTGTTAACCGCAGGGACAACTTCAGGAGTTTCCCAGTTATTCAAAATCTTTCTTTGTAAAGCAGAATGAAAGGGAACCACAGGATCCTCCCGTGGACCTTTATCCAGAATATCTGCGAGGTCATCCTGTTGAAAAACAGGTGAAGGCGCAGACCAACCCATGAACTCCATAATTCTAGACATTAGGGTTCTATAAGGGGTATCAGCATGTTCCCCTGGGTCTGGTTTGACAAATTCCACTTCTGGGGAAGTGTCTAGGCCACTTGCTTCCTGTAATGCATCCTGAAGGTCTTTCAACCTTCTTTCCTCAGAGGCAAAAGTCTCTGGTTCAGGTAATGTGGTCCTCTGCAGCCCAAAAAGCCTTTCTTGATCAGAATCTTCCCTTTCTTCAAAAATTGAAGTTAAGGGGGGGATGCTCTGGTCAGTGAAATGGTATAAAGCCCATCTCTAAGGCAAAGGGAGCCATCATCAGTGGCCTTGAAAAGGTCGATGTCGTCGACGCTGATGTAAAAATCCTCGAAGGCGCCGACAAAGGCGTCTAGAAAACTGGAAGAGGCCTCGAAGAACTCGAGAGGATTGGAATCCTGCTCGAGGATGTCGACGACGTTCGACATTGTGTCGGAGATTCTCGAAGTAACCGTTGGCTGTGGAGTAGCCGTGGGTCTTTCTTTTATCGGCGTCGACTCGATCAACGGATGCGTCGAAGAACCCGTCGATGGCGCCGATCTATGCTTCGAAGGGGCTTTCGACGATGGCGTTGAAGATGCTTTACTTCCCGATGGCTCCTGGCGCTTTCGGGTCGACTCTTTCGCCGGGTGCTTCGACTCGCGGCGTTTAGATTTTTTGGGCTTTTCACCCGGGGTATCACCCTCAGCTGACTTCGAGGGGGGCGAGGCCGCTTTCTCGAAGACGCTTAGCATCTTTTTTCTGAATTCCTCCCACTCAGCCTGAGAGCTGTGCTTAGTGGGGCAATTTAATCTTTCAGGGGAACTAGAAGACGACGATAAAGGGGATCTTCTTAGTCTTTTTTTCGAGTGTCTAGACCTCGACGAGTGGTGGGATCCACTTCGAGACCTAGACCGAGAATGCTTTAGACGGTGAGGAGATGAATGTCTCGACTCTACCGTGGAAACTTTCGAGGAAGTTAAAATTGACTTACCTCTCTCGAGCTTCCCCTTACGCTCCTTCAAGGCTTTCGCCGTCATGGATAGGCATTCCTCACACTCCGAACACTGGTGTTCGATTCCCAGACACCACAAAGATCCTGTGAGGATCCGTCAACGACATTTTCTTCCCACAGTCTCAGCATTTTTTGAAACCGGACCGAGGAGTCGTCGGGTCGGAGGAGGAAGCCATCGAGTACGAGTCGGTTTTCTTGAGGAAATATGAATATATATCGACTGATGAACTGAGCAACAGTATTCCGAGGCACACGAAGCGCGGAAAAACAGAACTGAGCAACGGACGCTGCGCGTGGCCATTTATAGACATGATGACGTCGGCATCGATACGGTGGCCGTCGAGGAGCACCTACTCGATGGATGTCGACGCACAGCGCCCTCTACTGGGAAATTTTTTTTCCGAGGCCAGCAAGCTGGAGATACAAATATCATAGATAAGGAATACGTCGGAGGACACAATCCCTTCGAAATAAGCCTTTCTGATCAATTGAACCTACAATTGGATCAGAAAGTAATCCCTTCAAACATTAATCAGCCGACTACTTACCTGATGCAACTAAAACTATTTGGATGAATAAAAATAGCCCCAAAGATTCAGCATCACAATTAGGAAAATATTTCCTCTCCTGGTGAACCATGACAGTTTCAATGGGGAAATACGTGTCGAGACAGATATAAAGATATAGAATCTAAATAATCGAGGATCTGTGCATGTTATTTGATGTGGAAATTATACGGTGTGGAGCTAACACCATACACTAAATCATCTTTGTACTAAGGATCTGTGCATGGTATTTGTTGTGGAAACTATAAGGTGTGACGTTAACTCCAGACAGAAAATCATCTTTCTTTGTTCGTTTCTAAACATATGAGAATAAAAGAAAAACTTCAAAAATATCATCAATATTGAATTGGAAATTCTTTTTTCAAAAGCATAAACTGGAATTTGTTTTGACAAAAACTGTATGACTCACCTTAGAATACTTTATGAATAAGGTTGGCGCATGTGAGTAACCTTTTCCCAATCCTTTACCTACTTGTAGTGCATCTGTGTAGCAGCCACACAGCCTTTGGGAAATACTCATGCTGACAACCCAGCGTATGCACTTAAAACCGCTCAATACTTGTTCTCTCTATAATATAGAACAGCAGACGCCAAGGGAGTGCCTCTTTTTGGCCGCAACTTTTTTCAGCTGGTAGGTTAATCCATAAATTTGTTCATCTTATGCCAGAGCCCTCTATCATAGCGAGCAGTTATGGCAAGACTGCTTGCTGCTCTGATCGACAAAGAAGCAAGAAGCGGATACCTTCCTGCCAATTGCCTCCAATATTCTGCCCTCCTGGTCTGGGTGGAGGTGCATAAGCAGGGATGCCGGGTTAGCTGCCATGGCTATGACTGAGCCTGGCTTCGGATGGCCTCGGATGCATAGTGGTCAGTTGGCTGGAGCTTTAAACTTCTTCTCTGGTTGGGCTGTCACAGCTGGTGTGGACAAGGGATTCTTAAGCATAACCTCACCAGCTTCCCAAATGGTGTTCAGTATCTGTATAGCACTGGTAGTCCTCCGATTATCCCTGTGCAAATACAGCACCGATTTCATCTCTTTGGTCAATACCTGGAGGTTGAACATCTGTGTGCCCTTGTTTATTATAGCATCGAAGGAGGCTATATCGTCAGATAGAGAAGACCCCACCTGGGGAGTTTCGCTTCTGATTTTGGACAATCATGTCCGCCTCCTTCTGTGGTAAATCTTGCAGAATATCGTCCTCTTCCGGCTTCTACAGCGGTGAGTTGTCATCACAGTACGCATGGTATAGGTCCTCCACCAGGTCCTCCGATGAAGGAACAAGTTACTTACCTGTAACTGTTGTTCTCCAGCATGGGTCTGGCATGGATTCACATGCTCATGAATATTACCCGTCGTCAGGCTGAGAATCCTTGGTAAAGAAAAAATCAGTATCAGTTTCGTTTCTGATCTGTCTTTTAGTAGTAACCAATCACTGATCTCTGGGTCATACTGCACCAGCCAATGACTGCCCTCTCCCTAAGCCCCTCCCCTGGCAGCCATCCCCAGATTTGGTAGCACGTAAGTGGCAGTATGACCAAGTGATGAGCCGCAGAGGGGAAGGAGGGAGGGTTTGCATGTGAATCCATGCCAGACCCATGCTGGAGAACAACAATTACAGGTAAGTAACGTGTTCCTTCTCCAGCATGGGGTCTGGCCTGGATTCACATGCTCATGAATGACAATGCATTACTTACCGTAAAAGCATTTCTGATGGTTGTATCTGCTTAGATTCACATGCTGTGCATAGGTCCGACATCCAGTGGTCACTGCGGAGTATTGCATTTTGTTTTTCGTAGTCGAAAAGGGGACGTCGACAAGGCGTGTCTGTAACACTATCCCTATAGTGACGTGCGTTGTACCCACAATCCCTCACGCGTCGAGGTCCCTCTGTTTGTATTTTTCTGCCCTGAGGGAGCCTTCTAGACGTGAGTGAGTACAGAAAAGAAAGAAATATAGAAAAGGATGTCTATGTTCCTTCCATCCGAGCGGGGAGGAAGGGTGGGAGCATGTGAATCTAAGCAGATACAACCATCAGAAATGCTTTTACGGTAAGTAATGCATTGTCTTCTGATGTTTGTTAATCTGCTTAGAATCACATGCTGTGCATAGACTAGCGAGCAGTACCCGGAGTTGGCGGTGGGTTATGAGAAGGAACAGTAGAGAAAAGATGTCTTAATACTGCCTTGTCCCACCTGGGAGTCAGATCTAGAGTGTGCATCTAGACAGTAGTGTTTTGTAAAGGTGTGCACAGAACTCCAGGTAGCCGCTTTGCAGATGGACTCAATGGGAACATTTGTAATGAACGCTATGGAAGCCCCAGTGCCTCGAGTGGAATGTGCTCTTGGCTTGAAGGGTAGTTCTCTCTTAGCAAGAGTGTAACAGAGAGTGATGCATTGAACACTCCATCTAGATATAGTGGACTTTGAAACTGCATCTCCTTCTCTTCCTGCTGCCACCGAGACAAAGAACTGATTAGTCTTTCTCAGTGGTCTGGTTCTTTCCATGTAGAACATGACAGCTCTGCGTACATCTAGTGTATGCAGACTTTTTTCTCCCAAGCTGGAAGGGTTTTGAAAGAATGTTGGTAGTTCTATTGACTGGTTTACATGAAATTTCGAGATGAATTTTGGTGCAAACCTTGGGTGTGTGCGTAGAACCACCTTATCCTTGTGAACTGTTACGAAGGGGTCTAGTACAGAAAGAGCCTGTAGTTCACTTACTCTCCTAATGGAGGTGATAGCTATTAGGAAAGCAGTCTTAAGAGTGAGGTCTTTAAGAGTTGCCTTGTGCATGGGTTCGAAAGGAGGGCCCATGAGTCTAGAAAGTACCACATTTAAGTCCCATCCGGGAGCTGGGTTAGCTATCGGAGGGTGTATTCTCTTTACCCCCTCCATGAAGGCCTTGATAACTGGTATCTTCCACCACAACACTTTAAGTTGGGAAGTGGTGTATGCAGAAAGTGCCGCTAGGTGGACTTTAATGGAATTGAACACTAGACCTGAATCCAGTAAATGGGTACAGAACAATGTTAGTGGGAGAGCAGTCAACCGGGTTGATGCTCTTATTTCTACACCAGATGACAAATCTTTTCCACTTGCTAGAATAGCAGTGGCGAGTATTAGGTTTTCTGGCTTCCCTGAGGATGTCCATACATCTCTGCGGGAGTTGTAAATGTCCACATTCTATGATCTCAGGAGCCAGGCTGCTAAGTTCATGGTCTGAGGGCATGGATGCAGTGTCCTTCCCTTGTCCTGTGACAGCATGTTGTACGGGCAGGGAAGTTTCACTGGGGGAGATAGGGACATCTCCATCAAGTGAGCGAACCATGGCTGCCGGGCCCACATTGGGGCCAATAGTATCATGGTCACCTGGTGCATCTTGTGCACCACTTTGTTGAGAAGGGGAGTCGGGGGAAAGGCGTAAACACATTTCCCTGACCATTGAATCGACAGACTGTTCCCCTTGGACTGGTTCTGGGGGTACCTGGAGGCGTAACTTTGGCATTGTGAGTTCTCCATAGTTGCGAACAGGTCTATTTCCGGGAATCCCCATTGCGTGAAGACGTCTAAGACGATGTCTTCGTGCAATTGCCATTCGTACTCTTCGGGCAGGGGAAAGTCTCTGCCGAGTTTGTCTGCTAGCAGATTGAGTTCCCCTGGTACATGTTGTGATAGTAGGAACATGTTGTGTTTGAAAGCCCACTTCAATATATTCTGGGACAGCTTGGACAGTCCTGGAGAGTGAGTGCCCCCTTGCTTGTTGAGGTAGTACATGGCTGTGGTGCTGTCTGTGAGGACCATCACTGTCTTTCCTTGTAGGTGTTCCTGAAAGGCTTTCAGTGCTTTGAACACCGCTAGTAGTTCCAGCAGGTTTATATGCTTGGATGCTAAGCTCGGAGTCCACGCTCCGTGAGCAGTCTGATGGGATAGGTGAGCCCCCCATCCTGTGAGGGATGCGTCTGTGGTTAGAGTGGCTTCCACTGCGGATGTGGCAAAAGTTTTCCCTAATAACAGGTTTTCTTTTGTCCACCACTGTAGCGAGAGAACCAAGGCCTGCGAGACCACCACTAGATCGTCCCATTGTCCGATGGCCTGACACCACTGGCTGTAGAGCCACTCTTGCATTGGGCGCATGCGCAGGCGCGCGTGAGGTACCAAATAAATACATGACGCCATCATCCCTAGCAAGCGCATTGCTTTGCGTACCGTCACCTCTCGACCTGCCACATAATGGGGGATCTGAAACAGCATGTTTTGGACCCTCTCGTTGGAGGGGAAGACGAGGCCGTCCTTTGTTCGAATTAGAGCCCCTAGGAATTGTTTGATTTGGCTGGGGTCTAAGCTGGACTTCTTTTCGTTGATGGAGAAGCCCAGTTGGGACAAAAGGTCTACGGTCTTTTGGGTATTGGAGAAGCATGTTTCGTAAGAATCCCCTGTTATGAGCCAGTCGTCGAGGTAAGGGTATACCGGGATGGATAACCTGCGCAGGTGGGCCGCTGCCACTGCCAGTACTTTCGTGAATACCCTTGGTGCAGATGCTATCCCGAAGGGTAGTACTCTGAACTGGTAGTGTTTGTTCTCTATCTTGAACCTGAGATATTTTCTGTGCGCTGGCAACATTAAAATATGAAAGTATGCATCTTTCATGTCTAGTGTTGTCATGTAATCCCCTTGTGATAACAGTGGGATTACTTCCTGCAAGGTCACCATACGAAACTTTTGGGGTTTGACAAACTTGTTCGCTGGGCGCAGATCTAATACAGGGCGCATGGTTAAGTCCTTTTTGGGTACAAGGAAGTACACTGAATAAATACCTTCTGTTACCTGAGATGATGCATGGGAGGGGACCCGAATCTTCGGGTCATTTGTTGATATTGGGCGTGGAACCTTTGGGGCTGGAGCCGCGACCTCTTCCTTTGCCACGGCGTTGGCCTCTGACTGAACTGGGTGTTGTTACCCTGGTTAGAGGGCCAGTTGGTAGCAGAGTAAAATTGCTGTTGGTTTTGCTGCTGGCGTTGGCCACGAAAGGAGTGTCTATTGCCATAGCCGCGTCTGTTAGGGGGCCTAGAAATTTGGTCAAGAGTCTTGATGGTATCAAACTCTTTCTTTGCATGTTCTAGGGCCTCATCAACTGCTTTCCCAAACAGATGTGTTTGTTCTATGGGCTTATTTATCAGGGAAGCCTGGGTTTCTGGCTTAAATCCCGAATTGCGCAGCCAGACATGGCGTTTGAGAAGTATTCCCTGAACCAGGGAACGGCCAGCCGTCTCTGCGGCATCTAAGGAGTTCTTTACGATGCCCTGGTTTACAAGAGTTCCCTCTGAGATTATAGCTAACAGGCGTGAACGCAGGGGTTCTGGTGCGTCCTCTGCTTCGCTGCGCAGCTTGCTCCACTGGGCATCTGTGTAGCTAGCTAGTAGGGAATTGTTATTTGCAATCCTAGTTGAGAAGGCGGCGGAGGTCGTGATTCTCTTCCCAAGTGCATAGAGCTTCTTGCCCTCTTTGTCAGGTGGTGCCTCACTAGTGGTTAGTGGTACCCCCGCTCTTTTTCTTGTATTAGTAACTACGAGGGAGTCCGGAATAGAATGTCCTCTGATGTACAAAGGGTCAGAGGACGAAGGGCTGAAGAGCTTTTCTATCCGAGGGTTGACCCCTCTGACTAAGGCAGGATTGGAAAGGGAAGGAGTTATTCTTCTCTTTATAGAAGCCAGGAGCGGAATAGACTGACTAACAGGGGCTTTTTCTTTAATAACTTTCTCTACAAAGTCTAGGTCAGGAAGAGTTTCCCCTGTCTCTATTTCAAAAGGCGCTGCTGCCTTGCGCAATAGTGCATTAAGTGAAGGTTGGTCATCTATGGGAGAGGTGTTTCCAATAGGTGAATCCTTGGGAGGAGAAGGGTGAAAGACATCAGGGTCTGAGTGCACTGATGGGGATTGCCAAGGCTGCACTGATGGGGATTGCCAGGGCTGCGAGGTAGCTGTATCTTCTTCAAAAGCTCCTGCACTAGTGTAAGGATCTTCTTCAAACCCCTCTTCCTCATGTTCTTCCTCTCCACCCAAACACTCATCTTCCTGGAGGTATTGCTCCTCTTCAGTGAGGTCATATACGTCTGTAGAAGGGGGAAACAGCCTAGGAATCTTGACCCTAGGGTCATCCTGGTGCCATTCTCTTGGTCTTTTGTGTGTGGGTGGGTTTTGGCTTCCCAAAAACCTTTCCATTTTCTCCATACAAGAATGGAGTCTTTCAAGGGTCTCATGGGGGACCCCTGAATAGTCTAGAGGGGGGAAATCAGTGTTTTCACCTTCAAAACGCTTAGAACGCTCCCACAACGTTGAAGAAAGGTTTCCGTCGCCCTCTGAAAAGCCCTCCGGTAGTTCAGAAGTGCCCTTAGATGAAGGGGGCAGTTCCTGGCTACTCTTGTGCTTTTTCGGCGTTTCTATAGCTTTTTGTGCGGTATTCGACGTTTGTTTCGTCGTCCGCTTACGAAAACTCTTCGTGCGGTCCACGTAGAACTTCAGCGCTCTAGCTACGTCCAGCGAGTGCAGAGTCCTCTTGGCCTGCAACTAAGGCGACGGAAGAAAACTGGCAACAGCAAGGGATCGTTGAGGTGGAATTCCAACGGCACCTTGGGCATAAAGGAGGGGTGCGTCCTCAGCACCACCCTCGTGTCGTGAAAAGTCAAGTATGGAGGCTTGCAAGATAGGGCCTGGATCTCTCCCACTTGTCGTGCGGAGGTGATGGCCACGAGAAAGGCTGTCTTCCACGACAGGAACTTCAACAGCGCCGAATGCATAGGCTCGAATGGGGCCCCCATGAGCCTGGTGAGCACCACGTTGAGCTCCCACGCCGGGGCAGGGGCCTTCACCGGCGGGAACGATCTGAATAGTCCCTTCATAAATTCCTTCACCAGGCGATGAGACCACAAGGACGCCCGTCCTGTAGTTCTGGTGTATAGGGAGATGGCAGCCAGATGTATCTTGATGGAGGCGTGAGCCAGTCCAGCTTTGGCCAGCGACAGTAGGTACGGCAATACTTGAGGGGCCGTGATCCGCAGAGGGTTAATCTTCTGTGTGCCGCACCAGATAGAGAACCTCTTCCACTTATGTCCATAGCACTTGAGAGTTGAGGACGCCCTGGCTTTTGCAAGAACGTGTCTGCAGTCAGCCAGGATATCGTATCCTCCAAACTCTAGTGCTGCAGGAGCCAAGCCTGCAAGTTCAGCGACTCCGGGTCGTGATGAAGAATGGCGCCTCCTTCTCTGGAGAGAAGATCCGCATCCGTCGCCAGCTTGATAGGTGGGGACGCTGACAAGTCCAGAAGGTCCGGGAACCAGATCTGTCTCGGCCACGCCGGTGCGACGAGGATCATCCTGCACCTGGACCTCTTGAGCTGGTTGATGAGACGGAGCAGCAACGGCAACGGAGGGAACGCGTACAGGAACAGGCCGTCCCAAGGGAACTAGAAAGCATCGCCCATGCTCCTCGGCTGTGTGAACCTGCTGGCGAACCTCTGGCACTTGGAGTTCGTCGCCGTCGCGAACAGGTCGATCTGGGGTTTGCCCCATCGTTTAAAGAGCCGATCCACCTGGTCCTGGCGTAGTTCCCACTCGTGGCACGAGCGCAGCTCCCTGCTGAGTGAGTCGGCGATGGTGTTTTTTATTCCTGCCAAGTGGAAGGGAACCAGAAACATCCCTTGGGCGACGGCCCAGTGCCACAGATCCTGGGCCTCCTTGGATAGGGCTGGGGATCTGGTGCCTCCCTGCTTCCGGATGTAGAACATCGTGGTGGTGTTGTCGATGAAGATCTTCACCACTTTGTCCTTGAGGGACGGAAGGAACGATTTGAGCGCCCAGAACACGGCTCGTAGCTCCAGGATGTTGATGTGGAGAGACCTCTCGTCCGGGAGCCAGAGGCCTCTTGCGTGGAGATCTCCGGTGTGAGCCCCTCATCCCTCCAGGGAGGCGTCCGTCGTCACAGTCTCCTGATACGCCGGGGTCTGAAAGTCCGTGCCTGCCGTGAGGTGCGCATGGGTACCCCACCACAGAATCGCCCGACGGAACTCCTCGTCGAGCGGGATCCTTTCTTCGAAGCTGCCCGCCGATTGAATCCGGCGGGCGTCGAGGAACTCTTGTAGCGGACGCATCCGAAGTCTGCAAAGGGGCACAAGGTAGATGCATGAGGACATCATCCCGAGGAGGGACTTGATGGACCTCACCCTGGCCAAATCCGTGGCTTACAGGCGCTGCACCTTGCCCAAAATGGCCTTCGTCATTTCTTCCTACGGAGATGCCAATCGCTCCACTGTATCAAGCTTTGATCCCAGAAACAGTTCTACCTGCGACGGAACCAGGTGGGATTTGGGGTAGTTGATGACGAATCCCAGTTCCGTGAGCAGGCGGACGGTCCTCGCTGTGTGTTTGACGTCCAGTTCCCTTGACCTTGCACGGAGTAGCCAGTCGTCCAGGTAGGGGTAGACGTGGATCCCCTACAGGCGCAGCCGCGCCGCCACTGGAGCGAGGCACTTGGTGAACACCCTGGGTGCCGACTTTAAACCAAACGGCAGGGCTCTGAATTGGTAGTGACGTCCATGGACTACGAATCTGAGGAACTTCCCTTACCGCCAACAGCAGTTGAGGGACGCGATTCTCCTTCCTGGCCACGGGAGGAATGAGAGGACACTTCTTTAGAAATTCTAGCGAGTGTCCGCGGGCCAGGGTGTCCAGCACCCAACAGTCGGCGGAGAGGGACTCCCACACGCTGCTGAACTTTGTCAGCCGGCCTCCCACCAGGGTGCTTCGGTGGGGGCCCGACGCAACGGTTGGTTCAGTCCTGTTTGGAAGAGGCCTTGTCGCCTTGGCCTCCTTGACGACAGCGGCGAGACCCTCCTTGCTTGCCGCGGCCTCTGTAGGCCTCCTGGGAGGAGGAGCGGGCCGCCTGGCGGTACGTAGAAGAGCCACCGCTGGATCCCTTGGAGCCTCCCTGTCTGCCTCTGGAGCTCTGAAAGGGCCGCTGTTGCTGAAGGACTCCTAGGGCTCGGGCTGTCTCTGTGTCGGTCTTGATGGCCTGGAGGGACTCATCCGTCTTCTCAAACAGGTTGTTGCCGTTGAACGGCATATCCAACGCTCTGGTGTGGACGTCCTGGCGAAAGTCCGTAGCCCTGAGCCATCGTCGTCGAAGGCAAACCACGTTGCCCAGCTGGCGAAATCCGGTATCGGCAATGTCCGTTGCCACCGTAATGGCGTGATCTGACGCCACCTCACCTTACTGCAGAATCTGTAGGGCCTCCGCCCTCTTGTCGTCCGGTAGGAAGTCTAGCAGGGGAGCTATCTTGAACCAGAGCTCCCTGTCGTAACGTTCCACAATCGCTAAGGCATTGGCCGCCTTAATCGTCGTCGCTGCTGACGAGATGACTCGTCCCATGGAGTCCAACATCTTGCCCTCGCTGTCCGGCGGGGAAGTGGAAGCCGCCACACCCACCGCCTTCTTCTTGGCCACTGCCGAGACGACCGAATCCGGCGTAGGCTGGGCCCTGAGGCACAAGGGGGTGGCGTCGGGGACCCGGTACTTCTTCTCGTACCCGTCTCTCTTGGCGGGTGTCGTGGAAGGGTTCTTGAGGATAGCCAGCCCTTCGTGGTCCAGCAACGGTACCGTGAGGACCGTCTTTCTCTTGGCCTCCCGTCGTTGGTAAAGAAAGCCTTCCTTTTTCTGTTCCTCCGGTTAGAGCTGGAAGAGCTTGGATGCCCTGGCTATCATGGCATGGAAAGAGCTAATTTCGTCGGGCGGAGAGGCCTAAGGGGTACGATGAAGGAATGTTCGTTGTATCATCGCCACCGTCGTCGTCCGTCGCTGTATCCATCGCTGTATCATCCTGAGGGTCCGGCGAGGGGGATGAGGGATCCACAGGCCTTGTGGGCACTAAGGGTGGTGAGGGGTGGACTTTCCTCCGCTTGTTCGGAGGGCTTCCCGACGGTCCAGGTTCTGGATCCTCCGTCGAGGTCAGTGGTAACCTCGTCCTTATCTCGGTACATAAGGATTGAATCACCAACAAAATGGCTGCCGAGCTATCCTGGGGCTCGGCAATGGCTGCGACGGGCGGGATGGCTGCTCCACTGGGCCCTTGTCGTCGCCATCTTCGATCACATCAGCAGGATCCTTCCCCTGGGATCGAACCTTCTCGAACCTCTTGTTGAGGCCTTCGAACCTCTCGTTGAGGGCTTTCACAGTTTCGACCAGATCCTCCTCGGAGGTTGAATCCGAGTCCGTAATGGCCACCGCCCCCCCTCTTTTTCCACCAGGGTCTTCACAGGGGTCATAACAATGGGCTGGAAAGAGGATTCCCTCCGTGGTGGCAGGGAAACTCTGGGCCCCGAGGCCGCCTCCACTGGCGTAGTCTCTGCCGGCTTCGCCAGGTCCGCTGCGACAACCTCGATAGAGGCCTTTGCCTGGTGGATCAAGGCCCTCACCACCTTAGGTGCGTCCTGGGCCTTTGCTTTGGGGGGAGGGTCATCGTCTCGCTCCCCCTTGGCTCCCTTCGAGATCGACCGGGGCCTCTCCAGAAGCTTACCCGGGTTCTCAGACTTCCTCTTCCCCGAACCAGAGCACTGGCTTGCGGTTGATCGTGCCGGAGAAGTCGCGCCCTGCTTGGCAGCCGAAGAGCCCGATCTTTCGGCGCTCCCGGTGCCCGCAGACTCGTGGTGCTTGGCCTTCTGTTGGGCCCCCATCGCCAGGGCGCCCTCACAGGACTTAGAAGACCGCTCAGACTTTTTCTTCGCCTTCTCACCTGCTGTGCCCTTCTCCAGCCAGGCGGCGAGGCGGGAACAACTATCTTGCTTGGTCCGTTCTGACAGGTTCTTGCAGAACGCACAGTCCTTTTCCACGTGCGTCTTGTCCTCATGAAGGCAGTAGAGACATCTTGAATGCTCGTCCTCCTTGAAAACATTTTGCAATCCGCTCCCGGGCAGCTCCTGAACAGCTTGGATCCGGGAGTCGAGCTTCTCTTGTCCTGGGCCATGTCCGTTGAGGTAGGCCTCAGATCTTCTGGAACCTCCAAGAAGCGTAACTTGACGAAAACCTCACCCTTGAGGGGCGTAGAAGAATTCCGAAACGGGACCCCGTTATCGGAAGTGGAAACGGTGGAGCTTGAGGCTCGATTAAACCGAAAAAATGAGAAAATCTCCTGAAAAAGCACGAAAACGCAGTAAAATCTCAAGAGCTAAAGCACGAGGACTCCCCAACACTTGAACGTGCGGTAAAAATCTGAGGATGGCTGCCAGGGGAGGGCAGTCATTGGCTGGGGGCAGTATGACCCAGAGACCAGTGATTGGTTACTAAGAAAGACAGATCAGAAACAAAACTGATACTGATTTTTTCTTTACCGAGGATTCCCAGGATGACGACGGGGAATATTCATGAGCATGTGAATCCATGTCAGACCCCATGCTGGAGAATATGTGTCTTCTGTTGAGACTGTGTATCTTGCCCTCAATGTAGGAGGTGAGATGTTCCCTGGTCTCTTGTGCAGTCACAATGAGGCAGGGTCAGTTGTGTTGGAGCGTGCTTATTGATGAGATTGAGGACGACAGGCTTCTCTCTCTACGAACTGGTGGTGCTATGGCAGGGTTTCCACTTTACTCGGTAGCTTGTGACGCTGTGGCTGTCTCGGTCAGGCGCACTCTTCTCCTTTGAAACTGTCAGAATATTCTGCAGTGACTGCACGAGAGAGGGTTGGAATTGTAAGGGAGGAAGGGTCTCCGAGGCCCCCCTTCATTCCTACTGAACGCACATGAGAACAGGCATTACTTACCGTAAAAGCATTTCTGATTATTGTATCCGCTTAGAATCACATGCTGTGCATAGACTAGCAAGCAGTACCCTGAGTTGGAGGTGGGTTGTGAGAAGGAACAGTAGTGAAAAGAGATCTTAGTACAGCCTGTCCCACCTGAAAGTCAGACCTAGAGTGTGTGTCTAGGCAATAGTGTTTTGTAAAAGGTGTGTACAGAACTCCGGTTGCCGCTTTGCAAATGGACTCAAGGGGAACATTTGCAATTAATGCTATGGACGCCCCAGTGCCTCGAGTAGAATGTGCTCTAGGCTTGAAGGGCAGTTCTCTCTTAGCAAGAGTGTAGCAGAGTGTGATGCATTTGACAATCCACCTAGAGATAGTGGATTTGGAGACTGCTTCTCCTCTTTCTGCCGCCACAAACGAAAAACTGATTAGTTTTTCTTAGTGGTCGAGTTCTTTCCACGTAGAACATGACTGCTCTGCGTACATCAAGTGTGTGCAGGCTCTTTTCTCCCACGCTTGAAGGGTTTTGAAAGATCGTTGGTAGTTCTATAGATTGGGTCACATGGAACTTAGAAATGAATTTAGGCGCAAACCTACGGTGAGTGCGCAGACCACCTTATCTTTGTGAACTGTTACAAAGGGATCTAGGACTGAGAGCGCTTGTAGTTCACTTACTCTCCTAATGGAGGTAATAGCTATTAAAAAAAGCAGTCTTATAGGTGAGGTATTTAAGAGTTGCTTTGTGCATGGGCTCGAAGGGAGGCTCCATAGTCTAGTCAACACCATGTTTAGGTCCCATCCGGGAGCTGGGTTAGAAACGGGAGGGTGAATTCTTTTCACTCCTTCCATGAAAGCCTTAGTAAATAGTATCTTCCACCACAACACTTTCTGTTGTGATGTAGTCTAGGCTGAAAGCGCAGCTAAGCAAACTTTTTGGAGAGTTAAAGAGTAGGCCTGAGTCAAGTAAATGAGTTAGGTACAAAACAATGTGTGTAGGAGAGCAGTTAATCGGGTTGATGCTCTTTGAGTTGCACCAGATGACAAACCGTTTCCACTTACTAGAATAGCAATAACGAGTGTTTGGTTTGCTTGCCCCCCTGAGAAGGTCCATACATCTCTGAGGGAGCTGTAGGTGACCAAACTCTATGATCTCAAGAGCCAGGCCGCTAAGTTCAATGTCTGCGGGCATGGGTGCAGTGTCTCCCCTTTGTCTTGCGACAAGTTGTAGTACAATCAAGGCAGTTCCACTGGAGGAGATAGAGACATCTCCATCAGATGAGTGAACCAGGGTTGGCGGGCCCACATGGGGGGCACCAGTATCATCGTGACAGGTTCCTGGTGCATCTTGTGCACTATCTTGTTGAGAAGGAGAGTCGGGGGGGGGGGGAAGCGTAAACAAATTTCCCCGACCATGTTATCCAGAGTCTGTTCCCCTTGGAAAGGTTCTGGGGGTACCTGGTGTAACGCTCACCTGATTCCCACGGAGGCGCTGATCCCGGCTGGGCTGCTATCGTTTCTTCAATTGAGAAGCGTAGAGCTCGGACGACTCTCAGGACTGGGCTTCCTCTTATCGAATGTCTGACTTGCAGGGTAAGTTTTCTGCAGGTGGAAGAAAAAGGGTTAATCACCGTTTGATGGGATTCCTTCTCCCACCAATCGCCAGTTTCTCCCACAGCCTAGCTTTCTACTTCTCTCGGCGAGCTCTCACCTTAGGCGTATAAATGCTGAGCTCTCCATCCTGCGTCTGGTGCAGGGGTGCGTGGATTCCAGTTACGTCACTGGATGAGTTCAGTGTTGAGGCTCAAGTCTTTTGCGGCCTTAGTTGTGGCACTGGTGCTGGGATGCCGAAGAGCGATGCCACCGTTACTGCACGAGCGGATGCCTGTAAGTATACTGTAGTCTTTAGGCTTTAAAAGATGGGCACCTCAATAATGTCCCTTTTCCTTTGTTTCAGGCCTCGGGATGCTGTGGCCGTAGTTTTCCGTTGCCGCTGCACGTGCCGATGCACGTAAGTATAATGTTTGTTGGCCGCTTTTAATGGCACCTCTAATAATGTCCTTTTTCTAGTTTTCAGGTGCCGGGATGCTGCGGTTGATGCGGCCGCTTCTGCGCGTGCAAAAACTGGTAAGTTAAGATGAATGCGACTGCCTTCACCCGAACCCCTTTTTAATTATGTCCTTTGCCTTTCAGGTGCAGAGAAGCTGCCGAAGAGAAGGCCGCGGTTAGCTCCGTTGCAATCACGGATGGATCAGGTAAGCGGGCGCGGCTGCAAGCGAGTTGCACTTTTCTAACCTTATGTTTATTCTTTGCAGGTTTTGCCGGTGACTGGATTCCGGGATCTGGTAAGTATTGTTCTGTGTCTTTCTTCATCCACAGGTTGCTGCGCGGAAGCTGAAGATGACTCTGGACCTGGAATGCAGGAGCCGACTCGGTGAGCGTCCTGCTGCTGCTGCAGAATAACGCGACGCACGTGTTTTCCATCGGGCGTGGTTTAAATAGCAGAGAAGTGCTTCCAGTGTGTGTTCTTCCACCGGTTCCACCCAGGTAAGAAAAGAGTTCCTGAATGGAGGGAATAGTTCCTCCCAGCCCTGATGGCTGGGGACTTCAACCAGACTGGATTGTTCTGGGTAAATATGCAGCATGGTCTGCCTCAGGTAAGTCCACCCAAGCATTATTACACTGTTTATCAATATGAGCCCGGCGCCATAGGCGCCAGGACACGGTCCAAAGGGCCCCTGTAGGGGTCTGCTGGGTCCGGAGTAGTGGAAGACGGGTCTGCTTAGAGGGCGCTGGGCCAGTCCTGGCCCCTCCGGAGTAGCGCCCATGACAGCACCCCCCCTCAAGGCCCCTCCCAAAATTGTCCTCCCCGGGGGTTTTAGTTTATCGGGAAAGGTTCGGTGAAATTTCTGGACTAGACGAGGAGCATGGACGTGGTCATAGGGTTCCCATGACCTTTCCTGAGGTCCGTAGCCTTTCCAGTCGATTAGGTAGAATAGCTTCGATCTGATGATTTTAGAGTCCAAAATGTCTTTTTACTTCAAATTCGGGCTCCCCATTCACTTGAATGGGCTTTGGAGGATTGGTCAATCTGGTTCCAGGTTGCATGGGTTTCAAAAGAGATACGTGAAATACAGGATGTATTCTCATATGGGTTGGCAATTCTAATTTAACGGCCACTGGATTAATTATGGCCGTAATTGGATATGGTCCCAGGTATTTGGGGTTGAAGGTGCGAGGCCCTTTAAGCGATAAATGTTTGGTGGACAGCCAGAGTTGATCCCCAACCTGGTATTGAGGGGCATTGCTTCGATGTTGATCTGCTCCTTTTTTGTACCTCTCTTTAGCTTGTTGTAGATGTGCAGTCGCTTCCTTAAAAGCTTGGGTAATAACGGTGTGCAATTGATCCACGGCGGGTGTTCCAAGATCTTGAGGTGGATCAAGGTTGGAGGTTCGAGGATGAATCCCATACAAGATGTAGAAGGGACTCTTCCCGGTACCCGAATGAACTGAATTGTTGTAAGCATATTCAGCTATCCAAGGGATGTCCTTCCAGTTACTCTCCGACTGTTGTAGCATGCATCGTAAATATTGCTTGAGAGTCTGGTTTGTTCTCTCGGTTTGCCCGTCGGTCTGGGGATGATGGCTGGTCGAAAGTCTTACATCGATTTGAGCTAATCGACAACAGCTACGCCAAAAGTGGTAAATAAACTGGCTCCCCCTATCTGAGATTAGTACTGACGGGAAGCCGTGTAGCCGGACGATGTTTTCAAGAAATACTTTGGCTAGGACTGATGCTGAAGGTAAGCCTTTTAGCGGAATGAAGTGGGCCATTTTAGAAAACAGGTCCACAATAACAAGAATGGTGTTGTACCCGGAACAGGAGGGTAAGTCTGTGATGAAGTCCATGGAAAGGGTATGCCAGGGACACGGTGGGATGTCTAATGGTTGCAGAAGACCAGCCGGCCTCTTCTTCTGACCCTTGTTTTGAGCGCACACACCGCAGGACATCACGAATTCCTTTATGTCTTTTCTCCACGAAGGCCACCAGAAGTGTCTCTTCACCTTTTCTGTGGTTTTGGCAATTAATGAATCATGATAGCAGGAGATTACCTGTCTTTGTAAATCGGCGTGTGGTAGGAACAATCGTCCTTGGAAATAAGGCAAGTCATTGCTTACGGTGAAATCTTTTCCTTTTTGTAACCAGTTCAGTAAGTCTGGTGAGGTTACAAGTTGTTTAGTTTTTTCTTCAATATCCTCAATGGATTGTGAAGAAATCAGACCCACAATCCTTTGTTCAGGAATTATTGGTACAGGTTCTGGATTGGCAACGTTATCTCCCATTCCAATTCGGGAAAGAGCATCTGCTTTGCCGTTCTTGTTGCCGGGGCGATAAGTGATCACAAAGTCAAATTCAGCAAAGAATAGAGCCCAGCGAAGCTGTCTGGAGGATTGAGCCTTGGCGGTTTTCAGATACTGCAGATTTCGATGATCGGTGATCACTGTGACGGTGTGTCTGGCCCCGAGGAGATAATGCCGCCATGCCTTAAAGGCTGATTTAATCGCTAGAAGCTCTTTGTCTGTGATGGTGTAGTTGATCTCAGGCGCCGAGAACTTCCGAGACCAGAATGCCACAGGATGCAGTTGGTTAGTCTCTGGATCTCTTTGTGATAGGACTGCTCCCATTGCTAAGCTGGAGGCGTCGGTTTCAACGATGTAAGGGAGGTCCGGGCGTGGGCGTTTCAGTATTGGCGCCGAGGTGAATTTAGCCTTTAGCTCTTGGAAGGCTTGTTCTGCTTCTGCGGACCATTCAAAGCATTTATTTTTTCTTAAGAGGGCGGTGATGGGTTGTACCACTCGTGAAAACTCTGGAATAAATCTACGGTAAAAATTGGCAAAGCCTAGCATGCTTTAAACGCCTTTCACGGAAGTAGGAGACGGCCATTTGAGGATAGCGTCTACTTTTCTCAAGTCCATGTGGACTTCTTTGGGTGTCAGAATAAATCCCAAAAATTCGACCTCAGTGACATGAAAAACACATTTTTCGAGCTTGGCAAAAAGTTTATGTTGGCGAAGTTTTTCAAGGACCGCCCTAACATGATTTCGATGGTCAGTTTCTGAAGATGAGTACACAAGAATGTCATCTATGTAGACGACAACGCAGACATCAATGAGCTCTCTGAGGACATCATTAATAAAATATTGGAAGGCGGCCGGTGCATTGCATAGTCCAAAGGGCATCACTTGGTATTCAAATAGCCCATACTTGCGAAAGGCCGTCTTCCATTCATCTCCTTCCTTGACCCGTACCAAGTGATAAGCTACCCGGAGATCAAGCTTAGTATAAATACAGGCGTTTTTTACCTGGTCAAGGAGTTCCGGGATCAGAGGTAAGGGGTACCGGTTTTTTACTGTTATCTGGTTCAGAGCACGATAATCTATACAGGTTCTGAGGTCACCTTCTTTTTTTGGTACGAAGAACAGAGCCGAGGATGCAGGGGACTTCGACGGACGGATAAAGCCATTGGCCAGGTACTGGTCTAAATACTGTCGCAGATGAAGGTTCTCAGGCTCGGTAAGGGCGTAAATCCTACTGCAAGGGGGAGTTGCACCGGGTAGCAAATCTATCTGACAATCGTATGATCTGTGGGGTGGCAAGGTGTTAGCCTGTTCCTTTTGAAAAACATCTTGGAACTCTCGATACTCTAGAGGTAATTGTGGACCGTCAGCCGTTACTGACGCTAGGCCAATGTTGGGTCGTGGATAACAAGTTGGTGTGCACTCTGGGAACTTTATCGTCTTTGCTCGCCAATCAATCTGAGGATTGTGTTTCTCCAACCAAGGAATCCCTAGAATTACTTGGAATTGTGGAGCCTTGATCACGTCGAACACAATGACCTCCTGATGCCCGTCTTGGCCTAGTATCGTCACTTCAGTAGTGGTATGGGTCACTGGTCCGGAGGCGATTTCCGTCCCATCCACCGTGGTAATGACGTCTTTAACCACCTTTGGACAAAGAGGTAAGTTCATCCTGGAAGCCAATTCGCGGTCCACATAATTTCCAACTGCTCCGCTATCAATGTATGCAAACGATCCGGTTGCTCTGGGTTTACGAGGACCATTGGCATTATGAAGTGCAAGGTCAAAGAACTGGTTTTTACGCTCGGCAAGCGGACCTCTACACTTGTCAGGCGAAGTCGTTTCCCAGCTCAGGCTTTTCAGAACTCTTATCAGAAGCTCCCACTGTCTTCTTAGGTGGTTTCACCGGGCAATCTCGAAGAAAATGTCCTGAATTTCCACAATAGAGACATAGTTGCATTTGTTGTCTCCTGTCGCGTTCTTTCTGGGTTAGGGGACCCTTTACAACCCCAATTTGCATAGGTTCGACGGCTTCAACTCCTTTGGTGTGACTTTTAGGCTTAGGGAACACTTGTGTTTCAAACCTGGATCGATCCGCCTTTCTGTTTTGTAGTCTGTGATCCAATTGGACCACCAAATCAAAGTACTCTGAACAATCCTGAGGAGGATTCACTACCTGGGCAAGGATGTCTTTGAGTTCGCCACGCAAACCCCTGTGAAAAAGCGTGATTCTTTTGTCCTCAGGCCATCTGGTTTCCACGATTAGCCTATTGAATGATGCAATGTAGGCCAAAAGATCTTGATTGCCCTGTCGTAGTGAAAGGAGTTCGTTGTCCAGGGCCTGCCCCTGGGAATGCCTTGCAAAAAGTCTTTCCATATTTGCCTGGAAGGTCGGGAAATCACGAAGGATCGGGTCATCCTGTGTAACCAGAGGGATCGACCAATCAGCGGCACTGCCGCTAAGATACGAAAGCACAAAGGCTACCTTAGTCTGGTCAGTCGGAAAGGCTGCAGGTCTACAAAGAAAGTGCAATCGGCATTGATTTATAAACACCGCAAACCTTTTAGGGTCACCAGAGAAGCGTTCAGGCGGTGCCAATGGCACATTTCCGGGTAGGTTGATTTGAACAGGATTGGCTGAAGCCGCTGGGATATAGCTCCCTCCTGAATTAGGTAGCGGGGTTTGCCCCGCTTGTGTCTGTAATAACTGTCTGGCGAGATCATCAGTTCGTTCTTTTGATATTATCAATTCCCTCCTAAGGGCATTCGTTTCCTAGCGGGCAGCATGAATTTCAGCTCTTAATTCCCCTAATAACTGGGCCAGTTGGTCTGTGTCGGAAGTTTCCATAGCGCCTGGGTAGGAGGTTATTGGTGGTCTTCGCGTTCTGTAACGCTCACCTGATTCCCACGGAGGCGCCGATCCCGGCTGGGCTGCTATCGTTTCTTCAATTGAGAAGCGTAGAGCTTGGACGACTCTCAGGACTGGGCTTCCTCTTATCGAATGTCTGACTTGCAGGGTAAGTTTTCTGCAGGTGGAAGAAAAAGGGTTAATCACCGTTCGATGGGATTCCTTCTCCCACCAATCGCCCGTTTCTCCCACAGCCTAGCTTTCTACTTGTCTCGGCGAGCTCTCACCTTAGGCGTATAAATGCTGAGCTCTCCATCCTGCGTCTGGTGCAGGGGTGCGTGGATTCCAGTTACGTCACTGGATGAGTTCAGTGTTGAGGCTCAAGTCTTTTGCGGCCTTAGTTGTGGCACTGGTGCCGGGATGCCGAAGAGCGATGCCGCTGTTACTGCACGAGCGGATGCCTGTAAGTATACTGTAGTCTTTAGGCTTTAAAAGATGGGCACCTCAATAATGTCCCTTTTCCTTTGTTTCAGGCCTCGGGATGCTGTGGGCGTAGTTTTCCATTGCCGATGCACGTAAGTATAATGTTCGTTGCCCGCTTTTAATGGCACCTCTAATAATGTCCTTTTCGTAGTTTTCAGGTGCCGGGATGCTGCGGTTGATGCGGCCGCTTCTGCGCGTGCAAAAACTGGTAAGTTAAGATGAATGCGACTGCCTTCACCTGAACCCCTTTTTAATTATGTCCTTTGCCTTTCAGGTGCAGAGAAGCTGCCGAAGAGAAGGCCGCGGTTAGCTCCGTTGCAATCACGGATGGATCAGGTAAGCGGGCGCGGCTGCAAGCGAGTTGCACTTTTCTAACCTTATGTTTATTCTTTGCAGGTTTTGCCGGTGACTGGATTCCGGGATCTGGTAAGTATTGTTCTGTGTCTTTCTTCATCCACAGGTTGCTGCGCGGAAGCTGAAGATGACTCTGGACTTGGAATGCAGGAGCCGACTCGGTGAGCGTCCTGCTGCTGCTGCAGAATAACGCGAAGCACGTGTTTTCCATCGGGCGTGGTTTAAATAGCAGAGAAGTGCTTCCAGTGTGTGTTCTTCCACCGGTTCCACCCAGGTAAGAAAAGAGTTCCTGAATGGAGGGAATAGTTCCTCCCAGCCCTGATGGCTGGGGACTTCAACCAGACTGGATTGTTCTGGGTAAATATACAGCATGGTCTGCCTCAGGTAAGTCCACCCAAGCATTATTACACTGTTTATCAATATGAGCCCGGCGCCTATGGCGCCGGGAATGAAACCCTTCATGAGCCTGGCGCCAAAGGCGCCAGGACACGGTCCAAAGGGCCCCTGTAGGGGTCTGCTGGGTCCGGAGTAGTGGAAGACGGGTCTGCTTCCGAGGGCGCTGGGCCAGTCCTGGCCCCTCGGGAGTAGCGCCCATGACACCTGGAGGCGTATCTTGGCATTGAGCGTTCTCCAGAGTTGGGAACAAATCGATCTCTATGAAGCCCCATTCAGCGAAAACGTTGTAAACAATGTCTTTGTGTAATCGCCATTCGTACTCCATGGGCAACGGGAAATCTCTGCTTAGTACATCTGCTAGAAGATTGAGCTCCCCTGGAAAATGTTGTGATAGCAGAACATGTTGCGTTTGAGAGCCCACTTGCACTTCCAAAGGTTCTGTGACAGTTTGGACAGCCCTGGAGAACAGGCACGCGTTGGGAACCAAGTAAATACATGACGCCATCATCCCTAGCAGTCGCATAGCTTTGCGTACCGTCACCTCTCGACTGGCTACATACTGAGGGATTTGAAAAAGCATGTTTTGCACCCTCTCGTTGGAGGGGAAGACGAGTCCGTCCTTTGTTCGAATTAGAGCCGCTAGGAACTGCTTCAGCTGACTGGGGTTTAGGCTGGATTTTTTTCTTTGATAGAGAATCCCAGACTGAATAAAAGATCTATCGTCTTTTGGGTATTTGACTGACAGGTTTCGTAAGAGTCCCCTGGTTATGAGCCAGTCGTCGAGGTAAGGATAGACCGGGATAGATTGCCTGCGCAGATGTGCTGCTGCCACCGCTAGTACCTTTGTAAATACCCTTGGTGCAGAAGCTATGCCGAATGGTAGTACCTTGAACTGATAATGCTGATCGTGTATCATAAATCTGAGGTATTTTCTGTGCGCTAGCAACATTGAAATATGAAAGTATGCATCTTTCACATCCAGTGTTGCCATGTAATCCCCCTGAGATAGCAGGGGAATTACTTCCTGCAGTGACCATGCAGAACTTTTGTGGCTGTACAAATGTGTTCGCTGGGCACAAATCTAATACAGGGCGCATGGTTAGATCCTTTTTGGGTAGAAGGAAGTACACCGAATAAATACCTTCTTTTACCTGTGACAGAGGTACGATTTCTATGGCTCCCTTTTCTTGTATTGTCTCGACTTCCTGAAGAAGGATGCAAAGATGGTCTGGTGTCAGTCGTCTCGCTCGTGGAGGTCTGAATGTTGGGGACCCGTTGAACTCTATACAGTACCCGCGGGCCACGGTCTTTAGCACCCACTGGTCTGTAGTTATCCCCTCCCACGCCTGAAGGAACGATGTTAGCCGGCCCCCGACCAGGGAGGCATAGGAGGGGATCAGAATCATCGAGTCATTTTGAACCGGAGGCCGGGGACCCTCCGGGGATAGCGAACCGACCCCTTCCTTTCACACAACGCTAACCCCACTGGGGATACGAGGTGGTGTATCCGCTGTTTCCCTGTGGAGAGGTCCAATTGTTTCACGAGGAGTACTGTTGTTGCGGGAAGCATTGGCCACGGAAAAGCCGTTTGAACCCAGATCCTCGCCTTGTAGAGGGTCTTTGTGTAATCTGGTCTAGTATTTTCAGGGTGCCATGCTCCTTTTTTGCGTTCTCGAGGGCCTCGTCGACCGCTTTCCCAAACAAGTTGGATTCTTCCACGGGTTTATTTATCAGTGACGCTTGCGTCGCTGGCTTGAACCCAGAGTTCCTTAGCCACGCATGTCTCTACAGGAGTGTGCCCTGAGCCACAGACCGACCAGCGGTTTCGGCGGAATCCAAAGTGTTTTTAAGTATGCTTTGGTTTACTTGTCTGCCTTCAGTCAATGTGGCCAGCAGACGAGTTCGTAGTGGTTCGGGAACTTCCTGTAGGCCTTCTTGTAGCAAGGCCCACTGAACGTCCGCGTAGCTGGCCAATAAGGTGGTATCATTGGAAATACGTGTTGAAAAAGCTGCTGCAGCCGTGGCCCTCTTCCAAAGGGCGTAAAGTCTTTCCATCTTTATCCAGGGGTGCCTCGCTGGTTGACAGAGGGACCCCTGCCCTATTCTTGTAGTGGTCACCACCAGAGAGTCTAGGGTGGAGTGACCTCTGATCTAAAGGGGGTCTGAGGGAGAAGGACGAAAGAGCTTTTCTATCCTCGGATTTACACCTCTTGTAAGAGCAGGTGTTAAGGAGGGAGCCAGATGTTTTTTGATTGAATTGAGGAGACGAATAGCCTGGCTGGCCGGTGGCTTCTCTTTGAGGATGTCCTCCACAAAGTCAGCTTCAGGGACAGCTTCATCCGTGGCGATTTTGAAGTGTTCAGCTGCTTTGCGCAACATGACCTTAAACGTCAATTGATCGTCCACTGGTGAGGGTTGTCTAGTGGGTGTGTTCTGGGGGGAATCCAAACACAGGGCATCAGGATTTGGTGAAGGATCTGGGGATTGCCATGGCTAAGGGGCACCCACATCCGGGTCTTCCCTCCGCCCTGCAATGGGATCATGCATGTCCTCAATTGTTGAAATGATCTTCTTCCCGAGTCTCTGCAGGAGTCTCTTCCTCAGTGAGGTCATAGTTCTATATATATCCTCTTCCTGAGAGGGGTCAAAGAGTCTTGTAAATTTTACTATAGGGTAAAAGGGGCTCTCCTCTCTTGGTCTTCTGGGCGTGGATCGCTCTGAATGGGTAACAAACCTATCCAGTCTCTCCAGGCAATTTTCAAACTTCTCTCTAGTCCATACAGAAGACCTAGAATGGTCTAGAGGTGGAAAAGGGTCTTTAAAATGTTCTTCTGTCGTAAAACTTTGAGCTTTTTGTCTCAACGTCGAAGACATCCCTTCCTCGCCCTCTGAAAACTCTTACTGGGGGACCGACAAAGGTGGGGCGTCCCTGTGCCTTTCTTTCGGCTTAGGGGAGGGTTCCGTTACTCCTCTTAGGCTATCCTTGGATCTCGACAGATCCTTGGCCTTTTCCGTATGCCTCGACGAATCTCTAGACTGCTGTCTATGTGAATCGGCGGAACAATTCTCGCCAGGCTGTCGGCGACATCCTCCGCGGATGGGAGGCGTGAAGCCTCGGCCTGTGATTGTGAAGGAGCCTTTTTTCAGCAGAGCCGGGGCATTGTCTTCGGCGGCTGCCTTCTTTAGTAGTGCTCGGGCCTGGTCTAGGGCCAACGCCTTTTTCGACGGAGCCAGAACCCTGTCGTCGCCGGACGCCTTCTTGTGATGCATCTCGGCGGACGGAAACCAGGATATTAGGAATAGCGTCCTTTGTCTTTGATGGCCCGGGAGCTAGGCGCACATGCGGTTGCTGGGAGGGCTGTCGAACCCGTTGGCGCTGAAATCTTCTTCGACCTGGCCGAAGATTGACTTGGGGTTGTGTGCTTAGTGCTATGTAAATGTTCGTTTTGGTCGCCGGGGTGTACAAACCCCCATAGCAGTGCCTGAGCCGTGCCTTGCGGGGCTGGGGTCAGATGATCGTCGAAAGGTCAAAGACCTCCTGGTCAGAGGTCGGTTCGTCACCATTGCCGTCGTCACAGTCGGTGGCTGCGGCAGTGGGGGAAAACTCGGCCTTTGACATCTGTAGGCCGCCCACCGCTTGACTTTACGCTCCTTTAATGTCTTAGGACGGAGGAGCTTACAAGCCACGCAATCTACTTCGTTGTGATCAAGGGGCAAGCAAAGGTTACACCGTTTATGCTTCTCTCTCCAGGGAAATCTGCCCCTACACATGGGACAAAACCTAAATGGAGTCCTCTCCATAGCTGAGGATGGGTATAGTGACGAAGACCAAAAGGGAAAGAGGAAAGAAAGGGAAAGGCATTCTCAAATTGTACAGAAATGTCCACCCTGACCCCACTCACTATACTGTGTAGGCCGGCGGAAGGCCCGGCCACGTTGTCGGCAGCGCTAACTGGATCCCCGTCTGTCAAAGTTCTGAAGGTTTTCGGCAGAGATCTGGAACAGCAGTCTTAATAAGGGACGGAAGGGTGATCTTAAAGTATTTTAATAACTATTCGACCAAAGGTCAAAGGGACAATAGGCAATGTCTTCGACGAGCTCCACATAAGGCGACCAGTCTGCTGGGTGAAAAAAACAATCTGAGGGAACTCGACACGTGAGGGTTCTTGGGTACACTACACATCATGTAGGGATAGTGTTTCAGGCACGCCCATGTCGACATCCCCTTTCCATTCTCGAAAGATGCAATAATCTGCGGTTACCACTGGATGTCAGACCATATGCACAGTATGTGATCCTAAGCAGATTAACAAGCATCAGAAATGCTCATTCCGCGGTTGACAGCGCACCTCTGGCAAAGGTGTGGGGTAGGCACTGAATGACACATAACTGTGCGTGGCCTACAAGCCACGAGACTCCATTTTGTGTTAGTTACCAACTCCATTTTCTATTAGGCCGCATGTAAACGCTGAATGCCAGCCTGCACCTCTCTCCTTCATTCTCTGCTCACAGCCAGCATGCCAACCCCCATACATCCTCCCCTCTGCCGGCTCCACAGCTGTCCTGTTCTCGCGCAAGCTTGGGCGCGAAGTGTAGCGAGCTAAATACTATCTCTCATCTTCCTTTTACATCATTGCCCTGTGTGTGACCGGGCCAGAGCCTGGTCCTGGAAAAAAAACATCTGTCTCCACAAACCTGCCTCTACACCAGCAGACCAATTCTTAAGAAATATAGACCACAAGCCCCCTAACTCCACACCTCTTTGATGTAACAGTTACATGCCCATTGCCGATGTGACACTCCAGTTCACCCCCATACCACTAATCCCCTGTGGCTATATATTCTTCTCGTACTAAAAAAAGAGTAAAACTCCTGCATTAGTTTCAAAGATACTTGATTGATGCGTTTTTGAAATACTGTGTTAGAAAAGGCAAATGGGCCAATGTACCCTCACTCTTGGTGGCTTAGGTCAAATGCTTACATTTCAATAAACTATATATCATGCATGTATTGTACTAAAGTGTGTGTGGCCAAAAGGGCAACAAGTTAGATAGAATAAAATACAGCAACATGGACATCGCCTGACCCTGCACCCCTCCCAGATGAGCCAAGCAGACCCGCGTGCTCCACGAAGTTACAAGTCAAGAGCCAACCTATACGGGAGCAACAATCCTAAAGAAAAGATACTGTCCAGTCCCCTTTGTCCAATGAATACGACTTACTGTATTACCTATAGCACAAGTTATTGATTACGTGTTTTTGTAATATAATGTGTATTTTTCTGTTTGGGCAGAGCGCTCTCGGAGTAGCAGTGTCCTCTGTGTGCCCCATTTTAACTTTATATAAAGGCTCATCTTTTACCTCACTTGCACTTGGTCTTGTTCTCATTCCCTACTGGGGTGTGTCTATTATTTGGTTATTTAATTGTTAATTGTGGGGAATGCCAGCTTTCATTATGGATCATCTCTATCCTCTGGCGGTTCAGAGTGTAGTTTCCAAGTGGGGCTTAGCTTTGCCCTATAGTCTTGTATGTCTAACAGTTCTTCCTGAAGTTTGATGTCTGACAGAGTCATCTTCTTTATTGGGCAGAGGATGATTATGTTGATCACAGATGGCCCTTCAATGAGCTGTGCTACTCTGTTGATGAGTGGAACGTAGCTGAGTGCATACTCATGGACAAGACCTATTTTGTGGATGCTAAGCTACCCGTTGATGGGTGGTACATCGAAGAATGCTTACTCATGGACGGTGCCTTCTCGGTGTATGGTGACTTAACAGTCGACAACGGTTCCCTGGTTAACAAGGGTTTTCCAGTTGACGGTCTACTGGTCTTCGTGGAGTGTCCCTTCGTCAACGTCTTGACATGATGCGTTGGCGAGAGAGCAGCCGACGACTAATCCATCGATGATGCCTATGCCAGTGTTTTGGCAGCCGTAGACGGTGTTGTGGACCATTTGCTCGTGGATGACCCTTGCGCTGCTGACATACCGGTCGTTGACGAGCTCATGGACAGTGTTTTGCTGCAGTTTTGCTCATTGGTGTGGTTTACCATGGATTTAGGGTCCTTCTCGGTACCAGATAGGCCCTTATTATCGGTTTCACTTCTGAACTTGGTCCTAAAAGTCACAGCTGTGACCCTTTCCACTGAGGAGGCTCTCCACACTGGAGCATGCTTTCCAGGAGTCCTAAGCAGAGAGGCTGGGGCTGTCCTGATGGATTTCTCATCTGAGGAGTGGCAGCTGCTTTCTTCCAAATAGAGAAGTCTCCTGTGCCTGTCCTGAAGAGTTTTCTGGGTGAAAGTCTGAATACCTCAAAAGCCTCTGTATCATGAGGGTGTAGGCAATAAATGCATTGCTGATGAGGGTTGCTCACAAAAATGCTCTTCTTTGCACATCCCGTGCAATCTTTAAAAGGAATTTTTAATCCTTGAAGGATCTTCCTTGCTTAATTCAGCCACGAGGAGCCAGGTGAAGATAGAAAATAGACTGCAGTAAAAAATCTGAAGATGGCTGCCTGGGGTGGAGCTGAAACCCTGCTTACCTCATTGACTAAGAGCAGAAAGAAAGAACCCCAATGAGGTGGATAGGCTGCAAAAGGGGAAGCCTTTTGGGCTTTATTAGCAATGCCCATTGCTATATATGTGATATTCTGACGACTGGGAATACTTCAATCATGTGAATCTATGAAAGATGCAATGTGAGGGAAATTAAAACATCTTAATGAGATGGCTACATTAAAACAAAACATACATTTTTAGTAGAGGACATTTATAATGTCATGAATCTAAAGAAAGCAACATGTTGGAGAACTTACCATAAAAATAGGAGGGTACAGTTTTTATTTATTTTTATTTTTTATTTAATATTTATATTGCGCCGGTAGCTCGCGAGCCTCGGGGCGCAGAAACAAGGACACGAGAACGGACGGAACAGATAGTGATTAGACAGAGCGGACGGGACAGTCACATAGAATTAAGCTAACTGAGGTATATGCCGTGATGGGCGTTTATTTGAAGATATGGGTTTTTACCTGTTTGCGAAAACGCGAGTAGTTGGTTTCCAGTCTAAGGTGGTCTAGTAGGTTGTTCCAAAGGTTGGCTGCAAGGGTTGGAAAGGCTCTACCTAAACCACTTTTGAGTTTGTGAGGTGATGTAGCAATTTTACCAAGTTGGGATGATCTCAGTGTTCTATTAGGAACGTATGGTTTGATCCTAGTTGTTAAGTAGGTTGGTGCCTTTCCGTAGATGCATCTGTGAGCGATGGTTAAGGTTTTGAAATGCACCCTATCTTTGATTTTCAGCCAATGAAGCTCCCTTCTGGAGTTGCTGATATGCTCTGTTTTAGTTTTGAGCTCGACAATTCTTACCGCGTTGTTCTGTACAATTTGGTAGCTTTGTAGGCATTGCTTGGAGGCACCCAGGACTAGAGCGTTGCCATAGTCAAGTCGCGACAAGATGGTGGCTCTTGCTATGGTCGTACAATTTTCCTCGGATATGAAAGGTCTGATGGCTTTTATTAGACGGAGGTGGTAGGCACAGTTTTTTTTGATGAACTGTACTTGGGCGTCCGCACCCAACGATGCTTCTAGCAGCATACCTAGGGTTTTAACCTTGCTTAGGACCGGAATGGGGGTATCTTTAATGTGGAAGGATGTGTAGGATGAGGGTAGCTTAGCACAAGCAGAGGATGAGCCGAAAATCATGAGTTCCGTTTTTTTTCCGTTTAGGCACATCCAATTGGAGTCCATCCATTGCTCCACGTGGTTGTATATCGTGGTAAGTTGCTCGCTAGCTTTCTGATAATTGCCACTTAGTTCGAATACAAGCTGCGTGTCGTCAGCATAGTTAGTGAAATAGGTGTTTATGTGGTCGAGAACAAGGCATAGGTACTTTAAGTAAAGATTAAATAGTAGGGGTGACATACCGGCCCCTTGGGGAACTCCACAGAGGATTTCTTTTTCGAGGGAGAACTTGTCCCCCCAGTGCACTCTGGATATTCTGTTTTTTAGAAAGGACATTATCCATCTGATGGCTTCATCAGAGCAGTTGGTGGTCTTTTTTAGCGCATTCTGGAGTAGGTTATGGTCGAGGAGATCAAATGCAGCGCTGGGGTCGAGTAGAACGAGGAGGCCCGTCTTACCCTTGTCAATAATACCGAGCATTTTGGTCTGCAGATCTAACATGGCCGTCTCGGTACTGTGTGCGGGGCAAAACAAGACTGCTGTGGGTGGAGGGAATTAGATTCCTCTACGTGTGCCTGGAGCTGCATGGTGGCGACCTTATCCATGATTTTGAGGAGGAAGTTGCAGTTTGTTATGGGTCTGAGATTATTCGGATCGCGCTGGTCGAGATTGTTTTTTTTTTTACCAGGGGGGGTTACTGTGACTTTTTTGATGGCATTAGGGACTTCCTGGTCTCTAAAAGAGGCATTAATGATCTTTGTCAGGATGGGGGCGAAAATGTCTATGTTGTCCAATATTATCTTAGGTGGAATGATATTCTCTGCACAGGTCGTGGGTTTCATGGTCGCCAGTACTTTGATCATTTCGCTGTTGTTGATCTCTGTGAACTTGAAAGTTCCAATACCTGCTGTTGCAGTCTCAGCTGGCAGAGTAACTGTCGTTTTTTTGTTGGTCAGGGAATTTATGATGGCGCCCCTGGCTTTTGAAATTTTGTTGAAGAAGGCGATCTGGGTGGCATCGCATTCTTCTTGAGAGGGTAGGAAAGGAGGGGTGATGGCTTTGGGTTTTTCTATGGATTTAAGGATATTGAATAGTTTGCTGGTGGAATTGGTGGCTGTAGAAATCTGTTCGTTATAGAAGTTTTTTTTGGCCGCGGTTATCGTATGTTTATATTTTATTTCACTTTCCTTCAAGCGGGCTTTATTGGCTGATGAAGGATTTTTTAGCCAGACATTTTCTCTGTTTCGTTTGTCCTTTTTTTGTTCTGCAAGTTCTTTGGAGAACCATTGTGGGTTTTTTTGGGTGGGTCTAGTTGATTTAGTTTGGAGGGGGGCAATTTGGTCCGTGAGTTTCTCGAGGTGACTAAGTAGATTTGCGAACGTTGTTTCGCAGGAGTCATTCTCGGTTTGGTTTTTACAGTTATACTAAGAAACACATTTGAAACAAGTATAGCCATGTCCTCAGATAACACAATTTCCAGTTCTATTACAGCAAGTGCCTATAGATCTGCTCTTGAAAAAAAACATATAATTTTGAACAAGTTCAGCGATCATGCATCATTTGGTTTGGCAATAAAAGCATTCTGTGGGCCAAACTGGACTCAACAAAAATGGCAAAAGAAAATAAATCAAATGTTTCACTTGGAAACCCACCTGCAAGCGAGCATCGGACGAGCTGAAATGGAAGTTCCAAGAAGCTTGGTTGGATTGGGAAGATTCTTGATGTCTGGAGGTATTCGACATTCCCATAATCAACATATGCCACCTTCACAGTAGATCCCAATGTGTCTAGCACTACAGCACGGTACCAGTGATTATCACCTACATGAATATAGCAGAGTTAAAACATAATAAGGTCAGTATGCGCAAAAGCTTAACCATCACACATTAACATGTTTTTCTAGGCAGCATAATTTGATTTAAGAAATATGTTTGAGTTTAAAAACAAAATACATTACATGGCCAAGGGTGGTTAACTCACAACTTTGTTTTCAATACATGCAAATGTTGGTTACTGTATTGTCTGCTAGTTCTCCTAGTCTGTAGTCTCTTCTCCACGATATTTTTGGGTTGTCAGTCCTACAGGGACAAGAGTCTTTCTGCAGAGAAAACCCCCTTCAATACACTATTCCCAAACCAAACGGTATATGCGCATGAGCACAGCAATGGCTGAAAATGCGCAATTCTCGTTCTTGAGAACACATCAGTCTTTGGTCCAAATGCCTGGCGACAACTAACAAAGCTACGATTGGCGGGATGAAGGGAAAATGATAAATTACTCACTGTAGTGACTAACGTACTCTTAGTCCATAGTCCCCTTTCCTCCATACTGTATGGGGCGTCCCTTCCAAGGGACGGGAGACAGAACCCTTTTCACCGGAAAAACCTTCTTCTCCTTTAAATTTATTGGCGCGCGGGGGTGCGGCCCAGGGAGCATGCGCTGCCCTGACTCTGCCCTCTGGCGCCACACCTCAGTCCCCATTGATGCGTCGACAATAGATTTAACATTGGCTACTGACACCAGTATTATTAGGGGGGAGGTTGGTGGGACGTATGGAGGAAAGGGGAATATGGAATAAGAGTGTTAGTCATTATGGTGAGTAACCTATAATTACTTTTACGTCCCCGCCCCCCTTCGTCCATACTGTATGGGCGATTACAACCGATTGTAGCCCCAGGGTGGAGAGGAGACCCTCCTTAAGCAAATAGGTTCCAGAGAACCGCCTGTCCGAAAGCCGCATCAGATCTAGAGCCGACATCCAAACAGTAATGCTTGCAGAAAGCCGAGGGAGAGGCCCACATGGCCGCCCTGCTTATGACTTGCCAAGGGGCATGGCGCTGGAATGCGATGGCTGTTGCCTTGGACCTGACTGTGTGGGCATGCATGTTGGCCGGAAGCGGCTTGTGCTGGCCCTCGAACGCTTCTTTGATGGCAGACGGGATATGATAGCCTGGTCTTGAGCCTTCCGAAAGTGACAAAAAGGGCGTCTGATTTGCGGAAGCACTTGGTCCTGTCCAAGTAGAATTTCAGAGCACGCCTGGCATCCAGGCAGTGCAGCACTCTGTGCTTCGTCCTTGGGATCGGGAAAACACGTCAGAAGGACTATTTCCCCGTTACAGTGGAAAGCAGACGGAACCTTGGGCAGAAATGCCGGGTGCGTCCACAGGACTACCTTGTTCTTGTGAAAAGTGGAATATGGTTCTGAGGCGACCGGCACCTGGATTTTGCTGACGCTACGATCTGAAGTAAGGGCCACTAGTAAGGCCGTCTTGATGGTGACCAGCCTGATGTCCACGGACGCCATTGGATCGAACGGTTTGTGCTCCAGGGCGCCCAAGACTATGTTAAGGTCCCACACCGGGTGCGGTCTCTTGACGGGCGAGTAGAGCCTTGCGAGTTGTGGGATATTTTCACCCATTCTGCTATGCTTAGTGCATCAGGTTGCTGCATTGGGGCAAGAAACAGCACAACATGGCTGCACTGACTCCTGTGCGCACCAAAATCTTTAAATTGGGTTTTGTAATAGCCAGAAAATGGCTGCACCACCCTGCCAACACACATTTCAGGTGGGGTGGAACAGAGTACTCACTGCAGGAATGTGCCAGTGTGCTCTGCAACATTTAACATGGAGTGAAAGGAAAGAGGCAGCATTACTTTGCTGTAAACCCAAAATGCCTCTTTAAAATGTCATTTTTTTCAACCTTCAAAGTGCTGTCTGGCGCTAAATTCATCAATTCCTCCTGAACCACTATGATCAAAAAGGCCCTGCAATGCCCAGGATCAGTCTTGAGTGTCAGAGGAACCGGGCCTCATTTGAATGACAGCTCCTATCGAAAGTATCTTTAGAAAAGCAACCAGGGATTGTGTTTTTGCATTTTACACGGGGAAACACAGCTATTTTTTTGCAGCAAGTATTAAGAATCAGCTGTCCAGAGAAAGACTCTAAACAGATGCATGATACATGTATCCATGCTGCAAAAAACTCCAGCAGTCAAGGGAAGGACTACAGCTGCCCAAAGTGTATTTGCTGCAGATGAAAACCAAATTTAAAGAAATAAGTCAAATGTGCTTTATCCTGAATGAAGAGCAAAATCGCCTACTTTTAAAGTATATTATTGTGTACAGGCTTGATTATTTAAAAATGAAAAAGGATTTGCTGCTGTTAAAAATCCACCTATAAACGGTTTTAATTTTATAGGCTTAAAGTCAAGATTTAAAATGTGAAAAATCAAAGCTAAAACCCAGGCTGAGTTGGCAAACTATATTTTTTAAAAAAACCTGCTCTGCAAGTTGCTAGCTGTCAAGAACCGAGGTCCACGTGGATAAGTATACCTCAGTCCCCAAGTACCAGTCAGACAAAGTATGAACAACTCGTGGGGATGACCGATGACAACTGGTTTACCTAACTGTTCCCCCGGGGTGGTGTTATGGAGTGGAATGGAGGAGATGATAGAGTACCTTTGTGTTGTGACACGTGCAGGGTCCACTGTGGTCTAGATGGAAAAAGACCCGAGAACAACGTGGTACTGTGATCAACGTTCCAAAAACACAGTACTTGATGATTCCAGAGTCCATAAATGCCAAAGCCAGCGGAAGGAAGAGAGAGAAAAGCAATCCGGGTAAGCAAAATCCAAGGTAGCAGAAGTTCAGGGTATCAATCCAGGTTAGCTATGCCAAATCCAAAAGGGCAAAACGAAAGGCAGTCCAAAAAGCTTGGAAATCAAGGTCCAAGTTCCAGGAAGCAAAACAGAAGGACAAAGAGCACGCCAAATGCCATAGAAAACACCTGAGAAGCTCCGAATATCGTGAATGAGCGTCTTTTATCCTGCTGCTTCCTGGACACGTGACCGCCCTCCGTGTTGTGCAGGCGTCACGTGAGCTGAACATTGCCTTCTGGGCAGGAGATGCGGGTCACATGAGCGGCAGACAGGCAACACGGCACTCCAGCGTGTCCGCAAACGCCAAGGCAACCCACACCGCGAAAGCACGGCCAACAGCGCCAAGGATGCCTCAGCGCGCAAGATCCTCCAAGCTGCTGGGCGTGTACGGAACCAGAGCACAACCGCGGCCTGCACCGCCGCAGGAACGGCCCTCCAGTATGCGTCGGAGCAACCGCAACCTGATCCCGTAAGTGTGTAGCTGAATGCGTGACACTAGCCCTGAGAAAGGGCGACACCTTAAACTGCTGGCACAGGAAAGCCAATTGTTAGCTTGGAGGCTTTGAATGCCCAGGACAATGGGACTTCCCAGTCGTCATTAGACATTTGTCTTTGCCCCAGAATGAGACAATAGCAGGCTAAGACTCTCACCTTTCAAGTGGGAGAGGCAGGAAACTTCAGTCAAGAGAGAGGCCCCTCACCCAGCTTCAAAGGAATTGACATTTGCTTGCAGTGGAATGAAAGAAAAAAAACACCTGCTTAAAGTGACAATGGACTTCCTTTTGGTTTTAAAATGCCTATTTTGCAACTGGAGTTTCAAGAAATTTAACTTTACAGCAAGAATGAGGAAAAATGTAGAAAGTGCATAATTCTAAATCTAATTTTATGCTATTCATTTGAAGACTTGGTAGGACTTTATTACTGCATAAGGAACAGAAGTTATAAAGAATGACTGACTGCGCGGAAAGTATTGATGTTGCGAACTTAACATTTTATACACATATTCTAGGGGTAAATGCGCATTTATGCACAAAGTTGGGAAATTTTAGGCCAAATCTTTCATGGGCAAAATTGCCAAAATGTAGCAGAAAGGCAAAACCAGGTCCTACAGACTTGGGGTTTGGATTGAAATGTGACCCACAAAATATGTAACCTGTGCATCTGATTTTCTCAGAGGTGATAACTGTATAAATATCTATTTGTGAGAAAATTAGATTTTGGTTCTAGGAGCTAGGGGAGGTTTCTAGACATTGTAAAAGTAACACCATGAACATGACATCCTTTTCTGTGATCCAATCAGCAAAAAGCAAGGCGGAAACTGTGCTCTTGCCCAATACTAGCATTAGGGATGTGGACAGTAAGCCTGCCCCTGCCATATACTTTAGTGATGTCATTTGGCATGATAAATAAGGGAACCCGACAGCACACAGGAACACACTAATTCCTGACTTCTTTCTGATTTTCTGCGTGGCGTTCCGTTTCTGATTACTTCATCTTTGTTCCTGATTTTCATTGCAAAGCCAAGGCCTATGCGTTGCTGACTTCATTTTCAGCTAGGTCTCAAATTCCAAAAAAATCCCAAAAACCCAAGGGAAGCATCTTGATCCAGTCTGGCTTGCTGCTACTAATTGTATGCCTGCTGCAAACTCGCCATCCCACTGATCTCCAGTCTCTAGTAACCAGAAGGTGCAGTCCAGTGACCAGAACGACCTAAATGATCCTGTTCTGCCAGATTTGCCCTGCTGTCCATTAGACCTGATCTGTGTGATGACCAGAACCCTTGATGGTCCAAAATCCTACATTAAAGTGGACTGTAAGTATTAATAGGAAGCATAGAAAATCATAGCATACCATACCTTGCCTTGTTTTGTTCCATCCCAATATCGAAACCATCCTATCCTTACCTTAAGAAGTTGTAATATTGTCACAACCATTCTTGAAAGCTTGCCCTTGATTCTTTGCGCTAGTGCTAACTTCTTTAAATATTTTTGTCTTGTGAAATCCTAAACCCTTAATCCTCCCTCGGGTAACCGGACTGCATCCGCCAGGGCGGGCGCAGAGGTGCTGGTGTTGGTTCCGCAGATCAACTCTACAGCTTACTGTGTTTCCATCTGATAACCTAACCTGAATGCCCTAGCATAGAGCATAACTATCCTTGTAAAAATTATTTTCTGTTTTCTTTTTCGCGCTTTAAGGTTTCAAAAACACCTCTCATTAAACTGAGCGAGTTATGCAATGTTGAATAGCTAGAGACTTCTTTTCAACTCTGGATTATACCTGAGACCTGTAGCATATCCCAACCTCAGAGTATCTCACCCGTTTAAAAAAAAAATCGTTTGGTTAATTTTAGGCGGGAATCCGCATTTCTGCAAAGTTTTACACGTGTGATTTTCATTTTAAATTATTTTCAAACTTCCATTCGGATTTAAGGTGTGTACTTTTGCTCAAACTATTGCTCATGATTGTTAGCAACTTTTCAATGTTGCTCCCATAGAAATTTGTACTGATTTAAGGATTTTTGCACACTTTTCATTGTTTTGCCAAGCCATTTTCGAATGTCATTTTAAAAAGTGTAAGATTGCAAACCCGTTTTTCTCTCTTGTTTGGGGGAGGGAAGGTTGTATTCAAATTCTATTTACTGTTCTTTATTCCTGATTACCTGCTGCTTCCATATATCTATTCAGAATTGTTTGTGGGTTGAGAAATATTGCAAGGGGAAATCCTAACTTAAGTGCTATCCTTCCGAACAAGCCAAAAGTATTCTTTTATCTGGTGTTTTCCTTCGGTGTTGCTAAAAGTGAAGTTAACTGCCTTAAATACCTACATATCTGTTATTGTCACCACATTGGTGATTGCTGCTCCCTATTAAAAAGTATGTTTGGTTTGAATTTTAAATAAAATAAATATTATCTTTACCTCCCCCCAGAAGCTCATGGTATCCCAAGCTCTGGTTCTCTCTAGGTTGGACTATTGCAACAGCCTTTTTCTAAATCTACCTGCCTCTATTCTGTGCCCCCTGCAACTAATCCAGAACAGGACTGCAAGACTTGTCCTTGGCCTCAAGCCATGGGATCGTATCTCTCCAGCTCTGAAATCTCTACATTGGCTCCCAGTGGAAGCAAGGATTAAATTTAAAAAACTCTGCATTGTCCACAAGGCTTCCTGGGGCCTGGGTCCAAAATACCTTCAGCTATCCCTCCACAGATACCTCCCCTCTCGAGCTCTTCGCTCCTCTGCCTCCAACTCCCTCAGGGTCAGTCGTTTTCCAAAGAAATGAGCTGGGGGTAGATCTCGGTCTTCGGCTGGGGCCTCCCTTTGGAACAGCCTCTCTGCCACTCTAAAACTTGAGGAGAACCATCTCTGGTTCCAAAAGCACCTCAAGACCGTCCTCTTTTCTTCTGCCTTCGCTCCCCCTCCCCTGCTGATCTGTTCTCTCTTGACACTGTGCACCTGGCCACCCTCTGTCCTCCGGGCCCAGGTACCTGTTTACCCTGCCACTCTCCCGCACTGCCTCCTGGCCACCCCTTGCACTGGGGTCTGTATCTGTACCCATACAGCCCCCCCTTTTTCTTCCTGCACTTATCAGACCTACCCTGTCTGCTGCCTTAAACCTAGCACTTGCAAATTGCTGGCTGCACTACCACTGTGTTGCCTTTATTATTTATTATATTAATCTGTTTCTCCTCTGCTTCGCACTTTCCACTTCTCCCCCCTTCCATGCACTTGTGCTTTCTCAATGTCACAGGGCCTAGTAAGATCGCTGTTATGTTCTCCCCGGTTCCCCTCCCTTGCCTTGTTGCGCTCTGAAACAGTTGTGTACGAGCACAATAGAAATAAAATATCAATATCAATCAGCCTGATTCCTGATCCATTGTGACCCGGGGTATTTTAAGAAGGGGTGTGATATGAGTGGTATGTCACTCAGAATATTGAACCTATAGACATAATAAAATAAGCATTTCAGTAGTGCGCTGCATACTAGGCTGAGACCCGGGTGTACCGCCTGATTGAAATACTTAAGAGTCTCGTCAGATGTTTCTTGGCGATAGGGTTGGAGGAGGAAAAAGTGTCTACCTGCACGCCTGAATGGGTGAGGGGCGCCAAAAAGGAGAGCATGTCATCCAAGGTGCACACCAGGGGGTAAATTCCCTTGGAGTATGCCCAGTGGCAGAATCTGTCCCATTTGCTTTTGTACTGGGCCCTGGTAGCTTTGCTCCTGGTGCCTTGTATGATCTCCAGATTGGCCTGTGAGAGGCTAAGGTGCCAAAGCGTTACCTGCTCAGGTACCACGCTGCAGCTCCGAAAACCATGGCCTGGCCGGCCACCATGGACCTATTCGGATGAGGAGTTGGCGAGACTCCTTGATTTTGCAAATTACCCTATGAATCAGGGGAGTGGACGGAAAGGCGTAGGCTTTCATGCCGGTCCACTGGAGGTGAAATGTGTCACCCAGAGCCGGGGCCCCAAACTGGCCAGGATGCAAACTGGGGACATTTCTTGTTGTAGCAGGTGGCAAAGAGATACACCTGGGGGTGACCCCACCTGTTTAAGATCTCCTGAATAACGAGGTTGTTCAGCTGCCACTCGTAATTGTCCGCTCCAGCCTGCTGAGCCTGTCCGCCTCCAGGTTGGATTCCCCCGGGCGGTGAACTGCCGTGAGGTAAATGTCGTTTTCCAGGGCCCACTCCCACATTCTGATCCCCAGTCTGCAGTCTGAAGTTGGGAATAGCCCTTTGCAGGCTGGACACCTGCTGAACTCTGTGGAAGTCGACATGCGCCAGGGAGGAGTGCGACGCCCGAGTACCGAGTACCTAAATGACAAAAAGACAAAAAGAAAGAAGACAAGAGAAGAAGTATCTGCGCGTGGAATTACATGGCCGAAGCCAAACCCAGGAGCGCTGGTGAATTTGGCCCGTTTCCGTCGATGCGAAAAAGGGGACTGGGGTGTGGCGCCGGAGGGCAGAGTCAGGGCAGCGCATGCTCCGGAGCCGCACCCCCTCGCGCCTCTAAAGTTAAAGGGGAAGAACGTTTTTTCTGGTGAAAAAGGGTCCCTCTCCTGTCCCTTGGAAGGGACGCCCATACAGTATGGAGGAAAGGGGATGGGACGTAAGAGTAAGGTATGGAGTACGAGTGGTAACACTGAGTAACATTTGCATTCTCCTACAACACAACCCCTTTTGCGCCATACATTGTGGAGATTTTCAGAGCACAAAGATTACAGAGGTCGGTCCTAAATCATAACATGTTCCTACACTATAATGTAGCCTAAGAGCATATGGGACAAGTTACTTACCTGTAACCCCTATTTCTAGAGCATTGGTATCTTTCATAGATTCACATGCTGTATGAATATTACCTGTCATCAGGCTGGGAATAGTCAGTAACAGAGCATTTTTTAAACTGAAAATGCAGTCACTTTAGTGCTCTTATATATAGTCATTCTCGGGTCATATTGCCCACAGATAATGGAAAGGCTCATTTAGCTTCACCCATGGAAACCATCTTCAGATCTGGCATAGCGCATGTAAATTGGCAGCATGAGCCAAGATAGAGATGTGAATCTATGAAAGATACCAATGCTGGAGAACAGGATGTCCAGGTAAGTAACTTATTCCTTCTCCAGCATTGGATCTTTCATAGATCACATGCTGTATGAATAGATTACAAAGCAGTACCAAATAACCGTAATGGGCAAAGGTAAGCTCCTTGTAGAAACATTTGCCACAAGAGACACAGACCTTGCGCAAACAGGTTACGCAGAACCGCCTGACCGACACGCTCGACTCTGCAGCGGAATCCCGGTCAATGCTGTAAAACATTGTAAAGATGTGTACAGATCTCCAAATTGCAGCCCTGAAGATGTGCAACAGGGGAACCCCAGAGAGCAAAGCTGTTGTGGCGGCAACTGCCCTTGATGAATGAGCCCTGGGCATGCCAGGAAAGGACCTGCCAGCCTGTGGAAGACCAAAGAAGATGCAGGAGATCCACCTGGCAATTGATGTGGAAAGTGTGTTCCCCATCCCATAGAGGCCAAAAGCCACAAAAAGCTGAGCGGTCTTCAAGAACGACTTTGTGCGGTAGATGTAATACTGGCCGGTAAGATAGCTCAGCGGGTTGAGCGCTCGCTGCTGCGATCTGAGCGTGATCTGAAGGTCGCAGGTACGAATCCCGGCAAGACCAACTCAGCCTTTCAGCCTTCCGAGGTCGACAAATGAGTACCAATTTCGGTTGGGTGATATTGTATGTAAATATGTTCTCTGTAAAGCGCTTTAGATTAAGGCGCTATATAAAAAACACATCATTATCATTACCACGTCCAGAAAACGCAACAAGCGTTTTGCAGGAAAAACAGAAGGACTGAAGAAACAGGTAGCACCACTGGCTCAAAGAGATGGAATGCTGAAGGAACTTTGGTCACAAATGACAGGTTAGTGCTTAATCCCTTTAGTGCCAAGGACGAGCTATCTCGTCCTTGGAATTACTTTCACAGTGCCAAGGACTAGATAGCTTTTTGGCACTCTGTTTTGAGCGATCCCTGCAAAGTAATCCAACCCCCGGGGGAGGTCCCCCCTCACTGCCACGAGGCTGGATTTACTTCAGTTTCATTAAAGCACGCCGAAGTGAAAGTATTTTTCACAGCAGCAGCCATTTCGGGCTGCTGCAGTGAAAATGCAAGGTGAGTGTTCACCTTTCTCCCCCTCGATCTCCGGCTGTATTTCAAGCCGGAGATCGAGGGAGGTGTTGTTGGAAAGGGGAGATTCTTCCATTTCCAACGACACCCTTTGTGACAGCATTGCTGGACGCGGATCGGTCGCAGATCGCTCGATCCGCGCCTAGCAATGCCATTGGACCACCAGGGATACGTTTGTGACGAGGAGGAGGGCTGCTTACAGTAAGCAGCCCCCCCCCAATGCATGGGGGCACATATGTGCACAACCCTGGGGGCAAATGGCTGATCATCTGCCTCCAGGGAAGGGGGCAAAATGAAAAATTAACATAACGGATGGGGCGTGAGGGTGGTGGCCCTCCCCCTCCCACACCAAGTGGAAATGGGGGGGCACCCCTTGTAGCCCTCCCTGGGGGCAGATTTATGCCCCCAGGCAGGAGTACATGAGGTGGCCCCCTATCCAATTGGGGGGGGGAGGGCCATAAGTGTGCAGGCCCCACCAAGGATGGGGCCTGCAGGTTAGGCCCCCCCCTGGGGGCAGATGGCTGATCATCTGCCCCAGGGAAGGGGACAACATGAAAGAAAAAAAAAATATATATATTTTTTGGGTGGGAGTGGGGCAATGGGGGCACCCCTTGTAGCCCTCCCTGGGGGCAGATATCTGATCCTATGAGGGGCATCTGCCCCCAGGGAGGGCTGAATGAGATGGCCCCCCCCTGCATTTGGTGTTGGGGGGAGAGGGTCACCCAAGTGAAAATGGTGGAACGCATTTTAGGGGGGCTGTGGGGCACCCCAAAGGGATGGGAAATTGACCCCCCCACCTGCAACGGAGTGGGTGCCATGTCATACAGCTGTCCCTGGGACCAGATATCTGCTCCTAGGAATGGACGCCTGAGCCCAGGGACAATTATTAATTTGTTTTTGCTAGTGTGACCATAGGTAACATGTTTTTTGTTTTGTTTACAGCTTTTTCTACGCAAGCAGCTGCAACGTTATGTGAGTACTTTTTTTTTATTGTTCTATGGCTAGGGCCCACTGTCAGTGGGGTGGGTGAGACTGGGGCTTGATTGTTGGTGGTGTGGGTAGGAATGGGCCGTCTGGGCAGATACGTTTGTGGGCTGGGACACAATTTTCAGGCGCACGCCACAAATTGACCCCCATGCCAGCAGAACATTGGCGTTTCCCTGGGGGCGGATCCCTCCCATGTGGGTTGTCCGTTTGCAAGCCCAGGCTCCACCTCTGGCTGTGCTACGTTACAGATGTCACCTCCGGGGAGGAATGGGGATCCTGCAAGGGCTCCATGGAGCTGCTGCTGTGCTTAGGGGACGGAACACCCAAATGGTACATGGATGTCCAACGCCAGGAACATCACCTCCAACCGTTCTGGAGTTGCGGCTGGGCTGAATTACAGCTTTTCCCTTCGGGGAGGTATTGGCACACTGCTGGGACTCCCTGGTGTGGAGAAGCTGTAACGCAGGGCAACCAGGGCTGCAGCAAAGTCGGCGGTAATATCCCTAGCCTTGGGCACCCTTCTCCCATGTGTGACCTTGCCAGGGGTTCTGGCTAATGAATTCTGGGCCGATTTACGTAAGTCATACCTCTGTTCCCATGGGCATCTTTTCAGAAATGCATGGGGTTCCCCTGTTTTCCTTGCTGGCTTCGACACCCTAGGCCCAAATCAGCAGGTTGCCCACATGAACAAAATGTGCTGTGCCAAAAGACTTAGGGTTACCCTTTTCCTTTTGCGCCCCAGGTAGGTGCACCCACACATGTGAGGTACAGTTTATCGTGTGGGGACGCGGGAAGGTAGGCCATGTGTTGTTAGCGGTGTGTTTCGGTGAGTTGCCAGAGCCAATTGTCTGGGAATTGTCTTTTATTTCCAGCCAATTTCAGAGACATTTCCGTGTGTCCACTCACCGAAACACGTCGCCAACAACAGATGTCATACCTTCCCGCGTTCTCACAGGTGTCCCGATGAAAACGGTACCTCACATGTGTGTGTGCACCTACCGGGGGTGAAAAAGGAAAAGGCTTTCCCCTTGGTGACCAGGTAGGTGCACCCACACATGTGAGGTACTGTTTTCATCAGGGGGAACGCGGGAAGGTATAACATTTGTTGTGTTTGTGTGGTTTTCATAACGTTCTGACCCATTTGCTGGTGCCCTTTGTCACACAACCCTGTAATTTCCCAAACGTGCCCCACATTTAGTTGCTGCTTTAGGCACCATACACTTTTGTAACCTGCACAAGTCACCTACCCTTGAAAAGGTCTGCCTGTGCTCTTTCAAAAAATGTATGCTTGCTGTTCCTCACCACATTGGTTTTCCTGATTCATACAAGCTAAGTACGTCTGTTCAGGCCGTAAGCATAAAACTACTGTGTACCATGGCTCAGTGTTTGGCTTGTGGTATTGCTTGTTTTGTGAAACACTACATAAAATGTGTGCTTTCCTAACTGCAAGAGTCGGGGGAATGTAGCAGAGCATTGCTTTTCTCAAAATTCATAGAAGCCACTGCCGTACCAAGCCAACCATGTCCACCACATACTTTTTTTTCGGTCATTTTCCTGCTTTTTCCAAAATCTATGGCATTTTCCCCTACCTAGTTGTTGCCCTACCTGCACATATCACCCCTTCCTAAACTTGGAATTTTGTCTACTTTTCAGAAATGTATGCCTTTCTGTCCTCCAATTCGGCTTTCCTACCCTTTTCTTTCATTCCGTCCATGCATGTCTAATTGGCAAAAATGGCCAAAATCGCCTACCTCTCACAAAACGGTTGATAACCACATCAAAATAATTTCTTTTCGTTTCCACGCAACCTGTTCTGGAAAGCCAGGAAATTGGGGAATTCAGCACAGCAAACCATATGTTCCTAGCTCTTACAAGGAAAAAAACCACAGGCTTCTTTGTACATCATTTTATTCGCATTTTTTGAAAAAACACAACATTTTCGCCTTTTTTGATTATTTTCTCTCACCCCCCCTACAGCAACCTAGGAATCCTGGGTGGCGTTACGACCGCCTACATGTGGGAAAAAAAGGGGCCACATTTGGCCGAGATATCTCAAGTAACAAAAAAGTTACAAGGCATTGAATGGCCACATACCGAAATCACAAAAAAAGGCCTTGGCACGGGAGGGAAATACCCATGGCACTTAAAGGGTTAACACAACCATGGATTTGTGGAATACCAGGTAGGGGGCTTTGCAGGACAAAGCCTGGATCTCACCTACACACCTAACTGACGTAGATGGCAATGAGTAGAGCAGTCTTCCAGGACAGGAACTTGAATGGAACTTGATGCATAGGTTCAAATGGAGGCTTCATGAGTTTTGAAAGGATGACATTCAGGTCCCAGGCAAGAGTAGGTAACCTGACTGGCTGGAAGGAACGTAAAAGGCTCCTGATGAATTCTTTGACCAAGCGGTTGGACCACAGTATATCGAGAAATAGCCATGTGGTGCACCTTGATGGATGAAGGAGCCAGGTCTGATTTAGCCAGCGACAGCAGATATGGTAAAATCTCCTTCGTTTGAATAGTAAACTGGTTTAGGCCCCAAGCGAAACACCAGTGGGAAAACCGTGTCCATTTACTATTAACAGGCAGCGTGGTGAATTGCTGTTTGAGCTAGAATGTCCTTGCAGTCCTGAGGCAGTGGTAAATCACCGAATTCTAGGAGCACAGGAGTCAGGCCATCAAAACACTCGAGTATAGGCGCGTTTTAAATGCCATATCATATATCAGTTTCAGAGAGGCCGAGTTGTGGTGGAGGACTGCACCGTCGCTCCTGGAAAACAGATCGCACATAGGCGGCAGCTTCATCAGGGGAGCAGAGGACAAGGCGAAGAGGCTGGAGTACCAGACCTGTCTGAAGACATTTAACATCCGAGCCACTAGTGGAATGGGGGTGGGGGGTTGGGGGGGGGGGAACTACGTAGAGGATCTTCACCTCCCAGGGGAAATGTGGTGGCATCTTCCAGGCTCTCCGGATTTGGGAACCTGCCAATAAAGGCTTTGCATTTCATGTTGTCGTGAGTGGCAAAATGGTTGATTTCCGGGGTGCCCAACTGATGGAAAATCCAGCCAAGTTGAGACTCCTGGAGCTCTAATTTTTGACAGGAGCCGAGTACCCTGCTGAGGGAATCTGCCATCGTGTTCTGAGCACCTGGGAGACAGAAAGGAATGAGAAATATCCTCTGCTCCAATGTCTAGTGCCACAGCGTCTGAGCTTCTGTAGATTGTGAGAGGTTTGATGCCCACTTGCTTGCGCATATAAAACACTGCGATGGTGTTGTCGGTTAAGATACAAACCACACAATCGCTGAACTCAGGAAGGAACGACTTGAGGGCCCAAAAGACTGCACGCAGCTCCAGAAGGTTAACATGGAGACTTTTATCCTCGTCTGTCCAGAGATCCCTGGCATGAAGACTCCCCGGCATGTGCACCCCAACCCTTCAGGGTGGTGTCCTTCGTGACAGCGGTTTGGTGTGTAGGCAGGCGAAAAGGAGCACCTTGTACAAGGTGAGACCGGGTTGAAGACAAGAGTAGCGCGTCCCTGTATTGTTGCATGAGTGGGAATTTGACTTCACAGGAACCAGAGGTCTGTTGCCAGCGTGCATCGAACTCCTGGCGAGGTCGCATATGGAGCCTACAATACTAAAGGAGAGGAATGCAAGAGAACACTATCACTAACAGAGACTTCAGCAGACAGACAGAGGCAGGCGTGAGAGCAGTCGAACTTTGGCAAGAAGGGATTGCACCCTCTGTTCTGAGGGACTCGCCACGCAAGAAAGCGTGTCTAGTTGAGCGCCCTAAAAGAGAGCATGTTGAGACCGGGTCAGATAGGATTTTGTAAAGTTATCACAGAATCCTAGAGATTGTAGGCATTGGATAGTCTGTAAGGCATTATGGGCAACCAGACAAAAGGATGCCAGCCAGTTGTCGAGGTATGGGTAGAAGTGTGCACCTGAGCAAGGGCTGTGTGCCTCAACTGGGGTCAGGCATTTGTTGAAGACCCTCAGGGCTGGCCGGAGGCCAAAAGGAATTGCACTGAACCACTGAAGTGCAGGTAGAGGCAGTGTTTTTGATGAATGGGGATGTGGAAATACTCATCCAGGGACACCAGAAAATCCCTTTTTTGGAGTTGGGCTAAAACCTGCTGCAGACTTACCATTGAGCTTTGAGGACTATGTTGAGGATCGAAGGTCTAGGGATGGGCCTCCAACCTCTTCCTTTTTTACTAGAAAGTACCCGAGTCCACTCCTTGTCCTCGCTGATGGGATTCTTTCGATGGCTCCCTTCGACAGAAGCGAATGAACTTCTTGTATTAGTAGATGGATGTACTTCCCTACCTTTTGCAAGAGAAGTATGGTGGGTGATTTTTCGACAAGCTCCAGTATGTGACCCTACTGGATAAGGGATTAACACACATCCATCTGTGGTGATGGATTTCCACTTAATTAATTGGGAGAGCACCCCTCCCAATGGGGTGTGAAAGTTGGGGGGAGGGGGATAGAGGGGTGGGGGGTGTCGAACCTGGGACGGGTCAGGTTTTTTGTATGGCTCATAGTATGCAAGGAACCGCGGCAGCACGGGTTTCCCCCGCTAAGATTGTGACCATCTTGTAAGCGTCCATAGTCGAGTAAAATGAGGACCTGTATGAAGGCCGAAAGTCCATCGGTGTCCTGGAGAACGGGATTTTCCAAATCAAAAGGACTGGCGGCATTGCTGCAGTGGGCCAAGAGCGTGCGCCGGCTGTCTGTCAGCATTGATGGTCTGCAAGGTCTCAACTACCTTCCTCCAGAAGAGGTCAATCCCATTAAAAGGCATGTCTACCACCTTTGCCTGATTGTGTGATTTGACGCAGCCTCAACCGCGCAAAGAAGGGCGAATGCCTCCTCCTTGTCAGGCAGGAATGAAAGAATAGGGCTCATCTTGAACCAAAGTACCCTGTCATACGGCCATTGCATTAGCCGCCTTGATGGTCGTGGCGGCTGTTGAGATGACTTGTTTCTTGAAGGCATTCAGATGTTTACCTTCTTTGTCAGGGGGCAATGGTAAATCAGAGGAGGAGTTAGAGGAACGTTCACGGGCTGCCGCGGACACCAGAGTCAGGTCCAGCTTGTGTCCCCGAGACATTTTGGCGCTGAGTCGGTCACCCTTTACTTCTCATCAAACCTCTCCTTCTTGGGAGATGCAGAGGATGGGTTGGTCATGTCGTTGTTAGAGCAAGATGTCATTCTTCTGCTCCTCTTGGACAAAACAAAATAGCTTTGTGTCCCTTGACATTAGAACATGGAAGGATCTCATTTCCTGATGGTAATCACGAAAAGGGACCTCATCTGGTTCACCATCTCTGGGATTAGGACATCAGGTTGGGCACCAAGACATTTGTAGGCGGTCTAGGAGTAGCCAAAGAGGAGCAACAACAGGTGCACCACCTGGGCCTGGTTGCAGTGGTAGGGCTGCAGGGATGGCAGGAGGAACCACAACCGGCACTGCCTTTGGAGGGGGCTTGGTCAACTCGGGCTGGAGAGCTCCACCTCCATGTCATCTGAGTAGACTCCCAAGGGACCATTTAGATCTGAATTGATATTGGATTGAAGAATGCCCTCTGGCGGAATAGCAGATGTGATCTGTTTAGCCGGGGTGACCCCTAAGGTTAGGAGGGAAAGGACGCACGGCCTGGGTAAGGCAAACAGGGCAGATGGTTGAGCTATTGCAGGTGTTGAAAGTATCAGTGTCGACGGTGTAGCAGGTTTTGCTTTAGTTATGGTGTAAGTGTCGCCGTCATTTCCGACAGTGTTGTGATCGAAAATTTGCGGCATGACGTCAACGGGGTTGTGGTTGAAGTGATAAGTCATTGTCAACTGCATTCCAGGGTGCCAGGTTTTCACCTACGGCTCCGTCGACATGTCAGACCAAGTCCTGAGTCAGCGATGCAAGATAAAGCTGCGTCAACGTCCCCGTCTATGACGAAGCATAAGACTTTGTCATATGTCTTTAGAAACTAAGATTCTTGTTTGATGAGGAGCTTACTAAACAATATGACACCTGCCAACCTGCTTTAGACTCCACAATTGCAGAAGTGGTAAGGATAGGTTTCATCCATTGGCTTGCATCACAAAAAAGACAGAACCATTTAGTTAAAAAGTTATTCCTGACTTCTAAAGTCCCTACATCTAAGTAAAAGTCCCTATACAGAGTATCCAACTACCCCTCATCGAGTTGTTCTGTCTCTAGAAAACGCTGCTGTAACGCCTATATATTGTGAGGGAATAGACCGGAAAACTCACCCAACCGCTCTCACTACTTTTGCTACGTGCCAAAATAGGTGTACACCGGTTGTAGGTCAATTGCTTTACTTTATCGATATCGCCTACAGACTGTGTGTCTTATACTACTAAAAAGGTACTCGATTGATCCTAATTAAGTATTCAGACCACAGGTCTTCTCATTTTTCTTATTTTATATTCCTAAAGACTATGATGATGATATCTTTTTACCAAGCTCACAACAAATCTTGTGGTTCTCGGGGCTCTGATCATCACACCTAAGCCTTCACTCTGTTAACCGGTTTCAGCGGGTTTTGGAAGCCTTACTGCTTTCTTCAGGACATATATAATGACATTAGTTCCTCATATTCTATAAACATCTTGTATATAAAAAGACAATATTTTCATTCTTTGTCTGGGTGTCCACGTATTGGGTTAGGGAAAGCGTCTCAGGATGTCCCTGGTCGACGTCTTAATTTCCTTCCTCATGCCCTGAAGGAGGGGGAGATACAAAGGGGTGGACACCGTCAGTATCCCGACTCTCAAAATCCAATTCTCTATATAGCGTCCATCAGATCGGAAATCTGTTCTTTTCTTACCTGTCTTCATCTATTGGTAAGTAGGTACACTTTACACATGCCTTTTCGGTTCGGGGGAATCTGTGGATCAAAGGTCTGATTTCAATTTTTCATCTACTGTGTACACCATTCTCGAATACCTTATGCTGCAACTTAGTTAAGGCCATGGAGAATCCATTACCTGCATGTTCTCCACTTTGCAGGTCATATTTATTCTGTTGCTTTTTCCATGTTGTCTGCAAATTGGAAAAACAACATTAAGTCTCCAATTGTTTGGGTTGGACAGCCCTGTACTACTTCGTGTTCTCGGGTTCTTACCCATTTTTGTGTTGGTGAATACTTACCAGACTTACATCCCTCTGAGCGCTCTCGAGCTATCACGTTATTCAGCACTATCTTTCTCTGCTGTAACATGCATGTGTGCTGTACCTGCAAAAAGAGTTCCCAGTTGTTTGTGTGTATAATGTGACATTGCACTTCACAGCATTCTTAAACTCTACTTAGTCATGGCTGTGCCCAAATTGTCAATTTCACAATATGTTTAACATCTCTCTCCATGTTAAACATCAGATAGGTAATTTCGAATCATGCAAAAATGGTTATATATATATATATATATATCTATATATATATATATATATATATATATATCTATATATATATATATATCTATATATATATGGGATACATTACTCACCGTAATCGTATTTCTGATGCTTGTATCTGCTTAGATTCACATGCTGTGCATAGGCCGACATCTAGTGGAAGCTGCGGAGTATTACAGTTTGTTTTTCGAAACTCGAAAATGGGCGTCGACACAGGCGTGCCAGTAATACTATCCCTAGTGTGACGTCCACTGTACCCAAGATCCCTCACGCGTCTAGGATCCTCAGATTGTATTTTTTCTGACATGAGGAAGCATGAGGAGTAGCGTGAGTACTGATAATCCAAGCAGATAGACAGAAAGGTAAGACTACCAGCAATCATGCGCCTTCTCTCGGAGGGGAGGAAGGGTGGGTCGCATGTGAATCTAAGCAGATACAAGCATCAGAAATACGATTACGGTGAGTAATGTATCCCTTCTGAGGCTTGTGGAATCTGCTTAGATCACATGCTGTGCATAGATTAGCGAGCAGTACCAGAAGAAGGAGGTGGGATGTGAGAAGAGTCATGAGCAAACAGGTGTCTCAGAACCGCTTGTCCCACTTGTGTATCTGTCTTGGAATGAGTGTCAATGCAGTAATGCTGAGTAAAAGTGTGAATAGAGCTCCAAGTAGCTGCTTTGCAAATGGTGTCGAGGGGAACATTTGCAATGAAAGCCAGAGTGGCCCCAATGCCTCTAGTAGAGTGGGCCCTTGGCATAAAAGGCAGAGTTTTTTCAGAAAGAGAGTAACACAGCTGTATACAGTTGATAATCCACTTCGAGATAGCGCCTTTAGAGACGCGATCTCCCTCTCTGCCTGTAGCTACGGAGACAAACAGTTGATCTGTTTTCCTTAGCGGTCTGGTTTTGTTTACATAGTAGAGGACCGCCCTACGCACATCTAGGGTGTGTAGTTTCACCTCAGCCGAGCTTTGCGGGTTCTGGAAGAAAGCCGGAAGCTCGATGGACTGGTTTACATGGAATTTAGATATAAATTTAGGTGAGAACCTAGGGTGTGTGCGTAAAACCAGTTTGTCTTTGTGGATAGTAAAGAAAGGACCCTGCACTGACAGAGCCTGAATTTCACTGACCCTTCTTATAGAGTTAATGGCTACTAAGAAGGCCGTTTTATAAGTCGGGTGTTTGAGACTACTTTTATGCATGGGTTCGAAAGGGGGGCCCATGAGCTTAGCTAGCACCACATTGAGGTCCCATCCTGGCGGTGGGTTCGAAATAGGAGGGTGAAGTCTCTTTACTCCTTCCATGAAGGCTTTAACTACTGGTACTTTCCACCACGATACCTTGTTATGGGATGTGGTGTACGCCGAGAGGGCTGCCAGGTGTACTTTCAGAGAGTTAAAAACCAAACCTGCGTCCAGCAGGTGGAGCATGTATGTTACAACGTTGGAAGGAGTGCAATCAACTGGGTTGATTTGTTTATTCTGGCACCAAATAACGAATCTCTTCCACTTGTCAAAGTAACAGTGCCTTGTGTTTGGTTTCCTGGATTCTTTTAGGATGTCCATGCACCTCTGTGGTAAATTGAGATGCCCAAACTCTATGACTTCAGGAGCCATGCTGCCAGGTTCATTGAGTTGGGTTCCTGGTGCACTGTTTGACCTTGTTGCTGGGACAGTAGGTTGTACCAGGCTGGGAGTTTGATGGGCTCGCACACCGCCATCCTGCGTAGGTGTGGAAACCATGGTTGTCTCGCCCACATGGGAGCAACTAGGATGAGCGTCATCGATTCCTTGTTCATCTTGTACACCACCTTCCTGATGAGAGGAGTTGGTGGAAAAGCGTACGCAAACATCCCTGACCAGTTCATCCACAGGGCGTTCCCTTGGGAGTCTGGCTGGGGGAACCTGGATGCAAATCCTGGGCATTGTTTGTTTTTCGCTTGTGGCGAATAGGTCTATAGTGGGGAAACCCCACTGAGAGAAGAGATCTTCTACGATATCTCTGTGAAGGACCCATTCGTGTTCTTCTGGGAGGGAGTCTCTGCTTAGGGCATCTGCTAGGGAATTGAGCTCCCCTGGAACATGTGATGACAGGAAGATGTTCCGTCTGAGTGCCCATATCCAGATTTTCTGGGCAAGCTTTGACAGATTTGGCGAACGAGTCCCTCCTTGTTTGTTCAGATAGAACATGGCTGTCGTGCTGTCCGTCCGGATCTGCACCGACAAGTTTAGCAGATGGGGCTCGAACGCCCGAAGCGCTCGGAATACTGCCAGAAGCTCCAGCAGGTTGATGTGGTTCTTGGCTACTGAGTGAGACCAGAGACCCTGAGCTGTGTGGTGGAGATGGTGAGCTCCCCACCCAGTCAGGCATGCATCTGTAGTCACCACTGCTTGTACTTCGGGATCGTAAAAGGGTTTTCCCCTTGCGAGATTCTCTCTTGTCCACCAGTGTAAGCTCTGTACGAGTGTTGGCGAAACGACCACTAGATCGTCCCACTGACCACTTGCCTGAGACCACTGTTTCGCCAACCATTCCTGCATGGGACGCATGCACAGACGCGCGTGGGGGACCAGGTAAATGCATGACGCCATCATGCCCAGTAACCGCATTGCTTTGCGTACCGTCATTTGTTGACCTGACTGATAATGTGGAATCTGCAGTAGTATATTCCAAATTCTCTCTTCCGAAGGGAAGGTCAACCCTTTCTGAGTATCTAGGATTGCTCCTAGGAACTGTTTTGAGGTGCTTGGCACCAGACTTGACTTCTTCTCGTTGATAGAGAAGCCTAATTCGTGGAGGAGGTCGATAGTCCTCTGAATGTTTGACCTGCAAATTCCTGGGGTTTCCCCCGTTATGAGCCAGTCGTCCAGATAAGGGTACACTGGGATTGCCTCCCTGCGTAGGTGTGCAGCTGCCACCGCCAGTACCTTGGTGAATACCCTTGGTGATGAAGCTATCCCGAAGGGCAGTACCTTGAATTGGTAGTGGCGACTGTTTACCTTGAAGCGCAAGTATTTTCTGTGGGCTGGGAGCATGGAAATATGAAAATAAGCATCTTTCATGTCCAAGGTTGCCATGTACTCCCCCTTTTTTAGGAGGGGGATTACCTCTTGTAGCGTGGTCATACGGAATTTTTGGGGCTTGACATACTTGTTGGCAGGCCGTAAGTCCAATACTGGGCGCATTGTCAAATCTTTCTTTGGCACAAGGAAGTAAGTTGAATAGATACCCTTGTTTACCTGGTGTCTTGGGACGAGTTCTATCGCGTCCTTTTCTAGCAGAATGGCGATCTCCTCGAGAAGGATCTTCTGATGTTCTAAGGAGTGTATTCTTTGTCGTGGAGGGTGGTTCCGGGGACGCTGCAGTAATTCTATACAATATCCTGTGGACACTGTTGACAGCACCCATCTGTCTGAGGTGATCCCTTCCCAAGCCTGGGTGAAGTTGGAAATGCGTCCCCCTACTGGGGTTGCGTGAGAAGGGACCCTGAACTGAGCGTCACTGCTTTGGTGGAGGCATGCCCCCTCCCTTGTTGGGGCTGCCTCTGCCTCTTCCACGACCTCTCTTGTTAACCCTGCCGTAACTTTGGGTAGACTGCTGGTTGTTGTTCCATTGTGTACCCTGTCCTTGGGCATAGTTGCCTCTTTGTGAATTTTGGCCGCGTGGGCGACGAAAATTACTGTTCCCCCTCTGGTTAGGGGGTTTGTTGGTAAGCTGGCCAAGGGATTTGAGAGTCTCGTACTCGTCCTTGGCATTCTTAGGTGCGTCTTCGACCGCTTTCCCAAACAATAGATCGGGTTCCACCGGCTTGTCTATTAATGAAGCCTGGGTTTCTGTTTTGAACCCTGACTGCCGTAACCACGCATGTCTCTTGATAACAGTATCTTCTGCTATCAATCTTCCTGCGTTGTTCGCGGCGTCGAAAGTTGCTTTTAATATGCAACCAGACACGGCTCTCCCTTCTGCCGAGATCCGAGCCAACTGGCCCTTTAACGGTTCAGGAGCAGAGGCTATGAGCGCCGCGACCTCTTCCCATTGATGGCAGTTGTAACTTGCCAACAGGGTGGTGGAGTTTGCGATCCTTGCTTGGTAGGCGGACGTTGAGGCTACCTTCCTGCCAAACCCGTACAGTCTTTTGCTCTCCTTGTCGGGGGGAGCTTCTGACGATGATAAGGGTGTCCCAGCCGTCTTCCGAGTGTTGGTAACCACTAGGGAGTCTGGTTTAAGATGTCCTCTTATATAAAGAGGGTCAGACTGGGCTGCCCGAAAAAGTTTTTCGACTCTGGGGTTGACGGCCCTGGTGAGGTTAGGATTCACCAGGGATGGATCTATTCTACGTTGGATGGATTTAAGGATAGGGATGGTCTGAGCGACCGGCCTCCTCTCTCCCACCAACTCTTCTGCGAAGTCCCTTTCCTCCTGTACACCGTGGGTGTCGATGTGAAAATGTTCTGCTGCGCGAGCGAGAACTTCATTAAGGAGGGGCTGGTTATCAACTGGCGAGTCGGTAACTGGGGCTTCGCTCTCTACCGGGGAATCTACTCTGTAAATTTCCTGCTCATCTTCTACCTCCTCTAGGTCCTCATCATCCGCATAGTATTCAGTCCCGGTTTGTTCCTCCATAATTGTAAACTCCTGGTCCCCTTCAGGGAAAGGCTGTCCTTGGTATCTGGGGTGTGGAGTAGAGTATGGAGTAGAGTAAGGCTGCACCTCGAAGGGTTCAGGTCTTTCAAACCGGGCCTTTTTACTTAGGGGGATAGGATCAGAGGAGCCTGAGGGTGTGGCCCCTTGAGGGTCATATGAAAGGAAATGTTCTGGGTTTTTGTCATAAAAATCAGCTAAGGAAGACAACCTTGACATGACCCTGTCTATGTCTTCACTGGACCATTCTTTGGAACAGGGTATGACTTTAGTAGGCAACTTAGAGGACTTATCAAGGGTACCCTTGCTGGATGTTGATGTCCCAGTAGATTTATGTGTGTCTGTCTGCTTAGGGTGGAAGGATGATCTTACAGGAGTGGAAGGCTGTGCTTTCCGCTGTTTCCCCCCCTCCCCGTGCGTGGAAAAATGTTTTCCCTGCCCCTTGGAGGACCCAGAGACGTTCGACGCCTGGCGTCGAGGGTCGGGAGAGGTATCTTGTTTCGAGCGTGGGGCCTCGCTGGTGTTAACTGCGGCCTCGGTCTCCTGGAGCGCGGCCTGGGGGTGGAAGTCGTCTTCGTCTTCCGACGATCGAACTTCCGTTAATCTAGGGAGCGAGGCACTCTTGGCAAGAGTGGATGATTGCCTTGCGTCATGAGGCGATCTCGATCGAGAGTGCCCAGAGGACACCGAGTCGGACCGTTCTATCTGTGCCTCTTTCCGAGAAGTCGACGTCGTCGAGGTTCGGTTGGGCTTAGTGTGTTTAGTGTGTGTAGGGTGTGTAGCGCTTGCGTCGCCGGGGGTCTTCCCCATAGCCGCCCTGCCGGACAACCTTCCGAGGTCGGGGACCTGCGCTCGGCAGTCTTTCGACGCCGTAATGCCCTCGCCATCCGAAAGTACGGCGTCGCTGCCATCGCTGAAGGCGCCCTCCGCTGCCATGGCCGCCTGCCTGGCGTGGTGGGCCCAACGCTTTGTCGAACGGTCCTTAAGTGTCTTAGGCTTAAACCTACTACACGCTCTGCAGTTCGCTTCGGGGTGGTCCCTCGGCAAGCAGAGATTGCACGTGGCGTGCCTGTCGACCCAAGGGTATTTGCGGTTGCACTTGGCGCAGAATTGGAAAGGGGTACCCTCCATACGCACCTTGAGGCAGCGGGCTGGTAAGTGTAGGAAATATACAAGGTGTACCTATATACCAAGAGTGAAGAGTATGTACCACCCCCCACTCTCGCTTCTTGCAGGGCCGAGGCCAGCGGCCTACTAGGCCCGAGCCGAGGCCAGCGGCCTTCCGAGGCCCAGATCCGTCGTGCAGCAGCCGACGGTCGATGTCTTCTCCAACCGTCGTCGAGGGTCGACGTTGGGGTGGGGAAGGATGTCAATAAATAATTTTAAACTTCAATAATTAGCAAAAGTATGGCTAAGGCCAGGGGACTCCGCAAGATGCTTCCGACCAGTATGGCGGAAAAAAACAATCTGAGGATCCTAGACGCGTGAGGGATCTTGGGTACAGTGGACGTCACACTAGGGATAGTATTACTGGCACGCCTGTGTCGACGCCCATTTTCGAGTTTCGAAAAACAAACTGTAATACTCCGCAGCTTCCACTAGATGTCGGCCTATGCACAGCATGTGATCTAAGCAGATTCCACAAGCCTCAGAAATATATATATATATCTATATCTATATCTCTATATATCTATATATATATATGATACATTACTCACCGTAATCGTATTTCTGATGCTTGTATCTGCTTAGATTCACATGCTGTGCATAGGCCGACATCTAGTGGAAGCTGCAGAGTATTACAGTTTGTTTTTCGAAACTCGAACATGGGCATCGACACAGGGCGTGCCAGTAATACTATCCCTAGTGTGACGTCCACTGTACCCAAGATCCCTCACGAGTCTAGGATCCTCAGATTGTATTTTTTCTGACATGAGGTAGCATGAGGAGTAGCGGGAGTACAGATAATCCAAGCAGATAGACAGAAAGGTAAGACTACAAGCAATCATGCGCCTTCTCTCAGAGGGGAGGAAGGGTGGGTCGCATGTGAATCTAAGCAGATACAAGCATCAGAAATACGATTACGGTGAGTAATGTATCCCTTCTGAGGCTTGTGGAATCTGCTTAGATCACATGCTGTGCATAGATTAGCGAGCAGTACCTGAAGAAGGAGGTGGGATGTGAGAAGGGTCATGAGCAAATAAGTGTCTTAGAACCGCTTGTCCCACTTGTGCATCTGCCTTGGAATGGGTGTCAATGCAGTAATGCTGAGTAAAAGTGTGAATAGAGCTCCAAGTAGCTGCTTTGCAAATGGTGTCAAGGGGTACATTTGCAATGAAAGCCAGAGTGGCCCCAATGCCTCTAGTAGTGTGGGCTCTTGGCGTGAGAGGCAGAGTTCTTTCAGAGAGTGAGTAACACAGCTGGATACAGTTAATAATCCACTTCGAGATGGCACCTTTAGAGACGCGATCCCCCTCTCTGCCTGTAGCTACGGAGACAAACAGTTGATCTGTTTTTCTTAGCGGTCTGGTCTTATTTACATAGTAGAGGACCGCCCTACGCACATCTAGGGTGTGTAGTTTCACCTCAGCCGAGCTTTGCGGGTCCTGGAAGAAAGCCGGAAGCTCGATGGACTGGTTTACATGGAATTTAAATATAAATTTAGGTGAGAACCTAGGGTGTGTGCGTAAAACCAGTTTGTCTTTATGGACAGTAAAGAAGGGACCCTGCACTGACAGAGCCTGAATTTCACTGACCCTTCTTATAGAAGTAATAGCTACTAAGAAGGCCGTTTTATAAGTCAGGTGTTTGAGACTGCTTTTATGCATGGGTTCGAAAGGGGGGCCCATGAGCTTGGCTAGCACCACATTAAGGTCCCACCCTGGTGGTGGGTTTGAAATAGGAGGGTGAAGTCTCTTTACTCCTTCCATGAAGGCTTTAACTACTGGTACTTTCCACCACGGAACCTTGCTATGGGAAGTGGTGTAGGCCGACAGGGCTGCCAGGTGTACTTTCAGTGAGTTAAAAACCAATCCTGCATCCAGCAGGTGGAGCATGTATGTAACAATAGTGGAAGGAGTGCAATCAACCGGGTTGATTGATCTACTCTGGCACCAGATAACGAACCTCTTCCATTTGTCAAAGTAACAGTGCCTTGTGTTTGGTTTCCTAGATTCCTTTAGGATGTCCATACACCTCTGTGGCAAATTGAGGTATCCAAACTGTATGACCTCAGGAGCCATGCTGCCAGGTTCATTGAGTTGGGTTGTTGGTGCACTGTTTGACCTTGGTGCTGGGACAGTAGGTTGTACCAGGCTGGAAGTTTGATGGGCTCGCACACCGCCATCCTGCGTAGGTGTGGGAACCACGGTTGTCTTGCCCACATGGGAGCAACAAGGATGAGCGTCATCGACTCTCTGTTCATCTTGTTCACCACTTTCCTGATGAGAGGAGTTGGTGGAAAAGCGTACGCAAACATCCCTGACCAGTTCATCAACAGGGCGTTCCCCTGGGAGTCTGGTTGGGGGAACCTGTATGCAAATCCTGGGCATTGTCTGTTTTTGCTTGTGGCGAATAAGTCTATAGTGGGGAAACCCCACTGAGAGAAGATATCTTCTACGACCTCTCTGTGTAGAACCCATTCGTGTTCCTCTGGGAGGGAGTCTCTGCTCAGAGCATCCGCTAGGGAATTGAGCTCCCCTGGAACATGTTGTGATGACAGGAAGATGTTCCGTCTGAGTGCCCATATCCAGATTTTCTGGGAAAGCTTGGACAGATTTGGCGAGCGAGTCCCTCCTTGCTTGTTCAGGTAGAACATGGCTGTTGTGCTGTCCGTCCGGATTTGCACTGACAGGTTTAGTAGGTGGGGCTCGAACGCCTGAAGCGCTCTGAATACTGCCAGAAGCTCTAGCAGGTTGATGTGGTTCTTGGCCACTGAGTGAGACCAGAGACCCTGAGCTGTGTGGTGGAGATGGTGAGCTCCCCACGCCGTCAGGCATGCATCTGTAGTGACTATTGCCTGTACCTCGGGATCGTAAAAGGGTTTCCCCTGTGCAAGATTCTCTCTTGTCCACCAGTGAAGGCTTTGTACCAGTGTTGGTGAAACAACCACTAGATCGTCCCACTGACCACTTGCCTGAGACCACTGTTTCGCCAACCATTCCTGCATGGGACGCATGCGCAGGCGCGCGTGGGGGACCATGTAAATACATGACGCCATCATGCCCAGTAGACGCATTGCTTTGCGTACCGTTATTTGTTGACCGGACGGATAATGCGGAATTTGCAGTAGTATATTCCGAATTCTTTCTTCTGAAGGAAAGGTCAACCCCTCTTGGGTATCTAGGATTGCTCCTAGGAATTGTTTTGAGGTGCTTGGCACCAGGCTTGACTTTTTCTCGTTGATTGAGAAGCCTAACTCGTGAAGGAGGTCGATAGTCCTTTGAATGTTTGTCCTGCAAATTCCTGGGGTTTCCCCCGTTATGAGCCAGTCGTCCAGATAAGGGTTCACTGGGATTGCCTCCCTGCGTAGGTGTGCAGCCACCACCGCCAGTACCTTGGTGAATACCCTTGGTGCTGAAGCTATCCCGAAGGGCAGTACCTTGAATTGGTAGTGTCGACTGTCCACCTTGAAGCGCAAATACTTTCTGTGCGCTGGGAACATGGAAATATGAAAATAAGCATCTTTCATATCCAAGGTTGCCATGTAATCCCCTTTTTTAGGAGGGGGATTACCTCTTGTAGCGTTGTCATATGAAATTTTTGGGGCTTGACATACTTGTTGGCAGGCCGTAAGTCCAATACTGGGCGCATTGTCAAATCTTTCTTTGGCACAAGGAAGTAAGTTGAATAAATACCCTTGTTTACCTGGTGTCCCGGGACGAGTTCTATCGCGTCCTTTTCTAGCAGAATGGCGATCTCCTCGAGGAGAATCTTCTGATGTTCTAAAGAATGTACTCTTTGTCGTGGAGGTTGGTTCCGGGGACGCTGCAGTAGTTCTATACAATATCCTGTGGCTACTGTTGACACCACCCATCTGTCTGATGTGATGTGATCCCTTCCCAAGCCTGGGTGAAGTTGAAAATGCGTCCCCCTACTGGGGTTGCGTGAGAAGGGACCCTGAACTGAGCGTCACTGCTTTGGTGGAGGCGTGCCGCCTCCCTTGTTGGGGCTGCCTCTGTCTTTACCACGACCTCTCCTAGTACCCCTGCCGTAACCCTGGGTAGACTGTTGGTTGTTGTTCCACTGTGTACCCTGCCCCTGGGAATAGGTAGATCCTCTCTGGGAATTTTGGCCGCGTAGGTGACGAAAATTACTATTCCCTCTCTGGTTAGGGGGTTTATTGGTTAACTGGCCAAGGGACTTGAGTGTTTCGTATTCGTCCTTGGCATTCTTCAGTGCGTCTTCGACCGCCTTACCAAACAACAGATCGGTTTCCACCGGTTTGTCCAATAATGATGCCTGGGTTTCTGCCTTAAAACCAGACTGCCGTAACCACGCATGTCTTTTGATAACAGTGCCTTCCGCTATCAATCTGCCTGCGTTGTCCGCGGCGTCGAAGGTTGCTTTCAAAATGCAACCAGACACGGCTCTACCCTCTGCGGAAATCCGAGCTAACTGGCCCTTTAAAGGTTCAGGAGCAGAGGCTATGAGTGGCGTGACTTCTTCCCACTGATGGCAGTTGTAGCTGGCCAACAGGGTGGTGGAGTTTGCAATCCTTGCTTGATAGGCGGACGTTGAGGCTACTTTCCTGCCGAAACCGTATAGTTTTTTGCTCTCCTTGTCGGGAGGAGCTTCGGACGATGACAAGGGTGTTCCAGCCCTCTTACGAGTGTTGGTGACAACTAGGGAGTCTGGCTTCAGATGTCCTCTTATATAGAGAGGGTCAGACTGGGCCGCCCTGAAAAGTTTTTCAACCCTGGGATTGACTGCTCTGGTGAGGTTTGGGTTCACCAGGGACGGATCTATTCTCCGCTGAATGGACTTAAGGATAGGGATGGTCTGGGCAACAGGCCTCCTTTCTCCCAATAACTCTTCTGCGAAGTCCCTTTCCTCCTGGACACAGTGGGTGTCAATGTGGAAATGTTCTGCTGCGCGTGGGAGAACCTCGTTTAGGAGGGGTTGGTTATCGACCGGGGAGTCGGTAACCGGGGCTTCGTTCTCTACCGGGGAATCTACTCTGTATGTTTCCGGGTCCTCCTCTTCTTCTTCCTGGTCCTCATCATCCCCATAGTAGCCCGTCCCGGTTTGCTCTTCTACCATACCAAATTCTTGGTCCTCACCAAAGGATGCCTCTCCTTGATACAGTGAGTATGGTCTTGCGTATGGTTTTACCTCGAAGGGTTCTGACCTCATCGGAGTTTCAAACCGGGGCTTTTTACTCGGGGGGATAGGATCAGTAGAGCCTGAGGGTGTCGCCCCTTGTGGATCATACGAGAGGAAATGTTCTGGATTTTTATCATAAAAATCAGCCAAAGAAGACATTCTTGACATGATGCTATCTATGTCTTCACTGGACCATTTTTTGGAACTGGGAATGACTCTCTCAGCAAGTCTATGGGATTTATCTTGAGTAGCTTTGCTGGTTTTAGACATATCAGCAGACCTGGTTTTGTCTATCTGTTTAGGGGGGAGTGGTGTGTTTCACAGGTGTGGAAGAGTGCAAAGGTTGTTTCTTCTGCTGTTTTCCCCCCGCCCCGTACATGGAAAAATGTTTTCCCTGTCCTTTAGTGGCTCCGGAGGTTTTCGACGCCTGGCGTCGAGGATTGGGGGTGGTGTCCCTGTCCTTCGAGCGTGGGGCCTCGCTGGCTTTATCTGCGGGCTCTGACTCCTGGAGCTCGGCCTGGGGGTGGAAGTCGTCTTCGTCCTCCGACGATCGAACTTCTGTTAGCCTAGGGAGCGAGGCACTCTTGGCAAGAGTGGATGATTGCCTGGAGTCATGCGGCGATCTTGATCGAGAGCGCCCAGAGGACACCGAATCGGACCGTTCTGTTTGTGCCTCTTTCCGAGAACTCAACGTCGTCGAGTCTCGGTTGGACTTAGTGTGTTTAGTGTGTGTAGTATGTGAAGCGCTTGTGTCGCCGGGGGTCTTCCCCATAGCCGGCCTGCTGGACGACCTTCCGAGGTCGGGGACCTGCGCTCGGCAGTCTTTCGACGCCGTAATGCCCTCGCCGTCCGAAAGTATGGCGTTGCTGCCGTCGCTGAAGGCGCCCTCCGCTGCCATGGCCGCCTGCCTGGCGTGGTGGGCCCAACGCTTCGTCGAACGGTCCTTAAGTGTCTTAGGTTTAAACCTACTACACGCTCTGCAGTTCGCTTCGGGGTGGTCCCTCGGCAAGCAGAGATTGCACGTGGCATGCCTGTCGACCCAAGGGTATTTGCGATTGCACTTGGGGCAGAATTGAAAAGGGGTACCCTCCATACGCACCTTGAAGCAGCGGGCTTTTAAGTGTAGGAAATGTATAAGGTGTACCTATATACCAAGAGTGTAGAGTAGGTACCACCCCCCACTCTCCCTACTTGCAGGGCCGAGGCCAGAGGCCTTCCAAGGCCCGGGCCGGGGCCGAGGCCAGCGGCCTTCCGAGGACCAAATCCGTCGTGCAGCAGCCGATGGTCGATTTCTTCTCCAGCCGGCGTCGAGTGTCGAAGTTCGACGTTGGGGTGGGGAAGGATGTCAATAGATTATTATTTTACATTTTTAGCAAAAGTATGGCTAAGGCCAGGGGACTCCGCAAAATGCTTCCGACCAGTATAGCGGAAAAAAACAATCTGAGGAACCTAGACGCGTGAGGGATCTTGGGTACAGTGGACGTCACACTAGGGATAGTATTACTGGCACGCCCTGTGTCGATGCCCATTTTCGAGTTTCGAAAAACAAACTGTAATACTCCGCAGCTTCCACTAGATGTCGGCCTATGCACAGCATGTGATCTAAGCAGATTCCACAAGCCTCAGAAATATATATATAAAACATCGCGTTTTTGGAGCGGTACTGTCTTGCAGGCCTCATTAATAATCCTCATACTCTGTTTATCTAAACTGAGGCCGTTGTCTCGCCTTCCATGGTCTTACATTCTAGCCGAGGTATGGACTCCTCTCTCGTATCTTGATTGTGAAGTGAGTGCCATTTTCAAAATTATATAATTTATCATATGTTTCATCACGTGACTCATCACGTTTTCGTCAGGCCGGCAATGGTGTAGAAACAAGTCATTGTGGGTAATGTAGTTCATCTCGCTCATCTCGTTTTCTATGTCACGTATCTTATTCTTTATTACCTCTTGCGAAATGCCAATATTAAAGCACTCTAATATTGTTTTCCTATTCCGCTGGACTCCTATCAAGCTGAAAACAGCTTTGGCGCTCGCTTGCCCATCTGTGCCGCTCACCAAGAATTCTGGGTGATGCAGTTCTGAACTTTGTATAATGTTTTATAACCAGACATTTTATTATGCCACCAGTGCGCCTAGAACTCTTCGGTTATTATGGTTTGTCTGTCTTCTCACTTTTACTATTCTTCATCAATCGAGTGCGATTTCATTCTTGCAGCGTACTCTTATTGCTTTTCAATCCAAAGCGACTGGACTTCTGTCTATTCGCAACAGGTAGTGCACTTCACCAGTCTTGATTTCACCCCCAGTAATTTAGGTGATGAAGGTCAGGGTATTATTCAGTGGGTTACGTCCGGACAGACACTCAGTGTTAGTAGACATTGCCTCAACAAATTCGGAGCAGTCTGCCAATGATGACTCTAGGTTCCAACCAGATTATATTTCAGATCGTTAACAACCCACCATGCTATGTGTTCTAATAGATTCCTTTTCCTTTTTAATTTGTGAAAGGCCAACGGGTCTGGTCATTCATACATTTTATCTTTTTGTCCTTAACTTTGTTATTTTTATCCCCTTGAGCCTGCTGTTGTCAACAAAACCTTACAAAGTTTGGGATGTTGTGTTACATAGATTACTCAAGGATACTCCTTAACAATTCTCTAACCTATGTGTGTTTGCTGTGTACATGATTGTATTTTGCCCTCTCCATGTTGTTACCGGGGTCATAGTTGTTTCTGTAGACCCCTTGGAGTTCTCAGTATTTGTCATATTGAGTGCAGGCCTTACATTGTTGCTAGGGTCTGCCAGCAAATTTCCTCATTAAGCCCATCTTGGTGACTTTTGAGTCTATATATCCACATCTGTTCCTTTCTGAGGAGTAAGGCTCCTATGTTTCCGCCTCTTCTTGGGACCACTATTTTCTCTAATGTCGTCCACCTGATATCATTTTCTGAGTGGTTATGCTGTGTAAAGTGGTCGAAAAGTGGAGCGTTCACACGTTTAGTTCTGATATTCGACCTGTGTTCACAGATTTTAATCTGATAGCTCTTGTAGTCATTCCAACATATATCTTGTCGCATTGACATTTAATAAGATACACAAGGAACAAGTTACTTACCTGTAACTGTTGTTCTCCAGCATGGGTCTGGCATGGATTCACATGCTCATGGATATTCCCCGTCGTCAGGCTGGGAATCCTCGGTAAAGAAAAATAAGTATCAGTTTCGTTTCTGATCTGACTTTCGTAGTAGTAACCAATCACTGATCTCTGCGTCATACTGACCACAGCCAATGACTGCCATCTCCCTAAGCCCCGCCTCTGGCAGCCATCTTCAGATTTGGTAGCACGTGAAGTGGCGGTATGACCAAGTGAAGAGCCGCAGAGGGGTAGGAGGGAGGGTTCGCATGTGAATCCATGCCAGACCCATGCTGGAGAACAACAGTTACAGGTAAGTAACTTGTTCCTTCTCCAGCATGGGGTCTGGCATGGATTCACATGCTCATGAATAAAAGAATACATAGCAGTACACACATGCACAACCACGGGAGGTGGCAACAGGCTCAACATTAAGCAATACAACAACTCAACATTAAGCATCTCTTACCTTATCACCAGGCTCACCTTAGGCGAACAGGTTGCGCAGTACTGCTTGGCCGACCCTGGACTCCTCCCTGGAATCCCGGTCGACACAGTAGAATTTGGTGAAGGTGTGCGTCGACCTCCACGTAGCAGCCCTGCAGATGTCCAGCAGGGGCACACCAGATAGGAACGCCATGGTAGCTGCGATCGCTCTGGTGGAATGGGCTCTTGGACGGCCGGGCAGAGGTCGGTTTGCCAACCGATGACAGTACATGATACAGCCGGAGAGCCATCTGGAAATGGAAGCCTTTGAGAGAGCCTTCCCCTGATTGACAGGTCCAAAGTTCACAAAAAGTTGTGACGTCTTCCGAAAACCCTTCGTGCGGTCCACGTAGAACTTCAGCGCTCTAGCCACATCCAGCGACTGCAAAGTCCTTTCAGCCGGCGACGAAGGCGACGGGAAGAAAACAGGCAACACCAAGGGTTTGTTGAGGTGGAAGTCCGACAGCACCTTGGGCATGAAGGAGGGGTGCGTCCTGAGCACCACCCTCGTGTCGTGAAAAGTCAAGTACGGGGGCTAGCAGGAAAGGGCCTGGATCTCTCCCACCCGTCGTGCGGAGGTGATGGCCACAAGAAACGCTGTTTTCCACAGCAAGAACTTCAACGGAGCTGAGTGCAGAGGCTCGAACGGAGGTCCCATGAGCTTGGTCAGCACCACGTTGAGCTCCCACGCCGGGGCCGGAGCCTTCACCGGCAGGAACGACCTGAACAGTCCCTTCATGAATTCTTTCACCAGACGATGAGACCACAAAGACGTCCGTCCCGTGGTTCTGGTGTATCGGGAGATCGCAGCAAGATGAATCTTGATGGAGGCGTGCGCCAGTCCAGCCTTGGCCAGCGACAGTAGGTACGGCAGTACTTGAGGAGCCGTAATCCGTAGAGGGTTAATCTTCTGTGCGTGGCACCAGACAGAGAACCTCTTCCATTTGTGTCCGTAGCATTTAAGAGTTGAGGACGCCCTGGCCTTTGCAAGAACCTCTCTGGAGTCGGCCGGTATGTCGTAACCTCCAAACTCTAACGCTGCAGGAGCCAGGCCTGCAAGTTCAGCGACTTCGGGTCGTGATGGAGGATGGCGCCTCCTTCCCTGGAGAGAAGAACCGCGTCCACTGGCAGCTTGATTGACAGGGACGCTGACAAGTCCAGAAGGTCCGGGAACCATATCTGCCTCGGCCACGCAGGTGCGACGAGGATCATCCTGCACCGTGACCTCTTGAGCTGGTTGATGAGCCGGATCAGCAACGGCAATGGAGGGAACGCGTAAAGAAACAGGCGTCCCAGGGGAACGAGAAAGCATCGCCCATGCTCCTCAGCTGGGGAAACCTGCTGGCGAACCTCCGGCACTTAGTTCGTCGCCGTCGCGAACAGATCGATCTCGGGTGTGCCCCACCGTCGGAAGAGGCGGTCCACTAGATCCTGTCGTAGTTCCCACTCGTGGCACGAGCGCAACTCTCTGCTGAGCGAGTCGGCGATTGTGTTTTTTATTCCTGCCAGATGAAACGGCACCAGAAACATCCCTTGGGCGACGGCCCAATGCCACAGATCCTGCGCCTCCTTGGACAGGGCTGGGGATCTGGTACCGCCCTGCTTCCTGATGTAGAACATGGTGGTGGTGTTGTCGTCGGTGAAGATCCTCACCACCTTGCCCTTGAGGGACGGAAGAAAGGACCTGAGGGCCCAAAACACTGCATGGAGCTCCAGGACGTTGATATGGAGGGACTTCTCCGTCGGAAACCAAAGGCCTCTCGCGTGCAGATTTTCGGTGTGCGCTCCCCACCCTTCCAGGGAGGCATCCGTGGTCACTGTCTTCTGGTGGCCCGGGGTGTGGAAGTCCATGCCCGCCGTCAGATAGGCGCGGGTGCCCCACCACCGGATCGCTCGTCGGAAGCTCTCGTCGAGTGTGATCCTGTCCTCGAAGCTGCCCGTCGTCTGGATCCAGCGAGCGTCCAGGAACTCTTGTAACGGGCGCATCCGAAGCCTGCACAGGCGGATGAGATAAATGCAAGAAGACATCATTCCGAGGAGGGATTTGATGGACCTCACCCTGGCCGCATCCGCAACCAGCATCCGCTGCACCTTGCCCAAGATGGCCCTCGTCCTTTCCTCCGACTGAGAGGCCAGAAGCGCCACTGTGTCTAGTTTCGCTTCCAGAAACCGTGCGTCTTGCGCGGGCACCAGGTGGGACTTGGTGTAGTTTATGGAGAATCCCAGGTCCGTGAGTAGTTGGACGGTCCTCGCCGTGTGCCCCGCGGCGAGCTCCCTTGTCTTTGCTCAGATGAGCCAGTCGTCCAGGTAGGGGTAGACATGGATTCCCTCCAGACGCAGCCGCGCCGTCACCGGTGCGAGGCACTTGGTGAATTTAACTAGGGAGTGTGTATATTTTTCCTTTGACTTAATTTAACTTGCTTGATGACTGTGATACATGTGTTTTATTAGAAGTGTATACAAAGCTTGTCAGTTTTTCCTTGTGCCATTGTACTGTAGGTCTATTGTGTAAACCCTGAATACTGCTCATCTCCCTCTTGAGATAAGTCTGACTGCTCAGCCACAGCTACCAACTAAATCTTTGTGGTGCAGACTGATACCAAAGGGGATTTATTGCTCTCACGGGTAGTCTTAAACTTCTGTAGTGCTCCCTAAGGGAACTGCACAGGATTCTGCCTAACAGCCACAGTTTCCCGATATCCTTTTTGATGCAGTTCACTACTGGCGAGTGGCTGTAAACAGCCGTTATTTCATTCTCACCTCTGACTTCTTTGCCATGTTGTGTTAGGGTTACCTCTCTGGGTATGTTCTTAGCCCTTTTTCTAGCGTGTCTTATCGTTTTTTCAGTATAGTTCCTATCTCTTAGGTTTTCCGTTAGTTTCTGTTAGTTGCATAATAAAGGAATCAATCCATCAAACGCCATCAATCCCAGAAGGCGCTGGAACCACCATGCTGAGGTGGTCGAGTTGCGGAGGGAGTGGAGCCTCTTGGACATGGGGAACACCCGCTGCACTGCTGTGTCTCAGCGCACTCCAAGGAATGCCAGATCCTGGGTGCGCGTCAGCTGCGACATCCACGGAATTGGAAGAAATGTCCGAATCTAAAGGTCCGACCTACCAAAATGTCCGAAAATGCATACCCCCAAAGGTTCGAACACCAAAAGTTTGAACCTTCGGTGGTATGCATTTAAGGAAGATAAAAAAAAAAAAAAAAAGGACCCTGCAGCTCCAGTTCCAGAGCACTGAAGTGAAAGGGAACTGGTGCTGCAGGGACACAAGGCGTCTTAGAAGGTAAGTAGGGTTTGGTTATGTTGGGGGTGTGTTGAGGGTGTGGTATGTTGGGTTTTGAAATGTATGTTTGCATGGGAAATGTACAAACCTTTTGTGGTGCAGACATTTCTCATGCAAACTTTTCTGTGACGGAAAAAATCACTTAGGTCTGACTTGTACCAGTTCAGGGAGAACCCCAGCTGGTGAAGAATGTCTGCCAGTCGTTGGCAGGAGTGCACCGCCCCCCTCGGGCGGGATGGCCTCGACACCAGCCAATCGTCCAGATAGGGGTATAAGTGATGGGCCTACAGGCGGAGGAGACCAACCACTGAATTCATCAACTTCGTAACCACACAAGGGGTCAAATTGAGGCCAAAAGGCAGCACCTTGTACTGGAAGTGGTACAACATAATCATGAACCGCAGACATTTCAGAGGCTGGTAGATGGGGACATGAGGGTATGCATCCTGAGGTCTAGGGAATACATCCATTCCCCGCCGCATAGAGACTCGGCTTTGTGCGCAAGAGTAATCATCTTGAAGAGTTTGAGCGGTAAAGACAGGTTGAGAAATGATGGGTCCAGAACTACCCTCAAGCCAGCCTGGTTGTTCTTGGATACCGCAAAAATCCTGGAGTAGAAGCCGGAGCCCGTGACTGACTGAGGAACCGGCTCCACCGCCTGCATCTCCAGAAGAGAGAGGATCTCCCGTAAATGGGCAGAGGACCCTACCTGAAGCAGAGGAGGAGAGGAAGGTAGAGGGCAAGGAAGAGGAAGATTGAAGTCTGTGGAGACTACAAAAAAGGATCTAAGGACTCTCGGAACAATGCTTCCAGCAGTCCTGAAAGAAAGCCAGCCGGCCCCCTACAGACTAGCTGTGTTCCCTTGACCGCTGCGTCACTGCTTTTTTGCATCTGAGGTGGGAGCGGAGGGAAAGCAGAACAAAAACGTGCAAAGACATCTGCTGCTTCCTCCCGTGATCGATGGGCGACCTATCAGGCCTCGGTGCACCATGGTCTCAAAACCCCTTGAAGCCGGTGAAAGCACAGGGTTTGAAGTCAGTCCTGGCCAGGGACTAAGGGAAGGACTACTTCCCTAGTTTAGTCAGGATGGTCAAGGACTTGACGATCTGCACAGAGGTCTTCTTTAATGTACGCTCGTCAGTGGACAAATGAAAACGATCTGACCAATCAAAAGGAAGATCCAAGATCCTTTCCTGCACATCAGAGGAAAATTCAGTAGCATGAATCCACACAGTTGGCCTCATCTTGACCCCCAGGTACAGCCCTCAGCTGGCTGTATTAATGTGGGAGACCAAAGACTCTGGCGTCTGCTCGGCTGGTCTTGAAAGAGGCTTGCCTCTCAAGAGGGATGTCGGGCAGGGACTCCCCGATCTCTCGCCACGGATTCTAGTTTGCCGCAGCTAGGAGGGCGTTGGCCTGCTGCAAATGCAGCACGGAGTTGAGGTAGCAACGCTTGCCAAAATACTCTGGGCTTTGTCCTCTTTGGAAAGACAACTGGAGGTGGCCTCTGCAGAGGAGTACGAAGACAATGGTTTAGAATACAAGGAGAACGTTCCTGAAGTGTGTGGCTGGGGGTGGACGACCAGGAGGACTGACTCCACATCCAAAAGCCTGAACCGGCTGTCCAACTCTTGTTCATCTAGGCATTTGCCCTTGACTTTCCCCAGACTGTTCACGCCATCTGCAGGACATCCTTCTGGAGGGGAATGCCCGAGCAGCTAGTGGTACGTTTGGGCAAAACCTCTGCTAGCACCCCTGACTCCTGGGGGGCCTGCTCTGGTTGCGGGATCCCAAGAACTCTGCAAGGCCCTGAAGACGTTCATGAAACGCCTTAACTGAGGCCGAAGGCTCTTCGTCCTGGGTGTCACCGTTGCATCATCGCCCCCCCTCCCACCCCCACCCTTTTTTCGGACAGAGGAGAGCCCAGGTTCTGGGGACCCGAGACAGAGAAGTCCCCGGCTGATCTGGACCTTAAGATTGCTGTGGATCCATTGCCAACTGCGGGGGAGGCGTTGGTGGTACAGGAGGATGAGGAAGGCTCTGGAGCACCAACAATGCCTGCAGGGGCCTGAACCGCAGGAGGAACAGGCAGCAGCACAGGAAGAGCCAGAGGAACCGAGGGGGATCCAGAGGTGCAGGCCTAAGAGGCACGACATATGGGATCACTTCCTTGATGATGCCCCTGAGGAACCAAGTCATCTGCGGGGAGCACATAAGGAGGAGGAAGTGCTTGAAGAAGCTGTCCTGGCAAGCCGCTGGATCGTGAGGGCATGGCCCTCAGAGGCGCTGGGCCTTATCTCCTGATCGAAGCATCTTGGAGCACGGGGCGTGTAGCCTTAAGGCTGCGAGAGGTAGATGCAACCTTGCAGAGAACCCCCTGTACCATAAAGTCCGCCGCCGCTTTCTGAGGGAAGGGGATTGGAACCATCTTGCCTGACCCACTCTGTGGGCAAAGGACTGGGAAGACACGAATCTGGATCCAAGATAGCTACTGGCCTAGCAGGCTCTGCAGCGTGCTCGTCTGCCTTCTTTCGGCCTTAACACCCTGAGAGGGAGGGCGCAAATGCCCATTGCTGGCTCAGACATGGAAAGGCAATCCTTGGCCCTAGAACCTGAATTATTAGTGTCTATCTCAGAGATGATTCTGGTAGGCTCAGAGCCCTCGGCCCACTGGCCGTTAGTCAAAACCCCCTGCACAATGACCTCAGAGGTGGCTCCCGTAGGCTGGTTGCACTCAGCTGCAGAGGTGATAATGGTGTTGGATCGTGCTACGGACGGACTCTTCGAGGTAGAACACAACGATCCCTTGCCCACTGGGGCCAACAAACTTGTTCGCCCCTCCGTGGACCACCCGGAAGAGCCCCAGGGCCCCGCGGGCTTGGGAGCCAGTCACCTTGCCGGCCCCAGGCCGGTCGAGGGAATGCCTGGAAGAGCCCCTCGGCCAGGGAGCCGGTAGTCTCTACAGCGTTGGGTCTGTCAGAACCAGAATCCAAGGTACCCTTTACCGTGAAAACCCCCCAGGAAGGAGTCTCCGCGCTGAAGAGCCGTACTAAACAAAGGGCCTACTATTGTACAGCAGGTTGAAAGGTTACGCTTGCGCTGTAGGGTACTTCACATGTAGTTTATTCATTCACATCAGGTCACATCAAGGAACTAGGAAGATCTATGGAGAGCCCACTAGCTCCCACCATCCATGCTACATCTTCATCAACTGCCTGGGTCAGCACTCCAACCACACAAAATTCTTCTCAGACACACAGGGTTCCACGCTGACATCACCACTCAACTTGGACATGCATACAGGGACCAGGACCAGACATAACGCCTCCCTCCGTTTACCACATCAAGTACAGAAAAATAAGCAACATTCAACCAACTCTCACACCACCTTTAAGACCGAAATAGTTCCTCAGCCGGGGACAGAAGCACCCAACCAGGCCCAACTAATTTGCTACAAAAGACAGCACCACAACCTATTGTTACCCTTTGGGAACACTACACACAATTAAGACTACAAGTGAAAATACAATTTCACCTTTGGTACAAGCCTGTACTACACAGTTATAGTGGTAGCAGTAGCGGAGCAGCCATACTCATCTCAAGAGTAAGTTAGTTCAAAGAGAAAGACAAGCCCTCTGTTTGGAGAAGGATTTCAAACACTTTCACCGTGGTTGAACGAAACGGACAACCGGATTTGCACAGTACCTTGAAACGGAGAGGGAGCTGTCGCTGAGGCGGATGTTCCTGGTGGTTCCTGCGGGCTCACGGTTCCTGAAGCGACTGTCGGATTGACACGAAGTAGGAAGACTGGAGCGTCCTGCGCCACCCAGAGAAGAAACCAGCAGTAGAGCAAAACAACTAATAAAAGGTGCGCTCCTTAAAACTCAAGCAGGGTCCAACCTTCCTGGCTATCCGCCCCACTAGCTCTGTACAGCGAATTCGACCAGAGGAGGGGTCCTGGCTTGTAGTTTGGGCGAACTGGTTGGTCCCACCAGCTCAAGGGAAGACGTTTCCTGGAGGATCTTCTCCGTCGTCGGATTCTGGCGATTCGGACCTGCAGCAGGGCTTCACCGGGTGGTTCAGTCGTGGTAGGGGTCCTCTTCTTCCAGTTCCTTGTTGGTTCTTTCGTTCCAGTGGCGACTCTGCTCTTCCAGCCCCAGAGACCTGCTTTTTATCCAGTTTTCCCCCAGTCATACAGCCTGGCTGTCAATCACACAGCAGGGTGGCTGGCCTGGCAAGGCTAGTCCCCTTAGCCAATCAAACATGAGTGTGACTTGGGTTACCAAGGGAACCCATGGCAGGGGTCCGAAGATCCCTCCATCACATCCTGCCTACCTAGACTATCAGGCGCCTTAAGGATGGCTTCTGTGCAGAAGCCCGCAAAAAGACAGCGAACAAAGGAGTCATCCCCGGTTTGTCGCGCAGAGAGAAACACGAGAAAGACTAACGAAAATAAATAGTGAATAAACCCAGCCGGAACCAAAATAAAATGTATTTGGTCAAGCGGGTTTATGTTTCAGGGTAATATAATAGTCTAAAACATTACCACATTTATATAAGATAATCGCGGTAGACAAGTTAGGGTATATACCACTGCCACCAGCCAAGTCTTAATGTTAAGGGAGCGAAACAAGGCTCCAAGAGGCACAGACAAAAAGGGACAAGATTTAACCCTTTCCAACACTCCATTGTAAGATGGGGTGTACTGGGTCTGTGGTTTAAATTGACTATATAAAGTTAATGGCAACTTTACCTGTTTCTGGGGGACAGTAGTCAGCCCCATAAAAATTGAGTCAGTGGGAAGTCTCAAAGACAACCGTGTGTCACTGCACTGAAAGTGCTGTGTAACTCACACGAAAAGTGGTGAACATGGAGTAGGTGAGGTTCCAGTGCCCAAGATCAAACAAAGTAGAAATACACATAGCAAAACACATGTAAGAGTGGGAAAAAAGGCTCACACTCTTACAAGGGGAAAACATAAATCCTGGAAATCCAGCAAAGCTGCTGACGGACTTATTAGGTAAGGGAAATGAACCATTTATGAGCATTCTCCCTAACACCTGTGCAATCCAAACCATCTTGCAATAGCATGTCTCCGCCCGTCCACACTTGCCACAAATGAACTTCTAGGCTGCCACTCTAGAGAACTAACCTGCTCCTCTATGGGCTTCCAAATTGTGTTCCTACACCACCAGTGACAAGCAAAGCACCTTCCATCCATCCATCTCTGCCACTGATGGACCTCCAGAATGCCACTCCGGAGCACTACCTTGCCCCTCAATGGGCTACTGAACTAACTTGCAGTGGCAACAACTAGCTCCATTTCGCTCACCCGACTCAAAACTGGAGGCTACCACAATCACTCACTCACCACACACACACACACAGTCGGATGGGGGCAGCCACGGCGGGTACTACCACCATACCGCACACAGACTACTTACAACCAATCTCAATTTGCTGCCCAGGCAACATTAACACGCATCAAAAGCAAGAACAGGTACCAACCCAAATTCCCATGGCAGATGTAATGAGGAGTCACGAGAAATCCAGCTGCGCACACAAGACCCATAATGGGTTGGCACAGTTGATCTTAACGTCCGATTAAAGAATTTGTAAACTAACACGACTTAATTCTCCAAACCTCCTAAAGTCATGAAATGCCTTAAAATCCATAACTCGGAAATTGGCAGGCAGGTGTCCACAACCAAACCAACTCTCAAACTTGCATGTGGAAAGCATGCTTCCCACACCCAGTCGACACTGCTGACAACTCTTGTCCAACTAAGTCAACGCACATGCGCGTAACCACTGAGTCCTCCTTTGACATCAGCGTGCAACTGGCATCTTAACCAAAACTCCGGACTTCAACCAGGTAAAACATCTTCACTAAATTATGTGCAACCCCTCGAGTGCAAATGACCTAGTCACTCCATCCACTCAGCAATGCACCACAACTCCACATTACAAACAAAACATTCAACACAGCACATATAGCAACAGCATTGCTATGAATTCTAATGCGTACTTGAAAACATCCACATTGCATTGCGCTCAATCACTTTCACCCAATAAAAGTTTGTGGTGTACATTACTAAACACCCACGCCACATTGTTCTCATCCCTCGTTCCTCATCGATGCTTTGTAATGTATACACAGTGTCATAACAATAAATGAAAAGCCCTGAAGTAATTTTTCAAGCAATTCCTCAAAAGGTTAAGTCTAAAGCCCTCCACTTGTCACACTGCTGGCACAACACCACCTTAAAATCGCTAACCAGCAAGCTTCGTACTTTGAAGACACTGCAAGTACTAGCTAAGTTGCCTGACTTCATAATAATGGCACGTCCTGTCTATCCATCTAGGGGACAAATTGGAGTTTCATTCGTGTGTGCGGTTTCATATCCCATCGCAGCAATACTGCTGGGTGCCTCATTTCTTGCGCTCTTCATGCCACTGTTTAGCGCAGACTTCAGGCACCCCACTACTACACGTAACCCTGTTAACCTGACCTACCCTCTTTGTGCCCCTAAATCTACATCTCTTCATCTTCGACTATGGAATGCTAGGCCATTATGCAATAAATCCTCTACAGTACTTGACATGTTCTTACGTTTAAATTGACAATTTCTCTGTATTACTGAAACCTGGATTTCGGCCATTAACAGTTCTATACCTGCATCATTGTTTAACTCTGCAACATCTTTCTGCCATACCCCTTGCATCTCTTCTCATGGGGTTGACACTGGTATTTTATACCATTTGTCCTTTTTTCTTATTCCTCATAACTTGACTCTTCCTCACTTTTCCTCATTTGAATTCTCATACTCTATTTTTTCTGCTATTTCCTTTAAATCTTCAATCTCTTTCTTACTGATTTACCATCCACCTGGTCCTGTAGCCTCATTCTGTGAGGACATTGATACATTGCTGTCTTTTTTGCCCCCTGCCACCACCCCACTTAAAGTTCTTGGCAATTTTAATCTCCATCTCTTAACTACTCATTATACTCTCCTATTTCTTTTTATTCTTGACTCTCACTATCTAGCTCCTCTTTCTACCCACCCCTTCTCATATCGCTGGATCTTGTTTAGATCTTATATTTACCCCTTCCATCTCTACATCTCCTGTGTCTTCTCTTCCAGTCTATCTGACCATCATGTTCTTTTGTTCTGGATTCCCCCTGCTCCTTTCTCTCCTACTTTGTCTCCTGTAACTTCTCCTCCTTACTTATGACGTGACCTACGTAAATTTAATACTTCACTTTTTATTTCTACTAGCACCTCTAAACTGGTTTCTCAAGCATCATTCTCTCCTCTGACAGCAGATGAAGTTGCTACTGTTCTCTCCTCCTGACTTTCAACAGCTCGACTTACTTTACCCCTCTTCTTCATTTCACCCTTCATGTAAACCGCCCCTCTCCAATCCCTCAAACATGTCTTTCTCTCCATCCTTGCACAAGGCGATGTTTTCTTCAGCGCTTAGAAAGGTGCTGGCTAAAACTGAAGACAACAGGGAACTACAGTTCGTATGTGTCTTACCATGCTCTTTATGATAAATGTCTTCTTTCTGCTAAACAATCTTACTTCTCAGATTTACAAAACTCAGTCTTCTCATCCTAAACGGCCTTTCCAGACTTTATCTCGTCTGCTCTCATCTCCTGTTAGGCAGAATCCTGTGCAGTGCCCTTAGGTACCACTACACACAATTAAGACTACAGGCGGCAATACAAGTTTTACCTTTGGTACAAGCCTGTACTATGTCAGAGTGGTAGCAGTGGCAGAGCAGCCAGGCTTATCTGAAGAGGCAATGAGCAGTAGCAGAGATTACACCAAGGGACCACAATTACTGTGACTCAAGCAAACACTGACTCATGGTTTCAGGTAGAAAAATATAAGTACATTTATTTTTAAACCATTCGTTATAAACACAACACTTCTATTAAACTTAAACACAAACCACACGTCAAATATACTACAACTAACCAATTCACTTTGTACAGTATGTCTCAAGGTAAGTACCCTGTATTGGAATGAACCAGTGTTATGAACAAAACACGTTACCGTGAATACGACTGCGATCACTTTTTGACAGTTCGGTCTACTAAATAAACGCGTATCCGTGACATGAAATGCTACCGGGGCGAAAACACACTTCGCACCTGAGATACCCAGAGGGAGTTGGAGGCAAAAATCACAGGCAACATTTTGGTTAGGCAGACAGAATCGAGAAACACTCAGAGACAAGAGTTCGAAAGTCAAAGGGCCGGAGCCAGGGTCAAGTGACACCGGGGGCTTGTTGCCGAAGATCACACAGTCAGATAGTTCAGGATTCAACGTAGCCAAGAGAACTTCGATACTGTTAATGTTTGGAAGCAAAAGTTATAAGAAGGAGGGAAGACAAGGGCAAGCCTTGGAATTAAAGAAAAGGGGTTGACCCAGTATCCTCAAGCAGAACACAGTACCTTATTCCAATGGTGCAGCTGGTGCCCTGGCAGTTGTTCCTGTTGGTTTCCTGCGGACCCTCGATTCCTGGAGCTTTGTTGTGAAGGAGGATGTCTGAAGGGGGTCTGCACCACACAGGGATGAAGCCGGCAGCAGCGACAACGAATAAAAGGTGCGCTCCTTAAAAACAGGAGAGGCTCTTCAAATGGCTATCCGGACCACTACAGCTGTTTGCAGCGATTTCGACCAAGGAAGAGGATCCTCTGGCTGTGGAAGATGAGCTAGTTATCCCCACTAGGCTCAAGGGAAGACGACTCCGGACTGGATCTTCTCTTAGTCGTTGAAGGGTAGATAGCTCAGGACTGCAGCAGGGCTTCATCGGGACGGGATAGTTGCAGCAGCCGCCGTTCTCTCCGCTTCTCTTCGGTTCCTTGTAGTTCCAGTGGCGACTCTCTGACTTCTAGCCCAAGAGATCTGCCTTTTATGCGCAAAACCCCCATTCACACAGCCTGGCTGTCAATCACCCAGCAGGGGGGTTGTCCAACCGGGACAACCACCTCAGCCAATCATGGCAAAGTGCAACTTGGGTTTCCTAGGATACCCTGTGCAGGGGGTGATTACACCCCTCCCTCACATTCAGCCCACCTAGACACCCAGGCGCCTGGTGGAGGGCTTCTGAGCAGAAGCCCAGCAAAAGACGGTGAACAAAGCAGGCGAACCTAGTTTGCCGCGCAATGTAAAACACAAGAAGGACTTTAACAAAAATAAATGGCGAAGGAAAGTTAGGGTAGATACCACTGCCACCAGCCAAGTCTAAATGTTAAAAGAGCGAAACAATGCTCTAGGAGGTACAGATAAAAATGTAATCAAAGTAACCCTTTCCAGTACTCCATGGAAGATGGGGTGTACTGGATCTGTGGTAGATTGACTAAGTTAAGTTAATGGCAACTTTACCCATTTCTGGAGGTCTGTAGTCAGCCTCAGAAATGGAGTCGGGGGAAGTCTCAAAGACAATCCTCTAACACGGCACTGAAGGTGCTGGTGACCCACAGAAATAAGGGGGCTACTGAAGTGGTGTACTTCAGAATCAACAATTCTAAAAACAGAGAAATACACATGGCAAAACATAGGCAAGAGTGGGGGAAAAGCTCTCTCTTAACAAGTGGAAAAAAACTCCAGAAGTCCAGCAAAGCTGATGGGGGACTCACTAGGTGAGGGAAATTAGCCATAAATGAGAATTCTCCCAAACATCTCCTATTCTGGACCCCTCAACTAATTCCACTCTCAGGGCTCCAGATCTTGCGCTCTACTTTACTTCCAAAGTTTCTTCATTTCGTTCAGTTATTGAATCTTCTTGCACTCAGATCAGTCCTTTGACCCCTGTTCCTCTGGCATCTCCTAAAAAATCTTTACTTGCAGTTGTTCCAATTACTAATGAAGACACTGTCTTCTTGCTCATGCTCACCCTACTTCCTCCCCACTGGATCCTATACCATCTGTACTCCTACCTAAAATCTATTTTTTACTTGTTCCTTATATTACAATCTTATTTAATTCTTGTTTATCTTCCTCTGTTATTCCTTTTTCATTTAAGCACGCTATTATCCGATTCTGAAAAAGCCTTCTGCAAATGTATCTTCTGCCTCCAATTTCCGTCCGATTTCATTCTTGCCATATAGCTTTCTAAAACTCTCGGACGCATTGTTTATGCTCAAGTTTCTACATTTATCTCTTGTAACTCTATCCTACCCTGGTTTCCATCTGGGTTTCACGCAGGGTACTCTACCGAGACCACTATTCTGTCTGCTCTGGACGCTCTCCACTCTACACGTCATGCTGAACACTCTCCATTCCTTATACTCCTGGATCTTTTTGCTGAGTTCGACACTGTTGATCACACACTCTTACTGTCTGCACTTTCCTCTTTTGGCTTTTCTGGGTCTACTTTAGCCTGGTTTGAATCTTATCTATCCCAGAGGACTTTTTCAGTTTCCTGGGCTGGGGTTTCTTCTGAAACATGTTTTCTTACCTATGGTGTCTCTCAAGGTTCGGTCCTTGGTCCTTTTATTTTTTTACTCTACACTTCTTTGTTAGCTGGGGCTATCTCTTCTTTTGAATTCTCGCATCATTTCTACTTTGATGACAGCTCTTTCTTTTGTTTCCACACTTTATTGATGATATCCATCACAAACCCAGCGCCTGTCTAGCCATCCAATCATGGATGTCAGAACACTTCTTAGTACTTAATGCTGCAAAAATGGAGGTTATATTTTTCCCTCATCTACTATTTCTCCCTGACCTCCCTTCATATAATTTCCTCCATCCCAGACACCTATTTCTTCTGTGGCTCGTAACCTAGTTCTCCATCTTGATTCAGATTTTTCTTTCAGTCACCATATTTCCTCATCTGCCCGTTCCTGTCGATTTCATTTATATAACATTCGAAACGCCTGTTCTTTTATGATTTTTAAAGCCACGCAGCTATTGGTGTCTGCTTTAATTTTCTCACGGCTCATCTATTCTTCTTCTGCAATCTTTGTACTTCCCCTATCTTGTTTAGCTCCTTTGAAATCTGTATTTAATGCTGCTATTCGTGCTCGCTGCTTGCTTGCTCCTAGTGATTCCATCTCTTCTTCCCTGACTAATCTTGAATGGCTCTCTTTTCATCTCCGTTTAAAATTGAATTTTTTGTGTTTCGTTTTTAAAGCCCTCCATTGTCTTGCTCACCCTCATCTTTCCTCTCTTGCATTTTACCTTCCTTCTCGCTCACTTTGTTATGCTTCTCATCACATTCTTATAAGTTCCCTGTTTCCCCTGTGCTCAATCTCGTTTTCAGTCTCTCACTCTTAGCACTTCTAAATTGGAACCCCCCTTCCACTTTCTCTCCATTCAATCACTGTTTATTCATTCTTTCAGGTCTCTCTACGATCCTCTCTTCTCTGTTCTGGTTAACAAGGGTTACTGCAACCACAGAAATATTCTGTGTTTTAAATGTTAATTTCATTATTTACACTGTGCTTGTTCTTATGTTCAGCGCTATGGTGTAAGTTGCTATATAAAACCAAATAAAATACAAATTTAATTAATTGTCCAATGCTGCCTCCTTGCAGCCGCTAAGTGGAGAGATTGCTGAAAATTCCTCTAAAGTTAACACTACATGAACAAAAAAAGAAAATGCTGTATCCATCCACATGCAGATTGTGCATGTGGATACCCTCACAAAAACAAAGTCATGGACAGGAACCAGTACACATCACACCCAAACATTGCACTGCACTTATCACATGTGCGTTTCATTAAAGGTTTCAACACAATCAAATACCCATGTGCTCCAAAACAATTAATTAAAAGTTCTAACATCTCACTGTAAATTTCGACTTATGCTGCGCCTAAAACAACTGTGCAACGCTGCAGCGCTTTCAAATAATGGACCACGTCAGTGCAAAGCACCAAAATGTCATTTTCCACTCCTTCACTGGTTTAATTCTACCTTTCCTAATACATCCCAATAAGCTCTCATTAAAATAAACTAGGTCATATTATTGCAAAACTGCGGAGCACCTCAGCGCTACTCAGATACCCAAAACTAGTTAGAATCAGTCACCGTTCAATGTTCATTAAGTAATTGTACGCCATTGAGATGGCGCAATGCCAGTACCGCATTTCATAATGCAACTCCCACTTTGCCCGTCTCACAGCCTCAGTACTCCCGGGGAATGAGTCACTAAGAGGACCGGCATCCCCCAGGAACGATTGGCGTGCGTTGCTTTGTGGTTCAAGGTGATGTATACGCAGCTCTTTTATACAGGCTCTTGCCGTTCTCCGCCATCCAATTTCTGTTTGCAAAAGTAAACATTGGCGAGTTGTTCCCTCCACACACCAATATCCTTTTCTCCGAGCTTCTTGTTCATTTCATATTCTTCCTTCGCTTATAATCAGCAAAGCTATACCATCACTCGCTCACCATAAAATGTCTTTTAGGAGAATGTTCCATGTCCACAAACTCCCAGAGCGGTGGGATGATGTCACCATTGTGACTGGGGTTATGCGGGAGGAGGAGCTCTCCGGCCCCAACCGGTGCAAAGGCCAGTGTGACATCACTGAGCCCCGCCCAACCCGATCTCGCATTCCGCTCCAGAGTCCCGCAGCCTCACACAACCACAGACCCTCAGGACCTCGCTAACTGACAGTAAGTGCACGCAAATAGCACTAGGGTGAGACTGTCATAAATCAACCAAGTATCTTACGTAAAAGGATACAGGATGACCATAAAGGATACAATTGGTAGGGTTCTCCGGATCCTTGAGGAGGCAAACGGCTTGAAAGTAGTGAAGTCAAAATAGACCTTCCAAATGATACCACTCTCTGACTAATAAAACAGGCAGAGGGAGGAATCACTGGAAAGGGTGTGGGAAAACCATTGGAAGTCTGCCTAGGATAAATAAGGTATAATGAGGAATTGTCCCAACATTAACTCTCACTAATAGCTCAGCAATAGCAATTAGTACAACACTAACCTGTAGATGCTGATAACTGGAGGCTCCACCAACAAGTCTCTGAATTATCCAAAAAAGAAAACAACGACAAAAGGAGGGAAGGTTAGTAAGGGAAAACTTATCCCGAACGGCACGAGGGTCACGCTAGATACCGGGTATGTGCACCACAGGATAGTGTCCAAAGTACTGTGCACAATCACCTTCTAATTAACAGTTGTCGGCAGTACTTCCTTTCCCAGGTAGAACAGGAAATAGGTAGTAGAAGTCCACCTGTTTCATCACAGGTGCCAGGATTCCAATCAAAAGCGTAGCACAACTTGCGTGTGTAATTACATGTGAAATAGTACACACAGCCAGGAAGCAGCACGTTAGAAATTCAGGAACCGTGTGTGGTTTTACACGCGACAAACTTACACGCAGCCAGGAAAGCCGCACGTGAAGAGTTCAGGAACGGCGTGTGGATTTACACGCAACAAAAGTACACGCAGCCAGCACTCCCAGAGTTCGCCTGTACAGGAAAAAGCTGTACGTTGGTCTTCTACGGAAACAGATGATAGCGTATGGAAAGATGCACACGAACAGGGAAAGCTGGCGTGTCTACTTGGACCACAGCTACAGGATTTCGCGTGTGGGGATAACACACAGGAGGAAAAGCCAAAGAGGTTGCTGAAGAGTTGCGAGGACGGAGATCAAAGTTTCAGCTACAAGACACCACGTTTGTTCAATCAGAAGCAGCGAGCGACATCCACACGCTGCTTATAAACGTAATGCAGAAACACACTTGACAATCTCTAATCACGTGAATTTAACGACTTGAATAATGCAAATGTTGTTTTCCAGGCAAGATATCAAACAACCTCCATTTAGAATAGAAATGCCATAGTAGTTCTATGGGCATAACCAGTTCTGTGTGAAGATAGTGTTATAGGTCCAGAAGTAATTTGCCTGCCATGCATGACAGAGGCATGTCGCAACGCATAGGAGGGGGTTACTTGCATGCAGGGTTCAAATCCAGCTTTAGTCTTGCATCTCCACCCTGCTTGTTTCAGCTATTCACGTGTGCCACATCCCAAAAAGTTACAGCATGATGGCAGTCAGTCTGGAGTAACATTGTCCCTCTTCAAAATGGACGCAGAAGGGGCTCCCCCTCCCCTAGGTGCAGGACTACAGCCTCTGGAACAGACAGTCAAGCCCCCTGACCTCTCTCGCAACTTCACTTCGCCTTGGTGGTGCGACTCACCTCTGGGGGGGGCAATGTGTCTCCCACTTCCTCACTTCAGACTCGAGCTCCATTGCTGCACCCCCTGCAGCTGTCTATTTACAGGTACCTGTTTCTCCATGTTTTATCCATGAGTCTGTATCTGAGACCAACTTGTCGCCAGTATTGTACAGCAGGTTGAAAGTACTTCACATGTAGTTTATTAATTCACATCAGGTTACCAGGTTGCATCAAGGAGCTAGGTAGATCAATGGAGAGCCCCACTGGCTCCCACCATCCAGGCTACATCTTCATCAACTGTATGGGTCAGAACTCCAACCATACCAAATTCTTCTCAGACACACAGGGTTCCACGCTGACATTACCACTCACCAGGGACATGCATACAAGGACCAGACATATCAGCTACCTTGTCATGACGTGGGGTCCTGGAGACAAACTCTAAGATGACATGGAGAAGCATGAAAGATCTCCCTCCAGCATGAAAGACTATTCTTCAAGGCCCGGTGACCGAGAGTACTGCAAGCCGCGCACACATCCCAGCGTTGGTCAGGCCCAGCGCACGGGGGTGCAAGGCCAGGAATGAGCGATCGCAGGACGCACATCTCGTGAAGCATCCTGCAGCCAACATACGCTGTGGGAGGCAAGGCACCGAAGGGAGGTGAAGAAGATTCAAAAACAAGAACGGGGCGCACACAGAAGTTGAAAATGTTTCTGTGCTTAGCTGCCAGATCAGACACAGTCAGTGTGGAAAAAGGGACTGAGGTGAGGCGCCGGAGGACAGGGCATTGGGGGGCGTGCCCCCACACGCTGTACTAAATTTAAAGAGGAAGCTCAATTTTACATTGCCAAAGGTTCCGGTACCGTCCCTATGTTGGGGGACGCCCACCAGGATGAAGGAAAGGGGACGGGTCGTACAAGTATAAATAAAATGCCTATCCAAACTTAACACTATGAGTGAAGTTCCCTAACTAACAAAATAAAAAATAAGGGTGTTCGTCAAAGTCCAAAGCAATAGTCCTTAGTCCAAATCCTGTTAACTAGCCCCACCACTTGGGAAAAACAACAAAAAGAAGGGGCCTGAGCAATAGCCTTTATCCTTGGCTGTTCCTTGCCCAATGGTTTGGATCACTCGCCAAAATAATAGAATAATTTAAAAGTTCATCAAGTCCTGGATCTCTTTCCAAAAGAAGGTTTTTAACAGTTCTTCATTCCTCACAATATAGTTCTTGCAATACTTGGTATTTCTAGGGCTTTCTCCAAAGTCTTCTTCCATACTCACCGTAATCTTATTTGTGATGCTTGTATCTGCTTAGATGCACATGCTATGCATAGGCCGACATCTAGTGGTAGCTTCGGAATAATACAGTTTTTGTTTTCGAAACTCGAAAAGGGAGGTCGACAGGGCGTGCCAGTAATACTATCCATAGTGCGACGTCTACTGCACCCATGGTCCCTCACGCGTCTAGATCCCTCAAACTGTTTTGTTTCCGTCATGAGGTTGCATGAAGTGTAGCGTGAGTACAGGAGTAGTAAAGCAGATTTATAGCAGATGAAGCCCGGAAAACATCTATGCATCTTCTACTCCACAGGGGAGGAAGGGTGAGGGCATGTGAATCTAAGCAGATACAAGCATCAGAAATATGATTACGGTGAGTAAATTATAAGTTGCTCAACCTAGTGACTAACATACTCCTAGTCCATAGTCCCCTTTCCTCCATACTGCATGGACGATTACAACTGAATGTATCCCCAGGGTGGAGAGGTGACCCTCCTTAAGAAAACAAGTTCCTTAATGATACCTGCCCGAAAGCCGCGTCTGACCTAGAGCCGGCATCCAAACAGTAGTGTTTGCAGAAGGCCGAAGGAGTGGCCCACGTGGCCGCCCTGCTGATGACCTGCCACAGGACTTGCCTCTGGAATGCCACCTCTGTGGCCGTGGCTCTGACAGAGTGGGCATGCATGTTCGCTGGAAGTGGTTTGTGCTGCCCCTCATAGGCGTTCTTGACGGCCGAAACCTACCCTACTTGCTATGGAGGCCTAGACCCCACGAAGGTGACAAAAAAAGCCTCCAACTTGCAGAAGCTCTTGGTCCTGTCCAGATAGAATTTCAGCGAGCGCCTGACATCTAGACAGTGCAAGACCCTCTGAGCATCATCCTTAGGGTCCGCAAAGAAAGTAGGTGCCACAATCTCCTAATTTAAGTGGAAAGCAGAGATCACCTAAGGTAAGAACGTGGGGTGCGTCCTCAGGACCACCTTATCTCTATGAAAGGTCATGTATGTTTCAGAAGCCACCAGCGTCTGGATCTCGCTAACCCTACGCGCAGACGTAAGGCCCACCAGAAGAGCTGTTTTAATGGGGACTAGTCTGATGTTGCGGACGTCATTTGCTCAAAAGGTTTGTGCATGCGGGCGCCCAACACTACATTGAGGTCCCACAAGGGGTGTGGTTATGATAGGCTGGTAAACCCTGGTGAGGCCCGCCAGATGACGTTTAACCACCGGGTTGGAGGGTGAGAACACCTCCTCCTCAGAGTTCCGGTAAGTTCTGATGGCTGCCAAATAGGTACGGCATGCGTCTTATTTGCACCCCTGAGTGTGCGTGGTGGGCAGCGAAGGATAGTCCAACGTGCAAGTAAGCAGATCAATTTCCTTTGACTCCGCCCCGTGTCAAAACCTGGTCCATTTGCTTTTGTAACGGTTCCTAGTAGCTTTGCTTCGAGCGCCCTGTATGATGTCTAGATTCGCCTGCGATACCCGCAGATGCCTCAGTGTGTAACCTGCTCAGGAACCACGCTGCAAGGGCTAACTTCTGCGGAGCGGGTTGTACAACCCTGCCTTCCTGCTGCAATAGAAGATGAGCTGAGCCCAGTGGAAGGTGGATCGGAGGCTGGTCGGAGAGGCTGAGCAGCTTCAAGAACCAAGGCCTCGCAGACCACCAAGGAGCTATCAGAATGATGCTGAGGTGACGCGACTCCCTTATCTTGCAGGGGAGTGGGAGGGAAGGCATATGCGTTCATGCTGCTCCACTATAACTGTAAGGTGTCGCCCAGGTAGCCTAGGCCCTGTCCCTGTCAGGATGCAAACTGAGGGCACTTCTTGTTGTACCAGGTGGTAAAATGATCCACCTGAGTGCCCCCCCATCTGCTGAAGAGCCCCTGAAGGACCTGATCATTCAATTGCTATTCATAATGGTCTGCTCCCAGTCTGCTGAGCCTATCCACATCCAGGTTGGACTCCCCTGGGACGCGAATTGCGCTCAAGAAAATGTTGTTCTCCAGAGCCCACTCCCACATGCCGACAGCCAGGCTGCAAGGGAGGAGGGAGAACGGGGGGGTGAGGGCCGAGTGGTGCCACCCTGCTTGTTGATTTAATACATGCTGGTGGAATTGTCCGTTTGAATGAGGATCGTCTTGGCAGAAAAGCTTGGAGAGAGAGAGAGCCAGATAGCTTTCAGCTTCAGCCAATTCATATGGGCCTCCTCCCTCTGGAGGGACCACACTACATGGACACTGTGGTTGTCCAGGGTGGCCTCCCACCCTTCCAAGGAGGAATCTGTGGCGAATGTCAGTTGTGGTGCTGGTAGACGGAAGGGCCAGCCTGTCTGCAAGTTGCAGTCTGTGCTCCACCAGACCAGGTCCTGGCAGAGGGAGGGAGGAATGCTGACAAGCATCGCTCCCGATTCCACGAGGCTGCGAAGTGCAGCTGTAATCTCCTCATTTCGTGCCTTGTGTGCGGTACTGCTAGTAGGAACGCCGTGATACACAGAAGATGCTGGTACTACCAGGCTGAGGTCACCTCTCTGCTGAGAAAGTGACCCGAGGTGCTCTTTATGGCTGCGATCTTGTCCTTCAAGGGGAAAACTCTCGGAGTCCATGTCCCAGATGAGGCCCAGGAAAGTAAAGTTCTGCGTAGGCTGTAGCTGTGACCTCTTGAGATTGATGGAAAATCCCAGCTCGTGGAGTGTGTTCATGAGGGCAGAGGGGGTGTGCTCGACCGCCTCCGGGGAACTCTCCCCGACGAGCCAGTCGTCCAGGTAGGGGTAGATATGGTGGCCGGGGGGCCTGAGAAGCGCTGCCACCGCATTCATCAGCCTGGTAAAAACCAGGGGGGAGGCTGATTTGAGGCCAAAGGGTAGGACCTTGTATTGGAAACGGAAAGCCATGATTCTAAACCGTAGGAGGGACTGATGAGGCTGCCAAATTGGGACGTGTAGGTAGGCGTCCTTCAGATCCAGGGAGCACATCCAGTCTCCCCTGCACAATGTCTCGGCAATAAGAGCTGGCGTAACCATCTTGAATTTTTGAAGAGGGAGGGAGATGTTGAGGGTGGAAAGGTCCAACACAACTCTCAGACCAGCCGGAATCCTCTTTTGTATTGTGAAAATCATGGAGTAGAAGCCCATGCCTCGCTGGGAGGCTGGGAATTCTTCCACTGCCTGGCTCTCTATGAGCGAACGAATTACCGCCAAAAGAGTTGTTGTCCCAATCTGTGGGAGTGGAGGGGAGAGGAGAGGAGAGGGAGGCACCGGTAGGCAGTAACTTGTGGACAGTACAGATAGAATCCAAGGGGTCTGCTAACCTCTGACGCCTAAACTGTGCGTAAAGGGCAAGCATGCCCCCCACCGGAGACACGTGGGTCCGGAGGGGCGCGTCATGCTTTCTTTCACTCTGAGGCTGGGGACTGAAAGTAGCATCCCCCACCCTCCCTTCTTGCTTTTTATGCCGGTGCTGACTCAGAGAAAGGTCAGGCTGTCTCGACCTCCGTTCCTAGAAGCCCCGGAACCCTCCAAAGGCCTGCCCCTTGTCGGAGCACTGATGTGACAGGGTGTAGGCCCTGGTTGTGGGCTTTGTGAGGATAGATAAGGACTTCATAGTTTGGAAACTGGTCTTACCGAGTTCCTCATCGGTGGTGGAATGAAAGAGGTCGCACCCTAGAATGGAAGGTCCAATATGTGTTCCTGGACGTCCGGGTTGAACTTGGTAGCCCCGTAGCCAGGCTGTCCTTCTCATGTCCGTGGCGATGCAGATGGCACGGCCTGAGGTGTCTAAGTGCGCCACGGTGGACTCCATGATATCCTGGGTCACCATTTTAGCTTCTGCCAGCCCCGCCTTGAAACGTGCCTGGCTCTGCACCAGAGGTTCCAGCCAAAGCCTCTGATTAACGGCTGCCAGCATGGCGTCTGCGTTAGATTGGCACAGGTGCAGGGGTGCGTTGGAATAGACCTTCTTTCCATAAGCCTCCAAGATCTTCACCTCCATGCCTAGCAGTGCTGCAGACGAGGTGGCTGAGGATGACCGAGGCTTTGAGTATAGTGATGCTGCGGCGATCACCGAAGAGTGTGGGTGAGGATGAGCAGACAGTAAGAGTGGATCCCCCCCTGCATCTGGCTGTACTTGGCATTGAGGCGCCAATTGGTAGGCTGGGCCGAATTGGGTTTCAGCCATTCCTTTTTGGTCAAGGTGATAACATCATTCTGTACAGGGATGCCCGTTCTAGCCGCAGGGCATAGGGTGCGGACCTCGGCTAGGAACCCCAACTCTGATTGTTCAACCTCGTGTTGTGGAAACCCTAAGTATTCGGCCAAGTCGGAGAGGCGCTCGTGAAAGGCCTTGGCTGAGGAGGGCATGTCGGGGTCCTCCTCCCCATCTGTACCCACTAGGGTGTCTGACTGATCCAGTGCAGAAGTGCTGGGCGCCGAAGGATGCAGAATAAGGATCGGAGCCTTTGGCTGCTGTGGAGGCAGGGCTCAAACCGCCTGAACCGTGGGAGGCAGGTGATCCGGAATCGAAGGACCTGGCAAGGGCAGCAGGAGCTGCGTGGGGGGGATTGCGGCGCTGGAGCCATAGGAGGAATGACTATAGGCGCAGGCAGAGGGGCCGGAGGGAGCATGTCCCTGATGACATCTCAAAGGTTGGCGCCCATCTGAGGCGATCTCATGAGTGTGAGGAACTTTCAAAAAACATGTCCTCACAGGCCGGTGGGGTGGCAGGTGGTATTGACGGGGCAACGGGCGGCTGCTGGTGCAGGTGCGTGCTCCGTCTTGATGGTTGCAGGGTAAATCTGCCCTGCGATGCCGATGGATAAGCTGTAGGCCACGTACCGTGTTGAGACCAGTCCCCCCTTGAAAATTGTTCTCCCACCTGCTCGGCACCAGGGAGCGGTATCGGACGAGCGGCCATTTTGTTGGCCTGCATGCCACATGCCAACGTCTTGGTGCTTGCCTCGCTGGGCCCGGCCTCCTCCTAGACTCTTGGCAGTGGAGCCTGGTAGGCATATTGCCCTCAGCTGAGTCGCCAGTAATTCTGCGTACAGGCGCCCCTCATCTGTCCGGTACTAGGCCACTTGGCAAAACAAAAAACTTCTGGCTCCCTCAGCACTGTCCCCGGAAGGATCTAATGACCCCCTCTGCCTGGCGGCCGGTAGCTGAAGCTGCCTTGGTACCTGTGCTGGTGCGAGAACCTGACTGGTTCCTCCCGGTTAGACGTTTCCTTGGGAATGAGTCGCACTTGCGGAGTGCGATGGAAATGAGTGGCCCAACCTTGGGCCTTTACTTGTGTCTGACGAAGTCCTTCAAGTCCTCTGGAGTTAACTTCTCGAAGAGCTCCCTGCGAGCTAACCTGTTCTTCAGAGCATGCGGTGTAAGCGCATCACACAAAGTACAACCCTCCCAGCCGTGATCAGGGCAAAGACAGAGGAGGCAAAGGGCGTGGGGGTCGGACGTAGAGAAGAGCCCTTCACAGGCTGGACACCTGCTGACGTAACATGTGCCGGGGAAGAGAGTGGAGCCAGAGGAACGAGTACCTGATTAAGACCAAAAAAAAAAGAAGACAAAAGACAGAAGAAAGTATCCGGGGGAAAACGCATGTAATTACAAGACCAAAGCCAATCCCAGGAGGGCTGGTGAAAGTGGTCCGATCCCGTCGACGTGGAAAAGGGGACTGGCGTCAGAGGAGCGCATGAGTTAAATACTAGCCCTGAGTCTAGTAAGTGGAGCATGTACTGTAGAATGCGTGATGGAGTAAATTCTATCGTGTTTATTTGTTTTGACTTGCACCATATTACAAATCTTTTGCACTTGTTAAAGTAACAGTGTCTAGTGTTTGGTTTACGTGCCTCCTTGAGGATGCCCATACACCTCTGAGGTAGATTTAACTGTCAAAATTCTATGACTTCAGGAGCCAAGCTGCCAATTTCATAGATTGAGGTTGTCCACCATCGTAGAGCTTGTACTAGGGTTAGCAAAACTACCACTAGACCATCCCACTGAGACCACTGTTTCGCTAACCACTCTTGCATTGGAAGCATACATAGCCGTGCGTGCGCGACCAGGTAAATGCATGATGCCATCATCCCGAGCAAGCGCATTGCTTTGCGTACGGTTATTTGGCAGCCGGCCAGATACCGAGGTAGTTGCAGCAGTATGTTTTGCACTCTTTTGTTTGACGGAAAGACTAGACCCTCTTCTGTCTGTATGACAGCTCCTAATAACTGTTTGGTCTTGTTTGGAACGGACTCAATTTTTTGTCGTTGAGAAACCCAATTGGAACAGGAGATTTGATTGTTATCTGGGTATTTCACATGCAAATTTGGAGGGACTCCCCTGTTAACAGCCAGTCGTCCAGATGAACAAGTTACCAACTGTAACGTTCTTTCGATTGGATGTTCCTCCCACGTATTCCTCATCTTAGATATTCATATCTTCAGCTTTGCTTCTTCGGAAAAAAATGTTACACCCCGGAGGGCGCTGTGCTCGATGTCGTGGCGCCGATTTCCCTCGAGGGCGGCCGTAGAGTGTCGACATCATCCGCAGTATCAATGGCTCGAGCCGTGCCTGTTGGCTTCAGTTGTTTTTTTCGATATTCTCAACTGATGAGTTGATGAGGCATACCCTTGGACCGTAAGCTATCAAGGAACATTGAGTGAAAAGTACGTAAACTGTATGGCGGGGTAGGTTGAGAGGGTCGATTAGGAATATGTGGGAGGAACATGCAATCGAAAGAACGTTACAGTTGGTAAGTACCTTGTTCTTCGAATGGATTGTGTCCTCCCACGTATTCCTCATCTTAGATAGACTCCCAAAGCAGTGAAAACTTGGAGGAGGGAGTACTAATTAATTCTACTCATGGACCATATGTAGAATGGCCTTAGCAAAAAGATCCCCTTGGGTTGAGATGGAATCTAAACAATACTGCTTCACAAAAGGGTGCATTGACGACCAGGTGGCCGCTGCACAAATATCTTGCACCGGGAAATCCTTTGGAAGAGCCGTCGAAGTCGCCATGCCCCTAGTAGAATGAGCCCTTAGCCCATCTGGAGGTTCTTTACCTGCCAGCTTGTAACACTCTCCAATTGCTAGAATTATCCATCTGGATAGGGTCAGTTTTTGCTACTGCCAGGCCCAATTTGTGGCTGGCGTATCCAATGAAAAGTTGGTCACTTTGCCAAAATTTTGCAAGTCTAAAAATGTAAAAGCTGAGAGGCCTTTTTGGGTCCAGCCTGTGGAGCCTTTCTTCCTCCTTACTTGCATGAGGGGTGAGGACAGAAAGATGGCAATGTGTTCTTTTGAGACAAGTGAAAGTCAGACTATTTTTGGTAGAAATTAAGGTTTGACTTAAAGTATAACTTTGTCTTTATGAAAGATGGTATGAAGAGGCTTACAAGAAAGAGCCTGTAACTCACTCACCCTGCGGGCTGATGTAATAGCCACTAGTAGTATTGTCTTCAAAGTGAGAATCCTTAGCGGACAAGAATGCAATGGCTCGAAAGGAATGTACGCAAGGAATTTTAATACTAAATTTAGATCCCAAACAGGGACTTGAAATGGGACTGGAGGGTACACGTTAGTGACACCCTTTAAAAACTGCACAATCAATGGAATTTTGAAGTAAGACACCTCTTCTGAGGAGTTCTTAAAAAAAGAAAGCATATATAGGCATCCTTTTATTGTACCAATCTGGAGCCCCCGATTGCCCAAATGCAATAGGAAAGCAAGTACCATAGGTGTACGATATAGGAATGGATTCACATTCTTATCCTTGCACCAGTTACTGAACTTGTTCCAATGACACAGGTACAAGGATTTTGTTGCTGGCCTTCTGGCCGAAAGCAAATTCTCCATTACGTCGTCCCGGATGCCCCAATCCTTCTATCTCAGCCTCTCAGAAACCATGCCTGAAGGCGGAGTGTCTTGACCTCTGGATGGAGAACCCGACCTATCTCTTGCGAGAGAAGAACCTCTCTTTGTGGAATATGTATTGGAGGACAGATGGACATGTCCAGAAGGTCCGGGTACCACTTCCTCCTGGCCCAATCCTTGGCAATTAGGATCATGGTTTTGTTACGCTCACCTGGTCTCTGCGAACGAGTTGGGGCACGGTTGCAGCCCTCCCGGAACTTATACCCCCTTCAGGCCTCTCCCTCAGTAGAAAAGCTGTGAGCAGTAGTACGTGGCGATACTGCTCCTGCGTGGAGATAACACTGTGTGAGTGCGTCAATCTGTGATTGTTGTACCATTCGAACCCTTCACCCCAAAGTACGGTTTCTGTGAGCATACGCCGGCCCATAAAGCTCACCTGTGAATTATGGAAGATACGCTCTATGTCCTGCTACTTCTGGCAGGGGAGCGTCGAATGGTATCTAGTTCCTTTACTGATCCCTGATGAGAATTAGTCCAGCTGCGATTATTCTTCCTTATAATTGGTAAGTCTTTCTTGAGCTCTTGTGATGCTGTTTGTTCTGTTTAATGTCTTTATATGTTGCTCCTATTTAGGCCCGCAATAATGTCTCTCTTCTGTTTTCTTCCCATAGATGTAAATGCGGCCTCAATGCAGCTGTGAGATGCGAGACGTGGCCGAATGGAAGATGGATGCTACCGCAATGTTAGACAGCAGGTAAGTTATGGTTTAAGGAAAAGCGCAAAGGATGGCGAAGCGCATGTCTAACCTCGTCTTCTGTTTTTCCTTGCAGGCGCTGCTGTCGACTATGGAGTGTCGTGCTGCGGTGCCAAGATGAAGATTTCGGCGTTCCGGAAAGTGTAAAGATGAATACTTGGTTCGCCGAAGAGATGTACAGGTAAAAACAGCGTCCCCCAGTTGGTAAATATGCTGGCAGGAAGCAGGATCTTCAAAGGTAAGTCTGACCTCAGGCTACGGTGAGCGTTACGCTTCTTGCAAGTGCAGAATAACACGAAGCGTCTGTCGTGAGGATCGGGGCAGCTTATATAGCTGAGACTGTGGGCACGCCCATTAGGGCCGGCTTACCAGCCACACCCTGCCACTCCTAGAAAGTGAGCATGTGCAAAGGCAATCCATTAGCAGACACCAAAGAATACACTTGGGATCCAGCTTAATGGATGGAATGTTCAAGGTTAATGCATCTGAAGTGGTATGCCCATAATAAAAGCTTTTTTGTGTTAAATGGATGTTCTGGTTTACTTTTGTTCATGGCGCCAGAACAGTGTCCACCCAGGTCTCCTGTGCATGTGAACCCTGCATGCCTGTGCCCCTGACTTCATAACCATGACAGGTTTTACTGAACTTTCTCAACCTCCTGATTACAAGAGGAATCACGGGGACTGGAGGAAACGCGTATAAGAGTGAAAATTCCCAGTCCGTTACGAATGCGTCCCCTAGAGCTCCTCTTGGAAGACATTCCCTTGAGCAGTACAGTTCTCACTTCTTGTTGACACTGGTCACGAACACATCCACTTGAGGGGTACCCCAAAGGGTGAAGATCTCGTGAAGGACTTCCTGAGCTCGCTCACACTCGTGGGATACTGTGCTCAGCCTGCTCAGAGCGTCCGCCGCCGTGTTTTACTCTCCGGTTTGGTGAGCTGCCGACAGAGAAATTCCTTCTTGTATTGTCAAGAACCAGAACTGCATTGCCTCTCCGCACAGTGGTAGAGACCCTACACTTCCTCTCTTGTTGAGGTAGTACATGGCCAATGTGTTGTCCATCATTATCAGTACATTCTTTCCCCGTACAGAGGGCAGAAAGGCCTTCAGCACTAGACGGATTGCCCTTGGCTCCAAAAGGTTGATGTATAGTTTGGACTGCAATGGAGACCAATGACCGCTGATTGTCAGATCGTTGGCGTGAGCTCCCTACCCTGCGAATGAGGCATTCGTCACTACTGTTATCTCCGGCCATGGTTGCCAAAAAGATTCACCCTTGAGAATATTGTTCTTGCAAGCCCACCATAAAAGATCTTGAGCCACCCTGACTGGAACTTGCAAAATATCTGACATATTCCCTGAAAATTGGGACCATTGAGTCCTGAGGGCCCATTGAGGGCCTCTGGCACCATGAAAATGTAGGATGCCATGAGGCTAAGCAACCTCAGAAAATCGAAGGCCGGGCAGATGCTGGGCATTCTTTGAACTTTATTATCATCTGTAGAATGTGATGATCTCTCTCCTATCATATTTGACTTCTTGTAATTGAGGGAGTGTTAGGGAGAATTCTCATAAATGGTTGATTTCCCTTACCTAAAGAGTCCCCCAGCAGCTTTGCTGGATTTCTAGGATTTATTTTTTTCACCTGTTAACAGTGTGAGCCTTTTTTCCACTCTTACATGTGTTTTGCTATGTGTATTTCTACTGTTTGTGTGATCTTGGGCACTGGAGCCTCACCTACTCCATGTGCACCACTTCTTGTGTGTGTTACACAGCGCCTTCAGTGCAGTGACACAGGGTTGTCTTTGAGACTTCCCACCGACTCCATTTTTCTGGGGCTGACTACTGTCCCCCAGAAACAGGTAAAATTGCCATTAACTTTAGTCACTTTAAACCACAGACCCAGTACACGCCATCTTCCATGGAGTAAAGGGTTAACTCCTATCCCTTTTTGTCTGTGCCTCTTGGAGCTTTGTTTCGCTCCCTTAACATTAAGACTTGGCTGGTGGCAGTGGCATCTAGCCTAACTTTTCTACTGCGATTATCTCATATAAACATGGTAATGTTTTAGGCTATTATATTAGCCTCGAACATAAACCCGTTTGACCAAAAACAGTTTATTTCGGTTCCGGCTGGGTTTAGTCCCCATTTCTTTTTGTTAAAGTCTTTCTCGTGCTTTTGTCGCGCCAAATCGGGGATGACTCCTTTGTTCGCTGTCTTTTCGCGGGCTTCTGCACAGAAGCCCTCCTTAAGGCGCCTGATAGTCTAGGTAGGCAGGATGTGAGGGAGGGATCTTCGGACCCCTGCCAGGGGTTGCCATAGTAACCCAAGTCGCACTCTTGTCTGATTGGCTAAGGGGACTGGCCTTGCCAGGCCAGCCACCCTGCTGTGTGATTGACAGCCAGGCTATATGAATGGGGGAAAACTGCATAAAAAGCAGGGCTCTGGGACTGGAAAGGCAGAGTCACCACTGGAACGAGGGAACCAACGAGGAACTGGAAGAAGAGGACCCCTACAATGACTGAACCGCCCGGTGAAGCCCTGCTGCAGGTCCGAATCGCCAAATCCGACGACAGAGAAGATCCTCCAGGAAACTTCTTCCCTTGAGCTGGTGGGACCAACCAGTTCGCCCAAACTTCAAGCCAGGACCCCTCCTCAGGTCGAATTCGCTGTACAAAGCTACAGTGGGCCGGACCCTGCTTGGGTTTTAAGGAGCACACATTTTATTTGTTGTTTTGCTCTGCTGCTGGCTTCTTCCCTGGGTGGCGCAGGACCCTCCAGTCTTCGTACTTCTGATCAGTCCGACAGTTGCTTTAGTAACCGTCAGGAACGCCCGCCTCAGCTACAGCTCCCTCTCCGTTTTAAGGTACTGTGCAAATGAGGTTGTCCGTTTCGTTCAACCGCGGTGAAAGTGTTGGAAATCTTTCTCCAATCGGAGGGCTTGTCCTTCTATTCGAACTATCTTTTCTACCAACCAACCTCGTCCGGAATCTGTGCTACGAACTTTACTGCAAACTACCCTGAACTGCGTGATCTTGAGCAAAAGACTTCTGACCTATTGACTTTGGCCATAAGCCTTTTCTAGCTGATCTCCTTACTGTAGTCTCTCTTGTTCAACTGCTCAGAATACTTACCTGTTGGTTTGACCAAAGTGCTGATAAACTTTGTCTTTCCCTCCCTTTTAAATTGCTGGAGTGCCATTTTGCTCCCACTTCAATTGTGAGCCTAACTTGTCTAGAATTTAAGGGAAGTGGTGTGGTGCATTTATGATTGTGATTTTTTTTTACTTGCTTAGAAAGGTGAACTGTTATACAACTGATAAGTAAATAAATATATATTATTTTACTTAGAAACCTTGAGTCAGTGTTTGCCTGAATCATAGTAATTGCGGTCCTTTGTCCAACTATCTTGTACTGCTCACTTACTCTTGAGATAAGTCTGGCTGCTCCGCTACTGCTAACACTATAACTGTGTAGTACAGGCTTGTACCAAAGGTGAAATTGTACTGTCACTTGTCTTAATTGTGTGTAGCATTCCCAAAGGGTACTGCATATAATTCTGCCTAACAGGGAGAAGCCCAGTATGTGTAAGAAGTGGCAGGTTCTGCTCAGATGTTCTTCGGCCTGTTCAAGTGAACGTGCCGTGATTAACCACTCGTCCAGGTAAGGGTAAACATGAACCCCCCCCCCTCTCCTGAGTCTCGCTGCCACTACCACCATCAGCTTGGTGAAAACCCTTGTGGCGGAGGTCAGCCCAAAAGGCAGAACTCGAAACGGATAGTGAGAACTGCGAACCTCAGGTGCTTGATATGAATTGGCATATGAAAGTAAGCATCCTGAAAGTCCAATGATACCAACCAGTCTTGGAGTTGGAGAGCCTGAAGGATCAAAGAAAGGGTTACCATCTTAAACTTGTCCTTCCTGAGGAATTTGTTCAAATTTCTTAAGTCCAAGATATGATATGATATATGATATGATATGGTATTTGTAACGCGCCTATACACAGGTGTTTCAAGGCGCGACGAGGCAGGGAGGGGAGGAACAAGGGGAGACAAAACAAACGATCCTACTAGGCCAGGTGTCATTCAGATCGCGCAAGTGCAGGGGTGGGGGAGGGGGGAAAAGGGGAAGGGGAGGGGGGGAAGTGCAGTAAAGGTAAGTGGCGTAAGTAATAAATAAAAAAGGGGTGGCAAGTGCAAGGTAAGTGCAGAGCAAGTGCTGGGGAAGGGGGGGGCTGTAGGGATACAGAGACAGTCCCGTAGTGCAGAGGGGTTCCAGGGGATCAGTGACTGGGACCAGGACCGAAGGCAGTTTAGAGTGGTCCAGTTGCAGGATCAGTGCAGTTTAGTGAAGAATTAATTAGCTGTTCAGCAGGGGAGAGGGAGAGAGAAAGCAGAAGCAAAGAGGAAGGTTTTGAGGTGCTTCCGGAACCGGAGGTGGTTCTCCTCAAGTTTCAGGGAGGCAGGAAGGCTGTTCCAGAGGGAGGCCCCTGCCGCGGAGAGAGATCTACACCCAGCTCGTTGCTTCGAGAAGCGGCTGACCATGAGGGAGTTGGAGGCGGATGAGCGAAGGGCTCGGGGAGGAAGATATTTGGGAAGAGAGAGTTGAAGGTATTTAGGACCCAGGCCCCAGAAGGCCTTGTGGACAATGCAGAGGGTTTTGAACTTTATCCTCGCAGCCACTGGGAGCCAGTGTAGAGATTTCAGTCCTGGAGAGATACGGTCCCTGGGCTTGAGGCCAAGGACAAGTCTCGCAGTTCTGTTCTGGATGAGTTGCAGAGGGCGGAGAGTGGAGGCAGGCAGATTAAGATAGAGGCTGTTACAGTAATCCAGCTTCGAGAGAACCAGGGCTCGGGAGACAGTGAGCTTCTGGGGGAAGGAGAGGAAGGGAAGAATACCTCTGAGGAGGTGCAGCTGGTAGTGACCTCTTGGCGACGTCAGAAATATGAGGAGAGAAGGAGAGTGTGGAGTCGAAGATGACCCCAAGGTTTTTTGCCTTGCAGGTAGGAGCAGGGAGGGGGCCAAGGGAGGCAGGCCAGAGAGCTGCAGGGAAGGAGGGAGTGGGAGTACCGATGAGTAGAATCTCAGTCTTACTGGCATTAAGGCAGAGGTCATTGGCGGCACACCATTCTTGGATAGCAGACAGACAGTCAGAGATGAGGGAAGGAGAGGGGGAGGTTGAGGGTAGCCTGAAAATGAGCTGGGTATCGTCCCCATAGCACTGGAAATTAGGGCAGAGAGAGGCGATGCGGTGGGCAAGGAGAGCCAGATACTGGTTGAACAGCCAGGGAGAGAGATTAGATCCCTGGGGGACACCACAGGTGGAGAAAAAGATGTCGGAGAGGAAGGACCCCAGTTGGACCTGGGAGGGTCGATTTGAAAGGAAAGAGGTCAGCCACGCCAGAGCCTGACCAGTGATACCCAGGTTTTCCCGGAGACGGTTGAGCAGGATGGCATGGTTGACAGTGTCAAAGGCAGAGGAGAGATCGAGCAGAATGAGAACACACGGAGTGTTGGAATCGAGGTTCAGGAGCAGGTCTTCACGGATGTTCAGAAGAGCAGTTTTCGTGCTTCTGGCAGCTCTGAAGCCAGATTGATGGTCATGAAGACTACCAACAGATTCAGCATGGAGGTTAAGCTGGGAGATGGCCAGTTTCTCCAGGAGCTTGCCCAGGAAGGGAGTGATGGAGATAGGGCGATAGTTAGCCGGGCAGGAGGGGTCGGAAGAGGGTTTCTTGAGAAGAGGGTGCACAAGGGAGTGCTTGAGGGGGGAAGGGAAGACTCCAGAGGCGAAGGAGTGGTTGCAAAAGTCAGCCAGGGCAGGAGCCAGGGAGTCGATGTGGTCCTTGATAGTTTTGGAGGAACAGGGGTGAACCTGTTTAGACGAGACTTTCATTGATCGGACTTGTCTGGAAACCTCGTCAGCAGAGAAGGGTGGAAATGCAGAGAAAGAGGGAGGAGGGTTGACCGCAGAAGGGCCAGAGGAAGAGCCGGGTAGGGAGGGAGGGAGGTGAGAGGAGGAGACCGAGGACAGGATGTCCTGAGTTTTAGAGATGAAGTGAGAGGCCAGTGCAGTGCAGAGGGCCTGGGAGGGGACAGGAGAGGTAGAGACTGCAACAGGGTTGGCCAGCTCCTTGCAGATTTTAAAGAGTTCGGCGGAGTTGTTTGGTGCCGCAGAGATGCGGGCTTGGATAAGGGCTCTCTTCTTGGTGAGAACGGAGAGCCGGTACTGCCTTTGAAGCAGGCGGCAGGCCAGTTTGTCAGAGGATGAACATGAAGCACGCCATTTTCTCTCAGCAACCCTGCACTTGCGTTTTAGGGTGACGAGATCCGAGTCATACCAGGAGTTACATTTGGCTTTGGGCTTCAGGTGGATTCTCATGACGGGGGCAAGGATATCAAGAGTAGCAGATATAGCAGAGTGGAGCATGGAGAGGGCTGTGTCAGGGTGGGAGTCAGCCGAAGGGGCAGGGGGGGGAGAGAAGGTAGCAGCAAAAGCCTCAACTGACACACGCTTCATGGGTCGGATGACCGAGAAGGTGGGTGGCAGTGAAGAGGGTGGCTTTGCCTGAGGGGTAGGGAGGGTGAGGTGGGAGGATAGGAGAAAGTGATCGCTCCAGGAGAGAGGAGTGGAGAGAGGGACGGAGAGGGGAAGGTCAGAAGAGATCAGAGCATCAAGAGTGTGCCCAGCAGAGTGAGTAGGCCCAGACGGGAGAATAGAGAGTGAGAGAGAGTCGCAGAGGTCACGAAAGAGACAAGTGGGGGGGACTGGAGGCATCAAGGTGGATGTTGAAGTCGCCAAGAAGGAGGAGTTGAGTGGTTGAGGACAGGAGTGAGGAGGAGAGGTCAGCCCACTCAGAGAGGAAGGAGGAAATTTGACCAGGTGGCCGATAGATAGTAGCCACGGTAAGGGAATGGCTAGGAGAGAGAGTCGGCAGACAAGACATTCAAAAGAGGAGTAGGTCTGAGTGGGAGTGACAGTGGCAGGAATCCACTCAGGGAAGATAAGGGCAACACCACCCCCTGCACGGTTAGGCCTGGGCATGGAGAGGATCTTGTAACCGTCAGGTAGGAGTGTGTCAAAGCTGGTGGCAGAGCAGGCTGTGAACCAAGTCTCAGTGAGACAGAGGACGTCGAGGTCCAGTTCCTCAAGAAGGTGACAGATATCGGAGGAGTGCTTGATGGCAGAGCGAGTGTTTAGAGTGGCAATGTGGAGAAGGCTGCCATCCTTGAAGAACTTCCGGGGAGGGGTACAGATCAGAGGTACGCCCTGCGGAGGTATTGAGGAAGGAGGTGAAGAAGGAGCACGAGAGGGGGCAGGGAGGGAGGGTAGAGGCAAGGTAGCCAAGGATAGAGGAGGGGGGACAGCAGGAGAGGGGAGGAAGTTGATGAGGTGTGGGAAGCGTCTATCGAAGAGGTGAAGGTTGGCCTGGTGGCCTTGGACCAAGATGGTCCCATTAGCGTAGACATTAATGATGGCCTTAGAGGAGCGGAAGGGGGCCAATAGGACATCCCAACGGGTGCCACCATTAATGGGAGAGGAGGAGAAAGGAGAGAGCACAGAGACCATATGAAGGGTCCATAGGTTGGGCGAAGGCACGAAAAAGAGGATGTCAGTGAGAGTTTCCTTAGAGCAGGCATTAGTGTAGGTGTCAGCGATAGGGAGGCCTGGGTTGGAGACCAGGATGTCCTTTTTAAACCTTTTCCTACCAGATTTAGTGAGGAGAGCAGGATAGTCGATGGAGAAGCAGTTAGAGAAGATAGGTGAGACAGAGAGCACCATGGAGTAGGAGGGAGGGGGGGGGGGAGACAGACGAAACGAGAGCACGCAGACAGGAAGTGAGCGGCAAGCACACGTTACCACAATTAGAGCAAACAAACAGTAAAGCGTATTAGGTACCGGGCCACTTAAATCTGAGAATCCTGCGAGGGGAGAAAAAGCACCCTAGTATGCCACAGTTCAGAGCAAACAGTAAAGCGTATTAGGTACCGGGCCACCTAAATTTGAGAATCCTGCGAGGGGAGAAAAAGCACCCTAGTATGCCACAGTTCAGAGCAAACAGTAAAGCGTATTAGGTACCGGGCCACCTAAATTTGAGAATCCTGCTAGGGGAGAAAAAGCACCCTAGTATGCCACAGTTCAGAGCAAACAGTAAAGCGTATTAGGTACCGGGCCACCTAAATTTGAGAATCCTGCGAGGGGAGAAAAAGCACCCTAGTATGCCACAGTTCAGAGCAAACAGTAAAGCGTATTAGGTACTGGGCCACCTAAATTTGAGAATCCTGCGAGGGGAGAAAAAGCACCCTAGTATGCCACAGTTCAGAGCAAACAGTAAAGCGTATTAGGTACCGGGCCACCTAAATTTGAGAATCCTGCGAGGGGAGAAAAAGCACCCTAGTATGCAACAGTTCAGAGCAAACAGTAAAGCGTATTAGGTACCGGGCCACCTAAATTTGAGAGTCCTGCGAGGGGAGAAAAAGCACCCTAGTATGCCACAGTTCAGAGCAAACAGTAAAGAGTATTAGGTACCGGGCCACCGAAATTTGAGAATCCTGCGAGGGGAGAAATAGCACCATAGTTTACCTCAACTGTGTGTACGGTGAGGCAAGGCCCCGTGTGCGGATGTAACCAGGAGTGGAGGGGTGGGCCGGGGAGCAGGAACAGGTGGAACTGGCGACTGGCGTCCCCTGCGGACACCTGCAGACACACAGGGAGCCGCACTATAGGAGTCGCCCTTGGCCTGGGGCCCTTAGCCGCGGGGGCTGCCGGGCAGATGGGTCTCAATCCTCCGTCCTTCTTTGGGATGAGAAAGTATGGGGAATACCAACCCTTGTTCCTCTCTGCTACAAGTACATGTTCTATTGCACCTTTCTCTAGCAGGGTTAACATTTCGTGCAATAGGAGCGGATCAAGCATATGAAGTAACGCCCTGCCATTCGTTCAGATGCTGAGAGATCCTGCCACCCACCGGTGACTTGTGGGTCAAGGGCTTAGAGTGGTTTAGATGCGGCTGTAGCAGCTGCTGAGGGGATAGTTGCAGCTGCTGGGGCTGATCTAGCACCTTTTCCTCGTCCACCCTGAAGAAATTGTCTTTGTCCTCTTTGACTAGCCTGTCCTCTTCCTCTTCCAAATGAGGAATAAAAATGAAAAGGACGACCCCTCCAGGAAGATGAGCCCGAGTAGGAGTGTTGCTGAGGTTGACGTAAGGAGGCGCTAAGTGACTTAGCCGCCGCCTTAGAGGTCTGCAGCTTCTCCAAACTTTCCTTGCTGCCGAACAACGTCAAGCTGTCAAATGGCATATTGAGAAGTCTGGCCTGAACATCCGGTGCAAAGCCTGACTGTCAGGGATGGCACTCTATTAAGAGTGGCACAGGACACCCAAAAAGGGTTTGGGTGGTTGTGCCTAAATAAAGTGGACAGAGAAGCACACACACAGCTGAAAGGAAAGAGAACGAAGAGTAGGCAAGAGTAGCAAGGAATAGGTACAGAATGAATTCCCTCTTGGGGTGTATGCAGATATAGGAAAAGAGTATTCCACGAACCTTAGGAAATACTCAAGCCTTCTGCACAGTTTGCTATAACAGAGGCCCACGCTGTTTGCTCATGGCTTGGAACAGCAGCTATGGGTGTCTGTAATGTAGAAACGAGACAAGGGAAGGGGCAGAGGTTGACTGATGGGAACCAACAGACAAGCTCTGTACAAAAGGGTCTACAAACAGGACAAGAGAAGATACTTACAGACAAATCCAGGAAAAGGAGGTTGATAGCAAACTAGCAGAAGGAAATGAAGGGAAAGTCGGGTAACAGGATAGGATAGCAGAGGACAGTAAGGAACAAGGTTGAGAGCTCAGAGGAGCCGGAAAGCAATGAGCAAGCCCACAGGAGCAGGGCTGTAAGGTAGAGAGCCCAGAGTAAAAGGTCTTAGGGCAGCAGAGTAAAGCAGGCTGCACGGCAAGGAACCCAGAATGGCCGGGCAGCAAGGAGTGGGCCCTGAGGGGCAGGGCCGCTGACCGTAGAAGGTTGCAGAGGACTGTAGAGGGCTGCTAGGCCGAGAACCCAGCGGAAAAAGGTAGGTAAGTAGGCAGCGGAGCGTGATAAGCTGCAAAGTAGGAAGCCCCGAGGACAAGGGCTATAGGCAGCCGGAGTGAGGCAGGCTGCAGAGCAGGGAGCCCAGAGGACAAGGGCTGTAGGCAGCCGGAGTGAGGCAGGCTGCAGAGCAGGGAGCCCAGAGGACAAGGGCTGAAGGCAGCCGGAGTGAGGCAGGCTGCAGAGCAGGGAGCCCAGAGGACAAGGGCTGTAGGCAGCCGGAGTGAGGCAGGCTGCAGAGCAGGGAGCCCAGAGGACAAGGGCTGAAGGCAGCCGGAGTGATGCAGGCTGCAGAGCAGGGAGCCCAGAGGACAAGGGCCGAGGCTGGAAAACAGCAGAGTGTGATCAGCTGCAATGTAGAGAGCCCGGCAGGGCAAGGGCGGAGGCTGGAAGGCAGCAGAGCGTGATCGGCTGCAATGTGGAGAGCCCGGCAGGGCAAGGGCGGAGGCTGGAAGGCAGCAGAGCGTGATCGGCTGCAATGTGGAGAGCCCGGCAGGGCAAGGGCGGAGGCTGGAAGGCAGCAGAGCGTGATCAGCTGCCATGTGGAGAGCCCAGAAGAGCAGGCTGTGAGGCAGGGAGCCTGGAAGGCTATGGCTGTAGGCAGCGAAGTGTAACAGGCTGCAAGGCAGGAAGCCCAGAGCAGCTGGACTGAGGCAGGGAGCCCAGAAGGCTAGGGCTGAAGGCAGCAGGGTGTAGCAAGCTGCAAGGCAGGGTCCAAGCAGGAGTGATGGCAAACAGCATACAAAGATCCGTAGAAAGACGCGAAAGGTGGAGGAAGGACTCTCAATGCAAGAGGCTGAGCCACTGCAGGCAGCAGCCTTTTATACTGCCTAGCCCAGCACAGAGGCAGGCTAATTGGTTGCACCTGGCTAAGCACACCTGCAGACAATCGGCCACCTCCCTCTCTGTTCCTGAGCTGGTGGAAGCAGAGCCAATCCCTAGGGCTTCTAGGGGGTGTAGTTCCTTTGATGACCAATAGGAACAGCCAGGAATCGATGCTTATAGCCAAGTGCATTGTGGTATGCGTAGTTTGTTGGCAAAAATAATAAAGCACCAAAGTCTCGCAAATGGGAAATAAAGTCCCAAAGTAAATATAGATTGATCCAAGAGTCTGTTGTAAATAAATGATAAACAAATAGTCCATATTGAGCGCAAATGGATGCGCCCATGGCGCAGGCATGACACTGACTTTCTCAGCCACGCAAACCTGCGTAGCACTGTGCTAGATGCCATGGACCTACTGATGCCATCAGCAGTGTCCAATCCTGATTGGAGGCATTCCCCCATAGCCTCCTTTCCATCTTTTACAATTGCATGGAAGCCATCTCGTTCTTCGCCCTCAGGAATGTGTTCAGCGCCGCTCTAATACAATCCCACAGGGTGTATGTGAATCTTGCAAGGGTGCAAGTCACATTTGTTGACATTAAATCCATACTGCTTGAAGAAAAAAATCTTGCAAGACCAGGCATCAATTCTCTTATCGTCCCTATCTGGGGGAATAGAAGGGTATGCAGATTGTCTAGTAGATGTAGCTGCCTGGACTACTAAGCTTTCGGGTGTAGGATGCTTAGTTAAATAGTCAGGGTCAGAGGATGAAAGTTTATATTTCCTAGCAAAATTTGTGTTTACCGCTGGTCCAGATTCTGGGGTTTCCCATGCGGCCATAACCTTTGAAGTGCTGGGAGGAAAAGGAAGAACAGGATCCTTTTGAAGACCTTGACTGAGAATGTCCGTCATGTCATCTTGTTCGTAGGTGGGTGAATTTCTGTTCCACCGCATGAACTCCACCACCACATTCATAATATTTCTATATGCCGAGTCTGCATGATCAGCTGGGTCAGGTTTGTCGAATTCCAATCCAGGTTACGGGTCTATACTACTAGCTGTTTGGAGACAGTCATAGAGGTCAGACATCCCTTGTACTATATCTTACCACAAAAGGGGAAATCTCCTCCTCGGAGGATTGATCCTCCTCATAAATAAAGGCTATAGACTTGAAAAAGTATTTTCTTGGCACAGGGTGAAAAATGTTACCCGTGGTTTGTGAGGGCATCGACCTTGGTTTTGCCATAGGCATTGATACTGGTGCCGGAATCGATGTCGATGCTGGCTTGGATAAGGTCGAAAAAGCTTTAGATTGAACCGCCGTTTAAGAAGGTGTCGACGGAGCCTTCGACACTGGTGTCGAGTAAGTCTTCGACAGAGACGTCGAGGAAATCTTCGACACAGGTTTCAATGCCCGGTTGGAACCTGACACCATTTTGTCCGTCGTCGCCTTCAGTTTATGCGCCGATAGGCCTGTCAAGCTCTTTTTATGAGGTATCGGAGCGGTTTCTCTCGACGACACCCTTGACGATTTCTCGCCAGATTTAGAACGTCTAGTCGCCGACCTTCCTCGGTCATCCTTAAAATGAGTTGGGGGCATGGTCTTAACGCAATTTCTTTGAGGGGGTCGGGGCCTGCATTCTCGAAGATTCGCATCATTAAGGCTCTAAAAGCCTCCCATTTTCTAGGGGAATCATGCTTTGAAGGACACGCGATAACCCTTGTATCAGAAGACGACGAAGAGGGAGATCGGTGATGCCTCTTCTTCGAAGACGACAAAGATTTTCTTGACCGACTCCTTGACCTAGATTTTTTCGACTTACGTCAGGGCTTTTCCCTAGACTCTGCGGAGACTTAATTTTTCTTCGAAGAGGCCTTTGACGATTCCTCCCCCACCGCCAATTTAACTCGTCTTTCCTTGAGAGCTTTATTCGTCATAGCTTGACAGGAACCGCATTCGTCAACTCGATGGCCCGTATCGAGGCACCAGAGGCAAATTCGATGGGCACCAGTTATAGACATAGGTAGAAGGGTTAGATGAGGAAGACATCTCGAAAGACAAGCGCCGTTTTCATACACACGAAGCAAAAGCTTTTGGAAAAACGTGACTGAAGTCAACGGGCACGGCTCGAGCCATTTATACTGCGGATGACGACACTCTACGGCAGCCCTCGAGGGACATCAACACCACGACATCGAGCACAGCGCCCTCTGGTGTGGCCATTTTTTTTCCTAAGCAGCAAAGCTGAAGATACCAATATCTAAGATGAGGAATACGTGGGAGGACACAATCCAATCGAAAAGGGTACACTGGCATGCTTCTCTGCGTTGATGCTCTGCCACTACCGCTATTACCTTGGTAAATACCCTTGGAGCGGAGGCTATGCCGGAGGGTAGTACCTTGAATTGGTAGTGTTGGTTCGCTATTTTGAAGCGCAAGAACCTTCTGTGCGCTGGGAACATTAAAATATGAAAGTAAGTGTAATGACTGGAGGGGGGGGGGTGTCTACTTCCGCTCTCTATTTGGTACAGGAGAGGCACAGAGGACCCCTGAAAAGATTCTCTATAAGGTAGCAATGGACGACCAATCAAGGCCTAGCTTCTCAGGGGTGATGCAGGCTGGTTAAGTACAGTGTAGTCCCCAAGCACCCACAAAGGAATGTCTGCACACTATCGGTTAAAACAATCTTTTCATAATTAATATTCAAGGTTATGTACAATATCACAATAACTCACTTTGTACTCGGTTATCTATAATGGCAAATCTACACTTCTACGTGGTACCAAAATTACTATTAGATCTCTTTTAAGTGCATCAACTGTACGGTCAAATGGCACACGAATCAGTTTGTCAAGGAAACCAACAATAGAGGTAAGGGGAAAGCAGGTGGTTAGAAAAATTGGCAGAATACTGGCCCCGATACCTAGAGACAGTTCTGTGTGCCAATCCCCCCACCTGGGTAACCTGTAGAATAAAGATATATCACAAGCCCAGTCCATATATTGTTCACACACGACTTTCCAATAGTTCTGCAACACCAAAGTACCTGGCGGCGTAGCGTTCCTCGTCGGGGAATAGACGGCCCTTCTTGAGTGGCCTCCCTTTAAGGCAGGAGTTATGGGTTGAAGGTCCGACGGAGAACAGGGTGAACTACGGCGGTGAAGTGGCAACTTTGTTCCTAGCAGTGCTCGTTGACGAGGGAACACAAACGTCCTGCAAGGAGTAGTTCTGGACCGCAAAGAGTTTGAAGAGCTGTGGCCCAGCAAGGGCGTCGAGTCATCGGCGTCTCTGTGGTCTTTGGGTGGCGGGAAACCCACTGGTGGATACTCCTCGGCGTGTCAACGGTCGGGCCTTCTCCAGCGGGATAAAGCGGTGGCAATGCGGACGAGAGCGTCCTTGGACTTGAAAGTTCTTAGGCAAACGGGAGCACAGCGGCTCCAGTCGGCGACGGCGGTCGTCGACAGTGGCGGACAACAGTCCGGGCGCTTCTTGGGATTCCGCGGCAGTCCCCGTCTCGTGTCGGCAGCCTGTCGTAGGTCTGTCTACCAGGGAGCTTTGGCAAAGATCAGCTGGTGCACGATGGTCCCTCGTAGCTCGGGAAGAGGGCGCCTTACCAAGTCCTCTCTGGGTCAGTCCTTGGAGACCCAGCAGCTTTCAGATTGATGAAGAAGGGCAACAGCAATTCTTCTCTTCCAGCAGGGTTTCAAGGTCAAGCTTCAGTTTCACTCCAGTTACTCTTCAGCTTCTGAACACGAATTCTAGCAGTGAGAGGCCCCCAGATATACTAGTTGGTCTCCCATTCATTCTGATGGGTCACACTCAGGCAACCAATCGGTCAGAAGGGCATTCGTGCAGGCAGGCAGCCAATCAGGTGCATAGTGCATTCAGGCCATTCACTTCTCTCCAGACCCTCAACAATGTATGTGTATTGGTACAAGTACCCAGCCATTCAACACTCCACACTGCATTCATACCAGTTTCGGGCAGGGCTGTCTCAGTCATTGTGTCAAACACCAGATACCAGACACCAGACACCCACAACACAGAATGCGTATTCTTCACACACTCAACTGACCCAGGTACCACCCACAGGGTGTACCCACAACATACAGTCATTGAGAAGGCTCCAGCCAGTCTGGCCTGGACTTCACAACAACACCATATATGGAACTTCCACCCAACAGCCAGTCAGGGGGAAGGGACAGAGTTAGGGCTTACCAGGACGTTGGGAAAACAAGGTAACAGGCAATAAAAAGCAAGAGGCCATCTTTTTTCCTATCAGGAATCAACTGAGTCCAACGGCAGGGCCTGGGTATCCCAAAATGGAGGATACTCAGAGCACCTGTCAAATTCAGCATGGAGCTGCCACCAGCCCATACCCTGCTCTGTGGGCCACACACAGGTGCCCAAAATCATACACTAGAGGCACAGGGTTGTACCCCCAACCATGGGTGCCATAAGTGTATCCCATGGGTCTGTTCACCAAAACCAAAAGAGCTGCACCGCCAGGAGTCCCACATGAACTCCTGCGTGGAAAACACGACTGAACACACAATAAAAAACAGTAAAGTACAAGGATACAGAGGCCCTGTCCCTCCGATGCATTTCCAGCATCACAGTAAGCATCTTTCATATCCAAGGTTGCCATGTAGTCCCCCCTGCTTAATTAGTGGGATTACTTACTGTAGTGTTATCATGCAGAATGTTTGCGGATTGACATAGGTGTTCGCAGGGCGCATTGTTGAGTCTTTTTTTGCCACAAGGAAGTACATTGAATAAATACCCTTGTTTACCTGGTTTGCCGGGACGATTTCTCCTCTTCCAACAAGATACGTTGTTCTTTCTGTGTGCCTTTGTCTTGGCGGGTTGTTGGCTGGGGTTTGGATCAGCTCTATGCAATACCGCCCACGCCACAGTGCAAAGTACCCACTTGTCCGAAGTGATCCCCCTCCTACTGGAGTGGCATGGGAAGGAACCTGTAGCAGGTGGTCATTGTTTATGGGGGGTTGAGCCCCCTCATGAGGAGGAGGATCTATCCCTACTTGAAGACATTTTTTGGCCTCTTTGAAAACCCTGTTGTGAGGACTAATCCTGTGACGACCCCCAGGACAAACCTTGGCCACCTTCATTGTAATTTGAGGCCCGTTGGGAGTTTTGTCCTCAGAAACGGCAAGAGTTAGAGCCTCCTCTTTGCCCAAAGGGGTTGTTGGTGAGCTTCCCTAGTGACTTGAGGTGTCATATTCCTCTTGTTCACTTTTGAGAGCATCTTCCACTGCTTTGCCTAACAAAGCGTTGGGTTCAATGGGCATGTTGAGGAGGGTTGCCTGGGTTTCAAGTTTGAAGCCTGATTGCCGCAGCCATTTGTGGCGCTTACTCAATGTGCTTTCTGCCACGATTCTGCATTTTCTGCTGCATCCAAGTTGTTTTTGATGATGCAGTTGGCTACTTGTTTCCATGCTGCGATGGGGAGTGAGCTTTATTTTGAGGGGCTCTGAGACGGAACAAGTTACTTACCTGTAACTGTTGTTCTCCAGCATGGGTCTGGCATGGATTCACATGCTCATGAATATTCCCCGTCGTCAGGCTGGGAATCCTCGGTAAAGAAAAAACCAGTATCAGTTTCGTTTCTGATCTGTCTTTCGTAGTAATAACCAATCACTGGTCTCTGCGTCATACTGACCACAGCCAATGACTGCCCTCTACCTAAGCACCGCCTCTGGCAGCCATCTTCAGATTTGGAAGCACGTGAAGTGGCAGTATGACCAAGTGAAGAGCCGCAGAGGGGTAGGCGGGAGGGTTCGCATGTGAATCCATGCCAGACCCATGCTGGAGAACAACAGTTACAGGTAAGTAACTTGTTCCTTCTCCAGCATGGGGTCTGGCATGGATTCACATGCTCATGAATAAAGAATACATAGCAGTACACACATGCACAACCACGGGAGGTGGCAAAGGCTCAACATTAAGCATCACATCAACTCAACATTAAGCATCTTACCTCCTCACCAGGCTCACCTCAGGCGAACAGGTTGCGCAGCACTGCTTGGCCGACCCTGGACTCCTCCCTGGAATCCCGGTCGACGCAGTAGAATTTCGTGAAGGTGTGCGTCGACCTCCACGTAGCAGCCCTGCATATGTCCAGCAGGGGCACACCAGATAGGAACGCCGTGGTAGCTGCGATCGCTCTGGTGGAATGGGCTCTCGGACGGCCAGGCAGCGGTCGGTTTGCCAACCGGTGACAGTACATGATACAGCCGGAGAGCCATCTGGAGATGGAAGCCTTCGAGAGAGCCTTCCCCTGATTGACAGGTCCAAAGTTCACAAAGAGTTGTGACGTCTTCCGAAAACCTTTCGTGCGGTCCACGTAGAACTTCAGCGCTCTAGCTACATCCAGCGAGTGCAAAGTCCTCTCAGCCGGCGACGAAGGCGACGGGAAGAACACAGGTAACACCAAGGGTTCGTTGAGATGAAAGTCCGACGGTACCTTGGGCATGAAGGAGGGGTGCGTCCTGAGCACTACCCTCGTGTCGTGGAAAGTCAAGTACGGGGCCTTGCAGGAAAGGGCCTGGATCTCTCCCACTCGTCGTGCGGAGGTGATGGCCACGAGAAAAGCTGTTTTCCACGATAGAAACTTCAACGGGGCCGAGTGCAGAGGCTCGAACGGAGGTCCCATGAGTTTGGTCAGCACCACGTTGAGCTCCCACGCCGGGGCCGGAGCCTTCACCGGCGGGAACGATCTGAACAGTCCCTTCATGAACTCTTTCACCAGACGATGAGACCACAAGGACGTCCGGCCCGTGGTTCTGGTGTATCGGGAGATCGCAGCAAGATGAATCTTGATGGACGCGTGTGCCAGACCAGCTTTGGCCAGCGTCAGCAGGTACGGCAGCACTTGGGGAGCCGTAATCCGTAGAGGGTTAATCTTCTGTGCGTGGCACCAGACAGAGAACCTCTTCCATTTGTGTCCGTAGCATTTAAGAGTCGAGGACGCCCTGGCCTTTGCAAGAACCTCTCTGCAATCGGCCGGTATGTCGTATCCTCCAAACTCTAGCGCTGCAGGAGCCAGGCCTGCAAGTTCAGCGACTTCGGGTCGTGGTGGAGGATGGCGCCTCCTTCCCTGGAGAGTAGATCCGCGTCCGCCGGCAGCTTGATTGGCGGGGACGCCGACAAGTCCAGAAGGTCCGGGAACCATATCTGCCTCGGCCACGCAGGTGCGACGAGGATCATCCTGCACCGTGACCTCTTGAGCTGGTTGACGAGCCGGATTAGCAGAGGCAAGGGAGGGAACGCGTAGAGGAACAGGCCCTCCCAGGGGAACGAGAAAGCATCGCCCATGCTCCTCGTCTGGGGAAACCTGCTGGCGAACCTCCGGCACTTGGTGTTCGTCGCCGTCGCGAACAGGTCGATCTGGGGTGTGCCCCACCGTCGGAAGAGGCGATCCACCAGATCCTGCCGTAGTTCCCACTCGTGGCACGAGCGCAGCTCCCTGCTGAGTGAGTCGGCGATGGTGTTTTTTATCCCTGCCAGATGAAACGGCACCAGAAGAATCCCTTGGGCGACGGCCCAATGCCACAGGTCCTGCGCCTCCTTGGACAGCGCTGGGGACCTGGTTCCGCCCTGTTTCCTGATGTAAAACATGGTGGTGGTGTTGTCGGTGAAGATCCTCACCACCTTGCCCTTGAGGGACGGAAGGAAGGACCTGAGGGCCCAAAACACTGCACGGAGCTCCAGGACGTTGATATGCAGGGACTTCTCCGTCGGGAGCCAGAGTCCCCTTGCGTGCAGATTTTCGGTGTGCGCTCCCCACCCTTCTAGGGAGGCATCCGTGGTCACAGTCACCTGGTGGGCTGGGGTCTGGAAGTCCATGCCCGCCGTCAGATGCGCGCGGGTGCCCCACCACCGTATCGCTCGTCGGAAACTCTCGTCGAGCTTGATCCTTTCCTCGAAGCTGCCCGTCGTCTGGATCCAGCGCGCATCCAGGAACTCTTGCAACGGGCGCATCCGGAGCCTGCACATGGGAATGAGGTAGATGCAGGAAGACATCATCCCGAGGAGGGACTTGATGGACCTCACCTTGGCCGCGTCGGCCACCAACATCCGTTGCACCTTGCCCAAGATGGTCCTGGTCCTCTCCTCCGACGGGGAGGCCAGAAGGGACACTGTGTCGAGCCTCGCTCCCAGAAACAGTGCGACTTGCGCGGGCACCAGGTGGGATTTGGCGTAGTTCACGGAGAATCCCAGGTCCGTGAGGAGTTGGACGGTCCTTGCCGTGTGGACCACGGCGAGCTCCCTCGTCTTGGCGCGGATGAGCCAGTCGTCCAGGTAGGGGTAGACGTGAATCCCCTCGCGGCGCAGCTGCGCCGCCACCGGTGCGAGGCACTTGGTGAAAACCCTGGGTGCCGACCGTAGTCCGAAGGGAAGGGCTTTGAACTGGTAATGACGCCCTTGGACCACGAATCTGAGGAATTTTCGGTGCCCCTTTAGGATGGGAATGTGGAAGTAGGCATCCTCCAAATCCAACGACGATAGGAAGTCTCCTTCCTCCAGCTGACCCAGGACGTGCTGGAGGGTGACCATCCGGAACTTCTGCGCCTTGATGAACTTGTTCAGGCGTCGCAGGTCCAGGATGGGGCGCCATCCTCCCGTCTTCTTCTTCACGAGGAAGTAACGCGAGTAGACTCCGGAGCCCCGAAGCCTCTTTGGGACGAGTTCGATGGCGCCCTTTCTGAGCATCGCCTTTACCTCCAGGAGAAGTTGAGGGACGTGAAGTTCTTTCCTGGCCACGGGGGGGACGCGCGGGCACCTTCTTTGAAACTCGAGCGCGTGGCCCCGGGCCAGGGCGTCCAGCACCCAACGGTCGGTGGAGATGGACTCCCACACGCTGACGAAGCCCGCCAGCCGGCCTCCCACCGGGGTGCTTCGGTGGGGGCCCGACCCCACGGCCGGTTCAATCCTGCTTGGACGCGGCCTTGCCGCCTTGGCCTCCTTGGCGACGACGGCGGGGTCCGCCAGACTTGCCTCGTCCTCTGTAGGCCTCTTGCGACGACGAGCGGGCCGCTTGACGGTAGGAAGCGAAACCGCCGCCGGAACCTTTGGAGGCGCCCTTGCCTCCGCCGCTCCGAAAGGGCGTCCGCCGTTGCTGCAGTACTCCAAGGGCCCGGGCCGTCTCAGTATCCGCCTTGATGGCCTGAAGGGAATCGTCCACTGTCTTCCCAAACAGGTTGTTCCCGTCGAAGGGCATGTCCAGGACCCTGGTCTGGACGTCCTGCCGAAAGTCCGTAGCCTTGAGCCATCCGCGACGTCGAAGGCAAACGCTGTTGCCCATCTGGCGGAACCCAGTGTCGGCGATGTCCGTCGCCACGGTGATGGCGTGGTCCGAGGCCACCTCACCTTCCTGCAGGATCTCAAGGGCCTCCGCCCTCTTGTCGTCCGGCAGAAAATCCAGCAGGGGAGCTATCTTGTACCAGAGTTCCCTGTCGTAGCGGGCCACGATAGCCAAGGCGTTGGCCGCTTTAATCGTCGTCGCCGCCGACGAGATGACTCTGCGTCCCATGGCATCCAATTTCTTTCCCTCGCCGTCCGGCGGGGAAGTCGACGTGGAGGCCGCACCCCCCCCCGCTTTCTTCCTGGCTGCCGCGGAGACGACGGAGTCCGGGGTAGGCTGCGCCCGGAGGCATAGGGGGGCCGAGTCCGGGACCCGGTACTTTTTCTCGTACCGGTCTCTTTTCGCTGGCGTCGTGGAAGGGTTCTTGAGGAGGGAAAGGCCCTCATCCCAAATGTCGTCCAACAGAGGCACTGCGAGGACCGTCTTCCTCTTGGCCTCGCGCCGTTGGTAAAGGAAGCCTTCCTTTTTCTTCTCCTCAGGGCAGAGTTGGAAAAGCTCGGATGCCCTGGCGATCATTGAGTGGAACGATCCAATCTCGTCGGGCGGAGAAGCCCTGGTGGGAGGCGACGACGGAAAATCCTCGTCGTATGGCTCGTCGTCCGTACCCGTCGCTGCCGTGTCAGTGCCCGTATCATCCCCTCGGGTGGACGGGGAGGAGGGCTGGACGGGGCGCGACGGTTGAAAAGGAGGCGGTGGATGGATCCTTCTTTTCTTGGTAGGGGGAACACCAGAAGGTCCCGGTTCTGGATCCCCCGACGGGAGAGGTTCCTCCGTCGGTAACGGTAGTCTCGTCCTTATCTCGGAGCATAAGGACTGTATAGCCAACAAAATGGCCGCTGAGTTGTCTTGCGGCGCTGGCAGAGGGGAATCCGACGGGCGAGCAGGGGCCCCGTCGGTATCCTCGACGATGTCGTCGTCGTCACCTGCGTCGGGGCCCATTCCGACGGGCTGGTCTTGTTCCACGCCTAGGCCGTGGCTTAAGACCTCGATCAGTTCCTCTTCTGAGGTTGAGGCCGAATCTACGACGACGCCCTGCCCCCCCTTCTTCCCCACGGAGGGTTTCACGGGGGTCCTATCGATGGGCACGAAAGAAGACTCCCTCCGAGGAGGCAGGGAGATTCTGGGCCCCGAGGCCGCCACCACTGGTGCAGCCTCCACAGGCTGGGCCAGGGCCGCCGCGACCGTTTCGATAGAGGGCTTGGTCGAATGGATCAAGGCCTTCACCACCTTAGGTGCGCTCACCGCCTTATCCTTGAGGGAGGGGGCACTGCCACGCTCCTCCTCTGCCTTAGAGCTCGACCGGGGTCTCTCCAGGAGCTTCGCCGGGTGCTCGGCCTTCCTCTTACCCGACCCAGAGCGTTGGCTCGTGGTTGATGGTGCCGGGGAGGGTGCGCCCTGCCTGGCGCCCGTAGAGCCCGACCGTTCGGCGCTCCCGGTGCCAGCGGACTCGCGGTGCTTGGCCTTATGTTGGGCCCCCGTCGCCGGGGCGCCCTCAAAGGTCTTAGAAGACCGCTCAGATTTCTTCTTCTTCTCGCCAGACGGGCTCTTACCCTCCAGCCAGCTGGCGAGACGTTGATGGCGGTCCTTCATGGTCCGTTCCGACATGTTGCCGCAAAACGCACAGTCCTTCTCCACGTGCGTCTTGTCCCCATGAAGGCAGTAAAGGCAGAAAGAGTGTTCGTCCTCCTTGAAGACGTTCTGCAGCTGGCATCCAGGGCAGGCCCTGAACAGCTTTCCGGGCGTCGAGCTTCCCTTCTCCTGGGCCATCTCCGAGACCGGGCCTGAGAAGCTTCTGGAGTCCTCCGAAGTGTAGCTCGACGAAATCTTCACCCTTGAGGGGCACAGATGAATCCGACACGGGTCCCCGTTGATCGGATGTAGGATCGGTGGAGCTTGAGGCTCTTTTGACCGAAAGAATCGAAGTTTTTGTGAAAAAGCGCGAAAAAATAGCACTAACGCTCGAGAGCAATAGCACGAGGATCCCAACACATGAACGTGCGGTAAAAATCTGAAGATGGCTGCCAGAGGCGGTGCTTAGGTAGAGGGCAGTCATTGGCTGTGGTCAGTATGACGCAGAGACCAGTGATTGGTTATTACTACGAAAGACAGATCAGAAACGAAACTGATACTGGTTTTTTCTTTACCGAGGATTCCCAGCCTGACGACGGGGAATATTCATGAGCATGTGAATCCATGCCAGACCCCATGCTGGAGAAAGAGGCGATCTGTTTGGCGATTTCATCCCACTTGTGATAATTGTAACCGGCTAATAGTGTCTGTCGACTTGGGCTTCTTGTATCTGTCTGCAGCCTTTAGGAGCAGGTCATTATATTGTAATTGGTTATGCACAGCTGAGTCTGCCACTGGTGGGTTGGTGTGATCTGGTGACTGGATAACAAACATCTTCATCGTCGTCATAATATGGGTCCACGTCCACCGTGTCCCCTTGGTCGCCTGGGTCTGTATAAGTGCCAGGGTACTGGGAGTCTTGCATGGTATGATAGTAAGTATCTTGCTCTAGGTCCTAATGCGAGGTGGAAGCCTGCGTGGGTTTGAGGCAGGCTTTTTGGGGGGTTGGCTGAGTGACTCCTTCCCCGCTTTGAGTAGCAGCTGCCCCGCTTTGTGGTGTTCCCTGAAGAGTTTGGTGGACCTCGGGTTGGTCATCAAAGAAATTAATGAAACAGGACAGCCTCCATCACTTTATCAAATTGTTCTGTTGACCATTGTGAGGAGCTTGGTAACACAGAGGGAGCCGGAGTAGTGGGTGTAGGTGATGGCTCTGGGCCAGGGGTTTTCTTATGGTGCCCCCTGAAAGAGTGCCCTCTGGTGTGGTGAAATCCCTGCTTCTAGTAGCTTGGGCTTTTTCCCCCTCGGGATGTCGAAGACTTATGGTTTTTCAACATAGGGCCCTTTAACATGGTATCCGGAACGTGTTTTTTTTTTATTAACTCGCTCATCTTCAAGTTCTTGGTGCTTTTCTTGGAGGCCATCGACACGTCTTTCGACGTCCGTTCGTCAGTGCCGGAGGACTGAGTAGGTTTAGACACGGTTTCGGAGGCCTGTCGTGTGGTGATCGCAACCGCGATGGACCAGAGTACAGGGATATTTCGGACCTCCCCCTCGATGCCGTGTGTGGCCTAACGGTTGGCAGAGTGATCGACTTTCGGCTGTGGGAGGTGTGTTTTGTGTGATGAAACAGCCGCCGAGTGTCGACCCCGAAGCAGAAGCACTGGCCTGCCTGTTGGGGTCAAGGGTTCGCACGTGGGAATCCGACGCATCCTGATTGCCTTCAAGTTCACTGAAGACGTTGATGCTGCCATCGCTGGAGGCTCCCTCGATGTCCATGGTGGCCTCGGCCTGCATGGCGTGGTGGGTCCAGTGTTTGGTCTTACGGTCCTTGAGTGCTTTAGGCCTGAACAGTTTGCACGACTTGCACTGTCCCTCGGCGTGATCCCTGGGGAGACAAGATTGCACACCCGGTGCAAGTCTTTCTAGGGGAATTTCCTATTACAGGAAGGGCAGAACTTAAAAAGGTGCGTTTTCCATAATGTATGGCGGTGGCAGCCTGGCAAAATAGATGGGAGTAAAGGGGAATATGCATTCCCTTAACGAGACTAGGATATGAAGCTTCCCCCGCTCTCCATACTGTGCAGGGCAGAGGCCCGTTGGGGCCTTCTGAGGCCATAGACAAAGGATTGTCGAGATGGATGTTGTGTCGTTGAAGATGGAAACTTGTCCTCAAAGCCGTCGCCGAAGATCTTGCGGTAAACGGATATCGAAAGGACAGAAAGAAATACTAGAGTTAAACTTTTTCTAAATAATGGCGTCAGCCAAAAAGGAACTCTGCGATATGTGTCTGACTATGATGGTGGAAAAGAAACATCTGAGGGACCTCGAAGCGTGAAGGACCATGGGTACAGTAGACCTCACACTAGGGATAGTATATGATATGGCATTTGTAACGTGCCTATTCACACGTGTTTCAAGGCGCAACGAGGCAAGGGAAACAGAGGGAAGACAGACAACGATCCTACTAGGCTAGGTGACATTGAGATCGCGCAAGTGCAGGGGAGGGGAAAAGTGCAGGGGCAAAGGGGGGGGGGGAATTGCAGTACATAGGATAACAGTAAAATAAAGACAATAATTAACAGTGCAGCCAATTACTGGCAAGTGCAAGGGTAAATGCAGACATCAGGTGTCAAGTTCTAGGAGGGACTGTAGGGATACAGAGACAGTCCCTGAGTGCAGGGGAATGCCAGGGGGGCAGTGCAGGGGTGCAGACTGGCGGGGGGACCAGGGCCAGAGATCAGAGGGTAGCCAGGTAACCAGTGCAGTTTCAGATTTCACCAAGAGATCAGCAAGAGAGAGGAAAAGAGAAAGCAGAAGCAAAGAGGAAGTATTACTAGCATGCCCTGTCAACGTCCCATTTTGAGTTTCAAAAACAAAAAACTGTAATACTCTGCAGCTACCAGCAGATGTCGGCCTATGCATAACATGTGATCTAAGCAGATTCCACAAGCCTCAAATATCTATACACATCTAGTGGTAGTCGCAGAGTATTACATTATTTGTTTTTGAAACTTGAAAAAGGGACATCGACTGGGTGCGTTAGTAATACTATCCCTAGTGGGACGTCCACTGTACACCCATGGTCCTTCACAGGTCAAGGTCCCTGAGAATATTTTGTTTCTGACATGAGGTGCATGAAGTGTAGTGCGAGTACAGATGTAATAAAGCAGATAAAAAACGATAAAGCCAGAAATACATCTATGCACCCTCTACTCCAAGAGGTGAGGAAGGGTGAGCGCATGTGAATATAATCAGATACAAGTATCAGAAATATGAATACGGTGAGTAATGTATCCATTCTGAGGCTTGTGGATCTGCTTAGATCACATGCTATGCATAGATTAGTGAGCAGTATCTAGAGAAGGAGGTGGGTTGTGAGAAGATACAGCTGCAAATGGATGTTTTAGCATGGCTTGTCCCACACATGTGAATCTGCTTTAGAGTATGTGTGTCGATGCAGTAATGCCGAGTAAAGGTATGTATGGAACTACAAGTAACTGCTTTGCAAATGCCGTCTAGAGTAACATTTGTAATAAATGCCAAAGTAGCTCCTGTGCCACTGGTAGAGTGAGCTCTTGGTGTGAAAAGCAGTGTTTTCTTTGATAGAAGCACAGCTGTATGCACTTAACAATCCATTTAAAGATGGTGTTCATCGAAATGTGATCAGCCTCCCTGCCAGGAGATATGGAGACAAAAAGGTGATCTGTCTTTCTTAGAGGTTTTGTCTTGTTTACATAGTACAACACTGCTCTCCTTACATATAGTGTATGGAGGTTCCTCTCAGCAGATTGAAATGGATTTCGAAAGAAAGTGGGTAGTTCAATGGACTGGTTAACATGGAACTTGGATATGGATTTCGGTGAAAACCCGGGATGTGCTGTGTATGACAAAGAAAGGTTCTTGCACTGACCGTGCTTGTAGCTCACTAACTCGTCATATCGCGGTGATGGCTACTAGGAAAGCTGCCTTGTAGGTCAGGTGTTTGAGGCTGGATGTGTGCATAGGCTCAAAGGGGGTCGGGGGGCATGAGCTTTGAAAGTATAACCTTAAGATCCCAACCTGGTGGTGGGCTGGAAATGGGAGGGTAAAGTCGCTTTACTCCCTCCATGAAAGCCTTGATAACATGGACTTTCCACCAAGATACCTTGTTTTGAGAAGTGGTGTACGTGGACAGACTTGCTAGGTGAACTTTGATGGAGTTAAATACTAGGCCAGAGTTTAGTATATCGAGCATTTAGCGAGGAATGTTTGCTGGGGAACATTGAATTGGATTTAAAGCTTGTGACTGGCATATCACAAATCATTTTCACTTGTTGAAATAGCAGTGCCTGTGTTGGGTTTGTGTGCTTCTCTCAGGATATCCATACACCTTTGGGGTAATTTTAAAAGGCCGAACTCTATGACTTCAGGAGCCAGGCTGCCAAGTTCATAGACTGAGGATGTGGATGGAATGTTGTCCGCCCGTGCTGGGATAGCATGTTGTAGGAGCACTGGAGTTGGATCGGTTTGCCCACCACCAGTTTGAGCAGATGTGGAAATCATGGTGGTCTTGTCCACATAGGGGCCATCAGGATTACCGTGGCTTGTTCCTGGTGCATTTTGTGCACTATCCTGCTGACAAGTGGTGTCGGGGGGGGCAGGGGAGAATCGTAAGCAAATTTCCCAGACCAGTTAATCCACAGGCCATTCCCCTTGGATAGAGGTTGGTGAAAACTGGATGCAAAGTCTGGGCATTGTGTGTTTAGGTTTGTGGCAAACAAGTCTAAAGGAGGATAATCGCACAGGGAGAAGATTTTGTTTAGAATTTCTCTGTAGATTTGCCACTCGTGCTTCTCTGGTAGAGGGTTTCTGCTAAGAGTGTCTGATCTAGCATGGAGTTCCCCTGCAACGTGTTGAGACTAGGAACACGTTCTGCTTGAGTACCAACTTCCAAGTTTTTTGGGATAGCCTGGACAGACTTGGAGAGTGTGCTTCCCTGCTTGTTTATGTAAAACATGGCAGTGGCGCTGTCTGTGAGTATCTGCACTGTCTGATCTGCTAGATGCAATTGAAAAAATGGTAGGGCTTTGAGGACTGCTAGTAGCTCCAAAAGGTTGATGTGGCTGTGGTTTTGTCGTGTTTCCCCTTGGCCATGCGCTGTATGGTGAAGTTAATGGGCTCCCCAACGGGAGAGTGAGGCGTCTGTTTTAAGCATTGCTTTGACTGGTGGATTGTGAAAGGGTTTTCCTTGTAACAAATTTTCCTTGGATCACCAGCGAATAGCTTGTACTAGGGTTATCAAAACAACCACTAGATAGTCCCACAGACTTCTTGCCTGAGACCATTGTTTCGCTAACCACTCTTGTATGGGCACATGCGCAGCCGTGCGTGTGGAACTAGATAAATGCATGAAACCATCATCCTGAGCAGGCGCATTGCCTTGCGTACGGTTATTTGGCGAGCGGCTGGATAGTGAGATATTAAAAGCAGTATGTTTTGAACTCTTTGTTTGACAGGAAGAATAGTTCCTCCCTTGATTTTAGGATCGCTCCCAGAAATTGCTTTGTCTGGCGGGGGACAAGACTTGATTTTTTTCTCGTTGATGGAAAACACCAATTGGAATAGAAGGTTTATTGCTCAATGGGTGTTGTGCTTGTAATTTTGGGGGATTCTCCGGTTATCAGCCAGTCGTCCAGCTAAGGGTACACTGGGATTGTTTCTCTACGAAAGTGCGCTGCCACTACTACGAGTACTTTGGTGAATACCCTTGGAGCCAAGGCTATGCCGAAGGGGAGCACCTTCAACTGGTAGTGTTGTCCCGTTACTTTGAAGCACAGGTATTCTCTGTGCACTGAGAACATTTAAATATGAAAGTAAGCATCTTTCATATTCAATGTTGCCATGTAGCCCCCCTTGTTTCAATAGGGGAATTACCTCCTGCAGAGTTGACATGCAAAACGTTTGTGGCTTGACATACGTGTTCGCTGGACGCAGGTCTACGACCAGGCGCATTGTTAGGTCTTTATTTGGCATAAGGAACTATGTTGAATAGATACCCTTGTTTACCTGGATTGCTAGGATGATCTCTATAACTTCTTTCTCCAGCACTGCTGCTGCGTTCTTCCTGCATTGTCTTCCTTTGTCTTGGCAGATGGTTCTTGGATGAGCTCTATACAGTAACCGCCTGCCACAGTGGATAGTACCACTTGTCTGAGGTGATTCCCCCCCAACCCCCCTGCCTGGGTAAATTGTGAAATGTAGCCTCCTACTGGAGAGGCATGGGAGGGGACCTGGAGCGGGATGTAATTGTTTTGGGGTGGTGGAGCCACTGGCTGAGGAGGCCCCAACATCTGCCTCTAGACGTTTTGTAGCCCCATTGAAAGTTCTGAGGGGAGGACTGTCCATGCGAGGAACCCCAAGATGATGCTTGGCCACCCTGACTATAATTAGAGGATCGTTGTGAATTTTGTCCACAAAAACATCTTGTGTTGAAAGTGCCTTTGTGCACAAAGGCTTTGCTAGATAGTTTACCAAGCGACTTTAGTGTATCTTACTACTCTTTTGCGCTTCATTGTCCGCCTTACCAAACATGGCATTTGGTTCAATTTGCATATTGAGTAGGGTGGCTTGTCTTTCGAGCTTAAAGCCAGCTTGTCTTCACCAGGCATGGCGTTTAATAAGAGTGCCCTCTGATATTATTCGGTCTGCTATTATTCAGCCAGCATTATCGGCGGTATGGAACAAGTTACTTACCTACATAATAAACAAAGTATAAAAGTATGTTACTTGATGCATTCTTCTTGAATTCATCATGATAAATCTCATAATAAAAACAATTCAACGTTACAGACAAGTTTAAAAAGAAATTAGATTTTCCTTTCCCACAAAGAACAAAACCATTCTACAAACAGCTCAGGGCAAGTTAGCGTAATAACACTGATAATTATTCGTACCCATAGCATATGCAGATTACAGTCATCAAGATGTTATGACATTCGTTTTTAAGTTTCTGTATGCAGGTCGGATAGTAAACATTTTTAAAGGATTGATTCATATCATCCATTGCTTTTGGTGAGCAAGGCTTCATCAATGATTACCAGAAGTTGAGTTAACCTTAGCAAAAGCCGTTGGCTGGCACCCCACAAAGACTGTTTCCATGTAATGGAGTCAAAGTAAAGAAAGGAACCAAATATCACCTCCCGCTCGGAAGCAAAGAACAGTCAGTTCATAGTCAGATGTTTAAGAGTTTCCAGTTCTCTATGCGGGATACAAAAACAGCACCTGCCAGATAAAGAAACCGCTTCCTTGACTACCCACTGTAAGAGTCTTTCATTAGTCTTTAATTGATTCAATTTGAAACATAGGTAGACATTTCTGGCAATACTGCACGGGAACATCGCTAAGTAACGAGTCCGCTTTCCAAATTTTCGAGTAAACTTAGCGTATTCATAAAAGACTTTACTCTCACCTATTTTGTCAATCAATGAACACCAATAGAAGGTTTGATATTTCCTTTTGCAGGCTGCAGTACCAAGCACTAGGTTGTCCTCATCAATCATGGTCTCCTCTAAGGTTTTTTCAATTTGGTGTTTAAATCTAGTGATTGAGGGCAATTGTCCCTCCTTTAATAGCTCGGCCAGATCTACATATAGAGATTGTTTAGGTGGCATCAGCATTTTACTGTAGTTGTTCATCAGACGCCAATGCCATTTTACCGACAATGGCAAGATACCCAGTTCATGGCAGATCAGAATATTAGGAATGGACATTGCTAACCCAAGGACCTTCTTCCACAATATGCCGTGTGCGCAATCCAGAAATTCCTCCATGTCGCATGTGAAAATATCTAAAGCATACAAGATAATTGGTTCAACCTTTAATAGGTAGAACTCTATGCAAGGCATCAAAGAGAATTTACTAAAACAGTGGTAAATTATCTTCATTTGTGAAGTTAATTGCTTCACTTTTGTGTTGATAACCTCTTTCCACATGGTTACCGAATAGAAGGATGCAAGCTGGTATCCCAAGTTCTTATGGTTTGTACCTTGGGAATAACAACCTTGTTAAAAGTCCATGTGAATTTAGCTGTAGATCTCTTACCATCTGCAAATACGACAATAAAGGACTTTCCTGTATTCACCTGAAGGTTGTTCTTAAGGGCATAGTGCTGGAACGATAATAGTTTAGCCTGTAGGCCAAAGGGTGTGCGATCCATAAATAATAATCTGCGAAGCCCAACCAGTTAATTGTTAACCGACCCAACTTAACCAGAAATATAACTGCATCAACCCAGGCTGATTCCAGATCCGCCAGGTATAGATTGAAAAAGATAGCGGCCAGGTTGCATCCCTGCTTGAGGCATATGACAGTTGATATCGAGTCTGTCATAGCCCCCTGCTTAGTCAACCTGATCCCGTAATTTGTGTTTTGGTGAAGAAGAGCATTCATAGCTACTAGGTAACTCTGAATACCCAGGGCAATTATCTTCTCCCAAAGGACCGAACGTATGACCGTTTCAAACGCGGAAGTAAGATCTAGTGCCGCCATATAAATTGGCACAGTACATGAGGTTTTGGTTTGAGCATGTACAAGGGCCACAATGGTAGCGTTTAGTGGACATCACATATTTCCGAAAGCCTATTTGGGATCGTGGAAATACATCAAGTACAGCTATGTAATGCCGAAGAGTCTCCATTAACAAATGGGTAAAGATTTTGGCAGATGCGTTCATCAGCGCTATGGGCCAAGGTTGTTTGGATCATCCCAATTTCCTTTTTTATAGATCGGGATAATGGCAGCACACCACGATGGAGGGAGGATCCCTGTTTTATATATGCTGTCAAATTTAGTTTGTAGTATCTTAGCCCACATAGGCGGGTCGGATTTGAACACACATGGTGGAATCCCATCCGGGCCAGGTGCCCGGGAGCTCTAAATGGTACATATAGCCCTGGTTATGTCCTCCACCGACCACGAGGAAATTCGCAAAATAAGAGTTCTAAAATCACGCACAGGGGCACTGACAAATCTAATTGGGAGGGTAGATTTATTATGTATAAATTTAACCCAGCTGGCGGCATCAACCACAGCTTCCATTACAGGCTCATCAGAGTCGGCCATGGCTCTCAACATGGACCACACCGGTCCCGTATCACAATTTAAAAGATGGTGAATCATCCTCTGATTATCATACAACATCAGTTCATGCCTCATCATCTTGATACAATTCAATACGTTACTTACCTTTAACTGTTGTTCTCCAGCATGGGTCTGGCATTGATTCACATGCTCATGAATATTCTCCTTCGTCAGGCTGGGAATCCTCAGTAAAGAAAAGAACAGTTTCAGCTTCACTTCTGAACTGTCTTTCTCCTAACAATCAATCACTGGGTTCTAGGTCAATGACTGCCCTCCACCTAAGCCCCTTCTCTGGCAGCCATCTTCAGTTTTGGTAGCACATAAAGTGGCAGTAGGACCAAGAGAAGAGCTGCAGAGGGGTAGGCGGGAGGGTTTGCATGTCAATCCATGCCAGACCCATGCTGGAGAACAACAGTTACAGATAAATAAGGAACAAGTTACTTACCTGTAACTGTTGTTCTCCAGCATGGGTCTGGCATGGATTCACATGCTCATGAATATTCCCCGTCGCCAGGCTGGGAATCCTCGGTACAGAAAAAAATCAGTATCAGTTTTGTTTCTGATCTGCTTTCCTAGTAGTAACTGATCTCTGGGTCATACTGCCCACAGCAAATGACTTCCCTCTCCCTAAGCCCCGCCTCCAGCACCCATCCTCAGATTGCAGATCCTCAGCACGTAAAGTGGCAGTATGACCAAGTGAAAAGCCGCAGAGGGGTAGGCGGGAGGGTTCGCATGTGAATCCATGCCAGACCCATGCTGGAGAACAACAGTTAAAGGTAAGTAACTTGTTCCTTCTCCAGCATGGGGTCTGGCATGGATTCACATGCTCATGAATATAAGATTACATAGCAGTACACACATGCACAACCACGGGAGGTGGCAAAAGGCATAACTTTAAGCAATCCATAACCTCAACATTAAGCAACGCTTAACTCCTCACCAGGCCCTTCAGGCGAACGGGTTGCGCAGCACTGCTTGGCCGACCCTGGACTCCTCCCTGCAATCCCGATCGACGCAGTAGAATTTCGTGAAGGTGTGTGTCGACCTCCACGTAGCAGCCCTGCAGATGTCCATCAGGAGCACACCAGACAAGAACACTGTGGTAGCAGCGATCACTCTGGTCGAGTGGGCTCTCTGACAGCCGGGTAGCGGTCAGTTTGCCAACCGGTGACAGTGCATGATACAGCAGGAAAGCCATCTGGAAATGGAAGCCTTCGTGAGAGCCTTCCCTTGATTCACAGGTCCAAAGTTCACAAAAAGCTGTGACGCCTTCCAAAACCTCTTCGTGAGGTCCACGTAGAACTTCAGCGCTCTAGTTACATCCAGCGAGTGCAAAGTCCTCTCGGCCGACGACGAAGGCGACGGGAATTAAACTGGTAACACCAAGGGCTCGTTGAGGTGGAAGTCCGACGGCACCTTGGGCATGAAGGAGGGATGCGTCCTGAGCACCACCCTCGTGTCGTGAAAAGTCAAGTATGGAGGCTTGCACGATGGGGCCTGAATCTCTCCCACGCGCCGTGCGGAGGTGATGGCCACAAGAAAAGCTGTTTTCCACGATAGGAACTTCAACAGTGCCGTATGCATAGGCTCGAAAGGGGCCCCCATGAGCCTAGTCAGCACCACGTTGAGCTCCCACGCCGGGGCTGGGGCCTTCACCGGTGGGAACAAGCAGAATAGTCCCTTCATAAATTCCTTCACCAGGCGATGAGACCACAAAGACACCCCGTCCAGGTGTATCTGGAGATGGCAGCCAGATGTATCTTGATGGAGGCGTAAGCTAGTCCAGCCTTGGCCAACGACAGTAGGTACGGCAGTACTTGGACCGTAATCCGTGGAGGGTTAATCTCTGTACCCGGCACCAGACAGAGAACCTCTTCCATTTGTGTCCGTAACACTTGAGAGTTGAGGACGCGCTGGCCTTTGCAAGAACCTCTCTGCAGTCAGCCGGTATATCGTATCCTCCAAACTCTAGTGCTGCAGGAGCCAGGCCTGCAAGTTCAGCGACTTCGGGTCGTGATGAAGAATGGCGTCTCCTTCTCTGGAGAGAAGATGCGCGTCCACAGGCAGTTTGACTGGTGGGGACGCCGATGAGTCCAGAAGGTCCGGGAACCAAATCTGTCTCGGCCACACCGGTGCGACGAGGATCATCCTGCACCGGGAGCTCTTGAGCTGGTTGACGAGCCGGAGTAGCAGTGGCAACGGCGGGAAAGCAGAGGAACAGGTTGTCCCAGGGGAACGAGAAAGCGTCGCCCATGCTCCTCAGTTGGGGGAACCTGCTGGCGAACCTCTGGCACTTGGAGTTCGTCACCGTCGTGAAGAGATCGACCTGGGGTCTGCCGCACAGCCTGAAGAGTCGATCCACTTGATCCTGGAGTAGCTCCCACTCGTGGCACGAGCGTAGCTCCCTGCTGAGTGAGTTGGCGATGGTGTTCTTTATCCCTGCCAGATGAAAAGGTACCAGAAACATCCACTGGTCGACGGCCCAGTGCCACAGATCCTGGGATTCCTTGGACAGGGCTGGGGATCTGGTTCCACCCTGCTTCCCGATGTAGAACATTGTGGCGGTGGTGTCGGTGAAGATCCTCACCACCTTGCCCTTGAGGGACGGAAGAAAGGACCTGAGGGCCCAAAACACTGCGCGGAGCTCCAGAATGTTGATATGAAGCTATTTTTCCTCCGGGAGCCAAAGGCCTCTCGCGTGGAGATTTCCGGTATGCGCTCCCCACCCTTCAAGGGAAGCATCCATCATCACCGTTACCTGGTGAGCTGGGGTCTGAAAGTCTGCGCCCGCCGTCAGATGAGTGTGGGTGCCCCACCACCGGATCGCTTGTCGGAAGGTCTCGTTGAGTGGTATCCTGTCCTCGAAGCTGCCCGTCACCTGGATCCAGCGTGCGTCGAGGAACTCTTGCAGTGGAGGCATTAGAAGTCTGCACAGGCGTACCAGATAGATGCAGGAGGACATCAACCCGAGAAGGGATTTGATGGAACTTAGCCTGGCTACTTCCGTGGCTAGCAGGCGTTGCACCTTGCCCAGGATGGCTTTCGTCCTCTCGTCGGACGGTGAGGCCAGCCGTGCCACTGTGTCGAGCTTGGCTCCCAGAAACAGGGCGACCTGCGAAGGGACCAGGTGGGATTTGGGGAAGTTGATGGAGAACCCCAGGTCCGTGAGTAGCTGGACGGTCTTCGCAGTGTGTTCTATGGCGAGCTCCCTTGTCCTTGCTCGGATGATCTAGTCGTCCAGGTAGGGATAGACGTGGATCCCTTGCAGGTGTAGCTACGCCGCCACCGGTGCTAGGCACTTGGTGAATACCCTGGGTGCCGACTTTAATCCGAACAGGAGGGCCTTGAACTGGTAGTGGCGTCCTTGGACCACGAACCTGAGGAACTTCGGTGTCCTTTTAGAATGGGGATGTGGAAGTAGGCATCCTCCAAGTCCAACGACGACAGGAAATCGTCCTCCAGCTGTCCCAGAACGTGCTGGAGGGTGACCATCCGGAACTTCTGAGCCTTGATGTACTTGTTCAGTCGCCGCAGGTCCAGGATGGGACGCCAACCTCCTGTCTTCTTCTTTACGAGAAAGTATCTTGAGTAGACCCCGGAGCCCCGAAGTCTTTTTGGGACGAGCTCGATGGCACCTTTCTTGAGCATCCCCCTTACCTCCAGCAGCAGCTGGGGTACATGGTTTTCCTTCCTGGCCACGCGTGGCACGCGAGGGCACTTTAGAAACTCGAGGGCGTGCCCCTGGGCCAGGGTTTCCAGCACCCAACGGTCGGTGGAGATGGACTCCCACACGCTGATGAACTTCCCCAGCCGGCCTCCCACCGGGGTGCTTCGGTGGGGGCCCGACGTCACGGTGAGTTCAGTCCTGCTTTGAGGCCGCCTTGACCTCTCTGGCGACAACGGCGGGAACCTCCAGACTTGCCCAGTCCTCTATAGGCCTCCTGCGACGAGGAACGGGCCGCTTGACGGTAGGTAGAGGAGCCGCTGCCGGAACCTTTGGAGGCCCCTTGCTTGCCTCTGGTGTTCCGAAAGGACGGCCGTCGTTGCTGGAGAACTCCCAGGGCCCGGGCTGCCTCCGTGTCCCTTTTGTTGGCTTGCAGGGACTCATCGACTGTCTTCCCAAACAGGTTGTTCCCGTCGAAGGGCATGTCCAACACTTTGGCTTATATGTCCTGGCGGAAATCCGTCGCCTTAAGCCATCCGCGCCGTCTGAGGCAAACACCGTTGCCCAACTGGCAGAAACCGGTGTCAGCGATGTCCGTCGCCACCGTTATGGCATGGTCCGACGCCACCTCGCCTTCTTGCAAGATTTCTAGTGCCAACAAGGGAGCGATTTCATACCAAAGTTCCCTGTCGTAACGGGCAACGAAAGCCAGGGCGTTGGCCGTCTTAATCGTAGTCGCCGCCGACGTGATGACTCGTCCCATTGCGTCGAGCTACTTTCTCTCGCCGTCCAGCGGTGAAGTCGATGTCGATGCACCCCGCCTTCTTCCTGGCCGCCGCCGAGACAACTGAATCCGGGGTCGGCTGTGCTCTAAGGCATAGTGGGGCCGCGTCGGGGACCCGGTACTTCTTTTCTTATCGGTCCCTTTTTGCCGGCGTCGTGGACGGGTTCTTGAGGAGGGAGAGCCCCTCATCCCAGATGTCATCCAGTAGAGGTACCGCGAGGACCGTCTTCCTCTTGGTCTCTCGACGTTGATAGAGGAACCCCTCCTTTTCTTCGGGGCAGAGCTGGAAAAGCTCGGATGCCCCGGAGATCCTCGCATGGAAGGATCCAATCTCATCGGGCGGGGAAGCCCATGGAGGGGGGACGACGACAAGAGGTCCACCCCGCCGTCGCCGCCCTCGTCCGTGCCCGTCGTGGCCGTGTCCATGCCTGTGTCATCCCCGCGGACCATGGACAGGGAGGAGGGTTGAGCAGGCCTCGAGGGCTGGAAGGGGGCAGGAGGATGTGGTGTTCTCCTCTTGGGTGGTGGACTTCCCGACGGGCCTGCCCCTGGCTCCTCCTTCGAGCCTGGCTCCAGCTCCTCCGTCGGGGGTAAAGGCAATCTAGTCCTTATTTCAGAGCATAAGGATTGAATTGCCATCAAAATGGCTGCCGAGTTGTCCTGCGGCACTTGTTGCGACGGGCGCGACGGTTGGTCTGGGATCCCGTCGGCACTGCCATCGCTTCCCTCGTCGGGATGCCTCTCGACGGGCTGGTCCTCCTCCATGCCCGCGTTGTGGCTCTCCGGGACTTCGACAAGTTCCTCCCCAGAGGAGCTGTCTGAATCCACGACGGCCACTGCCCCCCCCCTCTTTCTCTGCCGGGGGCTTCGTGGGGGTTCTTTTGATGGGCTTGAAAGATGCCTCCCTCCGAGGTGGCAGGGAGACTCTGGGCCCCAAATCCGCTACCACAGGTGTAACCTCCGCAGGCTGCGCTACGGTTGCCGCGAACTCTTTGATGGAGGCCTTGGCTAGGTGAATGAAGGCCTTAGTTACCGACTGCGTGCTTGTGGCCTTCACCTTGGGGGAGGGCTCCCCGCCTCGCTCCCAATCAGCCGAAATCTTCGAGATCGACCGGGGCCTCTCCAGAAGCTTGGCCGGGTTCTCGGATTTCCTCTTACCCGAGCCAGAGCGTTAGCTCGTGGTCGATGGCGCTGGGGAGGATGCGCCCTGCCTGGCAGCCAAGGAGCCCAACCGTTCAGCGCTCCCGGTGCCCGCGGACTCGCAGTGCACAGCCTTCTGTTGGGCCCCTGTCGCCGGGGCGCCCTCTCAGGACTTAGAAGACCGCTCGGATTTATTCTTTTTCTTCTCACCTGAAGGGCTCTTTCCCTCCAGCCAGTTGGCGAGACGAAGATGGCGGTCCTTCATGGTCCGCTCCGACATGTTCCCGCAAAACGCACAGTCCTCCTCCACGTGCGTTTTGTCCTCGTGAAGACAGTAGAGGCATAAGGAATGCTCGTCTTCCTTGAACACGTTCTGCAGCTGGCATCCAGGGCAGGCCCGGAACATCTTCCCGGGCGTCGAGCTCCCTTTCTCCTGGGCCATGTCCGGGGTAGGCCTCAAACTTCTGGAATCCTCCAAAAGTGTTGTTCGACAAAATCTTCACCCTTGAGGGGCGTAGAAGCTTCCGAAACGGGTCCCCATTGATCGGATGTAAAGACGGTGGAGCTTGAGGCTCAATTTAACCGAAAAATGAGAAATTCTCTCTGAATATATTTGCTATAGCACGAGGACTTGCAACACTTGAACGTGCGGTAAAAATCTGAGGATGGCTGCTGGAGGCGGGGCTTAGGGAGAGGGCAGTCATTGGCTGTGGGCAGTATGACCCAGAGATCAGTGATTGGTTACTACTAGGAAAGACAGATCAGAAATGAAACTGATACTGATTTCTTTCTGTACCGAGGATTCCCAGCCTGACGACGGGGAATATTCATGAGCATGTGAATCCATGCCAGACCCCATGCTGGAGAACTTGTTCCTTCTCCAGCATGGGGTCTGGCATGGATTCACAAGCTCATGAATAAAGAATACATAGCAGTACACACATGCACAACCACGGGAGGTGGCAAGGCTCAACATTATGAGAACAAATTATCACAGTGTGCATACCAATCGTAAGTAAACACTCGAATAGATATAAAACAGTGTACTAGCTGGCCCTAAGGGAAGAACACCCTGTCCCTGACAGGAGTGCCTGGCCCTAGGTGGCGTGTGATGGAACGCCTATCTAACAGGGATAGTTTAAGAGAATCAGTCCCTCAGCGCTAGCAATTGTGACATTGAAATACATTTCAAGGAATGCACATTACAATCAGACAAGACCACAACTGATCGGCTGTTCATGTACTCGCAGAACTAGATATTAGATTTTGACAGGCACCAGCTCAGATCTAATGCTGTATCAGCCACTTATAACCTAGTAGTTTGTGTATTTTAATCCATCCGTGGGTATTATAATCACCAGGTATGATCAGTGTGGTCCACTCAATCAATGGTTTAAAAATGGGCATTTGAAGTCCATCCTATAAAAGATCACTCTGCGCGAGTATGAACTAAACTAAATCTATAGGATGTCCATCTTTCGTATATCTGGACATCTGTAGGATCACGAGAGCCCTCGTGGCCCGTGTGGTCGACCAGTTTCGATGGCAATCTCATTCAAGCCATCTTCTTCAGGACTCTGGTTGTACAAAGGAGCTGAGTTCCGGTGTCGGTGTGCCGGAGTCTTCAGCACCAAGGGCAAACGCCTACCTCCCCTGTAGGGAGACAAAAAACCGTGCGAGGGGACTGCAGTCAGTGGACCCATCACTCGGTCTGTCTGCACCAGTAGTAGCTAGTGTAAAAACACAGTTATGTGCCAATGAAATAGCACTCGAGGTTAAAACCAGGGGCACCGATCGTGCCTGTCCACCTTGCTGTGTGCAGAGCTCAATGTTAAGACTGATTTTCTATACTCTGGCCTGGTTGACAGATATATAGAAGGCCAACCTATATTGTGAAAGGGACAACTATCAAACTGTAGCCAAACCAGTTTAAGGTAGCAGTGATAGGCGGTCTAGGCTAAGTTCTTCAGCAGGTATGAGAGTGTAAAGGGTCCACAATGAGGTCACACAATGGGAGTCACAAATTACACTTAGACAGGATGTATAAAAATACAGTTATTTAATTATGGCCAAATACACTATAAGAAAAATGAATACAAGCAGGTAGCCTTATCAACCAATACCATCACACTAAAATACATATATACAGTCACAGGTTCAATTGCATAATACCAATCAAAATACTCCTGCAAGGGAATGAATAGCTGAGTATCACACACAAAAAGGTCCACAGAGATGATCCCTAACTAATATTGTCCAACCATAAATTGTCTGGGGCCTTGTGCCCTATTGTTCAGGATACAATAACAGAACTTAGGCTGCAGGAAAAAATATAGGTAGGGTCTCTGGGGTCCAGTGATGGATTCTGAGAGTCAGGGTTCAATATAGACAAGTGCACACAATTACCCCCAACAGTCAGAAGTCTTGCCAAGGCAAGTAATGGTAAATCCAATAGTGTTAGAATAAGACATGCATTACTTACCATAATAGCATTTCTGAGGATTGTATCTGCTTAGATTCACATGGTGTGCATATGGTCTGACATCCAGTGGTAACCGCTGAGTATTGCATCTTGTCTTTCAGGGACCGAAAGGGGACATTGGCAGAGGCGTGTCTGTAACACTATCCCTATCATGTGTAGTGTACTCAAAATCCCTCACGCGTTGAGGTCCCTCTGATTGTATTTGTTCTGCCATGAGGGAGCCCAAGGCTAATGTGAGAGTACATGAACAGTGAAGTAGTAAGACGTCTATGTTCCTTCCACCCCAAGCAGGGATGTAGGGAGGGCGCATGTGAATCTAAGCAAGTACAATCATCAGAAATGCTATTACGGTAAGTAATGCATGACTTCTGATGCTTGTTGATCTGCTTAGAATCACATGCTGTGCATAGATTAGCGAGCAGTACCCGGAGTTGGAGGTGCGTTGTCAGAAGGAACAGTAGAGAAAAGATGTCTTAGTACTGCTTGTCCCACCAGAGAATCAGACCTAGAATGAGTGTCTAGGCAATAGTGTTTTGTAAAGGTGTGCACAGAACTCCAGGTTGCCGCTTTGCAAATGGACTCTAGGGGAACATTTGCAATGATTGCTATGGAAGCCCCAGTGCCCCGAGTAGCGTGTGCTCTAGGCTTGAAGGGTGTTAGGGCGAATTCTCATAAATAGTTGATTTCCCTTACCTAAAGAGTCCCCCAGCAGCTTTGCTGGATTTCTAGGATTCATTTTTTTCACCTGGTAAGAGTGTGAGCCTTTTTCCCCCCACTCTTACATGTGTTTTGCTATGTGTATTTCTACTTTCTGTGTGATCTTGGGCACTGGAGCCTCACCTACTCCATGTGCACCACTTTTTGTGTGTGGTACACAGCACCTTCTGTGCAGTGACACCGGGTTGTCTTTGAGACTTCCCACTGACTCAATTTTTCTGGGGCTGACTACGGTCCCCCCGAAACAGGTAAAGTTGCCATTAACTTTATATAGTCACTTTAAACCACAGACCCAGTACACTCCATATTACATTGAGAATTGGAAAGGTTTAACTCCTATCCCTTTTTGTCTGTCCCTCTTGGGGCATTCTTTTGCACCCTTAACATTAAGACTTGGCTGGTGGCAGTGGTATCTACTGTAACTTTCCTACCGCGATTATCTTATATAACGTGGTAATGTTTTAGGCTATTATATTAGCCTCGAACATAAACCCACTTGACCAAATACATTTTAATTTGGTTCCAGCTGGGTTTTGTTGCCATTTCTTTTTGTTAAAGTGTTTCTCGTGTTTTTCTCTGCGCGCCAAACCGGGGATGACTCCTTTGTTTGCTGTCTTTTCGCGGGCTTCTGCACAGACGCCCTCCTTAAGGCGCCTGATAGTCTAGGTAGGCAGGATGTGAGGGAGGGATCTCGGACCCCTGCCATGGGTTGCCTTAGTAACCCAAGTCGCACTCTTGTCTGATTGGCTAAGGGGACTGGCCTTGCCAGGCCAGCCACCCTGCTGTGTGATTGACAGCCAGGCTGTATGAATCAGGAAAACTGCATAAAAAGCAGGTCTCTGGGACTGGAAAGAAAAAGTCCCCACTGGAACGAAAGAACCAACGAGGAACTGGAAGAAGAGGGCCCCTACAACGACTGAACCGCCCGGTGAAGCCCTGCTGCAGGTCCGAATCGCCAGAATCCGACAACAGGGACGATCCTCCAGGAAACTTCTTCCCTTGAGCTGGTGGGACCAACCAGTGTGCCCAAACTACAGGCCAGGACCTCTCCTCCGGTCGAATTCGCTGTACAGAGCTACAGTGGGCCGGATAGCCAGGACGGTCGGACCCTGCTTGGGTTTCAAGGAGCGCAACTTGTATCCGTTGTTTGGTGATGCAACTGGTTTCTTCCCTGGGTAGTGCAGGACCCTCCAGTCTTCCTACTTCTGATCAGTCCAACAGTCGCTTCAGGAACCGTGAGCATGCAGGAACTACCAGGAACGTCTGCCTCAGCTACAGCCCCCTCTCCGTTTTAAGGTACTGTGCACAATCGGTTGTGCGTTTCGCTCAGCCGCAATGAAAGTGTTTGAAATCTTTCTCCAATCCAAGGGCTTGTCCTTCTCTTCGAACTATCTTTTCTACCAACCAACCTCGTCCGGAATATGTGCCACAAACTTTACCGTGAATGACCCTGAACTGTGTGGTCTTGAGCAAAAGACTTCTGACCTATTGACTTTGGCCCTAAGCCTTTTCTAGCTGATCTCCTCACTGTAGTCTCTCTTGTTCAACTGCTCAGAATACTTACCTGTTGGTTTTTCCTAATTGTTGATAACTTTGTCTTTCCCTCCCTTTTAAATTACTGGATTGCCATTTTGCTCCCACTTCAACTTGTTCAGAATTTAAGTGAAGTGGTGTGGTGTATTTATGATTGTGATTTTTTACTTGCTTAGAATAGTGAAATGTTATACCACTGTTGAGTACATAAGGGATACATTACTCACCGTAATCGTATTTCTGATGCTTGTATCTGCTTAGATTCACATGCTGTGCATAGGCTGACATCTAGTGGAAGCTGGAGTATTACAGTTTGTTTTTCGAAACTCGAAAATGGGCGTCGACACAGGGCGTGCCAGTAATACTATCCCTAGTGTGACGTCCACTGTACCCAAGATCCCTCACGCGCAAGTCTGGCTGCTCCGCTACTGCTACCACTATAACTGTGTAGTACAGGCTTGTACCAAAGGTGAAATTGTACTGTCACTTGAAGTCTTAATTGTGTGTAGTGTTACCAAAGGCTACTGCAAATAATTCTGCTTAACGAAGGGCAGTTCTCTCTTAGCAAGAGCATAACAGTGTGATGCATTTGACAATCCACCTTGAGATAGTGGATTTGAGAGACAGGATCCCCTTCTCTGCCAGCTGCCACTGAAACGAAAAATTGGTTTATTTTCCGCAGTGATTTTGTTCTTTTCCAGGTAGAACATGACTGCCCTGCGCACATCTAGTGTGTGTAGGCTTCTTTCGGCCATGCTAGTGGGATTCTGGAAAAAGCTAGGAAGTTCAATCAATTGGTTCACATGGAACTTAGAGATGAATTTAGGCGCAAATCTGGGATGCGTGCGCAAAACTACCTTATCCCTGTGGACTGTAACAAAGGTGTCTAGAACAGAAAGGGCCTGTAGTTCACTAACCCTTCTGATCGAAGTGATAGCCACTAGGAAGGCTGTCTTATAAGTAAGGTCTTTTAGACTTGCTTTATGCATTGGCTCAAAGGGAAACCCCATGAGCCTGGTTAAAACCACATTTAGATACCATCCAGGAGCTGGGTGAGAAATGGGAGGATACATTCTTTTAACCCCTTCCATAAAGGCCTTAATCACCGGTATCTTCCACCACACCACCTTTTGTTGTGACGTGGTGTAGGCTGAAAGAGCAGCGAGATGAACCTTCAGGGAATTGAAGACCAACCTTGTGTCCAACAAATGGGTTAGGTAAACTACAATGTGTGTGGGTGAGCAATCGATGGGATTGACGCCCTTGGTATTACACCAGATAACAAAAAGTTTCCATTTGCTGGCATAGCAATAACGGGTGTTAGGTTTCCTTGCTTCCCAGAGTATGTCCATGCATTTGAGGGAGCTGTAGGTGTCCAAACTCTATGACCTCAGGAGCCAGTCTGCTAAATTCAGAGTTTGTAGGCATGGGTGTAGGGTCTCCCCTCTGTCCTGAGACAACATGTTGTACGGGCAGGGTAGTTTTACTGGTGGAAAGAGGGGCATTTCCATCAGATGAGCGAAGCAGGTTTGGTGGGCCCACATGGGGGCCACCAGTATCATGGTAACTGGTTCCTATTTTGTTGAGAAGGGGAGTCGGGGGTGGGGGGGGAGCGAGGACAAACCTCACTGACCATGTTATCCAGAGACCGTTCCCCTTGGAGCGGTTCTGGGGGTACCTGGAGGCGTAGTCTTGATATTGGGCGTTCTCCTGAGTTGCGAACGGATCGATCTCTGGGAAGCCCCATTCCGTGAAGACGTTGGATACAATGTATTCGTGCAGACGCCATTCGTACTCTACGGGCAGAGGGAAATCTCTGCTGATAACGTCTGCCAGAAGATTGCGTTCCCCTGGAACATGTTGGGACAACAGAAACATCTTGTGTTTGAGAGCCCATATCCAAATGTTTTGGGACAGCTTGGATAGCCCTGGAGAGTGAGTGCCCCCCTGTTTGTTCAGGTAATACATGGCTGTGGTGCTGTCTGTTAGAATCAGAACTGTCTGCCCTTCTAGTTGCATCTGAAAAGACTTTAATGCCTTGAAAACCGCCAATAGCTCCAATAAGTTTATATGGTTGGACGCTACTTGTGGAGACCACACTCCATGCGGAGACCACACTTGGCGGTTTTCAAGGCATTCAAGTCTGCTGAAGCAGGTGAGCCCCCGACCCCGTGAGAGATGCGCCTGTCGTGAGAGAGGCTTCCACTGCAGGGGTGAAGGTTTTCCTTTGACCTCCACTGCAGAGATAGAACGAGGGCTGTCGAGACAACTACCAGATCTTCCCATTGTCCGCTGGCCTGACATCACTGGCTGTTGAGCGACTCTTGCATGGGACGCATGCGCAGCCACGCGTGGCGAACCAAGTATATGCATGACGCCATCATCCCTAGCAAACGTATGGCTTTGCGCAGCATCACCTCCCAACTGGCTACCTATTGAGGGATCTGAAAAAGCATGTTCTGAACCCTCTCGTTGGAGGGGACGAAGAGGCCATCTTACGTCCGGATTAGAGCCCCCAGAAATTGTTTTACCTGGGACAGTCTGATTAGGTGTGCTGCTGCTACCGCCGAGGTGATGCCGAAGGGGAGCACTTTGAATTGGTAATGCCTGTCCTCTACCATGAACCTTAGATATTTCCTGTGCGCTGGCAACATTGAAATATGTAAGTATGCATCTATCATGTCCAATGTTGCCATGTAGTCCCCCTGTTTCAACAGTGGGATCACCTCCTGTAGCGTTACCATGCAAAACCTTTGAGGTTTTATGGGCGCAGGTCTAGAACAGGGCGCATGGTGAGGTCCTTTTTGGGTACAAGGAAGTACACTTAATAAATAACCGTGTTTACCTGAGGAATAGGGACGGCTTCTATGGCGTCCTTTCCCAGCAGCGTTTCCACCTCTTGAATCAGGATCTCCAGATGGTCTGGTGAGAGGCGCCGTGAGCGCGGTGGTCTGAATTGTGGAGGTCGGGCGAATTCCACGCAGTACCCGTGGGCGACTGTCTTTAAGACCCATTGGTCCGAAGTTACCCCCTCCCATGTTGTGAGGAAAGATGTTAAGCGCCCCCCGACCGGGGTGACATGGGAGGGGAGGGGACCTGGATATGATGGTCATTTCTGACCAGAGGCTGCGGCTCCTCTAGGATTGGGGCCTCTACCTCTGGCTTTGCTGCGTCGCTGAACCCTTGGTGGGTAGTATGCAGGGCTTCCTGAAGTTTGTCCACCACTAAAGTTTCCTGTGCCATAGTTGTTCTGACTTGCACGGGACCGCCCTTGAAAGGACCAACTAGCATTACCTCCTCTCGGGGGGGGGGGGGGTTTAGGGGGGGTCTTAAGCTCTTTTTTGGCTGTTTCTAGGGCCTCATCGACCGCCTTTCCGAAGAGGTTAGTTTCTTCACTGGGTTTATTGAGGAGAACGGCCTGTGTTTCAGGCTTAAACCCTGAGGTACGAAGCCAAGCGTGCCTTTTTAAGTAAGGTTCCCTGTGCCAGAGACCTGCCTGCTGTTTCAGCCGTGTCCAGAGTGTTTTTTATCACATGCTGGTTCACTTGCCTGCCTTCGGCCACAATAGTGACAAGTTTGGACCTGATGGGCTCTGGGACCTCCTGGAGTCCTTTCTCTACTCGGTTCCATTGAGCGTCAGTATAACTCGCCAATAGAGTAGCGTTATTCGCTATGTGCGTGGTATATGCGGCAGCCGAGGTAACTTGCTTACCTAAGGCATATAACCTCTTGGATTGTCTATCTGGAGGAGCCTCCCCCGTAGCAAGGGGTACTCCTGCCTGTTTCCGGGTGGTAGTCACTACCACGGAATCAGAGGTGGCATGCCTTTTGATGTATTGAGTGTCCGAAGGAGCTGGCCGAAATAACTTTTCTACTCTTGGGTTCACTGCTCGGGTTTGAGCTGGTGACACCAGGGAGGGAGCCAATCTTCTCTTAATAGAATTAAGGAGGGGAATGGCCTGGCTAGCGGGCGGTTTCTTCTTAAAAATATCTTCAAAAACCTGCTCAGGCACCGCCTCTTGAGTAGTGATTTGAAAGTGATCTGCTGCCTTCCTTAACATGGCATTGAAGGCTATTTGGTCGCGTACAGTTAGCCTGGCGAGCCGGGGTGGACGGAGGAGAATCTAGGCACAGAACATCAGTGTCCTGATCTTGTTGGGAGAGCGATCATGGGTCTGTCCCCGTTAGGCAGAATCCTCTGCAGTACCCTTGGGAACACTACAGACAATTAAGTCTACAAGTGGCAGTACAATTTCACCTTTGGTTCAAGCCTGTACTGCACAGTTATAGTGGTACCAGTAGCAGAGCAGCCAGACTCATCTCAAGAGAAAATGAGCAGTAACAGGGATTACACAAAGGACTACAATTACTGTGACTCAAACAAACACTGACTCAAGGTTTCTGGTTAAAAAAATATAAGTACATTTATTTTTAAACCATCTGTTCACAAAACACTTCACTTCTATTAAACAAAAACACACTCTAAATATACTACACACAACCAATTCCTTTGGTTCAGGTCAATTCAAGTTAAGAACATTGGGACTTGACAGACCGGTGTTGTGAAACAAAAGACGTAACCGGGGTTTAAGCAGCGCTCACTTTTTGACAGTAATGACAGTTTGGTCTTACGAAAGAAAAGCGTACCGCAGGAAGAATTGTAACCGTAGTCAAAACACATTTAGCACATTGAATAAAAACCAAAGAATAGGCGATCAAAATCATAGGCAATACTTTTGTCAAGGCACTCAAATCAGAAGACGTGTTCTAAGAGACAGATAAAGTCAATAGGCCTGCGCCAGTGTCAAATGGAGCCGGGCTCTGTTGTCGAGGATCACACGATTAGAACAGTTCAAGATTAACGTTGCCAGGAGTACTTGGATATTGTCAAAAGGAAGCAAAAGTTATAAGAGGGAAGGAAGAAGGGGCAAGAAAAAGGGGTTCACCCCGATTCCTCAAGGTCGGACGGCGGGAACGACCAAAGGACACAATACCTTATTCGAATGAAGAAAGCTGGTGCCAGGGCAGTTGTTCCGGGTAGTTTCTGCAGACTCATGGTTCCTGAAGCTTCAGTCGTGGGGACAAGAAGGACGATGCCTGGAGCCATCTGCACTACCCAGGGATGAGGCCAGCAGCAGCAAAGCAACGGTGAATAAAAGGCGCGCTCCTTTAAAACAGGAGAGGGCTCTTCAGATGGCTATCCGGACCACTACAGCTTCGTACAGCGATTTTGACCCAGGAGAGGATTCTCTGGCCGTAGAAAGGTGAGCTGGTTGTTCCCACCGGGCTCAAGGGAAGAAGACTCTGGACTGGATCTTCTCTGTCGTTGAAGGGTAGATAGCTCAGGACTGCAGCAGGGCTTCACCTGGACTCAGGAGTGGCAGCAGCCGTCTTCTTCTGGGCTTCTCTTCGGTTTTTGTAGTTCCAGTGGCGACTCTGACTTCCAGCCCAATAGTTCTGCCTTTTATGCCAAAATCCCCCATTCACACAGCCTGGCTGTCAATCACACAGCAGGGGGGTTGTCCCGCCCGGTCAACCACCTCAGGCAATGGACACAAAGTGCGACTTGGGTCTCCAAGGAGACCCTGTACAGGGGGTTACTAAACCCCACCCTCACATTCAACCCATCTAGACACCCAGACGCCAAAGGAGGGCTTCTTCGCAGAAGCCCGCCAAAGGACGGCGAACAAAGAAGGCAAACCTGGTTTGCTGTGCAAAGTAAAACACAAGAAGGTTGCTAACACAAAGAAATGGCAAATAAACTCGACCAGAGCCAAAATAAAATATATTTGGTCAAGCAGGTTTATGTTCGAGGCTAACACAATAGCCTTAACACAGTACCACGTTTATACTATACTCGCGGTAGGAAGGTTAGGGTAGATAGCACTGCCACCAGCCAAGTCTTAATGTTAAGGGAGCGAAACACGGCTCCAGGAGATACAGACAAAAAGGGATCAGAGTTATCCCTTTCCAATATTTCATGTAAAATGGGGTGTACTGGGTCTGTAGGTTAAATGACTACATAAAGTAAATGGCAACTTTACCTGATTCTGGGGGACAGTAGTCCGCCCCAGAAAAATGGAGTCAGTGGGAAGTCTTAGCGACAACCCTGTGTCACTGCACTGAAGGTGCGGTGTAACACTTGTGAAGGGTTTTGACCCACGCTGAATCAATAGACTGGGTAGATGTGGGGATGAGCTGTCGCCGCCCATTATTCTATCCCAGAACAAACTAAATCAATAGACTGGGTGGATGTGGGGATGAGCTATCGCCGCCCACATTCACGCCAGAATCCAGGAGAACTGCTCAGTTGGCACAAGACCGCTCCAAAGATGCAACCTTCTTGTGGGGGGTTCCACATCACCACTCGTAAGGATGCCATCAAAACAATGTTAAGCAAGGGTCCTATACTATCAAGCAAAAGACCACTCTATTGAAATGCAGTAATACAAGACAGATCCCAAAAATGGATGCAATACTGGTACTCACCACTATCAGAAAGCCGGCGTTTTAAAACCACCAGACTTTTGTGTAAAACTGAACAAATGAACCGAAACCAGGCCAAGGAAAGACTTGCTAAGAGGTGGACACAATGTAAAACTATATTCTGAAATGACTTGAAGGAAGTAAATATTTAATGTATTTGTAAAAATTGTAAGTTTGATTTAAACTGGGAACTAAAGTGACATTTAGCTGAATTCTGCCTGACAACTACCCCCGACAGGAGAAACCTGCTCAGCCACTCTTCCCAGGCCTAGCTGCATCCTGCTTCGCCACCAAAAGGAGTTGACACCTCTCTGATTAGATTAGGGGAGGGGCACCTGCAGGAGGTTGCACAAAGCCTTGTCCTGGACTCAGGCAAATGTTATATTGGGAGGGGGCCGTAAAGTGGCTTCCTCTTGGGAGAAGTGGGAGGAGAAGTGCCGCTGGGAGCCACCTGAGCTGGAGGCGGGGGCAGACAGAAGCTTCCCCCATGTGCTTTGGAACCTAAACCACACCCATCTGGGCCAGAGAATAATTTTTAAAAAAGATGGAAAATTCATAGTACGGACTTGTCAGAATTATAGAAGTAATATCATTATTCTTGTGATTTTTCTGTGCACGTTTTAAGAGGTGTTAGGACCCTGTGGTGTATGCTGGGGGGTTGCTAGCGGAAAATAGGGTCTTACTCCAAATGTCTGCATGTTAAAAATCTGACACTTCATCAATTAATGTCCATACTCCTTGCGCACATGTGTGTAATTTTTTGTAAATGGCCGATATTGGTAAACCAGTCAAAAAGCACAAAATGTTGTCATTTTTTAATGCAAGCCCCCAGGAAGATCAGAGGCGGACAAGCATGGACCATAAGGAATATATAATGTGCACATGTAATTTCAACAAATTGTGTATCTGGGAAATATGTATTTGAATCAAATATAGATTTGTGGGCAAATTGACCAGGGGAGGATCCTCTGACCCATAAACAGACCTCATCATGATGACAATCCATTTCCTTCCCCCAATCATGGGAGAGGGGAGAATTGGGCCAATGACAAGTAGGGAGGGGCAGGCTCAGTTATGCCACGCACACACCCACTTCCAAAACACATAAAAAGAGACTGCTGGGACAGGTAGGGACATTCAATTCCATTTGCTGCGGAGCGTGCTGACCGACGACTTCACATCCAGAGATCCAACACTTAGAATTCCAAGCTAAACAGAGACTAAACAGAGACTACAGAACTTTGAACCAAGAAGGCCCACTGCAAGCAAAAGTATTTGTCAGCAGGCCTCAAAATCTTTTGCAACTGAACTCCTCAAATAGCCGGGCTGAGCTGTTTGATTCTGGCCTAGAACACTGTGACAGCAGTATCCAGAACCAGAGGCCGCTGTATCCAGAGAGGCTAGACCAGCAGAGCAGAGCTGACCCAGACGCTGTGAGCAGAACCGCCCGAAGTCCAGTCCAGTTGACCAGATCCGTGACGAGGCCCATTCATTTCAAAATTAGGAGTGAGTATCCACCAGAACTGTGCAGAACCCAAACTCTTAGTTAAAATAATCTAATCCAAACTATTTTAACCTAAGTAGAACTGCCTCCCAGAAATCGTGTCATCTGTCATTCTAAAGCTGCAAGCTGTCACCTGTCATTTTGAGTTTTACTTTAAATCTGAAAATCTACCTTTATTAAATCGTTCGTATCTCTTGAACCGTTTGGGCTAGGAACGAAATTTAACTTTCAATTGAAAGCTGGGATTCTAGGCTTTCCCACGGACCTAGAACCGACTCTTTATAGTGCCTCCGTAATCGCGAGACACGCACCTGCGAAATTTACCGCGATTTGGCCCGATTTCTTCATCTGTAAAAATCAGCAGCTTTTTACTTCTCTTTGCTCAAATTCGTTTGCAATCTGCTAATCATTCATAGAGTATTGTTAAAGTGAGCCTGAACCAATATAAAGTAGCCATCACCTACCCTGAACCTCTAGATGGAATTAAAAGCAATTTTAGCACCTTTTCACTTCCTTGCAAACCACATTAAAGTAATTCACCTGTGTTTAAAACTCACACCTGTTTTCTCTAAGCTTGCTGGGGGAACTGGAACTGTGTATTGCATTATAAAGTGTGATTTGTTGGGATTCTTGAAGACGGTGTCCTCTCCTATTTCTTGTATTGCATAGGGGGGGGGGGGGGGTGGGGAGTGAATTGTCAAAAGAAAAAGTGATCATATTACCTTTTGCTAAAATCATAACAAGTTATTTCTGTACTGCATTTTATTCCACCTTGCATTTCCTTGAAACCATCAAGCATTTTCAGCTACCTCATCCTCTATACTACTCCTAAGTAATCAGGTGTACCACTGTAACATTACCCATTGTGGATCCACATCATATGTCTAAGTGTACTATCGGATATTAGTTTATTATAAAAGTGTGATAGATATATATTCTTATATTTCCCAAATAAACCTTTTAAATTCGCAAAACAGACCTACTTCTTGGCTCAGTGGGATTCTAAGAGAGGGGTGTTATAGAAGGGTTGTCATCCAGAGTACATGACCTAAAAATATATCAATAAGGGTTTCCCTCAGCATCCCAGACTAGGCATTGACTTAGCTGTAGTGTTGAAGTGAAGCCGCTTAACACACTCAAAAAGTTGGGCTCATGGAGTGGTGTGGCTCCAGAGCCCAAGAGCACACAAAAGAAGAAATGCACATGGCAAAACACATGTAAGAGTGGGAAAAAGGTTCACACTGTTACCAAGTGCAAAAAAATAAACCCCAGAAATCCGGCAAAGCTGCTGAGGGACTCACTAGGTAAGGGAAATTAGCCATACGGGAGAATTCTCCCTAACAATCCCCACTTGATGTGTTTCTTCCCAATTGTCCGTGGCATCCGCCTGGTCCTCATTATAGTCCTGCAGGAAGGAAGGTTCTTCATCTTCACTGTAAATGTCCTGTTAAGTATCCATTTGAAAGATGTCTTCATGATGGACGAGGACAGAGGGCTGATCCTCTTGTAATTGTTTAGAAGATTTAGGATTAAGCTCTCCACGAGATCTTTTCGGGGAAAGGATGTTCACAAAAATAAATAATTTTCTCAAGACGATCCATGCACCCTTCAAATTTCTCTCTTGTCCACTTAGAGGAACTAGAAGGGCCTACGGGTGGAAAAATGTCATCTTCCGCCTCTTGACGCCGAAATTTGTCACTCAGGGTGTTGGAAAGAGGCTCTTGACTGTCCTTGTAGGTATCGCAAGCATTGGGGCACCATGGCGTATCTATAGATTTGTCTGCCGTCTGCCCCATGTTTTTCAAGGTATAAGCCCAACCGCCGAAGTAATTCTAGCGATACTGTGTTCGATTTCCGCCGACTTGGCGTGAGATAGTGGTTCTGAAGGTCTATCGGTAGGTTTACTGCCTACCGCGTCGTTAGAGGGTTTAGTGGTAGGTTTTTCGCCTTGAGGTCTAGTCATAGTTTTTAGGCCTACCGGGCCTTTTGGGACCGTCGAAATTCTGCGCCTCGACGTGTAAACTTGATTTAGGGGTAGCACCCTTGTTTGTTTTGGGATGCCCAGTCGTCAAACGCTGCTGCGGATGCGGGGAAGGCTTTGGATCTGAACGATCCGAGGAATCCGCTGAAATTATCGACGGCCCTACTGGCGCTTTCACATTTTTCTGCATACTCGTCGAAATAGGTAGAGGGGTTCTATGTTTAGTGTAATGTCTTTGTAGGCCCCTGTCACCGGGTGTTGTCCCTGAAGCAAGACCGGAGTCGTGCCTTGAAGGGTCGGGGACGGGCGTGGCAGACCTAGAAGTGTCCGCCTCGAGGTCTATCACATCCGCAACAGATGTTTGGTCATCGGAGGTGCCCCTGTCACTTTCGGCGGGTGTGGCGGAGGAAGGGTCCGCCCGCGACATACCGTACGCGGCACACCGCTTTACACGGCGCTCCTTAAGGGTTTTAGGCCGAAGGAGTTTACAAGCCGCACACCGCTTCTTGTCGTAATCTAAGGGGAGACAGGAGTTGCACGTCCAGTGCTCGTCCTTCCACGGGTATCTGACCCAACACTTAGGGCAGAACCTAAAAGGAGTGCTTTCCATAGCAAAAGGGAAAGATGACAAGACCTATGGGGTAAAGAGGGGGAAAGAGGAAAGACATAACGGAAATATGGCCCACTCTCCCTACTGTAAAGGCCAGCCAGAGGGCCCAGCCACGTGGATGCTTCCGCCGCCGGATCTTTAGGTGCCGAAAACCACCACCATAGACAAGTCCCCCGTAGTCTTCGTCGAAGTTGTTTTGCCGTCAAAATGACTTAAGGGGAAATAAACAATGTCTCTTATGTAAGAGCTCCGCTATAGGGCGACCAGTTATCTGGGCGGAAAAAAAAACAATCTGAGGGACCTCGGCGGGTGAGGGATTTTGGGTACACTACACATCACGATAGGAATACTGTTATAGACATGCCTATTCCGACGTCCCCTTTCGGTCCCCGAAAGACAAGATGCAATACTCTGCGGTTTACCACTGGATGTTGGACCATGTTAGGCAGAATCCTGTGCAGTGCCCTTAGGGACCACTACACACAATTAAGACTACAGGTGGCAATACAAGTTTTACCTTTGGTACAAGCCTGTACTACTATGTTAGAGTGGTAGCAGTAGCAGAGGAGCCAGGCTTATCTCAAGAGTATATGAGCAGTAGCAGAGATTACACAAAGGGACCATAATTACTGTGACTCAAGCAAACACTGACTCAAGGGTTTAGGTAAAAAAGATAAGTACATTTATTTTTAAACCATTTGTTATCAACACGACACTTCTATTAATTCAAAAACCACACGTAAAATATACTACAACTAACCAATTCACTTTGTACAGTATTATTCGAGGTAAGTACCCTGTGTTTGAATGGACCGGTGTTACGAAACAGAACACGTTACCGTGAATACAATTGCGATCACTTTTGACAGTTCGGACTACTACATAAACGCGTTTCCGTGGTAAGAAATGCTACCGGGGCAAATACACACTTAGCACCCGAGATACCCAGAGCATACCTACAACTAACCAATTCACTTTGTACAGTATTATTCGAGGTAAGTACCCTACGTTTTAACGGACCGGTGTTCTGAAACAAAAGACGTTACCGTGAATACATATGCGATCGCTATTTGACAGTAATGACAGTTCGGTCTTACTAAAGAAACGCATATCCGCGGCAAGCAATGTTACCGGGGCAAAACACACTTAACACCTGGGATACCCAGAGAGTTGGGGGCAAAAATCATAGGCAATACTTTTTTCAAGGCAGACAGAATCAGAGAACACTCATGGACAGAAATTCAAGAGTCAATAGGCCGGATACCAGTGTCAAGTGGAATCGGGTTCCTGTTGTTGAGGATCACACAGTCGGACAGTTCACAATTCAACGTAGCCAGCAGTACTTAGATATCATCAATGGAGGAAGCAAAAGTTATAAGAAGGAGGGAAGATAAGGGCAAGCCTTGTAGGAGGAGAAAAAGGGATTCACCCGATTTCCTCAAGCAGAACACAGTACCTTATTCAATGAAGAAGCTGGTGCCACGGCAGTTGTTCCTGGTAGTTTCCTGCAGACCCACAGTTCCTGGAACTTCGGCAAGAATGACGTCTGGGGGGGTCTGCACCACACAAGGCTGAAGCCGGCAGCAGCGACGGTGAATAAAAGGTGCGCTCCTTAAAAACAGGAGGCTCTTCAGATGGCTATCCGGACCACTACAGAAGTAGCTGGCTGTAGAAGATGAGCTGGTTATCCCCACCAGGCTCAAGGGAAGAAGACTCCGGACTGGATCTTCTCTGGTCGTCGAAGGGTAGATAGCTCAGGACTGCAGCAGGGCTTCACCGGGACCGAATAGTTGCAGCATCCACCTTCTTCTCCGCTTCTCTTCGGTTCCTTGTAGTTCCAGTGGAGACTGACTTCCAGCCCAAGAGTCCTGCCTTTTATGCGAAAATCCCCCATTCACAAAGGCTGGCTGTTAATCACGCAGTAGGGGGGGGGGTGTCCAGCCCGGACAACCACCTCAGGCAATCATGGCAAAGTGCGACTTGGGTTTCCTAGGATACCCTGTGCAGGGGGTGACTACACCCCTCCCTCACATTCAGCCCACCTAGACACCCAGGCGCCTAGAGGAGGGCTTCTTGGCAGAAGCCTGCCAAAAGACAGTGAACAAAGAAGGCAAACCTGGCAAAGTAAAACACAAGAAGGACTTTAACAAAAAGAAATGGCGACTAAACCCGACCAGAGCCAAAAGAAAAAGTATTTGGTCAAGCGGTTAACTTTTATGTAGTATAATCGCGGTAGAAAAGTTAGGGTAGATACCACTGCCACCAGCCAAGTCTAAATGTTAAAAGAGCAAAATAATGTTCTAGGAGGTACAGATAAAAAGGGCTAGGAAGTAACCCTTTCCAATACTCCATGTAAGATGGGGTGTACTGGATCTGTGGTTAAATGACTAAGGTTAATGGCAACTTTACCCTTTTCTGGGGGGACAGTAGTCAGCCTCAGAAATGGAGTCGGTGGAAAGTCTGAAAGACAACCCTATGTCACTGCACTGAAGGTGCTGTGCAACACACAAAAGAAGGGGGCTACTGAAGTGGTGTACTCACGAGCCCACAATCACAAAAACAGATGAAAATCACATGGCAAAACATGGGTAAAAGTGGGGGAAAAGCTCACACTCTTACCAAGTGGAAAAAATAAACTCCATAAATCCAGTAAAGCTGCTGAGGGACTCACTAGGTAAGGGAAATTAGCCATTGAATGAGAATTCTCCCTAACAGTATACCATTCAGAAACACTGAAACCAGGATTTGTATTGGAGCCAGGCTGGCTCAGCCCACATCCTGCCTGCAAACACACAAAGCCCTCCAGTAGCCCGCCAAAAGCTGCTGCTTATAACGATCTTTCTGGCCTGATGCCAGGCAGAAGGCTAAACAACAAGCTGCAAAAAGAATGGGCGAAAAACCTTGTGGCACGGCCATGTTTGACCAGTAGCCACAATAAGTCGCCAAATGCAGTAAACGCGCTTAAGCTAAAACTAAATTCCCCAAAAAGTGGGGAAAAGTCACTGCTGCCACCAGCCTATCTTTTAAGCACCTCTAGAGTAACCAAAAAATCCTCCAAGTGTTAGTCTAGGGCAAAACAAAAATGAACCCCATTGCACTGCAGTGTAAGCTGCTGTGTGCAATGATAAAAAGTTACCACATGTGATACAAAAGTAAGCACAAGTAGCAACATAGTCACAAGACTAAGGGAAACACTGTTCCCAGTACAGCTAGCCTTAAGGACATATCAGTTTCCCCATAACATGTGAGAAAAGGCCAGTACAGTGAGGCTCAAAGCTTCACTGCACTCCAAAAAGTACAGGTCAGATTGAAAAATAAAAGTAAAAAGTTTGGGGGTTCCATGAAGACGGAAGGAAAGGTGCAGAAAAGAGAATCTTTACTAACGCACAACTAAACCGGAATCCCACCTGGGGAGGGCAAGGGAGGAAGTAGGTGTGCAACGGTAAGTATCTGGGTGTTGGATAGGGAGGGCAGGAGTGAGGGGCAGTGAGGCTGTCTGGCTCACTGAGTGGAAATGGTAGACAGGAGGTTCCTTTGTACATCTAATCTGTGAACCCATATCTCTCAGTGGAGGATATGAGGCACCAAACGGCAGCAGTGAATGTTAATCAAAAAGCATGATGGTGACTAGAAAGCATGCAGGAGTCATACTTGTTGGAACCCCTGCTGAACACACATTCGAGCGCTAGGGGAAATGCTGTAGTATCTGCTGGTGTTTGTCTAGGTTGCAAATAAAAATTACACCAATATGTAAGGACTTTCTAGAAACTCACAAGTAAGTATATATACACAAAAAAGGCATTCCTGTTGCCCACAGTGACTATGCTCAGCGAACCGGCAGAAATAATTTCTTCATTCTTTGTCGCTGCTTTGCACTTTAGGGCTGCACAGGCGCACTAGCCTATACACCAGAATCCCCCCAAGTGTCAAGCACTCCACTTGTACCGAGGATCCCACGGTAACCTGACTTTACAGATTCACCGGTTCTGAACAGCTCACAGTCACTGTGAGCAACAGGTACTCCTTTGTTGTTTCCATGAGACTTTGTGGTATATATACTTACTTGTGAGTTTCTAGACAGTCCTTACATATTGGTGTAATTTTTCTTTGCAACCTAGAGAAGCACCAGCAGAAACTACAGCATTTCACCTAGCACTCTAATGTGTGTTCGGCAGAGGTTCCAACAGGTAGGACTCCTGCATGCTTTCTAGTCACCAGCTTTGCACACCCTTATCTGGCGGCCGGACTGATAATGGGGTATTTGCAGTCGCATATTTTGGACTCTTTCCTCTGACAGAAAGACCAACCCCTCTTATGTGTTTAGGACAGATCCTAGGCACTATTTGGAGGTGCTTGGCACAGGCTTGACTTTTTCTCGTTGATGGAGAAGCCCAATTGAAAGAGAAGGTTGATGGTCTTCTGAATGTTCAGCCTGCAAATCAGGGGGGTTTCCCATGTACTTAGCCAGTCGTCCAGGTAAGGGTACACTGGGATTGCCTCCCTGTGCAGGTGCGGTGCCACCACCGCCAGTACCTTTGTGAATACCCTTGGAGCAGATGCTATTCCGAAGGGCAGCACCTTGAATTGGTAGTGCTGGTTCACTATCTTGAAACAAGAATCTGCTGTGCGCTGGGAACATTGAAATATGAAAATAGGCATCTTTCATATCCAATGTTGCCATGTAATCCCCCTTCTTTAGTAGAGGGATTGCCTCTTGTAGCGTTGTCATGCAGAATTTTTGTGGCTCGACATACTTGTTTGCAGGGCACAGATCTAATACTGGGCGCATTGTGAGATCTTTCTTTGGCACAAGGAAGTAAGTTGAATAAATACCCCCGTTTACCTGGTTGGCTGGGACAACTTCTATTGCGTCTTTTAGCAGGAGCGTGGCTATCCGAGGACGATCCGCTGGTGTTCCTTTGAGTGTATTGTTTGTCGAGGGGGTGGTCATGGGGTCGATGAAGTTCTATGCAGTATCCGCCTGCTATTGCGGAGAGCACCCATCTGTCTAAGGTGATTCCCTTCGGTTGGTGAAGCTGGAAATGCGCCCTCCTACTGGAGAGGCATGGGAGGGCACATGGAGTGGAATGTCACTGCTTTTGTGGTAGGGTGTCGCCACTACCACAACCTCTCCGCTGCCCTCTGGGGTAGCCTTGGGAGGACTGTCCCCGATTGTTTCCCCATGAAGAGTTTTGGCCCTGATTGTAATAGGATCCCCTCTGAGTGTTTTGGGAAGGAAAGCGGCAAAAATTGCCATTACCTCTTTGCCCCGGCGGCTTATTAGTTAACTGACCTAAGGATTTAAGAGTCTCATACTCTTCCTTAGCAGTCTTGAGAGCTTCCTCTATAGCACATTAGGTTCAATAGGCATATTTATGAGGGTGGCTTGTGTTTCCAGTTTAAAACCGGATTGGCATATCCAAGTGTGCCATTTAAGAACAGTCCACTCCGCAATTATTCTGCCAGCGTTTTCTGCGGCGTCTAGGTTGGATTTAAGTAAACAGCTCGAGACTGCCCTTCCTTCTGAAGCCACCTGAGCCAGTTGAGACTTTAGAGGCTCCGGGGCTGAAGACAGCAGGGCCGAAACTTCGTCCCACTTAAGGCAGTTTTAACTGGCTAGACGGGTCGAGTTGTTTGCAATCCTAGTTTGATATGCTGCCAAGGAAGCAATCTTTCTGCCCATGGCATACGGCTACTTGCTTTCTTTGACTGGCGGGGCCTCTGAAGACGCTAGGGGGGGTGCCTGCCCTCTTCCTAATGGTTATGACTAAAGTATCAGGCTTCAACTGACCTCTGATGTACAGTGGGTCTGAGGGTGCGGGTTTAAAGCGCTTTTCAATACAGGGGTTTACAGCCCGTGTGAGGTTGGGTGTTTCAAGAGATGGTTGAATTTTACGCTGTACAGATTTAAGGAGAGGGATAAACTGTGTGACTGCCTCTTTATCCCTGAGGATTTCTTCTACGAAATCTTTATCCTGTAGCACCTCTCGAATGTCAATTTGAAAGTGCTCAGCCACCCGGACCAACACCTCATTAAGGAGAGGTTGGTTATCCATAGGTGAATCTGTGACTGTGGGATACTTGTCGACAGGTGAGCCGATAGAGTACATATTAGTGTCTGGATCCTCATCAGGATTTTCGTGATCCCCATAATAGAGGACTTCTGCCTCATTCTCGTCATACTGAGGGTCTACCTCCAAAATGGAGATGTCCTCATGTTCACCAGAGTCTGTGTCAGAGTTCTATGCCTGTGCTACGAACCGGAAACTCTGAGCGAAACCGTTTAGATGGGGGTTAAGCAGATGAAACAGGGGCCCGAGACCCCGAGGGTGCAGTGGTAGGGGGGAGTGGCATTAAAACTCTCAAAGTAAAGCAGGGTTCTTTTCGTAGAAGTTGGCCATGAATGACATTCTTCTCATGACCCGATGTATGTCTTCTGCAGACCACTGTGCAGAACTTGGAATGATTACAGGGGGGGGGGGAATCCAAGTGCCTCATCTGCAGGGGCAATCACCCCAGATTTATTAGGCCTAGCCTCTACTGGTTTGTCCTTAACAGGGGTGGGCCTGGAGTCCTGAGCTTTTTCCTTATGAACGGCCTTCCCCAAGTGGTGTTTTCTCCAAATGAGGGGTCTTTGAGGATTTCTTTTTGGACTCCCTTCTACTCTGGTCCCCCGAGACGTGTTTCCCAGGAAGTTTTGGGTCTAAGGCCCGGCTAGAGGCAGAGCGTCGAGTTTCAGGAGTGGGTAGTCTTGGGGCCTCGTCTGCGGACGTTCAGCTCCCGAAGGGAGTTTTGCACGTGGCACCCCTGACTTCTTTCAACAGTTGGGTTCTGTTGCGCAGCGATCTCAAACGAGGGTGTCCAGAGGACTTAGACTCAACGGACCGTTTCCTGGACGCCATGCTTTGCCGTCCGCTCGGGCCATGTGCAGAGTCTCGGCTATGGAGTATGTGTTTAGTGGTGGGTGGAATTGGAGCACTTCTGACAACTGGTGTAGTCCCCAAAACAGGGCTGCCGGCCTGTCTTCTGAGGTAGGGGGCCTGCGCGTCGGTAGCCGAAGCTACCCTGTCGCCATTGCGTTGCCCCCGTCACTGAAGGCAACTTCTACGTCCCATGCCTCGAGCTGCCTGGCGTACTGGGACCAGCGCTTGGTGGATCGATCCTTCAAAGCCTTGGGCTTGAAGAGCCTGCACGCTTGACAAGTTGCCTGAACGTGGTCTCTGTCAAGACACAAGTTACAGACTAGGTGCTTATCGACTAACAGGAATTTACATCTGCACTTGGGGCAAAATTTAAATGGGGTCCTCTCCATAACGGGTAAATAGGGCATCTTGGAGAATGTAGTGCAAGAAAAGGGGAATATACATCCTAAAATGACCTCCCCCTCTCTTCCTACGGTGAGGGCGGAAGCCTGGAGCGGCTTTCCAAGGCCAAAGGGTCAGTTTCAAAAGTCTTCCGACGGTTGATTCTGTCGTCTTCACCGGCGTTGAAGTTTCGACGTGCAGTGTTATAAAGGACAGAAAGAATAATATAACGTTAATTGAATATGAATAAAGGCGAATCGCCAAAAGAGGAACTCCGCTATACGCGTCCGTCTAGAATGGCGGAAAAAAACAATCTGAGGGACCTTGACGTGTGAGGGATCATGGGTACAGGGGACGTCACACTAGGGATAGTATTACTGGCACACCCGGTCGACGTCCCTTTGAGTTTTGAAAACTATTGTAATACTCCGCAGCTTTCACTAGATGACGGCCTATGCACAACATGTGATCTAAGCAGATTCCACAAGCCTCAGAAATATATATATGATACATAACTCACCGTAATCATATTTGTGATGCCTGAATCTGCTTAGATTCACATGCTATGCATAGGCCGACATCTAGTGGAAGCTGCAGAGTATTACAGTTGTTGTTTTCGAAACTCGAAAAGGGACGTCAGCAGGGCGTGCCAGCAATACTATTCCTAGTGAAACGTCCACTGTACCCATGATTCCTCATGCGTTGAGGTCCCTCAGACCGTTTTGTTTCTGACATGAGGTGCGTGAAGTGTAGCGTGACTACAGGTGTGTCCAAGCAGATAAATATCAGAGAAGCTCATATAACATCTATGCACCTTCTCTCAGGGGAGGCGCACGTGAATCTAAGCAGATACAAGCACATGAAATACGATTACATTGAGTAATGTATCTCCTCTAAGGCTTGTGGAATCTGCTTAGATCACATGCTATGCATAGATTAGCAAGCAGTGTTGGGAGAAGGTGGTGGGTTGCGAGAAGGAGCAGCAGCAAATAGATGTTTTAGAACCGCTTTTCCCCCCCTGTGTATCTGCTTTGGAATGGGGGTCAATGCAGTAGTGCTGACTGAAGGTATGTACTGAGCCTCATGTAGCTGCTTTGCAAATGCTGTCTAAGGGGACATTTGCGATAAAAGTCAGCTCCTTGTGGTGTGTGCTCTTGGTGTGAAAGGCAGTGTCTTGTTTAATAATAAATAGCATAGTTGTATGCATCTGACTATACATCTGGAGATGGCATTTTTATGTACTGAGCCTCATGTAGCTGCTTTGCAAATGCTGTCTAAGGGGACATTTGCGATAAAAGTCAGCTCCTTGTGGTGTGTGCTCTTGGTGTGAAAGGCAGTGTCTTGTTTAATAATAAATAGCATAGTTGTATGCATCTGACTATACATCTGGAGATGGCATTTTTGGAAATGCTGTCTCCTTCTCTGCCTGGTGCTACGGAGAGAAACAGTTGGTCTGTTTTCCTCAGCAGTCTGGTCATGTTTACGTAGTAAAGGACCACCCTCCTCACATCTAGTGTGTGGAGTTTTACCTCCGCTGAGTTGGTAGGATTCTGAAAGAAGGCTTGCAGCTCAATGAACAAGTTACTCTCTTACCTGGTAACTGTTAGTGAAAATTCTCATTCTATGGCTAATTTTCCTTACCTAGTGAGTCCCTCAGCAGCTTTCCTGGATCTCTGGAGTGGTTTCTTTCCACTTGGTAAGAGTGTGAGCTTTTCCCCCACTCTTACTTGTATTTTGCTATGTGTTTTGACCTGTTTTTGTGATTGTGGGCTCTGCAGTAGACCACTTCAGTTACCCCCTTCTTTGTGCTCGTCACACAGCACTCTCTGTGCAGTGGCACAGGGATGTCGTTCAGACTCCCCCCCCACCCCCGACTCCATTTCTGAGGCGACTACCGTCCCCCAGAAAAGGGTAAAGTTACCATTAACTTTACTTAGTCAAATTTAACCACAGATCCAGTACACACCATCTTACATGGAGTACTGGAAGGGTTAACACTTAGCCCTTTTTATCTGTACCTCCTAGAGCATTGTTTTGGTCTTAACATTTAAACATGGCTGGTGGCAGTGATATCTACCGCAGTTATCTTATATAACCGTGGTAATATTGTAGGCTATTGTGTTAGCCTCAAACTTAAACCCACTTTACCAAATCCTTTTTCATTTGGCTCCGGTACGGTTTATACGCCATTTCTTTTTGTTAAACTCCTTCTTGTGTTGTACTTTGCGCGGCAAACTAGGTTTGCCTTCTTTGTTCACTGTCTTTTGGCGGGCTTCTACCTAGAAGCCCTCCTCAAGGCGCCTGGGTGTCTAGGTGGGCTGAATGTGAGGGAGGGGTGTAGTCACCCTATGCACAGGGTATCCTAGGAAACCCAAGTCACACTTTGTCATGATTGGGCAAGGTGGTTGTCCGGGCTGGACAACCCCCCTGCTGGGGGACTGACAGCCAGGCTGTGTGAATGGGGGTTTTGCGCATAAAAGGCAGGTCTCATGGGCTGGAATTCAGAGAGTCGCCACTGGAACTACAAGGAACCGACGAGAAGTGGAGGAGAGGTCGACTGCTGCAACTACCCTGTTTGTTGAAGCCCTGCTGCAGTCCTCAGCTATCTACCCTTCAACGTCTAAGAGGAGATCCAGTCCAGAATCTTCTTCCCTTGAGCCTGATGGGGATAACCAGCTCATCTTCTTCAGTCAGAGGACGCCTTCGTGGTCGAAATCGCTGCACACTGCTGTAGTGGTCCGGATAGCCACCTGAAGAAGGAACAAGTTACTTACCTGTAACTGTTGTTCTCCAGCATGGGTCTGGCATGGATTCACATGCTCATGAATATTCCCCGTCGTCAGGCTGGGAATCCTCGGTAAAGAAAAAACCAGTATCAGTTTCGTTTCTGATCTGTCTTTCGTAGTAATAACCAATCACTGGTCTCTGCGTCATACTGACCACAGCCAATGACTGCCCTCTACCTAAGCACCGCCTCTGGCAGCCATATTCAGATTTGGAAGCACGTGAAGTGGCAGTATGACCAAGTGAAGAGCCGCAGAGGGGTAGGCGGGAGGGTTCGCATGTGAATCCATGCCAGACCCATGCTGGAGAACAACAGTTACAGGTAAGTAACTTGTTCCTTCTCCAGCATGGGGTCTGGCATGGATTCACATGCTCATGAATAAAGAATACATAGCAGTACACACATGCACAACCACGGGAGGTGGCAAAGGCTCAACATTAAGCATCACATCAACTCAACATTAAGCATCTTACCTCCTCACCAGGCTCACCTCAGGCGAACAGGTTGCGCAGCACTGCTTGGCCGACCCTGGACTCCTCCCTGGAATCCCGGTCGACGCAGTAGAATTTCGTGAAGGTGTGCGTCGACCTCCACGTAGCAGCCCTGCATATGTCCAGCAGGGGCACACCAGATAGGAACGCCGTGGTAGCTGCGATCGCTCTGGTGGAATGGGCTCTCGGACGGCCAGGCAGCGGTCGGTTTGCCAACCGGTGACAGTACATGATACAGCCGGAGAGCCATCTGGAGATGGAAGCCTTCGAGAGAGCCTTCCCCTGATTGACAGGTCCAAAGTTCACAAAGAGTTGTGACGTCTTCCGAAAACCTTTCGTGCGGTCCACGTAGAACTTCAGCGCTCTAGCTACATCCAGCGAGTGCAAAGTCCTCTCAGCCGGCGACGAAGGCGACGGGAAGAACACAGGTAACACCAAGGGTTCGTTGAGATGAAAGTCCGACGGTACCTTGGGCATGAAGGAGGGGTGCGTCCTGAGCACTACCCTCGTGTCGTGGAAAGTCAAGTACGGGGCCTTGCAGGAAAGGGCCTGGATCTCTCCCACTCGTCGTGCGGAGGTGATGGCCACGAGAAAAGCTGTTTTCCACGATAGAAACTTCAACGGGGCCGAGTGCAGAGGCTCGAACGGAGGTCCCATGAGTTTGGTCAGCACCACGTTGAGCTCCCACGCCGGGGCCGGAGCCTTCACCGGCGGGAACGATCTGAACAGTCCCTTCATGAACTCTTTCACCAGACGATGAGACCACAAGGACGTCCGGCCCGTGGTTCTGGTGTATCGGGAGATCGCAGCAAGATGAATCTTGATGGACGCGTGTGCCAGACCAGCTTTGGCCAGCGTCAGCAGGTACGGCAGCACTTGGGGAGCCGTAATCCGTAGAGGGTTAATCTTCTGTGCGTGGCACCAGACAGAGAACCTCTTCCATTTGTGTCCGTAGCATTTAAGAGTCGAGGACGCCCTGGCCTTTGCAAGAACCTCTCTGCAATCGGCCGGTATGTCGTATCCTACAAACTCTAGCGCTGCAGGAGCCAGGCCTGCAAGTTCAGCGACTTCGGGTCGTGGTGGAGGATGGCGCCTCCTTCCCTGGAGAGTAGATCCGCGTCCGCCGGCAGCTTGATTGGCGGGGACGCCGACAAGTCCAGAAGGTCCGGGAACCATATCTGCCTCGGCCACGCAGGTGCGACGAGGATCATCCTGCACCGTGACCTCTTGAGCTGGTTGACGAGCCGGATTAGCAGAGGCAAGGGAGGGAACGCGTAGAGGAACAGGCCCTCCCAGGGGAACGAGAAAGCATCGCCCATGCTCCTCGTCTGGGGAAACCTGCTGGCGAACCTCAGGCACTTGGTGTTCGTCGCCGTCGCGAACAGGTCGATCTGGGGTGTGCCCCACCGTCGGAAGAGGCGATCCACCAGATCCTGCCGTAGTTCCCACTCGTGGCACGAGCGCAGCTCCCTGCTGAGTGAGTCGGCGATGGTGTTTTTTATCCCTGCCAGATGAAACGGCACCAGAAGAATCCCTTGGGCGACGGCCCAATGCCACAGGTCCTGCGCCTCCTTGGACAGCGCTGGGGACCTGGTTCCGCCCTGTTTCCTGATGTAAAACATGGTGGTGGTGTTGTCGGTGAAGATCCTCACCACCTTGCCCTTGAGGGACGGAAGGAAGGACCTGAGGGCCCAAAACACTGCACGGAGCTCCAGGACGTTGATATGCAGGGACTTCTCCGTCGGGAGCCAGAGTCCCCTTGCGTGCAGATTTTCGGTGTGCGCTCCCCACCCTTCTAGGGAGGCATCCGTGGTCACAGTCACCTGGTGGGCTGGGGTCTGGAAGTCCATGCCCGCCGTCAGATGCGCGCGGGTGCCCCACCACCGTATCGCTCGTCGGAAACTCTCGTCGAGCTTGATCCTTTCCTCGAAGCTGCCCGTCGTCTGGATCCAGCGCGCATCCAGGAACTCTTGCAACGGGCGCATCCGGAGCCTGCACATGGGAATGAGGTAGATGCAGGAAGACATCATCCCGAGGAGGGACTTGATGGACCTCACCTTGGCCGCGTCGGCCACCAACATCCGTTGCACCTTGCCCAAGATGGTCCTGGTCCTCTCCTCCGACGGGGAGGCCAGAAGGGACACTGTGTCGAGCCTCGCTCCCAGAAACAGTGCGACTTGCGCGGGCACCAGGTGGGATTTGGCGTAGTTCACGGAGAATCCCAGGTCCGTGAGGAGTTGGACGGTCCTTGCCGTGTGGACCACGGCGAGCTCCCTCGTCTTGGCGCGGATGAGCCAGTCGTCCAGGTAGGGGTAGACGTGAATCCCCTCGCGGCGCAGCTGCGCCGCCACCGGTGCGAGGCACTTGGTGAAAACCCTGGGTGCCGACCGTAGGCCGAAGGGAAGGGCTTTGAACTGGTAATGACGCCCTTGGACCACGAATCTGAGGAATTTTCGGTGCCCCTTTAGGATGGGAATGTGGAAGTAGGCATCCTCCAAATCCAACGACGATAGGAAGTCTCCTTCCTCCAGCTGACCCAGGACGTGCTGGAGGGTGACCATCCGGAACTTCTGCGCCTTGATGAACTTGTTCAGGCGTCGCAGGTCCAGGATGGGGCGCCATCCTCCCGTCTTCTTCTTCACGAGGAAGTAACGCGAGTAGACTCCGGAGCCCCGAAGCCTCTTTGGGACGAGTTCGATGGCGCCCTTTCTGAGCATCGCCTTTACCTCCAGGAGAAGTTGAGGGACGTGAAGTTCTTTCCTGGCCACGGGGGGGACGCGCGGGCACCTTCTTTGAAACTCGAGCGCGTGGCCCCGGGCCAGGGCGTCCAGCACCCAACGGTCGGTGGAGATGGACTCCCACACGCTGACGAAGCCCGCCAGCCGGCCTCCCACCGGGGTGCTTCGGTGGGGGCCCGACCCCACGGCCGGTTCAATCCTGCTTGGACGCGGCCTTGCCGCCTTGGCCTCCTTGGCGACGACGGCGGGGTCCGCCAGACTTGCCTCGTCCTCTGTAGGCCTCTTGCGACGACGAGCGGGCCGCTTGACGGTAGGAAGCGAAACCGCCGCCGGAACCTTTGGAGGCGCCCTTGCCTCCGCCGCTCCGAAAGGGCGTCCGCCGTTGCTGCAGTACTCCAAGGGCCCGGGCCGTCTCAGTATCCGCCTTGATGGCCTGAAGGGAATCGTCCACTGTCTTCCCAAACAGGTTGTTCCCGTCGAAGGGCATGTCCAGGACCCTGGTCTGGACGTCCTGCCGAAAGTCCGTAGCCTTGAGCCATCCGCGACGTCGAAGGCAAACGCCGTTGCCCATCTGGCGGAACCCAGTGTCGGCGATGTCCGTCGCCACGGTGATGGCGTGGTCCGAGGCCACCTCACCTTCCTGCAGGATCTCAAGGGCCTCCGCCCTCTTGTCGTCCGGCAGAAAATCCAGCAGGGGAGCTATCTTGTACCAGAGTTCCCTGTCGTAGCGGGCCACGATAGCCAAGGCGTTGGCCGCTTTAATCGTCGTCGCCGCCGACGAGATGACTCTGCGTCCCATGGCATCCAATTTCTTTCCCTCGCCGTCCGGCGGGGAAGTCGACGTGGAGGCCGCACCCCCCCCGCTTTCTTCCTGGCTGCCGCGGAGACGACGGAGTCCGGGGTAGGCTGCGCCCGGAGGCATAGGGGGGCCGAGTCCGGGACCCGGTACTTTTTCTCGTACCGGTCTCTTTTCGCTGGCGTCGTGGAAGGGTTCTTGAGGAGGGAAAGGCCCTCATCCCAAATGTCGTCCAACAGAGGCACTGCGAGGACCGTCTTCCTCTTGGCCTCGCGCCGTTGGTAAAGGAAGCCTTCCTTTTTCTTCTCCTCAGGGCAGAGTTGGAAAAGCTCGGATGCCCTGGCGATCATTGAGTGGAACGATCCAATCTCGTCGGGCGGAGAAGCCCTGGTGGGAGGCGACGACGGAAAATCCTCGTCGTATGCCTCGTCGTCCGTACCCGTCGCTGCCGTGTCAGTCCCCGTATCATCCCCTCGGGTGGACGGGGAGGAGGGCTGGACGGGGCGCGACGGTTGAAAAGGAGGCGGTGGATGGATCCTTCTTTTCTTGGTAGGGGGAACACCAGAAGGTCCCGGTTCTGGATCCCCCGACGGGAGAGGTTCCTCCGTCGGTAACGGTAGTCTCGTCCTTATCTCGGAGCATAAGGACTGTATAGCCAACAAAATGGCCGCTGAGTTGTCTTGCGGCGCTGGCAGAGGGGAATCCGACGGGCGAGCAGGGGCCCCGTCGGTATCCTCGACGATGTCGTCGTCGTCACCTGCGTCGGGGCCCATTCCGACGGGCTGGTCTTGTTCCACGCCTAGGCCGTGGCTTAAGACCTCGATCAGTTCCTCTTCTGAGGTTGAGGCCGAATCTACGACGACGCCCTGCCCCCCCTTCTTCCCCACGGAGGGTTTCACGGGGGTCCTATCGATGGGCACGAAAGAAGACTCCCTCCGAGGAGGCAGGGAGATTCTGGGCCCCGAGGCCGCCACCACTGGTGCAGCCTCCACAGGCTGGGCCAGGGCCGCCGCGACCGTTTCGATAGAGGGCTTGGTCGAATGGATCAAGGCCTTCACCACCTTAGGTGCGCTCACCGCCTTATCCTTGAGGGAGGGGGCACTGCCACGCTCCTCCTCTGCCTTAGAGCTCGACCGGGGTCTCTCCAGGAGCTTCGCCGGGTGCTCGGCCTTCCTCTTACCCGACCCAGAGCGTTGGCTCGTGGTTGATGGTGCCGGGGAGGGTGCGCCCTGCCTGGCGCCCGTAGAGCCCGACCGTTCGGCGCTCCCGGTGCCAGCGGACTCGCGGTGCTTGGCCTTATGTTGGGCCCCCGTCGCCGGGGCGCCCTCAAAGGTCTTAGAAGACCGCTCAGATTTCTTCTTCTTCTCGCCAGACGGGCTCTTACCCTCCAGCCAGCTGGCGAGACGTTGATGGCGGTCCTTCATGGTCCGTTCCGACATGTTGCCGCAAAACGCACAGTCCTTCTCCACGTGCGTCTTGTCCCCATGAAGGCAGTAAAGGCAGAAAGAGTGTTCGTCCTCCTTGAAGACGTTCTGCAGCTGGCATCCAGGGCAGGCCCTGAACAGCTTTCCGGGCGTCGAGCTTCCCTTCTCCTGGGCCATCTCCGAGACCGGGCCTGAGAAGCTTCTGGAGTCCTCCGAAGTGTAGCTCGACGAAATCTTCACCCTTGAGGGGCACAGATGAATCCGACACGGGTCCCCGTTGATCGGATGTAGGATCGGTGGAGCTTGAGGCTCTTTTGACCGAAAGAATCGAAGTTTTTGTGAAAAAGCGCGAAAAAATAGCACTAACGCTCGAGAGCAATAGCACGAGGATCCCAACACATGAACGTGCGGTAAAAATCTGAAGATGGCTGCCAGAGGCGGTGCTTAGGTAGAGGGCAGTCATTGGCTGTGGTCAGTATGACGCAGAGACCAGTGATTGGTTATTACTACGAAAGACAGATCAGAAACGAAACTGATACTGGTTTTTTCTTTACCGAGGATTCCCAGCCTGACGACGGGGAATATTCATGAGCATGTGAATCCATGCCAGACCCCATGCTGGAGAACCTCTCCTGTTTTTAAGGTGCGCACCTTTTATTCATTGTCGCTGCTGCCGGCCTCACCCCTGTGTGGTGCGGACCCCCTCATCGTCGTTCTTCGTGCTGAAGCTGCAGGAACCGTGGGTCCGCGGGAAACCAACAGGAACAAGTGTTGTGGCACCAGCTTTGTTCTTTGAGAAAGGTACTGTGTCCTGTTTTAGGAATTTTGGGTGAAATCCTATTTCTCTACTTTAAGGCTTGTCCTTACTGTTCCCCCCTTCTTAGAACTTTTGCTTCCGAAAATTGACAATATCAAAGTACTCTTGGCAACGTTGAATCTCGAACTGTCCGACGGTGTGATCCTAGACAACAGGAACCTGGTTCCACTTGACACTGGCTCCGGCCTATTGACTCTTTTGAATTTCTGTCTAAGAGTGTTCTCTGATTCTGTCTGCCTTGACAAAAGTATTGCCTATGATTTTTGCCCCAACTCTCTCTGGGTATCTCAGGTGCTAAGTGTGTTTTTGCCCCGGTAACATTTCTTGCCCCGGATACGCGTTTCTTTAGTAAGACCGAACTGTCATTTCTGTCAAAAAGTGATCGCAAGTGTATTCCTGGTAACGTCTTTTGTTTCATAACACCGGTCCACTAAAACACAGGGTACTTACCTCGAAGTATACCGTACAAAGTGAATTGGTTAGTTGTAGTGTATTTTAGTGTGGTTTTCGAATTAATAGAAGTGTTGTGTTTATAACAAATGGTTTAAAAATAAATTTACTTATTTTTTTTACCTGAAACCTTGAGTCAGTGTTTGTTTGAGTCACAGTAATTGTGGTCCCTTTGTGTAATCTCTGCTACTGCTCATATACTCTTGAGATCAGCCTGGCTGCTCTGCTACTGCTACCACTTTAACATAGTAGTACAGGCTTGTACCAAAGGTAAAACTTGTATTGCCACCAGTAGAATTGTGTGTAGTGGTCCCTAAGAGCACTGCAAAGGATTCTGCCTAACAGGAGTCAAGAGCGCTGAAGACTCCGACACCGAAAGCGTCGACAACCTCGACGTCGTGAACGCCGAAGGCTCCGGAGTCGATGTCGACACAGGTGCCGACTGCTGATACAATGGCAAAGCGTCAACGTCCGAGTCGGATGGACACGGCACTGACCCCGGCATCGAGCCCTCAGTAGGTTGCTGCGGTCTCACTTGGGACGAGGACTGAGACCTAGAAGCACGTCTCTTGCGACTTTTCGAATCCTTGTCCGTATGGGAATTTGAAGGCTCCTGATGCGAGTCGCGTCGTGGACCTGAGCCTGAAGGCGTGCGAGTCACGGTACAAGACCGATCCTGGCCGACTTAGTTAGAAGGCGCAACCGGATCCATGCCCTGCGACTGAAAAATCGCTAACATTTGTTCTTTAAACGCAGCCCATTCCTCCGGAGTCAAGTTGGGCATGCAACCTTCCTCGAGGCACCATCCTCCGAGGAAGACGGGGAAGGCGACCGGTGACGGCACTTCCTAAAGTGCCGGGACGAAGAAGAATGGCGGGAAACACTCCGGGGCCGAGATCCCCGGGACTCCTGACGCAGAGAGTCGCCCCTCGAGTTGTCGGTGGAACCCCCCTTGGACGATTTGGACTTTCGGGACTTAACAGGCTTAGAGCCCCTACCTACCTGGAGCTTCCCCTTCGGCTCCCGCAAGGCCTTGGCAGTCAGTGACTGGCATTTCGAGCAGTCGTTGGTGTCGTGCGACTCGCCCAGGCACCACAAACAAATGCGATGCGTGTCGGTGATCAACATTTACGACTTGCAGTCCAGACAGGTCTTGAAGCCAGACTGCGCAGTCGGAGGGGTCGAAGAAAAAGACATCTCAATGACGGTAACACACGAGGCGCGCAGAGTTTCATGAAACAACACGTTCGCGGAAGAAACGGAACTGAGGCTACAGGCGTCCTATTTGTAAAATCCGGTGACGTCGCCCTCGACGGAGGCCTTCGAGGGAACATCGACCCGATCTCATCGACGCAGGACGCCCTCTGCTGAAAAAGTTTCCGAAAGTGCACAGCTGTGGACATTACATGTCAAAGATTTGGAATACTTTGGAGGACACAATCCATTCGAATATCAGTTTTGTTTTCAAGGACATGGGACAGTTCCCATTGGCACCAACACTAAATGCAACAAAACTATGTTCATTCCAGACATGACAAAAGGAACAGAGGCTCTGATGGATTTGTAATGGGTGTGCCGCGAGCAAGCATACCCGCATCTCCCTCCTTCATGGCGAGGAACATGTGCGCCAACAACATTGCACTCCGCTATCCTCGTGGTACCTGAAGCTCATCTGACAATAGCATCTGAGAAAGAAGCAGCAATGGTTAAAACTATGGCGGAAGTGGTCAAACTACTTGTCGGATGCCTCGTCCAAGTTGCTCAAAGCAATTCCAGACAAATATCGAGATGGAGGTGTTCTTTGCGTCTATCCTGATGCCAGGGGTTCAGGCTACAGCAAATGTTAAGTGGCTGCAGATTGTCCGGTGGGTAGTGATTCGGTTTGCAAAGGATACTGAACAAGGCCTAAACTCCATTAAAAGTGAGTTGAGGGCGATCCAGCTGATGACACTCCAAAACCGGTACATTCTAGAATCTAACAGCGAAGAGGGGGGCGTGTGCAAAAAGATAGGATTGTCTTGTTGCATGCACATCCACCCAAATAAAACAGAAAATGGATCCCTGACACACATTATAGGGGCCTTGCACGAGTTTAAGACTGGTATGGAAAGTGAAGCAGGGGTGCATATAGAAGATTGGTTCGACACTTTCTTATCGGCATAATCTTAGCTTGGGGCAGTGAAGATATTGGTTCCGATCGTCATGCTCCTGCTGGTGTTGTTTAGCACGTGTCAGATGATGCTACGATGCTTTGCAAAGACTATCCCAAACAGTGCAATGATGATGGTTACCATTGGGACAGGAATGGCTCTCCCAGGTTCAAAGGATGGGCAGGCTCAAACAGAGGACCCAAATAAGCCACGTATGGTCAGAACGGAAAGGCCCATAGACCCCCAGAAGCATCATCCTCTCCCCTACCAGATCCAGAAAAGTATTGATTCAGCGTGTGATGAAGACTGCAAATATCTTACATGTACCCCACAGAAGTATGCTCGAGAAAGAGGCAGTTTGCGTCATGCACATAGGGCATGGGTTCCGAAGGATGAAGGGATAGAGAGGAAAAGCCAGTTAATGGAGGGGGGAATGTTGGAATGCATGTTCAGATCCCAGCACCTCCCAAACGATTCAGATTGCAGAAAATATATTAAACACGTGGGGAACGCATAGAGGGGGGAATTGTGTGGGTAGAGGTGACTGGCGAGAGACATGGGTGATGTAGAGGCCCAAACATATTTAAGGGAAACTAACCACCTGCTTTACAGAAGTGTCACATAGAATAAATTGCATGTGCATGATAGCCATACTAACAACTTATTGGAACACGCACATATACCCACAAACAAATGTATCTAGTTAGAACTTTGCATAATTAGACAGGAATGCGAGCAGACAAATTTGTATTTGTATTTATTTATTTATATTGCGCACCTTGCCCAGAGGCTTGCGGGCGCATGTTTAGGAGGAAGTTACAAGTTACAGAAAGGAGGTTACAGGTTGCAGAAGTTACAGGTTGCAGAAGGGGTGATACAGTATACCGTTACAGGTGATATTAACATAGATAGTAACAACCCAGTTACAGGAGAAGGGTACAATCTGAGAGCAGTTACAGGTAGCAAGATAAGTATACATCAGATCCGTTTAAATTACAGCAGAATCGCTAGGCAGGCGAACCTAGATGCGTTAGGCAGATGAGAGAGCCGGAGTGACAATGTGCAGACAGCCGTGCAGAGACAAGCACTAGCCGCTGAAGGATGCAGGGGTGGAGGGTGGGGTATCTTGTTCTCGTAGCCAAAGTTTCGCTTTGGCTTTAAATTCGAGGCAGTGCGGAATGTTCCTTAGGGCGTTAGGAAGTGAGTTCCAAAGCTTGGCAGCAAGGACCGGAAAACTCGCCCCTCCCGCCGAGCGTAATTTGAAGCTGGGGATGTCCAATGTGTGAATCTGGGCGGATCTCAAGGGTCTAATGGCTGTGTGTTGCGAGAAGCGTGATACTAAATAGGCAGGAGCTGCATTGTTCTGAGCCTTGTGTGTGAGAACAAGTGATTTGAGTGATATGCGGTGGGAAATGGGTAACCATTGAATGTTGCGTCTAAAATTGGAAATGTGGTTCCGTCTAGGTATGTTGAGTGCTGCCCTTATGGCGTTGTTTTGCGTGACCTGGAGTTTGTCCAGATTTCTTTGGCTGGTCCCAAGGTAGAGGGCGTTACAATAGTCGATTTTGGACAGGATGAGGGTTCTCGCGAGGGTCAGGCAGTTGTCCGGAGTCAGGAATGGTCTGCAGGCTGTGATCAATTTGCAGGTGTAAGAGGATGCAGAAACAACTGCATTAGTTTGTCGAATGAGGGACAGTGTGGAATCGAGGTAAATTCCGAGAGTTTTGGTGACATTGGCCACTTTAATGTCATTCCCGTCAATAGTGAAGGATTTATAGTTGGTGTCGAGTTTCGAAAGTTTAGTTTGCGAGCCCAGGATGATTAACTCAGTTTTTTCGTCGTTCAGGCAGAGCCCGTGATTAGCCATCCAGGCCTGGATGACGGTGTAGACTGTATTGAGAGATTTAGAGTCGGTTACAAAATCACCCGTGATAGGGATGAGTATCTGGGTGTCATCCGCATAATTAGTGTAAGAGACACCCAGATAGTCAAGGATATCAAAGAGTGGTTTAGTAAACACATTGTAAAGTGTGGGAGATACACAGGATCCTTGAGGGACTCCACAAGGGACGTGGGATGGGTCAGCCGCTGCTAGTGGAGAGAAAACCCTCATGGTCCTGTTAGCAAGGAATGAGCTGATCCAAGAAGTAGCTGCGTCTGAGAAATGGGCGGCAATTTTGAGATGGTGACAGAGGATTTGGTGGTCGACCAGATCAAAGGCTGCTGAGAGATCAAGGAGGAGTAGGAGCGCCATTTTGCCCTTGTCTTTCAGGTCCTCAATTTGGGTTTTTAGATCTAGTAATGCTGTCTCAGTGCCATGCCTGGGACGGAAGCCAGATTGTCTCAACCCTAGTAGATTGTTGCGTTCGAGATACTCCTGGATTTGGAGATAGGCTGCGCGATCGAGGATTTTAAGCAGATAAGGCACGGTGGTGATGGGCCTGTAGTTTGAAGGGTTGCTAGGGTCCAGATTGGCTTTTTTAATTAAAGGTATGACCGAAGCATCCTTGAGGTTGTCAGGCACGGTACATGATTCAAAGGAGGCATTTATGAAGGAGGTAATAAATGGGGCGAGCTTAGGTGCGGCTTCCTTAATGATGACGGCAGGGCACGCATCACCTTGGCAATTGGAAGGTTTTAGCTTAGTTATGATGTTTTCTACTTCCTTGATAGAAAGGGGAGAGAAGCTGAATGGTTTAAGATCTTGTTTAGGCGCCTGGATTTTATGATTCACGGTGGCGCTGGTTGAGCCCGAGAGGTGGGTTTTTTTTGCATTGATTTTAGTTTGGAGAGTGGTAGTTTTGTCTAGAAGAGCTTTTTGGATATTTGTGCACCATTCAGTGTCCGGGATACACTTATCGAGAGGAGCAATAGGGGACTCAAGTTCCTTGAGTATCTTAAAGAGTTCCTTGGTGTTAGAGCGGGCTTGAGTGATTCTTTTATTGTATGCTTCATTTTTAGCCGAGAGGATAGCTTCTTTATAAGCAAGGGTGGCAGACGTAAGGTTGTTTTTGTTGGCTAGGGATGGGGCATTTTTCCATAAGACATCGGCTTTTCTTTTTCTTTGCGTAGGTCGCGTAGCTGCGGTGTGAACCAGGAGTTCAAATGGGACCGCGGTTTTTGTTTACGCAATTTGATGGGGGCGATAGTGTTGAGGGCTTTTAACATAACACGATTATAAGTGTCTACTAACACTGTGGGGTCAGAGCACGACTCAGAAGCCGCGTTCAACAAAGGGAGGATGAGTGGTAGAAGTTTCTCAGTGGTGATGTCTTTTTTATTCCGTGTGAGCGTGGGTGGAGCGAGGTTTTGCGAGTCCTCAAGAGGGCTAGTGTTAATGGAGAAAGAAATTAAATGGTGGTCGGACCAAGCGCAGGAGGATACAGAGATATCATTGAGGGCGCAGTTCAAGTCGGCAACCCAATCAAGAGTACGGCCCTTGATGTGGGTGGGCTCCATGATATGTTGTGTGAAGCCGAAGTCAGACAGGACATTTGCTAAATCGGTGGCTTTGGTGTCATTCTTGTCCAGGTAACCCAGGTTGAAGTCACCCATGAACATAATTTGGGAGCTAGGCTTCGCACTAGATGCTAGGAAAGAGGAAATGTCTTCAACAAATGAAGATGTGGGGCCAGGGGGCCTATAAATGAGGTGGACTGTGGCTGTATGGTTGGGGGAGATAGGCAGTTTAAGAGAAAGAGATTCAGCTGAGAGTAACTGAAGGCTGTTTGCGGTTCTGATGTTGAGCGCGCTCTTAAATATGACGGCTAGGCCGCCGCCCTTAGTTTGAATGTGAGTAGGGTGTCAGCAGATTGTGAAGGCCATCTCTATGGGAGCCAGAGCAGAGGTTCTGAGCTGCAAAAACATGAGCTGAGATTTACGACATCAGCGCCCCCCACGATAATGGTTATCCCATTCGAACTACCAATGAAGCTCATTAATCTTTCATGAATTAGATGGATTAGCGGGACATGCAAGGACTACAGGCCAACCCTTTGGGAGGAGTAGCTGATAAAGGGGGGGAACAGAGTGCAAAAAGGTCCGTGATTTGCACCAAGGACAGCAAAGGGTGATGCCAACAGTTGTTAAAGATTGCGATGGGGAGGGCATGATGCGCGCCTGCGTGTCTGGGATGAGAAAAGAGTTGCTTTGTTTGCAAGGACTAGGCTGACCTCAAAATTATCTTCTGAGCTCATGTCGACAGTCAGGTGCACATCATGTGGTTAGACCTTAAGACAGGGTGGTGCATTTCAAAGCCCAAACAATCATTTAACAGAGATCCAAGGTGAAGAAACCGTCACCCAGGTGTGAAGAAGTTGGAGGAGAAGATGACACGGCCAATGGGAGAGGGGTCTGTATGTGAATATTAGAATGTAAATGGATGGCAGCCAATGAGGGTGGGGGATGAACACTGTATATCAAATGTGTCACGCATGATGATTTTCACTGTTATAACGTGCTGTTTGCTTTGATGAAGTCAGAGAGCTCTGCGGCAATGGACTTATAATACAATATCGCCATTTTCATCACGAAAAAGAGGGCACCAAGCCCTTTTCCCTAGCAGGTTTTTTTTAAAAAATATGTGGTTGTGAGGTTACCCTACAGGTCCATCCTGGTCCTCCTGGAAGATATCCAGAGGAGCCTTGTGTAGACTATGTTTAATCAAAGATGTAAACTGTGCACCTGGAGAGTGGTGCCTTGGGGACTTGGAAGGTATAGGGCAAGTATGCATAGGCTTATGCCTTTTAATAACATCGTCATATTTGTCAGAACAGTTAATAAATTCAGACATCCTCGCCATACAGGTATCACATTGATCCCTATTCCACACAGAGGAAGAGGATTCATCAGGGGAAGGAAAGGATTGAGCAGCTGGAACAGGTTCCTCCTGCAGGGCCTAGGATAGAGGGGGAGAGGCTGGGGAATACCATTCAGGCAAAGGGGAGGCCTTCTCAGGGCTAGAACTGTGAGAATGGTCCGTAAAAACCTTCTCTCGAAGCTTTGGGAGTATTTTAGAAAGGGGGGCCTGCACTTGGGGATGAAGATTCATGGGAGACGCCCAGTAAGGTTGAAGTCTTAAGGCCTTGTGCAGGCCGCGCTGGCGGATTCGCAGTGGGTTCTGAACCATGAGGGCCCAAGAGTTTGACGGGCCGAAGGGCGTCGATGGCCTCCTCGACGAGTCTGTCGAGTGAGGCTTGGGGTTGTATGCTTAGGTTTAGTATGGTGTGTGTCCTTGTCGCCAGTGCGTAGACTCCCCATCGCACTGCCGGCGGCATGCGAATTGGGGCCGGACACACAGGAATCCATGGACTCCATAGGTGCGTCTACGGCTTCCGAATTGGAGCCGCGGCTGACAGCCTCCTTGCCTAAGGTGCCAGCGGGAGAGTGACATAGGCCGCCCTGCGCCTGTCTTTTAGGGTTTTGGGCCAAAATAACTTCTAGGCCTTGCAACGCTGCTCGTCGTGGTCACGAGGGAGGCACGGATTGCACTCTACACAAGTGTCTTTCCAAGGAAATTTACTGTTACACTACGGGCAAAATGTATAAGGTGTTCACTCCATAGCGGAGAGAAAAGGCAGCCAGAGGGAAGGAAAAGCAAGAGGAGGGGCAGAGAAAGGTCATTCTTGAGAGAATAATCAGTAGAAACAACATCCCCACTCTCCCTACTGTGAGGCTGGGTCTGCGGGCCAAGGCCGAGAAGAAACATCCATCGAGTTTGTTAGGCAGAATTATATACAGTACCCTTTGAGAACACTACACACAATTAAGACTACAAGTGACAGTACAATTTCACCTTTGGTACAAGCCTGTACTACACAGTTATAGTGGTAGCAGTAGCAGAGCAGCCAGACTTATCTCAAGAGTAAATGAGCAGTACAAAAAGTTACACAAAGGACAGCAATTAATATGATTCAGGCGAACACTGACTCAAGGTTTCTAAGTAAAAGAATATATATTTATTAACTCAGTTGTATAACATTTCACTATTCTAAGCAAGTTAAAATTCACAATCATAAATACACCACACCACTTCCCTTAAATTCCAGACAAGTTAAGCTCACAAAATGAAGTGGGAGCAAAATGGCACTCCAGCAATTTAAAATGGAGGGAAAGATAAAGTTATTAGACATTAGGTAAACCCAACAGGTAAGTACTCGGGGCAATTGAACAAGAGAGACTACAGTGAGGAGATCAGCTAGAAAAGGCTTGGGGCCAAACTCAATGGGTCAAAAGTCTTTTTCTCAAGATCACACAGCTCAGGGTAGTTTGCGGTAAAGTTCGTGGCACAGATTCCAGATGAGGTTGGTTGGTAGAAAAGTTAGTTCGAAGAGAAGGACAAGCCCTCGGATTGGAGAAAGATTTCAAACACTTTCACCACGGCTGAACGAAACAGACAACCGGATTTGCACAGTACCTTAAAACGGAGAGGGAGCTGTAGCTGAGGCGGACGTTCCTGGTGGTTCGGGCAGGCTCACGGTTCCTGAAGCGACTGTCGGACTGATCAGAAGTAGGAAGACTGGAGGGTCCTGCGATACCCAGGGAAGAAACGAGCAGCAGAGCAAAACAAATAAAAGGTGCGCTCCTTAAAATCCAAGCAGGGTCCGACCTTCCTGGCTATCCGATCCCCTGTAGCTCTGTACCGCGAAGTTTGGGCAAACTGATTGGTCTCACCAGCTCAAGGGAAGAAGTTTCCTGGAGGATCATCTCGGTCGTCGGATTCTGGCGATTCGGACCTGCAGCAGGGCTTCACCGGGTGGTTCAGTCGTGGTAGGGGTCCTCTTCTTCCAGTTCCTCGTTGGTTCTTTCGTTCCTGTGACAACTCTGCCTTTCCAGTCCCAGAGACCTGCTTTTTTATGCAGTTTTCCACCATTCCTACAGCCTGTACAGCCTGGCTGTCAATCACACAGCAGGGTGGCTGGCAAGGCCAGTCCCCTTAGTCAATCAGACAAGAGTGCGACTTGGGTTAATAAGGCAACCCATGGCAGGGGTCCGAAGATCCCTCCCTCACATCCTGCCTACCTAGACTATCAGGCGCCTTAAGGAGGGCTTATGTGCAGAAGGCCGTGAAAAGACAGCAAACAAAGGAGTCATCCCCGGTTTGGCACGCAGAGAAAAATACGAGAAAGACTTTAACAAAAAGAAATGGCAAATAAACCCAGCCAGAAGCAAAATAAAATGTATTTGGTCAAGCGGGTTTCTGTTTGAGGCTAATATAATAGCCTAAAACAATACCCCGTTTATATAATATAATATAATCGCGGTAGAAAAGTTAGGGTAGATACCACTGCCACCAGCCAAGTCTTAATGTTAAGGGAGCGAAACAAGGCTCCAAGAGGCATAGACAAAAAGGGATACAAGTTAACCCTTTCCAATACTCCATGTAAGATGGGGTGTACGGGGTCTGTGGTTTAAAGTGACTATATAAAGTTAATGGCAACTTAACCTGTTTCTGGGGGACTTTAGTCGGCCCCAGAAAAATGGAGTCAGTGCGAAGTCTCAAAGACAACCCTGTGTCACTGCACTGAAGGTGCTGTGTAACACACATACAAATTGGTGCTCATGAAGTAGGTGAGGCTCCAGTGCCCAAGATCACGCAAAAGTGAAAAAAAACACACCGCAAAAAACATGCAAGAGTGGGAAAAAGGCTCACACAATTACCAGGTGAAAAAATAAATCCTAGAAATCCAGCAAAGCTGCTGAGGGACTCATTAGGTAAGGGAAATCAGCCATTTATGAGAATTCTCCCTAACAGAGTTGCCAGTGGTGTTGAAAGAGGATGCTGAGCAGTCGTTGAAAGAGCCTTTGAAGATGCCTGGCGTAATGTGCCAAGCTTAGTTAGAGAAATCTATACTCTGTAGATGAGCTCTGCATAAAGCAACCGACTATAAAGGAGGAAAAAAATAATCTGGTGGGACCTTGACCTGTGAAGGATTTTGGGTACACTTCATGTCAGGTTAATGATAGTCTTACTGGGATGCCCCTGTTGATGTCCCTTTTCGATCTTCGAAAGAAAGAGTCAATGCTCTGCGATTACCACTAGACGTCGGACTATATGCACAACATGTGATTCTAGAAAGATTCACAAGCATCACAAATATATATCAGGGTGCGATATCACCCAGCAATCAGTGGTGGGCTTCCTGCACTTGAGCCATCAGAAAGGGCTGACATTCTCCCCGTGGCTCCAACTCCTGCCAGGAACAGAGGAGCTCACTGTAGGCTAGTGGCAACATGTTTTTCATGCTCTCTCTGGTATCTGCCAAGGTCTAGGATAGTGTCTGGCTCTCTTTCACAGTTTTCTCACTCTGAAAATGACAGGGTGCCCATCTCATAAAATAGGGGATACGCACCTTGATCTCTGCCCTTGCTTCAGGACTCTCACCATTCAGAGTCTTTATCGCTCACATAGCTCCGATCTCACAGCTCGGCAAGGTGCATCTGCCTTCCTGCTTCACTAACTTAGGAAACTGAGCCTTTTTTATACCGCCAGGGCCAGACAACTACTCCAGATTGGCTGCGCCAGTACGTTATTTTGTAGTGCTCCGACTGCAAATAACATTTTGCAGTTTATAATTCAGGGTTTTAAAAAGGCTGCCTGTTTTAATATCATGTGCTTTGGGAATTTCTTTGGTGTCCAGATGGTTTCCCGCTCTCCCTGTTTTCGGTCCTCTTTGCAGAAACAGGGTTTAAGCCTCAGAACCATTGAATCTCTGGAGACTGGGAACAACTTTGCAGAATTGGGATGGGAAAATCTGTCACTGCACTGTTTTGGCTCAGTGAAAGGGGAGGTACTGTTTGGGCATAAAAGGAGGGTTGGGATGTTTGTCCTTATCATTTGCTTTGTGTAACCGTCATCTGTTCAGTGGAGATTATGGCCAGTGGCGCCAGTTTACTCTAGATGCTCAACATTTCCTGGAGGAATTCTGTGCTGAAAGAGAAGACCTGTTGGAGCTTCTCATTTTCAATACCTCCCCAGAGTTGAATATCCTCCTGGTGCCGACTCCGAGAAAGCCACTCAACTCCCTTCAAAACCTAATTGGGAAGGTTACTTAATGTAATGGAGGGAGTTGTGGCTAAATATTGCTGTATTGAGAAGGGGTTTCCCCTGTTGCGAGACTTGTGGAAAGTCCAATCATGGCTCATCCCTGTGCAGAGTGATGCATGGTTCGAAGGGCATCTTGTCGGTAAGGAAGGATAGATGTCTGATGAAAAATCTTAGTCATGTCTTATAGGGTAGACCCAACGATTACCCTGCTACGTAATGTCCAAACTACTGACGAGGAGGCAAAATGCAATTGGGGCCTGATAAATCTCTGTAAAACACCTCCAGGGGTCCCACTGCTTAGATGTATGCCACTGATCCTCCAGAGGTGCTCAAACGCTTTACATAGGGGTCTTAAACAATGTGACTTTGTCAAATCACTCACCAGTGGGGCTTGTCTCAAGGGCTCATTGCCTTTGTGTAGCAGGAAGTTTGGCTGTGGAGGGTTGTCTTCTTCATATCCTCCTGCTGGAAAATATTTAGATTTGTAAGCTAGTTCAGAATCTCTCTTTTTGGTGTCCAGCCTCACAGATTTCACCAAGTCAGATTCAGCTGTTGGCAAGCCCACAGGTCTGAACTCTGGTGGATGGTGGGGTCGCCAAAGGGGGCCAGGTGCCAACCAACATCAAGGATCCCTCTGGTTACCCCCTCGCATACCATGTGTGGGAGGCAGGGTCTTGCCACATCTTTGAGGCTAGCAGCACTTTAAGGGAATCAAACTCGAGCCATGATCCCACAGGGCCAGCCATGCCTGCATGCTAGACTACCTATTTGAACAGATACAGAAACCCTATAGAAAAGCACAGGGGAAAGAGCGATAGATCAACCAGGAGATAGAACCTGAGCAATACACCAGTCACTTCACACGGGCCCTACACTCGTACACCAGAGACCAGTTAGACTAAACAAGTCCATCCCTTGGGGAGGGCACTGGTGTGGGAAAAATAGAGTTGACCGCACATGGGGAGGGCCTAACCAATCCCAAGTTCCATATCAGTATCGAAGGACATTTACAGCGGTGGAGCCAATCCCAATTCCTGTATATAGGGAGACATGCCTGGTTTCCTTAATGGCAGAACCGCTGGAAGACGGGACCAAGCGCTTATGAAAAGGGACACCATATTGAAGAGGAGAGGTGCATGAGCGAGGAGGAAAGGCTAAATTGGGAAATGCTGAAGGGGAGAAGAGCAGGAGACAGGAGGATGGTAGAGGGACCTGGGAGACTGTGAAAGACCTGTCTAGAGGGCCGGCGGGCATGGCGAGGGACCCAGAGGGTCGGCGGCCAGGGTGAGGGACCCAGAGGGCTGGCGGGCAGGGTGAGGGACCCAGAGGGCCGGAAATAGAGAGCAAAAAAGAAGCAATCCTTCAAATTGCAGGCATTTACCAAGGGCAGGCTAATCAACCAATACCCACCGTCGGCTGCAAAAACCAGAGCATCAGAGTCTGTGGCACTGCATTATTATCCCATTTTTGTTAATTGGAAACCAGTGCCATAAAGAGATCAATTATTGTATCAAAAAACCAGGCACTCGTGGAAATAAGAGCTTTGGGAGCTGCCTAGGTTGCAGAGCATCAAAGATTATGAATGTTATTGGTATTTGGATCTAAAAGGGGATTTTCAACCTCAAAGGTGCCCTTTTCTGCCCTTCTAAGAATTCTATGTAATCGGTCAGGCAAACGTTACATAGTTGTTGATGGCTTCTCTGGCTTAGAATAAATATCTCAGAAGGCTCCGGCAAGGATTTCTGACATGCATCATCAGGAATGTGATGGAGGATGTCTAAAGTAGTGTGCTCAACGCTGTGGCTCCCACTGACTGTGACCAGGTCACTTATGTAGCCTTAGACGTTGTGTCCCACAAAGTTGATGGGTGTTATGAATCTTCTGTGTTGGTAGAACCTTCATTTGAGCTGGGAAGTTAATGATACATCTCCAATCTCTGCTTTTTTGAGAGGTAGAACTGTTAACGGATGCCTCAGATTAATTTGGCCCTTTAAAGCTGTGGCCTTAGCATAACCACCTTTGGTACCAGAGCATGCAATAGAACATGTTTTGGAAAATTGAGCACTCTTAAATGGTCAAACAACAAAGGCAAAAAACATTCTCTCTTATATTCTTTGTCACCACAAGGGACATACTTGTGAAATTGTGACATTTCTAGTCACACATCTGGAAAGGGTGTGAAGAGATTAGAGAAACATATTGCAAGATATATAACTGCAAGGGACATAAAACCTTGTTTAAAGTAAATTGTTTCAATACAAATGACTACTTCAGGGACGCAGAAATGTGTTCCAAGACCCTCCAAAAGGGGACAGAAAAATGTACTGGCTTGAATAGTCTGTAGAATGCATTATACAAGTCAGGAATTTCTGGCTGTCTTGCATTGTTTCATGTTTTCGAAAACATTTACAGCTGCCAGTCTCAGCGTGTTTGCCCGTGTGTGAAATTTTCTATGTAGGAATAGTAACACATTAATTATTTCGAGGGAAAGTATGACAAATGCCAGATAGGCAAAGTTTTTATTTCTTAAATTATGAAATTGTGCTCCATTTAAAATAATGTTCTGAGATCATGCGCATGGAAGGAGATATTCAATGTTTACAAATACCAATGAAAATATCACAAAGAAGAAATTTATATTACGGCAACTTCAGTACATAATGAAAAGGACTGACTGGAGTCATGAGGCACTATAAGGTTTACTTGTATTGATGTCACTCTGCAACAATGGATTAGCCAACTACTTGGGAAGGTGTCACCAGAAACCAAGCTTCAGGACTCGCTTTAGGAGATTAGTTCAAACAACATGCAATATATACTATTTGTTTAAAAAAAAATAGTTTGATGAGATGAATAAAACCTGCAGGTTAAGATGTTTTTTTTTTATCAAGCTCAAAATCTAAAGGGTGAAAAGAAACCGCTAAAAATCTCCTAGTGTAATGCCATAATATAGGTCTGCACCTCATAAAAAGTGCCAAATGAAATATTAACTATTCTTACTGACAAAAAATTATAAGTTACTAACCGTAGTGACTAACATACTCCTAAATCCATAGTCCCCTTTCCTCCATACTATATGGGCATCCCTCGCTAGGGACGGGAGACAGAACCTTTTTCACCAGAAAAACCATCTTGCCCTTTAAATGGAGATGCGTGCTGGGGCACGGCCCTGGCAGCATGTGCTCCCCTTACTCTGCTCACCGGCACCACTCCTCAGTCCCCCTTGATGCGTTGACAATATTAACATTGCCTAATGACACCAGTTGTATTAGAGGGGGGGGCGCAGTGGGACGTATGGAGGAAAGGGGACTATGGACTAGGAGTACATTAGTCACTATGGTGACTAACATATAATTACTCCTACGTCGTGTCCCCTTTCCTCCATACTGTATGGGCGATTACAACTGAATGTATCCCCAGGGTGCAGATTTGCCCCTCTTAAGAAAACAAGTTCCTCAACACTGCCTGGCCAAATGCTGCATCCGACCTGGCGATGGCATCTAAGCAGTAGTGCTTGCAGAAGGCCGAGGGAGTAGCCCAGGTAGTCGCTTTGCTGATAACCTGCCATAGGACGTGTCTTTGGAAAGCTACCGCCGTGGCCTTGATGGCGTAGGCATGCATGTTGGCTGGCAAAGGCATGTGCTGCCCATCATACGCCTCCTTCATGGTCATAACCATTCACCTTGCTATGGAAGCCTTGGAGGTTTGACAGCCTGGTTTTGATCCCCCAAAAGGTGATAAAGAGGGCATCAGATTTACAGAAGCTCTTGGTTCTGTCAGGTAAAATCTTAGCGCATGTCTGACATCCAGACAGTGCAATACCCTTTGAGCCTCATACTTGGGGTCCGCAAAGAATGTCGGTAATACCATCTCTTCATTCAGGTGAAAAGAGAAGACAACCTTCGGTAGAAATGTGGCGTGTGTTCGGAGCACCACCTTGGTCCTTGTGAAATGTAGTATATGGCTCTGATGCAACCAGGGTCTGGATTTCGCTGATTCAGCGTGCCGAGGTAAGGCCCACTAGCAGGGCCGTCTTGAAGGTAACTAGCCTGATGTCCGCGGACGTCATGGGTTTGAATGGTTTACGTGCCAGGGCGCCCAGCGCCACATTAAGGTCACAATTCCGGGTGTGGATTTTTTCTAGTCAGACCCGCCAAGTGCCTCTTTATCACCGGATTAGAGGATGAAAAGACCGCCTTGCCCAAGTTCTTGTAGGCCTCAATGGCCGCCAGATACGTGCAGCATGTGCCTACCTGCACCCGAGTGTGCGAGGTGCGCTGAGAGGGACAGAACTTCATCCAAAGAGCAAGCCAATGGGTCAATTTCCTTTGATTCTGCCCAGTGACAAAACCTGATCCACTTGCTTTTGTACTAGCTCCTGGTAGTGTCGCTCCTAGCCACTTGTATAATAGCCAGGTTAGCCTGTGACAGGTGCAGATGCTTCAGGGTAACCTGCTCAGGAACCACGCTGCAAGGGCCAACTTCTGCGGTCGCGGTGAACCACTGTGTCCCCTTGCTGGGAGAGAAGGTGGGCTGGCCCACCGGGAGGTGTACCGGGGTCTGATGTGACAGACAGAGGTTCAGAGAAGCAGGGTCTTGGGGGCCACCGTGGCGCTATCAGGATGAGCAGAAAGGCTCTGCGACTCGATGACCCTGCAGATGACACGGTGGACCAGGGGAGTGGGGAGGGGGGGGGGGGAGCGTACGCGTTCATGTTGTTCCACAGGATCTGCATCGTCCAACAAACCCCTACCATGACCCAGCCATGAGGCGTACTGAGGGCATCTCCTGTTGGCACTGGTGGCAAAGAGGTCCACCTGCAGATGACCCCACCTGGTGAAGATCCCCTGAAGAACAACCTTGTTCAAATGCCATTCGTAGTTGTCCAAGCAGAGCCTGCTGAGGCGGTCCGCCTCTAGGTTGGACTCCACAGTGAGGTGGATTGCCCACTCCTAAATGTCGATCGACAATCTGCAGAGGGGAGGAGACCTAGTACTACCCCGTTTGTTGATGTAATACATGCAGGTGGAGCTGTCTGTCTGAATGAGAATAGACTTGCCAGTGACCATGGGGAGGAAGACTGAGGGCAAGCCAGACAGCCACCATCTCGAGCCAGTTGATGTGCTCCAGCTGCTCCTGATGAGACCATACTCCATGGACACAGTGGCTGTCCTGGGTAGCCCCACTATCCCTCTAGGGACGAGTCTGTGGTAATGGTGACTTGAGGTGCCGGCTGCCGGCAGGACCCGCCTATCCGCAAGTTGGTGTCTGTACCCCCATCAGACTAGAGCCTGGTAGAGATGTTGTGGTATGCTGACCTGCTCTGTCTGAGATCCGTTCTCCTGATTCCAGGAGGCTGAGAAGTGCAGCTGCAGCCTTCTCATTTTGAGCCTTGTATGTACCACCACACCCATGTCATTGCTCTGCTGAGAAAATGCCCAGTGGCCCTCTTGATAGCTGCGATCTTGTCCACCAAGGGGAAGCTCCTCTCGGACCTTGTGTCCCATATAAGGCCCAGGAAGGTCAGCCTCTGTGTGGGCAATAACTGACTTTGAGAAGGATAGAAAAACCCAGGTCGTATAGTTATAGTGTGTCCATGAGGGCAGAGGCCGGGTGCTGGACCGCTGCCGGAAATCTCGCCCTGACTAGCCAGTCATCTAGATATGGATAAATGTGATGGCCCTGTGCCCTGATTAGGGCTGCCACTGTGTTCATTAGCCTTGTAAAGACCCAGGGGCGGAATTGAGCCCAAAGGGTAGAACCCTGTATTGAAAGTGAAAACACATGATCCTGAACCCCAGGAAAGACCCATGGGGTTCCCAGATCGGGACGCGTAGGTAGGCATCCTCCCGATCCAGGGAGCATATCCAGTCTCCCACACACAATGTCTCCGCTATGAAGGCTGGGGGTAACCATATTGACTTTTGGAGGGGGAGGGCAAAGGTTCAAGGAGGAAAGGTTGAACACAACTCTCAGGCCAACCTGGTTCTTTTTGTGTATGGCGAAAATTTGTGAATAGACGCCCAGGCCGCGCTGCGAGGCTGGGACTTCCTCCACTGCCTGGCTCGCTGCGAGCAAGCAGATTTTCGCCAGCAGAGTTGCTGTATCAATCTGCTGGAGCGGAGGGGAGGAATCTGGAGCCGGAAGCCTTTGGATACCAGAGAGGATTCATGGGTCTGTGAACTTTGTCCGCCAGCAGTGTACGTGAAGGGCAAGACTGCCCCCCACCAGAGACTCCTGGATCTGGATGAGCCTGTTGCAACTTCTTCCCCTCTGAGGCTGGAGCTGAGGAGGGCGACTGGAAAAAACACTCGTTAGCCGCCTTGTGCTATTTGCGCCTGTGCTGGCTTGGCTAGTGGGTCTGTAAGGTTCCCTGGACCATCTCTCCTGGAATCTCCTAAAGCCTCTGAAGGACCGCCCTTTATCCGAGCGCTGGTGCGTTTGGCAGTAGGTCTTGGGTGTGGACTTAGTAAGAATAAATAAAGATTTCGCTGTCTGGGAGCTATTCCTATTCTTCTCAAATTCCTCATCCATTGTCGAATGGAACAGGTCTCCCCCCTCGAAAGGCAGGTCTAGTATGCGCTCTTGGAGGTCAGGGTTGAATGTTGTCGCCTTGAGCCAGGCCATCCTTCTCATGTCTGTGGCAATACAAATGCCTCGGCCTGATGTATCAATGTGGACCACTGTCAACGTGGACCACCATGGACTCCATTATATCTTGGGCGACGATTTTGGCCTCCGCCAGCCCAGACAAGCCTTGAAGCATGCCTGGCTGTGGGTGGGAAGCTCAGCAAGGAAGCATGCAATTTTCAGTTTCTGGTTGACAGCCACCAACATGGCGTCAGCGTTGGCCTGGCACAGGAGAGAGTGGCGTTTGAGTACATTTTCTTTCCAAACTCACCCAAAAGCTTGTCCTCCTTGACCGGGAGTGCAGACGACAAAGCTGCTGAGGACGACTGTGGCTTGGAGTATAGCGACGCTGCCGCCATCACTGAGGAGCGCGGCTGGGTGTGTGCCGACAATAGGACGGGGTCACCTTCCGTTTGCCTGTACTTAGCATTGAGACGCCTGTTCGTAGGCTGGGTAGAGTGTGGCTTGAGCCAATCTTTTTTGGCTAAGGCTTCAACATCCTTTTCAAGTGGAATTCTAGTTTTAGTAGGACAACGTAGGGTAAATACTTCAGCCAGTACACTCGCCTCTGGTTGTTCCACCTGTGGCTGCGGGATGCCTAGGTACTCGGCCAGGCCTGCCAATCTCTTATGAAATGCTTTGGCTGACAATGGGGTGTTTGGGTCTTCCTCCTCATCGGTGTCCGCTGTTGTGTCCTTAGGAACTGGGGGAGCCAAAGGAGTGCTGGGCACAGGCAGCTGTGGCGTGCCGATTATCAGTGCCGGAAGCTGCCGAGGGGGAAGAGCCGGAGCTGCCGTGATTGGTAGAGGCATGGGAGCCAGGGGCTGAGCTGGATTCAGGGCGGTACAGCCGTGGGTGCATGCGGCTGTATATGGGGGGAGCATACATCAAGTTACTTAGCCTTTAGAAAGGCTGTTAAAACCTATTTATTCTGAAACTTTAGCGTTGTCTGGGCTGTTCTTCTCATCCTCCCATAGCACCGAGATACACTTGGGTGACCGTGCGCTCAATAAATATTACTAACATGACACCTGTCCCTGATGACGTCCCTGAGGATGGTACCCATCTGTGGTGATCTCATGAAAGCGAGGAACTTCTCGAAATAACCTATCTTCACAAGCAAGAGGTGCGCGTGATGGGATACGCATAGGGGTCGGGCCCTGAGGCTGCTGTGTCCTGTGCATGCCCGGTCTCGCTAAATTGGGCGATGTGTATCTGCCCTGCGAAGTGGAGGAATAGGATGTGGACAAGGTGACAGGCGGCTAACAATCCCACCTGGAAGCGCACTCCTCTGCCTGATCTCCGAAGGGAAAGGGGCGCTGGGTGAGCTGCCATTTTGTCTGGCCCAGCTGCCATTTTGTTTTGCTCCGCGCCGCGTGCCTGAGTCGTGGTACTTGCTGAACTGAGTCCGGCCTCGACCAGTATGCTGAGCGGCGGTGGTTGCGACCTTCCCTGCACCTCAGGTCGAGGCCTTGTAGGCAGAGTGCCTTCGGCCATGGTGCCTGTAGCACTGCGTGCAGGCGCCCCATCAGTCATGGGTCCAGTACTACGGCGTAGCACCTCGGGTTGGGACCCGGTAATAGAGCCTCACGCCCCCTCAGCGGTAGCACCGGTAGGAACTTGCAACCCCTTGGCCCGTGGGCCAGTAGCTGGAGCAGCCTCTGTATTCCTGCTGGTTTTAAGACCTGAGAGGTCCCTCACGCTTGGGCGCTTCCCAGGGAAGGAGTCACCCTTGCGGGGTGCAGAGGAGAACAGGGCACCTACCTTGGGCCTAGTCTTCCGTTTCACAAATGCGTTAGGATCCTTTGGAGGCGATCTTCAGAAGAGCTCCCGCCACCTGGCTAGTCGATTCTTGAGCACACGCGGTGTAAAGGCGTTGCATGCAGTACAGCCTTCCCACCTGTGGTCCGGGCCAAGGCACCAGAGTCAGAGGGCGTGGGAGTCAGACGATGGGAAGGGACCTTGCAGGCTGGATACCTGCTGAAGCCCGCCGCCATCGACATGCGCCGGGGAGGAGCGTGGAGCCAGAGGACATAGCAGTACCTAACAATTGGAATAGAAAAAGACGACAAGAATACTTCTCTGCAGAAGAGGGCATGTAATTACAAGGCTGGAGGCCTAACCCAGGAGCGCTGGTGAAAGCGGTCTGTTCCCGTCGACGCGGAAAAGAGGACTGGGGAGTAGCACCGGTGGGCAGAGTCAGGGGAGTGCATGCTCCCAGGGTCGCGCCCGCATCTAAATTTAAAGAGGAAGAGGATTTTTCTGGTGAAAAAGGTTCCGTCTCCCGTCCCTATCGAGGAACGCTCATACAGTATGGAGGAAAGGGGACGGGACGTGACGTAGGAGTACGGAAGTTGTCAGCTAGCCACCTAAATCCCATCTTTGGCAATATGGAGGAGCTTTCTGATTACCATGAATCTGTTCATGTTCTGGTGAATCCGTAGAACAGAATGCGCACCCAAACCATAGACAGAGTTGCCCCATTAAAAATGAAAAACAAAGTAAAACACATTGGTCATTTGAGGTTTAACAAAGAGCTTGCCATGAAGAAAATTCTTATAAAAAGATCAGAATGCTCATTGTTTCCCCTTAAATATGAATGATCAAAAATAAAAAGGTGGCACTGGATGCTTAACTGACATTTTTAGTAGCAAGAACTAATCAAGCAGCCAACTCCTCTAAGTCTCTCTTAGATCCCCTGGAGGAACACAGACCCTCTGTAAATAGCATCAGTAATGACAACCTTATAATATTTGCGAACAAAATAAATACAATTCAAACTACATTAGTGATTCTCAGACTCAATTCGAAAATATGGATATGTTATGTCCCAAGCAAATGATGAGTAATCGAGAAGCCTTGACAAATCAAATTATATTTAACGAACTGACTCTGATAGAAAGTAATGGGTATCAATGCAATTATCAGGTGAAGGATTGTGTAGAGTCCTTGTCCACAATAGTCTCCCAAATGCTTCTTTGAGAGTATTGTTACTAAATGCTTGAAGCTTTCATGGATTACACCTTGCTGAAAAGCATTTCCTGGATCATGAAAATGTTGGTAGTTTATAGACCCATTACCAATGATCCTTTCCTGTTAACTATTCTTGACAAGGCTACGAAAGTACAACTCCAAGAGCATTTAGATTCTAATCCAATAAAGGAAGACAATCTGGCTTCCGTCCATTTAGAAGCACCGTAATAGAGCTGCTTGACATAAAAGACACCCTCTTAAAACTATCTGACAAGGTTATATTTTTATGCTGATTCTGTCCACAACACTCGATACGTTGGAATGCGGTCTTATTAAATCATCTGAAAGATGTTGCCGCAGTATTGGACACAGCTTGTTGTTGTATTGAAACCTTTGTATCATCTAGGGTGAAGATTAAGGCATTTAGCTCCAGTTCAGGGATGTTGTACTGTAGTGTCCCTTAAGGATCTTGTATTTACCCTCTTTTATTGAACATCTTGGTCAAACCACTGCATGACGTTCTGCTGGATTTGGATATGCCCTTCCAGAATTATGCGGACACCCATAAAGTATTCCAACTGAGAGGGCACATCACCCAAGATAATCTGAGCTTCAGCCAATCTGCATTTAAAAGCATCTTTAAATGGATGTTTACTTATTGGCTGGGTTTAAACCACACCAAAACTGAGGTCCTGAGGATTACACCAGCATCCATGAGATGGAAAGAAATTCCACTTACCACAGGAAATACTGTAATTGCTCAATTCAAATTTCAGATAAGGCTAAATCCCTTGGCATGATGTGCCTCACTGTCTTTGGCCTGCCAAATTAGTAATATAGTGAGTTGTACAAATTCCCCAATCAATTAGCTACAGACCATAGCCCTCTCATTGTGAAACACACTGCACTACTTTAGCCAACCCCATCGTTGGGTCTAAAATTTAGGATTGTAATAGTTTGTATTCTGACTTAACTAAACATGCCAGACCTGCTCTACAACCTCGATTCCAACACCCCTTGTGTCCTTATCTTACTTGATCTCTCTTCTGCCTTTGACACGGTCAACCATGCCATCCTGCTCAACCGTCTCCGTGATAACCTGGGGATCCTCGATCAGGCCCTCCTTCCTCTCCGATCAAGCGTCCCAGGTCCAACTTGGGTCCGGCCTCCTCTCTATCTCTGCCTGTGGTGTTCCTCAGAGGTCCTCTTTCCCTGGCTGTTCAACCAATACCTGGCACTTCTTGCCCACCACATTGCCGCTCTCTGCCCCAACTTTCAGTGCTAGAAGGATGACGCTAAACTGATTTTCAGGCTCCCCTCGGCAACCGCTTCTCCTTCTCTCATCTGTGACTGTCTGTCAGCCATCCAGGAGTGGTGTGCCGCCAAAGATCTCTGCCATAATGCGAGAAAGACCGAGATTCTCCTCATCGGCACACCTGCTCCCTCCTTTCCTGTCACTCTCTGGCCGGCCTCTCTTGGCCCTCTTCCTGCTCCCACCTGTGAGGCTAAAAACCTCAGGGTCATCTTCGACTCCACACTTTCCTTCTCTCCTCACATCTCTGATGTCTCTAAGAAGTCACACTACCAGCTGCACCTCCTAAGAGGTATTCTTCCTTTCCTCTCCTTCCCCCAGAAGCTCACTGTCTCCAGAGCCCTGGTAGCCTCTAGGCTGGACTACTGCAATAGCCTCTTTCTAAATCTGCCTGCCTCCACTCTCCGCCCACTGCAACTCATCCATAACAGGACTGCAAGACTTGTCCTGGGCCAGAAGCCCTGGCAGGGATCGTATCTCTCCAGGACGGCAATCTCTGCACTGGCTCCCAGTGGTGGCGAGGATTAAGTTCAAAACCCTCTGCAATGTCCACAAGGCCCTCTGGGGCCTGGGACCTCAATACCTTCAACTCTCTCTTCCTAAATATCTTCCTTCTCGAGCTCTTCGCTCATCCGCCTCAACTCCCTCAGGTCAGTCTCTTCTTAAAGCAGCAAATTGGTGGTAGATATCTTTCTTCTGCTGGGTCCTCCTTCTGGAACAGCCTCCCTGAAACTTGAGAACCATCTCCAGTTCCCAAAGCACCTCAAGACCTTCCTCTTTGCTTCTGCTTTTTCTCCTATCCCCTGCTGATCTCCTGGCGGAATCTGATACTGCACTGGTTACCTGGCTACCCTGTGATCTCGGGCCCAGGTCCCCTCCCCACCGGTTGCACATCTTCACTGTCCCCCTGGCAACCCTGTCACTTGTGGACTGTTTCTGCATCCCTACAGCCCCTAGCACTTGACACCTGATGTCTGCACTTACCCTTGCACTTGCCACCAGCTGGCCGCACTTTATTATTTATTGCCTTATTTATTTTACTGTTACCCTATGTACCGCTCTGGCCACTTCCCGTTCCCCCATTCATTTTCCCTGTCCTCCCTCCCCTGCACTTGTGCGCAATCTCAATGTCACCTAGCCTAGTAGGATCGTTGTCAGTCTTCCCTCTGTTTCCGCTCCCTTGCCTCATTGCGCCTTGAAACGCATGTGTATAGGCACGTTATAAATGCTATATCATATCATGATATTCAACACCTGCAGATGCTTCCAAATGCTGCAGCTCGCATCCTTAGTAAGAGCATTAAATGGGATCACATTGTACCGATGCTCAAGTGGCATCATTGGCTTCCCGTCAGTGCTAGGATCAAGTTTAAACTGCTTATTTTGATTGATAAGACTATGTATGGTTCAGATCCTTTGCATCTTACAGAACGCTTCATCTGTTATTAGTGTGCAAGAACTTCAAGATATTTTTTAAACTGAAGTTTCGAATTTCCAGAAATTAGAAAAACCAGGCCTTCATAAGATCATGCACAGTGCTGGGTGTCAGACTATGGAAGTTTCCCTTCATGTACGAGAGAAACCACCTCATCTCTTCAGGGAAATGGCAAAAACCTTTCTTTATGATCAGTAGCTATTTAAATACTCATCTTGCTTGCTTTATTTTAGGTCTCGATGTTTATCTTAGCGCTGAAAAAATTTAAGTTACTCACTGCAGTGACTAGAGTACTCTTAGTCCCCTTTCCTCCATCCTTGTGGGTACCCCCCAACATGGGGACGGTACCTGAACCTTTGGCCCCCTTTTTAACACATTGGATGCTTAGATACCTGGCTACACTTAATACATAAGCCCCTGGCTTGCACGTGGGACGTATGAAGGAAAGAAGACTAAGGACTATGAGCACTCTAGTCACTACAGTGAGTAACTTTATTACTCATATGTCCCGTCCCATTTCTTCCATCCTTGTGGGCGATTCCACTGAAAAAGACCATAGGGTGGAGCTGTGAAAACCTGCCTCAATTCTAGGATGAAGCAAAAAGGTTCTACAGAACCGCCTGACTGAACTCTATCTCGCCTGGAGCTGGTATCCCGGGAATAGTGCTTACATAAAGTCGACAGTGTGGCCCAAGTAGCCACCCTGCTGATGACATCTCAAGAAGTGCGTCTCTGAAAAGCGACTGCCGTGGCTTTAGATCTGACCGCATGGGCATGGATTCCTTCAGGAACCGGTTTGCCCATGGCTGTATACTCCTCCGAAATGGCCTGGACCATCCAACATGCGATAGAAGCTTTGGAAGCCTTGGTACCGGTGGACGTGCCCCCAAATGTGATGAATAATACGATTTTGCCCGAGAGAGGTAAAACGTAGGACTCTCTCTTGAGGTCCAAGGACAGCAAAGCCCTTTCAGCATCCGACAGCGGGTTCGGGAAGAACACCGGCAGGCAGATTTCCTGATTCAAAGGAAATGAGCGACCACCTTGGGCAAAAAGTCTGGATGAGTGCGCAAGATGACCATGTCATTATGGAACCTAGTAAAGGGCTTGCATGATGACAAAGCCTGCAGCTCGCGGACCTTGCTCGTCGAAGTGAGCGCCACCAACAAGACAATCTTAATTGTCACCAGCCTGATGTCCACCGAGGCCATCGGCTCAAAGGGCTTGCACTGCAAGGCCGCCAGAACCGCCTTAAGGTCCCAGACCGGCTGGAGTGTGTGCACCGGAGGCAAAACCTTAGAAAACCCCTTGAGGTGAGTCTTCCACACTGGGTCAGCCGCTGAAAAAACATGCACTGGGGAATTCTTGTAGGCCCCGATGGCCGACCTGAAGGCCGGACCGAGCCAGCTGTGAGGAAAAAGCCAGTACGCCACCCAGGGATCAGGTGAGGAGGGCCAAGCCCCTTGTCACAAGCCCAGTGGCAAAATGTTGTCCACTTACTCTTGTACTGAGCCCGCATAGACTGCTTCCTGAATGATGTCCCAGTTCTCTCAAAGAACTGAGCATGCTGGAGTCTCAGCTGGTCAGGAACCAGGCCGCTCCGGTCAGCCTGGCCGGGTCTGGGTGTTCCACTAGCACGCCTGGCTGTGTCAGGAAGCCCCTTGCAGGGTATCGGACGATGGACTGGTCCCTGGGAAGGAAACTGCAGCAGATCCGAGAACCATGCCCTTGATGGCCAGTGTGGGGTGATCAGGATGAAGCTGCATCCCATTGACGTCTGGCCTTGAGTGCCAGGACCCCCCCGTCCTGAACTTGCGGAGGGTCCGCTGGAGCAATGGTGGAGGAGCAAACGCCCAACACCTGCGCACGTGCCAGCAGAGCTGAACGCGCCCTCTAGAGACTCCCGAACCTGGCCTGCCCAAGACGCAACCCGGGGGCACTTGGAATACAGAGGAGATGCAAACAAGACCAGATCGGGAAACCCCTGTCCCCAGAACAGGGTCACCAGGAGTTAATGTCTAACTCACACTTGTAGGTGTTGAACCCCAATCGGCTGAGCTGGTCCGCTTCTGCATTACTGTCCCCCAGGAGATGGACCAAGGAAATCCAGATCCCTTCCATAAGGGCCAATTCCCAGATCGCCATAGCCTCCATACACAGAAGCGGGGGATTGAGTGCCACCCGGATTGTAAAGGTAAAATATTGTGGTGGAGTTGTCAGAGTTAGGGAGAATTCTCATAAATGGCGTATTTCCCTTACCTAATGAGTCCCTCAGCAGCTTTGCTGGATTTCTAGGGTTTCATTTTTTTCACCTGGTAAGAGTGTGAGCCTTTTTCCCTCTCTTGCATGTGTTTTGCTGTGTGTGTTTTCACTTTGTGTGCGATCTTGAGCCTCACCTACTCCATGGCCTCATATTTTTCACGTGTGTTACCCAGCACCTTCAGTGCAGTGACACAGGGTTGTCTTTGAGACTTCCCCTGACTCCATTTCCTTGGGCTGACTACTGTCCCCCAGAAAAGGTTAAGTTGCCATTAACTTTATGATAGGCATTTTAAACCACAGACCCAATACACCCCATCTTACATGGAGTATTGAAAGGGGTTAATTCTTATCCCTTTTTGTCTGTGTCTCTTGGAGCATTGTTTCGCTCCCTTTACACTAAGACTTTGTTGGTGGCAGTGGTAACTACCCTATTTTTCGTACAGCGGTTATCTTACATAAACGTGGTATTGTTTTAGGCTATTATATTAGCCTCGGACATAAACCCGCTTGACCATATATATTTTATTACGGTTCCAGCTGGGTTTATTCGCCATTGCCTTTTGTAAATGTCTGTCTCGTGTTTTACTCTGCGCGCCAAACCAGGTTTGGTCCCTTTGTTCTCCGTCTTTTCACGGGCTTCGGCACAGAAGCCCTCCTTAAGGCGCCTGAAAGTCTGGGTAGGCAGGATGTGAGGGAGGGGTCTTAGGACCCCTGCCATGGGTTCCCTTGGTAACCAAAGTCGCACTCCTGTTTGCTTGGCTGGGTGACTGTCTTTGCCAGGATAGCCATCCTGCTGTGTGATTGACAGCCAGGCTGTATGAATGGGGGGTAAAACTGCATAAAAAGCAGGTCTTTGGGACTGGAAAGGCATAGTCGCCACTGGAACAAAAGAACCAACGAGGAGCTGACGGAAGAGGACCCCTATGACGACTGAACCATACGGTGAAGCCCTGCTGCAGGTCCGAATCTTCAGAATCGGACGACAGAGAAGATCCTCCAGGAAACGTCTTCCGTTGAGCTGGTGGGACCAACCAGTTCGCCCAAACTGTAAACCAGGACCCCTCCTCTGGTCGAATTCGCTGTACAGAGCTACAGACGGCCAGATAGCCAGGAAGGTCGGACCCTGCTTAGGTTTTAAGGAGCGCACCTTTTATTTGTTGCTTTGCTCTGCTGCTGGTTTCTTCCCTGGGTAGTGCAGGACCGTCCAGTCTTTCTACTTCTTGTCAGTCAGACAGTCGCAGGAACTACCAGGAACGTCCGCCTCAGCTACAGCTCCCTCTCCGTTTTAAGGTACTGTGCAAATCCAGTTGTTCGTTGTGTTCAGCCGCAGTGAAAGTGTTTGAAATCTTTCTCCAAACCGAGGGCTTGTCCTTCTCTTCTCACTAACTTTTCTGCCAACCAACCTCGTCCGGAATCCGTGGCATGAACTTACCGCAAACTACCCTGAACTGTATTATCTTGAGCAAAAGGCTTTTGACCCATTGACTTTGGCCCTAAGCCTTTTCTATCTGATTTTATCATTGTAGTTCCTATTGCTCACTTGCCCTGAGTACTTACCTGTTGGTGTGGTTCAATTTCTAATAACTTTGTTTTTCCCTCCCTTTTAAATTGCTGGAGTGCCATTTTGCTCCCCCTTCATTTTGTGAGCTTAACTTGTCTGGAATTTAAGGGAAGTGGTGTGGTGTATTAAGAGTGTGATTTTTAACTTGCTTATAATAATGTAATGTTATACAACTGAAGAGTCAAATAAATGTATATTATTTTACTTGAAAACCTTGAGTCAGTGTTTGCCTGAATCATAGTAATTGCCATCCTTTGTGTAACTATCTGATACTGCTCACATACTCTTGAGATAAGTCTGGCTGCTCAGCCATCGCTACCACTTTAACTGTAGTACAGGCTTGTACCAAACGTGAATTTGTACTGTCACTTGTAGTCTTAATTGTGTGTGGTGTTCCCAAATGGTACTGCATATAATTATGCCTAACAGTCAATCTTGACCAGAATCGCTGTGTCCCCGATGAGCGGTAGAAAGGTACCAGCAGATTGATATGCAAGAGGGCTTTGGCCCTGGACCATGTTCCATGAATGGAATAACCCTCCAGAGTAGCCCCCCAACCCGAAAGTGAGGGATCCTTTATCACCACCAAGGTGGGCTCCGGCCAGGTAAGGGGTCTCCCACTGCCACATTGCCGTCCATCAGCGAGGATCCGGGAGGAGGAGTGAAGAGATTGGAATTCTGTCCGACTGTGACCCCATTTCCTGGTCCAAATTGTCTGCCAGGTGGAGCCGAAGGCACCTCATCTTGAGGGGTCATGTTGGAACATGAGCACACGAGAGGTCATCAGTCCCAGATGGTCCTGGAACCACCATGCCAAGGTGGATGAGTTGGCCAGAAAGTGCCCTATTGCTTTGTAGAGGGAGAGGAGCCTCTCAGGCGTGGGGAACACCGACTGCACTGCCGTTTCCCAACGCACTTCATGGAAAACCAAATCCTGGGGTTGCATCAGCTGTGACTTCAGCCGGTTGAGGTAAAAGCCCAGCTGGTGCAGAAAGTCTGCCAGTGGTTGGCAGGTTGAGAAATTACAGGTCCAGGACTACCATGAGGCCAGCCTGGTTGTTCTTGTGTACTGCCCAAATCCTCGAGTAGAAGACAGAGCGAGATCCTGTCTGAGTGAGGAACTGGCTCCAACGCCTGCATCTCCAAAAGAGGAAGGATCTCCCGTAAAAAGGTTGAGGACCTTATCTGGAACAAAGGAGGAGAAGAATGTAGAGGAAAAGTAAGATTGAAGCCTTTGGATGTTATCAAAGATTCCAAGGACTACTGAAACACCGCTTTCAGCTCTCCTAAAAGAGCGCCAGCTGGCCCCCTACAGGCAAGCTGTGTTCCCTGACCGTTACGTCACTGCTTTTTGGCATCTGAGGCCAGAGCGGAGGAGGGGCAGTGGAAAAAACATGCAAAGTCCTCTGCTGTTTCCTCCTGTCGTCACTGGGCGACCTGTCAGACTTCCGTGCTCCACAGTCTTGAAATCCCTTCAAGCCGGTGAAAGCGCAGGGGTTGAAGTCGGGCCTGCCCTGGAACTATGGGTAGGACTTCTGCCCTGGGATAGTCAGGATGTCCAAGGTCTCAGTATGGAGGTCTTTTTTTGTCCGCTTCGTCATCACGGACGAATGAAAAGGGCCCGAACCCTCGAAGGAAGATGCAGAATTCTCTCTTGCACATCAGAAGATAACTTAGTGGTGTTCATCCTTGCCGTCCGCCTCACCTCGACCCCCAGGCACAGCCCCCTGCTGGCTGTATCGATGACGGAGAGCGAAGACTCCATGAGGTCCTGCGCAACTGCCCAGGCATCCGCCAGGCTGGCTTTAAGGAAGGCTTGCCTCTGCAGAGGGAGGTTGGGCAAGAACTCCCCCTGCTCTCGCCACAGCATCTGGTTCGCCAAGGCTAGGAGGGTGACAGCGTTAGCTTGCCGCAAATGCAGCCCAGAGTTAAAGTAGCAACGCCTGCCGAAAGACTCAAGGGCTTTGTCCTCTTTGGACAGAACACTGGAGGCTGTCCCTGCAGAGGACGACGAAGACGATGGTTTGGAATAAAAGTACGATGCAGCCACTACTCCACAGGACTGGCTCCCCCCCACCTGAAAGCCTGAACCGGCTGTCTCATTTCTCGTTCATTTGGGTGTTGGCCCTGGACATCTTCAAGACCTTTCTTGCAAACTGTAGGACATCCTGCTGGAAAGGAATGCCCGAGCAACTCATGGCGCACCTGCCTGGCCAAAATGTCTGCTAGCACTCTAAGGGGTGATGGTTAGAAGGACTTGAGTCAGGACCTCAAGTATGAGGCGAACCACTTGTTAGGGAGAATTCTCATTTCATGGCTAATTTCCCTTACCTAGTGAGTCCCTCAGCAGCTTTGCTGGATCTCTGAAGTTATTTCTTTCCACTTGGTAAGAGTGTGAGCTTTTCACCACTCTTACTTGTGTTTTGCTATGTGTTGTTACCTGTTTTTGTGATTGTGGACTCTGGAGTACACCACTTCAGTAGCCCCCATCTTTTGAGTGTCACACAGCACCTTCTGTGCAGTGACACAGGGTTGTCGTTCAGATTTCCCACCGACTCCATTTCTGAGGCTGACTACTGTCCCCCAGAAAAGGGTAATGTTACCATTAACTTTACTTAGTCAAAACTAACCACAGATCCACTTCACCCAGTCTTACATGGAGTACTGGAAGGGTTAATTCTTAGCCTTTTATCTGTACCTCATAGAGCATTGTTTCGCTCTTTTTAACATTTAGACATGGCTGGTGGCAGTGGTATCTACCCTAATTTTCTACCGCGGTTATCTTATATAACCGTGGTAATATTGTAGGCTATTGTGTTAGCTTAAACCCGCTTGACCAAATACTTTTTCTTTTGGATCCGGTGCGGTTTATTTGCCATTTCTTTTTGTTAAAATCCTTCTAGCGTTTTACTTTGCGCGGCAAACCAGGTTTGCCTTCTTTCTTCACTGTCTTTTGGCGCATTTCTGCCAAGAAGCCCTCCTCAAGGTGTCTAGGTGGGCTGAATGTGAGGGAGGGGTGTAGTCACGACCTGCACAGGGTATCCTAGGAAACCCAAGTCGCACTTTTTCATGATTGGCTGAGGTGGTTGTCCGGGCTGGACAACCCCCCTACTGTGTGATTGACAGCCAGGCTGTGTGAATGGGGGATTTTCGCATAAAAGGCAGGTCTCTTGGGCTGGAAGTCAGAGTCGCCACTGGAACTACAAGGAACCGAAGAGAAGGGGAGGAGAGGTCGGCTGCTTCAACTATCCCGTACCGGTGAAGCCCTGCTGCAGTCCTGAGATATCTAGCCTTCAACGACTAAGAGGAGATCCAGTCCGGAGTCTTCCTCCCTTGAGCCTGGTGGGGATAAGCAGCTCATCATCTTCAGACACAGGTCGCCTTCGTGGACGAAATCGCTGCACACTACTGTAGTGGTCAGAGTAGCCACCTGAAGAGCCTCTCCTCTTTTTAAGGAGCACACCTTTTATTCATTGTCGCTGCTGCCGGCCTCATCCCTGTGTGGTGTAGACCCCCTTCATCATCCTTCTTCGTGCCGAAGCCAGGAATCCTGGGTCTACAGTAAACTACCAGGAACAACTGCTGTGGCACCAGCTTCTTCTTTGAAAAGGTACTGTGTCCTGCTTGAAGAATTTTGGGTGAAATCCCCATTTCTCACTTATAAGGCTTGCCCTTATTTTTCCCTCCTCCTTATAACTTTTGCTTCTGAACATTTGACAATATGAATAAGTTACATACCTGTAAATGTTGTTCTCCAGCATGGGTCTGGCATGGATTCACATGCTCATGAATATTCCCCGTCGTCAGGCCGGGAATCCTCGGTAAAGAAAAAATCAGTATCAGTTTCGTTTCTGATCTGTCTTTCTCAGTAGTAACCAATAACTGGTCTCTGGGTCATACTGCCCCCAGCCAATGACTGCCCTCTCCCTAAGCCCCGCCTCTGGCAGCCATCCTCAGATTTGGTAGCACGTAAAGTGGCAGCATGACCAAGTGAAGAGCCGGGGTAGGAGGGAGGGTTCGCATGTGAATCCATGCCAGACCCATGCTGGAGAACAACAGTTACAGGTAAGTAACTTGTTCCTTCTCCAGCATGGGGTCTGGCATGGATTCACATGCTCATGAATATAAGAATACATAGCAGTACGCACATGCATAACCACGGGAGGTTGCAAAGGCTCAACATCAAACTCAACATTAAGCATTTTCTACCGCCTCACCAGGCACACCTTAAGCGAACAGGTTTCGCAGCACTGCTTGGCCGACCCTGGACTCCTCCCTGGAATCCCGGTCGACGCAGTAGAATCTCGTGAAGGTGTGCGTCGACCTCCACGTAGCAGCCCTGCAGATGTCCAGCAGGGGCACACCAGACAAGAACGCCGTGGTAGCAGCGATAGCTCTGGTCGAATGGGCTCTCGGACGGCAGGGCAACGGTCGGTTTGCCAACCGATGACAGTGCATGATGCAGCCGGAGAGCCATCTGGAAATGGAAGCCTTCGAGAGAGCCTTCCCTTGGTTCACAGGTCCAAAGTTCACAAACAGCTGTGATGTCTTCCGAAAACTCTTCGTGCGGTCCACGTCGAACTTCAGCGCTCTAGCTACATCCAGCGAGTGCAAAGTCCTCTCGGCCGGCGACGAAGGCGACGGGAAAAAGACTGGTAACACCAAGGGCTCGTTGAGATGGAAGTCCGACGGCACCTTGGGCATGAAGGAGGGGTGCGTCCTCAGTACTACCCTCGTATCGTGAAAGGTCAGGTATGGAGGCTTGCAGGATAGCGCCTGGATCTCACCCACGCGTCGTGTGGAGGTGATGGCCACCAGGAACGCTGTTTTCCACGACAGAAACTTCAATGGGGCCGAATGCAACGGCTCGAATGGCGGACCCATGAGCCTGGTCAGCACCACGTTGAGCTCCCACGCCGGGGCTGGCGCCTTCACCGGCGGGAATGATCGAAAGTCCTTTTATAAATTCCTTAACCAGGCGATGAAACCACAGGGAAGACCGCCCTGTAGTCATGGTGTATCGGGAAATCGCTGCCAGGTGTATCTTGATTGAAGCGTGAGATAGTCCAGCTTTGGCTAGCGACAGTAGGTACGGCAATACTTGAGGGGCAGTAATCCGCAGAGGGTTAATCGTCTGTGCCCGGCACCAGATAGAGAACCTCTTCCACTTATGTCCGTAGCACTCGAGAGTTGAGGACACCCTGGCCTTCGCAAGAACCTCTCTGCAGTCGGCGGGGATATCGTACCCTCCAAACTCTAGTGCTGCAGGAGCCAGGCCTGCAAGTTCAGCGACTCCGGGTCGTGATGAAGAATGGCTCCTCCTTCTCTGGAGAGAAGATCTGCGTCAGTCGACAGCTTGACTGGTGGGGATGCTGATAAGTCCAGAAGGTCAGGGAACCAGATCTGTCTCGGCCACGCCGGTGCGACAAGGATCATTCTGCACCGGGACTTCTTCAGCTGGTTGATGAGTCGGAGCAGCAACGGCAATGGAGGGAACGCATATAGGAACAGGCCATCCCAGGGGACCGAGAAAGCATCGGCCATGCTCCTCGGTTGGAGAAACCTGCTGGCGAACCTCTGGCACTTTGAGTTCGTCGCCGTCACAAACAGGTCGATCTGGGGTTTGCCCCATCGCTGAAAGAGTCGGTCCACTTGGTCCTGGCGTAGTTCCCACTCGTGGCACAAGCGCAGCTCTCTGCTGAGTGAGTCGGCGATGGTGTTTTTTATCCCTGCCAGATGAAACGGCACCAGAAACATCCCTTGAGTAACGGCCCAATGCCACAGATCCTGGGCTTCCTTGGATAGGGCTGGGGACCTGGTTCCGCCCTGCTTCCGGATGTAAAACTTCGTGGTGGTGGTGTCGTTGAAGATCCGCACTACCTTGCCCTTGAGGGACGGGAGAAAGGACCCGAGGGCCCAGAACACTGCCCGGAGCTCCATGATGTTGATGTGGAGCGACTTCTCCTCTGGGAGCCAAAAGCCTCTCGCGTGAAGAACTACGGTGTGCGCTCCGCACTCCTCCAGGGAGGCATCTGTCGTCACCATCACCTGGTGGCCGGGGGTCTGAAAATCTGTTCCTGCCGCCAGATGAGCGCGGGTGCCCCACCACTAGATCAGAGGGATCCTGTCTTCGAAGCTGCCCGTTGCTTGTATCCAGCGGGCGTCGAGGAACTCCCGTAGAGGGAGCATCCGAAGCCTGCACACGCGCACAAGATATATGCAAGAGGACATCATCCCGAGGAGGGACTTGATGGACCTCACCTTGGCCACGTACGTGGCCAGCAGACGCTGCACCTTGCCTAGGATGGCCTTTGTCCTTTCCTCCGACGGTGAGGCCAGACGCGCCACTGTGTCGAGCTTGGCTCCAAGAAACAGTGCGACTTGCGAGGGGACCAGGTGGGACTTGGGGTAGTTGATGGAGAACCCCAGGTCCGTGAGTAGCTCGACGGTCTTCGCTGTGTGTTCCACAGTGAGCACCCTTGTCCTTATGCGGACGAGCCAATCGTCCAGGTAGGGGTAGACGTGGATCCCCTGTAGGCGCAGCCGCGCCGCCACTGGAGCGAGGCACTTGGAGAAAACCCTGGGTGCCGATTTCAGTCCGAACGGGAGGGCCTTGAACTGGTAGTGCCGCCCTTGGACCATGAACCTGAGGAACTTTCGGAGTCCTTTAAAAATGGGGATGTGAAAGTATGCATCCTCCAAATCCAACGACGACAGGAAATCGCCCTCCTCCAGCTGTCCCAGCACGTGCTGGAGGGTGACCATCCGGAACTTTTGGGCCTTGATGTACTTGGTCAGTCGTCGCAGGTCCAGGATGGGTCGCCATCCTCCTGTCTTCTTTTTCACGAGGAAGTACCTTGAGTATACTCCGGAGCCCCGGAGCCTCTTCGGGACGACCTCAATGGCACCTTTTTTGAGCATCGCCCTTACCTCCAATAGCAGTTGAGAGATGCGATTTTCCTTCCTGACCACGGGTGGAATGCGGGGGCACTTTTTTAGAAATTCGAGGGCGTGCCCCTGGGCCAGGGCATCCAGCACCCAACGGTCGGTGGAGATGGGCTCCCACACGCTGACTAACTTCACCAGCCGGCCTCCCCCCGGGGTGCTTCGGTGGGGGCCCCGACACCACGGTCAGTTCAATCTTGCTTGGAGGACGCCTTGCCGCCTTGGTCTCCCTGGCGACGACGGCGGGGTCCACCCGACTTGCCTCGTCCTCTATAGGCTTCCTGCGACGAGGAGCAGGCCGCTTGGCGGTACATAGAGAAGCCACCGCCGAATCCCGTGGAGGCTCCCCGATTGCCTCCGGTGCTCCGAAAGGACGGCCTTCGTTGCCAGAGAACACCTAGGGCCTTAGCTGTCTCCGTGTCCGCCTTGATGGCTTGGAGGGACTCATCCACTGTTTTCCCAAACAGATTGTCCCCGTCGAATGGCATGTTCAAAACCTTGGCTTGTACGTCCTGGCGGAAATCCGTCGCCTTGAGCCACCATCGCCGTCTAAGGCAAACGCTGTTGCCTAGCTAGCGGAAACCAGTGTCAGCAATGTCCGTTGCCACCGTTATGGCGTGGTCCGACGCCACTTCGCCTTCTTGCAAGATCTCCAGGGCCTCGGCCCTCTTGTCGTCCGGTAGGAAGTCCAACAGGGGGGCGATCTTGTACCATAACTCCTATTCGTAGTGGGCCACGATCGCGAGGGCGTTGGCCGCCGACGAGATAACTCGTTGTCCTATTGCGTCCAGCTGCTTTCCTTCGTCGTCCAGATGTTGAGGACGATGCCCCCCAGCTTTCTTCTTGGCCGCCGCTGAAACGACCGAGTCAGGGGTCGGTTGTGCCCTAAGGCACAAAGGGGCCGCTTCGGGGACCCAGTACTTCTTCTCGTACCGATCCCTCTTGGCAGGCGTTGTAGACTGGCTCTTGAGAAGGGCGAGACCCTCGTCCCAGATGTCATCCAGCAGAGGCACGGCGAGGACTGTTATCCTCTTGGACTCGCGCCGTTGGCAAAGGAAACCTTCCTTCCTTCTCTTCAGGGCAGAGCTGAAAACGCTCGGATGCCCTGGCGATCATTGCATGGAAAGATCCAATCTCGTCGGGCGGGTTAGGCCCGGGATGGCGATGGGAGCTCCGTCCTGTCGTCACCGCCGTTGTTGTTGGTATCCGTCGTGGCCGTGTCCGTTCCTGTGTCATCCCCAGGGACGGGGGACGTGGGCAAAGTGAGTAGGCCGCGAGGGCTGAAAAGGCGGGGCAGGCTGGATCGGTCTTCTCTTGTTTGGGTGGCTTCCCGCCGGGCCTGGCTCTGGCTCCTCCGTCGAGACTTGTTCCGGTTCCTCCGTTGGTGGTAAGGGAAATCTCGTCCTTATCTCCGAACATAAGGATTGTATTGCCAATAAAATGGCCGCCGAGTTGTCCTGCGGCTCCAGAAGTGATGGGTGACTAGGACCCTCACCGGTGCCGCTGTCGCTCTCTTTGTCGGGATACCTTCCGTGGGAACGGGCCTCTTCGACACCCTCGTCAAGGCCCTCTAAGACTTCTACCAGCTCCTCCTCGGATACTGTGTCCGTGTCCACAATGGCCACCGCACCCCCCCCCCTCTTTTTCCGCCGGGGTCTTCACGGGGGTCTTTAAGAGGCTTCCCTCCGCGGAGGCAGGGAGACTCTGGGCCCCCAGGTCGCCTCCACTGGTGTAGCCCCCACAGGCTGGGCCAGGGCCGCTGCGACTTCCTCGATAGAGGCCTTGGCCGGGTGAATCAAGGCCTTTAACACCTTCTGTGGGCCTGTGGCCTTCACCTTGGGGGGAGGGTCACCGCCTTGCTCCCCCTCGGCTGGATCCTTCGAGCTCAACCGTGGCCTCTCCAGAAGCTTCGCCGGGTTCTCGGCCTTCCTCTTCCCTGAGCCAGAGCGTTGGCTCGTGGTTGATGGCGCTAGGGAGGATGCGCCCTGCCTGGCAGCCGAGGAGCCCGACCGTTCGGCGCTCCTGGTGCCCGAGGACTCGCGGCACTTTGCCTCCTGTGTTGCCGGGGTGCCCTCACAGGACTTAGAAGACCGCTCTGACTACTTCTTCTTCTCACCTGACGGGCTCTTTCCTTCCAGTCAGTTGGAGAGACGAAGGTGTCGGTCCTTGATGGTCCGTTCTGACATGTTCTGCAAAACGCACAGTCCTTCTCCACGTGCGTTTTGTCCTCATGAAGGCAGTAGAGACATTTCGAGTGCTCGTCCTCCTTGAACACATTCTGCAGCTGGCATCCAGGGCAAACCCTGTACAGCTTTCCGGGCGTCGAGCTTCCTTTCTCCTGGGCCATGTTCGGTAGGCCACAGAAATTCCTGGACTCCTCCAAGAAGCGTAACTCGACGAAATCTTCACCCTTGAGGGTCGTAGAAAAAACCGACAAGGATCCCCGTTAATCGGATGTAGAGACGGTGGAGCTTGAGGCTCTATTTGACCGAAAAATTAGAAATTCTCTTTGAAAAAAGCGCGAAAACGCAGCAAAAGCTCGAGAGCTAAACACGAGGACTCCCAACACTTGAGCGTGTGGTAAAAATCTGAGGATGGCTGCCAGAGGTGGGGCTTAGGGAGAGGGCAGTCATTGGCAGTTTGACCCAGAGACCAGTGATTGGTTACTACTGAGAAAGACAGATCAGAAACGAAACTGATACTGATTTTTTCTTTACCGAGGATTCCCGGCCTGACGACGGGGAATATTCATGAGCATGTGAATCCATGCCAGACCCCATGCTGGAGAACTAAAGTACTTTTGGTCACTTTGAATCGCGAACTATCTGACGTGTGATCCTCGACACAAGAACCCAGTTCCACTTGACACTGGCTCCGGCCTCTTGACTCTTCTATTTCTGCCTATGAGTGTTCTTCGATTCTGTTTGCCTACCTAACATATTGCCTATGATTTTTGCCCCCAACTCTCTCTGGGTATCTCAGGTGCTAAGTGTGTTTTCGCCCCGGTAGCATTTCTTGGTGCGGATACGCGTTTATTTAGTATACCGAACTGTCAAAAAGCGATCGCAATCGTATTCACGGTAACGTGTATTGTTTTGTAACACCGGTTCTCTCAAACACAGGGTACTTATGATGTGATATGATAAGGCATTTATAACGCGCCTATACACAAGTGTTTCACCTTGATTTATACCGTACAAAGTGAATTGGTCAGTTGTAGTGTATTTAACGTGTGGTTTTAAATTTAATAGAAGTGTTGTGTTAATAACAAATGGTTTAAAAATAAATGTACTTGTATGTTTACCTGAAACCTTGAGTCAGTGTTTGCTTGAGCCACAGTAATTGTGTCCCTTTGTGTAATCTCTGCTACTGCTCATATACTTTTGAGATAAGCCTGGCTGCTCCGCTACTGCTACCACTTTAACATAGTAGCACAGGTTTGTACCAAAGGTAAAACTTGTATTACCACTTGTAGTCTTAATTGTGTGCAGTGGTCCCTAAGGGCTCAGCACAGGATTCTGTTTAACACCACCACTCAGCCAATTCTCCGTCCCCAAGTATGGCCTCCTCAACATGAGGGAACTCTTCTTTGTAATACACCCCTCTGCTGTTTGTATGTACCGACAGACAGAGGTGTTGATTACATAAAAGAGCAGGGGAACCACACACTGTTAGGACAGTTTTTCTGAAGTCCAACTAAGGGCTTAGTAAAACCATTCAACTGAGGTAGTACAAGACTCCACTCTTAGTATAAGAGGCTGTACCACCTGAGTATAGGGTAGTGTAGACAGAACAGCCAGGCTTATTTTAGGAGGGAGGGAGGGCAGTAGACACATCACAAGTGAAATTGGAATACAAATGATCCAAAGAAACACTGAAACACTATGTATTGTAAAAATAAAGGATTTATTTAAATACAGGTAGGCCCAGATAAATCTAGGGGTAAGTAAGTGCTAAAACATAAGAAATCACAGTGTAAAAACACAACATTATACTTGAAATCCAGAGACCCAAGTATAGACCTTATTTGGAACACCTAACAGTAGTTCTAGGGAAGTCAAAACCTTGTTATGCACATTTAGTATAGGTCAAGCCTATTCTTTGGGAGTAAAAGACCAATGGTTACTTTCAGATTACATTTGGTAATACAAGGGCAGTAGGCCCTTGCAGTTGTACAGGTACTCTTGGAACAAATCACAAAAACAGTCAACTGGACAATATACTTTTGTTGAATAGTGAAACACTTATCCTAGGTGCAGTAAAAACCTATAACTACTTTTGTCATAATACACAGTTATACCAGGTGAAAAAACCTAAGGATGTAATATACAATTACAGATGCTTTTGAAATCAGGGAGCCACAGATTGAGGTAAGCTATAACTCTGGCAATTTATTTGGGATGGCACACAGCTAACACAAGGCATGAAAAACCCACATACTATAACTTCACAATGAAGGGGAAAGAAAAACCCAATGTCACACTTTACTGAATAGTTATTCTAGGTAGGCAACAACTTAATGTAGACTTATTAAGGACAGGCTAGCAGCAAGTCCGGGGAAGCACGACCCAGTTGGGGGACACTCATACAGTTATCATAACAGGACTAACCTGGTGATACCAACAGTTGGAAGACACTCATATAATTAACCTACAGGAATAATCTGTTGAAACCAAAACATTATTTTTGTAAAGATGCACAACCTAATCACTGGGGAGTAAAATACCTTCACATCTACTTTCTATTAGACTGGCAAAACAGTGGCTAAGGAAGAAAAGATGTTAACCATACTTTTAAGAATAGTGCATCCCACATTCAAGATCAGTAAGAACTTTTGTAACTATTCACTCTTAAAATTACAGTTACCAACCAACTCTTTACAAGTAAGTAAAACACTGGATTTCTTGTCTAGGCAGAAGTCCCAATCCCTTCAAAGTCTTTCCCTTATTCTTGGAGCATGAGTGTTCTCAGTGGCAGAAGGGGGGTCACTAGGACTAGTGACCAACAGGCAGTGTTAGAATATGTTCTTTAGTAGCCAAAGTCAGAGTTGCTTAGGTAAACTGGGCAAACGGGTGAGTACTTTACTTCTAGGGTTAGAAGAGGGTCCAGGGGCTTCACAGAAGACACCCCAGCAGGATTCTAGCAGTGGGACTGGGTGCACTGGATGAGGGACCTCCCAATCACAGACAACACCCCAAAGCTACACAGAAATCCCAACAGGCTTAAGGTAAGTATATACCCAAGCCAACACAGTACCTCAGCAATGAAGATGAGATTGCAGCAGGAGAACTTCAGGGACTGCAGCCAACTACACGGTCAGTGGATTCCTTGTCCTGGAGACTGAACACAAGACCTCAGAAGGGACTTTGCAGCAGGGATTGATGAAGAAGGCTCTAGGCAAGATTTCTCTTGCGGCTGAATGCGGGTTTGGCACCTTTTCAAGGAGCACAGAAGAAGACAGATTATTGCGGTTGAATTCTCGTTGTTACAAAGGTCCAGTACTCTTGTGAGGGGACTTTTCGGACTCGATTCGTGTCTGTTAGGGAGAACTCATTCAATGGCTAATTTCCCTTACCTAGTGAGTCCCTCAGCAGCTTTGCTGGATTTCTGGAGTTTATTTTTTCCACTTGGTAAGTGTGTGAGCTTTTCCCCCCACTCTTACCCATGTTTTGCCATGTAATTTTCATCTGTTTTTGTGATTGTGGGCTCTGGAGTACATCACTTCAGTAGCCCCCTTCTTTTGTGTGTTGCACAGCACCGTCAGTGAAGTGACACAGGGTTGTCTTTGACTTCCCACCGACTCCATTTCTGAGGCTGACTACTGTCCCCAGAAAAGGGTAAAGTTGCCATTAACTTTACTTAGTCATTTAACCATAGATCCAATACACCCCATCTTACATGGAGTATTGGAAAGGGTTACTTAATAGCCCTTTTTATCTGCTGTACCTCCTAGAGCATTGTTTCGCTCTTTTAACATTTAGACTTGGCTGGTGGCAGTGGTATCTACCCTAACTTTTCTACCCCGATTATACTATATAAACGTGGTATTGTTGTAGGCTATTATATTAGCCTCGAACTTAAACCCGCTTGACCAAACACTTATTCTTCTGACTCCGGTCGGGTTTAGTCAGCATTTCTTTATGTTAAAGTCCTTCTTGTGTTTTACTTTGCGCGGCAAACCAGGTTTGCCTGCTTTGTTCACTGTCTTTTGGCGGGCTTCTGCCAAGAAGCCCCCCTCTAGGTGCCTGGGTGGCTAGGTGGGCTCAATGTGAGGAAGGGGTGTAGTCATCCCCTGCACAGGGTATCCTAGGAAACCCAAGTCGCACTTTGTCATGATTGGCTGAGGTGGTTGGCTTCACTTGCAGAACAACTGTGTCTTTGTGAAAGATTGTATGAGGGGGTTTACAAGAAAGAGCTTGTAACTCGCTCACCCTTCTAGCAGATGTAAGTGCTATTAATAAAACAGTCTTAAGGGTAAGAAATCTTAACGAACAAGAGTGGAGTGGTTCGAAAGGTGTGTCCATCAGGAAAGTTAGGACTAAGTTCAAATCCCATAGGGGAACCTGGAATGGTCTTGGGGGATAAACATTAGTTAACCCCTTTAGAAACTGTATTACCAAGGGTAACTTGAAATAGGATGGTTCTTCCGCAGTGCGCTTAAAGATGGATAGCGCTGCGAGATAGCCCTTGATGGTGCCAACTTGAAGGCCTGAATTCGCTAAATAAAGTAGGAAGGACAAAACCATTGGTGTACCACATGAAAAGGGATCGATATTCTTTTCTCTACACCAGCTGCAAAATCTGTTCCAACGGCAGCGGTATAAAGATTTTGTTGCTGGCCTTCTTGCCCAAAGCAACACCTCCATAACATCATCAGGAAGGTCCCAATCCTTGTACCTCAGCCTTTCAGAAGCCAAGCGTGAAGGTTGAGGGTTTTGATGTCTGGATGGAGAACCTGACCTCCCTTCTGTGAGAGCAGATTCTCTCTGAGTGGAAGTCGAATTGGAGGGCAGATGGACAAGTCTAGAAGGTCCGGGTACCACGTTCTCCTGGCCCAATCCGGGGCAATTAGGATCATGGTTTTCCAGAATCTTCTCAACCTCCTGATCACTTGAGGAATGACAGGGACCGGTGGAAACGCGTACAGAAGCGGAAACTCCCAGTCCACTATGAACACGTCTCCCAGAGCTCCTCTCGGGGGAAATTCCCTTGAACAGAACAGATCGCACTTCCTGTTGATACTGGTGGCAAACAGATCCACCTGAGGGGTTCCCCAAAGGGCGAAGACCTCTTGAAGGACTTCCTGAGCTAGTTCCCACTCGTGGGAGACTGTGCTCTGCCTGCTCAGAGCGGCCGCTGTCAAGTTCTTCTCTCCGGCTAGGTGAACTGCCGACAGAGATTTCTTCTTGGATTGCCCAAAACCAGAGCTGCATCGCCTCTCTGCACAGAGGTAGTGATCCTACGCCTCCTCTTTTGTTGAGGTAATGCATGGCCACTGTGTTGTCCGTCATTATCAGGACATTTTTCCCTTGTACAGCTGGCAGGAACGCCTTCAGCGCAAGTCTGATGGCCCTCAGCTCTAACAGGTTGATATGTAGTCTGGACTCTGATGGAGACCAACGACCGCTGATAGTCAAGTCGTTGGCATGGGCTCCCCACCCCGCGAGTGAGGCATCCGTGACTACTGTTATCTCCGGCCAGGGTTGCCAAAACTGTTCTCCTTTCAGAATGTTCTCCTGACAGGCCCACCACTGAAGGTCTCGAGCCACCTGAAGAAGATCTGTCATTCTCCCTGAGAATTGTGACCACTGAGTCCTCAGTGCCCACTGGAAGGATCTCATTCTCAGGCGAGCCTCTGGCACTAGGAAAATGCAGGATGCCATGAGGCCTAGCAACCTCAAAAAGTCGAAGGCTGGGAGACGTTGGGCATCTTGGAACTTGGTAACCATCTGTAGAATATCTTGAGCCCTCACCTCTGGTGGCGAGGCTTTTCCCAGGGAAGTGTCCAGGATCGCTCCGATGAACTGGAGTCTCTGCGATGGTATCATTTGTGACTTCTTTAAATTGAGGGAGAAGCCCAGTCTGTGAAGGGAGTGGCAAACGTGATTTAGCTGGATCTGAGCTTGTTCCGAAGATACAGCCCTGATCAACCAATCGTCCAGCTAGGGGTAGACGTGAATCCCTTCCCTCCTTAGACTTGCCGCCACTACCGACATTAACTTGGTGAAGATCCTCGGGCGGAGGTCAGCCCAAATGGCAGCACTCGAAATTGATAATGAGAGTTGCCAATTGCGAACCTCAGGTATTTCCTGTGTTTGAGATGGATAGGCACATGGAAATAAGCGTCCTGAAGGTCCAGAGATACCAACCAGTCCTGGAACTGAAGGGCCTGAAGGATCTGAGAAAGTGTTACCATCTTGAATTTGTCTTTCCTGAGGAATTTGTTCAATTCTCGCAAGTCCAAGATGGGTCTCAGTCCTCCGTCTTTCTTTGGAATGAGAAAGTAAGGGGAGTACCAGCCCTTGTTCCTCTCCGCTACAGGTACCGATTCTATGGCACCTTTCTCTAGCAGTTCCAAAATTTCCTGCAAGAGGAGCGGATCTGGAGCTTTCTGAGAGCTGATCCCCCGGTGGATGACTCTGAGGTATGCGTAGGAGAGGCAGGCAGTAACCTTGGGCAACTGTTTCCAATGCTCAAGCATCTGACGTGATAGCCTGCCATTCCGCCAGATGTTGAGTTAGGAACAAGTTACTTACCTGTAACTGTTGTTCTCCAGCATGGGTCTGGCATGGATTCACATGCTCATGAATATTCCCCGTCGCCAGGCTGGGAATCCTCGGTAAAGAAAAAACCAGTATCAGTTTCGTTTCTGATCTGTCTTTCGTAGTAATAACCAATCACTGGTCTCTGCGTCATACTGACCACAGCCAATGACTGCCCTCTACCTAAGCACCTCCTCCGGCAGCCATCTTCAGATTTGGAAGCACGTGAAGTGGCAGTATGACCAAGTGAAGAGCCGCAGAGGGGTAGGCGGGAGGGTTCGCATGTGAATCCATGCCAGACCCATGCTGGAGAACAACAGTTACAGGTAAGTAACTTGTTCCTTCTCCAGCATGGGGTCTGGCATGGATTCACATGCTCATGAATAAAGAATACATAGCAGTACACACATGCACAACCACGGGAGGTGGCAAAGGCTCAACATTAAGCATCACATTAACTCAACATTAAGCATCTTACCTCCTCACCAGGCTCACCTCAGGCGAACAGGTTGCGCAGCACTGCTTGGCCGACCCTGGACTCCTCCCTGGAATCCCGGTCGACGCAGTAGAATTTCGTGAAGGTGTGCGTCGACCTCCACGTAGCAGCCCTGCATATGTCCAGCAGGGGCACACCAGATAGGAACGCCGTGGTAGCTGCGATCGCTCTGGTGGAATGGGCTCTCGGACGGCCAGGCAGCGGTCGGTTTGCCAACCGGTGACAGTACATGATACAGCCGGAGAGCCATCTGGAGATGGAAGCCTTCGAGAGAGCCTTCCCCTGATTGACAGGTCCAAAGTTCACAAAGAGTTGCGACGTCTTCCGAAAACCCTTCGTGCGGTCCACGTAGAACTTCAGCGCTCTAGCTACATCCAGCGAGTGCAAAGTCCTCTCAGCCGGCGACGAAGGCGACGGGAAGAACACAGGTAACACCAAGGGTTCGTTGAGATGGAAGTCCGACGGTACCTTGGGCATGAAGGAGGGGTGCGTCCTGAGCACTACCCTCGTGTCGTGGAAAGTCAAGTACGGGGCCTTGCAGGAAAGGGCCTGGATCTCTCCCACTCGTCGTGCGGAGGTGATGGCCACGAGAAAAGCTGTTTTCCACGATAGAAACTTCAACGGGGCCGAGTGCAGAGGCTCGAACGGAGGTCCCATGAGCTTGGTCAGCGCCACGTTGAGCTCCCACGCCGGGGCCGGAGCCTTCACCGGCGGGAACGATCTGAACAGTCCCTTCATGAACTCTTTCACCAGACGATGAGACCACAAGGACGTCCGGCCCGTGGTTCTGGTGTATCTGGAGATCGCAGCAAGATGAATCTTGATGGACGCGTGTGCCAGACCAGCTTTGGCCAGCGTCAGCAGGTACGGCAGTACTTGGGGAGCCGTAATCCGTAGAGGGTTAATCTTCTGTGCGTGGCACCAGACAGAGAACCTCTTCCATTTGTGTCCGTAGCATTTAAGAGTCGAGGACGCCCTGGCCTTTGCAAGAACCTCTCTGCAATCGGCCGGTATGTCGTATCCTCCAAACTCTAGCGCTGCAGGAGCCAGGCCTGCAAGTTCAGCGACTTCGGGTCGTGGTGGAGGATGGCGCCTCCTTCCCTGGAGAGTAGATCCGCGTCCGCCGGCAGCTTGATCGGCGGGGACGCTGACAAGTCCAGAAGGTCCGGGAACCATATCTGCCTCGGCCACGCAGGTGCGACGAGGATCATCCTGCACCGTGACCTCTTGAGCTGGTTGACGAGCCGGATTAGCAGAGGCAAGGGAGGGAACGCGTAGAGGAACAGGCCCTCCCAGGGGAACGAGAAAGCATCGCCCATGCTCCTCGTCTGGGGAAACCTGCTGGCGAACCTCCGGCACTTGGTGTTCGTCGCCGTCGCGAACAGGTCGATCTGGGGTGTGCCCCACCGTCGGAAGAGGCGATCCACCAGATCCTGCCGTAGTTCCCACTCGTGGCACGAGCGCAGCTCCCTGCTGAGTGAGTCGGCGATGGTGTTTTTTATCCCTGCCAGATGAAACGGCACCAGAAGAATCCCTTGGGCGACGGCCCAATGCCACAGGTCCTGCGCCTCCTTGGACAGCGCTGGGGACCTGGTTCCGCCCTGTTTCCTGATGTAAAACATGGTGGTGGTGTTGTCGGTGAAGATCCTCACCACCTTGCCCTTGAGGGACGGAAGGAAGGACCTGAGGGCCCAAAACACTGCACGGAGCTCCAGGACGTTGATATGCAGGGACTTCTCCGTCGGGAGCCAGAGTCCCCTTGCGTGCAGATTTTCGGTGTGCGCTCCCCACCCTTCTAGGGAGGCATCCGTGGTCACAGTCACCTGGTGGGCTGGGGTCTGGAAGTCCATGCCCGCCGTCAGATGCGCGCGGGTGCCCCACCACCGTATCGCTCGTCGGAAGTTCTCGTCGAGCTTGATCCTTTCCTCGAAGCTGCCCGTCGTCTGGATCCAGCGCGCATCCAGGAATTCTTGCAACGGGCGCATCCGGAGCCTGCACATGGGAATGAGGTAGATGCAGGAAGACATCATCCCGAGGAGGGACTTGATGGACCTCACTTTGGCCGCGTCGGCCACCAACATCCGTTGCACCTTGCCCAAGATGGTCCTGGTCCTCTCCTCCGACGGGGAGGCCAGAAGGGACACTGTGTCGAGCCTCGCTCCCAGAAACAGTGCGACTTGCGCGGGCACCAGGTGGGATTTGGCGTAGTTCACGGAGAATCCCAGGTCCGTGAGGAGTTGGACGGTCCTTGCCGTGTGGACCACGGCGAGCTCCCTCGTCTTGGCGCGGATGAGCCAGTCGTCCAGGTAGGGGTAGACGTGAATCCCCTCGCGGCGCAGCTGCGCCGCCACCGGTGCGAGGCACTTGGTGAAAACCCTGGGTGCCGACCGTAGTCCGAAGGGAAGGGCTTTGAACTGGTAATGACGCCCTTGGACCACGAATCTGAGGAATTTTCGGTGCCCCTTTAGGATGGGAATGTGGAAGTAGGCATCCTCCAAATCCAACGACGATAGGAAGTCTCCTTCCTCCAGCTGACCCAGGACGTGCTGGAGGGTGACCATCCGGAACTTCTGCGCCTTGATGAACTTGTTCAGACGTCGCAGGTCCAGGATGGGGCGCCATCCTCCCGTCTTCTTCTTCACGAGGAAGTATCGCGAGTAGACTCCGGAGCCCCGAAGCCTCTTTGGGACGAGTTCGATGGCGCCCTTTCTGAGCATCGCCTTTACCTCCAGGAGAAGTTGAGGGACGTGAAGTTCTTTCCTGGCCACGGGGGGGACGCGCGGGCACCTTCTTTGAAATTCGAGCGCGTGGCCCCGGGCCAGGGCGTCCAGCACCCAACGGTCGGTGGAGATGGACTCCCACACGCTGACGAAGCCCGCCAGCCGGCCTCCCACCGGGGTGCTTCGGTGGGGGCCCGACCCCACGGCCGGTTCAATCCTGCTTGGACGCGGCCTTGCCGCCTTGACCTCCTTGGCGACGACGGCGGGGTCCGCTAAACTTGCCTCGTCCTCTGTAGGCCTCTTGCGACGACGAGCGGGCCGCTTGACGGTAGGAAGCGAAACCGCCGCCGGAACCTTTGGAGGCGCCCTTGCCTCCGCCGCTCCGAAAGGGCGTCCGTCGTAGCTGCAGGACTCCAAGGGCCCGGGCCGTCTCAGTATCCGCCTTGATGGCCTGAAGGGAATCGTCCACTGTCTTCCCAAACAGGTTGTTCCCGTCGAAAGGCATGTCCAGGACTCTGGTCTGGACGTCCTGCCGAAAGTCCGTAGCTTTGAGCCATCCACGACGTCGAAGGCAAACGCCGTTGCCCAGCTGGCGGAACCCAGTGTCGGCGATGTCCGTCGCCACGGTGATGGCGTGGTCCGAAGCCACCTCACCTTCCTGCAGGATCTCAAGGGCCTCCGCCCTCTTGTCGTCCGGCAGAAAATCCAGCAGGGGAGCCATCTTGTACCAGAGCTCCCTGTCGTAGCGGGCCACGATAGCCAAGGCGTTGGCCGCTTTAATCGTCGTCGCTGCGGACAAGATGACTCTACGTCCCATAGCATCCAATTTCTTTCCCTCGCCGTCCGGCGGGGAAGTCGACGTGGAGGCCGCACCCCCCCCGCTTTCTTCCTGGCTGCCGCGGAGACGACGGAGTCCGGGGTAGGCTGCGCCCGGAGGCATAGGGGGGCCGTGTCCGGGACCCGGTACTTTTTCTCGTACCGGTCTCTTCTCGCTGGCGTCGTGGAAGGGTTCTTGAGGAGGGAAAGGCCCTCATCCCAAATGTCGTCCAACAGAGGCACTGCGAGGACCGTCTTCCTCTTGGCCTCGCGCCGCTGATAAAGGAAGCCTTCCTTTTTCTTCTCCTCAGGGCAGAGTTGGAAAAGCTCGGAAGCCCTGGAGATCATGGAGTGGAAAGATCCGATCTCGTCGGGCGGAGAAGCCCTGGTGGGAGGCGACGACGGAAAATCCTCGTCGTATGCCTCGTCGTCCGTACCCGTCGCTGCCGTGTCAGTCCCCGTATCATCCCCTCGAGTGGACGGGGAGGAGGGCTGGACGGGGCGCGACGGTTGAAAAGGAGGTGGTGGATGGATCCTTCTTTTCTTGGTAGGGGGAACACCAGAAGGTCCCGGTTCTGGATCCCCCGACGGGAGAGGTTCCTCCGTCGGTAACGGTAGCCTCGTCCTTATCTCGGAGCATAAGGACTGTATGGCCAACAAAATGGCCGCCGAGTTGTCTTGCGGCGCTGGCAGAGGGGAATCCGACGGGCGAGCAGGGGCCCCGTCGGTATCCTCGACGATGTCGTCGTCGTCACCTGCGTCGGGGTCCATTCCGACGGGCTGGCCTTCTTCCACGCCTAGGCCGTGGCTTAAGACCTCGATCAGTTCCTCTTCTGAGGTTGAGGCCGAATCTACGACGACGCCCTGCCCCCCCTTCTTCTTCCCCACGGAGGGTTTCACGGGGGTTCTATCGATGGGCACAAAGGAAGACTCCCTCCGAGGAGGCAGGGAGATTCTGGGCCCTGAGGTCGCCACCACTGGTGCAGCCACCACAGGCTGAGCCAGGGCCGCCGCGACCGTTTCGATAGAGGGCTTGGTCGGATGGATCAAGGCCTTCACCACCTTAGGTGCGCTCACCGCCTTATCCTTGAGGGAGGGGGCACTGCCACGCTCCTCCTCTGCCTTAGAGCTCGACCGGGGCCTCTCCAGGAGCTTCGCCGGGTGCTCGGCCTTCCTCTTACCCGACCCAGAGCGTTGGCTCGTGGTTGATGGTGCCGGGGAGGGTGCGCCCTGCCTGGCGCCCGTAGAGCCCGACCGTTCGGCGCTCCCGGTGCCAGCGGACTCGCGGTGCTTGGCCTTATGTTGGGCCCCCGTCGCCGGGGCGCCCTCAAAGGTCTTAGAAGACCGCTCGGATTTCTTCTTCTTCTCGCCAGACGGGCTCTTACCCTCCAGCCAGTTGGCGAGACGTTGATGGCGGTCCTTCATGGTCCGTTCCGACATGTTGCCGCAAAACGCACAGTCCTTCTCCACGTGCGTCTTGTCCTCATGAAGGCAGTAAAGGCAGAAAGAGTGTTCGTCCTCCTTGAAGACGTTCTGCAGCTGGCATCCAGGGCAGACCCTGAACAGCTTTCCGGGCGTCGAGCTTCCCTTCTCCTGGGCCATCTCCGAGATCGGGCCTGAGAAGCTTCTGGAGTCCTCCGAAGTGTAGCTCGACGAAATCTTCACCCTTGAGGGGCACAGATGAATCCGACACGGGTCCCCGTAGATCGGATGTAGGATCGGTGGAGCTTGAGGCTCTTTTGACCGAAAGAATCGAAGTTTTTTTGTGAAAAAGCGCGAAAAATAGCACTAACGCTCGAGAGCAATAGCACGAGGATCCCAACACATGAACGTGCGGTAAAAATCTGAAGATGGCTGCCGGAGGAGGTGCTTAGGTAGAGGGCAGTCATTGGCTGTGGTCAGTATGACGCAGAGACCAGTGATTGGTTATTACTACGAAAGACAGATCAGAAACGAAACTGATACTGGTTTTTTCTTTACCGAGGATTCCCAGCCTGACGACGGGGAATATTCATGAGCATGTGAATCCATGCCAGACCCCATGCTGGAGAAACCTGCCTCCTACAGGTGTCCTGTGAGGGAAGTCCTCAGAGTGGTTTTGGGGCGGCTGATGCAGATGCCGATGGTAAAGAGGCACCTGCTGTTGCTGCGGCTTTTGAATATCTACCCCGTCCACCTCGGGTAGTTCTTCTTTGTCCCCTTTGAGCCGGTCGTCCTCTACCTCTTCCGAACGCGGAGTAGAAGCGAAAGGTCTTGCCCCTCGCAGAGGTTCCTGTGGGACGAAAAGGTGTCTGACGGATTGCAGCGCCTAGGGATTTTGCTGCTGCTTTTGATGTTTGCAGTTTCTCTAAACTGTCATCCGCCTTTTTCCCGAACAAAGAAGAGCCATCTAATGGCATGTTCAAGAGCCTGGCTTGCACATCTGGGGCAAAACCAGACTTTCTCAACCAAGCAAATCTCCTGGTTGTTGTACTTGCCGCCATTGCTCTGCTGATACGGTCAGCCGAATCAATGCCCGTCTGGAGGGATTCGCACATAGCGTCTTTACCGTCCTGTATGATAGTCAGGAACGCCTCCCTTTCTTCTCCCTCCGGGATGCAGTCAGCCGCTGTAGAAGCACACTCCCAAAGTGTATGGCTGAATCTAACAAGGGTGCAAGTAGCATTAACAGATTTTAACGCCATGCTACATGCCGAAAAAAACTTTCTTTGCCATAGCATCATATTTCTTATCGTCCCTGTCCTGTGGGACAGTAGGGTAAGGAGTCTTGAACGCCAGTAAAAGATGCTGCCTGTACCACCAGACTTTCTGGGGATGGGTGTTTTGACAAAAACTCCGGGTCTGCAGAAGATACCCTGTATTTTGTAGACAGTTTTTTATTTACTGCTGGGACGACATCTGGGGTTTCCCAGTTCGTCATAATCTTCCTCTGAAGAGCTTTATGAAAGGGCACTACAGAATCCTCCTGTGGACCTTTGTCAAGAATATCCGTAAGGTCATCTCGTTGGAAAGATTGAAGGTGCAGACCACCCCATAAATTCTGTGATCCTGGCCATTAAGGCTCTATAGGGGGTTTCAGCATGCTCCCCCGGGTCTGGCCTAGCAAACTCCACCTCAGGGGAAGTGTCTAACCCACTTGCCTCATGTAAGGAATCATGAAGATCCTTTAACCTGCGTTCTTCAGAGGATAACTGCTCTCTAACTGGGGTTGCAGGTCCCTGCAACTCAAATGGGTCTTCCTGTTCAGATAGTTCACCCACTTCCATAATTGAGGACATAGTTCTCAATTGTTCTGAACTCATAAAGGGTGTAAACCCCATCTCCAAGGCAGAGGGTGCCAAACTTGTCATAATCAGCCTCGAAAACGTCGATGTCGTCGACGTCTTCGGGCGTGGTGTCGAAAACAAAGGCGGAGGCCTCGATGACCTCGACAGAATTGGGATTCTGCTCGAGGAAGTCGACAACCTCGACGCCATCGAGGACCTGGGGATAGCCACTGGGTGCGTCGTAACCGTGACTTTTCTTGGCGTCGACGCCGGTGTCGAAGATGGCGTCGAGTTGACAGACCCGTGTGTCGAAGGTCCCTTCGACAACGGCGTCGAAGACGCCGACCTCGGCGTCGACGGAACCTTCGTCGATGGCGTCAACGGAACCTTCGAAGAAGGTTTTGAGGTCATAGCCTTACTCGAGGGTTCGAGACGCGCTCGAGAAGCTTCCTTCGCCGGGTACTGCGACTCGCGGCGTTTTGGACCTTCGGGTCTTTCGACCAGAGCATCGCTCTCGGCAGTCTTCGAGGGGGTCGAGGCCGCTTTCTCGAAGACGCACATCATATTTTTGCGGAATTCCTCCCATTCAGCCCGGGAACTATGTTTCGTGGGGGCAAGGGATTCTCTTTGGAGAAACAGAGGAAGAGGAGGACGGAGAAGGGGATCTTCGACGTCTCCTCAGAGTGCTTCGATCTCGAGGAATGATGGGACCCACTCCGAGACCTGGAGCGCGAATGGTGACGAGGAGACGAATGTCTCGACTTCGTCGAGGAAGAAGAAGCTTTAAAAGTCTTACCTTTCTCCAGCTTCCCCCTACGCTCCTTCAGGGCCTTAGCTGTCATGGACATACAGTCTTCTCACTCCGAACAATGGTGTTCAGCTCCCAAACACCACAGACAAACTCTGTGGGGGTCAGTCAGTGACATCTTTTTCCCACAATCTTGGCATTTTTTGAAGCCGGACCGAGGAGTTGTCGGTTCGGACGAGGAAGCCATCGAGTACGGATCGAATATCTCGAGGTAATTAGGATTAATTTGACAAAACTGAGCATTGGTATTCCGAGGCACTGAGTAAGCGCGGAAAAACGGAACTGAGCAATGGACGCTGCGCGCGGCCTTTATAGGCAGGATGACGTCTACACGGTGGCTGTCGAGGGACATCGACTCGGCGGACGTCGATGCGCAGCGCCCTCTAGAGAACATTTTTTCCGAGGCAAGCAGAGCTGGAAGGAGATATCTAAGATAAGGAATACGTCGGAGGACACAATCCCTTCGAAATGTAAATTTGCAATGTCCAAGGTGGAGTATTTGGGTCATGAAGTGTCTGGTGAGGGAGTGAGACCAAAGGAGAGTCTTTTAAGTTCGATTGAGGAAGTAAAGAGACCGGCAAGTAAGTTTGAATTGTGATCTTTTCTCGGAATGACCGAATTCTACCAAAAGTTTGTGGAGAACTATGCTATGAAAGTGGAAAATATGAGAAAGTTGTTGAGGAAGGGCACAGAATTTGTGTGGAACCAAGTTTGCGAAATGGAATTTCGAAGGATAAAGGAGGAAATAGATTTAGCTCGTCCTTTGAGTTGTTTTGATACCCGGAAAACCAGTATTATAACTGTGGATGCTAGCAAGAGCGGGTTAGGACCAGTATTGTCGCAGAAGCGCGATGATGGATTGGACATGGTTATTGCTCATGCATCGCGTGGTTTGAAAGGCGCCGAGATGCGTTATTCCGTCCTAGACAAGGAAGTATTAGCTTGCTATTGGGCAGTGGAAAGCTTTAAGAGTTTTGTATGGGGAACTGACTTATCAGGGAAGATCACAAACATTTGAAAGTGATATTTGAAATTAAGGGTCAGGATAAAGTTTCTCGCAGGGTGGCTGGATGGGTCACCAGACTGCAATGCCATAGATTCGAGATGCAAGTGATCCCAGGTAAAGGGAACATCTTGGCGGACAGTTTATCAATATTGAGAGTGGACAATTGTGACGCATTGGATGAAATGGAGATGGTATTTGTGAATTCCGATGGTATTGTTGCCAAGGAGGAGTGATTAGAAGAAGTGAGGAGAAACAATCTTTTAAGCAAAGTGACATCTTATGTGATGACTTCAGTATGGCCCAAGAAAACAGAATTGGTGGATGGAGAGACCATTCTGGGAGGCGAGAGACAAGTTGTCTGTTTCAGAAGGAATTTTGTTCAGGTGGGAACGGGCAGTTCTGCCTGAGGGCATTCGTTCGAAAATAATTGATCTAGCTCATGTAGGGCATGTTGGTGTGTCAAAGACAAAAGGAGTTTTGAGATCAGATTACTGGTGGCCGGGTTTTGGCAGAGATATCGAGAGGCGTTTGAGCGAGTGTCAGATGTGCATTAAGACTGGGAAGGGATGTGAAGCAAGGAAGCAGCTGGTAATAGATGTGGGAGTGCCGTTGAAAGTGTGGAGTGATTTGGCCATGAACATTTTGGGGCCAGTTGATTTAGGTTATAGTAGAGGCCAGTATGTGGTTTTGATTGTTGATCTGTTTTCCAGGTGGTGCGAGTTCAGCATGGTGAACGTTCTGCAAAGTATATTTGCAAACGAAGGCCTCCCAGAAAGTATACTTACTGATAATGGGACTCACTTTACAGGGGGGGGGGGGGGGGAAAGAGTGTTCGCTAAATATTTGAGTAATGTGGTATAAAACACAAAAGGTCTGCTCTATATCATCTTGAGACCAATGGGGTTGTCGAGAGAATGTAAAGGTGCGTTATGGAGAGAATACGCATGGGACAGGAGAGTGGTTTCGACAAAATGGTAACTATTCAAAATAGAATCTGGGCAATGCGGATGGCGCCCCATGCCACTACAGGGTTTTGTCCCTTTGAATTAATGAGGGGACGCAAACCATACTCCAAAGTAAGTCTTCCATGGTTGGGGAGAAGGAACAAGTTACTTACCTGTAACTGTTGTTCTCCAGCATGGGTCTGGCATGGATTCACATGCTCATGAATATTCCCCGTCGTCAGGCTGGGAATCCTCGGTAAAGAAAAAACCAGTATCAGTTTCGTTTCTGATCTGTCTTTCGTAGTAATAACCAATCACTGGTCTCTGCGTCATACTGACCACAGCCAATGACTGCCCTCTACCTAAGCACCGCCTCTGGCAGCCATCTTCAGATTTGGAAGCACGTGAAGTGGCAGTATGACCAAGTGAAGAGCCGCAGAGGGGTAGGCGGGAGGGTTCGCATGTGAATCCATGCCAGACCCATGCTGGAGAACAACAGTTACAGGTAAGTAACTTGTTCCTTCTCCAGCATGGGGTCTGGCATGGATTCACATGCTCATGAATAAAGAATACATAGCAGTATACACATGCACAACCACGGGAGGTGGCAAAGGCTCAACATTAAGCATAGCATCAAACTCAACATTAAGCATCTTACCTCCTCACCAGGCTCACCTCAGGCGAACAGGTTGCGCAGCACTGCTTGGCCGACCCTGGACTCCTCCCTGGAATCCCGATCGACGCAGTAGAACTTCGTGAAGGTGTGCGTCGACCTCCACGTAGCAGCCCTGCATATGTCCAGCAGGGGCACACCAGAAAGGAACGCCGTGGTAGCTGCGATCGCTCTGGTGGAATGGGCTCTCGGACGGCCAGGCAGCGGTCGCTTTGCCAACCGGTGACAGTGCATGATGCAGCCGGAGAGCCATCTGGAAATGGAAGCCTTCGAGAGAGCCTTCCCCTGATTGACAGGTCCAAAGTTCACAAAGAGTTGTGACGTCTTCCGAAAACACTTTGTGCGGTCCACGTAGAACTTCAGCGCTCTAGCTACATCCAGCGAGTGCAAAGTCCTCTCAGCCGGCGACGAAGGCGACGGGAAGAATACAGGCAACACCAAGGGTTCGTTGAGATGGAAGTCCGACGGTACCTTGGGCATGAAGGAGGGGTGCGTCCTGAGCACTACCCTCGTGTCGTGGAAAGTCAAGTACGGGGCCTTGCAGGAAAGGGCCTGGATCTCTCCCACTCGTCGTGCGGAGGTGATGGCCACAAGAAAAGCAGTTTTCCACGACAGAAACTTCAACGGAGCCGAGTGCAGAGGCTCGAACGGAGGTCCCATGAGCTTGGTCAGCACCACGTTGAGCTCCCACGCCGGGGCCGGAGCCTTCACCGGCGGGAACGATCTGAACAGTCCCTTCATGAACTCTTTCACCAGGCGATGAGACCACAAGGACGTCCGCCCCGTGGTTCTGGTGTATCGGGAGATCGCAGCAAGATGAATCTTGATGGACGCGTGTGCCAGGCCAGCTTTGGCCAGCGTCAGCAGGTACGGCAGTACTTGGGGAGCCGTAATCCGTAGAGGGTTAATCTTCTGTGCGTGGCACCAGACAGAGAACCTCTTCCATTTGTGTCCGTAGCATTTAAGAGTCGAGGACGCCCTGGCCTTTGCAAGTACCTCTCTGCAGTCGGCCGGTATGTCGTATCCTCCAAACTCTAGCGCTGCAGGAGCCAGGCCTGCAAGTTCAGCGACTTCGGGTCGTGGTGGAGGATGGCGCCTCCTTCCCTGGAGAGTAGATCCGCGTCCGCCGGCAGCTTGATCGGCGGGGACGCTGACAAGTCCAGAAGGTCCGGGAACCATATCTGCCTCGGCCACGAGGGTGCGACGAGGATCATCCTGCACCGTGACCTCTTGAGCAGGTTGACTAGCCGGATTAGCAGAGGCAAGGGAGGGAACGCGTAGAGGAACAGGCCCTCCCAGGGGAACGAGAAAGCATCGCCCATGCTCCTCGTCTGGGGAAACCTGCTGGCGAACCTCCGGCACTTGGTGTTCGTCGCCGTCGCGAACAGGTCGATCTGGGGTGTGCCCCACCGTCGGAAGAGGCGATCCACCAGATCCTGCCGTAGTTCCCACTCGTGGCACGAGCGCAGCTCCCTGCTGAGTGAGTCGGCGATGGTGTTTTTTATCCCTGCCAGATGAAACGGCACCAGAAAAATCCTTTGGGCGACGGCCCAATGCCACAGGTCCTGCGCCTCCTTGGACAGCGCTGGGGACCTGGTTCCGCCCTGTTTCCTGATGTAAAACATGGTGGTGGTGTTGTCGGTGAAGATCCTCACCACCTTGCCCTTGAGGGACGGAAGGAAGGACCTGAGGGCCCAAAACACTGCACGGAGCTCCAGGACGTTGATATGCAGGGACTTCTCCGTCGGGAGCCAGAGTCCCTTTGCGTGCAGATTTTCGGTGTGCGCTCCCCACCCTTCCAGGGAGGCATCCGTAGTCACAGTCTCCTGGTGGGCTGGGGTCTGGAAGTCCATGCCCGCCGTCAGATGCGCGCGGGTGCCCCACCACCGTATCGCTCGTCGGAAGTTCTCGTCGAGCTTGATCCTTTCCTCGAAGCTGCCCGTCGTCTGGATCCAGCGCGCATCCAGGAATTCTTGCAACGGGCGCATCCGGAGCCTGCACATGGGAATGAGGTAGATGCAGGAAGACATCATCCCGAGGAGGGACTTGATGGACCTCACTTTGGCCGCGTCGGCCACCAACATCCGTTGCACCTTGCCCAAGATGGTCCTGGTCCTCTCCTCCGACGGGGAGGCCAGAAGGGACACTGTGTCGAGCCTCGCTCCCAGAAACAGTGCGACTTGCGCGGGCACCAGGTGGGATTTGGCGTAGTTCACGGAGAATCCCAGGTCCGTGAGGAGTTGGACGGTCCTTGCCGTGTGAACCACGGCGAGCTCCCTCGTCTTGGCGCGGATGAGCCAGTCGTCCAGGTAGGGGTAGACGTGGATCCCCTCGCGCCGCAGCTGCGCCGCCACCGGTGCGAGGCACTTGGTGAATACCCTGGGTGCCGACCGTAGTCCGAAGGGGAGGGCTCTGAACTGGTAATGACGCCCTTGGACCACGAACCTGAGGAATTTTCGGTGCCCCTTTAGGATGGGAATGTGGAAGTAGGCATCCTCCAAATCCAACGACGATAGGAAATCCCCTTCCTCCAGCTGGCCCAGGACGTGCTGGAGGGTGACCATCCGGAACTTCTGCGCCTTGATGAACTTGTTCAGACGTCGGAGGTCTAGGATGGGGCGCCATCCTCCCGTCTTCTTCTTCACGAGGAAGTATCTCGAGTAAACTCCGGAGCCCCGAAGCCTCTTTGGGACGATTTCGATGGCGCCCTTCCTGAGCATCGCCTTTACCTCCAGGAGAAGTTGAGGGACGTGAAGTTCTTTCCTGGCCACGGGGGGGACGCGCGGGCACCTTCTTTGAAACTCGAGCGCGTGGCCCCGGGCCAGGGCGTCCAGCACCCAACGGTCGGTGGAGATGGACTCCCACACGCTGACGAAGCCCGCCAGCCGGCCTCCCACCGGGGTGCTCCGGTGGGGGCCCGACCCCACAGCCGGTTCAATCCTGCTTGGACGCGGCCTTGCCGCCTTGACCTCCTGGGCGACGACGGCGGGGTCCGCTAGACTTGCCTCGTCCTCTGTAGGCCTCTTGCGACGACGAGCGGGCCGCTTGACGGTAGGAAGCGGAACCGCCGCCGGAACCTCTGGAGGCGCCCTTGCCTCCGCTGCTCCGAAAGGGCGTCCGACGTTGCTGCAGAACTCCGAGGGCCCGGGCCGTCTCAGTATCCGCCTTGATGGCCTGAAGGGAATCGTCCACTGTCTTCCCAAACAGGTTGTTCCCGTCGAAGGGCATGTCCAGGACTCTGGTCTGGACGTCCTGCCGGAAGTCCGTAGCTTTGAGCCATCCACGACGTCGAAGGCAAACGCCGTTGCCCAGCTGGCGGAACCCAGTGTCGGCGATGTCCGTCGCCACGGTGATGGCGTGGTCCGAGGCCACCTCACCTTCCTGCAGGATCTCCAGGGCCTCCGCCCTCTTGTCGTCCGGCAGAAAATCCAGCAGGGGAGCTATCTTGTACCAGAGCTCCCTGTCGTAGCGAGCCACGATAGCCAAGGCGTTGGCCGCTTTAATCGTCGTCCGGGACCCGGTACTTTTTCTCGTACCGGTCTCTTCTAGCTGGCGTCGTGGAAGGGTTCTTGAGGAGGGAAAGGCCCTCATCCCAAATGTCGTCCAACAGAGGCACTGCGAGGACCGTCTTCCTCTTGGCCTCGCGCCGCTGATAAAGGAAGCCTTCCTTTTTCTTCTCCTCAGGGCAGAGTTGGAAAAGCTCGGAAGCCCTGGAGATCATGGAGTGGAAAGATCCGATCTCGTCGGGCGGAGAAGCCCTGGCGGGAGGCGACGACGGAATATCCTCGTCGTATGCGTCGTCGTCCGTACCCGTCGCTGCCGTGTCAGTCCCCGTATCATCCCCTCGGGTGGACGGGGAGGAGGGCTGGACGGGGCGCGACGGTTGAAAAGGAGGTGGTGGATGGATCCTTCTTTTCTTGGTAGGGGGAACACCAGAAGGTCCCGGTTCTGGATCCCCCGACGGGAGAGGTTCCTCCGTCGGTAACGGTAGTCTCGTCCTTATCTCGGAGCATAAGGACTGTATGGCCAACAAAATGGCCGCCGAGTTGTCTTGCGGCGCTGGCAGAGGGGAATCCGACGGGCGAGCAGGGGCCCCGTCGGTATCCTCGACGATGTCGTCGTCGTCACCTGCGTCGGGGTCCATTCCGACGGGCTGGCCTTCTTCCACGCCTAGGCCGTGGCTTAAGACCTCGATCAGCTCCTCTTCTGAGGTTGAGGCCGAATCTACGACGACGCCCTGCCCCCCCTTCTTCTTCCCCATGGAGGGTTTCACGGGGGTTCTATCGATGGGCACAAAAGAAGACTCCCTCCGAGGAGGCAGGGAGATTCTGGGCCCCGAGGTCGCCACCACTGGCGCAGCCTCCACAGGCTGAGCCAGGGCCGCCGCGACCGTTTCGATAGAGGGCTTGGTCGGATGGATCAAGGCCTTCACCACCTTAGGTGCGCTCACCGCCTTATCCTTGAGGGAGGGGGCACTGCCACGCTCCTCCTCTGTCTTAGAGCTCGACCGGGGCCTCTCCAGGAGTTTCGCCGGGTGCTCGGCCTTCCTCTTACCCGACCCAGAGCGTTGGCTCGTGGTTGATGGTGCCGGGGAGGGTGCACCCTGCCTGGCGCCCGTAGAGCCCGACCGTTCGGCGCTCCCGGTGCCAGCGGACTCGCGGTGCTTAGCCTTATGTTGGGCCCGCGTCGCCGGGGCGCCCTCAAAGGTCTTAGAAGACCGCTCGGATTTCTTCTTCTTCTCGCCAGACGGGCTCTTACCCTCCAGCCAGTTGGCGAGACGTTGATGGCGGTCCTTCATGGTCCGTTCCGACATGTTGCCGCAAAACGCACAGTCCTTCTCCACGTGCGTCTTGTCCTCATGAAGGCAGTAAAGGCAGAAAGAGTGTTCGTCCTCCTTAAAGACGTTCTGCAGCTGGCATCCAGGGCAGACCCTGAACAGCTTTCCGGGCGTCGAGCTTCCCTTCTCCTGGGCCATCTCCGAGACCGGGCCTGAGAAGCTTCTGGAGTCCTCCGAAGTGTAGCTCGACGAAATCTTCACCCTTGAGGGGCGCAGACGAATCCGACACGGGTCCCCGTTGATCGGATGTAGGATCGGTGGAGCTTGAGGCTCTTTTGACCGAAAGAATCGAAGTTTTTGTGAAAAAAGCGCGAAAAATAGCACTAACGCTCGAGAGCAATAGCACGAGGATCCCAACACATGAACGTGCGGTAAAAATCTGAAGATGGCTGCCAGAGGCGGTGCTTAGGTAGAGGGCAGTCATTGGCTGTGGTCAGTATGACGCAGAGACCAGTGATTGGTTATTACTACGAAAGACAGATCAGAAACGAAACTGATACTGGTTTTTTCTTTACCGAGGATTCCCAGCCTGACGACGGGGAATATTCATGAGCATGTGAATCCATGCCAGACCCCATGCTGGAGAAGTAGAGAGTCTGATGTGGTTGTTGTTGAGGTGAGGAAGATGTTGAAGGAAAAAAAGAAGTGGGTCATGCGCGAGAATGAGAGGCGAGGCAAGAAGGAGTTGCGCGTAGAGTGTGGAGATTTGGTGAGAATCAGGAAGGGTGTTAAGAAAAAAGGAGATCTTTTGTATTCGGAGCCCATAAAAGTTGTGGCTGTTTTGAAGGGAGCTGTGCGAGTTGTGGGAGGCCAAGTATGGAATAAGGGGAGATGTGTAATGAGACATTTTTGTGCATTATGTAAAAAGGGGAAGATGTGTTATGATGTTAGCTTGCTAAGTAAATAGTTAATGCTGTCTTGGAATATTACTGAGCTCTGAGAGCTCAGAGCGTTCTCATTTACCTCTGAATGTTCTGGTATTTGTCAGTTGATGTTGTTCTTAAAGAAGCTAAGGCTCTGGCACTCCGCTGGGGGTCTTTATACTGTTTTATCTTAATAAATCTCATCTTACCTGTTCCTGCGAGTGCCTCCGTCTTATGTAACACATAGTAGTACAGGGTTGTACCAAAGGTAAAACTTGTATTACCACCTGTAGTCTTAATTGTGTGTAGTGGTCCCTAAGGGCACTGCACAGGATTCTGCCTAAAGAGTGTCTCTGGAGATACACCAAGATGCCCACAAAGTTTACACGAGATTCAGAATTCGGAAGACCATGCATCGCACAGTAGCAGGAGGTCCCAGGGTATTGGGGTATTGCAAGAACGCAAGGTTGCAGCAACCCGTGGGATGGCTTAAAATGCAGGTCTTCCTGAGTCTAGTGGGTCTCACCAGGCTCTGGGTTCAGGTCGTGGTTTCGGGGACCCCAGGGCGATTGGAAGGAAGGGCTGCAGCAGGCTCTGGTTACACAGCAGGCTCTCCGGTCGCTGGAAATCATCTCTGCTGCTTTTCCTTCATCATCCTCTTCGGATTTCTGTTTCTGTGGTCGACATTACTTCAGCTTCCAGGTTTCCAGCATTTATCAGGAACTACAGCACAACCTCTGCATTCTCTCCCCGCATTTTATAAGAAAGGGGCGTCTGGTTGTCCAATCAGGACAGCCAGCACCCCACTGGGACTTGTCCCAGTTGAAGCAAGGCGTAAAACAAAGGATGGGGACGCTTTGGACTCCTCCTCCACTTCCTGTGCTTACAGACTGACTGGAGCCTGGGCAGGGTGTCCAGGGGACTCCCGCCGAAGACAAAACTCACACAATGGAATTTCCCACCCTGGATGTCAGGGGAAGAAACAAGAAACGACAAGAAACAATAAAATGGCAGAAAAAGAAGACAGGGGCCATTTTGGTAAAATGAGCACCCTTGGGTGCCTTTACTGCAGCTATGATCACAGCCCGCAGTAAACGTGCACCAAATTAGTAAAAGGTATCACTGCCACCAGCCATTCAAGTTTAGCTTGTCACTAACAGAATTGTTACAGTTTTAGTGTGAAAGGGGATACATTGTATCTCCCCAGCCCTCCACATAAGGTGGGGTGTCCTGGTTTCACAGAATAAAATGTAAAAGGGATCCAAAGAACCTTTCTACCCTTGGCAACTGTAGTTCACTCATGATTAGCACACAAAAGTTAAATGGGGAGCCCCTAGGGCAACCCAGCAACAACAGGCACTTATTGCAAATAAGTTGTTAAACATGATCACTTTAAAACTACACTATGACGAGTCTTAAAAATGACACCCATAAAAAGAGTTAAAGATTAGGTGAGTGTGGAAAAAGATTCCCACTCACTGAGGTATTAATGAAAAATATCCCACTAGAAAAGCAAAAGAGTTCTGGGGTTGAACCAGGAAAGGAAGATTTACCAGCTCTGTGGAAATCTTATCTAACACGCACCGCAACACTAATGCTGTAAAGCAAGAAAAAGCAGGTAACTGTGACTGAAGAGAACAGAAGACAACAATCTGCTACAGTTCCTAATATCTACCTGCCACTATGGTGTCTAGGGCTTGGGATGCGTGCCTAAGAAAAAAACAGAAGGACACAGTTAACTCTAAGAAACCCTAGATGTCTGAAATGGTTAAGGGCAATGATTTAGATGACCAGCTTTCCCTTAGGAGGATGGTAGAGTGTCTTGAGAGGAATGAAATCAGATAGTCACACAACGACAGGAGAAAATATCAAATGGGAAGATTAGTATGGGAGAATGATCCCGATCGGCAAGAGGAGCGCACTAGGTCCGGGATGGTGCACCAGGACAGGATAGCGTTCAGTGATGCACTTGGCTTGTGTCCTGAGATCCTGTGAAGACAGTCTATTGCAGAGGTAGAAGGGCAGGAGAATGCTCAGTGAAATATACAATATTCAGGTGAAGTCTGTAGGTTGGCGAATGATCGGGACCAGTAGAATTCCAGAGTAACACAACAGTAAATAAACACAGCTAGCTTACCAGCGGGCTTAAGCCTGTAGCGGAGAACCAATGTAGAAGTAATGACAGCGGGTAATCCGGTAGGCAGAAAGTCTGTGTCTTGAGAGGTAAACAAAGAGAACCGTGATGTTAGGAGTCCTTCCAGAAGTCCAAGAGGTTTGGTAAGCGTGAAGTCTGGAGGTACAAGAGGGCCAGGGCAAGAGAGGGGTCGGCAAGAACAAATCCGGAGTAAATAAATACCAGGAGAACAAGTTCAAAATACACTGCGGGTAACGCTAATTAGAAGCAGCGTATCGCGGCTGAACAGTTAATTTATGTCTAGAGCGATGGGCGGAGTTAGGAGCCCAGGACGCGGAAGAGGTCAGCTGGTCTGTCACCTGACGGGTTACACGCGAGTGCATAGGAACTCCAAGCATTTGGACGCATCTCCACAGCAACCGCCACCGTTGCCAAAGCAGAGCAGCTAAACGTCAGGAAAACAGAAGCCGCCTACCTCGTTGAGGCAAACGCAAGGGTCCAGGTGTAACATACCAACTATCCCCTTGAGGAGCCCAGTCATCTGCCGGGAGCGCATGAGGGCGAGGAAGTGCTTGAAGAAGAGGTCCATGCAAGCCGCCTGGCGTCACGAGGGGCATAGCCCTCTGCAGCACTGGACCTCCTTTCCTGATAGAAGCGCCTGGGGCGTGTAGCCATAAGGCTGTGGCAGGGGGGTGAGGGATATAGATTTAACCCTGTGGCGACAAACCACCTGTACCATTAAGTCCGCTGCCGCTTACCAAGTGAAGGGGAATTGAATTTTTTTGTATGGCCAACTCTGTGGGCAAAGGACCGGGGAGGCCCGAAACCAAGACAGCTGCCGGCCTAGTAGGCTCAGCCACATGCTTGTCTGCCATTTTGGGGCCTTGCGCCACGGCCTAGCGGAGGGCACGAATGTCCCGTGCCGGCTCAGACATGGAAGGGCGCACATTGGCCCTCGAACGTGACTTCGAAGAGTCAGCCTCAGAAATGGCTCTGGTAGACTCAGAGCCCTCGGCCCGCTGGCCGGTAGTAGAATCGCCCTGTACCTGCACCTCTGAGGTGGCTCATGCTATGGCCCGACTATTGGAGGTAGAACACGATGATCCAGTGCCCCCTGGGGTCGAAGAGGACGAACTTGATCGCCCTTCCGTGGACCACCCAAAAGAGCCACTGGGCCACTCAGCTTGGGAGTCGGTAGCCTTAAGGGCCTCGGGTCTGCCAGAACCAGAATCCAAGCTACCCTTTCCCAGGGAACCCCCAGCTCTGTGCTGAGGAACCATACTAAACACGGGGTCTACCATGTCTTGACCTGGGGTCCTGGAGACAGACCTCTTTAAGATGACCTGGAGGAGAAGCATGGAAGATCTCCCTCCAGCGTGAAAGACGATTCTTCAAGGCCCGGTGACCGAGAGCGATGCAAGCCGTGCACGCATCCCAGGGGTGGTCTGGCCCCAGGCACTCAAGACTAAGCGAATGGGGATCAGAGGCTGGGAACAAGCAATGGCACGATTCACATCTCGTGAAGCCCCCTGAAGCCAACATGCGCTGGGGGAGGCGAGGCACAGAGGGGAGGTGAAGAATATTTAAAAAACAAGGAACAGGGAAGCAAGCTGAGTTCGACACCGTCTATGCGGAAAAAGGGACTGAGGTGAAGCGCCGGAGTGCAGAGCCTCGGGGGGCATTACAACGCCCGCTGCCGATACTCGGCACGATGTGCTAAATTTAAAGGGGAAGCTGCCAAAGGTTCCGGTACCGTCCCCATGTTGGGGGACGCCCACAAGGATGGAGGAAAGGGGATCGGACGTACGAGTACCTTTTTGCGGCAGTACCTTCAGGACCCTGTTTGAAATAGAAAGAAAAATCTGCTCACAAATGTTACAGGATGCAACAACCTTCTCTTACCTGTGTATCTGGCACAGCATGCTTCACCAACCCTTGGCATATAGTTCTGATTTTTCTGACTGCTGCAATATTCTGCCAATTCAATCATTGTCCATTGAAGCTTCTCTTTATCAACTAATGGAAAATACAAATGCAGATGAAGCCAGCAGGGTGCAAAAAGGACACTAAACAGTGAATGCTTAAAATAGAAAAGCTACTGATATGGTACATTTGTCACACCAAGTGTTTATGTTTTGTTGTAATTCCAAACTAAACAAAGATGGCAAATAAAAAGATTGGCCCTTTTCAAAACAAAAGTATCATGTTGTGAGTCAGCGTTTAAATATGCTTGACGGCAGCAAGACATAATTTAAGCCCAAAGTCACTGGAGTCACTAAGAGCAACATTTCCTTGCTTGGCCCATCATTTCCAGCATAGGCTGTGGAAATCAGCTACATGGAATGGTTTATTTATATTTTAAATTTCATGTTTTATTGCATTCAGCAGATTTTTTCTCTGCAAGAAATGACATGAAATTACATATTCAGGTACACACAAGAACAAGTGCAATGAATGAAAAACAATAAGACTGTAAACTAGCAAATTATAATTACCAACTCTTGATAAACACCTGTTATGAGGGACAAAGGGGCATTCAAAGTCATTCATCAATGTGCTGCCTGCAGTTTCCATATCTTTAGCCATTCATTGCGTGACTCCACCAGGCATATGTGGTAAGTTAGAATGCTCAGAATCGTTTGTGTACAAAATCGCTTCAAGCATAATTGCTTACACTGAATTAGGCAAGAGGTCATCTGTGCCTAACTTCAAAGTTCTCTAGAAGCTGGGAAGGAAGACAGGGTAAGAAGATGAGGACGACAGTAAGGAACAAGTTACTTACCTGTAACTGTTGTTCTCCAGCATGGGTCTGGCATGGATTCACATGCTCATGAATATTCCCCGTCGTCAGGCTGGGAATCCTCGGTAAAGAAAAAACCAGTATCAGTTTCGTTTCTGATCTGTCTTTCGTAGTAATAACCAATCACTGGTCTCTGCGTCATACTGACCACAGCCAATGACTGCCCTCTACCTAAGCACCGCCTCTGGCAGCCATCTTCAGATTTGGAAGCACGTGAAGTGGCAGTATGACCAAGTGAAGAGCCGCAGAGGGGTAGGCGGGAGGGTTCGCATGTGAATCCATGCCAGACCCATGCTGGAGAACAACAGTTACAGGTAAGTAACTTGTTCCTTCTCCAGCATGGGGTCTGGCATGGATTCACATGCTCATGAATAAAGAATACATAGCAGTACACACATGCACAACCACGGGAGGTGGCAAAGGCTCAACATTAAGCATCACATCAACTCAACATTAAGCATCTTACCTCCTCACCAGGCTCACCTCAGGCGAACAGGTTGCGCAGCACTGCTTGGCCGACCCTGGACTCCTCCCTGGAATCCCGGTCGACGCAGTAGAATTTCGTGAAGGTGTGCGTCGACCTCCACGTAGCAGCCCTGCATATGTCCAGCAGGGGCACACCAGATAGGAACGCCGTGGTAGCTGCGATCGCTCTGGTGGAATGGGCTCTCGGACGGCCAGGCAGCGGTCGGTTTGCCAACCGGTGACAGCACATGATACAGCCGGAGAGCCATCTGGAGATGGAAGCCTTCGAGAGAGCCTTCCCCTGATTGACAGGTCCAAAGTTCACAAAGAGTTGTGACGTCTTCCGAAAACCCTTCGTGCGGTCCACGTAGAACTTCAGCGCTCTAGCTACATCCAGCGAGTGCAAAGTCCTCTCAGCCGGCGACGAAGGCGACGGGAAGAACACAGGTAACACCAAGGGTTCGTTGAGATGGAAGTCCGACGGTACCTTGGGCATGAAGGAGGGGTGCGTCCTGAGCACTACCCTCGTGTCGTGGAAAGTCAAGTACGGGGCCTTGCAGGAAAGGGCCTGGATCTCTCCCACTCGTCGTGCGGAGGTGATGGCCACAAGAAAAGCTGTTTTCCACGATAGAAACTTCAACGGGGCCGAGTGCAGAGGCTCGAACGGAGGTCCCATGAGCTTGGTCAGCACCACGTTGAGCTCCCATGCCGGGGCCGGAGCCTTCACCGGCGGGAACGATCTGAACAGTCCCTTCATGAACTCTTTCACCAGACGATGAGACCACAAGGACGTCCGGCCCGTGGTTCTGGTGTATCGGGAGATCGCAGCAAGATGAATCTTGATGGACGCATGTGCCAGACCAGCTTTGGCCAGCGTCAGCAGGTACGGCAGTACTTGGGGAGCCGTAATCCGTAGAGGGTTAATCTTCTGTGCGTGGCACCAGACAGAGAACCTCTTCCATTTGTGTCCGTAGCATTTAAGAGTCGAGGACGCCCTGGCCTTTGCAAGAACCTCTCTGCAATCGGCCGGTATGTCGTATCCTCCAAACTCTAGTGCTGCAGGAGCCAGGCCTGCAAGTTCAGCGACTTCGGGTCGTGGTGGAGGATGGCGCCTCCTTCCCTGGAGAGTAGATCCGCGTCCGCCGGCAGCTTGATCGGCGGGGACGCTGACAAGTCCAGAAGGTCCGGGAACCATATCTGCCTCGGCCACGCAGGTGCGACGAGGATCATCCTGCACCGTGACCTCTTGAGCTGGTTGACGAGCCGGATTAGCAGAGGCAAGGGAGGGAACGCGTAGAGGAACAGGCCCTCCCAGGGGAACGAGAAAGCATCGCCCATGCTCCTCGTCTGGGGAAACCTGCTGGCGAACCTCCGGCACTTGGTGTTCGTCGCCGTCGCGAACAGGTCGATCTGGGGTGTGCCCCACCGTCGGAAGAGGCGATCCACCAGATCCTGCCGTAGTTCCCACTCGTGGCACGAGCGCAGCTCCCTGCTGAGTGAGTCGGCGATGGTGTTTTTTATCCCTGCCAGATGAAACGGCACCAGAAAAATCCCTTGGGCGACGGCCCAATGCCACAGGTCCTGCGCCTCCTTGGACAGCGCTGGGGACCTGGTTCCGCCCTGTTTCCTGATGTAAAACATGGTGGTGGTGTTGTCGGTGAAGATCCTCACCACCTTGCCCTTGAGGGACGGAAGGAAGGACCTGAGGGCCCAAAACACTGCACGGAGCTCCAGGACGTTGATATGAAGGGACTTCTCCGTCGGGAGCCAGAGTCCCCTTGCGTGCAGATTTTCGGTGTGCGCTCCCCACCCTTCCAGGGAGGCATCCGTGGTCACAGTCTCCTGGTGGGCTGGGGTCTGGAAGTCCATGCCCGCCGTCAGATGCGCGCGGGTGCCCCACCACCGTATCGCTCGTCGGAAACTCTCGTCGAGCTTGATCCTTTCCTCGAAGCTGCCCGTCGTCTGGATCCAGCGCGCATCCAGGAATTCTTGCAACGGGCGCATCCGGAGCCTGCACATGGGAATGAGGTAGATGCAGGAAGACATCATCCCGAGGAGGGACTTGATGGACCTCACTTTGGCCGCGTCGGCCACCAACATCCGTTGCACCTTGCCCAAGATGGTCCTGGTCCTCTCCTCCGACGGGGAGGCCAGAAGGGACACTGTGTCGAGCCTCGCTCCCAGAAACAGTGCGACTTGCGCGGGCACCAGGTGGGATTTGGCGTAGTTCACGGAGAATCCCAGGTCCGTGAGGAGTTGGACGGTCCTTGCCGTGTGGACCACGGCGAGCTCCCTCGTCTTGGCGCGGATGAGCCAGTCGTCCAGGTAGGGGTAGACGTGGATCCCCTCGCGGCGCAGCTGCGCCGCCACCGGTGCAAGGCACTTGGTGAATACCCTGGGTGCCGACCGTAGTCCGAAGGGAAGGGCTTTGAACTGGTAATGACGCCCTTGGACCACGAATCTGAGGAATTTGCGGTGCCCCTTTAGGATGGGAATGTGGAAGTAGGCATCCTCCAAATCCAATGACGATAGGAAGTCTCCTTCCTCCAGCTGACCCAGGACGTGCTGGAGGGTGGCCATCCGGAACTTCTGCGCCTTGATGAACTTGTTCAGACGTCGCAGGTCCAGGATGGGGCGCCATCCTCCCGTCTTCTTCTTCACGAGGAAGTATCTCGAGTAGACTCCGGAGCCCCGAAGCCTCTTTGGGACGAGTTCGATGGCGCCCTTTCTGAGCATCGCCTTTACCTCCAGGAGAAGTTGAGGGACGTGAAGTTCTTTCCTGGCCACGGGGGGGACGCGCGGGCACCTTCTTTGAAACTCGAGCGCGTGGCCCCGGGCCAGGGCGTCCAGCACCCAACGGTCGGTGGAGATGGACTCCCACACGCTGACGAAGCCCGCCAGCCGGCCTCCCATCGGGGTGCTTCGGTGGGGGCCCGACCCCAAGGCCGGTTCAATCCTGCTTGGACGCGGCCTTGCCGCCTTGACCTCCTTGGCGACGACGGCGGGGTCCGCTAGACTTGCCTCGTCCTCTGTAGGCCTCTTGCGACGACGAGCGGGCCGCTTGACGGTAGGAAGCGAAACCGCCGCCGGAACCTTTGGAGGCGCCCTTGCCTCCGCCGCTCCGAAAGGGCGTCCGTCGTTGCAGGACTCCAAGGGCCCGGGCCGTCTCAGTATCCGCCTTGATGGCCTGAAGGGAATCGTCCACTGTCTTCCCAAACAGGTTGTTCCCGTCGAAGGGCATGTCCAGGACTCTGGTCTGGACGTCCTGCCGGAAGTCCGTAGCTTTGAGCCATCCACGACGTCGAAGGCAAACACTGTTGCCCAGCTGGCGGAATCCAGTGTCGGCGATGTCCGTCGCCACGGTGATGGCGTGGTCCGAGGCCACCTCACCTTCCTGCAGGATCTCAAGGGCCTTCGCCCTCTTGTCGTCCGGCAGAAAATCCAGCAGGGGAGCCATCTTGTACCAGAGCTCCCTGTCGTAGCGGGCCACGATAGCCAAGGCGTTGGCCGCTTTAATCGTCGTCGCTGCCGACGAGATGACTCTACGCCCCATAGTTGGAAAAGCTCGGAAGCCCTGGAGATCATGGAGTGGAAAGATCCGATCTCGTCGGGCGGAGAGGCCCTGGTGGGAGGCGACGACGGAAAATCCTCGTCGTACGCCTCGTCGTCCGTACCCGTCGCTGCCGTGTCAGTCCCCGTATCATCCCCTCGGGTGGACGGGGAGGAGGGCTGGAAGGGGCGCGACGGTTGAAAAGGAGGTGGTGGATGGATCCTTCTTTTCTTGGTAGGGGGAACACCAGAAGGTCCCGGTTCTGGATCCCCCGACGGGAGAGGTTCCTCCGTCGGTAACGGTAGCCTCGTCCTTATCTCGGAGCATAAGGACTGTATGGCCAACAAAATGGCCGCCGAGTTGTCTTGCGGCGCTGGCAGAAGGGAATCCGACGGGCGAGCAGGGGCCCCGTCGGTATCCTCGACGATGTCGTCGTCGTCACCTGCGTCGGGGTCCATTCCGACGGGCTGGCCTTCTTCCACGCCTAGGCCGTGGCTTAAGACCTCGATCAGTTCCTCTTCTGAGGTTGAGGCCGACTCTACGACGACGCCCTGCCCCCCCTTCTTCTTCCCCACGGAGGGTTTCACGGGGGTCCTATCGATGGGCACAAAGGAAGACTCCCTCCGAGGAGGCAGGGAGATTCTGGGCCCTGAGGTCGCCACCACTGGTGCAGCCACCACAGGCTGAGCCAGGGCCGCCGCGACCGTTTCGATAGAGGGCTTGGCCGGATGGATCAAGGCCTTCACCACCTTAGGTGCGCTCACCGCCTTATCCTTGAGGGAGGGGGCACTGCCACGTTCCTCCTCTGCCTTAGAGCTCGACCGGGGCCTCTCCAGGAGCTTCGCCGGGTGCTCGGCCTTCCTCTTACCCGACCCAGAGCGTTGGCTCGTGGTTGATGGTGCCGGGGAGGGTGCGCCCTGCCTGGCGCCCGCAGAGCCCCACCGTTCGGCGCTCCCGGTGCCAGCGGACTCGCGGTGCTTGGCCTTATGTTGGGCCCCCGTCGCCGGGGCGCCCTTAAAGGTCTTAGAAGACCGCTCGGATTTCTTCTTCTTCTCGCCAGACGGGCTCTTACCCTCCAGCCAGTTGGCGAGACGTTGATGGCGGTCCTTCATGGTCCGTTCCGACATGTTGCCGCAAAACGCACAGTCCTTCTCCACGTGCGTCTTGTCCTCATGAAGGCAGTAAAGGCAGAAAGAGTGTTCGTCCTCCTTGAAGACGTTCTGCAGCTGGCATCCAGGGCAGACCCTGAACAGCTTTCCGGGCGTCGAGCTTCCCTTCTCCTGGGCCATCTCCGAGACAGGGCCTGAGAAGCTTCTGAGTCCTCCGAAGCGTAGCTCGACGAAATCTTCACCCTTGAGGGGCACAGATGAATCCGACACGGGTCCCCGTTGATCGGATGTAGGATCGGTGGAGCTTGAGGCTCTTTTGACCGAAAGAATCGAAGTTTTTTTGTGAAAAAAGCGCGAAAAAAGCACTAACGCTCGAGAGCAATAGCACGAGGATCCCAACACATGAACGTGCGGTAAAAATCTGAAGATGGCTGCCAGAGGCGGTGCTTAGGTAGAGGGCAGTCATTGGCTGTGGTCAGTATGACGCAGAGACCAGTGATTGGTTATTACTACGAAAGACAGATCAGAAACGAAACTGATACTGGTTTTTTCTTTACCGAGGATTCCCAGCCTGACGACGGGGAATATTCATGAGCATGTGAATCCATGCCAGACCCCATGCTGGAGAATAATGAGGAATGAAAAAGGTTTGTTTTTAAGTTTCCGCAAAACAACAGGACAGGTAAAAAAATGGTTTTAAAAAAAAGGGACTGGTTTAGGCGCATGGTTACTATAGGCACTATATTATGAGTTTCTCAACGTAGTGACTAACGTACTCCTAGTCCATAGTCCCCTTTCCTCCATTCTGTATGGGCATCCCTCGTAGGGACCAGAAATGGAACCCTTTTCACCAGAAAAAATGGTCTTCCATTTAAATGTAGATGTGCGTTGGGGTGCGGCCCTGGGAGCATGCGCTTCCCTGACTCCGCCTACTGGCGCCACTCCTCAGTCCCCTTTGACGTGTCGACAATATTAAGATTGCCTAATGACAGGTTTCATTATGGGGGAGGATGGTGAGATGTATGAAGGAAAGGGGACTATGGACTAGGAGTACGTTAGTCACTACGGTGAGTAACTTATACTCCTACGTCCCATCCCCTTATCCCGCTCGCTTCTTGTCTGCGTTGCAGGCTGAGAGCAGCTTGACCCCGTCGCCTGCTTTTAAGATCCTCCTTGCAGGTAAGAGATCAGCATTGGCGCCCCATAATTGCTTTGTGCGGTTTGTTTGGCCACCCCTTGCAGCCACTTCCTCATTCTCTCTCCCTCCCGCCTCTCAGAGAGCCCACCCCCCGCCCTGATTGGTTGTCCTCCTAGTCATTAGCAGACCATCCCTGGGAAGCCCTCTGCCCGGCAGCCCCTGCGGCTATGGGCCCTCAGGCAAAGGGCGGCTCCCACGGCTCAAGCAAGTGTCTGCAGGTGTCCGCTGGGGAAGCCAGTGGCCAGCCGTCCCGCCGCAGCTAGTTAGGAAGGTATGAGTGGCCCGTGTAAGGCTGAGACCCTCCTCCACCGTGCAACCCTGTCCTTACAGTTAACTCAAACTTAGGTGTGTTTTCTCCCGTATGCGACACAGCGAGGAGACATGCCGCCATTACCACCAGCAGGTGTTGGTACCACCAGGCAGAAGTTACTGCTCTGCTGAGGAAATATCTTTTGGCCTTTTTGATTGCTGCGATCTGGTCCGTTGAGGGAAAGTTGAGCGTCTGAGTGGGCAGTAGCTGTGACTTCTGGGATTTTCTATTAATCTCAAGATCATATAGGGTATGCATGAGAGCAGAAGCCATGTGATGTACTGGCTTGGGGGACCCCACCCTGACTAGCCAGTCGTCCAGGTATGTATAAACGTGGTGGCCTTGCACCCTGAGTAGAGATGCCACTGCGTTCATTAGCCTTGTAAAGACCCTTGGGCTGAGTTTTTTGATTGTTTATTTATATAGCGCCTATACACAATGTGTTTCAAAGCGCTTCAAGGAGGGAGGGAACATGGCAGAATACAGTTACATTCTAAAAAGTCCTTGAAACAATACAGAATGAGAAAAATAACTATCGTACTAGGCCTGGCGACATTTCAGATAGTGCAAGTGCATGGAACAGTTAAGGCAAAGAGGGAAGGGCAAAGAAGGAGAAACGAAACAAGCAGTAACATCACTATGCCTGACGACAATTGATGTAGTGCATGGAGGAAGGGGAAAAAGGGAGGGGGGAGAGATTGGAGTGAGAGATAAGGAGAGGAACAAAACAAGCTACTGTCAAAAATAGGTCAGAGACAAATTTTATAGAGCGGGGGGCGATAGGAGAAGACAAGGAAGGAGGGGAGACAGACAAGCTGCTATCAAACGTCACGGGACAAATGATAAGAGTAAATGCACAGGACATTGAAAGTGGGATAGGGGAGGGGAGGTAAAGTGGCTGCAAGAAGGCAGCTATGGATTTAGTAAATCTTACGGCAGTTAAGGTAGTGCCGGAAGTTAACAAGGAGGAGGAGGAGGAAAGGGGCAGGGAGGAGGGAAGAATAGGAGAAGATGGAGAAAAAATAAAAGTGGGGTGAAGAGTAGGAAGGGGGCAAGAGGAAGGGGGGATGCGTGTAGGAGGGAGGGGGCAGACAGGCAGTTCAACAAAGGGCAGGGGGGCACGCAGACACTCAAGGGGGGCGAGAGGGAAAAACGGGCACTCAAGGGGGGGCACACAGGCACTCAAGGGGGGCACAGGCACTCAAGGGGGGCAAGAGGGGCACACAGGCACTCAAGGGGTGGCGAACTGGCGTACCGCAGTGGACAGCGGTAGACAGGGCCTTCGTTGTGGGCCTTAGGTGGTGTGGCCAGCTCCCGCCTCCCGGCTGCAGCCATTGGCTAAAGGGGCCATGGCAGCCAATGGGTGGGGGGCAGGACCTGGACCACATCAGGACAACAAATGCATCCAGTACATGAAATAACAACGGCAATCTTAGAAAGCCTCCAAGCATGGAGGCAGCATACGGCAAGAATAGAATGTAGATGAACCCAAGTGGGTTCTGCACAAAGCACGTCATGCTGGCCACGCGGGACCAAACGAAAGTCAAGCACCATCAAAAAGTGCAATTATAGATGCATTTTTAAAATCACTCGTGATTAAAGTAAAGTCAGCAAAAGACAATCCTTACCCCCAGCAATGCGCGGTTTGGTGGGGAATCCAGCGCAATGATGTCTGATGATGGGGGGCAGAGTGAAGGGGCTCCATCAGGTTCAGATAGGCAGAGGGAAGAAGAAAGTCCAAAGGGTAGAAACTGTATGGAACAAGTTGCTTACCTGTAACTGTTGTTTCCAGCATAGGTCTGGCATGGATTCACATGCTCATGAATATTCCCCGTCGTCAGGCTGTGAATCCTCGGTAAAGGAAAAATCAGTATCCGTTTCATTTCCGATCTGTCTTTCTTAGTAGTACCCAATCACTGGTCTCTGGGTCATACTGCCCCCAGCCAATGACTGCCCTCTCCCTAAGCTCCTCCCCCCTGGCAGCCATCCTCAGATTTGTTAGCACGTAAAGTGGCAGTAGGACCCAGTGAAGAGCCGCAGAGGGGAAGGAGGGTGGGTTTGCATGTGAATCTATGCCAGACCCATGCTGGAGAACAACAGTTACAGGTAAGTAACTTGTTCCTTCTCGAGCATGGGGTCTGGCATGCATTCACATGCTCATGAATATAAGAATACATAGCAGTACACACATGCACAATCACGGGAGGTGGCAAGGCTCAACAGTAAGCATTACATCAACTCAACATTAAGCATCTCTTACCTCCTCACCAGGCCCACCTTCAGGGGAACAGGTTGCGCAGCACTGCTTGGCCGACCCTGGACTCCTCCCTGGAATCCCGGTCAACGCAGTAGAATCTCGTGAAGGTGTGCATCGACCTCCACATAGCAGCCCTGCAGATGTCCAGCAGGGGCTCACCAGATAGGAAAGCCGTGGTAGCAGCGATCGCTTGGGTCAAATGGGCTCTCGGACCGCCGGGCAACGTTCGGTTTGCCAACCGGTGACTTTGCATGATGCAGCCGGAGAGCCATCTGGAAATGGAAGCCTTCGAGGGCCTTCCCTTGATTCACAGGTCCAAAGTTCACAAACAGCTGTGATGTCTTCCAAAAACTCTTTGTGCGGTCCACGTAGAACTTCAGCGCTCTAGCTACATGCAGCGAGTGCAAAGTCCTCTCGGCCGGTGACGAAGGCGACGGGAAGAAGTCTGGTAACACCAAGGGCTCGTTGAGGTGGAAGTCGGACGGCACCTTGGGCATGAAGGAGGGGTGCGTCCTCAGCACCACCCTCGTCTCATGGAGTCAAGTACGGAGGCTTGCAGGAGAGGGCCTGGATCTCTCCCACTCATCCTGCGGAGATGATGGCCACAAGAAACGCTGTCCTCCACGAGAAGTACTTCAACTGGGCCAACTGCAGAGGCTCGAATGGCGGCCCCATGAGCCTGCTCAGCACCACGTTGAGCTCCCACGCCGGGGCCGGAGCCTTCACCGGCGGGAATGAACAGAACAGTCCTTTCATAAACTCCTTCACCAGGCGATGGGACCACAGAGATGATCGCCCAGGAGTTCTGGTGTAGCGGGAAATCGCTGCTAGATGTATCTTGATGGAGGCATGAGCTAGACCCACCTTGGCCAGCGATGGCACTGGAGAGAAGATCCGTGTCCGTCGACAGTTTGACTGGGGGGGACGCAGACAAGACCAGAAGGTCCAGGTGGTTGATGAGTCGCAGCAGAAACGGAAGGGAACACTTACAGGAACAGGCCGTCCCAGGGGAAAGGGAAAGCATCGCCCATGCTCCTCGGCTGGGGAAACCGGCTGGCGAACCTCTGGCACTGAGTTCGTCGCGAACAGGTCGATCTGGGGTTTGCCCCATCGTTGGAAGAGTCGATCCGCTTGATCCTGACGCAGCTCCCACTCGTGGCACGAGTGCAGCTCCCTGCTGAGTGAGTCAGCGATGGTGTTCTTTATTCCTGCCAGATGGAAGGGTACCAGAAACATCCCCTGGGCGACGGCCCAGTGCCACAGGTCCTGGGCCTCCTTGGATAGGGCTGGGGATCTGGTGCCTCCCTGCTTCTGGATGTAGAACATCATGGTGATGTTGTCGGTGAAGACCCTCACCACCTTGCCCTTGAGGGACGGAAGGAACGACCCGAGGACTCAGAACATGGCTCGGAGTACCAGGATGTTGATGTGGAGTGACCTCTCGTCTTGCGTGGAGATCTCCGGTGTGCGCTCCCCATCCCTCCAGGGAGGCGTCCGTCGTCACAGTCTCCTGATGTGCCGGGGTCTGAAAGTCGGTGCCCACCGCGAGATGTGCACGGGTGCCCCACCACCAAATGGCTTGGCGGAAGGCCTCGTTGAGAGGGATCCCGTCTTCCAAGCTGCCCGCTGCTTGTATCCAACGGGCGTCGAACTCTTGTACAGGACGCATCCGCAGCCTGCACAGGCGCACCAGGTAGATGCATGAGGACATCATGCCGAGCAGGGACTTGATGGATGTCACCCTGGCCACATCCGTGGCCAGCAGGCGGTGCACCTTGCCGAAGAAGGCCTTCGCCCTCTCCTCCGACGGAGAAGCCAATCGTGCCACTGTGTCAAGCTTGGCTCCCAGAAACAGTGTGACCTGCGATGGAACCAGGTGGGATTTCGAGTAGTTGGAGAATCCCAGATCCGTGAGGAGTTGGACGGTCTTCGCTGTGTGTTCCACGGCGAGTTCTATTGTCCTTGCACAGATGAGCCAATCGTCCAGGTAGGGGTAAACGTGGATTCCCCGCAGGCGCAGCTGCCACTAGTGCTAGGGCACTTGGTGAATACCCTGGGCGCCGACTTCAAACCGAATGGAAGGGCCTTGAACTGGTGGTGCCATCCCTGGAACATGAATCTGAGAAACTTTCGGTGTCCTTTTAGAATGGGGATGTTAAAGTAAGCATCCTCCAAATCCAACGACGACAGGAAGTCGCCCACCTCCAGTTGTCCCAGCACGTGCTGGAGGGTGACCATCTGGAACTTTTGGGCCTTGATGTACTTGTTTAGCCGACGCAGGTCCAGGATGGGTCGTTAACCGCCTGTCTTCTTTCTGAGGAGGAAGTATCGCGAGTACACTCCGGAGCCCCAGAGCCTCTTTGGGACGAGCTCGATGGCTCCTTTCTTCAGCATCGCCCTTACTTCCAAGAGCAGTTGAGGGACGTGGTTCTCCTTCCTGGCCACGGGAGGAATGTGGGGCACTTCTTTAGAAATTCGAGTGTGCCCTTGGGCCAGGGCATCCAGCACCCAACGGTCGGTGGAGATGGACTCCCACACGCTGACGAACTTCGCCAGCTGGCCTCCAACCGGGGTGTTCAGGTGGGGGCCCGACGCTGCAGTCGGTTCCGTCCTGCTTGGCAGTGGACTTGCCACCTTGACCTCCCTGGCGACGAGATCCTCCTGACTTGCCTCGTCCTCTATAGGCCTCTTGCGACGAGGAGCGAGCTGCCTGGCGGTATGTCGAGGAGCCACCGCCGAATCCTTTGGAGGCACCTTGCTTGCCTCCGGAGTTCCGAAAGGGCGGCCGTCGTTGCTGCAAAACTCCCAAGACCATATCCGTGTCGGTCTTGATGGCCTGCAGAGATTCGTCTACTGTCTTTCCAAACAGGTATTTCCCGTCGAAGGGCATGTCCAAAACTTTGCTTAGTGCCACCCCTGTCGCCGAAGGCAAACACTGTTGCCCAACTGGTGGAAACCGATGTCAGCAATGTCCGTCGCCATCGTTCTGGTGTGGTCCGACGCCACCTCCCCCTCCTGCAAGATCTCCAGGGCCTCAGCCCTCTTGTCGTCTGGGAAGACCACCAGCAGGAGAGCGATCTTAAACCACAAATCCCTGTCGTAGCGGGCCAAAATCGCTAGGGCGTTGGCCGCCTTAATTGTCGTCGCCGCCGACTAGATAACTCGTCGTTCCATGGCGCCCAGTTTCTTCCCCTCACGTCCGGTGGGGAGGTCTAAGTTGAAGCCGTCGCCCCCGCCGCTTTCTTCTTGGCTGCCGCGACGACCGAATCCGGGGTCGGCTGCGCCCTAAGGCACAAAGGGGCGGAATTCAGGATCCGGTACTTCTTCTCATACCGGTCCCTCTTGGCAGGCGTCGTGGACGGGGTCTTCAGGAGAGACAGCCTTTCGTCCCAGATGTCAAGTAATGGGACCGAGAAGACAGTCTTCCTCTTGGCCTCACGCCGTTGATAGAGGAAGCCTTCCTTCTTCTGTTCTTCGGGGCAGAGCTGGAAAAGCTTGGATGCCCTGACAATCATGGCGTGGAAAGAGCCAATTTCGTCAGGCGTGGAGGCACGAGGGGGTGGGTTTGGCAGGCCCATCCCGTTGTCACCACTGTCGTCATCCGTCCCGTTGTGGCCGTATCTGTTCCCGTTTCCTCTCTAGGATCAGGGGAAGGCGATGAAGGCTGAGAGGGCCGCGAAGGCTGGAAGGGCGGGGGTGGAGGAAATCTCCTCTGCTGCCTGGAGGGCTTCCCGACGGCCCTGGTTCTGCTGGGTCGTCCGTCGGGGGTAAGGGTAACCTCGTCCTCATCTCCGTACATAAGGCATGGATTGGCATCAAGATGGCCCCTGAGTTGTCCTGAGGCTCCGGCTGTGACGGTTGGGGGGTGGATTCCTCCTCCTATACAGGCTCGTTGGCACCACCGTTTCTCTCTTAGTCTGCCTCGTCGGGATTCCTCCCGTGGGAACGGACCTCCTCAAACCTCTTGCTGAGGACCTTCACGACTCCAACCAGCTCCTCTTCAGAGGATGAATCTGTCTGTGATGGCCACCGTCCCCCCACCCCCCTTTTTCTACTGGGGTTCTCATCGATGGGCTGAAAAGAGGATTCCCTCCGCAGTGGCAGGGAAACTCTGGGCCCCGAGGTCGCCTCCACTGGAGTAGCCTCGCCAGGGCCACCGCGACTCCCTCCTTAGAGGCCTTAGCCGGGTGAATCAAGGCCTTCACCACTTTGGGCGCTCTTAAGGCCTTCACCTTGGGGGGAGGGTCACCACCTCGCTCCCCCTCGGTTGACTCCTTCGATATCGACCAGGACTTCTCCAGAAGCTTACCCGGGTTCTCAGATTTTCTCTTCCCCGAGCTAGAGCGTTGGCTTGTGGTTGATGGCGTGGGTGAAAGTGAGCCCTGCCTGGCAGCCTAGGAGCCAGACCCTTCAGCGCTCCCGGAGCCCGCGGACTTGCGGTGCTGCCTTCTGTTGGGCCCCCGTCTTCGGGGTGCCCTCACAGGACTTAGAAGACCGCTCAGACTACTACTACTTCTCACCTGCTGGGCCCTTCTCCAGCCAGCTGGCGAAGCGGATCCGACGATCCCGACAAGTTCTTGCAAAACGCACAGTCCTTCTCCACGTGCGTTTTGTCTTCGTGAAGGCAGTAGAGACATCCCGAATGCTCATCCTCCTTGAAAACATTCTGTAATCCGCATCCAGGGCAGTTCCTGAACAGCTTGGATCCGGGCGTTGAGCTTCCCTTGTCCTGGGCCATGTCCACGAGGTAGGCCTCAGATCTTTTGGAATCCTCCAAGAAGCGTAACTCAACGAAACTTCGCCCTTGAGGGGCGTAGAAAATTCCAAAACGACTGCCTGTTGATGGGAAGTAGAAATGGTGGAGCTTGAGGCTCGATTGACCGAAAAAATGAGCTAAAACTCTTTGGAAAAAACGTAAAACACAGTAAAGCTCGAGAGCTAAAGCACGAAGACTCCCAACACTTGAACGTGCGGTAAAAATCTGAGGATGGCTGCCGGGGAGGGGCTTAGGGAGAGGGCAGTCATTGGCTGGGGGCAGTATGACCCAGAGACGAGTGATTGGTTACTACTAAGAAAGACAGATCAGAAATGAAACTGATACTGATTTTTTCTTTACCGAGGATTCCCAGCCTGACAATGGGGAATATTCATGAGCATGTGAATCCATGCCAGACCCCATGCTGGAGAATGAAAGTGAAAACCCAGGAGGAACCCAAATCGGGACATGCAGATAAGCATCCTTCAGATGGGAGCATATCCAGTCTCCCCCACACAAAGTTTCTGCATTTAAGGCTGGGGTAACCATATTGAACCTTTGGAGAGGGAAGAGAAAGGTTCAAGGAAGAAAGGTCCAACAACTCAGGCCAGCATGGTTCTTTTTCTGTATGGTGAATTTCTGGGAACAGAAGCCCCTGCCTCGCTGAGAAGCTGGGACTTCCTCCACTGCCTGGCTCGCTACGAGCAGGCGGATTTTTGCCAACAGAGTTGCTGTCCCAAGCTGTGGGAGCAGAGGGGAGGAAGGAGGAAACCGAGGAATTGGTAGCCGGAAGCCCACGGACACTACTGAGAGGATCCAGGCGTCCGCAAACCTCGCCTGCCAGGAGTGCATATGTAAGGCAAGCCTGCCCCCACCAGAGACTCGTGGATCCGGATGGACCTTTCACAACTTCTTTGCCTCTGAGGCTGGTACTGAGGAGGCGGACTGGAAAAACCCTTTTTAGCAGCCTTGTGCTGTTTGCGTCTGTGTTGGCATGGAGACCGGTGAGGTTGCCTTGACCGTCTCTCCTAGAAGCCCCCAACGCCTCCAAAGGCCTGAACCCTGTCCGAGCGCTGGTGAGCCTGGTTGTAGGTCTTGGGTGTGGATTTTCTTAGATTAGACAAGGATTTTGCTGTCTGGGAGCTTTTCTTTTTCTTGTCTAATTCCTCGTCTGTTAAGTGGAACACGTTGCCCCCCTCAAACGGCAGGTTGAGGATGCGTTCACGCACATCTGGGTTGAATTTTGTTGCCTTGAGCCAGGCCGCCGTCCTCATGTCAGTGGCGAAACATAGGTCTCTGCCTGAGGTGTCAATGTGGGCCACCATAGATTCCATTTTATCCTGGGCCACAATTTTGGCCTCCGCCAACCCTGCCTTGTTATGTGCCTGGTTGTGGGCAGGAAGCTCTGGAAGGAAGTCCGCGATCTCCCGCCACAACTTTTGATTAACCGCCTCCAACATTGCATCAGCGTTGGCCTGACGCAGGTGGTGCATGGCACTTGAATACATCTTTTTTCCAAACGACTCCAAAAGCTTTTCCTCCTTGCCTAGGAGTGAAGAAGCAGATGTCGCTGAGGAAAACTGCAGTTTGGAATATAGTGATGCCGCTGCTGTAACAGGAATGCGGCTAGGGGTGCACCGACAATAAGAGGGAATGCCCCTTCGTCTGCCTTTATATGGCGTCAAGGCGATTATTGGTAGACTGGGTAGAGTGTGACTTGAATCGGCCCTTTTTTGTTAGGGATTCCATGTCCTTCTGGAGTGGGATGCCAGTTATCGTGTGAGGATGAAGTGCAAGTACTTCGGCCAGGACCGCCGCCTCGGGTTGCTCCGACTGCGGCCGAGGGATGCCTAAATACTCCGCCAGCCTCTCATGGACTGCTTTAGCCGACGATGGTGTGTGCGGATCTTCCTCCTCGTCTGTGTCCGCTGCTGTGTCCTGCAGATCTGGGGGTGCAGGAGGAGTGCTGGGCGAGGGCAGCAGTGCCGTGCTGACTGGCAGTGTCGGGGTCTGCTGAGGGGGCTGAGCCACTGTTAAGACGGATTTCTGAACTCTGACCTGGTTGACAGAGGTTCAAAAGGTCAGCCTAGTTTCTTGGAACAGGGTAACCTCTGGACAAACCAGAACAATCAAGGTAGCTATGGCAGGCGGTCAAGACTAAGTCTCAGGAGAGGCGAGGGTGACTGGAAGACCTCAATGAGCACACAGAGCAAGGACATCTACAAATAACTCCCAGACTATAAACACATTTATTACAAGGCCTTTGTAACTCAACACACAGTAAAAGAATCACAGCAATACTATCAAACCAACACAACCAATACAAGATATATACAAGACCATTGGGGTCTAAAGGGTTAAAGGCACTAAATATGTTCACAACCTAGAGGGGGGGAGAATAGGCAGTGCATATAGTCTTTAGTCCCCTTTGACATCCAACACACACCTAAGAGGCAGTCCAAACTCTAAGAAGAGAGGAGCCTTATGCTCAATAGTACATGTAGTGCAGGTGCACACAGTTTTTCCAATGGGCAAAACAGGGTCTCTAGCAGCTCAGGAAGGTGGGTGAGGCGATGAAGAATAGATTCCCACTATTCGAGGAGGGCCTCCATTAGAAGGCAGAGGTGATTCCAAGGTTCAGGAATAGGTTGCTAGTTCGCACTAGCAGTGGAAAGGAGAGCGACCCCCAGGGGCCACTCGTGCGTAAAAACAGATGGAGGCGCAAGGGGCCACCGGTTAAGGTTACTCACCAGCCCCAGGTGCACTCTGGACCAAACTTCGCCAGTTGGGTCCACTGCGGCTGCAGGTTCAAATGTGTCAAAAAGGACGTCTCTGCGGCTTTCAATTCTGGTGATATAGTGATGATTCCCAAACGGGACAGTGGCGATTTCTCCGCTCCGGACGGCTCAGGCCAGTTTCACTGCAGCAGGCTTCAGGGGCAAGAGGGTCACAAATGCAGCGCACATGCAAAGATCATTGCCGGGGCTGGGCAACACGGTAGCCGTTTTTACTCCAGTGCCGGCTGTTAGGCAGAATCCTGTGCAGTGCCCTTCGGGACCACTACACACAATTAAGAATACAGTTGGCAATACAAGTTTTACCTTTGGTACAAGCCTGTACTACTATGTTAATGTGGTAGCACTAGCGGAGCAACCAGGCTCATCTCAAAGGTAAAACTTGTATTGCCACCTGTAGTCTTAATTGCGTGCAGTGGTCCCTAAGGGCACTGCACAGGATTCTGCCTAACACTGGTGTACACCGGTGAAGATTTGGAAGTAGAGTGATTACACTTAGAGTGCTGCTATTGCTTGGGTTCAACTAACCACAAGGCTAACACCACTAATTCCATTTTTACTGGGAAATCATGTCAAATATGGAAAGCTACACTGAAGAGAGTCTCTTGAACTACACTGCTGAGGTTTTAAGAACCATGTGTAGAGAGAGGAGTCTCTCTGGTAAAGGAAAGAAATCTGAATTGATTGCAAAGTTAATAGGAAAGCAAAGTCTGGAGAGTGGGTCAGAAGGGCCTACCCCCCCAGCAAATGTGGATATTGATGTTTCTGATTCTGAGATTATTGATTTGCAAGAAGTAGATGAGTCCTTGTTAGGTAACCCTACAACTCCTTTGCCTGCTCAGAAAGCACAACCTCTGTCCAATGGGACGCGCACAGGTCCTACACTTACTCCTGAATTTATTGCACTTGAGAAAATGAGACTTGAATTAGAAGTGAAACATATTGATGCACAAACTGCCATGAAACATCAAGAGTTAAGGCTCAGAGAAACGGAGCTGAATCATGAACTAGAGATGAAAAATGTGTCTGTAGAACATGCTTCTCTCCCAGTCTTCTAGGTCTGCCAGCCCTAAGAGACCCCGTATGCCAAAGGAAATGATTGGTATGTATGAGACTAAACTTGATGTTTTGGATTGGTTAGCAATGTTTGAGTACAATCATGGGATTCAAGGTATCTCAGGGAATCAGCTGATTCCCTGGCTTTTCTATAGGCTTCCCCCTGTTGGAAGTGATGCTGTAATGGAGTTGGGGGAGGAGGATGAACAGGATTATCAGAGTGTGAAGCTAGCATTAATAGCTAGATCTGGAAGTCCCCTTCCCAGTACCTTAAGAGGTTTAGAACCCTCAAAAAGCATGATGATACCCCTTGGGCTACCTGGGTGTGTGAATGTTTGAAAAACTTAGATGGTTGAGTTAAGGGTTACAAAGTGAACACTTATGAAGGTTTGAGGAATCTTGTAATGTTGGAGTCTACTTTTGATGTCTGTTCCCCTGAGCTTAGACAGCGCTTGGCTGATTCAAAGGAGATAGATCCTAAGAAACTAGCTAAGGCTGCTGACTTGTGGGTTGCCAACAGGGCTACTCACAAGGATTCTGGGGCAACTCAGAAGAAGGATGAGGGAAAGCAGCCAAAGAAAGACAACAAAGAATTCCAATAATTCCAATCGAAAAGAGGGCCCCAAACATAACCAGGGTAAGCCACAAGGTAAACCGAATCAGGCTAGTGTACCATCTGGTCCCAAACCAGATGGAGGTCAGAGTAAACCCCCATTCCAAAGAGCATTTGGGAAATGCTTTGTTTGTGGGCTACCTGACCATGTGAAAGGAGATCCCAGATGTAAGGGTAAACCTTCAGGGGTCAACACTGTCTCCTTAGCCTTCACCCAGGTGGATGAAGTACCTATGACCAGTGGAAACTTTCAGTTACTAGCTGATGAGCCCATGAGAGTCTCAGCTAGTGTTTCTTTAGTGTCCTTGGGTCTTTGGGAACAACAGAACTTAGATGTCTATAACTCAATCCCAGATAATACTAAAGAGTATTACAAAGATAGTGTTCTTGTGAATGGACAGGAGACCCCTGCCATCCGAGACACTGGAGCCAGCATAACTGTGGTTGTTGAATGTTTTTTCAAAGTGGAGGATGTTGCTAAGGCACCCAAACACTTAACCAAGTTAGCTGGAGGCCCTGTGCAAATGGTTCCCCAGTTTCCAGCTCTCATCCAGTGTGATGACATGACTATCAGGATACCTGTAAGTGTGCAAAATAACGTACCTGGTAGGGTCCTGCTGGGTAATGACCTTAAAACTCTTGGAGTTGTGTCTAGTACCCCCCAGGCCCCCGAGCAGAAGGAAGCAGGAGCTCACAAGGTCTGCAAGGGAGAGAACCTTGAGAGGCTCCTGGGGACATGATAGAGGAAGCTATCACCACAAGTCCACAGGTTTTACTTACTGCCATTGCAGGGCAAGAAAAGACAAAGGGGAAACCCAAGTCTGCCAGCAAGACACCAGCAAGCACTCATGTGCCCAGAAGAACATCTCCAAGACTGTCCAAAGTCACATCTGTGACTCCCACACCAGCTGAGGCGGAGTGTGAGGTTCAACCCTGTATGGTCAAACTAGATACTGAGGAATCAGATCTAGAAGAGGATCTTACCTTGGTAGGAGATCTGGACCCTGTTGACAATCCTGAGCTGCAGTCTTTACTGGCAGAAGGTGGACCCAACAGAGAAGATTTCAGTAAGGGACAAAGAGAATGTCCTACCCTGGAAGGTCTTTGCCAACAGCTAACTTCTCAGCTCAATGGGACTGAGCCTGGGAAGTACAGGTTGCACTGGGAAGATGGCCTCTTCTACAATGAACCAACTGAGTCAACCCCCAGAGACTGCAAAAGACTTGTAGCACCTCTAGTGAACCAACTCCAGTTTCTGCAGTTAGCCCACGAGATACCTTTGGCTGGTCACGTAAGTTTTAAGAAGGCCAAGGAAAGGCTCTCTCTTTACTTCTACTCGCCTAAGATGGGTTCAGAAGTAGACAAATTCTACAGAAGCTGTCACACTTGCCAAACTTCTGGCAAGAGTGGATCCAAGAATGTGGCACCCTTAGTGCCTCTCCCAGTAGTGGGAGTTCCTTTTGAGAGGGTCGGGATTGACATTGTTGGTCCTCTTGATCCTCCCACATCTTCAGGCAACAGCTTTATCCTGGTTGTAGGGGATCATGCCACTAGATTTCCTGAAGCAATACCTATGAGGACTGTTACGGCTCCAGCTGTTTCTAAGGCCCTACTTGGTATTTTTACCAGAGTAGGTTTTACTAATGAGGTGATATCCGACAGGGGATCAAATTTTATGTCATACTACATGCGAGCCATGTGGAAAACCTGTGGAGTAACCTACAAGTTCTCAACTGCCTACCACCCCCAAACCAATGGGTTGGTGGAGAGGTTTAACAGAACTATGAAGAACATGATATGTGCTTTAGAAGAACCCCTTAAGAGAAAGTGGGACCTTCTACTGCCATGCCTTCTCTTTGCATATAGAGAAGTCCCTCAGGAGGGAGTAGGATTTAGTCCCTTTGAACTTCTTTATGGCCATCCAGTCAGAGGTCCATTGGCCCTGATTAAGGAGGGGTTGGAGAGTGCTCCTTCCCCCAAGCCAGTCAGAGTGACTGACTATGTGATAGGTCTCCGGAGGAGAATGTGACACATGATGGCAGAGGCAACTGATAACTTGAAGGCTGGTCAAGCTCTGTTGGCATTGGCATGACCAGAAGGCAAACATGGTTGAGTTTACTCAAGACCAGCTTGTTCTTGTTATGGTCCCCACAAGACAGAGGGCCTTGCAGGACAAATGGATAGGACCCTTCAAGGTTTTGGGTAAACTTGGAGAGGTGAACTATCTGGTGGACTTAGACAAACCTAAGGAGGCTCCCAGAGTCTTTCACACCAACCGTTTGAAGGCATATGTCTCTCGACCTGACATAGGAGCTTTGCTTCTAGTTTCAGCTCAAGAGGAGGAGAGTGAACCTCTGCCTGACCTACTCAGAGGCTTACCTTTAGATGAGCAAGTATAAGGAGTTAATCTCTCTTCCAGTCTCACATCTGACCAACAGGATGAGTGCAAGTTATTGTTAAATCAGTTTACCTCCCTGTTCTCACTTTCACCAGGCTTAACCCCTTAGGGCCAGCATGATATACTCACTGGTGACTGTTTGCCTGTCAAAAGCAGGGGTTACAGAATGTCTGACAATGTAAGAACCCATATAAGGAATGAGGTCAACAAGATGCTTGATCTCGGCGTTATAGAGCCCTCGTCTAGCCCAGTTGTGCTTGTACCAAAGGCAGGATCGAAGGAGTTGAGATTATGCATGGACTATAAAGCTCTGAATGCAGTCACAACGACTGATGCCCATCTTTTACCTAGGACAGATGAGCTGGTGGACAAACTTGGTGCAGCCAAGTACCTCAACACATTTGACCTAACGTCAGGCTATTGGCAAACAGCCCTGACAGACCATGCCAAGGAGAAAACTGCATTTTCTACCCCAGCTGGCCTCTACCAATTCAAGGTAATGCCTTTTGGATTAAAGAATGCATCTGCTACATTTCAGAGGATGGTCAATCAAGTAATGAATGGGATGGAGGACTTCTGCATGGCATACTTGGATGACATTGCAGTGTTCAGCCCTACATGTAAAGAACATATTGAACACCTAGGCTATGTATTGCAGGCTCTGGAAAAGGCCCATTTAACCATAAAGGCAAAACAGTCTTCCTAAACATGCCCATATATCAGACCTTAGGAGATCTGTCAACTGGCTCTCCACTAAAGACAAAATACTCCTCAAAACGGCATCTCTGACACACAAATGCCTCAACCAAGCAGCGCCCCAATACTTAATAGACAGATTCACCAGACAAACAGCCGCTCGCCCCCTAAGAAAATCCAATTCCAACCTTTTGCTTGTACCCAGATTCAGGCTCACTAAATCTGGTGGGAGTAGCTTCCCTGTTAAAGCAGCTCAACACTGGAACTCACTTCCCCTGCCTTAAGGGAAGATCTCCCCTATGTACAATTCAGATCCAACTTCATTCATTGGTTAAAGAAACATGATGTCTAACCACTCCGTACCAGCCTCTTAGAGATCCATTGTATTTATGCCTTGCCTTTTTTAAGCACTCCTCTGACTATTGTACATACCTTGTTTTACCTCCTTTTTCCACGTTATGTCTGCATACAGCATTGTAACCATGGCTGTTCTGTATATATTATGCTGACTCTGTAACTCAAAAGCTGAACAACCCTCTTTATGCCTTCGCGCCCAAATACCCCTGGGTCTGGTGCGCTATATAAATAATAAAAACAAAAACAAATTGGTCAGAGTTCAGTGGTCTACCTTGGACATGAGTTAGGAGGAGGTGAAATAAGGCCACTGCCTAGCAAAGTACAAGCTGTTCAAAACCGGGCCACACTTACTACTCAGACCCAAGTGAGAGCATTCTTAGGCCTCACTGGGTACTATAGGAACTTCATAGATAACTATGGGACCATAGCTTCTCCATTGAATGTCATCTCCTCCCCCCACTTTCCTAAAAAGGTCAAATGGAATGAGGAGTGCAATCAAGCATTTGAAGGTCTGAGGAAAGCCCTTTGTCAAGCTCCAATCCTAAAAGCTCGTGATTATCACCAACCCTTCATTGTACAAACTGATGCTTCTAATGTAGGTATAGGTGCAGTCCTTAGACAACTGGATGAGAAAGGTAGGGAACACCCCATTTGTTTAATCAGCAGGAAGTTAAAGGATCCTGAGACAAGGTGGGCAACAATAGAATGAGAATGTTTTGCTATTGTGTGGTCACTGAAGAGGTTTAGACCGTACTTATATGGATCTACCTTCATCATTCAGACTGACCACCAACCCTTGAGATGGCTGATGCAAATGAAAGGGGAAAACCCAAAGTTACTCAGATGGTCAATCTGCCTACAAGGATTAGATTTTTCCATTGAGCACAGAGCAGGAAGTCACCACCAAAATGCTGATGGTCTCTCTAGGATGTTTGCAACTGACTAGAGGCATGAGAACCATCCAGTAGTGGATTAAATGCGTCTGTCCCTTAGTCGTGGGGGTGGGGTTTCGAGTGTTAAGGAGAATTCTCATTTCATGGCCAATTTCCCTTACCTAGTGAGTCCCTCAGCAGCTTTGCTGGATCTCTGGAGTTATTTCTTTCCACTTGGTAAGAGTGAGCTTTTCGCTACTCTTACTTGTGATTTGCTATGTGTTTTTACCTGTTTTTGTGATTGTGGACACCACTTTAGTAGCCCCGATCTTTTGAGTGTCACACAGAACCTTCTGTGCAGTGACACAGGGTTGTCGCTCAGACTTCCCACCAACTCTATTTCTGAGGCTGACTACTGTGCCCCAGAAAAAGGTAAAGTTACCATTAACTTTACTTGGTCAAATTATCCACATGGAGTACTGGAAGGGTTAACTCTTAGCCCTTTTTATCTGTACCTCATAGAGCATTGTTTCGCTCTTAACATTTAGACATGGTCGGTGGCAGTGGTATCTAACCTAATTTCCTACCGCGGTTATCTTATATAACCATGGTAATATTGTAGGCTATTGTGTTAGCTTCGAACTTAAACCCGCTTTACCAAATACTTTTTCTTTTGGTCCGGTGTGGTTTATTCGCCATTTCTTTTTGTTAAAATCCTTCTTGGGTTTTACTTTGCGCGGCAAACCAGGTTTTCCTTCTTTGTTCACTGTCTTTTGGCGGGCTTCTGCCAAGAAGCGCTCCGCAAGGCGCCTGGGTGTCTAGGTGGGCTGAATGTGAGGGAGGGGTGTAGTCACCCCCTGCACAGGGTATCCTAGGAAACCCAAGTCGCACTTTTTCGTGATTGGCTGAGGTGGTTGTCCGGGCTGGACAATCCCCCTGCTGTGTGATTGACAGCCAGGCTGTGTGAATGGGGGATTTTTACATAAAAGGCAGGTCTCTTGGGCTGGAAGTCAGAGAGTCGCCACTGGAACTACAAGGAACCAAAGAGAAGCAGAGGAGAGGTCGACTGCTGCAACTATCCCGTACCGGTGAAGCCCTGCTGCAGTCCTGAGCCATCTACCCTTCAACGACTAAGAGGAGATCCAGTCCAGAGTCTTCTTCCCTTGAGCCTGGTGGGGATAACCAGCTCATCATCTTCAGCCAGAGGACGCCATCGTGGTCGAAATCGCTGCACACTGCGGTAGTGGTCCGGATAGCCACCTGAAGAGCCTCTCCTGTTTTTTTTTTTAACAACTTTATTTATTTCAGTTACAGCATTATCAGTGCATCACATGAGTACATACATTTAATATGCCTGCAGCTTGCTCTGTGTCCGCTCCCATCAGCCCCATCCCTCCTCCCCTTTAGTTCGTAGTGTACTGGTGGGTAGAGGACCCATCCGGGCTCTGAGGGCCCAGGAAGTTCACTACCAGGCGGGGTTGAAATGTTAGGGCCGGGTAGCGGAAGTGGTAGTCCAGTACTGGAGCCCAGCAGTCGGTGGAGGGCTCCTTTCTTCGCTGCTGTGACCTTCTCCGCCACCAGGATCTCCCAGACCTTTATCCACCAGAGGGCCAGCAACGGGCCCTCCTGGGCCTTCCATTTCCTTGCCACCGTAATTTTGGCTGCTAGCAGTAGATGTGTGAGCAATTTGGCCGTTCGGCCCGTTCTGGGATAGCTGTCCGGGCTCGCCACCCCAAGCAGGATGACCTCTGGATCCATCGGGAGTCTGTGGTGAGTGATGTCTTCCGTGATCTGCAGGACTTCCCTCCAGAAGGTCTGTACTGTTGGGCACCCCCACCACATGTGGAAAAAGGATCTTCGTTCGCCGCATCGTCTCCAGCAGCTCGGGTCAATATCAGCGTTACAGTGGTGCAGGCGGGCTGGCGAGTAGTACCATCGGTGCATGAGCTTCAGGGGGCATTCCTTATTTGTAACGCATCTGGATGTCGAGCTGATCCTGGACCATATCTCCACCCATGTTTGATCTTCTATGGGGTGTCCCCAGTCCATTTCCCATCCGGACATGTATGGCGGTCTAACTGTCAGCATGTCCTTCTGGAGGAGTCGGTACAGTTTAGTGATCTGACCTCGGCCTGTGCTTTCTTCCGTTGCCAGTTCAAGAGGGTGGAGGTCCCGGGTGGCTCCCCGGCGGACCACGGGCTGCAAGATCCAGTGTCGGAGTTGGATGTATGTAAACCTCTCTCCTTCCGTTAGTTGGAAGCGGGCTTTGCATTCCTCGAAGTTAAGTGGGTTGTTGGCTTCGTATAGTTGAGAGAGGGTTCGAAGGCCACCTTTGGTCCATCGGTGGAAGCGGGCCGACTACATTCCTGGTTTTAAGTCAGGGTTCCCGATGACCGGGGAGAGCTGGCTCGGGGTCCTGGGGATCTTCCTCCTCCGACGGGCCCAAGGCCATGCCTCAAGAGTTGCTTTGGTGGCTGCTAGCATCTGCGGTCCCTGGCTTCGGCGTGGTCCCAGGGAATGTAGCAGGTAGTGTAGTTGTGGCTGACATCTGGATTGCTCCATGCGGGAACATTTGGGGGGGTCTCTGGGTTCGACCAGGCCGTTGTGCTTGCCAACTGGGCCGCCAGGAAGTAGTTCATCAGGTTGGGGAGGCCGAGGCCGCCCCATTTCGCGGCCCCCGTCATGTCATGACCCTCATAGGAATTCTGGCTCTGCGTCCCTTCCACACAAACTTCGCTAGTTTTCTTTGTAGCTGTTCCAAAGCCTGCTTTGGAGGGAGGGGGGAGGGGCGGAGGGTAAATCGGGAGAGCGGAGCACATGTACAGTAGTCTAGGGAGAAGGTTAATTTTACATGCCGTGACCCGGCCCAATAGCGAGATCTCTTGATTGTCCCATTTTAGGAGGTCTTCTTCCTATTCCTTGAATAACGGGGGAAAGTTGACGGTGTATAGTTGTTTCGGGTCTGCTGTGAGGCTACGAGGGGAGCGCTTAGGTTGACGCTTAGTGTCTCTGTTTTGGCGTAGTTCACCTGGAATCCGGCCACTCACTCGAACGCCTCTAGCTCGGTCAGGGTTGCGGGCAGGGAGGATCGACAGTTGGTGATGGAGATCAGCACATCATCGGCGTATAGGGAGATCTTGAATTGTTCGCCGTTTATTTCTAGGCCATTGACGTTCTCGTTAGCTCGTGTGTGTTGGGCGAATGGCTCCATGACCATGGCAAAAATTAGTGGGGAGAGCGGACAGCCTTGTTTCGTCCTGCGCGAAAGCTGGATCGGAGGTGAGGTCTTCTGATTTAGGCGGTTTGATGTCCTCTGGGCTTTATAATTTGCAAGCACCATTTTCTGGAATATTGGGCCGATCGGAAATGCCCCCATGGTGAGGCGCATTAAGTTCCAGTCCACCCTATCGAATGCTTTGGTGGCGTCTAAGGTCAGGACCACCATGCCGTGGCGTTCTTGGGTCGCAATTTCAATGAGATTAAGCGCTCGGCAGATGTTGTCCGAGGTGCTTCTTCCTCTAATAAACCCTGCTTGGTCCTGGTCTATGATAGACGGGAGGATTTGCGCCAATCTGTTGGCTAGAACCTTTGAGTATGCATTAGCGTCCACGTTGAGCAGAGCTATCGGTCTATACGATGAGCACTCCTTTGGGTCCGTGCCGGGCTTCAGAAGCAAGATTGTGGTGGATTCTTGCATCGAGGGTGTGACAGAGCCTGAATCCCGGAAAGAGTTAAAAAGCTCCGTCATTGGATTTATCAGCATAGGGCGGAAGAGTTTGTAGAATTTTGGTGGGAAGCCGTCTGGGCCGGGGGCTCTGGGTTTCAGATTTTTGATTACTTCCTCCACCTCTTCGGATGATATCGGGGCTTCCAGGGCTGCTCTATTTGCTTCTGAAACATGTGGGAGCCGGGCGTCTTATGTATTGCTCCTGGAGGGTCTGTGGACGGGGGGCCGTGGTCAGGATGTTGATTAGATGGGCAGCCGTCACCTTTAGTTTCGCTCCGTCTCCGTATACAGTACCACCTTTCGGATCTCTCAGTGCGGTGATGTGGTTCCGTCGGCGGGCTTTGGCGAGTTTGTTCACTAGGAATTTGTTAGCTTTATTGCCATTTGCGTAATAGCACCTTTTATTCATTGTCGCTGCTGCCGGCCTCATCCCTGTGTGGTGTAGACCCCCTTCATCATCCTCCTTCGTGCCGAAGCCAGGAATCGTGTGTCTAGAGGAAACTACAAGGAATAACTGCCGTGGCAACAGCTTCTTCTTTGCAAAGGTACTGTGTCCTGCTTGAGGAATTTTGGGTGAAATCCCTATTTATCGCTTATAAGGCTTGCCCTTATTTTTCCCTCCTTCTTATAACTTTTGCTTCTGAACATTCGACAATATCTAAAGTACTTTTGGCAACTTTGAATCGTGAACTATCCGACGTGTGATCCTCGACACAGGAACACGGTTCCACTTGACACTGGCTCCGTCCTCTTGACTCTTGTATTTCTGTCTATGAGTGTTCTTCGATTCTGTCTGCCTACTTAACATATTGCCTATGATTTTTGCCCCCAACTCTCTCTGGGTATCTCAGGTGCCAAGTGTGTTTTTACCCCGTTAGCCTTTCTTGCCACGGATACGCGTTTATTTAGTGGACCGAACTGTCAAAAAGTGATAACAATCGTATTCACGGTTACGTGTATTGTTTCATAACACCGGTTCTCTCAAATACAGGGTACTTACCTTTATTTATACCGTACAATGTGAATTGGTCAGTTGTAGTGTATTTAACGTGTGGTTTTAAATTTAATAGAAGTGTTATGTTAATAACAAATGGTTTAAAAATAAATGTACTTATATTGTTTACCCGAAACCTTGAGTCAGTGTTTGCTTGAGCCAAAGTAATTGTGTCCCTTGTGTAATCTCTGCTACTGCTCATATACTCTTGAGATAAGCCTGGCTGCTCCGCTACTGCTACCACTTTAAGATAGTAATACAGGCTTGTACCAAAGGTAAAACTTGTATTGCCACCTGTAGTCTTAATTGTGTGTAGTGGTCCCTAAGGGCACTGCACAGGATTCTGCCGAACACTGGCGCACTCGTCTCACTTCAGACCTGGGAATGGCAAGTGTTCCAAATTCGGTGCGAGGGTGCCGGGGACACGGAGCTAGCAGTATACCAAGTTTCAAGGGCCTACAAGAAACAATGGCGAAGACAGAGCAGAGGTCCTGCGTAAGATGGTCAGCCCACTGGTTGGGCCAGAGACACTTCCGAGAAGGCTTACTTGCAGGTTTTGTTGAAGGTGGCGAGAATAGTTGGTCCCACTATTCTAATGGGTCGAAGTGTCTTCGCAGACTTCTATGACGACCAGATGCAGAGGGGTCCCACGGGACAACAGCGGGCTCAGGGTGCCAAAACTTCCAGCAGTTCCTCGACTCGGCTTATTAGTTTCAGGATACTTGGATCCTATCCTTCGTTCAGTGAGAACTCCAGAGATCGACATGGTATGGGTGTTTTTGGCCTCCTCTTATCCTAAGTTCCCTTCGCACCAAAACGGAGAGGACCCAATGGGAGATCTGCTCACAAACACACACATACGTGGACCAATCACGGACCACAGTGGTCCCAGGCATTCACAGCACTCCAGACTCTCTGGCACCCAGGATGTGAATTGGTGACAGACACCCCAGCCCACATCCTGGAGGCGCACACAAAAGGCATGCAGAACCCCACGAAAGCTTGCCGTTTTGCGGGAAACTGTATGACCAAATATGGACTGACCTGGGTCGGCTCTACCTGGGGAAGGCAGAGGGGCAAGTTGGCCAAAGGACAGGACAAAGAACCTTGTGGCATGGCCATTTTGGAGCCAGGCCACCTATTCATGCCAAACACGGGAAGCGCGGTTAAAATGGTAGGAAAGGGTAAAATTACATGAAAAGATAAGCTACCACCAGCCCTGTCCATGACACATCTGCGCATCTCCAAAAAAAGTCCTACTGGAGTACCTAGGGTCTTTGGAAATGACTGTTAGGACAATCCTGTGCAGTTCCCTTAGGGAGCACTACAAAAGATTAAGACTACAGGTGAGAGCAATAAATCCCCTTTGGTATCAGTCTGTACCACAGTTGGCAGCTGTGGCTGAGCAGTCAGACTTATCTCAAGAGGGAGATGAGCAGTATTCAGGGTTTACACAATAGGCCTACAATACTATGGCACAAGGAAACACTGACCAAAGCTTTGTATTCCCAAGTAGATATATATTTATGTTATACACTTCTAGTAAAACACATTTATCACAGTTATCAAGCAAGTTAAATTAAGTCAAGGGAAAATATACACACTCCCTAGTTAAATTGTAGACCAAGTGAACCAGAGTGAAAACTGAGCAAAACGGCACAGTGAAAACCACACACCCGGGATACTTAGCAATTTCTCACAAGGGAGGGACAGCACAAGTTATATAGAAATAGTTTCTTACACACCCTAGCAACACTTCCCATAAGTGTGTGAACCAGATTTAAGCAAGATAGTGCATCAGTATGGGCAATACTTAAATGAAAATTGAGCAAACTGGCATTTCACAAGGTTTAGAAAGGGGAAGAAAATGGTAGTTATAAGGCGTAGGTGCATCAACACAAGTCTAGTTGAGAATCAGTATAAAGAAGGCAGGTCTAACAAATGTAGCCAGAGTCAGTAGGCCTGTGCCAGAGTCAGTGGTACAGGGCAAGGGCCCAAGAGCAAAATGTTCTTGTAGCTGCATCAAGTCTTTGGTTAACGATTTTTGAAAAGGTGGATGCAGAAGTTAAAAAGACAATGTTAAGACAGAGGGGCAGCCAACCTAACAGATAGGTAAAGAATTTAAAACACCTTTAGTGCTACCGCAAAGAAAGGGCGGCCTGGTGAAACAATGTTCCTTTAAAATGAAGAAGTGGCTCCTGCGGTGGCAGTTGTTCCTGCAGTTTGGGTGATCCAGCAGAGGAAGAGAGGCTCTCGTCATGGAGGAAGGTTCGAGTTACTGCACTATCCAGGGATGAAACCAGTCGCGGTGCTGCCCAACGAATAAAAGGTACGCTCCTTTAAATCGCGGTCCGGGTGGACTGGTGCCTGGCTATCCGGCCTTCGAGTACAGGGTACGGGAGATTCGACCAAGGCAGGTCTAGGAAGGCGATTGGCAAACTAGTTGGCCCCACCAGCTCAAGGGAAGAAGGCTCTTGTAGATGAAGATCTTCTCTCGTCGTGTGGCGAAAAGCGGTGAGACGCTGCAGCAGGGCTTCACCGGTAGTTCAGTCGTTGCAGATGTCTTTGGCTTCTCTCCTCTTCGGCTTCTTGGTTCTAGTGGTGACGTCTTGCTCTTCCAGTCCTCAGGACCCTGCTTTTATGCAAAAAGATCCCCATTCATACAGCGTAGCTGTCACTCACACAGTGGAGTGGTCATCTTGGCAGGAGACCGTCCAGCCTATCAGGCTAGAGTGCGACATGGGTTGCAGAGGCAACCCTGTCCAGGAGTCCTACTCCCCCCTCCCACACAATGGACCCAACCCAGATTCAGTGGCGCCGAAAGGAGGGCTTCTCGGCAGAAGCCCACCAAAAGCACAAACAAAGGATCCCCGACCTGGGTTAGGAGTTTAGAGAAAGACACGTAAAAGAAATTATATTAAAGTTTTGGCAAATAAAACCTACCGGAGTCAAGTTAATATTAAAATGCACCAGCGGTATGTTAGAGGCTGTCAGAAAAAGTGGTAGCCTCGAACAATGGGAAAATCCCATAGGAAAATATTCGCAGTTGAATATTTATGGTAGTAACCACTGCCACCAGCCAGAAACTTTTGAGAGAGGGACTGTACGGTACCCTCTCGAAAATGAACATGAGGGGAAAACTATTAACCCTTTCCAGTACCTCCATAGTAAGGTGGTTTGTACTGGTTTAGTTCATAATTATTGACTAGTAAAGTCCATGGCGACTTTACATGCCCTGGGACACAGTCAGTCCCTACGACTGTGTCCCAGGGCATGTAAAGGACTATGGGACCCCAGGACTCTGTTTGGGGGTCGCTACGACAAGCGTGTGGTACGGCGAGTGCTGTGTGCCACACATGTTAAAAAGATGATTCCTATGAGGGTGAGAAAACCCCAATGACTATAAGCACACAAGATAGCCTAAAACATACCCTAGCAATCCGTCTAAGAGTGAGTGGGAAAAAGAGTCTCACTCTTAGCAGGGAAAAAAAAGAAAAACCCTTCAAATACAGCAAAGCTGCTGGGGGACTCTATAGGTAAGGGAAATTAGCCATAGAATGAGAATTCTCCCTAACAATGACTATGAAACCCAAGTGCACTGTATTGTAAGGTACATTGTGCACTTTTTACATGTTGCATAAAAGTTGCAACATTGGAAAAGGTCTAAGGGAAACAAAGTGTCCCAGTACTGACTGTCTAAAGGGCATGTCAGTTTCCCCATAAAAAGTGAGCGAAAGCCCTGAGGGGTGCAGCAGAAGGCTGTGCTCCCCTGGCAAAGTCAGACTGAGGTGTTTAAACAGCAGCAAAAAGTTTGGGGGTGTACAACTGGAGGGAAAATTACATATAAAATGAAATCTTTCCCAACACCTGCTGTGATAGGAGTGGGCGTGGGAGCCAGGGGCTGAGCTGGACCCAAGGCCTGGAAACCAGTGGGAGCCTGGGGCCGTACCAGAGGAAGAATGTCCCTTATTATGTCCCTAAGAATGGTACCCATCTGTGGGGATCTCATGAGGCTGAGGAACTTCTCGAAGAACCTGTCCTCGCAAGCAGGAGGCGCGCGAAATGTTCTCCCGGAAACAGCGCAGGAAGGGTGGCTTACAGCATAAGGCCTTTAGTTCACTCACCCACCTAGCGGATGTACTAGCCACCAAGAAGGCTGTTTTCAATGAGAGAAGCCATAAAGGACAAGAGTGCATAGGCTCAAAAGGAGCACCATCAGAAATGTAAGAACCAGATTAAGATCCTAATCTGGGACAACAAAGGGAGTCGGCAGAAACATATTTACAAGACCTTTCAGGAATTGTGCCATTACCGGCATCGTATAAAACAAACCTTGATCCAGGGATCTCCTGAACACAGACAAGGCCGCCAAATATCCTTCGACGGTCGTGACCTGAAGACCTACATAGGCCAGTGACGGAAGGAACTCTATCACTGCAGTGGTGGGGCAAGAGATGGGGTCAATCTTACGTTCCCTGCACCAAGCCTCAAATCTTCTCCATCTGCACGTGTACAAAGATCTTGCAGATGGTCGGAGTACAGCCAGCAACACCTCAAGTACTTCCTCTGAGAGGTCCCAAGTCATCATATCTCATCCTCTCAAGAGCCATGCATGTAGGTTGAGGGATTCCGCGGTCGGATGGAGTATCCGGCCTTCCGACTGAGTAAGGCAATCCAGGCGCTGAGGCAACCGGTGAGGTGGACAGATGGAGATCCAAGAGGTCGGAGTGCCATGTTCTCCTCGCCCAGTCCGGTGTTAAGCGACTCCAATCAAGCATTCCCACTAAGTCAGTGCCTTGTCTGGGATTGCTCAAGGGAAGCCCTTATTTATATATTTTTATGACAAGTTATAATCTGGATGATGAACCGTTGTATAACGCCCCTCTCTTAGAATCCCCCTGACCCCACTGAGCCAAGAAGTAGGTTTATTTTGCAAATTGAAAAGGTTTATTTAAGAAATTAAACAATAGATATATATCACCCTTTTATAATAAATTAATATTTGATATCACACTTATGAGTATAATGTCGATCAACAATGGATAATGTTATACTAGCACACTTATTTTATTACTTAGGAGTTGGTACGGAAAGAACAAGGTAGCTGGGAATGCTTTATGGTTTCAAGGAGTTGCAAAGATGAATAAAAGGCAGTACAGAAATAAACTTGATATGATTTCAGCAAAAGATAATATGATCACTTCTTCTCCGACAATTCACTCCCCCCTATGCAATGTAAGGAGATGGAAGGAACACACACAGTCTTCAGGAATACAATCACAGTACAATACGAATTCAGTTCCCCCCCCTAGCAAGCTTAGACAAACAGGGATGATTTTAAACACAGGCAAAGTACTTTAAAGGTGGTATGCAAAGAAGGGAAAAATATGCTAAAAATGATTTTAATTCCCTATAAGAGATTCAGGGTGGGTGATAGCTACTTTAAATTAGTTCAGGATCACTTTAGCAATGCTCTATGAATGATTGTCAGGTTGCAAACAAATTTCAGCAAAGGAAAGCAAGAAGCTGCTATTTTGACATGTGAAGAAATTTGAGCCAAATCGCGGCACTTTTTCTGAGTGCGTCGAGCGTGATTACGGAAAAAGTATAATGAATAGAAAGTCGGTTCTGGGTTCGTTGGAAAGCCCAGAATCTCAGCTTTAAAATATCACAAACGGTTCAAACGGACGATTTCGTGAAGGTAGATTCTCAAAATAAAAGTAAAGCTCAGAATGACAGATGACAGTTTTGCAGCTTTGAATCAACAGGAGGGACCCGATTTCTATGATGCAGTTCTCAATAGGTTAAAATAGTTTGAATTAGATTATTTTAAACTAACAGATTGGTTTTGCACAGTTCTGGCGGAGTACTCGCACTATATTTTGGACAGGAATGCGACTTCGTCACGGATCGGGTCAGGATTGGCTGCGGTTCTCTCGCCACTGGGTACTGGTTCTGCGCACAGCGATCTGGGTCAGCTCTCAGCGATCTGGTCTGGGTCCGGTCTGCGGTTCTGGATTCAGCACTGCTTTCCGGGTGTTTCTGGCACAGGGTTCTAGGCCAGAATCCGCAAAGCTCAGCCCGGCTGTTTGTATAATTTGCAAATGATTTTGAGGCCTGCTGAGAATACTTTTGCTTGCAGTAGGCCTTCTTCGTTCAAAGTTCTGTAGTCTCTTGAGATTGATGGATTTGAAGTCTGGAGTCTCCCGGCAAAGCGTCCCGCAAGAAAGTGGAAAGTGAATCTCCTGTCTGGCTTCCAGTGTCTCTTTTGAAAATGGGTGTGGATGCTAACTTTCTTTGCCCAACCCACTCACGATTTGATAGGTCAAGGATTTCTCTATTACCTGATTTGAGAAGGGGGCAGTGAGTCAGAGTGAGTCATCTTTATGGCATATAGAAAGAACACTCCCCTTTGCTTTTACCTTAGAAAATCATTTTCATAACTAAACACATTTCCCAGATACACAAGTGGTTGACATTACATGTACAGATTGCAGATGACTTAAGGTACATTCTTGTTCAACTCTGATCTTCCTAAGAGCTTGCATTCAAAAATGACAACTTATTTTCGTTTTTAGTTGTTTACCAATATCGGACGTTTACCAAAAATGGCACAAATGTACACCGCCTTTCTACACATATTCCAGTAAATTTTCATTTTTCTAGCGTGAACCCCGTGTCTGCAATCTCCATAATTCATGGGGTTTTGCCTCAGAACATGGTACAGAGTTCTAACACCTCTTAAAATGTGCACAGAAAAATCCCAAGAATGATGAAATTATGTATATCATTTTTACAAGTCCGCACAATGAATTATCCATCTTTTTCAAATTATGCTCTGGCCCCAAAGGGGTGTGGTTTTCCAAAGCACATGGTGGAATTTCTGGTTTGTCCACTTCCCCCAAGCTCAGCTTGCTCACAGAGGCACTTCTCCCAAGAGGAAGCTATTTTACGACCCCCCCCCCCAATATAACATTTGCCTGAGCCCAAGACAGTGCTTTGTTCAGTTTCCTGCAGTCCCCAGGTGCCACACCCCTAATTCAATCAGGGAGGTGTCATCTCCTTTTGGCAGGGGCAGCAGAATGCAACCAGGCCTGGGAACACAGCTGCTGATCAAGTTTCAACTCCTGTCGGTGGTAGTTGTCAGGCGGAATTCAATCTCTTTAAGCCAGGCTTCAGCTAAATGTCACTTTGGTTCCCAGTTTTCTACATTCAAACCAAACTTGCAATTTTTACACATGCAGCTTCAACACTTATTCTAAGTTCAAGACTATGACATTTAAACAAATGCAACCTATGTGACACTCAAAAGTAGGTCACTCATTTATTCTAAACATTTCGATTTTAGTGGCTTTAAACCCAAATTCACTTAAGCTGCTGACATCCCCAGCTATTTCCAATACATACATTAGACAATTACTTCCTTCAAGTCATTTCAGAATATAGTTTTAAATTGTATCCACCTCTTAGCAAGTCTTTCTTTGGCCTGGTTTGGTTCATTTGTTCAGTTTTACACAAGTGTCTGGTGGTTTTAAAACGCCGGCTTTCTGGTAGTGGTGAGCACCAGTATTGCATCCGTTTTTGACATTAACAACAACAGATTTTGAACAGCACCATATTCCTTAGCACTGATTTTGCTCATGGCGCTTCTGGCCCCTCACGCTCACACTGGTGGGTGGCAGGCCAGGCGACCATTTTGTTGTGCGCAAAGACTGCACGGTTCTCCAGGATTCTGGCGCAAATGTGGGCTTTTCCGCCCTCTTGGATTTCCTAATGTCATGGGCGCTACTCCCGAGGGGCCAGGACTGGCCCAGCGCCCTCGGAAGCAGACCCGTCTTCCACTACTCCGGACCCAGCAGACCCCTACAGGGGCCCTTTGGACCGTGTCCTGGCGCCTTTGGCGCCAGGCTCATGAAGGGTTTCAGTCCCGGCGCCATAGGCGCCGGGCTCATATTGATAAACAGTGTAATAATGCTTGGGTGGACTTACCTGAGGCAGACCATGCTGCATATTAGCCCAGAACAATCCAGTCTGGTTGAAGTCCCCAGCCATCAGGGCTGGGAGGAACTATTCCCTCCATTCAGGAACTCTTTTCTTACCTGGGTGGAACCGGTGGAAGAACACACACTGGAAGCACTTCTCTGCTATTTAAACCACGCCCGATGGAAAACACGTGCTTCGTGTTATTCTGCAGCAGCTACAGGACGTTCACCGAGTCGGCTCCTGCATTCCAAGTCCAGAGTCATCTTCAGCTTCCGCGCAGCAACCTGTGGATGAAGAAAGACACAGAACAATACTTACCAGATCCCGGAATCCAGTCACCGGCAAAACCTGCAAAGAATAAACATAAGGTTAGAAAAGTGCAACTCGCTTGCAGCCGCGCCCGCTTACCTGATCCATCCGTGATTGCAACGGAGCTAACCGCGGCCTTCTCTTCGGCAGCTTCTCTGCACCTGAAAGGCAAAGGACATAATTAAAAAGGGGTTTGGGTGAAGGCAGTCGCATTCATCTTAACTTACCAGTTTTTGCACGCGCAGAAGCGGCCGCATCAACCGCAGCATCCCGGCACCTGAAAACTAGAAAAAGGACATTATTAGAGGTGCCATTAAAAGCGGCCAACGAACATTATACTTTCGTGCATCGGCACGTGCAGCGGCAACGGAAAACTACGCCCACAGCATCCCCAGGCCTGAAACAAAGGAAAAGGGACATTATTGAGGTGCCCATCTTTTAAAGCCTAAAGACTACAGTATACTTACAGGCATCCGCTCGTGCAGTAACGGCGGCATCGCTCTTCGGCATCCCAGCACCAGTGCCACAACTAAGGCCGCAAAAGACTTGAGCCTCAACACTGAACTCATCCAGTGACGTAACTGGAATCCACGCACCCCTGCACCAGACGCAGGATGAAGAGCTCAGCATTTATACGCCTAAGATGAGAGCTCGCCGAGACAAGTAGAAAGCTAGGCTGTGGGAGAAACTGGCGATTGGTGGGAGAAGGAATCCCATCAAACGGCGATTAACCCTTTTTCTTCCATCTGCAGAAAACTTACCCTGCAAGTCAGACATTCGATAAGAGGAAGCCCAGTCCTGAGAGTCGTCCGAGCTGTACGCTTCTCAATTGAAGAAACGATAGCAGCCCAGCCGGGATCAGCGCCTCCGTGGGAATCAGGTGAGCGTTACAGATATAGGAAAAGAGTATTCCACTGACCTTAGGAAAAACTCTAGCCTTCTGCACAGTTTGCTATAACAGAGGCCCACGCTGTTTGCACATGGCTTGGAACAGCAGCTATGGGTGTCTTTAACGCAGAAACGAGACAAAGGAAGGGGCAGAGGTTGCCTGACGGAAACCAACAGACAAGCTCTGTACAAAGGGGTCTACGAACAGTACAAGAGAAGACACTAACAGACAAACCCAGGAAAAAGGAAGTCGATAGCAAGCTAGCAGACGGAAATGAAGGGAAAGCCGTATAACAGGATTGGATAGGGATAAGAACAGAGGGTTGAAAACAAGGAAGAAAGCAAGGGAGCAGCAGTCGGGAAACAGGGGGACTGCAATAACTGAAAGTAAATAAAGTAGGTGAACTGTTGTGGATAGCAGAGGACGGTAGGGTACAAGGTAGAGAGCTCAGGAGGAGCAGGGCTGTAAGGAAGGGAGCCCAGAGGGAAAGGGCTTAGGGCAGCGGAGTGAAGCGGGCTGCACGGCAAGGAGCCCAGAAGGGCCAGGCAGCAAGGAGTGAGCCCAGAGGAGCGGGGCCGCTGACTGCAGAAGGCTGCAGAGGACAGTAGTGGGAAGCAGGCTGCACGGCAAGGAGCCCAGAAGGGCCAGGCAGCAAGGAGTGAGCCCAGAGGAGCAGGGCCGCTGACTGTAGAAGGCTGCAGAGGACTGTAGAGGGCTGCTAGGCTGGAAGCCCAGCGGACAAAGGCTGTAGGTAGCAAGCAGCGGAGCGTGATCGTCTGCAAGGTAGGAAGCCCCGAGGACAAGGGCTGTTGGCAGCGGAGTGAAGCAGGCTGCACGGCAAGGAGCCAGAAGGACTTGGCAGCAAGGAGTAAGCCCAGAGGAGCAGGGCCGCTGACTGTAGAAGGCGGCAAAGGACTGTAGAGGGCTGCTAGGCTGGAAGCCCAGCGGACGAAGGCTGTAGATTGAAGGCAGCGGAGCGTGATCGGCTGCAAGGCAGGAGCCTGGAAGACAAGGGCGGAGGCTGGGAAGCAGCAGAGCGTGATCGGCTGCAAGGCAGGAGCCCAGAAGGGCAAAGGCGGAGGCTGGAAAGCAGCAGAGCGTGATCGGCTGCAAAGCAGAGAGCCCGGCAGGGCAATGGATCCAAAGCAGGAGTAAGGAGGAACCGCATACAGCCCAGCACAGAGGCAGGCTAATTGGTCGAACCTGGCTCAGCACACCTGCAGACAATCGGCCACCTCCCTCTCTGTTCCTGAGCTGGTGGAAGCAGAGCAGATCCCTAGGGCTTCTGGGGATTGTAGTTCCGAAGATGACGAATAGGAAAGGCCAGGAATAGATGGTTATAGCCAAGTGCATTGTGGTAAGTGTAGTTTGTTGGGAAAAATAGAAAAGCACCAAAGTCTCGCAAATGGGAAATAAGGTCCATATTGATCGCAAATGTATGCGCCCATGGCGCAGGCATGACAGTTTCTTATCTTGATTGGAGGTTTTATTGCCCCGTCACACTGTCAACTTCCTTGCCCAGGGAGTCCCATTGTCAGTGGGTTTCTCTAGACTAGAATCTTTTCCACCCTGTAATTATCAGTGGGTTGTTAGTCTCTGCTGGGAGTTTATGGTGTGGCTACCTTCCTCAGGGGGAGGTTTCAGGCTGACAACTGAAATAACTGATTTTTGAGCATGCATTGTCAGCCCGTGTGTTAAAACCTTTATTTTCTTGTTTTGGGTCCTGAATTAAAACAAACCTGTCAAAGAAAATAGCATATGTGTGTACCATCACCAGTAACAAAATCCCTTCACATTGATAAATTAGCAGGATTTCATTCGACAATTTATTTTTAAACAGGCCATGTTAGGCAGAATCCTGTGCAGTGCTTTTAGGGACCACTACACACGATTAAGACTACAGGTGGTAATACAGGTTTTACCTTTGGTACAAGCCTGTACTACTAAGTTATAATGGTAGCAGTAGCGGAGCAGCCAGGCTTATATCAAGAGTATATGAGCAGTAGCAGAGATTACACAAAGGGACCACAATTACTGTGACTCAAGCAAACACTGACTCAAGGTTTCAGGTAAAAAATATAAGTACATTTATTTTTTATTTTTAAACCATCAGTTATAAACACAACACTTCTATTAACCTTTAAACAAAACCACACGTGAAATATATTACAACTAACCAATTCACTTTGTACAGTATGTCTCAAGGTAAGTACCCTGTGTTTGAATGAACCGGTGTTATGAACAAAACACGATACCGCGGATACGGTTGCATTCACTTTTTGACAGTTCGGTCTACTAAATAAAAGCGTATCCGTGACATGAAATGCTACCGGGACAAAAACACACTTAGCCCCTGAGATAGCCAGATGGAGTTGGAGGCAAAAATCATACGCAATATTTAGGTTAGGCAGACAGCATCGAGAAACACTCAAACAGGAGTTCAAAAGTCAAAGGGCCGGAGCCAGGGTTAAGTGACACCTGAGACCTGTTGCCGAAGATCACACCAAGTATGTTGATATTTTCAATGTTCGGAAGCAAAAGTTATAAGAAGGAGGGAAGACAAGGACGAGTCTTGAGGATGAAGAAAAGGGATTCACCCAGTTTCCTCGAGCAGAAACAGTACCTTTTTCCAATGGTGCAGCTGGTGCCCTGGCAGTTGTTCCGGTTGGCTTCACCGGGACGTGGTAGTTGAAGCAGCCGTCATTCTCTCCGCTTCGGTTCCTTGTAGTTCCAGAGGCGACTGACTTCTAGCCCAAGAGACCTGCCTTTTATGCGCAAAACCCCCAATCACACAGCCTGGCTGTCAATCACGCAGCAGGGGGGTTTCCCAGCCGGGACAACTACCTCAGCCAATCATGGCAAAGTGCGACTTGGGTTTCCTAGGATACCCTGTGCAGGGGGCGACTACACCCCTTCCCCACATTTAGTCTACCTAGACACCCAGGCGCCAAGAGGAGGGTTTCTCTGCAGAAGCCCGCCAAAAGACGGTGAACAAAGAAGGCGAACCTAGTTTGCCGCGCAAAGTAAAACACAAGAAGGACTTTAACAAAAAGAAATGGTGAATAAACCAAACCGGAGCCAAAAGAAAGACGATTTGGTCAAGCGGGTTTATGCTTAAGGCTGTTAAAATAGCCAAAAGTATTACCACGGTTATCTAATATAATCGCGGTAGAAAAGTTAGGGTAGATATCACTGCCACCAGCCAAGTCTAAATGTTAAAAGAGCGAAACAATGCTCAGGGAGGTACAGACAGAAAAGGGGTACAGATTAGCCCTTTCCAGTACTCCATGTAAGATGGGGTGTACTGGGTCTGTGGTAAAAGTGACTATGTAAAGTAAATGGCAACTTTACCTTTCTCTGGGGGACAGTAGTCAGCCCCAGCGAAATGGAGTCAGAGGGCAGTCTAAAAGACAACCCTGGGTTACTACACCAAGTGTGCTGTGTAACCCATACAAGAACAGGGGCATCTGGAGTGGTGTGCTCCAGTGCCCAAGATCACACAATGAGTAAAAACACAGGCCAAAACACTTGTAAGAGTGAAAAAGGATGTACACTCTTACCAGGTGGAAAAAATAAACTCCAGAAATCCAGCAAAGCTGCTGGGGGACTCACTAGGTGAGGGAAATTAGCCCTAGAAGGAGAATTCTCCCTAAAAGGCCATTTTTTCCTTCAGTCAGCAAAGACCCATGTTTCCACATGTGTTGAAAACTGCTAGCATTTCTTTCTTTAAATTTGGTTTGGCAGCTCCATCAGGTTCCCACACTGTCTTTGCAGCTATAGTCATTTTCTTGAAATCTGGAGTTTTGTCTGAAGCACAGATATAATGAAACTGACCTGACTCAGAGTGTTAGATTCTCTTTGAACTGCTGCTTTGATACTTTTGTAAAGAAACAAAAGGGTGTTCCCATGCGAGTAAAAGTAAAGTTCCTGGTTGATTTCTCTCAGAGTTGGTTTGACTTGGCCTGTCATTCAGGAATTATACCTGGTTTTGCTGAGGCACAATGAAATATCCTGGACATGGCAGGGCCTTTTTAATCACAGTAGTTTAATACAGAATAGATGGAATTAGCGTCAAAACAGCATTTTTAATGGGTGGAAAAGTTTCATTTAGAAGGGGAATTTTGGGTTTTCAGCAAAGCCGTGTTGCCTTTTCACTTTATTCCATTTACATGTTTCAGAACACAAAGGCACGCTCCTTCAGTGTGTCCCCTTGCTCCATCCTGCCTGAAGTGGGCTTGCCAGGACAGTGCAGACATCTTTTTGTTGCTGCAAAAACACAGTTTTGAGGTCCTGGTGAGCACAGAAGCCAGCACAGCCAGGTTGCTGTTTCTTGAGCAAATGCAGCTTGGTGATGTGGGGAAATGCTGTTGAGTGGGCCAATATATTCCACAGCATTGCCTTCTTACAAAGGTTTTCCTCAGCAGCCTCTGCATCGCTCAAAGGTATTTTCATCCACAGTTTCTCCGAAGACCTGCAAAACAAAAGGTATTTAGTGAATGAATGAACTTGTAAAAGGAAAGCAAGAAGAAGTTACATATGTGTTTACCTGAATTCTCAGCAAAGCTTTTCTTCACTTTATTCTTAAAGCACTTATCTCCAAAGGCAGCTATTACTCCATTTGACAAACTGACGTAATTTAACGTTTCCTCATAACGAGTATAGTTGCAGCCATACCGCAGCATCTGCCCCTTTTTAGGAACCAAGAATCTGCAAATATTAAAGAGAATTTTAGTAAGAGATCTCTCCAACGTAGGGACAACTCAGAACCTGCTTAACTGTATATAATTATATTTTCACCAAAAGACTTACCCAAGATAACTCTAGAAGAGGTTTGGACATCATTCAGTTGAGAATCTGCCGACTCCACAGCCTCCGTTAGGGAGAATTCTCCTAAATGGTTGATTTCCCTTTCCTAAAGAGTCCCCCAGCAGCTTTGCTGGATTTCCAGGATTACATTTTTTCACCTGGTAAGAGTGTGAGCCTTTTTTCCCACTCTTACATGTGTTTTGCTATGTGTATTTCTACTTTGTGTGATCTTGGGCACTGGGGCCTTACCTACTCCATGTGCACCACTTTTTGTGTGTGTTACACAGCACCTCCAGTGCAGTGACACAGGGTTGTCTTTGAGACTTCGCCCTGACTCAATTTTTCTGGGGCTGCCGCCTGTCCCCCCAGAAACAGGTAAAGTTGCTATTAACTTCATATAGTCACTTTAAACCATAGACCAAGTACACCCCCATCTTACATGGAGTATTGGAAAGGGTTAACGGTTATCCCTTTTTGTCTGTGCCTCTTGGAGCCATCTTTTGCTCCCTTAACATTAAGGTTTGGCTGGTGGCAGTGGTATCTACCCTAACTTTTCCACCGCGATTATCTTATATAAACATGGTAATGTTTTAGGCTATTATATTAGCCTCGAACATAAACCTGCTTGACCAAATACATTTTATTTTGGTTCCGGTTGGGTTTAGTCGCCATTTCTTTTTGTTAAAGTCTTTCTCGTGTTTTCATCTGCGCACCAAACCAGAGATGACTCCTTCGTTCGCTGTCTTTTCGTGGTTTTCTGCACAGAAGCCCTCCTTAAGGCGCCCGATAGTCTAGGTGGGCAGGATGTGAGGGAGGGATCTTCGGACCCCTGCCATGGGTTCCCTTGGTAACCCAAGTCGCACGTTTGTCTGATTGGCTAAGGGGACTGGCCTTGCCAGGCCAGCCACCCTGCTGTGTGATTGACAGCCAGGCTGTATGAATGGGGGAAAACTGCATAAAAAGCAGATCTGGGACTGGAAGAGCAGAGTCGCCACTGGAACGAAAGAACCAACGAGGAACTGGAAGAAAAGGACACCTTCGACGACTGAACCGCCCGGTGAAGCCCTGCTGCAGGTCAGAATCTCCAAATCCGACGACAGAAGATCCTCCGGGAAACTTCTTCCCTTGAGCTGGTGGGACCAACCAGTTCGCCCAAACTACAAGCCAGGACCCTCCTCTGGTCGAATTCGCTGTACAGAGCTACAGTGGGCCGGATAGCCAGGAGGTCGGACCCTGCTTGGGTTTTAAGGAGCGCACCTTTTATTCGTTGTTTGGCGCTGCTGCTGGTTTCTTCCCTGGGTAGTGCAGGACCCTCCAGTCTACCTACTTCTGATCAGTCCGACAGTCGCTTCAGGAACGTGAGCCTGCAGAACTACCAGGAACGTCTGCCTCAGCAACAGCCCCCTCTCCGTTTAAGGTACTGTGCAAATCCGGTTGTGCGTTTCGCTCAGCCTCGGTGAAAGTGTGTGAAATCTTTCTCCAATCCGAGGGCTTGTCCTTCTCTTCGAACTAACTTTCCTACCAACCAACCTCGCCCGGAATCTGTGCCAAAAACTTGACCGCGAACTACCCTGAACTGTGTGATCTTGAGCAAAAGACTTTTGACCCATTTACTTTGGCCCTAAGCCTTTTCTAGCTGATCTCCTAACTGTAGTCTCTCTTGTTCAATTGCCCTGAGTACTTACCTGTTGTTTTTACCTAATTTCTAATAACTTTGTCTTTCCCTCCCTTTTAAATTGCTGGAGTGCCATATTGCTCCCACTTTTGTAAGCTTAACCTGTCTGGAATTTAAGGGAAGTGATGTGGTGTATTTATGATTGTTGACTTGCTTAGAATAGTGAAATGTTATACAACTCTTGAATAAATAAATATATATTCTTTTACTTAGAACCTTGAGTCAGTGTTTGCCTGAATCATAGTAATTGCTGTCCTTTGTGTAACTCTTTGTACTGCTCACTTACTCTTGAGGTAAGTCAGGCTGCTCCACTACTGCTACCACTATAACTGTGTAGTACAAGCTTGTACCAAAGGTGAAATTGTACTGTCACTTGTAGTCTTAATTGTGTGTAATGTTCCCAAAGGGTACTGCATATAATTCTGCCTAACAGCCCCTCAGATGAACAAGTTACTTTCTTACCTGGTAACGTTCTTTCGATGGGATGGTCCGATGACGTATTCCATATCTATGACAGGTAATGTCCACAGCTGTGCTGCTTCGGAAAAACTTTGACGTCTGCGTCCTGCGTCGATGCGCCGTCCCCGAGGACCTCCTCCGACGGCCGACGTCACCCGATGTGATAAGTAGGACGCACGACGCCCATAGCCTCAGTTATAGTTTTTTCCCAGAACGTGTGCCACCAGTTTTCTGCCAGTCAGACACACAAGGCCTTGCGGAACGCAAGCTGCAATCGCAAAAGAAATTCTGCAGCGGGGAAGGCAGGGAGGGAGCGATATGGAATACTTCGTCGGACCATCCCATCGAAAGAATGTTACCAGGTAAGAAAGTAACTTGTTCTTCGAGGGGATTGGGTCCTCCGACGTATTCCATATCTATGACAGACTCCCAAAGCAGTACCAACGTATGGAGGAGGGAAAGAATTTATAATCCAAATTTAGCATGCCCAATCAAATTGCAGAATAGAGAACTGCCTTGCCAAAGGCCAGATCTTGCCCTCTGATGGAATCAAGGGAATAGTGACGTACAAAAGTATATACTGAAGCCCAGGTGGCTGCATCACAGATGTGACGAATAGGAACTCCCCACTGCAGGGCAGTAGACGCAGCCACTCCTCTGGTAGAATGGGCCCGCAAGCCAGCCGGAGGGTCGTTACCCGCCAAGCGGTAACACTCGGAGAAAGCTAAAATAATCCGAGACAAAGTCTGTTTCGTCACAGCTTGTCCCAAACGCTTTCCAGCGTAACCAATGAAAAGTTGATCGTCCACTCTGACCCCGGTACATGCGCGAGATATAGAAGCTCAACGCTCAACTAGGATCAAGCCTATGGAGCCTCTCCTCTTCCTTACCAGGATGTGGAGGAGGATAGAACGCCGGAAGAACAACCTTCTGGCTCAAATGAATTTCCAAAACCACCTTCGGAAGAAAAGAAGGACGAACTCCAAGGACAACCCTGTCCTTGTGAAACACAGTGAAGGGTGGCTTTAACTGAAAGTGCCTGCAACTCACTCACTCTGCGAGCGGAAGTAACCGCAACTAAAAACACAGTTTTCAGAGTCAACAGCCTCAAAGGGCAAGAATGTAAAGGCCAACAAGGTTCAAATCCCAACCTGGCACCAGAAAAGGTGACGGATGGAACACATTAGTGAGCCCTTTCAAAAACTGCGAAATTAAAGGAATCCTAAAATAGGAACACTCTTCAGACGAGCGCTTAAATATGGACAGCGCCGCCAGGTAACCTTTAATGGTCCCCACTTGCAAGCCCCTGTGGGCCAAAGAAAGCAAAAAAGACAGAACCATGGGAATGTCGCATTCAAAAGGATCCGCATTCTGAACTCTTCACCAGTCGCAGAACTTTCTCCAACGGCAACGGTACAGAGTCTTTGTTGCCGGCCGCCTGGCCGAGAGCAACACCTCCATCACGTCTTCAGGGAGGTCCCAATCCTTATACCTCAACCTTTCAGAAGCCAAGCATGAAGATTGAGGGATCTGACCTCTGGATGGAGAACCTGACCGCCCGCCCGTGAGAGCAGATCGTCTCGGTAGGGAAGACGACGTGGAGGGCAGATGGACAAGTCTAGAAGGTCCGGGTACCACGTCCTCCGGGCCCACGCCGGAGCAATGAGGATCATCCGGGAACCGAACCCCCGTAACACTTGCAGGATGACGGGGACTGGAGGAAACGCGTACAGCAGTGGGAATGACCACTCCACCACAAACGCGTCTCCTAAGGCTCCTTTTGGAGGAAATTCCCGCGAGCAAAACCTTTCACACTTCCGGTTGACACTGGAGGCGAAGAGATCCACTTAAGGGGTCCCCCAAAGGGCGAAGATCTCCAGGAGAATCTCCTGAGCCAGCTCCCACTCGTGAGAGATCGAGCTCTGCCTGCTCAGAGCGTCCGCCGTCTCGTTGTCTCCGGCCAGATGAACTGCCGAGATCGAAACTTCCTGCTGGATGGCCCAGAACTCTAGCTGCATCGCCTCCCTGCACAGCAGAAGTGACCCTGCCCCCCCCCCTTTTTGTTGAGGTAGTGCATGGCCACCGTGTTGTCCGTCAGAATCAGGACACTCTTCCCGCGCACAGTCGGCAGAAAAGCCTTCAGGGCTAGCCTGACGGCCCTCAGCTCCAACAGATTGATAAGGAGTCTGGACTCCGACGGAGACCAACGACCGCTGACTGTCAGCTCGTTGGCATGAGCTCCCCATCCCGCGAGGGATGCGTCCGTCACGATCGTCACCTCCGGCCAGGGCAGCCAAAATGGGGCCCCCTTCATCAGATTGCCCTCGACGGCCCACCACAGAAGGTCCCGGGCTACCGAGGGCAGCACCTGAACAGGGTCCGACAGCCTGCCAGAGGACTGAGACCACTGGAGCTTGAGTGCCCACTGCAAAGATCTCATCCGCAGACGAGCCTCTGGCACCAGAAGAATGCAGGATGCCATGAGGCCGAGCAGTCTCAAGAACTCGGACGCTGGGAGATTCTGGGCAAACTGAAACTTGTGCACCATCTGCTGAATGCGATGAGCCCTCACCTGAGGAGGAAAACACTGCCCCAGGGATGTGTCGAGCACTGCTCCGATGTACTGGAGCCGCTGCGTTGGTGTCAAATGGGACTTCTTTAAATTGAGGGAGAAGCCCAGCCTGTGAAGGGAGTGGCAGGCGACTGACAGATGTTCTAGGACTTGCTCGGGAGATCTCCCCCTGATCAACCAATCGTCCAGGTAGGGGTAGACGTGAGTGGAACCAGTTACTTACCTGTAACTGTTTTTCTCCAGCATGGGTCTGGCATGGATTCACATGCTCATGAATATTCCCCGTCGTCAGGCCGGGAATCCTCGGTATAGAAAAAAATCAGTATCAGTTGGACCATATGCACAGCATGTGATTCTAAGCAGATTAACTAGCATCAGAACTGGGGTTTCCCAATTCACCATTACCCTCTTCTGTAAAGCAGATTGGAATGGTAAAACAGGATCCTTCTGAGGACCCTTGTCCAAAATATCAGGGAGATCATCCTGCTGGTAAACCCTTACAGGCCTCCCCCAGAAACTATTCATTAGTGACCTGTAAGAGGCCTCTGCATGATCAGAGGGGTCTGATGTTGCAAAATCTATCCCAGGGGAGGTATCAAGGCCACTAGTATTTTTGAATGAGTTAGAACATTTTTCCATTCTGGACTCCTGTGAAATTAGAGGCTCTGGAACATTTTGGGTTCCATACTAAAGCCCTAAAGGAGGAATGCACTGGCCAGAGGTCTCATTCCCCTAAAGGAAATGGCTAACATTGGCTTTATTTATTTATTGGGTATTTGTAATGCGCCTATACAGCCAATGGTGTTTCAGGGCGCATTAAGACATGGAGGGGGATTAAATAACAGGACTAATAGATTTCCTGCTAGGCCTTGAGACATTCAGATTGTGCAAGTGCATTGAGGAATTAAGAGGAGAAGGGGAAATAAGGTAGGAGAGGGAAGGAGGAGGGAAACAAGACCCTTTCCTACTAAGCCAGAATGCAATTGGATCATGCAAGTGCATTAACAGATACATGAATGTGAGAGGGGTGTGAAGGACGTGGGGTGGGGAGAGTGGGAAGGGAAGAGGAGGGTGCAATTAGGTGCAAGTGAATAGTTACAATCACAGCTCAGGGCTGGACATGACAATTAGTAATGGGTGCACGACTTGGGAAAGCAACAACAACGGTGTAGCGGGCTACATCGGGTCAGCAGTTATAGGTAGTTAAAATGCACCAATGGAAAGCCTCACTACATAGTGCAGGGGTCTAATCAAGTCAGCAGGTACAGGAAGGTAATAATGAAACACTGGAAATCCTCACTACATCAAGAATGCAGGTCAAGTATGTAAGAAGAGGTAAAAGCAACAAAGGAAGGGGGCTAAAACGGATATACAAGTGTGCAGGTGCAGACAGGATAAAGTCAGACAGGAGCAGAGGGCAAAATGCATAACAGAGCTAAGCAATAGTGAGGTTGGGTAGGATGCAAGCAAAGCCAAAAGGCAGATTTCAGGCAGCCAGCGATAGCTGCATTGGATACAAAAAGAAGGTATCGGGAGTGTACAGACACGGGGGAGGCAAGTTTGGAATACGTAGATCAGAGGCGGCTGCAAGCCAATCTGTGGCAAAGGTCAGCTCGGGAGAGTGACAAGCCGCAAGAAGCGGTGTGAGGTGGAAGTTAAGTTGGCAGAGGCCCTGTACGCTTACCAGTGAAAGACAGGCTAAGAGCCAAAGTGTCGGGGCGGAAGGATAGCTCAGGGGCAACGTGGAAGCAAGACAATGCGGCACAGCACAGGTTTGAATCTGGAGTCCACGCTTAGAAACCACTTGCTGGTATTAAGGGTGTTATAAATGAACAATACAATAAATTAAATAAAGTCAGGAAGAGGGTCAATGGGTCACGAGGAGGGGGAAAAAAATGAAGGATCGTGGAGGCAGGATAAACATTATGAGGATGCTATAGTGGTGTACCTTGAGGCGTGGGAGGTCTTCAGCACAGAGGTAAAGAGTATGGCCAAGCGCCAAACGCGCCCAGACAGGTCCAGACAGGAGGGTACATGAACCCTAAATGGGGTCGGCTCCCAAGACAGGATGTTGATGAACAAAGCCCCAGCCAATCCGCAACAGTGGAGACGGATTTCAGGCATGTTAAGGCAACAGCAGCCATGATGGTGCTGGACACAGCACTCCAATGACAAAAAGAAAGCCCAGCAAGGGCTTACCTGAAATGTTGCTTCCTAATCGTGGCCACAATGATTAAGGTAAGGGTTTATAAACCTTCACAGGTTGCGTCGAAGAACCCGACCCCAAGACCCGATGGAGTGTTAGGCAGAATTATATGCAGTACCCTTTGGGAAAACTACACACAATTAAGACAAGTGACAGTACAATTTCACCTTTGGTACAAGCCTGTACTACATAGTTATAGTGGTAGCAGTAGCGGAGCAGCCAGACTTATCTCGAGCGTAAGTGAGCAGTACAAATAGTTACACAAAGGACAACACTGACTCAAGGTTTCTAAGTAAAAGAATATATATTTATTTACTCAACAGTTGTAGAACATTTCACTATTCTAAGCAAAATCACAATCATAAATACACCACACCACTTCACTTAAATTCCAGACAAGTTAAGCTCACAAAATGAAGTGGGAGCAAAATGGCACTCCAGCAATTTAAAAGGGAGGGAAAGAAAGTTATTAGAAATTAGGCAATACCAACATGTAAGTACTCAATTGAACAAGATAGACTACAGTGAGGAGATCAGCTGGAAAAGGCTTGGGGCCAAAGTCAATGGGTCAAAAATCTATTGCTCAAGATCACCGTTCAGGGTAGTTCGCGGTAAAGTTTGTGGCACAGATTCCGGACGAGGTTGGTTGGTAGAAAAGTTAGTTCAAAGAGAAGAGAAGGACAAGCCCTCGCATTGGAGAAAGATTTCACACACTTTCACCGCGGCTGAGCGAAACGCACAACCGGATTTGCACAGTACCTTAAAACAGAGAGGGGGCTGTAGCTGAGGCAGACATTCCTGGTAGTTCCTGCAGGCTCACGGTTCCTGAAGTGACTGTCGGACTGACAAGAAGGAACAAGTTACTTACCTGTAACTGTTGTTCTCCAGCATGGGTCTGGCATGGATTCACATGCTCATGAATATTCCCCGTCGTCAGGCTGGGAATCCTCGGTAAGAAAAAACCAGTATCAGTTTCGTTTCTGATCTGTCTTTCGTAGTAATAACCAATCACTGGTCTCTGCGTCATACTGACCACAGCCAATGACTGCCCTCTACCTAAGCACCGCCTCTGGCAGCCATCTTCAGATTTGGAAGCACGTGAAGTGGCAGTATGACCAAGTGAAGAGCCGCAGAGGGGTAGGAGGGAGAACAACAGTTACAGGTAAGTAACTTGTTCCTTCTCCAGCATGGGGTCTGGCATGGATTCACATGCTCATGAATAAAGAATACATAGCAGTACACACATGCACAACCACGGGAGGTGGCAAAGGCTCAACATTAAGCATCACATAAACTCAACATTAAGCATCTTACCTCCTCACCAGGCTCACCTCAGGCGAACAGGTTGCGCAGCACTGCTTGGCCGACCCTGGACTCCTCCCTGGAATCCCGGTCGACGCAGTAGAATTTCGTGAAGGTGTGCGTCGACCTCCACGTAGCAGCCCTGCATATGTCCAGCAGGGGCACACCAGATAGGAACGCCGTGGTAGCTGCGATCGCTCTGGTGGAATGGGCTCTCGGACGGCCAGGCAGCGGTCTTCTTCCACGCCTAGGCCGTGGCTTAAGACCTCGATCAGCTCCTCTTCTGAGGTTGAGGCCGAATCTACGACGACGCCCTGCCCCCCCCTTCTTCTTCCCCACGGAGGGTTTCACGGGGGTCCTATCGATGGGCACAAAGGAAGACTCCCTCCGCGGAGGCAGGGAGATTCTGGGCCCTGAGGTCGCCACCACTGGTGTAGCCACCACAGGCTGAGCCAGGGCCGCCGCGACCGTTTCGATAGAGGGCTTGGTCGGATGGATCAAGGCCTTCACCACCTTAGGTGCGCTCACCGCCTTATCCTTGAGGGAGGGGGCACTGCCACGCTCCTCCTCTGCCTTAGAGCTCGACCGGGGCCTCTCCAGGAGCTTCGCCGGGTGCTCGGCCTTCCTCTTACCCGACCCAGAGCGTTGGCTCGTGGTTGATGGTGCCGGGGAGGGTGCGCCCTGCCTGGCGCCCGTAGAGCCCGACCGTTCGGCGCTCCCGGTGCCAGCGGACTCGCGGTGCTTGGCCTTATGTTGGGCCCCCGTCGCCGGGGCGCCCTCAAAGGTCTTAGAAGACCCCTCGGATTTCTTCTTCTTCTCGCCAGACGGGCTCTTACCCTCCAGCCAGTTGGCGAGACGTTGATGGCGGTCCTTCATGGTCCGTTCCGACATGTTGCCGCAAAACGCACAGTCCTTCTCCACGTGCGTCTTGTCCTCATGAAGGCAGTAAAGGCAGAAAGAGTGTTCGTCCTCCTTGAAGACGTTCTGCAGCTGGCATCCAGGGCAGACCCTGAACAGCTTTCCGGGCGTCGAGCTTCCCTTCTCCTGGGCCATCTCCGAGACCGGGCCTGAGAAGCTTCTGGAGTCCTCCGAAGCGTAGCTCGACGAAATCTTCACCCTTGAGGGGCACAGATGAATCCGACACGGGTCCCCGTTGATCGGATGTAGGATCGGTGGAGCTTGAGGCTCTTTTGACCGAAAGAATCGAAGTTTTTTGTGAAAAAGCGCGAAAAATAGCACTAACGCTCGAGAGCAATAGCACGAGGATCCCAACACATGAACGTGCGGTAAAAATCTGAAGATGGCTGCCAGAGGCGGTGCTTAGGTAGAGGGCAGTCATTGGCTGTGGTCAGTATGACGCAGAGACCAGTGATTGGTTATTACTACGAAAGACAGATCAGAAACGAAACTGATACTGGTTTTTTCTTACCGAGGATTCCCAGCCTGACGACGGGGAATATTCATGAGCATGTGAATCCATGCCAGACCCCATGCTGGAGAAGTAGGATAACTGGAAGGTCCTGCACTACACCCAGGGAAGAAAACAGCAGCAGAGCAAAGCAACGAATAAAAGGTGCGCTCCTTAAAACCCAAGCAGGGTCCGACCTTCCTGGCTATCCGGCCCACTGTAGCTCTGTACAGCGAATTCGACCAGAGGAGGGGTCCTGGCTTGTAGTTTGGGCGAACTGGTTGGTCCCACCAGCTCAAGGGAAGAAGTTTCCTGGAGGATTTTCTCTGTCGTCGGATTTTGGCGATTCAGACCTGCAACAGGGCTTCACCGGGCGGTTCAGTCGTTGTAGGGGACTTCGTCTTCCAGTTCCTCGTTGGTTCTTTCGCTCCAGTGGCGACTCTGCTCTTCCAGTCCCAGAGACCTGCTTTTTATGCAGTTTTTCCCCATTCATAAAGCCTGGCTGTCAATCACACAGCAGGGTGGCTGGCCTGGCAAGGCCAATCCCCTTAGCCAATCAGACAAGAGTGCGACTTGGGTTACTAAGGCAAACCATGGCAGGGGTTCGAAGATCCCTCCCTCACATCCTGCCTACCTAGACTATCAGGCGCCTTAAGGAGGGCTTCTGTGCAGAAGCCCGCGAAAAGACAGCAAACAAAGGAGTCGTCCCCGGTTTGGCACGCAGAGCGAAACACGAGAAAGACGTTAACAAAAAGAAATGGCGACTAAACCCAGCAGGAACCAAAATAAAATGTATTTGGTCAAGCGGGTTTATGTTCGAGGCTAATACAATAGCCTAAAACATGACCACGTTTTAGAAGATAATCGCGGTAGAAAGGTTAGGGTAGATACCACTGCCACCAGCCAAGTCTTAATGTTAAGGGAGCGAAACAAGGCTCCAAGGAGGTACAGACAAAAAGGGATACGAGTTAACCTTTTCCAATACTCCATGTAAGATGGGGGTGTACTGGGTCTGTGGTTTAAAGTGACTATATAAAGTTAATGGCAACTTTACCTGTTTCTGGGGGACAGTAGTCATCCCCAGAAAAATGGAGTCCGTGGGAAGTCTCATAGACAACCCTGTGTCACTGCACCAAAGGTGCTGTGTAACACAAAAAGTGGTGCACATGAAGTAGGTGAGGCTCCAGTGCCCAAGATCACAGACAAAGTAGAAATACATATAGCAAAACACATGTAAGAGTGGGAATAAAGGCTCACACTCTTACCAGGTGAAAAAAATAAATCATAGAAATCCAGCAAAGCTGCTGGGGGACTCTTTAGGTAAGGGAAATCAACCATTTATAACAATTCTCCCTAACATGGAGTAACAGAGGCATGAGGACTAGGCCTCTCCTCGACCCGAGGCTTTGAGTGCACTTGATGGGTCGAGGGAACCCGAGCAGCAACCTTGAAGAAGCCTTCTCAGCCATACGAGGCGCAATGGGGTCATGGGTCTTTTTCATTTCTTTAGAAGGGTCATGAGAACGTGCCTTATTTGGAGAAGAAAAGTCTTTCACTCAACCTTAGAGGCCGACTTACCTGGACAAGATACCTTGGCTCGGGAGAGTCGTAAGGAACAATTTACTTACCTGTAACTGTTGTTCTCCAGCATGGGTCTGGCATGGATTCTCATGCTCATGAATATTCCCCGTCATCAGGCCGGGAATCCTCGGTAAAGAAAAAATCTGTTATCAGTTTCGTTTCTGATCTGTCTTTCTCAGTAGTAACCAATCACTGGTCTCTGGGTCATACTGCCCCCAGCCAATGACTGCCCTCTCCCTATGCCCTGCCTCTGGCAGCCATCTTCAGATTTTGGTAGCACGCAAAGTGGCAGTATGACCAAGTGAAGAGCCGCAGAGGGGTAGGAGGGAGGGTTCGCATGTGAATCCATGCCAGACCCATGCTGGAGAACAACAGTTACAGGTAAGTAACTTGTTCCTTCTCGAGCATAGGGTCTGGCATGGATTCACATGCTCATGAATATAAGAATACATAGCAGTACACACATGCACAACCAACGGGAGGTGGCAAAGGCTCAACCTTAAGCATTACATCAAAAACTCAACATTAAGCAATTCTTACCTCCTCACCAGGCTCACCTTAGGTGAACAGGTTGCGCAGCACCGCTTGGCCGACCCTGTACTCCTCCCTGGAATCCCGGTCAACGCAGTAGAATCTCGTGAAGGTGTGCGTCGACCTCCACGTAGCAGCCCTGCAGATGTCCAGCAGGGGCACAACAGACAAGAACGCCGTGGTAGCAGCGATAGCTCTGGTCGAATGGGCTCTCGGACGGCCAGGCAACGGTCGGTTTGCCAACCGATGACAGTGCATGATGCAGCCATCTGGAAATGGAAGCCTTCGAGAGAGCCTTCCCTTGGTTCACAGGTCCAAATTTCACAAATAGCTGTGATGTCTCCCGAAAACTCTTTGTGCGGTCCACGTAGAACTTCAGCGCTCTAGCCATATCCAGCGAGTGCAAAGTCCTCTCAGCCGGTGACAAAGGCGACGGGAAGAAGACCGGTAACACCAAGGGCTTGTTGAGGAGGAAGTCCGACGGCACCTTGGGCATAAAAGAGGCGTGCGTCCTCAGCACCACCTTCGTGTCGTGAAAAGTCAAGTATGGAGACTTGCAGGATAGGGCCTGGATAGCTCCCACTCGTCGTGCAGAGGTGATGGCCACAAGAAACGCAGTCTTCCACGACAGGAACTTCAACAGTGCCGAATGCAGGGGCTCGAATGGCGCCCCCATGAGCCTGGTCAGCACCACGTTGAGCTCCCACACCAGGGCAGGGGCCTTCACCGGCTGGGACGAACGGAACAGTCCCTTCATAAATTCCTTTACCAGGCAATGGGACCACAAGGACACTCATCCCGTGGTTCTGGGGTATTGGGAGATCGCAGCCAGATGTATCTTGATGGAGGCGCTAGCCAGTCCAGCCTTGGCCAGCGACAGTAGGTACGGCAGCACTTGAGGGGCCGTAATCCGTAGAGGGTTAACCTCTACAGAGAACCTCTTCCACTTATGTCGTTAGCCCTTGAGAGTTGAGGATACCCTGGCCTTTTCAAGGACCCCTCTGCAGTCAGCCGGGATATCGTACCCTCCAAACTCCAGTGCTGCAGGAGCCAGGCCTGCAAGTTCAGCGACTCCGGGTCGTGATGAAGTATGGCGCCTCCTTCTCTGGAGAGAAGATCCGCGTCCGTCGGCAGCTTGACTGGTGGCGACGCTGACAAGTCCAGTAGGTCCGGGAACCAGATCGGCCTCGGCCACGCCGGTGCAACGAGGATCATCCTGCACCGGGACCTCTTGAGCTGGTTGACGAGTCGGAGCAGCAACGGCAACGGAGGGAACGCATAAAGGAACAGGCCGTCCCAGGGGAACGAGAAAGCATCGCCCATGCTCCTCGGCTGGGGAAACCTGCTGGCGAACCTCTGGCACTTTGAGTTTGTCGCCGTCGCGAACAGGTCGATCTGCGGTTTTCCCCATCGTCGGAAGAGTCGATCCACTTGATCCTGACGTCGTTTCCACTCTTGGCACGAGCGCAGCTCCCTGCAGAGTGAGTCGGCGATGGTGTTCTTTATTCCTGCCAGATGAAAAGGCACCAGAAACATCACTTGGGCGACGGCCCAATGCCACAGATCCTGGGCTTCCTTGGAGAGGGCTGGGCATCTGGTTCCTCCCTGCTTCTGGATGTAGAACATCGTGGTGGTGTAGTCGGTGAAGATTCTCACCACCTTGCCCTTGAGGGACGGGAGAAAGGACCCGAGGGCCCAGAACACTGCACGGAGCTCCAGGATGTTGATGTGGAGCGTCTTCTCCTCTGGGAGCCAAAGGCCTCTCGCGTGAAGTTCTCCGGTGTACGCTCCCCACCCTTCCAGGGAGGCATCTGTCGTCACTGTTATCTGGTGGGATGGGGTCTGAAAGTCTGTGCCCGCCGTCAGATGAGCGCGGGTGCCCCACCACCGGATCGCTCGTTGGAAGGTATCTTGAGCGGGATCCTGTCCTTGAAGCTGTCCGTCGATTGGAACCAGCGGGCGTCGAGGAACTCTTGCAGAGGGCACATCCGAAGCCTGCACAGGCGCACGAGATATATGCAGGAGGACATCATCCCGAGGAGGGACTTGATGGACCTTACCCTGGCCACGTCCATGGCCAACAGACGCTGCACCTTGCCCAGGATAGCCTTCGTCCTTTCTTCCAACGGCGAGGCCAGACCGGGGTGCTTCGGTGGGGGCCCGACACCGCTGTCGGTTCAATCTTGCTTGGAGGACGCCTTGGCCTCCCTGGCGACGACGGCGGGGTCCACCCGTCTTGCCTCGTCCTCTATTGGCTTCCTGTGACGAGGAGCGGGCCGCTTTGCGGTAAGTAGAGGAGCCACCGCCGAATCCCTTGGCGGCACCCTGCTTGCCTCCGGTGCTCCAAAAGGACGGCCTTCGTTGACGGAGAACACCTAGGGCCTTAGCTGTCTCCGTGTCCGCCTTGATGGCTTGGAGGGACTCATCCACTGTTTTCCCAAACATATTGTTCCCGTCGAACGGCATGTCCAAAACCTTGGCTTGTATGTCCTGGCGGAAATCCGTCGCCTTGAGCCACCCTCGTAGTCTAAGGCAAACGCTGTTGCCTAGCTGGCGGAAACCTGTGTCGGCAATGTCCGTTGCCACCGTAATGGCATGGTCCGACGCCACTTCGCCTTTTAGCAAGATCTCCAGGGCCTCGGCCCTCTTGTCATCAAGTAGGAAATCCAACAGGGGGGCGATCTTGTACCATAACTCCCTGTCGTAGCGGGCCACAATCGCGAGGGCGTTGGCCGCCTTAATCGTTTTTGCCGCTGACGAGAACTCATCGTCCCATTGCGTCCAGCTTCTTTCCTTTGCCGTCCGGCGGGGAAGTTGACGTTTAGGCCGATGTCCCCCCCCACTTCTTGGCCGCCGCTGAGATGACCGAGTCAGGGGTCGGTTGTGCCCTAAGGCACAAAGGGGCTGCGTCGGGGACCCGGTACTTCTCGTACCGATCCCTCTTGGCAGGCGCCGTATGTGGGTTCTTGTCCCTCGTCCCAGATGTCATCCAGTAAAGGCACCGCAAGGACTGTCTTCCTCTTGGCCTCGCGCTGTTGGTAAAGGAAACCTTCCTTCCTTCTCTTCGGGGCAGAGCTGAAAAAGCTCAGATGCCCTGGCGATCATTGCATGGAAAGATCCAATCTCGTCGGGCGGGGAGGCCCGGGCTGGGGGCGATGGGGGCTTCATCCCGTCGTCACCGCCGTCGTCTTCGGTCCCCGTCGTGGCCGTGTCCGTTCCCGTGTCATCCCCAGGGACGGGGGACATGGGTAAAGGCTGAGCAGGCCGCGAGGGATGAAAAGGCGGGGCTGGATGGATCCGTCTTCTCTTGTTCAGGGGGCTTTCCGCCGGGCCTGGCTCCGGCTCTGGCTCCTCCGTCGAGCCTGGTTCCCGATCCTCCGTCGGTGGTAAAGGCAATCTCGTCCTCATCTCCGAACATAAGGATTGTATCACCAACAAAAAGGCCGCCGAGTTATCCTGCGGCTCCGGAAGCGACGGGTGACTAGGACCCTCACCGGTGCCACTGTCACTCTCGTCGTCACCTTCGTCGGGATCCCTCCCGTGGGGACGGGCCTCGTCGAGGCCCTCTAAGACTTCTACCAGCTCCTCCTCGGATGCTGTGTCCGTGTCCACAATAGCCACCGCCCCCCCCCCCTTTTTCCGCCAGGGTCTTCATGGGGGTCTTTTCGATGGGTCTGAAAGAGGCGGCTCTCCGCGGAGGCAGGGAGACTCTGGGGCCCGAGGTCGCCTCCACTGGTGTAGCCTCCACAGGTTGCGCCAGGGCCGCCGCAACTTCCTTGATAGAGGCCTTGGCCGGGTGAATCAAGGCCTTCACCACCTTAGGCGTGCTTGAGGCCTTCACCTTGGGGGGAGGGTCACCGCCTCCCTCCCCCTCGGCTGAATCCTACGAGATCGACCGGGGCCTCTCCAGAAGATTACCCGGGTTCTCGGATTTCCTCTTCCCCGAACCAGAGCGTTGGCTCGTGGTTGATGGTGCGGGGGAAGGCGCGCCCTGCCTGGCAGCCGAAGAGCCCGACCGTTCGGCACTCCCGGTGCCCGCGGACTCGCTGTGCTTTGCCTTCTGTTGGGCCCCCGTCGCCGGGGCGCCCTCCCAGGACTTAGAAGACCGCTCAGACTTCTTCTTCTTCTTCTCACCTGACGGGCTCTTTCCTTCCAGCCAGTTGGAGAGACAAAGGTGTCAGTCCCTGATGGTCCGTTCCGTCATGTTCCTGCAAAATGCACAGTCCGTCTCCACGTGCGTTTTGTCCTCATGAAGGCAGTAGAGACATTTCCAGTGCTCGTCCTCCTTGAACACATTCTGCAGCTGGCATCCAGAGCAAACCCCAACAGGTTTCCGGGCGTCGAGCTTCCTTTCTCCTGGGCCATGTTCGGGTAGGCCGCAAAAACTTCTGGAATCCTCCAAGAAGCGTAACTCGACGAAATCTTCACCCTTGAGCGGCGTAGAAAAATCCGACACGGATCCCCGTTAATCGATGTAGAGACGGGGGAGCTTGAGGCACTATTTGACCGAAAAATGAGAAATTCTCTTTGAAAAAGCGCAAAAACGCAGCAAAAGCTTGAGAGCTAAACACGAGGACTCCCAACACTTGAGCGCGCAGTAAAAATCTGAAGATGGCTGCCAGACGCGTGGCTTAGGGAGATGGCAGTCATTGGCTGGGGGCAGTATGACCCAGAGACCAGTGATTGGTTACTACTGAGAAAGACAGATCAGAAACGAAACTGATACCGATTTTTTCTTTACCTAGGATTCCCGGCCTGACGATGGGGAATATTCATGAGCATGTGAATCCATGCCAGACCCCATGCTGGAGAAGATGTCGAGCTGGATCTGTGGCGCCTTTTCTTGGCCTTCTTACAAGAAGACGAGTGGTGGGAACCACTTTGCTGTCTAAAGGAGCTCTTGCAGTCTCAAGCACTTCAGCTGTGATGAATCCCACCTCATACTCCTTGCATCAGAAGATCTCCTCTTCAAACGTAGCGAGTTTCCCCTTCCTCTCTTTTTTTTTAATCTCTTTATTTACATTTTTTTCAAAGTTAACAAATAAACAACACGCAAGTAACATATGCAATTCAGCAAAATAAAACCATCCTTATAAGTAAATAACAATCAGAATAAAAAGCAATAGCACATATGAAGCAAAAAATGAATCCAAATCACTAACATCTAACAATGGCTTTCCAAATAACAGAAAAATAAACAAACACATGGGACGTCACCAGACACACATACACAATACAAACAATCACCCTACCAGACGACATCAAGCAAATTCTCATACTCTATCTAAACCTCAGTCATAAAATTCATTAAACGGTCCCCACTGTTCCATCCTCTCTATGCTGGTTTTTAAACTTTATCTTCTCAAAATTTGAGGGAACTTGTACATTAACTAGCCATTCTGCCACACATGTTTTTTTCCTGGTTTTCCAGACTTTTATTATTTGTCTGGTTGCGACCAAGAGGACTTTATTAATCCAACATAACGCTGCACAACCAATAAACCTACAATGTTGTGGGGATTTCAAAAGCACTGTAGATGGGGTTCTCGGAAATATAATATTCCATATCAAATCAATTCTATTCAGCACGTCATTCCAAAAATCCCTCACCCTGACAATTCCACATCATATGTAACAAGGTACCTATCTCCTTCCGACATCCCCAGCAACTTTCAGTTTCTAACAACCCCAATCTGTGCATCCGAACAGGCGTGCAATAAAGGCGCCCCAATACCTTCCTCTATTTAAGCGCATCTCCTGCCATGTACTGATAGGAACCGCGGTCCTCAGTCTTGTGCTCGAGCCCAAGACAGCAGAGGCAATCGCAATGTGGTTCTGTAATGGACATCTTGGCCCCAAAGTCTGTGCATTTCTTGAAACCAGTTTTTGGCATTTTTATTTTTAAATACCAACGCACTGCATCCAAGGTGAGTTCACTTCGGATACGGTGCGTTGTCGTTTCGAGGGTTACTGCAGGTTATGCAGCAGAAAAACTAAAGTCACGGGCACGGTCTGTGCTATATGTACAGTCGGGGACGTCATGCTCGAGAGCGGACGGAGGCTGTCGAGAGACATTGAGTCGACGACGCACGCCACCCTCTACAGAGAGATTTTTTTTTACACTGGTAGGAGATATCAAAGATAAGGAATATGTGGGAGGACACAATTGATTAGAAAAAAATAATTTAGGTAGACAAACATCCTGATTGATGTGGAATGATGTCGCTGGCTGGCAGCTGCCAACAAAACATCTGTGTTAAATTGTCCCAGTTGTTGAGGCATTTCCAACCATTGTTCTCTCATATACCTCCAGAACTCTACCCTTCTTTGATAGCAGTGCAGAGGAAGACGAACAGATGATGACACAGGTTTCCCCATACAGAGAATCTGCAGCCACCACAGAAGAGAGATCGTTGATACAGTAAAAATGGAGGATTGGCGGAAGCAAATTTCCTATACCTCGGCTTAACCTTTTTATTTGAAGGTAGACATGAATGTGGTTTCTGCCATGTCTTAATGGCGAGAGCCAAGACCTCCTTTTGTACAGGTATGCTCGACAGCCCTTAAGTCTGCATGGCCAACACCTTTGCCATAACACAACATTCAGAAACAATGTCTGGGGAAGCAGGACCAGCCAGAAATGAATACATTCTAGCAAAGCGTTCATGATGGGACATACCATGCAATGGACAGTCTTCTTATCCATTTAGTTATCCACTGATGGTAGAGAAGTGGACGATTCAATACGCTGTGGTATCACCAAACCTTTGTCAGTTGTAGGGTCGTGAGATGTATCAGAACCTTAGTTGACTCTGATGCAATCACTTATGCAGGAGTGAAAGGCAACTGTTGGGTAGATTGATCAACTGATGAAACTGGCACTGGCTTGACAGGAAGTGGTAAAACATCCCTTATGAGGGACTTAAGTCAGGCATCTGAATGGACCCCATGAGCCCCATTATCCAAGTGAAAAAAGCGGTCCTCACTAGAACGGCCTTGTTGTTTAGTTCGAGATGGTGTTGTGGTTGATAATGAAAGATGAGTAGAAAGCACCCAGCAGGGCTGCAGCACATGAGCCTACAATGCACCTGGGTAACTGAGGGCTATGGACGAACGCAGATATGATGTACACAAACAAGGTCTGCATTGATGACCACTGGGGGTACACATGTTTACAGACTGCGGCAATCTGACAGGAGAACCTGTATATGGAAAACCAGTAGGATCTGCAGCCATCTTTGAGGGGTAATAACGACATGAGGAGATGCAGGGATCAGTGTCCTTGTCGTGCCTGGCAGCAATTTTGTGGAGGTTTCATTCAGCAGTATGCAGGAAGCTCCCATCCAGCACAGCGCCCTTGTGCGCAGGTTTCGTAGTTAGTGCCTAGAAAAATAATGTCCCTACAACAAAGGCACGCAACGCAGCAGTCCCAATGGTGATCTAACACAGGGCACACCAGACAGAGTGCATGCAGGTCCGACCCCAGAAACGAACTGATGCAAGAGGCGCGCCTAGAAAATATGGCAGGGGGCTGACATACGCCAGAGGACTGGAGGCACTGGAGTGCAAGAGGAAAAACACAGAATTAGAGTAATAGAAAGCAGGGAATGCGAGCTAAAATAAAGTGCTGGAGTAAGGACAACAGTTCCTGTCCGTACAGAAAAAGGGTCTGTCGTTTGGGTGCCAGACTATTGTGAACCTCCATTTTTTTAAAGGAGAAATCACTCTTGCAGTGCGCAAGGCATCAGTCCCAGTCCCCTGTGGAGAGGCCCACACAGTATGAAGGAAACGGAAAAAGAGGTTGGAGTAAAAATCTTTATGGCTCAGAAGTGCATGCGTTTTTGCAGCATTTACAATCCTCTAGGACTAACACCAAGTCTTTGGATTTCCCAGCTGATTATTAGAATGTATTCTATCAAAATCCCTATTTCTATGCCTCCCCTTGTTCAAGACAACAGAGTGAGGTGGATGCAGCAAATATATTTTGGATCCTCTGTGGGTAAGGGATATTTTCTCCACCGTCCTTCATCTTACACCTCAGGCACCAAACATCTTTACTTGGTCTACGCTATCCTACTCGTAGCCACTGAGAGGTGTGGGGGAGAAGAAGAAAATCATGTTTTTCCACAATGGGCACTAATCACCATAGACAAAGGAGTCTTGCAAATCGATACCCGAGACTACAGTCTCCTTTTTCTACAGAAACCCCCCTTGAATTCCCCCGTCAGCCTTTGGCTCTGATGGAATATGATTTCTGCAGAGAGATTTTGCAAATGTTGGCAAAGTATTATGTTACTGGTTGCTTCAGTTCATAGATAAGATCCTAAGAGGGGTTTAGCCTTTACACTGCCAACACCAAGGAACTCGTGATCCATGATCAGCTATTAGTTGAGTTTGCAAGACCTACGAAAGGCAAGCAGCTAATAGGTGCCTGATGGACTTGGAGCTCATTCAAGCAGGGGTCAAACAGTGATTTATGCATTGGGAAGCATGAGCCGAATAGTGGTTAGGCAGCAACAAGGGCATTGCATACATTCACCAATGAAATGGAATGTATCTATTACCTCTGATAATGTTTTTTTTCTTTTTGACATTGTATTTCCTCCACAGACTCCTCATTAACTCTCGCATCTTTGTCATCACTCCCTCTGCATCTGAATGTGGAGAACATTTGGTGCAACTCTTGTCATACGGCTCATGCAACTCCATCTACAATCAGTGGAATTCACTTCTGGCACCAATGAAGCCTTGCTAGTCAGTGCAGAGCCTGGACGCCTGCTAATGCAGGTAGCAATGAAAACCTAAACATTCAAAATCCTGGTTATACCCAAATAAGTTTCAAAGAAATGTACTTTGCGGGAGGAACGAATGCATCAGAAAAAACATTATCAAAAGACCCTTTGGCACCATTTCTGAGATTGTCTGACAGACCTAACAAATGAAGAGGGAGAACGCTTTGGGCTTTTCTTATTTACTAAGCTGCTCCTAACAGCATCAATCAGGGAGGGGGGAGTGCTAACACTGATGTGCTTAAGAACAAAGAATTATATTCTTTTAGAAAAAGACAGAAGATGGGTATACTTGGTAATCCATTACCTTGGTTTTCCTTTAGCCGAACATAAAAGAGATTAGGACTCTCCACTTTCAAAACACAAACTTGCGTCGCACCCTCAATAGGTAGTTCTACAGACTTCCATCGAAGGGAGATACCTGTTCGTAATAAATAAGAAAAAAATAAATAAATAATCCTCACAAAATTGAGAAGAAAAGCATACCCACACAAGCAGCTTGAGATTCATTACAATACACAGATTGTTTGCCTACATTTCTACAGGTTCCTACAGCGGTACATGCAAAGGAGTAATTTATCACACAAAAAAAACAAATAAGAAATCAGTTACTTACATGTTACTCCCGTTCTCTAGAATTGGTATCTTTCATGGATTCACATGCTCTTGAATATTTCCCATCAGGGTGGGAATCCTATGTAACATTAAAGCAGTTTACCTTTACATTTCTAAACTCCTCTTTAGTGCTCTATTTGACATTTATGGGGCATGCTGCCCACAACAAAACAAGTCACCAATAATTAAAGACGACGTGCCTTTCCTCCAAGTGAATTGAGGAGGAATGTCTCCTGGAATGGCAACATTGACCATTTTGAACTGTCTTTCATGCATAAGTGCAAGCCATTTTACAGCTGTAGCAGTTGGCTTCACACGGCAACTAGGAAGACGTTGAATGTTTAAATCACCTCCAAGGATCACAAAAATAATACTGGGATCATCTAGTAGTATGTGTTCTACTCCTTGGAAGAATATTTTCTCTGTGATGGGCGTGTGGTTCCAATACAGATTCACCAAGGCCAAATTTCCATGGCCTTTCGTCGAGAGCCTAACCAACTGCGTAAATGGATTTGGTGAAGCCCATGATTCGTGTGCAAGTCCTCGGTCAATCTTTAATGCAACTAGTAACCCTGCTGCCGGGAGTCCAACAGTGTTTTTTATGGCAAGAATTGTTAGCAAAACATGTCCATTCCATAATGGAGGTTCAGTTAGCCATGTTAATTGCAGCATTGTGATATCAGCTTCTCTAAGCATTGCATTTTCTACCATTAGCAAATGTTTGCACCCTTTGGTATTCCAGCTAATCAACTTTTAGGGCACAGGGGTTGGTGTTGCGAGTTATTTGCTAAGCACTGGTTTATTATTTTGAACGACTCATCAGGGGTATTTGACTCTGATTCCACATGCGAACATAATCAACATGCCCGTCTACATTGGGCATATCTTGTCAAAATGAAATTCTAATACAGTTGTCATACATGATCTTGTCTGCATGGAGGCTCACGGTTAAGTATTTGGGTGTGTCTTGGTTTCTAATGGATTGATCAGTTGAATGTTCCTGTTCTAAGAGAAGAACAAGTTACTTACCTTATCTGGTAATGTTCTTTTGATGGGATGTTCCTCCGACGTATTCCACATCTATGACAGGTAATGACCACAGCTGTACTGCTTCGGAAAATTCTTTGGCGTAGGCGTCCTGTGTCGATGACGTTGATACGTTGTCCCTCGAGGGCCTCCGTCGAGGGTCAACGTCAATGGATATTATATATAGGACACATGGCGCCCATAGCCTCAGTTGTAGTTTTTTTCCTAGAACGTGTGGCATCAATCTCCTGCCAGTATGACTGCAGAAAGTCTTGCAGAAATGTAAGCTGCAATCACAAAAGAAATTCTGTAGAGGGGCAGGCTGAGAGGGTTCGATGTGGAATACGTCGGGGAACATCCCATCGACAGAAAGTTACCAGATAAGGTAAGTAACTTGTTCTTCGAGGGGATTGTGTCCTCCGACGTATTCCACATCTATGACAGACTCCCAAAGCAGTACCAACATCTGGAGGTGGGAAAAGAATTTAAAAATTTAGAATATTAGTGTTAGGGAGAATTCTCATTCTATGGCTAATTTCCCTTACCTAGTGAGTCCCTCACTCGGCAGCTTTGCTGGATTTCAGGGGTTTATTTTTTTCCACTTAGTAAAAGTGTGATCCTTTTCTCACTCTTGCATGTGTTTTGCCATGTGTATTTCGACTGTTTGTGTGATCTTGGGCTCTGGAGCCACACCACTCCATGAGACCAACTTTTTGTGTGCGTTACACAGCACCCTCAGTGCAGTGACACAGGGCTGTCTTTAGACTTACTGTTCCCCAGAAATAGATAAAGTTGCCATTTACTTTATGTAGTCATTTAAACTGCAGACCCAGTACACCCCATCTTACATGGAGTATTGGAAAGGGTTAATACTTATCCCTTTTTATCTTTGCCTCCTGGAGCCTTGTTTCGGTCCCTTAACAGACTTGGCTGGTGGCAGTGGTATCTACCCTAACTTTTCTACCGCGGTTATATTCCATAACGTGGTAATGTTTTAGGCTAATATAGTAGCCTCGAACATGGAACCCGCTTGACCATATTGGTTTTAATTTGGCTCTGGTTGGGTTTCGTCGCCATTTCATTTTGCTAAAATCTTTCTTGTGTTTTACTTTGCGCGGCAAACCAGGTTTGCCTCCTTTGTTCACCGTCGTCTGGCGGGCCTCTCTAGAGAAGCCCTCCTTTTAGCGCCTGGGTGTCTAGGTGGGCTGAATGTGAGGGAGGGGTGTAGTCACCCCCTGCACAGGGTCTCCTTGGAGAACCAAGTCGCACTTTGTGTTCATTGACTGAGGTGGTTTTCCGGGCTGGACAACCCCCCGGCAGAGTGATCGACAGCCAGGCTGTGTGAATGGGGAATTTTGGCATAAAAGGCAGGACTCTTGGGCTGGAAGTCAGTCGCCACTGGAACTGCAAGGAATCAAAGAGAAGCGGAGAAGAAGACTGCTGCTCCACTCCCGAGTCCCGCTGAGGCCCTGCTGCAGTCCTGAGCTATCTACCCTTCAACGACAAGAGAAGATCCAGTCCGGAGTCTTCTTCCCTTGAGCCGGGTGGGATCAACCAGCTCGCCTTCTACAGCCAGAGAATCCTCTTCTGGGTCGAAATCGCAGCACTCAGCTGTAATGGTCTGGATAGCAATTAGAAGAGCCTCACCCTGCTCTGTGATTGACAGCCAGGCTGTGTGAATGGGGGATTTTCGCATAAAAGGCAGGTCTCTTGGGCTGGAAGTCAGTGTCGCCACTGGAACTACAAGGAACCGAAGAGAAGCGGAGGAGAGGTCGACTGCTGCAACTATCCCGTACCGACTGCTGCAACTATCCCGTACCGGTGAAGCCCTGCTGCAGTCCTGAGCTATCTACCCTTCAACGACTAAGAGGAGATCCAGTCCGGAGTCTTCTTCCCTTGAGCCTGGTGGGGATAACCAGCTCATCATCTTCAGACAGAGGTCGCCTTCGTGGTCGAAATCGCTGCACAGTTCTGTAGTGGTCCGGATAGCCACCTGAAGAGCCTCTCCTGTTTTTTAAGGAGCGCACCTTTTATTCATCATCGCTGCTGCCGGCCTCATCCCTGTGTGGTGTAGACCCCATATCAACAAACGAATGAGCAAGGTCAGGTCGATCTCTGCTGAAGAGTAACCACTGCTACACCCTGAGTGGGTAACCCCTTGTGTGGGTGGTCACAGAATTCTCATGAAACTGTTCTTCTGCACAAAAGGGTTTTATTTTGAAGTGCAGTGTAGTAATACACTGGTATTTTTCAAAAACATAGGACATTCACATTTGAGGACATACAAAGTTTAGTACCTAAGTACGAATGATCAAGTAGAACAAGTTACTTTCTTACCTGGTAACGTTCTTTCGATGGGATGGTCCGACGACGTATTCGATATCTATGACATGTAAGCAGCACAGCTGTGGTGATTACATGTCAGATATGGAATACGCCGGAGGACCCAAACCCCTCGAAGTCAATATTTGAGACATCTACTTGTACAGTTTGTTCATTCTCTATAGGTTCCTTGGGAAGGAAGCTTAGAGAATTCAGTGGAATCATAGACAGGTAGAGGGCCCATAGAGTGTGGGCACAATCAAGACTTGAACAACAACATATAATACATGTCAACACGACAGTGTTTCGGCCATTTTGCGTGGAGCTAGGTGAGCTCTAATGGTGTATCAGGACAGGAGTGTCTTTACGAGTGGAGGGTCCTATGTGGTCTGTAGGAGTGAAACAGACAAAGAACGTGTCAGAATGTACGTGGTCAGCAAAAGATCTAGCAGAGAGAAGTTATGAATACTATGTAAGGCGGATGCCGGTGCTTACCGAATCCGAGGAGCTTAGTGGTTCAGATTAAGAGGTGGAAGGATCCACTTCTTTAGGATGCAGTCATCTTGTCAACAGGCACGGTCACGCCTGTCAGGGGATAAGGCGGTAGGATTACTAAATGGCGCCCCAACAGTGCGGTTCCTCTCTAGCCCATACTTGGTGTGTGACTAGGGAGTGGGGGGGACGTAGGTCTTAGCAGATTCGGTGGGAGTAGACCTAGTGGTGGTCCCACTAAATGTGGAGTGCGCTTAAATGGGATAAAAAGGGATTCTGTGGAATCACAAATGCCATTTATCCAGTGCACAGAGAAATTAGTGCAAATCTGTATTTAATACAATTTGATTAAAAAGAGCGCCCCTTCTCAACAGTCCTGGGGGAAGGGTGGACCGTGATCTATGTGGGCTGTGCACGTTCTGGATTACGGTGCCACAACAAGTGTCATGCAGCCTATGGTCTAGGTGGCACGAAGTGCTATGGGCATTTAAATGTGCAGAGTCATACTGTTTAGAGATTCCTTACAGTGAGGGTAGGCCTACCTGTTTCTGTGCATAAAGCCGCGTGTAGTAGAGCTTACCTATTGCCAGTGCATTCAGCTGCCAGGATCGTTGAAGCAGCAGTGTGTCGTCTCGGATGTCGAGGATGCAAGTGTGTAGAATGCAGGCTAGGGCCATGTTAAAGAAAAAGGGCCCTGTGACGGAGTGACTACCTAGATGCCTGTTTGGAGTTGATGCAGGCAGTCAGTCGGGCCAAAATGTAAGTCATGCAAGGTGTGGCGCACAATGGTGTCAGCCACTGTCAATCCCTTTGGGTGTCAGCTGTCATGTAGTATAGAACCAGGCCTTTGTTACTTCATTCCCACATGTTGTTCATGAGAGGTATATGACATCAATGGTTTATATCAATTTACAGATGTAATTACTTTAAAAAACTTTAAAAAAAAGGATTTGACACAAAATCAAAAAACAAAATGTTACACAGTGCAAATTCTTGTTTTTAGAAAATGGAAAGTATCTGTATGAAAGTCTGGCCAGATGCAAGGTGGATGTGGTTTCTCAGAGAGCATCTGCAGTCATATTGTATAAAACACATTGCTGTAGACGGGTGTTCTGTCATAGGACATACATACTGTCGCCATATTTTACAGGAAATGCTTCCACTCTACAGTTATGTTCAAACCCTCTTTGACAGTTCGTAGATTTGGGGACCCATTTCTGTTCTAGTCTGGTCAGGGTTTTGTCTATGTCTCCCCACCTCTATGGGTGGTGTTCAATTTCAGTAAGACACACCACTTTATATCCATGTTGGTGTGGTTCTTCTTAACACAGTGTTCCACTAGTGGTTTGTCCGGTACCTTGTTTTTTATACAAGACCGGTGTTCCCCAATTCGGGTCTTCACAACTGTCCGTGGGGTGGGAGGTTATATTTCAGACCTTGAGGGTGATAGCTTCCAAAGTGCAGTAAGGTGTTCCGGTCTGTAGGTTTCCGAAATAGTTCAGTGCGTAGATAGTCTCCTGACCTGTAGATGTGGAGGTCTAGGAAGTAAATCCCGTGGAAGTCCCAGTGCATCGTGAAGTTGATGTGAGGATTGCATAGATTATAATAATAATAATAATAATAATTTAGCATTTATATAGCGCTACGAACCCTCAGGTATCTGAGCGCTGCTTATTATTGCCCACGGTGCGTGGTGCTCATTTATCGACCTCGGAAGGATGAAAGGCTGAGTTTGGCCCTGCCGGGATTCGAACCTGCGTTAGCAAGCTCTGCACGCATGTCAAAGCGAGCGCTCTACTCGCTGTGCCACTTGACCCGCTTGAGCCCTTCCTGGAATGCATTAAGGTCTTGTTGGTTCACCTGCCAGATGAGGAGCACATCGTTGATGTACCTTTTCCACAGCTTTATGATGTTGTTTCTGTAGGGATTAGTGTCTGCCATGACGTTTTCGGTTTCGTAATGTGCCATGTACAAGTTGGCAATGTCTGGTGCAAAGGTGGCCCCCATGCTGACCCCTTTGATTTGTTTGTACAATTGGTCTTTGAATAGAAAGACATTTTCGGTCATTGCAAGTCTCACACATTCTAGTATGAAGTCTGTAGGGAGGGTTTCGGTGTCATTTCTTTTATCCAGAAAGAGTTTCAATACCTCTGACGCCACTAGTTGTGGGATTGAAGTGTAGAGGGCCTCTACATCCAGGGTGGCTAGATGTAATTTTGTTCCATGTTGATGGTCCCCAGCATGAGGATAGTGTCCGTGCTGTCTTTGAGGTAGGAATTCATTTGGTTCACACAAGGTTTCAAGAAGAAGTCCGTGTAGACTGATAGGGGTTCGAAAATTGAGTCACAAACCGATACAATCGGTCTTCCCGGAGGTTTAAGTTTTTGTGTATCTTTGGCAGTATGTAGAACGCCGGGATTCGCGGGTGAGCTTTGAGGAAAAGATGCTCATCTTCGCAGATCCAAGTTTCTCGAAGTGCGTGGTCTGTTAGGCTGCGAATCTCATCCTGTAGACTCTTGGTGGGGTCCACTTCTAAGGGGCGGTAGGCGTTGATGTCACTCAGTAGGCGCAGGAATTCCAGGTCATAGTCCTTCGTGTTTTGGATGACGATACCACTGCCTTTATCCGCGGGTTTGATGGTGATGTCATGGTTGTCTTTAAGGGAACGTAACGCTGTTCTTTCATCTATTTGTAGGTTGTCTGCGTAGAAGTTGTGCTGTGTGAGTCCCTCCTGGACAGCTTTGGTGACCATTTTCTCATATGTTTCGACTCACAAGGGATAGTGTGTGGAGGAGGCATAAATGTTGATTTCATTTTGAGGCCTGTGGTGTTGTCTGTACCTCTTTCGGGTCGTTCCATGATAGTGTTTGAGTGTTCTGGTAGGTAAACCTCGAAGAAGTATTTCAAGCGAATGTTCCGGAAAAAGCGTTTCAGTTCGACTTCAGTGTTGAAGGCATGAGCTTTTGCTGCCGGTACGAAGGACAACCCTTTTTCCAACAGGTTTTGTTCGGCGGCGGAAATTATATGGTCGGATAGGTTGAAGATTGGTATCCTCTCTGTTATGGTTGGTTTTGGTACCACTGCCTGGTCCTCATTTGCAGTCCCTGGGCTGGTGGTCTTCTTCTGGGTCACCCTCGTTGCATGCCCCTGGGAAAAAAAGGTTGTTGTTGTGGCTGTTGTTGGTTGCCTGAACCTCCCGATGTACTACCACTGCTGCTTGATGAGGTGCCTGAGAAGGTTACTACTCTGTTTCTTCTGTTGCAGTTTCCAGTACCAATACCAGTGTATTACTACACCACTGGACTTCAAAATAAAACCCTTTTGTGCAGAAGAATAGTTTCATGAGAATTCTGTGACCACCCACACAAGGGGTTACCCACTCAGGGTGTAGCAGTGGTTACTCTTCAGCAGAGATCGACCTGACCTTGCTCATTCGTTTGTTGATATTATTGTACCAACCTGGGCAGAGCAAGGCAGTAACCAGGTACCCTTCCGAATACTGGTGTAGACCCCCTTCATCGTTCTCCTTTCTGCCGAAGCCAGGAATCGTTGGTCTACAGGAAACTACCAGGAACAACTGCCGTGGCACCAGTTTCTTCTCTGAAAAGGTACTGTGTCCTGCTTGAGGAATATTGGGTGAAATCCCTATTTCTCGCTTATAAGGCTTGCCCTTATTTTTCCCTCCTTCTTATAACTTTTGCTTCCGAACATTTGACAATATCTAAAGAACTTTTGGCAACTTTGAATCGCGAACTATCTGACTTGTGATCTCGACACAGGAACCCGGTTCCACTTGACACTGGCTCCGGCCTCTTGACTCTTGTATTTCTGTCTATGAGTGTTCTTCGATTCTGTTTGCCTACCTAACAAATTGCTAATGATTTTTGCCCCCAACTATCTCTGGGCATCTCAGGTGCTAAGTGTGTTTTTGCCCCGGATACGCGTTTATTTAGTAGACCGAACTGTCAAAAAGTGATCGCAATCGTATTCATGGTAACATGTATTGTTTCCTAACACCGGTTCTCTCAAACACAGGGTACTTACCTTGATTTATACCGTACAAAGTGAATTTGTCAGTTGTAGTGTATTTAACGTGTGGTTTTAAATTTAATAGAAGTGTTGTGTTAATAACAAATGGTTTAAAAATAAATGTACTTATATTTTTTACCTGAAACCTTGAGTCAGTGTTTGCTTGAGTCACAGTAATTGTGGTCCCTTTGTGCAATCTGTGCTACTGCTCATATACTCTTGAGATAAGCCTGGCAGCTCCGCTACTGCTACCACTTTAACATAGTAGTACAGGCTTGTACCAAAGGTAAAACTTATATTGCAACCTGTAGTCTTAATTGTGTGTAGTGGTCCCTAAGGGCACTGCACAGGATTCTGCCTACCACCTCCTAGTTCCGGGTAATGCAGGAAATGGGCCTGGGAGGGGAGTTTTTGATAATGGTTCAGGCAAATTACAAAACACCCTCAAGGAAAGTGTCAGTAAACGGGGCAATGTCAAGATCCTTTAGGTTGAGTAGAGGCACGAAACAGGGGTGCCCACTGTCCCCAATGCTTTACACAATTTATCTGGAGCCTTTTCTGCAAGCTATAAGGGAAGCAGACGGGATACGAGGCATTCCATTCGGGGGGGGGGGGGGGGGGGGGGAGTCAGAAGGTAGCAGCATTTGCAGACGACATGTTGCTGGCCCTGACAACACCAATAGACTCCATCCAAGCAAGCAGAACATTATTGGCGGAGTTTGGGGATGCCTCATGTTTGAAAATAAATGTCGGGAAATCCGAAATCTAACCCTAAAAGTGGAGGATCGCGATACGTTGAGGGTAGCCACTCTGTTCGTGTGGAGCACAGGGGGAATTAGGTATTTGAGAATCAAAATTACGGCCACTTAAGCGGGCCGGTACGCAGCTAATTACCCCCTATTAATGAAGAACATCAAGAGGGATTTCCACAAATGGGGAACTCTGTAACGCTCACCTGATTCTCGCAGAGGCGCCGGTCTTGACTGGGCGACTACCGTATCTTCAAAGGTGATGTGTAGCACCCGGTTGGCTCTTTGGGCCCGGACCTCTGTGCACTGTATGCCTGACGTGTAGAGTAAGATGTCTGCAGATAGAAAATATGGGGTTAATGAACTGGGGTTATTGGGGTGTCCCTATCTCTTTCCTCTTCTCCTCTCCTGTAGACCCCCAAAGGTTAACGCTCTCACCTTAGGTAAGTGAATGCCGAGCTCTCCATCTGCCTCGGGGCAGGGTGCTGTAACCCGTTTCTTCACTGGATAGGTAGCGCAGGCCTCTTGACTTCAGAGGACTGCTGTCCGTCGTTTACTGCACGAACGGTAAGTTTCGAGTCATTCAAATGTCTTTAAAGTCTTTAGTAATGATGTCTCTTGTTTTGCAGGGTTCCGGCGATGGCGGATGACGGGCTGAAGTGAGTTGAAGATGGAGCCCGTGTGATGAATAGAAGCGCCTGGAAGCACGTAAGTAAGCGCTTGTTGCCTGCTTCACTATGCGCTCTAACTGTCTTTTTATTTTGCAGGTACGAGTTCGGAGCGGCTGCAGGGTGCCGGAATACCCACTGGATTAGATGTGGAAAGGAGTAATGGCACGTGAGTATTAAAGTTCCCCAATGTCTTTAAACGCACCTTGTTTTGTCTTTCAGATGCGGGATGCAGCGCCGAAGGCCTCCGGAGCGTGCGAAGAGTTGGTAAACTTTTGTCTTTCAGATGCCGGAATGCAGTGTGAAGACCTCCGGAGCGCACGAAGAGTAGGTAAGCCTTTGCCTTTCAGATGCCGGAATGCTAACCTGTTCTTTCTTGTCTTTATAGGTGTTGCTGAAGACTGGATTCAGGATGGTAAGCCTTTGCCTTTCAGATGCCGGAATGCTAACCTGTTCTTTCTTGTCTTTATAGGTGTTGCTGAAGACTGGATTCAGGATGGTAAGCCTTTTTCCTTAGGCCCAGGACCGGATGCAGAAGACACGATGAGCGTTCTTGCTGCAGAGGTTGCAGAATAACGCAAAGCAAGATTCATCCACCGGGTGTGGTTTAAATAGCCTCCTGTAGTGCTTAGGTGTCTCCTTCCACAGCCACGCCTAAGTAAGAAAAGAGTTCCTGGTAAGAAAAGAGTTCCTGCCTTCCAGAAGAGTTCCAGTGTTCTGAATCTAGGGAGTGGCTCCAGCCCCACCCAACAGGAAAAGTAGTTCCAAACAGAAGAGGATCAGAGGCTCAACTGGCAGGCAAGTAAGCAGCATGGTCTGCTGAAGGTAAGTCCACCCAAGCATTATGAGCCCGGCGCTTCCAGCGCTGGGACTGGGCATATTTATGAGCCTGGTGCCACTGGCGCCAGGACTGGGTCCAAAAGGTCCCAATTGGGACTGGTTGGCACTCGGAACCTGGGTTATGGATCTGCTTCCAAGGGAGTTGGGAAAACCCTGACCTTTTGGAAGCAGAGATCATGACAAACTCTTCGAGTTTCGTGGCTGGGACGACTGGCCACAGTTAAAATGGTTACACTCCCACGACTATTGTACTTATTCCAGGCGATCCCCCAGGCAGTACCAACATGCTTCTTTAAACAGCTAAAGGCCCTAACTAACAAGTTCTTATGGGAAGGAAAGAAAGCAAGGATCAGCGGGCACCTACTAAGGGCACCCAGACGGGAGGGAAGTCTGGCACTACCAAATTTCCAACATTATTACGAAGCTACACAGCTAAGGGTGATCAGAGAATGGCTTCAGGAAGGGGAAAGCATGCAAAATAAACAGTGGGTTAAAATGAACTGAGCTGTGGCGCACCCTGAGCTGGCAGAGTTCCTGTGGCTACCGAAACATCACAGGCCAAGCCATTTATATGAGTACGATAACCAAACTGGTGGCGGACAACTGGGACAAGTTGGCGGGAACCAAGGGGAGAACTACTTTCCTGTCACCTTTCACACTGATACGCAATAACAGGGATTTCACGGCTGTGTTAGAAAAAGGGGCATTTAAGCAATGGCTAGAGGGGGGGGGAGTGCGGTATATTGGTCGCACTATACACCAGCCCGCCTTCATAAGATTTACCCGGGAACCTCAGGGGATTGCTGCGGGGGTTGCAGGATGGGGGGCACGGCAGATCATATCTGGTGAAAATGCCCGAAGATCGAGCCATTCTGGAGGGAGGTGAGAAAAGCCCAGGAACACGCTTACGGGCCAGGTTGCGACGCCCCGCTGGAACAGATTTTGTTGGGCTTCGAAGGGGGTATGGCAGGGGGAGGGACCTTTTCTGGGGGAAAAAGCAAAGGTAATTCGAACACTTGCGGCTATGACGATAATAGCGCAGAGGTGGAAAAGCCCAGAGGTGCCCAGGATCCAAGACTGGTGGAGGAAGGTATGGGAAATTATGGCCCTCGAATGGGCAACATACACCTTAAATGACAATGTGAGCAACTTTGCAAAGGAATGTGGGAAACTTTGCCTTTCTTAAAGGACGACTTTCGGATAATGTGGTGCCCCCAACACCTAGAGCTGTTGGATCTTCAATGAACCCAGAGGATCGGTCCATGACAGGAATGGACCAAGGATAATGCTGAGTCGCCTCTGGGGGCGGTGGGGGGGTATTGTTGGGGGGCAATTTAATATGTTGTAAACTAATATACGCACAGCCAAAATTGGCTTTGTATATACAAACACAGATAACACTGTTTTAACAAATACCAATCAAGGTTATCTGGGCAATAAACCACAATTAGCTCCCAAAATCAATGATCATGAGTAATAAATTAATAGAGGGTGGTCTTATCCTCCGCCCCTCTGCGTAACTGTACTCCCCAGCACTCGTTAAATGCACACATTGTTATTTGAAAACAATGGTCAAATTGGCTGCTCCTGTTCTTGATTCTTTGGGGTCTAAGTGGCTGGCCGTCTCTTTTCTCTCTAAACTTTCCTGGGACTGGGACCCACCTCCAAGCCCCAGACGTCCCTACCAGGATGTTAGTCACTACAAATTGGTAGGACATATCTGTCTTTCTGCTATACACTAAAATGATGGCTACCTGACTCCCTATGGAACTCCTAGATTTCCCTTTCCCATCGTTGGTTAGTGTCTGGGGATAGGGAACAGTGCCTTCTTTCACCCAGTGTCATGCACACTCCTTTCACAGGAGAATTGCCTAGCATTTCGGCGCTGGACTGCCCCTGGGCAGGACAAAGGCTGATATGCGGGGACATTTCTTCTCTGTGAAAAGGACAGTGAGCTAAAGACTTGGTAGAGTCTCTCCCAGGGGTTATTCACCCAAGAACAGGTCATTGGGCTGTGTTCGTGCTGGTAGAGAGATTCCCAGACCCCCCTTTGTTTGCATACATTAACTTTGGGTTTCACCCTAAGTTAACAGGGCAATCCAGACGTGGACCCCTTGCTCACTGTTCTTAGAGATGCAACAGTTTCACCTCACTGATGATGCCCAACAAGGCTGAAACACATGTATGGGGTTACTGATGGTACTCTTGTTCAGAGGAGAATTGCCTAGCATTTTGGCGCTGGACTGCCCCTGGGCAGGACAAAGGCTGATATGCGGGGACATTTCTTCTCTGTGAAAAGGACAGTGAGCTAAAGACTTGGTAGAGTCTCTCCCAGGGGTTATTCACCGAAGAACAGGTCATTGGGCTGTGTTCGTGCTGGTAGAGAGATTCCCAGACCCACCCTTTTGTTTCCTTTCACACTTGACCCTTTATCTATTATCCTCCCACCACATTACTTTCCCATCAATCTCTCATTCCACCTTTGCACCTCCACCCTCCGATCCTACTTCCTTTCCCATTCCTATTCTTCACTACTGCTTGTAGTTCCAACTATCCCTCTACCTTGGTTGCTTTTCCGCCCTTCAACTCACTCTACTTCCCCCACCTCTTGCTAATGCCCTCGTTATAATATCTTCCTCATTTAATGCCAATAGAGCCTCCTACTCTCCCACTCACTGTCGCTCTTCCAGCTCTACTACTGTTTCTATTTCTCTTCTACCACTACCTTGTTACTATCTTTACTGCTCCAAGACACTCGGGGATATGGTGCCCTGCACATCATTCTCACTGTTACAGAACCAAGGGATATGGTGTCTCGCTCACCCTCGACTAACCCCCATTTGACCCTCAGGGATATGGTGCTCTGTACACCCTTATCGCTGCTACAGAACCTAGAGATATGGTGCCCTGCTCACCCCTGTTCTACTGACCATCACTCTACCACGTATATACTTCCCTTGCTTCTCCCGCCACCTTCTACCTTTACTCCCAACAACTGCTGCTACCTCTGCTCATACTACTATCCCACTCAGCCACTACTCCTATTCTACCTCTAATACTCTCACTCTCCTCTCTCTCACGAACACTCCACAGACCCCCTCCTTAACAATAGTCTCCACAATCCAAACGCTCTCGCCTCCACTGATCTTTCGGACGTCCTGCACAGTCTCCTGTCCTCACCTAACTAACCCACTCTTACACACTCACACACACCTTAAATACCCCACTCCCTCCCAGGATAGGCCACTGACCCTGTCCAATCCCTTACCTGGCTCAAGGGGGAGTGGCAGGGAATTCTTCAAAAAGGGCTTGTAAGCCCCGCTCCCATTTCCAGAAGCAATTCTGGCGAGTAGAGTAAGAGTTTGAGGAATTGGAGTCCCTGTTCCATAAGGCCTTCTAATGGGGCTTTTCAATCTTAGTATCTCTGGTGAGCTGGTGGGAGCCTCAGTAATAAGGCCTCTTTTCCTAAATGGTGTGTAGATTTCTGGAAACTTTTCTACACCGCATTTTCGTGTGGCTGGTGTCAGGCTGCCGGTTGTGTGCTGCGAGGAAGTGCAAACTGCCGCTACATGGTGGATTGCCTCTGTGGCGGTTTTCCCCTGTCTGTGTTCACCATCATCATAGGCAAGATGGGGAGGGGTCTGTTCACACTTGCGCAAGCACCAGGGAATGTTCGGGGTGGACTCCCTCCCTTCCCTAAAATTAGGCCTCGTCACATAGTCCTTTCTTTCACCAACCTTTGTGGGGCACGCATGTAGCGCGAGATGGCCGCTAAATACACCTTGACAGAAGAGTGTGCTAAACCTGATTGTGCCGAAGACATGGGGTATGGCAAGATGTTTGGAGCCTGACCGTGGAACAGATCTAGGTGTTGAGTTGCACATCATATTGTAAAGTGCTTCCTCATGTTCTTAGCATAATAATGTAGATGGTTATCTGGGCCTGGCCAAGATATTGCTGCACTCTGGAGGTAGTGGTATCTTTCCGAATTCTAGGACTGCAGTAGTCAAGTTGTCAAGTTGAGGGGTGCTGGGTCAAGGTGTAGGGCGGACCAGCCGTCTCAAGAGAAAGTCATGAAGCGGGGGAAACCTGATGGATGGCGCCACCGACAGGTGAACCAGTTCAGAGTTCCATGTTTGGCACGGCCACACCAGGGCTTCCAGGATCATCTTGCAGCAGCTGTGTTTGTGTGTACTGAGAACTAGAGATAGCAGAGGAATCAAGCGGCGGAAAGAGGTGGGGGGGGGGGGGGTGAAGTAACAGAACTTCCCCTGGGAACAAAAACACCTCCCACAGGCTTTCCTCTTGGGGGAAACTTGCTTGCAAAGCTGGTGCACTTCCTGTTGATTGCTTTGGTGAACAGATCAATATCCGTGCGACCCCTCTTGGTGGAGAACTTGGCATTGGTGAAACTCTCATTCGTGGCAGGACTCGAGTTCCCTGTTGAGTGAAACTGCTATGGTATTGTGGGTCCGTGGTAGACGGAAGGAGGAACATGTTCTGCGCCAGCGCCCACAGTGCCTGCACATCTGCAGACAGAATCGGAGACCGAGTCCCACCTTGCTTGTGAATAAAGAACATGGTGGTGGTATGGTCCTTGAAGACGCGAACCACCCAGTTCTGCGTGACTTGAAAGACTTCGGGGCCCAGACCACCGCCCCCAGCTCAAGGACATTGATGTGTAGGGTTTTTTCTTTGGGTAACCACAGTCCTCTGGTTCGAAATTCTCCCATGTGAGCTCCCAAACCCTTCTACGGAGTCATCCATCATAACTGTTACCTGGTGTGCAGGAAGGTGAAAGGGGGATTCTTGTGTGAGGTTGAGACGACTACCCCACCATAAGATGGCTTGTTGAAAGGAGGGTGCAAGGTGTTTGCCCTCCCAAAATCCCCACATTTCTTGCCAACAGGCATCCAAGAACTCCTGAAGCGGTCTCATTCTGAGCGTGCAGTGTAGGATCAATGGGATGCATGAGGACATAATTCCTAGGAGGGACTTGAGGGAGTGGACTGATGAAAATCGGCAGGCATGACATGACAGCTGCTACACTTTGTTCAAGATGGCATTCACCCTTTCTTCTGAAGGAGGGGCGACGCACATGAGGGTGTTGAGACGTGAGCATAGGAACAGCAAGTTTTGAGCACTAAGTAAGCAAGACTTTGGAAAGTTCATTGAGAAACCAGAGGGTATCCTCACACCTACTCCCCTTGGATCCTCTTCTCAGGTGGCCAGGGAAAAGCCATCGCTTTGGGATCTGGACCTTGGGAGTGGAGAAGCGAGGGAGGATCACCAAGGGGGAGGGTGCTTTGGGATTGGGAAGAGGCTATCGACAGGCAAGACATGGTATCCCCTATTCCTTATGAAGATCAGCCTTACCCTCCACTGGCCTTTATGAGCTATTGTGACATATCGCCCAAACCCTTTCCCTGAGGTAACACACTATGGTACTGGGACGAGGAAGAGGCATGTAAAGTATTGTAGAGATCAGGCATGTCTCCTTAACTATGGTCAGACACTTAGACCAAATGACCCACACCTGAGGTCATTTTTGTCACAAGTATAAAAAAGCAGGCAGTTCCGAGACGAGAGAGACCAGAGAAACCTGCTAGCTGGAAGCAGGAGCTGTGGCAAACTGCGGGAAGGAGACTGGCGTGCAAACTGGAGCACTTGGCGAGGTAGAGCAGAGAGAAGGAGCAGGTGGCAAGACGGCAGGCAAGAGCAGAAGGGGTCGCGAGAGGACCAGAAGCGAAACAACCGCTTTGGAGGTTTGGGCCGCTCACCTGCCCAGAGATCGTGGCTCCGCCCGCAGAGAGGAAGCCGGTTAAGTACACGCAAGAGGCAGCTGGATCTCTGCAGCAAACGTACAGCTGACGCCGAAGTAAATCAAGGTCGTCTGACATTGCAAAGACTTGTGAGCCTGCCAGACACCAGTGGGAAAAGCTGGTCTAGAAGGGGCAGAGCGCAATCATAAGAGTCTGATACATGCAACCTTTTGAATACCGAATGATCTGAAAACACTATTGAATACTTTACTGAATGAAAGCTAGATGAAAGTGTATTCAAACAAGTATTTCTGAATGTCGCACAGAGAAAGTAAACCAAGAGAAAGCTTTGAATGGGCTAAAAGCAACGTGGTGCAGCTGGCAAATACCACACAGCAAGTTGAATGAAATACAAGTGTTGGCAAAGCAAGTAGAGAACCAAGGGTATGAGAAGAGAAATAAGTATCCACAGTGTAACCAAGGGAATGGTGAACAAGCTAATCATAAAGAAGGATTGAAAGAGGATACTTCTGCTGCTATACATACCTTTTCACTGTCAACAGAAAACATTGGACAATGTTGAGAAAGCTGATGAAAAGGGGGTATTGGTTGTGTGGCCCGTTATGGGTGGAGCGTGTGGTATGTCAACTGCGCCTAGACCGAAAGCCCTACATGGATAGGAATTTAAAGAAGGAATGAAGGGTGTAAGCCTTGTATTGACAAATCAGAGAAAGTACCTGTGACAAAAGGGTTGAGGAGGATCCCAATCCTTGGAGAACTGTTGCCTTGAACTTGTGGAAGGGAACCCCAACACTTTGTAGGAACTGCCTTGAACTTGGGGAAGGGAACCCCAAGACTTTGTATGAACTGTCTTGATCTTGGGGAAGGGTACCTGAGAGTTTGTGGAACTGTATGAACATGAAAGGGTGGAGCTGAAAGTAAGCTGGGGGCAGGAAGCAGCTCAGAACTTTGTTTTGAACATCATTTCTTTTATTGCAGACATCCCTACACATTGTTTAGCTTTAGTTGTGAGGACAAGTATAGATTCTGGACACAGACAGATTTTTAAGTTGAAGTCTGACTCAGGCGACCCTTAGTTTCTTTAGGTAGGGAAATCCCACCTCGATTTAGGGCAAGTTAGGCCTTCATCCATTCTGACATTTAAGTTAATAAAGCGAGTTTTGTTTAAACTTTGAGTCTGTTGTCTGTGTTTTGCTTCCTGATGCCTTCATAGTTGCCTCACACGTGGCAGTAATGGGGAGCGCACCAACCAGTCGTCTAGATACGGGTAAACATGAAGGCTAAACGTCGGAGATAGGCCGCTACTGGTGTCAGGCATTTGGTGAAAACCCTTGGTGCTGATTTTAGGGCAAAGGCAGAGCCTTGAATCGGAGGAAACGTCAGTGCCACTGATGAATGTGGACATGAAAGCAATTATTCTCTAGGTCTAGAGAGGAAAGGAAGTCCCCTTCTTTCAGCTGGTCCAAGATGTGCTGAAGTTTTACTATGTGCAGGGTCTAAGACTTGAGGTATTTGTTTAGTCTTCTGAGGTCCAGTATGGGTCTCCAACCTTCTGACTTTTTTTCTCACCAGAAAACTCGGGTGCCCGCAGGTGCGTTGGTACAACTTCGATTGCCCACCTTTTTAGGAGGAACTGATAACAGCGGTAGGTGTTTTTCCACCTTTGGGACAGGAGGTGTTAGGGAGAATTCTCTGTAAAGGCTGATTTCCCAAACCTAGTGAGTCCCCCAGCAGCTTTGCTGGATTTTTGGGGTTTATTATTTCTCCTGCTAAGAGTGAGACTCTTTTTCTCCCACTCTTAGACATGATTTGAGGTGTTCCTTTGACTTTGTATGTGTTCTATGGGCTATGGGGTCCATTACCCCATAGGGCTTCATGTGTTTTTGATATGTGGGTTACACAGCACCCTCCGTGCAGTAACCCAGGGGTGTCGTCGCGACCCCCAAACATAGACTCCACACCCTGGGACTGACTACTGTCTCCCAGGGCATGTAAAGTCACCATTGGCTTTACTAGTCTCAAATTGTGAACAGAACCAGTACAAACCATCACATTGTGGACGTACTGGTCGGGGCAATCCAATTGCCCCGGGGTCTGTTGTTCAAGGGGGCACTGTCCAGACTCCCCGACCGAGTTTTGGCTGGTGGCAGTGGACACTACTTTTTATATTCGACCGCGAATATATTCCTATGGGATTTTCCCATTGTTCGAGGCTACCACTTTTTAATATAGCCTCGAACATACCGCCGGTTTATTAAATTAATATAAATTCACTGGTTGGTATTTTTTGCCGAAACTTGGTTCCGAAATGGCCTTTGTGTTCGCTTCTGTGACTCCAACCCAAGTCGAGCCCTTTATCCACTTTTTGGTGGGCTTCTCCACAGAAGCCTCCAAAAGTGCCACTCTGTCTGGGTACCACAGGGGGTATGGGAGGGGGTTTAGGCACCCTGGACTGAGTTGCCTCGACAACTCAAGTCGCACTCTTGTGCGATTGGCCCAAGTGGTGAGCCGCCCGGCTCACCACTTAGCATGTTTGAGTGACAGATAGGCTGAATGAATGGGGGTTTTCTGCATAAAAGCAGGGCTTTGGGGACTGGAACTTCAGAAGTCACCACAGGACCTAAAGAATCCGAGGTGGGAGAAGCCGAGCCGACCTGCAACGACGACACCACCGGTGGAGCCCTGCTGAACCGTCACACCACTTTTCCCGACGACAGAGGAGATCTCCAGTCCAGAGAGTCTTCTTCCTTTGACTGGTGGGGATAACCAGTTTGCCCGTCTTTTCACCTTCCTGGACCATCTCGTGGCCACCTTGCTGGTGCCAAGCACCCCGGCAACCGGAATACCACGGTTTACCACTACCGGAAAACTCTGCGGCTGGTTTCTTCCCTGGCAGTGCAACGACCTTCATCTTTCCTCCACGTCGAGATCTCCTCTTTCTCTGGACGAAACACCGACTTTCACCCACTGCCAGGAACAACTTCCCCCGCTGGAGCATTCTTCCCATTTCAGGTACTGTGTCCCGCATGGCTTCCCTTGCGACAGATTGTTCGGGGTGACAGTAAATCCTCGACTTTCTAACCTGGTGTAGAAATCAAGACCCGGACCAGGTTTGGGTTGCTGAAATTATACTTTATTCATGTGATTTTAAACTAATGAAAATATAGTCCATGAACTCCTTGAGAGTTACTCCACTCTTAGGCAGTCTTCCAGGTACAGGATTTAAGCCCTCCTAAGTCTCCTTGTTGTCCGGATAGGCCCACCAGTTGTTCCTTCTCTCCTCGTCCTCTTCGTATGACTAGGAAAATCAACAACCAACGCTGGATTAGTTCCCAGACTTTTATATGATGTGAGTGACTTGCTTCCCCCCCAATGGAAAGCTTCCCTGTCAATCAGACTTCTCATTGGCTGGTATTGCCATGTCCCGCCTCCTATAAAGGCTGCCGTGGTTTCCCAGAGTGGCTGCTTCTGCTGCCTGCCAGAAGAGTCCCGCTCCCAGGCCACTCCATCCCGCGAGTCCCTCCCCCCCTTTGAAGTCTCTCCCTCTCGCCATGTGTGTCTGTCTCCGTGGCCGCCCCAGAGCGGCCCGCCCCACCGAGCAAGCCGTCTCTCCCTTCCTGGTGGGGAGAGACGCTCGGCGGGCCGTGTGGGCCGGCTCCCCACGACCGCCCGTGCCTCCCGCGGGTTCGCCGTCACCAACCCGTTTCCCGGGCTGCAGGCCGCGGCGGCGTTACCCTTGGCGGGTTCAGGTAAGGATGGGCGGGAGGGGGCCACTCCTTTCATGTCGCGGCTCGTTGACGCGATCCTGTAGAGTCCCGGGGATAACGGGCGGGACGGGGCTGCGTTCTCTGGATCGCGGCCCAATGCCGCGATCCCGCGGAGTCCCGCTACCCCTCCCGGCACCCCCTCCACTCCGGGCCCCTTCTCACACCTGGGTTAGCCTGGGGCCTGTTAACTAACTTTTCCTGACTTGATCTCAAACTTTTGTGAACTATCTACAAAGACTCTTTGGGCACAAACCCACTGTGTGATCCTGGACACATTTCGCTTGCTCTCTCTACGAGTGGGCCTGGCATTTGAACTCCCTTGCTCTCCAGTAGACTTTGCCTAACCTGCCTCATTGTGGTTCTTTGAAAAGTATTGAAATTGTGTGCTTTCATAACTTTGCCTTTTCCCTCCCTTTTTCTATAACTTATTAGAGTGCTATCTTATGTTAAGCGCTCACCTCTGTCTGAAAATAAGTGGTGTTTCTCACTAAGACTTGTCTAATAAGTAATTGGGGTTGTATGTATATAATAGTGACTGTGTGTTGAATTTACTTACCTCTTTTTGTGCTAGTGTAATTTACAAGTGTGTCTTTAAATAATTAATTATATACCTTTACACCAAAGCTCTAGTCAGTGTTTGCTTATGCTACTGTATCTCTGTACCTATTGTGTATACTCTATATACTGCCTAACTCATCTTGAGAGGAGTCTGACTGCTCAGCCGCAGATACCAGGTAAATCTGGGTGGTACAGACTGCTACCAATTGGGTTTACTGCCAAACACCTGTAGTCCTAAATCTTTTGCAGTGGTCCCTAAGGTAACTGCACAGGTTTCTGCCTAACACGAGGAATGGAGGGTAGGGGCCCAATGCAGGAACGATTGCTAACATCCACTTGTCGGTGGTAATGTATTTCCACTCGTCCACTAAGTTGGCAAGCCGCCCCACTACTGGGGTGTCGAAGTGAGGGGTCGAGACCAGAGCCTGGTCAGGCTTGCTTTGCATTTGACCTCTGGAGGCGGTTCCTCGTCATCCCTGGTTTCCTCTACAAGAAGACTACGATCTTCTTTTATAACCCTCTTGGGCCTGCCGGCGTGGGACGTCTGCGGACGGTAGGAAGAACTAGAATTCCTCAAAGTCTTTGAAACTTGAAAACCTCGATTTCCCTGGTCGAAAGGACTGGCAACGCTGTTACAGAGTACCCAACGAATAAGCTGTTCCAGTGTCAGCTTTGATGGCCTGTCAACTTTGGACTGGACTTCCGGAAGGAAGTTTGTGGCTTTAAGCCAAACATGATGTCATAGCACTGCACTGTTAACCATCTGGTGGAATCCCATATCCGCGAGGCCGCCTCTCCCTTGTGAAGCAGTGTGAGTGCTTCATCTCATTTATCGCTGGGAAGAAAATCAAGGATCAGCCGCAGCTTGAACCACAGCTCCCGGTCGTAGCGGAGAGGATTGCTAGTGAATTAGCTGCTCAGATGGTGGTAGCAGGTGTAGAATGGCCCTCTTGCCGAAAGTGTCTTGCTTGCCCTCCTTATCTGGAAGTACCATGGAAGGGGATGAAGGATTGCCTGAGCACTACCAGGCCGCGGCTGAGACCACTGAATTCGGGCATGGCTGCGTGCATAGATATTTGGGCGCAGCATCTGGGGCCTTGTACGTCTTCTCGAAGCAATACTTTTTGGGTGGGGCTGAGAATGGATACCTTATTACCAGAAGGCCGCCCTCCCAGATGGATTCTAGCACTGGAATAGCTAGAATCGGCTTTCCCGCTCGCGACATGAGGGTATGCAAGGAGCAAATCTCATCAGGAGGCAAATCTCTTGTAGGTAGATCTGCTGGCTCACTGCCACCTGACCTAAGATCCTCAAACTCGTCTGTAGAGAACAGTCGTCATCAGTCTCCGCATCAATGAGGGCGACTTGTGTCAAAAGTGGAGCCCCTGTAGGAGTCTGGGGTGGGGGAGGGGGCAGTGGTGGAACAGCCGCCAAACCCATTCTTTGTAGGAAACACAAGGTTGTGCTGGAGAAGGCAACGGTGGAGTTAGGAGCCGTTGCTGGAGTTCCAAAAATCAGTGTGTGTAGAGTGGACAGGATGTCCATAGACAAGTCCCTTGATCCAGAGGGCGTAGGAGCTACAGGAGCCAGGGGGCCTGGAAAATATCACTGGGACGGGTGAAACTGGAGAAGGTTGTACCGGTCCTTGCTTAGGAAGGGAAGGACCTCGGACCTGGTGGAGGCCTGTCTGGAAAATATAAGTTACTCACTGTAGTGACTAACCTACTCCTAGACCATAGTCCACTTTCCTCCATGCTGCATGGGCCCCCCTCGCTAGGGACAGGAACAGAATCTTTTTCACCATAAAAACATTATTTTCCCCTTTAAATTAAGATGCGCGTGGCGTGGCCCCAGGAGCATGTGTGCCCGACTCCACCGCCACACCTCATCTGCTTTGATGCGTCGGTAGATTAAAACTGCCTAACAACGTTGCTTTAAGGGGGGGGGATGGTGGGAAGTATTGAGGAAAGGGGACAATGGACTAGGAGTTAAGTTAGTCACTACAGTGAGTAACTTATAATTATTTCTACATCTCTGTCCCCTTTCCTCCATACTGCATGGGCGATTACCACCGATTGAAGCCCCAGGGAGGTGACATGTTGAAAACCTTAAGAGAACAGGTTCCTCAGGACCGCTTTCCTGAAGACTGAATGTGCACTGCCACCTAGACAATAATGCTTTCAGAAAGATGAGGGGGTAGCCCAGGTGGGCGCCCTGCTGATTGTTTGCCATGGCACCTGCCGCTGGAAGGAGACAGCCGTTGCTTTGGCTCTGACTGCATGAGCGTGAACATTTGCTGGCACCTCCTTCTGCTGAGGCCTTTCATGCCCAACAACCTGGCTTTGACCCACCGAAGGTGATGAATAAAGCATCTGACTTGCGGAAGCTTTTTGTCCCGTCCAGGAAGAACCCCAGGGTTCTATCAAAACATTGTGATACCTTTTCTGCCTCATCCTTTGGGTTAGGAAAGAAAGTTGCTAGGACTATCTCCTTATTGAGATGAAGACACCACCTTCGGGAGAAACAAAGCGATGGAACGTGGTGTAGGGTTCAGAGGCCACGAGTGCCTGAATCTTGCTGATCCTGCACGCTGAAGTAAGGCCCACCAGCAGCGCTGTCTTGATCAGACCAATCTGTTGTCGACGGATGCCATGGGCTCAAATGGTTTATGCACCATGGCGCCCAGAACCAAGTTGAGGTCCCAGACCAGGTGTGGACGTTTGGTGGGGGTAGGAGGTCTCAACCTCATCAGCCCTGTCAGATGCCTCTTGACCACAGGGTTGGAAGAGGAGAATGAGCCGTTAACCGAATTTTTGTATGCTCCTATCGCCGCAAAGTAGATACGGCATGGGTTGACCTGAACCCCTCACTCCACCAGATGTGCCGAGAAGGACAGCACCTGATCCAGTGTGCATGTCAATGGGCCTAAGCCCCTTTCCTTGGCGCAGAAGAAAAACCTGGTCCATTTGCTCCTGTATTGATTCCTGGTGGAGTCACATATTGCCTTCTGAATTGGTGTGAGAGCCGCAACAGGTCCGAAAACCAAGGTCTGGCTGGCTACTGCAGGGCTATCAGGATTAGCCATAAGTGACCAGCTTCTCTGATCTTGCAGATGACTTTGTGAATCAGTGGGGTCGGAGGGAATGCCTATGCCCACATCCCGTTCTATTGAAGTTGCAAGGCATCCCCCAGCTAGCCTCTGCCCTGTTCCAGCCAGGATGCAAACTGCTAGCATTGCCTGTTCAGCTCTGTGTCGAATAGGTCTATCTGAGCCAGGCCCCACCTGCTGAAGATCTCCTGCAGGACCTGCTCGTTCAACTGCCACTCGTAGCTGTATACACCCAATCTGCTGAGTCTTTCTACCTTTAGGTTGGACTCCCCTAGATGGTCGATTGCAGAAAGCCATATGTTGTGGGCTATAGCTCATTCCCATATCTCGATGGTGTGCCTGCACAGGGGAGACAATCTGGTGCTCCCTTGTTTGTGGATGTAGTACATGCAAGTGACACTGTCCGTCTGAATACAGACTGGTCTGTTCTTGATCACTGGTAGGAAGGCCCCGAGAGCCAGCCGTATGGCCGTCAGTTTGAATAAGTCGACGTGACTCTTCTGGTCCTCCTTTGTCCACAGACCATGTACACCGGTCACCCAGCGTGGCTCCCCAACCTTCCAGATGGGAGTCTGTCATGATGGTATAAGCCGGCAGGGGCTGTCTGAACGGCCTGCACGCCATAAGATTGCTTTCTGGTCTCCACCGAACCAAATCCTGATGGTGTTCTCCCAGGATGGTGTCTGATGCTGCTTGAGAACCAGTTTCCTGGTTCTATGAGGCTGAGAGGTGTAACTGCACCCTCCTCATTTTGAGCCTTCTATGCGGAACGGCCAGGAGGCATGTCGCCATAATCCCCAACAGGTGTTGGTACCACCAGGACGAAGTTTCCGACCTGCTGAGAACAGCCCAGCTTTAGAGCTGCCACCTTTTCCATGGTGGGGGAAGATCCTCTGGCCCCTGGTATCCCACATCAGGCCCAGGAAGACCAAGGCTTGGGCAGGCTGGAGTGGATAGTTTCTGTGGTTGATGGAGAACCCCAGTTTTTAAAGAATGTCCATTAGTCTGGCAGCCGTATTCCGCTCGGATCAACCAGTCGTCGAGGTATGGGTATACGTGGTGGCCCTCTGACCCGAGCAGTGCCACCACCGCATTCATGAGCCTTGTGAATACGCGTGGGGCCGAATTAAGGCCAAATGACCTTTTACTGGGGAAGTGGGAGCCCATCACTCTGAACCAGAGGAAGGAGCGGTGAGGCTGCCATATTGGGACGTGTAAGTATGCATCCATCAGGTCCAGGGAGCACGTCCAGTCTCCTCCACACAGAGACTCTGCAATACATAAACTTTTGAGATTGCTAACAAACAAAAATTGGACACTGCAGAATTTTTTTTTTTTAACATTAATAGAGGCTGCAGTTTTTCCTCTTTTTCCCTTTGTTTCTCTTAGTTATGATCCAACTTTGAAGCATTTGCTGCTTGTCATTTGACTTATCTCTCAATGTTGTTTGGTTTCTTTTTTACTTCAAGATATGAACAGTGCTTTGATGCTGCTATGCTATGCTTTGCCTTTCTCGCTTGTTGTATGCCGATGATTCATGTTTCTTGTTATGTTGTTAAGCTCTAAAACTCAATAAACAGAGTTATATAAAAAAAAAGATATGAACACTGCATTCTTTAATGTAATTTGATTCAATATTTGTTAATCATTCTTGATCTTGTTCGCTTTTCTAACAAGTTCTACAAAATTTGTTTTTGCAACTAAAAATGCTTAATTAAATTTGTTTAACGACAAGGTCTGTTTTCAGCATCTATAGAGGCTTAAAATAATTGTGATATCTTTTTGGATACACATTAGCTGGAATTATTTAAACTTATTATAAATTTGTTCTAGCATAGAGGATACTATTGGTTCTACATATTTTTCCTGAATGTCCCAATCCACTCTGTGCTTTAGGGAATCTCCCCAACTTATTTTTTGTATGAAATCTGCTAACAGAGCTGGCATACCCATCTTGAACCCTGTGAGGGGTTAGGGATAGGTTTAAGAAGGATAGATAGAGAACCACGCACAGGCCTGTCTGGTTGTTCTGTATTGCGAAAATACTCAAGTAAAACCCCAGGCCTCTCTGCAAAGGGGGGGGGGGGGAATCCTCTACTGCTCCACTCACTACCAGTGAGTGGATCTCTGCAAGGAGAGCTTGGGTCCCGATCTGAGGGAGGGGAGGAGAGTACGGGGAATGGATGGAGGGGGAGGTGGAAACCATGGGAGACCACTCATCGGATCCATGAAGAGTGCCCACCAGCATTGAATGTGAAGAGCAAGTCTGCCCCCCACCAGAGAATTGTGGACCTGTATGACCCAGTCATTGCTTCTTGCACTCTGAGGTGGGTGTCTGGGAGGGGACTGAAAGAAGCCTTTGTGGGAGGTCCTTCCTTGTTTGCGCCTGTGTTGGCTGGGGGACATGTCCGGTTGCCAAGCTCTCCAGTCCTGAAAGCCCTTGTATCTGCTGAATGTTCTTCCCCCATCAGATAGGGCTTGCCCCTGCCTGAAGGGTTTAGATGCTGGCTTTGCCAGTATATCCAAGGACTTGGCGGTTTGGGAACTGTACTTTTTCTTGGCCAACTCCCCGTCCGTGAAGAATGGAACAAATTCCCCCCAATTCAAACAGGAGATACAGGATGACCGGGCTAAACCTGGTGGCTTTTAGCCAAGCCGTACGCCCCCCATCTGTGGCCAAGCAAATGACCCTGCTGGCCGTGTCGACTCCATAAGGTCCTGTGCCACTAGCCTGGCTTCAGCCAATCTCGCTTTGAAGAACGCTTGCTTGTGTACTGGCAGATCAGGAAGGAACTCAGCAATTTCCCTCCATAGCCTCTGATTTGCAGTGGCCAGCATAGTGTCTGCGCTAGCTTGCCTCAGGTGTAGGCTGGCGGAGTATACCTTCTTCCTGAAGGTCTCCAGAACCTTCTACTCGTTGCCCAATAAGGCATAAGTAGATGAAGACGATGCAGACGTCGCTGGTCTGGCATACATGTAAGCCGCCGCCATCACCGATGAAAGGGGTTGCGGGTGAATAGATATGAGGAGTGCATCCCCTTCTGCCTGCCTATACTTTGCGTCCAGCGGTTTGTTGGTGGACTACATAGAATGGGGCTTGGCCCAGCCCTTTCATGCTAGGGCTTGCATGTCTTTCTGGAGTGGGATGCCTGATCTGGTGGCTGATAAAATGTTTAGGACTTCCGCTAGGACCCCCGCGTCTGGCTGTTCCTTCTGAGGCTGAGGGATGCCAATCCCGCTAGCCTATCGTGGAAGGCCCTCGCTGAAGATGGTGTCCCGATCATCATCTTTGTTCGTGCCCCCCTTATCCGCAGCGCCCTAGGGGGACGCGGGTGGCATGGCTGGAGCAACCGTGGCCTGAGCGGCTGCGGGAGGTGGGGACAGAGCTGTGATGCTAGGCTGTGTGGGAGTTGGTGTCTCTGTAGACTGTGAAGCCAACAAGACTATGGGTGGAACTGGCTGCAGCCAAAGGCTGTGTAGACATAGGACGAAGCAAGTCTCAATTCCCCTTGATAGGGAGAATTCTCATTTCATGGCTAATTTCCCTTACCTAGTGAGTCCCTCAGCAGCTTTGCTGGATCTCCGGAGTTGTTTCTTTTCCACTTGGTAAGAGTGTGAGCTTTTCTCCACTATTACTTGTATTTTGCTGTGTGTTTTTACCTGTTTTTGGGATTGTGGGCTCTGGAGTACACCACTTCAGTAGCCCCCCCTCTTTGTGTGTGTCACACAGCACCTTCTGTGCAGTGGCACAGGGTTGTCGTTTAGACTTCCCAACGACTCCATGTCTGAGGTGACTACTGTCCCCCAGAAAAGGGTAAAGTTACCATTAACGTTACTTAGTCAAAACTAACCACAGATCCAGTACACCCCATCTTAAATGGAGTACTGGAAGGGTTAACTCTTAAATCTTCATCTGTACCTCTTAGAGCATTGTTTCGCTCTCAACATTTACACATGGCTGGTGGCAGTGGTATCTACCCTAAATTTCTACCGCAGTTATCTTACATAACCGTGGTAATATTGAAGGCTATTGTGTTAGCCTCAACCTTAAACCCGCTTGACCAAATCCTTTTTCGTTTGGCTCCGGTGCGGTTTATTCGCCATTTCTTTTTGTTAAACTCCTTCTTGTGTTTTGCTTTGCGCGGCAAACTAGGTTTGCCTTCTTTGTTCACTGTCTTTTGGCGGGCTTCTACCTAGAAGCCCTCCTCAAGGCGCCTGGGTGTCTAGGTGGGCTGAATGTGAGGGAGGGGTGTAGTCACCCCCTGCACAGGGTATCCTAGGAAACCAAAGTCGCACTTTGTCATGATTGGCCAGGGTGGTTGTCCGGGCTGGACAACCCCCCTGCTGGGTGATAACCAGGCCCCAATTTACCTAGCCTCGCAGTTCACTCAATATATCCCACCTCCGTCACTCAGGTCTACCTATAGCCAGAGCCTCATGATCCCTAGATACAAACTCCAAACAGCCGGAGGGGTCACCTTCCCAGTCCTGGCAGCCAAACTTTGGAACACTGTGCCTCTCCCTACTGGAAATCTATCATCTCTGAACCTATTCAAACACAAAGCTAAACTTTGGTTAGCCACTTCAGATGACCAACTGTCATCCTGAAAACCCGATTATCTTGACTTTTATGTATGCCTGACTAACCTGTATGCACTGCACCTGTATTCCTATCTTTTGTACTTATTGTTTCTGTATGATGTAACTACTGTTTGAAGATATGCGCCCGGTTGCCTCCGGGCCTGCTTTGCGCTATACAAATAAAATAAATAGAAATAAATACAAATACAAATTGACAGCCAGGCTGTGTGAATGGGGGTTTTTCGCATAATAGGCAGGTCTCTTGGGCTAGAAGTCAGAGTCGCCACTGGAACTACAAGGAACCGAAGAGAAGCGGGGAGAACAACGGCTGCTGCAACTACCCCATCCCGGTGATGCCCTGCTGCAGTCCTGAGCTATCTGCCCTTCAATGACAAAGGAGATCCAGTCCGGTGTCGTCTTCCCTTGAGCCTGGTGGGGATAACCAGCTCATCTTCCACAGCCAGAGGATCCTCTTCCTTGGTCGAAATCGCTACACACGGCTGTAGTGGTTCGGAAAGCCATTTGAAGAGCCTCTCCTGTTTTTAAGGAGCGCACCTTTTATTCGTTGTCGCTACTGCCGGCTTCATCCCTGTGTGGTGCAGACCCCCTTCAGACGTCGTCCTTCACAACGAAGCTCCAGGAATCGTGGGTCTACGGGAAACCAACAGGAACAACTGCCAGGGCACCAGCTGCATCATTGGAATAAGGTACTGTGTTCTGCTTGCGGAAACTGGGTGAACCCCTTTTCTTCATTTCCAAGGCTTGCCCTTGTCTTCCCTCCTTCTTATAACTTTTGCTTCCGAACATTGATAATATCGAAGTACTCTTGGCTATGTTGAATCGTGAACTATCCGGCTGTGTGATCTTCGGCAACAGGCCCCGGTGTCACTTGACCCTGGCTCCGGCCCTTTGACTTTTCAACTCTTGTCTATGAGTGTTTCTCGATTCTGTCTGCCTAAACAAAATATTGCCTGTGATTTTTGCCTCCAACTCCCTCTGAGTACCTCAGGTGCTAAGTGTTTTTTTGCCCCGGTAGCTTTTCATGTCACGGATACGCGTTTAGTTGGTAGACCGAACTGTCAAAAAGTGATCGCAATCGTATTCGCGGTAACGTGTTTTGTTCATAACACCGGTTCATTCAAACACAGGGTACGTACCTTGAGACATACTGTACCAAGTGAATTGGTTAGTTGTAGTATATTTAACGTGTGGTTTTTGTTTAAGTTTAATAGAAGTGTTGTGTTTATAACGAATGGTTTAAAAATAAATGTACTTATATTTTTCTACCTGAAACCTTAAGTCAGTGTTTACTCGAGTCACAGTAATTGTGGTCCCTTTGTGTAATCTCTGCTACTGCTCATATACTCTTGAGATAAGCCTGGCTGCACCGCCACTGCTACCGCTCTGACATAGTAGTACAGGCTTGTACCAAAGGTAAAACTTGTATTGCCACCTGTAGTCTTAATTGTGTGTAGTGGTCCCTAAGGGCACTGCACAGGATTCTGCCTAACACCCCTCAGGATGCCACCCATTTGGGAGACGCATCAGATTGAGGAACTTCTCAAAGAAACTTTTCCTCGCACCCTGGAGATGTGCATTCCTGCACAGACTGTGTAACCGGCGTGAAGGGCTGCACTCTTCCCGCACTGCGCCTGCTCTCCGAGTAAATTGCCTCAGTGTAGAAACCCTGCCCTGAGGTCACTGGGTAGGATGTGAAAAGCGTTACCTGTGACGTGATCATGGGAGTCCAAGTCTACCCTGGGAGTGAATTCCTGCCTTTGGGGTTCGCTGGAGCGGACATGCTACCGTTTTGTTGGTCTGGCCACCTTCTTGTCCTGGACCGAAACAGGCGTGGTCTGCGTGTCTGTCGTGGTACTGGCTTTGGCCTCTACCCATTTGCTTGTGCATGTAGGCTCTGACCTACCCTTCATCTCGGGCATGGACCGGGTAGGATGATTGCCCTTGAACATGGAGTCAGTAGTGCTACTGCATGTAATACGCCCCCTTGGGCACAGAGCCGGTACTAGGGCAGAGCCCCTCAGGAGATTTCCTGGTGCAAGAGCCATTTGGCCCCTCAGCGCTGGGACTGGTAGGATCAGTGGATCCCCCGGCCGTTAGCTCTTGAGCTTTGGTACCCTGGCTGGTGACAGAGCCTGATTGGCCCCTCCCGTCTGGCTGTTTCCCAGGGAAGGAGTCCCCTTTGTGGGCTGCTTTGTAGAACAGAACACTTATCTTGGCCTTTGTTTTCCTACGCACGTATTCCTTGATTTGTTCGGGCAGAGACCTGGTGAATAGCTACCCTCGCGAGCTGGTTCATGAGTGACCGGGGATTAAGGGCGTGGCACACCAAACAGCTGTGGTCTTTGCCGAGGCAGCACATGTGCAGGGTCCGACACCGTAGAGGATTAGTCACAGGCACCTACTAAAATCTGCTGCGGCCGACATGCGCCGGGGAGGGGCGAGGCACGGTAGGCCGGTGTAGATTGAAGTTCCTAGAAAATGTAAGTAAAAATAAAATAAAAAAACGAAGGGACGAATGACCCAGGGGAATACTTAGCAAGATATGGCATTAGGAGGGAAACAAGGCATCAACAGCGCAGGAGAAGCAGGTCCAATGCAGAAAAGAGGACCGAGGTGTGGCGCTGGAGGGTGGAGTCAGGGAAGCACAGGCTCCCTGGGCCATGCCCCCCACAGAACTAAATTTAAAGGGGAAAAATAATTTTTTTCTGGTCAAAGGTTCCGTTCCAGTCCTTAGCGAGGGATGCTCATGGCAGTATGGAGGAAAGGGGACGCGATGTAGGAAAGGCACAGCCTCTTTCTCTTTGTTGTAAAATGCCTCGTCCAGTTGCTCCGTGTCAGATTCAGCCCCCCGCTGTAGCAGTCGTTCGAGGGGCCATAGTAGGACTGGGGACTACAGGCGGTGCATATGGGGCCAGTGTTAACAGTGGACGAGCACGAGTAGGCCTGGGGAAGTAAGACAACACTGACGGGACATCAATGCTCACAGCAACTCCTTTTGGAAACGAGGATATTATGAAGACGACGTGTTTGGTGTCTAGATGACAACGTGGTATTGTGTTTAGACAGACTATGATTTGATAGTCGATGAGGCAGTCGATGGAGTAGTCAATGGGATGCCGGGTGTTGTCATCGACGAAGAGGAGGACTTGGACCAACCATGAGCCGTCAACAAGGATGGTGTAGATGGAGGAACTGTAGTCGTGGACGAGTGTGGCTTCTCTGAAGAGTGCTTAGATGATGAAGCTGCAGACAAAGGCGTTTGGCGCCATAGTGGTCAACGAGGTGACCATTGGCATAGACCAAGACGTCAATGACATAATCGACGACAGAGCAGCCAGAGTGTGAGATCCATGACCCTTTTCACCATCATGGGACCTCGACTTCTTTGATGAGGGAGTACACTCTAGTGATCTGCAGTGCTTGGCAGAGGCTGAATCAGACGCTCCAGCACCTTTGACTAACAAGGCCACTAAACTCTGGTGGTGGTCCTTGCAGATTTTGGATGAAAAGGACTGACAGATGGTACAATTGTTCAAGTCATGGTCCGGGTATACACAGAGACATCGCCCATGAAGATCCTCGATGTACACGTACTTAATGAGACAAGCCGAGCAGGCATTAAACAGGCTTTTTTTCCTAGTGTCTATCATGATGTCCACAGACTCCTGAAGGCTTCAAAACTGGATGGAAAAAATACAATTAACATGGAGGCGATGGAATGGGCCGGATGTTCACACCAGCTGGCAGGAAACACCAAAACAGAGAATATGGAAAAAACAAATCAAAACTACTAAAATTCATTGAATATCTGAAAAGCGATTTCACAAGGACATCAATCATTTAGAGTGAGGTAAAAAATCTGGAAGATGGCCCACAGGGCAGGAGCTAATTGTTAGGCAGAATCCTGAGCAGTTCCCTTGGGGACCACTGCAAAAAGATCAAGACTACAGAAGTAAGAAGTAAACCCAATTGGTAGCAGTCTGTACCACCCAGATTTACCTGGTAGCTGTGGCTGAGCAGTCAGACTTCCCTCAAGAAGAGTTAGGCAGTATATAGAGTATACACAATAAGGCTAAAAACACAGTAGAGCAAACAAACACTGACCAGAGCTTTGTATAAAAAGTATATAATTATTCATTTAAAACACACTTTAGGCAATATACTAGCACTCTAAATCACAAGCAAGTTAAAACACAGTCAGGTAAAGTATACACACCTCCCTTAACTATTAGACAAGTCAGAGTTAAAACACCACTATTTGTCAAAACAGATGTGAGCGCGTATCCTAGATGGCACTCCAATAGATAGGTTAAAGGGAGAGAAAGAGGCAGAGCATAGAAATAAAACAGGTCCCAAAACTTTTAGGAGTTCTCAGCAAGAGAAGAAGGCAGGATATACTGTAGAGCCAAAGTTCATAGGTCAGGCCCACTTTAAATGGAGTAAAGTGAAATGTGCCCAGGATCACACGGTTTAAAATGCACTAAAAGTCTTTGCAGAATGTTCAAAAGAGGTTGGGGCGATTCAAGAAGGTAAGGTTAGGTCTGGAGCCAACCCAGCCGGCAAGCCAAGGATTTAAGGGTCACCTTGGGCAAACCGAAGAAAGGGAGGCCTGGCAGGGCACAGTACCTTAAACAGAGAGGAAGCTCCAGCGGTGGCAGTTGTTACTGGCAGTGATTGCAGTTTGTTGTTTCGACCAAGGAAAGAGGATCTCGTAGAGGAGGAAACGTGGAGTTCTTGCACTGCACAGGGATGAAACCAGCCGCGGAGTTCGTCGATAAAAGGTGAGTTCCTTTTGTTTGGGGTCAAAGTGGTGAAGCTTGGCCATCCGGCCGCCAGGGTGCTTGGCACGAGCGATTCGACCAAGAGACGTCTTTGAAAGACGAAAAGGGCGAACTGGTTGATCCACCAGCTCAGAGGAAGAAGACTCGTCCAGCAGAAGATATTCTCTTCTCGCTGGTAAAGTTGTGAGTTCGTTGCAGCAGGGCTTCACCGGTGTCGTCGTCGTTGCAGATGGCTCAGCTTCTTCCCTCTTTGGATTCTTAGGTCCCTTGTCGACTTCTGAAGTTCCAGTCCCAAAAGCCCTACTTTTATGCAGAAAACCCCCCATTCAATAGCCTAGCTGTCACTCAAACATGCTAATTGGTGAGCCGGGCGGCTCACCACTGGCCCAATCAGAACAGAGTGCGACTTGAGTTGATAAGGCAACGCAGTCCAGGGTGCCAATTTTCCTCCCCACCCATCCTGTGGAACCCAGACAGAGTGGCACCATTTGGAGGGTTTCTGTGGAGAAGCCTGCCAAAAAGTGGAACAAAAGGCTCGACCTTGGTCAGAGTTACAGAGACGGACACGAACGCCATTTTAGAAAAGAGTTCCGGCAAAAAGACCCAACCATGAATTTAATATTAAATAAATAAACCGGCGGTATCTTTAACATTGCACCAAAAAGTGGTACGTTTAAAATCAATGGGAAAATCCCATAGAGAATATTCAGGTGGAATATTTCGCGTGGTAACCGCTGCCACCAGCCAGAAACTCAACAAGGGGAGACTGGACAGTGCCCCCTTGAAAACGGACCCAAGGGCAATATAATTAACCAATCCAGTACTTCCACAATATGATGGTTTGTACTGGTTCTGTTCACAATTTAGGACTAGTAAAGTCAAAGGTGCCTTAACATGCCCTGGGAGACAGTAGTCAGTCCCAGGGTATGGAGTCTATGTTTGGGGGTCACTATGACACCCCTGTGTTACTGCACTGAGGGTGCTGTGCAACACATACACAAAAAAACAGATGATACCCTATGGAGTAAAAGACCCCATAGCCCAAATCACACAAATAGTCAGAGATATATCTCAAATTATGCCTAGGAGTGGGAGTAAAAGAGTCTCAGTCTTAGCAGGAGAAAAAAACAAACCCCAAAAATCCAGCAAAGCTGCTGGGGGACTCACTAGGTTTGGGAAATTAGCCTTCTAAGAGAATTCTCCCTAACACTAAGGGGACCTGTTAACAGAATCCTGTGCAGTGCCCTTAGGGACCACTACACACAATTGAGACTACAGGTGGCAATACAAGTTTTATCTTTGGTACAAGCCTGTACTACTATGTTAAAGTGGTAGCAGTAGCGCAGCATCCAGGCTTATCTCAAGAGTATATGAGCAGTAGCAGAGATTACACAAAGGGACCACAATTACTGTGACTCAAGCAAACACTGACTCAAGGTTTCAGGTAAAAAATATAAGTACATTTATTTTTAAACCATTTGTTATACACAAGACACTTCTATTAATTCAAAAACCACACGTAAAATACACTACAACTAACCAATCCACTTTGTACGGCATACTTCAAGGTAAGTACCCTGTATTTTAGCGGACCGGTGTTATGAAACAAAAGACGTTACCGTGAATACACTTGCGATCACTTTTTGACAGTAATGACAGTTCGGTCTTACTAAAGAAATGCATATCCGCGGCAAGAAATGTTACCGCGGCAAAAACACACTTAGCACCTGAGATACCCAGAGAGAGTTGGAGGCAAAAATCATAGGCAATACTTTTGTCAAGGCAGACAGAATCAGAGAACACTCTTAGACAGAAATTCAAAAGAGTCAATAGGCCGGAGCCAGTGTCAAGTGGAACCGGGTTCCTGTTGTCGAGGATCACACAGTCAGATAGTTCACGATTCAGCGTACCCAGGAGTACTTAGATATTGTCAACAGAGGAAGCAAAGTTTAAAAGAAGGAGGGAAGACAAGGGAAAGCCTTGGAGGCGAAGAACAGGGATTCACCCGAGATTCCTCGGGCAGAACAAAGTACCTTATTCAAGGAAGAAGCTGGTGCCACGGCAGTTGTTCCTGGCAGTTTCCTGCAGACCCTCGGTTCCTGAAGCTTCGATCCGAAGGAGGATGTCTGGAGGGGTCTGCACCACACAGGGTGGAAGCTGGCAGTGGCGATGGTGAATAAAAAGGTGCACTCCTTAAAACAGGAGAGGCTCTTCAGATGGCTATCCGGACCACTACAGCAGTGTGCAGCGGTTTCGACCACGAAGAGGATCCTCTGGCTGTAGAAGATGAGCTGGTTATCCCCACCAAGCTCAAGGGAAGACTACTCCGGACTGGATCTTCTCTGGTCGTCGAAGGGTAGATGGCTCAGGACTGCAGTAGGGCTTCACCGGGACGGGATAGTTGCAGCAGTCGACTTCTTCTCCGCTTCTCTTCGGTTCCTTGTAGTTCGAGTGGTGACTCTCTGACTTCTAGACGTTTTGCCATTTGCATTTCATTTGTTTTTGTGATTCTAGGCTCTGGAGTACACCACTTCAGTAGCCCCCTTATTTTGTGTGTTACACAGCACCTTCAGTGCAGTGACACAGGGTTGTCCTTTAGACTTCCCACCGACTCAATTTCTGGGGCTGACTACTGTCCCCCAGAAAAGAGTAAAGTTGCCATTAACCTTAGTCATTTAACCACAGATCCAGTACACCCCATTTTACATAGAGTACTGGAAAGGGTTAATCCTTAGCCCTTTTTTTTATCTGTACCCCCTAGAGCATTGTTTTGCTCTTAACATTTAGGCTTGGCTGGTGGTAGTGGTATCTACCCTACCTTTTTCTACCGTGATTATACTACATAAACGTGGTAATGTTTTAGGCTATATTAGCCTCGAACTTAAACCCGCTTGACCAAATACTTTTTCTTTTGGCTCCGGTCGGGTTTATTCGCCATTTCTTTTTGTTAAAGTCCTTCTTCTGTTTTACTTTGCGCAGCAAACCAGGTTTGCCTTCTTTGTTGACGGTCCTTTGGCGGGCTTCTGCCAAGAAGCCCTCCTCTAGGCGCCTGGGTGTCTAGGTGGGCTGAATGTGAGGGAGGGGTGTAGTCACCCCCTGCACAGGGTATCCTAGGAAACACAAGTCACACTTTGCCATGATTGGCTGAAGTGGTTGTCCATGCTGGACAACCCACCTGCTGCGTGATTGACAGCCAGGCTGTGTGAATGGGGGATTTTCGCATAAAAGGCAGGACTCTTGGGCTAGAAGTCAGAGTCGCCACTGGAACTACAAGGAACCGAAGAGAAGCGGAGAAGAAATCGGCTGCTGCAACTATCCCGTCCCGGTGAAGCCCTGCTGCAGTCCTAAACTATCTACCCTTCGACGACCAGAGAAGATCCAGTCCGGAGTCTTCTCCCTTGAGCCTGGTGGGGATAACCAGCTCATCTTCTACAGCCAGAGGATCCTCTTTGTGGTCGAAATCGCTGCACACTGCCGTAGTGGTCCCGATAGCCATCTGAAGAGCCTCTCCTGTTTTTAAGGAGCCGACCTTTTATTTACAGTCGCTGCTGCCAGCTTCAGCCCTGTGTGGTGCAGACCCCTCCAGACGTCATCCTCCTTGCCGAAGCTCCAGGAACCATGGGTCTGCAGGAAACTACCAGGAACAACTGCCGTGGCAACAACTTCTTCATTGAATAAGGTACTGTGTTCTGCTTGAGGGAATCCCTTTATCTCCTCCTACAAGGCTTGCCCTCATCTTCCCTCCTTCTTATAACTTTTGCTTCCTCCATTGACAATATCTAAGTATTCCTGGCTACATTGAATCGTGAACTGTCCGACTGTGTGATCCTCAACAACAGGAACCCGGTTCCACTTGACACTGGCTCCGGCCTATTGACTCTTGAATTTCTGTCCATGAGTGTTCTCTGATTCTGTCTGCCTTGACAAAAGTATTGCCTATGATTTTTGCCCCCAACTCTCTCTGGGTATCTCAGGTGCTAAGTGTGTTTTTGCCCCGGTCACATTTCTTGCCGCGGATACGCGTTTCTTTAGTAAGACTGAACTGTCATTACTGTCAAAAAGTGATCGCTTATGTATTCACGGTTTTTGTTTTACAGCACCGGTCCGTTAAAACATAGGGTACTTACCTTGAAGTTATACCGTACAAAGCGAATCGGTTGGTTGTAGTATATTTTACGTGTGGTTTTGAATTAATAGAAGTGTTGTGTTTATAACAAACGGTTTAAAAATAAATGTACTTCTATTTTTTACCTGAAACCTTGAGTCAGTGTTTGCTTGAGTCACAGCAATTGTGGTCCGTTTGTGTAATCTATGCTACTGCTCATATACTCTTGAGATAAGCCTGGCTGCTCCGCTACTGCTACCACTATAACAGAGTAGTACAGGCTTGTACCAAAGGTAAAACCTGTATTACCACTTGTAGTCTTGTGTGTAGTGGTCCCTAAGGGCACTGCACAGGATTCTGCCTAACACCTGCCTACTCCCTGAGCATTTTCTACTCAGGTAGGCAGGGGCGGGCCATTGTTTTTGAATCCCAACCCTGGGGGCAGACAAGCAAGGGAGGATCACCTGGGTAGAGGGTCCTCTGGGATTGGGAAAGGAGGGCCCAAGGGCGAGACATGGTATCCCCCATTTTCTAGTCCTGAACTATCCTACCCGCCCTCTACTCTCGTAGGGTACAGTCATGTATGTCCTGCTCTACCCCAAGACCTTCTGACAGACATTCACCCTCAGAGGAAAGGGTATATAAAAGCCCAGGGCAGAAACCCCCTTTTCTACCGACACTGACTTACCCTCCTGTCCCTCTAATCTTATTCACTAAGGTGAGACACAATCTTTTCTTTCCCTGTTAACCTCATTTACTGAGGGTACCAGAGTGAAAGAACCAGTACCACCAACCTCTTGGTGTCATCGTGATAAGATAAGGAGAAGATGTGACACATCATACCCAGACCCTTGTGAACATTACCCTAAAATTGAGAAGGGGAAGAGAAAGCTAACAATACCACTTTCCTGTCATAAGGACACCCCTAGACCGGATACATGTTATCCCTCCCTTCCCTGGTAATGACCTACCCAAACACCCCCTCAACCTTCATAAAATGCATTCATGCACACACTTCTCTTTCCCCCCCATCCCCTAAGTATTACTTAAGTACTGTGACGAAGAAAAGGAAGTCAGGAGGAGTACAGACTTCCTATGAGAAACACCACTATGGTACTGGGACGAAGAAGATGCAGATCAAGGCAAATCAACACCATTTTCTATGTCCCACTAACAAGGCCAGGCAGGGTCAGGCAATTGACATCAACCATGCCCACCTGCAGCCTGTCGGGTACTCACGACAGTATAAAAGACACCCAAGCACTCAGTGGTAGGAACGAGTTGGGAGGAGAGCTGTGCTGCCCGAGACCAGCAGGGGAAATCAAGGAAGCTGAGACGCCAAAGCTTTGCACGAAGGGGCACCCTATAACAGCGTGGCTAGACGCCTTCCACTCCAGTTGTGAGACAAGGTCTGGAAAAGGGAGCCAGGAGGATTGGTAATCCCCATTTAGGTGAATGCAAAGTGCTCGGTCCCCTGGGCCAAGTCGGAGACCCAGGAGTGTCTGAGGGGCAGGTGGGAAGACCCTGACCTCAGACTGCAAGGACGCTGTCGTTAAAAGGAAGGAACCCCAACCGGAGAGGCAAGCGGAATGTTTAGAGCAAGATATAAAATATTATCGATTGACAGCGTATAGTGAAAGATGCGTTGTGTGAAACTGACAGAGGATTCTGCTGATACAAAGTAACAGAGTAGTCGCCTGCAGGAGAATACTTTGTCGAAAGACTAGCTGAATAGGAAGCTCCTATGAATAAAGGGGAGCTGTGCGCAGGGCTGAATACTGAGGAAAATAGAGATCCGAGCCGTAGCGTAGCCGGCCCACTTTCGAATAAGGCCCACGAGAACAAGGCCGACGCTTGTTCTAAGCCTGTTGTCTGCCGTCTGCCACACGACCGCCAAGGTAACTTTTTGTGCCCATAGCTTCATTTCACTGCAGAGACCATAACCAAACAATCTCTTCTACAAACATACCTACAGAGCACTGATATTAAGACGGCACGCATTTGTACCTTATGCCTATCTGTATTATCCCGATTTTCTGGTGTGACACTAGCGTATCCTGCCTCACTGTGATGCCCCAAATCCAGATGTTTCCCTGAGTATTTCAGCCCAATTGTAATGCCATATTCTAATTATTGGTCACACTTGTGACACATATTCAAAGTATCATTCATTCTGCTTGATTGCTTACTCTACTGCATTAGAGTGCCGTCCTAGTAACTGATTTCAGACTGCTACCTCTTATTAGACTTTTGTCCTTACTACCAACCACCAGAGCAATCTGTACTTAGAATATCCCAGATTCTGCTTGCCAAATTCAGTTGCACTCTGGCGAATGTCCTTTAATCAATATTGGTTATGCACCCTGCTCACTGCTCGCTGCTGGGACTGTCAAACTTAGGTCTCTTTTATCCTGTATGCATTTTAGTCACTGCTGGGACTGTCAAACGTAGGTGTCTTTTATCCTGTATGCATTTTAGTCACTGCTGGGATATGCATTTTAGTCACTGCTGGGATATGCATTTTAGTCACTACTGGGATATGTATTTTAGTCACTGCTTGGACTGCCAAACATAGATGCCTTTCATCCTGTATGCATTTTAGGCACTGCTGGGACTGCCAAACGTAGATGCCTTTTATCCTGTATGCATTTTAGTCACTGCTGGGATATGCATTTTAGTCACTACTGGGATATGCATTTTAGTCACTACTGGGATAGGCACTTTAGTCACTGATGGGTTATGCATTTTAGTCATTGCTGTGACTGCCATGGATGCCCCTTTGCTAGTCTCCTCCCAATATGTACACTACCAAGACTTGCCTTATACTCACACTCTGCTCCCTACTCTGGACTACTCTTATTATTACTATAACAATGACCCACACCGACACCACACCTTGCAAGTGAGAAACACGAGACTCAGAGCAAGACTGCCTCGTCTTCATGACCTCAAAACCAATAGACCTAGACCAGTAGACTCTAAATCAACTCGAACTCCCTCCAACCCTTTCGCCCTAGCTGCAGAAAGGCACCCCAAAATACAAACTGACCTCCCCCACAACCAGAAGAGACCCAACCTTCCCAATCTCAAACCCATCAAAGATAAAATCACTACCCCTACCTTATCAGGAGCCCTTATCAACGCAAGATCCCTCATGGCACATAACACGGAAATTGCCGACATACTTGCCATGGATAACCTAGATCTCCTCGCTATCACCGAGACCTGGCTCCACGATGCCGCAGGTCCTGCACTCATGATTGCCATACCAGACAATTACAATATACTAAGAGCTGATCGGCCCAACTCCAGAGGAGGTGGCCTGGACATCATCGCTAAAACCAAGCAAGCTGTAAGACTCTCCCCATATCCAGCAATTACATCTTGCGAACTACTTTCTGCTAAAATACCTATCTCTAATAACAGTACACTAACCGTCCTTCTGGTGTACAGACCTCCAGGCCCTCGAGGCAACTTTGAGGAAGACTGATCTAGCCTCCTCACAAACATCATCAAAGCCTCCACCCAGCTCCTTTTACTATGTGACTTTAACCTGGGATTCAACGATGTTGAGGACAAACAGGCCCACTCCATCCAATCAATCCTAATCGATCATGGCCTTACCCACACACATAAAAGGACGCACACTAGATTGGATAGCCGACCGAAACTGTGCTACCGCCATCTCTAATATTCTACCACAAACTTGGACTGACCACCACCTCATCTGGTTCTCATCCACTATAGAGCCTCCTAAATTAGATATTTTGGAAATAGCACCACCTATGCCAACCAGAAGCAAAAAAGAAATCACGGCTGAAAAACTACTCCCTCTCCTCCTACCAGCTATCACAGCCAGCGCTACTAACACGGACCATAATATGCTAGTTGAGACATTCAATAACACTATGACCAAAGCCTTGGACATAATTGCCCCTACCAAACTACATAAAAGTTAATGAGAATCTCATCTGAACTCATGGTTTACCCCTCACCTCAAAGAACTACGAATCCAAAAGCGTAAACTCCAAGCTATCTGGAGGCACACTCCCTCAGTTGAGAATAAAACCTTACTCGAAAACCTTTCTAAAAAATATACAAGAAGGAAATAATCCAAACTAAAAAAGACACGTTTAACGAGAGAATTAGTAAAGCTAACTCTAATTCCAAATAACTCTTCTCCATCCTCTGTGAAATGGAAAACCCGATTGCTCCTACAGACAATGTCCTCAAGGGAAAACAATGGTGCGCCAGCATCCAAAATGCCTTCGCTAATAAAATTACAACCCTACAATCTAACATTGCAAAGAAGAAAGCATCCTTGAGCGCCACTGGAAACCACACTACCCACTTGACAGACACACCTAGAACAGTCACTCAAAACAAGTGCAAACCATTTAGATTTACCAACATATCCATACTGGAAACTGAAAAGGTGATATCATCCCTGAAACCATCAAACTGCTAAGGTGACAGCTGCCCAGCACAAGTTATTAAGGACGCAGCTAGAGACTTAGCACCTTTCATATCTAAATTAATCGATGCATCCTTCAGATCCAGCACTGTACCCAAAATCCTCAAAGAATCATGGGTACTGCCCCTCCTAAAAAAACAGACCTGTGATCCAGCTATCCCTACCAACTACAGGCCCATTACCACGGTCCCATTTCTCCTTAAAATGATCGACAAGGGTAGCATACCTCCAGATACAAAAATACTTAGTCCAACCAACTACTAGGATCTCGCCAATCTGGATTCAGACCACTACATGGCACTGAAACGGCCTTAATTGACCTTAAGACACAAATCAATGAGTTGAAGGATAAAGGTAAAACAGCTATGCTCCTCCTCCTCGACTTATTGGTGGCCTTTGACCTGGTGGTCCATGCAGTGTTATGCAACCACCTAACGTCTGCTGCCTATTTCTCAAGTGAAGCTATAGCCTGGGTACAATCCTTCCTAGCCAACTGTACGATGAGTGTGTTCTCCCCCTTAGCTTCAGCGGACCCAATTCAAATCACCTGTGGTATCCCACAAGGTTCATGTGTCTCCACCACTATGTACAACATCTTCACTAAGCCACTCTTCGACAAACTTGACAGACTGGGGGTAACTTATACTAATTATGCGGACGATACACAGATCCTCATACCCCTATCTGGCAACTTCGTTGAAGACACAACTCTAGTAAACAAGATTTACCTCCTTATTCAGGCATGGATGGCCTCCCACGGCCTCTGCCTGAATGACGACAAAACAGACATACTGATCCTGGGTCCCTAATTATCTCGCCTTCAACATAGATGGCAATATAATTAAAGTGGCAACCGAAGTAAAAACACTTGGTTTATACCTTGATTCCACATTATCTCTCAAAAAACAAGTTAATTCCCTCGCTTCATCCACGGCTTACACTTGCAAATTAATCAGGGCCTGCAGACCATACCTTTCCAAAACTAACTGCATCACTCTAGCCAATGCCCTAGTAATATCTAAATTGGACTATTGTAATGCTCTATATGCGGGTGCCAGTAAAACTGTCAAACAAAATGCAAATATTGCAGAATAATGCTCTTAGAGCAGCCCTGGACATACCCCGCAGAGCACACATCTCCAACATTATGAAAGACCATCATTGGTTAAAAATTAGTGACAGAGTTCTCCTCAAGACGCTATCTCTCACCCACAAAGGACTGAACAACACCGCGCCCCCATACATCTCGGCCAGAATGACCAGAAAATCCTCTACCCTCCATACCAGAGCTTCTAACCACTTCCTACTCGAAATGCCCAGATTCAAACTAACAAAAGCAGGTGGAGCAAGCTTCCCTGTTAGAGCCGCCCATGCCTGGAATGCTTTCCCCACTGCACTGAGAGCTAATCTACCTTACTCTAGATTTAGATGCAAGGTGAAAAGCTGGCTCTGGACCAATGACGACTAATCATACTGATCCCCTGCTCTAGGACCGGATCAACCACTGCAAATAATTACCACGTTACCTCTCAAACCTGACCATAGACTATCTCATTGCCCCTTGGGATGTGAGATACCTACATTTTGAATCTCGTGTATGCTTGTATTGTAAAAACTTCAATAACACATGTAATGCATTCTCTATATGTAACTTCTGTATGTAAGCTAAGCTTAAGTATTCTTGCAACGGCTGCACCCAGCTATCCCTGGGTTTGGAGCGAATTATCAAATAATAAACTAAACTAAAAGTGGGAGCTGTGTGAAAACCGAAGTGGGAGCAAAATTCCTGAAATGAAAGGAAAAGAGACTCCACTAAACCATGAGTGTTTAGAAGCATTGGGGTGGCCCCCATCAAAGGAGGCTGATCTAGGAGGACCGCAGAGACTCCACAAGGAGAACATGAGAACTCCTACAAAGTAAGGCACCTGGCTGTGCGACCTGTAGTGAGTGGACCATGTGGTCGGACAACTGCGTCACAAACCTGGGAGCACTAGCTGTAAAAGAGAGGTGCATGGATTACAGAGGCTGAAAACCAAAAGGACTTGGTTCAGCGTGGGTAAGGGAGTCCCACCAGGAACCAAGGGAAGAGTGACATTTTCTAGTAGGACTTTGTGAATTGAATGTTACTATTTAACAGGAGGCAACATTGAACCAGTTGAGACATTTTGAGTTGGAGAAGAATGAAGAGGGTCTAGTTCGGGGTGAGGGAAGACTGAAGGACCCTTTATAGAGGTGCATCCTGACAAGAAAAAGGTACTGTGATTTTGTCAAGCCGATCTGAGTTGCCAAGCGAATCCTCACAATACGTGGAACTTTAAACACTTCCCGAGTGCGTTGAACTTGGGGAAGGGAGCTACGGAAAAACACCATTGCCACATTAACTTTATTATGAACACTATTGAGTTGGCCAAATCCCATACACCCTGTTACTCTGTAACAAGGGCAAGCATAGGTTTTGACCCAGCCAGTATTTTACTTATGAATGACAGACTTTGACTTCCCATACTTTTCTTCTTGTTGGGGAACATTTCCACTTTTGAGTTAGGGCAAGTTAGGCCTTTTTCATCCTGATTACTGAAAATAAAGGTTTTCAAAATCGACTTATCCGTTTGTCATCTCGTGATACCATGCCTGTCTCACAGAGCGGAAGTATGGTTCACTGTACCTAGTAAAATACTTTATAGTTCTCTGGCAATGGTAGGTTTGGGTGCTAAATTGAATAATTACCTCACAAAGTTGGAATCCCCCTGTGATAATATACTTAAATCTTCTGTAGTACATCAGAAGAAGGAGGCAGACAAAGTGGTGGCATTCTTAGCAAGTTTTATTTAAACAATATGGTAAAAGGCCGGACTATCCCCAAGACATAACTAACTAGGGTGCTCGTCGTAAATGGTGCAGTCCAAATAAACATCCCGTCCTCCGTCCAAATACTAACTTATTCTGACCCTACCACTATTCAAAACATCAAAAGAAAAGGGGATCCAGGAGAATGACTCCCTTGTTCTGGACAGGCTTTTCTGGTGTCAATATTCCATCTTCAAATAGTTCTTTGTGATTACATTAACCAGTTCCTTGAGTTCATCTAGGGGCACTCTTCAACCTCAAAGGTCTCCCTTTTTGTTCTTTAGATACAGTTTGTAGTCTTTTCAAGATAGGGTCTTGACCGCTGTTCATTTGCAAATCTTGCACTGTCTCTTTAATACTTTCCACACTTGGTTTGATTATCAACCTCTTCTTGGGCTGACTGGCGTCAGCATCAAAATGCCCTTTACCTTCTTAATGATGTTCACTCTCACTGGGATGAGTTTTTCTATATTCTCCACTTTCTTTAAGGTATTCACAACCACTGGGACAAGTATAATGAGTTCTGTGGTCTTCTTTCAGCCCTGCCCCCCTCACGGGTCTCCCGCCATCTTCGTACTGCCGGGTCGGGGTCACCGGGTCTTCCTGTGAGGTCAGGTGTGCTGCCACCCCCAGGGAAAGTGTTGTATAGCAGGGTCACCTCCCCAGTCTCACAGGGACTGGTTGGGTTCCCCCTTTGGGGAAAAGTGACAAGATCCCTTGAATCGTCATACTTCCTTAAACATACATAAGTACATGAAAATACATTATAATTTATAATGGCCCATACCTTATTTTCCCCAGGGTTAATCACAAAAAACATTTCACATTAATTTATTATATTTTTCAATTAGGATTCATTTACTTTTGCAAATGCTTTACAAAGCTGATCAACTACTTTTTAATTGCATAACACAATGGTTTAGTTTCAACTCACTCCCCTATATGGGAGTATGATGGCATAACGGCTTTAAGGAAGGGAGGGAGGTTCTTGCACCATTTCTCACAAGGGAGTAGTTTCTTACCTGTAACTCAATTTCTCCAGCGTTGGTATCTATCATGGATTCACATGCTGTGAATATTTCCCGTCGTCAGGCTGGGAAACCTTGGTAACTTTAACATAGCGTTTTCCTATATTTTTATTATTTTATTTATGTATTTATAAAGCGCCGCAGGCATTAGGGCTCTAACAAAAAGACACCGGACAACATAGGAGGACGGGATAAAAGATAGGTTCAGTCAGTTAATGGGACGATGCTTGGTTGAAGAGGTGTTTACTTAAACAGTGCAGTTTTCAGGTTTTTCCTGAAGAATATAGAAAACGGACACTTTAGTGTCATATCAATGGCTTTTTTGGGTGTTTTAGGCTACACCAATAGGAAATCTGGTATAAATAGCCCCGCCCCCGCGGCTTCCCATCATATTTTAACCTCCAACGTAGAGCAAACCCGAACCAAGGGTTGCCTGCAGGGGGCGACGGGCGGGCGCATGTGAATCCATGAAAGATACCAATGCTGGAGAAATGGAGTTACAGGTAAGAAACAACTCCCTTCTCCAGCATTGGATCTTTCATGAAATGACATATATATGATATGATATATTTGTATCACGCTCGTACACAAGGGTTTCAGAGCGCGACAAGGCCAGGGAGGGGAACAGTGGAGAACAAAACAACGATCTTACTAGGCTCAGTGACATTGAGAACATGCAAGTGCATGGGAAAGAAAAGGGGAAAAGTGCATGAAAGGGGGAGAGTGTACAGTGCGGAGCAGAGGATAGACAGATAAATAATACAGAATAAAATAGATAATGGAGCAATAAGCAGGGGTAGTGCAGCCAGCAAGTGCTGTGTTTACGGCAGCAGACTAGTTAAGTCTGATAAGTGCATAAAAAGAAAGAAAATGGGGGTGGGGGGGGACTGTATGGGTACAGATACAGTCCCCAGTGCAAGGCGTGGCCAGGAGGCAGTGCATAAGGGTCGCAGGTTGAGCAGGTACCTGGGCCAAGGAGACAGAGTGGCCAGGTGCACAGTGCCAAGAGAGCAGATCAGCAGGGGAGATGGGGAGCAAAGGCAGATGCAAAGAGGAAGGTCTTAAGGTGCTTCCGGAACCGGAGATGGTTCTCCTCAAGTTTTAGAGTGGCAGGGAGGCTGTTACATAGGGAGGACCCGGCCGAAGACAGATCTACCCCCAGCTCATTTCTTTGAGAAACGACTGACCCTGAGGGAGTTGGAGGTAGAGGAGCGAAGAGCTCGAGAGGGGAGGTATTTGCGGAGGGATAGCTGAAGGTATTTTGGACACAGACCCCAGAAAGCCTTGTGGACAATGCAGAGGGTTTTAAATTTAATCCTTGCATCCACTGGGAGCCAATGGAGAGATTTCAGAGCTGGAGAGATACGATCCCAGGGCTTGAGGCCAAGGACAAGTCTCGCAGTCCTGTTCTGGATTAGTTGCAGAGGGCGAAGAGTAGAGGCAGGTAGATTTAGAAAGAGGCTGCTACAATAGTACAACCTAGAGAGAACCAGAGCTTGGGAGACAGTGAGCTTCTGGGGGAAGGAGAGGAAAGGAAGAGTAACTCTGAGGAGGTGCAGTAGGAAGTTTGACTTTTTAGAGACCTCAGAGATGTGGGCGGTGAAGGAAAGTGTGGAGTCAAACATGACCCCAAGGTTCTTAGCCTCACAGGTGGGGATAGGAGGAGGGCCAAGCGAGGCCGGCCAGAGAGAGAGGGGAAAGGATGGAGAATGGTTGCCGATGAGGCGGTTCTCCGGCTTGCTGGCATTCAGACAGAGATTATTGGTGGCACACCAATCTTGAATGGCAGTTAGGCAATCAGAGATGAGGGAGAGAGAGGAGGTGGCCGAGGGCAGCCTGAAAATGAGTTGAGTGTCGTCAGCGTAGCACTGGAAATTTGAGCATAGAAAGGCAATGCAGTGGGCAAAAGTTGCCAGGTATTGGTTGAAAAGCCTGGGCGAGAGGTTAGATCCCTGGGGAACACCATAGGTAGAGAGGAAGATAGAGGATAGAAAGGACCCAGTTGGACCTGTGTGGGTCGATCAGAGAGGAAAGAGGTCAGCCAGGCCAGAGCCGATCAGTGATACCCAGATTCTCACAGAGACGGTTGAGCAGGATGTTATGGTTGACCGAGTAGGATGAGAACAGAGGGAATGTTAAGAGTCAAGGTTGGAGAGCAGATCTTCACGGATGTTCAGGAGAGCAGTTTCCGTGCTTCTGGCTGCTCTGGAACCAGACTGGTGGTCATGGAGACAGCCAACAGAACCAGAATCCAGGAGTTTGCCCGGAAAGGGAGTAATGGAGATTGGGCGATAGTTAGCTGGACCGGAAGGATCAGCTGTGGGTTTCATGAGAAGAGGATGCACAAGGGAGTGTTTCAGAGGGGAGGGGAAGGATCCTGAAGCAAAGGAATGGTTGCAAAAATCTGCAAGGGCCGGAGCGAGGGTGTCAATGTGGTCCTTGATGGTTTTAGAGGAACAGGGATGGACCTGTTTTGACGAGGCTTTCATAGATCGGACTTGTCTAGCGACCTCATCAGGGGAGAAGAGAGGAAAGGAAGAGAAGGAGGGAGGAGGGTGGTTAAAAGGGGGTTAGCAAGCGAAGACTGAGGGGTAATAGGAGGGGGAGGAGAGGGTGGACAAGATGTCCTGGTTTTTTTTAGATAAAGTGAGAGGCAGGGTCATTGTAGAGAGCTTGGGAGGCAAGAGGAGGGGTAGAGACTGCAGCAGGGTTGGTGTTTGGGAGAATTCTCTTTAAAGGCTAATTTCCCTTACCTATAGAGTCCCCCATCAGCTTTGCTGGATTTGAAGGGTTTCTTTTTTTCTCCTGCTAAGAGTGAGACCTTTTTTCCCCACTCTTAGACAGTTTGCTAGTGTGTGTTTTAGGCTATCTTGTGTGCTTATGGTCTATGGGGTTTCTCTCACCCTCATAGGACTCATCTTTTTACATGTGTGGTACACAGCACCCTCCGTGCCATACCACAGGGCTGTCGTAGCGACCCCCAAACAGACTCCATACCCTGGGACTGACTACTGTCTCCATGGGCATGTAAAGTTACCATTGACTTTACTAGTCAATAGTTATGAACAAAACCAGTACAAACCATCTTACTATGGAAGTACTGGGAAGGGTTAATAGTTTTTTGTTAATGAGAATTCTCTTATAAGGCTAATTTCCTAAACGTAGTGAGTCCCCCAGCAGATTTGCTGCATTTTTTTTTCTTTCTCCTGCTAAGAGTGAGACTCTTTCTTTCTCCCACTCTTAGGCATGATTTGAGGTATGTCTGACTTTTTATGTGCTTATGGGCTATAGGGTCTTTTACTCCATAGGGTATCATCTGTTTTAGTGTATGTGTTACACAGCACCCTCAGTGCAGTAACACAGGGGTGTCATAGTGACCCACAAACATAGACTCCATACCCTGGGACTGACAACTGTCTCCCAGGGCATGTAAAGTCACCACTGACCCTACTAGTCCAAAATTGTGAACAGAACCACTACAAACCCATCATATTGTGGAAGTAATGGAAGGGGTTAATTCGATTGCCCCTGGGTCTGTTTCCAAGGGGGCACTGTCCAGTCCCCCCTTGTCGAGTTTCTGGCTGGTGGCAGTGGTTACCAAGCAAAATATTCCACTGGAATATTTCCTATGGGATTTTCCCATTGATTTTAAATGCACCACTTTTTTGTGCAATGTTAAAGATACCGCTGGTTTATTTATTTAATATAAAATCACCGGTTGGGTCTTTTTGCTAGAACTCTCTTCTAAAATGGTGTTCGTGTCCGTCTCTGTAACTCCAACCAAGGTTGGGCCCTTTGTTCCACTTTTTGGCGGGCTTCTCCACAGAAGCCCTCCAACTGGTGCCACGCTGTCTGGGTTCCACAGGATGTGTGGGTGGGGGAATTGGCACCCTGGACTGCGTTGCCTTAGCAACTCAAGTCGCACTCTGTTTTGATTGGCCGGCTCACCACTTAGCATGTATGAGTGACAGCTAGGCTGTTGAATGGGGGTTTTTCTGCATAAAAGCAGGGCTTTTGGGACTGGACCTACGAAATCCAAAGAGGGGAGAAGCTGAGCCATCTGCAACAATAATACCACCGGTGGAGCCCTGCTGCAACAACCTCACCACTTTCCCGACGACAAGAGAAGATCTTCTGCTGAAAGAGTCTTCATCCTCTGAGCTGCTGGGATCAACCAGTTCGCCATTTCGCCTTCCAGGACGTCTCTTGGTTGAAACGCCCGTGCCAAGCACCCCGGCGGCCGGATAGCCAAGCTTCACCACTGTGACTGCGAATAACAGGAACGCACCTTTTTCACCGAACAAACTCTGCGGCTGGTCTCTTCCCTGGGCAGTGCAATGACTCCAAGTTTCCTCCTCGTCGAGATCTTCTCTTCCCCTGGTCGAAACCTCTTTTGAACCTTTTTACAAAGACTTGAATGCATTTCTAAACTGTGTGATCTTGGGCATATTTCACCTTGCTCCATTTAAAGTGGACCTGGCCTATGAACTTTGGCTCTACATTAGACTCTGCCTTCACTAACTTGTTTTGGTCTTAGAAAAGTGTTGGCAACTGTTTTATTTTTTATCACCTGCCTTTTTCTCTCCCTTTCACTGAATTATTGGAGTGCCATCTAAGTTACGCGCTCATCTGTTATTACAAATAGTGGTGTTTTGACTTAGACTTGTCTAATAATTCTTGAGGTGTGTATACTTTTCTGATTGTGTTTGAACTTGCTTTGATATATAGTGCTAGTGTATTGCCTTAAGTGTGTGTTAAATAATTATATACTTTTGATACCAAGCTCTGGTCAGTGTTTGCTTGCTCTAGATGTGTTTTTAGCCCTATTGTGTATCCTCTGTATACTCTTCTTGAGAGAAGTCTGACTGCTCAGCCACAGCTACCATGTAAATCTGGGTGGTACAGACTGCTACCAATTGGGTTTACTGCTTACTCCTGTAGTCTTAATCTTCTTGCAGTGGTCCCCAAGGGAACTGCACAGGATTCTGCCCATCATTTTTCCACAGTGTTCATTTTCGAGGTGGTACCGTACAGTCCCTCTCTCCAAAGTTTCTGGCTGGTAGCAGTAGTTACTACCGTAAATATTCGACCGCGAATATTTCCCTATGGGATTTTCCCATTGTTCGAGGCTACCACTTTTACTGACAGCCTCTAGCATACTGCCGGTTTATTTTAATATCGGCTTTACTCCGGTAGGTTTTTATTGCCAGAACTTTTATATTATTTAATTCTCGTGTCTTCCTCTGTAAACCTAACCCAGGTCGGGGATCCTTTGTTCGTCCTTTTAGCGGGCTTCTGCACAGAAGCTATGCCCTAGGTGCTACTGAGTCTGGGGTAGACAGCATGTGTGGGAGGGGGAATAGGCACCCTGGACCAGGTTGCCTACGCAACCCAAGTCGCACTCTGCCCTGAAAGGCTGGGGGGTTCTCCCGCCAGGAGATCCACCCCACTGTGTGAGTGACAGCTGGGCTGTATGAATGGGGGTCTTGCTGCATAAAAGCAAGGTCCTGAAGACTGGAGGACAAGATGTTTACACTGGAACTAAGAAGCTGAAGAGGAGAAAAGCCAAAGACATCTGCAACGACAACCACCGGTGAAGCCCTGCTGCAGATCCTCACCACTTTTCTCCAACGACTTGAGAAGATCTTCACTTGCAAGAGTCTTCTTCCCTTGAGCTGGTGGGACCAACCAGTTCGCCAATCGCCTTCCAGGACCTGCCTTGGTCGAATCGCCAGTGCCAAGCACTAGGAGACCGGATAGCCAGGCACCCGTCCACCACGACCGCGATTTAAAGGAGCGTACCTTTTATTAATCGGGCAGCACCGCGGCTGGTTTCATCCCTGGGCAGTGCAGTAACTCGAACCTTCCTCCAAGACGAGAGCCTCTCTCTTCCTCTGCTGGATCTCCCGAACTCCAGGAACTGCGAGAAACTACCGCCACCGCAGGAGCCTCTTCCACTATTAAGGTACATTGTTCCGCCAGGCTGCCCTTTTCGTTGGGTACTGCTAAAGGTGTTTTAAATCCTTTTCTTTCCTACTGGGTTGGCCGCCTCCATCATCTAACTTTGTCTTCCACCTTCTGCTACCGCCTTTTCAAATTGTTAAAGACTTGACTGCAGCGACTAGAACATTTTTGCTCCTGGGCACTTTGCCCTGTAACACTGACTCTGGCACAGGCCTATTGACTCTGGCTAAATCTGTTACAACTGCCTTCTCTAGATTGCTTCTTACCTAACTCTTATAACCACCTTTTCCTTCCCACTTTTTAAACTTGTGAAGTGCTGTTTTGCTCGGTTTTCACCTCAGTATTGCATATGCTTAAGTACTGCTTTGCCTAACTTGTTCACAATCTTCTTGCAAAGTGTTGCTGGTGTGTTAAAGAGTATACGCCTGTATAACTTGTCCTTTCCCTCCCTTTTGAGACATTGTTAGAGTGCCATTTCTGCTTGGTTTTCACTGTACCGTTTTGCTAAGTTTTCACTCTTGCTCAAACTTGTCTACAATTTAAATGGGGAGTTGTGTATACTTTTCTTGACTGATTTAACTTGCTTTTACAATGGTGATTTGTGTGTGAACATCAGAGTGTGTAAAATATATACTCTTTTTGATACAAGCTTTTGTCAGTGTTTCCTTGTTCCGTAGCACTGTAGTCCTAATGTGTAAACCCTGAATACTGCTCATCTCCCTCTTGAGATAAGTCTGACTGCTTAGCCACAGCTACCAACTAAATATTTGTGGTACAGACTGATACCAAAGGGGATTTTCTTGCATATACCTGTAGTCTTAATCTTCTGTAGTGCTCCCTAAGGGAACTGCACAGGATTCTGCCTAACAGTTGGCAAGCTCCTTGCAGATTTTGAAGAGTTCAGCTGGGTTGTTGGATGCCGCAGAGATACAGGCTTGAATGTGGACTCTCTTCTTGGTGCGGACAGAGAGTCGGTATTGCCCTTGGAGCAGGCGACAGGCCAGTTTGTCAGGGGATGAACAGGAAGCCCTCCATTTCCTCTCAGCCGCCCTACACTTACGTTTAAGTGTAGCTAGGTCGGAGTCGTACCAGAAATTACACTTGGCTTTGGACTTCAAGCGGATCCTCATGACAGGGGCAAGAGCATCAAGAGTATCAGAAGTAGAAGAGTAGAGGAGGGACAGGGTTGTGTCACGGCGTGAGTCAGCCAGAGGAGGAGAGGGGGGAGATAAGGTAGCAAAGAAAGCCTCAACTGACACACGCTTCATAGGTCGGATGTCTAAGAAGGTAGGTGGCAGTGTTGTGGTGAGCTTGGCTTGGGGGGGGGAAGAGAGTGAGAGATGAGAGGCGAGAAGGCAGTGGTCACTCCAGGAGAGAGGAGTGGTCAGAGGGATAGAGAGGGAGCAGCCAGAGGAGATCAGGACAGCAAGTGTGTGTCCTGCAGAGTGCGTCGGGCCAGAGGGGAAGATCAAGAGGGAGAGGGAATCGCAGAGGTCGCGAAAGAGCAGAGATGAGGGGCAGGGGTAATCGAGGTGGATGTTGAAGTCACCAAGGAGTAGGAGTTGAGTGGAGGGAGGAGGGAGGAGGAGAGGTCAGCCCACTCAGAAAGAAAAGAGGCGATTTGCCCAGGGGGGCGATAGAGAGTAGCAACAGTAAGAGTGGCTATGAGAGATTGAGAGCATGCAGAAAAGGCATTCAAAAGAGGAGTAAATCTGAGTGGGATTGATAGTGGCAGGAATCCACTCGGGAAAGATCAGGGCCGGGTGGATCTGGGTGCGGAGAGGATCTTGTAACCATCAGGGAGGAGAGTGTCAAAGCTCGTGACAGAGCTGGCTGTGAACCATGTCTCTGTAAGGACATCAAGGTCCAATTCTGCAAGGAGGAGGCAGATGTCTGAGGAGTGTTTGACAGCAGAGCGAGAGTTGAGAGTGGCAAGATGAAGAAGGTTTACGGCCTTAAAGACTTTCCGGGAAGGGGTACAAATCAGAGGTCTTAATGAGAATTCACATAAATGGCTGATTTCCCTTACCTAATGAGTCCCTCAGCAGCTTTGCTGGATTTCTAGGATTGATTTTTTTCACCTGGTAAGGGTGTGAGCCTTTTTCCCACTCTTACACATGTTTTGCTGTGTGTGTTTTCACTTTGTGTGATCGTGGGCACTGGAGCCTCACCAACTCCAGGTGCACCACTTTTTGTGTGTGTTACACAGCACCTTCAGTGCAGCGGCACAGGGTTGTCTTTGGGACTTCCCACCGACTCGATTTTTCTGGGGCTGACTAGTGTCGCTCAGAAACAGGTAAAGTTGTCATTAACTTTATATAGTCACTTTAAACCACAGACCCAGTACACCCCATCTTACATGGAGTATTGGAAAGGCTTAACTCTTATCCCTTTTTGTCTGTGCCTCTTGGAGACTTGTTTCGCTCCCTTAACATTGAGACTTGGCTGGTGGCAGTGGTATCTACCCTAACTTTTCTACCGCGATTATATTATATAAACGTGCTATTGTTTTAGGATATTATATTAGCCTCGAACAGAAACCCGCTCGTCCAAATACATTTTATTTTGGTTCCGGCTGGGTTTATTCGCCATTTCTTTTTGTTAACGTCTTTCTCGTGTTTCGCTCTGCGTGCCAAACCGGGGACGACTCCTTTGTTCGCGGTCTTTTCGCGGGCTTCTGCACAGAAGCCCTCCTTAAGGGAACCTGATAGTCTAGGTAGGCAGGAAGTGAGGGAGGGATCTTTGGACCCCTGCCATGGGTTCCCTTGGTAACACAAGTCGCACTCTTGTCCGATTGGCTACGGGGACCGGCCTTGCCAGGCCAGCCACCCTGCTGTGTGAGTCACAGCCATGCTGTATGAATCGGGGAAAACTGCATAAAAAGCAGGTTTCTGGGACTGGAAGAGCAGAGTCGCCACTGGAACGAAAGAACCAATGAGGAACTGGAAGAACAGGACCCCTACCACAACTGAACCGCCCGGTGAAGCCCTGCTGCAGGTCTGAATCGCCAGAATCTGACGATAGAGGAGATCCTCCAGGAAATGTCTTCCCTTGAGCTGGTGGGACCAACAAGTTCGCCCAAACTACAAGCCAGGTACCCTCCTCTGGTCGAATTCGCTGTACAGAGATACAGTGGGCCGGATAGCCAGGAAGGTCGCACCCTGCTTGGGTTTTAAGGAGCACAATTTTTATTTGTTTTGCTCTGCTGCTGGTTTCTTCCCTGGGTGGCACAGGACCCTCCAGTCTTCCTACTTTAGGATAGTCCGACAGTCGCTTCAGGAACCGTGAGCCTGCAGGAACCACCAGGAACATCCGCCTCAGCTACAGCTCCCTCTCAGTTTTAAGGTACTGTGCAAATCCGGTTGTCCGTTTCGTTCAGCCGCAGTGAAAGTGTTTGAAATCTTTCTCCAATCCAAGGGCTTGTCCTTCTCTTCTCTTTGAACTAACTTTTCTACCAACCAACCTCGTCCGGAATCTGTGCCACAAACTTTACTGCAAACTACCCTGAACTGTGTGATCTTGAGCAAAAGACTTTTGACCCATTGACTTTGGCCCTAAGACTTTACTAGATGATCTCCTCACTGTAGTCACTCTTGTTCAACTGCCCCGAGTACTTACCTGTTGGTTTTGCCTAATTTTTAATATCTTTGACGAGGCCTCCAGGCCGACCGTCGACGGAGCAGACGTCAACACTGTCGAAGAAAGAAAAGGCAGCACCACCAGAGTCGACAGAGGCACTTCCGCAGACGAAACCCTTGTCAACAGAACCAAGGCCACCACCGGCCTGGCAAAGCAGACTGCTTGGGCGAAGTGCTGGAACGATGTTTAGAAGACTCACGGCCTGAGGATGACCCATGATGGCCCTTCGACGACTAGTGCTTCGATGATGAGGACTCACAGGACATCGACTTCTCCCTCTCCGTCATCGAGGCCTTCTGCCCCGATTTCTCAGGCCTAGCACGTGCCTCCTTCGGCTTGTCCGGTCTTGCCAACTTGGCCACAGAGGGGCCACCCGCCCCTTTAGACTGATGCAACCTGGATCCAGAGGCTCCACCGCCTCTCCCCACCGGCACCACTGTGCGCTGCTTCTTAGAGAGGGGTTCCGCTCACTTCGCCCTCTGTTGCAAAGACGACACCTTCTCTACCGAAGACTTGCTCCCACGGGTCGAACCCACCTCCGAACTAAGTACCTTAGTTGAGCCAACAAATCAACCGGCGGTTGCAGTCTTTCAGCATTTTCTGAGAAAATCCTTGACCAATCTCACAGGCGTCTGTGGAATGATTGGGGTACAGGCAGTACATATAAGCTGCATGCCCCTTCCCCCCTCGCAGACGTTCTTTAGGCAACAGGTCTCACAAGGCCTAAACTACGATTTCTTATGCTGGCCCAAGTAAGTAAAGCACATGTAGAACATGAAGAGTAACTCGAGAACAAACACAAGGGGATCCCAACAGTTTGGAGACGGTTGAAATCTGAAGGGAAGCCGCGGGTGGGGCTATTTATACCAGACGTCCTATTGGTGTAACCTAAAGCACCCAAAAAGACGTCGATAGGTGTAACGCTTACCTTAGACTCCTCGGGGACACCACGTGATATTATGAAACTGCTCAGGGTGCGCTGTTATCTGTTGTTCACTACCCCTACTGGACTCTCTTTCTATACCACAGCAAATAAATCACAACACAAAGAACAATTGGAATGCGTCCTAATGTAAGGGAAAAATATTGCAGGTCAAAAAATCCCCAGCAAAACAGTATTGCTCAATTACCTTAGTTTGTGATTTGGTTAGCTCTCCATCCTGCTTCTGCGCAGGGGTGCATGTTCTGAAGAAGGGCTAGATTAGGCGTGGAAAAACAAGGGGAGAAGGACAGCCCTATATGTAGGGTGTTGAGAAGATGCCTAATGGTGAGGTGAAAAAATGTTCAACCCCTTCCAACAAACACAACTGTGACTGGAGAGGGAATCAGGAGAGAACACAGAAGACCTGAGGCAAGTGAAAGGTAACAAAAGTGTGCTAACTCCAATCCTGGAGCAAGGTACCAACACGGTAAAAATGCCACAAACGTGCCACAACGTCTGAGGGTAAGGTGAAGTTTATTCTCCCGCTCTCCGGTAACTACCTCAAGAGCGCAATTTCTGACTATTTCTGGCCAGAGATAATATTGCTAAACAAATTCCTTACAAGAAAAACTCTAATGTGTCAAAACTAAACTTGCATTTAAAGCACCTTAATGTCTAGTATTCGTGTACCGAACTGCGACAGAAACAAGGAACGCCCTGTTCCTCGAAACAGAATCTCCACACTAAACCCACGGGCTCCGTAACGCTAATACAATTACTAGGCGGTTAAACATACACTTGCCCATGAAGAAAATTCAAGCAGAGCACTCGCCATTAGGAACGGATAACGAGTGGAGAAAGCTACTGAGGTAAATGATACTTGCTGTGGATAGGAGACAGAACAGGAATGCGTGTCTCGAAAACTCCTCACAGGCGAACGCCAAAAAGGAATGCGTCTCCCGACAACTCCTCACTGACGAACGCCAACACCTCACAGAGCACACGAAATAGTAGTTGCGGGGATGGCACGGGAAAACAAATGAACATGGCACAATAGAGGGGGAGAGACAGGAAAGTTAACGGGGAGGACGTGAGGGGGTATCTATAAATTACAAGGGGGCTGTGGAATTCTTAGAGGGATGAACCGCGGTAAGCGTCCGCTGAACACAGCTGAAGACGCGAAGCACCACTGAACAAAGGGGAGGGGCTTAAGTACTCCAGAGTGACAGAAAACTAGACCGCTTGCCCAATCTAGGGGTTGCAACACCAGGCGGCCATGTTGGTTGATGAAGAAGCGCCCTTGTAGCATAGCCCAAAGCCTACCTATCCTTAGACCAGGAATTGTAAGCGGCCACCCAGGAAATTTTGGAAATTCTTTTGAGGGGGAACCCAGTAGTCATGACAATAGGACACTAAAGTGTTGAAGTGTTCTATGGGAAAACACTATGTTAAAGTTACAGAGTACACTTTAGGAGACAATTGCCAGACCGTAACAAAAATTGTTTGAGATTCAAAATCTAAAGCTTTTACCTCACTATTTAATAAGTTGTAAATTCTCATTCAATTGCTAATTTCCCTTACCTAGTGAGTCTCTCAGCAGCTTTGCTGGATTTCTGGAGTTTATTTTTTCTGCTTGGTAAGAGTGTGAGCTTTTCCCCCACTCTTACCCATGTTTTGCCATGTGTATTTCATCGTTTTTGTGATTGTGGGCTCTGGAGTACACCACTTCAGTAGCCCCCTTCTTTTGTGTGTTGCACAGCACCTTCAGTGCAGTGACATAGGGTTGTCTTTCGGACTTCCCACCGACTCCATTTCTGAGGCTGACTACTGTCCCCCAGAAAAGGGTAAAGTTGCCATTAACTTTACATAGTGATTTAACCACAGATCCAGTACACCCCATCTTACATGGAGTATAGGAAAGGGTTACTTCCCAGCCCTTTTTATCTGTACCTCCTCGAGCATTGTTTCGCTCTTAACATTCAGACTTGGCTGGTGGCAGTGGTATGTACCCTAACTTTTCTACCGCGATTATACTATATAAACGTGGTATTGTTGTAGGCTATATTAGCCTCAAACTTAAACCCGCTTCACCAAATACTTTTTCAATTGGCTCCGGTCGGGTTTATTAGCCATTTCTTTTTGTTAAAGTCCTTCTTGTGTTTAACTTTGGGCGGCAAACCAGGTTTGCCTTCTTTGTTCACTGTCTTTTGGCGGGCTTCTGCTAAGAAGCCCTCCTCTAGGCGCCTGGGTGTCTAGGTGGGCAGAATGTGAGGGAGGGGTGTAGTCACCCCCTGCACAGGGTATCCTAGGAAACCCAAGTCGCACTTTGTCATGATTGGCTGAGGTGGTTGTCCGGGCTGGACAAGCCCCCTGCTGCGTGATTGACATCCAGGCTCTGTGAATGGGGGATTTTCGCATAAAAGGTAGGACTCTTGGGCTAGAAGTCAGAGTCGCCACTGGAACTACAAGGAACCGAAGAGAAGCGGAGAAGAAGTCAGCTGCTGCAACTAACCCGTCCCGGTGAAGCCCTGCTGCAGTCCTGAGCTATCTACCCTTCGATAACCAGAGAAGATCCAGTCCGGAGTCTTCTTCCTTCGAGCCTGGTGGGGATATCCAGCTCATCTTCTACAGAAAGAGGATCCTCTTCGTGGTGGAAATCGCTGCACCCTGCTGTAGTGGTCCGGATAGCCATCTGAAGAGCCTCTCCTGTTTTTAAGGAGCGCACCTTTTATTCACCGTCGCTGCTGCCGGCTTCAGCCCTGTGTGGTGCAGACCCCTCCAGACGTCCTCCTTCTTGCCCAAGCTCCAGGAACCGTGGGTCTGCAGGAAACTACCAGGAACAACTGCCGTGGCAACAGCTTCTTCATGGAATAAGGTACTGTGTTCTGCTTGAGGAAATCGGGTGAATCCCTTTTTCTCCTCCTACAAGGCTTGCCCTTATCTTCCCTCCTTTTTATAACTTTTGCTTCCTCCATTGATGATATCTAAGTACTCCTGGCTATGTTGAATTGTGAACTGTCCGACTGTGTGATCCGCAACAACAGCAACCCGGTTCCACTTGACACTGGCTCCGGCCTATTGACTCTTGAATTTGTCCATGATTGTTCTCTGATTCGGTCTGTCTTGACAAAAGTATTGCCTATGATTTTTGCCCCCAACTCTCTCTCAGTATCTCAGGTGCTAAGTGTGTTTTGCCCCAGTAACATTTCTTGCCTCGGATACGCATTTCTTTAGTAAGACCGAACTGTCATTACTGTCAAAAAGTGATTGCATATGTATTACTGGTAACGTCTTTTGTTTCACAACACCGGTCCGTTAAAACATAGGGTACTTACCTTGAGTTATACCGTACAAATTGAATTGGTTAACTGTAGTCTATTTTACGTGTGGTTTTGAATCAATAGAAGTGTTGTGTTTATAGCAAACGGTTTAAAAAATAAATGTATGTATATTTTTTACTTGAAACCTTGAGTCAGTGGTTGCTTGAGTCACAGTAATTGTGGTCCCTTTGTGTAATCTCTGCTACTGCTCATATACTCTTGAGATCAGCCTGGCTGCTCCGCTACTGCTACCACTTTAACATAGTAGTACAGGCTTGTAACAAAGGTAAAACTTGTATTACCACCTGTAGTCTTAATTGTGTGTAGTGGTCCCTAAGGGCACTGCACAGGATTCTGCCTTACAGAACAAAATCTGAGGCAGATTGGTGTCAACAATCAAGAAGTTAGAGTCTTGAAAGCCAAATTGTCCATAGCTCCTAATTCAGAGCAGGGTAGAGACTGCCAGAAAAGTAGGTAAATAAGAAATGAATATAAGATTTGAAATGAAAAAAAAAAGATTATGAATCTAGAAAATGGGAAGAATTAAAAGTAGTAATAGCGAAAAAGGACAGAAGAGCATTTTGGTAAATTGTATTCAAAAGGTAAAGTTCAAGAAATTGTTCCCCCTTACGTAAATATCACTGGAGAGATGTGGAATAATTATTTTAGCAATTTATATAACAAACCCAGCCAATATACTGACATCAATAGGTGGGATGCACATGCAAAACTATCCCTGGTGTTTACAAGCTACAGATCTCCTTAAAAAGAGGTTGGAATGGCGATATGCGCCCAAAGGGGGAACAGGGCCCCGGGAACTGATAACATAACATCAGAATTATTTAAATCAGAATTGACTGTCTGGAAACCATTTCTCCATAAGCTGTTCAGTAGCACGACACCCATTAACCACACACCAACTACATGGAGGGGGGTTGAGATCATTCCGATCTTTAAGTTATTTTCAGTTGTCATCCGATCATTAATTGACATTTGTGGGAAAACAAATGGTAAAATACTGTTGCAGAGACATGAAAATTGAATTTGTTTTCAAAATACTTTATCTGACTTTCATGCCGGATTTAGAGGACCAGATTTTCTACTTATGAGAAGTACACAACTTTACAAAGACAATCTTTATTTTATTTTTGTGTACCTATGAACTGCATTTGATGCATTGCCTAGAAATGCACTATGGAGCCACCTAATTGAGATAGGAGCTATAGACTTAATAGTAGCAATCTGAAATGTGTATTGTCATAATTTTGCACAAGTGCGCTTTGTTAGGAAAGCTTTCATAATTGTATGTAATTTTCCCTCCATCTGTCAACCCTTAAACTTTTTGGGGCTCTTTAGACACCATTGACTGACTTTGCCAGATAAGCACAGCCTTCAACTCCTCTGTGCCTCCGCTCACTTTTTATGGGGAAACTGACATGTCCTTAAGACAGTCAGTACTGGGAGACTTTGTTTTCCTTAGTCCTTTCCTCATGTTGCAACTTGTGTGCAACAAGTAACAAGTGTGCAATGTATCTTACCATACAGCACCCTTGGGTCTATAGTCATTTCCAAAGGCCCTAGATACCTAGATACTCTCACTGGACTTGTTATGAACTGTGCAGATGTGTCAGGGACAGGACTGGTGGCAGCTATCTTTTTGCATTATTTTTAACCCTTTCCTGCCATGTTAAACGCGTTAGGCACGAATAGGTGGCCGGGCTCCAAAATGGCCATGCCACAAGGTTATTTGTCCTGTCCTTTGGCCATCTTGCCCCTTCACCATCCCCAGGTCGAGTCGACCCGGGTCAGTCCTTATTTGGTCCTGCACTTTCCTGCGAATCCCAATGCTTTTGCAGGCTTCTGCATGCCTTGTGTGGGGGTGTGTGCCTCCAGGATGTGGGCTGGAATGTCTGGTTTCAATACACATCCTGGGTGCCAGAGAGACTGGAGTGCCATGAATGACTGGGACCACCGTGGTCCGTGATTGGTCCACGTATGGAGTGTGTGTTTGTGAGCAGATCTCCCATTGGATCCTCTCCGTTTTGGCGCAAAGGGAACTTTGGATAAGAGGAGGCTGAAAACACCACTACCATGTCGATCTCTTGAGTTCTCACTTAGCAAAGGATAGGATCCAAGTATACTGCAACACGAAGCAGAGTCCAGGAACTGCTGTGACCTGCTGGAAGGTTTGGCCCTCTGAGCCTGCTGTCGTCCGGTGGGACCTGTTAGAGAGAATTCTCATAAATGGTTGATTTCCCTTACCTACTGAGTCCCTCATCAGCTTTGCTGGATTTCTGGGATTTATTTTTTTCACCTGGTAAGAGTGTGAGCCTTTTTTCCCCACTCTTACATGTGTTTTGCTATGTGTGTTTCTACTTTTTGTGTGTTCTTGGGCACTGGAGCCTCACCTACTCCAGCGCACCATATTGTTCATGTGTGTTAGACAGCACCTTCAGAGCAGTGACACAGGGTTGGCTTTTAGACTTCCCACCGACTCCATTTTCTGGGGCTGACTACAGTCATCCCAGAAAAGGGTAAAGTTGCCATTAACTTTACCTTAGTCGGGGGCGTGGCTAGAGAGCCATGGAGTAGGATGTGTCTTCTGTTCTGCTCCTGTTGATCCGAAATGATCCAGCGTATAAATATGCTAAAAGTGCATAATTGTGCACAGAAATACACCATTGGAGGTGTGAAGACGTGGCGCATGTTCATGAAAGAGCTGAGGCCCTCATAAATACAGGAGGAGTGGAGAGATCAATGGCAAGTTTGTGACTGAGGAGCGGCACTCGATACAAAATGGCCAGCGGAACAGAACAAAGGACGCTGGAAAAAGCTTAATGGGCTCACTGTGAACGAAGATCGGCATAGGACGTGCAGCATGCGGAAGGCGAAGGACATTACAACTGGAGATAAGAGGACTGTGTGTGGAAGGCCGGCATAGAGGGATACATTGTTGTTACGCTGCATGCATTGCGTGGAAAGCAGCCTAGCCGCGAGACGGACGAAGCGGAGGGCGCAGGCAACCTATGCGAAAGGGATGGAAAGCCGAGGGGCTCCACTTGACTGCCCGGAGCGGGGGCCCACCGGGTGCTCCGGAGGAGGAGCGGACCATTTTAGTTCATACGCTGACAAAGCCTTGTGCAGGCTGTAGCGGAATTGCAGCGCAGACCCCGGGAAGCACATGGAGGGGGAGCGGAAGACATTAATCCACACACGGAGACCATATGGAAAAAGTACACCGTTGCCTACATTCCCGGCGCTGTGTGTGGGCGGCCCATACACAAGGAACACAGCTGAAGAGCTCTGCCTGATCTGATTGACACTGTGTGCGGGGCCCAGAGGGGGCTACAGTGGAGTGACGGGCCTCAGAGTGGGAGCGCTTCGGCTCAAAAATAGCCCCCCAAAGTACATGGGGCATTTTTGGTGCGCAGCAGGGAAAGGCCACAGAGGAGAGTGCCAGCCCAGCCCCATAATAAGAGACTCGTACGTAGTCCAGAAAGCCGCCGCCGCACAGAAAGAACAGTGAAAGCTCAAAGTTCTACACAAACGCAAGGCGTTTTTTTTTAAAACACCGGAGGACGCAGCGGCATGGCTGGACATGCAGAGTTGGCCGGAACGAGACGAGGAGCAAGATCGTGTGGATCAGGATACGTGATGGGGATTCGTCATGCATCACAAAAAGATGGGAGGGGGAGGAAGTCTGGAAAGGACTGTCGTACAGATAACAGGAGCGGGGCGAAGACAAATAATATCGTAAATTGTAACATGGGACGATTGGACTTGTTGGACTAGAATATAGAATATAAAATGCAAAGTAAATTGGGTAGCACTAAGCGCGTCTAATTAGAAGCAAACAGGAGCAGCAAGATGGAGACAACCTACCCCCCAAGAGTTAGAGTGGTAGGACCGCCATTAGGGTGACTTCTCCATGCTGAGCCGTGAGTACAGGCTATTGCTAGAAAAGGGCTATATGTGGGGGTGCCTGAGATCCAGGGATGGAGCTGGGCAACAGTTGGGGAGGGGGGACGAAGGGGAGTGAGTTGGGGCAGGGGAGGGAAGGCGATTGGGGAGTTAAGTGTTTTTAGTTTGGGGAAGTTTAAGTTGGGAAGCGAGCCTACACGGAATGGAGATATATTCGGTAATGGACTGCACTTGTGGTGGGAGGAGCAGGACCCTAACGCGCCATGGGGGGATCTTAGAATAATCACTTGGAACGTTAGAGGGCTCAATAGCTATCTAAAGAGGAATAGGGTTATGCTGTATCTGTGCAGACAGAAAATAGACATAGCTCTGCTGCAGGAGACTCACCTTACGCAGGATAAGATGGAGATTATCCGGAAGAAATGGAGGGGGACCGTAGTGGGTGCATCATATTCGGCTTACGCTAGGGGAGTGATCATCTGGGTGGCGCTGCATGTCCCTTTTCAGCTGTTACAGGCTACAGTTGAGTCAGACGGGAGGATGGTTATAATGAGAGGACTGGTGGAAAACAGGGAGATAAGCATTATAAACATGTACGCCCCGAATCAAAATACGGCGGCATACTTTAGAACCTTATGTGGCAAACTCAGTACGTACCTGGGAGGGGCAGTGATTTGGGGAGGAGACGTTTATTGCATGTTAAACCCTAAAGTAGATAGATCAGATGGTAAGGTGGACAGACCCACCCCAGCAGCTAGAGCACTGCAGACATTGCTGGAGGATTTCGGACTTGAGGATGTGTGGAGGTCACACCACCCCCGGGAGAGACAATATTCCCACTATTCCGCTCCACAAAATCTACACACCAGGTTGGATTATATGTTTGCCACACAGGAGTTACTGACGGAGATTACACAGACAGAATATAGAGCAAGGGTTCTCTCAGACCACTCGCCACTGATCCTGAGGTGGCAATATCGACCCCCGAGAGCAAAGATTCCGACATGGCGCCTCAGATCAGAGGCGCTGAAGGACACCATTTTTAGGGAGGAAATAATAAAAACTATTTTGAGATCAATACTGGTAGTGTAGACACAGCAGGTACGCTTTGGGAGGCCTTTAAAGTGGTGATGAGAGGGGTAGCTATAGCTAGGTCCAAAGGGCTACAAGGAGGGATCCTGGCTGAACTACAAGATACGGAGAAGGAGTTGGAAAGAGCGTTAAGGGGAGAAGGTAATACCAAGGAAGATAATGAAGTAATACTTAGGCTACAGTAGAAATGTACGGGGTACTGGAAGAGATTGTGCAATCTTAACTATAAGAAGTGTATAGAGAGACAGCATGCAGGGAGGGGACAAACCAGGGAGGGTCTTGGTATCGCTATATAAGAGTGAGACCCCAGGCCCACAATCAGAACGATAGCGGAGGATGATGGGAGCACAGTGGACACCCAAGAAGGGGTTAACCAGGAATTTGTAGAGTATTACAGACTCCTGTATGGAGATGATGAGGAAAGTAATCATAAAGGAATAGCCGAAACACTAGATGACATAGGACTGCCGCAGATCAGCGCTGAAGAACTAGAGGAGCTGGACGCTCCAATTACTTTAGAGGAATTAGAAGAGGTAGTGAGGCAGTTGCCCACCAGCAAGACTCCGGGGACTGATGGACTCCCAAGCGAATTTTACAAAATATATAAGGATGAGGTGCTCGCCCTGCTCGGGGAGATGCTGAATGAAGCGTATGAAGAGGGAAGGCTACCAGAGTCTCTCAGAGAAGCGATAATTATATCTTCCCAAACCTAATAAGCCTGGTCATAACTGCGGGTCATATAGACCCCTATCAATGCTAAATCAGGACAGCAAAATACTGACAGCTGTCTTGGCGAATAGGATGAGGAAGGTTATTGGTAAATTAATACATCCTGACCAGACTGGCTATGTCCCTAATAGGAACATATCCAACAATCTTAGGCGACTCCATCGAGTCATTGAGCATGCAAATGACGACTAAGGTGAATTGGCAATTGTATCGTTGGACGCGATAAAGGCCTTTGACTCAGTCAAATGGCCTTGGCTGATGGCGGCACTAGCTGGCTAGGGGATAGGGCCTGGGTACCTACAGTGGGCGAAAATGTTAAACAGCGAGCCGCTGGCTAGAGTTAAAACAGGAACAGTGATATCAGAGAGGTGGCAACTTCAGAGGGGCACTAGGCAAGGATGCCTGTGGTCGCCCATGCTGTATATTTTGGCCCTGGAACCCCTGGCGATATACCTGAGGCAACAGCATGACACGATAGGCATCGCCGTGGGAGGGGAACCGCATCTAATCTCCCTGTATGCGGATGACATGTTGCTGTATTTATGACACCCGGAAGAAAACCTCCAGTACATTTTGGAAGTGATGGAGATACGTGCAAGGCTGTCTGTTATAGCCGTGAACCCCCAAAAATCCAGTATATTTCCACTGGGTAGGTATAGAGGGATCCCGTTAGAACAGCTACCTGTGCTACAGATACCATGGGAGGTTAGCAGGTTTAGATATCTTGGGATAAATATATACCATACGGTGGAAGAGGAACATAAATAAATTCTGGGTGAAGCTACCTTTGGCGACGATGGGGCGAGCAGCAATGTTGAAAATGGTGGTCCTACCAAGCCTCCTGCACTTTTTTCGGAATATCCCATATCTGATTACTAGGAGGCTCTTTGCTTAGTTTGATGGTATGTGCAGGGATTTCCTTTGGCATGGGACGAGGAATAGAGTGGCCCTTTGGAAGTTGCAAAATTCACATGAGAAAGGAGGGATAAAACTGCCAAACTATGAAATTTACTACATAGCAAGCCAGCTGCAAAATGTAGCTAAATGGCTCTCTGAAGAGTCAATCTCGGAGTCCAGGAGGTTCCGACAGGATTGCGCTCCATTCTTCTTAAAGGAAATTATGTGGTTGCCTAAGTTAGACATGGAAGGGCGCCCGAAGATGTTGATGATGATACTAGGGTGGAGGATGTGGCGCAGGGCATGCCAGTTGATGGAGAATCCATTCCAGTGTTCCCCGCAGGTGCCATTAGTGGCACTGGTGGGTAAAGAAAAGCAGATAAGGATGATGATTAGAAAACACTGGGAAACGGTGGGGATAGCAACAATGGGAGACATATGGCAAGAAGGAAATATAACAGACTTTGAAGTGTTGCGAGAGGAAACCGGGTTACATGCAGGCCAGTATATCACATACCATAGAGTGGTGCGGTGAATCAAGGAGACATGGTCCAAAGTAGTACTAGAAGAAGAACCAGATACCGCCATAGATATAATATATGACATAGCAGAGGGGGGACATGAGATGTATAGAATATATGAGCTGATGATGCCCAAAGTGGGGAAGGAAGTGGCACAACTAAGACAGGACTGGGAAGCGGAAGTGGGAGCCACAATGAGTGATGGGATGTAGGAACGAGCCCAAGGGTACCACAAAAAAGTATCATGGAACGCAAAACTGCAACAGATGCAATTATATATAACACATAGGGCGTACATGACACCCCAAAGAATAACTAAATTCAAAAATGCAGGACGACAAGCATGTCCCAAATGTGACGAGGAGAATGCCGGAATGGTGCATGTGTTTTGGTCATGCCCAGTCATTGAGCGTTTTTGGGGTGAAGTGGCACACAGGTTAAGGGAAAAGGGAATCAAGATGGTGGTGGACACAGTGTGGGCCTGCTTGATAGGAGGGTTTCCTAGACCACGTAAACTCAAGCATTTAAGTAAACTAAAAGACTTAGCGTATGTGCTTGCAAAGAGACGAATTGCTATGGGATGGAAGGCATGCCATAGACCACGAATAGAAGCATGGTGGAAAGACCTACAAAAATGGACTGAAGCAGAGACTACGGTATGGCAAGAAGCAAGCAATGTAGGGGGGGAGGAAGCCGAGACCCTGATGGCCTGGAAACTACTAATAGAGTTATTTGGGCCAATGCGAGACCCAACAGAAATCATAGAAGAGGAATGCCTATCACAGGGTGCAGAAACGGAACATGAGAGGAAGTAGGTTTGAAAGGGGGGGGGGAAGGAAAGGGAGAAGCGGTGGACATGATGAAGTGATTTATGTTTAAAATGTCATTGTATGCACTGCAAGTTTGGTTTGTATTGTTTGGTTGAAATAAAATGAATAACATTTTTTTTTTAAAAAAACTTTACCTTAGTCACTTTGAACCACAGACCCAGTACACCCTATCTTCCATGGAGTATTGGAAAGGGTTAAATCTTATCCCTTTTTGTCTGTGCCTCTTGGGGCAATGTTTTGCTCCCTTTACATTAAGACTTGGCTGGTGGCAGTGGCATCTACCCTACCTTTTCTACCGCGATTATCTTCTATAAACGTGGTAATGTTTTAGGCCATTATATTAGCCTCAAACAAACCTGCTTGACCAAATACATTTTATTTTGGCTCTGGCCGGGTTTACTCACCATTCCTTTTTGTTAAAGTCTTTCTCGTGTTTTACTCTGCGCGCCAAACCAGGTTTGGTCCCTTTGTTCATCTCTTTTTCGCGGGCTTCCACACAGAAGCCCTCCTTTAGGCACCTAAGAGTCTGGGTAAGCAGGATGTGAGGGAGGGGTTTTAGGACCCCTGCCATGGGTTCCCTTGGTAACCCAAGTCACACTCCTGTCTGATTGGCTAAGGGGACTGGCCTTGCCAGGCCAGCCACCCTGCTGTGTGATTGACAGCCAGGCCCTATGAATGGGGGAAAACTGCATAAAAAGCAGGTCTCCGAGACTAGAAATACAGTCGCCAATGGAACGAAAGAACCAACGAGGAACTGGAAGAAGAGGACCCCTACAATGACTGAACCGCCCGGTGAAGCCCTGCTGCAGGTCTGAATCTCCAGAATCCGACGACAGAGAAGATCCTCCAGGAAACTTCTTCCCTTGAGCTGGTGGGACCAACCAGTTCACCCAAACTGCAAGCCAGGACCCCTCCTCTGGTCGAATTCGCTGTACAGAGCTACAGCGGGCCGGATAGCTAGGAAGGCCGGACCCTGCTTGGGTTTTTACGGAGCACACCTTTCATTTGTTGCTTTGCTCTGCTGCTGGTTTCTTCCCCGGGTAGCGCATGACCCTCCAGTCTTCCTACTTCTGATCAGTCGGACAGTCGCTTCAGGAACCATGAGCCTGCAGGAACTACCAGGAACTTCTGCCTCAGCTACAGCTCCCTCTCCGTTTTAAGGTACTGTGCAAATCCGGTTGTGCGTTTCGTTCAGCTGCAGTGAAAGTGTTTGAAATCTTTCTCCAATCCAAGGGCTTGTACTTCTCTTTGAACCAACTTTTCTACCAACCAACCTCGTCCGGAAACCGTGCCACAAACTTTACCGCAAACTACCCTGAACTGTATTATCTTGAGCAAAAGACTTTTGAACCATTGACTTTGGCCCGAAGCCTTTTCTATCTGATTTTATCATTTTAGTCTCTTGTTCGCTTGCCCCGAGTACTTACCTGGTGGGGTGGATCCAATTCTGTTAACTTTTGTCTTTCCCTCCCTTTTAAATTGCTGGAGTGCCATTTTGCTCCCACTTCATGTGAGATTAACTTGTCTGGAATTTAAGGGAAGTGGTGTGGTGTATTAAGAGTGTGATTTTTAGACTGATTATAATAGTGTAACATTATACAACTGAAGAGTGAAATAAATGAATATTCTTTTACTTGAAAACCTTGAGTCAGTGTTTGCCTGAATCATAGTAATTGCTGTCCTTTGTGTAACTAATTGATACTGCTCACTTGCTCTTGAGAGAAGTCTGGCTGCTCTGCTACTGCTACCGCTATAACTGAGTAGTACAGGCTTGTACCAAAGGTGAAATTGTACTGTCACTTGTAGTCTTAATTGTGTGCAGTGTTCCCAAAGAGTACTGCATATAATTCTGCCTAACAGGACCCCTCTGCATCTGATCGTCCTAGAAGGTCTACAAAGACGCTTCGACCCATTGGAATAGTGGGACCAACTATTTTCGGCACCTTCATCAAACTCTGCAAGTAAGCTTTCTTGGAAGTATTCCTGGGCCAAACAGTGGACTGTCCAGCTTACCCAGTTGCTTTGCTCTGTCACCGCCACAGTTTCAAGGAGGCCATCGAAACTTGGTATTCTGCTAGCTCTGTGTCCCCGGCACCCTCACACAGAATTTCGTACACCTCGCGTTCCCATGTCTGAAGTGATAAGAGTGCGCCAGGACAGGAGTAAACGCGGTTACCGTGTTGCCCTGCCGCGGCAACGTCCTTTGCAAGTCCACTGCATTTGTGACCCTGAAGCCTGCTGCAGTGAAATTGGGTCAATTCATCCACCCGGAGCGGAGAAATCGCCACTGTCCCCTTTGTGAATCCTCGCTATATCTCTGGAACTAAAAAGGTGCCAAGACGTCCTTTTTGCCGCATTCGAACCTGCAAGCGAAGTGGACTGACCTGCCAAAGTTTGGGTCCACTTGCGTCGGGGACCGGTGAGAACTCAATACCCCAACCGGTGGCCCCTAGCGCATGGGCCCATTTTTACGCACAAGTGGCCCCCGAGGGCCCCACTCCTTTCCACTATTGCGTAATAGCGACTCCACCCCGAACTTTTGAACTGCCTCTGCCTTCAAGTGGAGGTCCTCCTTCAATAGTGGGAACTTATTCTGCATCGCCTCATCCACCTTCCCAAGCTGCTAGACCCCTGAAGAGACCCCGTTTTGCCAATTGGCACAACTGCGTGCACTTGCATTGTATGTACTATTGAGCACAAGGCTCCTCTCTTCTTAGGGCTTGGACTGCCTCTTAGTTAGGTGTATTTTCGATGTTGAACTGGGCCTAAATATTATCTGCACTGCCTGTTTCCTTCCCATCTAGGTTGTCGACATATTTCGTGCATTTAACCCTTTGGACCCCATTGGTCTTGTATATACATTGTATTGATAGTGATGTGTTGGTTTACTTAGAGTTACTGTGATTCTTTTGCTATGGTCTATGTTACAAAGACCTTGTAATAAATGTGTTTATATTTTTGATATAACACCTGTCTGGAGTAATTTGTAAGTGTCCTTGCTTTGTGTGCTCATTGAGGTCCTTCAGTCACCCTCACCCCTCCTGAGACTTAGCCTTGACCGCCTGCCATAGCTACCCTGATTGGTCTGGCTTGTCCAGAGGTTACCCTGTTCCAAGAAACTAGGCTGGCCTTCTGATACTCTGCCCCTCCAGGTCAGAGTTCAGAAATCTATCTTAACACGCTTTAGTATAGAAGAAACTACAGAAACCTTTAGGACCAATAGAGTAGTAAGTCAAGGGCGTGTCCTTTGATCAAACCCTTTGTTTATATTACAAAGTTAGAACCTTAGTAGAGGAAATAAAAATGGATGCACCATATTTAAGGTGAAAGAAAACAAGCATCCTGCTATTTGCATATGATGCAGTGATAATTAACAAAACCCCGACAGGTATCCAAAAGTGCTTAACTATATTTGCCGCCGAGTTGGATACTAACTCAATTTATTCAAAACTAAAATCCTCATTTGGTCCAAAAGGAAGATAACCTTTGGTTTACATTTAGGTAAGCACAAAATAGAGAGTGAGGAAAATTAAGACTACTGAGGAGTACGTATTGATGAGGTTCTTGGGAGAAGCAGGTCATCAAGAGAAAGCTTGCTTTCTCCAGAAAGCTAAGTGGGTGGGGGGTGCTCATTTCCATGACATTTCGGGAGAAGAGCAACTTTAAAATCATTGCAAGTAATAAGTGCCTGTGCCAATTCTGCCACATTGTATGAGACGTAGATATGGGGATACACTAACATCCATTGTCTGGAGGGTAAAGAAGCAACTCTTTTGAAATCGAGGTTTGCATTACCCAAGAGTACTCCTTCTAGAACTGGGGTTAAATGGAGTTGTATTTGATACTGAAATAAAACCATTGTATTATTGGTATAGACTATGGATATCCAAACACGACATCAGAAAGCTTAAGAGTACTTAATATCACCATACCATGGCATACATGTACATACACAGCCTTGCCTAAAATCTAAAATTAAATCTAAGGGCCTCATTACACGGAAGGCGGTAAGGGTTTACGGGTACCGGTAAGGGCACCGGTAAACCCTTACTGCCTTACTACGAGGTCCCTTTGCGGGGTTAAAGTTGGGACCCGCAAAGGGACCTTGGTGCCAATTACGGTACTGCAATTTGCGGTACCGTAATTAGCTCCTTCCCTATTCCCATTGAGCCCTACGGGGAAAAAATGGGAATGGGGAAGGGCCATGGAGAAAGGGGGAATTACCGCCCCGCCAACCTTGGAATGGGGTGGTAATTCCCCTTTTCTCCATGGTGGTACCGGTATGGTACCGGCGGCAACCATGGTGTTAATAGCACCATTGTTTACCGCCTTCCGTGTAATGAGGCCCTAAATCCAGTGGAGTTTTCTAAACTTGCTTAATCTGTTCCTGGCAATGTGTTGACCATCAAACCTCAAATAAAAAGGAGGTAGAAGGAATGGTGTTCTGCTTGTAAATTAACAGAGGTAAAAATAACTGGGTTCACGGTGAGATACTAAAACAACAAGACTCAATTGGACATTTTACAGTGCTTTGAAAAATTCAAATACAGAAGAAAAGTTTTTGTATTTAAAATGCCAATTGGGCATTCTATCCCTAGCTGCATTTACGACGAGGTGGCAAGAAGATAATCCTGACAAATCTGCCAGACTATCAATGAGGACGACTCACTTTTTCATTTAACTGTGAGGGAAACATAGTCACTTTCGATTTTTAGGAATTTTAACATTAGCACTGCACATCAGGCTATGTCATTTTTGTTTAAAGAAAACGAATGCACTAGCATTTTGGAGAATTTCCCAGTTCATAAAAATAAACCATTTAAAAAAAGCCCAATGGGCAGGAAAAATTATGTGGGGAAAGAAATGCACGTTAGACCTTTCATGAATTATTCTGCATAGATCAATTTAAAAATTATTGAATTATTACTAAATATGAGTCTGTAAACTGTGAAACAGTGTTACTGAATAATTGTGAATTATTTTTATTGTTTTGAAGTTTTAAATTTGTAAGAATGCATTGGAAATGTAAATGCATTTGTGTTTTGATCGCATGGTTTTTATATCGAAATAATGTATTACTAATATTTCTTTCCATGTTTTTCTTTCAACCTTCTCTATCCAAGCCACTGCTCCCTCAAGGACCACAGTTGAGCCCATTATCATTTTGTTCCATCGTAGATGGCCTAGGCTGATTACTTCCTCCTCTTAGATGGCTCCGGGATTGAAATGCACGGGCTTCTCTGTGCTTTTTCCAACTATGCCAAAGAAAATGGTTTGATGAGCAACCCTTCTAAAACAAAAATCCTGGAGCTATCGCAGGGGAGGAAACAAGGGTTCAGTTTTCGACAGCATGAAAACCAGTTAGTAGGCAGTACATCTAGTCTAACATATTTGGGATACCACATTAAAGCACAACCCTGCTTGAGGCAAATAGAGGTAATGCTTACTTTAAAAGCGCAGAACCTAACTAATCAACTAACAATGGTTGAAAGAAAATTTGGTAGATTTGCAATGAAGGCAGCTATTCATTTCTATGAGGGAAATATTATCCCTAAATGATGGTTTGGAGCTTTAGCCACGAAACAGCATTCTTGGTTGGATACGATTGAGGGCAAGATGTGGAGACTGGTATTGAAAGTACCTAATGTGGTGCCGGTGGCTGCAAGGACACTCGAGCTCAGGCTCTTATGGCTCAGGCCCAGTTTGCAGATTTTGTCTCTACATCAAAAGATTGTTGCCTCAGGCCCAAACACCTTGTATTATGAAGCAAAGTTTGTCCTACAAGACGAAGCCCGAGCCCGCCAACTAGGAAAACTGAGAACTTACTGTGAATTTTTACTAAGGGGTTTTGAAATGGATACAGATTCATTGATAGTAAGAATGACGGAAGTCAAAGAAGCAATATACAAATGGGAATGGACCAATACCATTGACTCATTCCATGGCGATTGTGAACAGCCAGAGTGTGTTTTGCTGCGTAGACCACGGGGATCCCTTACTGGAGGTGGCCAGCGCACGGCCATCGCTTTTGTATCCAGACCCTGGGGGTGGACAAGTGCGGGAGGATCACCTAGGTGAGAGGTCCTCGGGGAGTGGGGGAGGAACACCTGATAGCGAGACATGGTGTCCCCCCTTTCCAAATACCCCTGTAGCATCCTATTTTATAGGATATTCCACCTTCCCAGACCCTCACCCTCCCCCAACTGCCCTACACAAACACTGAGCCGAGGAAGTGGAGGCCTGAGGCTAAAAGGAGTACCACCCATGCAATACAGTGGACATGTCCCACTATTAAGATCAGGAAGGGTCAGGCACTCGATCTTAATTACATACACCTGGTACCCATTAGCTCTCCCCACATGGTTAAAAGGTGGGACACTGAGACACACTCTGGGCAAGGCGATGCACGAGAAGCAGCAGTTCTTACAGGGCAACTGCGAACCAGGCGGAGCAGAGCGACAGGCCGAGGGACGGAACCGAGGTACGGAGAAACCTTGGACAACCCGTCGAGATACTGTTACCTCTGAAGGGCCTTCAAGGTTACGCAAGGAAGACCAGCTAGAGAGAAGAGACAAACCTCTTGTGTTTCAAGGATACCAGCCACCCTACCGGGTGAAAGGCAGAGTTGGGGAGGTGCAGCGGCAGTTGTTTTATCAGTCCTGACGTCACGATCAAAGCCGAAAAAACTAAAAAGAATTAACACAGCCGGTAAGTTGATGAACGCAATGAAAGTCTGGTCTGTGTTAAATGAAACATGATGGCAACAGTACCCAACAAATGATGGTTGTGCGTGTCCCGATAAGACGCGAGAGAAAGCAAAGCATTGTAAAGAACTGTAAATTAAAGATACAAAGTGACAGAGTGGTTCAGCGAAAGAAGATTGCTGAATCCAAAGTCTATGTGAAATGTCTGATGCCGTAGAAGCGTCAGGAAGAGAATGAAATAGAGATGTAAGATTTCAACTGTTAGGTTTGATCCCGGCAGAGGGAAACCTGGATGAGAGAGATATATTTGAACTGTGAAATAAGTACTGTGCTCGAAACTACCTTTACCAAAGGGCCTTGGGGTAGGAGAGAAAAAGTGAAGTTTGAGGAAAAAAAGGTCGAAGTGGTCACGCTGAGGTAAGAGCAAAATCCTTGCAGTTTCGAAAGTCTTCGAAAGCAGAAGGAAAGTGAAAGGAGGCTTGAGCCCGATAGCGGGAAGCCTATGAAGGTGTGATTGAAGCTTGGGGAAGGGAATCCCACAAATTGTGATTGAAAGGTTTGAGCCGTGCAGAGGGAAACCTGTACTGAATTGTGGGAAACGGAAGAAAGAACAATTTACTTTCTTACCTGGTAACGTTCTTTCGATGGGATGGTCCGACGACGTATTCCGCATCTATGACAGTAATCACCACAGCTGTGCTGCCTCGGGGATTTTTTTTCGGCGTAGGCGTCCTGCGTCGATTACGTCAATACCCTGTCCTCGAGGGCCTCCGTCGAGGGTGGACGTCACCGGATGTTATATCTAGGACACACGGTGCCCGTAGCGTCAGTTGTTTTTTCCCAGAATGTATGCCACCAATCTCCTGCTAGTATGACTGCAGAAATCCTTGGGAAACGTAAGCTTCAATCGCATAATAAATTCTGTAGAGGGGCAGGCTGGGAGGGTGCGATGTGGAATACGTCAGAGGAACATCCCATCGAAAGAACGTTACCAGATAAGTTAAGTAACTTGTTCTCCGAGGGGATTGTGTCCTCCGACGTATTCCACATCTATGACAGACTCCCAAAGTAGTACCAACGTCTGGAGGTGGGAAAAATAATTTTGAATTTTAGAATGCCCAATCAAATTGCTGAATAAAGGACTGCCTTACCAAAGGCCAAACCTTGCCCATGGATAGAGTCCAGGGAATAAGGTTTTACTAAAGTATGCTTCACAAATATTACGAATGAGAACACCCCTCTGCAACTAAGTTCAAATCCCATCCCGATACCTGGAAAGGTGACGGTGGAAATACATTAGTCAGCCCTTTTAGAAACTGAGAAATCTAAGAAATCTTAAAATAAGAACACTCCTCAGACTAGCACTTACACATTGACGCGCCACCAGGTAACCCTTAATGGTACCCACTTGCAGGCTCTTGTGGGCTAACGAAAGCAAAAAAGACAGAACCAAAGGAATGGAACATTGAAAAGGATCCACATTCTGTACCCTGCACCAGTGACAGAACTTACCGCAACGGTACAGGGATTTTGTTGCAGGCCTTCTGGCCGAAACAACACCTCAATTACGTTTTCAGGGAGGTCCCAATCCTTATACCTCAACCTTTCAGATACCAAGCATGAAGGCTGAGAGACCTGACCCCTGGATGGAGAACCAAACGCCCCTCCCGTGAGAGCAGATCGTCTCGATAGGGAAGATGGCGTGGAGGGCAGATGGACATGTCGAGAAGGTCCGGGTACCACGCTCTCCTGGTCCATGCTGGAGCAATGAGGATCATTCGGGAAACAAGCCTCCATAACCTCCGCAACACTAATGACGTGGACTGGAGGAAACGCGTACAGCAGTGGGAAGGACCACTCCACCACGAACGCTTCCCCTAAGGCTCCTCTTAGAGAAAATTCCCGCGAGCAGAATCTTTCGCACTTCCGGTTGACACTGGTGGCGAAGAGATCCACTTGTGGGGTCCCCCAAAGGACGAATCTCTCCAAAAGAACTTCCTGAGCCAGCTCCCACTCGTGAGAGACCGTGCTCTGGCTTCTCAGAGCGTCCGCCGCTGCCTTTTCATCGCTGGCCAGATGAACTGCTGCGATCGAAATTTACTGCTGGATGGCCCAGAACCAGAGCTGCATCGCCTCTCTGCACAGTGGAAGTGACCCTGCCCCCCCCTTTTTGTTTAGGTAGTGCATTTCCACTGTACTGTCCGTTATAATCAGGACATTCTTCCCCCACACAGACGGCAGAAAAGCCTTCAGGGCTAACCTGATAGCTCACAGCTCTAACAGATTGATGTGGAGTCTGGACTCCGACGGAGACCAACGACCGCTGTCAACTCGTTGGCATGAGCTCCCCATCCCGTGAGGGATGCATACGTCACGATCGTCCCCTCCGGCCAGGGTAGCCAAAATGGTGCTCCCTTCATCAGATTGCCTTTGTCGGCCCACCACAGAAGATCCTGGGAGACCGAGGGCGGCACCTGAACGGGATCTGACATCCTGCCGGAGGACTGCGACCACTGCATCTTGAGAGCCCACTGCAGAGATCTCATCCGCAGCCTGGCCTCCGGCACCAATACAATGCAGGATGCCATGAGGCCGAGCAACCTCAAGAACTCGAACGCCGGGAGACTGGGCATGTTGAAATTTGTCCACCATCTGCAGAATGTGATGAGCCCTCACCTGGGGAGCCAAACACTGCCCCAGGGATGTGTCAAGCACTGCTCTGATGTACTGGAGCAGCTGGGTAGGTGTCAAGTGGGACTTCTTTTTTGAGGGAGAAGCCCAGCTTGTGAAGGGAGTGGCAGGTGACGGACAGAGGATCCAGGACTTGTTCTGGAGAGCGCGCCCTGATCATTTAATCGTCCAGGTAGGGGTAGACGTGAATTCCCCTATCCGGAGATACGCTGCCACCACCATTAGCTTGGTGAAGACCCTCGGGCGGAGGTCAATCTGAATGGCAGGACCCGAAACTGAAAATGCGAGTCGCCAACCGCGAACCTCTGGTACTTCCTGTGCTTGGGATGAATCGGCACATGAAAGTAAGCATCATTGAGGTCGAGAGACACCAACCAGTCCTGAAGCTGAAGGGCCTTGAGGACTTGAGAAAGAGTAACCATCTTGAACTTGTCCTTCCTGAGGAGCTTGGTCAAACCACGCAAGTCCATGATGGGTCTGAATCCCCCGTCTTTTTTCGGGATAAAAAAATATGCGGAATACCATCCCTTGTTACTCTCCACTACAGGTACCAGTTCTATGGCACCTTTATCCAGCAGGGATAGGATTTCAAAGAGAGCTTCCTCGGGGGATTGTCGTGAGGCCTCTGCCGGAAAGGAAGACAGTAGCCGTGGGCTATGATCTCCAGAACCCACACATCTGAAGTAATGGCACGCCATTCTACAAGATGCTGCGCCAGCCTTCCCCCAACCGGCGAACCATGAGCCATGGCCTCATGACTGAGCGGAAGCGACTGCGGCAGTGCCTGAAGGCAAGGAGTCAACTGCCCAAGCGGCTTTGGCACCTCGAGTACCTTGTCTTCCACCTCTGGTACTCCTACGTTGGCCCCTTCGACTGGCAGCTCCCCTCGATCTACCAAAGAAAAAGTAGTATCGAAAGGAACCTCCCCTCCACTCCATTGCTGTCCCCTAGGACGAAAAGGCAGAGGTTGACGTGCTGCAGCGCTCCAAGACTTTGCTGCATGTTAGGGAGAATTCTCCTTCCAGGGCTAATTTCCCACACCTACTGAGTCCTCCACCAGCTTTGCTGGATTTCTGGAGTTTATTTTTCCACCCAGTAAGAGCGTACATCCTTTTCCCACTCTTTCATGTGTTTTGGCCTATGTGTTTTTACTCAATGTGTGATCTTGGGCACTGGAGCACACCACTCCAGGTGCCGCTGTTCTTGTGTGGGTTACACAGCACCTTCAGTGTAGTAGCCCAGGGTTGTCTTTAAGACTGCCCTCCGACTCCATTTCGCTGGGGCTACTACTGTCCCCCAGAGAAAGGTAAAGTTGCCATTTACTTTACCTAGTCACTTTTTATACGGACCCAGTACACCCCATCTTACATGGAGTACTGGAAAGGGCTAATCTGTACTCCTTTTCTGTCTGTACCTCTCTGAGCATTGTTTCGCTCATTTAACATTTAGACTTGGCTGGTGACAGTGGTATCTACCCTAACTTTTCTACAGCAATTATGTTAGATAAATGTGGTAATGCTTTTGGCTATTTTAGCAGCCTTAAGCATAAACCTGCTTGACCAAACCGGCTCCGGTCAGGTTTATTCGCCATTTCTTTTTGTTAAAGTCCTTCTTGTGTTTTACTTTACGCGGTAAACTAGGTTCGCCTTCTTTCTTCACCGTCATTTGGCGGACTTCTGCAGAGAAGCCCTCATCTTGGCGCCTGGGTGTCTAGGTAGACTAAATGTGGGGCAGGGGTGTAGTCACCCCCTGCACAGGGTATCCTAGGAAACCCAAGTCACACTTTTCCATGATTGGCTGAGGTGGTTGTCCCGGCTGGACAACCCCCCTGCTGCGTGATTGACAGCCAGGCTGTGTGAATGGGGGTTTTGCGCATAAACGGCAGGTCTCTTGGGCTAGAAGTCAGAGTCGCTACTGGAACTACAAGGAACCGAAGAGAAGTGGAGAGAACAACGGCTGCTGCAACTACCCCGTCCCGGTGAAGCGCTGCTGCAGTCCTGAGCTATCTACCCTTCAACGACTAAGAGAAGATCCAGTCCGGAGTCTTCTTCCCTTGAGCCTGGTGGGGATAACCAGCTCATCTTCTGTCTCCTTCGTGGTCGAAATCGCTGCACACTGCTGTGGTGGTCCGGATAGCCACCTGTCGAGCCTCTCCTGTTTTTAAGGAGCGCACCTTTTATTTGTTGTCGCTGCTGCCGGCTTCATCCCTGTGTGGTGCAGACCCCCTTCAGACGTCCTCCTTCACAACGAAGCTCCAGGAATCGTGGGTCTGTGGGAAACCAACAGGAACAACTGCTAGGGCACCAGCTGCACCATTGGAATAAGGTACTGTGTTCTGCCTGAGGAAACTGGGTGAATCCCTTTTCTTCATCTTCAAGGCTTGCCCTTGTCTTAACTCCTTCTTATAACTTTTACTTCCGAACATTGACAATATCAAAGTACTCTTGGCCAACGCTGAATCGTGAACTGTCTAACAGTGTGATCTTCAACAGCAGGTCTCCAGTGTCACTTAAACCTGGCTCCGGCCCTTTGACTTTTGAACTCCTGTTTCTGAGTGTTTCTCGATTCCGTCTGCCGAACCTAAATATTGCCTGTGATTTTTGCCTCCAACTCCTTCTGGGTATCTCAGGTGCTAAGTGTGTTTTTGCCCCGGTACCATTTCATGTCACGGATACGCGTTTATTTAGTAGACTGAACTGTCAAAAAGTGATCGCAACCATATCCGCGGTATCGTGTTTTGTTCATAACACCGGTTCATTCAAACACAGGGTACTTACCTTGAGACATACTGTACAAAGTGAATTGGTTAGTTGTAGTATATTTAACGTGTGGTTTTGTTTAAAGTTTAATAAAAGTGTTGTGTTTATAACTGATGGTTTAAAAATAAATGTGCTTATATTTTTCTACCTGAAACCTTGAGTCAGTGTTAGCTTGAGTCACAGTAATTGTGGTCCCTTTGTGTAATCTCTGCTACTGCTCATATACTCTTGAGATAAGCCTGGCTGCTCCACCACTGCCACCAGTCTAACATAGTAGTACAGGCTTGTACCAAAGGTAAAACTTGTACTGCCACCTGTAGTCTTAATTGTGTGTAGTGGTCCCTAAGGGCACTGCACAGGATTCTGCCTAACACCGCAGCTTTGGAGGTCTGCAACCTCTCAAGGCGCTTGTGAGCCTTGCTGCCAAAAAGATGGACACCATCAAAGGGCATGTTGAGAAGCCGGGACTGCACATCAGGAGCAAACCCCGACTTCCACAACCACGCAAACCTGCGCATCACGGTTCTCGCTGCCATGTCCAGACCCGACTGAACAGATTCACACATGGCATCCTTACCATCCTGCACGAGGGCTAGAAAGCCATCCCGTTGCTCGCCTTCGGAAATATTTTCAGCCGCCAAAGATAGACAATTCCACAGAGTGTGAGTGAATCTTTGCTAAGGCACAAACGGAATTGGCTGCCTTTAAAGCCATACCCCCAGATGAAAATACTTTCTTCGTTCAGCCGTCAAAGCGCTTGTCGTCCCCTATCCAGAGGGATGGTAGGGTACACAGCCTGCTTTGCTGGGGCCGTAGCCGCCTGCACCACCAAACTCTCCGGAGTGGGGTGCGTAAACAAGTAGAAGGGGTCGCCACTGTCATGATCACTGCTTCCAAGGAGCCAAGACCAGCCCAACGTCCTTGGAAGCAGGCCCCTAACCCTAATCCTAGGCACCAGCCGGTCCCCACAGGACCTTTTGGACCTTGTCCTGGCGCCGGTGGCACCAGGCTCATCAAAACCATTGGTCCCGGCACTGGAAGCGCCGGGCTCATAATAGGTGTAAGGATGCTTGGGTGGACTTACCTGCAGCAGACCATGCTGCTTACTTACCAGTCACTTAGAAGCTATCTAAGAACAGGGACTACTTTCTTACCTGGGTGGGGCAGCTCCACTCCCTGGATACAGCACTGGAACTCTTCTGGAAACTGGAACTCTTTTCTTACCTAGGCAGGGCCGTGGAAGAAGACGCCTCATCACCCCAAGGCTATTTAAACCACACCCGATAGATGAAGCGTGCTTCGCGTTATTCTGCATCTGCAGCAGAACGCTCACCAAGTCTGCTCCGGCTTTTCTTCTCCTGGACCTGCAAGAATCTACTTACCATTTCAGTATCCAGACATCATCAGCACCTGCAAAGAACAGAAACAACAGGTTAGCAAGGCGAACTTTACACGCAGCACTTACTCACCTGATCCATCGGCTGCGGCCGCTTCGTCACGCCGCATCTCCACCTGCAAAGGCAAAAAGTATTGCCATACTTACCGGCACGCTGTGGATTCCGAATTTCTTCGTTCTGCATCGCCGCCTGTAAAGACAAAGCATCGTTAACTTACTGGCATTCCGCGGACTCCGGCGCTGCAAACCAACATCTGAAAGGCAAAAGAAAAGACATTAAGCAGGTATTTACTTACGTCCATCCCGCTCGTCGCAATAAAACGCCTGCAAATACTCCGGCGTCTCTAACACGAACTAAGCTGCAAGGAAAGAGACAATTAGAGCGCTTGCCATACTTACAAACTTCCAGGCGCTTTACTTCATCTTCCATCTCAAGAGCCCTGCAATACATAAGGGAAAAGCATTATATAGAGTCTGCATATAAACGTGCCACGCATTTAAAGACTATACAGACAAAAGGTGTCCAGAAACTCACCGCTCGTGCAGACAACAACGGTAACCATCCTCTGAATTCAAGAGGCCTATGTTTCACCAGTGAAGGAACTGGCAACGGCACCCTGCACCAGACGCAGATGGAGAGCCCAGCATTCACCTATATAAGGTGAGCACGTTGACCTGGGGGCTCTACGAAAAAGCTGGGAAGAGAGAGGGACATTCAACTACCCAGACCATTAACCCCCATATTCTTTCACCTGCAGAAACCTCACTCTTCGAGTCCGACACACAGTGCGAAGAGGTTCGACCCCAGAAGCCAATCGAGTCCTGCACATCACTTTGAGTCACAGACAGCTTCCTGCCAAGACCCGCGCCTCCGTGGGAATCAGGTGAGCGTTACAGCCACTGGCTGGATGGTATTTTTTCGGAAGCGATGTACCCACCGCCGGGAGACTCTCCGGAGCAGTCCAAGCCGCCGCCACCCTTTTTTGTAAGGTCATATGATATGGCAGCACCGGGTCAGTGGGTGGACCTTGGTCCAATATTTCTGTCAGGTCATCCTGCAGAAAATCAACAGGCGGCGCAGACCACCGCAAGTACTCAGTTACCCTCAACATACGAGGACTCCGCATGTGTGCCAGGCTCGGGCCTGCCAAACTCAACCTCCGGAGAGGTGTGCAGACCACTGGCGCCATGTAAAGACTGATGTAGGTCATCCATTTGGCTGTAACCAGATAACAGGTCAACAGGAACCTCAGGAAGCACAATCCCCTCCTCATCCGACCGGTCATCCACCTCTGAAATGTAGTCCAAAGGCTGGAATAAATCAAGTCTGAGGGGATGACGAGAGAAGGGCTCAAAAACAGGCCTCAATGACTTGCAGTGGGGCCTTACTCGGAGTTTCCACCGTCCTCCGGGGCGCCTCTGGTAAATTCTCCTCAAAAGGCATCGAGGGCGCCGATGGAATCTGTGTCGACGTCAACCGAGGCGTAGACGACTTCGACAACGGGTTCGAGGCCGGAGCCCCAAGCGCATCCTTCGACAGCCTCGGCGCCAACGACTTCATCGAAGAGGGAGCCTCGAGAGAGAGAGTCCCTCGAAGGAAATGGCTCCACCGGCGTCGATGCCTTCTTTGAAGGCATCACAGGCTCCGACGACATCGAGGGCGTCGAGGACCAGGACCTGAACCTGGCACAGCTATTGCGATCATCCTTGTCCGATCGGGAACTCGACGGCTCCTGATGATCGCGCCGACCGCCCGAGCCTGAAGGCTTGCGAGCGGTGGCCCTAGCTCGTTTCTTGCCGGCTTCTCTCAAAGGCGCGGACGGAACGGTCCCCTGCAATTCGAAAATCGCCATCATCTCCTTGCAGAACGCGTCCCATTCCGCCGGTGATGGAATGCCTGTTGGGACAAGCCACCTGCCGTCTGGCGGAGTCCTCTGACAAGGACGGGCAAGGCGACCGGTGATGGCGCTTCCTAGAGTGCCTAGAAGAGGCAGAGGAATGGCAGGACCTACTCCGCAGCCGAGACCCCCTGGACTTACGCCAACGCAGAGTCGCCCCTCGAGTTGTCGGTCGAAAGCACAGCAGATTTCGACTTACGGGTTTAGAAACCTTACCTACCGTTAACTTCTTTCGCACCCACAAGGCCTTCGAAGTCAGGGACTGGCAGTCATCGCAGTCAGTGGCATGGCTCTCACCAAGGCACCAGAGGCAGACATCGTGCGGGTCCGTAATGGACATTTTAGCACTGCAGTCCAGACACTTTTTGAAGCCCGACTTCGGGGTACAAGAAGACAGACATATTCTCAAACTTTCACAAACGAAGTAGAAGAATCGAGCACGCCGATATTCCGAGGCGAACACGTTCATGGAAAAAACGGAACTGAGGCTACGGACGCCATGCGTCCTAGATATAACATCCGGTGACGTCGACCCTCGACGGAGGCCCCCTGAGGGCAGCGTATCGACAACGCAGAACGCCTAAAATTTTCCGAGGCAGCACAGCTGTGGTGATTACTGTCATGGATGTGGAATATGTCAGAGGACACAATCCCCTCGAAATAAACTTTTGCTGAACTGCTTTACAAGCTAAAGGTGACCTGGGCTGGAGTGAGAGAAAGCAGAGAGGTCCAGCGGATAAACTAGTGACTTTTCGTGGTCCACGAAACGAACTACATCCTTGTGTCCGAAGCTAGAGTCAGTCGCAAGGTCCAAGTGTGTCATCTTACCCTGTGCTACAAAACATGGGGAAGGGAGTTTACCCAGCCATACTAACATTTCTTTTGAACACCGATTTTTCTTTTTGCATTACACATTCCCTTTACATATTCTTTGTATTAGAAAGAGGGCAGGCATTAGGTTTATTAGAGGACATTTTATTTTGACTAAGTATTGATGAGGACTGCATTTTCTTTTAGTTTGATGGTCAAGAATACTCCCATCTTAGTTATAGGGCAAGATAGGAGTTTTCCAAATCCTTTTAAACCATCAATAAAGGTTTTGAAACTTGCAGCTCTTGTATTAGTGTCTACTTGTGATACCATGCCTCCTTCACACTAGCCATCTCTCAAGCATCTTTCCCAGGAGTATAAACATGGGGCGCGATTGCACCTTATTTATTATGCTTTGCAAACTTGTATTATCGTTCTCTCATAATGCATCTATGCTGGAATTTACTTCCTATGAAAGAGATACTTCTAAGGAGAGGGCTGATTGACCAATCCGAATCTGCATGCAGGTTCTGTATGAATGCAGAGGTCTTAGAATCAGCCAGACACTTGTTTACGGATTGCCCAGCAATGCACTCCAAACTAGTATCATACTTTAAAAAAGTATTAGGTGTGCTCGGTTGGATCTGAACGAACACTGGAAAAGATATATGTATCCTGATTTGCCTTCTGAAGGTATAGCTGTGACATCTTTTCTAAATTCCGGGAGAATTGCTGTTGGATTCGCCTGTGTGGCAATCTCTTGATCCGCGAACTGAGGTAACCTGGGGCATCACCTGCTAGGCATTTGTCAACCAAGCAGGATGCCTTACAATGAATCCTCTGACCAACCGGGTGCCAATGTAGTATCCTACAGGCAGAGATACGGTCTCTACATCTGATGACACAGACCGCTCTGACTGCCCCATTCTGAATAGTCTGCAGCTTTGTCACATTGGCTTGAGAAGTACCAACTAACAGCCTGTTACAATAATCCAGCCTAGTGTTTATTATGGCTGGGGCGATCACGGCTCTGATTTTCTCTGACAGATGAGGTTGTATCTGCCATAACAATTGGGTCATATAAGTGCAACTTGAACTCAAAAGCGACACATGTTTGTTGAAGTTCAGATTGCAATCAAAAACAACCCCCAAGGTTTTGACCTGATTGGAAACCTGTCTTCTAGCGCCCCCGATTACTAACGCTGCATACTGGGGGGTCTAGTTTCTTTAGTTTTGCTGTGCTGCCGAGAATCAACATTTCAGTTTTTTTGTTAATCATTCAAGGATAAATTGTTTTCCATCAAAGCCTTAATAACATCAAAATTCTTCTACTCTACAAGGGGAGGAAGGGTGGGCGCATGTGAATCTAAGCAGAGACAACCACCAGAAACGCTATTACGGTGAGTAATGCATGTCTTCTGATGCTTGTGAATCTGCTTAGAATCACATGCTGTACATAGCCTAGTGAGTAGTACCCAGAGATGGTGGTGGGGTGTGTTAAGGGACAGTCGCAAAAATGTCTTAGCACTGCTTGTCCAACATGAGAATCAGACCAACAGTGTGTATCCAGGCAGTAGTGTTGTGTAAAGGTGTGTACAGAACTCCAGGTTGCTGCTTTGTTCTAGAGAAACATTTGCAATTAATGCTATGTTAGCCCCTGTGCCCCAAGTAGAGTGTGCTCTAGGCGTGAAGGGTAGATCTCTCTTGGCAAGAGAGAAACAGTGTGATGCAGTTTACGATCCACTTAGAAATAGCTGATTTAGAGACAGGATCCCCTTCCCTACCAGCTGCCACTGAGACAAAGAACTGGTTTGTTTTTCTTAGTGGCTTTGTCTTTTCCAGATAGTAGATAACCGCTCTCCTTATATCCAGTGTGTGGAGGTTTCTTTCTGCCACATTAGTGGGGTTCTGGAAAAAGGTGGGTAGTTCTATGGACTGGTTTACATGGAACTTTATTTGGGCGCAAAGCACAATTATCCAATTGAAGGGAACTGTTAACATAGAAGAAAAGCATATATAAGAAAAAAAAAAGCAAACTACTTCAAAAGAAATTGTAAGGCCAAACTGAAAAAGAATGCTTAAAAATACAGGAAGGCACAATAGTCAGTTATTTCTTTGAAGTCAAAAATTAGATCCATGATGTGACAGAACCTTTAACTTTATCGCAAATGGTGCAGTGTTGGGACAAGAAAGTGTACATTTACACAAAAAGCTCAGGTACCAACACTCAATTTCAAGTAATTGAAAAGCATAGCTGGCAAAAGAACATCTTCCATTTCAGTAACATTCAAATCATACAGTTATTTGAAAAAAGCCACTGACTTCTCTGAAACTGCACAGTAACAAACCTCTGTCAGAAGGCTCTTTTTTAGGTTCAACATATGTGCAGCTGGGTGTTCCTTTATCTGGCAGCACATCCACTGTTGAACCCCCCTTGTCCAACATATTGTATTGTTTTCCATTTGGTGACATGCCACAGTCATTGGTCCCTTCATTTCCAGAAAGCACTGAACATATAGTACCTGGATCAATGATCTCGCACATTTGTCTAGCAGATGGACGTTCAGATGTACTGCCTTTTTCCCTCGTTGGGGCTTCAGTTTGAATGCCTGGTTCTCTACTTAGTGGTATGTCGAATCTACCACCTGTACCGCGCTTACCTGGCATTTCATATTTATCACTGGATACTCTCTTTGATGGACTATCTACATTTCCATCAGTTTCATTCTTTGCTTGGATGTCAAGTTTACTAACTTGTTCAATTGATGGTAATTTATCAAAATGACTGCCCTGTACTCTCTCTTGCAATGTGTCTGCGTTCACGTTTGATAACAAATCCAAGTTATTGCCTCGATTGTACAGAGTTTGCATGTCCAATTTACTATTCACTTCATTCTTAGGGGACATGCCAAATGCACCAGTTGGTTCCCTCCCAGGGAGTCCATCTGTATTGGTATTCTTCTTTAATGCCAAATGTTCCTGAATAAGAAGTTCACTGATAGATAGTGGATGCTCCTGAGTATTGTCTACTAGCTCCACTCCCACACCATCTTCAGTAATGCAAATAGGGATAGCCAGTAGTTTGCGTCCACAAACACACATCCGAAGCTTTTTAGTGGCTTCTGGGGTCCAATGTTCATTTACAGATTTAACACCTATGGAGAGACGAACAGAATTTCTTTTAAAACAAACAGTATGTAAGACAATTTCTTAAGGACTCAAAGCATCAGTTAAAGTACCTGTTTAAATAATAAAAACATAGCGACTCATTATGAGTTTGGCAATTCAGTGAACATGTGACTACCCATTGGTAACTTTTACTACACCGGTTAATTCTTACTTTGAAGGCAAAGTGGCGGATTCACCAGCATAAAAACGCTGGAGGTGAATCTTCCGCTTTAACTCCAAAAATCTGTGTATTTACTGCATGGGACTACCACTTGGGGTCAATCCACCAAAAAGCCCCATGTAGTTCTATAGTACCCAAATATGTGAATTTACTCATAATCCTGTGGGAATGCCATGGTAACGGTAAACAATGTTGGCGGTAAACTGGTGTATTTACTCGGAATGATGCCCATAGACAAGTCACAGCTATCAAATTAATTTCAACTAGGAAAGCACACCTAGGTGCATCCACAGCTATAAATATAAAATTCAACCTTTCCATGAAACATTTGCATAACTATTTAGAAAGACAGTGTACTTAAAACATTGCAAAGTGAAATCTACTTCACTATTCATAGCACAATCTTCAAGACAAATAAAAATGTGTTTGAATGATGCTTTCGTTTAGCTAATATGATTTACGCATATATAACTGTGCCCTTTCTCTAAAGAAGGTCTAGCCAAACTCATGAAACTCCAAAAGCATGCATAGCGTAAAAATCAAGACTGAGAAATTAATCCTATGCTTGGAAGTGCGCACAAGCAAAATGATATCTAGAATACCTCATTAGTGGTGGATATGTACACTGTAGTGTTAGTGGTATGTATCAGTAGTGAGGGCTGAAGAGTAATTTCTCAGGAAACCCTTCAAAAGGTTGAATAGAACATTTAAGAATCACCTCACTAATTGCACTTCCAACTAGTGTTCAATTTGGGCTGATTAGAAGATTAATTTACACATATATAAAGTTCACTAGATTTCAACCTGAAAAATAGTTCAAATTTGACAATTGTTTCCTTTGCATCGGTAATTTTTTATGTTCCATAAAAAACGCCACGGCAAAACGTGTTTCAACCCTATCTGGGCCGACTTAAGAGGGAATAGCAGGGCATTGAGTTGCTGGCCCACAAGTACAAAAATAACCTGTACAAAGTTGTAATACAGCATTGGTATGAAAGAATGTTTGAAAAGTACCTAATGTCAGAGTGTGACCCTTCCAAAAAAAAAAAAGCAAAACATTCAGATAGTTCAGGAACAACAAGCAAATGCAAAATATCAGTTCTGAGGTGTCAATTGCTCGTTAATCCTCCTTCGGCAAAAAAACCAAAAAAAAAACATGGTCGTGGATGGCGACCACACTGATAAACACAAACCATTAGCTAACGCATCAGTCAAGTGGCCACACCCACATGTTTGCCAGGAAACATAGCATTGTGTAATATCTTGGTACCTGAAGTAACACCCGGACCAGCAGGTAAGATATTTGTAGGTTTATTTTAAGATAGTTGCCAGGAACAACACTGGCATGTCCCCTCGAGCCAGCATAACTCAACTGTAAAACTTAGAACCCAGCTTGAGAGCACAACATCCCAACACTCCACTCACTCTGACATCAACATTCCAGTAACAGTAATGTCACCACCTCACCTCAGATGCACATTACAACACCTCCCCCTCCTTTCATTTCTTGAACAAAGAGAAATTCCTCTAAAACCACCACTAACGCAAGCCCTACATACATGTGTGGCCAGCACATAATGCATTAACTCACCAGACTCCACGGGCGACATGAAAATTGCCACCCGGAGCTCACCTATGACCCTGAACACTCCAAGATTTATGACACTAGGGAAATGTGCTTAACCACAAAACCACGGGACAAAACAATACCTACATGGCACCCCAAGAAATACACTAACTGTGCCACCAACAAATTGGACAACATAACAACCCGTGTCAAACAAGACACCCAAATCCAATTCTACTCCTCCCTCTGAAAACACAACAATGAGGAACCCAACACAGTCTAAAATGGGCTAACTCCTCCCATAAACAGAATTGGAAAATACCCTTGAGAAACAAAACAAACCGAGCACTTCCACCTGTTCGAAGCTGCCCCTTGGAACCTAGGACCTGCCACGACCCAGCGTTCACACAGATAAACTACCCAACGCGTTAAAAACTCACTGCACAAACAACTTTCCACCCTAGTCTGCACCCTTGGACACCATGGCTGCCACCCCCGGGCACAAACCCAGCTCAAAAAGACCAACAACAAGCACACATCATCCCTAGATCAGTCCACAACAGCACTCCAACAGGGCACCACAAAAACACCTAAGGAAACCCAATCCTAAGGATTTAGGAAGAACCACCACCTTAAACCATCACAATATGAGTACACCACAAACCTTGGACCCCTAGTCCAGCCAACTGCACAACTGCAGCACACCCACTAACACCTTGGACCCCTGGTCCAGCCAACTGTACCACTGCAGCACACTCACTAACACCATGGACCCCAAGTCCAACCAACGCAGAACACTCACTAACACCATGGACCCCAAGTCCAACCAACGCAGCACACTCACTAACACCATGGACCCCAAGTCCAGCCAACTGCACCAACGCAGCACACTCACTAAAACCATGGACCCCTGGTCCATCCAACTGCATGACACCACCAGCGAGGACTCAGTCCCCGCCACTTGCACCAACGCAGGACGCCACACTGTTATCAAGGACCCTAAGTCCAACACAATTAAAATGTTCACCTCACGCACCATATGCATACATGCAAACAATCTTGAATTAAATATGCAGATATGCGGCATACACACCAAACATTGGCATAAATGTGAAAATACAGTGACATAAAAGCGCAAGGCACCATTTTGGTCAAAAATTACTGCAGCAATACTATTGAAATATCCGGCAGTGCAGCAAAATGAGTTACATCAAGAATCCTTTTAGCACAGAGTAAAAATGCGGTCATTAATAAAGCATCACAAACCACGAGTACCCCCACCCACGAGTCCGTCCAAACTCAATAGTGCGAAACCCGACCTGCAAGAAAACATTGTTAGATAATTAACACTTTTCCTTTAGTACACACACAATGTCAAGACCATCAACCACTGATCTCTACGGGCGAGTACCCCCACCCACGAGTCCAAAATCCCAAAAGTTCACTCACCTGCAAGAAAAGTTAGTTACAAAAGTAAAAACAATGCAATTCTTGGCATAATAATGCAACAAAGTCAACCAAATCTCACTCGGACAGCAATTGCAACTAAACACCAAATCACAATTGAATACCCAAACACGTCCTAAAAAAAGCACATCCAGATACATACATACACAACTCGCACTGCACGCATCCACACACACTCACACAGGCCCATGTTACGCATACACACTACACCCAAAAAAACAGCCGGCACGCACGCACGCACGCACACACACGCACACACACACACACACACACACACACACACACACACACACACACACACACACACACACACACACACACACACCTCACTAGTGAAAAATGTTCTCCATAAAACAGGAACATCCTCCTCCTCGTGACAGGCTGCAGTGATTCAGGACTCAAGTGCTCCAAGGCCCACGCAGCACAACAACTCCGGTCACAGGCTGTAGGCAAATCCTTCATTGCACCTGGCCTGATGGACTTGCAGTGCAATAAATCCTCATCACTGCGTCTCCCGACACAAGTTCAAAACTCCCAATGGAGTTCAAACGGGTGTCCACTCTCACCCCTTCCAAGACAACACATGAATCCACGTTGTTGCCTTTATCCCATACAGTGAAACACTCGCACTCTTCCGATGCGCATACACAGATGTCCATGTCTTCCCAGACATGTTTCCTATCCAGCTCCCCTTCAGGTACTTCACAAAGTCGTTTGGAGAACCCCGCGGCTGCTTTTCTCCGACCAGAGACACGGCTTCAGCGCGTACCTACGCTCAAAACTGCCAACGTAATGTAAACCTCCTTTGCCTTCCAGCAGCTCATGCTGGAACGCAGGTCGCGACAAAGGCAACGTGATCACAACTACGCGTTCTGTCACGCCCCCATGAACGCGTCCGCATTCCAGCTTCTCCCGCCATATGCATGACCAACATTCACTATGCAGTACCTCCCGATGACATGTTATGTCACCACAATTGCTCCAGACGCTGCAGCGCTCACATCTCCTGCGCTCCTCCATCGGGTGAGACGATCGGGGGCCCGCCATTATGGAGAGCGCAAGGTAAACACCCGTGGACTCTGCTCTCAGGGCCCCACATGGATGGAGTCCCTAACTGCCCGCTAGCTGGACCCCCGGCCTCCAGCCAGCATCCAGGGACACTCACCTCCTTATGACACAGCGCTCCATAAACTGCCCCGGGAGGCACACTAACTGCAGCAAAGCCCACACGCCAAAAGCCGCCTCCTCTCTGAACGCTCCTCTGCCAGCATCTAGCTGACTCCGAACACTAATCGAAGCCTGGAGCCGACGGCGCCGATGCGCTAGGACTTCCTGGATGGGGCATGAAACAAATTACTCCTTGGAGACCCCGCACACCGACATGTGTGCCGCTAGTGACCCCACAGTTGTTCCTGAACACACTTTGCCAGACTACAGCGCCACCCGGCAAGATGGACACTCACGGCAGATGCTCCTTACATCACCGCACACCAACCTGTGTGCCGCTAGGCTCCCCAAGGCACCAGCCAGCCACTGGAAATAAAAATGGCCATTAGAGCTGGAGAACTTAACCCAACACCACACACAGACTTGTGGGCCGACCCAGCCCCTTCATTCAGCACCACCCGGCCTGCTGAAGAGTCATACGCAGCCCTACTAAAACAACTCTGGGCTCCAACCTGCTGACAGCTTGGCGCTGGGACATGAATTCACTGGAGGGCAATGTTTCCTGGTTCTGGACTGTCCCCTCCTCGACAGGATCCCATCCTCGTCGCCAGTGTAATATCTTGGTTCCTGAAGTAACATCCGGACCAGCAGGTAAGATATTTGTGGTTTTATTGTAAGATAGTTGCCAGGAACAACACTGGCATGTCCCCTCAAACCAGCATAACTCTCAACTGTAAAACTTAGAACCCAGCATTAACAGTGATGTCACCACCTCACCTCAGATGCACATTAAAACACATTGGCATCCTGGAACACAAGTGGCCACACCCACCTGTTTAACAGAAGTTACTTTAACTTCGATTTGTGTTTCCAGGAAACTTGGTTATGCTCTACTCCTTCCCTGTGCGGATTTACAATAGTTTTAAAGCCAGCATTAAAGGGAATGAGATTGAGGCCCTACTCAGGGCTTTTGTTTGCCTTGAAAATAGGCTTGGGCATATCAGTGGTGAATTGGGAACACAGAAACCCCTACATGCAAGCCCTGGAACTCAAATGTGATCCTAAATTATTTCTGGGACTGAGATCAACACTATTAATCTTTACTGGAACCCATTGGCGATTAGTGAGGAGGCCTTCATAGGAGGAATGAGGGAACTAATAGACTCAGCAAATACATGGCTAGACACATGAACCATCATTTTGTGTGGAGACCTGAATTTATCGTGTTAACCATCAACATAAGCCGAAGACCGGAACATGGTGCCCACACTACCAGGTGGAAGAGAGGGAGGGCAGAGGTGCGTGCAATTGATGGAGGAACGGGATCTTCATACATTAAATGGATGAATGCAGGGTGACATACCCAGCAACCAGACTTGGTACAGAGGCTTCCAGTTGGCAACATTGGACTACGTTTTTGTTTCAGGTAACATTCTGCCATTTATAAACAAATTCGAAATAGGCGAAATGACCACTAGCGAACACAACCTTCTGAGAGTAAACCTGAAGGCTGGGAAACGGGCCCAAAATCGGTTTTACACAAATAAGGTTGACATAAACCAGGGGTAAAATCAACTACGTATGAGCGAACAAAAAATGTAAGGCCCGATCCCCCGATATGAGGACTAGACAGATGCATGGGCACATCGAACAAATCTAGAGGCTGTAAATTACGTATTGATCTTACAGAGCTTCAATTAAATTGGAGAGATGGGGCTGCCCCGTTCATACCTCAAAGGCCATAAAAGCCCTATATCACAACACCTCACTAAGAGTTAGATTGAATGGGGCAGGGATTCTCTCAGAGGAGACACCAATAGCCAAAGGCCTGAAACACGGGCACTCGCTCTATTCAATCTTTTTAGATCTGGCTTGGGGGCCATAAGAGAAAGCTAGATGGGAGAAAAGCTGATAAATAGGCTGTTCTACGTAGACGACTTTAATCTAGGCCTTCAATGACAACTGAACAAATTGATGCCATATGTCACAGAGAACGGCCTGGCGGTTAATGTCCCCAAATTCAAAATACTGAACCTGGAACCCACACGTTCTTATGGTACCTAGAGGGTCAGCCCTTGTAACAAGTAAACGTCTTCAGTTATTTAGGGATACCGATTAAACGGCAGCAATGCTGACATCCAGACTGAAAAATCTGAGACAGAACATAAAGAAATTATCCTCACAAGGAAGAAAATTACATAAATAATGTGGACGCTTTTCCCAGTTACCGGTGATCCAATTCTATAAACTGAAGGTGGTGGCAGCATTGATGCATTCCTCGTCCATAGTCACCTTTCCTCCGTACTGTATGGGCGTCCCTGGCTAGGGACGGGAGATTGAACCTTTTTCACCAGACTCCCCATGCGCTCCCTGACTCTGCCCACCAGCGCCACTCCTCAGTCCCCACTGACACGTCAACAATATTACCATTGCCAAGGGACACTAGTTTTATTAGGAGGGAGGATGGTGGGACGTATGGAGGAAATGGGACTGTGGACTAGGAGTACGTTAGTCACCACGGTGAGTAACTTACAATTATTCCTCCATACTGTATGGTCAATTACAACTGAATGTAGCTCCAGGGTGGAGAGGTGACCCTCCTTAAGAAAACAAGTTGCTTAATACTACCTGCCCAAATGCAGAGACTGACATGGAGCCATCATTTAAACAGTAGTGCTTGCACAGAAGGCCAAAGGAGTGGCCCACATGGCCGCCCTACTGATGACCTGCCACGGAACGTGCCGATGTAACACGACTGCCGTGGCATTGGCTCTGATAGCGTGGGCCTGCATGTTTGCCGGTATCGGTTTGTGCTGCCCCTCATACGCCTCCTTGATGGCCAAAACCATCCACCTTGCTATAGAGGCCTTAGAAGCCTGATATCCTGGCATTGAACCCCCCAAAGGTGAAAGAGCATCGGATTTGAGGAAGCTCTTGGTCCTGTCCAGATAGAATTTCAGAGCACTCCTGACATCTAGACACACGGAGCATCGTCCTTAGGGTCAGCGAAGAAGGTAGGTAACGCCATCTCCTCATTTAGTGGGTGTTAGGTAGAATCATCTGCAGTACCCTTAGGGAACACTACAATTACCACAAGTGATAGTACAATTTCACCTTTGGTACAAGCCTGTACTACAAAGTAAAGTGGAAGCGATGGCTGAGCAGACCCACTTATCTCAAGAGCAAATGAGCAGTAAAAGGGATTACACAAAGGACTACAATTACTGTGACTCAAGCGCACACTGACTCAAGGTTTCTGGTTAAAAAATATAAGTACATTTTTTTTTTAAACCATCTGTTCACAAAGCACTTCTATTAGATAAAACCACACTCCAAATATACTACACACAACCAATTCCTCTTGTTAGGTCAATTCAAGGTAAGCACATTAGAGGTGGGAGATCTGAGATGAATGACATTACATGGGAGATCTGCTCACAAATGCATACTCCATACGTGGACCAATCACGGACCACAGTGGTCCCAGGCATTCATGGCACTCCAGGGTCTCTGGCACCCAGGATGTGTATTGGAGCCAGACATTCCAGCCCACATCCTGGAGGCACACACACAAGGCATGCAGAAGCCTGCGAAAGTAATGGGATTCGCGGGAAAGTGCATGACTAAATAAGGACTGACCCGGGTCGACTCAACCTGGGGAAGGTGAAGGGGCAAGATGAGCAAAGCACAATACAAAGAACCTTGTGGCATCGCCATTTTGGAGCCAGGCCACCTATTCGTGCCAAACGCAGTTAACATGGCAGGAAAGGGTTAAAAAGAATGCGAAAAGATAGCTGCCACCAGTCCTGTCCATGACACATCTGCACAGTTCATAAAAAGTCTAGCGAGAGTTTCTAGGGCCTTTGGAAAGGACTATAGACCCAAGTGTGCTGTATGGTAAGAAACAATGCACACTTGTTACATGTTCCACAAAAGTTTCAACAGGAGAAAAGGACTAAGGGAAACAAAGTCTCCCAGTACCCACTGTCTTAAGGGCATGTCAGTTTCCCCATAAAAAGTGTGTGAAAGCCCAGGAGTGCAGCTGAAGACTGTGCTTATCTGGAAAAGTCAGCAGCAAAAAGTGTGGGGGTTGACACATGGAAGGAAAATTACATACAATTATGAAATCCATCTCAACAACGAGCAACATGATCTCTGCCAAAAGAGTTGCTGTCCCAAATTGGGGGAGTGGAGGGGAGGAGGGGCTGGGATGGGTAGAGGGTACCCCGTGGATACTGCGGAGAGCAACCAGGGGTCAGTGAAATTTTGGCGCCAGAATCCTGTGCAGGTCCCTTAGGAAGCACTACAGAAGATTAAGACTACAGGTATGAGCAATAAATCCTCTTTGGTATCAGTCTGTACCACAAAGATTTAGTTGGTAGCTGTGGCTAAGCAGTCAGACTTATCTCAAGAGGAAGATGAGCAGTATTCAGGGTTTACACAATAGGACTACAGTGATATGGCACAAGGAAACACTGACCAAAGATTTGTATTAAAAAGAATATATATATTTATTTTACACAGTTCTAGTTCAACACATTAATCACAGTTAATAAAGCAAGTTAACATCAGTCACGAAAAGTAAACAACTCCCTAGTTAAATTGTAGACCAGTTTGAGCAAGAGTGAAAACTGAGCAAAACGGCACAGTGAAGACCAAACACAAAGGGCACTCTAGTAATTTCTCACAAGGGAATAAAAGCACAAGTTATAAAGGAATATCTTCTTACACACCCTAGCAACACTTCCCATAAGTTTGTGAACAAGTTTAGGCAAGGCAGTACTTTAGCATAGAGAATACTTAAATGAAAACGAGCAAAATGGCACTTCACAAGTTTTTAAAACTGGGAAGGAAAAGGTGGTGACCAGAATTAGGTGCATCAACACAGTTCTAGTTGAGAAGCAATCTAGAGAAGGCAGTTCTAACAAAATCAGCCAGAGTCAATAGGCCTGTGCCAGAGTCAGTGGTACAGGACAAAAGGGCCCAGGAGCAAAATGTTCTTGTAGCTGCAGTCAAGTCTTTGGTTAACGATTCGAAAAGTTGGATGCAGAAGGTGAAAGACCATGTTAGAGAATAGGGGCGGCCAACCCAACAGGTAGGTAAATGATTTAAAACACCTTCAGCACTACCACGCGAAAAGGGCGGCCTTGCGGAAAAATGTACCTTAAATGAAGAAGAGGCTCCTGCGGTGGTAGTTGTTCCTGGTAGTTCCTGCAGTTCAGGGGATCCAACAGAGGAGGAGAGGCTCTCGTCGTGGAGGAAGGTTCGAGTTACTGCACTACCCAGAGATGAAACCAGCCGCGGTGTTGCCCAACGGATAAAAGGTACACTCCTTTAAATCGACATCCGGATGAATGGGTGCTTGGCTATCCGGTCTCCGAGTGCGGGGTACTGGCGATTCGACCAGAGCAGGTCCAGGAAGGCGATTGGCAAACTAGTTGGCCCCACCAGCTCAAGGGAAGAAGGCTCTTCATCTTCTCTCGTCGTGTGGAGAAAAGTGATGAGACGCTGCAGCAGGGCTTCACCGGTGGTTCAGTCGTAGCAGATGACTTTGGCTTCTCTCCTCTTCGACTTCTTAGTTCCAGTGGCGAAGTCTTGCTCTTCCAGTCCTCAGGACCCTGCTTTTATGCAAAAAGATCCCCATTCATACAGCCTAGCGGTCACTCACACAGTGGAGTGGTCATCTTGGCGGGAGACCCTCCAGCCTATCAGGGCAGAGTGCGACATGGGTTGCGGAGGCAACCCTGTCCAGGGGTCCTACTCCCCCTCCCACACAATGGATCCACCCCAGACTCAGTGGCGCCGAAAGGAGGGCTTCTTGGCAGACGCCTGCCAACAGGATGAACAAATTATCTCTGACATGGGTTAGGAGTTTAGAGAAAGACAGGAGTGTTAGGCAGAATCCTGTGCAGTGCCCTTAGAGACCACTATACACAATTAAGACTACAGATGGCAATACAAGTTTTACCTTTGGTACAAGCCTGTACTACTATGTCATAGGGGTAGCAGTGGCGGAGCAGCCAGGCTTATCTCAAGAGTATATGAGCAGTAGCAGAGATTACACAAAGGGATCACAATTACTGTGACTCAAGCAAACACTGACTCAAGGTTTCAGGTATAAAATATAAGTACATTTATTTTTAAACCATTTGTTATAAACACGACGATGGATGGCACATCATGAACTCTGCCTTAACGATGACAAGACCGAGCTCCTACTTCTAGGTTCCAACCAACGGCTTAACAAACTAGATCAGACCTACAATTCATTCACCATCGACGGCAACGACATTAAGGTCTCCAAAGACACCAAGACCCTAGGCGTCTATCTTGACACCACGCTTTCCTTGAACAGACAAACAAACGCAGTTAGGTCAGCATCTGCCTATACTTGCAAACTTATCACCGCTTGTAGACCCTTCCTTAAGTCGACCAATTGCATCACCCTCGCCAGAACTCTCGTCATGGCCAAAATTGACTACTGCAGTGCCCTTTACTTAGGGACTAGTCAGTCTAACCTCAATAAACTGCAAACTGTTCAAATCAATGCCTTAAGGGCAGCCTTAAACATCCCGAGACGTTCCCATATCTCCTCTGTCAGATCGGACCTACGTTGGCTTCCGGTAAAACAAAGAATTGCCCTGAAAACGCTAGCCTTGACTCTCAAATGTCTTAACAACAAAGCCCCACCTTACCTGTCTGCCCGCCTCACACTACACACATCATCACGTCCAATTAGAGCAGCCCAAACTCACAGCCTCACGTTGCCTAGATTTAAACTCCAAAAAGCGGGTGGGGTGAGCTTCCCTGTTCTAGCCTCCAAACTTTGGAACAAGCTCCCCACTCCTATCAGAACTGAACCATTGTTCCAAGCCTTCAAGAAGAAGGCTAAAACTTGGCTGTTCTCCCATGAATTATGAGACCTTCACTCTATCTTGTACTCTTGTGTGTTTTAGGCCATGCTTTACACCTCACTGTACTTACACTACAACCTGCTATGGCACTCTTTCTGTACATCTCGGTATATTACTGTATATTGTGTGTAATTTCTTTGTAATTAACTAATTCTGTAACTAATGTACTTAATGTAATGTAATTACTTGCTGTAACATGTCTTCAAGAGTATGCGCCCGGTTGCCCATGGGCCTGGTTCTTTGCGCTTTATAAATAAATAAAATACAAATACTTCTATTAATTCAAAAACCACACAAAATATACTACAACTAACCAATTCACTTTGTACGGTATAACTTCAAGGTAAGTACCCTGTGTTTGAGCGGCCCGGTGTTATGAAACAAACGAAGTTACCGGGAATACACTTGCGATACCTTTTTAACAGTAATGACAGTTAGGTCTTACTAAAGAAACGCGTATCCGCGGCAAGAAATATTACCGGGGCAAAAACACACTTAGCACCTGAGATAACCAGAGAGAGTTAGGGGCAAAAATCATAGGCAATACTTTTGTCAAGGCAGACAGAATCAGAGAACACTCTTGGATAGAAATTCAAAAGAGTCAATAGGCCGGAGCCAGTGTCAAGTGGAAGCAGGTTCCTGTTGTTGAGGATCACACAGTCGGATAGTTCACGATTCAACGTAGCCAGGAGTACTTTGATATTGTCAACAGAGGAAGCAAAAGTTATAAGGAAGGAAGGAAGACAAGGGCAAGCCTTGGAGGCGAAGAAAAGGGGTTCATTCAAATTCCTCATGCAGAACACAGTACCTTATTCAATGAAGAAGCTGGTGCCACGGCCGTTGTTCCTGGTAGTTTCCTGCAGACCCTCGGTTCCTGGAGCTTCGATCCGAAGGAGGACGTCTGGAGGGGTCTGCACCACACAGGGCTGAAGCCGGCAGAAGCGACGGTGAATAAAAGGTGCGCTCCATAAAAACAGGAGAGGCTCTTCAGATGGCTATCCCGACCACTACAGCCGTGTGCAGCGATTTCGACCACAAAGGGGATCCTCTGGCTGTAGAAGATGAGCTGGTTATCCCCACCAAGCTCAAGGGAAGATGACTTCGGACTGGATCTTCTCTGGTCGTCGAAGGGTAGATAGCTCAGGACTGCAGCAGGGCTTCACCAGGACGGGATAGTTGCAGCAGTCGACTTCTCTGCTTCTCTTCGGTTCCTTGTAGTTCCAGTGGCGACTGACTTCTAGCCCAAGAGACCTGCCTTTTATGCAAAAATCCCCCCTTCACACAGCCTGGCTGTCCATCACGCAGCAGGGGGGTTGTCCGGGCCGGACAACCACCTCAGCCAATCATGGCAAAGTGTGACTTGGGTTTCCTAGGATAACCTGTGCAGGGGGTGACTACACCCCTCCCTCACATTCAGCCCACCTAGACACCCAGACGCCTAGAGGAGGGCTTCTTGTCAGAAGCCCGCCAAAAGACAGCGAACGAAGAAGGCAAACCTGGTTTGCCGCGCAAAGTAAAACACAAGAAGGACTTTAACAAAAAGAAATGGCGAATAAACCCAACCAGAGCCAAAGAAAAAGTATTTTGTCAAGCGGGTTTAAGTTCGATGCTAATATAATAGCGTAAAACAATACCATGTTTATATAGTATAATCGCAGTAGAAAAGTTAGGTTAGATACCACTGCCACCAGCCAAGTCTAAATATTAAAAGAGCAAAACAATGCTCTAGGAGGTACAGATAAAAAGGGCCAGGAAGGAAACCTTTCCGATACTCCATGTAAGATGGGGTGTACTGGATCTGTGGTTAAACGACTAAGTAAATTTAATGGCAACTTTACCCTTTTCTGGGGGACAGTAGTCAGACTCAGAAATGGAGTCGATGGGAAGTCTAAAAGGCAACTATGCGTCACTGCACTGAAGGTGCTGTGTAACACACAAAAGGGGGCTACTGAAGTGGTGTACTCCAGAGTCCGCAATCACAAAAACAGATGAAATGCACATGGCAAAACACAAGTAAGAGTGGGAAAAAGGGGTACACTCTTACCAAGTGGAAAAAATAAACTCCAGAGATCCAGCAAAGCTGCTGGGGGACTCACTAGGTAAGGGAAATTAGCCATTGAATGAGAATTCTCCCTAACAACGAGAAAGAATTTATATTAAAGTTCTGGCAAATAAAACCTACCGGAGTAAAGTTACTAATAAAATAAACCGGCGGTATGTTAGAGGCTGTCAGTAAAAGTGGTAGCCTCGAACAATGGGAACATCCCATAAGGAAATATTTGCGGTCGAATATTTTTGGTAGTAACCACTGCCACCAGCCAGAAACTTTTGAGAGAGGGACGGTACGGTACCCTCTCGAAAATGAACACCAGGGAAAAACTATTAACCCTTCCCAGTACCTCCATAGTAAGATGGGTTGTACTGGTTTAGTTCATAAAAATTGACTAGTAAAGTCAATGGGATAATTACATGCCCTGGGAGCTGTCCAGTTAAAGCATCGAATGAAAAAGAAAAGGATTGAATGCAAAAGGATCGCCACAATAGGGCCGAAAACAAGAGGATCGATTTTTTTAAATGATAGATTTTTTTTGGTTTTCATATAGGTATAAAAAAAAAAGTAAAAAAAAAATAATAATTCGATCCTTTTGTTTTCGGTACTTTTGAGTCGATCCTTTGACCATTCGACCCTTTTTTTTATCCTTTAACCTATAACTGCCCTGGGAGACAGTAGTCAGTCCCAGGGTATAGAGTCTATGTTTGGGGGTCACTATGACACCCCTGTGTCACTGCACTGAGGGTGCTGTGTAACATGTGTATAAAGATGGTTCCTATTAGGGTGAGATAAACCCTATAAACATTAAACACAAAAGATAGCCTAGAAAACACTTAGCAAATATGCCTAAGAGTGGGAAAAAGAGTCACTCTTAGCAGGAGAAAAAAAAAACACCTTCAAATCCAGCAAAGCTGCTGGGGGACTCTATAGGTAAGGGAAATTAGCCATAGAATGAGAATTCTCCTTAACAGAGAGCAAGCCTGCCCTGCATTGGAAACACGTGGACTCGGAAGTGCGTGTCATGCCTTCTTTCCCTCAGAGTCTGTTGCGGAGGCTTTCCCTTCATTAGTGCCGGGACTCGGAGGACGCGGACCGGAGACCAGAGCAGGAAAGCTGCAGCTGAATCTCGGTAAGTGCTATTTATTTTTTTTACAAAAAATAAGCACTAGCTGCGGTTTTTTTTCTATGTTTTCCGGGCTGGAGGAGCCCGGAAAACTTAGAAATAAAACCGCAGCTTTAAAAACGTTGTATTTATGTTTGCGGTCGCTTTTGCAGCGACCGCAAACATAAATACAACGTTATTGTGTTGGAAAACGCTGCAGTTTTTCTTTCCAAGTTTCTCAGGCTCCTCCGGCTCGGAGGAGCCTGAGAAACTTGGAAAGAAAAACCGCAGTGTTTTCCAACACAACCGCGTTGTGTCTGCCTGAATCTGCTTTTCCATTTGGGGCTCTCGGGCTCCGGAGCCCGAGAGCCCCAAATGGTAAAGCAGATTCAGGCAGACAACGCGGCATTGCGGAAAACAACCGCGTTGTTTCTGCCTGAATCTGCTTTTCCATTTGGGGCTCTCGGGCTCCCCACGGGGAGCCGAGAGCCCCAAATGGAAAAGCAGATTCAGGCAGACACAACGCGGCATTGCGGAAAACCGCGTTGTGTCTGCCTGAATCTGCTTTTCCATTTGGGGCTCTCGGGCTCCCCACGGGGAGCCCGAGAGCCCCAAATGGGAAAACAGCTGCAGGTAGAAACACTACGCGTGTAAACATAACCGTGTGTGTTTCTGCCTGCTGTGGCTTTCACTTTGGGTCTCCGGAGCACCGGAGACCCAAAGTGATAGCCACAGCAGGCAGAAACACACGCGGTTGTGTTGGAAAACGCTGCGGTTTTTCTTTCCAAGTTTCTCAGGCTCCTCCGAGCCGGAGGAGCCCGAGAAACTTGGAAAGAAAAAACGCTGCGTTTTCCAACACAATAACGTTGTATTTATGTTTGCGGTCGCTTCAAAAGCGACCGCAAACATAAATACAACGTTTTTAAAACTGCGGTTTTATTTCCAGGTTTTCCGGGCTCCTCCAGGCCGGAAAACTTAGAAAAAAAAAACGCAGCTAGTGCTTATTTTTTGTAAAAAAAATAAATAGCACTTACCGAGATTCAGCTGCAGCTTTCCTGCTCTGGTCTCCGGTCCGCGTCCTCCGAGTCCCGGCACTAATGAAGGGAAAGCCACCCAGCGGTAGACTTTGTTTACTACAGCTGGCTGGCTTTTTCTTCATTAGTGCCGCAAAAGCAAAAGCCAGCACAGGAGGGCCTCCATTTCACAAAATGGCTGCGCCCCTGTGCTTGCTTTTTCGAATTTTGAGCTTGAATAGCTCAAAATTTTACATAGGAAGTTTTAAAACGGAGGATGTTAGTATTTTTTTTTTTATGTGGCCTATCTATTTTTTAAATAAAATCTTTTACTAGACCATCCCCTTAACTGTCGCCAGCATGGCATTGGCCTGACGAAGAAGCAAGGACGCGTTGGAATACAGCTTCTTCCCGTACGCCTCCAAGATCTTCACCTCCTTGCCTAGCAGCGGCGCAGAAGAGGAGGTGGAGCACGACTGAGGCTTGGAGTATAGTGATGACTCAGCGATCACCGAGGAGTGTGGCTGAGGATGGGCTGATAGCAAGAATGTATCCCCATCCATTTGCCTGAACTTAGCATCCAGGCGTCAATTGACCGGCTGGACACAGTGGGGCTTGAGCCAACCCTTCTTGGCCAGGGTGACTACATCGGTCTGCAGTGGAATTCCCGTTTCAGCAGAGGGTTTTTTTTGCGTGAGGACTTCTGCAAGGACCCCCCCCCTGCTTGTTGGTCAACCTCGGGTTGAGGAAGGCCCATGTACTCAGCCAGCCCCGCAAGATGTTTGTGGAAGGCCCTAGCTGACGAGGGCCGGTCAGGGTCCTCTTCCTCGTCCGTGTCCGTATCCTCGGGGTCCGGAGGATCCTGAATCGGAGGAGTAGCGGGAGCCAGAGGCTGGGATACCGGGACCGGAGGCTGTGGAGGAGGCCTGTACAGAACCACCGAGGAATAAGTCCAGGAGCCGGAGCCAGAGGCAAAGGCTGCACCGGAGCCCGGGGCGCCGGCAGAGGAGCCTGCAGTGCTGGAAGCATTGGAGGGAGAACATCCCCGAGGATAACCCCCATCCAAGGGGACTTCATGAGGCCGAGGAACCTCTCAAAGAACCTGGCCTCACAGGCTGGAGAGGTTTTAGGGGATATAAACGGAGTAGCGGGCGGCTGCTTGAGGCGCTGCATACCCTGCCCATATGTAGGTAGCGGAAACCTGCCCTGAGCAAATGAAGGATAGGCTGTAGGTCACGTACCTGGTTGAGGCCAGTCCCACCTTAACACTCGTTCTTTACCAAGCTCCCGTTCCTGGAGCATCGTCAGACGGGTGCTGAAGTCTGGCACAGAGGCCATTTTGTAGAGCTGCCTTCCACGTGCCTGCGTCGTGTTGCTCGGCTCACTGGGCCTAGCCTCCTCCAGGACTCTTGAGGATCACGAAGCCTACCTTACCCCTCAGGCCTAGGCCTGGTAGGCATGATGCCCTCTGCCAGGGGGTTGGTAGAGCTGCATTTAGGTGCCCCCTCGGACATATTTTCGGTACTATGGCATGGCCCCTCGGACATAATGCCGGTGCAAGGGCGTAGCCCCTCGGGTGAAGACCCGGTACAAGAACCTTCCGGTCCCTCAACACTCTCACCGGGAGGATCAGAGGATCCCTCTGCCTGCAGGCTGGTAGCTGGAGCAGCCTCGGTGCACGTGCTGGTACAAGAACCTGAGCGGACCATCCTGCGCGGGCGAGTCCTTGGGAAGGAGTCTCCCTTGCGGGGTGCGATGGAAAACAGGCCTTAACTTGGGACTGGATCGAAGTTTGACGAAGTTCTTCAGGTCCTCTGGAAGCAATTTCTGGAAGAGCTCCCTCCACCTGGCTAGCCTGTTCTTCAGAGATTTCGATGACAGGGCGTCACACGCTGTACAAGCTTGCCAACTGTGGTCTGGGCCAAGGCAACATAGGTAGAGAGCGTGGGGGTCTGAAGTTTGAAAGAGCCCGTCGTAGGATGGACACAAGCTGAACCCTGTGTAAGTCGACATGCGCCGGGGAGGAGCGTGACGTGACGCCTGAGGACTGAGTACCTGAATGATAAAAAAGACACAAAAAGACAGAAGCAGTATCTGCGCTTGGAATTACATGGCCGAAGCCAAATCCAGGAGTGCTGGTGAATTGTGCCCGTTCGCGTCAACACGGAAAAGGGGACCAAGGTGTGGCACCTGAGGGCAGAGTCAGGGCACCACACGAACCAAGGGCCGTGCCTCTAAATTTAAAAGGGAAGAAGGTTTTCTCTGGTGAAAAAGGTTCAGTCTCACGTCCCGTGGAAGGGAGGCCCATGCAGTATGGAGGAAAGTGGACGGGACGCAAGAGTAAGATCAGGGAAAGCGCATGGAATTAAGAGGCTTGAGGCCTCACCCAGGAGCACTGGTGAAAGCGGTCTGCTCCAGTCAACGCTGAAAAGTGAACTGGGGTGTGATGCCGGTGGGTGGGGACGCCAATACAGGATGGAGGAAAGGGGAAGGGACGTGGGAGTAAATATAGAATACAGAGATTCTTAAATTTTAAATTTTTTTTTTTATATATATATATGTGTTTTGTGGGTTTTCGTGTGTCGAAAAAAAAAAAATAGAAAAAAAGGGGGTTGGGGGGGACCCCCCCTAAAAAAAAAAAAAAAAAAAAGTGTAAAAAAAAAAAAAAAAATTCGACCATTTGGCATTCGACCAAATGGTGTCGACCAATTGTCCTGTCGACCAAATTTTTTCGACCAATTGACTGGGAACCAACGCGAAACACACTGTGGTGGGAGGAGTGTCATGGTGTCAAAGTCTTGGTACAAGGGGAAAAGGAGGGGGAGACAGATATAAGATTGTCTTAATCTGTTAGTTTAGGGAGCTTTTAAGCAAAAATCCAAGTGTTTAGATTTATTCTGAAGGTCCAATAGGAGGGTTCCTTTCTCAAGGTGAGGGGGAGATTGTTCCAGAACTTGGCGGCCATGACGGGAAAGCTCTGTCCTCCTGTGGTATTTCTGGTGAAGGTGGGCAGTCTGAGGCGATGGCTGTTTGTGGAAATTAGGCCGGGGCAGTGTTCGTGGTGCACCTGCGCGTGATAGAGAGGGTCTTGAACTTAATCCATTCACAAATCAGGAGTCAGTGCGGGTCTTTCCTAGCCTTTTTGACATGATCATGCTTGGACAAACCTAGAGCTGCTCGGGGGGCATTGTTTTGGATGGTTAGAAGCTTGCATAGGTTGTGTTCAGAGGTTACTGCAAAGAGAGCCTTATAGTAATCCAGTTTGGCTCCTGTGATGGCTCCAGCTATGGTGAGGTGGTTGGTTGTGGTGAGAAATGGCTTGCTGGAGTTCAGTAGTTTTGCTGTGTATGCATCGGACGAGGAAATGGCTTTATCATGACGTGAGAGGTCAAGGGTGGCGTCTAATTATATGCCCACGGTTTTTGCTGCAGAAGATGTTTGGATCCGGTTGCGGTCAATGTCAAATGCTTTGTAGGCTGGGTCCATGCTCCGGAGGGTGGTGTGAGAGCCTACAATGAGGATCTCGGTTTTGTCATTGTTGAAGCATAACTGGTAGGTTATAACAAAAACCAATGGTAACAGTACACCAAACGATCCTTCAGGTAAACAATATCAATATAATCAAAAAATAGATGATGGCATTAAGGCTGGATTACTCTTTTACAGAAATGTAATAAAAAAATTACATCATAAAAACTGACACATGAATACCGTACAAAATCAATTCTGTTTCACACATCGACTAATTACCACATTTCATACCCACTCGTACCAACAAGCATACCCTCTGCACCAGTGTTTCCAGTGAACAGAAAAATCAGCTCATAATGCAGTCTTTCTTAGCACTCTATCTCCACTAATATGTTCTTTCTATTGCACCCTTCTTAACAATGTGCACATAAGTCCAATGATATTCTCAGATAGACTATATCTGTCTACATATGTTTCGGTCGATTTATGGCCCACCACTGTGGCCCGCTGTCTTCTTGACCTTCTTCAGTACCAACAACCGAGAGTGACCATATCCTCACTCATGCCGCACAGCGTTTCTGCTTTCATTTAGAGTGTTCAAACTTAATTGCAAACAGTGTGTGGCCTGTCGGAAAACTTCCGTCCAAACTAAATCATACAACACTGTGTTGCAGGTGGGTGAGAGATGAGGAATTAGACACAGACGAATGTGATGGTCCTGAGCAACGACACCGAGTAGAGAAGTGTTGCTGACAAGCGGGACACGGACAAACGGTAGAAAGAAGCAAGTCATGTTGGTGAGGAAGGTGGTACACTTGGTGTACTTGCCCATGAGGTGGACATATAGGTTGACTCTGGACTTTATGGTCTTATAGGTCACCCATTGTGTGGCTCCCTTCAAATCAGTTTTGAACGGATTTGGGCGAGCTCAGGAACCTGGTTCTCTTGAACACTTGGGATTCATCCCCTTTTACTTGCGCAACCTCCATCAATCAGGAATTGGAGGTCAGTGCAAGTTTTCACAACCATTTTTGGTTGTTAGACATAATTTGTTGTGTTGAATTAGAGAAATGAGGCTGGATTACAAACAGTTGTTTTTATGCTTGTTGTAGGTAGTATGAAACCACTAAAGTGTTGAAGACATCTTCCACCAATACGTAGAAACGAGAGTGAGGATACGGTAGGTTGCCATCCAGTTTTTGGACAATGCCATAAACTGAGTTGATGGAGTCAACTTGGCAGGTGCCTGAGTGAGGGAAGAGGATTTGGGCGTCGTCGGCATAGTTTGTGTAAGATATCCCGAGGGCATACAGATTAAAAAGGGGTTTAGCATAAATCTTATACAGGGTTGGGGAGATGCAGGATCTTTGTGGGACTCCACAGGTTACTGGTATCGGTGGATTAGCATGGTCGTCCATGAAGACAGGATAGGATCTGTATGCTAGAAAGGATCTGATCCAGTCTGTTGCTGGTAGGGCGAAGTCTGCTATTGTAGTGAGGTGGTTGCAGAGTGTCTGGTGGTCAACGAGGTCTAATGCGGCTGTTAAGTCCAGCACGAGGAGCAGAGCCAGTTTGCCAGTCTCTTCCATGTCATCTAGCTGGTTTATTAGGTCCAGTAAGTCGTTTTCGGTTCCGTGCCTTGGTCGGAAGCCTGAATGGCGGATGCCCAGAATGTGGTTGTCCTTGAGATCTGGTTATACACTGCGCGGTCAAGGGTTTTAAGGATGAAGGGTATGGTGGTGATGGGGCGATATTTGGTGGGGATGGTAGGGCCAAAGGAGATTTTTTGTTTTAGTAGGAGGGTCCAGGCTTCTTTCAGGGCAGTTGGCACAGTTTTTGTTGCAAAGGAGGAGTTGATTATAGCTGTGATGATGGGTGTGAGCCTTTCAGCACAGTCTTCGATTATAGGAGCGGGACAGGCATCTCCTTTGCATCGGGACGCCTTGAGGACTTTGATGATGTGCGTCACTCCGGTTTCCGATACCGGGCACAAATTAAATTGGGAGATTGGTCTGCTGGTTGTATGAGAGAGCATGGAGGTGGCTGGTGGTGGTTTGGCGAGGATGGCCAGTTACTTGGTGCAGATTTTTGTGTGCAGTGGAGTGATTTTCTTTGTGAGGGATTCTTGTACTTTGTTACAACAAGTGTCAACTATGATGAGGTATGTGGGAGCGCAGACTGGCGACTCAAGATCGCCTGAGATCAGTTTGCTTAAGATCGTGAAGAGTTTGCGGTTGTTGGATTGTGCGTTTTTTATTCTAGCATTGTAGCTGCTCGCTTTGGCGGTGTGAATAGCTCTTTTGTAGTCTTTGGCTAGGGAGGTGAACTTGGCTTTGTAATCTGTGGAGGGTTCTTTTCTCCATGCCGTTTCGGTGGGAAGTTTCTTGGCACGGGAGGCAAGGAGCTCAGGGGTGAACCAGGATTTTTTTAAAGCTTGCTTGATTTCACGCTTTTATAGCGGGGCTAGAGTGTCGACAGAGCAATGGGGTTGTTGTACAGTTTGACCAGGGACTCTGGGTTTGTATCCATGTTGGATGGGATTGTGAGGGCTGAGAGGAGGGGTGTGAGGTAGTCCTTGTTCAGGTGTTTGGTGCAGCGGGCTAAGGCTTCAGGTTTCACTGAGTGATAGGAGCTGGGCCTCCTGTTGGGGATGTCAAATGTGATGGTGTGCTGGTCGGATCATGGCCAGGTTGTGCTGAGGCCTAACAGGTTACAGTTGAGGTCGGCAATCCAATCGAGGGTGCAGCCCTGGATGTGGGTGGGTTCAGCGGTTCGCTGAGCAAAGCCAATGTGGCTGAGGGCTATGGCTATGCTTTTTGCAGCTGGGTCTGTGGGGTCATTGAGGTCTCCCAGGATTAGGATTTTAGAGCAGGGCTCGATGGTGGGATTGGTGTTTTTTGGGGGTTGCATTGGGGTCCATGCCTAAACCATCTCTCTATTAAACTCTAGTGGGCAGAGTGCATTTTTAATGTGAGTGTGTATATGAACTATGGTGGGTTTCAAATAGTTTGAAAAAAAACCTTTCACCTGAAACGTGAAAGTAGGAAAGTCCATTTGATCAAGTCACACATTCCACAATGCCACCTAGTAGCCACTGCTGGAAGTTCACATCCTGTTCTGAGCCACAAGAGCAAGGCATTGTGGGTATGCAAATTGGTTAAAATGCAAAATGATAAATTACTTACCCTGGTGACTAACGTACTCGTAGTCCATAGTCCCCTTTCCTCCATACTGTATGGGCATCCCTCCATCAAATCTCTCCATGGTCTCGCTCCCCCCTATCTTTTTTCCCTTCTCTCTTTCTACACTCCCTCTCGCTCCCTTCGCTCAGCTGACCACTTCCTTCTCACTGTTCCTCCTTCCACTTGTGCCTCCTCTTGTTTACGCTCCTTCCAATTCCTTACCTCTCTCAATCTGCTCTATTCCTACCTTTTCCCCATTCCGCACGTCCCTTAAATCTCTCCTTCTCCATTCCCCGCCATGAAAGCCCTCCCCCTTCTCGCTCCCCCACCCTCCCCCTCTTAACCCATAATCTCCCTCCACTTCCCCCTCCACCCCATTCTCGCCCATTTACCCCTTCCGTTTCCCTCCTCCTCCTTCCTATCCCTCCCTCTTCCTCCCAGTTCTACTGCACTACTCTCCCGCTTCCCTTCTGTCTAATTGCTCTACATACTGTTTTGTTGGTCGGATTCAAAATCCTAATTTGCTTCTACTGTTACTGTTATTCGTTATTGTTATATGTATCCTGTTAAAATGTGCAGCGTTTTGGAGTAAAGCGCTATATAAACTAAATACAAATACAAATCCCTTGCTAGGGACAGGGAAACAGAACCTTTTAACCAGAAATTTAGATGGGCAAGGGGGCGCGGCCCAGGGAGCATTTGCTCGCCTAACTTCGCCCACGGGCACCACTCCTCAGTTCCCTTTGACGGGTCGACAGCATTACAATTGCCTAATGACACAGGTTTCTTACGGGGGAGGATGGTGTGAAGTATGGAGGAAAGGGGACTATGGACTAGGAGTACGGTGAGTAACTTATAATTACTCCTACGCCCCGTCCCCTTTCCTCCATATTGTATGGGCAATTACAACTGAATGCAGCCCCAGGGAGGAGCGTTAGCCCCTCTAAAAGTAACGCCCGTGGACTTGGCTATGATGGCATAGGCGTGCATGCTTGCTGGTAAAGGTTTGTGCTGCCCCTCATACGCCTCCTTGAAGGCCATCACAATCCACCTTGATGTGGAAGCCCTGGAAGCTTGAAAGCCTGGCTTTGACCCTCCAAATGTGATGAACAAGGCATCAGATTTACAAAAGCTCTTCATCCTGTCCAGATAAAATTTTAGCGCACGCCTGACATCCAGACAGTAAAAGACCTTCTGAACCTCATCATCTGGGTCTCAATAGAATGTTGGGAGTACTATCTCCTCGTTCTGTTGAAAGGAGCAAACAAGCTTATGAATAAAGGCAGGGTGCGTTCTAAGCATCACCTTGTCACGGTGAAATGTTGTATAGGGCTCTGAAGCCACCATGGCTCAAATTTCGCTAACACGGCGTGCCAATGTAAGGCCCACCAGTAGGTCTTAATGGAAACCAGCCTGATGTCCGCGGACGCCATGGGCTCAAAGGGTTTGTGCGCCAGGGCAACCAGCAGCACGTTAACGTCCCAGACCGGATGTGGAAGCTTGACAAGCGGATATAATCTAGTTAGACCAGCCAGTTATCTCTTGACCACCAGATTGGAGGATGAAAATATGTCGTCGCCGGAGTCATTGTAGGCCCCTATGGCTGCCAGATACGTACGGCAGGTGTCTACCTGCACATCTGAGCGAGCCAGGTGCGCCAAGACAGGACATCATCCAAAGAGCATGTTAATGGATCAATCTTCTTTGTTTCAGCCCACTGACAAAACCTGGTCCACTTGCTCCTGTACTGACTCCTGGTGGAGTCGCTTCTAGCCCACTGTATGATAGCCAGGTTATCCCAAGACAGGTGCAGATGCTTCAGGGTAACCTGTTCAGGAACCGAGCTGCGAGGACTAACCTCCACGGAGCGGGGTGAACCATTGTGCCCCTTGGGAGGTGTACTGGGGGCTGATCCGACAGACTGAAGTTCCGAGAACCAGGGTCTTGCAAGCCACCATGGCACTATCAAGATGAGCCAAAGGCTGTGTGACTCCCTTAACCTGCAGATGACCCTGTGAATAAGGAGTGTGTGTTAGGGCACTGCACAGGATTCTGCCTTAGGGACCACTACACACAATTAAGACTACAGGTGGCAATACAAGTATTACCTTTGGTACAAGCCTGTACTACTATGTCAGAGTGGTAGCAGTAGCGGAGCAGCCAGGCTTATCTCAAGAGTATATGAGCATAAGAATAGATCACACAAAGGGACCACAATTACTGTGACTCAAGCAAACACTGACTCAAGGTTTCAGGTAGAAAAATATAAATACATTTATTTTAAAACCATTCGTTATCAACACAACACTTAAATTTAAAACCACACGTTAAATACACTACAACTGATCAATTAACTTTGTACAGTAGGAATCAAGATAAGTACCCTGAGTTTGAGAGAACCGGTATTATGGAACAATACACGTTACCGTGAATATGATTGCGATCACTTTTTGACAATTCGGTCTACTAAATAAACACGTATCCGCAGCAAGAAATGCTACCGGGGCAAAAAACGCACTTAGCACCTGAGATACCCAGAGAAAGTTAGGGGGAAAAAATCATAGGCAATATGTTAGTTAGGCAAACAGGATCGAACACTACTCATGGACAGAAATGCAAGAGTCAAGAGGCCGGAGCCAGTGTCAAGTGGAACCGGGTTCCTGTGTCGAGGATCACACGTCGGATAGTTCACGATTCAAAGTTGCCAAGAGTACTTTAGATATTGTCAAATGTTCAGAAGCAAAAGTTATAAGAAGGAGGGAAAAATAAGGGCAAGCCTTATAAGCGAGAAATAAGGATTTCACCCAAAATTCCTCAAGCAGGACACAGTAGCTTTTCAAAGAAGAAGCTGGTGCCACGGCAGTTGTTCCTGGTAATTTCATGTAGACCCACGATTCCTGGCTTCGGCACGATGAAGGACGATGTAGGGGGTCTACACCACACAGGGATGAGGCCGGCAGCAGCGACGATGAATAAAAGGTGCGCTCCTTAAAAACAGGAGAGGCTCTTCGGGTAGCTATCTGGACCACTACAGCAGTGTGCAACGATTTCGACCACGAAGGGGACCTCTGGCTGAAGAAGATGAGCTGGTTATCCCCACCAGACTCAAGGGAAGACGACTCCGGACTGGATCTTCTCTTAGTCGTTGAAGGGTAGATAGCTCAGGACTGCAGTAGGGCTTTACCAGGACGGGATAGTTGCAGCAGTCGACCTCTCCTCCACTTCTCTTCGGTTCCTTGTAGTTCCAGTGGCGACCCTCTGAATTCCAGCCCAAGAGACCTGCCTTTTATGCGAACATCCCCCATTCACACAGCCTGGCTGTCAATCACCCAGCAGGGGGGGTTGTCCAGCCCAGACAATCACCTCAGCCATTCATGAAAAGTGAGACTTGGGTTTCCTAGGATACCCTGTGCAGAGGGTGACTACACCACTCCCTCACATTCTGCCCACCTAGATACCCAGGCGCCTTGAGGAGGGCTTCTTGGCAGAAGCCCGCCAAAAGATACTGAACAAAGAAGGCAAACCTGGTTTGTCGTGCACATTAAAACACAAGAAGGAGTTTAATAAAAAAAAATGGAGAATAAACTGCACCAGAGCCAAAAGAAAAAGCATTTGGTCAAACGGGTTTAAGTTTGAGGCTAATAAAATAGCCTACAATATTACCACGGTTATATAAAAGATAACCGCGGTAGAAAATTTGGGTAGATACCACTGCCACCAGCCATGTCTAAATGTTAAAAGAGCGAAACAATGCTCTAGGAGGTACGGATTAAAACGGGCTAAGAGTTAACCCTTCCAGTACGCCATGTAAGATGGGGTGTATTGGATCTGTGGTTAATTTGATCAAGTAAAGTTAAAGGCAACTTTACCCTTTTCTGTGGGACAGTAGTCAGCCTAAAAAAAGGAGTCAGTGGGCAGTCTGAACTACAACCCTGGGTCACTGCACGGAAGGTGCTGTGACACACACAAAAGAAGGGGGCTACTGAAGTGGTGTACTCCAGAGTCCACAACTAAAACAGGTAAAAACACATAGCAAAACACAAGTAAGAGTGGGGGAAAAACTCACTCTTACCAAGTGGAAAGAAATAACTCCAGAGATCCAGCAAAGCTGCTGAGGGACTCACTAGGTAAAGGAAATTAGCCATGAAATGAGAATTCTCCCTAACAGAGTGGTAGGAAAGGCGTACGCATTCATGTTGTTCCACATCTGCAACGCGTCGCCTAACGAGCCCCTGCCCTGCCCCATCCAGGAGGCGAACTGGGGGCATCTCCTGTTGGTACTGGTGGCGAAGAGGTCCACCTGAGGGTGACCCCACCTGGTGAAGATCACCTGAAGGACTTGCTTTGAGAGCAAGCCAGATGGCCATCATCTCGAGCTAGTTGATGTGTTCCAGCTGCTCCTGATGAGACCATACTCCATGGATGCTGTGGTTGTCCAGGGTAGCCCCCTCAGAAATGAAGCTGCAGCCTCCTCATCTTGAGCCTCGTATCTGGCACTGCGAGGAGACACGCCGCCATTATTCCCAGCAGGTCTTGATACCACAATGCCTAGGTTACTTTTCTGCTGAGGAAATGCCCAGTGGCCCTCTTGATTGCTGTGATCTTGTCCGTAGAAAGGAAGATCCTCTTGGTCCCAGTATCTCATATAAGACCCAGAAATGTCAGAGTCTGCGTGGACAGTAACTAACTTGAGATTGATCGAAAATCCCAGATCGTAGTGTGTGCATGAGAGCGGAGGCCGTGTGATGTACTCCATCCAGTGACCCCGCCCTGATTAGCCAGTTGTCAAGGTATGGATAAATGTGGTGGCCTTGAGCACCGAGTAGAGCTGCCACAGCGTTCATTAGCCTTGTAAAGACCCTCAGGCCGAGTTGAGACCAAAGTGTAGAACTTTGTTTTGAAAGTGAAAACCCATGATCCTGAACAGTAGGAAGGACTGATGAGATTCCCAAATCGAGGTGTGCAGGTAGACCATGATATCCAAGACACCAATTTGCGCCTTCGCCAAATCTGCCTTGAACAGTGCCGGGCTAGGAGCTCTGAAAAGAAATCAGCAATCTTTGATTAACAGCAGCCAACATGGCATCAGCGTTGGACTGACGTAGGTGGAGCGTAGCATTTCAGTAGATCTTTTTGTCAAACGACACCAACAGCTTTTCCTCCTTACCCAGGAGTGAAGAAGCGGATGCAGCTGAGGAAGACTGCGGTTTAGAATATACACCGATGCTGCTGCTATTACAGAGGAATGTGGCTGGGGATGCGCTGACAATAAGACAGAGACCCCCCTTAGTCTGCCTGTATTTGGCATTGAGGCGCTCGTTGGTATGCTGAGTAGAGTACTGCTTGACCCAGCCCTTTTTGGCTAAGGTTTCCACGTCCTTCTGAAGAGGGATGCCAGTCCAAGTGGGGAAACTAAGTGTAAGCACCTCGGCCAGGACCCCCGCCTCGGGTTGCTCCGCCTGCGGCTGAGGGATGCCTAGATACTCCGCCAGCCTCTCATGGAATGCCTTAGTTGACCATGGCGTGTACGGGTATTCCTCCTTGTCTGTGTCCGCCGCTGTGTCCTGCAGATGTGGGGGTGCAGGAGTGGTGGGCGGGGGCAGCTGTAAACTGCTGTCTGGCAGTGCTGAGGGCTGAGACGCCATGAGTGGAGCCGGCGTGGGAGCCTGGGGCTGAGCTGGACACAAGGCTGGGATCCCAGATGGAGCTTGCGGCAGTACCGGAGGGAACGTGTCTCCAATTGCACCCATGAGGATGGTGCCCATCTGTGGTGATCTCATGAGGGTGAGGAACTTCTCGAAGAAGCCTTCCACGCAAGCAGGCGGGGCGCCTTAAGGTGAAGGAACGCCTGAGGGCGTAGGGGCTGGGCCTTGCGGATTGCGGTGCCCTTGGCGGTTCTAGTCCCGCCAAACTGGGGGATGCGAAGTGGAGAGATAAGACGTGGACCAGGTAACAGGCGTTGCCCAATACCATCTGCGGTGCGCTCCCCTGCTTGATCTTAGTGCGGATAAGGCGCCAGGTGAGCCGCCATTTTGTCTGGCCGGCTGCCATTTTGTCTGGCTCCACGCCACGTGCTTGAGGTTTGGTGCTTGCTGAGCTGCGTCCAGTCTCAAACTGCACGCTGAATATCAAGGGTTCGGACCTTCCCTGCACCTCAGGTCGAGACCTGGGAAGCAGAGTGCCCTCGTCCATGGTGCCGGTAGTGCTGCGTACAGGTGCCCCCTCGGATATAGGCCCGGTACTAGGGCAAAGCCCCTCAGCTCAGAGCCCGATAATAGAGCATTGTGGTCCCTTGGCGGTGGGACCGGTAGGTTCTTGCGACCCCTCTGCCGGCAGACCAGTAGCTGGAGTAGCCTCGGTCCTCTTGCCGGTTTAAGGACCTGGTAGGTCCCTCCACCTTGGGAGGTTCCCAGAGAAGGAGTGGCCCTGAATGGGGTGCAGAGGAGAACAGATCACCTACCTTGGGCCTGGTCTTCCTCTTCACGTATGCTTTTATGCCCTCTGGAGGTGATCTTTCGAAGAGCTCTCTCCACCTGGGCAACCAATTCTTCAGGGCACGCAGGGTCAAGGCGTTGCATGCAGAACAGCCGTCCAAGCGGTGGTCAGGGACAAGGCATTGGAGGCAGAGTGTGCGAGGGTCGGACGTCGGGCAGGAACTAGGAGTGTCACGGTAATAGTTTTATGACAGTACGATAACCATCTTGCCAAATGACAGTATATCATGGTTATCGCGGTATAGCAAGTGGAGAAAACTTATCTTAAATATTTTCTAAAAGGTCATAAATTGTCAGATTTATCATCACAAACAAAACCAGGCACCCAGGGTCAGAATTGGGCTTTTCAACATACTTTCCACTGAATTGCCACCCCTTGCTTCCACCAAAAACACGTGTGGAGAGGAGGAGGGGGGCCCTGCTGCGACTGGCAAAGCAAACTGAATATCTTTTCTTAAGTGTTCATTTAGGCTTTTTTAGCTCCCCCACTGGCTACTGGTGAAGATGAACATGTTGCCATCTTGATAACCTGCATGACACAGATCAATGGAGGCTGATGGTAGTATACGCGTGTGCGCATACACACACACACACTCTCTCTTTACGTTAGAGCCTTTAGTTTACTTGCGGGCCAAAAGGTGTTCAGTAATCACGGACATGTTACCCTTTGGTATGGCAGCAGGGAATACCCACAGAGATGAGTGAAATTCGCAGTGTGACTTATTATATGTAAATTCAATGATGGAACCAGGGAAATCCCCCATTGTCATATGTTTAGCAAACATCCATTATAAATATATAAACCCCAAAGCCGCCATCCCAAAGTAAACACTTTCATTCTTGGCACTGTATTTATTCTTCCGATTGTTAACACTGATTTTATATCAGGCACGTGTGTTTTATGGAATGGCATTAAAACTGCTCCAACTGAAACTACTTGGCAGACTGCACATCCAACAGTGCAAGACCAAGACTGCGCAGCACTTGCTTACTGCAGCCTTTCCAAATCAGATTGAAAAGCACACTTAACGGTATAACGGTATAAACAATGTAACGGTTATTATTGTTCAATTAAGTGGTTCACAGTATCTTTAACGGTATACCGTTATACTGTTACATCCCTAGCAGGAACCCTCGCAGGCTGGCCACCTGCTGAAACCTGCCGTCACGCGCAGGGGAGGAGCATGGCACTAGAGGTCAGAGTAGTACCTGACAATTGGAAGAGAAAAAAGAAAAGGAGAATAACTTCTTCGGGGGAAGAGCGCGTGGAATTACAAGGCCAAAGGCCTAACCCAGGAGCGCTGGTGAAAGCAGTCTGTTTCATTCGATGCGGAAAAGAGGACTGGGAAGTGGTGCCGGTGGCTGGAGTCAGGGGAGTGCATGCTCCCAGGGACGTGCCCCAGCGTGCATCTAAATTTAAAGGGGAAGACTATTTTTTCTGCTGAAAAAGGTTCAGTTTCGCGTCCCTAGCGAGGGACGCCCATACAGTATGGAGGAAAGGGGACAGGACGTAGGAGTACTGTTTTCTCCAGGAAATTGTCTTGGTGTAAGTGGTCAGTGCTACATTACACATAGCCCAACCCATGACATAGCTTAATCAACCCAAGACAGACATTTGCAAGGCTGCCAGGAGAACTACATACCTTTAAGCTGGGCCCAATTCCACAGTTAATGAATAAACGTCCCAAATAGACTTTCCACCTTTTCTCAGAAAAGTGAGATGGGTATTCCCTGCAGAAACCTTTTGCAGAATATTCAAGGTTAACAGATGTCTCCTCGTCACTGGGAACACTGCAGTCCAAGCCGAGGGTTCTCCCATACTTTAGTTTTGCTTCAGTCTCTTTTATACACTTTAGGTAACCCCAGACTACGAATACCGGAATGCAATTGAGGGATGAATTTAAGCATAAAGCAGGGAAATTGTGTCCCAGGTGACATGGAGTCAGCTGGAACCTTACGTATATCGTTTCTGGAGCCAAGACATCACATTTCCTAACCCTAGTTGCAGCAATTGCCGAAAAAAGCAGTGGAACATGGGTTCAAATAGGAGTGGATTTTGTGAAAATGGAACTAGGGTCTCTCTTGGCCACACGTGGCGGCAGAGTGCGTGGGTCCTTTCAAAAGTACAGCTGTATGCATAATGGGGTAGGTGCAAGAAAATGAGAGCTGAAGCTGTAAACCTGGACACACACCTCATGCATTTATTGCTGGGTTACATAGCGCCAGTCGCAGTGAGTGACATGCTCTGTGGCTTCACTATCAGAGTCGGCCAGAGGTGACATCTCACCACTGTTTATGCGCTATCAGTCAATGAAATTAGGTTATGAAGTATGATAAGCAGGCTCATGATACAGAACACGTGGCCAGTGCACACTGTTGGCACTTCTTGGGTGGCTACTACTGATTGCCATTCAAAATAATAAAATAGGATCACCAAAACTCATCATAATCAAAATGAGGCTCAGACAAAAAGTGCAGGGGCTCAGACATAAGTGACAGGGATGAGTCCTGGGAAACACTGTCACACATTAAGCACCGACTACTATTAACGAGTACAACTTGAAATCATTTTACCATGATAGAGTTGCACAGTGTGTTCTGGAAGAAAGGTTCCTTGTGGAAACCCGGACCCCCATGTGCTGGTTGTGCGATGGTTCTGAATAGCACAAGCGAGATGCAGTCATAGTTTAAATAAAAGGTGAATCACAGGGTGCGCAGCAAGAGACCTATATCCTAATCTCAGCTTCCCCACTAGAGCACCTAGTGTGATTCTGTGAAAATCACTCATCTCACTCTGCATCACATCCACTATCAGACAAAATTAAAAGTACTTTAAAAAAAAGTGATGAAGGCACTATTTAAAAAAAAAAAAAAAACAGACATTGCAGCAGTTGTATCAAACGCATCAGTTGTACGATTTGGTGGTGTCATGTTATAATAAGAAGCAGTGTTAGTTGTAGGTGGATGAAGGGCTTGTGGATACAGTACAACTCTTGAAGGGTCATCTGCTACAGGTTTTGACATTACATTCAGTATTTAGCACTCACCCACAAACCAGGTTGTCTCTCGGCGCAGTACTGATACATTTGTCTCCAAACTTAACAGTATTCATTTATCATTGTAAGCGGGTGACCTTAAACCTTGCATACAGATCCCCACAGTGTTGCTCAACCGACAGATGCCATGCAATGCTCCCCACATTTTAGCAAGAACCACATGCTGCGACATAAATGAGTCACCTCTAAAATATAATTATAAAAAAACACCACCTATCGGGAATGTTAGTGGTTCTTCAAGTACCTTGACTATGCCTGGAATTGCTAGTGTTAGTGTAAGATGCCTCTAACATCTACCACGTTTTCGGCAAGCGCTTAGACTAGCCTGGGACAACTAGTGTTACTATAAGGCGCCTCTGCTGTTAACTTCTTTCATCGTGTACATTTCTGATAAAAGTGAACATATGAACAGACAAAGATTTCCCACCCTCTTTACTTCAAAATATTCCAGAAATGTCGTGCGTGCTAATGTATCAACTTTGTGGCGTTGTAAACCTGTCAATACGTGTCTCATGTATGCCACACTGCTTCCCTGTTGCTCCACTGCCACCTGGTGGAGTGAATTGGGAAACACTTAACAGGCGCCCCTTTTGTACTTGTAGCAAGCTGTCCAATTTACACTCGCCATTTACAGTGGAAATGTTGCACCTTGGGTCCAGCATGACTAAAATGCCAATATCACTCATCAGCATCCTTCAAAATGTCGTACCACACTGAAATATCCTGGTCTAAATCCTGATTGATACGTATCCAGTATCCCCTGATCTTCAAGAAAGTTCTGCAATTGCACTGTAACAATATTTTACAGGAAATTAAGATGGCCAGGACAGGCCTGAAATTAGGCGATAATTACAGAATACCTCATGAAGCAAAGCATTTTTCTTCAAAACAGGCGTAAGATATTTTTTCAAATCAATTGGAAAATATCCCTCTATTAAGGAGGCATTTATAACAGGTAAAAGATGCCTGCTTAGGACCCCTGCATGCTGCTTAGCTAGATGAGCAGGAAATAAATAATAGCGGCCTTTAATTGAAGAATAAGTTTGGAACCTGTTTCCAGATCCACAAGGTAAATATAAATATCGGATGCGTGAAATCTTAATCCCTTGTTGGATAAAAGGCCGAGAATCTATTTTTGTACTAATCTGATCCATTGTATCTGAACAAAAAGGAAGCTAGGGAATCATACATACGGGGACGCAACATTTTTTACAGTTGTGAACAATGCTTTTGGTCTGTTCTGAGCAAGATCAATCTGTTTTTGAAGACATGAGGCTTTAGCGGAATGGTCGACAGGTGTCCTAGTCTTCAAACATAACTTTTCTTTCCGACGATCTTTTTAGTTCTTAATGATTCATTGTACCACCGATTATTACTGCTTCCAGGTCTATTGGTAGTTTTTATAGGGGCAAAAATATCAGTTATTTTGTAGACAAGACAAACGTCTGCTATAACTCAGAATATTTTGTGTTCGGTGAGTGACCAGTCAGACCATTAAGTAATTAAACACTTGTAATGGTATCCATTTTCTTTTTACTGCGTGGCAATTGAACGTTGGCAACTGAGGTCTTTCCATGTTGAGGCTTTCCCATTGGGATGACAAAAGTTACCACATAGTGATCTGACCATGTGACTGGTATAGTCTCCTGGTGGCACACAGGTTTCCCTCTAAACATTACTATTGTTCTGACTTGAGTGTCGTGTAGACCGATGAGACCTCCGTCCCCAAGTGACGCACAGGGGAACAAAATAGAAACCCGCTGTGCGACCCTTGAGGCCACAGGTGAGAGATGTCTTCCCAGATCCACGGAGCCTCTGGAACACCGATGCTGCTGTCAAGAAGGAATGAGATTAAGCACCAGGCAATCACAATACAGGCAGGTAAACAAAAAGAATCTAAAGTGTCTTACCTATCTGGTGTAAGGGAGACCCAGGTAACCTAGTAGGGAGGTTCGAGGCTCAACAAGATACAGCGGTCCCTGGAGTGGTAGAACCGCAGGTAAGCGTGGATCCAGGTAGGCCACCTGTAAGATAGGGCTTGATTTGGGCGTAGAAGTACAGCAAGGTACTCAGGGATGATCCGAAGACAAGTCGATGTGCAGTCCAATAATCCGGCAATAGGTAAACAGTTCCAGGCAAAGGTACAAGGGGGTGTCCAAGAGAGTCCAAGAGAGAGTTCCGTGGTCGAGGTAGCAAGGAGCAAGTAATAACGCCAAACAGGGTCCGAAGCCAGCTGAGAAGCAATGAACGTCCTGCCTCTCAGTTCTTTATACTGTGTGTCCCTGGGTCATGTGACGTCTACCAAGATCACGTGAGGAACGCCACACTGTATCACGTGACCGACGTGATGACGTATCGCCGTCTCTTCTGAGATACATCCTCCAAGGCAGTTGCCAATGCAGGAAAGGTTGTAAGCGAGCCCGTACACCAAAGAAGGAACGGTGTTTTCGGTTCTGTGGGTTCACCGAATCCCTTGAGCCTCGAAGCTGGGGTGGAGGTGTTTGGGGAATGTGAGCAGTGTTCTGATGTGGGGAGGCCTGATGTGCTGAGGATCGCCTAACATAGCCCCTCCCCAACGGCCCACGACCCCGTGGGCAGGATGGATGGTCTAAATGGAAACGGGCCACCAAGCGAGGGGCGTTCAGGTCAGAGGAGGAAACCCATGAACGCTCCTCCGGGCCGTAACCCTTCCAATCTACCAGGTACTGGATCCCTCCCCTAAACCACCTGGAGCCCAAAATGGCCGACACCTCGAAAACATCAGGAGAGGACAAGGACACCGGCGCAACAGGGGTACGAAGACGGACAGAGTCGGGACAAGGTTTGAGGAGGGAGACATGAAACACAGGATGGATGCGCCAAGAGCTGGGAAGCACTAGACGGAAAGCCACCGGATTAACAACCTTAGAAATCACATAGGGACCAACAAAACGAGGCAGCAACTTCCGACAACCCACTAGGCGAAGATGACGGGAAGACAACCAGACCCTGGAACCCACCACCAGAGGGGGAGCAGCCCGACGTTTGCCATCCACACGGGCCTTCATAGCAGCCTTTGCTTCAGTGAGATGAACCACTGTACTAGCGTGTAAGGCAGAAAGATCTCTAAGACATGTCGTGGCCGCAGGGTTCGCAGAATCAGAAGCATCAGGGACCGGCAAGACCTTGGGATGTTGGCCATAGAGGGCGTAAAAGGGAGAATAACCAGTGGCTGAATGAGCCGCATTATTATATGCGAACTCCGCAAGGCGGCCAACCAAGAGGTCTGATGTTGTAAAATAAGGCAACGAAGGTATTGTTCCATAGATTGTTTCGTCCTTTCGGTCTGTCCATCGGTCTCAGGATGGTAGGCCGAAGAATACCTGGTGTCAATGCCCAATAGCTTCGTCAGGGATCTCCAAAACCGAGAGGTGAACTGTGACCCTCGATCAGATATAATGACCGAAGGAAGGCCGAATAGCATGAACACATGTTCAAAAAACAAATCCGCTAATACAGGAGCCGAAGGGATACGTTTGCAGGGGACAAAACGGGCCATTTTAGTGAACGTGTCCACCACCACCCAGATGGAGTCGAAGCCCTTCGATTTGGGGAGATCAGTAACGAAATCCATCGTCAACGTATGCCAGGGCCTGGGAGGTACCGGAAGCGGAAGCAACAACCCAATTGGTCGACCCCTTTGATGTTTAGCCTGAGCACATACTGCGCATGACCTAACATAGCATTCTACATCGCGCTTCATAGAAGGCCACCAACACCAACGCTTGAGAAGATCTAACGTGCGCTCCTGTCCGGGGTGAGCGTTGAAGGGAGCGTCATGAGACCACTCAAGGGCCAGATTACGTGTGTCAGGTGTGGGAAGGAACAGGCGTTCATGTACGAACGGTAACCCATCAGAAAACACTGGGTCCCATTCTCGCAACTGGTCAGAATGATCGCTAGTCCAGGATCGAACCGAGTCTATCAGTGACAATGAGGGAGTACAGAGACAAATCACATGACTCTTTCCGAGAACAGTGTCGGGGAATGTGGGCAATTGAACCCCCCCCGGGGAACGTGACAAGGCATCCGCCTTCCCATGTGCCGTTCCAGGACGGTGCATAATACGGAAGTCAAAAGAGGAAAAGAAAAGATGCCATCGGACCTGTCTGCTATTAATGCATTTCAGAGAAGCCAAATCCTGTAGATTCCGATGATCAGAGTATACTGTGATAGGATATTTAGCCCCCAGAAGATGACGCCAGACACGGAAAGCGTCCATGACAGCCAAGAGTTCTTTTTCCGTAACGGTATAATGAGACTCAGTACTGGAAAACTTACGGGAGTGGTATGCCACTGGATGTAATTTGCCTGTATTAGGACATGTTTGTGACAACACCGCCCCGAGGGCAAAGGAAGAGGCATCTGCCTCGACTATGAACGGGAGATCAGGATTGGGATGTTGGAGTACCGGTGCGGTCGTAAAGGCGGTTTTCAAAGTCTCAAAGGCCTCCTGCTGTTCTCTCTGCCACTGATATGGTACCCGAGGACTAGTCAGGGCCGTGAGTGGGGCTACAATCGTGGAAAAGGAAGAAATGAAACGCCTATAAAAGTTGGCGAATCCTAAAAAGGCCTGCAAGGACTTGAGTGTTTGAGGTACTGGCCAATCCAAGACTGCTTTGACCTTAGACTCGTTCATGGACAACGCCCCAGGGGTGATGTGAAAACCCAAAAACTCAACAGAGGTCTTATGGAACTGACATTTCTCAGGTTTGGCAAATAAGGAATGTTTGCTCAAACGGGTTAGTACTTCTCGGACGTGTTTTACATGGTCATCCAGATCACGAGAGAAGACCAGGATGTCGTCCAAATACACAACCATGTACACATCCAGAATATCCCTGAAAATGTCATTCATGAATCGTTGGAACGTGGCCGGGGCGTTACATAAGCCAAAGGGCATGACAAGATATTCGTACAAGCCGTAACGAGTACAAAAAGCAGTTTTCCACTCGTCTCCCTCGCGAACGCGTACCAAATTGTATGCGCCGCGTAGATCAAGTTTGGTAAAGATGGAAGCATGTGTTAAATGATCTAAGAGTGGAGTGATTAACGGGATGGGATATCTATCCTTCTTGGTGATCGCGTTAAGACGCCGATAATCCACACAAGGACGTAGATCCCCCTCCTTCTTGGGTACAAAGAAGATAGGACTTGCCGCTGGTGAAGTGGAGGGGCGGATGTGTCCTAAACGCAGGGCGCTCTGTACATATTCTTTTAACACCAGTTCCTCCGAAGGAGACAAAGAGTAGATCCTGCCCGAAGGAACAGTGGAATCAGGAAGCAATTCGATTGGGCAGTCATAAGTTCTATGTGGAGGAAGTACCTCAGACGAGCCTCGATCGAAAACCGATTCGAAAGCCCGATATTCTGGCGGAATCCCAGACACCAACCCCCCAACAGTATGGGACTGTATGACTTCTGGATCGTCAACTGTCAGTGTGAGTTGTGCTAGGGCTCCCAAGACCCGAGAGGGTGTGTCAGGGGCTTGATGGATCGGGAGACAAAAATTCTGACAATTATCGGACTCAAAGAGTACAGTGCCTGCTTGCCAATTGATCAGTGGGTTATGTTCACGTAACCAGGGAATCCCTAGTATGATACCGAATTGAGGTGCGGTGATCAAATCAAAACATAAGGTTTCTGTGTGTATGTCTTGTATGTTCAACAAGAGGGGTGCAGTTTGATGTCTAACAGGACCAGAAACCAATGCGGAACCGTCTACGGCTTGAACATGTTCTGGCCGTGTTTTTACCACTAAGGGTAGATTGAGGGAATGGGCCAAATCAATATCTATGTAATTACCAGTGGCACCGGAATCAATAATGATATTGACTGCATGTAGAAGGCCAGTAGAGGGACATAGAGTAGCCTTTACGGAGATGGGTTGAACACGAGCAAAGGCAAGAGGGGTTCCCGGAGAAGAAGATGGGAAACTCGACCTGGTCTCCGGTTCTAAGGTCGAGCCATCCGAAAAACCTGACTCTTCTTGGGACGTCGAGGACACTCTTTCACGAAATGCCCAGTGGTGCCACAGTAAAAGCACGCATTATCTACCCTTCTACGTTCCCTCTCAGATGTTGTAATAGGACTGCGTACCCCTCCCACTTGCATAGGTTCTTCAGTACAGGAAGCGGGAGTAATAACAAGAGTAGGAGAGGATGAGGCCCCCAATTCAGCTCTACGCTCCGATCGGCGTGCATCTACCTGCAGGACGAGATCAACCAATTCCTGATACTGAGTGGGCATAGAAGGTATCACTGCTAAAGCGTCTTTCATGGTGTTACTCAACCCCCTATAAAAGACCACCGCCCGCTTGTTTTCTGGCCATGATGTTTCCGCAACTAGCTGATTGAACCGGGTGATGTAATCTATCAGAGTTCTTTTGCCCTGAGTCAGTTCCAACAACTCCAAATCCCTAGACTGTGCCTTGTGTCGAGTATCGAATACTCGGGACATTTCTAGGACCAATAAATCAAAGTCATAAAGAACCGGGCTATTGTTTTCTAACAGGGGATTAGCCCAAGCGGCAGCTGTTCCAGCTAAATGGGAAAGGGCGAAGGCAGCCTTAGCAGTGGACGTGGGAAAGGCCAACGGCCTGCATAAGAAATGTAACTTGCACTGGTTAACAAAGGTTCTGAATTTCTTGGGATCACCCTGGTAACGTTCAGGAGCAGCCAGGGTGGAAGGAGTTGGGAGGATTAATGGAGTTGGGACTGTAGAAGCAGCCAAGGGAGGGGGTGTAGTGGAGGAGCTGCCATCTCCAAACTCAGGGTCTGTAGGAAGAGAATGCTGAACGCTCTGTATGGCATCCAACCTTTGATGGATCACTGTGTTTGCGGCGGCCATATCCGCCCTTAGTATTGTAATTGCCTGAACTAGAGCAGTTATGGGTTCGTCCGTGGATCCCTGCATCGTCTAACACGACTATACGGCTTCTCAGTCTGTTCTGACTTGAGTGTCGTGTAGACCGATGAGACCTCCGTCCCCAAGTGACGCACAGGGGAACAAAATAGAAACCCGCTGTGCGACCCTTGAGGCCACAGGTGAGAGATGTCTTCCCAGATCCACGGAGCCTCTGGAACACCGATGCTGCTGTCAAGAAGGAATGAGATTAAGCACCAGGCAATCACAATACAGGCAGGTAAACAAAAAGAATCTAAAGTGTCTTACCTATCTGGTGTAAGGGAGACCCAGGTAACCTAGTAGGGAGGTTCGATGCTCAACAAGATACAGCGGTCCCTGGAGTGGTAGAACCGCAGGTAAGCGTGGATCCAGGTAGGCCACCTGTAAGATAGGGCTTGATTTGGGCGTAGAAGTACAGCAAGGTACTCAGGGATGATCCGAAGACAAGTCGATGTGCAGTCCAATAATCCGGCAATAGGTAAACAGTTCCAGGCAAAGGTACAAGGGGGTGTCCAAGAGAGTCCAAGAGAGAGTTCCGTGGTCGAGGTAGCAAGGAGCAAGTAATAACGCCAAACAGGGTCCGAAGCCAGCTGAGAAGCAATGAACGTCCTGCCTCTCAGTTCTTTATACTGTGTGTCCCTGGGTCATGTGACGTCTACCAAGATCACGTGAGGAACGCCACACTGTATCACGTGACCGACGTGATGACGTATCGCCGTCTCTTCTGCGATACATCCTCCAAGGCAGTTGCCAATGCAGGAAAGGTTGTAAGCGAGCCCGTACACCAAAGAAGGAACGGTGTTTTCGGTTCTGTGGGTTCACCGAATCCCTTGAGCCTCGAAGCTGGGGTGGAGGTGTTTGGGGAATGTGAGCAGTGTTCTGATGTGGGGAGGCCTGATGTGCTGAGGATCGCCTAACAACTATATCCAAACAATGCCCACCTACATGAGATGCCAGCTCAAACAGAAGCCGAAGGTCACGGGATTGCATAATATACTTAAAATGGATATATTCCACGTGGTCAGGTTCATTGCACCATATATTGAAATCACCCAAAATAATTATATTTGAGTGATGTTGTGCTTCTGTTCCAAGATAAATATCGAGGCCCTGTAAAAAAAAAAAAAAAAAAAAAAAAAAAAAAAAAAAAAAAAAGAGAACTGGCAGGGGCCGGGGGTCCATAGCAAAGAACTAGATGATACGAGTCAGGAGATATATGTGGGGCCTGGGGCCAAATTACCTTCAACTCTCCCTTCCTAAATATCTTCCTTCTCGAGCACTTCGCTCTTCCGCCTCCAACTCCCTCAGGGTCAGCCGCTTCTCCAAGCAACGAGTTGGGGGGAGATCTCTCTCCGCAGCAGGGTCCTCCCTCTGGAACAGCCTTCCTGCCTCCCTGAAACTTGAGGAGAACCATCTCTGGTTCCGGAAGCACCTCAAAACCTTCCTCTTGGCTTCTGCTTTCCCTCTCCCCTGCTAAATCACTGAAACTGTACTGAATCAGCAACTGGGCCACTCACCAATCTCGGTCCTTCGCCCAGCCACTCTCCCCTGCACTGCGGGACTGTCTCTGTATCCCTACAGCCCCCCTTCCCAGCACTTGTCTGCACTTATCTTGCACTTGCCACCAGCTGGCCCTTATTATTTATATTGTTCATTACTAACCCTATACTGCACTTTCCCCTCTCCCTTTCTCCCCTGCACTTTTCCCGTTCCCCCTACCCATGCACTTGCGCGATCTGAATGACACCTGGCCTAGTAGGATCGTTGTCCGTCTCCCCTTGTTCCCCCCTCCCTGCCTCGTCCGCGCCTTTAAACACTTGTGTATAGGCGCGTTACAAATGCCATATATCATATCAAGAAAGAATTTGAGAGGACGTGTCCCATGTTGGTGTTTGAAAATGAATTCCAGAGAGGACCTTGGAATAACTGCAAACCCGCCTCCCATCATCGTCTCTCCGTTTGGCCACTCAATTAAAAAAACGTCCGTAACCAATAGATGAAAGTGTGAAACCGAGCTTGCTTTGATCCAGGATTCTGTTATAAACAGAATATCCAGCTTTGAAGGAATAATAAGGTCATTGAGTGCAGCAGCATTTTTTAACTGCAGATCTGGCATTAACTATAGACTCCTGGAGAGAATGTAGGATGTAATGCTTACACATAATAGCTAATCAAAATGCCGAATTGCCTGATTTTATCCAGTACCCTCAAAGTAATTGTGCCATGCTCGTTTTGCTGCAGTGCCTGAAAGAATTCCATGGAACACAATTCTACATACAGTATCATGTGTTGAGTGGTCTATTGAGGGCTGTAAACCACACGTCTTTCTTTGTATGACATGTGAACAGGTGTCCAAGAGTGCCAGTGGAAGACGTGGCACTGCTGAGTACATTCCAATGTAATTGAACCATGTCCAATTTTCACAATCACAGTAACATTTTTCCCCATCTCACTCCATGGGCAGTCTATCTTTGACTAGGCTGCTTGAATATTACAAATAAATAACACCAGAGTTCAAATATGTGCTTCACCAGAGCAGACAAATGGGTTAGAATTGAATATTCAATTTAAAGGGGTGAGGGGACTGGCAGCATAATGAACATACATCTAATATCCTGAATGTAAGACAGGGATGAGGAAATGTAATGCAGAATACAAGTAAATAGTGAGAGCATGATTTAGGTTTAAATTAAATTATTTAACAAACCTGACAACCAGCATTGTATGCCTTGAAATGGAAGTTTCAGAAACGTAGGCGGAATCACACGCAATTTATCTGTGGACACATTTTCAATGTTTCCATAATCTACAAAATGCACCTTAGCTGAACCATCTTCAGAAATGTCTTTCACCAAACCTCTATACCAATTGCCATCATCTGTAGGTGGAGAAACAAACAATTATTTTATTGAATGTTGATTGATATACTAACACTATGCAATGTTGTTGGGAGCGTTGCACACTAATGATCTCAGACAACAAATAAGATACCAAATATTAATCTTACATTAAAAAATGGGTATGCCATCCTCCCCCTTCCAAATGCCACACCAAGCACTGCAAAACAAACATCAATCTAATACATACAAAGAGTAAGATTATACCGATACTCCACTCTCAAGCAAGCTTTCTGAATTCTACAGTGGCATTTAAACCTTTGCTTGACTATCAAGACATTTAACACAGACAATCCCATTGGGACATGATTCGAAATTGTAACAGCCATCCAGGAGATGAATTGTGTAACTGTCAGAGCTTATATACAGTTTCAAATGTGTAAATGTAGAAGTTCTTTGCATCTTCAACTCCTGTACTCACCCGAGACGGTCAACGAATTCAGCCAGATGAACAAATGACTTACCCCTGGTAATGCACTTACTTCTGGATGTTCCTCCAGCAGATTCCGCAACTTTGATATAGTGATATCCTGCTTGCAGCTTCGGAAACATTTTGAAAGCAGAGGGTGCCGGGCATCATTCAGTGAAGGTCCCTCAGAAGCTTCCATTCCTGCGCTTGGACAGGACATTGATGCTGGTATAAATAACACACCATGCCCGTTGCCTCAGTTCATGTCCCCCCAGCCCCCCCATCATGCACAAATGGATGTGTCCTCCCACGGATTCGTCATCTTTGATAGACTCTCTGAGAAGTTTGTAAATGGAGGTGGGACCAAAGAATTGTGTTATTGCTTTATGCTGTGAAGAACAGCTTTTCCAGATGTTATGTCCTGACCCGACAAGGAATCCAGGAAGTAGTGCTTTGAGAAGGTGTGTAATGAAGACCAGGTTGCAGCATTATAAATAGCCTGCACCGGTCAATCTCTCTGTAGGGCTGAAGTGGTTGCCACACCCCTGATAGAATGAGCTCTTAGATTATGAATAACATCCTTACGAGCCAAGGAATAGCATTCTTTGATACATAAAATGATCCACCGGGACAAGGTCTGCTTAGTCACAGCCTGCCCTAATTTATGTCTGCAATAACCAACAAAATGTTGGTCAATTGTCTGCCCTTCGGAAATCTGCTTATGTAAAATCTTAGCGCTCTCCTAGGATCTAGTCTGTGTAACCTCTCTTCATTCTTGGAAAGATGAGGAGGTGGGTAAAAAGCTGGCAAAACTATTTTCTGAAATTTCAACACCACCTTGGAGACAATGGTGAATGGAGGCGTGCATGACAAAGCCTGAAGCTCACTCACCCTGTGAGCAGAGGTGATGTACAATACAAAAATAGTTTTTCGAGCCAATAACCTGAGTGTACACGAATGGCAAGGTTCAATGGGGCTCAGATTATGAAATTCAAAACCTTGAGGAACTGAATAACAATGGGAATCTTAAAATAAGAGCATTGTTTTTACGTGTGCTTGAATGTAGACAGCGCAGCCAAGTAATCTTTAGCAGTAGACACCTGAAGTCCATGGTGGGCCAGATGTAACAGAAAAGATAATACAGTGGGAGTGTCACAAATGAAAGGATCAATATCTTTAGCTCTGCACCAGCTGCAAAACATGTTCAATGGCAGCAGTATAAAGCTTTTGTTGATGGCCTCCTAGCCGAAAGAAACACCTCCATACCGTCTTCCGTGATGTCGCAATCTTTGTATCTTAATCTCTCAGAAACCATGTGTTAGGGAGAATACTCATAAATTGTTGATTTCCCTTACCTACTGAGTCCCTCAGCAGCTTTGCTGGATTTCTAGGATTTATTTTTTCACCTGGTAAGAGTGTGAGCCTTTTTTCTCACTCTTACATGTGTTTTGCTATGTGTGTTTCTACTTTTTGTGTGATCTTGGGCACTGGAGCCTCACCTACTCCAGAGCACCATATTTTTCATGTGTGTTACACAGCACCTTCAGTACAGTGACACAGGGGTGTCTTTTAGACTTCCCACCGACTCCATTTTCTGGGGATGACTATAGTCCCCCAGAAAAGGATAAAGTTGCCACTAACTTTACCTTAGTCACTTTAAACCACAGACCCAGTACACCCCATCTTCCATGGAGTATTGGAAAGGGTTAATTCTTATCCCTTTTTGTCTGTGCCTCCTGGGGCATTGTTTCGCTCCCTTTACATTAAGACTTGGCTGGTGGCAGTGGTATCTATCCTAACTTTTCTACCGCGATTATCTTCTATAAACGTGGTAATGTTTTAGGCTATTATATTAGCCTCAAACAAAAACCCGCTTCACAAAATACATTTTATTTTGGATCGGCCGGGTTTATTCGCCAATTCTTTTTGTTAAAGTGTTTCTCACGTTTTACTCTGTGCGCCAAACCAGGTTTGATCCCTTTGTTCATCGCTTTTTCACGGGCTTCCACACAGAAGCCCTCCTTTAGGCACCTGAGAGTCTGGGTAGGCAGGATGTGAGGGAGGGGTTTTAGGACCCCTGCCATGGGTTCCCTTGGTAACCCAAGTCACACTCCTGTCTGATTGGCTAAGGGGACTGGCCTTGCCAGGCCAGCCACCCTGCTGTGTGATTGACAGCCAGGCTGTATGAATGGGTGAAAACTGCATAAAAACCCGGTCTCCGGTGACTGGAAGAGCAAAGTCGCCACTGGAACAAAAGAACCAGTGAGGAACTTGAAGAAGAGGACCCCTACAGCAACTGAACCACCTGGTGAAGCCCTGCTGCAGGTCCGAATCTCCATAATCCGACAGAGAAGATCCTCCAGGAAACCTTTTCCCTTGAGCTGGTGGGACCAACCAGTTCACAAAAACTGCAAGCCAGGACCCCTCCTCAGGTCGAATTCTCTATACAGAGCTACAGTGGGCCGGACAGCCAGGAAAGGTCGGAAACTGCTTGGGTTTTAACGAGCGCACCTTTTATTCGTTGCTTGGCACTGCTGCTGGTTTCTTTCTTGGGTAGTGCAGGAACCTCCAGTCTTCCTACTTCTGATCAGTCCGACAGTCGCTTCAGGAACCGTGAGCCTGCAGGAACTACCAGGAACGTCTGCCTCAGCTACAGCCCCCTCTCCATTTTAAGGTACTGTGCAAATCCGGTTGTGCGTTTCCTTCAGCCGCAGTGAAAGTGTTTCAAATCTTTCTCCAATCCGAGGGCTTGTCCTTCTCTTCGAACTAACTTTCATGCCAACCAACCTCATCCGTAATCCGTGGCACGAACTTTACCGCAAAGCACCCTGAACTGTATTACCTTGAGCAAAAGACTTTTGATCCATTGACTTTGGCCCTAAGCATTTTCTATCTGATTTTATCATTGTAGTTCCTATTGCTCACTTGCCCTGAGTACTTACCTGTTGGTGTGGTTCAATTTCTATTAACTTTGTTTTTCCCTCCCTTTTAAATTGCTGGAGTGCTATTTTGCTCACACTTCATTTTGTGAGCTTAACTTGTCTGGAATTTAAGGGAAGTGGTGTGGTGTTTTAAGAGTGTGATTTTTAACTTGCTTATAGTAGTGTAATGTTATACAACTGAAGAGTGAAATAAATGTATATTCTTTTACTTGAAAACCTTGAGTCAGTGTTTGCCTGAATCATAGTAATTGCTGTCCTTTGTGTAACTATCTGATACTGCTCACTTACTCTTGAGATAAGTCTGGCTGCTCAGCCATCGCTACCATTTTAACTGTGTAGTACGGGCTTGTACCAAAGGTGAATTTGTACTTTCACTTGTAGTCTTAATTGTGTGTGGTGTTCCCAAAGGGTACTGCATATAATTCTGCCCAACACCATGAGGCCAAGCAACCTCAGAAAATCAAACGCTGGCAGATACTGGGCATCTTGAAACTTTTCCACCAGCTGCAAAATGTGCTGAGCCCTCAACTGCCTGCCTCTAAGCGCAACATCTGGTATGATTCCAACCTAGCCTCTCTGAAACGCAAGTGCAGAGTTGCTGAACAGAAATGGCAGACTTCAAGTGCATCCACTGACAAACTGGCATGACGCCTGCTCCAAGGCTATACCGTCTCTCCATCCGCTCCAAGAAGCCTATATCAAACCTTGCATCTCTGGGCCGACCAACAACACGTTCAAACTCTGTAAGGAACTCGCCAATCCTACTGCAGTTTCCACTTCTACCTCTTACACCCCTGGCCCTCTGTACTGCACTGGCCTCCCATATTATAACCAAAACCCAGGAAGTCCTGTCCTCACTCTCCTCTGCCCCGCACCCTACTCCCCCACCTGCTTTCAGGCCTCCCTTGGCCCCCCTCTCTCCCTAACATATACTCTCTTCCTTCTCACCCATAGCACCAGATGAGGTCTCTAAAGCGGTCTGCTCTATGAAAGTCTCCTCCAACCAGGAGCTCCTCCAGAACTATCAAGAATAACATTTCCCCCTCTCGCTCCTGCCCTGGCTCATTACTGCAACCACTCTTTCGCCACTGGCTCCTTCCCACTATCTCTCAAACACTCCCTTGTGAACCCTTTCCTAAAAAAAGCCGTCTGCCAACCCCTCCTGCCTCGGCTAACTACCACTCTATCTCCACTACTCCCTTTCCGGGCCAACTCTTCTAGAAGTTGGTCATCTCCCAACGGACACACCACACTATCCATTGGCTATCTCCATGACCACCAGTCTGGCTTCAGAGCATCCAGAGGCACAACAACTGCTCTCCTGAACACCCATGAAGACCTGCTCTCAAACCTTGACTCCAATTATCCTTCTGTTCTCATCCTCCTTGATTTGTCCTCTGCCTTTGACACGGTCAATTATACCATCCTGATAAAGTAGCTCTGTGATTCCCTTGGTATCCTGGATCAGACACTGAATCTGGTATCACAGATCTGATCTACTTCCTATCTAATCAACCTTCCCAGGTGCAACTGGACCTTATTTCCTCCACCTTATTCTCTACCTGCGGTGTCACTCAGGGCTCTATCCCATCTATGTGGCTCTTCAACATCTACCTTACCCCTCTGGTCAACTCGATCTCCTTCTCTCCACATTTCCATTGTTATGCTGATGATACAGCTTTCCTTCAAGATTTCCTCCACTACCTCCTCCTTCCTCTCTCATTCCTGACTGTCTTGACTGCTATTCAGGCATGGTGCACGGCTAATGAGCTCGGTCTTAATGCCAGCAAAACCGAGATCCTTCTCACTGGGACCCATGTTCCCTGCTTCCACCCACTCTCTGGCCACTCTCCTTGGGTCCCCTCCCCTCACCATCTTGTAGAGTGAGGCGATTTGCATTCAAAGCACTATGACGAGGGGGGGGGGGGGGGGGGGCGAGCAGCATTGCTATTTTTCATAGATATTCGTTACCATAGTTAGAAGGGAAGGCCTTATCAGTAAATGTGAAATTGCATGCATTAGGTCCAAATTCACAAGACCAGACAAATCCCCAGCCATGCCCAAGCTCCCATGAGGACATCCAACACCCCCGACCGCCATAAACACCTACTCATTATTCTAATAGTGTTGCAAAGATGTTCAAGAGGAATGTGCCCTACAAGGACGCGATCACAGACCAGAGCCTGGTGTGCATACCATCTCACTAGCCAAAGCATGACCCGGCCCATCCCCAGGCGACCACGAGTTAGGAACAAGTTACTTACCTGTAACTGTTGTTCTCCAGCATGGGTCTGGCATGGATTCACATGCTCATGAATATTCCCCGTCGTCAGGCTGGGAATCCTCGGTAAAGAAAAAACCAGTATCAGTTTCGTTTCTGATCTGTCTTTCGTAGTAATAACCAATCACTGGTCTCTGCGTCATACTGACCACAGCCAATGACTGCCCTCTACCTAAGCACCGCCTCTGGCAGCCATCTTCAGATTTGGAAGCACGTGAAGTGGCAGTATGACCAAGTGAAGAGCCGCAGAGGGGTAGGCGGGAGGGTTCGCATGTGAATCCATGCCAGACCCATGCTGGAGAACAACAGTTACAGGTAAGTAACTTGTTCCTTCTCCAGCATGGGGTCTGGCATGGATTCACATGCTCATGAATAAAGAATACATAGCAGTACACACATGCACAACCACGGGAGGTGGCAAAGGCTCAACATTAAGCATCACATCAACTCAACATTAAGCATCTTACCTCCTCACCAGGCTCACCTCAGGCGAACAGGTTGCGCAGCACTGCTTGGCCGACCCTGGACTCCTCCCTGGAATCCCGGTCGACGCAGTAGAATTTCGTGAAGGTGTGCGTCGACCTCCACGTAGCAGCCCTGCATATGTCCAGCAGGGGCACACCAGATAGGAACGCCGTGGTAGCTGCGATCGCTCTGGTGGAATGGGCTCTCGGACGGCCAGGCAGCGGTCGGTTTGCCAACCGGTGACAGCACATGATACAGCCGGAGAGCCATCTGGAGATGGAAGCCTTCGAGAGAGCCTTCCCCTGATTGACAGGTCCAAAGTTCACAAAGAGTTGTGACGTCTTCCGAAAACCCTTCGTGCGGTCCACGTAGAACTTCAGCGCTCTAGCTACATCCAGCGAGTGCAAAGTCCTCTCAGCCGGCGACGAAGGCGACGGGAAGAACACAGGTAACACCAAGGGTTCGTTGAGATGGAAGTCCGACGGTACCTTGGGCATGAAGGAGGGGTGCGTCCTGAGCACTACCCTCGTGTCGTGGAAAGTCAAGTACGGGGCCTTGCAGGAAAGGGCCTGGATCTCTCCCACTCGTCGTGCGGAGGTGATGGCCACAAGAAAAGCTGTTTTCCACGATAGAAACTTCAACGGGGCCGAGTGCAGAGGTTCGAACGGAGGTCCCATGAGCTTGGTCAGCACCACGTTGAGCTCCCATGCCGGGGCCGGAGCCTTCACCGGCGGGAACGATCTGAACAGTCCCTTCATGAACTCTTTCACCAGACGATGAGACCACAAGGACGTCCGGCCCGTGGTTCTGGTGTATCGGGAGATCGCAGCAAGATGAATCTTGATGGACGCATGTGCCAGACCAGCTTTGGCCAGCGTCAGCAGGTACGGCAGTACTTGGGGAGCCGTAATCCGTAGAGGGTTAATCTTCTGTGCGTGGCACCAGACAGAGAACCTCTTCCATTTGTGTCCGTAGCATTTAAGAGTCGAGGACGCCCTGGCCTTTGCAAGAACCTCTCTGCAATCGGCCGGTATGTCGTATCCTCCAAACTCTAGTGCTGCAGGAGCCAGGCCTGCAAGTTCAGCGACTTCGGGTCGTGGTGGAGGATGGCGCCTCCTTCCCTGGAGAGTAGATCCGCGTCCGCCGGCAGCTTGATCGGCGGGGACGCTGACAAGTCCAGAAGGTCCGGGAACCATATCTGCCTCGGCCACGCAGGTGCGACGAGGATCATCCTGCACCGTGACCTCTTGAGCTGGTTGACGAGCCGGATTAGCAGAGGCAAGGGAGGGAACGCGTAGAGGAACAGGCCCTCCCAGGGGAACGAGAAAGCATCGCCCATGCTCCTCGTCTGGGGAAACCTGCTGGCGAACCTCCGGCACTTGGTGTTCGTCGCCGTCGCGAACAGGTCGATCTGGGGTGTGCCCCACCGTCGGAAGAGGCGATCCACCAGATCCTGCCGTAGTTCCCACTCGTGGCACGAGCGCAGCTCCCTGCTGAGTGAGTCGGCGATGGTGTTTTTTATCCCTGCCAGATGAAACGGCACCAGAAAAATCCCTTGGGCGACGGCCCAATGCCACAGGTCCTGCGCCTCCTTGGACAGCGCTGGGGACCTGGTTCCGCCCTGTTTCCTGATGTAAAACATGGTGGTGGTTTGGTCGGTGAAGATCCTCACCACCTTGCCCTTGAGGGACGGAAGGAAGGACCTGAGGGCCCAAAACACTGCACGGAGCTCCAGGACGTTGATATGAAGGGACTTCTCCGTCGGGAGCCAGAGTCCCCTTGCGTGCAGATTTTCGGTGTGCGCTCCCCACCCTTCCAGGGAGGCATCCGTGGTCACAGTCTCCTGGTGGGCTGGGGTCTGGAAGTCCATGCCCGCCGTCAGATGCGCGCGGGTGCCCCACCACCGTATCGCTCGTCGGAAACTCTCGTCGAGCTTGATCCTTTCCTCGAAGCTGCCCGTCGTCTGGATCCAGCGCGCATCCAGGAATTCTTGCAACGGGCGCATCCGGAGCCTGCACATGGGAATGAGGTAGATGCAGGAAGACATCATCCCGAGGACAGACTTGATGGACCTCACTTTGGCCGCGTCGGCCACCAACATCCGTTGCACCTTGCCCAAGATGGTCCTGGTCCTCTCCTCCGACAGGGAGGCCAGAAGGGACACTGTGTCGAGCCTCGCTCCCAGAAACAGTGCGACTTGCGCGGGCACCAGGTGGGATTTGGCGTAGTTCACGGAGAATCCCAGGTCCGTGAGGAGTTGGACGGTCCTTGCCGTGTGGACCACGGCGAGCTCCCTCGTCTTGGCGCGGATGAGCCAGTCGTCCAGGTAGGGGTAGACGTGGATCCCCTCGCGGCGCAGCTGCGCCGCCACCGGTGCAAGGCACTTGGTGAATACCCTGGGTGCCGACCGTAGTCCGAAGGGAAGGGCTTTGAACTGGTAATGACGCCCTTGGACCACAAATCTGAGGAATTTGCGGTGCCCCTTTAGGATGGGAATGTGGAAGTAGGCATCCTCCAAATCCAATGACGATAGGAAGTCTCCTTCCTCCAGCTGACCCAGGACGTGCTGGAGGGTGACCATCCGGAACTTCTGCGCCTTGATGAACTTGTTCAGACGTCGCAGGTCCAGGATGGGGCGCCATCCTCCCGTCTTCTTCTTCACGAGGAAGTATCTCGAGTAGACTCCGGAGCCCCGAAGCCTCTTTGGGACGAGTTCGATGGCGCCCTTTCTGAGCATCGCCTTTACCTCCAGGAGAAGTTGAGGGACGTGAAGTTCTTTCCTGGCCACGGGGGGGGACGCGCGGGCACCTTCTTTGAAACTCGAGCGCGTGGCCCCGGGCCAGGGCGTCCAGCACCCAACGGTCGGTGGAGATGGACTCCCACACGCTGACGAAGCCCGCCAGCCGGCCTCCCACCGGGGTGCTTCGGTGGGGGCCCGACCCCAAGGCCGGTTCAATCCTGCTTGGACGCGGCCTTGCCGCCTTGACCTCCTTGGCGACGACGGCGGGGTCCGCTAGACTTGCCTCGTCCTCTGTAGGCCTCTTGCGACGACGAGCGGGCCGCTTGACGGTAGGAAGCGAAACCGCCGCCGGAACCTTTGGAGGCGCCCTTGCCTCCGCCGCTCCGAAAGGGCGTCCGTCGTTGCAGGACTCCAAGGGCCCGGGCCGTCTCAGTATCCGCCTTGATGGCCTGAAGGGAATCGTCCACTGTCTTCCCAAACAGGTTGTTCCCGTCGAAGGGCATGTCCAGGACTCTGGTCTGGACGTCCTGCCGGAAGTCCGTAGCTTTGAGCCATCCACGACGTCGAAGGCAAACATCGTTGCCCAGCTGGCGGAATCCAGTGTCGGCGATGTCCGTCGCCACGGTGATGGCGTGGTCCGAGGCCACCTCACCTTCCTGCAGGATCTCAAGGGCCTCCGCCCTCTTGTCGTCCGGCAGAAAATCCAGCAGGGGAGCCATCTTGTACCAGAGCTCCCTGTCGTAGCGGGCCACGATAGCCAAGGCGTTGGCCGCTTTAATCGTCGTCGCTGCCGACGAGATGACTCTACGCCCCATAGTATCCAATTTCTTTCCCTCGCCGTCCGGCGGGGAAGTCGATGTGGAGGCCGCACCCCCCCCGCTTTCTTCCTGGCTGCCGCGGAGACGACGGAGTCCGGGGTAGGCTGCGCCCGGAGGCATAGGGGGGCCGTGTCCGGGACCCGGTACTTTTTCTCGTACCGGTCTCTTCTAGCTGGCGTCGTGGAAGGGTTCTTGAGGAGGGAAAGGCCCTCATCCCAAATGTCGTCCAACAGAGGCACTGCGAGGACCGTCTTCCTCTTGGCCTCGCGCCGCTGATAAAGGAAGCCTTCCTTTTTCTTCTCCTCAGGGCAGAGTTGGAAAAGCTCGGAAGCCCTGGAGATCATGGAGTGGAAAGATCCGATCTCGTCGGGCGGAGAGGCCCTGGTGGGAGGCGACGACGGAAAATCCTCGTCGTACGCCTCGTCGTCCGTACCCGTCGCTGCCGTGTCAGTCCCCGTATCATCCCCTCGGGTGGACGGGGAGGAGGGCTGGAATGGATCCTTCTTTTCTTGGTAGGGGGAACACCAGAAGGTCCCGGTTCTGGATCCCCCGACGGGAGAGGTTCCTCCGTCGGTAACGGTAGCCTCGTCCTTATCTCGGAGCATAAGGACTGTATGGCCAACAAAATGGCCGCCGAGTTGTCTTGCGGCGCTGGCAGAGGGGAATCCGACGGGCGAGCAGGGGCCCCGTCGGTATCCTCGACGATGTCGTCGTCGTCACCTGCGTCGGGGTCCATTCCGACGGGCTGGCCTTCTTCCACGCCTAGGCCGTGGCTTAAGACCTCGATCAGTTCCTCTTCTGAGGTTGAGGCCGACTCTACGACGACGCCCTGCCCCCCCTTCTTCTTCCCCACGGAGGGTTTCACGGGGGTCCTATCGATGGGCACAAAGGAAGACTCCCTCCGAGGAGGCAGGGAGATTCTGGGCCCTGAGGTCGCCACCACTGGTGCAGCCACCACAGGCTGAGCCAGGGCCGCCGCGACCGTTTCGATAGAGGGCTTGGCCGGATGGATCAAGGCCTTCACCACCTTAGGTGCGCTCACCGCCTTATCCTTGAGGGAGGGGGCACTGCCACGCTCCTCCTCTGCCTTAGAGCTCGACCGGGGCCTCTCCAGGAGCTTCGCCGGGTGCTCGGCCTTCCTCTTACCCGACCCAGAGCGTTGGCTCGTGGTTGATGGTGCCGGGGAGGGTGCGCCCTGCCTGGCGCCCGCAGAGCCCGACCGTTCGGCGCTCCCGGTGCCAGCGGACTCGCGGTGCTTGGCCTTATGTTGGGCCCCCGTCGCCGGGGCGCCCTCAAAGGTCTTAGAAGACCGCTCGGATTTCTTCTTCTTCTCGCCAGACGGGCTCTTACCCTCCAGCCAGTTGGCGAGACGTTGATGGCGGTCCTTCATGGTCCGTTCCGACATGTTGCCGCAAAACGCACAGTCCTTCTCCACGTGCGTCTTGTCCTCATGAAGGCAGTAAAGGCAGAAAGAGTGTTCGTCCTCCTTGAAGACGTTCTGCAGCTGGCATCCAGGGCAGACCCTGAACAGCTTTCCGGGCGTCGAGCTTCCCTTCTCCTGGGCCATCTCCGAGACAGGGCCTGAGAAGCTTCTGGAGTCCTCCGAAGCGTAGCTCGACGAAATCTTCACCCTTGAGGGGCACAGATGAATCCGACACGGGTCCCCGTTGATCGGATGTAGGATCGGTGGAGCTTGAGGCTCTTTTGACCGAAAGAATCGAAGTTTTTTTGTGAAAAAAGCGCGAAAAAAGCACTAACGCTCGAGAGCAATAGCACGAGGATCCCAACACATGAACGTGTGGTAAAAATCTGAAGATGGCTGCCAGAGGCGGTGCTTAGGTAGAGGGCAGTCATTGGCTGTGGTCAGTATGACGCAGAGACCAGTGATTGGTTATTACTACGAAAGACAGATCAGAAACGAAACTGATACTGGTTTTTTCTATACCGAGGATTCCCAGCCTGACGACGGGGAATATTCATGAGCATGTGAATCCATGCCAGACCCCATGCTGGAGAATAGTTGTATATTCAACGGAAAATACGATATCTCTATTGATGCTCAGGAAGACCCCTAGCCCTTAATCTGGGCGACGGTGGCAGCATTATGGAGAGACCTCTCTATTGGGGAAGTGGATAAGGAAATTGTGGAAGCCATACAAACTAGCCCTAATTGTCCTCCGTCTAATACTACTCTGCCTGTTTTACTGACGGGTGACACTGGAGTTAACCCCACAAAAACTCCTGTTGTTAAGAGCTCTGTATCTTGTGTTTCCACTGCTGCTCACTTAACACATATCGAGGGTATTGTTAACCACACAGCCTCTCTTTTATGGAGGACTCAACTCCAAATAATTGGAAAATTCAAGGCCAGTCTTGCATATGAATTTATCCTCCTCTAATGCTGGGAATACGGATAGTTCCATTTCGGGAGCCCATGTGTTTAAAACTCCTTTAAGGAAACCACTGGTTAGCGCCCCTAAATCTAAATTTCAAATGGGTACGGTGGGGGAACCAATTCCTGGGAAAAAAGATGACAATGCATTACTTACCGTAAAAGCATTTCTGATGGTTGTATCTGCTTAGATTCACATGCTGTGCATAGGTCCGACATCCAGTGGTCACTGCGGAGTATTGCATTTTGTTTTTCGTAGTCGAAAAGGGGACGTCGAGAAGGCGTGTCTGTAACACTATCCCTATAGTGACGTGCGTTGTACCCACAAACCCTCACGCGTCGAGGTCTCTCTGTTTGTATTTTTTCTGCCCTGAGGGAGCCTTCTATACGTGAGTGAGTATAGAAAAGAGAGAGAGATGTAGAAAGGTGTCTATGTTCCTTCCATCCGAGCGGTGAGGAAGGGTGGGCGCATGTGAATCTAAGCAGATACAGCCATCAGAAATGCTTTTACGGTAAGTAATGCATTGTCTTCTGATGTTTGTTAATCTGCTCAGAATCACATGCTGTGCATAGACTAGCGAGCAGTACCCGGAGTTGGCGGTGGGTTATGAGAAGGAACAGTAGAGAAAAGATGTCTTAATACTGCCTGTACCACCTGGGAGTCAGATCTAGAGTGTGCATCTAGACAGTAGTGTTTTGTAAAGGTGTGCACAGAACTCCAGGTAGCCGCTTTGCAGATGGACTTAAGGGGAACATTTGCAATGAACGCTATGGAAGCCCCAGTGCCTCGAGTAGAATGTGCTCTTGGCTTGAAGGGTAGTTCTCTCTTAGCAAGAGAGTAACAGAGAGTGATGCATTGAACAATCCATCTAGATATAGTGGACTTTGAGACTGCATCTCCTTCGCTTCCTGCTGCCACCGAGACAAAGAACTGATTAGTCTTTCTCAGTGGCCTGGTTCTTTCCATGTAGAACATGACAGCTCTGCGTACATCCAGTGTATGCAGACTTTTTTCTCCCAAGTTGGAAGGGTTTTGAAAGAACGTTGGTAGTTCTATTGACTGGTTTACATGGAATTTCGAGATGAATTTCGGTGCAAACCTTGGGTGTGTGCGTAGAACCACCTTATCCTTGTGAACTGTTACGAAGGGGTCTAGAACAGAAAGAGCCTGTAGTTCACTTACTCTCCTAATGGAGGCGATAGCTATTAGGAAAGCAGTCTTACGAGTGAGGTCTTTAAGAGTTGCCTTGTGCATGGGTTCAAATGGCGAGCCCATGAGTCTGGAAAGTACCACATTTAAGTCCCATCCGGGAGCTGGGTTAGCTATCGGAGGGTGTATTCTCTTTACCCCCACCATGAAGGCCTTGATAACTGGTATCTTCCACCACAACACTTTAAGTTGGGAAGTGGTGTATACAGAAAGTGCCGCCAGGTGGACTTTAATGGAATTGAACACTAGACCTGAATCCAGTAAATGGGTCAAGTACAGAACAATGTGTGTGGGAGAGCAGTCAACCGGGTTGATGCTCTTACCTCTACACCAGATGACAAATCTTCTCCACTTGCTAGAATAGCAGTGGCGAGTATTAGTTTTTCTGGCTTCCCTGAGGATGTCCATACATCTCTGCGGAAGTTGTAGATGTCCAAATTCTATGATCTCAGGAGCCAGGCTGCTAAGTTCATGGTCTGAGGGCATGGATGCAGTGTCCTGCCCTTGTCCTGTGACAGCATGTTGTACGGGCAGGGAAGTTTCACTGGGGGAGATAGGGACATCTCCATCAAGTGAGCGAACCATGGCTGCAGGGCCCGCATTGGGGCCAATAGTATCATGGTCACCTGCTCCTGGTGCATCTTGTGCACCACTTTGTTGAGAAGGGGAGTCGGGGGGAAAGGCGTAAACAAATTTCCCTGACCATTGAATCGACAGACCGTTCCCCTTGGACTGGTTCTGGGGGTACCTGGAGGCGTAACTTTGGCATTGTGAGTTCTCCAGAGTTGCGAACAGGTCTATTTCCGGGAATCCCCATTGCGTGAAGACGTCTAAGACGATGTCTTCGTGCAATCGCCATTCATACTCTTCGGGCAGGGGAAAGTCTCTGCTGAGTTTGTCTGCTAGCAGATTGAGTTCCCCTGGTACGTGTTGTGACAGTAGGAACATGTGTTTGAGAGCCCACTTCCATATATTCTGGGACAGCTTGGACAGTCCTGGAGAGTGAGTGCCCCCCTGCTTGTTGATGTAGTACATGGCTGTGGTGCTGTCTGTAAGGACCATCACTGTCTTCCCTTGTAGGTGTTCCTGGAAGGCTTTTAGTGCTTTGAACACCACCAGTAGCTCCAGTAGGTTTATGTGCTTGGATGCTACGCCCGGAGTCCACACTCCGTGAGCAGTCTCATGGGATAGGTGAGCCCCCCATCCTGTGAGGGATGCGTCTGTGGTTAGAGTGGCCTCCACCGCGGGTGTGGCAAAGGGTTTTCCTATTATCAGGTTTTCCTTTGTCCACCACCGTAGCGAAAGAACCAAGGCCTGCGAGACCACCACTAGATCGTCCCATTGTCCGCTGGCCTGACACCACTGGCTGTTGAGCCACTCTTGCATTGGGCGCATGTGCAGGCGCGCGTGAGGTACCAAATAAATACACGACGCCATCATTCCTAGCAAGCGCATCGCTTTGCGCACCGTCACCTCTCGACCTGCCACATATTGGGGGATCTGAAACAGCATGTTTTGGACCCTCTCGTTGGAGGGGAAGACGAGGCCGTCCTTTTGTTTGAATTAGAGCCCCTAGGAATTGTTTGACTTGGCTGGGGTCTAAGCTGGACTTCTTCTCGTTGATGGAGAAGCCCAGTTGGAACAAAAGGTCTACAGTCTTTTGGGTGTTTGAGAAGCATGTTTCGTAAGAATCCCCTGTTATGAGCCAGTCGTCGAGGTAAGGGTATACTGGGATGGATAACCTGCACAGGTGGGCCGCTGCCACTGCCAGTACTTTCGTGAATACCCTTGGTGCAGATGCTATGCCGAAGGTTAGCACTCTGAACTGGTAGTGTTTACCCTCTATCATGAACCTGAGGTATTTTCTGTGCGCTGGCAATATTAAAATATGAAAGTATGCATCTTTCATGTCCAGTGTTGTCATGTAATCTCCCTGTGATAGCAGTGGGATCACTTCCTGTAAGGTCACCACACGAAACTTTTGGGGTTTGACAAACTTGTTCGCTGGGCGCAGATCTAATACAGGGCCCATGGTTAGATCCTTTTTGGGTACAAGGAAGTACACTGAATAAATAGCTTCCATTACCTGAGATAGAGGCACAACCTCTATGGCTCCTTTTTCCAGCAGTTGGTCCACTTCTTGGAGAAGGATGGCGAGGTGTTCTGGTGTCATGCGGCGTCCCCTCGGGGGTCTGTATGTTGGGGAACTGTTGAACTCTATCCAGTAGCCGCGGGAAGAAAGGATGTTAACCAGCCCCCGACCGGCGTTGCATGGGAGGGGACGCGAATCTTCACGTCACTTGGTGGTGTTGTTGGCTTGGGAGCCTCTGGGGGTGGAACCCCGGCCTCTTCCCTTGCCACGGCGTTGACCCCTCTGATTGTACTGGCCGCTATTACCCTGGTAGTTGCTGGCAGAATACTGTTGTTGTTGGTTTTGTTGCTGGTGTTGTCCACGAAAAAAGCGCTTATTACCAAATCCCCGCCTGTTAGGGGGTTTTGAAATTTGGTCTAAGGTCTTTATTGTACCAAATTCTTTCTTTGCGTTCTCCAGTGCGTCATCCACTGCTCTCCCAAAGAGGTTCGACTCCTCTATGGGTTTATTAATAAGGGACGCTTGTGTTTCCGCCTTAAATCCGGAATTGCGAAGCCAGACGTGACGCTTCAGTAAAATTCCTTGTACCAAAGTGCGGCCAGCCGCCTCTGCTGCATCGAGGGTATTCTTGACGATGCTTTGATTGACCAGAGAGCCCTCGTTAACTGTAGCCAGTAAACGAGTCCTTAGGGGTTCGGGAACTTCTTCGATGTCCTGTTTGAGCTTAGCCCATTGAGCATCGGCGTAGCTTGCCAATAGGGTATTATTATTGGCGATTCTGGTAGAGAATGCTGCAGAGGTGGTGATTCTCTTGGCTAGGGCATACAGCTTCTTCCCCTCTTTATCTGGGGGTGCCTCGCTGGTAGATAGTGGGACTCCTGCCCTTTTCCTGGTGTTGGTCACGACCAGGGAGTCCGGGATTGAGTGACCCTTAATATATAATGGGTCTGATTGAGAGGGAGAGAACAGTTTCTCAATCCTCGGATTGACCCCTCTCACCAATGCAGGAGTGGAAAGAGAAGGTGTAATACGTCTGTTAACTGAGGCGAGGATGGGTATAATTTGGCTAGTGGGGGGGTTTTCTTTGATAATCTTCTCCACAAAATCGGTGTCTGGGGTGACCTCCCCAGTTTCGATTTCGAAATGTGCTGCTGCCTTCTTCAGCAGTGCATTGAAGGTGGGTTGGTCATCGACAGGCGAAGGGTTCCTGACTGGTGTAGTTTCAGTAGACCTGATGACTATACTGCTACTGCCTGTGTCAGTCGACCTAGCCGGTGACTGCCAGGGATTTGGGTCGCCCTCGCCTGTGTCTTCATGGAATCCCTCCTCACATAGGTTAGTTTCCTCGTGAAAACCTTCCTCTTCTTGTTGATCTTCAACATAGGTGAACTCATCTTCCTCCTGGAAGAAGGTGTCTTCCTCAGTGGGATTGTAAGAGTATATGTCCTCCTGTATGGGGTTATAAAACTTCTGGTATTTAGCCCTTGGACTCTCCAGGGGTGCCTCCCTTGGTCTCTTGGGTGCCCTGTCTTCTGGGATGGACATGAACCTGTCTAGTTTGTCCAAACAGGTCTGGAACCTTTCAAAGGTCCACTGAGGTAGGCCAGGACGGTCTGGGAAAGAAAAAGGAGTTTCTTCCGCCTGTAATGGTCTGGTTCTGTCCCATAACGTCAAAGAAAGTGAGCCTTCGCCTTCTGAGTAGCCTTCTTGCTGGCTAGGGCCTTCTGTCGGCGTCAGCAACTGGCCTGATCTGTTTTCCGGCGCTTTCGGTGTATCTTTGGCCTTGTGCGCGGTTTTCGGCGTCTCACTCGCCGTATATCTCTGGCCGTCCTTAGATGCTATGCGCGCGAGGCTTTCGGCGATCATTCTGTCTTCTGAGGGATCGGTCGCTGTCGCGCTATGTAACGTCGAGCCTTTGCTCGTCGAGTCCTTGCCCGTCGAGTCCTTGCCCGTCGAGTCCTTGCCCGTCGAGTCTTTGTTGGCAACGTGAGCGCTCTTGCGATGCGCGTCGCCGGAGGTTTTGGTGTTAGCGCCCTTATTTTTAGAATGCCCAGTCGCCTGTCGCATAAGCGGTGGCGGGGAGGACTGACGACCCTTACGGTCGGCGGAAAACGCCGGTGGGCCCGGCGTCCCCGTTGGCGCTATGGCTGCCTTTGTCTTCGACGAATGCGTGCCGGGGGGGTATGTGCTTTGGTGTTTTTCCGTGTGCGTCCTTGTCGCCGGGGTGTTCATCCCCATAAGCTGGGCATGAGCCGGGCTTGTTGGGGCCGGGGACGGACGAGGAGCGTGAACGCTCCTTTGAGAGGTCTACAGCCTCCGTTACGGGGGCCGTGTAGTCACTGTCCTCGTCACATTCGGCAGCGGGCGAGGAAGTCAGGCCTAGACATGGCGTAGGCCGCCCAACTTTTGACCCTGCAGTCTTTTAGAGTTTTGGGCTTTAGTAATTTACAGGCTGCACAGCCGTCCTCCTGGTGATCGAGGGGTAAGCAACGGTTGCACTGTTTGTGCTTATACTTCCAGGTATATTTACCCTAGCAAAGCGGGCAAAACCTAAATGGCGTCCTCTCCATAGCTGAGGGTAATAAGTGTGAATACGACCTCGAAAGAGAGGGAGGGGAAGAGAAAGGCATTCTTAAAGAGAAGAAGGAAAGACCACAAAACCCCACTCTCCCTACTGTGTATGGCCGGCGAGGCCAGGCCACGTGTTCGGCAGCGCCCAAGGATCCCCTCCGCTCGTCCTTCCGTCGAAGATCTTGCTCGGCGGAGAAACAGCTCTGCGTCGAGGGAGGGATCTACGTTATTGATATTAATAACAAACGACCAAAGGTCGAAGAAACTATTTGGCAATGTCTCCCGAGGAGCTCCGCATAAAGGCAACCAGTAGCTGGGCGGAAAAAAACAATCTGAGGGACCTCGACGCGTGAGGGATTGTGGGTACAACGCACGTCACTATAGGGATAGTGTTACAGACACGCCTTGTCGATGTCCCCTTTTCGACTACGAAAAACAAAATGCAATACTCCGCAGTGACCACTGGATGTCGGACCTATGCACAGCATGTGATTCTAAGCAGATTAACAAACATCAGAAATCTAATTACTTTGGCAAAAGAACTGCCACTAGCACCCAAATTAAGCCACCATCCTCTGCCTCATCAGTTGCTAGCCTAGACCACTTGCACTTGGCGGAAGTAGTGAAAAAACTAGATACTGAGGAGGCCCCACATAATGATATTAGCATCATTGAGTGTGCAGACAAAGCCATTGCAGAGCGCAAGTTGGAACCTAGATATCCTGAGACTTACAGTGTAACCCAACAGACTTGGGATGCTTCCTATATGGGTTCTCCATCTGAACGGACCGATTTCATCAATGAATATACAGAAAAGCAAAATTGGTTAAGAGAAAGGAGTCTACTCCCGGAACCTATACAAGAAAATCCTAGAGACTCGATGCTGCACCATACCCTTAAGGAAGCTGACGAAAGGATCAGGCTTACTCAACCCCCAGTTTCTGCCCTAAATATGGTGTTGAGCTCTTTCATCAGTCTTTATGATAATATCTGGGCAGAAGTAAGATCTCATTCCCTACTACTGTCAGAAATCTATGCTAGGCTGGAGGGTCTCGATAGGTTTGAAGAAATAGTGAGGATAAATTAGGGAAGATAACCCTACAACAACCAAGCCACGACTGCCCAGTCCTCTCCATCTCTGCTCTCAGGCAGAGCAGGAGGGGGGGGGACCTACCCTGATGACCCCAGGTTCTGTAGTGGAAGTGTCAGATGTAGATCCAGATAAATTGCATCTACCCACGTCTTGTGCATCCACATCTACTGGTGCATCTGATTTTGTTCCATCAAAAGAATATATGCTGGATAAGGGAGTTGATCTTGCCACTACTTCAGGGGTAAAGGCCCCGCAAAATCTAGAGCAGGTTCCCATCACCATAGATCTAACGAAAGACGACCCCTCATTTAAAAGCTATGTCTCAGTGGGGAAAAGATTCACTCAACAAATTAAGAAAACTAAAAACCAGAAAAATATTTTAAAAAATGAATTTGTTAACAAATACGTTTTTTAAAAATCTGGTTTTACCAAAGTTTTCATATCCCCAAGGGACGACTGCGCCTACTAAGGGGGCACTGGCTTCTGGTGTGGTAGAGGTGCCCATTACTATGGTCCAAGGCAATTCAATTCTGGGTTCAGGATGCGAAGAAATAAAAGCTCTCCCCACGGCCTCTAACCTTGGTACTCTGGCTGACGGGGTAAACTTAATCCCTTTGAAAACAGATATAAGCACTCAGGCTGACCTTCCTATAAATACCCCTGGTTTGGGTGATAACAGCGGTCTTCCTGTCCCGGGCCCGGTCATTGAACTCTCAGGCCACTCTGTTCCCAATATTTCCTAAGATAAAATAGAGGTGATTGATACCGAAGAGAGGTCTGCCATCATCTAATATCCATAAAGAACAGTTAACAGATAATCCTCCTTCTGAGAACCCGTTATTCTCCTCTAAGCCTTTGGACATTCAGACTCCCATAACTATTGATATCCCAACCATTGTTAATATTGCCTCTGCTAAACAACTTCTACTGCATCTATATAGAGTGAAGTCTATCCCTGTGGAAGGACTGAACTCTATTCCGGGTACGGATAAGGTTAATACTGACGATACCCGAAATTCCCAAAAAGTTGGTCAGGTAAGCTATCTTTCTAGGGTCCATATGAGTATCCCACAATCAGCCTTGGGGGGCTCCATAATTGGCTTTAAAACAGTGGGAGATCTTTACATCCCAAAGACCCTGGATCCTACTCTAATGAGCCCTATCAATTCAGGTTCCTTTGGCAACCAGGATAGAGTACCTACAGGCCCATATATCATACAGAGGGGGACAATAGTACGGGGTGCTAAACTCAAGATGATCCGTTAAATCAATTCAGTAGGGATATTTCAGACACCCTGCCACAAACCTTGGGAAATAAATATCCCCTCAAGATCTTACAACTAATTAGTCTCTGGAGTGCCCATAAGCCTCAATCGAGGGAATATTTAGAAAATTTTCCAAATTCCGTCATAGTCTCTGGTGTCCAGCTATGATGTAGAAAGGATTTATTTTCCTTTCAAGAATCAAGCATATCTCAGCAGTATCGTCTTAAAATCCAGAGTGGTTTTGGATCTGATAATGGGAGAAATGGGTGGCCTGCGGGAATTAGGCAACCTACTCAAACCCCTGTGAATCCCGGAAGATCTGAGGAGTAGAGGGGACATTTGACAATGGTTTATCACCCAGAAAGGTTTTTCAAACACAGCGGAGGCATTTTCTGGCAAGGATTTATGGAGTTGCATGAGACTGGGCCCAGGTTACCTCTGCCCTGTGGAACTGATCTATGTAAAACAAGTCTGGCTTCTCAGATGAAGAATGTAGATACTAGCAGACTGAGTTGCCTGTTTTGGAATACTAGGGGGAACTTACATCTTCTTACAAACATACAGTCTCTATGTTAAAACGTACTGATTGTTTTTTTCTGCAGGAAACTTGGCTGCTTTCGACCCCCTATATTGATGGCTATGAAATCTGCTCCCAAAATGCTAAGCCCAGTCTGGGGGGTGGGGGGGTCTACCTATTGGGTTAAGGTCTACTCTTGGCATTCGGAGTTCGGTTATCCCCGATATGCCTCTTGGTATATTGGCGGTGGAGGCCGCGTCTAGAGAGGGCTCGGTTGAAATTCTACTGATTAATATTTATTGGCAACAAGGGTTAGCCCCTCCAGAGTCCTTTTTGGAAAGGTTAACAGAAATGATCTTAACTTGGAGAGCTGTGAACACTTGGGGGAAAGAGATCCTTGCTGGGGACTTGAACTCTGATTGTTCTACGGCCTCCAATGATGATTATGGGGACCTGGGACAGTATATGGGGGATGTTGCTCGTAGGGGCCAGAAATACGCCTGGGATAGATTATGGAACCTTTACCTGGAATCTGTGGTCCTGGTATGTCTAAATGGAACCTCTGACATTACCCGCCCACTTTCTCCAACTTGGCGGAGGCGTCTTTCTACCTCTACTATAGACTTTCTTTGTAGATAAATCTCTGCTTCCTCTATCCTCCGAAGTTCAGGTAAACTTAAATGCTTGGAGTCATCATGGGACCTTCACTGTTTATTTTCATTTTCCATTTAAAAAATTGCCTGCATGGGGTCCACGCAACTTGAGAATTGTGAGACAAGGTACAGGGGTACGCTGGTCACCTGCAAATATAAATCTCTTAGATGGCCAACTTCTGTCCATCCTTAATCATACCTCTCTTTTATGGAAATGAGTGGTCTTCAACATACCATATTATGATAAATTCCTGAAAGTTCGTCATAGCAGTGTTCAGTCTGAGAAAGGGACATTCTAAAAGAGAACATGCAAAACAGAGGGGGGGTCTGGGAAAATCTCTACCAGCATGAACACAGCCCATTGACTTGTCCTTGGGTCGATGGCCCCTGGGAGAGAGTCAACCAAGTCTTTGGCTCACTGTTCTTTTCACAGAGAAGACATTTCTGCACATATCAGTCTTTTGTCCTGCCATGGGGCAGTCCAGCACTTCAGAGGAGAAATGCCTAGCATTTCGGCACTGGACTGCCCTTGGGCAGGACGAAGGCTGATATGCAGGAACATTTCTTCTCTGTGAAAAGAACAGTGAGCCAAAGACTTGGTAGTCTCTCCCAGGGGTTATTCACCAAAGAACAGGTCATTGGGCTGTGTTCGTGCTGGTAGAGAGATTCCCAGACCCCCCCTTTGTTTTGCTAAAAAAGAACATGTGCACAGGTTTGACGAGGAGCTGGCTAAGGAAAAGTCCGCTCAGAGAAACCTCGAGTAATCTCGATACTGACCAGTTTGACAAAAATGCTAAGATCAGATCAATTCAGCAAAGTTATAAAAACTTCTGTATTGCAAAAAAAAAGGCAGTCTGCTCCAAAAAGATGCTGAGCTGATGCTTTGTGTTTTGGTGAAAAGGGATCTCGGGGCTTTCTGGGCTCTCTTCTCTCTCCATGACAAGGCTTCAGTTACTGATCTAGTGAATAGAATCTCAGAGGTTCAATGGGTAGACTTTTTCTCTGAGCTTTTCAGACAAGGGGATGAGGGACTTCAAGAACCTGCAACAGGGGAGGGCGCGAATATCATCTTATGGGAGCAGACTATTGACTATGAGACAGTATGAAGGCTAATTGCTAAAGTCAAGAACTCAAGGGCTCCAGGACCAAATGGTTTGACGAATAACACACTGAAGGACCTACCAGAAATTTGTGCCAAGTTACTTTCCATGCTTTTCCAAAATGTAGTGAGTACAGGAACAATACCCTTTAATTGGCAGACTGCACACATTATTCCTATCCTTAAAAGATGTCAGCGGAATCTTGCTAAGAATTATAGACCGATTTCACTTATCGATGCGGACTGCAAGCTATTTGCCTCTTTGCTACTCGCACCTGTTAATGAGGGGATTAAGAAGAATCATATTCTAGACCAATATGAAACGGGGTTTAGGGCTGGACCTTCTCCTAACCTAAATGGTTTCATTCTAACCGCTCTTCAAGACTCAGCATGGAGTAAATTTTGGGGTTCAATATATGTTGCCTCAATTGAACGGTCAAATGCGTTTGACTTGGTTATTAGGTCTCGTCTCTGGGCTAAACTTTCTAAGTGGGGTCTCCCTGCAGGCTTACTTAAACTTATTATGGCTATTTACGAGAATTCGGGGATACACTTTTGTCTAAACCTGGAAGGGAATCTCTCCAAAAGAATAAGAACACGGATAGGTGTGAGACAGGGTTGCTCTCTGGCACCGTGCCTCTTCATCCTATACCTGGCAGATGCCGGTAAATTTCTCAGGGATGCTGAGTTGGTGAGCGCTAAACTGGGGGATCTCAGGTTCTCGTGGTTGGCATATGCGGACAATTTTCTCTTATTTGATCATACCAAAGTCGGTTTACAAAGATAGATACATACGTTTGTACAATATGTTGCAATGAATGGGTTAAAAATGAACCCTAGCAAAACCCGCACAATGGTATTTTCTAAGGGAAAAAGGGGGAACAAACTGGTTTGGAAAATTGGGGGGGAACCGATTGTAAGAGCCCAGAAAATGGTCTATCTGGGTTTTTTGATCTTAGCCCAACCTTCGGTCTGTGAACTTAGACGGTCTATTAGACATAAGGTCATACCAGTTATATCCCAGACCATCAAGCTGGGCAAAAAGTATGGCAGATTTTCTCTAAAGCCAGTGGTAGATTCGTCCCGAAGCTAACATATGGTATGGAACTTCACTATATGGATATCTACACTTTCTGGGACACACTAGAGGGCATTATTTGGAGAAAGGTATTGAAACTGCACAACAATATTCCAACTGTGGCTATAAGGTTTGAACTGGGACTTGTGTCATTGAGAGCTAAATCCCTTTGGCGGGTTTTGGCTCAATTCCGTTCTTTGCTTTGCCCTAAAGAGGATTCTTTTCTCCCAGGGATGTTTGGTCCGCAATCTATACCTTTCCAAGTTCAGAGAACTTTGTGATAGGACTCTGTTGAACTTGTCCACAGACAGGGCAACACTTATGACCAATCCTGATAAGGTAAAAAAAAACTCCTCTATACCTATGATTGGAATAGTACAACTGAAAAATGTCACTCCTACCCCTCCCTTAGTGATTTAAAATTTGAACATAAGAAAAGAGGAACTTTGTCTCCCATTACGACAATTCCCTAATTGTTACTGTCGCTCCCTCCTTTTGAAACTTAGATGGAATATTCTCCCCACTAAAGAAGTTCTGTTTAGAAGGAATGTGATCAAAGACACCAACACCCTCTGTTGTTTCCGTCATATGCCATGGTTTCTAGAAACTGTACGCCATCTGTTTCTAGACTATCGAATTGAAAGGCTCAAGGGCCCTTTACCTGGGAAAATTTAACACTAGGACTTCTTGGGGCAGAGGACTTCATCTGGTCAAGATGTCTCTCTATCTCTAATGCTGTGGAGGGCCTTGCGGTTGCTGGTTTTATTAAATCTCTAGACCTCTATGCACCCCCGATTTGACTGTTCCCGCTCTTTAAGGGCCGTGTCTGTTTCTATTCCATCTGTATTTTTTTTTCCCTCTCCTGTAGTTTTTCTCTAGCTAACCGGTCTTACCATTTAAGCTGCTACTGTAGACCATGGGCGGTTGCAATGCTATGCATGATTCCGGAATTAATACTGATTTTTCATACTCTTGCACTGATCTTATACTTTTTGTATACATTTTTTATATGCATTTTCTATGATTTTTTTATGATTGTTGCTATTAAATGTAATTGTAAATGTTTCAAACCATATACGAATAAAAAAAAATTGAACAATCCGAAGAAATTTCTGGACACCCAAGACCCTGGCTATAAACAATCTAAAGAGTCCCGCAGAAGACAGTGACTGGATGGGGGCAACGTCTATCATGGCACTACATCTAGTGCTGCAGTCTATGTTGAGACTATATGACAACAAAGTCAGCTGTGGCAGCAAATCAGGGAAAATTGGTATTGAGGGAAAATAATTTTCAAATGTTAAGTACCGGGGGTTCAGGCAAATGGTGAAATGTTGGGATTGTTGGTTACATGCTTAGATGATGTGAGGAGGGGGGCTGTTCAGGAGGTACCTTTAAATCTGGGAAATGGTGTGAAGGATACTCTGGGGATGGGGGCTATTGTTATTTCATCAGGTCAAGATCTTCAGGTGCTCAGGTCTCCAGTTCCCTCTTTACCTGACTGCAGCTCTAACACTCCCTCGGATCTGCTGGCGTGTGTCACTTGGTTTAGTGTCTCACCCCTGCTATTTAAAAGTATGATGTCTAACAATGCTGAGGAGCTGAGCATACAAGGTAAAGCACTCCCAGACAGGCCTGTGTCTCCCCCTCCTACCAAAAGAGCCAGAAAAAATACAGGTGTCCAAGAAAAGAAAAAAGTCCAAGAACCAGCCACCATCTAAGCACGTTTCCTGCAATTCTTTGCTGAAATATATTAGGCAGTTGCCTAGTGGCGACTCCATTGGTGACTTAAACATCCAGTTGAATGAGAATGGGGGAGATATGCAGGCATTGGAGGGGAGGGCTGAGAAACCAAGGCACAGGGGCCCCCAGGTGAAAGGGAGTGGACTGGGTAGGAATAATCTTAAAGCTTCAACCAAAGTGACTACGGTTTGTCCTACGACCAGTGATATGGTTACAGATCCAGTTAAGTTGAGCGAGGAAATCAGGGAGGCTCAGGGTACCAAGATGAAGAACATTGCTACAAAGGGGAGGGGAGTGGGTCTTGGAAGATCCATTGCCACATTGGTCTAGGGCAAACTATTACAATTACATTTTTGGACAGTCTCAAAACCCAAAACATAATGGGTGCCCTGATACATCCAACAGTACTTTCCATGAGGCAGCCCGATTGAGGAGACATCTGTGGCACTGTGGGTGGGGGGGCATAATGGATCTGAGGTACCCTCAGGCATTGAGGTACCGTTGGCTGCTCCCCTGGTGCAGGGACTTGCCAATGATTCTTCCAACTGTGAGGGGGGAGACCTCTCACATTGGTGCAGGGCCAAAATGTTGGGTTGGAAGACTGTTGGAAACCCATAGGCTGACTAGACTTCATCATTTGAAGGTGATGGAGATCTTTCGCAAGATTCCTACCCTTCGATCTCTGATCTCAGAGAACACAGACTGTAGTTCTCTACCCCTAGTGAATAATAATCCCATGGTTTCATACTTTGCCTCAGAAATGGTGGGCGGAGGCCACCAGGGGGCGCAGGCAACATGGCTGCCTGATCTGTCAGCTCCCCAAACGGCTTCGGGATAACCGTGGAGAATACGTAGAAAAAGGAACACTTTCTTCCCCAATTTGGAAGGATCAGCTGCTGGAACTCCTGAGGACCCCAGCGACACCTCCCCGAGCCTCCGCGGTGCCCTGCAACGGAAGATATCCGACTTGGAGCGTCCGCGCTCCCCCGCACTCCATCCGGGGCGGCGTCACGGGCAGACCAGCGACACAGAGCCGCGCTTCACCTTGTGGCGGGCTAGTTCGGAGCTGGCTGATCCCACACCCCGTCGTCCCACTGGCGGCTTCTGCGGAGGAACTGGGAGTTTACCTGAGCCCGAGAGGGTGATTGCCCGGAGCCCCCTATCCCGCCTGCCCTCGACAGCTGGTGCTGCACACGGAGGAGATACTGTGAGGCGGGGCTGCCGGTGGTGGTCCCGGGCCCGACTGCTGTGTGCTACGCGAGAGTCGCTGCGCCCTCCTCAGGCCCCCACCAGCGACTCCATCCATCGGCTTGGGCCGTCGCTGGAGCGCGCCCGAGCCCTCCCTCCTCCTCCCTCCCCTCAAGTCTGGGACCCCAGCACTATCCAGCTCCCAGGAGGAGTCCCCCCAGACCGCTGCGGGGACCCAGCAATTGGCAACAGCCACCGGGATAGGCCCAGGCCGTCGCGGGGCCCCACGGGCCAATACAAGGGCACGGCTGCTGGAGGCTACCCCCTGGCGGGACTGGACCGACGCGGGGGCCCGCCTGGGCCTCCTCCTGGCTCACCGGAGGCCCCCATAGAGCAAACCAGCAGGAGCAACGTGAAACCCCCGTGCTAACACTAGGGCACGGCTGCCTGGGAGCCGCCACTCCACAAGACCGGGGCCGCCGCAGGAGCGCGCCTGGGACCCCCCTTGCCTACGCCCCCCCCAGAGGGTGAGCCAGTTGGGGGACACCGCCCGAGGAAACCATTCAGGCAATCAAGACTTGGGGTAACTAGTCCCCATCAGCGGTGGTCAACATGTCGTACTCTCAGTGGTGTACCCCACATTGCTCTGCCCCTCCACCCCGCCTGGAATAAAATCTCAATCCACCACACAATCTCTTGGAAACAGGCTGAGGTTCTGGGCGCTTCAGCCCTGGTGATTCTGCTCCTGACCCCCCCAGACTCCGGAGTGCTCAACTGTAAGTACAAACAACCATCGGGGGTAGGGGACCCCGTCCAGCCCCTCTCCCATCCGGGCTCCCGCGCTTCCCCCCCCCTCTCACCATACTGGGGGTCCGCCAATGGCCAAGTGCCAAAAAGAAAAAAAGGACCTCTGATACAGCACTCAAGAGACATAAAGGGACACCTCCCTGAACCTTCAAATAGATCAGCACATGAGACTTCAGGGTGCCCCCCGGGCATAGAGATTGGCCGGAAGACACAAAGGAGAGGGACGCAACGGCAACCTCGAAGCAGGACTCTAAACCATACGGGAGCCCCCCACAAGCGAAACGAGCCACGAGGACCTACCTACTACACAGTATCACACAAGTGTGGAGCCAGAAGGTAGGGAACACGCCTCCACCCCCAGAAGATACCACTGGAGACACCAGGAGAACAGAGATCTGAGGACGGAAACACCTTATGAGTTGGAAAGAAACCCTAGCAAAATACCAATTCACCCCCGGGTACACAACGATGGAGACTGGCGCCTCATCCGCACCGGCCCCAGACATGAACAGTATGCAGAACATCATCCAGACGATCCTAGACGAAATCAGGGGTATGAGAACGGACATGGGTGCCAAGTTGGCCGACCACACTGCCAAATTCTCTACACTTGAGGACCGAATGGAGGGGGTAGAGAACAATCAGGCATCCACAGACCTGCTGGAAACACAGATGGAGGCGCGGTTCAGGGAGATGCAGAGATGGGAGGACGAGCTTCGCCTCAAGGTGGATGACATGGAAAACTGTGAACGGAGAAGCAACCTGCGGATCTTTGGCCTGACAGAGATGGAGGGCGAGACCCAGACCTGTCTGGAGAACAAGGTGCAGGAGATCATCAGAATAGTCCTGGGGACTGACTCTGGGGAAACCGTCCTAATCGACAGGGTCCATAGAGCGGGTGGAGGAGGTAGAGGGCCACGATCGGTTCTGGCAAGATTCCACTACTACAGAGACAAAGCAAGGATACTGGAGAGAGCAAGGACTTCAAGAGACATACAATACGAGAACTCCAGGGTGGCAATTTACCAGGACCTATCCGCACTCAACAATGCAATTGTGGAAATAATGTGGGGCAATCACCAGATGGCTACAGGAAAAGGGAGTCAGATACCGCTGGCGACATCCATTCTATTTGGCGTTCGAATGGCAAGGCGAGAAACATCAGCTCGTGACGGAAGAAGATATTCAAAGAGCTATCGATGAGCTGGTTGGAGACCCCTCAGGTCCATCGGGGTCACAGACTGGGACAGACAGAGACCCGAGCCGGGCCCCATGGTGCCCTGATCTAAGCCAGGGAAAGCATAAAGTGAAAGGCACCCGGAAATACCAGATAACTAAACATCCCCCGGGGGGCCGCGGCGGACCCACTTGATCGCGGGGGGAGGTTGGGGAATTGAAAGTGAGAAAGTTGAGATTATTTTTCATAATGTGGTTCCTCACACGGCCCGCGGCGGGTAATTGCATGCTACCTCAGGGTGTTGCCACTGTTGCGAAGTTTAGGTTTAGTTGACATGACCGAAAAGTTTGGACCCATCTTATAAAGGCCCTAGTGAGTGCTGCTGAGCCGACTACAAAAGATGTTGAGATCCTGACCCTATCCTCTCTAAAACACTTTCCTAGTATCTACAAGTGCACACGAAAATGGAGGTCGGTATTTTGTTTTTAATCTTTCCGCCCCCACAACGCGTGTCTTATCGTTAAAATAACAAAGGTCCTCACTGACAGTTAGTCACTAGAGGAATTAAAAAACCCTATTACCTCACCACTAAGTTATAGTGGAGATAGAGTATATAGTGATAACTTCAACAATTTCTTTGTGCAACCCCTTTCTCTATATAGAAGGGTATTGGAGTCTGGGTTATCAACCAGTACTCTTAATCCAACAGTCAACCGGTTTCAGCGGGATTCTTGGGTGGCCGCTTTCATCAGGACGAATACTTTTCTGATTTTAGTATTCTCAAATTGTATTCAATTTTTTGAAGAGTTTAGGGGTATCTTCCGTTGTCCAGAGTAGGTATAGTGGAAAAATCCCTGATCCTATAAGGACAAAGACGAGAAAAAACAAGTGGGACCGTTGTCAGTCTCGAAGTACTTTTTTAAAAACCTTTTTAAACTATAGGCTACGTGGTGTTTTCTTTACCTATATCTGTCGAGGTACTAGATCGTGTATTAGTCCCGATCTCTGTCTTCGACTTTCTGTTCGGGGAGGAAGGTGTTGAGTCCTCTCTTCTCTCCCGGATTGTTCTCACTAGAATGAGAACATCGGTGTCAGATCATTTGTGTAAGGTTTTACAGCCTACTATTAAGCACGTTTACTATCACCAGTGTTCAACAGCTTCACCCTGGCTTGATAAGGTTAGTCTGGTGTTCCTTCTATGTGTTCTAAGTTAAAATATTATCTAGCTTCTATTGGTAGTGCAAGAGATAGCTTGTGCGTTATTTTCATCACAGTTCACATGCATTATTGTTGGCAATGCGGTCACTCTCGGTAATGCTTCCCTATTCACTGCGTTTCGTTAGTTTAGTTATCAGGTGGTTTGGCTTGATCTATCTTTTTGATTAATCATAGCGAACGAACACTGGACCAATTCCAGGCTCTCTTGTGAGTTTAGTCGTTACAATCTAGGCAAATATTTAAAACGCTACTTGGGAACGCTTACCTCTATTTTATCGTGGTGACCGCTTCTCGTTGCACGTACCGTTATCGCGCCATCTTGGATGATGTCTCTTTATATCTCAGCGTCACGTGTGCGCGATCACGTGTGAGCTTCAGAAGGGACTCTGAACCCCCTGGGAATTGTAGTTCAGCGCCGTTTCTGTTTTTCATGGACATGTTAGGGCTGTAAATGTTTCAAAAAGAGATGTCTGGGCATTATGGCGAATAGTTTGAAGTTCCACAGTGGCCAGTGCATATATTCCTTTGGAAATTTGTGTATATCTGTGACATATTGGTGTTCGGCATATAGCAGATACAGTGGATGGACCCACTGGAGTCGCCTCAGTTCCCAAGATGTGTTATGTCTAATCACTTTGTTGATATTGATTATCCAGATGTTTTAAATGCGGTGAGTTTTGTATGTAAGCCACGTATTGTGGATTGTTGTCAGATTATGGAAAAGGTTTCTTTCGGTTTTTTAGAGTGTTTCTATTCACTTAGCTGTCACTTAAATCATTTATAAGACCGCCAGAGTTTGCCAGCAGATCTCTTCATTAAGTCCCGTCTGGTGGCTGCGGGTCTTGTATATCCATTGTTGTTCTCTTTTTAATAGGAGAGCTGTTATATTCCCGCCTCGTTTAGGTACTCTGACTTTCTCTAAGATGGTCCATGTCAAGTCATTCTCAGTGTGCTAATAAAGAGATCTGCTGGCAAACTCTGGCGGTCTTATAAATGATTTAAGTGACAGCTAAGTGAATAGAAACACTCTAAAAAACCGAAAGAAAACTTTTCCATAATCTGACAACAATCCACAATACGTGGCTTACATACAAAACTCACCGCATTTAAAACATCTGGATAATCAATATCAACAAGGTGATTAGACATAACACATCTTGGCAACTGAGGCGACTCCAGTGGGTCCATCCACTGTATCTGCTATATGCCGAACACCAACATGTCACAGATATACACACATTTCCAAAGGAATATATGCACTGGCCACTGTGGAACATCAAACTATTCGCCATAATGCCCAGACATTTCTTTTTGAAACATTTACAGCCCTAACATGTCCATGAAAAACAGAAACGGCGCTGAACTACAATTCCCAGGGGGTTCAGAGTCCCTTCTGAAGATCACACGTGATCGCGCACACGTGACGCTGAGATATAAACAGACATCATCCAAGATGGCGCGATAACGGTACGTGCAACGAGAAGCGGTCACCACGATAAAATAGAGGTAAGCGTTCCCAAGTAGCGTTTTAAATATTTGCCTAGACTAAAGACTAAACTCACAAGAGAGCCTGGAATCGGTCCAGTGTTCGTTCGCTATGATTAATCAAAAAGATAGATCAAGCCAAACCACCTGATAACTAAACTAACGAAACGCAGTGAATAGGGAAGCATTACCGAGAGTGACCGCATTGCCAACAATGCATGTGAACTGTGATGAAAATAACGCACAAGCTATCTCTTGCACTACCAATAGAAGCTAGATGATATTTTAACTTAGAACACATAGAAGGAACACCAGACTAACCTTATCAAGCCAGGGTGAAGCCGTTGAACACTGGTGATAGTAAACGTGCTTAATAGTAGGCTGTAAAACCTTACACAAATGATCTGACACCGATGTTCTCATTCTAGTGAGAACAATCCGGGAGAGAAGAGAGGACTCAACACCTTCCTCCCCGAACAGAAAGTCGAAGACAGAGATCGGGACTAATACACGATCTAGTACCTCGACAGATATAGGTAAAGAAAACACCATGTAGCCTATAGTTTAAAAAGGTTTTTAAAAAAGTACTTCGAGACTGACAACGGTCCCACTTGTTTTTTCTTGTCTTTGTCCTTATAGGATCAGGGATTTTTCCACTATACCTACTCTGGACAACGGAAGATACCCCTAAACTCTTCAAAAAATTTAATACAATTTGAGAATACTAAAATCAGAAAAGTATTCGTCCTGATGAAAGCGGCCACCCAAGAATCCCGCTGAAACCGGTTGACTGTTGGTTTAAGAGTACTGGTTGATAACCCAGACTCCAATACCCTTCTATATAGAGAAAGGGGTTGCACAAAGAAATTGTTGAAGTTATCACTATATACTCTATCTCCACTATAACTTAGTGGTGAGGTAATAGGGTTTTTTAATTCCTCTAGTGACTAACTGTCAGGGAGGACCTTTGTTATTTTAACGATAAGACACGCGTTGTGGGGGCGGAAAGATTAAAAACAAAATACCAACCTCCATTTTCGTGTGCACTTGTAGATACTAGGAAAGTGTTTTAGAGAGGATAGGGTCAGGATCTCAACATCTTTTGTAGTCGGCTCAGCAGCACTCACTAGGGCCATCTTACATTTGATACGAGATTTTTTACATGTAGGGTCATTTAACTTTGTGCTAGGGACTCAGCGTCAGGAATAACTTTTGTAATTACCTAGCCTTCTGTTACATATGTGTTATAATACTCAGGTATAAACAGGAGGCAACTGCCTCCAAACTCCGATTTGTAGTTACTTTACCATCTTATAAAGGGTCCGAGGGGGGTTGGTCTCTCCGGAGGCAACTAGTGTTCCATCTCCGATTGGGGAACTCCTCATCGCCTCATATCGAAAGTTAATATATAACAGGCCCCGTGATTTTTGGGAGGCAATACAGGATGTTGGGGACGGGAGGGGGGAGTTAAAGGGGAGGTCCCACATGGGGATCTGAAATCCAATTGAACTTGGGAATTGTTCCTTTTTTGAAAAGACGGAGGGCATGTTCCATACCAATTAATCTCCCGAGGCCCGGGCAGCGGCCCTGGTGGTTCGTTTACTAATCCTGATGTTTGTCGGGCAAGGGAAACGAACGCCTTATAAAATGGGAAAGGGAGACAGGGAACAAGGGAGGGGGCGGGGGAGGGACAAGGGAAACGGTTATACCATACCATGGAATTGGGGCTTAAGCATGCGGTCTATATGGAGGGTACTTATTGAAACTTCACAGGGCATGGGCAGCGACGACCATGGTTGAAGGACGGATTGGTACGCTCAACGTCAAGGGCCTAAACTCACAAAACAAGCGATCTCTTACAAGTAACATGTTCCGCAAACAAAAATTGCTAGTCCTCTTCCTACAAGAAACATTATAGGAGGGGATCAGAATCGACGATAAAGGGAAAAGATATAGGCAGAAACTTCTGGGCATCACACAAATCATCAAAGAAGGAGGGAGTAGGCATTCTCCTTGGTAAATCACTACACCTTACCGATGTTGAGATGAAACAGGGCTTTGGGGGCAGATCTCTGGGGATCAAGGGTTTATCCCAGCGCACACGTGTTACTTTGGCCACGTTGTATGCGCTGAATACCGGCCAAATTAAATTTATTCATAAAGTCCTCAAAATCATGGACGAATGGGCTGAGGGAGCTATGATCCTGGGGGGAGGGGGGGATTTCAATCTCATTCAGGACCCACAACTAGACTGGTGGTCTAGTAAGGGGATGGACCGAAAGCTCCCACTAAGGATAACCTAGCCATGAGGGACCTACTACAGGAATACTACTGTGTGGATGTGTGGCGAAAATGCTGGCGAACCCCGGGGGTTACACGTTCCCCCCCCCCATCAAACATACACCAGGATTGACCTATTACTGATAGCGGGAGAGGAGAGGAGGTTGGTGGCACCACGGTCGAACCAGTAACCTGGTCGGATCATGAGCTTGTCATGGAATGGCGATTACAGGACATCCCGAAATCATACAGGTGGCACTGTAACGACACCCTCATGAGGGACCAGGTGTTCAGGGAATTCCTACGAAAAGAAATAGAAGCCTTCTTTGTGACAAATGATACAGGGGGGGGGTCCCAATGGCCACGGTTTGGGAGGCAGCAAAAGCTACCTTCAGGGGTCTCCTTATTGCGGAGGGCTCGAGTAAGAAACGGGAGAGAGCCCTAATAGAATCTAAACTCCGAGAGGACCTACGGGACATGAGGGCACAGCTCACAAACGATGATGTAGACCGTGAAGACCTCCTTAGTGAAATGAGAGACAAAAGACAGGCCCTACACACAATCCTAATTGGGGAGGTGGTCAAAAGAATGATATACACAAAGTAATGATATTATGAGAAGGGAGACAAGGTTGGAACACTTTTGGCACACAGACAGAGGAAATCAGGCAGACAGGCGGATAGAGAAGGTCAGAGACGGGACGGGCAATGTCCAGACAACAGCAAACGTATTGCCACGTCCTTTGCGGGCTTCTACGAAGCGCTCTACACCAGACAAGGGGACGAATCATTAGAAGACATCCGCAGATACCTTGCAGACCATCCCCTGCCCAAGTTTACAGACTCGGAGAGGGAGGCTCTGGAAAGGGAAATAACGGAGGAGGTGGTAGAGGGGGCCATTAAAAGACTGAAAGTAGGTAAAACCCCCGGGGGGGTGGATACACAGCCGACTTCTACAAACAAAATCAACCGGTATTGACACAACCGTTGGCCAAACTCTTTAACCAAATCAAAGCCTGGGAAACCATTCCACCAACATTCCTGCAGGCCTTGATCACGGTAATTCCCAAGCCCGGCAGGGACCCGGTGGAATGCGGTTCATATAGGCCCATCTCGCTTTTGAACACAGATGCAAAGATCTTTACCAGGATCCTAGCAACACGACTAGAAAGATGCCTCCCTAGACTGATCCACCCAGATCAAGTTGGTTTCGTAATGAACAGGCAGGGGGGGTGACAGCATGCTCAAAACTCTGCACATACGGAGTACAAAAAGAGTTAGAACAGAGGGTGCCCTTCTCCTGTCCTTCGACGCAGAGAAGGCGTTCGATAGGGTGAGCTGGGCCGTTATGGAGGAGGTCTTATCGTCCTGGGGATGGGACCTAGGTGGCGTGGTTGGATGTCACCTCTCTACTCCCACCCCACAGCAAAAGTGGTAGTTAATGGGATCAAATCAGAAGCCCTCCCACTGGGAAGGGGTACAAGACAAGGATGCCCACTATCCCCCCTCATATATGCCTTAGTGATGGAGCCCTGGGCCATAGCGATCAGGGGTAATGACAAGATTCAGGGCATCTTTTTACTATATCTTTCTAACCCATCCCAATCGGTCCCTGAGGTGCTGAATAGCTTAGAACAATACAGGGCCCTGGCAGGCTACAGGGTAAATTTAGACAAATCAGTCGCATTCCCGGTAGGCCAACTCAGCGATGCAGAAAAACAATACATCAGAGTCCTCCCATTTTGCAAGCAGCCCGAGGGGTTTTGTCACCTGGGGATCCAGATACCACCAGACCTAGCAGATCTCTTTAGGGTAAACTACCCTCCCCTTTGGTCGGCAAATAAACTAAACCTGGAGCGTTGGACGAAATCCAGCCTCTCATGGATGGCACGCCTTAACTCCATTAAGATGGGGATCCTCCCTAAATTCCTATATCTCTTCCAGATGCTTCCAACCCAAATACCAAAGCCATTCCTCCTAGAGATCAAGCGGGCCCTCCTCCGCTACCTTTGGGCGGGAAAATCTCATAGAATCGCCTATGACACTTTGATACGGCCCAAAGACGAGGGTGGAGTCAATTTTCCAGACCTAGACACATACTACAAGGCATCACAGCTGTGAATCCTGGTGGATCACTTGGTGATGAGCCAGAAGAAGCAATGGGTGGGCTTGGACAATTTGCCATTCTCCCCGGTCACACTAGATGAGTGGTTATGGGTCCCCAAGGCACGTATCCCCTAAGGAATTTTGAAGCACCCTGTCCTGGGGGTGTTATGGACCATATGGAAAGAGGGGGGTTACCTTAGGTGGCTCACAACATGGCCCTCACCTCTGAGCTGCATCTGGGCTCCCCCACTTTGGGAAGGGATTAATGAGCCATTGGCTTCCCAGCAATGGTATGAGGCGGGCCTTTGTAGAGGTGGGCAACTTTGGAGGGATGAGGTGTTCATATCATTGGGGGATTTAAAAGATGCCCTGGGCCTCCCCAACCTCTCTCCCTTTCGCTACTTGCAGCTCAAGGGTGCCCTGACTGAGAGCAGATGGGGCGACACTCTTAGGCGAGATTTAACAGATTTTGAAAAGTTCCTCATCACATACAAAGGAACCAGAGGGGTGATATCACGACTCTATAGCTTCTTGCTACTCTCTACCCCACGGGACCCCCCATCCTCCCAGCTACAATGGGAAAAAGATCTAGGCACACCCATTACCGAGAAGAGACGGCTCAAGATGTGTAGACAGGCTAATTGCTCCACAGCTGCACCCCAATACCGCCACCAGGACCTTAAACTGATCCATAGATGGCACTATCCCTCACAGAGGATAGCCAGAATGAAAAAGGGCTACAATCCACACTCTGGAAATGTCACACCGAAAAGGGGGATTATGTACATATGTGGTGGAAGTGTCGGGTGGTACAAACCTACTGGAACAAGGTCCTGTCTTGGATAAAGGAGGTGGATGGGATGGAAAGGACCTTATCCCCTTGGCTAATGTTGTTCGGCATTGAGGTGGAAGGGGGTCCAAAGGTTAAGCAGGACCATATGCTGCATGTGATGTTGGTTGCTGCCAGATGTTGTTGGGCCCAAAAATGGAAAACACCCCAGCCCCCTGGGGAGAGGGAATGGGTCTCTAAAGTACAGGCAATATACGATATGGAATTCTTGACTCACCTGATTGACGAATTCAAGTCAAACATTGAGAGCCTATGGCTTCCCTTCTTCGATAAGTACGGGAAGACAGCATAGAACACTTGATGCATCCCGGACTGGTTCCTGGGTCTGAACGCTGTGGTTTGGTCACCCCCTCTTGATCATGAAGACGTTGCTCGGAATGGGAGAAGCTCCCCATATGTGTTGGCCCTGGCGTGTTGGGCGACCCACACTCATTTAAAAACTGCCCTATGCCCATGACACACTTTTGTTAGTTAGCGAGATGGACCCTATTGTTATTATCACCCTCTGAACCATGGTATGGGAGAGGGAGGGGGGAGGGAATGGATGGAAGGGGGGAATAAGTTGTGTTTAATTTTTTCTTGTTCATTTGTAATGTTCACTTTGCCGATTGTATTATTGCATGATTTATGTTATAACCACAAAAACCTCAATAAAAACCGAATTTTCACCAAAAAAAAAAAGAAATGGTGGGTGGTATGGTACGGAAGCAGAGGGAGAATCTTAAGGCCATGGGTTAGCTATCTGGGCTTTGCACCCAAGAGAACTCTGGGACATATCTGACCGCACCGCCGCATATGAAGGTGGGGTGTTCCAAGGGGGTAGATGTAATCGCACCAAGCGGAGGCGTGGCTTCCACACTATCTCTCACACCCTCTAATGAGGGACAAGACTGGTCTTGGTTAGATTTGGCGATGGCGTCATTTGTGGCCTTGAAACAAGGTCTAAATCAACCCTAACCAGCAGCGTTTAAGGGTTTGGTCATGGAATGTGTGCGGTCTGAAAAATGTGTTAAGGGGTTGGAAAGATTGTACCATGATGAGGGATTCTAGTATCCTGTAATTTTCAATAAACAATGACACGAGGGTCAATTGACTTGAAGGGTTTTCGAGTACATGTCTCCACAGCTTTTCAGGGAGTGGCGCGACGCCCCTGTGGGGTCCTGGCGATTGATGTCTCCTTGAATTTTGAATCAGAGGTCTGCAATGCCTCTCAAAGTGTTCTAGCAGTGCACATTGGGATCCCCGAAACTGGGCAGGAAATGTTATTGGTTAAAACCCTGCCACCGAGGAGATGGAGCAATATCAGTCCTCCTTGCAGGCTATCTTTGAATCATAGCTTATGAATGATAGGGGGTTTGGGGGAGGTTTCCATGGAGACTGTGCAGAGGGAATGATATATGAGTGTGTTAGGCAGAATCCTGTGCAGTGCCCTTAGGGACCACTACACACAATTAAGACTACAAGTGGTAATACAAGTTTTACCTTTGGTACATTCCTGTACTACTATGTTAAAGTGGTAGCAGTAGCGGAGCAGCCAGGCTTATATCAAGAGTATATGAGCAGTAGCAGAGATTACACAAAGGGACCACAATTACTGTGACTCAAGCAAACACTGACTCAAGGTTTCAGGTAAAAAATATAAGTACATCTATTTTTAAAGCGTTTGTTATAAACACAACACTTCTATTAATTCAAAACCACATGTAAAATATACAACCAACCAATTTGCTTTGTACGGTATAACTTCAAGGTAAGTACCCTACGTTTTAACGGACCGGTGTTGTGAAACAAAAGTCGTTACCGAGAATAAATATGCGATCACTTTTTGACAGTAATGACAGTTCGGTCTTACTATAGAAACGCGTATCCGCGGCAAGAAATGTTACCTGGGCAAAAACACACTTAGCACCTGAGATACCCAGAGAGAGTTGGGGGCAAAAATCATAGGCATTAATTTTGTCAAAGCAGACAGATTAAGAGAACACTCATGGACAGAAATTCAAGAGTCAATAGGCCGGAGCCAGTGTCAAGTGAAACCGGGTTCCTGTTGTCAAGGATCACACAGTCGGACAGTTCACGATTCAACGTAGCCAAGAGTTCTTAGATATTGTCAATGGAGGAAGCAAAAGTTATAAGAAGGAAGGAAGATAAGCGCAATCCTTGTAAGAGGAGAAAAAGGGATTCACCCGATTTCCTCAAGCAGAACACAGTACCATATTCAACGAAGAAGCTGGTGCCACAGCAGTTGTTCCTGGTAGTTTCCTGCAGACCCAATGTTCCTGGAGCTTCGGCAAGAAGGACGACGTCTGGAGGGGTCTGCACCACACAGGGCTGAAGCCGGCAGCAGCGACGGTGAATAAAAGGTGCGCTCCTTAAAAACAGGAGAGGCTCTTCAGATGGCCATCCGGACCACTACAGCAGTGTGCAGCGATTTCCACCACGGAGAGGATCCTCTAGCTGTAGAAGATGAGCTGGTTATCCCCACCAAGCTCAAGGGAAGAAGACTCCAGACTGGATCTTCTCTGGTCGTCGAAGGGTAGATAGCTCAGGAGCAGCAGGGCTTCACTGGGACGGGATAGTTGCAGCAGCAGACTTCTTCTCTGCTTCTATTCGGTTCCTTATAGTTCCAGTAGCGACTGACTTCTAGCACAAGAGACCTGCCTTTTAATGCAAAAATCCCCCATTCACACAGCCTGGCTGGCAATCACGCAGCAGGGGGGTTTTCCAGCATGGACAACCACCTCAGCCAATCATGGCAAAGTGTGACTTGGGTTTCCTAGGATACCCTGTGCAGAGGTGACTACACCCCACCCTCACATTCAGCCCACCTAGACACCCAGGCGCCTAGAGGAGAGCTTCTTGGCAGAAGCCCGCCAAAAGACAGTGAACCAAGAAGGCAAACCTGGTTTGCCGCCCAAGTAAAACACAAGAAGGACTTTAACAAAAAGAAATGGCGAATAAACCCAACCGGAGCCAAAAGAAAAAGTATTTGGTCCAGCGGGTTTAAGTTCGAGGCTAATATAATAGCCTACAACAATACCACGTTTATATAGTATAAATCGCGGTAGAAAGGTTAGGGTAGATACCACTGCTACCCGCCAAGTCTAAAGGTTAAAAGACCAAAACAATGCTGTAGGAGGTACAGATAAGAAGGGCTAAGGATTAACCCTTTCCAATACTGTGGTGTTCTGGATCTGTGGTTAAATGACTATGTAAAGTTAATGGCAACGTTACCCTTTTCTGGGGGACAGTAGTCAGCCCCGGAAATGGAGTCGGTGGGAAGTCTAAAAGACAACCCTGTGTCACTGCACTGAAGGTGCTGTGTAACACGCAAAAGAAGGGGGCTACTGAAGTAGTGCACTCCAGAGCCCACAAAATCAGATTAAATACACATGGCAAAACATGGGTAAGAGTGGGGGGAAAAGCTCACACTCTTACCAAGTGGAAAAAACTAACTCCAGAAATCCAGCAAAGCTGCTGAGGGACTCGCTAGGTAAGGGAAATTAGCCATTGAATGAGAATTCTCCCTAACAGAGTGGGCATGCACTCCTTCACAGGCTCAGGTGAACATATTGAGACAAGCTATATGGGACTGTTTCATGAAGTATTGAGAGTTAAAACAGTTAGTGCCACCTGACCAGGGCGTCACCTCCACGTGGCAGAGGACGGGCATCCTCGTGGTTGGACCATTTGTTTCTGCAAAGTTTTTACAAGAGGATGGTGGTATTCAGGTTTTATACCACAAACTAGGGGATTATTTGTGTATCTTCTTTTCGCTAGTTGTGCCGGACATTCACCTACGTGCACATTTAGATCTTGTGCCTGTTGTGTATGATAAAAGGGGTCTCACTTGTAGGTGGGATTTCAGAATTTATAACAAACTGATGGATGCAATATATGACAGAATTTGTGGGCAATTGGAGGTGTTGAGTCTTATATCAATGGATGAAATTATATCGGAATGTGTTTAGGTGGCGTTAGCTGATGGCCATTCTTCTTCCAATGTTCCCTTTTTACAGCATATTGATCTTAGAATCAAGGATTCTAAATTAGAGAAGCGAAATAACTTGACCATTATAAAATCTGTGTCTCTACCAATTGATGTGTATCTGAAAAAAGAAAAAGGATATTCTTCAGCACCATACAAACTTGGTTAAATCCCTGAAGTACAAACTCTGAGTATAATAATCAGGAGATTCTGAGATACTTGATAGGAACAGACACAAGGAACATTTGGGAGAGAATTAACATCACAGGGAGGCCGACCGCCTCTAAGGGAGACTGCATCCCCGCCGACACATGGGTTAAAATGTACTCTAAGAAATGTTTGCCGACGCATCGGATTGCTCAGGCTGATCACACTGAAATGCCTTGGGATTAATGTATTTGTCCCTGCGATAGGGAGGATATAGTGTGGGCCATTGAAAAACCTGCGCCTTCAAGAGCCCCAGGCCCCGATGGTCTGCTGCCCCATGTTCTGAAGAAAGATCCACTGATATGGTCCTATATTCTCAAGATCCAATTTGATGGCATCTTTAGGTCACACCCTCTTGGGCTCTTTCCACCATTATCCCGATATAAGAAAAGGGGGACCCTGCAGATCCTACTAACTATAGGGCTATCGCGCCGATTGATGCGGCTAGTAAGGTATTTTCACTTTTATTGCTTAGAGACTGTAAAAGCCATTTAACGCATCAGTCTACTCTGTCACATTGTCAAGTTGGCTTTAGAGCCAACATGGGCACCCCTCTAAATGCCACTGTTCTGGCCCACTGTGAAACACGAGCAGGGAGGGAACATGTACTTGGCCTCGCTTGACTTATCTTCAGCATTTGATTGTGTGCATCGTTGGCTATTATGGAGAAAAATCTTAATTGGAACATCCCGTTGCATCTGGTTCAGATGATCGCGCTCCTTCATAAGAACTAGAAGGTGAGGATTTGTCTGAACCAAGAAGGGATTACGACCAGTTGGATCCCGGTTGAAGTTGGCCTAAGACTGGGCTGTATTCTAGCCCCTACCCTTTTCAACATCTATCTTCATGACCTCAGGGCTCTCTGGTTGAACAATGACAACTTCCATGTTTGCTTGGGACATCTGAGGCTCCATTGCTTGGCGTTTTGGATATCCTCTTAGATAGAACGCCTGTTGGCCTGCAATGGAAATTTTATGCCTTTAAGCAATACACTATCATAAATAACTTGCAGGCCAATGGTGCAAAATCAAGGGTGGTGATTTTCACGGCTGCCATGAAAATTAAAGCACTGAAATTGTTTCTGGGGGATCAATGTGTGGAAGTGGGGCCCAACCTGAGGAACCTGGGCTACAATTTGTCTAATTTAGCATTCCTTTTGATGTGGAAGTCAGCAATTAAGGAGAGGCTGTATCCTCTCTACTATGCCATAATTAGCTTATCTAAGGCACATTTTGCAAATTCTCAATTGTACCTATTCTGAAGAAGTATTCACAGAAGCTCAAACCTATTCTCCCATATGGCCTTGATATGTGCCTATTAGACCTTGGTCCATACCTGGACACAGTGCAAGGTATCATTTGGAAAAGAGTCTTGGGGGTTAGCTATGTTGATTCTTCTCTCTTTTTTTTTTATTTATTGTGCGTTAGCAACAGAAATCATGACTTTTTACACAGTACAAAACATAAAATAATTCAAATACATAATAAAATATCAACTTATTAACCAAACCAGGAATAAAATGTAGTAAAAGGAGAAAAAAAAGGAAGATCATAAATCAACGAATGAACACAATCACCACTAATCAATTCAAGGATGAAAAGAACAGAAGAGAAGAAAGAAATTGTTATCATGCATCTTATAACGGCCCACCCTTCAAATCACCTGTATTACCAGTCGGATTAAGCTCCTTTAGCAGAGCAGCCACCTTCATAGTAAGAAAAACATCCATTCCTGATATCTCCCAGAACATGCCCGAGACCAGTGAGAAAGGGTCTTGAACACATCTTTGCAATTTTGATAATCTAAGCAACCATGTTCTAGAACAATCCACCAGAAGATGACAAACAGTTTGTATTACATTTGCATCACATTTATCACAGATGTTTGTGACCTGTATGTGACCATACCGGACATGCAAAATTTCCAAGGTTCCCAGCGCCATTATTCGACATGAATTGGACCCAATTTCTTTAAAACGCGCTTCTATTGGCAACATCTGTCGAATTATGCCAAGTGCTTACAGCCTACCCCTAACTCTCTATATATGGATCTGGAGAGAATTATTATGGAGTCCTCTGTTAGTTCGGTCCATCGGTTTAAACGAGGGATGTTGATGCTACTGCAATACATTGAGGCCTCTGAAAAGGATCTGGTTAAGTTTCCCCAGATAGTCGAGAAGAAATAATAAGTTACTCACTGTAGTGACCAACGTACTCTTAGTCCCCTTTCCTCCATACTGCATGGGCGTCGGGAGTCGGAAACTTTTTCACCAAAAGAAAAAAAAAAAAAACACCTTCCCCTTTAAATTTAGACGCGCGCAGGGGTGCGGCCATGGGAGCAGGCGCTGCACTGACTCCTCCCTCCGGCGCCACACCTCAGTCCCCATTGACGCATCGACAATAGATTTAACTTTGCCTAATGACATCAGTATTATTAGGGAGGAGGATGGTGGAACATATGGAGGGAAGGGGACTAAGGACTTACTCACTACGGTGAGTAACCTATAATTACTCTTACGTCCCGTCCCCTTTCCTCCATACTGCATGGGGGATTACAACTGAATGTAGCCACAGGGTGGAGAGGAGACCCTCTTTAAGCAAATAGTTTCCTGAGAACCACCTGTCTGAAAGCTGCATCAGATCTAGAGCCGGCATCCAAACAGGAATGCTTGCAGAAAGCCGAGGGAGTGGCCCAAGTGTCCGCGCTGCTTGCCAAAGGACATGGCGCTGGAATGCAATGCCTGTTGCCTTGGCCCTGACTGCATGGGCGGGCAGGTTAGCCGGAAGCAGCATATGCTGACCTTCGCATGCTTCTTTGATGGCCGAGACCATCCAGTGGGATATGGGGGCCTTGGAGGCCTGATCGCCTGGTCTTGCACCTTTGAAAGTGAAAGACAGAGCAGAAGCCCTTGGACCTGTCAAGGTAGAATTTCAGGGCACGCCTGACATCCAGGCAGTGCAGAACTCTGTGACTCATCCCTAGGATCGGTAAAAAACGTAGGAAGGACTATTTACTCGTTCAAATGCAAAGCAGACGGCACCTTAGGCAGAAATGCTGGGTGCGTTTGCAGGACTACACCTTGTCCCTGTGAAAGGTAGTATATGGTTCTGAGGCGACCAGCGCCTGGATTTAGGCGTCTTAATGGTGACCAGCCTGATGTCCGTGGACGCCATTGGCTCAAATGGTTTGTGCACCAGGGCGCTGAAGACTGTTCAGGTCCTCACACGGGGTGTGGTCTCTTGATGGGCGGGTAGAGCCTTGCAAACCCTGTCAAATGTTTGACAATCAGATTTGAGGAGAAGGCCGCCTCCTCAGAGTTCCTGTAAGCGCTGAGGGCTGTGAGGTAACTGCGGCAGGTGGCCACCTGCATGCCGGAGTGGGCGAGGAGCACCGAGAAGGAGAGCACATCGTCCAAAGTACATGCCAGGGGTCAATTTCTTTGGAGTCTGCACAGTGGCAGAACCTGGTCCATTTACTTTTATACTGGGCCCTGGTAGCCTTGCTCCTTGCGCCCTGTATGATTTCCAGATTAGCCTGGGAGAGGCTAAGGTGCCTTAGCGTTAACTGCTCAGGACCAACGCTGTGAGGGCTAGTTTCTGTGGCGCGAGGTGGATGACCCTGTTCCCCTGCTGCGCCAGCAGATGTGCTGGACCCGTCAGAAGTTGAATCAGTGGCATTTCCGAGAGGCTGAGCAGCTCAGAGAACCCTGGCATGGCCGGCCACCATGGAGCTATTAGAATGTTGTTGAGCTGGCAAGACTCTGAATTAGCGGAGTGGGCGCGAAGGAGTATGCTGTCATGCCATTCCACTGAATCAGAAATGCATCGCCCAAGGAGCCGGGGCCCTGTCCCTGGCAGGAGGCGAACTGAGGACACTTCTTGTTGTGCCAGGTGGCAAAGAGACCCACCTGGGGAAGACCCCATTTGTTGAAGATCTCCTGAATAATGAGGTCGTTTAGCTGCCACTCAAAATTGTCTGCTCCCAACCTGCTGAGCCTGTCTGCCTCCAGGTTAGATTCCCCCGGAAGGTGGACTGCCGTGAGGTAGATGTTTTCCAGGGTCCACTCCCACATGCTGTCTGCACATTGGAGGTGCCTCCCTGCTTGTTGACATAATACATGCTGGTCGAGTTGTCGGTCTGGATGAGGACAACTTTGCCCCTGAGAAGTTGAAGGAATGATCTGAGCATTAGCCAGATGGCGTTCTACTCCAACCAATTGATTTGGTATTCCTGCTCCTGTCGAGTCCAGCTGCCGTGGACCGAGAGATCGTCCAGGGTGGCTCCCCAGACCTCGAGCCCGTGGTGATGGTGACCTGCGGGTGGGAGGCCGGAAGGGCTTGCCCGTCCGTAGGTTGCAGTCTCTAGACCAACATGTGAGGTCCGGGCAGAGAGATTGAGGAATGTTGATCATCTCGGATTGACAGCCCTGCTCCTGGTTCCATGAAGCCAAGTGCAGCTGAATCCTCCTCATTCTCAGTCTCATGTGTGGGATGGCTAATAGGACAGCCGCCAAGAGACCAAGGAAATGCTGGTACCAACAGGCCGATGTCACCTCTCTACTAAGGAAGTGAGTGGTGGCCCTACTGATGGCCTTGATCTTGTCCTCAGACGGAAACACTTTCTTGAAGCACGTGTCCCAGATGAGGCCCAAGAATGTCAGAGTCAGCGTGGGCTGCAGATGCGACTTCTTGAGGTTGAGCGAAAAAGCCCAGATTGTGCAGTGTTTTTATAAAGGCATGGTAAGAGTGGTGAACCGCTTTTCCAGAGATGTAGGCCTGATGGGCCAGTCGTCGAGGAATGGGTAGATGGGGAGGCCCTGCGCTCTGAGGAGGGCAGCCACAGTATTCATGAGTCCGGAAAAGACCCCAGGGGCCGAGATGAAGCCAAAAAGAAGGACCTTGTATTGGAAATGGTAGCCCATGATCCTGAATTGTAGGAAAGAACGATGGGGCTGCCAAATCGGGACGTGCAGTTACGCATCCTTCAGATCCAGGGAGCACATTGAGTCTCCCTCCCTTGCACAATGTCTCCCCTATAAAAAATGGCATAACCATATTGAATTTTTGGTGATATAAGGAGAGGTTGAGGGTGGAAAGGTCCAGCACAACTCTCAGGCCCGCCTGGTTCTTTTTCTGGCGTAAAAGCCCAAGGCTCGCTGGGAGGCTGGGACTTCCTCCACGGCCTGCCTCTCTACGAGCCACCGGATCTCCACCAGAAGAGTTGCTGTGCCAACTTGAGGGAGTGGAGGAGCGAGGAGAGGCTGGGATAGGATGGGTAGGCAGTACCCCGTGGCTACTACGGAGAGGATCCAGGGGTACGTGAAATTCTGGTGCCAGAAATGTGCATGGAGAGCACGCCTGCCCCCCACTGGAGACACCTTGACCCGGAGGGGCGTGTCATGCCTTCTTTCCCTCAGAGGCTGTTGCGGAGGAGGGGGGACTGGAAAAAGCCCTTACTCTCCCCCACCCCCCTTTTTGTTGATTGCGCCGATTTGGAGCCAGCGAGCAGTCCAGCTGCCTGGACCTCTGTTCCTGGAAACCACAGAACCCTCCGCACGTACGCCCCTTGTCGGAGCGCTGCTGTGACTGGGTATACAATTTGGGTATGGTCTTTGTCAAGATGGTTAAAGACTTGGCCGTTTGTGAGCTGTTTTTCTTTTTGTACAGCTCCTCGTCTGTGGTGGAGTGGAAGAGACCTCCACCCCCTCCCTCAAACGGCAGGTCTAATATGTCTTCCTGGACATCCGGGTTAACGTTCGTTGCACGGAGCCAGGCTGTCCTTCTCATGTCCGTGGCGATACAGATGGCACGGCCAGAGGTGTCAGTATGGGCCACAGTGGACTCCATGAGGTCCTGCGCCACCAGCTTGGCCTCAGCCGGTCCCGCCTTGAAACGTGATTGGCTCTGCGTAGGGAGTTCTGGGAGGAAGTCCGCAATTTCCCGCCATAACCTCTGGTTAGCGGCAGCCAACATGGCATCAGCGTTCGCCTGACGAAGATGTAAGGACGCGTTGGAATACAGCTTCTTCCCGTAAGCCTCCAAGATCTTCTCCTCCTTGCCTAGCAGAGTTGCAGAGGAGGAGGTTGAGGATGACTGAGGCTTGGGGTGTAATGATGCTGCAGCAATCACAGTGGAGTGTGGCTGAGGATGGGCAGATAGCAACAGTGTATCCCCTTCCATCTGCCTGTCCATGTCGTCCAGGCATCAATTGACTGGCTGGGCAGAGTGTGGCTTCAGCCAACCCTTTTTGGCCAGGGAAACTACATCGCTCTGTAGTGAAATTCCAGTTTTGGTAGAGGGGCGTCGCGTGAGGACTTCCGCCAGGACCCTCTGGAGTATAGTGATGCCGCAGCGATCACAGTGGAGTGTGGCTGAGGATGGGCAGATAGCAAAAGTGTATCCCCCTCCATCTGCCTGTCCTTGTCGTCCAGGCATCAATTGACCAGCTGGGCAGAGTGGGGCTTAAGCCAACCCTTTTTGGCCAGGGAGACTACATCGCTCTGTAGTGAAATTCCAGTTTTGGCAGAGGGGCGTCGAGTGAGGACTTCCGCCAGGACCCCCCCTCTGCCGGTTGCTCGACCTCGGGTTGAGGTAGGCCAAGGTACTCCGCCAGCCCTGCAAGACATTCGTGGAAGGCCTTGGCTGACAAGGGCGTGTCAGGGTCCTCATCCGTGTCCTGTGGGTCAGGAGGATCCTGTGTCAGTGGGGGGAGTAGCGGGAGCCGGCGGCTGGGGTACTAGGACTCAGACCCTGAGACTGTGGATGAGGCGGATATGGAACTGCCTGAGGAATCGGCTGGTGGGCATGATGCAAAGGCTGCGCCTGGGCTGGGGGCGCCGGCGGAGGAGCCTGAGGTGCTGGAAGCATTGGAGATAGCACTTCCCTGATGACATCCCTGAGGATAACGCCCACCCGAGGTGACTTCATGAGCCCGAGGAACCTCTCAAAGAACAGGTCTTCACAGGCCGCAGGAGTGGCAGGGTATGTGGACGGAGTAGCGGGAGGATGCTGGAGCCACTGCATACCCGGCCTATAGGGACGCAACAGGAACCTGCCCTGCACAAATGAGGGATAGGCTGTAGGCCACGTACCTAGTTGAGGCCAGCCCACCTTGACACTCGTTCCACACCGAACTCCTGGAATAGCGTTGGACGGGTGCGGATGTCTGGCACGGCAGCCATTTTGGCGAGCTGCCTGCTACGTGCCTGCATTGTGTTGCTCGGCTCACTGTGCCAAGCCTCCTCCAGGACTCGAGTGTGGATCGCAAGGCCTACCCTGCTCCTTGGGCCTAGACCCGGTAGGTGTGACGCCCGGGGGCCGGTAGAGATGCGTTTAGGCGCCCCCCTCATACGTATTGCCGGTATTAGGATGTGGCCCCTCTGACATAATGCCAGTACAAGGGCGAAGTCCCTTGGGTGAAGACCCGGTACAAGAACCTTCCGGTCCCTCAACACTGTCGCCGTGAGGATCCCTCGGCCTGAGCAGTTCCTCCTGCGCGGGCGAGTTCTTGGCAAGGAGTCTCCCTTGCAGGGTTCGTTGGAAAATAGAGGCTCCTACATTGGGTCTGGATCGATGTTTCACAAAGTTCTTGAGATCCTCTGGAGGCGACTTCTGGAAGAGCTCCCTCTACCTGGCTAGTCTGTTCTACAGAGACCTCGATGACAGGGCGTTGCACGATGTACAAGCTTGCCAACCGTGGTCTGGGCCAGGCAGCGTAGGCAGAGGGCGTGGGGGTCTGTAGTTGGGAAGAGCCTGTCGCAGGATGGGCACCTGCTGAACCCTGTGGAAGTCGACATGCGCTGGAGAGGAGCGTGACGCCTGAGGACCGAATACCTGAATGATAAAAAGAGAAAGTTAAGAAGAATACGCACGTGGAATTACATGGCCGAAAACAAACCCAGGAGCGCTGGTGAATTCGGCCCATTACTGTCGACACAGAAAAGGGGACTGGGTTGTGGCACCAGAGGGCGGAGTCAGGACAGCCCATGCTGCCAGGGCAGCATCCCTGCGCGACTCTAAATTTAAAGGGAAAGAAGGTTTTTTTCTAGTGAAAAAGGTTCCGTCTCCCGTCCCTTGGAAGCAGTATGGAGGAAAGGGGACGGGACGTAGAGTAACTGCTGAGAAGGATTGGTGCATCATGGTAGAGGCACTAGCATCTTTGATATCTTATTCTGAATATGCAAGCTTTCCCCATAAAAGTTCTCAGCTAACTATGTACCTTAAAATCTTTCCCTGTAGTAAGCTGCGATCTCCTTATCTACATTTTAGGCTTAATCAATTCCATTCTAAAGAAAGAACTAGAAATTGGAAACGGTGGGCAACCCTAGTAATAAAGGTCACCTATGTAAGCAGTCAGATGGGGTTAATACCCTAAAAAAACTGGGTGATGGATTGTCATGGGTTAACAAAACTAAGGGAAAAGGTCTTTTTTTAGAAACATTGAATGTTTTAACTACGACTTATCAAAGTTCTTTTTTGGTGGGGTCTCATGCGGGGCGAGAATATTGATAATTGCTTTGTGTCAATTCATTGATGAGATGCTACTATTGATGGTTTAGGTTTTGAACGGTTCTGTTCCGATAGAATTTTATTGTACTGCTAGGATTCTAATTTTTTATCCATGCTTCTAAATTTGTTTTTATATTAATTTCTTCATAAATGTTTATACAGTTTGTTTTCTAAACAATGTCGTAATAATAAAAAAACATTATGCGATTCCCTTCCCTCCTTAAATTCGCTGTCACCACCGGCATCAACTTGGTGAAGACCCTCGGCGGATGTGAGACCGAAAAGGCAGTACTGAAAGTGTGAACTGCCAATGGCAAACCTCAGGTACTTTCTGAGCTTGGGATGTACCGGCACGTGAAAGTAGGCATCATGAAGATCCAGTTACGCCATCCTATCCTGGAGCTGAAGGGCCTGAAGGATCTGCAAAGGAGTGACCATCTTGAACCTGTCCTACCTGAGTAACTAGTTCAAGCATCTCAAGTCCAAGATTAGACGCATTCCTCAGTCTTGCTTGGGAACCAGAAAATAGGTGGAATACCAGCCATTGTATTGCTCTGCTACAGTTACCCTTTCCACTGCACCTTTCTCCAGCAGGGAGGGAAAACCCTGCCCAAGGAGCGGGTCCAGTTCCCAAAGAGATAGTTTGTTCTGGGGACAATCTGGAGGTCATTTAAAAGAATTGAAGGTAGTAACCCTGGGCTACTGTTTGCAGTGCCCAAGCATCTGAAGTAATGCTTCGCCATTCTCCAAGATGCTGAGTCATTCTGCCCCCCCACTACAGACTTGTGAGTCAAGGTCTCAGATGTTTTGGAGAAGTGGCTTGGGCGGAAGGTAAAGAGGAAGAGACTGCTTGGGTGGTTCTAACTCCATGACCACGTACACCATGAGGCAGTCTTCTCTGACCTCTCTGGGCAATCTTGCCCCGAGTCCTACCGACTAAAGAGTAAAAATCAAAAGGAGTGACCTCTCCAACTCACGGAGACTGGCTTTGCAGAGACTGGCGGTTTAGTGCTCCTAAGAATTTAGCAGCCACCTAAGAGGCCTGCAACTTCAAGATTCATAAGCCTTAGTGCCAAAAAGGTGAAATCCAACAAAATGCATGTTTAATAGCCTCGATTGAACATCTGTGGCAAACCCAGACTTCCGCAGCCACACAAACCTCCTTGCGACAGTGCTAGCCTCCAAAGAATGGCCCACACAATCAGATGTGTCTAATCCTGATTGCAAGGATTCGCACACTGCTTCCTTCCCATACTGAATAGTATTTTAAAAGCCCTCGCTCTGGGGCACACTCATGGACGCAGCGCAGCCTGAGCATGTTCTTCTCCCTGCCCAGGACCGTTAAGCAGCTTGAGCCCCCGCTTTCTGTCTCCCCCCCCCCACACACGAAACTTGGTGTGTGAAGGGGAAGTACTGAGGTACACCGAGGCAAAACAGTGGAGCAAAACACCCCCGGAATCGTGGCAAAAGAGCCAGCGGATTGGGGCCGCGTATGGAGGCTGGATTCCCCAGCGCGAGGACTCTGGAAGGATGTGCGCAGTGGCCGCCCGCTCTCGGAAAAGACTGGAACCAGCATGACGAGAGGAGGATCACTTTAGAGCTTAAGGGGGAGGCGAGTGATCCTGGTGGGTGTGCAGCTCCGTGTCAGCAAGGGACAGCCGCTCCCTCAGGCCCCCCCGCCTGGCGCTAGGCCGCAGGTACAGTGATGGCAGGGACGCCACAGGGCCCCAGCAGTGAATTAGGGGGATGCCCAGGAACGAGCAGGGTGACCAATCTCGCCATAAGGAACAAGTTACTTACCTGTAACTGTTGTTCTCCAGCATGGGTCTGGCATGGATTCACATGCTCATGAATATTCCCCGTCGTCAGGCTGGGAATCCTCGGTAAAGAAAAAACCAGTATCAGTTTCGTTTCTGATCTGTCTTTCGTAGTAATAACCAATCACTGGTCTCTGCGTCATACTGACCACAGCCAATGACTGCCCTCTACCTAAGCACCGCCTCTGGCAGCCATCTTCAGATTTGGAAGCACGTGAAGTGGCATTATGACCAAGTGAAGAGCCGCAGAGGGGTAGGCGGGAGGGTTCGCATGTGAATCCATGCCAGACCCATGCTGGAGAACAACAGTTACAGGTAAGTAACTTGTTCCTTCTCCAGCATGGGGTCTGGCATGGATTCACATGCTCATGAATAAAGAATACATAGCAGTACACCCATGCACAACCACGGGAGGTGGCAACGGCTCAACATTAAGCAGTACATCAAACTCAACATTAAGCATCTTACCTCCTCACCAGGCTCACCTCAGGCGAACAGGTTGCGCAGCACTGCTTGGCCGACCCTGGACTCCTCCCTGGAATCCCGATCGACGCAGTAGAATTTCGTGAAGGTGTGCGTCGACCTCCACGTAGCAGCCCTGCATATGTCCAGCAGGGGCACACCAGAAAGGAACGCCGTGGTAGCTGCGATCGCTCTGGTGGAATGGGCTCTCGGACGGCCAGGCAGCGGTCGGTTTGCCAACCGATGACAGTACATGATACAGCCGGAGAGCCATGCCATCTGGAAATGGAAGCCTTCGAGAGAGCCTTCCCCTGATTGACAGGTCCAAAGTTCACAAAGAGTTGTGACGTCTTCCGAAAACACTTTGTGCGGTCCACGTAGAACTTCAGCGCTCTAGCCACATCCAGCGAGTGCAAAGTCCTCTCAGCCGGCGACGAAGGCGACGGGAAGAACACAGGCAACACCAAGGGTTCGTTGAGATGAAAGTCCGACGGTACCTTGGGCATGAAGGAGGGGTGCGTCCTGAGCACTACCCTCGTGTCATGAAAAGTCAAGTACGGGGCCTTGCATGAAAGGGCCTGGATCTCTCCCACCCGTCGTGCGGAGGTGATGGCCACAAGAAACGCTGTTTTCCACGACAGAAACTTCAACGGGGCCGAGTGCAGAGGCTCGAACGGAGGTCCCATGAGCTTGGTCAGCACCACGTTGAGCTCCCACGCCGGGGCCGGAGCCTTCACCGGCGGGAACGATCTGAACAGTCCCTTCATGAACTCTTTCACCAGACGATGAGACCACAAGGACGTCCGGCCCGTGGTTCTGGTGTATCGGGAGATCGCAGCAAGATGAATTTTGATGGACGCGTGTGCCAGTCCAGCTTTGGCCAGCGTCAGCAGGTACGGCAGTACCTGGGGAGCCGTAATCCGTAGAGGGTTAATCTTCTGTGCGTGGCACCAGACAGAGAACCTCTTCCATTTGTGTCCGTAGCATTTAAGAGTCGAGGACGCCCTGGCCTTTGCAAGAACCTCTCTGCAGTCGGCCGGTATGTCGTATCCTCCAAACTCTAGCGCTGCAGGAGCCAGGCCTGCAAGTTCAGCGATTTCGGGTCGTGGTGGAGGATGGCGCCTCCTTCCCTGGAGAGAAGATCCGCGTCCACCGGCAGCTTGCTTGGCGGGGACGCTGACAAGTCCAGAAGGTCCAGGAACCATATCTGCCTCGGCCACGCAGGTGCGACGAGGATCATCCTGCACCGTGACCTCTTGAGCTGGTTGACGAGCCGGATTAGCAGTGGCAAAGGAGGGAACGCGTAGAGGAACAGGCCCTCCCAGGGGAACGAGAAGGCATCGCCCATGCTCCTTGCCTGGGGAAACCTGCTGGCGAACCTCCGGCACTTGGAGTTCGTCGCCGTCGCGAACAGGTCTATCTGGGGTGTGCCCCACCGTCGGAAGAGGCGATCCACTAGATCCTGCCGTAGTTCCCACTCGTGGCACGAGCGCAGCTCCCTGCTGAGTGAGTCGGCGATGGTGTTTTTTATCCCTGCCAGATGAAACGGCACCAGAAACATCCTTTGGGCGGCGGCCCAATGCCACAGGTCCTGCGCCTCCTTGGACAGCGCTGGGGACCTGGTTCCGCCCTGTTTCCTGATGTAAAACATGGTGGTGGTGTTGTCGGTGAAGATCCTCACCACCTTGCCCTTGAGGGACGGAAGGAAGGACCTGAGGGCCCAGAACACTGCACGGAGCTCCAGGACGTTGATATGGAGGGACTTCTCCGTCGGGAGCCAAAGGCCTCTCGCGTGCAGATTTTCGGTGTGCGCTCCCCACCCTTCCAGGGAGGCATCGGTGGTCACTGTCTCCTGGTGGTCTGGGGTCTGGAAGTCCATGCCCGCCGTCAGATGCGTGCGGTTGCCCCACCACCGGACCGCTCGGCGGAAACTCTCGTTGAGTGTGATCCTCTCCTCGAAGCTGCCCGTCGTTTGGATCCAGCGCGCGTCCAGGAACTCCTGCAACGGGCGCATCCGGAGCCTGCACATGGGAATGAGGTAGATGCAGGAAGACATCATTCCGAGGAGGGACTTGATGGACCTCACCTTGGCCGCGTCGGAAACCAACATCCGCTGTACCTTGCCCAGGATGGACCTGGTCCTTTCCTCCGACGGGGAGGCCAGAAGAGACACTGTGTCGAGCTTCGCTCCCAGAAACAGTGCGTTTTGCGCGGGTACCAGGTGAGACTTGGCATAGTTCACGGAGAATCCCAGGTCCGTGAGAAGTCGGACGGTCCTTGCCGTGTGATCCAGGGCGAGCTCCCTCGTCTTGGCTCGGATGAGCCAGTCGTCCAGGTAGGGGTAGACGTGGATCCCCTCGCGGCGCAGCTGCGCCGCCACCGGTGCAAGGCACTTGGTGAATACCCTGGGTGCCGACCGTAGTCCGAAGGGGAGGGGGCTTTGAACTGGTAGTGACGCCCTTGGACCACAAACCTGAGGAATTTTCGGTGCTCCTTTAGGATGGGAATATGGAAGTAGGCATCCTCCAAATCCAACGACGACAGGAAGTCTCCTTCCTCCAGCTGACCCAGGACGTGCTGGAGGGTGACCATCCGGAACTTTTGCGCCTTGATGAACTTATTCAGACGTCGCAGGTCCAGGATGGGGCGCCATCCCCCCGTCTTCTTCTTCACGAGGAAGTATCTCGAGTAAACTCCGGAGCCTCTTTGGGACGAGTTCGATGGCGCCCTTCCTGAGCATCGCCTTTACCTCCAGGAGAAGTTGAGGGACGTGAAGTTCTTTCCTGGCCACGGGGGGGGGACGCGCGGACACCTTCTTTGAAACTCGAGCGCGTGGCCCCGGGCCAAGGCGTCCAGCACCCAACGGTCGGTGGAGATGGACTCCCACACGCTGACGAAGCTCGCCAGCCGGCCTCCCACCGGGGTGCTTCGGTGGGGGCCCGACCCCACGGTCTGTTCAATCCTGCTTCGACGAGGTTTTGCCGCCTTGACCTCCTTGGCGACGACGGCGGGGTCCGCCAGACTTGCCTCGTCCTCTGTAGGCCTCCTGAGCCGACGAGCGGGCCGCTTGACGGTAGGTGGAGAAACCGCCGCCGGAACTTTTGGAGGCGCCCTTGCCTCCGCTGCTCCGAAAGGGCGTCCGTCGTTGTTGCAGAACTCCAAGGGCCCGGGCCGTCTCGGTGTCCGCTTTAATGGCCTGAAGGGAATCGTCCACTGTTTTCCCAAACAGGTTGTTCCCATCGAAGGGCATGTCCAGGACTCTGGTCTGAACGTCTTGACGGAAGTCCGTAGCCTTGAGCCATCCACGCCGCCTAAGGCAAACGCCGTTGCCCAACTGGCGGAACCCAGCGTCGGCGATGTCCGTCGCAACGGTAATGGCGTGGTCCGAAGCCACCTCACCTTCCTGCAGGATCTCCAGGGCCTCTGCCCTCTTGTCGTCCGGCAAGAAGTCCAGTAGGGGAGCCAGTTTGTACCAGAGCTCCCTGTCGTAGCGGGCCACGATAGCCAAGGCGTTGGCCGCTTTAATCGTCGTCGCCGCAGACGAGATGACTCTGCGTCCCATAGCGTCCAATTTCTTTCCCTCGCTGTCCGGTGGGGAAGTCGATGTGGAGGCCGCACCCCCCCCCGCTTTTTTCCTGGCCGCCGCGGAGACGACGGAGTCCGGGGTAGGCTGCGCCCGGAGGCACAGGGGGGCCGTGTCCGGGACCCGGTACTTCTTCTCGTACTGGTCTCTTCTAGCTGGCGTCGTGGAAGGGTTCTTGAGGAGGGTGAGGCCCTCATCCCAAATGTCGTCCAATAGAGGCACTGAGAGGACCGTATTCCTCTTGGCCTCGCGCCGCTGATAAAGGAAACCTTCCTTCTTCTTCTCCTCAGGGCAGAGTTGGAAAAGCTCGGATGCCCTGGTGATCATGGAGTGGAACGATCCAATCTCGTCGGGCGGAGAAGCCCTGGTGGGAGGCGACGACGGTACATCCTCGTCGTATACCTCGTCGTCCGTACCCGTCGCTGCCGTGTCAGTCCCCGTATCATCCCCTCGGGTGGACGGGGAGGAGGGCTGGAAGGGGCGCGACGGCTGAAAAGGAGGCGGAGGGTGGATCCTTCTTTTCTTGGTAGGGGGAACACCAGAAGGTCCCGGTTCTGGGTCCCCCGACGGGAGAGGTTCCGTCGGCAACGGTAGTCTCGTCCTTATCTCTGAGCATAAGGACTGTATAGCCAACAAAATGGCCGCCGAGTTGTCTCGCGGCGCTGGCAGAGGGGAATCCGACGGGCGATCAGGGGCCCCGTCGGTACCCTCGACGATGTCGTCGTCACCTGCGTCGGGATCCATCCCGACGGGCCGGTCTTCTTCCACGCCGAGGCCGTGGCTTAAGACTTCGACCAGCTCCTCCTCCGAGGTTGAGGCCGAATATACGACGCCCTGCCCCCCCTTTTTCTTCCCCACGGGGGATTTCACGGGGGTCCTATCGATGGGCACAAAAGAGGACTCCCTCCGAGGTGGCAGGGAGACTCTGAGCCCCGAGGTCGCCACCACTGGTGTAGCCCCCACAGGCTGAGCCAGGGCCGCCGCGACAGTTTCGATAGAGGGCTTGGCCGGATGGATTAAGGCCTTAACCACCTTAGGTGCGCTCACCGCCTTATCCTTGAGGGGGGGGACACTGCCTCGCTCCCCCTCCGATGGGGCCTTCGAGCTCGACCGGGGCCTCTCCAGGAGCTTCGCCGGGTGCTCGGCCTTCCTCTTACCAGACCCAGAGCGTTGGCTCGTGGTTGATGGTGCCGGGGAGGGTGCGCCCTGCCTGGCGCCCGTAGAGCCCGACCGTTCGGCGCTCCCAGTGCCAGCGGACTCGCGGTGCTTTGCCTTGTGTTGGACCCCCGTCGCCGGGGCGTCCTCAAAGGTCTTAGAAGACCGCTCGGATTTCTTCCTCTTCTTCTCGCCTGACGGGCTCTTCCCTTCCAGCCAGTTGGCGAGACTTTGATGGCGGTCCTTCATGGTCCGCTCCGACATGTTGCCGCAAAACGCACAGTCCTTCTCCACGTGCGTCTTGTCCTCATGTAAGCAGTAGAGACAAAAGGAGTGTTCGTCCTCCTTAAAGACGTTCTGCAGCTGGCATCCAGGGCAGACCCTGAACAGCTTTCCGGGCGTCGAGCTTCCCTTCTCCTGGGCCATGTCCGGGCCTGAGAAACTTCTGGAGTCCTCCAAAAGCGTAGCTCGACGAAATCTTCACCCTAGAGGGGCGCAGACGAATCCGACACGGGTCCCCGTTGATCGGATGGAGAGTCGGTGGAGCTTGAGGCTTTTTTGACCGAAAAAACGAAGTTTTTGAGAAAAAACGTGAAAAAATAGCACTAACGCTCGAGAGCAATAGCACGAGGATCCCAACACATGAACGTGCGGTAAAAATCTGAAGATGGCTGCCAGAGGCGGTGCTTAGGTAGAGGGCAGTCATTGGCTGTGGTCAGTATGACGCAGAGACCAGTGATTGGTTATTACTACGAAAGACAGATCAGAAACGAAACTGATACTGGTTTTTTCTTTACCGAGGATTCCCAGCCTGACGACGGGGAATATTCATGAGCATGTGAATCCATGCCAGACCCCATGCTGGAGAAGGGGTGTAGCTTCACACCCACACACAGTACCTTCACCAGAATAGCCTACTTGTATATTTCAAGGGGGCTGTGGGAGCAGACGTTGGATGCAGCAATTTCTCTGATTGCATGGTTGAGCTGAACATGCTTGGCCTGGTACTTAAGGGGTCTAAGTGGAGATGCGATGAGTCACTGTGGAAGGACCTGGTGTTTCGGGCGGAAATGGCCACTAAAATTGGGGAATATTTTAAAATAACACGGGAGAGGTCTCCAGGAAGACGGTGTGGGATGCTAGGAAGGCGACATGGAGGGGGAGACTGATTAGGGAGGGGGCTAGGAAGAAAAGCGAGTGGATGTTAATCGAAAACAGGCTGAGATCTTTCATCTTGATAGGAGGGTGAGGGATGCCAGTGAAGAGAGGGAGGACAGAGAGTTGAGGCGAGGAAGAAAAGGGAAGAGCTTAGGCTCCTTGTAGAAGGTCAGACAGTCAGGAAATTACAGTTCCTGAAACAGAGGTTTTACGAAAAGGGAGATAAAGCGGATGCTTTATTGGTTGCCAGGTTGAGGGTGCAGCAGTCCGAGAGATGGGTGGCGGCCATAGCAGGGGTTGGGGGGTACACAGGACCTGGGGACGGAAGGTATTCAAGAAGCATTTGCAGCATTTTATGAAAACCTATACAAATCAGAGGCCAATCCGGGACGGGGAGACATAACCTACTTGGCCGGGACACAGATGCTGAGGCTTTCCAAGTGGAGGCCGGGGCACTGGAAGACCCAATTACAGCAGAGCAAATAGAGGGCGGTGGCGCAACTACCGCTAGGTAAGAGCCCGGGAGAAGATGGGTTCTTGGCAGGTTTTTATAAGTCATTTATTTCCCCTCTCCTGTCCTTCATGGTGGAGCTCTTTAACAACATTCTGGAGACGGGGGAAATCCCGCAATCCTTTTTCCGCACACTAATAACTGATCCATAAGGAAGGTAGGGACCCCAGAAGTTGTGGATCATAACGCCCCATCTCGCACCTGAATATCAATGCTAAGATATACACAAGGGTACGGGCAGCGAGAATGGAAACATACATGCTGCACCCGATACACTCTGATGTGGGCTTTATAATGGGCCGGAAGGGAGCAGACACGATGACAAAAACTTTGCATCTGATTCACGAGGAGCGGGAGATGGTGGGGTGGGGCCCCCGCCCTTCTCTCATTGGACGCTGAGAAAGCGTTTGATAGGGGAGAGTGGGGCTTTCCCGAGGAAGTCTTGGGCAAGGTGGGTTTGGGGTCCTGGTTTAGGAGGGGGGTAATGGTGGTGTACACTTCCATGAGAGCATCTGTGTCCGTCAAAGGTTGATGGTGGTTACTTCCCGTTGGTTCGAACTAAGTAGGGGTACGAGACAGGGCTGCTCCCTCTCCCCGATCCTATTTGCGCTTTCCCTAGAGCCTCTAGCTCAAAGAATCAGAGGGGACCTCCCCCCCCCCCCCCCCCCCCGAGTGGAGGGACTCACGGTGGGTTAGATTATAAAGTGGCGTTAAATGGGGACAATATGCTCTTGCATGTAAGGAACCCACCAACCTCGATAAAAAAGAATAATCCACCTGATTGAATAATTCGGAGAGCTATCTGGCGTCAAGATTAATAGGGCGGGCCAAGTCTGTACTATTTCCTTTGAAGCAGGATGGGGCTGCAGACAGGAATAGATTTGCCCCATTGGGACCAACGGTAAACTGGGACATGTTGAGATACCTGGGGATTAACCTTACAAGGGAGTTGGGAGCCTTATTTGAAGCTAATTTCCCTTCCCTCATTTCCGGATTTCGAGCAGACCTTGAAAGATGGGGAAAACTGACCACATCCTGGCCCATGCGCCTTAAAGCCCTTAAGATGGTCTGCTTGCCTAGGTTGATGTATGCATTTCAGATGCTCCCAATCCGTGTCCCTGGCTCCTTTTTCCAGGAGACAAAAGGGGAGATGCTTATGTTTTTGTGGCAAGGGAAGAAGGCAAGAAATGCGCATTAAGTTCTTAGCTTGCCGAAGAAAAAGGGGGTGGGGATGGGACTCCCGAATTTGAAGATGTATTACAAAGCGGCACAGCTAAGGGTCCTCATACCCCATTTTAGGATGCAGAAGGAATTTCAGTGGGTTCAGTTGGACAATCGTAATTTAGCCCTCGCCACAGTGGCTGTGGGTGCCAGGAGGTAGGATTCCACGTAAAATCAGGGACCATCCGATCCTGGGAACCATTTGAGAAATTTGTCAGGAGAAGGTAGATATACAGGGAGTGACAACATGGCCATCTCCCCCTAGTCTTATTTGGGCACCCGGTGTCCGGGATGGGATCCCAAACCCCAAGAGATTACAAGCATGGTTTGAGGCAGGCCTGGAGAGGGAGGGCCATCTATGGAAAGTGGGCTCCTTCATAATGATTACGGACCTGGAAGGGGAACTGGGCATAAGTCTCTTGGTTTTTTCACATCTTCAGTTAAAGGATGTACTCACGGGCGAAAAATTGAAAGAGGGGATACAGAGAGACCTCACTCCCTTTGAAAGTCTCCTAGATAAAAGAAGCAGAACCAAGAGCTTGATTTCTGCTATGTAGAGTGCACTGCTGACTGCAGCGAAGGGGTCCACAGAGAATTTGAGCCAGAGGGACCCGGAGCTATGGGCGAGACTGTGTGAAGGGGCCTTGCGGACCTATCTCTATTCAGTACAAACTACACGCCATTAAGCTTCTCCACAGATGGCAATATGACCCGGTCCGGCTCTCGAAGATGTTTGAGTCGGCGAGTCCCATGTCTGGGTGTTTGTGTGAGGAAAGGGCCGACTACTGGCATATGTGGTGGGGATGCCCTCAGAAAAGGGTGTTCTGGGACGAAGTGCAGGGGTGGGATAAAGACCTAGATGGGATCCGCTGTATCAAAACACCACTCCTGATATTTTTTCGGAATAGAAGTAGTACAGGGAGAACTGAGGTTGACTGGGGTGGCAGCGACGCTGCTGCTCGCAGCACAGTTGTTAGGCAGAATCCTGCGCAGTTCCCTTAGGGAGCACTACAGAAGATTAGGACTACAGGTGAGAGCAATAAATCCCATTTGGTATCAGTCTGCACCACAAAGATTTAGTTGGTAGCTGTGGCTGAGCAGTCAGACTTATCTCAAGAGGGAGATGAGCAGTATGCAAGAGTGAAAACTGAGCAAAACGGCACAGTCAAAACTACACACAAGGGTTTCTCTAACAATTTCTCACAAGGGAGGGAAAGCACACGTTATATAGAAATATCTTCTTACACACCCTAGCAAGACTTCCCATAACTTTGTGACCCAGTTTAAGCAAGACAGTGCATCAGTATGGAATATACTTGAATGAAAACTGAGCAAAATGGTATTTCTCAAGGTTTAGCAGTGGGAAGAAAAGGGTAGTTATCAGAAGCAGAAGCACCACCACAGTTGAGTTGAAAATCAATCTAAAGAGGGCAGATCTAGCAAATGTAGCCAGAGTCAATAGGCCTGTGCCAGAGTCAGTGGTACAGGGCAAGGGCCCAGGAGTGAAATGTTCTTGTAGCTGCAGTCAGGTCTTTGGTTAACGATTTTGAAAAGGTGGATGCAGAAAGCGAAAGACAATGTTGAGAGAGGGGCGGCCGACCCAACAGGTAGGTAAGGGATTTAAAACATCTTTAGGGCTACCGCGAAGAAAAGGCGGCCTGGCGGAACAATGTACCTTTAAAATGAAGAAGTGGCTCCTGCGTTGGCAGTTGTTCCTGGTAGTTCCTGCAGTTCGGAGGATCCAGCAGAGAAAGAGAGACTCTCGTCGTGGAGGAATGCTCGAGTTACTGCACTACGCAGAGATGAAACCAGCCGCATTGCTACCCGACGAATAAAAGGTACGCTCCTTTAAATCGCGGTCCGGGTGGACTGGTGCCTGGTCCGAGTACTGGGTACTGGCAATTCGACAAAGGCAGGTCCAAGAAGACGATTGGCAAACTGGTTGGCCCCACCAGCTCAAGGGAAGAAGGCTCTTACAGATGAGGATGTCCCCTCGTCGTGTGGAGAAAAGTGGTGAGACGCTGCAGCAGGGCTTCACCGGTGGTTCAGTCGTTCCAGATGTCTTTGGCTTCTCTCCTCTTCGGCTTCTTAGTTCCAGTGGCAACGTCTTGCTCTTCCAGTCCTAGGACCCTGCTTTAATGCAAAAAGAGCCCCATTCATACAGCCTCGCTGTCAGTCACACAGTGGAGTGGTCAGCTTTGGCAGGAGACCCTCCAGCCTATCAGGATAGAGTGTGACATGGGTTGCGGAGGCAACCCTGTCCAGGGGTCCTACTCCCCCCTCCCACACAACGGACCCACCCCAGACTCAGTGGCGCCAAAAGGAGGGTTTCTTGGCAGAAGCCCGTCAAAAGGACAAACAAAGGATCCCCGACCTGGGTTAGGAGTTTAGAGAAAGACACGAAAGAAGTTACATTAAAGTTCCGGAGTAAAGTTAATATTAAAATACACCGGCGGTATGTTAGAGGCTGTCAGAAAACGTGGTAGCCTCGAACAATGGGAAAATCCCATTGGAAAATATTTTCGGTCGAATATTTACGGTAATAACCACTGCCACAAGCCAGAAACTTTTGAGAGAGGGACTGTACGGTACCCTCTCGAAAATGAACATAAGGGAAAAACTATTAACCCTTCCCAGTACCTCCATAGTAAGATGGGTTGTACTGGCTTAGTTCACAAAAATTGACTAGTAAAGTCAATGGGGACTTTACATGCCCTGGGAGACAGTAGCCAGTCCCAGGGTATGGAGTCTATGTTTGGGGGTCGCTAAGACACCCCTGTGTCACTGCAAGGAGGGTGCTGTGTAACACATGTGAATAAAGATGGTTCCTATGGAGGTGAGAAAAACCCCATAGACATTAAACACAAAAATAGCCTAGAACACACATAGCAAAAATGTCTAAGAGTGGGAAAAGAGTCTCACTCTTAGCAGGAGAAAAAAACAAACCCTTAAAATCCAGCAAAGCTGCTGGGGGACTCTATTAGTAAGGGAAATTAGCCATAAAATGAGAATTCTCCCTAACAGGCCTGCACAGTCATGAAATTGAAAGGTGATCGGACACCCGGCAATAAAGAATGGATTAATGTTGCTATGAACATATGCGTAATGGAAAGAATAACTGCAGCGCTTCATGAGAAGACAGCACCACACGACGGGATATGGGGTGAATTTATGGCGACATACCCGAAAAGCTAAGGAATGAGAGGTGGTACTCGGAAGGAGGATATGGAATGGGGTACTGAGTGGCTCAAACAGAGAGTGGTGACTTCCACCCCTCGAAGGGACTACTCCAACCAGACAATGTTCCAAGAGTTGGAATGCTTCCGGGGGTCCATAGTCAAGGATGTCTGTCAAATCATCATGCTCAATGTCCTTGGCAGTATAAGCCAAAAGAAAAAACAGGTCCTAAAGTTGTACATTAAATACAACCATTGTTATGCAATATGGAAAGATTTCAAAATTGTGTTCAAACAAGAGTTTTAATGAATAACCGACAATTGCACTTCAAGTTGTCAGAGCTTAATAAGCCATGAATAAAAACAATTGTGATAAGCAAAAGATGCACCGTACCCACAAAACAGTGCGAAGGTTGCTCAGAGTGCACTACCAATACCAACAGATATTAAGAACGGAAAACAAACCAGACCTAATCCACCACAAGGACAGAACAAAAAAGAGCTGCTAGAAATGAAACCTTCAGTCACAGTGCAGTGTTGACCCGCACAGTCAAGCATTTATAAATGCCAACAATTATAATATATTCGAAGGGGGAGGGCAAAGCCCTCCTCAGGTTGGAATGGCATAGCAAAGACCAAGGGGGACGGGCAAATGGCTACAGTTTTTCTTTTTATGTTCTCAAATTGTAAATTGATGTAAAACTTTAAACAATGCATTTCAAAAGGAAGCATGGGTAACATGGGCAATTCTGAATTACAAACGTGCTGCTGTGTGCCCAAAGGCAACAAGATTGAAGACCATTATTCATAGGTTTGACCAGTCTGGATAGATGCTGAATGGACTGCAGACCAGTGACATCAGTAGTCAGGGGGTTATAGGCTATGTCCGTCGATGTGTCCGACCTCTGTTCAAGGCTTCCAAGTTAGCAGGACGACCCCAGCCCAAGTAATATATAACTTTAGTCATGACAGACCTGTAAGAAATACTAGCATGGCCCGCTCAATCAGGAGTGGCAAACACTTCCTCTGGTGGGGTGTCGAGACCTCAGGCATATTTTAAACATTCAACCAAATCCTGTACCCTGGAGTCCTCAAAGATGACCTCCTCCGGTACATTAGGTGTGCCATACAGAATTACAAAGAAATAATTGGCATCCCTCTCCTCATAAATGGATCCCATAGACTTCAAGTATTATTTCGACAAAGGAGTAAAAGCCATTGATGGCTGTGAGAAAGAAGTCAATGTTTTAATCTTTTGATGGCATTGAAGAATGGGGGCAGTGGCTTTGACTTTTTCCATGTCGATAACACACTCAACAGCACTCCAGGATGCTTCTCCGACATTACCCAGGCTCTTTAGCACGAAAGAAGTTAACTTAGGTAACACCTTGTCGGCCTTACGAGGCGATAAAGGGTCGGAAGCTTTCTTTGGTTGACTTCCAACATTTGCAGACGCAATTCCCCCGAATATGTTTTAGAGGCAAATTTACTTGGAAAGCTTCCCTTTGAAGGCAAGTCGCTGAACATTCACACCAGAGAAAATATAACCCGGTAGGGAAGAAAGCCCCAAGTCTATCTTGTACGCATAGCAAGTTTTAATCTCACACAAATGAGACCAATAGAAAAGAACTCTATTAAGGTTCTGCCGAAAAGTACTACAAGCAGAATCTTATAAGGTAAACCACTGTCATAAATGACGCAATACGTATAGTAAATCCAGAGCGGCTGGTTGGTGAGCGCTGTGAGAAACTCATGGTGACAAGACAGACAAGTGATCACAGTTCAGGGGTGTTTATTGAACAATGAATGCTGTATGCAGGTTGGAAAAAAAAACGAATATAAACCTGTATCTAAGATGGGAGCGAGCGTCGACAATCAAATGAAAAATAAGGCTATCCTAGTAGCGTTTTGTCAAATAAAAAGGGCATATACTAAGAAACCTATTGCCAAACCTTACAACTAATACATAAAAGGGTCGGAGATAGTTCTCAAGAAAAGCAAGAAGTGTTCTCAAATAATAGGTCAGGATGCGGTAGCCTGAGTCTCCCTTCCTGACGTTTTGACCACGGGGTAAGATGGGAGCTTGGAGCACAGTAGTCTCAGGCCTCTCCTGCACGAGACGACCGGTCCAATGGCAGCTTGTAGTACCGTCGATGGCTAAGTCTCGTCTCACTTGAAACCCTCTTCTGGGTGCTGGACCTTTACATATCATAGTGTATGTCAATTCTCCTCACTTGTAGTTTAGATGATAGCTTCACCACCATATCTCCCTCTGTCGGGCTTGGACCCATCTTGATAGGGTGATGGCTTCACCTCTGGATCCCCCTCTGCCGGGCGCCGACCCCTCTCAATTCTTAGTCTGCCCTTACCGGGCTTACTGTGGCTCTCGATCGGATTGATAGTGGCTCCCCTCCTCTTCTGGGCGCTGACCCCTCTTTACTTTCACAGTTCTACTGTTTGTGGGATTCACTTCACTTTCTTTCAAAGTGCTCATAGACCAAAGTCTTTCGATTGTACAGGGATTTTGCTTGATCCTCTGTATGGCCACTTTGACCTATTATGCTGGATCTCCTATGGCCTTCTGGTATCTGTAGTTTCTCTCATATGGGGCTCGACCAGAGGGTCTTGAGTTAGCACCCACGTGATGCATGTTTCCCTCTGCAACTGGTCTCCCCTTAACACATTTACAGTTCATTCACAGATCCTTGAACTTGCTACTTTGCGATTCTCTCACTCAACACAGCCCAGTTCTTATCGATTCTCCCCTAGACTCACCAGCTGTGATGAACCGCCTGGCTTTTGGCTTTCCTGGAGTCAAGGCCAGTAGCACGGGTGCGGGAGCTTCCCTCGATCCTGCTGATCAGCATAAGCTTGCCCCGTGCACCGTTGACATCTGCTGCAAGACACTTGTGCTATTCTTCACGGTCTTAAGCTCTCTTCCACGAAGGTTCCGCAGGCCTGGGATGAAAAGGGCAAGGTCACTTCTCTCCTCGCCACCCTCTCAATTCCTGCCGCCTTTCTCCTTCTCTTGAACTGCTGCGCCTGCCGTGCTCGCCTTGCTCGTATTGTGCTCTGCTGCTCCACCTTTCATCCTTGTGGAGAAAAGGAGGGGTCGTCAGGTCTATGTGATTTAAGTCAATTGCCTGACTTTGCCTGACCCTTGTGTCGGAACACATCAGGTAAACCATTTAATAAAAAGACCTTTTTGTAAAGGTGTTTGTATCAGAAAAGGGGGGGGGGGTTAGAAAATTTGAGTATCGTACAGGGTAAGATGGAAAAGGTTTGCGAAATGGACGAGAATTACCTGGACGAAGAACAGAACATAGTGATTGTGGGAACAGTAGTATTCTGTCATAGTAGATTGGGTTTTTTGAAAATGACAATCAGAGGTATGGGAATGGTAGGGTTTGCAGGGTAAGCAGGAATAGCTGGGGTTCTGACATGAACAAAAAGGGATTGTGGGAATCGTAGTGTTTTGTCTGAATGCGGAAACTAATAATCAGAGGGACAAGGAAACGAATGACTAGGAGTATTCAGGCAGGGATCAGGAAAACAAACATACTGAGAGAGATGGTTTCTGAGTGTACCAGCGTTTGGGGCTTTAGAGGATTGGTTATGTACAGAGGGGTTGTTTGATATAAGCGAGGGTTGTTGGATTTAAGTAAGGGAGATCTTTTAGATGAAAGGGAGGCTGAGATGTTGTAACCTATAAATGCTTCAGGAAGCTAGTCTTCCTCGTACCTTTCTTCGGCATAATACTGTGTCTCACCTTGCATATTTCCCCAAGCATAACCCCGGGTTCCCCAACTCAGGTGATCCTCCCCCTCTGGTCCATCCCCAGGAACTGGATAAAACAGCGATGGCTGTGTCCTGGCCACCTGAATAAGGGATTCGCGAGGTCGTACTGGGAGAATACCCTCACAGCGCCTATACATGATTCGCCTACTCCATAAGAGATGCCAGGCCATTGGTTACAGCCCTTTCCGTCCGTCTTCTGTCACACGGGTGCTCCAGTGATGATCATCTTCTCACGTTGAAGGTCAAAGAACAAATTCATTATACTACTACCATACAACTACTTTATCACGCATACTGTGCACTTAACAGGCCTTAAGACGGGCGCAAAATAGGTTCTGGGGCACTCCAACCTTCACAAACACACTTTCTAATCACACACTTTTGCGCCATCCGGCTCCAAGATCTCCACCCTCGTTTTGAACTATAATTTATCCCTCCCAACACCTTGCAATACAAATCACACTATTGTCGCTACAATGATGTGCGCTGTCCCTCCTCTTTTGAACATTTGAGGACTTAGGGGTTGGTGGTCAAAGGGCACCTGGTGCCATGGAACTCGGAGGTTTTAAGCTACAGTCAGTTATATGGCCTGTAACTCGTGGTCGCCTTGGGATGGACCGGGTCAGGCTTTGGCCGAGGTAACATGTACACCAGGTCACTGTCTGATCAAGTCATTGTAGGGCACATTCCTCTCGAACATCTTTGCAACACTTTCAGAACAATGAAAAGGTGTTTGAGGCGGTTGGGGGAGGGTCGGGGGGAGAGGTGTCCTCATGGGAGCTCGAGCATGGCTGGATGTTAGGGAGTATTCTCATTTAGAGCTACTTACCATTACCTAGTGAGTCCCTCAGCAGCTTTGCTGGCTTTCTGGGGTTTATTTTTTCCACCTGGTAAGAGTGTGAACCTTTTTCCGACTCTTACATGTATTTTGCCATGTGTATTTCCACTTTGTGTGATCCTGGGCTCTGGAGCCACACCACTCCATGAGCCCAACTTCTTGTGTGTGTTACATAGCACCTTCAGTGCAGTGACACAGGGTTGTCTTTCAGACTTCCCACCGACTCCATTTTTCCAGGGCGGACTACTGTCCCCCAGAAACAGGTAAAGTTGCCATTTACTTTATGTAGTTACTTAAACTACAGACCCAGTACATCCCATCTTACATGGAGTATTGGAAAGGGTTAACTTTGACCCCTTTTTGTCTGTACCTCCAGGAGGCTTGTTTCGCTCCCTTAACACTAAGACTTGGCTGGTGGCAGTGGCATCTACCCTAACTTTTCTACCGCGATTATAGTATAAACGTGGTACTGTTTTAGGCTTTTGTATTAACCTCGAACATAAACCCGCTTGACCAAACATTTTATTTTCGCTCCGGTCGGGTTCATTCAACATTTCTTTTTGTTAAAGTCCTTCTCGTGTTTTACTTTGCGCGGCAAACCAGGTTTGCCTTCTTTGGTCACTGTCTTTTGGCCGGCTTCTGCCAAGAAGCCCTCCTCTAGGCACCTGGGTGTCTAGGTGGGCTGAATGTGAGGGAGGGGTGTAGTCACCCCCTGCACAGGGTATCCTAGGAAACCCAAGTCGCACTTTGCCATGATTGGTTGAGGTGGTTGTCCGGGCTGGACAACCCCCCTGCTGCGTGATGACAGCCAGGCTGTGTGAATTGGGGATTTTTGCATAAAAGGCAGGACTCTTGGGCTGGAAGTCAGTCGCCACTGGAACCTCAAAGAATCGAAGAGAAGCGGAGAAGAAGACGGCTGCTGCAACTACCTCGTCCCGAAAAAAGCCCTGCTGCAGTCCTGAGCTATCTACCCTTCGACGACCAGAGAAGATCCAGTCCGGAGTCTTCTTCCCTTGAGCTTGGTGGGGTCAACCAGCTCATCTTCCACAGCCAGAGGATTCTCTTCTTGGTCGAAATCGCTGCACACTGCTGTAGTGGTCTGGATAGCCATCTGAAGAGCCTCTCCTGTTTTTAAGGAGCGCACATTTTATTCACTGTCGCTGCTGCTGGCTTCATCCCTGCGTAGTGCAGACCCCTTTAGACGTCGTCTTTCTCGTCACCATGACCGAAGCACCAGGAACTGTGGGTCTGCAGGAAACTACCAGGAACAACTGCTGTGGCACCAACTTCTTCCTTGAATAAAGTACTGTGTTCTGCTTCGAGGAACTAGGGTGAATCCTTTTTTCTCTTCATCCAAGGCTTGCCCTTGTCTTCCCTCCTCCTTATAACTTTTGCTTCCTCTGTTGACAATATCCAAGTACTCCTGGCAACGTTGAATCTTGAACTGTCCGACTGTGTGATCCTCGACAACAGGAACCCGGTTCCACTTGACACTGGCCGCGACCTATTGACTCTTGTATTTCTGTCAGCAAGAGTGTTCTCTGATTTTGTCTGCCCTGACAAAAGTATTGCCTATGATTTTTGCCAACAACTCCCTCTGGTTAACTCAGGTGCTAAGTGTGTGTTTTGCCCCGGTAACATTTCTTGTCGCAGATACGCGTATCTTTAGTAAGACCGAACTGTCATTACTGTCAAAAAGTGACCGCATTTGTATTCCCGGTAATGTCTTTTGTTTCACAACAGTGGTCCGTTAAAACATAGGGTACTTACCTTGAGTTATACTGTACCAAGTAAATTGGTTGTGTGTAGTGTATTTTACGTGTGGGTTTGAATTTATAGAAGTGTTGTGTTTTATAACAGATGGCTTAAAAATAAATGAACTTATATTTTTTACCTAAAACCTTGAGTCAGTGTTTGCTTGAGTCACAGTAATTGTGGTCCCTTTGCTACTGCTCATATACTCTTGAGATAAGCCTGGCTGCTCCGCTACTGCTACCACTTTAACATAGTAGTACAGGCTTGTACAAAAGGTGAACTTGCATTACCACTTGTAGTTTTTTTTGTTTAATCCTTTGAACTCTTTATTTCTAATTTCCAACATTAGTCAACAAACAGTAACATCATCAAAAGTAATTGAATTGCAAAACATACTATAGTGGGAAGCAATACCGCAGAGTTTCATCTCATAACCCTATATCCCACCATGACAAAACTACAAAATGAATCAAAAAACCAAACCAAATGCAACAAACAAACAGACAAACAGGACTACATAAAACAACCACATAAACACAAATCCCCCCCAAGCCCCTACGTATAGTATCTGAAATCAAACCATTGCCTTCCACCCCATAACTCAACTTAGCCCAAACCATAAAGGTCATTAAATCCCTCCCACATTTCATCATAAAGGTCCGCCTTGTCCAGTTTACGAAACATTGTTTTTTCAAACCGTGATAAAGCTCTAACATCCAAAATCCACTCCTCCACGGTCAGCTTTTTCCACGTCTTCCAGACCTTCAACACCTGTTTGGCTACCACTAACAAAACTTTACGCACTCCACACAATGTCACCCAACTCACACTACGCCCACCACCATATGACAGAAATATAACCGCCAAGGGATTGCGTGGGTAGACAATGTTCCAGATCTGGTCAACCCTGTCAAGAACCTCCTTCCAAAAGTTCACAACCCTTTCACAATACCATAACATATGTAAAATTGTACCCTGCTCCTTCCCACAACCCCAACACAAAGCATCATCGGCTAAACCCAATTTGCACATACGCGCTGGAGTCCAATAAATTCTGCCCACTATTCTTTAATGTATGTAGCGTAATTGCAAATCCACTTTGGCTGTCCTCGGCACTCTCCAAATCTTATCCCATTTTCTCAATGTGAGTTCCCTGCCCAACTCCTCAGTCCACGATAACCTCAATTTTTCCCACGAATCCAGCCGTTGCCTATCCGGTAACAAACTGCATAAATGTGGACACTCTTAGAAAACCCATCTCCAAAATATCAAAATTCTCCGGTTTCTTCAAAAAAGGAGCCTCCAACATCCCTCTCTGCTCTAAGAGCAAAGCCACCAAAACCCAATACCTCCCCAATTCCCTATTCTTCAAACCAAATTTCTTGGTTAAATTCTCAAAAGGCACTACCCCAGCTTCATTCCACACATCACCAATAGTCAAAACTCCTCTCTGAATCCAACTCTTCCAAGACAGTACCTTATTATCAAACATCAGACCAGGATTATGCCAAAGTGAAGCTTCTTCATAAAGATATAGTCCCTGACCAGTACCAACAATCCACGACGACAACGCCTCTTTAGTAGCCAACACCGATCTCAAACACTGTACCCTCCTAGGCAACTTTCCAAAAGAAAATAAACATCTAATACCATGAGGCAAAAACCGCTGCTTCTCAATTAGCACCCACCACGGCACCCGGTTCAGATCCACACCATTGTAACTACACACTTTCTTCAACAAGAAGCCATTACAATAATTTCTCAAAACCGGATACCCAAATCATCCATCTTTAACACTTCTGACCACAATGCACCAGGGAATTCTGGCTCCCTTTCCAAATCCCCACAAAAAATCCTGAAATAACCTATCAATACGTGCCAATATCCCCTTTGTAAAACGTAAAGGCAGAGATTGAACAACATACAGTACCTTCGGCAGTTAAATAATTTTAATAGCATTAACTTTGCCCCAAAGAGTCAGTAACACGACCCCATCTCATAATATCTCACCTAAGAACCTCAATGATTTTATCAACATTAAAAATCACCAACTTTCCCAAATCCTGAGTAATATAAACCCCCAAATATTTCACACTGGGGGGTGCTGTTTAGCAGCCGAGGAAAATGGCTGCCTAGTCGGCGAGCTCCGTCTGTACCCATCTGAATCTTTCATACATCGGCGTCAATCTGCAAGCCTGCCTAATCCTGCTGCCACGATTCTTCTAAGCTAACTATCCTGTTTGTAGCGGCCGAAGTCTGGGGAGAAATCGGTGCCTGGAACAGACACAACGGACATCTGGGCCTGTGCCCCGTGTGGCCTCCCTGCGGACCCTCGCGGGCGTGCCTCTCTCCCTGGAGGCGCTCCCCCGTCTGACCATCGGGTGCAGCCGATGCGGGCTCCCTGCGCTGCTCCGGCGCTCGAGGGATAGGATCCCCGCTGAGGCCCTGCAGACTGAAACTTGGTGCGGTGCGCCGGCTGCCCGCGTAAGTGTGCTGCGGCGCCCTGGGCTGCTGTTCCGGCACCCGCTGGGCTCATCGGGCCGCCGCTTGGTTAGTGCTGCCGTGGGCTGGGCCGGAGCCCCCCCGCGCCCACACAAAGCCACGACCCCCCTGCCCTGAGAGTCAGGGGCCGCTGGAGCTAGGCTATGCCGTGAGACGCTGCGTGCATGGAGCGGCCTTGGTCTCCCGGCAGGCAGTAACCTCTGCTGATGCTAGTCGCGGGCGCGGCCCCCCAGGGGGCTCATGAAGCTGTGGACCTGCGGCTCCATCGGAGGCCTACCATCGCGTCCCCAGGGTCACACCTAGCCCCAGGGTGGATGTGTTTTAATTTATTTATTTATTTTCCTCTCTTCTTGATCTCCATCAACGACGAGGGCGGCGTTGGGGCCTCTACGCCGTGCTGCCCTGGATCTGCGCCTGCCCTCGTGGGGAATGCCCCCTGAGAAACCAATCTCACGCCACGGAACATGCGAGCCTGGCCGCCCTGAAGGCTATAAGGTGGGTGTTTGTCCCTGAATTACACCCCTCTGCTCCAGTTTAAAGGGTCCCCCTGCCCACCTCAGCACTTCATCTTGTGTGCTCGCGCGGGAGCTTGACAGGCTCTTTCTCTCCCCCCACCCCCCCTAATTCACGCTACTTTCAGCACTTTGCCCCCAACCCACGGACCACACCTCGGACCTCGAGTCCCCATCACCTTACTGGAGTGGCAGTATACCCTAGGGGCCAACGCCCCACGAAGCTCCACATATCCATGACCAGGGGCCCTTATGCCGTTAAGCTGCTGCTTCCACGGGGCGGTTAGGGGCTACAACTCCCTACCTTCTCAACGTACGCCGCTGAACGCAGGTACATCTCCCCGGTCGGTGAGAACCCCTTATTTGTCTTACTAACGAATTAACGCCCAGCGCTCCCCACCACACTTCGGAGTGACGCCTATCACGTAAGGCTTGCTGCCCCTTCCGGGGTCACCCCCACCTGCTGCTCCGCCATCACTGTCTCGCCACGACTTGGCCCCCTCCACCCCGGCTTGATAATACCAACGCAACTGCTATCGGGCTGCTTAGGTGCCGCAACCACTGTCCTACTACCGTCCTCCCCTTCTGGGGGCTCGTCTGAGGCCACCTTCTACCCTGGCAATTCGGGCGTTACTTTCCTCCTCTGCAATGCCCAGCAAGGCGCGGGCTAGCGGCAAAGTAGGCGCCATGGACAGGTTCGCCAGGATAGCGGCCAAGGAGGACCAGGCGTCGCTTTGTTGGACATGAGGTGGAGGAGGACAGGCCAGAACCCCCGCAACCAGACCTATCCGCGATGATGGAATCCATGGCCAAAAATGTAGCTGCCTTCCATGAAAAACTAGACGATATCAACGCGAACGTGGCCTTCCTGAAAGCGAAAATCGATCAACATGGGGCCAAGATCACTGAGGCGGAGCAAAGGATAGGAACCAATGAGGACAATGTTCACACCCTACAAAACACAGTCACTGAGCTCGTCAGAGACATGAAACAGGTCAAAGCTAAGTGTGATGACCATAGAATCGAGGTCCCGAAGAAATAATGTTCGAATAGTGGGGGTTCCCGAGTCTGCACTAAAGGGCCGCATGGAACTTGCAGTCGAACAACTCATCAAAGACCTCCTTGACAACCCTTCACTCTCACCATTCTTCATTGTGGAAAGGGCACATCGCTCCCTGGCACCCCGGTCGAAGCCGGGAGACTTCCCCAGACCAATAATTGCAAAATTGCTAAGTTATAAAGACAGAGACCATATACTCCTAGGGAGAAAGGGGTACTTAAGCTGGATTGACAAGTCATCTGGATTTTCCCGGATTTTTCGGTGGCGGTACAAGCGGAAAGGCGACAATTCAACAGAGTGAAAAAAATGTTAAGAGAAAGACATATTGAGTATGCGATGCTTTTCCCTGCTCGCCTAAAATTTACCCACCGTAACAAACTCAACTTTTTCACTGTCCCGGATGAGGCGGTCAAGTTCATCGAGGCACAGATCCCACTGGTAGATCCTCCTGAGGAGTGGATGGACGATGACTAATCCCAGGACTCCCAGACTCCCGCAAGTGACCCCAATGGATGTGGTGGACCTACTGTAGACTCTCCCTTTGGGCTCAAGGCTCCCCCTCTCCGTCCTGCTACAGGCCACAGTGGCCTAATATCACTGCAGTGAGCATACAATTTACGGTGGGGGATACACCCTTAGCCCAATTAACTGACACCACTCCCTGGGTCCGAACATTCCAAAGCTCAGCTTCACTGTTGCACACTGTCTTAGGCAGTTCAGCCTATGTCCTTGCTGCTCTACAGCATGAGTGTCCTTGCTTCGTAACCTTAGTTTCATCAGCCGTTCAAAGGATTGACGATGTATCATCCGTATAATGTACTACCAAATGTGGGTCAGACGGCAACGGCAGCCCCTATTGCAGCTTCAATGCCCTTTAGGGCGAACTGTTTGCATTTAAGCCCCTGTTGGGCGGGTTCTCAGGTGTTGCCAAGTTGGGGACGGCACGCAGTTGTTTGCTCTAAGGGTGGGTACCTATACACTGCTAAGACACACAGGGCGGTGAGGGTAGGGGGGATGGTAGGGGGGGAATGTTACGTACAAAATGGCAAGTCGGTTGTGACGTGATTCTCAGAGAGGCGTTCTTACGCCACTGCAGTACACAAGATGGGAATGAGAGACCGAATCTACACCAGGGACGTCCCGTAAGGTATTTGCATGGCTATTAAAATAATGACATGGAATATTCGGGACTGACGAATTTCACGAAATCCCGTAAGATAACGGCATACGCACAAAGACATGGGGTCAAGGTACTCCTATTACAGGAGAGCCACGCTCTGAAACTCTTGTCCTCGAACCTGGCACACACCTGGGGTTCCAATAGGTACTACACCCAATATTCAACTCAAGCCAGGGGAGTGCTTACCCTCATTCACAAATCTGTTAACTTCACACTCCACACATCCCATATCAATACAGAGGGACGATACGTGATTCTACACTGCACCTTGGCTAATGAAGAATGCTTGCTTGTCAACTCGTACGCGCCCAATACTGATTCCCCCAAATTCATAGATGCAATGATAGCCATCCTTACGAAATACATAGAGATACCCATTATATGGGGAGGGGACATGAACCTCATACTTGACAATGTCTTAGATAGAACAACCACTACTCGCAGGGCCACAACTCGGGCTGCCACGCGGCTCCGTATACATATTAGCTCTCTGAATCTACACGAAGTGTGGAAGACGCTCCATCCCCAGGAAAGAGACTATACGTTCGATTCATCTGTGCACGACAGTTCCTCAAGAATAGATCTGGTCCTCCAGTCAGGTAGCCACGTGGACAGGATCCTGGAGATTAAAATCCTTCCACGCACGCTCTCTGACCACTCCACCATACTCCTGCAGATCCAACTTGGTAATACACTTTCGGCCCGACCCGCCAGGCGCTTTAAATCTGACGCCCTATCTGACATTGTTTTTAGGGCCGAGATCCTCGCGGACGTAAACACATTCTTTGAAAATAACAATACATCCGACACAACAGAAAGTACCCGCTGGGAGGCATTTAAAGTGTACCTAAGGGGGATGTGTATCTCTAGGGAAGCCGGGGTCCTTAAAACCATCAGGCAGGCCCTAAACAACTCCGAAGCCAAGCTCAAAACCCTAGAACGAGAGTACATCTCCATACCGGCTCCAGCAAACCTAGCAAAGATCAGAACCGAATTGGAACAATTTGAGTCACATGCCTTAAGCGAGGTGCGTTACTTTGCCTGCCCCATTGCCGCCCGTAGATACGGTGAAGGAGACAGACCAGGTAGATCTCTGGCCAGGCTGGTGCGGGTGGAGGGTGGCAGGACCCCTATTGACAGTATAATCGATGAAAAGGGTGTAAGACATTGGACGGACCAGGCAATTCCTTCGCCAGCTTCTATGCCCACCTATATGGCCCCCAACCTGAACACACAGTCGAGGACCTAGACGACCTACTGGAAGGCTTTTCCATGACCCTCATCTCTCAGAACACCAGAAACAGCCTGGATGCCCCGTTCACCCTAGACGAGATAGTCCAGGTAATTTCCGACCTTCCCAAGAACAAGGCCCCAGGCCCTGACGGGCTCACATCTGAGTTCTATCAGGAACATGTCACCATATTAGCACCTGTACTGTACGGGGTCTGGTCTGAATCACTCCGGTTAAATAGCCTCCCTCCTTAAAAGAAGCCGTAATAACAGTCCTACCCAAGCCAGGGAAACCCCCGGATGAATGTGGATCCTATAGGCCCCTCTCCCTCATCAACACGGACACGAAAATCTTCGCCAAGATAATCGCCAACAGGTTCCTCCAACTTATGCCCCATTTGGTCCACGCTGACCAAAGTGGCTTTGTCCCCGGTCGCTCTACGGCACTTAACATCCGCCGTTTATTCAAAGTGCTGTCCAGAATTGATCCGAATGCTGATGCAGTGGCAGTAACACTGGACGCCCAAAAAGCATTTGGCATGGTCTCATGGCAATACTTATGGGCTGTGCTGAGAAAAATGGGAGTGGGTCCAAATATGATCTCCTATATTAAGCTACTATATACAGAACCACTGGCAAGGGTACTGGTCAACTCTATTCTCTCCTCTCCTCTCCCTTTTCGCTACACAGAGGCACGGATGTCCATTCTCCCCTATCCTTTTTGCGCTTGAACCCATGGCTGAATCTAAGCAGACAATCATCAGAAATGCTTTTACGGTAAGTAATGCATGTCTTCTGATGCTTGTTAATCTGCTTAGAATCACATTCTGTGCATAGACTAGCGAGCAGTACCCGGAGTTGGAGGTGGGTTGTGAGAAGGAACAGTAGAAAAAAGATGTCTTAGTACTGCTTGTCCCACCTGAGAATCAGACCTAGAATGAGTGTCTAGGCAATAGTGTTTTGTAAAGGTGTGTACAGAACTCCAGGTTGCCGCTTTGCAAGTGGACTCTAGGGGAACATTTGCAACGAATGCTATGGATGCCCCAGTGCCTCGAGTAGAATGTGCTCTAGGCTTGAAGGGCAGTTCTCTCTTTGCAAGAGAGAAACCGTGTGATGCATTTGACAATCCACCTTGATATTGCTGATTTAGAGACAGTATCCCCTTCTCTACCAGCTGCCACTGAAACAAAGAATTGTTTAGTCTTCCTCAGTGGTTTAGTTCTATCCATGTAGAACATGATTGCCCTGCGCACATCTAGTGTGTGAAGGCTTTTTTCGGCCATGTTAGTAGGTCTCTTGAAGAACGTGGGTAGTTCGATTGACTGGTTCACATGGAATTTCGAAATAAATTTCGGCGCAAATCTGGGATGTGTGCGCAGAACTACCTTATCTTTGTGGACTGTAACGAAGGGGTCCAAAACCGAGAGGGCCTGTAGTTCGCTAACTCTTCTGATAGAAGTGATAGCTACTAGAAAGGCTGTCTTGTAAGTCAGGTCTTTCAGGCTAGCTTTATGCATAGGCTCAAAAGGGGGTCCCATGAGCCTAGTTAAAACCACATTTAGATCCCACCCATGGGCTGGGTGAGTGATGGGGGGGGGGATACATTCTTTTAATCCCTTCCATAAAGGCTTTAATCACAGGTACTTTCCACCACAACACCTTCTGCTGTGACGTGGTGTAGGCTGACAACACCGCTAGGTGAACCTTTAAGGAATTGAAGACTAACCCAGAGTCCAACAGATGGGTTAGATATAACACAATGTGTGAAGGCGAGCAATCGGTGGAATTGACACCTTTGGAACTGCACCAGATAAAACGTTTCCATTTGCTGGCATAGCAATAACGTGTGTTAGGCTTTCTTGCCTCCCTCAGTATGTCCATGCATCTTTGAGGGAGTTGCAGATGTCCAAACTCTATGACCTCAGGAGCCAGGCTGCTAAGTTCAGAGTTTGTGGGCATGGGTGCAGAGTCTCCCCTCTGTCCTGAGACAACATGTTGTATGGGCAGGGCAGCTTGACTGGTGGGCAGAGGGACATTTCCAACAGGTGCGCGAACTAAGGTTGGCGGGCCCACATGGAAGCCACCAGAATCATGGTGACTGGTTCCTGGTGCATCTTCGGTTCTGGGGGTACCTGGAGGCGTAAGCTTGGCATTGGACGTTCTCCTGAGTAGCAAACAGGTCGATCTCTGGAAACCCCCATTCTGCGAAGACGTTGGATACAATGTCTTCGTGAAGTCGCCATTCGTACTCTTCTGGCAGAGGAAAATCTCTGCTGAGTACGTCTGCCAGAAGATTGGAGTTTCCCTGGAACATGTTGGGATATCAGGAACATCTTGTGTTTGAGAGCCCATATCCAGATGTTTTGGAACAGCTTGGATAGCCCTGGAGAGTGAGTGCCCCCCTGTTTGCTCAGGTAATACATTGCTGTTGTGCTGTCGGTTAGGACCAGCACTGTCTTTCCTTGCAGTTGCTCCTGAAAGACTTTCAATGCTTTGAACACTGCTAGTAGCTCCAGTAGGTTTATATGGTTGGACGCTACCTGAGGGGACCACACTCCGTGTGCTGTCTGTTGAAGCAGGTGAGCCCTCCACCCCGTGAGAGATGCGTCTGTCGTGAGAGTGGCTTCCACTGCAGGGGGGGGGGTGAAGGTTTTCCCCTTCAAGAGGTTCTCCCTCGACCACCACTGCAGAGCGAGAACGAGGGCTGGCGAGACAACAGATCTTCCCATTGTCCGCTGGCCTGACACCACTGGCTGTTGAGCCACTCTTGCATGGGACGCATGCGCAGCCGCGCGTGGGGAACCAAGTATATGCATGACGCCATCATCCCTAGCAAACGCATAGCTTTGCGTACCGTCACCTCCCGACTGGCTACATATTGAGGAACCTGAGAGAGCATGTTCTGAACCCTCTCGCTCGAAGGGAAGACTAGACCGTCTTCTGTACGAATTAGAGCCCCTAGGAACTGTTTTACTTGGCTGGGGACTAAGCTGGATTTCTTTTCGTTGATAGAAAATCCCAGGCTGAACAGTAGGTCTACTGTTTTTTGGGTGTTCGAAAAACAAAATGTCGAACGAGTCCCCCGTGATGAGTCAATCGTCGAGGTAAAGGTAAACTGGAACTGAAAGTCTGTGCAGGTGTGCCGCTGCCACTGCCAGGACCTTGGTAAACACCCTTGGCGCCGAGGCTATGCCGAAGGGGAGTACCTTGAACTGGTAGTGTTTGTCCTGAATCACGAACCTTAGGAATTTTCTGTGCGCTGGCAGCATTGAAATATGAAAGTATGCATCTTTCATATCCAATGTTGTCATGAAGTCCCCCTCTTTTAGCAATGGGATCACCTCTTGCAGTGTTACCATGCAAAACTTCTGGGGCTTTATGAACTTGTTCGCTGGGCGCAGGTCTAGAACAGGACGCATGGTGAGATCCTTTTTGGGTACAAGGAAGTACACTGAATAGATACCCTCGTTTACCTGAAGAATCGGGACGGCTTCTATGGCGTCCTTTCCCAGCAACGCTTCCACCTCTTGGATCAGGCTCTGCAGATGTTCCTGTGAAAGGCGTCAATGTTTCAGCGGTCTGAACCGTGGAGATTGGGCGAATTCCACGCAGTAACCGTGGGCAACTGTCTTTACGACTCACTGGTCTGAAGTTATCCCCTCCCATGCCTTGAGGAAAGATGTTAATCACCCCCCGACCGGGGAGACATGGGATGGGACCTGGACTTGGTGGTCATTTCTGACCCGAAGTTCACGCTCCTCTGGAATTGGAGCCTCTGCCTCTATTTTTTCCGCGCTTCTGATCCCTCTGGGGGTAGTAAGTGGGGCTTGCAGCAGGTTGACTTGAGTTGAAGTTGCCCGTGCCGAAATTGTTTTAAGCAGCGCAGGCTTGTCCTCGAAAGAACCGCCGAGAATTACTGCCCCTCTGTGAAGAGGGTTTTTGGGAAATTTGATGCAGCGACTTAATAGTCTCGTGCTCCTTCTTGGCTGTTTCCAACGCATCGTCTACCGCCTTCCCGAAGAGGTTGGCCTCTTCGATGGGTTTGTTGATAATGGATGCCTGGGTCTCAGGCCTGAAGCCCGACGTGCGCAGCAACACGTCCCTCTTTAGGAGAGTACCCTGTGCGAGAGACCTGCCTGCTGTCTCCGCGGTGTCCAGGGTATTCGTTACAACATTCTGATTGGCAAGTTTGTCCTCTGAGACAATGGCGAGAAGCTTGGCTCTGGTTGGTTCCAGAACCTCTTGAAGGCCTTCCTGGAGTAGGTTCCATTGGGCGTCGATGTAGCTTGCCAGTAACGTCGTGTTATTGGCAATCCGGACGGTATAGGTCGACGTAACCAGTTTGCCTAAGGCATACAACCTTTTGGACTCCTTGTCTGGGGGTGACTCTCCAGTGACAAGGGGAACCCCTGCTCTCTTGCGAGTGTTGGTCACCACCAGCTAGTCTGGGATTGCGTGTCCTTTGATAAAAAGCGGGTCGGTGGTGGAGGGTCAGAAAAGTTTTTCGACCCTTGGGTTCACAGCCCTAGTCTGAGCGTGTGAGAGTAAGGAAGGGGCCAGCCGTCTCTTTACAGAACTCAAGAGAGGGATAGACTGGCTTGCCGGAGGCTTTCCATTAATAATGTCCTCCGCAAAATCTTGTTCGGGCAAGGCTTCAAGCGCGGGAACTTTAAAGTATTCCGCTGCTTTTTTCAACATGTTGTTCAAAGCCATTTGATCATCCACCGGGGAAGCTTGTAGAATCGGGGTGGATGGGGGAGAGTCGAGGCAAACGATATCAGAGTTGTGATCGTCCTGCTGGGTGTCCTCCCAGTTGTCCGTTGCACCTTGATCTTCCCCATAGTTGTCCAGAAAAGAAGACTCCTCTTCTTCTGTATAGATGTCTCTATACGTGTCCATATGGACATCTTCTTAATAGTCAACTTGGTGTTGGACATCTAGGTGTTGGACATCTTGTGTTTGAGGGTTATGGTCTACCCAAACTTTTTGTTGGCGGAGGTTGATCGGAAGCCCGGAAAAACTGCTCCAGCCGATCCATACACCCCTCGAATTGCTCCGTGGTCCACTTGGATGACCGAAATGCACCTAGCTGAGTAGGAACCCTGTTCTCCGCCCTAAGGCGTTGAGAGGATCTCCTCAGGGTGCTTGAGAGGGGTACCTGGCTTTCTTTAAGAGTCTTCGGGATCGTCTTCCAAATCCGTGGAAAACATTTAGGCGGATTGGCCCATAACTGTTGGCGGAACCGGTACTAGGCCCAACGCCGTAGCAATCCTATTGATGCTCTTACGGATAGTCACCGAATCTTTGGGAGACAACGCCTCCGATGATGTGTCGGCAGTGAAAATGTCTTCCGCGGCTCCAGAAGGGCCAGCGGATGGCTTCTTGGGTAGAGGCCTACTCGTAGTTTTCGGGCCTGTACGGGCCTTGGAAACCTTGGAATCCGTTGAAGTTTCTTGTTCTGAAACTTCGGCGCATGTACTTTGGAGAGTAGCGCCCTTGTTATATTTGTTATGCCCAGTCGTCATGCGCTGCTGCGGATGCGGGGAAGGCTTTGGATCAGACCGATCCGTGGGCGCCGCCGAAGTTTCCGGTGGACCCGTTGCCGCTTTCGCCTTCTTCGACGAAGTCGTCGAGGAGGGAGCTTGGGTTGTGTGCTTTGTGCGGTGCGATTGTACGCCCCTGTCACCGGGTATGGTCCCTGTAGCAAGACCGGAGTCGAGCCTGGAAGGGTCGGGGACGGGCGTGGCGGCTCTAGAATAGTCCGCCTCAAGGTCTATAACGTCCGCATTGGACGTTTGGTCATCCGATGTACCCCCGTCACTTTCGGCTGGTGTCGCGGCAGGGGAGGGAGGCTCCATGCATGACATTCCGTACGCAGCCCACCGCTTCAACCAGCGTTCCTTAAGGGTTTTAGGTTTAAGGAGTTTACATGCCGAACACTGCTTTTTGTCGTGCTCTAGGGGGAGACCAGCGTTACACGACGTGTGCTCGTCTTTCCACGGATATCTGACCCTACACACAGGGCAGAATCTAAATGGAGTCATTTCCATAGCAGAAGGGAAGGGTGACCAGACCAAAAAGGAAAGCAGTGGAAAAGAGGAAAGCCATCATAACAGTTATGGCAAACCCCGACCCCACTCTCCCTACTGTGTAGGCCGGCCAGAAGGCCCGACCACGTGGAAGTCTGAACGCCGGATCTTAGGCGCCAGAACCCACAGCCGTAGACGATTCCCCCGTAGAATTCGTCGAAGATGTTCGTGATGGGCGAAGTGACTTAATGGGGATTAACCCGACAATTCGGAAAGATAAACAATGTCTCATGAAGAGCTCCGCTATAGGGCGACCAGTTATCTGGGTGGAAAAAAAAAACAATCTGAGGGACCTCGGCACGTGAGGGATTTTGGGTACTACACACGTCACGATAGGGATAGTGTTTCAGACACGCCTATGCCGACGTCCCCTTTCGGTCCCCGAAAGACCAGATGCAATACTCTGCGGTTACCACTGGATGTCGGACCGTAAGCACAGCATGTGATTCTATGCAGATTAACAAGCATCAGAAGTACTTTTATATGTCAGAAACCCCTCCACACATTTGGACCCGATCATCCGAGACATAACTAAAATTGGCACATACTCCGGTTTCACTATCAACTACTCTAAATCAGAAATGTTCCCTCTCACTATAGCAACTCAACAACCGGTGTGCGAATACCCGCTACGCTGGTCCCCAGGCGGCATCAGATACCTTGCGGTGCATATGTCACTAACCAGAGCTTCCTTGCTGGCGGACAACTACGAGACAATAGCACAACTCATTGAGCCCAAGATGCTCAAATGGCGCAATCTTCCTCTATCCCTTGCGGGCAGACTCTCTAATAAAAATGATAGTGGTCCCCAAGCTCCTCTGCATCTTTGCTAACGTGCCTGTGTGGCCTGGGAGGCAATAATTCAAGCGGCTCCATTCTGAGTTCGCCCAATTTCTGTGGCACTCCGGTGCGGTCCCGAAGAAGTGGCTACAGATGACCTTACCATATGAAAAAGGAGGTTTCACAGCCCCAGATTTATTACTATACTGGAACGCGGCGCAGGCCCAGCATGCTACCCATTGGTACACACACTTGAACCCGCCCCCACATGTAAAATTAGAGAAACTGGCAGGAGCCGGGACCAACATGACCCTGCTACTCCACCGCACACTCCAGACAGATGCTCCATCAGACCCGGTGGCCACCACGATCAGAACTTGGAGGAGTATTCTGCACTCTAATAAAGCACAATACCCATACTATAAGTGGCTCCCCATATGGCAATTTCCCGGGCTCCCCCCCACACATGACCTGCACCTCTCGAGATACTGGGAAAACCTGGGTTAGAGCCCTGACCGACCTATTCCCCGACGGCACCTTTTATCACCCCTCAAACATGGCAGCCCGAACACTCCAACTCTGCGCTCGAGATGCTGCAATATTACAGGCTTAGAGCAGCGGTACGGGCAATGTGGCCGCCTTACCCAGACGAACCCTCAGACTCACCCGAGCTCCAATACATAGCAAACTCCGCAGGCAGTAGGGGCATAATATCCTCTTTGTACAAAATGCAGCTGGAAAAAGGAGTAAATATATCCCTCAAAGCACGGAAAGCATGGGCCATGGAGCTCGAACCGGAAATCACAGAGGATCTGTGGAGCAAAATGTGTGCACACACGCGCAAAATTTCCATTAGTGCCAGATTCCGCTGTATACAATACAAACTCCTCAACAGGCTCTACTATACACCGCACAGAGTTACGAAATTCACACGCACCCCGACTCACACATGCCCGAAATGTAGATCAGATGAGGCAGATCATATGCACATGTTTTGGTCTTGCGCAGTGCTCAAGGCGTTTTGGGTGGAAGTGGCCAAAGCGCTCTCAGAAATAATTGGATCACCAATAGACCTGGACCCATTAGCCCTATTGTTCGGAATTTGGGTTGGGGAAAAAGAAAGGAAAATGTCAAATTTCTAAATGTAAGCACTATTGTCGCCAAAAGATGCATATTACAATGCTGGAAGCGCCGCTATCCCCCCACCCTCCAAATGTGGCTGAAAGCCCTCACCTGGGTACAAAGGTGTGAAGGAGTATATAGGATCCCTGCCTTTACCATCGCGCCCCAAAAATGTATGGTCAGAGTTCTGCACTTTCTTGAATAGTAGAGACAAGATCGAGTGGAGCTCCACCCCACCCCCATCAGCCCAGGCCGACCTACCATGAGGAACGTGACATGTATGCTTTTCTACGCTGATAATTCCCCTCACCCCGGAATGTCTGAAATAGTTATGATGTATTGTCTCCGTACGCTATTATGATGTTTGATTGTCTCTGCTATCTCTGTGCTGCACCCGTCTTAACCTTCTGCCAATAAACAAAAGTTTAAAACAAAAAAATATTTCACACTAGAATATTCCCATCTACAGTCCCATCCCAACAGCTGTTCACAATCAGGCGAAGCCCTCACCGGAAAAACCACTGACTTATCCCAATTGACCCCATACCCAGATAACCTACTTACCCCTCCTCAAAGACCCCCCGTAACACCTGGTCCCCGACAACAGGATCCTTCAAAATGATCACCACATCATCCGCATAAGCCAGAGCCTTTACTTCCCCATCTCCCACCTCAAACCCCCCTGACACATCTCATCTGACGTATATACGCCAACAAGGGCTCTAACAACAAATTAAATAACAGCGGCGACATGGGGCAATCTTGGCGAGTGCCTCTAAACACTGAAAACGACGCAGAAAACCCCCCATTCACTCATACCTTTGCCGATATGTCAATGTGAAGAGCATGAACAGCCCTAATAAACAAAGGACCAAAACCCAACTTTGACAATGTATAATTCAGAAAGCCCCAATTCACCCTATCAAAGGCCTTCTCGGCGTCTAAAAAAATCATCAAAATTTCCTTTACCTCTGAGTCCGGCAAACTCAAGATATCCAACAGTGTCCGAAAATTATCATAACCATACCTTCTCTCCATGAAACCCGCCTGAGAACGCTCCACTAAATCACCCATATATTTCTTTTAGTCTCACCATCAGTATTTTCGTAAAAATCTTTAGATCCACGTTAAGTAAGGAGATTGGTCAATAGTTATTACACTTAGTTGCATCCTTTCCTGGTTTCGGGACCACCATGATGATTGCCTCTTTCATCGAATCACACAACCTCCCCTCCCTCAAGAAACGGTTATACAATGCACACAAACGCGGTGCCAACACCTCACCAAACGATTGATAAAATTCTACCATCAACCCATCCATCCCCGGAGACTTACCTATATTCATGTCCCCAATTACCGACAAAACCTTAGAGACCGTAATCGGCGCCTCCAGAAAACATCTACCTTCTTCGGAAAGCACTGGGAGTTCAATCTTCCCAAAGAATCTGTCAAAATCACTTATTTGTGGTGCAATATCCTCCTCATACAATTTAGCATAAAAGGATCGAAAACATTCCCCAATTTTTCCTTTCCCAATTACAAAATTTCCAGACTCATCAAAAATAATTTGAACATACACCCTCTCCGAATAACTCCTCAATCTACTTGCCAACAACTTCCCTGCTTTAACCCCTCTGCTCCCAGTACTTTTGCTTCACAAAATACAATCCCTTCTCAACTTGCGAGTCCACCCCATTCTTAAGTAACGCCTTAACATGACAAAATTTTAAGTTTAACATTCTCCTCTCTCGACAAAGCATAACTCCGTTGTAAATCTCCAGGTTCCCGTTCAAGCTCCACCAATCCGGCTTCACCCCCTTTCTGCATCCTCGCAGTCCAGTTCATCAGTTCCCCTCTAATAGAATGCTTAAAAGCATCCCACACCACCATGCTGTCCGCCGTACCTTCATTCATCTCAAAGAAACTAGGTATAAAATTCATTAATGCGGCAGCAGCATCTTGATTGCTCAACACAACAGGTTTCAGCCTCCATCGACTAGGTCCCTGCCTCTCAGCGAGTAACATCAATTTGGCCACTACCATTGAGTGATCCGAAATGCGTCATTCTCCCATAGACACCTCCCTTACATTCTCTATCAGCCTATCCGACATTGATATATAGTGAAGCCTAGAATAAGAATTATATACCGACGAATAAAAAGAGAACAGCTTATCCCTCCAATGAAAATGTCTCCAGGTATCCACCAAATCATATACATTTTAGAAGTCTCGAAACTCCTTACTCGATTTCTGTCCAGTAAATTTGCACATCGAAGACCTATCTATCTTGGGGTCAATCACACAATTAGAATCTCCATCCAAAACAATCACTTCACCTCCCATATCCCCAAGCATTCCCTTCAGTGAGTCAAAAAAGCCCCCCGCCCCACTCACACATGGCCCATATACAGATCCCACGGTGATCAGCAAGCCCTCACATTTAAGATCTATAAGTATGATACGCCCCTCGCCATCCATACTCACTTTCTCCACACATGCAGCCAAGCCTTTCTTTAACAATATCCCAACACCCCGGGAGTTAGAGGACTAGCAATTAAAAAAAAACCTTAGTATACCTCGAATTGGTCAGGGAAACACCAGTCCCATCAATTAAATGTGTTTCCTGTAAAACCGCCACATCAATTTTCTCCCACCAAAGTTTAGCCAGCATCTTCCTCTTCCGCACATAATTCAACCCTTTCACATTCCAAGTACACAACGAAACAGAACCCGTCATAACTCACTAAAACACTCCATATCGTCAGGTAAACTCAAACCATCAACCCAAACTACGTGGGTCTCTGCAGCCAAAGCACTATCCATAAGAGGGCGATCATCAATCACCCACAAACCTTCCATTAAACCATATGACAATCATCAAGCCCATCCCACAGAGTGGAGCAATACAAGTATCAATCCCCCACCCCACCCCACCCAAAAAACAAAAGACAACATACACACATTCAAGACAGCATTGATTGGAAAAAACCCAAAAGAACTTAGGTTTCAACAAAGTACTATTATGTAGACAATCATAACCTATTCCAACCATCTCCCAAGAAACCTGTGCCCAACATTATCACTAATATAATTTCCTCATCAAACATCCCCAGTAACAAGTCCCAGAACCCACCCCAAAACAATCATTACACCACCCATAACCCCAAGCATTCTCTCTGATCAGTCAAAAAAGGTCTCCCCACCCACACATGACCCAGATACAGACCCCACCGTGATCAGCATGCCCTCAGATCAAAATCCATAAAAATGACATGCCCCTCGCCACCCATACCCACTTCTCCACACATGTAGCTAAGCCAGCTGAATAGTGAAGTATATAACTACAACACTAACTTGCAAACAGTAGATGATGTATTCAAAGTATTTAGTTTGCTGACAAACCAAACCCTAATATCCTTTAATATGTAGTCTTAATTGTGTGTAGTGGTCCCTAAGGGCACTGCACGGGATTCTGCCCAACACCGTGAGTCTGCAGGAACTACCAGGAACAACTGCCATAGCACCAGCTTTCTTCATTCGAATAGGTACTGTGTCCATTTGGGCGTTCTCTCCGTCCGACGTCGAGGAATCGGGGTGAACCCTTTTCCTTGCTGAAGGCTTGTCCTTTCTTCCTTCCCTCTTATAACACTTGCTTCCCTTTGACAATATCCAGTACTCCTGGCAACGTTAATCTCAAACTGTTCTAATCGTGTGATCCTCGACAACGGAGCCCTGCTCCTTTTGATACTGGCGCAGGCCTATTGACTTTTATCTGCCTCTTAGAACACATCCTCTGATTCTAGTGCCTTGACAAAAGTATTGCCTATGATTTGTAGCCACTATTCCTGATTTTAATTCAATGTCCTGAATGTTTTTGACTACGGTTACAATTCTTCCTGCGGGTACACATTCCTTTCGTAAGACCGAACTGTCATTACTGTCAAAAAGTGAGCGCTTCTTAAACCCACGGTAACGTCTCTTGTTTCGCAACACCATTCTGTCAAATCCTAATGTACTTACCTTGAATAGAACTGAACCAAAGGAATTGGTGGCGTGTGGTATATTTAGAGTGTGGTTTTGTTTAATAGAAGTGAAGTGTTTTGTGAAGAGATGGTTCAGTGTTTGTTTGAGTCACAGTAATTATAGTCCTTTGTGTAATCCCTGTTACTGCTCATTTGCTCTTGAGATAAGTCTGGCTGCTCAGCCATCGCTACCACTTTACTGTGTAGTACAGGCTTGTACCAAAGGTAAAATTGTACTTCCACTTGTGGTCTTAATTGTCTGTAGTGTTCCCTAAGGGTACTGCAGAGGATTCTGCCTAACACAGGAGAATTCCCATGTCTTGCTATTTGGGCCTAGTGAATGCAATGCCCCATTTGCCGTGCAGTCCTTCCCTTCTACCTATGGATATTAATATCTACTCAAAATAGCAATGCTGCTCACTCCCTATGCTATACTATGTGGTTATACTATGACATGCATTACTCGCCATAATAGCATTTCTGATTGTATCTGCGTAGATTCAGATGCTGTGCATATAGTCCGACATCTAGTGGTAATCACAGAGTATTGCATCTGGTCTTTCGAGGATCGAAAGGGGACGTCGACATGGGCGTTCTTGTAACACTGTCCCTAACTTGACGTGTAGTGTACCCAAGATCCCTTACGCATCGAGATCCCTCTGGTTGTGTTTTTTCTGCCGTGTGGGAGCCTTATGACTAACGTGAGAGTACAGATATTAAGTAGTAAGATGTCCAAGTTCCTTCTACTCCAAGCAGGGAGGGAGGGTGGGCACATGTGAATCTAACCAGATACAATCATCAGAAATGCTATTACGGTGAATAATGCATGTCTTCTGAAGCTTGTGAATTTTCTTAGAGTCACATGCTGTGCATAGACTAGCGAGCAGTACCCAGGTTGAAGTTGGGGTGTGAGAACAAAGAGTAGTAAAGAGATGTCTTAGTACTGCTTGTCCCACCTGAGAATCAGACAGAGTGAGTATCTAGGCAGTAGTGTTTTGTAAAGGTGTGTACAGAACTCCAGGTTGCTGCTTTAGAAATGGATTTGAGAGCAACATTTGCAATGAATGCTATGGAAGTCCCAGTGCCCTGAGCAGAGTGTGCTCTAGGCTTGAAGGGCAGGTCTCTCTTGGCAAGAGTGTAGCAAAGTGTGATGCAGTTTACAATCCACTTTGATATGGCTGACTTAGAAACAGGGTCCCCTTCTCTACCAGCTCCCACTGAAACTAAGAAATTATGCGTCTTTCTTAGTGGCCTCATCTTTTCCAGATAATATATGACCGCTCTACGCACGTGTGTGTAGGCTTCTTTCTGCCAGGTTAGTGGGGTTCTGGAAGAAGGTGGGCAGTTCTATTTATTGGTTCAAATGGAACTTTGAAATTAATTTAGGCGCAAACCTAGGGTGAGTGCGCAAAACCACCTTATCCTTGTGAATTGTGACGAATGGTTCTTGAACTGAAAGGGCCTGTAATTCACTGACTCTCCTAAGTGAAGTTACTGCAACAAGGAAGGCAGTTTTGTAAGTGAGAGCCTTAAGGCTAGCCTTATGCATAGGTTCAAAGTGAGATCCCATTAGTCTAGTTAATACCACATTTAGGTCCCACCCAGGGGCTGGGTTTAAAATAGGTGGATGAAGTCTTTTAATCACTTCCGTAAATGCCTTGATCACTGGGATCTTCCACCACGCCGACTCCTTTTGGGACGTAGTGTAAGCTGAAAGTCACGCCAGGTGGACCTTCGGTGAATTTAAAACCAGACCCGAGTCCAGTAGATGAGTCAGTTATAACACTATGTGGGTAGGTGCTCTTAGAATAGCATGTTAGGGAGAATTCTCATAAATGGTTGGTTTCCCTTACCTAAAGAGTCCCCCAGCAGCTTTGCTGGATTTCTAGGGTTTATTTATTTCACCTGATAAGAGTGTGAGCCTTTTTCTAACTCTTACATGTGTTTTGCTGTGTGTATTTTCACTTTGTGTGATCTTTGGCACTGGAGCCTCACCTACTCCATAGCCTCATATTTTTCATGTGTGTTACACAGCACCTTCAGTGCAGTGACACACGGTTGTCTTTGAGACATCCCCCTGACTCCATTTTTCTAGGGCTGACTACTGTCCCCCAGAAAAGGTCAAGTTGCCATTAACTTTATTTTAGTCACTTTAAACCACAGACCCAATACACCCCATAGTACATGGAGTATTGGAAAGGGTCAATTCTTATCCCTTTTTGTCTGTGTCTGTTGGAGCATTGTTTCGCTCCCTTTACACTAAGACTTGGCTGGTGGCAGTGGTAACTACCCTATTTTTCGTACCGCGGTTATCTTATATAAACGTGGTATTGTTTTAGGCTATTATATTAGCCCCAAACACAAACCCGCTTGACCATATATATTTTATTACGGTTCCGGCTGGGTTTATTCACCATTTCTTTTTGTAAATGTCTTTCTCGTGTTTTATTCTGCGCGCCAAACCAGGTTTGGTCCCTTTGTTCTCCGTCTTTTCACGAGCTTCTGCACAGAAGCCCTCCTTAAGGCGCCTGAAAGTCTGGGTAGGCAGGATGTGAGGGAGGGGTCTTAGGACCCCTGCCATGGGTTCCCTTGGTAACCCAAGTCACACTCTGCTTGATTGGCTGGGTGACTGTCCTTGCCAGGACAGCCACCCTGCTGTGTGATTAACAGCCAGGCTATATGAATGGGGGAAAACTGCATAAAAAGCAGGTCTCTGGGACTGGAAAGGCAGCGTCGCCACTGGAACGAAAGAATCAACGAGGAGCTGATGGAAGAGGACCACTACCACGACTGAACCACCCGGTGAAGCCATGCTGCAGGTCTGAATTTTCAGAATCGGACGACAGAGAAGATCCTCTAGGAAACTTCTTTCCTTGAGCTGGTGGGACCAACTAGTTTGCCCAAACTGCAAGCCAGGACCCATCCTATGGTCGAATTCGCTGTACAGAGCTACAGTGGGCCAGATCGCCAGGAAGGTCGGACCCTGCTTGGGTTTTAAGGAGCGCACCTTTTATTCATTGCTTTGCTCTGCTGCTGGTTTCTTCCCTGGGTAGTGCAGGACCCTCCAGTCTTCCTACTTCTTGTCAGTCCGACAGTCGCTTCAGGAACCGGGAGCCTGCAGGAACTACCAGGAACGTCCGCCTCAGCTATAGCTTCCTCTCCGTTTTAAGGTACGGTGCAAATCCAGTTGTTTGTTTCGTTCAGCCACGGTGAAAGTGTTTTAAATCTTTCTCCAAACCGAGGGCTTGTCCTTCTCTTCTCTTTGAACTAACTTTTCTGCCAACCTCGTCCGGAATCCATGGCACAAACTTTACTGCAAACTACCCTGAACTGTATTATCTTGAACAAAAGACTTTTGACGGATTGACTTTGGCCCTAAGCCTTTTCTATCTGATTTTTATCATTGTAGTTCCTATTGCTCACTTGCCCTGAGTACTTACTGGTTGGTGTGGTTCAATTTCTATTAACTTTGTTTTTCCCTCCCTTTTAAATTGATGGAGTGCCATTTTGCTCCCACTTCATTTTGTGAGCTTAACTTGTCTTGAATTTAAGGGAAGTGGTGCGGTGTATTAAGAGTGAGATTTTTAACTTGCTTATAATTGTGCAATGTTATACAACTGAAGAGTGAAATAAATGTATATTCTTTTACTTGAAAACCTTGAGTCAGTGTTTGCCTGAATCATAGTAATTGCTGTCCTTTGTGTAACTATCTGATACTGCTCACTTACTCTTGAGATAAGTCTGGCTGCTCAGCCATCGCTACCACTTTAACTGTGTAATACAAGATTGTACCAAAGGTGAATTTGTACTGTCACTTGTAGTCTTAATTGTGTTTGGTGTTCCCAAAGAGTATTGCATATAATTCTGCCTAACATAGCACAAAATAATGAAGCGTTTCCATTCATTGGAGTAGCAATGTCTGGTGTTAGGCTTTCTTGCCTCTTTTAGAATATCCATACATCTCTAAGGAAGATGGAGGTGCCCGAACTCCAGTACATCAGGCTGCTAAATTGAGAGTTTGCGGGCAAGGATGAATTGTCTCCCCTTGTCTTGTGAGAGCATGTTCTATGGGCAAGGTAGTTTCATCGGAGGAGAGATGGACATCACCATTAGATGGGAGAACCAGGGTTGGTGGCCCCACATTGGGGCCACCTGAATCATTGTGACTGGTTCCTGGTGCATCTTGTGCACTATCTTGTTAAGTAGGGAAGTCTTGGAAAAGCATAGACAAATTTCCCTGACCAGGTTATCCAGAGACCGTTCTCCTTGGAGCGGTTTTGGGGGTACCTGGAGGCGTAATCCTGAAATTGAGCATTCTCCAGAGTTGCGAACAAGTCGATCTCTGGGCAGCCCCATTCTGCAAAGACGTTGGAGACAATGTCTTCGTGTAGTTGCCATTCGTACTCTGTGGGTAGAGGAAAGTCTCTGCTGAGCACGTCTGCCAGAAGATTGAGTTTCCCTGTAACGTGTTGAGACAGGAGGAACATTTTGTGTTTTAGAGCCCACTTCCAAATGTGCTGGGACACTTTGGATAACCCTGTAGAGTGTGTGCCCCCAGTTTGTTCAGGTAATGCATGGCCATGGTGCTGTCCGTGAGGACCAGTACTGTCTTCCCCTGTAGTTGTGTCTGAAAAGCTTTTAAGGCCTTGAACACTGCTAACAACTCCAACAGGTTTATATGGCTGGATGCTACTGCTGGGGACCAAACGCTGTGTGTCGAATGAGGTGAGCCCCCTGCCAGGGTTGCGTCCATAGTGAGAGTGGCTTCTACTGCAGGGGTTGTGAAGGATTTCCCCTTCAAGAGGTTCTCCCTTGACCTCCTCTGCAGAGAGAACGAGGGCTGCCGAGGCAACCACTATATTGTCCCATTGTCCGCTGGACTGACACCATTGGCTGTTGAGCCACTCTTGCATGGGGCGCATGCGCAAACGTGTGTGTGGGACTAAATAAATGCAGGAGGCCATCATCCCTAAAAGTCGCATGGCTTTGCATACATTCACCTTGCAACTGGCTACATAGTGAGGGATTTGGACAGCATGTTTTGATCCCTCTCGTTGGAGGGGAAGACGTGGCTGTCTTCTGCCGAATTAGAGCACCCAGAAATTCACTTGACTGGGGTCTAAGCTGGACTTCTTTTCATTTATTGAGAATCCTAGACTGAAGAGCAGATCTACTGTCTTTTGGGTGTTTAACAGTCATGTTCCGTACGAATCATGTTATTAGCCAGTCGTTGAGGTAAGACTAGACTGGAATGGACTGCCTGCGCAGGTGAGCCGCTTCTACCACCAGCACATTTGTAAATACCCTTGGGGCTGAGGCAATGCCGAAGGGAAGGACCTTGAACTGATAGTGCTTGTCCTGTATCTTGAACCTTAGTTATTTTCTGTGCGCTGGCAACATTGAAATATGAAAGTATGCATCTTTCATGTCCAATGTTGCCATGTAATCCCCCTGTGTTAGTAGAGGGATTACCTCTTGCAGTGTTATCATACAAAACTTTTGTGGTTTGACAAATTTGTTTGCTGGGCGCAAGTCAAGCACAGACTGCATGATGAGATCCTTTTTGTGTACAATGAAGTACAGTGAATATAAACCCTGGTTAACCTGTAGAACGGGGACGACTTTGATCGCACCCTTTTCTTGCAGGATCTCGACCTCATGAAGTAGGATCTTCAGATGTTCTGGTGACAATCGCCTGGACGTTCGTGGCTGGTATCATGGTGGTCGGCTGAACTCGATACAGTAAGCGTGGGTGACGGTCTTGAGCACCCACTGGTCTGTGGTAATTCCCTCCCATGCAAGGAAGAATGATGTTATTCGTCCCCCGCCCGGGGAGGCATGGGAGGGGCCCCGGATCGGTAAGTCATTTTTGATTTGAGGCCGGGGAGCATCTTGGGGTTGTGCTTCTACCTCTTCCTTTGCCACAGTGCTGTTCTCTTGGCTGATATTGGCTTGATGCAGCTGCCCCCTGTCCTGAGGACCATGATGTATTTCCCGTTCCGTACTGATTGTGGGGGGGGGAACGAATGTCTGCGAAAGGAGCATTGAGAGCTACCCTCACGTTGCTGATAGGGTCTCTGTTATCTGGCTTATTCAAGGTCTCATGTTCCTTTTTTGCATTCTCTAAAGCCTCATCCACCATCTTTCCAAACTGGTTAGATTCTTCTACCGGCTTGTTAACGAGGGATGCCTGTGTTTCAGGTTTGAATCCCGACTTCTTCAACCATGCGTGTCTTTTCAACAAGGAACCTTGGGCCAGTGTTCGTCGTGCTGTCTCTGCAGCATCCAGGGTATTTTGAAGAATGTTTTGATGCACCTGCCTCCCCTCTGACACACCGCCAGCAGGTGTGATTGTGTTGGTTCGGGGTCTTCCTGCAAGCCTTACTGCAGCAGATTCCAATGGACGTTGCTGTAACTAGCTAACGGTGTGGTATTGTTAGCTATCCTGGCGGTATAGGCTGCTGCTGTTGTAATAAGCTTCCCAAGGGCATACAACTTCTTGCAGTCCTTGTCCAGCAGTGCCTCAGCCGTAGACAAGGGTACTACTGCTCCCTTCCTAGTTGTAGTTACCACCAGTAAATCGGGAGTGGAATGTCCCCAGATGTAAAGTAAGCGAGGGTTCGAAAAAAATTCTCGACCCTTGGGTTGTTGTTTGCAATGGAGTCAGAAAAGAGGGGGCGATACCTCTGTTAAACTCCATCAAACAGCATATCACCCGACTTGACAGTGGTTTCTCTTTCAATATATCATCCACGAAGTAAGTGTCTTGCACCATCTCTTGAGTGGCAATCTGAAATTTGTCAGCCGCTCTTTTAAGGATAGCATGGAATGCCATCTGGTCATCGAAGGGAGATGCTTGTTTATGGGAGGTGAAGCGGGAGGATCCACACACACTGCATCTGAATCGGAGTAGCGGACGGTGACAGCCATGGTGCATCACCCACAGGTTGTTCATCACCCCAGTCTGGGGAGTGGTCTACAGGTTCATCAAAGGGGTCCTCATCCTGATCATAAGGGTCCTGAGGGGTCTCCTGTGGTTCTGTTAGATCAAACGCCTCATGAGGACTATAGCTGGAGGTCCTCTGAAGTTTAGCCATAGTAGGATAGTAGTCTTCCTCTTGTCCTTTTAGGAATGATAAATTTTTTTGAAAAATCCACAAATTTTGAAAGTTTATTCATGTACCCATAAAACCTGTCTCTGGTCCATAAGGATGACCCAGAGTGGTCTGGGGGCGGAAAGGGCTGCTCTTGGGGGCCTTGTGTACTTAGGTTGTTGAGCCTTATCTGACAGTCTTAGTCAGGGGTTGGGAATCATCAGAATGTTCTTCCTGGCCTTCTCAGGGTCTTGACATGTCTTAACGTGTATTTAGGTCTATTCCCGGTCAATATGATGTTTGCGAGACTCTCGTGGATCTCCAGCATGCCCAGGAGAGATTTCGACCTGCCTTGCGTTTTAGATGCGGTCTTCGGCACTGCCATAACCTTAGGCGTCGACACGCTCTTATGAGGCATCTCGGCGATCTTATGAGGTTTGGTGTGGACGTGCTTGTGACTGGAGTACCCGGAAACATTCCGCCTAGTGGCGGGGAGGGCGACCAACACCGAGGATCGATGGGTTCCGTCGAAAGGATCAGCGTACCCGTTGGCATCTTTGGCCGTCCCGACAAGTCCTTCAAGGAAGCTCAGGGGTTGTGTGCTTTCCTTTCTGTGGTGAGTGTGTGTGTGTGTGTCCCCGTCGCCCGTGTGTAAACTCCCCATAGCAGAACCAGTGGCCTGCCTGCCGGGGACGGACACAGCGGAGTGTGGCTGCTCCGATGATAGGTCAATGGCCTCCGTTTCGGAGCCACGGCCATCGCTTACTTCCTCGTCACTCGAGGTGCCTGCAGCGGCGGGAGAGCTACTCTCAGCCTGCTGCATGGCATAGGCCGCCCACAGTTTTACTCGCCGTTCTTTTATCGTCTTAGGACGTAAAAGCTTGCAAGACCGACATGACTCCACGTTATGATCTCGAGGTAGACACTTAATACACCTCTGGTGTGTGTCTGTCCATGGGTACTTGCCGTTACAAGAAGGGCAACATTTAAAAGGCGTCCTGTCCATAGCTCAGGTTAATAGCGACAGCAAAACCAGAAGGGAACAGAGGGGAAAAGGAAATGCATTTGTGGAAAGAAACAGAGCCCCTGACCTCACTCTCCCTACTGTGTAAAATGGCTGCAGAGCCGAGGCCATGCGGTCGATTGCGTCAACCGGAGCACCGGCCACCAAAGTTTGGAGTTGTCTTCCGTGGTCTTCGGCCTTGGTAGCAAAGTAGTCATTGGTGAAGGGTGACTAATAATAAAACGACCAGAGGATGTGGCCAAAGATATATTTTAGCAATTTTTCGAGCTTCAGTGACCAGCTAGCAGGGTGGAAAAAACAATCTGAGGGACCTCGATGAGCGAGGGATCTTGGTACACTACACGTCACGTCAGGGATAGTGTTACAAGCATGCCCATGTCGACGTCCCCTTTCGATCCTCCAAAGACGAGATGCAATACTCTGCGATTACCACTATATGTCGGACTATATGCACAGCATGTGACTAAGCAGATTCACAAGCATCAGAATTTAGTTCTATAGGAGTGGGGTCCTTTCGTACTGGGAGGTGGTGCTCGCACCGTCCCCCACCATACCCCATGGCCCATCATAGTGCTTCAAATGCATCTCGCCTCACACTAGCTCCTAGGGGGGTGGGGCTGCCACCTTCCCAACACCTTCTTCCAGTCGGTTGAGGAGTCTGACGAAGATGACTAGCGACGGCGCTGCTTCTTTGATTTACTTCATGAAGAAGATGACCAACAATGCTGAAAATCACTCCTGGACCTGGAGTGCTTCGAGCACTTCTTTGGTCTCTGAGGAGATCTGTCCGTCAAACTTTTTTCATCAGATCTCTTTGTGGGAGTGGACGAAGGGGATTTAGATGCCGACCGACCTACAGTGATTGTTGTCTTCCTCTCCCTTCAAGGCCTTGGTGGTCAAAGATTGTCAAAACCTGCAATCCTCGACCTTGTGATCAACTACAAGACACTAGAGGCATATCCTGTGTGCATCTCTAATCGACATCTTCGAATCACAATCCGTACACCCCTTAAACCCAGTTTTAGGAGTAGACATGCTTGAAAAATGTAAATACGCAGTTGAAAATCGCAGAGGTGATCGAAAAGTTTGAAGCACACCATCCATGCGGAAAAACAGAACTGAGGCAATGGTGCAGTGCATGCTATTCATACTGGCGTCAATATCACATCCAAACGTGGATATGGAAGCCGCTGAGGGACCTTGATTCGATGCACAGCACCCTCGGCTGTCACAATGATTCTGAAGCTGCAAGCAGGATTTCAGTATATCAACGATGAGGAAACCGTGGGAGGTCACAATCCATTAAAAGAACAAATTACTTCACTCTTGATCATTTTCTTTTTGATGGATTCTCTTTCTACGAAAACTTCATGAACAATATTTTACCGTCACCACCAGCTGCCTATAAAAAGCTTTTCAGCACCAGGATGAGCAGTGCGGCTACGCATTGGCTCTGCTTTGGAGACACATGACTTCAGGGCAAGTACATATTGAGTAATTGTGCCCCAATAAACCTCGGTTCTATCCTTTTTCTCCTATCACTAAGCCACAGAGGGACAGATAAGGTATATATAACATCAGCCAATAAGGGTAGGGCAGGATGCCAAAGAGGAATCCAAGAACATCCATCAGAGGAAGACAACCACTGAGAGGCAAGCACATTTTTCTTCTAATGGATTCTTCTTCTAATGGATTCATTACTCTCAATGATTCCTCATCTATGATGGACCCAAATAGCAGAAGGAAGATTGGAAAAATGAGGTGAGTGGGAGGATACCTCCTAGACCAGAAGAAAATGAAGGACCCTCACCTTCAAGAAAACAGGTTGCGCAGCACTGCTTGGCCGACTCTGGACTCCTCCCTGGAAACCCAGTTGACGCAGTAGAACTTTGTGAAGGTGTGCGTCGACCTCCACATATCAGCCCTGCAGATGTCCAGCAGGAGCACACCAGACAAGAACGCAGTTGTAGCGGCGGTGGCCCTGGTGGAATGCTCTTGGACGGCAAGGCAGCGGTCTGTTTGCCAACCGATGACAGTGGGTGATAGAGCTGGAGAGCCATCAGGAAATGGAAGCCCTGGACAAGGCCTTCCAATGATTCACAGGACCAAAGTTCACAAAGAGCTGAGAAGTCTTCCGGAAAGTCTTTGTGCGGGTCACATAAAACTTAAGCGCTCTAGCCACATCCAGCGTGTGCAAAGTCCTTTCAGATGGCGAAAAAGGCATCGGAAAAAACACAGGCAACAACAAGGGCTTGTTTAGATGATAGTCCGACAGCACCTTAGGCATGAAGGAGGGGTGCGTCCACAGCACCACCCTTGTCTCGTGGAAAGTCAAGTAAGGTGGTTTACAGGAGAGGGCCTGATCTCCCCCCACTCGTCGTGCAGAGGTGATGGCCAAGAGAAAAGCTGTTTTCTACGACAATCTTGAGTGGCGCTGAATGCATAGGCTCCAACGGGGGTTCCATGAGCCTAGTAAGCACCACATTGAGTTCCCACACCGGGGCCGGAGCCTTCAACGGCTGGAACAAGCAGAATAGTCCCCTGACCAATTCCTTGACCAACTGGTGCAACCACAAGAAAGGTCGTCCTGGGGATCTGGTGTAGTGGGAGATAGCCGCCTGATGAACCTTGATGGAGGGAGCCAGCCCCGATTTGGCAAACAGCAGCAAATATGGAAGTACCTGAGAGGCCGTGACCCTCAGGAGGGTCAATCTTCTGAGAACGGCATCAAATGGCAAATCTCTTCCACTTGAGACAGTAGCATTTCAATGCAAACGATGCTCTAGCCTTGGCGAGGATTTCCTTGCAGCCTCCTGGGAGATGGGATCAACCAAATTCTAGCGCTGCATGAGCCAGGCCTTCAGGTTCAGGTTCAGAGACCCTGTATTGTGGTGAACAATGGTGCCTCCTTCCCTGGCGAGAAGATCTGCGACCAGTGGCAGCTTGACTCATAGGGAAGCGGACAGGCTGAGAAGGTCTGGGTACCAGACCTGCCTAGGCCAAGCCGGTGCAACGAGGATCATCCGGCACCGGCACTGTCCGAGTTGACTGATGACTTGAATTAACAATGGCAACAGAGGAAACTCATACAGAAGGAGGCCTTCCCAAGGGAATGAGAATGCGTCCCCCCATTCTCCCTTGCTGGGGGATCCTTCTGGCAAACCTCCAGCACTTGGTGTTTGTCACCGTCTCAATAAAGTCGATCTGGGTATTGCCCCATCTGAGGAAAAGGTTCTCCACTAGATCCTGCCGAAGTTCCCACTCGTGGCAAGCATGGAGCTCCCTGCTCAGAGAGTCGGCGACCGTGTTCTTTACTCCTGCTAGATGAAACGGAATGAGGAACATCCCCCTGGGTGACGGCTCAGTGCCATAAGTCCTGCGCCTCTTTGGAGAGCACTGGGGATCTGGTGCCCCACTGTTTCCTGATGTAAAACATTGTCGTGGTGTTGTACGTGAAGACCCGTACCACCTTGCCCTTGGATTTGAGGGCCCAAAACACCACCCGTAGCTCCAGAACGTTGATATGCAACGTCTTCTCCTCTGGCAGCCATAGGCCTCTGGCGTGAATACTTCCGGTGTGGACTCCCCGTCCATCCAGGGAAGCGTCTGCTGTGACAGTCTCCTGGTGCAGAGGGGCCTGGAAATCCGCACCCCCAGTCAGATGCGAGCGCACGCCCAACCACCTTACCTCCCTACAGAACCCCTCATCAAGAGCAATATTGTCCTGGAAACATCAGGACACCTGGATCCAACGGGCGTCGAGGAACTCTTGCAGCGGGCACATCCAAAACCTGTAGAGCCGGATGAGGTAAATGCATGATGACATGATGTCGAGCAGAGACTTGATGGCCCTCACTGTGGCGATATTCAGGTCTAACAGCCGCTGCACCTTTCCCAGGATGGCCACTACCCTATATTCCGACTGAGACGCCAGGGATGACACTGGGTTGAGCCGGGATCCCAGGAATAGCGTGTCCTGCGATGGAATCAAGCAGGACTTTTCATAATTCACTGAGAACACCAGATCCATCACCAGGCGGACTGTCCTCGCTGTGTGGTCGACCGCAACATCTCTTGATTCGGTCTGGATGAGCCAGTTGTTCAAGTACGGGTAGACGTGGATCCCTTGCAGTTGCAGATGGGCAGCGCCACCAGGGCCAGGCACTTGGTGAAGACGCTGGGCGCCAATTTCAGCCCGAAGGGAAGGGCCTTGATTTGGTAATGCTTCACCTGAACGACAAAGCGCAGAAACTTGCGGTGTCCTTTGTGAATGGGGATGTGGAAGTAGGCATCCTCCCGATCCAATGACTACAGAAAGTCTCCCACTTAAAGCTGTCCGAGGACGTGTTGAAGGGTGACCATTCAGAACTTTTGGGACTTTATATATTTGTTTAGTCGTCGCAGATTGAGAATGGGCTTCCAGCCCCCGGTCTTCTTTCGCATGAGGAAGTATTTTGAATAAACTCCAGAGCCCCGGAGTCACTTTCGAACTAGTTCTATCGCCCCTTTCTTTATCACGGACCGAAGCTCCAGCAGCAGCTGAGGGATGTGGTTTTTTTGCTGGTCCACCAGTGGTATTTGGGGACACTTCCGTTGGAACTCGAGTGTCTCCGTGGGCGAGAGCGTCTAGCACCCAAAGGTCGGTGGAGATGGTCTTAAAGACACTGACAAAGTTTGCCAGCCGGCCTCCCACCGGGGTGCATGGGAGGGGGCCAGATGTCCTGGTCGGTTTATTCTTGCTTGGAGATCAACGGGACGCCTTTGGGTCCCTGGCGGCGAAGGTGTCCTTCTCCGAAGGCCTTGGAGCGGCCCCTATTGGTTTCCTGGGCCGAGGAGCGAGGGGGCAGCGGGGGTTAGTGGTAAGAAGAGCCCCCGCTGTAAACCTTAAAAGATCGGGGAGACTTGCCTCCTGAGGACCGAAAGGATGGCCGTCGCTGCTGCAGCGTGCCCAGGGAAAGTGCTGTTTCCGTGTCTGCCTTGATGGCTTGTAGAGACTCATCCACAGCCTTTCCGAAAAGATTGTCTCCATCAAAGGGCATGTCCAAAACCCTGGACCTCCTGTCAAAAGTTGGTGGCCTTGAGCGAGCCACAGCGACAAAGGCAAACAACACTGCCCATTTGGCGGAAACCTGTGTCAGCGATGTCCGTGGTCACTGTGATGGCATGTTCTGACGCCACCTCGCCCTCTTGTAAAATCTCCAACGCCTCTGGCCTCTGTATCGTCGGGTAGGAAATCTAGCAGAGGTGCAAGCTTGACCCACAGCTCCCGGTCGTAACAAGCTAGTATAGCGAGGGCGTTGGAGGCCTTGATGGTCGTCGCAGAGTAGATAACTCCCCTTCCCATCGTATCCAATTTCTTCCCCTAGTTGTCAGGAGGGGTGGACGCTGCGTAAGACAGAGCCCGAAAACTTCTTCTTAGCCGTTGCAGAGACAGAGTCCAGTGACGGTTGGGCCGGCAAGCACTTAGGCGCAGAGTCCGGCACCCTGTACTTCTTCTCTAGGCATTCCCTTTCCACTGGGGCTGTAGAAGGGTTCTCCATGAGGGCCAGTCCTTCATCCCAAAGGTCATCCAAGAGAGGGACTTCAAGGATGGTCCTCCTCTTCGCCTCGTGGCGCTGGTATAAGAAGCCCTGCTCCTCCTCTGGGGCGAGCTGGAAGAGCTGTGATGCTCATCCATGGAACAATTCTATCTCGTCCAGCAGAGGATCTGGGCGGAGGCGACGGGAGGTCCCCCATCCCGCCGTCGTTGTCCATGCCCGTCTTCGTCGCTGTGTCCTACCCCGTCTCACCAGTTGAGAGTGGCGAAGAAGGAGGTGACGGATGGCAAAGAGGCATTGGGTGCGTTTTCCTCTTCTTGGATGGCGGTTCCCCAGTCAATGGGGCGGCCGGCACCAGCGCCACTGGGAGATCGGGCGCCATTGGCATCCTCTTCTGTATCTCAGATACAAGTGTATGAAGAGTGGAGAGAATGTCCATTGAAAGATCTCTGGGTGGCAGCTGAGGTGTAGGGACAGACAGGCAGCTGGGGCAGAGGAGCAGAGCCAGGGCCATCGTCGTCCAGAGGCCCTCCGTCTTCCTCTACGGTATCTTAGTCGTCGTACTCATCATCGCCCTCATTGTAGGGCGTGACCCTGACATTTCCCTCGTTGCCACCATCTTCCTCGATGGTCTGGCGGTAGACTAGTTCCTCCTCCTCAGCAGAGGAGATATCAGTGCCCTGGAGGACCTCCCTGTGTGATGCTGGAAATGCATTGGAGGGACAGGGCCTCCCGGTCCTTGTCCTGTAGTCCTTTTTCATTTATGTTCTGTATTGTTTTCTGCCCAGGAGTCCATGTGGAACTCCTGACATTGCAGCTCTTCCTGTTTTGGTGTACAGACCCACGGGATACCGTTATGGCACCCATGGGTGGGGGTACAACCCTGTGCCCCTAGTGTATGTTTTTGGGCACCTGTGTGTGGCCCACAGAGCAGGGTATGGGATGGTGGCAGCTCCATACTGAATCCATTTTGGGATACTCAGGTCCTGCCATTGGAATCAGTTGATTCCTGATAGGAAACAAGATGGCTCCCGTGGCCTCTTGCTTTCTATTGCCTGTTAACTCGTTTTCCCAAACACCTGGGAAGCCCTGACTCTGTCCCTTCCCCCTGACTGGCTGTAAGTTCCATATATGGTATTATATTGAAGTCCAGGCCATACTGGCGGAAGCCTTCCCAGTGACTTTATGTTGTGGTTTTACCTAAATCAGGTAAGTTCCCACTTTTTTGTTAATGGGGGATCAGGTGCTTGGAGGGAACTGGAATTAACTGGGATATAAACAAAAGTGAGACTGATTACCCCTCTTTACGCTACCTTGCCACTAGAAAGGTGCTTGCACATAAAACAAATGTGGATATGGTCGCCCGTATTACACACAAGAGATGTGGTAGAGTAACACAGTGTACTTATATAAAAACATGATTTATTAAATTCTCATATTACAGATGAAGACTTCTTAAAGGTACATCAAAAACACAAAATTCAACTTCATTGTTTTGTCATGGTTGACGCTAGTAAAACAAGGTCCACATTTGGGACACAATACACAAGGTCACAACATTTAAAGCCAACAAGGGGAGTTAAACTCAACAGCACTAAGACTAGATCACAAATAGTTGCAAGACAAAAAACTCAATTCACATGTACAAAGGAAAGGAAGAACCCTCATTTGTTTCTGTTGGTATCTTAGATAGTCGACATGTTTCGGCCTACTTTAATATATTAGACACTATCCCTGGTGTCATTTAACTCAACAGTTTTTGGCCATCTTCAGGACAATGATTTCTTCAATATCAAACGATGATTCTTTTTTACCCCTGATGAGTGTTCATGAGTAATTGATATTTAGCAAAATGATGAGTTACTCAAGGAGAGTCGCATTTCGGCAGATTTTAATAATTATCCCTTGCTGGGCCACAGTTCTTCACAAACTCTTTGCGGTCCTGAACTATCGACATCGAGGCGCCCCGCACGCCTCTTCCTTGCAGGACGTCTTCCATCCGTCGTCGAGCACCACCGGGACCAAAGCTGCCGCAACGATGCAGAGTTCACTTTCTTTGAGGGATCTCGACGATCCGTGGCTCCTGCTTTAAAGGGTGCCGCTCAAGAGGGATCCATCGATGACTCATCATCGAACTCTGCTATTCCAGGTACACTGCGGTGGTAAAACATTACAAAAGGAAATAAGACTAATTGAACAACATATTGACTGGTCTTGTAGTGTATCTTTATATTACAGGTGGCCCAGGTGGGGGGTGTTAGGGAGAATTCTCACCCAAGTGCTTAATTCCCTCTACCTTAGAGCCCTCCAGCTTTTTTGCTATATTTTGGGACTTTGAACTTTTCATTTGCAATGTGTTTTACTTTTGTGTTCTTTGGATATGGAGTTTTAAAACAACTCCATAGGCATCATCTTTTCCTGTGTGTCACACAGCACCCTCAGTGCAGTGGCCCTATGGTGTCTTTCAAACTCCAAGGTTTAAATACTTTCTCTGGGGCGGACTACTGTCTCTCAGAGCATGTAAAGTTAAATTGACATTACTAGTCTTTTTAAATTTACAGACCCAGTACACACTATCTTCGAATAGAATGCTGGAGGGGTTGTCTGGCTTCCCCTGAGTCTAAACACATGTAACAGTCAAATGTTACCCTTTCCCAATTGAAATGGCTGGTAGCAGTGGTTTTAAACAAACTACCATAATTTTTCCAGAACGCGAACACCGGTTGCTAAAAAACAGGTCAGCCATGTTTTCCAATATGGCGCCCCAGACCTTTCTGTAAAGACAACCAGTCAACTTTTTTCACAATTTCTTTTTGGAAAGGTCCTTCTTATGTTTGTTTCTGCGTGCCAAACCAGGTTTGGTCCCTTTGTTTGTTGGCCTTTGGCGGGCTTCAATGCTGTAGCCCTCCTCTGGCGCCTGAGTGTCTGGGGTGGTCAGCATGTGAGGGAGGTGCCCGAAACTCCCTGCGATAAGTCTCCTAGGAGACCTGAATGCACTCTGGTGTGATTGGCAGGATGGCTGTCCGTTAAGGACAGCCACTCTGCTGTGTGAGTGACAGCCAGGCTGGAATGAATGTGGGGAAACTGTTTAAAAGCAGGTCTCTGTGACTTGGAAAGCACAGTCAACCACTGGAACTAAAGAACGGAAGACGAGCTGAAGGAAGACGACTGCTGCAACTCCTGGTCCACCGGTGAAGCCCTGCTGCAGGTCCGAATTGCCCGACACTCCATCGCCAGAGAAGTCCTTCAAGGTTAACTTCTTCCCTTGAGTTTGGTGGGAACAACCAACTCGTAAGCGCCTGGACACAGTCCCCATACTGTTCACATTTTCTCCAGAGTGCTGTTGAAAACCGGACAGCCAGTGGTAAGGATACCAGTTTGTTGTCTTTAAGGCACTCGCACCTTAAACCGACCTTTTGCCAAGCTTGTGGCCTCTTCCCTGGGCAGTGCAGGTACCTCCCGACGTCCTCCTTGTCCCCATGACTGAAGCTCAGGAACAGCAAGATCTGTAGGCACTGCCAGGAACAACTGCCTCAGCTACAGCTTTTCATCACTTACAAGGTACCGTGCAAGTGCGGTGCAGAACTCTGTTCGGCCGCGGTTTTAGTTTGTGAAACGTTCCCGACTTTGAAGGCTTGTCCTTCTCTAAACCAACATCTAACTTTTCATCTGACCAAATTCTTCTAAGATCCGTGGCAAAGACTTAACCTTTTACTACCAGAACTGTGCTATCCTATACAAGACTCTGAACCATTAACTTGGGCCCAGGCCAATTGAATTGAATTGCTGGTTGTAGTGAACTGAAACGCTTTGCCCTGCCTATTAAAGTATTTGTGCTGTTGATTCTTATAACCTTGTCTTTTTAAAGTGCCATTTTGTTCCCACTTCAGGGGAGCTGAACTTGATCAGAAACTGATTGGTTGTGTATTGTAGTATATTAAGAGTGTGATATTGAGCTGCTTTTGCTAGTGGAATGTTTTCCAAATGACTGTGTAAATAAAGGTATATTCTTTTACCAAGAAACCTTGATTGAGTGTTTGAATCACTGTAATTGCTAGTCCTTTGTGAAACCTGTTGTACTGCTCACTTTACTCTTGAGATAAGTCTGGCTGCTCAGCCACTGCTACCACATTACTGTGTAGTACAGGCTTGTACCAACGGTGAAATTGTACTAACATTTGTAGTCTTAATTGTGTGTAGTGTTCCCAAAGGGTACTGCATATGATTCTGCCTAACAGGGGGATCTCCACACAGAACTGTGTTTAACGGTAGAGGCCAGTATTCTGCCAATTGTTCTAACCAACTGCTTTCCCCCTATATCTATTGTTGGTTACCTTTATTAAGTGATTTGTTTGACATTTAACTAGAGTACAGTTGATGCACTTTAATGAAATCTGATAATTGTGGTACCACTTAGAACTGTATATATTTGCCATTGGAGATTAACTGAGCACAAAGTGAGTTATTGTGATTGTGTATATAACCTTGAATCTTAATTATATAAAGACTGTTTTAACTAATACAGTGTGTGGACATTCCTTTGTGAGGGTTTGGGGGGCTACACTGTACTTAAGAACCAGCCTGCATCACCTCCTGAGAAGCTAGGCCTCGATTGCTCGTCCACTGCTACCGTAATAGAGAATCTTGGCTGGGGTGCTCTGTGCCTCTCCTCTACCATATAGAGAGCAGGAGTATAGACACCGCCCTCCAGTCTTTACACCCTGCCCCCCTTGAAACTTGAGAACCATCTCCGGTTCTGGAAGTTCCTCAAAACCTTTCTCTTTGCTTATGGGTTCTCTCCTCCTTTCCCCTGCCGATTTCCTGGTTGAAACTGCACTGGTTACAAGGCATAAAATAGGCGGTGTTGCATGGCAATTTGCTATGCAATTCTGTAGGTTTGCTAATCAAATGGATACTTGTGTAGCAAAGTTAGCTAATTAAGTTGCGCTCTTCAATGAAAGCACAGCTCGCCCTGCATATCTCTTACCTTTGGTGCTCTCTTCACCCTCTTTTCTCTGTTCACTTCAAGTACTAATGGAGAGAAAGTGCAACAGTAATCGTCTCCACCGCTCTTGAGTGCCTTAGTCATGTGTGGGAGTGCTAGGCAGAAATGTATTTTTCTTTTTCAAATAATTGCAATCCAGAAGTAATAAAGATGATAATTTTATTAAGCTTTCTATATCCTGTCTGTCAAAAAGATGTATGAATCAACTTTATATTTTTTTTTAAAATAGTCATGCAATTCCATTCCTAAAATGTAAGTTATGACATAATGCATAATTACAGTATTGATACTGTAAAGCACTGCATCATCCCCATGCTTTACAGTAATGTTTAGGTTAGTGTATCTAAATGTCAGTGTCAACTATATTTCATTTTGTTGGGAAAGATCATATTGACAAGTGAACACTTTTGAAAATGCACATGATAAATGCTTTTGATGACAAACCTTGTTCTGTAAGCACATCTTGCAACTGGTGCTCAACCCATGAGCGAACCCATACTCCTTGACATTCTATATTATCAACCTGTTGCTTTATACCAGGTACCCTGAAAGTGAGAGGACTATAAACTTCAATATGCCACCCAGTTTGCCCAGTTTCTGCCTGCCACGCATTCCACTCTGCTTAGTCTCTTTCTTGCCTCTTACATAATGAATACACAAAGCGAACTAGATGCTTATGCAAAGTAGTGATCAGTAGTTCCATCCAGTCTGTACATCTACAGATCTACTGCAATAACAAACACTGTAGTTGGCCTCCAGAGCACGCTTTGCTTTATACTTATGATTGTATTATATATTACCACCTGTGGGAGACAACTGGCCAAATTGTTTTCAGAGCCTTTTTTTATCACATCTATTTATCTGTGTCCATTCATGCAGCTAACCTTTCACATTTTACAGACTCATCTATGGCTCCCAAAGTCTTTTTGCCCACTCGCATAGTCGAGTAGATTTTATGAAGGGCAAGTAGCATTTACAAGAGAAGTTTGAAACTTTTATTTAAGTTTTCCTTTGTTTGCAGTAAATATCAAATAAAAGTTGCATGGCTGGACTCTGGAGGGCAGCAGGATGGCAAACAAAGTGTGTTTTTAGTAACAAGCACCATTTGATAGGAATTACATTTTCAATTTGTTGTCCTCCGTTCCTATGGGTCGAGTGCATTGCTCTTAGGCTGAATAGGTAAACTAAGTTACCCGACCTGCATGTCTAGCTGAAATTTAGAATTGGCAAGGCCTGACTTCTCTCATCAATGTCTTATTTCAGTAGTACGCGTAACTGCTGTATCATGTCTTGGGTACAAATAACGTCTTGTGACATTAACAATATTAGTACAATATTAGTACAAAATTGCTAATCAAATGGGTCAGTTTGCTAATCAAAAAACATTTAATTAGCCAACTCTGCTGATCAATTTTTGAAAACTAATTTATGGCTTGGGTTACCTGGCCACCCTCTGATCTAGGGCCCAGGTCCCCTCCCCCACCAGTCGGACACCTGCACTGCCTTTCTGGCAACCCCGGCAATGGGGACTGTTTCTGTATCACCACAGGCCCACTACCAGCACTTGACATCTGATGCCTGCACTAACCCTTCACCCCTGCACTTGCCACCTGCTGGCCGTACTTACTTATTGTTATTTATTCTATTATTCCATGTACTGCACTGTCCCTTACCCCCCACGCACTTTCCCCTTCCCATTCACTTGCGTGATCTGAATGACATCTGGCATAGTAGGATTGTTGTCAGTCTTCCCTCTGTTCCCCCTCCCTTGGCTCGTCGCGCCTTGAAATACTTGTGTAGATGGCCGGCATCTTCATCTCCGGGGTCTTCTCAATGGGCTGGAACGCAGTCTCCTTCCTGGGAGGGAGGGACACTCTTGCCTTCGAAGGGGACTCTACCAAAACCTCTATGGAGGGAGCCGCCTTTGTCTGGTGCACCTGGACCTTCACGGTCAGGCCAGGACCCTTGTCCTGCTTGGCCTTCTCCTTAGGGGCCTTCTACGTCTAGGGTAGGCCAAACCCGGTACCCTTTTTGGTCTTCTCCTTGGTCGTCTCCAGGGCCACCTTCAGCTTGCCCAGGTGATCAGACTTCCTCTTGGATGAAGATCCGCAGCGCTGACTGGAGACCGATGCAGCTGGGGAAGTCGAACACACCCTGGGCGCCGATGAGCCCGCCCAACGGTAGCGGACTCGCGGTGCTTGGCCTTTTGTTGTACACCCACGTGAGGGGCGCCCTCAAAGGACTTCGAATCCCACTCAGCTTTCCCGGATTCAGAAGAGGCATGCTCCTGGGACCCACCCAGTGCAGAGGCCTTGCCCTGCAGCCAGTCCTCCAGCCGTTTACGCCGATACTTCAATGTGCGTTTCGAGAGTTCACGGAAAAACGCACAATCCTCCTCCTTATGCGTTGGGTACAGGCAGTAAAGGCACTGGGAATGTTTGTCATCCTTGTAAACATTCCGCAAACCGTAGTCGGAGCAATGCTTGAAAAGGGAAGGGGAATCCTTCTCGTCCGACATGATCCACGCAGCGTAGGTCTGAAGAATCTTCTGGAATCCTCCACAAAGGAACTCGTCGAAATCCGTCCTTGAGGGGCGCTAAAGAATCCATAAAACTGGTTGATGGAGCACAAGGCTTGATTGACCGAAAAATAGAGAAACTCTTACAAAAAGCGAAAAATGCAGTAAAAGCCTGAGAGCTAAGCAAGAGGACTCCCAACACTCGAACGTGCAGTAGAAATCTGAAAATGGCTGCCAGAGCAGCAGCAAGAGAAAGAGGGCAGACATTGGCTGGGGGCAGTATGACCCAGAGCTCAGTGATTGGTTCCAAGGAGAAAGACAGTTCAGAAATGAAACAAACAGATTTTTTCTTTACTGAGGATTCCCAGACTGACGGGGAATATTCATGAGCATGTGAATACATAGCAGACCCCATGCTTAAGAACTTTAGTATAGTAGTTTTCCTAAGGAAAAAAAACATTGACACCTTGAGTGTCCAATCGACGTCGTTATGGGTGCTTTAGCCAGCACCAATGGGACGTCCAGTATATAGCTCCACACTGCCGCGGATTCCTCTCAGATTTTGCCCCAAAACCAAGATGGCCAAAGCGACTGTTTTCCTGGAGGCAAAGCCTGGAGGGCGCATGTGAATCCATGAAAGATACCAACGCTGAAGAAGAACAAGTTACTTTCTTACCTGGTAACGTTCTTTCGATGGGATGGTCCGACGACGTATTCCATATCTATGACATGTAATCAGCACAGCTGTGGTGATTACATGTCATAGATATGGAATACGTCAGAGGACCCAATCCCCTCGAAATGGGAGTTACAGGTAAGAAAAGACTCCCTTCTACAGCATTGGATCGTTCATGGATTCACATGCTGTGAATAGACTTCATAGCAGTAAGCAAATCCAGTGGTGCACAACATGCAAACAGGACGTAAGCTCAAGGCAATAAAATTAACCACATAAAACATGTTTATGCAATACCCAACCAAAAAAAGGAGTAAAAGCAAAACACAAAAACCCAGAAGCTGCAGGGCTTACCTTACTGGAATAGTCATTGGAGCACTGCTCCCCCCACCTGCACGGCCTCCGCATGCTGTTGACTCAGACAGTGCCTGGTCAATGTGTGGGGCACCGCCCATGTTGTTGCCTGGCAAATGTCGAGCGGATGCCCAACCATAGCGCAGAGGAGCTTTTAGAGTGCACTTTGGGTGTTGACTGTTAAGGCGCGTTGGCCTTAGCACGGCAAAAAGAGATGGTGGCCGCCACCCAGTGGGAGATGCCTTGTTTAGATATCGGCCACCCCTTAACGTAGGGGCCAAAAGCCATAAAGAGTTGCTTGGACGTTCTGTAGGACTTTGTGTGGTCCAGATAGTCATTCACAGCCCTTTTTACATCCAGGGAATGCAGGGCTATCTCCGCCGGAGTAGAAGCATTAGGGAAAAACATAGGCAGGCTATTGTCACGTCTTGGGAAAGTGTGACAGACTCTTGGAATGAAGTGTGGATTGGTAGAAAGAAGAACTGTGTCCTTCATGAAAACAAGATATGAAGGATCAATGACGGGAGCCTGCAGCTCCGACACGCCTAGAGGTCGAGATTGCCACTAGAAAAATCACTTTCCAAGTCAGAAACTTTATGGCAGCCTTAGACATAGGCTCAAACGGTGGTTTCATGAGGCCTGACAGCACCAGGTTGAGACTCCATATTGGAGCAAACTTCTTTGGGGAAAAGTCCTGAAAAGCCCCCTGAGAGAATGTTTGATCAATCTGTCACTGAAAAGCAGCGTAGAATTTCGAGTCCGTGTGAATCTTGAGATGGCCGCCAGGTGGACCTTGATGGATGAAATTGCCAGGCCATCACTTGCCAATAGCAGAAGGTAAGGAAGGAGTTGCTGAGGCGACCCCTGCAATGGCTGTAGGCCAGCTTGTTGAGAACACCAGACACATAATCTCTTCCATTTACGAGCGTATGAGGCGTTTGTCGACAAAGACCTTGCTGCCGATAAAATACGGCGACTATCCCGCAGAATACTCAGACCTCCGAATTCTGATTAATCAGGAGCTATACGGCCAGGTTGAGGGAGCCTGGGTTGTGATGCCACACCAACCCCTTGTCCTGAGAGAGAAGATCCGGCTGTGAACCCAGGTGAAGACGGTCGTCCCTCGCCAGGTGAAGAAGTGCTGAGAGCCAAGTATGCCTGGCCCAGAATGGAGCCACCAGTATGATCGTGCAGGGAACCTTGCAAATCATCTCAACCGTTTTTCTTAACAGGGGAAACAGAGGGAATGCATATGTGAACATTCCGGATGAGGAACTCTGCTGTCAAGACACTCCTTGTTCTCTGGGCTGGCGAACAAGTCTAAAGGGGCAGTGCCCCATTTCTGGAAAATACTTGCTACCTGATCCCGGTGCAGATGACATTCGTGCGTCTGAGATGAATCCCTGCCGAGGGAATCTGCCTGAATGTTTTGAAGCCCTGGCAGGTAAAAAGCTGAGATGTGAATCGTGTGCTGTATGGCCTAATGCAGATTGTCTGGGCTTCCCAGGAACGGAGCTGTGAATGTGTCCCTCCCTGCTTGCGCAGACAGAACATGGACGGGTGTTGTCCGTGAGAACCTGTACCACCAAGCCCTGGATGAGGGGAAGGAAAGACTTGAGCACCCAGTGCACCGCTCTCAACTCCAGGATGTTAATATTCAGAGGAACCTCTGTGGGAGACCACAGGCCTTTGACTTGGAACTGGTGCAGGTGAGCAACCCACTCAGCCTGCGAGACGTCGATAAGGAACAAGTTACTTACCTGTAACTGTTGTTCTCCAGCATGGGTCTGGCATGGATTCACATGCTCATGAATATTCCCCGTCGTCAGGCTGGGAATCCTCGGTAAAGAAAAAACCAGTATCAGTTTCGTTTCTGATCTGTCTTTCGTAGTAATAACCAATCACTGGTCTCTGCGTCATACTGACCACAGCCAATGACTGCCCTCTACCTAAGCACCGCCTCTGGCAGCCATCTTCAGATTTGGAAGCACGTAAAGTGGCAGTATGACCAAGTGAAGAGCCGCAGAGGGGTAGGCGGGAGGGTTCGCATGTGAATCCATGCCAGACCCATGCTGGAGAACAACAGTTACAGGTAAGTAACTTGTTCCTTCTCCAGCATGGGGTCTGGCATGGATTCACATGCTCATGAATAAAGAATACATAGCAGTACACACATGCACAACCACGGGAGGTGGCAAAGGCTCAACATTAAGCATTACATCAAACTCAACATTAAGCATCTTACCTCCTCACCAGGCCCACCTCAGGCGAACAGGTTGCGCAGCACTGCTTGGACGACCCTGGACTCCTCCCTGGAATCCCGGTCGACGCAGTAGAATTTCGTGAAGGTGTGCGTCGACCTCCACGTAGCAGCCCTGCATATGTCCAGCAGGGGCACACCAGAAAGGAACGCCGTGGTAGCTGCGATCGCTCTGGTGGAATGGGCTCTCGGACGGCCAGGCAGCGGTCGGTTTGCCAACCGATGACAGTACATGATACAGCCGGAGAGCCATCTGGAAATGGAAGCCTTCGAGAGAGCCTTCCCCTGATTGACAGGTCCAAAGTTCACAAAGAGTTGTGACGTCTTCCGAAAACACTTCGTGCGGTCCACGTAGAACTTCAGCGCTCTAGCCACATCCAGCGAGTGCAAAGTCCTCTCAGCCGGCGACGAAGGCGACGGGAAGAACACAGGCAACACCAAGGGTTCGTTGAGATGGAAGTCCGACGGTACCTTGGGCATGAAGGAGGGGTGCGTCCTGAGCACTACCCTCGTGTCGTGGAAAGTCAAGTACGGGGCCTTGCAGGAAAGGGCCTGGATCTCTCCCACTCGTCGTGCGGAGGTGATGGCCACAAGAAAAGCTGTTTTCCACGATAGAAACTTCAACGGGGCCGAGTGCAGAGGCTCGAACGGAGGTCCCATGAGCTTGGTCAGCACCACGTTGAGCTCCCACGCCGGGGCCGGAGCCTTCACCGGCGGGAACGATCTGAACAGTCCCTTCATGAACTCTTTCACCAGACGATGAGACCACAAGGACGTCCGCCCCTTGGTTCTGGTGTATCGGGAGATCGCAGCAAGATGAATCTTGATGGACGCGTGTGCCAGACCAGCTTTGGCCAGCGTCAGCAGGTACGGCAGTACTTGGGGAGCCGTAATCCGTAGAGGGTTAATCTTCTGTGCGTGGCACCAGACAGAGAACCTCTTCCATTTGTGTCCGTAGCATTTAAGAGTCGAGGACGCCCTGGCCTTTGCAAGAACCTCTCTGCAATCGGCCGGTATGTCGTTTCCTCCAAACTCTAGCGCTGCAGGAGCCAGGCCTGCAAGTTCAGCGACTTCGGGTCGTGGTGGAGGATGGCGCCTCCTTCCCTGGAGAGTAGATCCGCGTCCGCCGGCAGCTTGATCGGCGGAGACGCTGACAAGTCCAGCAAGTCCGGGAACCATATCTGCCTCGGCCACGCAGGTGCGACGAGGATCATCCTGCACCGTGACCTCTTGAGCTGGTTGACGAGCCGGATTAGCAGAGGCAAGGGAGGGAACGCGTAGAGGAACAGGCCCTCCCAGGGGAACGAGAAAGCATCGCCCATGCTCCTCGTCTGGGGAAACCTGCTGGCGAACCTCCGGCACTTGGTGTTCGTCGCCGTCGCAAACAGGTCGATCTGGGGTGTGCCCCACCGTCGGAAGAGGCGATCCACCAGATCCTGCCGTAGTTCCCACTCGTGGCACGAGCGCAGCTCCCTGCTGAGTGAGTCGGCGATGGTGTTTTTTATCCCTGCCAGATGAAACGGCACCAGAAAAATCCCTTGGGCGACGGCCCAATGCCACAGGTCCTGCGCCTCCTTGGACAGCGCTGGGGACCTGGTTCCGCCCTGTTTCCTGATGTAAAACATGGTGGTGGTGTTGTCGGTGAAGATCCTCACCACCTTGCCCTTGAGGGACGGAAGGAAGGACCTGAGGGCCCAAAACACTGCACGGAGCTCCAGGACGTTGATATGCAGGGACTTCTCCGTTGGGAGCCAGAGTCCCCTTGCGTGCAGATTTTCGGTGTGCGCTCCCCACCCTTCCAGGGAGGCAGCCGTGGTCACAGTCTCCTGGTGGGCTGGGGTCTGGAAGTCCATGCCCGCCGTCAGATGCGCGCGGGTGCCCCACCACCGTATCGCTCGTCGGAAACTCTCGTCGAGCTTGATCCTTTCCTCGAAGCTGCCCGTCGTCTGGATCCAGCGCGCATCCAGGAATTCTTGCAACGGGCGCATCCGGAGCCTGCACATGGGAATGAGGTAGATGCAGGAAGACATCATCCCGAGGAGGGACTTGATGGACCTCACTTTGGCCGCGTCGGCCACCAACATCCGTTGCACCTTGCCCAAGATGGTCCTGGTCCTCTCCTCCGACGGGGAGGCCAGAAGGGACACTGTGTCGAGCCTCGCTCCCAGAAACAGTGCGACTTGCGCGGGCACCAGGTGGGATTTGGCGTAGTTCACGGAGAATCCCAGGTCCGTGAGGAGTTGGACGGTCCTTGCCGTGTGGACCACGGCGAGCTCCCTCGTCTTGGCGCGGATGAGCCAGTCGTCCAGGTAGGGGTAGACGTGAATCCCCTCGCGGCGCAGCTGCGCCGCCACCGGTGCGAGGCACTTGGTGAATACCCTGGGTGCCGACCGTAGTCCGAAGGGAAGGGCTTTGAACTGGTAATGACGCCCGTGGACCACGATCCTGAGGAATTTTCGGTGCCCCTTTAGGATGGGAATGTGGAAGTAGGCATCCTCCAAATCCAACGACGATAGGAAGTCTCCTTCCTCCAGCTGACCCAGGACGTGCTGGAGGGTGACCATCCGGAACTTCTGCGCCTTGATGAACTTGTTCAGACGTCGCAGGTCTAGGATGGGGCGCCATCCTCCCGTCTTCTTCTTCACAAGGAAGTATCTCGAGTAGACTCCGGAGCCCCGAAGCCTCTTTGGGACGAGTTCGATGGCGCCCTTTCTGAGCATCGCCTTTACCTCCAGGGAAGTTGAGGGACGTGAAGTTCTTTCCTGGCCACGGGGGGGACGCGCGGGCACCTTCTTTGAAACTCGAGCGCGTGGCCCCGGGCCAGGGCGTCCAGCACCCAACGGTCGGTGGAGATGGACTCCCACACGCTGACGAAGCCCGCCAGCCGGCCTCCCACCAGGGTGCTTCGGTGGGGGCCCGACCCCACGGCCGGTTCAATCCTGCTTGGACGCGGCCTTGCCGCCTTGACCTCCTTGGCGACGACGGCGGGGTCCGCTAGACTTGCCTCGTCCTCTGTAGGCCTCTTGCGACGACGAGCGGGCCGCTTGACGGTAGGAAGCGAAACCGCCGCCGGAACCTTTGGAGGCGCCCTTGCCTCCGCCGCTCCGAAAGGGCGTCCGTCGTTGCTGCAGAACTCCAAGGGCCCGGGCCGTCTCAGTATCCGCCTTGATGGCCTGAAGGGAATCGTCCACTGTCTTCCCAAACAGGTTGTTCCCGTCGAAGGGCATGTCCAGGACTCTGGTCTGGACGTCCTGCCGGAAGTCCGTAGCTTTGAGCCATCCACGACGTCGAAGGCAAACGCCGTTGCCCAGCTGGCGGAACCCAGTGTCGGCGATGTCCGTCGCCACGGTGATGGCGTGGTCCGAGGCCACCTCACCTTCCTGCAGGATCTCCAGGGCCTCCGCCCTCTTGTCGTCCGGCAGAAAATCCAGCAGGGGAGCTATCTTGTACCACAGCTCCCTGTCGTAGCGAGCCACGATAGCCAAGGCGTTGGCCGCTTTAATCGTCGTCGCTGCCGACGAGATGACTCTACGTCCCATAGCATCCAATTTCTTTCCCTCGCCGTCCGGCGGGGAAGTCGATGTGGAGGCCGCACCCCACCCCCCGCTTTCTTCCTGGCTGCCGCGGAGAAGACGGAATCCGGGGTAGGCTGCGCCCGGAGGCATAGGGGGGCCGTGTCCGGGACCCGGTACTTTTTCTCGTACCGGTCTCTTCTAGCTGGCGTCGTGGAAGGGTTCTTGAGGAGGGAAAGGCCCTCATCCCAAATGTCGTCCAACAGAGGCACTGCGAGGACCGTCTTCCTCTTGGCCTCGCGCCGCTGATAAAGGAAGCCTTCCTTTTTCTTCTCCTCAGGGCAGAGTTGGAAAAGCTCGGAAGCCCTGGAGATCATGGAGTGGAAAGATCCGATCTCGTCGGGCGGAGAAGCCCTGGTGGGAGGCGACGACGGAATATCCTCGTCGTATGCCTCGTCGTCCGTACCCGTCGCTGCCGTGTCAGTCCCCGTATCATCCCCTCGGGTGGACGGGGAGGAGGGCTGGACGGGGCGCGACGGTTGAAAAGGAGGTGGTGGATGGATCCTTCTTTTCTTGGTAGGGGGAACACCAGAAGGTCCCGGTTCTGGATCCCCCGACGGGAGAGGTTCCTCCGTCGGTAACGGTAGCCTCGTCCTTATCTCGGAGCATAAGGACTGTATGGCCAACAAAATGGCCGCCGAGTTGTCTTGCGGCGCTGGCAGAGGGGAATCCGACGGGCGAGCAGGGGCCCCGTCGGTATCCTCGACGATGTCGTCGTCGTCACCTGCGTCGGGGTCCATTCCGACGGGCTGGCCTTCTTCCACGCCTAGGCCGTGGCTTAAGACCTCGATCAGCTCCTCTTCTGAGGTTGAGGCCGAATCTACGACGACGCCCTGCCCCCCCTTCTTCCCCACGGAGGGTTTCACGGGGGTCCTATCGATGGGCACAAAAGAAGACTCCCTCCGAGGAGGCAGGGAGATTCTGGGCCCTGAGGTCGCCACCACTGGTGCAGCCTCCACAGGCTGAGCCAGGGCCGCCGCGACCGTTTCGATAGAGGGCTTGGTCGGATGGATCAAGGCCTTCACCACCTTAGGTGCGCTCACCGCCTTATCCTTGAGGGAGGGGGCACTGCCACGCTCCTCCTCTGCCTTAGAGCTCGACCGGGGCCTCTCCAGGAGCTTCGCCGGGTGCTCGGCCTTCCTCTTACCCGACCCAGAGCGTTGGCTCGTGGTTGATGGTGCCGGGGAGGGTGCGCCCTGCCTGGCGCCCGTAGAGCCCGACCGTTCGGCGCTCCCGGTGCCAGCGGACTCGCGGTGCTTGGCCTTATGTTGGGCCCCCGTCGCCGGGGCGCCCTCAAAGGTCTTAGAAGACCACTCGGATTTCTTCTTCTTCTCGCCAGACGGGCTCTTACCCTCCAGCCAGTTGGCGAGACGTTGATGGCGGTCCTTCATGGTACGTTCCGACATGTTGCCGCAAAACGCACAGTCCTTCTCCACGTGCGTCTTGTCCTCATGAAGGCAGTAAAGGCAGAAAGAGTGTTCGTCCTCCTTAAAGACGTTCTGCAGCTGGCATCCAGGGCAGACCCTGAACACCTTTCCGGGCGTCGAGCTTCCCTTCTCCTGGGCCATTTCCGAGACCGGGCCTGAGAAGCTTCTGGAGTCCTCCGAAGTGTAGCTCGACGAAATCTTCACCCTTGAGGGGCGCAGACGAATCCGACACGGGTCCCCGTTGATCGGATGTAGGATCGGTGGAGCTTGAGGCTCTTTTGACCGAAAGAATCGAAGTTTTTGTGAAAAAAGCGCGAAAAATAGCACTAACGCTCGAGAGCAATAGCACGAGGATCCCAACACATGAACGTGCGGTAAAAATCTGAAGATGGCTGCCAGAGGCGGTGCTTAGGTAGAGGGCAGTCATTGGCTGTGGTCAGTATGACGCAGAGACCAGTGATTGGTTATTACTACGAAAGACAGATCAGAAACGAAACTGATACTGGTTTTTTCTTTACCGAGGATTCCCAGCCTGACGACGGGGAATATTCATGAGCATGTGAATCCATGCCAGACCCCATGCTGGAGAACTCTAGTGTATCGATAATTCGGTTCCACCAAGGGTATGCCCCGCTTGATGTTGAGTGGCTAGGTCCACCACTGAAGAGCGTCTGCCAGAGTATGCGAAATGCATACCTTCTCCGACCAGGAACCCTGGATCTGGGACCAGCGGGAAGTGAGAAATTCTTGTGCTGGGCGCATAAACCGTTGGCAATTTTAATGAGTGGTATGCAGGACAACATGGTGCCGAGGAGATGTACGAGCTGACCATGACCGACATTCCTGGCACAAACGAGCCCGCCAGAGACAACAGTCTTTCCACCCTCTCCTTCGATGGCTTGACTTGATTGAGAGCCGTCCGGAAAAAGAGCTCCCAAAAAGACCAAATCCTTGGAGGGCATCAGAGAGGATTTGCTGAAGTTGATTGCGAAGCCCAGATGTTGCAAAAGGAAAATCGCAGCGTTGAGACACTCCAACTTGCGCTGGCAAGTCGATCCCCTGACTAACCAGTCGTCCAGGTAAGGATACACATGGTGCCCTTTTTTGCAAAGGTAAGCCGCCACCAGAGCTAGGCACTTGATGAAAGTCCTGGGAGCTGACCTCAGGCCAAAGGGGAGAACCTGAAACTGGTAATTTCCCGCCACAAACCTGAGAAATATTCCATGTCTGGGGTGCATAGGGACGTGAAAGTATGCATGCTCGAGATGCAGAGACGCCAAAAGCTCCCCTGGTTGAACCGTTCGAATGCCGTCTTGCATCGTTAGCATCCTGAACCTTTGTCTTTTAATATTTTTGTTGAGTGGCCGTAGGTTCAGAATGCGGCGGCATTTTCTGTTTGGATTTTTTTTATCACAAAAAGCCTGGAATAGGTCCCCTGTCCTCTTTCCGCTGTAGGAACCCTCTCGATGGCCCCTTTCTGGAGCATGAGCCGAACCTGCTGATACAAGACCTGCAGTTGAGCCTGAGATGTATTTACCGGAGGTATGGGGAGTTGAGGATGCCGATACTCCAAGTAGTGGCCGTATTGGATTGCTTCCAGCACCCTTCTGTCGGTTGTGATAGAACGCCGCTCGTCAAGGTGGTGTGCCACCCTCCCACCTAGACAACTGCCCTTGTGGCAGTCATTCCTGAAGCTTGCTTTGCCGGCCTCATTGCGAAAAGGAGGATCCCCTCTTCTTCTGTCCGTGGTACTCCTTATTCCGCTGAGCGGCATGAAAGGACGCCTGTAGCTCTGGGAGTGATAGGTGGACCTACCGTATCCCTTGTCAAAAGACTTCAAATAGGAGCATTTTCAAATGCATTCTGAATAGCTTTGGGCCTTCCATGATCCAAGGCAGGTTTTCTAATTCATGCTCTTTCTCTTGCGCGCCCGGATGCCTGCTGGCTTCAGCGCCATATTAACAGATAAATAAAATAAACTATAAATACATCAAATAAACACTGGGCCCTATAACCTAAGCAACCACAACAATGATACATTTGTTGCTCTTTCTGTGTTGCTAAATGCGAGTATCGAATATGTTTCAGACCCAACTATGACACTGTATGCGCTGTCCGCACGATGTTGAACAGTGATAGATTTTCTTCAAACTTAACGTTTTTGCGTGGCTAGGACGCTGCACGTGCATCTTAACATTAGGTCCTGATCAACTCTGAGGAATGAGGGCTGTTCTGCCCAGAGCTCAACCACTGGTCCTTGTTAGGGAGAATTCTCATTCAATGGCCAATTTCCCTTACCTAGTGAGTCCCACAGCAGCTTTGCTGGATCTCTGGAGTTTATTTTTTCCACTTGGTAAGAGTGTACCCCTTTCTTCCAACTCTTACCTGTGTTTTGCCATGTGTATTTCATCTGTTTTTGTGATTGTGGACTCTGGAGTACACCACTTCAGTAGCCCCCTTCTTTTGTGTGTTACACAGCACCTTCAGTGCATTGACACCGGGTTGTCTTTTAGACTTCCCACCGACTCCATTTCTGAGGCCGACTACTGTCCCACAGAAAAGCGTAAAGTTGCCATTAACTTCACTTAGGCATTTAACCACAGATCCAGTACACCCCCCATCTTACATGGAGCACTGGAAAGGGTTAATCCTTAGCCCCGTCTGTACCTCCTAGAGCATTGTTTCGCTCTTAACTTTTAGATTTGGCTGGTGGCAGTGGTATCTACCCTAACTTCGCTACCGTGATTATACTATATAAACGTGGTATTGTTTTAGGCTATTACATTAGCCTCGAACTTAAACCCGCTTCCCCAAATACTTTTTCTTTTGGCTCCGGTTGGGTTTATTCGCCATTTCTTTTTGTTAAAGTCCTTCTTGTGTTTTACTTTGCACGGCAAACCAAGTTTGCATCCTTTGTTCACTGTCTTTTGGCAGGCTTCTGCCCAGAACCCCTTCTCTAGGCGCCTGGGTGTCTAGGTGGGTTGAATGTGAGGGAAGGGTGTAGTCACCCCCTGCACAGGGTATCCTAGGAACCCCAAGTCGCACTTTGTAATGATTGGCTGAGCTGGTTGTCCGGGCCGGACAACCCGGACAACTCGCATGCTGCGTGATTGACAGCCAGGCTGTGTGAATGGGGGATTTTCACATAAAAGGCATCTCTCTTGGTCTGGAAGTCAGAGTCGCCACTGGAACTACAAGGAACCGAAAAGAAGCGGAGAAGAATTCGACTGCTGCAACTATCCCGTCCCGGTGCAGTCCTGAGCTATCTACCCTTCGACGACCAGAGAAGATCCAGTCCGGAGTCTTCTTCCCTTGAGCTTGTTGGGGATAACCAGCTCATCTTCTACAGCCAGAGGATCATCTTCGTGGTCGAAATCGCTGCACCCTGCTGTAGTGGTCCGGATAGCCATCTGAAGGGCCTCTCCTGTTTTTAAGGAGCGCACCTTTTATTCACCGTTGCTGCTGCCGACTTCAGTCCTGTGTGGTGCAGTCCCCTCCAGACGTCCTCCTTTGGATCGAAGCTCCAGGATCCGAGGGTCTGCAGGAAACTACCAGGAACAACTGCCGTGGCACCAGCCTCCTCCCTTGAATAAGGTACTGTGTTCTGCTCGAGGAATTTGGGTGAATCCCTTTTTTCTTCGCCTCCAAGGCTTGCTCTCGTCTTCCCTCCTTCTTATAACTTTTGCTTCCTCTGTTGACTATGCCGAATCGTGAACTATCTGACTGTGATCCTCGACAACAGGAACCCAGTTCCACGCGACACTGGCTCTGGCCTATTGACTCTTGAATGTCTGCTAAGAGTGTTCTCTAATTCTGTCTGCCTTGACAAAAGTATTGCCTATGATTTTTGCCCCCAACTCTCTCTGGGTATCTCAGGTGCTAAGTGTGTTTTTGCCCCGGTAACATTTCTTGCCACGGATTCGCATTTCTTTAGTAAGACCGAACTGTCAGTACTGTCAAAAAGTGATCGCAAGTGTATTCCCGGTAACGTCTTTTGTTTCATAACACCGGTCCGCTAAAACACAGAGTACTTACCTTGAAGTATACCGTACAAAGTGAATTGGTTAGTTGTAGTGTATTTTACGTGTGGTTTCCGAATTAATAGAAGTGTTGCGTTTATAACAAATGGTTTAAATATAAATGTACTTATATTTTTTACCTGAAACCTTGAATCGGTGTTTGCTCGAGTCACAGTAATTGTGGTCCCTTTGTGTAATCTCTGCTACTGCTCATATACTCTTGTGATAAGCTTGGCTGCTCCGCTACTGCTACCACTTTAACATAGTAGAACAAGTTACTTCTTACCTTGTAACGTTCTTTCGATGGGATGTTCCTCCGACGTATTCCTTATCTTAGATATCTCTTTCCAGCTCTGCTGGACTCGGAATTTTTTCCTCTAGAGGGCACTGCGCGTCAACGTCCGCCGAGTCGATGTCTCTCGACAGCCGCCGTATCGACGTCGACGTCATCCTGCCTATAAAGGCCGCGCGCAGCGTCCGTTGCTCAGTTCCGTTTTGTAGCCCACAATAATTCTTTCTGGACTAGACTAATCACCCAGAAGGAGAGTAAGCTGCAACAACAAGGGAAGTAGTACTGCGGGGATGGATAGGAGGGTCGATAAGGAATACGTCGGAGGAACATCCCATCGAAAGAACGTTACAGGCTAAGAAGTAACTTGTTCTTCGAAGGGATTGTGTCCTCCGACGTATTCCTTATCTTAGATAGGCTCCCATAGCAGTATTCTGTTATTGGAGGTGGGAGTACTGACTTCATGCTTCCTCTTATTGATGAATAGAGCGCAATACTGCCCTTCCAAACCTAGTCTGTTGACTGGAGGAGGAATCCAAGTTGTAAAACCGTGTAAAGGTATGGACGGACGACCATGTGGCAGCCGCACATATGTCTCTAACCGGCACTCCTCTTTTGAGGGCTGATGAAGCTGCGATACACCTCTGGTCGAATGAGCCCTAAGATTTTGAGGGGGCTCTTTTCCTGCCAGTTTATAACATTCCAAAATGGCTAAAATGATCCAGCTGGAAATGGTCTGCTTAGTTATCGGTAACCCCAGCTTGTGACCTGTGTAGCCTACAAACAGCTGGTCTGCTTGTCTTATCCTAGCCAGTCTACTAATGTAAAAACTTAAAGCCCTTCTTGGGTCCAGCCTGTGTAACCTCTCTTCCTCTTTCCCCGGATGGGGAGGAGGATAGAAAGATGGAAGGGTAATCTTCTGAGTGATATCAAATTCAGAAACCACCTTTGGGAGGAAATTAGGCTTCACTTGCAGAACAACTTTGTCTTTGTGAAAGATTGTATGAGGGGGTTTACAAGAAAGAGCTTGTAACTCGCTCACCCTTCTAGCAGATATAAGTGCTATTAATAAAACAGTCTTAAGGGTAAGAAATCTTAACGAACAAGAGTGGAGTGGTTCGAAAGGTGTGCCCATCAGGAAAGTTAGGACTAAGTTTAAATCCCATAGGGGAACCTGGAATGGTCTTGGGGAATAAACGTTAGTTAACCCCTTTAGAAACTGTATTACCAAGGGTAACTTGAAATAGGATGTTTCTTCCGCAGTGCGCTTAAAGATGGATAGCGCTGCGAGATAGCCCTTGATGGTGCCAACTTGAAGGCCTGAATTCGCTAAATAAAGTAGGAAGGACAAAACCATTGGTGTACCACATGAAAAGGGATCGATATTCTTTTCTCTACACCAGCTGCAAAATCTGTTCCAACGGCAGCGGTATAAAGATTTTGTTGCTGGCCTTCTTGCCCAAAGCAACACCTCCATAACATCATCAGGAAGGTCCCAATCCTTGTACCTCAGCCTTTCAGAAGCCAAGCGTGAAGGTTGAGGGTTTTCATGTCTGGATGGAGAACCTGACCTCCCTTCTGTGAGAGCAGATTCTCTCTGAGTGGAAGTCGAATTGGAGGGCAGATGGACAAGTCTAGAAGGTCCGGGTACCACGTTCTCCTGGCCCAATCCGGGGCAATTAGGATCATGGTTTTCCGGAATCTTCTCAACCTCCTGATCACTTGAGGAATGACAGGGACCGGTGGAAACGCGTACAGAAGCGGAAACTCCCAGTCCACTATGAACGCGTCTCCCAGAGCTCCTCTCGGGGGAAATTCCCTTGAACAGAACAGATCGCACTTCCTGTTGATACTGGTGGCAAACAGATCCACCCGAGGGGTTCCCCAAAGGGCGAAGATCTCTTGAAGGACTTCCTGAGCTAGTTCCCACTCGTGGGAGACTGTGCTCTGCCTGCTCAGAGCGTCCGCTGTCAAGTTCTTCTCTCCGGCTAGGTGAACTGCCGATAGAGATTCCTTCTTGGATTGCCCAAAACCAGAGCTGCATCGCCTCTCTGCACAGAGGTAGTGGATCCTACGCCTCCTCTTTTGTTGAGGTAATGCATGGCCACTATGTTGTCCGTCATTATCAGGACATTCTTTCCTTGTACAGATGGCAGAAAAGCCTTCAGCGCAAGTCTGATGGCCCTCAGCTCTAACAGGTTGATATGTAGTCTGGACTCCGATGGAGACCAACGACCGCTGATGGTCAAGTCGTTGGCATGGGCTCCCCACTCCATGAGTGAGGCATCCGTGACTACTGTTATCTCCGGCCAGGGTTGCCATAACTGCTCTCCTTTCAGAATGTTCTCCTGACAGGCCCACCACTGAAGGTCTCGAGCCACCCTGTTGGGAACCTGAAGAAGATCTGTCATTCTCCCTGAGAATTGTGACCACTGAGTTCTCAGTGCCCACTGGAGGGATCTCATTCTCAGGCGAGCCTCTGGCACTAGGAAAATGCAGGATGCCATGAGGCCTAGCAACCTCAAAAAGTCGAAGGCTGGGAGACGTTGGGCATTTTGAAACTTGGTAACCATCTGTAGAATATCTTGAGCCCTCACCTCTGGTGGCGAGGCTTTTCCCAGGGAAGTGTCCAGGATCGCTCCGATGAACTGGAGTCTCTGCGATGGTATCATTTGTGACTTCTTAAAATTGAGGGAGAAGCTCAGTCTGTGAAGGGAGTGGCAAACATGATCTAGCTGGATCTGAGCTTGTTCCGAAGATACAGCTCTGATCAACCAATTGTCCAGGTAGGGGTAGACGTGAATCCCTTCCCTCCTTAGACTTGCAGCCACTACCGACATTAACTTGGTGAAGACCCTCGGGGCGGAGGTCAGCCCAAATGGCAGCACTCGAAATTGATAATGAGAGTTGCCAATTGCGAACCTCAGGTATTTCCTGTGTTTGAGATGGATTGGCACATGGAAATAAGCGTCCTGAAGGTCCAGAGATACCAACCAGTCCTGGAACTGAAGGACCTGAAGGATCTGAGAAAGAGTTACCATCTTGAATTTGTCTTTCCTGAGGAATTTGTTCAATTCTCGCAAGTCCAAGATGGGTCTCAGTCCTCCGTCTTTCTTTGGAATGAGAAAGTAAAGGGAGTACCAGCCCTTGTTGCTCTCCGCTACAGGTACATGTTCTATGGCACCTTTCTCTAGCAGGTCTAAAATTTCCTGCAAGAGGAGCGGATCTGGAGCTTTTTGAGAGCTGATCCCCGGTGGATGACTCTGAGGTATGCGTAGGAGAGGCAGGCGTAACCTTGTGCAACTGTCCCCAATGCCCAAGCATCTGACGTGATAGCCTGCCATTCCGCCAGATGTTGAGTTAACCTGCCTCCTACAGGTGTCTTGTGAGGGAAGTCCTCAGAGTGGTTTTGGGGCGGCTGATGCAGATGCCGATGGTAAAGAGGCACCTGCTGTTGCTGCGGCTTTTGAATATCTACCCCGTCCACCTCGGGTAGTTCTTCTTTGTCCCCTTTGAGCCGGTCGTCCTCTACCTCTTCCGAATGCGGAGTAGAAGCGAAAGGTCTTGCCTCTCGCAGAGGTTCCTGTGGGACGAAAAGGTGCCTGACGGATTGCAGCGCCTAGGGATTTTGCTGCTGCCTTTGATGTTTGCAGTTTTTCTAAACTGTCATCCGCCTTTATCCCAAACAAAGAAGAGCCATCAAATGGCATGTTCAAGAGCCTGGCTTGCACATCTGGGGCAAAACCAGACTTTCTCAACCAAGCAAATCTCCTGGTTGTTGTACTTGCCGCCATTGCTCTGCTGATACTGTCAGCCGAATCAATGCCCGTCTGGAGGGATTCGCAAATAGCGTCTTTACCGTCCTTTATGATATTTAGGAACGCCTCCCTTTCTTCTCCCTCCGGGATGCAGTCAGCCGCTGTAGAAGCACACTCCCAAAGTGTATGGCTAAATCTAGCAAGGGTGCAAGTAGCATTAATAGATTTTAACGCCATGCTACATGCCGAAAAGACTTTTAGCCATAGCATCATATTTTTTTATCGTCCCTGTCCTGTGGGACGGAAGGGTAAGCAGTCTTGATGTCAGTAGAAGATGCTGCCTGTACCACCAGACTTTCTGGGGATGGGTGTTTGGACAAAAACTCTGGGTCTGCAGAAGATACCCTGTATTTAGTAGACAATTTTGTATTTACTGCCGGGACGACATCTGGGGTTTCCCAGTTCGTCATGATTTTCCTTTGAAGAGCTTTATGAAAAGGTAGTACAGGATCCTCCTGTGGACCTTTATCAAGAATATCCGTGAGGTCATCCTGTTGGAAAGCCTGTGAAGGTGTTGACCACCCCATAAATTCTGTGATCCTGGCCATTAAGGCTCTATAGGGGGTTTCAGCATGCTCCCCCGGGTCTGGCCTAGCGGACTCCACCTCAGGGGAAGTGTCTAAACCACTTGCCTCATTCTAAGGAATCATGGAGTTCCTTTAATCTGCGTTCCTCTGAGGATAACTCCTCTTGAACTGGGGTTGCAGATCCCTGCAACTCAAATGTCTCTTCTTGGTCAGATAGTTCTCCCTCTTCCATAATTGAGGACATTGTTCTCAATTGGTCTGAACTCACAAAGGGTGTGAAACCCATCTCCAAGGCAGAGGGTGCCAAACTTGTTGTAATCGGCCTCTAAAACATCGATATCGTCGACGCCGAAGGCTTCGAATGTGGCGTCGAAAACAAAGGCGGAGGCCTCGAGGTCCTCGATAGAATTGGAATTCTGCTTGAGGATGTCGACAATCTTGATGACATCGCCATCGAAGGCCCGGGAATAGCCACTGGGTGCGCCGCAACCGTGACTTTCCTTGGCGTCAACGCCGGTGTTGAGGATGGCGTCGAGTCGACAGACCTGTGTGTCGAAGGTCCCTTCGACAACGGCGTCGAAGACACCGACCTCGGCATCGACGGAACCTTCGAAGAAGGATTCGAGGTTTGCTTTACTCGAGGGTTCGTGACGCGCTCGAGAAGCTTCCTTCGCCGGGTACTGCGACTCGCAGCGTTTTGGACCTTCGGGTCTTTCGACCAGAGCATCGCTCTCGGCAGTCTTCGAGGGGGTCGAGGCCGCTTTCTCGAAGACGCTCATCATATTTTTTCGGAATTCCTCCCATTCAGCCCGGGAACTATGTTTCGTGGGGCAAGGGATTCTCTTAGGTGAAACAGAGGAAGAGGAGGACGAAGAAGGGGATCTTCGACGTCTCCTCTTCGAGTGCTTCGATCTCGAGGAGTGATGGGACCCGCTTCGAGACCTGGAGCGCGAATGGTGATGAGGAGACGAATGTCTCGACTTCGTCGAGGAAGAAGAAGCTTTAGAAGTCTTACCTTTTTCCAGCTTCCCCCTACGCTTCTTCAGGGCCTTAGCTGTCATGGACATACAGTCCTCGCACTCCGAACAATGGTGTTCAGCTCCCAAACACCACAGACAAACTCTGAGGGTCAGTCAGCGACATCTTTTTTCCACAGTCTCTGCATTTTTTAAAGCCGGACCGAGGGGTCGTCGGTTCCGACGAGGAAGCCATCGAGTATGGATCGAATATCTCGAGGAAATTGGATTAATTCTCTACGAAACTGAGCAACGATATTCCGAGGCACTGAGTAAGCGCGGAAAAACGGAACTGAGCAACGGACGCTGCGCGCGGCCTTTATAGGCAGGATGACGTTGATACGGCGGCTGTCGAGGGACATCGACTCGGCGGACGTCGACGCGCAGCGCCCTCTAGAGAAAACATTTCCGAGGCCAGCAGAGCTGGAAAGAGATATCTAAGATAAGGAATACGTCGGAGGACACAATCCCTTCGAAGTACAGGCTTGTACCAAAGGTAAACTTGTATTGCCACCTGTAGTCTTAATTGTGTGTAGTGGTCCCTAAGGGCACTGCACAGGAGTCTGCCTAACAGTCCTTCTACAGACAGCCCGATTTTAGGGAAATAGTGTCTCCTCTTAGGGCCATCGTCCAGTAGGTCTTTGAATTCATACTGGATCTTCGGAAGTGAAGGGGCAGGACAACCCCAAGGTTTCGACTAACTTCACCATCAAGGATGAAGTGTCTATGGGCATACACTGGGTGTCAGCAGGGAGCATGGCTGTCTCAGTTGTGGTATCTAGATCACCCTGCTCCCCAAAAACTTCTCGGATGGAGGTGTTCCTGACCAAATGGCACCGGATCCCCTTCCTCGTCATTGATGTCCTCCAATTGGGACATGTATGCTCTCCTGAGAGCAGGATTAACCACACAACCGGCATCAAAGGCACCATGTGAGGAGGGGTCTACATCCCAAGACAGAATGGTGTGACCTTTTCACGTGACCTTGACGCGTCCGATACAAAGTTCCCAGCCAGCTTTTAGTTTATCTGAGCGCATTGGGAACCGTCAGCTAGGCCAAAACCTTCAGCACAGAGGCAGTGACCAATGGTGCCAAAGATGTCAAGCATCTTCGTTCTGAACACCTCCCATTCCTTAGGAGTAGAGGATGGAGCGGTTGCTACTCTTCAATGATAAAGAATAATGGTGCCTCAAACAACCGTTAGGGGGGAAAAGTACCTTTTGCAGTGTTTTTTCTTTTTCTAGTCCTTTCGGACAGGTGATCGTCCCTCAGTGCCGTGGTCTGCAATTAGCGAACTCAAACAGGTCCCTTTATCAGCTCTCTCCTTGTCGAGGTTGGTAAAGAATTTCACCTCACATTCCGGCAGGACCTTTGGTGCATCTACTGATACGACGCGCAATCCTGTGTGCCGTGACCCTCTCCTAGACAATAAATGCAAATGGGTTCTAGATCTGAAAATGACATACGACACCTGCAATCCATGCAGGGTATGAAACTCGAGGACTGTCGGATTCAGCATCACATCTAACAATGGAGAACAAGAAGGAATTCATTTGAGAAAATCAAACGCGTTTTAAAGGGGGGTTTTCCTGAAGCAAGCAGAGTGTGCAGTGAAAACAAACTAAGGTCACAGGGTGTGACACCTCGATATATACAGACTCCAAACGTCATGCCCAGAGCGGAGCATGTTCAGTCAGGAGGAGCCGATGCAGAGCTGCACTGTGTCATCTGGAGGCGGAAAAGTTTCCAGAGAGCAACTGCTCAGGGATAAGAGATATCAAATATGAGGACTCTGTGGGAGTAAAGAATCCATTAGAAGGAGAAGCGTGCTAATTGCTGGCCATCATGTGTCGCAATATCATCGTTCATGCTGTTTGCGCACAAAGGAGAGCTTAACGTACCAAAATTAGAGCTAACCAAAACTAAAATTTGATGCATGTACACAAAATGCAAAAATTACAAAGTATGAGGATTCTTACAATACCTCACCCTCACAAGCACAGTTTTAAATCCTAAAATCAATGAAGGATATTATGGATACACTACCTACCCAGAGACAAGCAATCCATTACACAAGTTTAGTAAGGATGACAAGAAAACTACCCACCTGAAAAGAAAGCACAGCAAAAATCTCCCTTGAGTAGTTTAGAGGTATTGTTTTGCATTGTCTGACAATATTCGGCCAACACCTTGTTCAATTCAATTAGCGCATATACATCTGTAAATCAATAAAAATGAGGAATTACAAAAAAAAAATGTTTTAAAAACACAAGTACATATTGCTAAGTAGGGTGAAACAGTTTTCAATCCCTTTGCCCCAACTCATCCATGATAAGTCTGTTCAATATAAGAAGACGGGAGCATTTTCATAGAGCATGCAGTAAATACAATTTGGATGCCTGAGCCCTGCCATTTGGCAGATCTGCCTGCTTCCCTTGGCACAGTTCCTTTTATATTACTATATACTAAGGTGAAATAGCTACTTAACTACCCTCATTTTCTTTCTGATGACTAGAGAATTCCACATTGTTTAAAATATCCCTGTAGAATTTAAAAAACGTAATGGGCTCTGCACCAGCTCCATCACATTATCTTGGCAACAGCAGCAGCAGATATAGTGCTCTCCGCATATAAGTGAAGATGCAAGAGTCCAATGGCCTCAGTTTACAGCAATTTTCCATAGTCAACGATGATTTAACTAGCAATTTGCTTGAAGCAATGGGAGGTGTGAAGAGTTACATATTTGATTTAATGAGGTGGGAATGGTGTTACCCTAAAAGCCAGGGACCACCATTCCACTCTGTGAGGAAGGCCATGGAGAAGGTATTTTTATTTTTTATTTTATTTGATTTAGTTGAAAAAACAACTTTTCGAATACAGATTTATATGTTACAAAGAATTCTATAAAAATCAAACTCAAAATCATAAGTTCATCATATAATCATAAAAATATAAAATTTTAACATCAAATCTTGATATTGTTTGTTTAACTCAAACTCATCCGATTATATTACATTCACCAAAATTATAAAATAAACCTAGACTTTGCTGTAGATTAACATACACAAAATAAACTATATAGGCTTTGTTCATAATATGTATTCCTCTAATAAGACACAATCTAAAAATTGAATTATCGCTTTCATTACTACCATTCTCTCTGTTGAGAACAACATATGCCAGAACTTATCCTTGCCTTCATCGTTGTATAGACATAAAAGATTTTTGAAATGTAACATTCTTTGAGCTTTGAATTTATGACATGACACCACTAAGTGCTGCAGGTTCTCCTTTTCGGTATTCACCCTACAAAAACGACAATAATTCAGAGAAGGTTTGATGGCTTTTCTTCTCGCCAGAATTTCCAATGTGGGCCAAGGATTTAGCCTAAATCTTAAAAATGCGTTTCTTAACATTGCGGAGGGACACTTTATTAAGTAAGGGGCCATGCACCGCACCATTTTATAACCAAAATAATCACTATTAAAATCTTTATTTTCATGCAGTTTGCTCTATTTTTCATCCAGTCCCATTGATATGATTTCACCTTGGCTCGGGATGGGTTAGCTGTCAGCAAAGGTATGGTAACATCGGCTTCAGCCATAGCATCAGTCACACACTTGCGCCATCTCATAGAGAAAATATTGGAAGAAGCCAATAACTGTTGGGGTATCACACACAGGATATTGTTAGCGTCAATACTTAGCAGGCACTTACGAAGTAGACTGCACATACGCCAGAGTAAGCGAGTTGTTAATGAGACCAAGCCTAGCTCATGACGAAGAATAGGCATTGGTGTGCAGTTCGGAAGCTTTAGTATTAATTTCCAAAAGCGGGCTTCTAGGGAATTACACATTTTTGTTTGATAATGTGGCTTAGCCTCTGCTCCATATAATAACACTGGGATGACTTTTTGTTCATAGAACAACAAGACATGTTTGTAAGTGAATTTGCCAAATTTAAAAACTAGGATTTTCGCCTGGGAAATTAATGTATTCATTTTATTTGAGATATCATGAGTAGGTAATGTTCGTTAATTTATCATACACAAATAGTCCAAGGTATTTGTATTCTGATAAAATTGAGTTCAACCTTTTGTAAAGTCCATACAATGTTATTTTGTTTCAGTTGCCTTAAGTTTTTGCAAATTAACACCTGAGATTTTTCATGATTGATTTCTAGGTTATTGACTTGAACAAAATCTCCCAGTGCATTCAACAGATTTTGGAGGCCTTTTGGGGTTTGAGACAGTAATATCAAATCATCAGCGTAAAGCCTCCAAGGTATGCGCTGATTTCCCAATTTTGGAGGGTCTTGTAACGCTCACCTGATTCCCGTAGAGGCGCCGGTCTTGACTGGGCGTATACCGTATCTTCAAAGGTGATGTGTAACACACGGCTGGCTCTTTGGGCTGGACCTCTGTGCACTGTATGTCTGACTCGAAGGGTAAGATGTCTGCAGATAGAAAATATGGGATTAATGAACTGGGTTATTGAATGTCTCTCTCTTCTTCCCTTTCTCTTCTCCTGTAGAACCCCAAAGGTTAACGCTCTCACCTTAGGTAAGTGAACGCCGTGCTCTCCATCTGCCTCGGGGCAGGGTGCTGTAACCAGTTTCTTCAATGAATAAGGGGAGCAGGCCTCTTGACTTCAGAGGACTGCTGTCTGTCGTTTACTGCACGAACGGTAAGTTTCGAGTAATTCTAATGTCTTTAAAAGTCTTTAGAAGTGAGTTGAAGATGGAGCCCGTGTGATGAATAGAAGCGCCTGGAAGCACGTAAGTAAGTGCTTGTTGCCTGCTTCACGATGCGCTCTAACTGTCTTTTTATTTTGCAGGTACAAGTTTGGAGCGGCTGCAGGGTGCCGGAATATCCACTGGGTTAGATGTGGAAAGGAGTAATGGCACGTGAGTATTAAAGTACCCCAATGTCTTTAAACGCACCTTGTTTTGTCTTTCAGATGCGGGATGCAGCGCCGAAGGCCTCCGGAGCGTGCAAAGAGTTGGTAAGCCTTTGTCTTTCAGATGCCAGAATGCAGCGCGAGGCGTTGGTGACAGCCGATGGACCAGGTAAGTGAAGCGCTGTCACTGAAGACCGTAATGCTAACCTGTTCTTTCTTGTCTTTATAGGTGTTGCTGAAGACTGGATTCAGGATGGTAAGCCTTTTTCCATAGGCCCAGGATCAGATGCAGAAGACACGATGAGCGTTCTGCTGCAGAGCATGCAGAATAACGCAAAGCAAGATTCATCCATCGGGTGTGGTTTAAATAGCCTCCTGTAGTGCTTAGGTGTCTCCTTCCACAGCCACGCCTAGGTAAGAAAAGAGTTCCTGCTTTCCAGAAGAGTTCCAGTGTTCTGAACCTAGGGAGTGGCTCCTGCCCCACCCAACAGGAAAAGTAGTTCCAAACAGAAGAGGATCAGAGGCTCAACTGGCAGGCAAGTAAGCAGCATGGTCTGCTGCAGGTAAGTCCACCCAAGCATTATGAGACCGGCGCTTCCAGCGCTGGGACTGGGCATATTTATGAGCCTGGTGCCACTGGCGCCAGGACTGGGTCCAAAAGGTCCCAATTGGGACTGGTTGGCACTCGGAACCTGGGTTATGGATCTGCTTCCAAGGGAGTTGGGAAAACCCTGACCTTTTGGAAGCAGAGATCATGACAGGTCTGCTGTGATGTTGAGAAAAGAAGCACCCATGTCAAGTATAAATAGATTGAATAATATCGAGGCCATTATACAACCTTGTTTCAAGCCACGTAAGGTATTGAAGGCTGCTAAAAGAAGACCTTCATAAAACAATCTTACTTGCATGGTAGTATCAGTATGCAACTGTTTGATTAGGGCTAATAATGATGGTGGACAGCCATAAGCTTCTAATTTGATGTATAATACATTCCTATCAACACAGTCAAAGGCAGTACGAAAATCAATAAATGCCAGGTATAAAGGTTGATTTCTAATGGCACTTTGTGATTGAATCATATTAAGTGTAATTATATTAGGAATAGTTCCTAGCCCACTGACAACACCCGCTTGCAAAGGGTCTCTCTTCCCGTTGTTTGCTGACCAGTTGTTGAGCTCTCTTAGAATGATACGAGCAAATATTTTTCCCGGGGCATCTAACAATGATATTGGCCGATAACTAGCCGGATTTGCTCGATCACATTTCTTGTAAATAGTTATTGTAATAGAACATTTCCAAGATTGTGGTATTTTTTGAGATAGTAGCATATCATCAAACATTATCAATAAGATGTCTGCCAACATTTCCGGGAATTGTTTCAGTACATAGTTGGAAAGTCCATCCTGACCTGGAGCTCTTGAATGACTACTTTTATGGATATAATAAAGTATGTCATCCCGGTCATAATTGAGACTGAAACGAGATTTCCCTGCTCGACTTTCATCCGATATCGTCGAGATAGGTAGGCTGTATAGTTTTTTCATAATATTCAATCCACTCTTGTTCTGTAATTGTATTAGCTTGTACCTCCACTTGGCTACCGGCTGTACTTGATTTATTAAAGCAGATGTATAGGCAGAGTTTTTACTGGATAATCTGCTCAGCATATTACTGCCATCTTCTTGATACATTTTAGATTTCATACCTTTTATCAAATTTTTCTATCTTGTCTTAATCTGTATTAATGTCTTATCTCTGATATCAGAAGGTAGTCTTAAGGCATCCCGTTTCAGTTGTCTCATCCTGGATTTCATTTTTTTGACTTCATGGTTAAAGTCATGCAAATGTGGAGTTTGTTTTGTCTTCATGAAAACAGAGGTTGGTTGAAATAATTGCATCAACTCCGGGTAGACAATACAAGAATTTTGCACATCACATTTAGCTTGCGAAAGTGTGGTGGAGTAGCATGTTCTAAAAGCATGCAATGTTACCTCCGACCATATTAGTCTATTACGCGTAGCATTCACTGATATTTTCCCTGGAAACGTTTTACATGGGGTTACCTCATTCAAATTTCTGTACGTCCATGAGAGACTTAGCATGTTATGATCCCTTAGATCAGAATCTATCACTTCTAAAGGTTGCAATTTGAGAGAACAAGGCCTTGTCAACATATACGAAATTTATAGTTAAGCTAGACCCTCTATGCAAGGTCGCTTTGGGTGGAATGTCTGATGACCGGGATCCATTGAGCATAATCAGATTTCTGGATCTCTGTTTGTTCCATTTGGATAATCTTGCTTATTCTAAAAATAGATTTGAATCAAGGCAATGTAAATTAAGATCGCCTGCAAGTATTATATGGCAATAATTGTTTTCCTGGGCTACTCGATTCAGGGCTTCTGTCATGTCAGAAACCTGTCATCACTCATTCCACTCGGATTCCAATATACAATATACATGTATTACTGCATATACATCTGCATATACATCCTGATTCAACCTTAGCTTGATCATTTGAAGAAATGGATTTGGGGCGAACCAGTTCTGTGGAATTGAGTGTAAATCCTGTTTAATCGCTATAAGTAAACCAGAAGTGGGTCTTCCAAATCTGGCCTTCTTAGCAGGAACTAAAAAGATCACATAATTATTCCAAAACGGCAGAGTCGAAAGCCAAGTTTCTTGTAACAGAATATCATATTTTGTCAGTGTGGAGGCCTTATTGTTTAACAAATGCTTAAAGCCTCTCGAATTTTAACTGACTAAGGACAAAGTCTTGCAATTGGCTGGAGCTAACTAATTAATGGTGACTGTTGAACCAGATTTGCAAGGAGTGCGATTTGAGGACTGCTGTTTCTCAACATTATTCCTTGATGAAGACCCATGAGGAATGTGATCATTGATTTGGTTCTCTGAGTGTGTGAGGCCCGTTGCGAGAACAAAACCAATTTCAAAAAGATGTGATCTAACCAGATGGTGTTAAGCAGCACGCTAGAGTTCGACCATATTTTAACAGAGGTTCTTTTCAATTAGTCCACACATTCAACCAGTTCCAAATCAATTGTTCCTATACCATCTAAAGCTGGAATTTCACTAAAGATTGATAGAACCGAAGATCGATTCAGACTGTATTGTGTACAAGGCAAAGGCCGACATGACAATGTAAGGGAATATATTGCTGGCCTTTTTGTTGATTGGAGCATTAGTTGAGCTTGATGAATTGCCAAGTTCACATCTTGCTTTACTTGTTCTTTTTGGGGTTTTGTATCTTCCATCATTTGTGATGGAGTTGCTTTAATTAGTTGTTTAAGATCAAAATCAGATATAGAATGATTTGTTGAACTTTTAAGATTTAATTCCCCCACTTGTGTATCAGATAATCCAGAGGTATCTTTCTCTCGTGTAGTGGAGTTTCTTAAGATTGACTTGGGTTCTTGGATTAGATGGATCCCATCAACTTTGTGATCATTTACTTTGATTTCAGGGTTCACATATCTTTATCATATGGGCAAAAACTAAGTTTTTTGGACAGGATGCACAGTCATATAGGCGCCCACTTCATAACGTATCTCTCTCTGGCGCAAGGTCAGTGTGTCACTCGCATTACTTAACTGCTCTAATTCATTCGGAGCGGGTATACACTTGTCTGATGCTACTGTTACAGCTCCACCAATTCGTCTAGGGGCTGATAGGGCTGCACCTTATTCGCACTATTTGTTAGGAGTGATTGCTGTTTTAGTGACTAACATATTTTTTTGTTATAGCTTTGGAGGCTGTAACTGCAGCCGATTTTGTTTGAGATAGATTTTTAATAAATTGTTTCGATTGTGATGATTATGTTCGTTTAACATTTTTGACATTCTGAGGTTTCTTTACTTGCTCAGTTTTTTTCTTGTTTCGTTTGTCAGGTAATTCTGCATTCTAATCACATATCCGTGAGAACACAGGATAATTTATTTTAGATTTTTCTGTTAATAGAGTTTGGTTCTCAATGGGAATTTCTTCAACAACAGATGGAATTGGTTTGCTCTGTTGTTCAGCAATTGGTGTTAGAATTAAGGGCACTGCTGGGGAAATGGGGTTTGTATTATTACTTTCTTGGAGATTTTAATATAAGCGGTTGACTATTTCTCTCCTTTGGTGGAGGTACAAATCTAGCTGATTTTTCCGAAAGTCGAGATCCCAATAGGTATGTTTGTTGCCAATTTAGGATTTTTTAAAGTTGTGCATCTTGAAATGCAAGTCTAATATTAAGAGTATCAAATAAAGTAACCAAGGATTGAATCGCAAGATTCATTGCAGTCAGTGCTATTTCTGTAAGCCCATTTGTTGGAGTAATTTTTTCTATTTCCATAACTGAAGCCATTAAAGATTTTTCTAATGAAGGGGTTATGGGGAAAGTTGGAAAAGGGCTTGAGATTTTGTTCTTCGTGGAGTTGGAGCAGCAAAAGAAAGGTCCTTAATGGATTGACAAATGCTAGAGTTGGCAAACATGTCTGGTGACTTAGACAAGTTTTCAGGGAGAGTGCGTGATGAGAACTCTGTAGCATTGGAATCTAAATCTATGACTACTGGTTCCTCATGCGCACTCAAACCTACTGAATTTAATGGAATAGCAGCTGCGCCGGTTAGTACACTATGCAGAAGAGCACTGTCAGTGAGGGATACATTTTCTTCTGCAAAAATGACGGATTCGGAATCATTAGCATTTAGTTTCCCTTTTGCATTTAACCTTTTTGGTGATAACACCATGTTTTACTGAGTCCTGTTGAATTTTGGCTTCTACTGAAGACGAAGAAACAGTCTGTCAACAGGGCTCCCACGATCCGCAAAGCAGGTAAGGTTGAAATCTCTTTTCTTTGGGTTTTGCCATACGTAGTAAAGTCCTGGCAGAAGGAACAAATATCAATATTCTTGCATTCGTTCTTCCGAGTGAGCACCTTGGACTTGGTGTTGGTTGTCAGCGGAGTGGAGGAGGAGCGAACTCGTTTCAAGGGTCGCTCCAGGGAGGGGGAGGAAATGCCATTATTGGTATTTCTTTGTATCGCCGTACGAGACAACATGCCTAATGTGAGTTGGGCAATATTACGTTTCATTTTAACAAGTAAGTGAGCAAATATCTGAAAGCACCGCTCGGAACCGCAGAAGCACTGCAAGCGCGGCAAAGCGGCCAAGCGGTACTTTCAGGCACTTGCTTCGGTGCACGTGCGTTCAGGCTTATGTAGCTCCGCCTGGTTGAGATACGCAGCAAAGCCTTCTGGTAGCAGTAGTCCGGCAAATAGGTATAAATGTTCCCAAGCAGAGAAACGCAAGGTACTTGCTTCGGTGCGGTGCGAGAAGGTGTCTGAGCTGGGTCCCTCAGCCTTGTGTGTAGGAGCACTCCACCTAATGGAAAAGGACTATGGGCTACTGTGTAACGCTCACCTTGTATCCACGGGGACGTCACTCAGCCTGTTCTGACCTCTTACGACCTTGAACCCTTCCCTGGAGGCTATTCGACTGGAGACTGGGCCTGAAACACAGGATTGGTAGAGTTTAACTCCCTATTGTCTGTGTGCTTGAACCCCTTCTTCCCCGGGGTCCAACCCTTACCTTTGATCCACAGCTCACCTTGTTTTCTTGGATAGTGTGCTCTCCGTCCTGCTTTCAGCGCAGGGGCGCGTTGATTGATGTGGGCGCGTTGATTGATGCGGGCTCGTAGCTGCCTAGTTACTTCACTGGCAAGAGTCTGACAGGTAAGTATGAGTCTTTTGAACAGTTCTCTAACTTCATTCCTTTCCTTCCTTAGATGATGGCCGGCGTCCAGGGATGGCGGCGTGCTGCTGAGATGAGTAGCGCTGAAGGTGAGTGAGAGCGCGATGCACCCCTTTTGTATTTGCATTGAACTGAGTTCTTGTTCTGTCTTTTAGGTGCCGCGACATTTTCAGCGTGGATGCAGGTTATGAAGAACAAATGCAGTGGGTAAGCGCGGTATGCAGCGCCTCTAGAAGTTTCCACGCTAACCTGGAATGTCTTTTCCCTCTTGAAGATGGATGAGAAGTTCCGGAGACAGAGTTCCCCCAGAGCAGCTGGGATTCAGGTAAGGGTTTGAAGCTCGTACAGTCTTTAAAAATAAGCAAAGATTTGCTGAATGCTTACTAAGGCCTTTTTTCTGTTCTTTTCCTTTTTCCTTAGGAAGCGGCGTGCCGGGATGGGAATGACACCGCCGAAGATGCCCGCAGAACAGAAGGAGCGATGAATGATGGGCAGAAGTGCCGGAAGGTAAGGCTGTTCCTAACGGTGTTCTTGTTCTTGCAGGAGCTGAGCGCAGAAGAAAGATGCAGGCCTACTGGAGACCGTTCCGAACACGGTGAGTGTCACGCTGCAGGTGCAGAAAACGCAAAGCATGTTTCTCAGCCTGGGTGTGGCTTAAATAGTCTCTGGATATCCCAGGTGTCTCTGGGCTGAACCACACCCAAAAGACTAGACCGCACATGCAGTTCTGGGAACCGAAATATGTGGGGGCATCCATCTTGTCCCCATCAATGTACTACAAGTCCAATCCCCAATGTTATCCTATGGGAGTGAGCGAGTCTGGTGCTACAAGCACCAAGTCTGACTCCAAGTGGGACTTTGGAGGGATGGAGAGGCCCTTTAGGGCCGGTAGGTGATTGTGGCCTGGCTCCAGCCTGACATCTTGGAGGGCTGGGGACATGAGGGGCAGGAATCATAACATACTGTTATAAGAAAATAACTACTTACCCCTCAGTAATACTCATGTATTGTTCTGCTCACAGATCGCAGGCTGTCTTTGGAAACCTTTTTGCCACCGTGGGTGCAGCGCGGTTCCTCGTCAGCTCTGCGGCTCTACACATCTCACTCCGGACGGGAGGTCGTGACAGTATTTATGGTACTGCCACACCCCACAATCTCAATTTTGCCTTTTTTCCCTCCACTTCTCAGCCACTGAGGGATAGACTGACAGATGAAGTGTGTACGCTATCCACCCAGTGACATGCCACCCTGTTTGCAGTGGTCACCACAACCAATAAAAGGATACTTGGAAAGGATACACGAAGGCTCCCGGATATCTTCACAACCTTTAGTGACGAATCCTCAAGGAAGAATCCTTTCTAATGATTCTACTCACTGTCTGAAGAATATACAGTCAGCGTGAAGAATCACCCAAAAGGATGAATAACTAAGCACTGTCTCCAATCTGTTATAAGAAAACACTTGATAAGTAACAAAACCTATGTTGGGCCTCCTAATAACCACCATCAACACTAATCTTAATTGATTAGATGACCTGAATGGATGGTGAAGAACCAAGAATCTCCAGATGGATCCAAAGGAAACAAAGACAAAGAAGGGAAGGTTAGTAGGAAACTGAACCCGGGCGGAACGAGGGCCGAATTAGAGTCGGGATGGTGCAGTCTGGGTAGAGTTCATGTTCAATGCACATAAAATCTTTCTTTGGAAATATAAATTGTTAGGTTCTCACTCAGGTGCAGTCTATTATTCACCCTTGACTTAAGGAGTCCAAATAACACAGCATGAATAAAGAAACTCAAAACCAACTGGTTTGTAGGGCAGATTCACCTCCTGGAGCAGTCTACAACTAATATAACTTCCGTTCTTTAGGAAGTAACTTGGAGCGTTCAAATGAGCCAAAAATGCAGAACTAATGCCTCGTACCTGCAATGATCATAAACCACATCCGCGGTTGGGACAAGACTGGACTGACATGGAGGATGTACTGCAACGGGACGAGAAAGCAGGTAGCTGAAGCCGTCCTGGTAGAAAACAGTCCTTGTAGACAACAGCACGCCGCCGAATCTTTCGTGTGGGAAAAGGCGACCACGGAGAGTTGCAGGAATGACGCTGACACGGACGGCAGGGAAGCCGCCGCGTTGCTGGAAGTGCTTAGACAACAGCACACCGCCAGAAACGTTTGTGTGGGATCTGGCGACCACGGAGAGTTGCAGGAATGACGCGGATGGCAGGGAAGCCGCCACGTTACTGAAATTGCTTAAAGGAGCACTCAACGAAAACCGACGTGGACGGCAGGAAAGCCGCTGCGTCAATGGAGTGTGCTTTAGGAAGCACACAACTCGCATAAAATTGGTGAGCACGAGGAGTCACCATTAACAGCCGCTGGAAAGAAAAATTCCAAAATGCCAAGAAAGAAAAAATTCTGTTTGGACGTGACCGTACGGAACGCCAGCAAAAGCTTGATCAAAAGCACATAGCGTTCTGAGAAAGGGACCTAAATACGTGCCCTAGACACATGATTTAATGTAGCTTCAATATCGTTTGGCAGGCAGTTTGGAGAACAGTCTCCATTTGGTATAAAACGGCTTTGCCGCCGTTCTAAAGGTGTAGAGACTCTTACTACCACACCTCATAGGTGGATGCATGACACCCTGAGGGGTGGTTGGGAGGGAGCTAAGGAGTACCACTACCACCACAGACACACCAGGCTTCTTCACACATACATTTGCCACGTGTGCACAATATATGGGGCATTTGACACTGCTTGGAGGTGATCTTAATGTGGCCTTGTCTCCGGCCCTGGACAGATAGGGCACTGCTAAATGTATGGTGCAGCAACCCAAAAAATTGAAGATGCTCCTCTCCCTATTGGCGCTTCTCAGACTAATAGACATTAGGAGACACGAGTACAGGTACAGGAAAAACTACACGTTTTTCTCTCACCACCATTGCAATTATTTGCGTCTTGATTATTGGCTTCTCCCCTGTAATGCTGTGCATGCAGGTACCGCGAGTGATCTTCTCTGTATGACACTTTCAAAGCATGCGCCTGTTCGCTTTATGATCACTTGTTTTAATGCGCCTTAGCACTCACTATCTTGGTGCCTCAATTTGATTGCACTAGGCTGTTACGGAGAATTCTCATTTATGGCTAATTTCCCTTACCTAGTGAGTCCCTCAGCAGCATTGCTGGATTTCTGGGGCTTATTTTTTCCACCTGGTAAAGTGTGAGCCTTTTTCCCCACTCTTGCAGAGTATTTTTGTGTGTGTTGTACTTTTTGTGCTCATGGGCTATGGAGTGTCACCAACTCCCTAGGAATCATCTTTTTACTTGTGTGTCACACAGCACCTTTAGTGCAGTGACACAGGGATGTCTTTCAGACTTCCCTTGTGAACTCCATTTCTGGGGATGACTACTGTCCCCCAGAAACATGTAAAGTCACCATTGCTTTACTAGTCCTTTTAAAATACAGATCGAATACAAGCCATTTTACAATGGAGTGCTGGAGGGGAATATCTTTCCCCTGTCCTTCTGTACCTCAAGGGGCACTTTGTGTCCCCCTTCCCAACTCGACATGGCTGGTGGCAGTGGTAACTATCCTTTTTACACGGATTCCCGCGTTAGTGTTGTGGCTGTGGTGACAGACGTGAATATAAAACCTGCTGCCCCATATTTTTATCGTGGGTCCTTGCGTGGTTTTTCACCATTTCGTGTTGGAAAGGGCTTTTTTCTTGTTTGCTTTTCGTGCAAAACCAGGTTTGGTTTCCTTGTCCGCGGTCCTTTGGCGGGATTCTGCAAAGAAGCCCTCCTTTGGCGTCTGGGTGTTTAGGTGGGCTGAATGTGAGTGAGAGATTTAGTAACCCCCTGCACAGGGTCTCATTGGAGACACAAGTCGCACTTTGTTTCGATTGGCTGAGGTGGTTGTCCGGGCAACCCCCCCTGCTGTCTGATTGACAGTCAGGCTGTGTGAATGGGTGATTTTGGCATAAAAGGCAGGACTCTTGGGCTGGAAATCAGTCTCGCCACTGGAACTACAAGAACCAAAGAGAAGTGGAGAAGAAGATGGCTGCTGCAACTCCTGGATCCCAGTGAAGCACTGCTGCAGACCTGAGGTATCTACCCTTCAACGACAGAGAAGATACAGTCCGGAGTCTTCTTCCCTTGAGCCTGGTGGGATCAACCAGCTCACCTTCTACAGGCAGAGAATCCTCTTCTGGGTCGAAATCGCTGCACTGAGCTGTAGTGGTCCAGATAGCCACCAGAAGAGCCCTCTCCTGTTTTTAAGGAGTGCACCCTTTATTAATCGTTGCTTTGCTGCTGCTGGCTTCATCCCTGGGTAGTGCAGATAGATCACTCCAGACATCGTCCTTGTCCCCACGACTGAAGCTTGAGGAACCGCGAGTCTGCAGGAACTACCAGGAACAACTGCCGTTGCACCAGCTTTCTTCATCCGAATAAGGTACTCTGTCCATTTGGTCGTTTTCTCCGTCCGACCTTGAAGAATCGGGGTGAACCCTTTTCCTTTCCGAAGGCTTGTCCTTTCTTTCTTCTGTCTTATAATTTTTGCCTCCCTTTGACAATATCCAGTACTCCTGGCAAAGTTAATCTTGAACTGTTCTCACCGTGTGATCCTCGACAACAGAGCTCTGCTCCACTGGTGCATGCCTATTGACTTTTATCTGCCTCTAAGAACACGTCCTCTGATTCTATTGCCTTGACAAAAGTATTGCATATGATTTTTATCCACTATGCCCTTGTTTTAATTCTTTGTGCCAAGTGTGTTTGAATACGGTTACATTTCTTCCTGCGGGTACGCTTTTCTTTCGTAAAACCGAACTGTCATTACTGTCAAAAAGTGATCGCGTAAGAACCCCCGGTTATGCATTTTTTCAAAACACCGGTCTGTCAAATCCTAATGTACTTACCTTGAATTGACCTGAATAAGAGGAATTGGCTGTGTGTAGTATATTTAGAGTGTGGTCTTATTTGAAGTGTTTTGTGAACAGATGGTTTAAAAATAAATGTACTTCTATTTTTTAACCAGAAACCTTGATTCAGTGTTTGCTTGAGTCACAGTAATTGTATTCCTTTGTGTAATACCCGTTGCTGCTCATTTGCTCTTGAGCCAAGTCTGGCTGCTCAGCCATCGCTACCACTTTATTGTGTAGCAGAGGCTTGTACCAAAGGTGAAATTGTACCATCACTTGTAGTCTTAACTGTATGTAGTGGTCCCCAAGGGTACAACATATGATTCTGCCTAACAGTCTGCACAGTGGAGGGGATCTGGTGCCTCCCTGCTTGTTGACATAGAACATGCTGGTCGAGTAGTCCGTCTGAATGAGGACGGCCTTGCCCCTGATGACGGGAAGTAGACTGAGCGCTAGCCAGATGGGCTTCAGTACCAACCAATTGATGTGGTACTCCTGCTGTGGCCGAGTCCAGGTGCCTTGGACACAGGTTGTCCAGGGTGCCCCCCCCCATCCCTCGAGTGAGGAGTACATAGTGATTGTGACCTGTGGGGTAGGTTGCCGGAAGAGCTTGCACATCTGCAGGTTGCAGTCTCTGGACCACCATGTGAGGTCCGGGTGAAGAGAAGGAGGAACTTTGATCATCTCTGACTGGGAGCCTCGCTCCTGGTTCCAAGATACTTCAAAGTGCCGCTGTATACTCATCATCCGGAGTCTCGTATGGGGGACGGCCAAGAGGACAGCTGCCATGAGACCCAGTAGCTGTTGCATCCACCAGGTCGATGTCACTTCTCTGCTGAGAAAGTGCGCCATGGCACTCTTGATGGCCGTGATCTTGCCCTACAAAGGAAACACTTTCTCAGAGCATGTGTCCCAAATGAGCCCCAAGAAGGTCAGTCTCTGCGTAGGCTGCAGCTGCGACTTCTTGAGTTTGAGTGAAAAACCCAGCTCGTGCAGAGTGTTCGTAAGACCGTGGTAAGAGTGGTGCACCGCTTCTGGAGATGTCGCCCTGACGAGCCAGTCGTTGAGGTACGGGTAGATGGGGTGGCCCTGAGGAGGGCTGCCACTGTATTCATCAGCCTTTTAAAGACCGTGGGTGCCGAGTTCAGGCCAAAAGGAAGCACCTTGTATTGGAAATGGTAGCCCATTATCTTGAATTGTAGAAAAGAATGATGGGGCTGCAAGATCAGGACGTGTAAGTGTTCACACAAAGCAAGGACACTTACAAATTACTCCCAGTCAGGTGTTTTATCAAAAATATAGACACATGACAAGGCCTTTTTAACTCAGACCATAGCAAAAGAATCACAGCATTACTAAGTAAACCAACACATCACAATCAATACAAAATATATACAAGACCATTGGGGCCTAAAGAGTTAGATGCAAGAAATATGTCCACAACCTAGATGGGGAGAAAACAGGCAGTGTAGATAGTCTTCAGGCCCCTTCGACATCGAAAACACACCTAACTAAGAGGCAGTCCAAACCCTACGAAGAGAGGAGCCTTATGCTCAAAAGTACATGTAGTGCAAGCGAAGGCGGTAGTTCCAATGGGCAAAACGGGGTCTCTTCAGGGGTCTCTAGCAGCTCAGGAAGGTGGATGAGGCGATGAAGAATAAGTTCCCTCTATTCAGGGGGACCTCCACTTGAATACAGAGGCAGTTCCAGAGGGCGGGATGGAGTTGCTAGTTTGCACTAGCAGTGGAAAGGAGAGGGACCCCCAGAGGCCACTCATGCGTAATAATGGATGGAAGCGCTAGGGGTCACCGGTTAAGGTTAGGGTTACTCACCGGTCCTAGGTGCACTCCGGACCAAACTTTGCCAGTCAAGTCCACACTTCGGTTGCAGGTTCTACTGCGGCAATGTGACGGCTCTGCGGCTTTCAGTTCCGAAGTTACACTGAGGATTCCCAAACGTGACAGTGGCGATTTCTCCGCTCCGGGTGGATGAATCGCACTAGGATCACTGCAGCAGGCTTCAGAGGCAAGAGGGTCATAAATGCAGCGCACCTGCAAAAGTCGTTGCCGTAGCAGCGCAACACGGTAACCGCGTATGCTCCCGTCCTGGCGCACTCGTCTCACTTCATACCTGGGAATGCCAAGTGTATTCGGTGGGAGGGTGCTGCGGACAGAGCTAGCTTTATACCTAGTTTCGAGGGCCTCCTCGAAACAGCGGCGGTGACAGAGCAAAGGTCCTACGTAAGCTGGGCAGCCCACTGGTTGGCCCAGACACTTCCGAGAAGGCTTACTTGCAGGTTTTGGTGAAGGTGCCAAACCCCTATAAGACGATCAGATGCAGAGGCGTCCCACGGGACGACAGCAGGCTCAGGTGTCAAACCTTCCAGCACCAGCGGTTCCTCGACTCAGCTTCGTAGTTTCAGGATACTTGGATCCTATCCTTCATTCTGTGAGAACTCCAGAGGTCGACATAGTATGGGTATTTTTGGCCTCCTCTTATCCAAAGTTCTCTTTGCGCCAAAATGAAGAGGACCCAATGGGAGATCTGCTGACAAACACACTCCATATGTGGACCAATCACGGACCACAGTGCTCCCAGGCATTCACAGCACTCCAGACTCTCTGGCACCCAGGGTGTATATTGGGGACAGACACCCAAGCCCACATCCTGGAGGCGCGCACACACACAAGGCATGCAGAAGCCCGCAAAAGCTTGGCGATTCATGGGAAACTGCATGTCCAAATAAGGACTGATCCGGGTCGGCTCGACCTGGGGAAGGCAAAGGGGCAAGATGGCCAAAGCACAGGACAAAACCTCGTGGCATGGCCATTTTGGAGCCAGGCCACCTATGTGTGCCAAACACGGTTAACATGGCAGGAAAGGGTTAAAAATAATGTGAAAAGATAGCTACCACCAGTCCTGTCCATGACATCTGCACATCTCACAAAAAGTCCATCGAGAGTATCTAGGGTCATTGTAATTCACTAGGAGACGCAAGTACACTGTACTGTAAGGTACATTGTGTACTTGTTACATGTTGCACAACATTGGAAAAGGACTAAGGGAAACAAACCAGTACTGACTGTCTTAAGGGCATGTCAGTTTCCCCATTAAAAGTGAGCGAAAGCCCAGGAGTGCAGCTGAAGGCTGTGCTTCTTTGGCAAAGTCAGTCTATGGTGTCTAAACAGCAGTAAAAAGTTTGGGGGTGTACAACTGGAGGAAAAACTACATACATAAATGAAATCTTTCCTAACAGTAAGTACGCATCCTTCAGATCCAGGGAGCAAATACAGTCTCCCTTGCACAATGTCTCCGCTATCAAAGCTGGCGTAACCATCTTGAATTTGTGTAGAGGTAGGTTGGGGGTGGAAAGGTCCAGCACAACTCTCAGGCCCGCCTAGTTATTTTTCTGAATGGTGAAAATCCTGGAGTAAAAGCCCAAGCTACGCTAAGAGGCTGGGACTTCCTACACTGCGTGGCTCTCGACGAGCGACCGTATCGCCGCTAAAATAGTTGCTGTCCCAACCTGTGGAGTGGAGGGGAAGAGGAAGAAGAGGCTGCGATAGGGAGGCAGTACCCCGGGGATACTACAGAGAGGATCCAGGGTCCGCGAAATTCTGGCGGCAATAATGTGAATGGAGAGCAAGCCTGCCCCCCCCCCACTGGAGATACGTGGACCCGTAGGGGTGAGTCATGCCTTCTTTCCCTCTGAGGCTGTTGCGGAGGAGGGGGACTGGAAAAAGCCCTTACTCCACCACCCCACCCCCATTTTTGCTGCTTGCGCCGATGTTGCGTCAGCGAACGGTCAGGATGCCTGGACCTCTGACCTTGGAAGCCACAGAACATTCCGTATGTACGCCCCTTGTCCGAGCGCTGCTGTGACTGGGTGTACGTTTTGGCCGTGGTCTTTGTCAGGATGGATGTTTGTGAGCTGTTTTTCTTTTTGTCAAGCTCCTCATCCGTAGTGGAGTGGAAGAGGTCACCCCCTTCGAACGGAAGGTCTAAGACGAGTTCCTGGACATTCGGGTTGAATTTAGTAGCACAGAGCCAGGCCATTCTTCTCATGTCTGTGGCAATGCAGATGGCACAGCAGGGGTGCCAATATGGGCCACGGTGTACTCCATGTCATCTTGTGCCACCATCTTGGCCTTTGCCAATCCCGCCTTGAATTGCGATTGGCTCTGCGCCGGAAGCTCTGGGAGGAAATCGGCAATTTCCCACCAAAGCCTCTTGTTAACGGCTGCAAGCATGGCATCCGCGTTGGCTTGACGAAGATGCAGGAACGCTTTGGAATACAGCGTCTTCCCATACACCTCCAAGATATTCTCCCCCTTGCCAAACAGTGCCGCGGAGGAAGTCGCCGAGGACGACTGAGGCTTGGAGTACAGTGATGCCGCAGTGATCACCGAAGAGTACGGCTCAAATGGGCCGATAGCAAGAGTGTATCCCCCCCCTCCATCTCCCTGCACTTGGCGTCCAGGCGTCAATTGACCAACTGGACCGAGTGGGGCTTGAGCCAGCCCTTTTTTGCCAAGGCGATCACATCCTTCTGCATTGGGATCCCTGTTCTTGCAGTGGGACGCAGCGTGAGGACTTCGGCGAGGTCTCCCTCTGCTGGTTGCTCGACTTTGGGTTGAGGAAGGGCCAAATACGCTGCCAGCCCTGCGAGACGATCGTGGAAGGCCTTGGCTGGCAACGGTGTCTGGGGGTCCTCCTCCTCCTCACCCGTGTCCACCTGAGGGTCCGATTGATCCGGCACCGGTGGAGGGGTGCTGGGAGCCAAAGGCTGTGGTGTGGAGACCGGAGACAAACACTGCAGCGGAGGCTGGTACAGAACCACCTGCACAATCGGTTGGGGGGCTGGAGCGGGCAGCAGAGGGTGAACAGGGGCGCCTGTACTGGGGCCTGCGCCGTCAGAGCCATTGGCAGGAGCAGGTCCCTGATGGCATCCCTGAGAATGATCCCCATTTGAGCAGATTTCATGAGCACAAGGAACCTTTCAAAAAATCTGTCCTCACAGGCCAGAGGGGTGGTAGGCGATATTGACGGGGTAGCGGGCGGCTGCTGGAGCCGTTGTGTGCCCTGCCCATACGGATGCAACAGGAACCTGCCCTGCGCAAATGAAGGGTAGGCTGTAGGCCACATACCTGGTTGACACCAGTTCCACCTTGACCCACGTCCCTCCACCTGCTCCCTGCATTGGTGCGGTATCGGGCAGATGTTGGGGAGAAATCTCATAAATGGTCGATTTCCCTTTCCTACTGAGTACCTCAGCAGCTTTGCTGGATTTGTAGGATTTATTTTTTCACTTGGTAAGAGTGTGAGCCTTTTATCCCACTCTTACATGTATTTCTACTTTCTGTGTGATCTTCGGCACTGGAGCCTCACCTACTCCATGTGCACCACTTTTTGTGTGTGTTACACAGCACTTTCAGTACAGTGATACAGGGTTGTCTTTGAAACTTCCCACCGACTCCTTTTTTCTGGGGCTGACTACTGTCCTCCAGAAACAGGTAAAGTTGCCATTAACTTTATATAGTCACTTTAAACCACAGACCCAGTACACCCCATCTTACATGGAGTATAAGAAAGGGTTAACTCGAATCCCTTTTTGTCTGTACCTCTTGGAGCCTTGTTTCGCTCCCTTAACATTAAGGCTTGGCTTGTGGCAGTGGTATGTACCCTACATTTCTACCGCGATTATATTATCTAAACGTGGTATTGGTTCAGGCTATTATATTAGCCTCGAACATAAGCCGGCTTGACAAAATACATTTTATTTTGGTTCCGTCTGGTTTTATTCGCCATTTCTTTTTGTTAAAGTTTTTCTCGTGTTTTTCTGTGCGTGCCAAACCAGGGATGACTCCTTTGTTCACTGTCTTTTCGCAGGTTTCTGCACAGAAACCCTCCTTAAGGCACCCGATAGTCTAGGTAGGCAGGATGTGAGGGAGGAATCTGACCCCTGCCATGGGTTCCCTTGGTAACCCAAGTCGTACTCCTGTTTGATTGGCTAAGGGGACTGGCCTTGGCAGGCCAGCCACCCTGCTGTGTGATTGACAGCCAGGCTGTATAAATGGGAGGAAAATGCATAAAAAGCAGGTCTATGGGACTGAAGAGCAGTCTCGCCACTGGAACGAAAGAACCAACGAGGAACTGGAAGAAGAGGACCTCTACAACGACAACCTCCTGGTGAAGCCCTGCTGCAGGTCTGAATCTCCAAATCCGACGACAGAAGATCCTCCAGGAAACCTCTTCCCTTAAGCTGGTGGGACCAACCAGTTCGCCCAAACTACAAGCCAGGACCCCACCTCTGGTCGAATTCGCTTTACAGAGCAACAGTGGGCCGGATAGCCAGGAAGGTCGGACCCTGCATGGGTTAAAAGGAGCGCACCTTTTATTTGTTGTTTTGCTCTGCTCCTGGTTTCTTCCATGGGTGGCGCAGGACCCTCCAGTCTTCCTACTTTGTGTCAGTCCGACAGTCGCTTCAGGAACCTTGCGTGTTAGGCAGAATTATATGCAGTACACTTTGGGAACACCACACACAATTAAGACTAAAAGTGACAGTACAATTTCACCTTTGGTACAAACCTGTACTACACAGTCATAGTGGTTGCAGTAGCGGAGCAGCCAGACTTATCTCAAGAGTAAGTGAGCAGTACAAATAGTTACACAAAGGACAGCAACTGCTATGATTCAGGCAAACACTGACTCAAGGTTTCTAACTAAAAGAATATATATTTATTTACTAAACAGATGCACAACATTTCACTATTCTAAGCAATTCAAAATCACAATCATAAATACACCACACCACTTGCCTTAAATTCTAGACAAATTAGGCTCACAAAATGAAGTGTGAGCAAAATTGCACTCCAGCAATTTAAAAGGGAGGGAAAGACAGTTATCAACAATTAGGTAAAACCAACAGGTAAGTATTCTGAGCAGTTGAACAAGAGATACTACGGTGAGGAGATCAGCTAGAAAAGGCTTAGGGCCAAAGTCAATAGGTCAAAAGTCTTTTGCTCAAGATCACATAGTTCAGGGTAGTTTGCGGAAAAGACTCCGGACGAGGTTGGTTGGTAGAAAAGTCAGTTCAAAGAGAAGAGAAGGACAGGTCCTCGGATTCGAGAAAGATTTCAAACACTTTCACAGCGGCTGAGCGAAACTAACAACCAGATTTGCACAGTACCTTAAAACGGAGAAGGGGCTGTAGCTGAGGCAGACGTTCCTGGTAGTTCCTGAAGGCTCACAGTTCCTGAAGCGACTGACTGATCAGAAGTAGGAAAACTGGAGGGTCCTACACTACCCAGATTGGAAACCAGCAGCAGCGACCAAACAACGAATAAAAGATGTGCTCCTTAAAACCCAAGCAGGGTCCGACCTTCCTGGCTATCCGGCCCACTGTAGCTCTGTACAGCGGATTCGACCAGGGGAGGGGTCCTGGCTTGTAGTTTGGACCAACTGGTTGGTCCCACCAGTTCAAGGGAAGAAGTTTCCTGGAGGATCTTCTCTGTATTCGGATTTGGAGATTCGGACCTGCAGCAGGGCTTCACCGGGCGGTTCATTCGTTGCATGGGTCCTCTTCTTCCAGTTCCTCGTTGGTTCTTTCGTTCCAGTGGCTACTCTGCTCTTCAGTCCCAGAGACCTGCTTTTTATGCATTTTCCCCCCCATTTATACAGCCTGGCTCTCAATCACACAGCAGGGTGGCTGGCCTGGCAAGGCAAGTCCCCTTAGCCAATCAGACAAGAGTGCGACTTGGGTTACCAAGGGAACCCATGGCAAGGGTCCCAAGATCCCTCCCTCACATCCTGCTTACCTAGACTATCAGGCGCCTTAAGGAGGGCTTCTGTGCAGAAGTCTGCGAAAAGACAGCGAACAAAGGAGTCATCTCCCAGTTTGGCACGCAGAGAAAAACACGAGAAAGACTTTTAAAAAAAAGAAATGGCGACTAAACCCAGGCGGAACCAAAATAAAATATATTTGGTCAAGCAGGTTTTAAGCAGAATCCTGGGCAGTGCCCTTAGGGACCACTATACAAGATTAAGACTACAGGTGGTAGTACAATTTCACCTTTGGTACAAGCCTGTACTACACAGTTATAGTGGTAGCAGTAGTGGAGCAGCCAGACTTCTCAAGAGCAAATGAGCAGCAGTAGAGATTACAAAAAGGACTACAATTACTGTGACTCAAGCAAACACTGACTAGGGGTTAAAAAATATAAGTACATTTATTTTAAACCATCTGTTAGTAAAACAATTCACTTCTAGTACTTTAAAATCACACGAAAAATACACTACACACAACCAATTCTCTTTTTGCAGAGCAACTCAAGATAAGTACCTTATGATTTGACGGACCGGTCTTATGAAACCAACAGCCTTACCGGGAAAACATATGCGATCACTTTTTGACAGTAATGACAGTTCGCTATTACTAACGATATGCGTACCCACGGGAAGAAACGTTACTGAGGTTAAAAGACACTTAGCACCTGAGTTAACAAAAAAGAGTTGGGGGCAAAAATCATAGGCAATACTTTTGTCAAAGCATATAGATTCACAGGGCACTTTCCTACAAGTGAATAAAAGTCAATTGGCCTGTGCCAGTGTCAATGGGACAGGGTTCCTGTTGTCGAGGATCACACAGTTAGTACAGTTGACGATTCGAGATTGCCAGGAGTACTTGGATATTGACATAAGAGGAAGGAAAAGTTATAAGAGGGAAGGAATATAAGGACAAGCCTTTGGTGATGAGAAAAGGGGTTCAACCCTTGTTTCTCGAGGTCGGAAACAGTACCTTATTCAAGTGAAGAAGAGCTGGTGCCACGGCAGTTGTTCCTGGAAGTTCCTGCAGACTCACGGTTCCAGTGCCTTCAGTCGTGGGGATAAGGATGACGTCTGGAGCAATCTGCACTACCCAGGGATGAGGCCAGCAACAGCAAAAGCAATATGAATAAAAGTTGCGCTCCTTTAAAACTGGAGAGGCTCTTCAGGTGGCTGGAGTGGACCACTACAGCTGTGTGCAGCGATTTTGACCAAGAAGAGGATCCTCTGCCTGTGGAAGACGAGCTGGTTAGTCCCACCAAGCTCAAAGGAAGACAAGTCTGGACTGGATCTTCTCTTGTCGTCGAAGGGTAGATAGCTCAGGAGTGCAGCAGGGCTCCACCAGGACTTGGTAGTTGCAGCAGCCATCTTCTCGGCTTCTCTTTGGTTCCTTGCAGTTCCAGGCCGAATGACTTCTAGCCCAAGAGTCCTGCCTTTTATGCCAAAATCCCCCATTCACACAGCCTGGCTGTCAATCACCCAGCAGGGGGGTTGTCCGGCCCGGACAACCACCTTAGACAATCATGACAAAGTGCATCCTGGGTTTCAAAGGATACCCTGTGCAGGGGGTGACTACACCCCTCCCTCACATTCAGCCCACCTAGACACCCAGGCGCCAAGAGGGGGGCTTCTTGAGAGAACAAAGAAGGCAAACCTGGTTTGCCGCACAAAGGAAAACACAAGAAGGACTTTAACAAAAAGAAAGGGCGATTAAACCCAACCGGAGCCAAAATAAAAAATATGTGGGCAAGCGGGTTTAAAGTTTGAGGCTACTAAAATAGCCTAAAACATTACCACGTTATATAATATAATCACGGTAGAAAAGATAGGGTAGATACCACTTATAGCAGCCAAGTCTAAATGTTAAGGGAGCGAAACAAAGCTCCAAGGGGCATATGTTAGTGAGAATTTTCTGTAAAGCTAATTTCCCAAGCCTAGTGAGTCCCCAGCAGCTTTGCTGGATTTTTGGGGTTTATTTCTTTCTCTCCTGCTAAGAGTGAGATTCTTTTGCTCCCACTCTTAGACATGATTTGAGGTGTTCCTTTAACTTTCCATGTGTTTTATTGGCTATAGGGTCTTGTGTTTTTTTGATGTGGGTTACACAGCACCCTCCGTGCGGTAACCCAGGGGTTTTGTAGCGACCCCCCAACATAGACTCCATACCCTGGGACTGACACTGTATCCCAGGGCATGTAAAGTCACCATTGGCTTTGCTAGTCCCATATTATGAACAGAAACCAGTACAAACCATCATATTGTGGACGTACTGGTCGGGGCAATTTGAATGCCCCGGGGTCTGTTGTTCGAGGGGGCACGTCTCCGTCCCCCTTGATCGAGTTTTGGCTGGTGGCAGTGGATACTGCTTTTTATATTCGACAGCAAATATATCTCTATGGGATTTTCCCATTGTTCGAGGCTACCAACTTTAATTATTTAATTCTTATAGCCTCGAACATACCGCTGGTTTATTTATTTAATATTAATTCGCCGGTTGGTATTTTTTGCCAGAACTCTATTCTAAAATGGCGTCTGTGTTCTCTTCTGTGACTCCAACCCAAGTCGATCCCTTTGTTCCACATTTTGGCGGGCTTCTCCACAGAAGCCTCCAAAAGTGGTGCCACTCTGTCTGGGCACCACAGGAGATGTGGGAGGGGGTTTGGGCACCCTGGACTGAGTTACCTTGGTAACTCAAGTCGCACTCTGGTGTGATTGGCCCAAGTGGTGAGCCGGCCGGCTCACCACTTAGCATGTTTTGACAGCTAGGCTGAGTGAATGGGGGTGTGCTGCATAATAGCAGAGCTTTGGGGACTGGAACTTCAGACGTCGCCACTGGACCTAAAGAATCCGAGGAAGGAGAAGCTGATCCGGCCTGCAACGACGACACCACTGGTGGAGCCATGCTGAACCGTCTCACCACTTTTCCCAGCGAAAGAGGAGATCTCCAGCCCGGAGAGTCTTCTTCCTTCGACTGGTGGGGATAACCAGTCTACCTTCTTTTCGCCTTCCTGGAGCATCTCGTGGCCGTCAAGCACCCCGGCAAACGGGATACCACGTTTTCACCATTACCGCAAAACGAAAGGGTAGTAACCTTTGTACCGGAGAACTCCGCGGCTGGTTTCTTCCCTGGCAGTGCAACAACCTTCATCTTTCCTCCACGACGAGATCTTCTCTTCCTCTGGACGACGCTGCGACTTGCACCCGCTGCCAGGACGAACTGCCCCCGCTGGAGGAGCCTCTCCATTAAGGTACCGTGTTCCGCCTGGCTTCCCTTGCAACCGATTGAACGGGGTGTATTAAATCCTTGTCTCTTGAACCTGGGTTAGCCTGGGACACCTTAGCTAACTTTTCTAAACTAAACTAAACCTTTTTCGAACTACCTCCACAAACTTCGAAGACTCTGTGTAACTGTCTGATCTTGGGCATCTTCCGCCTGGCTCCCTTGAAAGTGGGCCTGGCACCTAAACTTCCTTGCTCACCAGTAGACTGTGCCTTCCTAACTTGCTGTGGTTCTTTAAAAAGTGTTTTGTGTGTGCTTCCATAATTCTGCTTTTCCCCTCCTTTTTATTTAACTTGTTGGAGTGCCATCGAACATTAAGCGCTCACCTCTGTCTGGAAATAAGTGATGTTAACTAAGACTTGTCCAACAAGTAATCAGGGATGTACATATGATAATAGTGATTGTGTTTTGAACTTATCTTACCAATTTAGTGCTAGTGTGTTTTATAATTGTGTGTTAAATAGTTAATTATATACTTTTACACCCAAGCTTTGGTCAGTGTTTGCTTGCGCTACTGTATTTCTGTACCTATTTTGTATGCTCTGCATACTACCTAACTCTTCTTGAGGGAAGTCTGACTGCTCAGCTACCAAGTGAATCTGTGTGCTACAGACTGCTACCAAGTGGGTTTACTGCCAAACACCTGTAGTCTTAAATCTTTTGCAGTGGTCCCTAAGGGAACTGTACAGGTTTCTGCCTAACAGCATAGACAAAAAAAAAAGAGTAGGAATTAACACTTTCCAGCACTCCATGTAAGATAGGGTGTACTGGATCTGCAGTTTAAAGTGACTACATAAAGTAAATGGCAACATTACCTATTTCTGGGGGACAGTAGTCAGCCCCAGAAAAATTGAGTCAGGGGGAAATCTTAAAGACAACCCTGTGTCACTGCACTGAAGGTGCTGTGTAACACACACGAAAAGGGGGGCTCATGGAGTGATGTGGCTCCAGAGCCCAAGATCACACAAACAGTTGAAATACAAATGGCAAAACACATGTAAGAGTGGGAAAAAGGTTCACACTCTTACCAAGTGGAAAAAATAAACCCCAGAAATCCAGCAAAGCCGCTGAGGGACTCACTAGGTAAGGGAAATTAGCCATAAATGAGATTTCTCCCTAACAGCGGGTTTATGTTCGAGGCTAATATAATAGCCAAAAACATGACCACGTTATATAAGATAATCGCAGTAGAAACGTTAGGGTAGATCCCACTGCCACCAGCCAAGTCTAAATGTTAAGAGAGTGAAACAATGCCCCAAGAGATACAGACAAAAAGGGATAGGAGTTAATCCTTTCCAATACTCCAGATAAGATTGGGTGTACCGGGTCTGTGGTTTAAAGTGACTATATAAAGTTAATGGTGACTTTACCTGTTTCTGGGGGACAGTAGTCAGCCCCAGGAAAATGGAGTCAGTGGGAAGTCTCAAAGACAACCCTGCGTCACTGCACTGAAGGTGCTGTGTAACACAAAAAGTTGTGCACTTTGAGTAGGTGAAGCTCCAGTGCCCAAGATCACACAAAAAGTAGAAATACACATAGCAAAACACATGTAAGAGTGGGGAAAAGGCTCACACTGTTAACAGGTGAATAAAATAAATCCTAGAAATCTAGCAAAGCTGCTGGGGGACTCTTTAGGTAAGGGAAACCAACCATTTATGAGAATTCTCCCTAACAGTGAGCCTACAGGAACCACCAGGAACGTCCGCCTCAGATACAGCTTCCTCTTCGTTTTAAGGTACTGTGAAAATCCGTTTGTCAGTTTCGGTCAGCCGCAGTGAAAGTGTTTGAAATCTTTCTCCAATCCGAGGGCTTGTCCTTCTCTTCTCTTTGAACAAACTTTTCTACCAACCAACCTCGTCCGGAATCTGTGCCACGAACTTTACCGCTAACTACATTGAACCTATTATCTTGAGCCAAAGACTTTTGAACCATTTACTTTGGCCCTAAGCCTTTTCTATCTGATTTTAACCTTGTAGCCTCCCTTGTTCAATTGCTCGGATTACTTACCCGTTAGTGTTGCCTAATTTCTAATAACTTTGTCTTTCCCTCCCTTTTAAATTGCTGGAGTGTCATTTTGCTCCCACTTCATTTTGTGATTATTAACTTGTCTGGAATTTAAGGGAAGTGGTGTGGTGTATTTATGATTGTGATTATTAACTTGATTAGAATAGTGAAATGTTACAGAACTGTTGAGTAAATAAATATATATTCTTTTACTTAGAAACCTTGAGTCAGTGTTTGCCTGAATCATAGTAATTGCTGTCCTTTGTGTAACTATTTGTACTGTTCACTTACTCTTGAGATAAGTCTGGCTGCTCCGCTACTGCTACCACTATAACTGTGTAGTACAGGCTTGTACCAAAGGTGAAATTGTACTGTCACTTGTAGTCTTAATTGTGTGTAGTGTTCCCAAAGGGCACTGCATATAATCCTGCCCAACAGCGGATGTCACGACTTTCTGGCACGGCGGCCATTTTGTCGAACTGCCTTCCACGTGGCTGCGTCATGTTGCTCGGCTCACTGGGCCCCGCCCCATCCAGGGCTCTTCAGTGTGGATCATGCGGCCTACCCTGTTCCTCAGTCTGAGGCCTGGTAGTCGCTTCGCCCTCTCTGGAACTGCGTATAGGCCCCCCCCCCCCCCAGACAGGTTGCCGGTACTAGGGCATGGCCCCTCGTGTGTAGACCCGGTAAAAGAACCTTCTGGTCCCTCAACACTTTCGCCGGGAGGATCCACTGACCTCGAACCTGCCAGCCGGTAAGCGATTTAGCCTCGATACTCGTGCTGGTATGAGGAACTGGGTGGTCCTTCCCGCGCGGACGAGTCCTTGCAAAGGAGTCTCCCTTACAGGGTGCGTTGGAAAAGAGCGTCCCTACCTCGGGCTTGGATTGATGACAGACAAAGTCCTTTAGGTCCTTTGGAGGCGATATCTGGAATACCTCCCTCCACCTGGCTAGTCTGTTCTTCAGAGACCTCGAGGAGAGCGTGTTGCACGCGGTACTGCTTGCCAGCTGTGGTCTGGGCCAAGGCAACGTAGGCAGAGGGCATGGGGGTCTTTACTTGGAAAGAGCCTGTCACAGGATGGACACCTGCTGAACCCGGCAGAAGTCGACATGCGCCGGGGAGGAGTGTGACACCCGAGGACCGAGTACCTGAATTATAAAAAGACAAAAGACAGAAGAGAAGTACCCGCACGTGGAATTACATGGCCGAAGCCAAACCCAGGAGCGCTGCTGAATTCAGCCCATTCCAGTCAGGGCAGCACATGCTCCCAGGGCCACACCCCTGTACGCCTCCAAATTTAAAGGTCAAGAAGGTTTTTTCTGGTGAAAAAGTTCTGTCTGCAGTCCCTTGGAAGGGACGCGCGTGCAGTATGGAGGAAGGGGGACGGGACGTAAGAGTAAGTGTTGGGCTCAATAGGCATGTTTAAGTGTGTAGCCTGGGTCTCCAGTTTGAAACCAGACTGGCGGAGCAATGAGTGGCGCTTGATCAGTGTGCCCTCTGTCATGATACTTATTTTATTTTTAAGGATACAGCTGACTACCTGTTTTCCCTCAGCAATGGTGCATTAGAGGCGAGTCTTTAGGGGCTCTGTGAATGAGTCTATCTGCTGAGCGATTTCGTCCCATTTGTGGCAATTATATTGTTTGATAGGCTGCCAAGGAAGCTACCTTCACGCACAGGGTGTAAATTGTTTTACTCTCCTTGTCCGGAGGGGCTTCAGCAGAGGCCAGAGGGGTTCCCGCTCTGTATCTTGTGGTGGCAACTACCAGAGTCAGGTTTTAGTTGCCCCCTAATGTATAGGGGATCTGAGGGGGCTCTTTTTGATGTGCGGGTTGACTACCCGCGTTAAAATGGGTGCAAGCAGAGAGGGTTGAATATGTCTCTGGACTGATTGTAAAAGGGGGATGAATTGGAGTTGATGATTTAATATCCCCGCAAATGTCTTCAACAAAGTCTTTGTCGACATGGGTTTCTTGAGTGTCTATTTTGAAGTGTTCTGCAGCCTTTAGGAGCAGGTCATTATATTGCAGTTGGTTGTCTACCGGGGAGTCTGCCACCGGTGGGTGGTGTGGTCTGGGGATTGGATAATGTATATTTCATCATAATATTGGTCCAAGTCTCCTGTGTCCCCTTGGTCCTCTGGGTCTGTGTGTGAGCCAGGGTCTTGTGAGTCTTGGGTGCTGTAAGAATAAGTGTAAATAGAATTATAATGGTTTTTTTTCCGTGTCAACTTCTTCGGCCCCGCGACCAGTTTCACTTTTTAGTATATCTGTGTTGCATGCGTGTGAAAGAGGTCGGAGGAAATGCTCCCCCCCCTGTGTTGTCAACATAGAGAGTTAATGCTTTCACACAATGACTGCGCCACAAGTATGATTCAAATTAACATTTTGTGTTTATTTTTAGTAATTCGTCATATCTCACGAAGGAGAAAAGCCCTTTGGATTACGCATGTTTCAGGACGTCATGTGAATTTTTCCAATCAGGGCATATATCACATTCACGTGTGTCATTTCTTCCTTGTTCAATATTGCTTGTGATACTATAATTTCCCGGGTTATAACCCCACCTCTATGGTATAGACTCAGTGCGTAGGCTCGGGACGTTTGCAATAAAGGACAAAGTAGCTCCTGTAACCCTTTGTTAGGCAGAATCCTGTGCAGTACCCTTAGGGACCACTACACAAGATTAGGACTACAAGTGGCAGTACAATTTCACCTTTGGTACAAGCCTATACAACACAGACAAGGTGGTAGCAGTGGCTGTGCAGCCAGACTTATCTCAAGAGCAAATGAGCAGTAGTAGAGATTACACAAAGGACTACAATTACTGTGACAAACACTGACAAGGTTTCAGGTTAAACAAATATAACTACATTTATCTTTAAACCATCTGTTCATAAAACACTTCACTACTATTAAATCAAAACTACACTGTAAATACACTACACACAACCAATTCCACTTTTTCAAGTAATTTCAAGGTAAGTACATTAGGGGATTTGACAGACCAGTGTTGCGAAGCTAACGCGTACCCGCAAGTAGAAATGCACACAAAGTTAAAACACACTTTGTACTTTAGAATTAAAACAAGGGAAAAGTGGATAAAATCATAGTCAATACTTTTGTCAAGGCAATACAATCAGAGGACCCGTTCAGAGATGTAGATAAAAGTCAATAGGCCTGCGCCAGTGTCACTGGAGCAGATGCTCAGTTGTCGAGGATCACACGTTACTAACAGTTCGTGATTCACGTTGCCAGGAGTACTTAGACATTGTCAAAGGGAAGCAAAAGTTATAAGGGAGAAAGAAAGGACAAGCCTTCGTGGAGGAAAAGGGTTCATCCCAACTCCTTAAGGTCCGACGGAGAGAACGACCAAATGTTCACAGTACCTTATTCCGCGGAAGAAAAGCTGGTGCCACGGCAGTTGTTCCTGGTAGTTCCTGTAGAACAGTTCCTGTGGTTTCAGTCGTGGGGACAAGAAGGACGTCTGGAGCGATCTGCACTACCCAGGGATGAGGCCAGCAGCAGCAAAAGCAACAATGAATAAAAGGTACGCTCCTTTAAATCAGGAGAGGGCTCTTCTGATGGCTATCCAGACCCCTACAGCACTGTGCAGTGATTTCGACCCAGGCGAGGATTCTCTGGCTGAAGAAAAGGTGAGCTGGTTGATCCCACCAGGCTCAAGGGAAGACTACTCCGGACTGGATCTTCTCTTGTCGTTGAAGGGTAGATAGCTCAGGACTGCAGCAGGGCTTCAACCAGGAATCGGGATTGCAGCAGCCGTCTTCTTCTCCGCTTCTCTTCGGTTCTTGTAGTTCCAGTGGCGACTGACTTCAAGCCCAAGAGTCCTGCCTTTTATGCCAAAATCCCCCATTCACACAGCCTGGCTGTCAATCACACAGCACGGGGTTGTCCAGCCCGGACAACCACCTCAGCTAATGGATACAAAGTGCGACTTGGGTCTCCACTGAGACCCTGTGCAGCGGGTGACTACACCCCTCCTTCACATGCAGCCCACCTAGGCGCAGAAAGGAGGGCTTGTAGAGAGAAGCCCGCCAAACGACGGTGAACAAAGTGGGTAAACCTGGTTTGCCGCGCATAGTAAGACACAAGAAAGATTTTAACAAGAAGAAATGGCGACGAAAACCAACCGGAGTCAAATTAAAACCAATATGGTCAAGCGGGTTTCATGTTCGAGGCTACTATGTTAGCCTAAAACATTACCACATTATATAATATAACGCGGTAGAAAAGTTAGGGTAGATACCACTGCCACCAGCTAATTCTTAATGTTAAGGGAGCGAAACAATGCTCCTGGAGGCACAGATAAAAAGGGATAGTAGTTAACCCTTTCCAATACTCCATGTAAAATGGGGTGTACTGGATCTGTGGAAATGTGACTATATAAAGTTAATGGCAACTTTACATGTTTCTGGGGGACAGTAGTCAGCCCCAGAAAAATGGAGTCATGGGGAAGTCTAAAAGACAACCCTGTGTCACTGCACTGAAGGTGCTGTGTAACACACAAAATAAAAAGATGATGCCTAGGTAGTTAGTGAGACTCCATAGTCCATGAGCACAAAAAGTACAACACACAAAAATACACTTTAAGAGTGGGAGAATGGTTCATACTCTTACCAAGTGAAAAAAAGAAAAAAAAAAACAGAAATCCATCAAAGCTGCTGAGGGACTCACTAGGTAAGGGAAATTAGCCATAGAAGGGAATAGTTTCTTACCTGTAACTCCATTTCTTAGAATATTCCCCGTCGCCAGACTGGGAAGCCTCGGTACGCTTATAAAGCCATTTCCCATAGGAAAACTTCCGACACTTTTGTGTCCTATCTATGTCTTTTTTGGGGCCGCCCACGCACGCCCCACTAGGACGTAGCGGTATAAATGCCCCGCCCCCGCGGCTCCCTTCAGATTTCGACCCCCTCCAAAGCAGAATGGGGTGAAACCTAGTTATACAAGTAGATTGCATTCCGGGGAGGCCGGCGGGCGCATGCAAATCCATGAAAGATACCAATGCTGGAGAAATGGAGTTACAGGTAAGAAACTATTCCCTTCTCCAGCATTGGATCTTTCATGGATTCACATGCTTAGAATAGAATACACAGCAGTGATCATTAAAAGGGGAGGTGCGAATGCAATCCGGCACCACCCCCAAGCATACGTATACCGAACTATGCATACGTAAACTGCCAATTTATAAATACGCAAAAGTACATGCACATATCAATATATATATATATATTACATGGACGTGGTAGCGTCCATGTAGTTATGGTTAAGTTGGTGTTTCCATAGTAAGAGCATTTTTTGGGTGGCTTATAACTTCGCTCCCCCGGGACGAATCCTCACCAAACTTTGCAAAAAAAGTATATGGCCCACTCCGATTATTTTTGCAAAGTTTGGAGAGGTTTAGTCCAGGGGGAGCAATATAGGGGGGGTCCCAAATCTTTTGTTTTTTCCCATAGACATAATGGGAAAAAAATGTGCGCACGCCTACAGCCCAAACCACTGGACGGATTTACACCAAATTTGTGGCAGGAGCGGGGGCTTGGTCCCGAAAGCGTGCTTTTGCAAATTTGGTGTAAATCCGTCCAGTAGTTTCTTTTAAAATGACCAAAATGTAAGGCAAAAAAATTAATGATATCTCCGTTCGCTCCGCGGACGGACTTCCCGGTTCGCTCCGCGGACAGTGCCCTGATTGGCTGAGCGGCTTGTGCGGTGTCCGCAAACATCCAACGTGTTAGCTGATTGGACGGCGTGGAGGGCGTCAGATTATTGGTGGCGCCCGCCATCTTGCATTTGCGGACGACCGCGGACAGCGAGGTGAAACTTGGTTTAAAAATTGTATTTAGTGGAGTGTGTTGGTGTGTAAGAGTGTTTTGTTGTGTTCGATTTGTCTGCGGACAACACGGCTGTTCTGAAATGTTCGTAAATAAACAGAATGGAATCGGTGTTAAGTTGAAAGTGTTCTAAGAAGACGCGTGGGGTCCTGGAATGTTCGCAGGGGGTGTCCTGAAGACGACGTCTGTATTGTTCGTTGTCAAGCTGAAAGTGTTCTAAGAACACTCGCGGTGTCCTGAAATGTTAGTACATAAAGAAAATGGGGGTGTCCTGATGACGCTGTCCGTATCGTCCTCTGGCAAGTTGAATGTGTTCTAGGAACTTCCTTGTGTCCGCGGACATTAAAGTGGTTCAAATGCTTGAATCTATGGGTGTGATATGCTGCGGTGGTTGTGGCCAGGGTATAGAATGTTGGGTACATGGCCATTTGTCCATGCACCCAAGACTCTATGCCCTTGCCAAAAGCACTGCAGCATATCACACTCATAGTGGCTTATAACTTTGGGTCACAAACAAATTTATAAGGAACAATGTTATAAGCCAGTATGGGTGTGATATGCTGCGATGGTAGTATTTATCATGTTATACTTACTATTTTGTTTAGTAACGGGAGTCCATGTTTTTCTTGTTCATTTCTGTGATAAAAGAAAATAGCATGTTAGTATTAGTATTTTATAAAGACTTATTACATTGTACAATCACATTTTTTTCTTTTTTTTTACCCTCATATTTAGTACATGACAAACCAGAGTACTGTGCAATTTGCTCCGTTTCTGTGTTTGTTGCTAAAATCATTGGGTCTGTGGGAGAAAAAAACCCATTTTGGATTAAAAAAAACCTTTTTTCTGTTATGCTACAGTTTATTTGTTTGTTGTCAGTGTTTACTTGTTGTTTCTGGCTAATGCTTTATACATTGGATTGTCCCAGTTTTTGGGAGCAGTAAGATATTAGGTATTTGTTTGGATATTGTAAAATTTTGGAGCAGTTAGATACCAGTAGGCATATTCTGTTTATTTTTGTATATAATTTCGTGGTATTGCTTTATCTATTTGGATATTTCTAAATTTTGGGACAGTTAGATACCAATTGGCGTATTCTGTCTATTTTTTGCTCTATTTGAGTGGTATTAATTTATCCGATTAGTTGTTGTAGCATCTTTGGGCAGTTAGATAGCTTTTGGAATATTGTGACAGTTTATATTTTTTTACTACAAGTGTACTTAAGGTTTAAGTACAGTTTAGTTATCAAATTTTGGTTTTAAGAACATTAAATAAGCATTTGTAAGATTTGCTGGTAATCTCCGCTTTAGAGTAACGGTACTATCATTACATTCAAACCATCCACATTTCTTTTTTATATATGCAGTGTAGTGCCCCGAGTTGGTTTTGGCTCCTGCGTGGTAGATTATGCTTATTGTTGTGAAGGTTTTCCTACCAAGTGATATTTGACCATGTGTGAATCCAGTCAGCTTGCAGTTCGTTTTGGTACCATCTGCATTGTAACGTAGAAGCATTAGTATTACGTATTTACTATGTGTTTGTATTACTAACATGGAGCGATTATCTGATTTGCAGGTCGAACATAATCTACCGTGGTTTGCATTTTGTACAAGTTGCTGAAATGGAACGGATTCACAATTAGGTATTGATATATACACAAAGCGCTCATTGGGGATTTGTTCTTGCGTCACATTGTTGCAGAGAGTGCATGTATGTTTCCACATGTATGAAATCTGGAAGATTTCATTTATAGTTATGTTTTTGTTTTCCTGTGAGTTTAGAGTGAATTTCACCATTCCAGCACAGTAGTCCAATTGTTGTCTTATTCCATAAACACTATACTTGTTGTCAGGATTGTTTGCTGCATTTCTGTGAAGTACTAACATTTGCAAACACAATAAGTCTGTACTGTGTAAGTAAATGTTCTCAACAATTGGTGGTAATTGAAATAGAATATTCATTGCTACATTTGCATAGCAACTTACACCAACTATATTTGAGAATTTAAATCGACCAGGTAGTTCTGTATCCGACGGCTTTTTTTGGAGTGCGTCTTCCTTCTTTGAAGAAGTACCTGGTTTACTTTCCCTAATTGATTCTTTTTTGCTTGTGGCACTTGATGAAGTATTACTTGATTTTACTCTCTTTGGAGGATTTGCAGTGACATCCTGTTGCTTTTCTGTTTGATTTTTTTTTTATAATGTTTTACTTTTTGTGGAACAGAATATGTTATTAGATGGGGAGTTTATAGTGAACGAAGTCTCTTGTATTCTAAAATGCAAGGAATATCAGCGTTTATTTTACTTGCATCAAAGTTGATTAGAAATAGACCCAAGTGTACGTAAGCGTGATAGTGCTACGTAGCTCATGCCTTCTTTAAAGACTGTTACCAATGTCTATCATTGCTTTGTCTAGGGTAAGGCCTTGTGATTTATGAATGGTGACTGCGTATGCAAAAGTTAGAGAAAATTGTTCTCTGCGTACATACATGTCTTTGAAGAGAAGGAATCGAGCTGTTGAGCGTCCCATTCTTTTTACTTCTGAAAGTTTGTCAAAGAGAATATTGACAAACTGAATTTTGTTGTCACGTGGGTATGTCTGAAAGCCATCAACTGTACCCAGTGCTCCATTAACTAGCCCTTGGTCCACGTCAAGGTTACGTTTCAGAATTACTCTGCAATTTAAGGATAGTTTTAATATCTTTTCCAAGCCTGGTTTGATTTTTCTAAACTATTTAGTCTTGTTGTGGCTTGGTCACATATGGGTAGTGTCATTCCATGTACATCTAGTTTGTCTGTGGCGCTAATTTCCATTATTGGTTGCATTTCTTTACTTAACATTATTTCATTGAATTTGAAACAGCTTGCAAGAGTTGGCATTAAGGCCATACAATTGACATTTTTGTGAGCTAATTGTTCCATAACATCTGTAGCACATGCATTATCACCATAAAGTGCATGAATGTGCCGGGTTTTCAATATTGCTTCTGCTTCTTTAGAAAGTATACCAACTCTGATACTTTAAGATGTTGGCATAAGTGAGATCTGCAGATTGGCGCATGTTTTCTGTTAATTCTCTGTATTGGAAATGTTGCCAAAGGTTGACATTTCCAATGCTACCAACAGTTTTATGGCAGAGTTTGTGTCCTAATCTTTTAAAAATAGGTTCACCTTTTACTGGTATCAATTGAAGAAGATCTCCGAAAACAATAATGTGTTTTCCTGCAAAGAGCTCTTCATAGTTTGTTTTGAGTACTTCTTGTAATCTGAGGTGAATCAAAGCCAACATTAGGTTGGACACCATGCTCACTTCATCTATTAGTAGCATTTTCATTTGCGTAGTTCCATTGCAGCTTCTGCAGAAAGTTTGTAATAATCTAATTTGTTTTGGTGTTCTGCTGGCAGGAGTAGTAATCGGTGTAAAGTGACACCACCTATGTTGTAGGAAGCTAAACCTGTGGGGGCAGTGACAACAGAAGACAGTTTGTTTGTCAATTGTTGAAGGAACTGACTGATGATTTTGATTAGGAATGTTTTGCCAGAACCAGCTTCACCACTGACATACAATAGTATAGGTTTGTAATTTTGACAGGTGCATTCTTTGTTTTCATGTTGTACACCATGTGCAATTTCTTTTGTTACTTCTTGAAAAATGCTACGTTGCTCATTGTTTAGCTTTGATTGTAGTATAGTTAAATTTTCTTTTTCTTCATACTGACACATGGTGTTTTCTACTTCTATCATAGCTGTTTCTGCCTCATTTGTTATTAGTGGGTCTCCCAGTGGTTCTTGGCTTCCTGTGATAGAAGGTTGACTACAGTCAGGAGTGTCCTTATCTAGTAGGGCCTGGAGTAGTTCTTCGTGTTGCTGTTCATTGTGCAACATTGTTTTGTACTGTGCAAAGTTTACATCAGTTATACTGCTTTCATTTGCTTTGAAAGCGTTTTCATATGAGTCAGTTATCTAGTATTTCTTCTTTTCTCCATGGTTTAAAGAGTTGTAGCAGGGACATGTAACATACTTCTTTATGTTGAGGAGTCTTTAATGACAATTTGATATGATTAATTAAATTTGGTTTGGTGAGTTTTACTAAGCTGCCTTCACAGTTTGTCACTTTGTATTTACGGTTTTGTTCATCAGGTTTTAGATTATTTTTGTATGTGTAGTTTTGGGCTATGTGGTATAGGCTCATGGTTTCCAAAGTGGTACTTCTGTTTGGGTATTATGTGTCCAATAAATTGTTTTTTAAAATGTCTTGGCTGTTGGGATCTTGTTTGGCTATTGTTTCTATATCTTCATATGATTTTAGAACTCTTTTTCTAGATTTAGCTGGACCAAGACTTAGCCATACTATATTTGCAGATTTACCATACAATGCAGTACCAGTTAATCGATCAGCTGCTTTTTAGGATACCACATTCTCTATGGGACAGAATTTTTATGCCCAAGCTGTATAATTTCTGAGACACTGTTTTATCTGATGACAGGTCATTCCAGAGGGCTTGGAGCTCTGTCTTTTCTGATCTGGTTAAGTATGCTGTGACATATCGTGCAACTGCAGTAGAATTGTCTGCAATGTACTGCACGTCTATGTTTGCATTCCATAAGTGGGCAATGATTGCATTGTAATAATTGATATATTTTTCTTCTTTTCTTTTTATGCAATATGTATTTTTAGGTGACTTACCTTTAACACTATGTCTAACTGAAGACATGAGGTTGTTCACTTGACTTGTATTTGTAACTGGTCTAGGGAAACCAAATCGGCATTTGGTGTAGTATTTCCCTTTGTTTTTTTATTTGCGACGACAATATTTGCCACATTTGTGTCTTTGGAATTGTAAGATTTTTGCATGAAGATCACTATTTGCGGATTCTGATGGAATTTCACAAGTGACATTTTTCAATAAACTGTAAAACAGTTGCATCAATGTCTTGACCAAATTTAGGAGCATGTTTAATCCATAAAAGCATGTGGACATGTGGTGCTCCTCTGGCTTGGTATTCTTTTCTCCAAAAGAAGTGTTGCACTTCTCCAAGGGGAGGAACAGTTTTGTTACAAATAAAATGAAGCATAGTAAAGAAGCGATGGTGAAAATATCTTGAAGCATTAACAGGATCCTGTGAACAAAGTTCTCCAGGTGTTAGTATATGTTTGTTTTGTTTTCGTTTGATATGCGTAGGAAAGCATGTAAATCTTCCCATGCATATTCTGCACAACTTAATGTAACAAACCAAGTGGGTGGGCCAAGGTTTCTGATCATACAACGTAAATCTCCATGACGTCGAAACCAGTACTCTTTAGTACCACGCATATCTGCTAATAGATTTGTAAGATTTGCTTGTAAAACCTCATATTTTTGTTGAACTTTTTGTAATAATTGTGTAGCTGTCATATTTTGAAAGTGTGATCCTGATTTTAATGTGTGCAACTCAGTAACAAAGTTGCTAGTTCACTTTCAAAAAGTAGGTGGAATACGTATTCCACATTTTGTCAAAATCTGGGATCTTCAGAATACATTCGTAATGAGCGATATTCTGATGCTGATATTTGAACAGGTCTATCATCGTATCTTCCTCCTTTGCCAGTAAGAAAGAGTAGAGGAAAAGCACGTGCTTCTATACTTTTTTCCCATATGCTGATTGGTGATCCTTTTGTTTGACGCATTTGGTACATTTCCAGTGCATCTTCTATGGTGTCATTAGAGTGCAATGGATGAATTGTATAATGGTCTAAAGTGTTAGATATTGTTGCAGGATCTAGCAGCTCAAATTGACCAGCTTCTTGTGTCTCTTGAATTATTTCAGTTGTATCTTTCAAGTTTTCTTCAATATTAATTTCTTTGTAATATTCATTATTCTCTTTAAGATATTGCAGGGCTTCTCTAACTTTATGTAAATGTACCAGTTGTTGCCAAATTTTTTTGTCTTTTGTAGGTACTCCATTTACCAAGATAATTAAAGATTGCTGCATTGGACGTTGCACTCCTAGAGTGTGCACATTTTCTTTTAGATCCAATGGTAAATACACTACTTTTCCACGAATACCTTTTACTAATTCAGAGGGAGGTAATTTTGCAGTTTTTGGTTGAAGGCGTATTATTGCTTGAAATGGGTGCACTGTTTCAATTATGATGCTCTCATATAAATTAAGTTGTTGAAGGGGTTTTGGTAGTGGATATAATACCAAGTTATTTGTGATAGCACGTGAAGGAGTTTGGTTGTTGCCAAGTTTTGTAGTGCAGTAACTGCAAAGTATTATGGGGTCAGTTATTTCGTATTTGTTTTCTGCTATAAGGTAGAGAGCTAATTCAAACCATTTAGAATCTTCATTGTCTTCTATTTTGTATGATAGGTCTACAGTTTTTGTGTTACTTTTATAAAAAGTTCTGCGGCAACATACACACACGTGGTTTGGTACTTCAGCTGAAGTACTTTCAAATTTTAGTATTTCTTTTTTGTATGTGTGTAGTGAAAAGTTGCCATGTCCAGATGTGTTTCGAAGTTGGTTTACAGCTAATTCATCTTGTAAGTGGGTTTCACTTCCAAAATATTTTGTCTGGATATAGTCGATTTCTTCTAGTAGGTCTTTTGCTGTACCATGTAGAAGAATGTTATTTAAATTGGTTAGTGCTAAAGCAGGACTTTTAGCATAGTACAGTTTATAAACTAGATTTCTTATACTTGCATGATGTGTTGATATCCTTTTGATATCATGGAGGGGTGTTTTGCAAGTAGGTCCTGTAATGCAGGCCAATGAATGTCCTTTTAGTCCTGTGTACTTGCGTACTGGACAAGCATCCATATTTTGCAGTATTTTAATTTTCATTTTGTCTTTGCTTTTCACATATTGCTTGAGGAATTGGCGTAAAGACTTGAACATTTTTTTGGGAATGTTACACATTGACGTGCATGGCCATTTGTACACTAGATGTTCTGATTCAGTTGAATGGAGGGGTAAATCTACGTTTTATGGGCATATTTTTGTAAGGAGTACTTCTTGTTCCATTATGGTATTAACTTTTTCATAACCTCGACCACTGCTATGTATGGCAATTGTATTTGTTTGCTTTTGTTTGTAGGCTTCTTCATTAAAGTATGGTTCTGTGCTTGTAGTGTGACTCCATTCACCTCCACAGATATTTAAGAAGTTATTTCTGTTGACAGTTTGTTTATTCAGAAGTCTTTTTTGTAATTTAGTTATTAGTTTTGTTAGTGGTTTCATTCTGTTTAACACTAAAATAAATAACTTTCTTTTGAGAAGAAGTGCACTGTCTATCAACGCTTCTAAGATTACTTTCCTACGATAGGTTTGAAGTGTTGAACCTGGTTTCTCTCCTGCTTTTATAAGATTTTGAAGGACTTTGTGACGGAACATTTTGGCTAAAATACTTTTCTTGGTATGCTTACTTTGTACTATATCAAGATTTATAGAAGAAGTTTTATTTGTAGTGATAGTTGATTTTCTGTTAATTGTTTTTTAGGTTGTTTTACTTTTTGATAGAGGAGGGAAAGTTTTTGTACTAGAAACTTCTTGTTTCACTACATGACTATTAGCTGTTGTGTTTCAACTTTTTCTTTACAAATTCTGCTGTAGATGGATGTTTATGTTGGAGACTTTTCTTTTCATTTGCTCTACTTCTGCGTTCCTTTCTACGGAGTTGCTTTTTGGTAGGCATGCTTTAGGGTTTGTTGAAAAAAATACAGAAGGTATGGGTTGGGGTGTTCTGCAATGCATGTGTGTTGTGTGCATGAGTGTTTGAGTGAGATGATAAAGATGTATGTAATGATGTGTGATTGTGCATTGGGAAGTACAACTACTAGGGATGGGTAATTCTTGAATTAATGTGTTAATAAACTGGGGTTCATATGACAGAAAAAAGTAATCCAGTGGTGTGGAGAAGTATAAATAGTATATCTAAAGCTATACAATTAAAAACAGTTGTTTCATCTACAACATCTATATTCTAGTGGCTGAGTTGGGTAATGTGTGTGGTGAAAAATAGGAATTTGTGGGCCATTCTTCCAGTAAATCACTATTTAAGACTGGAGGATTTTTGGTCAGAATGGTGCAGAATCTCTATTTTTAGGCACGGAAGTAGCATGAATTAACATTAGAGTGTGTTTGAGTAATAATTCAAATATTATGGCAACAATCTACTTACTTTATTTCTAAAATGAGCAGTTTGCTTCTTAGTTCTTTGTAATTCAAATTCGGCTGCTTATTTTCAGGAGAATGGTCTTCACTGCAATTGTAAAAGAAAGAAATTAGTAATTCGGTTTGTATATAGCACTGTTTTTAATTTAAACAAATTTTTTAAATTGAAATGCTCAGCGCCTTCCTCAAAACCATTAAAACTATCTTATGACTAACTGTAGGAAAGAAAATATCTTTACTATGGCTTGTCAAAATCATAATGTACCACTGTATACCACTATTCCTGTAACTAATCTTTTCCACCTAATAGTGAGTCCATGTGATAGCCTGCTTTTCCACTTAAGAGGGAGTCAATGTCATAGCCTGCTTGTCCTATATAAATGTAAGTAATTATATAAACTAAAAAAATTAAAACCAAGTATGTGTGTGTACAAATATTATTCTTTGAGATTTGATGAGAGTGTGCATGTAATTTTGTTTGATCATATGTAGTCTATATATTTTATTTCAAAAATGTTAGTTTAACATTATTTGCGTGTGTGTGTGTACGAAGAAATTAAACGGTATAAAGGTTTGTAAGTCACAGTTCATTTTAGGAGAATGACAAAATGATCGTAGATTCATTTTAGATTATAAAAGGTAAAAGTCGGTTAGAAAATGTGTTCATGTACTGCATAGAAAATATGCATACCTGTAGTTTGTGTTCATGCATATGGATATGGACGAAGCTGCAAGTAGAAATCTTGGAGACTTGTCTAATATTTCTCATAGATTGTGCTTGCCAATGGTATGAGACTTGTAGTCCGAGAGATTCACCGTACATTTGCAGTGCTGATCTATGATGATGCAGTTACATGTAGAGGTCTTGGATTTGATTGGTGGATGGTCATGTGATTTCTTAGCTACATCCAATGAGGGAATGGCACAGAGTGAAGTGGAAATGGTAGAAGGGCTGTCCATGTTACAATATGTTCGCGGACATGGCGGTAGTTCTAGGACACCGCGTATTACATCCGGGGAATTTGGGGTGGGGAGGCATGCAAATGAGATTGAATGTAGCAAGGGATTGGTCAGTAAAGTTTAGTGAGTGTGTTGTGCTAGGAGAGGTTTTCTCAGATATTCTTTTTGCTGAGAGAAGAGCAGATAGCTACGGCTGAGTGTTTTAAAAAACAGATTGTGTGGATTTTGGGAGACTCGTGGATACATTGGTTGAAGGTGCATGCCGAAAGCTGCGGAGTATCTACAGATCTTGGATTCCCACATATGGAAGTGCACTGGCATGGAGTCCGTGGAATGAAGTGGCTGGACTTGCTACCTCGCTGTGCAACTTTGAAGATGGAGGAACATCCAGACATAATTGTAATTCCTTGTGGAGGGAACAGTTTAGGACATGTGTCTGGAATTTCTTTGCAATTTGCAATGAAAGAAGGACTTCAGAAGATCATGGACATGTTTCCAAACTCCAAAGTCATTTTTTCACGGATTGCGCAGAGACAAATGTGGCTTTGTTCTTTCTCATGTGGTCCACAAATGGAAAGCAAGGTGTGATGTCAATAAGGCTGTTTGTGCCTTCCTAAGAGATTTTGGCATGTCCTCTTTTCACAATGAAAATATTATGTTTCGTGGTGCATACATTTTTCGCAGAGATGGTGTCCATTTTACCTTTGCTGGCAATCAGATTTTTCTGAGAAATGTACAAAATGCATTGCGACCTTTTTTCGAAATGCAGCATGCATTTCGAAGTAGGTGTTAAGTATTTATAATTTTTGACATACAAACACCTCCCAAAGGCTCTTTTCAGAGCCGCCACTTCCTCCCAGAGAAAAATGCAATGGTTACAATAGGGTAGCATCCCAATTTTTTTTATGTTCGCGAACTGTCCGCTGACTTTCAAGAAATAGAAAGGGGCCTGCGTTATTTATCTTTACTTCTGTTTTTTAACTGTGAAAGGCGGCTCTGAAAAGAGCCTTATTTTTTTTGATTTTTCTTATTTTGTATTTTTTTTGGTTTTTTACACACAACACACTAGTAGAGGAGGTGAAAGGAGGGTAAAGAGGGGGACACCAACCACAGGGATAAGAAAGGGCGAGCTGAGAGAGGAAGGTGTAGAGTTGGTTTTATTTGGGTAGTGAGCAGGTCTTCTCGTGCTCTGAGACGATAGTCTCAAAAGCACTGCGAAGTCACTCCCCCCTGCAGAGTACTGTGTCACAGTACATACATACAACTGTGACCCTCGAAAGGTAAGGGTCATCAGAATTCTGTATGGCCTGTGAGGCAGCTTGAGGAAGACGCTGTCCCAGAGAGGTGTTCCTTGTGGTGACAGGATCAGAAACGGAGGATGAAGTAGAGGCAATCAACCTACTACGCTCTACGCAAGGTACAACCTTGCGAATGGCCCCAGTGTGGAATGAGTTCAGGTGTCGCTTCATGGTCGTAGTCCCAAAGCTATACGAACCATGCCTCCCGCGACTGAGTACCATTTTGCACTCATTGCAGGTGACACGGTTCGCACGAGCCTTAGGACCATTCCCATGAACGGTAAACAACCGCCACACCCAAGAATCGCGCCGATGGCGGGTAGTAGGGTTTTCCTCTACCTCATTCTCATCCGTCATCCTCTTCTTCCTCCTCTGTATCCTCACTCCTGTCCCCCTCTTCAGGCCCTTGGGAAGGTGGTGGTGGTGGCGGTGCTGAGGCAGATACAGCACCAGGTGGCATCAGTGGAGCCACAGAAGCCATCAGGTTGAAGATGGAAATCTGCAGGTTGCAGCAAAAATCTATGTGCTCTGTAGAATAGCCAGAAACACAATGAGAATGAGCTCTAGGGCGTGGTCTTTTATAGGGGTGCTTGTGCGCGGTTCGCGGACATGCGCGCCGTCCGCAAGACAGATCGAACACCAAAAAAGGTTAAAAAAGTCACAAAAACTATGTGGAAATTTAGGATTAGTATGTGGGATTTGTGGTATGTTGAATTTTTAATGAGAAATATTGTGGATTACTTGGAAATGTACTTTTAAACTGGTCGGGGACACGAAAAGTGTCCGCATTCAAAACACGCGATCAGCGTGGGCGCGATCACATGATTGTTTCATGAGCATGTTCGCTAAGGTAGCAGCCGTCCGCAGGACACCCAATGTACGGACATTGTTTTGCGCATGCGTGTTGATGTTCTACGGACAGTGTTCTGAACTAATTAAAAGTGCGTCACACTTAAAACTAACAGTTACGGACAGCCGTTTGTTCTTAGCACAGTTTAATTTACTTGTGCACAATACGGGCAGACATAGCGTCTCAAGCACACCTCCATTTTTGTTTATTTACGAACAATTCAGGACACCACAAGTGTTCTTAGAACAGTATCAACTTGCTAGCTAACACTACGGGCAGGCGTAGTGTTCTTAAGAACACCTCCATTTTCGTTTATTTACGAACATTTCAGGACATTACGAGTGTTCTTAGAACATTTTCAACTTGCATGAGAACATTACGGACAGATATAGTGTCCTTAGGACACTTACATTTTCGTTTATTTACGAACATTTCCGAACAACTGCGCGGGCCGTGGACACCTAAATTGGTTTTACCACAAAGAACTGAAAGTAATTACAACACAATATAAAAAAGTAACTTTAGTTAACATATATAAACATTTTATGACTGAGAAGGTGGGGCAGAAACCGAAACAAAAACAGTAGAATTAGGGTTTTCAATAAAAGTGGGATCAGGTGAAGAAGGGATGGAAATCTCATCAAAACGTTGTGGTCCATGGAGAGAGTTTGGGGTTAAATGAATGGGATATGGTGAGGGGGGACAAGTACAGGTGGGACAATGGTATGTTGTTGGTGGTTTTAGGTGATCTTCCACAAAGTTCTTTAAATCCGTAAAATTTGCCATAAATTGGTCCATTTTGTGGGTAATGTGTTCAAGATCCACCGCTTCCTTTTCTTTGGCAGTTGCAATTTTTGTAGGGTCTGTAAAAAAAAAAAGTATATGTTGAATGAATACAAAATAATATTTATTATTTGGTTTATATAGTAAAGTGTGTACCATTAGGTGGAATATCTTAACATTTTGTCTCGTGGGAAATGGTCCGCTAGCCAGTCCAGAGTACTACACATTTCTGTGAGAAAAAGTAGTAATATGTTTTTTTTTCTAATATAGAAAGTTTATAAATATACGAGTAAAATGAAGTGCACTTACTATTTCTGGTAAGATATGTAATCAGTAGTCTATACGTCTGGTCTTGCTATTAGTTGTGGAGTGTCTGTGAGGTAATTATGTTGGAAGCTACTTTATCTTTTGGTATATTCCATTTTAAAACATATTGTATTTAAATGAATGGTTAGTGTGTTACATATATGGGTTACATTTCTTAAGTATTACTACATATACTTTGTATGTGTGCTGCTTTGTGAATTTGTTAAATGTTCCTATGTTATGATATAACAATTACACATACCCCCCCCAGGTGCTGGTACTGTTGTCCGAACATGTCCGTGGACCGTCACATTCAGTAGAAAGGGTTCAGTATGTTCCATATTACATGTACATGAAGTCAAAGTTATTATTATTAAGTTGTGCTACTAAAAAACTATGAAATTCAGTAAAAAAACTTTGTTAAAGGGACGTTATGGTTCAAAGTAAAACCGAAAAACTCCTGAAATTCGGCAGTTATGGTAAGATAAGCAACCATAGATCGCGCCACCGTGCACTGCTAACCCTAACACCCAGGACATCAAAGACGACATCACAAATGTCATTGATGACATCACTGATGACATCACATGTGCATTTACTTTTCATGAAACGTCTGTAGGAGGGATTCTTATAATGTTGACCAAAAAGTGTGAAGGATCATTTGAATAAATATCATGAGCTAATTAGTGCATTAAGCAATGCATTGATATAAATAGCATTCTATTATGAAGTTCTATCCAGTATACTAAGCAACTCATGAAGAAACTTAGGCAGTGTGTGTAGTATACATGATGAAGGTGCAATATTCCTAATCTTGCCATGTAGAATAATGAAATAACTGCTTTCTTATTAGAGATTTGCGTACGGTGAAACATGTAATAAGTAGCTAATAAAACCCACTTAATACATAATTACACTTAATACAGACAAAACACAAAGAGACAACAACACATACAAATATGAGTATATACAGGGACAGAAAATTAAGAAAAAAAGCAGAAGTAGTAGCAGAAAGAGTTCATAACCTAACTGATTATCTTTATGCAGAGAAATGATTGCTCTGTTTCAAAGCTGCTACTTACTGTATGTATGTGTATCAAATGACGTCAGTGAACCCTAAGGAAAGGAGTGCGAGTAGAATGTATACAAATATGAACATATACAGGGAAGGTATAGTAATAAAAATAAAACTATGAGAAAGTGCTGATAACTATAATGATTATCTTCATGCACAGAAAGGATTGCTCTCTTTCAAACCTGTGTCTTCCGCTATATATATGTTTCATATGATATGACTTGACCCTAAGTCTACAAATATAGTACCTTTTCAATTTTTACTTCCTGACTGTTACTGAAGAAAACTATGTGGCTTAGATATGTCAGTAAAGGAAAAAAAGGGAGAGCCAGCCATGTGATGTCATCAGTGATGTCTTCAATGACATTTGTGATGTCATCTTTGATGTCCTGGGTGTTATTAGCAGTGCACGGTGGCGCGAGTTATGGTTGCTTATCTTACCATAACTGCCGAATTTCAGGGGTTTTTCGGTTTTACTTTGAAGCATAACGTCCCTTTTAACAAAGTTTTTTCACTATATATAAAAATATATCACAATGCATTACTTACTGTAAAAGCATTTCTGATGGTTGTATCTGCTTAGATATTCACATGCTGTGCATAGTCCGACATCCAGTGGTCACTGCGGAGTATTGCATTTTGTTTTTCGTAGTCGAAAAGGGTACGTCGACAAGGCGTGTCTAATATATTTTCTGCCCTGAGGGAGCCTTCTATACGTGAGTGAGTACAGAAAAGAGAGAGATGTAGAAAGGTGTCTATGTTCCTTCCATCCGAGAGGGGAGGAAGGGTGGGCACATGTGAATCTAAACAGATACAACCATCAGAAAAGCTTTTACGATAAGTAATGCATGGTCTTCTGATGTTTGTTAATCTGCTTAGAATCACATGCTGTGCATAGACTAGCGAGCAGTACCCGGAGTTGGCGGTGGGTTATGAGAAGGAACAGTAGAGAAAAGATGTCTTAATACTGCCTGTCCCACCTGGGAGTCAGATCTAGAGTGTGCCTCTAGACAGTAGTTTTTTGTAAAGGTGTGCACAGAACTCCAGGTTGCCGCTTTGCAGATGGACTCAAGGGAAACACTTGCAATGAATGCTATGGATGCCCCAGTGCCTCGAGTAGAATGTGCTCTTGGCTTGAAGGGTAGTTCTCTCTTAACAAGAGAGAAACAGAGAGTGATGTATTGAACAATCCATCTAGATGTAGTGGATTTTGAAACTGCATCTCCTTATCTTCCTGCTGCCACCGAGACAAAGAACCGATTAGTCTTTCTCAGTGGTCTGGTTCTTTCCATGTAGAACATGACAGCTCTGCGCACATCCAGTGTATGCAGACTTTTTTCTCCCGAATTGGAAGGGTTTTGAAAGAACGTTGGTAGTTCTATTGACTGGTTTACATGGAATTTTGAGATGAATTTCGGTGCAAACCTTGGGTGCGTGCGTAGAACCACTTTATCTTTGTGAACTGCTACAAAGGGGTCTAAAACAGAAAGAGCCTGTAGTTCACTTACTCTCCTAATGGAGGTGATAGCTATTAGGAAAGCGGTCTTAAGAGTTAGGTCTTTAAGAGTTGCTTTGTGCATGGGTTCAAAGGGTGAGCCCATGAGTCTGGTAAGTACCACATTCAGGTCCCAGCCGGGAGCTGGGTTTGCTATCGGAGGGTGTATTCGCTTTACTCCCTCCATGAAGGCTTTGATAACTGGGACTTTCCACCACAACACTTTAAGCTGGGAAGTGGTGTATGCAGAAAGTGCCGCTAGGTGGACTTTAATGGAATTGAACACTAGACCCGAGTCCAGTAAATGAGTCAGGTACAGGACAATGTGCGTGGGGGAGCAGTCAACTGGGTCGATGCTTCTTCCTCTACACCAGATGACAAATCTCATCCATCTGCTAGAATAACAGTGACGAGTGTTAGGCTTTCTAGCCTCCCTGAGGATGTCCATGCATCTCTGCGGGAGTTTTAAGTGTCCAAATTCTATGATCTCAGGAGCCAGGCTGCTAAATTCATGGTCTGAGGGCATGGATGCAGTGTCCTGTCCTTGTCCTGTGACAGCATGTTGTGCGGGCAGGGAAGTTTCACTGGGGGGGGGGGGGAATAGAGACATCTCCATCAAGTGAGCGAACCATGGCTGCCGGGCCCACATTGGGGCCACTAGTATCATGGTAAATTGTTCCTGGTGCATCTTGTGCACAATCTTGTTGAGAAGGGGAGTCGGGGGGGAAGGCGTAAGCAAATTTCCCTGACCATGGAATCGATAGACCGTTCCCCTTGGATTGGTTCTGGGGGTACCTGGAGGCGTAATCTTGGCATTGTGAGTTCTCCAGAGTTGCGAACAGGTCTATTTCTGGGAATCCCCATTGTGTGAAGACGTCGAAGATGTCTTTGTGCAACTGCCATTCGTACTGTGAGGGCAGAGGGAAGTCTCTGCTGAGTTTGTCTGCTAGCAGATTGAGTTCCCCTGGTACATGTTGCGACAGTAGGAACATGTTGTGTTTGAGAGCCCACTTCCAGATATTCTGGGACAGCTTGGACAGTCCTGGAGAGTGGGTGCCCCCTTGCTTGTTGAGGTAGTACATGGCTGTGGTGCTGTCCGTAAGGACCATCACTGTCTTCCCTTGTAGGTGTTCCTGGAAGGCTTTTAGTGCCTTGAACACTGCCAGTAGCTCCAGTAGGTTTATGTGCTTGGATGCTACGCTCCAAGTCCACACTCCGTGAGTAGTCTGATGGGATAGGTGAGCCCCCCATCCTGTGAGGGATGCGTCTGTGGTTAGAGTGGCTTCCACTGCGGGTGTGGCAAAGGGTTTCCCTCTTACCAGGTTTTCCTTTGTCCACCACCGTAGCGAGAGAACCAAGGCCTGCGAGACCACCACTAGATCGTCCCATTGTCCGCTGGCCTGACACCACTGGCTGTTGAGCCACTCTTGCATTGGGCGCATGTGCAGGCGCGCGTGAGGTACCAAATAAATACATGACGCCATCATTCCTAGCGAGCGCATCGCTTTGCGCACCGTCACCTCCCGACCTGCCACATATTGGGGGATCTGAAACAGCATGTTTTGGACCCTCTCGTTGGAGGGTAAGACGAGGCCGTCCTTTGTTCGAATTAGAGCCCCTAGGAATTGTTTGACTTGGCTGGGGTCTAAGCTGGACTTCTTCTCGTTGATGGAGAAGCCCAGTTGGAACAAAAAGTCTACAGTCTTTTGGATGTTTGAGAAGCATGTCTCGTAAGAATCCCCTGTTATGAGCCAGTCGTCGAGGTAAGGGTATACTGGGATGGATAACCTGCGCAGGTGGGCCGCTGCCACTGCCAGTACTTTCGTGAATACCCTTGGTGCAGATGCTATGCCGAAAGGTAGCACTCTGAACTGGTAGTGTTTGCCCTCTATCATGAACCTGAGGTATTTTCTGTGCGCTGGCAACATTAAAATATGAAAGTATGCATCTTTCATGTCCAGTGCTGTCATGTAATCTCCCTGTGATAGCAGTGGGATCACTTCCTGTAAGGTCACCATACGAAACTTTTGGGGTTTGACAAACTTGTTCGCTGGGCGCAGATCTAATACAGGGCGCATGGTTAGATCCTTTTTGGGTACAAGGAAGTACACTGAATAAATACCTTCCGTTACCTGAGATAGAGGCACGACCTCTATAGCTCCTTTTTCCAGTAGCTGGTCCACTTCTTGGAGAAGGATGGCGAGGTGTTCTGGTGTCATGCGTCGTCCCCTCGGGGGTCTGTATGTTGGGGAACTGTTTAACTCTATACAGTAGCCGCAGGCTACGGTGGATAGTACCCAGCGGTCTGATGTTATTCCCTCCCATGCGGGAAGAAAGGATGTTAACCGGCCCCCGACGGCGAAGCATGGGAGGTGACCCGAATCTTCGCGTCACTTGGTGTCGTTGGTGGCTTGGGAGCCTCTAGGGGTGGAGCCCCGGCCTCTCCCCTTGCCACGGCTTTGACCTCTCTGATTGTACTGGCCACTATTACTTTGGTAATTGTTGGCAGAATATTCAAGTTGTTGATTCTGTTGCTGGCGTTGGCCACGAAAAGAACGCTTGTTGCCAAATCCCCGCCTGTTAGGGGGCTTCGAGATTTGGTCCAAGGTCTTTATGGTATCAAATTCTTTTTTCGCATTTTACAGTGCGTCGTCCACTGCTTTTCCAAAGAGGTTAGACTCTTCAATAGGCTTGTTAATGAGCGCCGCTTGCGTTTCCGCCTTAAACCTGGAATTGCGAAGCCAGACGTGGCGCATCAGCAGAATTCCCTGTACCAAAGAGCGGCCAGCTGTTTCCGCTGCATCGAGGGTATTCTTAACGATACATTGGTTGACCAGAGACCCTTCATTAACTGTAGCCAGCAATCTAGTTTTTAGGGGTTCAGGGGCTTCCTCAATGTCTTGCTTAAGCGTTCCCCATTGCGCATCAGCGTAGCTTGCCAGCAATGTGTTATTATTGGCAATCCTAGTTGAGAACGCTGCCGAAGTGGTAATCCTCTTGGCTAGGGCATAAAGCTTTTTCCCCCTCTTTATCCGGGGGTGCCTCACTGGTAGACAGTGGAACCCCAGCCCTTTTCCTAGTGTTAGTCACCACTAAGGAGTCCGGGATTTAGTGACCCTTAATATATAGTGGGTCTGATTGAGAGGGTGAGAACAATTTTTTGATTCTTGTATTAACCCCTCTTACTAGTGCAGGGGTGGCCAGTAAAGGGTTGATTTGTCTCTTAACAGAGGCGAGCATTGGAATTGTTTGGCTGGTGGGGGGGTTTTCTTTGATAATTCTTTCCACGAGGTCAGTGTCTAGGGTGACTTCCCCAGTTTCGACCTCAAAATGTGCTGCTGCCTTCCTCAGCAGCGCGTTAAAGGTGGGCTGATCGTCAACAGGTGAAGGGTTTCTGACTGGTGTGGTCTGAGGAGACCTGATATCTATAATGTCTGGCTCTGTAGACCCTGATGGTGACTGCCAGGGATTTGGGTCACCCTCACCTGGGTCTTCTTCGTACCCTTCCTCACTTATGTTAGTGTCCTCATGGAAGCCTTCTCCCTCTTGTTGGTTTTCATCATTAATGAACTCCTCTACTTCCTGGAAGTGAGTGTCCTCTTCGGTGAGGTCGTAGGAGTTCATATCCTCCTGAAAGGGGTTATAGAACAACTTCGGGTATTTAGCCTTTGGACTTTCTAGGATTACCTCCCTAGGTCTTTTAGGTGTCCTATTTTCTGGAATGGCCATGAATCTGTCTAACTTGTCCATACAGGACTGGAACTTCTATAAGGTCCACTGAGGTAGGCCAGAGCGGTCTGGGAGTGAAAAAGGAGTTTCTTCTCCTTGTATTCGCCTAGATCTGTCCCATAGCGTCGAAGATAAGGTGCCTTCGCCTTCTGAGAAGTGTTCTGGCAGGCTAGGGCTTTCCGTCGATGGTGGTAGCTGTCCCAGCCTACTTCCCGGCACCTTCGGCGTTTCTTTGGCCTTGTGCGCGGTTTTCGGCGTATCACTAGCCGCCCGTCTCTGGCCGTCCTTGTAAGATATACGCGCAAGGGTTTCGGCGATCATTCTGTCTGCCGAGGGATCGCTCGCCATCACGCTAGGTACCGTCGAGTCTTTACTGGCAACGTGTGCACTCTTACGAGGCGCGTTGCCGCCTGAGGGTTTGGGGTTAGCGCCCTTATTTCCAGAGTGCCCGGTCGCCTGTCGCGGGAGCCGTGGCGGGCAGGGCTGGCGACCCTTACGGTCAGCAGAAGACGCCGGTGGGCCCGGCGCCTCCGTTGGCGCTATGGCTGCCTTAGTCTTCGACGAATGCGTGCCGTGGGGTATGTGTTTATGAGATTTCTTGTGTGCGTCCTTGTCACTGGGGTGTTCATCCCTAAAAACTGGGCGTGAGCCGGGCTTGTCGGGGCCGGGGACGGACGAAGAGGAGCGCAAACGCTCCCTCGAGAGGTCTACAACCTCCGTTACGGAGGTCGTGTAATCACTGTCCTCGTCACAGTCAGCGGCGGCGGCGGGCGAGGAATCTGACCTAGACATGGCGTAGGCCGCCTTCCTTTTGACGCTGCGGTCCTTTATCGTTTTGGGCTTAAGTAACTTACAGGCCGCACAGCCGTCCTCCTCAGGATCGAGGGGCAAGCAACGGTTGCACCGTTTGTGCTTGTCCTTCCAGGTATATTTTATTTTATTTATATATTTATAACGCGCCGAAGCTCACAAGCATCAGGGCGCGACAAACACACGAGAGGACAGATCACAGGACAACATGAAAAGGGAGGACGGAGGACTCAAGGGAGTCCATGCTGAATATGTGACGAATTATCGAAAGAGTAACGTTTTCAGCTGCTTCCTAAATAGCGAGTAGCTACTTTCCAATCTGAGTTTCTCAGGAAGCTCGTTCCAGAGCGCAATAGCTTTGGTGGGGAAGGCTCTCCCGAGTCCAGTAGCTTTGACTCTAGTGTGGCTAACTTTGAGTAGCCCTTTTTTTGCTGATCTAAGACAGCGGCTTGGTTCATACCAAAGAAATTCCTTCTCTAGGTATGTAGGAGCCGTGCCAAAAAGACAGCGGTGGACAAGTGTCAGGGATTTGAATTTAATACGCTCCTCAATGCCGAGCCAGTGAAGGCCTATTCGGTCATGGGTGATATGCTCGCGCTTGGACTTCCCGGTAATAGTTCTAACAGTGTTATTCTGGATGATCTGGCATTGTTTAATGCAAGATTTGCTTGAACCGAGCATCATCGCATTCCCATAATCCAGTCGGGACAAAATCGTGGCTCTAGCAATGGTGGCGCAATTTGTAACGTTGAGATATGGCCTAATGCGGCGTAGTAATCTCTGGTGGTATTGGCAGTTCTTTTTAAGAAAAGCGACTTGAGCGTCTGCTCCTAATGAGGATTGCAGGTATATGCCAAGTGTTTTCACCTTAGTTAAGACCGTGATGCTAGAGTCCTTGATAAAAAATGATGAGTAGGCTGGGCCTAGATTGGATAAGGCTTTTGAAGAACCGAATGTCATAAATTCTGTTTTTGAACTATTCAGACACATCCAGTGGGCTTTCATCCAGCTTTCTATAGTATTATAGATTGCTGAGAGTCTGTTGTTGTCTGTGGTGTGATCTCCACTGAGTTCTATAATCAGTTGAGTATCATCTGCGAAATTGGTAAAGTAAATATCCAACTGTGAAAGAAGGGCGCAGAGGCCACGGATATATAAATTGAACAGGAGAGGGGAGAAGCTAGCACCTTGAGGGACGCCACAATCCACTGGATCCGTGCCAGAGGAATGTCCGCCCCAGTTGATTTTGGATTTTCTGTCATCCAAAAAAGAGGATATCCAGTCGATGGCTTCCACGGCGCAGTTACCTGCTTTTCCCAGGGCCTCACAGAGCTTCCCGTGGTCTAATAAATCGAATGCCGCCGAGAGGTCCAATAGAATGAGCAGGTCGGCCTTGCCTTTATCAAGGATTTCTAGCATTTTAGATTGAAGGTCGAGTAATGCTGATTCCGTGCTATGTGCACTTCTGAATCCTGATTGCTGTGGATGTAGCAGGTCGTGCTTGTCAACATACTCTTGAAGTTGATGAGTGGCCACCTTATCAAGAACTTTCAACAAGAAGTTGCAATTCGTGATAGGGCGGAGATTGGCTGGATTTTGCTGGTCAAGGCCGGGTTTTTTAACCAATGGTGTAACTGTAACTGTTTTTAGGCTGATGGGAACAGTCTGGTCTCTAAAAGACGAGTTTGTCATGCGGCAAAGAAAGGGTGAAAAAGTGTCTGCATTATCTAGGATGAATTTGGGGGGCAATATGTTTTCAGGGCATGTAGTGCAATTCATGTTAGAGAGAGTCTCCGCCATGATTTCTGGTGTTATTGGTGTGAATTGGAATTTGGGTACTTTAATCTCGGGATTAGCCTTGTTGTAAGTCATTGGGGTGTCAATAGTTTTGCAATTTAAGATGGTGTCTCTAGCTTTTAGAATCTTTTGAGAAAAAGCAGTTTGGACCTTTTTCGCAGTCCAGCAAAGATGGCTGGAAGGGAGGGGTGAGAGTAGGTGGCTTTTCAAAGGTTTTTAAGATTTGAAACAGCTTTCCTGTGGAGTTGGATGCACCTGAAATTTGCTCGTTATAATAGTTTTTTTTTGTTTCAATAACTTTATTTCTGTAAAGGATGTCCGATTTCTTCCATGTGTCTTTATTGAGTACTGTGGGGTTTTTGAGCCACTGTCTTTCAAGTTTCCTTTTGGCAGACTTTAGGGTGCCTAATTCCGTAGAGTACCAACTTTGGTGGTTGAGGTTGGGGCGCACTAGTTTGTTTTTCAGTGGGGCATTCTTATCTAGAAGATCTTGGAAGTAGTTGTTATAAGTGGTGATAATAGTGTCACAGGGGTCATCATCTGTGGTGTTATCCATGATGTGTGAGATCCCCCTCGAGAGCATATCTGGCGTGATTTTCTTGAGGTTTCTACTCCGAGTAGTTTTGGGTAAATTGTCGGGATAGGTTTTTTTGACAGGCAAGGATAGTGTGGCTTCGGTTTTGTAATGATCGCTCCAGATACAGGGCTGTATGTTTGTTACAGTAAGGTCAACATTATTGGAGACAATCCAATCAAGTTGGTTGTTGGAACGAGATGGTGGGACCATTATTAGCGATCAAATAGCTAATGTTAAAGAGATTCTTTTCTAGGCTGATAGCCTCTTTGTCGATAGGGTTTCCCCTCCATCTATTGAGGTCACCCAAGAGAAGTGTGCCTGTGTCTTTCCTTTGAGGTTGTTAAGAATATGGCAGAGGTCGTCGTTAAAGTCTGATATGAGTGATGGGGGTCTATAAATTACAATGAAGTTAATACAATCGTTTTGGGAAGGGGTGAATTTGAGGTGGAGAACTTCGCACCCCGAGCATTGAATGGGTGAAGAAAAAAGATGTATGTCTTGTCTGACTATTATGGCGACTCCGCCTCCCTTTCCTATTGCTCTGTTTTCGAAGTGAATGCTATAATTAGAGGGGACAGCTATGCTAATGGTTGGACCGGTGGGTTCTTGTAGCCAGGTCTCGGTAAGGAAGAGGATATCTAAATTCTCTTCAAGGATATAATCATGAATGTTTTGCGCATGTTTGTTAAGGGACCTCGTGTTAAGTAGTGCTATTTTAAGGACCTCTAGTTTAGAGGGAGTCTTGGGTTGTTCTGGAAATATGGTCCTACTAAGACTTGAGGATTGTGTAGCATCAGGGTGCGGCGCTTCCTTTGAGTTGATGTAATGCTTGACAAGTTGCTCATTTTCTAAGCGCTTTGCGTCAGTTAATAAGTGCAGGAGGTTGAAGAAACCCATCTTTTACCTTGTTTACTGATTGCGAAGGGCAGGAAAACGGGCAGAGTGTCGGGCCGATGGCCGAAGACCGCCGTGGACCGGCGTAGACCGGCACCGTCTCAGAAGCGCCGGCGCTGAAGCGCCTGACGTTTCTTTTTCAGCAGCGCTAGTGCTGCTGGGACTTGTGGTTCAGAGTAGTTTGCAGGTAAGTAAAGTGTAAATGCAGCAATCAGGCACACTTGGGCACACAATACAAACACTCCAAACAAATATGGGCGTTACTAAAGCGCTTTGTAGTAGAATGATGCTGAGCTTGTTGGAGTGCTCAGTTGCATATATTCACTTCAACACGATATTAGCACGTTACACGTTGTTAATGCAAAATAGCCAAATCTTGGGACAAGATGTTAAACACTAGCAACCAACAAATTGGCAAGTCATGTTATGAACAAAAAGCACAATTTCGAGATTTTGAGGCAAATAGAAATTTTCTAGGTTTTCAAACTGACAGAATACTTTTTAACGGTTTCAAGCCAACAATTTTTAGATTTCTCTAGTTTCTCAAAAATTTACAATAAAGGGCGTAGCCTGTGCTTCCAAGCAATGACATATTTGCCTTTGCAAAGTGGGCAAAACCTTAAAGGCGTCCTCTCCATAGCTGAGGGCAAGAAGTGTGATTACGACCTCGAATGAGAGGGAGGGGAAAGAGAAAGGCATTCTCGGAGTGAAAAGAAAAGATCACACAACCCCACTCTCCCTACTGTGTAAGGCCGGCGAGGCCAGGCCACGTGTTCAGCGACGCCGAAGGATCTCCTCCACTCGTCCTTCCATCGAAGATCTTGCTCGGCGGGGAAACAGCTTGCAGCTTTGTCGAGGGAGGGATCTGTTAGATATTAATAATAATAATCGACCAAGGGTCGAAGAAATGATTTGGCAATGTCTCTCGAGGAGCTCCGCATAAAGGCGACCAGTAACTGGGCGGAAAAAAACAATCTGAGGGACCTCGACGCGTGAAGGATTGTGGGTACAACGCACGTAACTATAGGGATAGTGTTACAGACACGCCTTGTCGACGTCCCCTTTTCGACTACGAAAAACAAAATGCAATACTCCGCAGTGACCACTGGATGTCGGACTATGTACAGCATGTGGATCTAAGCAGATACAACCATCAGAAATGCTTTTACGGTAAGTAAGTAATGCATATATATTTTTTTTTCAGTGAACAAACTTTGTTAAAAGGGACGTTTTGGTTCCAAGTAAAATCGAAAAAAAACCTGAAATTCGCTAGTTATGGTAAGCTAAGCAACCATAACTCGCGCCACCACCGTGCACTGCTAAGACTAACACCCAGGACATCAAAGGTGACATCACAAATGTCATTGATGACATCACAATGTCTGGCTACCCCTTTTTTCCTTTACTGACATATCTAGGCCACATGGTTTTCTTCACTGACAGTCACTGAATTTCATAGGTTTTTAGTAGTGCAACTTAACCATAACGTCCCCTTAACAAAGTTTTTTCATTGAATAAATATATACATGCATATATACAGACCCTTCTTGAAAAGGGCTTACCTTATTGAAACAGATGGCGTAAGACTGCTCTTCCCATTTGTATCTCGTCCGCATGCTGCCGTTCGAGGCAGTAATGTCGGGTAAACGTGTGAGGCCCTGACCATGCCACCGCCTGGCAAATGTCTGCCAACGGGATTCCTGCCCATAACGCCGTCAAAGACGAAGTTGCCCTCGTGGAATGAGCTCTCGGACGCCCTTGTAGCGGTTTTCCCGCTTTGGAATGACAAAAGGCAATTGTCGACGAGACCCATCGGGCCAGTCCCTGCTTTGAAATTGCTTTTCCTCTCGTCGATGGACCATATGCAATGAAGAGTTGCGTAGATCTAAGTTGCTGAGTCCGATGAAGGTAAAATTTCAGAGCTCTCTTCACGTCTAAGGTATGGAGGACTTTTTCCGCAGCAGATGAGGGGGTCGCGAAAAAGGTAGGCAGGAAAATAGATGAGTGTTTATGATAAGCCGTAGGAACATTTGCAATGAAACGAGGATTAGTTCACAGAACAACTTTGTCCTTAAAGAACCTTAGGTACGGCGGGTCCACGACCAATGCTTGCAATTCTGATAGCCGCCTAGCTGATGTTATAGCTATTAGAAAGGCCAATTTCCATGACAAGAACTTCATTGATGATGTGGCCATTGGTTCAAAGGGTGCTTTCATTAACCCTGCTAGCACCCCATTCAGACTCCACGTTGGTGGAAACCGTTTAACCGGCGGGAATGTTCGGAACAGACCCCTCATGAAGTGTTTCAGCAGCCTGTCACTAAACAAGGGAGACGACTGCCTCCTCCTCGTGAACCTAGAGATGGCCGCCAGGTGTACCTTTATTGATGAAAAGGATAATCCGCTCTTCGCCAGGTGTAGCAGATCCGGTAGAAGTTGCTCCGGAGTCACCCTTAGAGGTTGCACTCCCGGCTGTCCTTGACACCACGTACAGAATCTTCTCCACTTACACGCGTACGACTTGTTGGTGGAAGGGGCCCGTGCTGCTTGCAGGATTCTCCAACAATCCGATGAAATGCTCAAGGCACCAAATTCCGAAAAGTCAGGAGCCAAGCTGTGAGGTTGAGACTGTGTGGAATGTGATACCACACTGTTGCTTCGTCCCGGGACAGGAGATTGGGAAACTTCGGGAACGATATTGGTTGATCTACTGACAGGTGAAGCAGGTCGGAAAACCACAGCTGCCTCGGCCAACACGGTGCCACTAGGATGACCCGGCACCTGTACCTGCATATCCACTGCAGAGTTCTCCTTATAAGAGGGAACGGAGGCAAAGCGTAGAGGAACTTGTCCGTCCAAGGGAAGGAGAACGCTTCCCCCAGAAAACCTTCCTGTGGCCATCTGCTGGCATACATCTCGCACTTCTTGTTCCTCTTCATTGCGAAGAGATCCAGCGGAGGCCGTCCCCATTTCTCGAAGACCTTCGACAACTGAACGCTGTTTTTCTCCCATTCATGTATTTGGTCCATTTGTCTGCTCTGTGAGTCCGCTTGCTCGTTCCTTACTCCCGGGAGATGATGAGCTACGATGGATATATCGTGTTTCAGAGCCCAATGCCACACCTTCTGAGCTTCGGTGGAAAGGGTTCTGGACCGCGTGCCTCCTTGCTTCCTTAAGTAAAACATTGCCGTCGTATTGTCTGTCAATATTCTCACTATGGACCCTCTGATGTGCGGCAGGAAAGACTTCAAGGCCCAGCGCACTCAGTTCCAGACCGTTGATGTGCAGGAGTGACTCCCTTCGAGACCAATGACCTTGCGTTTGTAGGGTGCCCATGTGCGCACCCCAGGCTGTCAGGGATGCGTCCGTCACTATGGTTAGCCGAAACTCCGGCTCCTGTAGGGTACCTCTCTGGATAGATTCTGAAAGCTCTGCCACCACTGAAGAGCTAGTAGGAGCTCGTCGTCGTCGACGGTCAGTTTGTCCGACCAGAGTCCTTGGGCCTGCGTCCACCGGTACGACAAACTCTTGAACCGGCCTCATGAACAGGCGGCAGTTGCCCACCAGAGGAATGCAGGACGCCATAGCGCCCAGAATCGACACATTTTCACACTGATAGTCTGGTATTGATTCTCAGTCGACCTACCAATCGATTGAGTTTGGTGATTCTGTCGAGGGATGGCTTCACTAACCCTGACTGAGTCTCGAATTGCGCGCCCAGGAATACCAAGCTTCTCGGCGGCGTCAACGAAGATTTCTCAAAGTTTACCGCAAACCCCAGCCGTTTTAAGAGTTGCATGGTGGCCTGCAAACTTGTGTGAGTCGACATGGGGGATGACCCCCTCACCAACCAGTCGCCGAAATACGGGTACACATGATGGCCTTCCCTTCTCAGCCAGGCCGCCACCGGGGCCAAACATTTCATGACCGTTCTGGGAGAGGATTATAGCCCAAAATGAAGTACTGTGAACTGGTAGTGAGTCCATCCTACCACAAACCTTAGTAACTTTGTGTCGCCGACACATTGGAATGTGGAAGTACGCGTCCTGCAGGTCCAGAGACGCCAGAAAGTCCCCTTCCTGAACTGACCGGATCTCTTCCTGGAGCGCGAGCATCTTGAATTTTAGGCTTTTCAACGTCTTGTTGAGATCGTGCAGGTCTAGAATGGGACGCCACTTTCCGTTTTGTTTTTTCACCACAAAGTATCGGGAATAAACCCCTTGACCGCTCTGTGACGACGGAACCAATTCTATAGCACCTTTTTGTAGCCTAAGTGCTACTTCCTGCTGCCACATGCTCAGATGGGGTTGAGCTACAAACGCCGGTGGAATGTGCAGAGTGTTGCTTTTGAATTGCAGGGAATGTCCGTATCTTACTGTGTCTGACACCCACTGATCCGTTATTTGCTCCCATTCGTCAATGTAGCACGATACTCTGCCTCCCAGAACGTTCCGATGCCCGTCATTGCTGGTCCTTGGTCTGCTTATCCCTCGTCGACAAGTAACCTGTTCTCTTCCTGGAGGTCTGGTAGTCCCGGCGTCGTTTTGCCGCTTGAGAAGCCCATCTGTATCCCTGGGAGGGGTACGCCGGCTTACTGAAGGAGCGGTCTCTCGATGCCGAGAATCTGGAGATTTCCGATGCTCCCCTAAAGGGACGAAAAGACCTGAAACTCCGACCACTCTGGAGGGAACGCGCCATGTCAGAGTCCTCCTTCATACCCTTCAGGCCCTCGTCCACCTTCTCGCCGAACAGAAGGTCTCCCTCAAAGGGCATATCCAGCACCTTTTATTGCACCTCTGGTCTAAAGTTGGTGCATTTAAGCCATGCTTGCCTCTGTAGAACCACCCCGTTGTTCACTTGTTTAAACCTCAATTCTGTGAGGTCCACAGCGATGTTAATAGCATGATTGGAAGCCTCTTCACCTTCCCGGACGAGTAACATCGCCGCCTTCAGATGTTCTTCTGGAAGATGCTCCATAGGTGCCAGTCAGTGCCACATCTCTCTGTCATATCTGGCCACTATAGCCAGAGAGTTGGCCGCTTTCACTGTGGTTGCTCCTACCGACAGCACTTTTTTTGCCAAAGGCATCCTGTCTTCTGGCCTCATTTTCTGGGGGGGTCGTGCACTTGTGCTGGGCCCTCGCCTTTCTCGCCGCCGCCGCCGACACCACCGAGTCAGGGGTCGGTTGGGAGGACAAACACTTGGGGGTAGCTTCTGGGGCTGTACATTTTTTCTCCAGGCGACCTTTTATTGCTGGTTCCAAGAAAGGGTGACGGATGGTCTGTAACCCCTCCTGCCACACATGATCCAGGATGGGTACCGAAAACACTGACCACCTTCTCTTTCCCATGTGGTCGAAAAGAAAGTAGTCCTTTTTCTCCTCTTCCTGGGCCAACCCGAATTCTGTACATGGCGTGAAATGACCCAAAGTCGTCCGGGGGAGAGGGCGGAGCCGGGCTTCTCGGGGTTTCTAATTCCACCTCAGACTCCCAGGTTGGATCCCTGGAGGGGGAAAGTGAGACATTCGATAAGGTTCTTCTGTCCGAGTCCGAATCTATCAGTTCTCCTTCCTCGTGGCGTGGAGCTGAGAGGTCTCCACCCACTGGCACTGCCATGAGGGTTGACGGAGGTGGCCGACGAGACGGGCCCGGTTCGTCGATGGCCGACCTGGCCGGAGTTGCTTGAGGTAGCCTCTCGTCCAGTGTCTTCAGCAACGTTTGTAACATGGATAAAACCTCCAGCGACAAGAGTGACTGCGGATTGAGAAGAGGGGTAGACCCCGGAATGCTCCTGGAGAGAGGCCTGGTAATCCCTCGTAACCCGAGGTCTGCAGGGCCAGCTACTCTCATATCCTCATCTCCCCGAGTACACCGACAAGGCCTCTTGCTGCAGTTGGGTCTCCGGCAAAACCAGGTTGAATACTTCTGGTCGCCAGGCCTCTTGCAGGATCTCCATCGACGAGGCTGAAGCTGGCCCCGTTGTCGCGTCACCGTCTGCGGCCCAAGAACAGTTGATACCAATTGTGTCAGTGGCAGAGAAGTGGTCGACGACTGCCCTGCCGTCGACGACGGTGGTGGTGGTCATGTAGGTCCCTGAGGCGTTCCTGCCTTTTCTGAACTTGACCTACGCTTCTCCACTTCTCGACTCGAGGTCGATCTATGATGATCGCCCGAGGAGGATTTTGACTTTTCTTTTCTGTCTTTCTTCGTCGAAGATGAGGATGACAAGGCTTTCTTCGACGAAGACTCCTTAGAATGGCTTCTCGATGATTCCTTTTCCACCGGTCGCGATATCTTCACCGGGGGTTCGGACGATGTCGAGCAGCGCAGGGCCCCTGAAGATTTTGACGCGGAGGCGAAGGCGGTTATGCCCCCGCTCCATCGTTTAACCATGGCACTAGTCATCGACTTCGATCTTCAAGAGTCTTCTGGGAGAAGCCCTTACATATGTCGCACTTGTCTGCCGAATGATGAGAGTGTAGACAATATATGCAATCCGTATGTCCGTCCCCCTCGTCCACCTTCTTCAACCCGCACGCGGGCGGAACAACGCTTTTCCTGACATCAGGACAAAACTCCAACAGCACAACCTAAACAAAATAGTACACTACACGAGGTGCTCCCACTACCGCTACGTCTTAGTGGGGCGTGCGTGGGCGGCCCCAAAAACGAGGTAGATAGGACACAAAAGTGTCGGAAGTTTTCCTATGGGAAACGGCTTTATAAGCGTACCGAGGGTTCCCAGTCTGTCGGCGGGGAATATTCTAAGCATGTGAATCCATGAAAGATCAAATGCTGGAGAATGAGAATTCTCCCCAACACCTTTGTGGAGTGAGCTTGTGGTTTGAAAGGCAGTGTCTTGCTTGATAAAGAGTAACAGAGCTGTATGCATCAGACTATCCATCTGGAGATGGCATTTTTGGAAATGCGGTCTCCTTCTCTGCCTGGTGCTACGGAGACAAACAGTTGGTCTGTTTTTCGGAGCGGTCTGGTCTTGTTTACATAGTAAAGGACTGCCCTCCTTACATCTAGTGTATGGAATTTTTCCTCAGCTGAGCTTGTTGGGTTCTGAAAGAAGGCCGGTAGCACAATGCATTGATTTACGTGAAATTTGGAGATTAACCTAGGGTGTGTTCTCAATACCAATTTGTTCTTGTGGATGGCAAACAAAGTGTCTTGCACTGACAATGCTTGAAGTTCACAGACTCTTCTTGTGGAGGTTACAGCCACTAAGAAAGCAGTTTTGTATGTGAGGTGTTTAAGACTTGACTCATGCATAGGCTCAAGAGGGTTGGGGGGGGTCCCATGAGCTTTACAAGTACAACATTGAGATCCCAGCCTGGTGGTGGGTTAGAAATAGGAGGGTGGAGTCTTTTTATTACCTTCATAGATGCCTTAATGATGGAAACCTTCCAACATGATACTTTATTGTGAGAGGTGGTGTATGCTGATAAAGCCGCCAGGTGAACATTTATAGAGTTAAATAATAGCCCTGAGTCTAACAAGTGGAGCATTTAATTTAGAATGTGGGATGGAGTACATTCTATGGGGTTTATTTGTTTAGACTGGCACCAAATTACAAATCTCCTCCACTTGTCGAAATAACAGTGGCTGGTGTTTGTTTTACGTGCCTCCTTGAGGATATCCATACACCTTGGTGGTAGATTAAGAAGTCCAAACACACTGACCTCAGGAGTCACACTGCCAAGTTCATTGAGTGAGATTAAGGGTATAATGTTGTTCCTCTGTGCTGGGATAGCAGATTGGTTTGGCACAGGAGTCTAATGGGATCGCACATTGCCAGTTTGCGCAGACGAGGATAACATGGTTGTCTCGCCCACATGGGAGCAACTAGGATGAGCGTCATCTGTTCTCTGTGAATCTTGTTCACCACTCTGTTCATTAGAGGAGTAGGGGGAAAAGTGTAAGCACATTTTCCTGACCAGCTCATCCACAGGGCGTTCCCCTTGGAGTTTGGTTGGGGAAACCTGGACGCGAAGTCTGGGCATTGCTTGTTTTTATTTGTAGCACCAAGTCTAGCGTGGGGTAACCCCATTGTGAGAAGATGTGGTCTATGACATTTGTGTCCAGTTCCCACGCGTGTTCCTCTGGTAGGGGATCTCTGCTTAGCGAGTCTGCCAGGGTGTTAAATTCCCCTGTAACATGCTGGGAACATAGAAACATCCCCCGTTTGAGTACCCATTTCCATATTTTCTGTGCTAGCTTTGACATATTTGGAGAATCTTTGCCCCCCTGCTTGTTGATGTAGAACATTGAAGTGGTGATGTCGGTTAGGATCTGTACCGACTGATGTGTCTGCTGTGTTTCGAATGCTTGAAGCACTTTGAATACTGCCAGAAGTTCCAGCAGGTTGATGTGATTCTGTGCCGTGATGTGAGTCCAAAAACCATGTGCTGTGAGATGAAGCTGATGTGCCCCTCACCCAGAGAATGACGCGTCTGTTGCACTGCCAGATCGTGGAAGGGGTTTCCCTTCAACAGATTCTCCTTTGCCCACCAGCGAAGGTCTTGTACTAGTGTTGGCGAAACTACCAATAGATCATCCCACTGACCGCTTGCCTGAGACCACTGTTTCGCAAACCACTCCTGCATGGGGGGCATGCGCAAACGTGCATGTGGGACAAGGTAAATGCAAAATGCCATCATGCCGAGCAAGGAACAAGTTACTTATCTGTAACTGTTGTTCTCCAGCATGGGTCTGGCATGGATTCACATGCTCATGAATATTCCCCCGTCGTCCAGCTGGGAATCCACGGTAAAGAAAAAAATCAGTTTCAGTTTCGTTTCTGAACTGTCTTTCTCCTAACAACCAATCACTGCTCTCCGAGTCATGCTGCCCCCAGGCAATGACTGCCCTTTACCTAAGCCCCAACTCTGGCAGACATCTTCAGATTTGGTAGCACGTAAAGTGGCAGTAGGACCAAGAGAAGAGCCGCAGAGGGGTAGGCTGGAGGGTTCGCATGTGAATCCATGCAAGACCCATGCTGGAGAACAACAGTTGCATGTCTATTTTTCTGCAATCACGCTGGAAGAACTGCCAGAAGTGGTCAAACACCTGAAAACAACTAGCTGCAGGGGTGATCCTTTCTCTGCCATTATAATTAAAACATGTCCTCCTTTACTGTTAGAGGCTATTCTTCAATTTGTTAATTCCTCCTTCAAAAGAGAGTATTGTACTGGACGGACTTAAAAGTTCCTGGGTCACACCCTTGCTAAAAAAAAAAAACCGGTCTCTCTAAAGAGGACCCCTTAAATTATAGGCACATCACGAACTCGGCCTTCCGGATGAAGATCCTGGACCGAGTTGCCTATAAACAATAGCCAAACATATTGAAAGCCACTCTATTTTAAATTGTCGGCAATCAGGTTTCAGAGCAGGGCATAGCACTGAAACGGCCCTTCTGGAATTAAAATCTAGGCTCCTCTCTAACATAGAGGAGGGAGAAACCACCATGCTCATGCTGCTGGACCTCTCAGCCGCATTCGACCTGGTTGACCACACGTTGTTGGTCACCAGGCTCAAACAAGTGGAAGCATTCGCTAGCAAAGCCTCGCAGCGGGTAGCTTCCTTTCTCAAAAATAGGGTAAGTTGCGTCTGCTCAGACCTGGCGGAAGCAGACACAATCTCGATCCAGTACGGAGTCCGACAGGGAGCAAGCCTCTCGCCCTGTTTTTATAACATCTTTACTGTCCCCTTCTTCTCAATGTTGGTGCACAAAAACATCTTGTTCACCAACTTCGCAGATGATACACAATGTATCATCCCTTGACGGGAGACCATACCCGAGACGAAGTGTGTGTAAACAAAGTCTACACCTGCATTGAGAATTGGATGGTACAAAATGGATAGGCGCTAAACAGAAAAAAAACAGAGCTCATGATCGTGGGATACCCCAATCGGATCTCTAAGCTTGACCCCAGGTATAGCAAAATCCAGCTTGGTGAAGTTAAAATAGACACACTCAAGAAAGTCAAGTCGTTAGGGGCGATTCTCGATCAACACCTCTCCATGAATGCCCATGTGGGAAGTGTTGTATCGGAAGCAGCCTACTATTTAAAACTATTTACTCACATATGATCTCCCAAGCTAATGCCGAAACATTGGCGAGAGCCATAGTAGGCGCTAAAATGGATTACTGTAGCAGCCTGCTGACCGGTATCAGCAAAAATGAAATCAACAGGCTGCAGGTTATTCACAATGGTGCAGTGAGGGTGGTCACGGGTCTCTCCAGATGGGACCATGTTGCACCAGCTAGAAGAGCCCTACACTGGCTACATGTAGAGGCCAGAATTCAGTATCGACTCATTCTCATAACCTTTAAGAGCCTCCTGGGCACCGTGTCCTGTTAACTTAACGAAATGATTCTGCCCAAGAGTCCCTTACGTGTCCTCAGGTCACAGGAGACTAAAATGCTCATAATTCCAAAAAGCAAGTCCAGGAAAGCGGAAAAAGGAGCGTTTGCTATAGCAGCCCCAACTGCCTGGAATCGCCTACCCCTGGACCTAAGGTTGGAATCGACCCTTGAGGCCTTTAAAAGAAAGCTAAAAACATGGCTTTTTGAATAAAGGCCAGCTGAGTTGTTCCGATTGACACCCTCAGCTTCTGACTCCCATTTGATTTTTTGTTGTCTAGTTTTGTCCGCGCCATCATGCCCAAGGGTTCATTGTTGCGCAATACAAATGTTTTAAAGTAAAGTAAAGGTAAGTAACTTGTTCCTTCTCCAGCATGGGGTCTGGCATGGATTCACAAGATCATTAATAAAGAATACATAGCAGTACACACATGCACAACCACGGGAGGTGGTAAGGCTCAACATGAAGCATTGTGACCACTCAACTGCAGAATCATGTTGACCAGGAGAATCTGCTGGACCCACTACAATCTGGTTTTCATCCAGGTTTTGGAACAGAGACGGCGTTGTTGACGGGCTGGGATGACTTGTTAGAAACAGCGGATCAGGGGAGCAAGTCCTTGTTGGTTATGCTGGACCTGTCCGCCGCTTTTGATACGGTGGACCATGGGACTCTGTTGAGACGTCTGACAGAAGTAGGAGGGGTGGGGGTAAATGCACTACAATGGTTTAGATCTTTTCTTTGTAATAGAGAACCAACGAGTTCAACTCAGAGATTTCTTGTCGGATTCGGTACTACAAAGCTGCGGAGTTCCCCAGGGATCCTCTATTTCCCCACTGCTCTTTAATCTATATGTAAAATTACTCATGGACATCCTGAGAAAGCATGGCATACAGTTTCACTGGTATGCGGATGACACCCAGGTGTTCTTGAGGATACAGAATCAAGAGGAAACATACAAGATAGTGGAACGATGCCTACAAGAAATAGAGGGCTGGATGTGTGCGAATCAGTTATTGCTGAATGCCAGCAAAACTGAAGTAACTGTATTCGCCTCAAAATACCATCTACAGAAGGAGAAATTGCATCCCCCCTTGCCTATTGGGGACACAGTTGAATTTTTCTAAGAAAAATTAAAAACTTAGGCTGTATTTGGGAGGACAATAGGTTAGTGCGAAGGTGCAGGCAGCATACTACTCATTGCGCAAATTGAGACATACCTTACCTTTCTTTGCGAATGAGGATAGAGCGGTAGTTATCGGTACTCTGGTCAACTCGAGGCTAGACTATGGTAATGCATGGCTGTCGGGTATCCCAGCCTACCAATTGCGAAGATTGCAGGTGGCCGAAAATGAGGCAGTCAGGCTGGTGTATAGGGCAAAAAAAAAAAAAAACAATCGGCCCCAATCTCTATTCTGAGAAAAACCCTACATTGGATGCCAGTAAAGGAGAGCATAGAGTTTAAGGTCCTTTGTCTGGTCTACAAAGGCGCGAGAAAGATAGGACCAACATACTTATCAGACAAAATCAGGAGGTATGTTCCCACCAGACAACTGCGCTCTGCAGACCATAATCTGCGTTACATACCAGGTACGAGGTTTGTGAATAAAGGGGACCGTAGACAAACATCCCAGAGAAATCCGCGGGATTCAAACCCTCTCAGCTTTCCGGAGGGCCGTGAAGACCCATCTGTTCTGTTAGGTATTCCTTATGTACATTTACGACTGCTGGTGCTAAGCAATCTCATATGACCTAGTAGACCATTCAGTCAAATGGCAATTGATCCATGTGCGCCCAGTTACGATTTAATTTGTCCGGTGCGCGTCATAAATATTCAATTCAATATTCAATTCAATCTCAACATTAAGAATCTCTTACCTCCTCACCAGGCTCACCTTGAAGTAAACAGGTTGCGCAACACTGCTTGGCCGACTCTGGATTCCCCCCCTGGATCCCAGTCGACGCAGTAGAATCTCGTGATGGTGTGCGTCGACCTCCACGTAGCAGCCCTGCAGATGTCCAGCAAGTGACTCTTTAAAATGCACTCTTTAAAATGATAGTGATGCCGCGGTTCTTATATGTCCTGCAGAATGCCCCGCTCCATATCCCGGCGAATATATTCCGCAGAATTGATGGAATACTGCGAAAACTGCTATGAGGGGCAGACACCCGAGAATAGCACTCTGCACACTCCAAAGATCCATCTGGGAGGGGGCATTGGGCTACCACGCCTCCAAACGTACTACTGGGCAAGCCAGATGGCAGTAGTAAAGGATATTTTACACAGCGATGCATCCCTTCCACATATCAAAGCCGATCTATACACGAGACAACAACCACCTCCACTGGGAAGCCTGTATCAGAAAGTGCGCAGGACACCCTCTCGACGAATGTCAACCTAATGGACACTAGTCTGGGCAGAAACACACAGGTTTATTGGATGGGACAAAAAGATTAACCCAGTGCAACCACTATGGGACAACGGGAATCTATCTGAGGTAGGGAAATTACCCAGATGGCAAAGCTGGACAGCCAATGGAATAACAAAAGTGGGGGATGTGGTGGAGATGGGCAAATTGCGGTCATTTGAATGCTTAACTGAGAAATTCCACCTTCCCGAAACAGAAAGATATCACCACACACAGCTAAAACATGCGCTACAAAGATACCTCCCAGCCCTGTCCGACATGCCAGAGTGTACCCCCATTAAGAGGAATATTGTCTTAGAATGCATTAATAATAGGGTCACCTCTATGTATAATGCCATAACCTTCTTCGCTACGCCTGAACTGTTGGGTTTGAGGGCTAGGTGGGAACGAGATGTAGGGGAGATATTGCCAGAAGACAGGGTCACGTCCCTGATGTACCCCCGTGAAACAGTCATCTCATCTAGGCTCTGGCTCATTCAGCTAAAGATCCCGCACAGAGTATTACCCGAGGGTGGCTCTCTACCGCTTGGGGAAAAGTATGGACCCCAACTGTCTACGGTACCGTCATGAGGAAGGGACCTTTTTCCACATATTATGGGAATGCCCTTGGATACGACAGTACTGGCAACAATGCAGCGATGTACTTTCAAAAGTCCTGGGTCGAACAATCCCCAGGGAGCCCAAATCGCTATTGCTGGGAATTGAAGGAGAAGGGGAAATGTCCCGGTACGAGAAAGCATTCTTTTCAACCACAACAGCCCTGATCAAGCGGACCATTGCAAAACTATGGGGTTAGGATACATTACCGCAAGTTGAACAATGGGCTGCAGAAGATGTGTGTGTTGCAGTGGAGCAGAGAGTACATAAGGCCAGAGGCTGCATTGGGAAAGCTGGGAAAATATGGCAATGGTGGGAAGATGCTCGATGATATGTCTGCTCCGTCCAGCCCGACTAATGCATAAACCATGACAGTGCGATGATGTTGTGATGGGTATTTTATTGTGTGTTTGGTGAGCGTTTTGTGGATCTAATGACCAACTTCTGTACGTTTTGTTATGCTTCGACTCCGTGAGAGTCCGTTGTTGTAATGAGTCTAAGAAAATCAATAAAATGTGTTAATAAAAAAAAAGGAAAGAGAAGAAGTATCCGGGCATGGAATTACATGAGCGAAGCCAAACACAGGAGCGCTGGTGAATTCAGCCCGTTTTCGTCTACACAGAAAAGGGGACTGAGGTGTGGCGCCGGAGTGTGTAGTCAGGGCAGCACATGCTCCCTGGGCGGCACCCCCGTGCGCCTTTAAATTTAAAGGGGAAGATGTTTTTTTCTAGTGGAAAAGGTTCAGTCTTCCGTCACTTGGAAGGGACGCCCATGCAGTATGGAGGAAAGGGGATGGGACGTAAGAGTAAGAATACATAGCAGTACACACATGCACAACCAGGGGAGGTGGAAAGGCTCAACATTAAGCATCTCAACATTAACCATCTCTTACCTCCTCACCAGGCTCACCTTCAAGCGAACAAGTTGTACAGCACTGCTTGGCCGCCTCTAGACTCCTCCCTGGAATCCCCGTTGACGCAGTAGAATTTCATGAAGGTGCGCGTCGACCTCCACGTAGCAGCCCTGCAGAGGTCAGGCACAGGCAAACCAGACAGGAACGCCCTAGATGCAGTGATCGCTCTGGTCGAATGGGCTCTCGGACGGCCAGGCAACTGTCAGTTTGCCAACCGGTGACAATGGGTGCTGCAGCTGGAGAGCCACCTGGAAATGGAAGCCTTGTAGAGGGCCTTCCCATGGTTCAAAGGGCCAAAAATTCACAAAAAGTTGCGACGTCTTCCGAAAACTCTTTGTGCGGTCCACATAGAACTTCAGTGCTCTAGCCACATATAGCAAGTGCAAAGTTCTTGGCGTCGGGAAGAATACAGGTAACACCAAGGAATAGTTTAGATGAAGGTCTGACGGCACATTGGGCATGAAGTAGGGGTGCGTCTGTAGCACCACCCTCGCCTCGTGGAATGTCAAGTAAGGTGTATTACACGAGATGGCCTGGATCTCTCCCACTCGTCGTGCGGAGGCGATGGCCACAAGAAACGCTGTTTCCCACGACAAAAATTTCAGTGGCGCAGAATGCATAGTCTCGAACGGTGGACCCATGAGCCTAGTAAGCACCACATGGAGCTCCAACGACTGGGCCGGAGCCTTCACTGACGGGAAGAAGCAAAATAGTCCTCTGACGAACTCCTTGACCAAACGATGTGACCATAGGGATGATCGTCCAAGAGATCTGGAGTAGCGGGAAATTGCCACCAGATTAACTTTGATAAAAGCATGGGCCAGTCCTACCTTGGCCAACGACAACAAATATGGGAGCACCTGTGTGGCAGTGACTCGTAGAGGGTTGATCTTCTGAGTACGGCACCAAACGGCAAACCTCTTCCACTTGTGCCTGTAGCATTTGAGAGTAGATGAAGTTCTGGCCTTGGCGAGCACCTCCTTACAATCAGCCATGAGATTGTAGCCCCCAAACTCTAGTGCTGCAGAAGGCAGGCCTTCAGGTTCAGCGATCCTGGATCGTGGTACAGAATCGCGCCTCCTTCCCTGGCGAGAAGATCTGAGTCTGCCAGACGCTTGACTGGAAGGGACGCCGACATGTCCAGAAGGTCCGGGTACCATATCGGTCTCTGCCACGCCGGTGCGACAAGGATCCTCCTGCACCGGGACCGTCTTAGTTGATTGACTAGTCGAAGAAGCAACGGCAATGGAGGGAATGCATAAAGAAACAGGCCGTCGCAGGGGAAAGAACGCGTCCCCCGTGCTTCCCCGGCACTTGTTGTTCATCGCCGTCGCAAACAGATCGATCTTGGGATGGCCCCATCTGCGGAACAGGTGATCCACTTGAACCTGCCTGCCAGATGAAACGGGATGAGAAATATCCCCTGGGCAACGGCCCAGTGCCATAGGTCCTGCGCCTCTTGGAGCGCTGGGGATCTGCTTCCCCCTGCTTCCGGATGTAGAGCATTGTGGTGGTGTTGTCAATGTAGACCCGTACCACTTTGCCCTTGAGGGACGAAAGGAAGGACTTGAAGGCCCAAAACACTGCCCGCAGCTCCAACACGTTGATGTACAAACAACTTCTCCTCCGGTAGCCACAGGCCTCCTGCATGAAGACTTCGTGAATGCGCTCCCCATCCTTCCAGGGAGGCGTCCGTCGTGACTGTCTCCTGATAAGGTGGTAGGTGGAAATCCACACCTGCGGACAGATGTGCGCGTACTCTCCACCATCGTATTGCTCAACGGAAACTCTCGTCGTGTGTGATATTGTCCTCGAAGCTCCCCTCCAATTGTATCCAGTGGGTGTTAAGAAACTCCTGCAGCAGATGCATCCGCAGCCTGCACAGCCGAATGAGGTAAATGCATGGCGACAACGTGCCAAGTAGGGACTTAATGGATCTTATCCTTGCGACCTTCAGGGCCAACAGCCATTGTACCTTGCCCAAGATGGCCATGATCCATTCCTCCGACGGAGATACCAGGCACGACACTGTGTTGAGTCGGGCACCCAGAAACAGCGCGTCCTGCGATGGAGTCAGGCAGGACTTTGCAAAGTTTATCGAGAACCCCAGTTCTGAGAGGAGTTGAACTGTCTTCGTCGTGTGGTCGACGGCGATGTCCCTTAAGTTCGCCCGGATGAGTTAGTTGTCCAGGTACGGGTACACGTGGATCCCTCGTAGACGTAGCTGCACCGCCACTGGGGCCAGTCACTTGTTGAACACTTGTGGCGCCGACTTCAACCCGAAGGGAAGGGCATTGAACTGGTAATGTCTTTTAACCACGAAGCATAGGAACTTGCAGAGTCCCTTGTGAATGGCAATGTGAAAAAAGTAATCTTCAAACTCCAGCGGCATGGGAAAATCCCACTCTTCTAGCTGCCATAGCACGTGCTGAAGGGTCACCATCCAAAACTTTTGGGACTTGATGTACTTGTTCAGACGGCGGAGGTCCAGAAAGGGCCTCCAACCACTGTCTTCTTTCTGACGAGGAAGTAACGTGAGTACACTCCGGAGCACCAGAGCTTTTTCGGGATGAGCTCGATCTCCCCCTTTCTTAACATGGCCCGTGCCAGCAGCAGCTGAGGGACGTGGTTTTCCTGACGGGCCACTGGTGGTATCCTTGGACACTTCCGTTGAAACTCTAGGGTGTGTCGCTGGGCGAGAGCATCCAGCACCCAACAGTCGGTGGAGATGGTCTTCCACACACTGACGAAGTTCGCCGGCCGGCCTCCCACTGGGGTGCACGGGTGGGGGCCAGACTCCATGGCCGGTACAATCTTGTTCCGATCGCGAAGCGCCGCCTTGGTGACTACGACGTCCACCTCCAGACTTGGCACAGCCCCTGTAGGTCTCCTGGGCTGATGAGGTGGGGGGGCCGACTGTAGGAAGCAACACCTCCTCCGAATCCTTTCAAGGAATTTTGGGATTTTCCTCCAGAAATCCGAAAGGATGGCCGCCGTTGGTGGCAGAATCCTGTGTCGGCAACGTCGGTGGCCACTGTAATGGCATGGTCCAAAGCCACCTCGCCTTCCTGTAGAATCTCCAACACCTCAGCCCACTTGTCGTTGGGAAGGAAGTCCAAGAGGGGGGGTCCATCTTGAACCAAAGTTCTCGGTCGTAAAGCGCCACAATGGCAAGGGCGTTAGCGGCCTTGATGGTAGTTGCCGCCGACGAGATCACTCTTCGCCCCATGGAATCCAGCGTCTTCCCCTCACCGTCCGGGGGGTTTAGGGGCAGCTGACTAGGATGAGCCTGAAGACTGCTTCTTGGTCACTGCCAAAACCACAGAGCCTGGAGACAGCTGGGACCATAAAAACTTGGGCGCAGAGTCAAGCACTCTGTTCTTGTTTCGATCCCTTTTCGCCAGAGCCAATAAAGGGTTCTTCATTCGGGACAAACCCTCGTCCCAAAGGTCATACAATAATGGGAAAGTACAGTCTTCCTCTTCGCCTCCCAGCGCTGGTAAAGGAACCCCTCTCCTTTTCCTTCGGGACGAGCTGGAGCAACTCTTAGGCCCTGGAGATCATTGCGTGGAACGAGCCAATCTCGTCAGGCGGTGACAATCTGGCCAACGAAGACGGGAGATCCCCCAGGCCGCCGTCATCCGTGCCAGTGCCCATCGTCGCCATGTCCGGTTCAGTGTCATCCCTCGGTGGGGGAAGAGGGAGGCGAGGGGTGAAAATGCGGAGTGGGGTGAACTCTCCTCCTCTTGGGTGGAAATTTCTCTGATTGCTACAGTGCCGCGGGTGGGGCCACCGGCGCAAGAGGCATCCTTGTTCGGATTTCCGAGCACAGGGTATGCAGAGCCGCAAGAATGTTCACTGAGATATCCCCAGGTGGCTGCTGGGGTGGAGGCGACAGAGACTGGGGCGCTTGCGGCTTAGGCTGATCCACCCTGTTGCTCCTGGTCGGACTCGTCGTCGTCACCTTTGTCGTCGCCCTCGTCGGGATACCCCCCGTAGGGCCTGCTCTCGTCGCATCTCCCCTCCTGGAGGACTGGGAGGCTGGTGAGCTCTTCCACTGAGGAAATGTCTGTGTCCTGGAGGATTACCGTGCCCCCCCCCAGCCCCTTCTCTGCGACCAGGGGAAGACTGTTTTGGTGAAATGATGGGCATCATCATCTCCGGAGTCTTCTCCTGGCGGGCAGGGATACCCTCACCTTAGGCGCCGTGCCCTGCGAATTTGCTCCAGCGGCCTTCGCGAGGGACACCGCCACTACTTTGATGTAAGTGTGGGTCTTTGTCTGAAGCACCTAGGCCTTCATGGTCTTGACCGCGTCTGCAGCCTTCACCTTAGGGGGAGGGTTGTGACCCTGCTCCCTCTTGGTATTCTCAGTCAGTCCGGCTTGGGTCTTCTCCAAAAGGTTGCCTGGATAGTCCGACTTCTTTGAAGAACCTGAGCGCTGGTTTTTGGTCATAGGTGCTGGAGACGCTGACGCTGAACTTGCCCTGGCCACCGAGGAGCCCATCACAATGGCGCTCCCGGAGGCAGTGGACTTGAGATGCTTAGCCTTATGTTGGGCCCCCGCAGGAGGGGTTCCCTCAAAGGTCTTAGAAGACCGCTCCACTTTCTTCTTCTGGGCAGGGGAGGCATGCTGCCGGGACTCACCCAGAGCAGGGTCCTTGGGCCGGCAGCCACTCGTTGAGGCGCTTGCATCTGTCAGCCCGCGTGGGCAGCACCATCTCCCGACAAGCCACGCTGTCGTCCTCCACATGCGTCTGGTCCGAATGTAGGCAATAGAGGCACAGGGAATGTCTATCGGCCAAAAGACGTTCCGTAGGTTGCAGCCGGGACAAACCTTGAAGAGCGTGCCAAATCCTTCTACGCCATATCCATGCGGTGTAGGCCTCGAAGAAGCTTCTGGAATCCTCCAAGAAGAAACTCAACGAAAATCCGCCCTTAAGGGGCGCTGAAGAATCTGAAAAAATGGGTCCCGTTAATCAGCATGTTAATCGGTGGAGCTTGAGGCTCGACTGCCTGAAAAAAAATACAGTAAAACTCTTAGAAGAAAAGAAAAAAAAAAAAAATCGCAGTAAAAGCTTGAGAGCTATAGAATGAGGACTCCCAACACTTGAACGTGTGGTAAAAATCTGAAGATGGCTGCCAGAGGAGGGGCTTAGGTAGAGGGCAGTCATTGGCTGGGGGCAGTATGACCCAGAGACCAGTGATTGGTTGTTAGGAGAAAGACAGTTCAGAAGTGAAACTGAAACTTATTTTTTCTTTACCGAGGATTCCCAGCCTGACGACGGGGGAATATTTATGAGCATGTGAATCCATGCCAGACCCCATGCTGGAGAAAAAGTGGTTTAGAAGTAAGAGCCTAAAGCGCACTCACTCTACAGGCCGATTGTAAATGCCGTTAGAAAGACAGTTTTAAGGGTTAGAATTCTGAATAGACAAGAATGCAAGGGTTCAAATTGCATACTGGTACAATAAAAGGGACTGGAGGAAAGACATTTGTCAATCCCTTCAGAAACTGAACAATAGGGATTTTAAAGTAGGAATCGTGATCAGGTGAGTGCTTAAAGATAGAAAGCGCAGATAGGTAACCCTTAAGTGTGGACACCTGAAATCTCTGTTGGGCTAGATGGAATAAAAATGTTGGAATGTTGTAAGAAAAAGGATTAATATTCTTAGTTCTGCACCAACTACAAAACCTGTTCCAACAACAGCGGTACAGAGACTTCTTAGCTGGCCTTCTGGCCAAAAGCAACACCTCCATTGCGTCTTCTGAAAGATCCAAATCTTTGTAGCTTACCTTCTCAGAAACCTGGCATGAAGGTTCAGTGTATTGATTTCTGGGTGAAGGAGAACCCTCTTGCGAAAGCAAGTCCTCTCTTTCGGGAAGACTAATTGGCGGGCGGATGGTGATCTCTAGAAGATGCGAGTAACACTTTCTCCAGGCCCAATCCAGAGCCATCAGGATCATGGACTTGCTTGAACTTCCTAAACCCCCTGATGAATTGAGGAATGAGGACTGGTGGAAAAGGTTAAAAGGTGTGGAAATTCCCAGTCCACTATGAACATGTCCCTTAGAGTTCCTCTCTGAGGAAATTGCCTCCAACAAAATAGGTCACATTTCCTGTTGACACTGGAAGCAAAAAGATACACCGGAGGCATTCCCCAAAGGGCGAAGATCTCTAGAAGGACATCCTGATCTAACTCCAACGTGTGGGAGACTCTGCTCTGCCTGCTTAGATCGTCCGCCGCTTTATTTTCTTTTGCGGCGAGGTAAACTGCTGAAAGAGAAATTCCTTCTCCTAGTGCCCAAAACCAGAGCTGTATTGCCTCTCTGCACAGTGGCAGTGACCCTACACCACCTCTATTGTTGAGGTAATACATGGCCACTGTGTTGTCCATTATCAGGACAGTCTTTAACCATACAGAAGGCAGAAAAGTCTCGGCTCTAAAAGATTTACGTGATGTTTGGACTCAGACGGATACCAAAGACCGCTGATTGACAGGTCCGTTCATATGAGCTCCACACCATGTGTGGGAGGCGTCTGTCACAACCGTTATCTCAGGACATGGTTGCCAAAAAGGTTCTGAATTCATCACGTTATCCAAACAGGCCAAAGACAGGAGATCCTGTGCGACCTTGTTGGGACCTTAAGAAGGTCTGTCATTCTGCCATAGAACTGCGACTACTGCTATTTGAGTGCCCATTAGAGGGGCTTCATTCTCAAATGGGCCCCAGGCATCAGGAAAATGGAGGATGCCATGAGACTGAGCAACCTCAGGAAATCGAAGGCAGGAAGATACTGGGCACTTTGAAGATTTTGGACCATCTGTAGATGATGCTGAGCCCTTAAATCTGGGGGCGAGGCTTTCCTTGAGGACGAGTCCAGAAACGCTCCAAAGAATTGAAGCCTTTGAGAAGGTGTGACATGGGACTTCTTGCAATTTAGGGAGAAGCCCAGCTTGTCAAGGAAGTGGCAAGCGTAGCTGAGATGATCTTGAGCCTGCTCTCGAGAGCAGGCCAGGATGAGCCAATCGTCAAAAAAGGGGTAGATGTGAATCCCTCCCTTCCTTAGGCTTGCTGCCACCACCACCATCATCAGCTTGGTGAAGGCCCGTGCAGCGGAAGTGAACCCAAAAGGCAGACCCCGAAATTGAAAATGAAAACCGCCAATGGTGAACCTCGGGTACTTTTCTGTTTGTGGGATGGATTTGAACATGAAAGTAAACAAGATTTCCATAAAAACAACATTATAAAATAACAATGCCATTTACAGAAACATGTACACAAGATAAAAATCAGAATACAATAAAAAAAAAAAAAAAGATGGTATCAGATTCATATAGAATTCATAGATAGTGGTTTTAGTGTGTGTCCTCTCAGTCTAAAATAAACAGGGCAGAACAGTTAAAGATGGGCCAGGTGCACCCTCGATGCATTACAAAGAGGTCACAACTGATTATTAGTATCATTAGTCCAAGCTGCCTCCAGTGCTCTTATAAAAACATTTTAAAAACTTACCCTAGTTATGAGGATACATTGAGAGGAATTCTCAGCCCAAAGCTAATAGCTTTGGAGATGAGGTTATGTAATTATTACAGCCTTCCTATTTGTGGGTTTCATGATCTCCTGGAATTTACTGTTCTATGGATTATGCAAATAAACCCTCGCTGTCACAGCTCTTAGATCACTGGCGGACAAAATGTCTAGTGGAAGAATCAGATGGGCCGTGTTAATCTCTTGACAGTTTTGTCTCGACATACCCCAGCCAGGGAATTCTCCCATTAGGATCTTTAGAGACCATATTTCTGATAAGCTCCTGGGTCAGCGCTGCTTTTAGATTACCCCAATGTCTAAGCCAATGACAGTTGGGGTGAGCTGAGATTATGTCGCTGACACATTTATAACTCAGTTCTAAATGTACTCGAAAGCTGGGAGCCGACAGTGGAATGGCCAGTATTCTCTAAGAAATTGTTCACCACCTGGATGGAATTAGCATTACTATATCCCCACAGCTCCATGCCAAACCTTGCAACAGACTGCTTTTCCAATATACATTTTTAATACCAAGTCAACTGGTTTGGCCTGGAACATACCCATGACTCTGGTCACCCCAGGCATTGCCTGCTCAAATCTCACAAAGGATTCAAAAATATTAAAGTTACTCACTATAGTGACTAGAGTACTCAGTCCTTACTCGCCTTTCCTCCATCATTGTGGCGTCACACAACATGGGGATTGTACCTGAACTTTTGGTAGCAAAACATTTAATTCCCCTTTAAAAATGTAGTCCAGTGCGCAGGGGCGCGTCCCCAGGGGTGGAAGCGTCTCACTGAGGCCCCGCCCTCCGGCATCTCACCTCAGTCCCCTTTAACACATCAGACGCTTTAATACCTGGCTATACTGAATAGAATACTTTAGCCCCTGGCAAACAAGTGGGGGGGAAGTTGAGTGTGACGTATGGAGGAAAGGGGACTATGAGTACTCAAGTCACTACAGCGAGTAACTTTAATTACTCATACGTCCCGTCCCCTTTCCTCCATTCTTGTGGGTGATTTCACTGAACAAGACCATAGAGTGGAGCTGTGACAACCTGCCTCACATCTAGGATGAAGTAAAAATGTTCTTCGGAACCACCTCACGGAACTCTGCATCTCGCTTGGAGCTGGTATCCAGGAAAGAGTGTTTAGAAAACACCAACAGAGTGGCCCAAGTAGCCTGACTGCTAATGACATCCCAGGAAGCATGTGTCTGACATGCTACTGCCGTGGCCTTAGCTCCAACCGCATGGGCATGAATCCCCTCAGGAACTGGTTTTCCAATGGCTGTGTATGCCTCCAAAATGATGTGAACCATCCAAAAGGCAATAAAAGCTTTGGAAAGCTGGGCACCGGGAGACGTGCCCCCAAACGTGATGCACAATGCCTCAGACTTCCTGAAAGATTTTGTGCGAGAGAGGTAGAACTCGGGGACTCTCTTGAGGTCCATGGAATGCAAAGCCCTTTCGGTATCCGACTGCGGGTTCGGGAAGAACACCGGCAGGCAGATCACCTGATTCAAATGGAGTGGAGCAACCACCTTGGGCAAAAAATGAGGATGGGTGTGCAAGATGACCTTATCGTTATGAAAGTGTTAGGAAGAATTCTCATTCTATGGCTAATTTCCATTACCTACAGAGTCCCCCAGCAGCTTTGCTGGATTTGAAGTTTTTTTTTGTTTTCTCCCCTGCTAAGTGTGTGACTCTTTTCCCCACTCTTAGGCATATTTGCTATGTGTGTTCTAGGCTATTTTTTGTGTTTAATGTCTATGGGGTTTATCTCACCCTCATAGGAACCATCTTTATATACATGTGTTACACAGCACCCTCAGTGCAGTGACACAGGGGTGTCATAGTGACCCCCAAACAGACTCCATACCCTGGCACGGACTACTGTCTCCCAGGGCATGTAAAGTCCCCATTGACTTTACTAGTCAATTTAACTAAACCAGTACAACCCATCTTACTATGGAGGTGCTGGGAAGGGTTAATAGTTTTCCCTGGTGTTCGATGGGGTACCGTACCGTCCCTCTTTCAAAAGTTTCTGGCTGGTGGCAGTGGTTACTACCAAAAATATTCAACCGCGAATATATCCCTATGGGATTTTCCCATTGTTCGAGGCTACCACTTTTACTGACAGCCTCTAACATACCACCGGTTTATTTTATTAACTTCACTCCGGTAGGTTTTATTTGCCAGAACTTTAATATAAATTCTTTCTCGTGTCTTTCTCTACACTCCTAACCCAGGTCGGGGATTCTTTGTTTGTCCTTTTGGCTGGCTTCTGCCAAGAAGCCCTCCTTTCGGCGCCACCGAGTCTGGGGTGGATCCATTGTGAAGGAGGGGGAGTAGGACCCCAGGACAGGGTTGCCTCCGCAACCCATGTCGCACTCTTCCCTGATAGGCTGGAGGGTCTCCTGCCAAGATGACCACTCCAATGTGTGAGTGACAGCTAGGCTGTATGAATGGGGATCTTTTTGCATAAAAGCAGGGTCCCGAGGACTGGAAGAGCAAGACGTCGCCACTGGAACTAAGAAACCGAAGAGGTGAGCAGCCAAAGACATCTGCAACGACTGAACCACCAGTGAAGCCCTGCTGCAGCGTCTCACCACTCTTCTCCACACGACGAGAGAAGATCTTAATCTGCAAGAGCCTTCTTCCCTTGAGCTGGTGGGGCCAACCAGTTTGCCAATCGCCTTCCTGGACCTGCCCTGGTCAAATCGCCAGTACCCCGTACTTGGAGACCGGATAGCCAGGCACCAGTCTACCCAGACCACAATTTAAAGGAGAGTACCTTTTATCCGTTGGGCAGCACCACGGCTGATTTCATCCCTGGGTTGTGCAGTAACTCGACCTTTCCTCCACGAAGAGAGCCTCTCTTCCTCTGCCGGATCCCCCCCAACTGCAGGAACAACCGCCACCGCAGGAGCCTCTTCTTCATTTTAAGGTACATTGTTCCGACAGGCCGCCTTTTTTGCGTGGTATTGCTAAAGGTGTTTTAAATCCTTTACCTAACTGTTGGGTTGGCCGCCTCTACCCTCTAACATAGTCTCTCACCTTCTGTCTTCTGTATCCACCTTTTTAAATCGTTAACCAAAGAATTCACTGCAGCTACAAGAACATTTTGCTCCTGGGCCCTTTTACCCTGCACCACTGACTCTGGCACAGGCCTATTGACTCTGGCTGAATTTGTTAGAACTGCCTTCTCTAGATTGCTTCTCAACTAGAACTGTGCTGATGCACCTAATTCATGTAACCACCTTTTCCTTCCCACTTTTAAAATTTATGAAGTGCCATTTTGCTCGGTTTTCATTTAAGTAATCTCTATGCTAAAGTACTACCTTGCCTAAACTTGTTCACAAACTTATGGGAAGTGTTGCTAGGGTGTGTAAGAAGATATTCCTGCATAACTTGTGCTTTCCCTCCCTTGTGAGAAATTGCTAGAGTGCCATTTGTGTTTGGTTTTCACTGTGCATTTTTGCTCAGTTTTCACTCTTGCTCAAACTTGTTTACAATTTAACTAGGGAGTTGTGTATACTTTTTGTGACTGATTTTAACTTGCTTTATTAACTGTGATTAATGTGTTGAACTAGAAGTGTGTAAAATAAATATATATTCTTTTTAATACAAAGCTTTGGTCAGTGTTTCCTTGTGCCATAGTACTGTAGCCCTATTGTGTAAACCCTGAATACTGCTCATCTCCCTCTTGAGATAAGTCTGACTGCTTAGCCACAGCTACCAACTAAATATTTGTGGTACAGACTGATACCAAAGGGGATTTATTGCTCATACCTGTAGTCTTAATCTTCTGTAGTGCTCCCTAGGGGAACTGCACAGGATTCTGCTTAACAGAAACGTAGTGAAGGGTTCACAAGATGGCAAAGCCTGCAGCTCGCAGAGCCTGCGTACCGAAGTGAGCGCCACCAGCAATACAGTCTTCAGTGTAACCAGCCGGACGTTCACCGAGGCCATCGGCTCAAAGGCCTTGCGCCGCAAGGACCACATGAAGGTTCTAGACAGGATGAGGCCTGTGTACTAGAGGAAAGAGCCTGGACAATCCCTTAAGGTGGACCTCAACTGGGCTGTCCGCTGAAAAACAACACTCTGGGGAATTCTCGTAGGTCCCAATGACTGCCAAATAGGTGCAGCAGATATCGAAATGAACGCCGGAACGGGCCAGATGTGTGAAAAAAGTCAACACGTCATCCAGGGAGCAGGCGAGAGGGTCAAGCTCCTTGTTACAAGCCCAGTGGCAAAATCGTATCCACTTACTCTTGTACTCAGCCCTCGTCGAAGGGCTCCTGGCCTCCTGAATGATGTCCCAGTTATAATCAGTGAACGGAGTATGGTGCAGTCTAAGCTGGACAGGAACCAGGCCACTAGGGCCAGCCTGGCCGGGTCTTTCACCGCCCCACCCTGCCCTGCTGGGGATCGGAAGATGGACAGGTCCCTGGGAGTACAACTGCAGAAGATCTGAGAACCATGCCCTCGACGGCCAGTGCTGGGTGATCAGCATAGGGCTACAGCCCACTGGAGCAACAGTGGAGGAGGAAACGCATAGCACCTGCGGACATGGCAGCAGAGCTGGAACGCGTCCCACTGAGACCCCTGACCCTGGCCCAACCAAGAGGCAAATCGGGAGCACTAGGAATTCAGAGGAAATATGAATACGTCCAGATCCGGAAACCCCCCCCCCCACCCATCTCTGGAATAGGGGCAACAAGTGTTAGCGAGAAGTCTCCTTTATGGCTAATTTCCCTTACCTACTGAGTCCCTCAGCAGCTTTGCTGGATTTCTGGGGTTTATTTTTTTCCACCTGGTACGAGTGTGAACCTTTGTCCCACTCATTCATGTGTTTTGCCATGTGTATTTCTACTTTGGTGTGATCTTGGGCTCTGGAGCCACACCACTCCATGAGCCCAACTTTGTGTGTGTGTTACACCGCAACTTCAGTGCAGTGACACAGGGTTGTCTAAGACTTCCCACTGACTAGATTTTTCTGCGGCTGACTACTGTCCCCCAGAATAAGGTAAAGTTGCCATTTACTTTATGTAGTCATTTAACCTACAAACCCAGTACACCCCATCTTACATGGAGTATTGGAAAGGGTTAAACTCTGATCCCTTTTTGTCTGTACCTCCTGGAGCCTTGGTTCGCTCCTGTAACGCTCACCTGGCTCCCACGGAGGCGCTGGTCTGGTCTGGGTTGCTGTGGCCTCTTCAAGCGTGATGCGCAGAATTCGGACCACCGATTGAACAGGACCCCCAAATCTTGCTTGTCTGGCCCGTAGGAATATCATTCTGCAGATGAGAAAGGGGATTAACTGTCTGCTGAATAGTGTGCTAGCTCCCCCCTTTCCCCCTTCGTTCTTCTCTGACTTCCTCCAAAACCCCCGGTTTAAGCTCACCTCATGGTTTGGAGGGATGAACTCTCCATCCTGCGTCTGGTGCAGCGGCGCGCGTTCGTCCAGTTACTTCACTGGTTTTCAGAAAGGCGCTGGCACATCCACTTGACTTTTCTGAGCGATACGCCGTAAGTATGAAGATGCTAAAGTTCAAGTGTGAGCCTCCTTTTATCTTGGTTTTTCTGTCCTTTATTTCAGGTGCAGAACAAAGGCGATGCGTTGAGGGGTTAAATTGCCGGTGGTAAAATCAGGTGAGTTAGTGATGAGGGCGACCCCTCTAAATGTCTTTATAATTCCCCAGTAATGTCTTTTGTCCTTTCCCCATAGGGGCCGGGGTGCGGTACCTGCCAAAGATGCGGCGCCGACCCGAGATGTGTAATGGTTCACCAAGAAAAGCCGTTTAGTAATATGGCTGAAAATTCAGCTTTCCTCTTGTGTTCCCTTGCTCACCTTTTGTCTCTTCTTCTCTCCCCTAGGTGCAGAGATGTGGCGACCGCTGCTGAGAGCCGCGATGGAGCCGGGCGGCGTCTCGGGAACAGGTGAGTGAAGCGCGGCGCTGCAGCGAGCAACGCGGTGCTTTCAAATGGAAGTCTTCCTTCAGGAATGCTGGCGTGAAGATTCCGGATGCAGGTAAGAAGGTTGAATAAGTTCTTGGTTTTCACCTTTCTCTTCTCTTATTCCCTTACAGGTGTTCCAGGTTCAAGGCGGGCGTGGCTGGAGTCCAGGTGCAGGAGCAGACACGGTGAGCGTTCAGCTGCTGGGATGCAGAACAACGCGAAGCACGTGTGGCTGTCCGGGCGTGGCTTAAATAGCTTTGGAAGAAGTTCCAGGTGAGTATTCTTCCACAGCCCCACCCAAGTAGCAAAATAGTTCCTTCAGAAAAATAGTCCCTCCTAAGCCTCATTTGGCTTGGTTCTTCAAGCAGCATGGTCTGCATCAGGTGAGTGTGCAGTATGGTCTGCTTCAGGTAAGTGCACCAAACACTTCCCCTTATGAGCCTGGCGCCTATGGCGCCAGGACTGATGTCCAACATGAGCCTGGCGCCAACGGCGCCAGGACAGAGTCCAAAGAGCCCCTATAAAGGGCGCTGGGCTTTTACCCGGGGGTGTGATGCCTGCTCCCGGGAGTGCTGGGCCTGGCCTGGTGCTCCGGGGGTAGGCATCATGACAGCTCCCTTAACACTAAGACTTGGCTGGTGGCAGTGGTATCTACCCTAACTTTTCTACTGCGATTATAGTATAAACATGGTACTATTTTAAGGCTATTGGGTTAGCCTCGAACATAAACCCGCTTGACCAAATATATTTTATTTCGGCTCCGGTCGAGTTTATTCGCCATTTCTTTGTGTTAACATCCTTCTTGTGTTTAACTTTGAACAGCAAACCAGATTTGCCTTCTTTGTTCGCCCTCCTTTGGCAGGTTTCTGCAAAGAAGCCCTCCTTTGGCGTCTGGGTGGGCTGAATGTGAGGGAGGGGTTTAGTAACCCCCTTCACAGGGTCTCCTTGGAGACCCAAGTCGCACTTGTCCATTGGTGGTGGTCCGGGCTGGACAACCCCCCCCCCCTCGTGTGTGATTGACGGTCAGGCTGTGTGAATGGGGGATTTTGGCATACAAGGCAGGACTCATGGGCTGGAAGTCAGAGTCGCTAATGTAACTACAAGAACCTAAGAGAAGCGGAGAAGAATACGGCTGCTTCAACTCCCGAGTCCCGGTGAAGCCCTGCTGCAGTCCTGAGCTATCTACCCTTCAACGACAGAGAAGATCCAGTCCGGAGTCTTCTTCCCTTGAGCCTGGTGGGATCAACCAGCTCATCTTTACTTCAGTCAGAGAATCCTCTCCTGGGTCGAAATCACTGCTGTGCTGTAGTGGTCTGGATAGCCATCAGAAGAGCCCTCTCCTGATTTAAAGGAGTGCACCTTTTATTCATCGTTGTCTTTTTCGCTGCTGGTGGCCTCATCCCTGGGTAGTGCAGATCGCCCCAGACATCCTCCTTGTCCCCACGACTGAAGCCGCAGGAACCGTGAGTCTGCAAGAATTACCAGGAACAACTGCCGTGGCACCAACTTTTCTCCAACCGAATAAGGTACTCTGCACATTTGGTCGTTCTCTCCGTCTGACCATCCGGAATCGGGATGACCCCTTTTCCTCCACAAAGATTTGTCCTTTCTTCCTTCCCTCTTATAATTTTTCCTTCCATCTGACATTAACTAAGTACTCTTGGCATCTAGAATCTGGAACTGTTCAGCGTGTGATCCTCGGCAACTGAGCATCTGCTCCATTGACACTGATGCAAGCCTATTGACTTTAACTGTATCTTTGAACGAGCCCTCCGATTCCCTTGCCTTGACAAAAGTATTGCCTGTGATTTTATCCACTTTTCCCTTGTCTATAATTCTAAAGTACAAAGTGTGTTTTAAATTCGTAAGCATTCCTATCCGCGGGTACGTGTTAGTATCGCAACACCGGTCTGTCAAATCCGAATGTACTTACCTTGAATTTACTGGAACAAGTGGAATTTGTTGTGTGTGGTGTATTTTACGTGTGGTTTCGAATTTATAGAAGTGAAGTATTTTGTGAACAGATGGTTCAAAATAAATGGACTTAAATTTTATACCTGAAACCTTGAGTCAGTGTTTGCTTGAGTCACAGTAATTGTGGTCCTTTGTGTAATCTCTACTACTGCTCATTTACTCTTGGCGTAGGCCTGGCTGCTTCGCTACTGCTACCACTATAACTGTGTACTAGAGGCTTGTACCAAAGGTGAACTTGTATTACCACCTGTAGTCTTAATTGTGTGTAGTGGTCTGTAAGGGCACTGCACAGGTTCTGCCTAACACCTATTTTCTTGTGTTAATTCATGTGCTAAGTGTGTTTGACTTCGGTAACATTTTTTTTTTTGCGGGTACGCCTTTCTTTCGTAAGACCGAACTGTCACTACTGTCAAAAAGTGATTGCGTATTAACCCACAGTAACGTCTTTGTTTCACAACACTGGTATGTCAAATATGTACTTAACTTGAATTGAACTGCACAAGGGGAACTGGTTGTGTGTAGTATATTTGCAGTGTGATTTTAATTTAATAGAAGTGAAGTATTTTACAAACAGATGGTTTAAAAATAAATGTACTTATTTTTTTAACCAAAAACCTTGAGTCAGTGTTTGCTTGAGTCACAGTAATTGTAGTCCTTTGTGTAATCTCTACTACTGCTCATTTGCTCTTGAGATAAGTCTGGCTGCTCTGCTACTCCTACCCCTATAACTGTGTAGTACAGGCTTGTACCAAAGGTGAAATTGTACTACTACCTGTAGTCTTAATCTTGTGTAGTGGCCCCTAAGGGCACTGCCCAGGATTCTGCCTAACACCAAGGAATTGGCTTTTGGCCAGAGTTCCATCTTCCACTATCCACGCTGTGCAGCCGGACGTGTAGTTGGACAATTTAAGAAATCCTCATGAGATCAGGCCTACGTGGCAGGGCTGGCCTGGCAACTCTTTCCCAGCAGCAGATGGCAGAATTTGAAGCAACCAGGGGGTCAAAGTTGGGGGGTCATCCCCGCCCTCCTGTTGAATTTACCCCTGCACCCTGAAACAGGGGTCACATTCATCGCAGACGGTGAGGCAGGAACCGCTGGTGTTCTAAATTCATGATATGATATATGGCATTTGTAACGCGCCTATACACAAGTGTTTCAAGGCGCGACGAGGCAGGGAGGGGGGAACAAGGGGAAGACAGACAACGATCCTACTAGGCCAGGTGTCATTCAGACCGCGCAAGTGCAGGGGGAAGGGAAAAAGTGCAAGGGGGAGGGGGGGGGGGAGTGCAGTACAAATAAGTAGAATTGAAATAAAATAATAAATAAATAGGGCCAGCTGGTGGCAAGTGCAAGGTAAGTGCAGACAAGTGCTGGGGGGGGGGGCTGTAGGGATACAGAGACAGTCCCGCAGTGCAGGGGTTGCCAGTGCAAGTGAAGAGTGACTGGGCCCAGGACCGAGGTCGGTGAGAGTGGCCCAGTTGCAGAATAAGTGCAGTTTAGGTGAAGAATTTAGCAGGGGAGAGGGAGAGAGAAAGCAGAAGTGAAGAGGAAGGTTTTGAGGTGCTTCCGGAACCGGAGATGGTTCTCCTCAAGTTTCAGGGAGGCAGGAAGGCTGTTCCAGAGGGAGGCCCCTGCCGCGGAGAGAGATCTACCCCCAGCTCGTTGCTTCGATAAGCGGCTGACCCTGAGAGAGTTGGAGACGGATGAGCGTAGGGCTCGGGAAGGAAGATATTTTGGAAGAGAGAGTTGAAGGTATTTAGGCCCCAGGCCCCAGAAGGCCTTGTGGACAATGCAGAGGGTTTTGAACTTAATCCTCGCAGCCACTGGGAGCCAGTGTAGAGATTTCAGTGCTGGAGAGATACTGACCCTGGGCTTGAGGCCAAGGACAAGTCTCGCAGTTCTGCTCTGGATGAGTTGCAGAGGGCGGAGAGTGGAGGCAGGCAGATTAAGATAGAGGCTGTTACAGTAATCCAGCTTCGAGAGAACCAGGGCTCGGGAGACAGTGAGCTTCTGGGGGAAGGAGAGGAAGGGAAGAATACCTCTGAGGAGGTGCAGCTGGTAATGTGACTTCTTAGAGACGTCAGATATATGAGGAGAGAAGGAGAGTGTGGAGTCGAAGATGACCCCGAGGTTTTTTGCCTTGCAGGTAGGAGCAGGAAGAGGGCCAAGAGAGGCCGGCCAGAGAGCTGCAGCGAAGGAGGGAGTGGGTGTGCCGATGAGTAGGATCTCAGTCTTACTAGCATTAAGGCAGAGGTCATTGGCAGCACACCATTCCTGGATAGCAGACAGACAGTCAGAGATGAGGGAGGGAGAGGAGGAGGCCGAGGGTAGCCTGAAAATGAGCTGGGTATCGTCCGCATAGCACTGAAAGTTGGGGCAGAGGGCGGCGATGCGGTGGGCAAGGAGTGCCAGATACTGGTTCAACAGCCAGGGAGAGAGATTAGATCCCTGGGGAACGCCACAGGTGGAGAAAAAGATGTCGGAGAGGAAGGACCCAAGTTGGACCTGGGAGGGTCGATTGGAAAGGAAAGAGGTCAGCCACGCCAGAGCCTGACCAGTGATACCCAGGTTATCACGGAGACGGTTGAGCAGGATGGCATGGTTGACAGTGTCAAAGGCAGAAGAGAGATCGAGCAGAATGAGAACACACGGAGTGTTGGAGTCGAGGTTCAAGAGCAGGTCCTCACGGATGTTCAGGAGAGCAGTTTCCGTGCTTCTGGCCGCTCTGAAGCCAGATTGATGGTCATGGAGACTATCAACAGCTTCAGCATGGAGGTTAAGCTGGGAGATGGCCAGTTTCTCCAGGAGCTTGCCCAGGAAGGGAGTGATGGAGATTGGGCGATAGTTAGCCGGACAGGAGGGGTCGACAGAGGGTTTCTTAAGGAGAGGGTGCACAAGGGAGTGCTTGAGGGGGGATGGGAAGACTCCAGAGGCGAAGGAGTGGTTGCAAAAGTCAGCCAGGGCAGGAGCCAGGGAGTCGATGTGGTCCTTGATAGTTTGAGGAACAGGGGTGAATCTGTTTAGACGAGACTTTCATAGATCGGACTTGTCTGGAAACCTTGTCAGCAGAAAAAAGGGGAAAGGCAGAGAAGGAGGGAGGAGGGGTGGCTGCAGAAGGGCCAGAGGAAGAGCAGGGAAGAGAGGGGGGGAGGTGATAGGAGGAGAGTGAGGACAGGATGTCCTGAGTTTTAGAGATGAAGTGGGAGGCCAGTGCAGTGCAGAGGGCCTGGGAGGGGACAGGAGAGGTAGAGACTGCAGCAGGGTTGGCAAGCTCCTTGCAGATTTTAAAGAGTTCAGCCGAGTTGTTAGATGCCGCAGAGACATGTACTAAACTAGTGTACACACCAGGTAATCCACCTCCCCACCTTGAACCAGTGGTGATATTACACTCTGGGGTCAAGGGGGTAAACCCTGGGGCTGATATCATTACAATCAACATCGATGTACACTATGTGAATCCACGGAAGAGGGCTAGCTTGGTGTTATCCACTCAGTCTTTATTACCTGGGACACCAAAACTAACCCTGTCCTCGAGACCAATCTCTGGGTAAAGGGTTATGGACCATTATTTTATAAAACCTGCTACTACCAGTACAGAGATGAAATCTGTCCCTACTATGAAGGGCACAGCTATGCTTGAGCATTCAGTGATGGCTTCACAACCTAATTTTGGGGGGCCTAAAGACTTGACTGAAATCAGCATTATTGAACTGGCTGACCAAGCAGAGGAAGAATTGGAGGCTCTGAACTTACGTAAATTCAGCCCCATGACCTATGTGAGGCAGCCACTTTTGACTCAACAACCCCTTTGGTCGATATGATGAATGAAGATATGTCTCGACATTACCAAGGGGACCTACTGCCACCCTCCTTGGGGTGGGTGGGGGGTGGGCACAGGAGGCCAGGTTGATTCTTCAGCCCTCCACTATAGGCTGAGGGAGACCGATGAGCGTATAGCCTGACTCACCCTACGGTTTCCACCTTAAATATGGTGCTAAGTTCATTTGTTGCCCTATATGATAATATCTGGGCTGAACTGAAATCTACCAATGCCGTTTTGGCTGATGTCACCCATAATGCTAGTTGACTACAGATGTGTACTCGTCTAATTAGCTGCGCCCATTATTGTCTTTCAGTGGAGCGCATGTTAAATTATTCTCTCATTTACCCTAATCAGGGTAAGTACCTTGTCAGTATTTCAATTCTCAAATGATTGTAAGCTCCAATTTTTCATGTTGATAATTTATATGCTGCCCTAATTAGTTTTACGGGTTTCTCCCTCAGTTCACACTGAACACACCTAACTCACAGGTAAAAAGGCTCCTTTTTCAACACCAACCTAAATGATGTATGGCCCGCTTAGAACCTCCCAGCTAATGATTTTCTGGTTAATCTTTTTCCCCAACTCACCTTGACCTGATGAATTTTACTCATACATATGGTATGTTTTTTCGTTTTTTTTGTTTATTTATTCTTGCATTTGCAATTGCGTTTGATTGTATTCTGTCTTGTTTTGTGACTCTTTGAAATTTGTTCAAAAATTGGAAACTTGACTCTTGATATGATGTACCAAAAAAATCTTGTGTTTCCATACTATTAATGTATGTTTTTGTGGTCTTTCACCTTGGATGCACCGATACCTTGGGTCCCCACACCTTGCATCAACCTTGGTTTCAAAATTACTTTTTCCTTCTTTTCCTTGTTTTTGGCTAACCCCGTATCACAATAATGTGTATATATGTACAACTCTGTAGCCTCAGTTGAAGGGCAAGTGCCCGAAACACGTGTCAGGCTACCTCAGTGACAATTAAATTCACTATACCACTTTGGACTCAATTAGTGTTTATGCGCAGTGTGTTTGCAAAACAATTTTTACTTGGTTCCTTACTTGGCGTTAGATTTGGCAAATCGCGCCTCCTGCATCCACCTGCAGCTTCACTCACTCCAACCAAATATATTAGATCCTTGCGCTGAACCTCAAACCCCCCCTCTTGCCACTCAATTCGGATAACTTGCCAATTATACACCCGGTTCATAGTTCAATTGGCATTGCCCCCACAGGTATTGACCTCACTAATGAACAACCTATTATGGGTGAAGTTGCAAAAGGGGACATGGGAGCGGTGGTGGATCCACCCAATGCTCAAGCCAGTTCCCCGCTTTTGAATAAACCTACCAATGCCGTAAAAGGCAAATTGATGAAATGCAGAATGGGAGCTGGAAAAATAGAATGTTGTCACTTAGAATGGCCTACCGTACCTTCTTTCGCACTAGATGGTCTCCTGTGCCAGAGCATGTGATTCTGAATCCAGAGCCTTTGCTAAATGTTCAGGTGGTTGGTGCCATGGTACCGACTGACACTGGAGGGCAGGACTGCGTAACTATCCCTAAGACCTTTAGTACTGATACATTGGGGAAAAGTGAAGTTCTCGAAGCAAGTAGGGGCCTCCCTGACACTAGTTATGATTTGGTGGCTAATAATTTCTCTGTTACCCCTTTTCCTACCGTGTTATGGGGGGAGCAGAGAGGGGGTATCTATCGACCTGGGCCAGTTGCTAACCATTTTCAGTCCATCTGGGGACCAACCGAAGGAGCATCCACCTCTGCAATTATCCCTCTAAAGGATTTGACAGGTAAGACTGGGTCCAAGTGTAATGGAAATGCCTCGAAAGGTTTAAACATGGAGGGATTATGTGGTATAAATTGCCCACTCTCTGCTATTAAGGATGGTGTGGGCACCCCCAAACCTCTATCTTTTGGTCCTAAACTTGTCAGTAACTTGGATAAGGTGGGGCTGGATCTGAACGGGTAAATCAACGTTCCTGAAAGATCTGGTTGATTTCCCACCTAAATCTAACTACCCTCGGGGTCAGCGGGGATGAAGGATCTGCTTCAGCGACTCCACTATCCCACTAGATCTGTAGCAGGAGACTGTACTAAGACCAGAGTACCTAACAATGTTGGGTTCCGAGGGCCCAACAGTGCTCCCTTGAGTGGATGCTCCTATTCGGATACTCTCAAGGGGGCAGCCGGCCCTCGGCAAACAGTGAAAAGACCAAGCAATGGAACTCAAATAAAAATGTGCTGTATTCTTGGGCCCGACTACCGGATTTGTATGAATCAGCCTAATATTCTATCCATCTTTGCCGCTATTCCCAGCCTGGCTCTGGTGGCTTTGGTCGACTGACTTGAGCACTAGTATTGTTTTTCTGTCCTCTCCCTTGGTAAGGGGATCAATGGGTTAAGTGCTGGGTCACCACCTAGTAGGGAAGTCTTACCCACCACTAATCAACCTATTGCTGCAGTCAATCCTGACCAGATAAATCCTAGGGGTGTGATGACGGATATAGATTGGGCATCAATCATCCCTTCCCTATGGCAAGAATGAGAATGAGATCGCTTTGGGTGATGATTGGAAGAGTGCTATGTTTAAAATCCTGGAACACCCGAGGCAATTCCCATCTTTTCTCCCTCCAACATTTCCTGTATGAACAATTTAAGATTGGCTAATAGCATGTGTCTGCAGGAGACCTGGTTGACATCGGCCCCTAGTTTAGATGGGTATAGTGTCTTTATTCAGCCTGCCAGGGATTGCACACGAGGGAGTGGGTGGTGATCAGGGGGCAAGGGTGGTCCTCAGGGGGACTCTTGATTGCAGTGCAAATTTCCTTGGGTTTCAGTGGGGTAGAAATTGCAGGTCTTCCGTTTGGTTCCTTGGGAGTAGGCTGCAGGACTGCAGAAGGATTATCTTTTATTGCTCAATATTTATTGCCATAAGGGCATGGAGCATGTGGATCTCTTTGTAGACAGGGTTTGTCGGGCAGTAGATGAGTGGATGGGGTCCCATTCAGATGGGAAGGTAATATTCATGGTAGACCTGAATGCAGACACTTATCACCAATTGTAGGAGCCTGTCGAAATTCCCAAAGTGAACTCAGAGAAGAAATCGATGGGGCAGAAGTGGAGTATGGGATTGGGTGGTAGGGGAATATTCCCTCCTGTCGGAAGAACTGTTGACTCCCGCAACATGGGTTAACAGCATACGTGGCATAGAGGGGACCGTTCTTCCTTGATTGATTATATTTTTGTTGACCCCTTCTTAATGAACTGTTGTCGGTCATTTGATATTCTGAGGACTGACTGGAGTGATCACTACATTATTACTGCACAGTTTGATTGAGTTCCCTGTATCGGGAAATGTCGGCAACAGCTCCAACTAACTGCTAATGTAGCAGGTAACGCAGTCAGAATGACTGACTTGAATATTCGCCGTCTGAATACTACAGGCACTAAATCGTTCGACTTATGAGTGGAAACTCACCAATTGTAATGCGAATGAGTTCGTCATTTTTCGGACACCCAACTCATGATAGATGAGTTGGGTGTGGGGAGTGGAGTTAAAAGGTATCGACAGGTCAGACATATCCACTGTTATAACGCCGAACTGGCCAATGCAAAAAAAAAACTGATTGTAAATCAATTAAATCTCAAATGCTCCAATGTGATGCAGAAAAGATGCTTGGGATCCTAATTACCACCGATGTGAGTGCCTTTTGGTATTTGGTGAACGGGCAGGATCCCAACTGTGCAATCTGCCAGTCGAATTCAATATCTGAACAGGACTGAGTCAATTTCTATGAAGAAATGTTTGGGCTGTCTAAGGCGGACCCCACATTGCAATTAGATATAACAAGAGATGTAAGGTGGAACCCCCTCCACTGGACCTTGACACCATCCAAAAACAGATCTCCAAGTGCAAGTGATTCTGGGCCCCAGGACCTAACAGCCTCACAAATAATACCTTTAAGGACTAAATCTGCCTGGGCTCACCTCTTGCACCTGGAGTTTAATGACATTCTTTCCACAGGGGTGACACCGATCTCTTGGAATACAGCCCACGTTGTCCCACTCTTCAAGTGTGGTAGCAGAACTGGTCCATCTAATTACCGCCCTATTTCACACATCGACGCTGATTGTAAAATCTTTTCATCATTTCTGCCATCACATCTTGAGGAGTGGGCACGTATTTACCATCCATTGGACCAATTCCAGACTGCTTTCAGGAAGGGCGTTGCGGCTAATATCAAGGGGCTCGCCCTTAAGTGCGTGCAAAAAGCAGCGTGGACGACATCGGGGGATGCACGTACATGGCCTTGATTGATTTGACTGCCGCTTTCGATCGTGTAGATCGAGGCAGACTGTGGAAAAAGCTGGCCAATTGGGGCATGCCTATGGGGCTCTTGAGGTTAATTAGTGGAGTCTATGAAAACTGTGGTATCGAGGTACATTTAAACCAAAAGGGGGGGATCTCTGAAAGAGAATTCTTTCTTACCAGGGGGTAAGACAGGGTTGCACCCGGGCCCTTCAAACAATTTCTCCGACGTCATGCTCTCGCTACTGAAGGAAGGACTTCTTGCTCCTAAAATTGCCAAGGAAAACATGATCTGGCTTGCATATGCAGATGACCTATTAATTATTGACCTCACCAGGGTGGGGTTACAATTGTCTCTCACTAATTTTGAAGCATACGATCAAGCCAATGGACCTATAATTAATCCTAACAAAACTAAAATCTTGTCCTTCAGGAAAGCTAGGGCAAAGACCTCAGGGTCTATTTTCAGCCTATCAGGGCTCCAAGGTAATAACTGAACCCATTATACATAAGGCGAAATTATTGGAGGCTCAGAAGTATTTTGGGCATCCCGAATGCGGTTCCCATTTCTGCAATCCGGTAAGAACTAGGGACAGTCTATGTGGGCACAGGTACAATGGGCCTACCCCTGTTCCTCCAAAACTATCAAGGACCCCATTGGCTCCCTGGCCTCTGCTCTGGCTGACTTATGTAATCACTCCTTCGCCTCTGGAGTCTTCACATCCCCCCCCCTCAAGCACTCCCTTGTGCACCCCCTCCTTAAGAAATCCTCTTCCGACCCCTCCTGCCCAGCTACCTATCGCCCAATCTCTATCACTTCCTTCCTGGGCAAGCTCCTGGAGAAACTGGCCACCTCCCAGCTTAATCTCCATGCTGAATCTGTTGGTAGTCTTCATGACCATCAGTCAGGCTTCAGAGCTGCCAGAAGCACGGAAACTGCTCTCCTGAACATCGGTGAGGACCTGCTCTCTAACCTTGACTCTAACACCCCTTGTGTTCTCATTTTGCTCGACCTCTCTTCTGCCTTTGACACTGTCAACCACACCAAACTGCTCAACCATCTCCGTGATACCCTGGGTATCACTGGTCAGGCTCTGGCGTGGCTGACCTCCTTCCTCTCCAATCGACCCTCCCAGGTCCAACTGGGTTCCTTCCTCGCTGACATCTTTTTCTCTACCTGTGGTGTCCCCCAGGGATCTAACCTCTCCCCCTGTCTGTTCAACCAGTATCTGGCTCTTCTTGCTTACCGCATCGCCGCTCTCTGTCCGAACTTTCAGTGCTACGCGGATGATACCCAGCTCATCTTCATGCTACCCTCGGCCTCCTCTTCCCCTTCCCTCATCTCTGACTGTGTCTCTGCTATCCAGGAATGATATGCCGCTAACGACCTCTGCCTTAATGCCAGTAAGACTGAGATTCTACTTATCGGCACACCCACTCCCTCCTTCCCTGCAGCTCTCTGGCCGTCCTCCCTTGGCCCTCTTCCTGCGCCTACCTGCAAGGCAAAAAACCTTGGGGTCATCTTCGACGCCACACTCTCTTTCTCTCCTCACATATCTGACGTCTCTAAGAAGTCACACTACCAGCTACACCTCCTCAGAGGTATCCTTCCTTTCCTCTCCTTCCCCCAGAAGCTCACTGTCTCCAGAGCCCTGGTTCTCTCGAAGCTGGACTACTGTAACAGCCTCTATCTAAATCTTCCTGCCTCTACTCTGCGCCCTTTGCAACTCATCCAGAACAGGACTGTGAGACTTGTCCTTGGCCTCAAGCCCAGGGACCGTATCTCTCCAGCACTGAAATCACTACACTGGCTCCCAGTGGCTGCGAGGATTAAGTTCAAAACCCTCTGCATTGTCCACAAGGCCTTCTGGGGCCTTGGGCCAAAATACCTTCAACTCTCTCTTCCGAAATATCTTCCTTCTCGAGCTCTTAGCTCATCCACCTCCAACTACCTCAGGGTCAGCTGCTTCTCCAAGCAACGAGCTGGGGGTAGATCTCTCCGCAGCAGGGGCCTCCCTCTGGAACAGCCTTCCTGCCTCCCTGAAACTTGAGGAGAACCATCTCCGGTTCCAGAAATACCTCAAAACCTTCCTCTTTGCCTCCGCTTTCTCTCCCTCTCTCCCCAGCTAAAATCACTGAACCTGCACTGAATCTGCTACTGGGCCACTCACCGATCTCAGTCCTTGGCCCAGCCACTCTTCCCTGCACTGCCTACCTGCACTACGGACTGTCTCTGTATCCTACAGCCTCTTCTCCCGGCACTTACCTTGTACTTGCCACCAGCTGGCCCTATTTATCTTGTATTCTAATAACCATGTACTGCACTTTCCTTGCACTTGCCACCAGCTGGCCCTATTTATCTTGTATTCTACTAACCATGTACAGCACTTTTCCCCCTCTCCCCTTCCCCTTGCACTTTTCCCCATCCCCTCTACCCTTGCGCAATCTGAATGACACCTGGCCTAGTAGGATCGTTGTCTGTCTCCCCTTGTTCCCCCCCCCCGCCTTGTCACGCCTTGAAACACTTGTGTATAGGCGCGTTACAAATGCCATATCATATAATATCTCTTTATTCAAAAATTAATACTGCACCTCCAAATACCCTGTACCATCTTATGGATAGAAATATGAACTTTTCACAGATGCTGATCTCTTTGAAGGAGAGAGCAGAAGTCATTCTTGATAAGATTGGAACATCTGTGGAGATTTTGATTGCAAATCCCGTGTAGGTCAAACGGGCCTCATTTGATCTGGATTGGTGTCATACCATCAATGACTTTCATTCCTATCCCTCTTTACTCCACTTGAATCATGAAATCATGAACACAGGACCCAAGGTTTGCCTACGAAGGTTATTCTTCAATTCCTTGATATATCTTATAGGGTATCCAGTTAATATGTCGAAATAAAAATGTTGAATGACAAATGACGAAAAAAAAAAACAAAAAATACTGAAATAAAAAAACATTCGATTTTTTTTTTTTTATTACATGTTTTTTTTGGGTTTCGCAAGTAAAAAAGGGTTTAATAAAAAAAAGAAATAAGGTGGGGGTTTGGCGGAACCCCCCATTTCAAACAAAAAATAACAAAAAAATAGACATTCGACATTTTTTTTCAGTATTATTTTTTCGCCATTTTGCATTCGAAATTATGAATTTCGAAATATTAACTATAAACCAACTTATAGAGGCAATATTCTTAAGTCCCGATGAAATGTCTTACCTACTAGGAAAAGTTTAGCAAGGAGATCGCAAATCCCGGTGGGCGCAGTCATGTGTAGGTTTTGCTGGGCTAAATTGGAGACTCTAAAACATATGGTTATGGAATGTGTGTTATTACAGCCATTGAGAGTAACAAAAGTATGTTTCTACTATTTACTTAGTATTTTTTTTGTTATCATTATTTATGTTGATGCTGGATTGGATTTTATTCATGTTTTCTGATCTTATTATGTCTTTCTTGCTTTTTGTAAAGGGTTAAATAAACCGAATACAAATAAAAATAAAATATTTTCTTTTCATACGGCTCCAGGATCTTCTCCTTACCCAGGAGTGCAGAGGCTGCATTGGAATTCCGTTCTAGCCGTGTGGCGTAGAGTAAGAACTTCTGCCAATACCCCTGCCACTGGTTGTTCTACCTGTTGCTGTGAGATCCCCAAATAATGAGCCAGGCCCGCCAGCCGTTCGTGAAAGGCTATGGCCGACGATGGCATGTCGGGGTCCTCCTCCTCATGTGTGTCCACCAATGTGTCCTGCTGGTCCGGTGCAACTGGAGGAGTTCTGGGCGCTGGGAGCTATGGCGTACTGATCAGTGCTGAAGCTGCTACGGCAGCGGATACAGGGCTGCTGTGACTGGCACGGGCATGGGAGCAGCCGGTGTTATAGGGACTGGCATGGGCAGCTGGGGCTGCGTTGGGCACGGAGGAGCTGGACCAAAGGGCGGCATGGCCGTGGGTGCTAGTCGCTGTACCGGTGAGAGCATGTCCTCGATAATATCCTTAAGAATGTTGCCCATCTGCAGGGACCTCATGAGAGAAATTACAAGTTACTCACCGTAGTGACTAACATATTCTTAATACCCTTTCCTCCATACAGCATGGGCGATTACTACTGAATGTAGCCCCCAGGTGGAGAGGAGACCCTCCTTATGCAAACAAGTTCCGTAGAACCGTCTGTCTGAAGGCCGCGTCTGTCTTGGAGCCAGCTTCCAAACAGTAATGCTTGCAGAAAGCCAAAGGGGTGGCCCAGGTGGCGGCCCTGCTAAGGGTTTGCCACGGAACCTGCCGCTGGAATGCGATGGCCATGGCCTTGGCTCTGACCGAGCCGAGCGTGCATGTTGGCCAGCAGTGGATTTTGTGCTGCCCTTCATAGGCTTCCCTGATGGCTGCATCCATCGTGCAATAGACACTTTGGATGCCTGATAACCAGGTCTGGAGCACCCAAAGGTGACAAAAAGCACACCCGAAATGCAGAATCCCTTGGTGTTATCCAGATAGAATTTCAGAGCGCGTCTGACATCCAGACAGTGCAAGATCCTGTGAGCCTCGTCCTTGGGGTCAGCGAAGAATGTAGGTAAGACTATTTCCTCGTTTAGATGGAAGGCGGAGGACACCTTAGGTAGGAATGCCTGCGAGTCCGCAGGACCACATTATCCTGGTGCAAAGTGATATAGGGTTCTGATGCCACAAGAGCCTGGATCTCGCGACTCTGTGAGCGGCGTTGAATCCTACATGCAGTGCGGTCTTAATGGTGATTAGCCTGATGTCCGCGGACGCCATTGGCTCGAATGGTTTGTGTGCCAAGGAGCGCAGGACCACATTGAGGTCCCACACAGGGTGCGGGTGAAGTCTGGACAAGCCCACCAGATGTTTCAATGTCTATCGGGTTGGAAGAAAAGACCTACTCCTATGATTTTCAGTAGGCCACTATGGCTGCCAGATAAGCGCGACATGTGTCCACCTCTACGCCCGAGTGAGCGAGATGTGCCGAGAAGGAGAGCACATCATCCAGCATGCAAGTCAGGTGGTCGATATCCTTAAGAGCCCGCCCAGTGACAGAAACTGCTCCATTTACTCTTATATTGGTTCCTGGTGGTTTTGCTCCTAGTGCCATGGATAATCTCCAGTTTAGCCCGTGATAGGCTCATGTGCTTGAGGGTAATCTGCTCAGGAACCACGCTGCGAGGGCTAACTTCTGGGGAGTGGGGTGGAGAACCCTGCCCCCCTGCTGGGACTGGAGGAGAGCTGGACCCAGCGGAAGGTGAATAGGAGGTTTGTCCGTGAGGCTTAGCAATTCAGAGAAACACAGTCTTGCCGGCCACCAAGGAACTATCAAGATGATGCTGAAGTGGCAAGCTATCTTTATCTTGCGGAGTACCCTGGGGATCAGGGGTGTGGAAGGAAGGGCATAGGCTGTGGTGCCTTCCCAATGAATCAGCAAAGCGTCGCCCAGGGAGCCAAGATGTGAAATGAGGGCACTTGCTGTTCTTCCAGGAGGCAAACAGATCCACCTGAGGGTGGCCCCATGTGTCGAAGACCACCTGCAGCACCTGGTTGTTCAATTACCACTCGTAAGTGTCTGCTCCCAGTCTGCTGAGCTTATCCACTTCCAAGTTTGCCTCCCCCCGGGAGGTGGACGGCTGTGAGGTAGATGTTCTCCAGTGCCTATTCCCACATGCCGACAGCTAGTATGTACAGAGGAGGGGACCTGGAACCCCCCTGCTTGTTGACATAGTACATGCTGGTGGAGCTGTCAGTCTGGATGAGAGGAAGGAGGGCTCCGAGGGCTAGCCAGATGGCCAGTTGAATGTGACTCCTGCTCCTGCCAGGTCCAGACTATGTGGACGCTGAGGCTGTCCAGAGTGGCTCCCCAGCCGTCTAGGAATGAGTCCATCGTGATGGTTACTGTAACCCCTACATTGCAAGAAGAGGTATCAGCCTCAGCGAACATGGAAGAAATGACAGACACTCTTGAATACCCTAGCCAGTGCTACCGATGTGATAGCTCCCCACAAAAATTGGAAGGTCTCGAACCACACAAAAAACACTTGGTTCAATGAGGATCTCCAACAGTTAAGAACGCTAAAGAGGAAAGCATTCTATAAATGGAAAAATTCTGAAGAGGACAGACTAATCTATGCAGGATCGGCCAACACCTTTAAAAGGGCAGTTACATCCCAAGAAACAGTCGTATGAGACTTGCATACAGGAAGCTCAATATAACAAAGACATCTTTACAATTTTAAAGTAATTAGAGAAGCTAGATGCCATTCCCCACACCCCCCAAGTAGAACTTGAAAAAAATCAAGAATGGTGCACACAAATTCAACAAGCCATGATTGAGAAAATCACAAAAATAAAAACTGGCATTGAAGAAACTAGGAAGGTAATCCTTGCAGATTCACCTGAGGTGGTACACGATCGACTAAGTTCAGTTTTAAGAAGATATCGGAAAACGAATTACAGGCCATCGTAAATAAACTGAAGCGGTCTATCGGTAAAGGCGACCAATTACCAGCCACAGCTGTTAGAGCTTGTTCGGAATTGCTTATTGGCTCCCTAACCAAAATGGTCAATACATCATTTAAAGAGGGTAAAATTCCAACTAGGCTTAAGGGCTCTTGGATTACTCCTCTACTAAAAATATCTGACCTGGACCCAAAGAGGCAAAAAAATACTGGCCTATTACTAATTCACCATTCATCTTGAAAATCATGGACCGAGTGGCTAACGAACAATTGGCGGGCCACTTCAAGGACCACACAATCCTGAATAATAGCCAATCCGAATTCCGCCCAGGATACAGTACAGAGTCAGCTCTTCTAGAATTAAAATCAAACAGTGTCAAGAATTAAGGATCCACCATGCTATTGTTGTCCCTGGATCTCTCAGCGGCATTCGATTTGGTTTAACACCCGCTCCTCCTGGATAGGTTGAAGAAAATTGCTAATTTTAGTGACACTGCAAGAAATTGGATACAGTCTTTTCTAGGCACAAGCACCTATTTTATATAATCTATTCACAGTCCCATTCTTTGATGCTCTGGAAAAAAAATGAAGATTTTCTTCTCGAATTATGCTGATTACTCTCAGTGACTTTACAATTTGACAGGGAATTATGAGCAAGACGGCAGAAATATATGACTTTATTCAGGAATGGATGGACACGAACGGTATGGCCCCAAATCATGGGAAGACACTGCTCATGCTGGTCGGTTCTAAACACAGACTTAATAAATTAGCTCCAGAATACCGATCATTGCGCATCGCAGACCATGACATCCTGGTTAAAGAGAAAATCAAAGTTTTAGGAATAACATTTGACCAATCATTGACTGTCGGTCCACGTAAATAATCTGGTAGCAGCATCGGCCTATTACATTAGACTTGATGCTCATATACAATCTTTTTTTGTCGCAAAAGGGCTGTGAAACTATCGCCAGAGCTATTGTATCCACTAAAATGGATTACTGCGCATCATTCCTTATTGGTAGAAATAATGTGGAACGAAAAAACTTCAAGTGGTGTAAAATAGCGCAAAAAGAGCCATTATGAGCCTACGCAAATATGCAAATGTGTCTGAAGTAAGAAGGAAGCTACACTGGCTACCTATTAAGGAAAGAGTTGATTTTAGGTTGCTATCACATACAAAGGACTAGCAGGTGATTCTAACCTGTATATCATTAACCAACTAAAAATCAAACAGGCAGTACGCACACTTTATTCCAATGGAGATAGGAATTTACTAACTCCCAAAACCTCCCTGGAACTAGTGAGAAGAGATGCCTTCTGGTCAAGTGCCCCCATGAAATGGAATGTTTACCATCTGACGTCAGAAACTGTAGGACGACCAATGAGTTTAAAAAGAAACTTAAAACCCACCTCATTATGAGTCTTGGGCCTTGTCCCCTTGAGAGAAGTGTAGGGCCGGACCTGCGCCTGTATGCCTCTGGGCCTTTTGGTTGCGCACAATAAATAATAATAATCAAAATAATAATGGTGACCTGCGGGGAGGGTGTTGTGCGGGGTGGGTTTGCGGCTGGCTGCTGGAAGGGCTTGCCGGTCCGCAGTCCTTGGACCACCACATGAAGTCTGAGTGGAGAGAAGGGTTTTTTTTTTTTGCAAGGAAAAAATGTGCATTAAATGCATTTTGATTTATTCTTTTTTTTTTTTTGTTTTAAATCGGAGGGATCCTCCCATCCACGTTTTTCACCCTTTAAAACCCACCAAAAACATTAACCCTTTGGCCCTCAAAAATATGCATTCGATGCATATTTTTTCATTGTAAACCCCTCGATGCAAATGAATTAGATGGATAGACTTTCGATGGATATATTAGATACCAAGAGAAGGAGGTATGCTGACCAGCTCCGCTTGGGAGCCCTTCTCCTGATTCCATGAGGCTACGAAGTGCAGCTGTAATCTCCTCATCCGGAGTCTCATGTGAGGCATGGCCAGAAGTACCGGTGCCATGATACCCAGTAAGCGTTGGTACCACCAAGCCTAGGTCACTACCCTGGTAAGGAAGTGCGTTGTGGCCCTCTTGATGGCCGTAATTTTGTCCTCCGTGGGAAACACGTACTCGAAGTACGTGTCCCAGATGAGGCCCAGGAAATTGAGGTTATGCGTGGCCTGCAGTTGAGACTTCTTGAGGTTGATCGTGAACCCCAGACATGGAGCGTGTTTATCAGCTCGAAGAAGTGTGGTTAACTCCCTCCCGGGATCTCGCCCTGACGAGCCAGTCGTGCAGGTACGGGTAGACATGGTGAACCTGGGCCCGGAGAAGAACTGCCACTGCATTCATGAGTCACTGCATTCATGAGTCTGGTAACTAATAAAGTTAGTGAAAAGCCCAGGCGAGTGCAGCTGAAGGCTGTACTCAACTGGCAAAGTCTGGCTATGGTGTTTAACAGCAGCAAAAGGTTTGGCGGTACACAACTGGAGGGAAAACTTCACATAAAATGGGAATCTTTACCATCAGTAGTCGACCGATGGAACAAAGTCGGCCAAAAAGCACTAAACTGCAAAGAAAAAGCTTGATATACCAAAAAAGCAAAATGAGAGGACTCCCAGCACTGAAACGTGCTGTGAAAATCTGAAAATGCCCCCCGGGGGCTGAGGGAGTGTTAGGCAGAATCCTGTGCAGTGCCCTTACAGACCACTACACACAATTAATACTACAGGTAGTAATAAAAGTTCACCTTTGGTACAAGCCTGTACTACACTGTTAAAGTGGTAGCGGTAGCGGAGCAGCCAGGCCTATCTCAAGAGTAAATGAGCAGTAGTAGAGATTACACAAAGGACCACAATTACTGTGACTCAAGCAAACACTGACTCAAGGTTTCAGGTATAAAATATAAGTACATTTATTTTAAACCATTGGTTCACAAAACACTTCACTTCTATAAATTCGAAACCACACGTGAAATAAAGCACACAACAAATTCCACTTGTTCCAGTAAATTCAAGGTAAGTACATTAAGATTTGACAGACCGGTGTTTCGATACTAACGCGTACCCGCGGTTAGGAATGCTCACAAAGTTAAAACACACTTTGTACTTTAGAATTATATACAAGGGAAAAGTGGATAAAATTACAGGCAATACTTTTGTCAAAGGAATAAGAGGGCTCGTTCAAAGATACAGATAAAGTCAATAGGCCTGCGCCAGTGTCAATGCAGCAGATGCTCAGTTGCCGAGGATCACACGTTGGAACAGTTCGAGATTCGAGATGCCAAGAGTACTTAGTTATTGTTAGATGGAAGGAAAAGTTATAAGAGGGAAGGAAGAAAGGACAAATCTTTGTGGAGGAAAAGGGTTCACCCCGATTCCGGATGGTCAGACGGAAAGAACGACCAAATGTGCACAGTACTTTATTCCGTTGGAGAAAAGCTGGTGCCACGGCAGTTGTTCCTGGTAGTCCCTGCAGACTCACGGTTGCTGCGGCTTCAGTCGTGGGGACAAGAAGGAGGACGTCTGGGGCGATCTGGACTAACCATGGATGAGGCCAGCAGCAGCGAAAAAGACAACGATTAATAAAAGGTGCGCTCCTTTAAATCAGAAGAAAGCTCTTCTGATGGCCATCCGGACCACTACAGCACAGCAGTGATTTCGACCCAGGCGAGGATTCTCTGACTGAAGAAAAGTTGAGCTGGTTGATCCCACCAGGCTCAAGGGAAGAAGACTCCGAACTGGATCTTCTCTTGTCGTTGAAGTGTAGATAGCTCAGGACTGCAGCAGAGCTTCACCGGGACTCAGGGTTGCAGCAGCCGTTTTCTTTTCCGCTTCTCTTCGGTTCTTTGCAGTTCCAGTGGCGACTGACTTACAGCCCAAGAGTCCTGTCTTTTATGCAAAAATCCCCCATTCACACAGCCTGGCTGTCAATCACTCAGCAGGGGGGTTGTCCAGCTGGGACAACCACCTCAGCCAATCAACACAAAGTGCGACTTGGGTCTCTAAGGAGACCCTGTGCAGGGGGTGACTACACCCCTCCTCACATTCAGCCCACCTAGACACCCAGACTCCAAAGGAGGGCTTCTGGTCAGAAGCCCGCCAAAGGTCGGCGAACAAAGGAGGCAGACCTGGTTTGCTGCGCAAAGAAAGACCCAAGAAGGATGTTAACAAAAAGAAATGGCCATTAAACCCAACCGGAGCCGAAATTAAAATATTTGGGCTAGCGGGTTTAAAGTTCGAGGCTACTAAAATAGCCTAAAACGTTACCACGTTATGTAATATAATCGCGGTAGGAAAATTAGGGTAGGTACCACTGCCACCAGCCAAGTCTTAATGTTAAGGGAGCAAAACAATGCTCCAAGAGGCACAGATAAAAAGGGCTAAGAATTAACCCTTTCCAATACTCCATATAAAATGGGATGTACTGGATCTGTGGTTAAAGTGACCATGTAAAGTTAATGGCAACTTTTTGAAGCCCGGTGCAGTCAAGGGCGGTGCTTTTGAAATTTGCTAACGCTATTTTGCTGCTGTGGCTCTGGTCAGGAGTGAAGAGACCATTGGAGTGTGAGCCACAGCGCTTCCTCAACGGTACTTGCTATTGTAGCAGATTTTTCGGGGGGTTTTTTGTTTTTTTTCGAATCCAGTGGTACCGTAGTACCGTCTACAAACACCAGAAAGGGAGCCTGTTCCCATTAAGGCACCTTAAGCAGCAGGCCACGCCCCCTGGAGCCAGGAAGTAAAACACAGACCCCCGAGCCATTGCGGCATGAAGCCTGGTGCAGTCAAGGGTGGTGCTTTTGAAGTTTGCTAAAGCTGTTTTGCTGCTGTTTGGCTCTGGGAGGCTGTGTCCCGGAGTGTTTCTCGTGGTCTGTGAGGACTGACCTGCGCCTGATGGAAAAAAGAACTGGGATTCCGTTGATGAGAGCGCAAGTGAAGCGAGGAGGTAGCGAGTACGCTCAGAGAATGCAGACCAAAAATGAAGGTGGTGGCCGTAAGTACACGAACTCAGAATGCGGTAGTAAGTGCAGACTGAGGGGGGCGGACATGGGAGGGAGTTGAGCAGCCCCACAAATGCAGGACATAAAGCTGCAATACCCACGCCGCAGTACCAGATTCAGACATTAATAGTACACACAGCCTAGATAAATACCAATGCGTGTGCGTGTACATATCCCTTGAAACAGAGACCAGCTAAGCTGGGAGGTGTGTGTTTTGCCAAAGCGAGAGCTCACGCCAAGGTCTGCCAATGCCGTAGTGCGCTGGACAAGACTGGAGCAGACTGTGGAGGTGAGCCGCGCGGTGATGAGATGGATGAAGCCAATACCCGGGCGGTTTCTGGAACACCAGGGTGCAACATTGAAAAAACACAGTGAAATAAATGGTGCGCCACGCCAGTCGGAAGCCAAAAAATGTAATCTGAATGAACACAGTGAAATGCATGGTGGATGAGCAACAGAGCTTAGGCTCAGAACGTAATTGTGGATCAGATGACTTACCTGAAATATCACAAATATCTGTGAATGAGAATAAAGTGCCATCCCCAGGGAACAAAGAATTGGAGATTCAATCCCTTAAAAGTCTTGTGTGGAAAACGATTGAGCAATGCAATAAGCCACCTATTGGATGGAAAGAAAATCATGAAGAACCAAAAAGAAGCGAAGCAAATGAACATATATCACAAATAAAGGACAGGGCAAACGAAAAGGAGGTAAATAGCCAACAGAGCACAAATAAGGTCCAAAGTGAGACTGAAGAAATCAATGATGAAGTGCTCAACGCTATTGGAGAAGAGTTGTGGGAAGACCGGATTCCCCTGTGCGACTTCGTGACAGAAGAGGATAAAAATGAACCTCTCCATACAAAACCACACAGAGACTTGATAGCTGTAGCTGATCAGTTGATTCAGGACCTGATGAAACTGAATGCAAAATTTGCGACTCTAACCGTGACGTCAAAAAACACAGATAATGTGATCAAAGTTTCTAAACCCAGAGATACACTGGCAAATCATGTAACAGAGTTAGAAACATTAAATACCACTGGAAACCACAAGAAGGATGATTTAGAAGAAAGTGTGTCGGACGAAAGACACCTGAACGAGCAATACTCCTGGGGAAACTTAGGAGAATTGAAAAAAGTTCAGACAGTGAATTCCACTACTCACAGAAAAGGATGAAGAGAACTACCCCAGAGTACATTAGTGAAATAAAAAAATCTGTGGGAAGCAGATCATGCAACCTAGGAATCACTAACAAAGCATCGAGATTGACATCCTCCCAGTCGTCCTCATCCAATTCCGAAACAGTGAGTGAAGCTGAGAGAAATATGAGACCTCAGATCCCAAGAAAGCGAGCTGATAAAGAATGGATGAACATAACACAAATCTATGGATTAATAACAAAGTTAATCAATGAACTTCGCCCCAATCTGATGTCCGCAACGTCAATTGCAGTAAATCCTCTAACGAAACTATATGAGCAAGTGAATGATAATTTAAAAGATCCATCCACTCTACTAGCAGGTCTAAATACAAAGCTAGAGTGTCTTGAGAAGAACCTGAATGAAATGTCCAGGCAGAATATAGCAGTATGGAACAAGAATGAACTAGTAATGATGGTTTTAAAAGAGGCCTTAAAAAACAACAGAGAAGACAAAACTCTATTGGCAAAAGTAGCCAGAGAAGCTGTAGCTATTTTGACAAAAGAATGAGACGAGAGTGAATGTAGAGGAAAGAGCTGCAGCCCAGACAAGTGGAGCCGAACGAGACATAAATCGAGAGCAACTGGAATGCTGCTGCTGCACTAAATCTGGCCACAGATCGGAAAACAAAAATGCAATGCAGCGGACGGGAACGGATGAAATAAATGAATGCCATCAGTGGTTCGAGCACACTGAACGAATCGAGAAATAATGCAACAACATATGTACCGCCAAGTACATCAGAACAGACTATAGGTGCGTCTATACCAACTGTAGACGCGACGACCAAAGCACCACAGGTAAGGCCAATTGTGGCCATACAAGTGAGAGATCGATCGAATGAACCACCCACGAGTTCAACAATGCAAGAGTCACAAGAAACGCAAAGTGAAAATACAACATCGAAGATGAGTTAGGTTCGACCACAAGTAAAAGAAACAGAATGGTTTGATATATTTGAAAAGGCAACACACACGCAAAGTCGCAAGTCCTTCAATAACTGAAAATGGATCAAAAAAGCAGGGCAAATGTAAAAGAAAAAGACCAAAAACATGACAGCCCCAAAAAAGAAGAACACTAAGAATGCCTCAAATTTTTTTAGAAACCTAAAATCTCTCAATGTGTCAATTAACAATAAGGACTCAGGACAAAACACAGAGAAATTGGCTGAAGAGAACCAGAGACCTGCCAAGAGCGAGACGCCTGAAGCTCGCGCAGGAAAGTTAAAAACAAATTCCTGCTCGAGCACTGATTAATCGGATGGTAATGATGTTGAATTAATGAATCTCTCAACATACAGTACCCCAGAGGATGATTGTGATGAAATAACAAACCAACAGAAAGAAAAAGTGCCTAGTATGAAAGATGGGGAAAAGAATTCTGGGGCACTTAATGCAAACATGTTAGAACGGATCAAAGAGAGCAACAAGGGACTGGTGAAACCAAAGTCTGATGAAAAGGAGCTTGAGACGAGAGATAAAGAGGAAGATGCCTTCTATGGACAATGCAAAAGATCTTAAGAAAGACATCACAGTATGAACGAGGCAAGTAGAAATGTCGCCCTCTCCAAAGAGAGGTGAAGGGAGAGGACGAGCTGCTATAACTACCGAAAGTCCAGAAAAAGAATTTTACACAATGGAAGAAAAACTAAAGAGAAGCCTCAATAAGATTGTGAGTGACTACCAAGCCCCGCTTGACATTAAAATGGGACTCGGATGTTGAGTTTTGAGGAGTTAGTAGATAGATTTAATTTGAGTCTAAGAGAAATGACTAGGTATTTGAGTTTGGCAACTGGGATTAATCAGAGGATCGCTATGGCGGGAGGCTCAATTGGGAAGAAGCCTGAGGTTAGTAAATTACTGGATGGTCAAGAGTATGGTGCACAAACTTACATGAATTTCATGCCCATGAATGCAAAACATTTGTTGGCATGGGATGGGTTGAGAGTTACTTGGTCGAATGATGTCAGTAGGGTCATCTCTGATACTGATTGGAGTGATATTTTAAAAGTGGGTGTGAATTTAGGGAAAGATATGAACTTGCGTCTGATTCGGCAGAAGATTGTTGGAAGATTGTATTGGACTCCTGTGAAAATGTTTAAGTTACAATTGAGTTTAGATGACTTGTGTTGGAGCTGTAGTGCGGATAGAGGTACTCTTTTACATCTACTGTGGGGATGCCCAAGGGTACTGTCATTTTGGAGTGAGGTGATAGAATTGATTTCATTTTTGGGATAAGTTTAATCAGATCTGCAGCTAATATAATCTTGCTCTCACATGTTGAAAGGGGTGTTCAGATTAGAAAGCATAACTTTTGGATTGATAGAGCACTGATGATTGCGATTAGATTGATTCTCAGGATCTGGAAAACTAGGAAGAAACCCAGCGTTGAGGATTGGTTGATGGATTTGAGGGTTTTATCTAGGTATGATAAGGTTTTGTTGAAAAATAGAGGCAAAGAAGATGAAGATTTGTTGCTGTGGGAATCGTTTGATGCCCTCTATGATTGACTTTATATTCTGTGGATAATTAGAGGGTAGGATAAGGGGGTGTTTTTTTTTATTTTTTTCCTCTGTGATGTTGGGTTTTGTCTTTGTGTTTTATGTGTATTAGGTATAATATTTAGCGGGGTTCATTTAGATACGTTTTGCATGGTTGATTTTATTATTGGATTTGGTTTAAATAGTTTGCTCATTAATTTCATTTGAAAATGAATACTGCAATGTTAGTTTGATCCTATGTAGAACTGCTGTATTGTAAACCTAATAAACAGAAGTTAAAAAAAAAAAGAAAAAAGAGAGAGGGTCCGCCACAAAAGAAAAGCGAACCTCGAGAGTACAAAAGCCAATCACGAGTGACCCTGGAAACTCACATACCACATCCAACACCCCCAGTTAGGAGTTGGAGTGAAGAACTTGTGGTTGACGGCGGTGTAAAAAAAAACAGCAAAACGTCGTCGCCCCCAAACGAAAATAGTTTTAGAATTCTAGTTGAACGGACTGAGAAAAAAACCAACAACGCTACATTAAATCGTAGCTTGGTGATGCAACTATTCCACTTCATCCCTGCTTTGAGAGCTACTAAAAGCACCGATATAAAGAGGGTTGAAATTCTAGATTTGAAATTGGACAGAATAATTCTACATATTGATTTGGTAAAAATAGTACAAACAGTGATGTGTGAAAGACGATTGCTAGAAGCTGACTTCCAGATATATGAAATCGACAGCTTATTGAAAACCACCACAGTCGCTGATGCTCACCAAAAAAGCAGGAAATCAGTCCTGTGAGAAAAACAAGACACATATAGCCAGGTAACTGACCATAAGACTAATGAGGCAATCTATAGAAATCAAAGAAATACACAGATAATATCCTCTTCAGAAGAAAAAATGCTAAAAGATGAAGAGTCGCCTACCGATTGACTCGATAACGAGAACAATTAAAATCACTGTGGAGAACTTAGAAGACAACTCGGCAGTGGCATCGACCTCTGAAGATAAGACCAAAAATTGCAATGAAACAGAACAATGGAGTTGGATAGCGCGATCACTAAATGGCTCTCGATCCAGTTAACGCTAGGAGGACACAGAACAGATCACTATAGGCTCCTGGAATACACAAGGAGTTAGTCATTTATTGAGTTCAGCAGCTAGTGACCTAAAAACGCTGGACCTCATATGTCTCCAAGAGACATGGCTGGCGACGTGCCCATGCATTGATAGTTTTGAAATAGTCTCAAACCCAGCAATCCAGCGAAGTAAAGGAAGGCCGATGTCAGGGCAACTTATCTTAGACAACATGAAAAGTGGCCTCTCTATCAAAGTTTCGTGCAACTTCTCGCCCTATATGCAGAGTGCAACTTTGGTGGCGGACAACTGCATGAAAACAAAAAAGAAAGAGTTACACCTAATCAATATATACTGGAACCACCAGGCAGTTCCAAGCAAAATACTCATGGCAAGTGTATTAAATTTAATAGACTCCATAATGTCGTCTACTAAGAACCCAAACATTGTTCTGTGTGGAGACTTTAATATCAAACTAATTGGAGATCAAAATTAAATGGAAAAGATAAGTGACGAGAAAAGGAAAAAAAATGAAAACAAGTTGGTTAAAGGAAATGGACGCAAGGACCATGACCATGATTAATGGAAATATAAGTGGTGACATCCCCACTCGTGAAACCTGGGAAAGAGGAATACAAAAGTCAGTAATAGATTATTTCTTTATCTCAGAGACTATGGTCAACGAAATTGTGGCTCTAGAAGTAACAAAGACGCCACAAAGCGACCACAGTTTGTTAATACTATCCTGGAAGCAAGAAAGCCAACACCGGAGAAAGTGTTGGAGAGGTAATGCGACGCTCGAGCCAAACGGCAAACATCTCCGACTACACCGTGATGAAATTCGAGACTTAACAGAAATAATGAGTTTGACAAATTTGAACGACAAAAGGGACCCAATTGAATACACTCAATTCATGGAAATCTATAAGGTCAATTTAGCCGAACCAAAAAAATGGAAATAGAAAACATGAATTTGACCCAGAGGTGGCCACAAAACAAAAGGAGCTCAGGAGAGGCTTGAGAACTCTGGAGTAGAGTAAGAATCCCAATTATAAAGCTCAAGAGGAAATTATGCGGAAGCGATTCTGAAGACACTCAAAGGAACGCAAGAGGATTTTGGACACTTATCAACAAAATTGAAAACCCTGAGAAAGCGTGTTTAACAAATATGGTCCCGCAATCCATTGTAGCAACTTCTTTGCGAAACAAAGGGATTCGAAATATCCGGACATACCTAGACCAGAGTCTTGGGCCATCGAAATTGAAATAGAAGACATTATGAAAGTCAAGAGCCGCAGGCCCTGATGGGCTATCGAACCAAATGTTAAACAATACAGAAGAATGGACTGAGTTCTGCAAAGTGCTTTTCAAAAAGATAATCCAGGAACGTCGAAAACCAACTTCATGGAAAACCGCGATAATACTGCCAATTTTTAAAAAAGGATGTCAAACAGATCCAGCAAATTATCGCCCCATAGTGCTCCTGGATGTGATTGGCAAACTCTTGGCCAACATCATACTAGCACAGTTGACCACATGGATCAGAAAGAACAACAAGTTTGATGTGAGACAGTCAGGCTTCATCAAGGGTGTTGCGGCCTTAATCTTCTTATCATAAATCTCCTGAAGATGGAAGCGATTAAAAATCGACAGAAAGTTTATGTGGCATTTGTCGATCTGGCTCACGCTTTTGATGGCATAGATCGTGATCTATTGTGGGCAAAATTAAACCAGCAAGAATGCCCACCCGGTCTAATCTCGGCAATAAAAGAATTATACTCGGAAACAGAAATACGAGTCACAGTAGACAGAGAAGGCCACTTATCCAATCCCATAAAAACTGCCCGAGGTGTCAAACAGGGCTGTCCACTGGATGCTACACTGTTTAATTACTATATTGTGGAGATTGGTGAAGCAATAGACAAGGTTACGGCATTCCCTCCGAAAGTAAATGGAAAGCATATCGGATGGGCACTATATGCAGATTATATAGTGCTACTAGACCTGACCCTGATAGGCCTCCAGAGGAAGCTGAATTCCCTAAAGTCTTATATTGATGAGATTGGTTTGGAAATTAACAGAGGAAAATCTGAGATCCTAATACTAAAAAATCTAAAGGCTCACAGAATAAAAATTAAGTTTAAATCGAGGCTGGGCCAAGAAGAAATAAAACAGGTCAAATGTAGCAGATACTTGGGAACATACATCAATGCAAGTATAAACGATGACCCGATGACAAAGAAGATTGCGGGTCAATATAAACAATTGACAGCACAAGGTGCCATAATCCACAAAAAGTATGGCATGTTCTCATACACTCCAGTGCTAAACTTTTATAAGCGCAAAGTAACACCGGTCTTAGTATATGGAGCGGAAAGCATATTTGGGTGTCCAAATGAGCTTTGGGCAAGATGTGAAGGCATTTTGTGGAAGAGAATTTTATAACTGCCCCAAAGCTGTCCGACAGCTTGCATACTATACGAAATTAGTCTCTCAACCCTAAATATGAGAACTATGTGGAATACCTTAGCGTTGCACAGTAAGAATACCGCAGAAGCTAACATACCACAATTTGAGATCATGTGGGAAACTGAAAATGGAAAAAAGATCTCTTACAAAGATGGAGAGCAGTATGTAAAAACATCCTAAGCCAATTGAACACAGATGAAGCCACATTAACCAACAATCCAAATGCAGTTAAAAAGAAATTACTCCAACACGACTGGAGTCAGACAATCGAAAAACGTGATGAACATAAATGCATGAAAAATAGACCAATGGAAGCAAGAGGGCTGAACTGTCTAGCTAGATACCTCGAAATATTTCCTAGTAAGCGCCTGCGAAACTTATATTTGAGGTTCAGATTGAATTTATTTGCTACTAAAGAGATCCAAAAATTGTATAAAGTCAGAAGAAACTTTGAAACATCTCGTACTAGACTGTTCTGAATTGAGAGATTTAAGAACACGGCATCTAGGTGCGGAACTGGCGAAATTCATGACATAGTCGCGAAGAATGGTGGATTAAACTCCACAAGGCGACTCCCAACAACAAACTGTAGCGCTAGCACTCTATCTTGATGAACTGAATAAGCTGTTGGAGAGAAATGAAGCATCTAATAAGGAAGGTTGCAACAGGAGTGAGAAGAAAGTGAAGTGGGGAGGAAGCCTTGCGAAGTAAAAAAAGGTTTTAAAACAAACTGATTCTGTAAAGTTAGATTTTAGTGTAATGTTTATACGTTTAGCGATAAATTATCACTTATTATACTTCGATTTTTCTTTCTCTTAAATTTATTTTATGACAAAGTAGTTCTCTCATTCCATTTTCTTTTGTTTATTATCGGTGTAGCTAAATTGTTTAATTTGTGGCACATAATGTAGTTCATAGAATGCTTTATTGTCTTCTGTTCTTTATCCTTCTCTTTTTTTCTTTTGTGTTTGGTTTTCTAAGTGGTTTTTGTTTGCTTTACTTATGTTTAGGTCTGAGTGTAGCAATAGTCTTTTTTTTTTAAGTTTGTAACAAGCTGTAATAAAATACAAATAACTGGCACTTTTACACTTTTCTGGGGGACAGTAGTCCGCCCCAGAAAAATGGAGTTGGTGAGAAGTCTAAGAGACAACCCTGTGTCACTGCACTGAAGGTGCTGTGTAACACAAAAAGAGCGGGGCTCATGAAGTGGTGTACTCCAGAGCCCACATTAGAAATACACATGGCAGAACACAGGTAAGAGTGGGGGAAAAGCTCTCACTCTTACCAAGAGGAAACAAATAAACTCCAGAAATCCAGCAAAGCTGCTGAGGGACTCACTGGGTATGGAAATTAGCCATAGAATGAGAATTCTCCCTAACAGGGAGACAATTGTCATTGGATGGGGGCAGAATGACCCAAAGGACAGTGCTTGGTTTAGAGGAGAAATGCAGTTTTGACGCCAAAGCGAAAAAGCTTGCTTTTTTTTTACTGAGGATTCCGAGCCCGACAATGGGGAATATTCATGAGCATGTGGATCCATACCAGAACCCATGCTGGAGAATTTAACAGACATTTGGGAGAGGTCATGCACCAGCAAGCACAAGCCAAAAGAGAAGGGGTAATAGGAACACTTTTCTAGGCAAAGTTATATTTTTGTCATTAGTGATAGGGAAAGTTCATAGTGTAGCAAAGGTTTGGACAGAGATCAACGTTTATTTGTTTAAGACATCCTGATGAGCACCCTTTTTTTTATTAACATTTTAACAAACAAACATTACAAACCAAACCTGCAGTGTATACGATAACATTATACTTCCGCATCATTCAATCGTGTTCACTGCTCCCTTTTCGCACCGCCCTTTCCGAGCCTACTTCTATTAATGTTTTATTCTTGCCTCTTGTGGTGGGGTATCTCTCTGTGAGATCCGGAGGGTCTTGTATTGACCCGAATAATTCTGCTATGAGCAATCTCCAGGCCATCAGGGTCTCAGTTTCCTCCTCCCCCAGCCAGTGCTGCTTGCTTCCTGCCATACCATGGTTTCCGCTTCCGCCCATTTCTGCCGATCTCCCCACCATGTCTCCAGTCGTGGTTTGTGGCATGTCTTCCACCCCATAGAAATTCTCCGCTTCGCAAGCGCATATGCCAGATCTTTCAGTTTGCTTACATACCTAAGTTTTCATGGTCTAGGGAACCCCCCTAGCAAGCAGGCCCACACAGTATCCACCACAATCTTAAAGCGCTCAATAACCGGGCATGACCAGAACATATGCACCATGCCCGCGCTCTCCTCAACGCACTTAGGGCCTGCCGTCCTGCATTCTTGAACTTGGCTATCCTTTGGGGTGTCAGGTACGCCCTATGCGTAATATACAATTGCATCTGTTGGAGTCTTGGGTTTCTCGACACTTTCTTGTGATACCCCTGGACTCGTTCCCACATCCCATCCTCCATCTGTCTACCCACTTCTTCCCATTCCAGTCTCAGTTGCACCAGCTCCTTCCCCACTTTTGACATCATCGTCTCGTATATTCTAGATATCTTGTGCCCCCCTTCCGCTATATCGTATATTGTGTCTATAGTAGCATCTGGTTCTTCCTCAAGAAACAATTCAGACCACGTTCTCTTGAGCTTCCGCACCAGTCTATGGTACGTGATATACTGGCCAGTATGTAACCCGGTGTTCGCCCCCAGCACCTCAAAATCTGTTATGGTCCCCTCTTACCAAATATCCCCCAGTGTCACTATCCCAGCCGACTCCCAGTGATTCCCGATTATCACCCTGAGCTGCTCCTCTCCCCCCGCCAGCGCAACCAGTGGTACCTGAGGAGAGCACAGGCACGGTTTCCCCATCAGTTGGCACGCCCTTCTCCACACTTTCCACCCAAGCACCAACATCTTGGGGCGCCCATCCATTACAGCCTGGGGTAACCATATTATCTCTTTCAAATAGAATGGGACACAGTCCCATCGGAACAGCCTGGTTTCGGTGGTCGCCTCCTCTGAGAGCCATTTGGCCACATATTGCAGCTGACTGGCTATGTAATAAACTTCATAATTCTCGTGGAAATTCTGGAGTTTCCAGAGGGCAACTCTGTTCCGCGTACCATGCCACAGGAAGTCCCTACATGTACCAGCCAATGTACTAAAAAAACTTCTTGGGAATCAAGCACGGGATGTTACCAAAGTAGTGCAGGAGCCTAGGCAAAACCACCATCTTCAACATTGCGCTGCGTCCCATCATTGCTAAGGGTAGTTTAACCCAGAACCGCATGCAATTCTCAATTTTTAGTAATAGCTACTTCTGTGTTGCATTTGTGTTGTTCTTCTACTGCATGGTAAATGTCTATTCCTAGATAACGAAATGTGCTAGTTGCCCATGGTACTTCTAACACCGGTAGGTGTTCTAGGGGGATCCCCTTATATCCACCTAGTGGGAACATGTTGGACTTGAGGATTCACCGCTATACCAGATATATCTGCATATCTTCCCATCACCTCCAGAACATATTGGAGGTTCTCCTTTGGATACCGCAAGTACAATAATATATCATCTGCATACAATGATACCAGGTGTCGTTCATCTCCCACAGGGATGCCTATTGTGTCATATTGGTGCCTTAAGTACATCGCTAAGGGTTCCAGAGCGAATAAGTAAAGCATAGGGGACCATGGGCAACCCTGTCTGGTTGCCCTGCAGAGTTTCCACCTTTCCGATATCACTGACCCCGTTTTACCTCTGGCCAGCGGTTCACTGTTTAACATTTTGGCCCACCGCAGGTATGCCGGTCTTATCCCATAGCCATCCAGGGTCGCCAGCAACCACGGCCATTTGACCGAGTCAAAGGCCTTTATTGCATCTAACGACACTATTGCCAGTTAATCATCCCTTACGTTCCCATGTTCAATGACTCTATGGAGCCTTCTAAGATTATTAGATATGTTCCTTTTGGGGACATAGCCAGTTTGACCCGGGTGTATCAGTTTGCTTATGACTTTTCTTAGTCTATTTGCCAAAACAGCTGTCAAGATTTTACTGTCTTAAGCATTGACAGGGGTCTGTAAGAACTGCAGCTGTGCTCTGGCTTATTAGGTTTAGGGAGAGGTATAATAATCGCTTCTCTGAGTGATTCGGGCAGTCTGCCTCGCTCATGCGCCTCATTCAGCATGTCCAACAGTGGGGGAAGCACCTCATCTTTAAACGCTTTATAAAACTCGCTTGGGAGTCTGTCAGCCCCCGGGGTCTTGCTCGTCGGGAGCTGTCTCACTACCTCTTCTAGCTCCTCTAATGTAATCTGTACATCCATCTCCTCCCTTTCTTGTGCACTAATTTGTGGCAATCCTATGTCCTCCAGGGTTTCCTCTATCATCGCGCGGTTATCCTCCCGGTCCTCTCCATACAACCGCCCATAATAGTTTGCAAACACTTGATTAACTTCCTCTTGGGTATCCACCACCCACCGTCTTCCCTTTCTATCAATCTGATCAGGGGTCTAGGGATTTCACTTTTGTATAGCCACGCCAAAAGCCTACCTGGTTTATCACCACCCGCATGTTGCCTCTATATACTTTTTGTAGTTAAGGTTCCACAATCTTTCCCAATGCCCTGCACACTTCTGCTGCAGTCTCTGTATTAGGTCATTATCTTGATTGACGCTGTCTCCCCCCGCTAAGTGCCCTCTACAGTTCCCTCTCCCCTTCCTGCAGTTCCGCCAGGATCCCCCCCCTGCAATCCTTTAGATTTCGCAATAGCCACTCCGCTCATCACAACTTTGAAGGCCTCCCACAAAGTTCCCGCTGAGTCCACACTACCCGTATTCTTCTCAAAGTAGCTAACTAGCTCTTCCCTCATGTCTTCCCTAAAGAAGGGGTCCCTGAGCGCCTCTGCCCTGCGGCGCCATGTCGGAATTCTTGCTCTTGGGGGGGAAATATTGCCATCCTAGGATCAGGGGCGAGTGGTCCGACGACCCTCGCTTTGTATTCAATTTGCGTGACTTCTGACAATATCTCTGAAGTGGCAAAGACATAGTCCAGCCTTGTGTGCAGCCGCTGCGGGGCAGAGTAATGCGAATACTGCTTCTCTTGGGGATGGTGCACCCTCCATACATCTTCTAATCCGAAATCATTCAACAATGTCCTTAGCGCCTTAGCTGGTGGGGCAGGCCTATCCTGTTTCCCGTCTGACCTGTCCACCCTCGGGTAAAGCACACAGTTAAAGTCCCCTCCCCAGATCACCGCGCCCCCCGCACACATGCTAAGGTTGTGACAGAGCGTTCTAAAATATGCTGCAGTATTTTGATTCGGGGCATACGTGTTTACCACACTTATTTCCCTATTTTCCACCAGTTCCTTCACCACCACCATCATCCTCCTCCTCCTCCCGTCTGTCTCCAACGTCTGCAATAGTTGAAACGGGACATGTGGCGCCACCCAGATGATCACTCCTCTGACATACGCCGAATATGACGAGTCCACCACTGGCCCCTTCCATTTCCTCTTAATCACTTCCATCTTATCGCGCATCAGGTGCGTCTCCTGCAACAAGGCAATATCTATTTTTTGTCTTCGCAAGTATAGCATAACCTTATTTCTCAACTATTCAGCCCCCTAACGTTCCAAGAGATTATTTTAAGGTCTCCCATGGCTTGGCTGAGGCCCTCTCCCCTTCCCACCCATGTAGTTCAATTTTAGTTGCTCAACTCTTCTGTGCAGGCTCGTATCCCAACCTAATCTCCCCCTAACTATGTACACAGGGTACAGAAGCATAAACTTGATTCCAGTTGCGTGCAGCCTCCTCTTAACCGCCACGTAGCTATAGCTCTGCCTCTGCACCACCATTGTGTAGTCAGGGTACTCCGTGATGTTGGTGGATGCTCTCGCTATCGTACCGCCCTTACGAAAATACTACAGGATCTTCGCCCTGTCTTTATAGTTCAAAATCTTGGCAATTATCGGCCCCGGCAGGGCCCCAGGTCGTGGTTTCCTCATCAGGGCCCGATCTGCGCGCTCAATCATGAAATCCTGCGTGAGTTTGTCTGCCCCAATCTCCTGCAGAATCATGTTCTCCACATAGTTCGTGGGGTCTTGGCCCTCTTCCCCCTCCGGCAGGCCGACCACCCGTATGTTATTCCTTCTCACCCTTCCTTCCGCTTCTTCCATTCGGTTCTCGAGGTTGGCGACCTGCTGTTTCAACACAGGGATCTCATTCACATTATTTGTGCGGACATCTGTGTTGGTCTTCACCGCGCTTTCCAGGCCACTTGTCCTTTCTGCCAGTGCTCTGACATCTTGTCGCAGCAGGGTGACTTCAATTCCTACAGCATCTATTTTGTTCTCCAGGGCTGTCCGTAGATCCGCCATTGCTGTACCCCATTTTGTGCTCAGTTGGGTAATGGCTGCCAGGACCTGATGATTATCTCCTTCTGTGGCGCCATCCGCGGAGGCTGCCACCGCGCTTTGCACAGAGGTTGGGGGAGTTCGCTGTGTCTTTGTGAAGATCTCCATCGTGGGTTGCTTACTCTTGGCTCTCGCTTCCTTCACCGACATCGAGCAATCCTTCCTGTGTGTCTGGTTCCAGCTATGCAGTGTTGCTGTGACTCCCCCGAGTCAGTCAGGCACTGGTGTGCCCTTTTCAGTAGGTTGCGTCGCGCTATGGCACGCAAAGTCGCGTTTGGAGTGGACTGTGTCCTCCCACGTCTTCCCTCTAACTCCTGTTGTCAATGCACCATCAGCGTGGTCCTGGGGGCTAGCAAGCACGTGTTGCCCGCCACTACCGCAGAGGTTCAGGTCTCCGGGGAATTCAGTGCTTGTGTCCGATTTAAAAGAAGCCTTCTCAGGGCGTCTATGTTTGGCCTGCTTAGTGCCTCATTTCTTGCGTTATTGTCCTATAACAACTGTCCCGGCCAGGCCTGGTTCCAACCCCTGTTTCTGTTTAACAGCTTAATCATGGCCTGCTGGCCTGTGTTGTGAGGGAATCGTGTTCCCGTGGATTGCGCGAGTGCCACCTTCGCACCGATGTCAGTTTCACTTAAGTATTCCATCAGTCTGTCTGCGTGGTCTCGCGCTGTAATAATGTATCCCAGTGTTGCACTAGGAGCCCAGCGGCACATGTTCCTTTAGTTCCTTCTCTACCAGCAAACTGTTAATGGCTGTCAGTTTTGCGAGCCTCCCGCTCGTGTTACAATATGCTATGGTAGTGGCAGTGGTGCCGGCTCTGTGTCAATTCGGGGCAAGAGGCTTATAAACAGCAACTCGCCCGATCCACCTCCTGCTGCTGAGGCCACTTTGTATCTCGTTCCTGCCCAGGAGTGTGTGCCCGACTCTCACTGTAAGCCGCTTCCAATGTTGCACAGACGCTCCGGCTACAGATTCCAAAGTCGATGTTCCCGGCGGGCCGTGTATCCATTAAAAGCCGAAAAGGGTATTCAGCATGATTTGGGCGCTCGGCCGACACCGCTCTCCACCACGGGCACTCCCACCGCAGACTTTGCGGGACGTTCCTCGATGAAGCTTCCACTCCGCCCAAGTCCTTTGTCTTCTTGTCACCGTCGGACGGCGGCCATCTTCCTCACCGTCACAAACGAACTGAGGGATCTTCACTCACTCATAACATCGCCGGCACTTCTCTGATCAGTGCCACAATCTATCTTGACGTGCCCAAAGACCTCTGACGCACGATCCTCCAGTTTTAGGACTTTTGTATCTGTTCTAATGCAGTTTCCAGCAGGATGATGTACGGATCAGCAGGAGCTCTTGGTGGAAGCACGTCCGTCTACATGGCTCCTTCCCTGATGAGCACCCTTTTGAGATTTTCTAGGATGGTGGACCTTCATCTTACAAGCAGGGCTAATCGAGGAGTTTTCTTTACTTTATTAAACTTGAGACCCTTGAAAACAGGTCTTCCTGTCAGTCTCCTAGGACTGATTTACCACACACAACAGAACCCGACAGCTGGAAGAGGTAGTCAGTTGGGTGAAAAGACTGAGGAGAGTCCCGACTGAGTAAACCCTGTAAAAGCCTTCTCAGAAGGAACGGTTTGAAAATAAAATTGAAGAACTTATTTCGTAACTAAACGTTTGTAATATTGTGTGTTTTAAGCTCAGATTAGCCTGGAAGTTAAGGCTGTGTTAAGAAAAGGTTTAAAGACTTTGTCACATCCTTGAATCATTACTTTGCAGAGTAGGATGCTCAAGGAGGGGCCCAGACTTTTAAGCATAGGTTTTACAACTTGTGTTGAAACAAGGTGAATGACATCTGGGAAAACTCCATGTTTACGTTATCCCTTCGTAAAAGTAACAGCCTAAAATGTTCCCTTATTATTTGCAGATCATTCCCTGGATCCTGTAGGCCAGGAGTATAAAACTCAATCAGAGGGCTGGTTTGGATTAAGAGGTATCTGCTGTGAGCTGCACCCTTGCATCTATGCAAATCAAAAGTGTATTAATACACAGTGGCAGCTGTTGAATTGGAATGGATAGTCACAAGTGCAAGCATTTCGTGCAAGTGAGCATGCAGAGGCAGACAGCCTGAAATACTGAAGGAAAGTTCACAATGTATTTCCTGCATGAGACATTTCCACAAATAGGTTGAATTGGTGGATTTTACAGCAGACGTTGCAAGAGAAATTGGATTACAAAACGTTAGGAAACTAAAAGATTTTTGTAGTTGCGAGGGGCACCTGAAAAATTCCAACACTTCATATGCCATATTAGGAACACGCTACTTACCTGCAACTATTGTTCTCCAGCATGGGACTGGCATGGATTCATATGCTCATGAATATTCCCCGTCGTCAGGCTGGAAATCCTCAGTAAAAGAAAAAACAATTTCACTTTCACTTACAAACTATATTTCTCCTTTGAACCAATGGCTGTACTCTGGGTCACACTGCCACATCCAATGACGAGCCTAAACTAAAGCCGCTCCTCTGCCAGCCATCTTCAGAATTCATAAGCACGTGAAAAGTGACCAAGAACCGCAGAGGGGAAAGAGGGAGGGTTTATATGTGAATCCATGCCAGACCCATGCTGGAGAAATTATAAGTTACTCACCATAGCGACAAACGTACTCTTAGTCCTTAGTCCCCTTTACTCCATACTGCATGGGCGTCCCTTCCCAAGGACGGGAGAAGAATCTTTTTCACCAGAAAAAAATCCTCCTTCCCCTTTAAATGTAGTGGCGCGCGGGGGTGCGGCCCTGGGAGCATGCGCTGCCCTGACTCCGCCCTCCGGCGACACAGCTCACTCCCCATAGACGTGTCGACAATAGATTAACATTGCCTGATGACAACAGTTTTATTAGGGGGGAGGATGGTGGGACGTATGGAGTAAAGGGGACAGAGTATTTTAGTCACTACGGTGAGTAACTTATAATTACTCTTACGTCCAGTCCCCTTTCCTCCATACTGAATGGGCGATTACAGCTGAGTAGCCCCAGGGTGGATAGGAGACCCTCCTTAAGCAAACAGGTTCCTAAGAACCGCCTGTCTGAAGGCCGAGTCTGATCTAGAGCCGGCATCCAAACAGTAGTGCTTGCAGAAAGCCGAAGGTGTGGCCCATGTGGCCGACCTGCTTATGACCTGTCTGGGGAAATGCCGCTGGAAAGAGATGGCTGTTGCCTTGGTTCTGATCGCATGGGCGTGCATGTTGGCCGGCTGTTAGGGAAAATTCTTATTCTATGGCTAATTTCCCTTACCTAGTGAGTCCCCCAGCAGCTTTGCTGGATTTCTGGAGTTTATTTTTTCCACTTGGTAAGAATGTGAGCTATTCCCCCACTCTTATCTGTGTTTTGCCATGTGTATTTCATCTGTTTTTGTGATTGTACACTCTGGAGTACACCACTTCAGTAGCCCCACTCTTTTGTGTGTTACACAGCATCTTCAGTGCAGTGACACAGGGTTGTCTTTTAGACTTCCCATCGACTCCATTTCTGGGGCGGACTACTGTCCCCCAGAAAAGTGTTAAGATGCAATTACCTTTACATAGTCATTTAACCACAGATCCAGTACACCCCATCTTACATGGAGTATTGTAAAGGGTTAATTGTTAGCCCTTTTTATCTGTACCTCTTGTAGCATTGTTTCGCTCCCTTAACATTAAGACTTGGCTGGTGGCAGTGGTATCTACCCTAATTTTCCTACCATGATTACATTACATGACGTGGTATTGTTTTGGACTATTTTAGTAGCCTCGAACTTTAAACCTGCTAACCCAAATACTTTTTATATCGGATCCGGTTGGGTTTAATCGCCATTTCTTTTTGTTAACATCCTTCTTGGGTCTTTCTTTGCGCGGCAAACCAGATTTGCCTCCTTTAAACGCCAACCTTTGGCGGGCTTCTGACCAGAAGCCCTCCTTTGGCACCTGGTTGTCTAGGTGGGCTGAATGTGAGGAGGGGTGTAGTCACCCCCTGCACAGGGTCTCCTTGGAGACCCAAGACGCACTTTGTGTTGATTGGCTGAGGTGGTTGTCCGGATGATCGCAGCCAGGCTGTGTGAATGGGGGATTTTGGCATAAAAGGCAGGACACTTGGGATAGAAGTCAGAGTCGCCACTGGAACTGCAAGGAACCGAAGAGAAGCGGAGAAGACGGCTGCTGCAACCCCGAGTCCCGGTGAAGCCCTGCTGCAGTCCTGAGCTATCTACCCTTCGATGACAAGAGAAGATCCAGCCCAGAGTCTTCTTCCCTTGAGCCTGGTGGGATCAACCAGCTCGTCTTTTTTTCAGTTAGAGAATCCTCTCCTGGGTCGAAATCGCTGTGCTATAGTGGTCCGGATAGCCATCAGAAGAGCACTCTCCTGATTTAAAGGAGCACACCTTTTATTCATAGTGGTCTTTCTCGCTGCTGCTGGCCTCATCCCTAGGTAGTGCAGATCGCTCCAGACGTCGTCCTTGTCCCCACGACTGAAGCTGCAGGAACCGTGAGTCTGCAGGAACGACTGCCGTGGCACCAGCTTTTCACCAACGGAATAAGGTACTGTGCACATTTGGTCGGACTCTCCGCCTGACCAGCCGGAATCGAAGATTTGTTCTTTCTTCCCTCCCTCTTATAACATTTGCTTCCATTTGCCAATCTTTACGAACTCTTGGCATCTCGAATCTTGAACTGTTTAACGTGTGATCCTCGGCAACTGAGCATCTGCTCCATTGACACTGGCGCAGGCCTATGGACTTTAACCTGTATCTTTGAAGTCCTCAAGTCACCTTGCCTTGACAAAGTATCGCCTGTGATTTTTATTCACTTTTCCCTGGTTTGAAATTCCTAAGTACAAAGTGTGTTTTAACTTTGTGAGCATTTCTATCCGCGGGTACGCGTTAATATTGCAACACCAGTCTGTCAAATCCTAATGTACATACCTTGAATTTACTGGAACAAGTGGTTGTGTGTAGTGTATTTTACGTGTGTTTTCGATTTTATGTAAGTGAAGTGTTTTGTAACAGATGGTTTAAAATGTACTTGTATTTTATACCTGAAACCTTGAGTCAGTGTTTGCTTGAGTCATAGTAATTGTGGTCCTTTGTGTAATCTCTACTACTGCTCATTTACTCTTGAGATAAGTCTGGCTGCTCCGCTACTGCTACCACTTTAACATAGTAGTACAGGCTTGTACCAAATGTGAACTTGTATTACCACTTGTAGTCTTAATTGTGTGTAGTGGTCCCTAAGGGCACTGCACAGGATTCTGCCTAACACCGGCAATGGCGTATGCTGTCCTTCGTAAACTGCTTTGATGGTTGAGACCTGGCAGGCTATGGAGGCCATGGAGACCGGATACCCTGGTCTTCATCCGCCGAAGGTGACAAAAAGTGCGTCCGACTTGCAGAAGCCCTCGGTCCTGTCTAAATAGAATTTCAGGGCACGCCTGACATCAAGGCAATGCAGAACTCTGTGCCTCGTCTTTGAGCTCAGCAAAAAACGCAGGCAGCACAATTTCTTCGATCAGATGAAATGCAGAAGGCACCTTAGATAGGACTGCTTGGTGTGTCCACAGGACCACTTTATCCCTGTGAAACGTAGTATACGGCTCTGAGGCCGATTCTGCGAGCCGAGGTGAAGCCGACTAACAAGGCCGTCTTAATGGTGACCAGCCTGATGTCCGAGGACGCCATTGGTTCAAATGGTTTGTGTGCCAGGGCACCCAAAAGTATGTTGAGGTCCGACACGGCGTGCAGCCTCTTGATGGGCGGGTAGAGCCTGGCGAGTCCCGTCAAATGCTTCTTGACAATCGGGTTGGAAGAGGAAAAGATCACCTCCTCCGAGTTTCTGTAAGTCACAATGGCTGCCAGGTAGGTGCAGCAAGTGTCTACCTGCACGCCTGAATGGGCGAGATGCGCCGAGAAGGAGAGCACGTCATCCAGTGTACATGCAAGGGGGTTGATACCCTTAGAGTCTGCCCAGTGGCAGAACCCACTTGCTCGTATACTGGGCCTGGTAGGCTTGCTCCTGGCGCCCTGTGTGATCTCTAGATTATCCTGGGAAAGGCTGAGGTGACCTAGCGTGACCTGTTCAGGAAATACGCTGTGAAGCTATTTTCTGTGGAGCGGGCTGGATGACCCTGCCCCCCTCATGCGCCAGCAGATGTGCTGGGCCTGTCGGAAGGCGAATGGGAGGCCGCTCCGAGAGGCTGAGTAGCTCCGAAAACCATGGCCTGGCTGGCCACCATGGTGCTATTAGAATGATGGTGAGGTGGGGAGACTCCTTGATCTCGCATATCACCCTGTGTATCAGTGGTGTGGGCGGGAAGGTGTATGCTGTCAATCCATCCCATCGAATCTGGAATGCATCACCCAGAAAGCTCGGGCCATGACTCTGCCAGGAGGCGCACAGTTGGCACTTCCTGTTGTCCCAGGAGGCAAAGCGGTCCACCTGGGGGTGTCCCCATTTGTAGATGATCTCCTGCAGTACTAGGTAGTTCAATTCCGCTCCCAGTCTGCTGAGCCCGTCTGCCTCCAGGTTGGATTCCCCAGCAGGTGGACGTCAGTGAGGTAGATGTTCTTCTCCACGGACCATTCACACATGCTGACTGCCAGTCGGCACAGTGGGGGGGGAGCGGGGGAGTCTTGTACCTCCCTGCTTGTTGACAGAGAACATGCTTGTCGCGTTATCTGTCTGAATGAGGATGACATTGCCCTTGATAACCGGAAGGAAGGCTCTGATGGCCCTCAGTTCCAGCCAATTGATGTGGTACTCCTGCTCCAGCCGGGTCCAGGTGCCATGGACATAGTGGTCTTCCAGGGTAGCCCTCTGTCATTGTCACAGGCCCCACAACACAAAAACCACACCATCTAGCGATGGGGGCAATGGGTCACTTAACTCACTTATGTCCCTTTGGGACCTATAAACACAGGGGCCCTGGCTGGACTCTTTGGCGCCAGGCTCATATAGAGATCTGAGCAGGAACACCAATTCAGTGCAGGAGTACTTTTATTTTACAAGAACTTTCCAGGAACTGAAAGCCTTTATTCAAGAGAACATCCTCATGTGCTGACTCATCGGGTGTGGAAGGCAGGCTGAACCTGGTGGGCGTGGCTTCAGAAGCTCAGCTATATAAGCTGCTCCATCCCTAAAGCCGGTGCTTCGTGTTACTGTACACTCGCCTGCAATGTGACGCTCACCGCCGCTTGGACCAGTTTACTTACCTTTGAAACCAGGCGTTCTCCTGCATACTCGCCTCCAGGAAACCGGTGCTTCATCGCTTCATCGGCAGACTCATCTCCTGACATCGTGATCTTGATCCCGATGCCGCAGCACCGCATTTCGCATTCACAAACTCAAACCCTGTGAAGAAGAAAGACAAGGTTAGAACATCCGTCCTATGAACCCCCGCGCGCCCCCTAGTTAACACCTTACCAGCTACTCTACAACTGCAGCTTCGTTCCTCATTCGCTCCGGCTGTGGCCTCGAGCTCCGCAGCTTCTGCCGGGCCAGCAACATCACCTGCAAGGGAAGAAAGCAAAAGAGCAAACATCAAAAGTAAAACGGACACAAATACAAGACAACGAACTTTACAATACATCAAAAACAGACGAGGAAACAAAGGCAAACAGGAACACTTTCCTGAAGTATAGTGGCTTAGTCGCACCAGGACGGGACTACCACGTGCAAGGGACCAGTGAAGGAACTCGGTCCAGATCATACAAGCGCCACTGCCAGAAGCAGCAGGACAGAGTGCTCGCCATAATTAATCAGCGGGTGAGCTTTCCAGGGACAGCGCATCCCAGGGTTACCATGGTTTGGGAGAAGGTGTTTGGAAGGGGATCAGGCGCACAAGCTGGCATACTCACATGCCCTATTCTCCACGCAGGAGCAGTCCCGAGCAGCATCACCTATTACCACCAGTCACCACATAAGCGCAGAGGGCAAAGTCGGACCCGAGCGAACTCACCCCCAGGAGGGCTGCAACCGTGCCCAAACACCTCTGCAGAGACCAGGTGAGCCAAACGCCCCCACCCACCAACCCTCGAAAGAGGAGTCCGTGGTCATGGTGACCTGTGGGGTAGGGCTTGCCCGTTCGCAGGTTGCCGTCCCTGTACCACCATGTGAGGTCCGGGTGAAGCTACGGAGGAATGTTGATCATCTCTGACTGGAAGCCTCGCTCCTGGTTCCAAGATGCTGCTAAGTGCAGCTTTATCCTCCTCATCCTGGGTCATGTGTGGGGAACAGCCAAGAGGACTGCTGCCATGAGACCCAGTAGATGTTGGTAACACCAGGCCAAGGTCACATCTCTGCTGAGGAAGAGCGCTGTGGCCCCAATGATGGCCGTGATCTTGTCCTCCGAAGGAAAAACTTTCTCGGAGTATGTGTCCCATATGAGCCCCTAGGTTGTCAGTCCCTGCATAGGCTGCAGCTTTGACTTCTTGGGGTCGAGTGAAAAACCCAGCTCGTGCAGTGTGTTCATAAGAGCGTGGGAAGTGTGGTGCACCGCTTCTGCAGATGTCACCCTAACAAACCAGTCGTCGAGGTACGGGTAGATGTGGTGGCCCTGCAACCTGAGGAGGGCCGTCACTGTATTAATTATCCTGGTAAAGACCCTGGAGGCCAAGTTGAGGCCAAAAAGAAGCACCTTGTATTGGAAATGGTAGCCCATGATCCTGAATCGTAGAAAAGAACAATAAGTCTGCCAGATAGGGACGTACGCGTCCTTCAGATCCAGGGAGCACATCCAGTCTCCCTTGCACTATGTCTCTGTTAAAAAGCTGGCATAACCATCTTGAATTTTCGTAGTTAATGAGAGGATGAGGGTGGAAAGGACCAGCACAACTGTCAGTTCCGCCTGGTTCTTTTTCTGAATGGTGAAAATCCTGGAGTAAAAGCCCAAGCCTCGCTGGGAGGCTGGTACTTCCTCCACTGCCTGGCTCTCAACGAGCTGTCCTAACCTGTGGGAGTGGACGGAAGAGGGAGGCGGTAACCCGTGGATACTACAGAGAGGATCCAGGGGTCAGCGAAATTCTGGCGCCAAAAATGTGCATGGAGCGCCTGCCCCCCACTGGAGACACGTGGACCCGGAAGGGCGTGTCATGTCTTCTTTCCCTCTGAGACTGTTGCGAAGGAGGCAGACTGGAAAAAGCCCTTACCTCCTCCTCCCCGCCCCCTTTTTGTTGCTTGCACAGATGTTGGGTCGGCGAACGGTCAGGCTGCCTGGACGTCTGCTATGGGAAGCCGCATAACCCTCCGTATGTACGTCCCTTGTCCGAGCGCTGCTGTGACTGCATGTACGTTTTGGGCGTGGTCTTTGTAATAATGGATAAAGACTTAGCCGTTTGTGAGCTGTTTTTCTTTTTGTCCAGCTCCTCGTCCGTGGTGAAGTGGAAGAGGTCACCCCGTTCGAACGGAAGGTCTAAGAGGCGTTCATGGACATCCAGATTGAATTTAGTAGCACAAGAGTCAGGCTGTTCTTCTCATGTCCGTGGCAATGCAGATGGCCCGGCCAGAGGTGTCTCCATGATGTCTTGTGCCACCATCTTGGCTTCTGCCAGTCCCGCCACTCTGCGACGGAAACTCGGAGGAAAGCCGCAATTTTCTGACAAAGCCTCTGGTTAACGGCTGCCAGCATGGCATCCGCGTTGGCTTGATGAACATGCAGGGACGCGTTGGAATACGGCTTCTTCCCGTATGTATCCAAGATCTTCTCCTCCTTACCTAGCAGAGCCGCGGAGGAAGAGGCCGAGGACGACTGAGGCTTGGAGTATAGTGATGCTGCAGCCATCACTGAAGAGTATGGCTGAGGGTGGGCTGAGTGTAAGAGTGTATCCCCCTCCATCTGTCTGAACTTGGCGTCCAGGAGTCGATTGACCGGATGGACTGAGTTGCGCTTGAGCCAGCCCTTTTTGGCCAAGGTGACCACGTCCTGCTGCATTGGGATCCCTGTTCTTGCTGTTGGACGCAGCTTGAGGACTTCGGCGAGGACCCCCTCTGCTGGTTGCTGAACCTCGGGTTGAGGAAGGCCCAAGTACTCTGCCAGCCCAATAAGACGTTTGTGGAAGGCCTTGGCTGACGACGGTGTTTCAGGATCCTCATCCGTGTCCACCTGAGTGTCCAGTTGGTCTGGCACTGGTGGAGGGCTGCTGGGAGCCGAAGGCTGGGGTGTGGAGACCACAGCCAGAGGCTGGTGCGGAACAACCTGCACGATCGGTTGGGGGGCCAGAGTGGGCAGTTGAGGCTGTGCAGGGGCCAGAGGTGGCTGTACTGGGGCCTGCGGTACCGGGGCCATTGGCCGGAGCACGTCCCTGAGGATGACTCCCATCCGTACTGGGGCCTGCGGTGCCGGGGCCATTGGCCGGAGCACGTCCCTAATGGCGTCCCTGAGGATGACTCCCATCCGAGGAGATTTCATGAGCCTGAGGAACCTTTCAAAAAAATCTGATTGGGTAGCGGGCCGCTGCTGGAGCCGTTGTGTGCCCTGGGGACGCAGCAGGAACCTGCCCAGCGCAAATTAAGGGTAGGCTGTAGGCCACAAACTTGGTTGACACCAGTCCCACCTAGACACACGATCCTCCACCTGCTCCCTGCCTTGGTGCGGTATTGGGCGGATGTCAGGAATGTGTGGCACAGAGGCCCTTTTGTTGAGCTGCCTCCTACATGTCTGTGTCATGTTGCTCGGCTCACGGGGCCCCGCTCATAAAGGACTCTTGAGTGTGGATCATAGGGCATACCCGATCCTCAGGCCGGGGCCTGGTAGGCGCTTTGACCTCAGCGGATCTGCCGGTAGAACTGTGAATTGGCACCCCCTCAAATATTGTTGCCGGTATTAGGGTGAGGCGCCTCATGTGTACATCCGGTAAAAGAACCTGCCGGTCCCTCAGCACTGTCACCGGAAGGATCTACTGACCCCTCGGCCTGTCGGCCGGTAGCTGATAAAGCCTCGGTACTCGTGCTGGTATGAGGACCTGAGCGGTCAATTCCACGTGGGCGAGTCCTTGGGAAGGCATCTCCCTTGCGGGGTGTGCTGGAAAAGAGCAGCCCTACCTTGGGCTTAGATCGATGATTGACGAAGTGCCATGGAGGTGATCTCTGGAAGAGCTCCCTCCACCTCGCTAGTCTGTTCTTCAGAGACCTCGAGGAGTGAGCGTTGCACGCGGTACAAGCTTGCCAGCTATAGTCTGTGCCAAAGCAACGTAGGCAGAGGGCGTGGGGATCTTTAGTTGGAAAGAGCCTGTCGCAGAATGGACACCTGCTGAACCATGTAGAAGTCGACATGCGCCCGGGAGGAGCGGGACGCCTGAGGACCGAGTACCTGAATGATAAAAAGACAAAAAAGACCGAAGAGAAGAAGTATCTGCGCGTAGAATTACATGGCTGAAGCCAAAGCCAGGAGCACTGGTGAATTCGGCCCGTTCCCATCGACAGGGTAAAGGGGACTGGGATTTTGCCGCGGAGGGCGGAGTCAGGGCAGCAGCATGGGGTCTGGCATCGATTCACATGCTCATAAATAACTAATAAAGCAGTACAACATTAAACAATCACGGGAGGTGGTAAGACTCAACAGTAACAATCAACTCTTACCTCCGGAACAGACTCACCTGAAGCCAAAAGGTTGCGTAGCACTGCTTGGACGACTCTGGACTACTCCCTGGAATCCCCGACGACACAGTAGAATTTCGTGAAGGTGTGTGTGGACCTCCACGTAGCCGCCCTGCAGATGTCCAGCAGGGGCACACCAGACAGGAATGCCGTTGTCGCAGCAATCGCTCTGGTGGAGTGGGCTCTCAACTGCCGGGCAGCGGAGGGTTTGCCAACCGATGACAGTGCATGATGCAGCCTGAGAGCCACCTTGAGATGGAAGCCTTGGACAAGGCCTTCCCATGGTTCACAAGACCAAAGATCACAAACAGTTGTGAAGACTTCTGAAAACTTTTGTGCGTGTCACAAAGAGTTCAGGACACGAGCAACATTCAGCGAGTGCAAGGTCCTTTCAGCCAGTGACGAAGGCTTCGGGAAAATAACCGGTAACACCAAAGGCCTGCTGAAGTGGAAATCCGACTGAACGTTCAGCATAAAAGAGGGGTGCGTCCGCAGCACCACCCTCGATTCGTGGAAAGTTCGGTACAGCTGTTTGAAGGATAGGACCTGGATCTCACCTACCCTCCTGGCAGAGCCGATGGCCATAAGGAAAGCCGTTTAGAAGAGAGGAACTTGAGAGGGACCTGATCCATAGGCTCAAACGGGGACCCCATGAGAATCGTCAGCACCACTTTTAGTTCCCACGGAGGGGCCTTACCCGGTGGTAAAGATAGAAATAGTTCTTTGAGGAACTCCTTGAGGAGCCAGTGAGACCAAAGTGAAGATTGTTAAGGAGTATTCTCCAGAATGGCTAATTTCTCTTACCTACTGAGTCCCTCGGCAGCTTTGCTGGATTTCTAGGATTTATTTTTTAAACCTGGTAAGAGAGTGAGCCTTGTTCCCACTCTTGCATGTGTTTTGCTGTGTGCGTTACAATTTGTGTGATCTTGGGCAATGGAGCCTCACCTACTCCATGGCCTCATATTTTTAATGTGTGTCACACAGCACCTTCAGTGCAGTGACACAGGGTTGTCTGAGACTTCCCACCGACTCCATTTTCTGGGGCTGACTACAGTCCCCCTGAAATGGGTAAAGTTGCCATTAACATTATTTAGTCCCCCTGAAATGGGTAAAGTTGCCATTAACATTATTTAGTCTCTTTAACCACAAACCCAGTACACCCCACTTTACATGGAGTATTGTAAAGGGTTAATATGTATCCCTTTTTGTCAGTTTCTCTTGGAGCATTGTTTCGCTCCCTTTTTATCAAGACTTGGCTGGTGGCAGTGGTTAACTACCCTATATTTTATACTGCGGTTATCTTAAATAACCATGGTATAGTTTTAGGCTATTATATTAGCCTCAAACATAAGTCCGCTTGACCAAATATATTTTATTTTGGCTCCGGATGGGTTTATTTGCCATTTCTTTTTGTAAAAGTATTTGCGTTTTACTCTGCGCACCAAACCAGGTTTGGTCCCTTTGTTCGCCGTCTTTTTGCAGACTTCTGCACAGAAGCCCTCCTTAAGGCGCCTGAAAGTCTGGGTAGGCAGGATGTGAGGGAGGGGTCTTAGGACCCCTGCCATGGGTTTCCTTGGTAACCCAAGTCGCACTCCTGTTTGATTGGATGGGTAACTGTCCTTGCCAGGACAGCCCCCGGCCTGTGTGATTGACAGCCAGGCTGTGTTAATGGGGGAAAACTGCATAAAAAGCAGGTCTCTGGGACTGGAAAGGCAGAGTCACCACTGGAACGCAAGACCCAACGAGGAGCTGAAAGAAGAGGACCCCTACGATTACTGAACCGCTCAGCAAATCCCTGCTGCAGGTCCGAATCTTCAAACTCCAACGACAGAGGATACTTCAGGAATAATCTTCCCTTGAGCTGGTGGGACCAACCAGTTTGCCCAAACTTCAAGCCAGGACCCGTCTTCTGGTCGAATTCGCTGTACAGAACTACAGTGGGCCGGATAGCCAGGAAGGTCGGACCCTGCTTGGGTTTTAAGGACTGCACCGTTCATTTGTTGCTTTGCTCTGCTGCTGGTTTCTTCACTGGGTAGTGCAGGAACCTCCAGTCTTCCTACTTTGCGTCAGTCCAACAGTTGCTTCAGGAACCGTGAGCCCTGCAGGAACTACCAGGAACGTTCGCCTCAGCTACAGCTTCTTCTCCGTTTTAAGGTACTGTGCAGATCCGGTTGCTCGTTTCGTTCAACCGCGGTGAAAGTGTTTCAAATCTTTCTCCAATCCGAGGGCTTGTCCTTCCCTTCTCTTTGTACTAAGTTTTCTGCCAATGGAGGAAACGCGTAGAGAAACATGCCTTCCCACAGGAAGGCGAATGCTTCCCCCAGGGTCCTTGGTTGGTGGAATCTGCTGGCAAACTTCTGGCATATGGAGTTCGCCACCATCGCAAACAGATCGATCTGAGGACTGCCCCACTTGACGAAGATGTGGTCCACCTGGTCCTGCCGAATTCCCCACTCGTGGCAGATGGGAGTCTGCAATGGTTTTATTTATCCCGCTAGATGAAGAGGAATAAGTAACATCTCTTGTCAGACGGCCCAGCACCACAAGCCATGTGCTTCTTTGGAGAGCGCTGGGGATCGAGTGCCCCCATTTCCTGATGCAGAACATTGTGGTGGTGTTGTCTGTGAAGATCCTTACCACCACCTTGCCCTTCAGAGACGGAAGGAATGACTTGAGGGCCCTGAACACTACGCACAGCTAGAGGAGTTTGATATGGAGATCCTTCTCCTCTGACAACCAAAGGCCACTGATGTGCAGACGCACGTTGTGGGATTCCCCTGCCTTCCAGGGAAGCGTCTGTGGTGACAGTCTCCTGGTATGGAGGGTTTTGAAACCCTGTGCCTCAAGCGATGTTGGAGCAGACGGCCAACCACCCCATCACCCGACGGAACTCCTCGCCAAGGGTGATCTTGTCCGCGAAGCTTCTGGACACCTGTACCCAAAGAGCGTCCAGGAACTCGGGAAGAGGTTGCATCTGTAACCTGCAGAGCCGGATATGGTAGATGCAGGACGACAACATGCGAGTAACGACTTGATGGTTTGCACCAGGACAGTCTTCATCAACAACAGCCGCTGCACCTTCCCTTTAATGGCCACCACGCTCTCCTCCAATGTTGACACCAGACAGGAAACCTTAGTGAGTCTGGCTCCTAGGAACGGCGCGTTCTGTAATGCCGTCAAGCAGGACTTTGGATAGTTGATGGAGAATCCAAGATCTGTCAGCAGCTGCACAGCCGACTCCATGTGTCCGACGGCCGGCTCTTGGGTGCGGACCCGGATTAGCCAGTTGTCAAGTTACAGGTATCCATGTGGGCCACAACTGGTGGCAGGTACTCCGTGAACACACTGGGGTCTGACAAAGCCAAAAGGTAGGGCCTTGAACTGGTAGTGCTGTCCCTGCAATACGAAGCGTACAAACTTTCGGTGTTTCCTGTGAATGGGGACATCGAAGTAGGTGTCCTCCAGGTCCAGTGACGTCAAGAAGTCTCCTTGTTCCAGTTGGCCGAGCACATGTTGCAACGTGATCATCCTGAATTTTTGGGACTTGATGTATTTGTTCAGACGTCGCAGGTCTACAATGAGCCTCTAACCCCGGTCTTCTTTCTAACCAAAAAGTATCTGGAATAGACTCCGGAGCCCCGGAGTCGCTTTTATCAGCCCTTTTTGCAGCATGACCCATACCTCCTCCAAGACCTGCAGAATGTGCCACGGGAGGGATCTGCGGACACCTGCGCTGAAACTCCAGGGTATGTGCTTGGGCAAGAGCGTCCAGCATCCATCTGTTGGTGATCTTTTTCCACTCCATGATTAACCTCATCAGCCAGTTTCCCACCAGGGTGCACGGAGGCCCGTTGTCCTGGTCGGTTCAGACTTGCTTCAGCGCCAGCGTCCTGCCTTGCAGGCGATGCTGTCCTCCGCCACTATAGGCCTGGGAACAGCCTCTGTAGGCTTCCTGAGTTGTGGATCTCGAAGGCAGACGGAACGATGAGGCAAGACCTTTAAAGACCTGCTTGACTTTCCTCTGGAGGAGCAAATAGAAGAGCCCAGGGACCAGGCTGTCTCCGTATCCGCCTTGATGACCTGTAGAAACTAGTCTACAACCTTCCCGAAAAGGTGATATCTGTCGAAAGGACAGTACCTTCGCTTGGACCTCCTGGTGGAAATTCGTGGCCTTCATCCAGCCTTGGCGATGAAGGCAGACATCGTTCCCCATCTGACGGAAACCGGTGTTGACAATGTCCAGCACCACTATGATGGCGTAATCCGACGCTACCTCCCCTTCCTGGAATAGAGTAGTTGCCTCCATCTTCTTGTTGTCGGGGAGGAACTCCAAAATCAGACCCAACTTGTACCACAGCTCCCTGTCGTACCTGGCTAGCATCGCCAGTGCGTTGGCCGCCTTGATGGTGGGCAACGCGGTGCAAATCACCTTCCTTCCCATGGCGTCCATCTTCTTCCACTCGCTGTCCGGTGGGACTGAAGACTACAAGGATGGGTTAGGCGAGCATTTCCTCGCGGCCACTGAAACCACTGAATTTGACGATGGTTGCGACTTCAGACATTAGGGTACGGATTCTGGTACCCCGTACTACTTGAGCCTATCCAGTTTGGCTGGAGCCGTGCAAGGGTTCTTCAAGAGGGCCAGGCCTGCCTTCCACAAGTCATCCAGAAGGGGCACCGCCATGATGGACTCCCTCTTGGCCTCGCGCCTCTGGTACAAGAAACCCTCCTTCTTGGTTTATTCGTGCACAAGCTGAACAGCTCTGAGGCTCTAGCAACCATGCAATGGAACAAACCCAACTCATCCGGTGGCGACCCCTTAGGTTGCGGAGACACGCAGCGACGATGTCCATTTCCGTCGTGGCTGTATCCGTTCCTGTGTCCGGGTCCGCTGGGGAGGGAGGACCCGATGTGGATGCTGAAATGGAGGCGTTGGATGAAGCTTCCTCTTAGCTGGCAGCTGATCGGGGGAACATTGGGACCAGGCTATGTAGCAACCTCTTCTGGATCTCCGACACCAAGATGTGCAGGGTCGACAGGATGTCCAGAGACACATCCCTTGGCTGAGCTGGCATGATCTGTACACTAGGCCCTGCGTCGTTGCCGTCCTCTTCCATGTCCTTGTGGACCGTGCGTAAGGACTCCAGGTCCTTTTAGTCTGTGGACGAAACTTCCATTGTTTGGGACACGGCCTGGAACTGATCCAGGGCCTCCTTGCCCCCCCTTTTTCCACACAGAGGGGCCGGAACCAGGTTTTGAGACGGTGAATCCTTCTCCAGCGTGCCACCAGACACTGCCAAAGTCACTGCAGAGGCTTTGCGCCTTGGGGACAGGTAAACCTTTATCCCCCTTATCCTTCGCGAGAGCAGCCGTCAGCAACTCTATCGTCCACAAAGTCTTATCCTGTGCCTATTGGGCCTTCTTGGGCAGTTCGGCCTTCTCCTCGGTCCGTGGCTTCTCTGGCTTCTCCCGCTGTTTAGCTTGGTTGGACGATTTCCTTTTCGAGGAGGAGTGTTACCGAGAATTCTCATTCTATGGCTAATTTCCCTTACCTATAGAGTCCCCCAGCAGCTTTGCTGGATTTTAAGTGTTTATTTTTTTCTCCTGCTAAGAGTGAGACTCTTTTTCCCACTCAGACATTTTTGCTATGTGTGTTCTAGGCTATTTGTGTTTAATGTCTATGGGGTTTTTCTCACCTCCATAGGAACCATCTTTATTCACATCTGTTACACAGCTCCCTCCGTGCAGTGACACAGGGGTGTCGTAGCGACCCCAAAACATGGACCCCATACCCTGGGACCGACTACTCTCGCCCAGGGCATGTAACGTCCCCATTGACTTTACTAGTCAATTTTTGTGAACTAAGCCAGTACAACCCATCTTACTATGGAGGTACTGGGAAGGGTTAATAGTTTTTCCTTTATGTTCATTTTCGAGAGGGTACCGTACAGTCCCTCTCTCTTCTGCCAAGAAGCCCTAATTTTGACGCCACAGAGTCTGGGGTGGGTCCATTGTGTGGGAGAGGGAGTAGGACCCCCGGACAGGGTTGCCTCAGCAACCCATGTCGCACTCTAAACTGATAGGTTGGAGGGTCTCCCGCCAAGATGACCACTCCACTGTGCATAAAAGCAGGGTCCTGAGGACTGGAAGAGCAAGACGTTGCTACTGGAACCAAGAAGCCGAAGAGGAGAGAAGAGAAGCCAAAGACATCTGCAACGACTGAACCACCGGTGAAGCCCTGCTGCAGTATCCCACCACTTCTCTCCACACAACGAGAGAAGATCGTCATCTGCAAGAGCTTTCTTCCCTTGAGCTGGTGGGGCCAACCAGTTTGCCAATCGCCTTCCTGGACCTGCTCTGGGCGAATCGCCGGCACCCTGTACTCAGAGACCGGATAGCCAGGCACCAGTCCACCCGGACCGCGATTTAAAGGAGCGTACCTTTTATTCGTCGGGCAGCACCGCGGCAGATTTCATCCCTGGGTAGTGCAGTAACTCGAACCTTCCTCCACGACAAGAGCCTCTCTTCCTCTGCTGGATCTCCCGAACTGCAGGAACTAACAGGAACAACTGCCACCGCAAGAGCCACTTCATTTTAAAGGTACATTGTTCCGCCAGGCCTTCCTTTCTGCGTGGTAGTGCTAAAGGTGTTTTAAATCCTTTACCTACCTGTTGGGTTGGCCGCCCCTCTCCCTTAACATGGTCTTTCACCTTCTGCATCCACATTTTCAAATCGTTAACCAAATTCTTGACTGCAGCTACAAGAACATTTTGCTCCTAGGCCCTTGCCCTGTACCACTGACTCTGGCACAGGCCTATTGACTCTGGCTAAATTTGTTAGAACCGCCTTCTCTAGATTGCTTCTCAACTAGAACTGTGTTGGTGCACCTACTTCTTATAACCACCGTTTCCTTCCCACTTTTATGCCCTGTGAAGTGCCATTTTGCTCGGTTTTCATTTCAGTATTCTTTATGCTAACGTACTGCCTTGCCTAAACTTGTTCACAACTTATGGGAAGTGTTGCTAGGGTGTGTAAGAAGATATTTCTGTATAACTTGTGCTTTCCCTCCCTTGTGAGAAATTGTCAGAGTGCCATTTGTGTTTGGTTTTCACTGTGCCGTTTTGCTCAGTTTTCACTCTTGCTCAAACTTGTTTAAAATTTAACTAGGGAGTTGTGTATCTGTAATAAATGTGTTTAACTAGAGGTGTATAAAATAAATATATATATTCTTTTTACTACAAGCTTCGGTCAGTGTATCCTTGTGCCATAGTACTGTAGCCCTATTGTGTAAACCCTGAATACTGCTCATCTCCCTCTTGAGATAAGTCCGACTGCTACCAACTAAATCTTTGAGGTACAGACTGATACCAAAGGGGATTTATTGCTCTCACCTGTAGTCCTAATCTTCTGTAGTGCTCCCTAAGGGAAGTGTACAGGATTCTGCCTAACAAGGAGCTCGATTGCCGGCTGGCAATGGAGGCGGAGGGTGATGTTAATGGAGCTTTGTCCATCGCGGACCCGCTTCAGCGGGGACCCCAGTGGATCCGGACTTGCAGTTCTTGGTCCCCTACAGATGAGGCGCCCTCAAAGGGCTTAGAAGACAGCTAATTGGACCACCCGGTCCGGGGTGAGGCATGACCCTGCTCTGAGCATGGACGCCAATCTACTGTGCCTATACTTCGGCTTCTTGGAGAAACCGATGCATATCTCGCATTCTCATTCCTTGTGGTCTGGAGGCATTGCAGGTGCTTGTCTTCAACAAACACATTCTGTAGCCCGCACTCTGTGCAGGACTTGAAGAGGGATCTTCGGTCCTTCGCCTGTGTCATGGTCTGAGGGCACGAAGTAAGCCCGATGGCCTTCTGGAAACTTCGATGATCTTCGCCTTTGAGGCGTGCTGAAATTCATGGACAACTTTTCCCCGCTGTTTCAGATGGAGAAGAGAGCAAAAATAGAACCCTTTTCTGTCAAAACCACGAAGAAAGGCAGATGTAGCTTGTTAGGGAGAATTCTCATTCTATGGCTAATTTCCCCTCACCTAGTGAGTCCCCCAGCAGCTTTGCAGGATTTCTGGAGTTTATTTTTCCACTTGGTAAGAGTGTGAGCCTTTTTCCCACTCTTACATGTGTTTTGCCATGTGTATTTTTACTGTTTGTGTGACTGTGGGCTCTGGAGGACACCACTTCATGAGCCCCACACTTGTTGCGTGTTACACAGCACCCTCAGCGCAGCGACACAGGGTTGTCTTTTAGACTTCCCTGTGACTACTGTCCCCCAGAAAAGGTAAAGTTGCCATTAACTTTACATAGTCACTTTTAACCACAGATCCAGTACACCCCATCTTATATGGAGTATTGGAAAGGGTTAATTTTTAGCCCTTTTTATCTGCGTCTCCTGGAGCTTTGTTTCGCTCCCTTAACATCGCGACTTGGCTGGTGGCAGTGGTATCTACCCTAACTTTTCTACAGCAATTATATTATATAACGTGGTAATGTTTTAGGCTATTTTAGTAGCCTCAATCTTTAAAACCGCTTGCCCAAATACTTTTTATTTCGGCTCCGGTTGGGTTTAATCGGCATTTCTTTTTGTTAAAGTCCTTCTTGTGTTTTCCTTTGCACGGCAAACCAGGTTTGCCTTCTTTGTTCACCGTCTTTTGGTGGGCTGCTCTCAAGAAGCTCCACTTTTGGCGCCCTGGTTTCTAGGTGGGCTGAATGTGAGGGAGGGGTGTAGTTACCCCCTGCACAGGGTATCCTTGGAAAACAAAGTAGCACTTTTTTATGATTGGCTTAGGTGGTTGTCTGGGCCGGACAACCCCCCTGCTGGGTGATTGACAGCCAGGCTGTGTGAATGGGGGATTTTCGCACAAAAGGCAGAACTCTTGGGCTGCAAGTCAGAGTCACCACTGGACCTGCAACAACCGAAGAGAAGCGGAGAAGACGGCTACTGCAACTACCAAGTCCTGGTGGAGCACTGCTACAGTCCTGAGCCATCTACCCTTCGACGACAAAAGATCCAGTAAGGAGTCTTCTTCCTTTGAGCTTGGTGCGACTAACCAGCTCGTCTTCCACAGGCAGAGGATCCTCTTCTTGGTCAAAATCGCTGCACACAGCTGTAGTGGTCCAGATAGCCACCTGAAGAGCCTCTCCTGTTTTAAAGGAGCACACCTTTTATTCACTGTTGCTTTTGCTGCTGCTGGCCTCATCCCTGGGTAGTGCAGATCACTCCAGACGTCTTCGTCCTTGCCCCCAGGACTGAAGGCACCGGAAACGTGAGTCTGCAGGAACTTCCAGGAACAACTGCCATAGCACCAGCTCTTCTTCACAAGAATAAGGTACTGTTTCCGACTTCGAGAAACAAGGGTTAACCCTTTTTCTCACCACCAAAGGCTTGTCCTCATCTTCCTTCCCTCTTATAACTTTTGCTTCCTCTTGTGACAATATCCAAGTACTCCTGGCAATCTCGAATCGTGAACTGTACTAACCGTGTGATCCTCGATAACAGGAACCCTGTTCCACTTGACACTGGCACAGGCCTATTGACTTTTTACTCTTATTCTATCTGCCTTGACAAAAGTATTGCCAATGATTTTTGCCCCCAACTCTCTCTTGTTAACTCAGGTGCTAAGTGTGTTTTTATCCAGGTAACGTTTCTTACCGCGGGTAGGCGTATCTTTAGTACGACCGAACTGTCATTACTGTCAAAAAGTGATTGCATATGTATTCCCGGTAACGCTGTTTCATAACACCGGTCCATCAAAGCATAAGGTACTTCGCTTGAGTTGTTCTGCACAAAGAGAATTAGTTGTGTGTAGTGTATTTTACGTGTGATTTTAAAGTACTAGAAGTGAAGTGTTTTACGAACAGATGGTTTAAAATAAATATAATTTTACTTTTCTACCTGAAACCTTGAGTCAGTGTTTACTTGAGTCACAGTAATTGTGGTCCTTTGTGTAATCTCTACTACTGCTCATTTGCTCTTGAGAAGTCTGGCTGCTCCACTACTGCTACCACTATAACTGTGTAGTACAGGCTTGTACCAAAGGTGAAATTGTACTACCACCTGTAGTCTTAATCTTGTGTAGTGCTCCCTAAGGGCACTGCCCAGGATTCTGCCTAACACCTGCTTGACCAAATACATTTTATTTTGGTTCCGGCTGGGTTAAGTCGCCATTTCTTTTTTTTAAAGTCTTTCTCGTGGTTTTCTTACCGTAATAGCATTTCTGATTGTATGTGCTTAGATTCACATGCTGTGCATATGGTCCGACATCCAGTGGTAACCGCAGATTATTGCATCTTGTCTTTCGGGGACCGAAAGGGGACGTCGGCGTAGGCGTGTCTGTAACACTATCCCTATGGTGACATGTAGTGTACCCAAAATCCCTCACGCGCCGAGGTCCCTCCGATTGTAATTTCTCTCCCATGAGGGAGCCCAAGGTTATTGTGAGTGAGTACATGAAAAAGAGAGAAGTAGTAAGAAGTCTATGTTCCTTCCACCCCGTGCGGGGAGGTAGGGAGGGAGCATGTGAATCTAAGCAGATACAATCATCAGAAATGCTCTTACGTTAAGTAATGCATGGCTTCTGATGCTTGTTAATCTGCTTAGAATCAAATGCCGTGCATAGACTAGCGAGCAGTACCCAGAGTTGGAGGTGGGTTGTAAGAAGGAACAGTAGAGAAAAGATGTCTTAGTACTGCTTGTCCCACCTGAGAATCAGACCTAGAATGAGTGTCTAGGCAATAGTGTTTTGTAAAAGGTGTGTACAGAACTCCAAGTTGCTGCGTTGCAAATGGCCTCAAGGTGAATATTTGCAATGAATGCTATGGATGCCCAGTGCCCCGAGTAGAGTGTGCTCTAGGCTTGAAGGTCAGTTCTCTCTTAGCAAGAGTGTAACATACTGTGATGTATTGGCCAATCCACCTTGAGTAAGCTGATTTAGAGACAGGACCACCTTCTTTACCACCTGCCACTGAAACAAAACATTGGTTCGTTTTCCTCAGTGGTTTAGTTCTTTCCAGGTAGAACATGACTGCCCTGCGACCATCTAGTGTGTGTAGGCTTCTTTTGGCCATGCTAGTGGGATTCTGGAAAAGGTAGGTAGTTCAATCGATTGGTTCACATGGAACTTCGAGATGAATTGAGGCGCAAATCTGGGGCGAGTGCGCAGAACTATCTTATCCCTGTGGACTGTAACAAAGGGGTCTAAGAACAGAAAGTGCATGTAGTTCGCTAAACCTAATAGAAGTGATAGCCACTAGGAAGGCCGTTTTACGAGTTAGGTCTTTTAGACTTGCTTTATGCATTGGCTCAAAGGGAGATCCCATAAGCCTGGTCAAAACCACATTTAGGTCCCATCCAGGAGCTGGGTGAGAAATGGGATGATAAATCCTCTTAACCCCTTCCATAAAGGCCATAATCACCGGTATCTTCTACCACGACACCTTTTGTTGTGATGTGGTGTAGGCTGAAAGAGCAGCCAGATGAACCTTTAGGGAATTGAAGACCAACCCAGTGGGCCTCATTACGAGGCTGGCGGTAAAGGGTTAACGGCACTGGTAAGGATGCCAGTGCCGTTAACCCCCTACCGCTGCATTCTGAGGTCCCTAAGCAGGTCCCACTAAGGCCGGCTAGTTTTACCAGCCGCCCTCAGCGGGTCCCGCTAAGAGACCAGGGACCTAATAAAGTGCCCGCAATTTGCAGGCCCATTATTAGCTCCTTCCCTAGTCCAATTGAGCCCTATGGGGGCTCGAACGGGGAATGGTTTTCAGAATGGGGACTTACCGGGTCCTCCAAGGTTGGAATGACCTGGTAAGTCCCCATTCCGACTACTCTGACCCCGACACTACTTTGGAGACAGCCATGGTGCTAACTGCACCATGGCTGCCTCCAAGCTCGTAATGAGGCCCTGTGTCTAACAGATGGGTTAGGTACAGCACAATGTGTGCGGGTGAGCAATCGATGGGATTGACGCCCTCGGAATTACACTAGATGACAAAACGTTTCCATTTGCTGGCATAGCAATAACGTGTGTTGGGTTTTCTAGCTTCCCTGAGAATGTCCATGCACCTCTGAGGGAGCTGTAGGGTCTTCCCCCTGTCCTGAGACAACATGTTGTATGGGCAGGGTAGTTTACTGGTGGAGAGAGGGACATTTCCATCAGATGAGCGAACCAGGATTGGCGGGCCCACATGGGGGCCACCAGTATCATGGTAACTGGTTCCTGGTGCATCTTGTGCACTATCTTGTTGAGAAGGGGAGTCGGGGAGGGGGGGGGGGCATAGACAAATTTCACTGACCATGTTATCCAGAGACCGTTCCCCTTGGAGCGGTTCTGGGGGTACCTGGAAACGTAGTCTTGGCATTGGGCGTTCTCCTGAGTTGCGAACAGGTCAAACTCTGGGAAGCCCCATTCTGCGAGGACTTTGGACACAATGTCTTCGTGCAGACACAACTCTTATTCTTCGGGCAGAGGAAAATCTCTGCTGAGCATGTCTGCCAGAAGATTGAGTTCTCCTGGAACATGTTGGGCCAACAGAAACATCTTGTGTGTGAGAGCCCATATCCAAATGTTTTGGGACAGCTTGGATAGCCCTGGAGAGTGAGTGCCCCCCTGTTTGTTCAGGTAATACATGGCTGCAGTGCTGTCAGAATCAGCACTGTCTACCCTTGTAGTTGTGTCTGAAAGGCCTTTAATGCCTTGAACCCTGCTAATAGCTCCAGCAAATTTATATGGTTGGACGCTACTGAGGGAACCACACTCCATGTCCTGTCTGCTGAAGCAGGTGAGCCCCCCACCCCGTGAGAGATGTGTCTGCCGTGAGAGTAGCTTCCACTGCAGGGGTGGTGAAGGTCTTGCCCTTTAAGAGGTTTTCTCTTGACCAGCACTGCAGAGAGAGAACGAGGGCTGGCGAGACAACCAACAGATCTTCCCATTGTCCGCTGGCCTGACACCACTGGATGTTGAGCCACTCTTGCATGGGACGCATGCAGAGCCGCACATTGGGAACCAAGTATATGCACAACGCCATCATTCCTAGCAAACGCATGGCTTTGCGCACCGGCACCCCCCGACTGGCTACATATTGAGGGATCTGAAAAAGCATTTTCTGAAACCACTCATTGGAGGGGAAGACGAGGCCATCTTTCGTCCGGATTAGAGCTCCCAGAAATTGTTTTTTTTGACTGGGGACTAGATTGGATTTCTTCTCGTTGATGGAGAACCCCCAGACTGAGCAGAAGGTATATGGTCTTTTGGATGTTCAAATAACATGTGTCGTACAAGTGCCCTGTTATGGGCCAGTCATCGAGGTAAGGGTAAACCGGGATGGATAACCTGCGCAGGTGTGCTGCAGCTACTGCCAGGACCTTCGTAAACACCCTTGGCGCCGAGGCAATGCCGTAGGGGAGTACCTTGAATTGGTAATGCCTGTCCTCTATCATGAACCTTCAATATTGCCTGTGCGCTGGCAACATTGAAATATGAAAGTATGCATCTTTTATGTCCAATGTTGTAATGTAGTCCCCCCCTATTTCAACCATGGGATCACCTCCTGTAGCGTTACCATGCAAAACTTAAGGTTTTATGAACTTGTTCGCTGGGCGAATGTCTATGACAGGGTGCATGGTGAGGTCCTTTTTGGATACAAGGAAGTACACTGAATAAATACCCTTGTTTACCTGAAGAATAGGGATGGCTTCTATGGCGTCCTTTCCCAGCAGCGCTTCCACCTCTTGATTCAGAATCTCCAGATGGTCTGGTGAAAGGCGCCGTGAGCGCGGTGGTCTGAATTGTGGAGGTCGGGTGAATTCCAAGCAGTACCCATGGGCGACTGTCTTTATGACTCACTGGTCTGAAGTTATCCCCTCCCATGACGTGAGGAAAGATGTTGAGCGCCCCCCGACCGGGGTGACATGGGAGGGGACCTGGATCTGATGCTCATTTCTAACCGTAAACTGCGGCTCCTCTAGGATTGGGGCCTCTACCTCTAGCTTTGGCTCGTCGCTGACCCCTTGGAGGGTAGTGTGCGGGGCTTCCTGATTTTTGGCCGGCATTAAAGCTCCCCGTGCCATAGTAGTTCTGACTTGCACGGGACTGCCCTCGAAAGGACCGCAGAGAATTACTTCCTCTGTGGGGGGGGCAGGACTTTGAGTGATTTGTTGCATAGACTTAAGAGTCTCATGCTCTTTTTTGTCTGTTTCTAGGGCCTCATCTACCACCTTTCCAAAGAGGTTAGCTTCAATTGGTTTATTGATGAGAGGCCTGTGTTTCAGGCTTAAACCCTGAGGTACGAAGCCAACGTGCCTTTTGAATAAGGTTCCTTGGGCCAGAGACCTGCCTGCTGTTTCAGCCATGTCCACAGTGTTCTTTATTACATTCTGGTTCACTTGCCTGCTTTCGGCCACAACAGTGAGAAGCTTGGGCTTGACTGGTACTGGGACCTCTTGGAGACCTTCCTGAACTAGGTTCCATTGAGCGTCAGCATAACTCACCAATAGCGTAGTGTTATTCGCTATGCGGCAGCCGAGGTAACCCGTGTACCTAGGACATATAGCCTCTTGGATTCTCTATCTGGAGGCACCTGCCCCATAGCAAGGGGTACTCCTGCCCGTTTCCGGGTGGTAGTCACTACCAGGGAATCGGGAGTGGCGTGCCCTTTAATGTATTGAGGGTCCGAAGGAGCTGGCCGAAATAACTTTTCAACTCTTGGGTTCACTGCCCGGGTTTGAGCTGGTGACACCAGGGAGGGAGCCAATCTTCTCTTAATAGAATTGAGGATGGGAATGGCCTGGCTAGAGGGAGGTTTCTCCTTAAGAATATCTTCTACAAAGTCCTGCTCAGGCACTGCCTCTTGAGTAGAGATTTGAAAATGCTCAGCTGCCTTCTTTAACATGGTATTGAAGACGATTTGGTAGTCTACAGGTGAGGCCTGACGAGCCGGTGTGGACGGAGGGGAATCCAGGCACAATACATCAGTGTCCTGAGCTTGATGGGGGGGGGGGGGCCTCCATGGGTCCGTCCACACTTGCTGGGTTTCTTCCCAATTGTCTGTGGCATCCGCCTGGTCCTCATCGTAATTCTGTAGGAAGGAAGGTTCATCTTCACTGTAAATGTCCCGATAAGTATCCAGAAGGCTGGTCTTCTTGGAAATGTGAAGCAGATTGAAGATTAGGCTCTCCACAAGATCTTTTCGGGGAAGGATGCTCAGAAAAAAAATGATAATTCTTTCAAAACGGTCCATACACCCTTCAAATGTCTCCCTTGTCCATTTAGAGGACCCAGAAGGGCTTACGGGTGGAAAAGCGGTGGTGCCGAAAATTGTCTCTCAGGGTGTTGGAAAGAGGCTATTGACTGTCCTCCTAGGTATCGTGAGAATCGGGGCACAATGGCGTATCCAAAGATTTGTCAGCAGCCTGCCCCATGTTTTTCGGCAGAACAGGAATAAGCCCAACCGCCGAAGTAATTCTCGCGATGCTGTGTTCGATTACTGCCGAATCGGCTCAAGTTAGTGGGTTGGAAGGACCATCGGTAGACTTATTGCATTCTGCAGCGACCTAGCGGTCGTTTTTTTCGCCTTGCGGCCTAGTCGTGATTTTTGGTCCTACCGCGGCCTTTGGGACCATCGTAGCATCGGATTTCCGCGCTTTGACATATAAACCTGATTTATGGGTAGCGCCCTTGTGTGTTTTGTAATGCCCAGTCGCAAAATGCTGCTGCGGGGAAGGCATTGGATCTTAACGATACGAGGAGTCCGCTGAAATTTTCGACAGCCCTGCTGGCGCTTTCACCTTTTTCGACGTACCCGTCGAAATAGGTGTAGGGGTTGTGTGCTTAATCTAATGAGATTGTACGCCCCTGTCGCCGGGTGTTGTCCCTGAAGCGAGACCAGAGTCCGGCCTTAAAGGGTCGGGGACGGCCATGGCGGACCTAGAAGTGTCCGTCACGAGGTCTATCACATCCCCAACGGATGTTTGGTCATCGGAGGTGCCCCGTCACTTTCGTCGGGAGTGGCGGTGGGGCAAGGGGTTTACACCTGCGACATACCATAAGCGGCACTCCTTAAGGATTTTAGGCCGAAGGAGTTTACAAGCCGCACACCGCTTCTCGTTGTGATCTAAGGGGAGACAGAAGTTGCACGTCCTGTATTCGTCCTTCCACGGATATCTGACCCTGCACTTAGGGCAGAACCCAAAAGGAGTCCTTTCCATAGCAAAAGGGAAAGATGACCAGAGCTATACGGTAAAGAGGGGGAAAGAGGAAAGACGTACTGGAAATATGGCCAGCCCGACCCCACTCTCCCTACAGTAAAGGCCGGCCAGAAGGCCCGGCCATATGGATGCTTCAGCCGCCGGATCATAGGCGCCGAAATCCACCGCCGTAGACAAGTCCCCCGTAGTCTTCGTCGAAGTTGTTCTTGGCATCGAAATTACTAAAAGGTGAAATAACCGACAAGTTGGTTTAAGATAAACAATGTCTCTTATCTAATAATGCTATAGGGTGACCAGTTATCTGGGCGGAAAAAAACAATCTGAGGGACCTCGGTGCATGAGGGATTTTGGGTACACTACACGAAAGGGATAGTGTTACAGACACGCCTATGCCGACGTCCCCTTTCGGTCCCAGAAAGACGAGATGCAATACTCCACGCTTACCACTGGATGTCAGACCATATGCAAAGCATGTGAATCTAAGCAGATTAACAAGCATCAGAAATGTATTTTTGCCATGTCACTGCATCACTGGGTAAAATGTCAGTAGAAATGACACCATCTTAAATATTAAAGGCTCGACCCCCTACTGCAACATTATATTTTGTGGTGTAAGTGTACACTTTTAGCTTTTCATGAAAGGTAATGATGTCAAGTATTTTATCTGAAGTAAGGCTGCAAACAACGGTGACCCAGAAATGTTTCACTAATCTTCGGAAACAAAGCAAACTGGCAGTTAAATAATTATTGTCAATCCTCTTTGCTTCCGATATGGAACAGACTTCCAGCTTGGTGACCCTGTAAATCTGTTCCAGGGAACAGTGAGGTTTTAAAGATTATTTTGAGCATCCTGTTGAGCTCAAGTGAAATGCTTTATCCATTTATATGTGGTGACAGAATCCTATGGGCAAGATACAGAAACCCAATATCACTTGGCTGTTGCTTAAAACAAAAGAATATTTCAATGATAAATGGACTTTATTTGTACCTAAATTGGTTGATTTTATTGTTGATCATCACTACATTCGCTAGCTTGCTTTAATATCGCTTTCTTTTTGGCCGCTTTACTTTTACTTCACTGGTTCTCCCAGACAATGTGCAGAGAATCAGCTACAGCGGACTGCATATGTCTCTCCCTATATGGAAACTAAAGCCACAGCTGCAGAGCCTCCTTGTCCTTTCTCTCCCCTGTCGTAGTATGTTGCTCTACACTGCACTCTCCATTTCGAGAGCCTGATGTATGTATTTCAGGCGACTGATCTGGCCTGTGTGTGCTAGCCAAACCTGCTACAGGCAAACATGATGCTAGCCAACTCGGCTACATGCATAGATTTTAAAGTGTTACTTGTGTCATTACTCACCTTAGCACAAAAAAACACTAATTCACAAACACAGTAGACCTAGACCCCTCAGCAAAGAGGCCTAGTAAAGGAGATGCATGCAAAACTGTCCACAAAGGTATACTAACCTTTCAGCACACAACACTAAACTAACCCCTACCCTAACGTTAGACCAAACTGGCAAGGATCCTTGAAACAGACAAGAGAGCCTAATCTTGGACATATCTTTAGGGCAACAAAGTAAGAAGCGATAGTGATGGGGATGTCAGTATTTTATGACTTATGTAGGATTCCATGCAACCAACTTTAACTATTCAAGCATTACCAGTAGTTACAGAAAGTACCGTTTCATGAATAAATCAAAACATCCAAAACTACATTTTAAGATTATCCAGTACAAAACAAATCATACTGTTTCAGTATAAAGTACATGTTTAATTTTATTAATGCAAAAAAAACCTTCGTTGTAGATCTGGCAGTAGAATTCATCAGGACTGTTCAGCACACACACAGTTACATCCGTTTTCTGACCGATGGTAAGATTAGCCCAAGTCACCTCCTTAATTGCAAACTGGCCTAGATTAAAAACAAAACAGCATCACTTGTTTAGTTACAATTACTAATGAAAGGGTCATTCAGCTGCATTGTATTCCAACATCTTTAATAGAATTTCCACTGTGGGTGATCTTTCAGTCGTTCCTTAACAAATGACGTGCCTTCGGTTATGTTCTTTCTGATGGATACGTGAATTCCTCCTGCAGAGCAGTCAAACTGCAAAAACCTGTAATTTGCCACCCAGTTGGCTTTGACATTTTTTTCCTTTCAGCAAGGAAAAATAGGCAAACCATTATAAAAACATTCAAAATTCTGTGATAAAGAGAACTCAACAGAAGCGGCAGCTAGCGGACTTAGAGCCAGAAAAGCGGTCTACATTTAAAACCCTATTTGTCCTGTGCAAACCACAGACCTTGAATAACTATGAAAATTAATATCTCCTATGTTGTAATTGCAAATAATGAAAAGCGTTGCTTTGTGCTCTGCCAAAATGAGCGTGTATAGCAAATTAGCTGTTACTGTTCTTGCTTTATAAAAACTCTATTCCAAAACCGCAAAGCTGATTCTAAAACACATTATTTTTCAAAAAAATGTATTACAGAACTGCAATAGAAGTGTATTTACATTTTCGCTCAAGGCAAGCTTTGTAAACTGTACAATAGTTCAAATAATTCTCATGATAGTCAAACTGAGAAATCTACCCTACAGCCCTACTGAAATGGGATGTCATGCAAGGAGGAAATGCTTTATCAATCATAAGAGGCAGATGCTAATAGGCTGCAATTATAAGTAATAAGTTACTTATCTGTAACCCCTGTTCCCCAGCAATGTTATCTTTCATAGATAAACACACTTTTAGAATATTCCCCGTCGCCAGGCTGGGAATCCTTGGCAACCTGAAAGCAGTTTACATTTAAATTTAAAAAACTTCTGTCTCTTTAGTGCTACATTAGTCACTTTGGGTCATACTGCGCCACAGCCAATAGACGGGTCTCCCTTAGCTCAATCCTTTGAGATTATCTTCAGATTTCAGATAGCACACGTGAACATGGCATTATGTGCCAAGAAGAGCCATAGGTAGGGTAAGCGGGAGGGTTGCATGTGAATCTATAAAAGATTAAAATCCCGGAGAACAGGCGTCACAGGCAAGTAATGTATTCCTTCTCCAGCACTGGATCTTGATTCACACAACCTACGTAGATTAGAAAGCAGTATACACAAAAACACAAGGGCAGAGATAAAGCTCAAGTGAAGGCCACATGCACATCAGAAGTAGAGATTACTTAACAGTAATGCTCTTTCTATGGATTCTTCTTGCACAGATTCCTCATTTTGATAGCTATTCAGCATCAGTTGCTGTTCGACAGGGGGAGTAGTAACACTCAAAATATTCGACAATTCAGTCGTATACAGCCGCGCCGTTACTCTAGCGAACGGGATATCGGGCGTTGTATAAAAGGATATACTGCCCCCTGACACCTAACTCCCCTCCAGCCGGGCTAAGCCTGCAAGAGAAAACAAGGAACAAGTTACTTACCTGTAACTGTTGTTCTCCAGCATGGGTCTGGCATGGATTCACATGCTCATGAATATTCCCCGTCGTCAGGCTGGGAATCCTCGGTAAAGAAAAAACCAGTATCAGTTTCGTTTCTGATCTGTCTTTCGTAGTAATAACCAATCACTGGTCTCTGCGTCATACTGACCACAGCCAATGACTGCCCTCTACCTAAGCACCGCCTCTGGCAGCCATCTTCAGATTTGGAAGCACGTGAAGTGGCAGTATGACCAAGTGAAGAGCCGCAGAGGGGTAGGCGGGAGGGTTCGCATGTGAATCCATGCCAGACCCATGCTGGAGAACAACAGTTACAGGTAAGTAACTTGTTCCTTCTCCAGCATGGGGTCTGGCATGGATTCACATGCTCATGAATAAAGAATACATAGCAGTACACACATGCACAACCACGGGAGGTGGCAAAGGCTCAACATTAAGCATCACATCAACTCAACATTAAGCATCTTACCTCCTCACCAGGCTCACCTCAGGCGAACAGGTTGCGCAGCACTGCTTGGCCGACCCTGGACTCCTCCCTGGAATCTCGGTCGACGCAGTAGAATTTCGTGAAGGTGTGCGTCGACCTCCACGTAGCAGCCCTGCATATGTCCAGCAGGGGCACACCAGATAGGAACGCCGTGGTAGCTGCGATCGCTCTGGTGGAATGGGCTCTCGGACGGCCAGGCAGCGGTCGGTTTGCCAACCGGTGACAGCACATGATACAGCCGGAGAGCCATCTGGAGATGGAAGCCTTCGAGAGAGCCTTCCCCTGATTGACAGGTCCAAAGTTCACAAAGAGTTGTGACGTCTTCCGAAAACCCTTCGTGCGGTCCACGTAGAACTTCAGCGCTCTAGCTACATCCAGCGAGTGCAAAGTCCTCTCAGCCGGCGACGAAGGCGACGGGAAGAACACAGGTAACACCAAGGGTTCGTTGAGATGGAAGTCCGACGGTACCTTGGGCATGAAGGAGGGGTGCGTCCTGAGCACTACCCTCGTGTTGTGGAAAGTCAAGTACGGGGCCTTGCAGGAAAGGGCCTGGATCTCTCCCACTCGTCGTGCGGAGGTGATGGCCACAAGAAAAGCTGTTTTCCACGATAGAAACTTCAACGGGGCCGAGTGCAGAGGCTCGAACGGAGGTCCCATGAGCTTGGTCAGCACCACGTTGAGCTCCCATGCCGGGGCCGGAGCCTTCACCGGCGGGAACGATCTGAACAGTCCCTTCATGAACTCTTTCACCAGACGATGAGACCACAAGGACGTCCGGCCCGTGGTTCTGGTGTATCGGGAGATCGCAGCAAGATGAATCTTGATGGACGCATGTGCCAGACCAGCTTTGGCCAGCGTCAGCAGGTACGGCAGTACTTGGGGAGCCGTAATCCGTAGAGGGTTAATCTTCTGTGCGTGGCACCAGACAGAGAACCTCTTCCATTTGTGTCCGTAGCATTTAAGAGTCGAGGACGCCCTGGCCTTTGCAAGAACCTCTCTGCAATCGGCCGGTATGTCGTATCCTCCAAACTCTAGTGCTGCAGGAGCCAGGCCTGCAAGTTCAGCGACTTCGGGTCGTGGTGGAGGATGGCGCCTCCTTCCCTGGAGAGTAGATCCGCGTCCGCCGGCAGCTTGATCGGCGGGGACGCTGACAAGTCCAGAAGGTCCGGGAACCATATCTGCCTCGGCCACGCAGGTGCGACGAGGATCATCCTGCACCGTGACCTCTTGAGCTGGTTGACGAGCCGGATTAGCAGAGGCAAGGGAGGGAACGCGTAGAGGAACAGGCCCTCCCAGGGGAACGAGAAAGCATCGCCCATGCTCCTCGTCTGGGGAAACCTGCTGGCGAACCTCCGGCACTTGGTGTTCGTCGCCGTCGCGAACAGGTCGATCTGGGGTGTGCCCCACCGTCGGAAGAGGCGATCCACCAGATCCTGCCGTAGTTCCCACTCGTGGCACGAGCGCAGCTCCCTGCTGAGTGAGTCGGCGATGGTGTTTTTTATCCCTGCCAGATGAAACGGCACCAGAAAAATCCCTTGGGCGACGGCCCAATGGCACAGGTCCTGCGCCTCCTTGGACAGCGCTGGGGACCTGGTTCCGCCCTGTTTCCTGATGTAAAACATGGTGGTGGTGTTGTCGGTGAAGATCCTCACCACCTTGCCCTTGAGGGACGGAAGGAAGGACCTGAGGGCCCAAAACACTGCACGGAGCTCCAGGACGTTGATATGAAGGGACTTCTCCGTCGGGAGCCAGAGTCCCCTTGCGTGCAGATTTTCGGTGTGCGCTCCCCACCCTTCCAGGGAGGCATCCGTGGTCACAGTCTCCTGGTGGGCTGGGGTCTGGAAGTCCATGCCCGCCGTCAGATGCGCGCGGGTGCCCCACCACCGTATCGCTCGTCGGAAACTCTCGTCGAGCTTGATCCTTTCCTCGAAGCTGCCCGTCGTCTGGATCCAGCGCGCATCCAGGAATTCTTGCAACGGGCGCATCCGGAGCCTGCACATGGGAATGAGGTAGATGCAGGAAGACATCATCCCGAGGAGGGACTTGATGGACCTCACTTTGGCCGCGTCGGCCACCAACATCCGTTGCACCTTGCCCAAGATGGTCCTGGTCCTCTCCTCCGACGGGGAGGCCAGAAGGGACACTGTGTCGAGCCTCGCTCCCAGAAACAGTGCGACTTGCGCGGGCACCAGGTGGGATTTGGCGTAGTTCACGGAGAATCCCAGGTCCGTGAGGAGTTGGACGGTCCTTGCCGTGTGGACCACGGCGAGCTCCCTCGTCTTGGCGCGGATGAGCCAGTCGTCCAGGTAGGGGTAGACGTGGATCCCCTCGCGGCGCAGCTGCGCCGCCACCGGTGCAAGGCACTTGGTGAATACCCTGGGTGCCGACCGTAGTCCGAAGGGAAGGGCTTTGAACTGGTAATGACGCCCTTGGACCACGAATCTGAGGAATTTGCGGTGCCCCTTTAGGATGGGAATGTGGAAGTAGGCATCCTCCAAATCCAATGACGATAGGAAGTCTCCTTCCTCCACGCTGACGAAGCCCGCCAGCCGGCCTCCCACCGGGGTGCTTCGGTGGGGGCCCGACCCAAAGGCCGGTTCAATCCTGCTTGGACGCGGCCTTGCCGCCTTGACCTGCTTGGCGACGACGGCGGGGTCCGCTAGACTTGCCTCGTCCTCTGTAGGCCTCTTGCGACGACGAGCGGGCCGCTTGACGGTAGGAAGCGAAACCGCCGCCGGAACCTTTGGAGGCGCCCTTGCCTCCGCCGCTCCGAAAGGGCGTCCGTCGTTGCAGGACTCCAAGGGCCCGGGCCGTCTCAGTATCCGCCTTGATGGCCTGAAGGGAATCGTCCACTGTCTTCCCAAACAGGTTGTTCCCGTCGAAGGGCATGTCCAGGACTCTGGTCTGGACGTCCTGCCGGAAGTCCGTAGCTTTGAGCCATCCACGACGTCGAAGGCAAACACCGTTGCCCAGCTGGCGGAATCCAGTGTCGGCGATGTCCGTCGCCACGGTGATGGCGTGGTCCGAGGCCACCTCACCTTCCTGCAGGATCTCAAGGGCCTCCGCCCTCTTGTCGTCCGGCAGAAAATCCAGCAGGGGAGCCATCTTGTACCAGAGCTCCCTGTCGTAGCGGGCCACGATAGCCAAGGCGTTGGCCGCTTTAATCGTCGTCGCTGCCGACGAGATGACTCTACGCCCCATAGTATCCAATTTCTTTCCCTCGCCGTCCGGCGGGGAAGTCGATGTGGAGGCCGCACCCCCCCCCCCGCTTTCTTCCTGGCTGCCGCGGAGACGACGGAGTCCGGGGTAGGCTGCGCCCGGAGGCATAGGGGGGCCGTGTCCGGGACCCGGTACTTTTTCTCGTACCGGTCTCTTCTAGCTGGCGTCGTGGAAGGGTTCTTGAGGAGGGAAAGGCCCTCATCCCAAATGTCGTCCAACAGAGGCACTGCGAGGACCGTCTTCCTCTTGGCCTCGCGCCGCTGATAAAGGAAGCCTTCCTTTTTCTTCTCCTCAGGGCAGAGTTGGAAAAGCTCGGAAGCCCTGGAGATCATGGAGTGGAAAGATCCGATCTCGTCGGGCGGAGAGGCCCTGGTGGGAGGCGACGACGGAAAATCCTCGTCGTACGCCTCGTCGTCCGTACCCGTCGCTGCCGTGTCAGTCCCCGTATCATCCCCTCGGGTGGACGGGGAGGAGGGCTGGAAGGGGCGCGACGGTTGAAAAGGAGGTGGTGGATGGATCCTTCTTTTCTTGGTAGGGGGAACACCAGAAGGTCCCGGTTCTGGATCCCCCGACGGGAGAGGTTCCTCCGTCGGTAACGGTAGCCTCGTCCTTATCTCGGAGCATAAGGACTGTATGGCCAACAAAATGGCCGCCGAGTTGTCTTGCGGCGCTGGCAGAGGGGAATCCGACGGGCGAGCAGGGGCCCCGTCGGTATCCTCGACGATGTCGTCGTCGTCACCTGCGTCGGGGTCCATTCCGACGGGCTGGCCTTCTTCCACGCCTAGGCCGTGGCTTAAGACCTCGATCAGTTCCTCTTCTGAGGTTGAGGCCGACTCTACGACGACGACGCCCTGCCCCCCCTTCTTCCCCACGGAGGGTTTCACGGGGGTCCTATCGATGGGCACAAAGGAAGACTCCCTCCGAGGAGGCAGGGAGATTCTGGGCCCTGAGGTCGCCACCACTGGTGCAGCCACCACAGGCTGAGCCAGGGCCGCCGCGACCGTTTCGATAGAGGGCTTGGCCGGATGGATCAAGGCCTTCACCACCTTAGGTGCGCTCACCGCCTTATCCTTGAGGGAGGGGGCACTGCCACGCTCCTCCTCTGCCTTAGAGCTCGACCGGGGCCTCTCCAGGAGCTTCGCCGGGTGCTCGGCCTTCCTCTTACCCGACCCAGAGCGTTGGCTCGTGGTTGATGGTGCCGGGGAGGGTGCGCCCTGCCTGGCGCCCGCAGAGCCCGACCGTTCGGCGCTCCCGGTGCCAGCGGACTCGCGGTGCTTGGCCTTATGTTGGGCCCCCGTCGCCGGGGCGCCCTCAAAGGTCTTAGAAGACCGCTCGGATTTCTTCTTCTTCTCGCCAGACGGGCTCTTACCCTCCAGCCAGTTGGCGAGACGTTGATGGCGGTCCTTCATGGTCCGTTCCGACATGTTGCCGCAAAACGCACAGTCCTTCTCCACGTGCGTCTTGTCCTCATGAAGGCAGTAAAGGCAGAAAGAGTGTTCGTCCTCCTTGAAGACGTTCTGCAGCTGGCATCCAGGGCAGACCCTGAACAGCTTTCCGGGCGTCGAGCTTCCCTTCTCCTGGGCCATCTCCGAGACAGGGCCTGAGAAGCTTCTGGAGTCCTCCGAAGCGTAGCTCGACGAAATCTTCACCCTTGAGGGGCACAGATGAATCCGACACGGGTCCCCGTTGATCGGATGTAGGATCGGTGGAGCTTGAGGCTCTTTTGACCGAAAGAATCGAAGTTTTTTTGTGAAAAAAGCGCGAAAAAAGCACTAACGCTCGAGAGCAATAGCACGAGGATCCCAACACATGAACGTGCGGTAAAAATCTGAAGATGGCTGCCAGAGGCGGAGCTTAGGTAGAGGGCAGTCATTGGCTGTGGTCAGTATGACGCAGAGACCAGTGATTGGTTATTACTACGAAAGACAGATCAGAAACGAAACTGATACTGGTTTTTTCTTTACCGAGGATTCCCAGCCTGACGACGGGGAATATTCATGAGCATGTGAATCCATGCCAGACCCCATGCTGGAGAACATGCAGTAATGAGGAAAGACAAAGAAATAAACACAACAGCAAACAGTTGTTTGCTTACATTATTCTTTACGGGACAGTAAAATTCGATTAGGGCTATGGACCAAGAACATCCAAGCAGCATAGGCTGGGAGGGCAATGAGGAATCTGTGGGAGAATCTTTAGAAAAAACATTAAGTAATTTCTCCTTCAACAGATTGGATTCTCCCACAGATTCCTCGTCTTAATAGACTCCCAAAGCAGTAACCATGCTGGAGGAAGGCTGCAAGTCATACCAAAAAGCTCTGTATGACTGCCCTACAACAACACACATCTGTCGCACAGACCAAGGTCCAAGCAATGATGCTTGGCAAACATGTGCAGACAAGAACACGTTGATAAGCGACAGAGGTCTGACGGACACTCATATCTGGAGGGCAGAGGTAGCTGCAACTCCTCTAGTAGAGTGAACTCCAAGTCCTGTCTGCGCCGCCTTACAAGCAGTCTGGTAGCAGAGATGCACAGTAATATGCACTGAGAAATAGTTTGTTTTGTAAAAGCTTGCCTCAATCTGGATTGCTAAGAAGCAATAAACAACTGGTCATCATTCCTGAAAGGGTCAGTTCTGGCTAGTGTGGCGGGTTTGGAAGATGGAGGCAGACAATCTAAGTTCATTATGAGTTTCTTTTATTCAATTATCTAGCTGTCCCGGCCACGCGTTGCTGTGGCTCAGTCTCGTTAAATGGAAAAGAAAGAAAAGAGAAAGCGCACGTTTCTAATGTGTTTCATTTCACAATGGCTCTGGAGGTTCTCCAAGTTGAGGCAGTTTAATTTTCTAAGCGGAGCAACACATTCCTTTTGTTTCTCCATTAAATTTCGGAGCCTTGCAATAAGAACACACTTCAGTCATGGTGCCGATGAGAACATGCCGGCACAAACTTGTACCAGAATGCAAGGTGATTGTAATCCCGTGATTGCTGAGCACGGAGTCATAATGATATGATATGGCATTTGTAACGCGCCTATACACAAGTGTTTCAAGGCGCGACGAGGCGGGGGGGGGGGGAACAAGGGGAGAACAGACAACGATCCTACTAGGCCAGGTGTCATTCAGATCGCGCAAGTGCAAGGGTAGGGGGACTGGGAAAAGTGCAAGGGGAGAGGGGAAGTGCAGTACATGGTTAGTAGAATACAAGATAAGTAATAGGGCCAGCTGGTGGCAAGTGCAAGGAGAGTGCAGTACATGGTTAGTAGAATACAAGATAAATAATAGGGCCAGCTGGTGGCAAGTGCAAGGTAAGTGCCGGGAGAAGGGGCTGTAGGATACAGAGACAGTCCCGTAGTGCAGGTAGGCAGTGCAGGGAAGAGTGGCAGGGCCAAGGACCGAGATCGGTGAGTGGCCAGTTGCAGATTCAGTGCAGGTTCAGTGATTTTAGCAGGGGAGAGAAAGCGGAGGCAAAGAGGAAGGTTTTGAGGTGCTTCCGGAACCGGAGATGGTTCTCCTCAAGTTTCAGGGAGGCAGGAAGACTGTTCCAGAGGGAGGCCCCTGCTGCGGAGAGAGATTTACCCCCAGCTCGTTGCTTGGAGAAGCGGCTGACCCTGAGGTAGTTGGATGTGGATGAGCGAAGAGCTCGAGAAGGAAGATATTTAGGAAGAGAGAGTTGAAGGTATTTTGGCCCAAGGCCGGAGAAGTCGTGTCTGACGCTGATCTGCTGTTTGTCATTGACGTCTTTCAGCCACTCTTAGCCTGGATAACGAAGCAGATCTGAAGCTGCAGAATGCGATCGCCGTGCTCGCAACCGTGCATCCTGAAGTCTGGGCGCACGTCGCTCTGCTGCTTCCTTGGCACGTATTTGAGCCACGGAAACATTGAAATGGAATTGTAAAATATTTAGTATAGCGTGTGTTGCTTTTATGTCCAACAGATGGCGGTGTTTTTCAGAAAAGGTATGTTTTTACCTGTCACAGGCATGACATCTATGTATAGTAGGTATATAAAAACAAGCGCCTATTCGAATGCAAGGTTGTGTCAAAATTTCAAAGCAATATATATTTTTTTTAATTTGATTTAATGGTCTAAACAAAAAGAACATTTTTACAAAGTTCCACAATCCCTATGCAAAAAATATCTGTTTTCTCCAGTTTCTCCACAGGGCTTCCCCTAATGCAAAAGTTTCTGTATTTTATTCTCTATCAGGCCTATTAGTTCGAAGAAGCCGACGATGGCCATTACCCAGTTCGTTTTTCCGCCTCCAATCAGGCGACACCACCATTCTTGTTCCTCGTAAGTATAGGCGTCTTCCATAAGGTGACTTAACCAAAGGTGTTGTTCTCGTTTTAGGCCCAGGCACGATAAGAGATGTTTCGTGGTTTCCACCAGGTTAGTGGTCTCGCAGAAGCAGTAAAGGTTTGACTTCGAGAGCCCTCCTATTGCTCGAATCTCATTGGTGTTCTTCAAGTTCAATCTGAATCTCAAGAAATTTTGGTGAAGACGTGGATTTGTGCATTTCAATAGATGAGATGGAATTTCATTGAGTTTTCTAGGTCTTAAAGGAATGTCTTTAGTAATCTTGTAACCTGCAGCCTCGTCCAAAGTTTCTATCCAATCCATTTCATGTAATTGTTTGTTAACCTTCTGAGGATTCTGGATTATCTCTTCTTCCGAACTGCTTATACGTTAAAAGCATGGTCCTGTTATTTTGTTTCCATTCAATGGGCATTTTATAATTTTTTTCCTCCATTCTGATGTTAATGATGTTAAATAGGAATTTACGGGGTTCTTCTAAGGTTTTCCTATAAAGCATAAACCCAATCCATTCTACAATTGCCTTAATGGATGATGTGCCCAGTTCTCTAAGGATTAATGCCATTGGCGTCGATTGGGGCAGGTTCAAGACACGCCTCCAAAACCTTCCTAATTTCTTCCAAAGCGTATCAGGCAGAAGTGGCATAGCTTCAACTCCATATGTTATAGTAGGAACTATTTTGGCTTTGAATAAATCAATTATCGGTTTTAGAGAAAAGCGGGCAAACTTCTGGTTAAAGACTTTGGACTGTGCAACCAAGGAACCGATTTTTCCCTCCAAAAATTCCTGCATTGGATATTCGCTCTTGCTGTTATTCAGCATAATTCCCCAAATACTTCTAACTTTTAACTGTCTCTAGCTTACATCCCTCAGCAAAAAGTTTTAGATGCTTTTGGGCAGATGCACGTTTGCTAAGTGTCATGCTTTTTGATCATCTTTGTTTAGTTCCAGGTTATTGTCTTTTAGATACAGCATGAGGTTGGAAAGTTGTCTTTGGAGACCCACCACAGTCTGATCAATAAGGATTACATCATCCGCGTAGAGAATTCTCGATATTGCTGAATTGCCTATTGTGGGGGGAAATGTTCAGAGCCCATTCTGTGAGTCCTTGTAATCCGATGTAAAAGCATTATACAAGGCCGGGGCTAGCAGAAATCCCCGTTTGACTGCTCAGGCCGTTGGTATCTCTTTGGACAGGTCTGCTTTGTTCAATCTCACTCTCATAGATGTTGAGGTATAGTGTGATTTGATTGGTCCTAGGATTAATTTGGGGCAACTCATGATGGTTCAGTTTGTCCCAGAGCTTTTCTCTATTAACCCGGTCAAAGGCCTGGACCAGGTCTACAAATACTAAATGTACCGCTGGCTTTCCTTCCAAGACCTTGGACTTAAGAGCGCTCAGCAAGAGAATATTAGCTGTCGTGCCCATGCCCTTCACAAAACCAGCCTGTTGGGGGTCCACGCAGTTTGATTCCTTTGTCCATTTTTGAAGGTTCAGAGCGGCCAGAAGCACGGAAACTGCTCTCCTGAACATCCGTGAGGACCTGCTCCTAAACCTCGATTCCAACACTCCCTGTGTTCTCATTCTGCTCGATCTCTCCTCTGCCTTTGACACTGTCAACCATTCCATCCTGCTCAACCGTCTCCGTGATAACCTGGGTATCACTGGTCAGGCTCTGGCATGGCTGACCTCTTTCCTTTCCGGTCGACCCTCCCAGGTCCAAATGGGCTCCTTCCTCTCCGACATCTTTTTCTCCACCTGTGGTGTCCCCCAGGGATCCAACCTCTCTCCCTGGCTTTTCAACCAGTATCTGGCACTCCTTGCCCACCGCATCGCCGCTCTCTGCCCCCACTTCCAGTGCTATGCGGACGATACCCAGCTCATTTTCAGGCTACCCTCGGCCTCCTCCTCTTCTTCCCTCATCTCCGACTGTCTGTCTGCTATCCAGGAATTGTGTGCCGCCAATGACCTCTGCCTTAATGCCAGTAAGACTGAGATTCTACTCATCGGCACACCCACTCCCTCCTTCCCTGCAGCTCTCTGGCCGGCCTCCCTTGGCCCCCTTCCTGCCCCTACCTGCAAGGCTAAAAACCTTGGGGTCATCTTCGACTCCACACTCTCCTTCTCTCCTCATATATCTGACGTCTCTAAGAAGTCACACTACCAGCTGCACCTCCTCAGAGGTATTCTTCCCTTCCTCTCCTTCCCCCAGAAGCTCACTGTCTCCCGAGCCCTGGTTCTCTCAAGGCTGGATTACTGTAACAGCCTCTATCTTAATCTGCCTGCCTCCACTCTCCGCCCTCTGCAACTTATCCAGAACAGAACTGCGAGACTTGTCCTTGGCCTCAAGCCCAGGGACCGTATCTCTCCAGGACTGAAATCTCTTCACTGGCTCCCAGTGGCTGCGAGGATTAAGTTCAAAACCCTCTGCATTGTCCACAAGGCCTTCTGGGGCCTGGGGCCTAAATACCTTCAACTCTCTCTTCCTAAATATCTTCCTTCACGAGCCCTTCGCTCATCCGTCTCCAACTCCCTCATGGTCAGCCGCTTCTCGAAGCAACGAGCTGGGGGTAGATCTCTCTCCGCAGCTGGGGCCTCCCTCTGGAACAGCCTTCCTGCCTCCCTGAAACTTGAGGAGAACCATCTCCGGTTCCGGAAGCACCTCAAAACCTTCCTCTTCGCTTCTGCCTTCTCTCTCCCTCTCCCCTGCTAAACCTGCTTAACTCCCCACTGAAATTCTGCACTAAACCTGCATCTTGGTCACTCTCAGCGACCTCGGTCCAGGGCCAAGCCACTCCACTTGCACTGCCTCCCTGGCTCCCCCTGCACTGTGGGACTGTCACTGTATCCCTACAGCCCCCTTCATAGCACTTGCTCTGCACTTACCTCGCACTTGCCACCAGCTGGCCCTTTTATTTATTATTTTATTACGCTACTTACCGTGTACTGCACTTTCCCCCCCACCTCCTCCCCCTGCACTTTCTCCTTTTCCCCTTACCTCTGCACTTGCCCGATCTGAATGACACCTGGCCTAGTAGGATCGTTTGTCTGTCTTCCCCTTGTTTCCCTCCCTCCCTGCCTCGTCGCGCCTTGAAACACTTGTGTATAGGCGCGTTACAAATACCATATCATATCATAAGGTTTTCCAAGGCGAAGGAGCCAAAGACTTTTCCCAGCGTATCCAAAAGCGCTATAGGCCGATAATGTCCAGGGACATCTCTAGCCCTTTTCTAGTAGATGGACCACATATACTTTTGTCCAAGATGTAAGGACCTCACTTGTTTCTATGCATTTCTTGAATACTCTGCTTGCGAAAGATGCAAAGCTTCTGGGTGTTTGAGTTCCAGATTCGTAATACCATCTGGGCCGGCCACCCTAGAATTATTGGTCTTTTGGGCGATGGTTGCATTATATGTTGGGACCTCCCATCTGCTTTCCCCTTTTATTGCAAATCCTGGGATGAGTGCCTGGTAGTTTTTTTGTATAGATCTGTGAAGTGGTTAGCTCAAGCATGCTCCGCTACGTTGTTCTCCAAGTTGAGTTTACTTTGTTGGTGCAAGTTCTAATCACAGCCCATAAGTCCCTTGATCTCTTCCCACTCAGGATTCGCAGCATCTCCTCGGCATCCACTTGATATAAACTGTCTCGTTGGAGACAAAGCCAATTTTTGTATAGTGTCTCCTACTCCTTTGCCTCTTATCAAAATTTGATCAAGTGACTTCTTTGCCCGCCTTTTGGCCTTTCTTACTTCTTTTTTGCTGTCTATGGTCTTATTTATGCGTGGAGGTTATGCTTGGGTGGGACTGTATTTCCCGTGGATTTACTAGCTTGTTAGTAGAGGAATGTAATCTATTTCTTCACGCCTCCCCTGTGCCTCTAGGTCAGAGGCTGCTAGATATTTCTCGGTAAGAACCCCGATTGCTTTCTCTTTAAGTCTCACCCTGGTGTTATTGTTGCAAGCTTCAAGGTCAGGAGGCATTAAGTCTACTGTTAATCTGGGTGGTTTCCAGGTGACGAGCTGGATGTTATGGTCACTATTCCTTGTTTTAATGATTGTAACGCTTTGTATTTAAGGAAGAAATTCACAGGAGACGAAGGTATGGTCCAAAGTTAGACTAAGACCATTTCTTTCCCATGTCGGGCATAGGAGTTTAGTGGAATCTCTTAGACGGCGTAGATTGTGCAAGTCGTTAGATTCCATCAGGAGGTTCCATTTGGAGCCTCTAGCTTGTGCACATGAAATTGATATACTTTGGACAAGGGATGATTTTTCCTTCCAGGCAAAGGGCGTTGAGATCACCTGTGATAATTACTTGATCGATGCTATGCGCCTCTTGTGCTTCTACTAGGAGGGTCTCCATCATTTTGAGATAGACAGAAGTTGTTATAGTGGCGGGATTCCAATATGTATTAACCAAGAGGATTAGTTCCTGTTGAGATTTTTTTATTCAAGCCGTCTGCCCTCTCTTTTGACATTAGGATGGCTTGGATCCACTCTGACCACAATATGGACTTCCTCCGCTGGAGGCCTCTGCCCGAGCGGATGGTTATCAAGAGGCCTGCTGAGGGTCTTCCTTTCTTGCCTTTCTTAGCCGGTACATAGGCAATATCGTACCCATCAAGGCACGATTCATTTTGTATCCATGTCTCTTGGAGGCATAATACATCAAAGTTTCCCAAATTCACATCCGATGAAGTTGTTAGGTGGGAAAAGCCACGCGTATTCCAAGAGACAAATACTAGTGGCTCTGTGGTGATGATACTCTTCGCATGGAATTGCGAATGCCCTTTCCCTCCATTCTCACTGTCATTTAGTGGCTAGATCTCTTTTTGGTTCTCCACCGCTCTGGAGATCCATGTCTGCTTCTTTGTTTGTCCCTGCTCATTGTTTGCAATTTGGATTCTATGGTCCTCCTGGACTTGATCTCTTTCTTTTCGTTTCTTCTGTGTCAAAGCAATTGGTGAAGAACCTTCAGAGATTTAAGATTTTGAACAAACCAACATTTACATTTTATTTTTATAGATAAGGACTCTCGTTCCCTACTGCTAAAGGAGTTATACAGCCTATATAAATAACTCAAGGTAGGTGTCGGGAAGTTCAAAATTAATATGTCCTCCGTCCAAGACTAATTCGACCTGACCCTGCAACTATACTAGGAGAATGTCTACCCTTTTCTGGCTTTCTCTTGTGGCAATGTCTCTACTTAGTTCATAGTTCTCTTCATTAAGGTATCTTCAAATAGTAGTTAGTGAACTTTTGGACAGGGTCCTGTACATTTCTTATAATGCACTTGGGTACGCTCTTACCTTTTCACAGTTATTCCACGAGGCTTTATTATAATCTTATATTTTGATCAGGCGAATATATCCGACTCTTGAAATTCCCACTTCCTTAAGTTGCTTATCTTTTGTAGTAACTTGTCCCCCCCTCTTTCTTGGATTTCATCAGTTTGACTGATTCTTCCTTTATCTGTGTCACTTGATTTCACTTCCCATTAATATTTGGAAACATTCATAACTCTTGAGATCATGTTGACACAGTTCCCCTTTGATGTCTTTATTTCTAATGTCTTGTCGATTTCACTGGGACGAGTTTCACTTTGTGCATATTCCCCAATGCCTTCTCTTTCAGGTTCATTCCTTACTCTCATGATTACATTAACACAGTTCTGTTTTAAATGCTTTATCTTGAGTGTATCGTCAATTGTACTGGGAAGCCTTTCTCTTGCTTTATATCGATGCTGCAATGGCCTCCGAGTATTCCTGTTCTCCCCATTACCTCTATCTGCAAGGGGACGCTTTCAGGCTCAGCACACACTTGGGTCTGCTTCCTCTGCTCCGTATCTCGTGCTTCTTGTCGGTGTCTTCTTCCTCAGTGCTATGGCATCTGAATGCAGTTCACTGGGTGTCTAGGTGACTCCCTTGGCTGGTGGTTTCAGTGAAAGTCAACAGGTGCTCTTCTATTGCGGTCTCGCTTCGGGGAAACCCCAGGCTTTCAGCGTTTCCCTATGCTGCTCAGGATTCCTAAGAAAGTCGCAGACTGCTGCTCTCCTTGGCGCCACCTCGTCAGGGGGTTTCCCCTGATTACGATCCCCACTCTCTGCTCATGCTTCGTCTCTCTTTGGTCTGCTCTCGCACTTCCCAGGGTGTTCACTCTCCTCATCCAGCCTATTCGTCTCAGTGAAACGTACATCTCTGCTTCAAAAGACAGGTCCTTTTTCAGGTGCACAATGGGATATTTTAGACTCGTCTTCAGCCAGGTCCCTGGAGTTTACAATGCATTTCATATCTGATAGTCCCATATATGCCATAATGGTGATGCTCTAGGGAGTTCCTCTGAGTAACTGGAGTCATTGTCCCGTAGGGGGGACTTTCCCCCAGCAAGGTCCCACTTGCCCAGACCTCTAGTGAGGGTCTTGCAGAGCGGGCTTGCTTCCCTAGCCTCACAGGGGGGAAGGGATGAATACCCTCGATTCATCACACCAGGTAGAAACTCGGCACCCTCCTGAGGTCCAATTTGTGGAGCCTCTCCTCATCCTTGGAAGGATGGTGAGGAGGGTTAAATTGCTGGTATGTTGATAGTCTGCCCCAGGTGAAATTCCGACACCACTTTGGTAAACATTTCGGACGCACTTTCGGGAAGATCTTTTCTTCAAAAATGTTTCGGAAAGGGGCTTTACCAGAGTGCCCGCAATTCGCTGACCTTCCTAGCGGATGTTATTGCCACCAAAAAGACAATCTTCAAGGTCAGAAGCTTGATGGGAGCTGAATGCAAAGGCTCAAACGTAGCTGTCATCAGGGAAGTGAGAACCAAGTTCAAATCGCAGTCGAGGACAACAAAAGTCAAAGGAGGGAAATTATTAACCAAGCCCTTTAAGAAGTGGCCAACCACTGTATTGGTAAAGAAAGTACCGTGTTCTGGCTTTCTTTTCAACCAGGAAAGAGCAGCCAGATACCCCTTTACCGTGCCCACTTGTAGTCTGGATTTGGCTAGGTCACCCAAAACTACACCACTTAGGAAGTAGTAGAAAAAGTCCTGGTTACCTTGCAATGAGAGATTTCTTGAACAACCCTTTTATAAATGTTCTAACGCTTGTTGCTGTACTTGAAGAGTGTATTTTTATTGTTATAGTGTAGATGTTTCGTCTAGAAAGAGTGGTCAGCCAAAACATGTTTCAAACCATAAGGGTCTTTCTCAAGGCCGATAATGTTTACAGTGGTAGGCAATGAAGGTCACAATCATGCAGTTATGTTACATGTAGAAAGGCCATTACATTTGCAGCCATTTGTGAGACATAGCGGCTAAGTGACAAGGTGTGCATGTTTCAGTGAGAGGCATATTAAACGTTTTTTGAAAAATGATTTTTCGCATTCATCAGTTTTAAACATGGTTACAAATGAGCATTCAGGAAAAGTAAGAGGAGGAAAAATCAAGGGTTGGGCGGGGAGAAAAGAAAGGAAAATTGGAATTAGTTGGTGGTCTGAGGGTGTCACTAAACAACTAATTGTAGGATCTGCGGTTCTTACCAGGTCGGGTATAGGGCGAGAGTAATCACCTGTTAAGGGTAATTTCTGTCAGATGGCATGAAGGTCTAAATAAATCAGCAATTGTCCATGATGCTGAAAAGTTTGGTAGAAGGGAAATGGGGTTCCAATTGTATTTGCAAAAATAAAAAGCCCTGAGGGCCAAATGGGGCAGTATAACCAAACTGTGAATAGTGTGTGAAATGAGGCTAAATATTCAGCGTGTCTAATATGTCCCAGTTTAGCCAGAACTCTGGTGAATGTTTGAGTCCAGGCAGAAGCGGGCTTAGTTAATAAAAAACGTGTAATTGCCGTTAAGACTGTTCTTTCGTAACAACTGGTAAAAAATGGCCGTGTGGTGAATTTAAACTAAAAATGTTTCTTGCTAATACATAAATTAATCAATGCCGTCTCCTGCTAGGTTACAGAAGTATAAAGAATTAAATAAAGGATCTATGTCAGATAGGAACGTCTAGTAAAGAGACAAGATGCTCTTAGTCATGTAGTTGTGAGGGACCTAAGGTAAGACAACATTGTGCCTAATCACAACTTGGTTTTATAGACGGCCTGTTTCTACAACTGGGGGTTCTAAAGGCACTCTAAGTAAGGGAAAAGAGTCCAGCACTCACGGTCCTTAAGTAATGGACACTTGCCGTATCTCAATCTTACCTGCTGCCTGGTCGTAGCGAGTGCTGCAGTGACTGTGCACGATTCCCAACAGTTCTGGTTGCATAGTCCCCGTGATCGCATGCGTGTGAGATAAGCTTCTGGGGAAGTCAGCGCATGCGCAGGGGAGAGTGGAACGTGTCTCTCCTGAAGAAATGGTTGCAACTGCGTGCGCATGTTGGCTAGAGACACTAATCTGTTTCTTTTACAGAATGAGTCAAAAAGTAGTTGACGCAAGTTGAATCTAAAGCATAATTGAAAGCAATAGTTGTGAAGCGAGATTGGAAAGAATAAGGTTGCAAATGTAAGCCGTTTTAAGTGGGATGCAAAGTATACTGAATAAGCAGGGTCTGGAAATCATTTAAGACCTTTATTGTAATGGTCATGTAACGCTGGGAAGGTCATGAATGGGAATAGATGCATCTTGCTGGAAGGCGGTGCAAAGGAACACTGAAAAAGTCATGAATGGAATTTGAGGCATAGTATCAAGGACCCATGGAGGGGCCCAAACTTTCTAAAATGGAAAATTATAGGGGGTGCTAAAATGCGGAAGGAAGGACGGGGATTCATCCCTTAGAGGGATTGAAAACAAGGGAAGTCTTGTAAACTTGATATACCCATGTTGGGTACATATGGTTTGAGAGAGAGTTAAGGAAAGGACAACAAATTTGAAATTGGTATAGTGACATCATAAAAAGACATTGAAGTCGTTGTCAGAGTTAAGTCAATTTTTGGTACATCTGAAGTGACAAATCATTTTCGCCTCTTTTTGCCGTAGTCTGCGTTCTCTGTCCCCGCCTCTTGGACCACATTTGATTGTTCCTAGTCCAATGTAACGGATCTGGCTTTTATCGTCCATTTGGTGCTGCTTTTGCCAGTGACTTGCCAGGGGTAGTTTAGGGTCCTGTGAATGAATGTTATTTACGTGTTCTTTTATTCTGACACGTAGTTCCCTAATTGTACTTCCAATGTAGATCTTTTCGCATACACACACACAATGGCATAGATTGTAAACTAAGATCTGCAGTTTATGTGATCTAATATTTTGTACTCTTGGCAGTTGCGGAATGTTGTGCTTGTCGTTTTTTTGGCATAAGGACACATCGAGCAGGTAGCACATTTGGTGAACCCGATGGTGACCTATTCGTTAGCCAGTTTATTTCAGGTCTATTCTGCTGTGGCATGTGGGAAGGGCTTAGCAGAGTACTTAAGAGTCGGTGCTCTGCTGTATGTCACGCTTGGATATGGTTTTGGGATAGGATTGGTATCTGGGTCTAGGAGTAAAATTGACCCGTGTTTTTGCAAGATCCTTTGTATCTTGTGGCTGTCAGTGTTATACCTTGTTATAAATCTGATTGTGTCATCCTTGGTGTTTCTCTTTCTAACTTTTGGGGTTAGTAATGTGGCTCTTGGCAATGTCTGTGTCTTGGTTGTGTCATCCATAATGGTCTGTACCTTGTAGCCTCTTGATGCAAACCGTTTGTCCAATAATGTGCTTCTAAGCTTGCTTTGGTGTCGCAATTCCTCTTGGCTCTTATGTATTCCCCTTCGGTATGTTGTTAATCAGAGTCTTCTTGTGACAGATTTCAGTGTGTAGGATTGAGTTGACTTCAGTCGGTTGGCAGAAGGTTCTTGTGGTGATATGGTTGTTTTTGATCTAAATGGTAAGGTCTAAGAAATTGATTAAGTTCGTGCTGATGTGGCTGGTCAATTCTATCCCGAAATGGTTACAGTTCAATAACTGTATGTATTTCTCTTGATGGTCTTGGGTATCATTCCACATCAGGATTATATTGTCTATATATGTGGCATGTGGGAAGGGCGGAGCCATATGACGATATGTTCTTTGTATTCTGGTATTGTTAGTACAAACTTGCTTTCATAACAGTGCATGAAGCAGTTTTTGGCAGGAGATATAATGTTGGTGTTACCGGATGGCTTGTGCGAAGGTAGCCCAGTTCGTTGTCCGTGAGTAGTCCCAGGTCATGGTATTTTTTTATCAGTAGTCCCTGTTTTATCAGAATACCCGGCTGTGGGTTATTGCTCAATTTCTCATAGCTCCCTGGCAAGTTGAGATTGTTTTCTCCCATTTCGATATAGTCTTTGGTATTCATTATGACGATATTCCCACTTTTGTCTGCTTCCTTGATGATGTCTTTATCAGCCCGTAGTTGTTTTAATACTTCTTGTTGTGCTACGCTAAGGTTAGCCTTGTCTGTGGAGAACTTCATCTTCTAGCTTGTGTAGGTCTAGAATGACCGCTTCTTGGAAGGTATCTATTAAGTTTTCAGCAAATAGTTATGGTGTGAACCTTGACTTCTTCTGAGTTCAGGTATTTTCATAGGGACTTCCTCTATTGCTAGTTCTTGCATACATTTTTTCTTGTTGATGCTGTCATCTTCTGCCAGTGTGGCTAGTAAATGGATGGAGTTTAGATCTTCAATGGTGATCAGGCTTGTTGGCAGTTTTTTTGTGGGTGGTTTAGATAACAACCTTGGTTGTAAAGAATTTCTTTAATTTTTGTTTTCTTGTGAATTTAAAGGTGTGTATGTGAATATCCACAAACTTGTTGTGGCTTGTTGGAGAGAAAGACAGACCTCTATTGAGTACTTGGGTTTCTTGTGATGTTAGTCGTTTATCTGAGTGGTTCATGACTAGATTTTGCTGTTCCCCTGTCCCACTTGTTTCTGTGTCTTTGATCGTTAGTCTTTGATTTATTTCTTTTTTTAGTTTGTTTCTGTCTTTTGCTTGTTCCTCCTCCTCTTCTTCGTTTGGTATAGTGGATGTATTTGTCAGTGGGTCTGCAAACCATACGGTTTTTCTGACAGTAAGTTTGGTTCCGTTTGCTTTTCTGTGGCGTTTGATTTGCTCTATAAAAAAAAAGACAGCTCGTTAGTTGAGGGTTCCAAGTCTTCTTCTTCCGGTTCGCTCTCTGGCTCTGAGCTGACTGGTGAGCTTGTAGGTGTGCTTTCCCGTGATTTGGAAACCGTGTCATATTTTTCTAGGAATGAAAAGACCCTGGGCCTCATTACAAATCGCCCGGTATGGAAACAACGGAGGCGGTAAACCCGCCGCCACCGTTGTTTCCATGCCGGGCGATCACAACTCCTGCAGGCGGGAGGTGATGTTCCCGCCAGGTCTGACCTGGCGGGTTTAACACCGCCCGCCTGCAGGCGGAAGAGGAAACACCGGCAGCATCACAAGATGCTGCCGGTGTTTCCATGATCACCATTCCCATTGAGTCCCATAGGACTCAATGGGAATGGGGATTAACACCATTCCGCCTCCGTGATTCCCGGAAAACTGGGGTTGTAATGCCCCGGTAATTCCGGGAATCACGGAGGCGGAATGGAAATACGAGTCCGGCGGTAACCAGGCGGTTTTACCGCTGCGGTTACCCCCGGGCTCGTAATGAGGCCCCGTGCCTTCACGATAGTCTTTGTTGTAGCAAAAGAATTTGAGAAGTTTTCTCATTTTAACCTCGTCTTGATGTTTGAGGATATTGTACATAGTTCTATAGTTCTTCTTTTTTGCTGCTTATGGTGCTTTATAGATTTCGATTTCTTTTTTTACTTGGTCTATTTGCTCCACCAGCGGCTGACCACACTTTCTAGACAAAATGTCTACACTATAACAATAAACATACACTCTTCAAATACAGCAACAAGAGTCAGAACTTTTATTAAAGGGTTGTTCAAGCAATCTCTCATCGCAAGGTAACCAGGACTTTTTCTACAATTTGTCTACAAGCGGTATGGGGTTTACCTCTTCTTACCTGTGACCCTGCTAAAATACTACCACTTGCAACAGTTAAATACAAAGCCCAGCACTGTAGTGTTCATTTTTTAGAACCCACCCTCTACCCCACTTAGGAAGTAGGACACGACATAGGATCAATTCCCTTCGCCTTACACCAATTCACAAATGTTCTCCATCTGCACGCGTACAGAGATCTAGTGGATGGTCTACGTGCAGCAAACAGCCCCTGCAGCACCTCCTCGTCGAGGTCCAGGTCCCCCCTACATCAGCCTCCCAAGAGCCAAGCATGCAAGTTGAGTGGTCTTAGTTTGAGTGAAGCACTATCGACTGTGACAAGAGGCCCGGCCTTAGAGGAAGCCAGAGAGGTAAGCATGGCCAGAGAACCCAAACGATGACCGCCATCTGTAGGAACGCATAAAGGAGTTCAAAGAACCATTCCACCAAAAACGCATGCCACCCTGGGGGAAATTTCCTGAAGCAGAAATGCATGCACTCTTGTTGTCTACCGTCACAAACAGATCTACTGTCGGAGTGCCCCACCAGGCAAAGCTCGTCGAGGTAACCACTGGACATCTCTCTTACTCATGGGAGATCAAGCTCTGTCAGCGCAGATTATCTGCCAACCCAGTCTCCACTCCTCCAGATGAACTGCAGAGGCGGAGATTATGTTTTCCAGCATCCAGAACCTGCATGGACTCCCTGCACAGAGGTAGTGATCTCACCCCTCCCCGCTTGTTGAGGTAGTGCATGGTCACTGTGCGGTCTGTTGACACCAGGACATGTTTACCTTGCACGGTGGGCACAAAACATGTTGGTGACCGTCTTACTGCACGCAGCTCCAGCAAAACGATGTGGCAATCTTTCTCTGTCTCGGACCAATGACAGCTGATCAGGAGAGCACTACAATGAGCACACCAGCCCTTCAACAAGGTGTCCGTGACCATCTGTTCCTCTTGCCATGGCGCCCAGAAAGGTTTGCCCACCAACATGTTCGTCCTGTCACTCCACCAGGTGAGGTCGTTCGCCAAAGACCTAAATAGTACATTCAGCATCTCGCCGAAGTACTGCAACCACTGGCACCTGAGAAGCCACTGTAGGGATCTCATCTGATTCCTCGCCTGAGGCATAAAGAAAATGCAGAATTCCAGGAGGCCCATTAGGTACAGGAAAGCCAATACAGAGACATGGTGACTGTTCCTGGGTGGAAAATATGAAAAATGACCTTCATGGTGATTCAGGTCCTCTTAGTACAGGCTCTCCCTCCTTCACAACTGATTGGGAACGCCTGCATCCGGAGGCGGGCCGGAAAAGCTGGCTCTAAAAGATAGCCATCACTTTAAGAGTATTGGACGGGGTGGGGCCTACGTCGCGCATGCATCGCTCTACACCCAGTTCCTGTGGTTACGCCGATGGAGGTATAATAAATATATGCGCACTGTAGGGGGTGGGTGTTGTGAAGGAGGGAGTGCCTGGACTAAGAGAACCTGAATAACCATGAGGGTCATTTTTCATTTCTCGGTCGTCCTGGCTCTCCCTCCTTCCCAACTGGTTGGGCCCAGACTAAAAGCCTTCAAATAAGTAAGGGTGGAGAAGACAGTATGTGCAGGATTCAGGCAAACCCGCTGCGGAGAACCTCTTGGCCTAATTTTGCATCATTTCTAGAAGTATCAATAATGTAGTGCTTGCAAAAAGCAAGCGGGGTAGCCCAGGTAGCTGCTTTACAGATGTCTGCAATGGGAACATGCCTGGTAAAGGCTACAATTGCTGCCTTGGCTCTAGTAGAATGAGCCTGAAGTCTCTGCGGAGTCGCAAGCCCGTTCATGTCATAAGCCTTGGAGATACAGGAGACAACCCATCTAGCAAAGGAAGCATTAGCTGCCTTATTGCCAGGAGAAGGACAACTGTGAGCAACGAAGAGCTTGCCTGCCTTTCTGGTTTGGTCCTTTCTAGATAGAATTTTAAAGTTCTTACAACATCTATATTATGTAGTGTTTCTTCGGCCGCGGAGGTGTGCGTTCTCGGAAGAAAAACTGGAAGAAATATTCCCTGGTTTAAATGAGAATCATATACCACCTTGGGTAGAAAGGAGGGGACCGTACGAAGGACAACTTTGTCTTTATGGAACACTATACATGTTCCTTTGTGGAGAGAGCCCGGAGCTCTCCAATCCTTCTAGCCGAAGTAATGGATACTAAGAATGCTGTTTTCCAAGTTGGAAACTCTAATTCACATGAGGCCATAGGCTTGAATGGTTTTTGCATTAGAGTTGATAAGACTATGTTGGGATCCCACCGAGGTGGAGGTTCACAAATAGGAGGATGTAAACGTAAAAGGCCCTCAAAATGCCTTTTAACGGCTTCATTGGAAAGAGAGAAAGACTTGTGTTCTGTATTTAGGTAAGCACCAATAGCTGATGAGTAGTGTTTTCACACGTCAACTTTGACACCAGTGGAGACTAGATGAGACATGAAGGACATGACATCAATAGAGGGTTAAGGTCTTGGTCCAAGGCCCGGTGACAGAAACAAACATTTGCTACGATATTGATTCTTAGTGGAAGCTTTTCTATGTTTTGCCCTGACAAATGTAAGTGGGGAAAATGCTACCAAGCCTTCAAGTTCAGTAACTGAGGGGAGGGATGAAGGACCTGCCCTTTCTGTCGAGTCAAGTCAAAAGATCTCTATGGTGGAAGATCCAATAGGGAAGTCCCCGCTAACTCCAGAAGGTCTGGAAACCAGATCTGGCGAGGCCAGAACAGGGCTATTAGAATCATTCAGATTCTGTGACATGTTGAATTTGAGCAATACTTTGTGAATCAATGGGAGAGGTGGGAAAGCATAAAGTGTTAGATTCGACCAATCCAGGTGTAGAGCATCTCCCAGGGATTGAAGACCCTGACATTGCCTTGATGCAAACTGAGGACATAGAGAGTTGTGCTGGTTGGCAAAGCCGATTACATCGTCGGAGGAAGAGGATCGAGGGTCAGATACAGGGCACAATGCAAACAGACGTCACACAAGGGCCAGTCTAAGGAATCTGCAAGCCAAATCGATTCTGAAAACATAGTTTTTAATCTATCCTCCAAGGTTCTAACTACGGCGGAAGTGTCCGTCCTGAATAAAGGTTTGTCTTTTGCACCGAGCCGTCAGCCTGACCTTATTGACTTTCAAATAGATCTATTCAAATTTATTCGCAAGTTGAAACTCCCAAAAAATTTTCACACTCAAGTACAGCAACATAAATCCAAAAATATTGCGGGTGCTCCAAGTCTTTTCACTTTATCTGACATTGAAGGTACTGAATTATTATTGTCTTTAGCAGATACTTCTGAACATCAAAAAGGTCAATTACAACAAGAATTGGGTATTCAGCAACTGAATTTACCTTTGACGGAACACACAAAGGCATCCAAATTCATACCTCCCTTCAGTAATGAAAGTCTAGTAGATACATTCTATCAGATAGTTACACAGGACATACATCGCCTTATCGATCATCCTAGAAGTACACGATTCCTATATCATAATCTCTCTAAAGTGGAACAAGCAGCTCTTAACTAACTTATGCATGATTCGAGTATAGTCATTAAGGAAGCCGATAAAGGCGGAAATATAGTTATACTCAACAGAGATGACTATATTCAGATGGCAAATGAACATTTAGCTACTCCAGGCTGTTACCAAATACTGCCAGGTAATCCTACTTCGCAAACAGTCTCTAAGCTAGCAAACCTTATTCATAACTGGCACTTACGCAGTTTAATTACCGACGATGAGAAACACTTCTTGCTGCGTACGGCTCCGGTCATGCCCACGATGTATTTTCTACCAAAGATTCACGAAGAATATGAAATACTACCACAGGTCAGACCCATTCTTAGTGGTCTGGGATGGGGGCCACAGAAGGTCTCTCACAATATATTGATTCTGCCATCAAAAGCTTGGTCACCACGGTGCCTGCTTATTTGCGTGACACGACACACACTTTACAGATTTTATCATCCATTAAATGGTCTGAACAATTCATGTTAGCTACCTATGACGTAAAATCACTTTATACTGCAATTCAACATGAGCTAGCTCTAGATACCATTGATTTTTCTTTTAGAAATCATTCCGCCTCTTATGCTGATCACATAAATATGATTAAAGACTTTCTGGCATTCACATTGCAACACAACGAGTTTGTCTTTAATGGTCACTATTATGTACAGACAAGAGGGGTGGCGATGGGGGCTAAGTATGCTCCTTCGCTAGCTAACCTATTCATGGGATTTTTTGAAGACCACTACATTTATAACAAACATGAATTTTCTGAACATATTGTAGTATGGAAAAGGTACATCGATGTTTTGCTTATTTGGAATGGTCATCAGGATTCTTTCCATCGATTCACAGACTATCTTAATAACAACACATTTGGTATTGAATTCGTGGGACACATAAGTGCCTATAGAATTGAATTCTTAGACTTAGACATTAGTATTTCTAATGGCCAGATACATACTCGAACCTTCAGAAAACCCACAGCTGTTAATTCGATTTTACATGCTAAAAACTGTCATAAAAGAACAGTTATCGATAATATACCATTTGGCGAGTTTCTTCGAGCCCGTCGGAATTGCAGTAAGATGTCAGACTACACTGATGAAGTCACTAAGATTGAAGATAGGTTTAGAAGAAGAGGATATTCCAATCAAAGCATTAGAAATGGTATCCAACGAGCTAATGCTGTGGCTCGTGAGGATATCTTGTCTAAACGCGAGAGGGCCAAACGTACTGGTTTCTCACATGTACCCATCATTACTAAGCATGTACAAAATTCTGATCGTCTTTATAAATTACTTGCCAAATATTGGCATTTACTTTTATTAGATCCAGATATTGTGCCATATATCACGGATAAACCAAAGTTCATCTTCACACAGAATAATACACTCAAGAGAGAGTTGTGCCCCTCGTTTCTAGCTCCATTAACCAACGTCTCTCATGGTAGTTCATGGTTATCAGCAAAACCAAGTGGATTTTTTAAATGTGGTTCATGTAATTTCTGTAAGTTAGCTATCCAAACTGCGACTTTTTCTTGCCATGATGGCATTACGATACAAATACGTCACTTCAATAATTGTAAGACGAAACATGTTATATATGCGATTCTTTGTGTCTGTGGCAAAGTGTATGTTGGTTCTACAATGAGGGAATTACGTATACGTATTCGCGAACACTTTGCCAGTCTGAAAAAATGTGATTCTAAATTGCCCCTCGCACTACATTGGCAGACTCATCATCAAATGGATAATGTAAGCGACATTAGATTTATTGGGCTAATGCAAGCGAGAATGCACCCTAGAGGAGGGGATTGACTCACATTACTACGCCAACTGGAAGCTCGCATCATATGCAAGTTACGGTGTACCACTCGGGGACTGAACAGTGATACTGAAATGCATGTTTTTCAGTAGATGGGCAGGCGTCTGTGGGATCCTTCACTACATGTACTTGGTACAGGTAACTTCCCAGGTCTGGATGCCCGGATGGGGCGCCGATGCTGCATCCAGGGGCCAAATGCATCAGTATTCAAACATTGGAAATGGTAGACAGAACAAGCAGAGCATGTGCAAGGTAATATACCAGGTATACTTACATGACAAGGCTTTGAAACCCAATTGACAAATTGTCACTTTGGACTTGTGAGGGTGTTTGATTAGTAATTAGTAATTTACATTGGTAATGGACAATGTCTAGTAGAGGACAGTAGTTGGGCATTTGCATGTAGTATTGGGTCTATAAAGATGATCTTGTTTAGGATCCAATGCTAGAATTGCTAACTAGCATTGGATGATTTTTGTCCTGTGTTATTGGAATCTGCCAATAGAAATGGACAGCGCGAAGTAGATTGCGTCATTTGAGAGTATCTGGTGCTATTGCATTTATGTTCCGAGATCCGAATTGCTAAATTGTCCTTTTTATTATGTGGAAGATAATTTGTGATAACTGGAAACACGATTGGAACTGTGATGTTTACATCGCACAATCACGTGACACACTGGGGAACGTGATTGTTGGTCATGTGATACTAGGAGATCTCCCTTTCATTCTTTTTTACACGTCGCAGGGATATCTCTGCGTTTGGACGCTTTGTAACAGAACGGACAGGCACGGACGGCAGATTATTCTTGTAAGTGATACATTAAATTGTTTTTATGCAACGATAGGCTCCTGTTGCAGCTTTTGACGACATATACAAATTATTTCCGTATTAGGCATTGCCACTGAAGGCGAGTATTTACAGAAATCACGAACGCTCTTGCAAACCGTATTGGCACTGGACTGGTGTGCAGGTAATGCTACTTATACATCTAACTGGTTGGGCACTTGATACAGCGCTATTAAGCCATTTCACAACTTGTGATTAATTAACCTTTTAAATTTACTAGGCGATTTCTCACTTATATATTTTGCGAAGAAATCGCACAGTGTAATAACCTTGAGTGGTCATGGTCAAGGGACTGTGATCAGAGAGACTAAGCTTTGGGTAATTACTCCGCTTGTATGTGGTGGTATTGTATCACGGTTTTGATGGGATTTGGAATCTATTTTCCCACAATGGTGTGAGAATATTCATGTTTTGATTTATGAGAGATCTCGTTGATACACATGCATTTGACCCACTGGATTTGGTGGAAGGTGCTGTCGCTTTTGACACCGTGATCTAGGTGGTGGTATTAACTGTAAAGGAGTAATTCGTAACTGTAAAAAGGGGAAATTAGCTCTGAAGTAATATCCCAAATGGTACAATTGATATTGATTTGAGCTGAAGTCTTCTTATTTTCTCTTTTCCTTTGTTTTTTATTTTTACTTTTCATTTTATTCTCTCGATCTATTTGATGCTGACAACATGCTGGTGTTTTCATCTACATACATAATGTACATTGGTAATGTATACCTTACTTTTCTGTATGTTGTTCTCACTGTATCGCTTGATCCTCTCACCTGTATGTTGTATGAAAACAATGAATATGATTTGTTTTGAGTAGAGTGTGGCCTTGAAAAGGACCTGTTTAGGTCGAAACACGTGTTGGCACGTCACTCTTTCATTGAACATAGCATGCTACTCGTTTATCGGACAAGCATCCAATTAAAGAAATGTCCTAATCAACTCAAGTCTGACCTGAATTTGCTGGATTATATTAACTGTCTATTGTGAACTATCATGCTCCAGATGTTTAATTTGGTTGAATGTACTCGTGGTTTATTGGGAACTATCATGTTCCAGATGTTCAATTTGGACCAAAAAGCAGCGCATCAAATTGTGGAACAGACAGTTTCATATCTCGTTGGCAAAGAGGTCTCTGATGCCCCCACTTCTGAAATATCATGTGTGCTACTGACTGTTTCAGCTCCCACTCGTGCAGAGCAGACTGTAACCTGCTTAGTTTGTCTGCAAGGGCGTTCTTTCCCTCTTACAAGACACCACCAAGAAAATGACTTTTAATGGCTCAATGTCAAATCTTCTCTGCTAGGAGACAAAGGGGAAGGGAGTGAGTACCCCCTGCTTGTTGATATAAAACATTGCAGTGGTATTTTCACCACCTTTACTTGAAGTGAGGGAAGAAATGATTTGAGAGCGAAGAATATGGCTCTTAGTTCCAGGACATTTATGTGGTCCTTTTCCTGAGAGGACCAAAGACAGTGAGCTGTTAGACTCAGAAAATGGGCTCCCCAACAGTACTCCAAAGAGCCTGTTATGACTATTTGGTGAGGAGGTTGAAAAGGAAAGCCTATTAACAGGTTCTATGGGGAGTTCCTCCAGAGTAGAGAGTCCTGAACTTGTTTTGGAATTTGGATTTTCATTTCCTGGGAATCCGAGAGCTGGTTCCAGTTGCGAGCAAGACGCCACTGGATCTTTCTCATATGGAGCCTTGCAAATTGAACTATGTTTATGCAAGAGGCTATAAGGCCCAGGAGCCTTTGAAACAACCAAGCTGTTGGGGTCTGGTGGCTATTGAAGTTTACGATGGTTTGTTGAATATCTTCCACCCTTTCCAGGGGTGGAAAGTCTCTGTATATAGTAGTATCTATAACTAATCCTAGGAATTGGATCCTCGGTGAGGGATTGAGCTGGGAGCTGGGATTTTGTCACATTTATGGAAAACCCCAGACTGGGCCTTGAGAAGCCAGTCGTCTAGGTAAGGGTATAGAATGGCTGTCCATAACTGAAGGTAGGCTGCCACTGACCCCAGAACTTTTGTGAAAACCCTGCGAGCAGAATTTAGCCCAAAGGGAAGACATGTGTACGGGTAATGAGACCTTCCTGTTGTGAATCTCACAAACTGACGGTAGTGTTTGTAGATGGGGGTGTGAAAATGCATATCATGTAGATCCACAGATGCAATCTAATTGTTTGGATGAAGAGAAGCCATAATCTGAGGCACGGTTATCATGTGGAAGGTATCGCGACAGAGAAATTGGTAGAGGTCTCAAAGGTCCAAAATTGGACAGATCCAGTCTGAAATCTTTGGGATCAGGAATTAACCAGAGTAAAATCCCAGACCTACTTCCTCTTGAGGAACCAACTCTATTGCTCCTAGGAGAATTAGTTTTTGGATCTCTTCCAGGAGCTGCGGGGATGAGCTTTGGAGGAGAGGAAGGTGGAATAGCTGGAAGAGCAAGCTGATAATCATGCTGAATAATATTCAGAACTCACTCCTTTTGAGTAATGATTTTCCAAAAAGGGAGGAAGCTGGAAAGCTTTCCTGCTACCTTCGATGTATGCTCCTTGATGCTAGTAGGCGCAGGAGGTATGTACATGCCCAGAAGGAAGTCAATAACGTGGCCCCCATTTACCTGATCAACAGATTTCACAGACCGACATCCTTGCGACCGACAAGGACAGCATACAGAGACTGCCTCTCTATCCCCAACTACAAACGCTCTACCATAGGAGGTAATAGCTTCTCAGTGAAAGCGGCTAAACTGTGGAACTCCCTACCACCCACTCTTAGAATAGACTTACCCTACCAAAACTTCCGTTCCAAGATGATGTCTTGGCTGAAGACAGCCATTGTCTAAACATACTGTGCCAGGTTTCCGCGTCTCCCACTTGTCACTTGGACACCCTGGATACACAACTGTTAACTGTATATATTTATATATTCCTGCTTACTTTCATTATTATTGTGTTCATGCCTTGTATATATTTTATTGTCTGTAACTAAGTTTCGCAGATTCCTGTATCTGCTGCGCCCTGTTACCCTAGGGTATTTCGGCGCATTACAAATAATAAAAAAACAAACAGACTTCTTTTGCTCTTGAGCAGAATTCGAGGAAGGGCGGGGTCCAAACTTAGAGTTGGTCTATATCTTCTCTTTTTAGAAGAATAGTAAGATTTAGCAGGAGTGGCAGAACCATGGTTTCCTGGTGGACGTGGTTTAAATGATTTAAAATATTGGTGATATGGGTGTTTCACCAAAACTGAGCTAAGGGTTTTAGCTGCTGCGACACTGCATTACATTTCTGTAGTACCTCTTCTGTGGATGGATCAAATAGTGTTTAGCCATCAAATGGAACGTCAAGCACTTTCTCTTGGATATCTTGGTGAAGGGAATAGGCAGACAAATCTGCATGCCTACGCATTCGGACTGCACTAGTGACTGCTTTTGCTGTTTTGTCACTGAGATTTTTTACCACTTGAAGCTGTTGCATAACAGCTTCTCTACCTTCTGAAATCCAGAAGGAAAATTCGTCTGTGGCCCCCTGAGGGAGCAGCGTTGGCCAGAATTATATGCAGTATCCTTTGGGAACACTACACACAATTAAAACAGTACATTTTCACCTTTGGTACAAGCCTGTACTACACAGTTATAGTGGGAGCAGTAGCGGAGCAGCCAGACTTATCTCAAGAGTAAGTGAGCAGTAAAAATAGTTACACAAAGGACAGCAATTACTATGATTCAGGCAAACACTGACTCAAGGTTTCAAAGTAAAAGAATATATATTTATTTACTCAACAGTTGTATAACATTTCACTATTCTAATCAAGTTAATAATCACAATCATAAATACACCACATCACTTCCCTTAAATTCCAGACAAGTTAAGCTCACAAAATGAAGTGGGAGCAAAATGGCACTCGAGCAATTTAAAAGGGAGGGAAAGAAAGTTAATAGAAAATAGGCAAAACCAACAGGTAAGTACTCAGAGAAATTGAACAAGAGAGGCTACAAGGTTAAAATCAGATAGAAAAGGCTTAGTGCCAAAGTCAATGGTTCAAAAGTCTTTTGCTCAAGATAATAGGTTCAATGTAGTTCACGGTAAAGCTTGTGGCACAGATTCCGGACGAGGTTGGTTGGTAGAAAAGTTCATTCAAAGAGAACAGAAGGACAAGCCCTCAGATTGGAGAAAGATTTCAAACACTTTCACTGCGGCTGACCGAAGCGGACAACTGGATTTGCACAGTACCTTAAAACGGAGAGGGAGCTGAGGCGGACGTTCCTGCAGGCTCACGGTTTCTGAAGCAACTGTCGGACTGATCCGACGTAGGAAGACTGGAGGGTTCTGCTCCACCCAGGGAAGAAGCCAACAGCAGAGCAAAACAAAGAATAAAAGGTGTGCTCCTTAAAACCCAAGCAGGGTCCGACCTTCCTGGCTATCTGGCCCGCTGTAGCTCTGTACAGCGAATTCGACCAGAGGAGGGGTCCTGGCTTGAAGTTTGGGCGAACTGGTTGGTCCCGCTAGCTCAAAGGAAGAAGTTTCCTGGAGGATCTTCTGTCGTCGGATTTGGAGATTCGGACCTGCAGCAGGGCTTCACCAGGCGGTTCAGTCGTGGTAGGGGTCCTCTTCTTCCAGTTCCTCGTTGGTTCTTTCGTTCCAGTGGCGACTCTGCTCTTCCAGTCCCAGAGACTGGCTTTTTATACAGTTTTCCCCCATTCATACAGCCTGGTTGTCAATCACAGCAGGGTGGCTGGCCTGTCAAGGCCAGTCCCCTTAGCCAATCAGACAACAGTGCGACTTCGGTTACTAAGGCAGCCCATGGCAGGGGTCCAAAGATCCCTCCCTCACATCCTGCCCACCTAGACTATCAGGCGCCTTAAGGAGGGCTTCTATGCAGAAGCCAGCGAAAAGACAGCGAACAACGGAATCATCCCCGGTTTGGCGCATAGAGTAAAACACGAGAAAGACTAACATAAAGAAATGGCAAATAAACACAGCCGGAACCAAAATAAAATGTAGTTTGTCAAGCGAGTTTATGTTCGAGGCTACTATAATAGCCTGGAACAATACCACGTTTATATAATATAACCGCGGTAGGAAGGTTATGGTAGATACCACTGCCACCAGCCAAGTCTTAGTGTTAAGGAAGCGAAACAAGGCTACAAGAGGCACAGACAAAAAGGGATAAGAATTAACCCTTTCCAGTACTACATGTAAAATGGGGTGTACAGGGTCTGCAGTTTAAAGTGACTATATAAAGTTAATGGCAACTTTACCTGTTTCTGGGGGACAGAAAAATGGAGTCAGTGGGAAGTCTCAAAGACAACCCTGTGTCACTGCACTGAAGGTGCTGTGTAACACACACAAAAAGTGGTGCATATGGAGTAGGTGAGGCTCTACTGCCCAAGATCACACAAACGGCGAAAATACACTCAGCAAAACACATGTAAGAGTGGGAAAAAGGCTCACACTCTTACCAGGTGAGAAAAATAAATCCTAGAAATCCAGCAAAGCTGCTGGGGGACTCTTTAGGTAAGGGAAATCAACCATTTATAAGAATTCTCCCCAACAAGCATGTCGGTGAAGCAGTCACGATTCTCCCAATTAAGGATATTAAATCCCGCCAAAACTGTAGCAGTGTTAATCTGCCTAAATTGTAAGGTAGAGTTGGTGTAAGACTTCTTACCTTGGGCCTCCCAAGCTTTTGCGTTTATGTCTAGCACTGAAGCTGGAGAAGGTCCTTTACCCTTTGTGCCAAGGGCAGCTGAGACTACTGCCGATTGAGCTAGAAAATTTCCCAGGAGTATGAAATGTTCCTCTTTAAGCACCTTGTATTTGTTGTCTAGAGCTTCGAGATGTGTGCATCGGAACGAGGCTTTCCCCAACGAGCTAAAGCTTGTTCTAGAACTGAGAAGGCAGTTTTCCAAAAACACCAGCCGTTTCAGGCTTATCCTTTGGAAGGATTTCTAGTGCCTGCATGGCTTTAGTCACAATGTCATTGAACATCTTAGACGGTGACTGAGTGGTGGTAACCTCTGAATCAAAGTCCTTTGAAATGCAAGGCATAAAATAAGCGGTATAGCATCGCAATTTGCGATACAATACCGCTGTTTTGCTGTATATTTAATGAATCATGTCGCACAAACTGCGATATGATTCATTAAGTATCAGCAAAACAAAAGATTGTGCCTCTCCTCTGCCTGAGCGAGTCTGTGCACAGCGTGCACTGCAGGCGAGGCAGAAGTACCCGGGATGGGCTGTAAACGTCATCGCATGAGAGGAGGATCTCAGTCCCCCTCTCACACTGGCTCTGGTGTTTTCTGAGGTAAGGAGTGCTAAGGGGAGGTTTGGGTGGGAGCTGGGCCCGTTTTGAATTAATGTTGTATGTGGGGCTGGGTGTTTAGCAAGTGGCCATCCTCGGAAGAAATATTTCTCCCGCCCTTTCGGGTGGGAGAAATATTAATTCCAGCCATACTTGCTATTATCCAGCACTCGCAGTAACAATGCAGCCTGCTGGCAGAAGGCTTTACATATTCTTTAATTTCATGAAAGAATATTTAAAGCCTTCTACGAGCAGGCTGCATTAGTACTGAGGGTACTGATTTTACCAAACGGCTGACATTTCTCCCGCCCGTTCGGGCGGGAGAAATATTGCCAGTCACTCTCTAACACCCAGCAACAGGCCCGGCTGAAGATGTGTGCCCCCCCGGCCCGCCACTGCTGAGGGTTGAAAGTGGCACAGGGTCAGACTGGGGCATACAATAATTGTCTCGGGCACCAACGAAAAAGTGCTCCACAGTTGCAAATGGGAATTCATTCCTTTTGTGACGCTGTTTGAATAACCCAAGGGGGAGGTTTCCGATTCAGTGTGATGCAAATTGTACATTTTAGAGAATATGTAATCAGCAACACTGGTCAAAGCTATTAGCCACAATATAGTCCAGTAACTCAAACTGGCCCACATTGGCAAAAAAAGGTGGCCCACTTTGACCCAAAAAATTGGCCCACACAAGCATTTTGCGTTTTTGGTTAAGCCATGGGCCTATTGCCCTCTAGGCCAGTCCGAGCCTGCAATGGTGCATGGAGGTTAGCTGCCGAATTTATCACGAGGCAGGCAGCCAGAGCCAGTAGGAAGCTTTACACTGGCCATAACTTTAATGTGAGTACTGCAAAGCGCATATTAAAAGCCCGAGAACGAAAATTGTGACTTTTTTGCTTAGCGGGTGCTGAGGGGCCGTGTTGATTCTCGAGTCCCCTCCCCCCCCAGAGTGAGTGTGCATTGTTGTGGGTAATGAGTTGCTTTTTGCCTATTTTGTAGGACTTGGTCTGCAGTGTAGAGGAAGATTAGGCAGAGGCCCAGCCCACTGTGACTTGATAACAACTGGCCTGAGAGGTAAGCAAAGCCTAGCCCAACTTTTTATTCTAAAAATATCTTTAATTGTAGACTATTCAGAGACCTTCTGCAAGCAGGATGTGTTATTGGTGCAGGTGGCCGCGCTGTATTTAGGGTGTTCCAAATACTCCCCCAAAGGTGGTTGCTTCGAGTTATTTGTTTTCTTTGCAGAAAAACAACAATTTTGTAGTTCTTGAAACAAAACAAATGTGCACTACTAATTAGAACTTGGAAGGTTTGTGGCAAGTTGATTAAATTGATGGCAAATTCTGGCTTCACTGCTTAACCAAACTGTGTGATCCTGGGCAAATCATTTGACCCAACCCAGCCACACCAGTGTGCTGGCAAGAACAGAAATGTGCATTATTATCCTTCGGCAGTGTTGGTGGCCTGATGGGCATTACATTGCACAATTTGCTGCTAACTTGCCACTCAATACTTCCCACAATGCCATGTAGTTACAAAATGGGGTGCCTGTGTGTGGCATAGGTTTAAAGAAGAGATTTCCGACCTCTTGGGCACCTTGATGATTTTTCTATTGGCTTTTAGGTGTTTGATGGCACTCCCTCTTTAGATTATTTATTTTGATCTTTTAAATCATCTCACTTTTTGCTGACTTGCAATAAGCCAGACCACAAATGGATGATTACATGTTAACTTGCTGGGCCCATTCGTCTCACAGATGCATGAGACTTTACGGCACTAGTAACTGGTAGGTGCTGCACCATGGCCTCACTGACCTGGGCAAACCAAGAGACTGGCAACTGGACATTTGGTTCTGCAGAATAAGATAACTAATGTCCCCAATGTGTCACAAACACCTTGCAGCTGCTGTCTTCATCTTGGGGAGTTACTTGTGACTGTTATGTCAGAACACTAGCTAAATTAAACTTAATAAAATAAAAATGACACTCACAATTGCATCTGTATTGATGTCTTGTTGACAATTTGATGGACACTGCACTATGTACCACGGACTGCTGCATGGCCCAGCTACACAGAGCCTTGAAATGAAAAAAAAGTCAGAGCTTTTTTAAAATCAGATCCATTTATGTGGTCCATTCATGCAGTGAACCTTTACATTTTACAGACACTCATTGTACTTGAAAGGTACATAGAAATGCTGTATTCTTGCTAATGTTTGTCTTGGGGTAAAACTAACTTTGGGTGACATTTAAAATAGGAGTACAAAATTGCTAATCAAATATGTTTATTTGCTAATCAAAAATATTTTAATTAGCACATTCTGCTAATCAATTTTTAAAAACTAATTTATGCCTTGGAAATGTTTTGTTTTTTGGGAGGAGGAGCAGAGTCCTCGTTGTCCACTGGTACAGTGACAGGCTCAGGAACAGGGTTGATGGGTACCAATCCATGAGTTAACATAACCTTGATGCGTTGAGCCAGAACTACGAAGGGATCAGTGTTAGGCAGAAACCTGTGCAGTTCCCTTGGGGAACACTGCAAAAGATTTAAGACTACAGGTAGAGCAGTAAACCCCTTTGGTAGCAGTCTGTACCACCCAGATTTACCTGGTAGCTGTGGCTGAGCAGTCAGACTTCTCTCAAGAAGAGTTAGGCAGTATGTAAAGTATACACAATATGTACCAAAACACAATAGCACAAGCAAACACTGACCAGAGCTTGGTTTCAAAAGTATATAGTTATTTATTTAAAATACACATAAGTTAAAAACACTCTAGCAAAAATATAGTAAAAGCACTTCAACACAGTTATAATGAAAGTAGATTCAATCCTTTCTCCTATCTAGACAACTCTAAGTAAACACCACTTAATTAAAACAGAGGTGAGTGCTTAACGTTAGATGACACTCTAGTAGTTTCCAAGAAAGGGAGAGAAAAAGCAGAAATGGGTTAGACACACCACTCTAAGGTCCAGAGCACTTGCAATAGGCTTAAAGAAGAATAAAGTCACAGGTGAGCAAAAGTCACTAGGCAGGGCCCACTCTTAGAGTAGCCGGAGCGAAAATGTGCCCAAGATCACACTGTTAGTTAGAGATTCAAAGTCTTGCAAAGAGTCAAAAAGAGGTTAGAGTGGCTCAGAAAGTTTAGCCAAAGTGTCCCAGGCACTCCCAGGTTCGAAAGCCGGGGACTAAATCTACCCCGTACAGTCGGTAGCAAGGGAAGCCAGGCAGAACACAGTACCTTAAGCGGAAAGGATCCTCCAGCGGTGGCAGTTGTTCCAGGCAGTGGCAGCAGGGCTCGACGTCGGTCAGGGGAGAAGAAGTTCTCGCTGAAGAGCAGAAGAAGAGGGTCGTTGCACTGCCCGGGAAGAAACCAGCCGCGGAGTCCTCCGGTTAAAGGGTTGGTACCGACTTTCGCGGTATGGGGGTAAAGTGTGGTATTCCGGTTGCCGGGGTGCTTGGCACAGGCAAGGCGGCCACGAGATACCTCAAAGAACGGAAAGAAGGCGAAAACTGGTTGTCCCCACCAGTCAAGGGAAGGAGCCACTCCGTTAAGAGTTCTCCTCGGTCGTCGGGAAAAAGTGGTGAGACGGTTCAGCAGGGCTCCACCGGGTGGTGTCGTCGAAGCAGGTCGGCTCAGCTCTTCCCTCGTCGGATTCTTGGTCCTGTGGCGACTTCTGAAGTCCCAGTCCCCAAAGCCCTGCTTTTATGCAGCAAACCCCCATTCACCCAGCCTAGCTGTCACTCAACCATGCTAAGTGGTGAGCCGGGCGGCTCACCACTTGGGCCAATCAGGACGGAGTGCGACTTGAGTTACCAAGGTAACTCAGTCCAGGGTGCCTAAATCCCCCTCCACCCCTCCTAAGTACCCCAGACAGAGTGGCACCACTTTGGAGGGCTTCTGTGGAGAAGCCCGCCAAAAGTGGAACAAAGGGCTCCACTTTGGGTCAGAGTTACAGAGGCGAACACCAACGCCATTTTAGAATCAAGTTTTGGCAAAAAGTCCCAACCGGAGTTATAAAAATAAATATATAAACCGGCGGTATGTTTAAGGCTACCGTAAATAATTAATTAAATGTGTTAGCCTAAAACAATGGGAAATCCCATAGGGAAATATTCGCGGTTGAATATAAAAAGTAGTTTCCACTGCCACCAGCCAAAACTCGATCAGGGGGGACGGAGACGTGCCCCCTCGACTAACAGACCCTGGGGCAATCGAATTGCCCCAGCCAGTACGTCCACAATATGATGGTTTGTACTGGTTCTGTTCAGGATTCAAGACTAGCAAAGTCTTTGGTGACTTTACATGCCCTGGGAGACAGTAGTCAGTCCCAGGGTATGGAGTCTATGTTGGGGAGTCCCTAGGACACCCCTGGGTCACGGCACAGAGGGTGCTGTGTGACCCACACCACAAAAATACATGAGGCCCTATGGAGTAAAAGACCCCATAGCCCATTCAACACAAGGTTTAACCAAGATAACACAGTTCAACATGTCCAAGAGTGAGGGTAAAAGAGTCTCACTCTTGGCAGGAGAAAAAATTAAACCCCAGAAATCCAGCAAAGCTGCTGGGGGACTCACTAGGTAGGGAAATTCAGCCTAAACAGAGAATTCTCCCTAACACTCGCCCCCCCCAGACTAAGGGACAGGAGGATTTAATCCACTCCTGGATGAACCTCATACCTCTAGTCGATGATATACATCCTAGAGAGTCCATCAGCATTTTGATGGTGACACCTTGACCTTTGCTTAAGGGAGAACTCAAAGGTTTTCTTTTGCAAGCTAAAGGACCTACAAACCCTTTGAGGAACATCAGTCTTTTTGTTATAGGGGATCTGGTTGACCAGTCCCTCAGAAGTTGGGACAACTTCTGAACCTATGTTAGGCTTTTTGAAGGGGTCCTTATAAAGGATTCCCTTAGATCTAGAGGGGCCTCCAAGGTTCCTCACCACCTCTCTTGTGGGAGCAGGTTGGGTCTTAGGCCTCTTGGTTGGAGGGGTTGGGGTTAGGCAATGTACCTGCTTCCCCTTCCTCTTAGATCTACCCTTACCTATTTTAGGAGTTTCCCCCCTAATATTAGGATTTGAGTTGGGGTCTTCAGTAGAAGGTCCAACAGTCTGAAGGTTTTTGGCCTTAGACTTTTCTTTTCTGGTTTTCCACCAGCACTGAGAATTACCAGTTCTCTCGGGTCTAGATAGGGGCCTAGTTGGTCTATCCACCTCTTCCTCAGAAGCAGGGGGAGTCAGAGACTCTGAGACTAGGGGAACAATGTTGGAGCTTGGTTGGGGCGCCCATGTTCCTAGCATACTATCCTGAAATGTGCCTGGGTTAGAGGTCAACTTACTAACACCAGGGCTTGTAGTGGGGTTCTCAGTAGAGGGTCCCACAGGCTTAGAAGGGTCCTTCAAGGTAGCCTTCCTAGCCAATTTGGTTAAGTTCTGCTTCTCCATACTGGGAGGCCTGGGGGTATGTGACACTACTCCTAGAGTTCTTAGGTCATTCCCTAACAGGACCTTCCCAGGTACCTCAGTCTGAACACTGACAGGGATCCTTACTGTCATGTTGTTACATTGAATGAGGGCTGGTAGAATAGGAACCATTTGGACAGGGCCTCCAGACATCTTAGTGGGACCTTTGGGTGCTTTGGCCACATCCTCAGGTTGAAAGAAGCTTTCATCCACTACTGTTCTGCTGGCCCCAGTGTCTCTCCTGGCAGGAGTATCCTGGCCATTGACAAGAACACTGTCCACATAATACACCTTAGAGTTAACAGGTAGGGAGTTATACACAACCCTATTCTGGGGACTAACCAGACCCATAGGCTCTAAGTTTACAGTTGCTTGAAGACCCAAGGGTTCTTCAGCAAAGAGTTCAAAGTGGGCACTAGCCATCTGTACTTCATCCTCAGGAGTGAAGGCTAAGGAGACTGTGCTGATCCCTGCAGGTTTACCCTTGCACTTGGGATCTCCTTTGATATGGTCAGTACCCTGACAGACATAGCATTGTCCAAATGCTCTCTGGAAGGGTGGCTTGTTCTGACCTCCTTCTGGCTTGTGGCCAGAAGGTACAGTAGCCTGACTAGGTTTCCCATGTGGCTTACCCTGGTTATTTTGTGGTTTGGGGCCCTCTTTGGGATAGGAATTATTAGAATTCTCTTTGGAGTCTTTTTTAGACTGTTTTTCCCCATCCTTCTTCTGAGTTACCCCAGAATCCTTGTGAGTGGCCCTGTTGGCAACCCACAAGTCAGCAGCCTTAGCTAGTTTCCGGGAATCCAATTCCCTGGAATCAGCCAAGTGTTGTCTGAGCTCAGGAGAGCAGGCATCATAAATTGACTCCAACATAAAGAGATTCTTCATACCTTCATAAGTGTTCACCTTGTAACCCTTAATCCATCCCTCTAAGTTTTTCAAACATTCACTCACCCAGGTAGCCCAAGGGGTACCATCATGCTTTTTGAGGTTCCTAAACCTCTTAAGATACTGGGAAGGGGTCTTCCCAAACCTAGCTATCAAAGCTAGTTTCACACATTCATAGTCCTTCCTATCCTCCTCCCCCATCTCCATTACCACATCAGTTGCAACAGGGGGAAGCCTAGAGAACAACCAGGTGAGTAAGTCATTTCCTGTGATGTTCTGGAGCCCATGATTATATTCAAACAGAGACAACCAATCCAACACATCCAACTTAGGCTCATACATACCAACCAATTCTTTAGGCATCCGGGGTCTTTTAGGACTGGAACTTCTAGAGGAGCCAGAGAGAGAAACATTCTCAACAGATAATTTCTTCATTTCTAAGTCATACTTGAGCTCCATTTCCCTTAGCCTTAGTTCTTTGTCAGTTTGAGCATTCAGTTTCTTATACTCCAATTCTAGCTTCATTTTCTCTAGTTCAAAGTACTGAGGACTAAAGGTGGGACCTGGTAAAGGTCCAGTAGGCACAGCAGGTAGAGCAGGCAGAGGCCTAGGGGGGACAGTTACAACAGCCTCACCCTCCTCTTCTGACTCTTCCTCAGAAACATCAACATTTTGCTCCATGTTAACTTCAACACTGTCATCTACAGTTGCTGGAGTGGTAGGTTCCTCTGAACCATCACCCAGACTTTGGTTAGCTAACAATCTTTCAATCAGCTCCATTTTCTTGCCCTTAGTCAGGAGATCCTTATGTTTACAGAGCACTCTTAAACAATCAGCAGTTTTGGCTGCAAGGGACTCTTGACTATAGCTTTCTATAACTGACATGTTAGAGGTTTTACTTTTTCAGTGCTAAGCTTTGTGGTTAGTTGCACTAAGGTATCTAAAGCACAATAAAATGTATACTCAATACAAATCCCACCGCTGTACACCAGTGTTAGGCAGAAACCTGTGCAGTTCCCTTGGGGAACACTGCAAAAGATTTAAGACTACAGGTAGAGCAGTAAACCCCTTTGGTAGCAGTCTGTACCACCCAGATTTACCTGGTAGCTGTGGCTGAGCAGTCAGACTTCTCTCAAGAAGAGTTAGGCAGTATGTAAAGTATACACAATATGTACCAAAACACAATAGCACAAGCAAACACTGACCAGAGCTTGGTTTCAAAAGTATATAGTTATTTATTTAAAATACACATAAGTTAAAAACACTCTAGCAAAAATATAGTAAAAGCACTTCAACACAGTTATAATGAAAGTAGATTCAATCCTTTCTCCTATCTAGACAACTCTAAGTAAACACCACTTAATTAAAACAGAGGTGAGTGCTTAACGTTAGATGACACTCTAGTAGTTTCCAAGAAAGGGAGAGAAAAAGCAGAAATGGGTTAGACACACCACTCTAAGGTCCAGAGCACTTGCAATAGGCTTAAAGAAGAATAAAGTCACAGGTGAGCAAAAGTCACTAGGCAGGGCCCACTCTTAGAGTAGCCGGAGCGAAAATGTGCCCAAGATCACACTGTTAGTTAGAGATTCAAAGTCTTGCAAAGAGTCAAAAAGAGGTTAGAGTGGCTCAGAAAGTTTAGCCAAAGTGTCCCAGGCACTCCCAGGTTCGAAAGCCGGGGACTAAATCTACCCCGTACAGTCGGTAGCAAGGGAAGCCAGGCAGAACACAGTACCTTAAGCGGAAAGGATCCTCCAGCGGTGGCAGTTGTTCCAGGCAGTGGCAGCAGGGCTCGACGTCGGTCAGGGGAGAAGAAGTTCTCGCTGAAGAGCAGAAGAAGAGGGTCGTTGCACTGCCCGGGAAGAAACCAGCCGCGGAGTCCTCCGGTTAAAGGGTTGGTACCGACTTTCGCGGTATGGGGGTAAAGTGTGGTATTCCGGTTGCCGGGGTGCTTGGCACAGGCAAGGCGGCCACGAGATACCTCAAAGAACGGAAAGAAGGCGAAAACTGGTTGTCCCCACCAGTCAAGGGAAGGAGCCACTCCGTTAAGAGTTCTCCTCGGTCGTCGGGAAAAAGTGGTGAGACGGTTCAGCAGGGCTCCACCGGGTGGTGTCGTCGAAGCAGGTCGGCTCAGCTCTTCCCTCGTCGGATTCTTGGTCCTGTGGCGACTTCTGAAGTCCCAGTCCCCAAAGCCCTGCTTTTATGCAGCAAACCCCCATTCACCCAGCCTAGCTGTCACTCAACCATGCTAAGTGGTGAGCCGGGCGGCTCACCACTTGGGCCAATCAGGACGGAGTGCGACTTGAGTTACCAAGGTAACTCAGTCCAGGGTGCCTAAATCCCCCTCCACCCCTCCTAAGTACCCCAGACAGAGTGGCACCACTTTGGAGGGCTTCTGTGGAGAAGCCCGCCAAAAGTGGAACAAAGGGCTCCACTTTGGGTCAGAGTTACAGAGGCGAACACCAACGCCATTTTAGAATCAAGTTTTGGCAAAAAGTCCCAACCGGAGTTATAAAAATAAATATATAAACCGGCGGTATGTTTAAGGCTACCGTAAATAATTAATTAAATGTGTTAGCCTAAAACAATGGGAAATCCCATAGGGAAATATTCGCGGTTGAATATAAAAAGTAGTTTCCACTGCCACCAGCCAAAACTCGATCAGGGGGGACGGAGACGTGCCCCCTCGACTAACAGACCCTGGGGCAATCGAATTGCCCCAGCCAGTACGTCCACAATATGATGGTTTGTACTGGTTCTGTTCAGGATTCAAGACTAGCAAAGTCTTTGGTGACTTTACATGCCCTGGGAGACAGTAGTCAGTCCCAGGGTATGGAGTCTATGTTGGGGAGTCCCTAGGACACCCCTGGGTCACGGCACAGAGGGTGCTGTGTGACCCACACCACAAAAATACATGAGGCCCTATGGAGTAAAAGACCCCATAGCCCATTCAACACAAGGTTTAACCAAGATAACACAGTTCAACATGTCCAAGAGTGAGGGTAAAAGAGTCTCACTCTTGGCAGGAGAAAAAATTAAACCCCAGAAATCCAGCAAAGCTGCTGGGGGACTCACTAGGTAGGGAAATTCAGCCTAAACAGAGAATTCTCCCTAACAATCAGAAAGCATGGTTTCCACCACAGTACTAGTAATGGCATTTGCCATATGGGAAGGTTGAGGGTCTTCTATTCTGATAGGAGCAGTTGAAGAGTCAGCCATATTAGGCGGTTGGCTAGGAATATAGATGTTCAAAACCATGGGTCTAGGCAGCTGGATGTTGGTTAGAAGCAGCTGGGGACCAGGTTGTGTTGGTACCCGAGTAGGTTGACCCAAATTTTCCTCAGACTGAGGAGAGAATTGTAGCAAAATGTGAGGAGACTGAACTCTCACAGGAGTGCTGAACAATTGCTCTGGTGGAACCGTAAAAAATGTTGAAGCATCCAAGTCGTCACAGTCAGAAATTAGAGTAGAATTATCCTTCTGACTCTCCGGTACCGAACCAGAGACAGAAGCCACGGTACCGAAGTACCAGATGTTTTACATGAGGACGCCGACTTGGCTTTGTCTGGTACAGGGGAAATCGGAGTGGACCCAGTCAACCCCGGAGGTGCAGGCCTCTTTGCATGTACCCTTGCTTGTTCGGTTTGCTGAGGCAATAAAGGGTTTTCACAGTACCGTTGTTATTTTGTCTGGACTAAATAACTCTTCCGGTACCGGGTAAGTCTTCGAAGACCCTTTCCCACCTAGAGGTACTAACACTTTCCGTCCAGGAGGTACTAGTGCTTTCCCAGCCAGAGGTACTTTCAGGTGGATAGGCCGGGGGTTTCACCCTGAATGTTCGCACGAAGACTCTGGAACTGAGGAGGCAGTCTTGCCCTGGGTAACGACGGCAGGTGCTGAAACTATTATCTCACCTGAAGGTACAGTTCCCCCTCTTACCAATGTCGGCCTAAGTCTTAGGACGTCTTAGGCAGCTGTCCTAGCTGTGACATGGAGAGAAGACGAGTCAGCAGAGACCTCGGGTGAATTCCACAGCAAAAGACGCAAGTACTCACTGGGTGATGAATACCCAAACAGTGGACGCAGGCATGATGGGGATTGGCAGCAGAAAAAAGCTTCCGGCAACGGATGCACTGCTTGAAACCTGTCGCATACGGCATGCGTAGAGGGAGGCACCACGTTTTGAAAAAATAAAATAACCAATCACTAAGGTATGAGGGATGGACAAAAAAAAGCAATGCCCTGAAAAGTACTTTGCAGCGCAGCAGACATTCCGACCCGCCCAGTAAGCGGAAAAAAAAAGCAAATGCGTGTGGAACGTTGGTGACTTAGAGGTAAGGTGTGGGCCCAGCATGCAGAGGTACACACGCGTGACTTAGGCCCTATCCCTTCCAAAACTCTTAAAGTGACAGCTATCTTTTACAGCCAGCTTTTTCGGCCTGCCTGCGAATGCAAGCTTTTCCAACCAGTTGGGAAGGAGGGAGAACAAGGACGACAGAGAACATTCGCTTCCTGAGTGTCCAAGACTGATCCCATGAATTGGGGAAGTTTGCAATTTCGTAAAGCTCAGGGAGAAACTGAAACAATGCAGTAGTGCACAGGTTGCCTAGAAACTTGCTCTGTCGACTGTGCTCGGAATAGCCAATTGTCCAAGTATGAGAATACAAAGACGCCTGCTCTATTAAGGTGAGCTGCCACCACCCCTGCCAGCTTGGTAAAAAGCCTGGGGCCGGAGGTCAAGCCAAACGGAAGCACTTTGAATTGGCAATGCACGTCCTCAATGACGTACAATACCATCTTCAGGAATTGCCTTTTCTTCCTCTGGATGCGCACTTGAAAACATGCATCCTGAAGGTCCAGTGACGCTAGCCAGTCTTGGAACGGCAGAGACTGGGGAATTTCCCTCAACGTCTCTCTCCTGAACTTGTCCTTCCACAGGAATTTGTGCAAATACCTGAAATACAGGATGGGACTGAGGACACCCCCTCTTCTTGGGAACTAGTAAGTATCGAGAGTAGAAATCCGAGCCTACTTCCTTGACTGGAACCGCCTCTACTGCTCCTTTCAACAGAAGGGCTCGCTGATCTTCCAGTAGAACCCGATGCAGGTGTTGGGGGACAGTGGGGGTTTGTCCGGAGGTGGTCTCAAGAACTGGAGGCAGTAGCCCCACTCGACAAGTTGGAGGACATCAGAGGTATTTTCCCTGCAGTTGCCCAAGAATCCGGAGAGAATCCCTCCAACTGGCAAAGTATGAGACCTCAAAGAGGTGTCTGAGGCATGGTTGACGCTGCTGCAACCTATCTCGACCCTACATCTCCCTGGCCGTGCACATCTGTTTTCTCCCTGTGTGGCCTGGGGTGCTTGCGCCCTTGTGGGGAAGGTAGAATACCTGTTGTAACCGCGTCCTCTGGATTCAAAGGCAAAGTTCTGCCACAGGGGTTACTAGTGTACCGCTAGTCCCAGGGACTTCGCAGTAAGCTTTGAGTCGTCAAACTTTTCAATATACTCGTCTGCTATAGGGCAAAAAAGAAGCTCGCCAGCGAAGGCAAGGTCAAGCAATTTCGATTGAGAATTCGAGGAGAACCCGAGCCACTCAAATACGCTGACCTGCGCAAGACTGTAGGGGTATTCATAGCATGACCCATGCAGTCAGAAGCTTCAAAACCTGCATGTAGTGCCCGACAGGTCATAACCTTGCCATCAGCCACCACAATTGTGCTCCAGAGGTTATGGGAAAATTTGGAGAAAGCACAAGAGGCATTAGTAGCTTTATGGGCCACACTTCGCCAGGCGAACACCTTTTTCGCTAAGGCGCAAATCTTTTTCAACTCGGTTGGTGGGAAGCTATGACGCCGAGGGCAAGGACGCAACCGTCGCAGCCTGCACCACTAATGGGTACAGGTGAGACATTAAAAATATGAGGTGCCTCTTGCCGGTTTGTACTATTTCTTAAGCTTTGGGTCGACTGTCGAGCACAGACGCTGCCATAAGGTGATGAGCAGTCCGCCATAACATTATCGAACAGCAAAAGCATGTTCCGTTTGCAGGCCACGGTCGAGGATGCTGATGCAGTTGTACTGCGACACTGGTTTCAAAGGAGCCCCGGACCCGAAGGCCATGAATGACATCACTTTATCACCCCTACCTCACAGAGCATTTCCTCTACCCATAGGGGAATGTCCTAGACCCATTAAGTTCTGTGGTAGGAATAGAGGTAGAGAAAATGATACACCTGTCACACTGCATCAGAAGAGAGTAGGCAACAACCCTCTGCAGTGCGCGGCTACACTTACTTACCCACGCAGGACAGATTTACTAATGTGTGATATTTTATCGATGGACAAATGGCCAAACCTTTCTACTAACCATTCTGTATTAAAATAAGCAACACATAAAATATGTCAATATACAGTAATTCAAATAGATGCCCAAGTCATAATGTATATGCTCTAACCGGATTCTCAGTAATGAACTCTCAATGAATACCCTTACACTTGCACGTATAGTGTAATTCTTTTCATTATGAGGAATATGTAATAAAGTAACATTGCTACTAAAATTGTAACTACAAAACACAATCTGCAAAACGTTTTCAATGAATATGCAGCTATCATTGTCTCTGTGTCTACTCAAGACGCAAGAATCATTTCAGAAGCATAATGGCCACTTCAAAAGCAACTGTCTACCTCATTAAATCTCACTAGGCAACCTCATGAAATGAACATCCATTCCAATACATCTCCTCTCTCCCAATGTGACATTAGGAAAGGTAAAACAATCCCTCATACTCACTACTGTCCTCAGAGTGTAGGTAGATGAGAGCGGAGGCTAGAGGATTGTGGTCTGCACAATTCAAGAATAATTCAAAAATATCAAATCCAATCGTAAAAATCACTGATCACAACCACCATGGTATCTTTTAAAAAGCAACCAAAATACGTAAAAATGCCTTAAAAAGATTTAGTGTCATGGTGCAAACAATATCCAATTGTGAACAAAATAGGTCCATAGGTGGCGAGCTGAGTGCTATGGGTAGGAATTCTTCTCTATGTAGCCCAGTCCAAAATATTTTAGTTCTGCTCAAAAAGCAAAGTCTTTGAGACTCAGATGCCCAAAAATACAATTTCAGAGGCTTCAAAATCCACGCAGAAAAAAGGAGGGAATGTTCCCCTCTCTCCATTGGGTTGGATTGGGGGAGAGGGTCCAGTCTTGCCCTGGGTTCCTGTCTGCTCCTCCGTGGTCTTCCAACTTCAGTCTTCCTCCTCCAGTTCCGCGAACAGCTTGCTCTCCCAGTGCGAGTCTGCCCCCTCAGAAGACCGTGGAGCATTGTTTACTTAAGCCGTATCCTCCCTCTATAGCTAGTTGCTGAATTGTCTCTTATTCAAGATCTTAGCAAGTTGCCAAAAATTCAGCATGTAGCAAGTTGCTGTTTTATCAGCTTTTAGCAAGCTGCTAAAGAATTGCTCTGTAGCTAGTTGCTTAAATATTGCTAAATCCCATCAGGCTTCGTATTACATTGTAAGGTTTGTAGTCTTTAGGATATTGTTCTTCTTTATGGGAATTTTCAGTAATATTTACTGAAAGAAACTGGACAATTGGAACACATCACAGATCATCGGAGTTCAGTGCCAAATTATTGTTATGGCATTGTGCTCGTGTGTTCCAAAACAATATATATATCTGGCGCACAGTCCAGACATTCGATCTGAACTGGAAACTCTGTTCATAATTGTTAATATAGGTGTACAGACAACATATTTCGTGTATTTAACTGTGAACTCTCCTAAAGGCTACATGGCTTGAGATATCTATCAGTCATCATGCCCGAAGCCTTGCTACAACAAAGATTACGTATCATACGACCTTCCCGACCGCCTTGCAGTATTGCAGTCGGATGTGTGTGCAAGTTCAACTGTTGGAACGCGAAATCTGGAGATGTGACCAATCTACTGCATTGGGCAGGCAATTAACCAGTTGAAGAAACCCAACTTGGTCTGCCATACAATCTGGCATCAGATCCAAGGCCACACCACCGATCGGCTTGAACCCCAACAGTATAGAAAATGTTCCCACGCCTCCCTATGTGCACCCTTCACTGGGTCAGACTTATCCATTTCGTCCGATGAGTCTGAATCGTACCTGCGTTTTTTTTAGCACCGCCGAGTCACAAGATTAGCTATGTGATTGCGATTGTTTCTTATTTTTTATAGCAAAGTTCTTCTTGATGTTTTTTGGGAGTCAGCCCCTTCTTTATCGTGCATAGATTATTGTGGTAGCCATTGTGCCGAGGACTTAGAAGGCTGTCTGCTGATTGCTAGTTTAGCCAAGCATTCCTTCACTGCCTTTGGGTTCATCTCCAAGCAAAAACCATACTGCTCTGTGTTGTGAACACCACCAAGAAACAACACACATTATAGTGTGCGGGACGGTGAGGGACACCTTGGAGTTGCAGTTATTGCAGCATTTAAAACGAGACGGTGCAGGCCATGACAAACGGACTATGAACACATTTTTGAATAAAGCATGTTTCGAACAGCATGCTGAGTGCGTGGAAAAAGGAAATGAGGTATGGGGCATAGTAAACCCTTTTATGCGATGCCAGACTTAACATCCGCTCAAAAAATGGCGCAAGCGCATCAGAGGGAGTCGTCGACATGGAGCGGTAGTAAGCCTTGAAAGGGTGCTGAAGACCGACATGGAGGGGTCATGGTGATTATTAGAAACTTTTATTCATTTGCAAAAAGGAAAAGAAAAGCCTCCCTCACCCTAACTCTAAGAGGGGTTTTCTGCCTCAACTGAAATAACTAGTATCAGAATGCCCAAAGCAAAAGTCTCAATATCCAATGACAGAATCCTAACTCTGTCCCTCACACTCCAAGTTAAGTTTAATCTTAATCAAAAGAGGGTCTTTCTAGCCCAAAAGGGAGTGGCACCTTTCCTGAGGACAAAAGAACATTTTTGAATCTTCAGATTTTTAAGTATTTGGGGAATATCTCCCATTCCCAGCCTTGTCCAGGCTTCTTGTAGAGTTCAACAATTTTTGCGGGAAACTTTGCCCCTTGTTGGCCCTTTTCAGGCACCTTTTCTGTCCCTTGGTCCCCGACCTCGATTGGCAGACCTGGTTGCTTTTCACTAGGCACTGTGACGAAGAACAACCTGGATGCACTTGCAAGCTGTGGTGGGTCCCTGACCCTGTTCGGCAGACCTGGTTCCTCCCACCAGGCACTGTGACGAAGAACAGTCTGGATGCACTCCCAAGCTGCGATCGGTCCCTGACCCTAGTTGGCAGACCTGGTTTAATCCAACAAGGCACTGCGACAAAGACCAAGAACAGATTGGATGCACTCCCGAGCTATGACGTCACATGAAGACTTGGTTTACTCGCCTGCCAAGTACTGCATGTACTGTCAATAACTTTCACAGTTCTGTTCATATGGCTCTGGGTACACAGACTTGCACTGCAGGTTTCCGCCAATACTCCACTGAACTTATTTCACTGTTCTGCCAAATATTATTCACCTGATTAGGCTTTCAGAATGTCTTTTACTAGGGTCCCAGATCCATTCATGTGGGTCTATGGGCTTACTTGCCACCTTGGACTCTCTCAGTCAGTTTATAAGGCCACTGGCTTGGTAATAAACGAAAAGATTGAATCCAAAATGCCGAATGCACGTTTAGTGTGCATTCAGCATAGTAAATTAGATCTTTTGCCCATAATACCGAACAGTGGAGCAGCGTTTGCCGAGGGTGTATCCCGCTCCCCCAGTTCAGTATTATGGGCTGTAGGGGTTGCGGCGGTGTCCCCCACATACATTAAAGGCAGTGTGGGGGACAAACGGTAGAAATCGCAAATGATCAAATTACAAAATAGGAGCAAGTGGGCTCTGTGATTTTGTAATTTCATTTTTTTTGGATACGTTTCTTTAACGTACATCCAACGGCTTCACTCTTGCCTGCGCAGGACCGTTCCTCCATGACTGCCTACCTTCGGGTATGCCAGGAGCATCTTCCCAGCTGATCATATCGGAGTCCCTGCACACTGGACCAGCTTGATAGCAATCTTCTCCTTGCTCGGCTCAGTCTGCATTTCTTCCCCAGGCATTCTCTGTATCGCGGTTCCCTCCAGGTGGGGCTTGACACTAGGTCAAGTTCTTCTTTGCAGTTAAAAGAGCTTCTCACAATCAGCTGTCGAGGGCCACTAGAATAGGAAAAGTGGTTCTGGTAAGTATTTCGTACTGTTCGGCGCCTCCTCCTTGTCCCAGTACTGAGTGAGTTATGGTGTTTTAACACCCTAGAAATCTTCTTCTTCTCAGTACCCTCTACTTTTGGTGGGCAACAAAAATACATGGTATATGAGGGGAGGGGGCGGAGAGGGAGAAATGAATAGTTACTCACCGTAGTGACTAACGTACTTTAAGTCCATAGTCCCCTTTCCGCTACACTGCATGGGCGTCCCTCGCTAGAGACGGGAGACGGAACCTTTTTCACCAGAAAAAACCTTCCCCATTAAATTAAGAGACGCCCGGAGGTGCAACCCTGGGAGCATGCGCTCCCCTGACTCTGCCCACCGGCGCCACACCTGAATTCTCATTGACGCGTCGACAATATTTAACATTGCCTAATGACACCAGTATTATTAGTGGGGAGGATGGTGGGACGTATAGAGGAAAGGGGTCTATGGACTAAGAGTATGTTAGTCACTATGGTGAGTAACTTATAATTACTCTTAAGTCCCGTCCCCTTTCCCCATACTGCATGGGCGATTACAACTGAATGTAGCCCCCAGGGAGGAGAGGAGATCCTCCTTAAGATATCAGACTCCTTAGAAACGACTGTCCAAAATACACGTCTGACTTTTGGAGGCGGCATCCAAACAGTAATGCTTACAGTAAGCCGAAGGGGTGGCCCAGGTAGCAGTCCTGCTGATAACCTGCCACGGGACCCGCCGTTGAAATGCAATGCTGTGGCCTTGGCTCTGACAGCATGGGCGTGCATGTTTGCTGGCAGTGGCTTGTGCTGCCCCTCATAGGCCTCCTCGATGACCAAAATCATCCACCGTGCTATAGAGGCCTTGGATGCCAGATACCGGGCCTTTTCCTCCACCAAAGCTAGCAGTGCGTGTGACTTGCGGAAGCCCTTGGTCCTGTCCAGATAGATTTTCAGAGCGCGTCTGACATCCAACAGTGCAAAACCCTCTGAACCTCATCCTTGGGCATCGGAAAAAAACGTAGGTAAAACTATTTCCTCGTTTAGATGCAATGCAGTGGGTACCTAAGGTATGAACGTGGGGTGTGTCCTCTAGACCACCTTATGAAAATACAGGGCTCTGAGGCCACCAGAACCTGGATCTCGCTGACTCTGCGCACATATGTGTGGCCCACTAACAGAGCCGTTTTGATGGTGACCAGTCTGACGTCCGGGGACACCATTGGCTCGAACGGCTTGTGCGTCAAGTCGTCCAACGCTACATTGAGGTCCCACACAGGGTGTGGCCTTTTGATGGGCGGGTAGAGTCAGGAGAGGCCCATCAAATGCCTCTTGACTATCGGGTTGGAAGAGAAGACCACCTCCTCCGAATTTCTGTAGGCCCCTATAGCTGCCAAACACATGCAGCGAATGTCCAACTGAATGCCCGAGTGAGCCAGGTGCGCAGAAAATGAGAGCACATCATCCAACGTGCACGTTGTTAGGGAGAATTCTCATTAATGGCTAATTTCCCTTACCTAGTGAGTCCCTCAGCAGCTTTGCTGGATTTCTGTTTTTTTTTCCCACCTGGTAAGATTGTGACCCTTTTTCCCAATCTTACATGTGTTTTGCCATGTGTATTTCTACTTTGTGTGTGATCTTGGGCTCTGGAACCACACCATTCCATGAGCCCAACTTTTTGTGTGTTACACAGCACCTTCAGTGCAGTGACACAGGGTTGCATCTAAGACGGACTCCATTTTTCTGGGGCCGACTACTGTCCCTCAGAAACATGTAAAGTTGCCATTTACTTTACGTAGTCATTTAACCTACAGATCCCGCACACTCCATCTAACATGGAGTATTGGAAAGGGTCAACTCTGATCCCTTTTTGTCTTTACCTCCTGGAGCTTTGTTTCGCTCATTTAACACTAACACTTGGCTGGTGGCAGTGGTACCTACCCTAACATTTCTACCGCGATTATAGTATATACATGTGGTACTGTTTTAGGCTATTGTGTTAACCTCGCACATAAACCCGCTTGACCAAATATATTTTATTTTGGCTCCGGTCGGGCTTAGTAACCATTTCTTTGTGTTAACATCCTTCTTGGGTTTTACTTTGCGCGGCAAACCAGGTTTGCCTTCTTTCTTTGCCGTCCTTTGGTGGGCTTCTGCGAAGAAGCCCTCCTTTGGCGTCTGGGTGTCTAGGTGGGCTGAATGTGAGGGAGGGGTTTAGTAACCCCCTGCACAGGGTCTCCTTGAAGAACCAAGTTGCACTTTGTGTCCATTGGCTGAGGTGGTTGTGCGGGCTGGACAACCCCCCTGCTGTGTGATTGACAGCCAGGTTGTGTGAATGGGGGATTTTGGCATAAAAGGCAAGACTCTTGGGCTGGAAGTCAGAGTCGCCACTGGAACTACAAGAACCGAAGAGAAGCGGAGAAGACGGCTGCTGCAACTCCCGAGTCCTGGTGAAGCCCTGCTGCAGTCCTGAGCTATCTACCCTTCAACGACAGAGAAGATACAGTCCAGAGTCTTCTTCCCTTGAGCCTGGTGGGATCAACCAGCTCACCTTTCTACAGCCAGAGAATCCTCTCCTGGGTCAAAATCGCTGCACAAAACTGTAGTGGTCCAGATAGCCATCAGAAGAGCCCTCTCCTGTTCTAAAGGATCGCACCTTTTATTCACTGTTGCTTTGCTGCTGCTGGCCTCATCCCTGGGTAGTGCAGATCACACCAGACGTCGTCCTTCTTGACCCCACGACTGAAGCTTCAGGAACCGTGAGTCTGCAGGAACTACCAGGAACAATTGCTGTGGCACCAGCTTTCTTCATTCAAACAAGGTACTCTGTCCATTTGGTCGTTCTCTCCGTCCGACCTTGAGGAATCGGGGTGAACCCTTTTTCCTTGCCGAAGGCTTGTCCTTTCTTCCTTCCCCCTTATAACTTTTGCTTCCCTTTAACAATATCCAAGTACTCCCGGCAACGTTAATCTCGAACTGTTCCAATCGTGTGATCCTTGGCAACAGAACCCGGCTCCATTTGACACTGGCGCAGGCCAATTGACTTTATCTGTCTCTTAGAACACGTCCTCTGATTCGAGTGCCATGACAAAAGTATTGCCTATGATTTTTTGTCCCCTATTCCTTGGTTTTTATTCAATCTGCTAAATGTGTTTTGACTACGGTTACAATTCTTCCCACGGGTACGCTTCTCTTTCGTAAGACCCAACTGTCATTACTGTCAAAAAGTTAACACTGCTCAAACCCCGGTAACGTCTTTTGTTTCACAACACCGGTCTGTCAAATCCAAATGTTCTTACCTTGAATTGACCTGAACCAAAGGAATTGGTTGTGTGTAGTATATTTAGAGTGTGGTTTGAGTCGCAGTAATTGTAGTCCTTTGTGTAATCCCGGTTACTGCTCATTTGCTCTTGAGAGAAGTCTGGCTGCTCTGCTACTACTACCACTATAACTGTGTAGTACAGGCTAGTACCAAAGATGAAATTGTACTACCACTTGTAGACTTAATTGTCTGTAGTGTTCCCTAAGGGTACTGCAGAGGATTCTGCCTAACACACGTAAGGGGGTTGATCTCTTTAGAGTCCGCCCAGTGACAGAACCTAGTCCATTTACTCCTGTACTGGCTCCTGGTAGCCTTGCTCCTAGCACCCTGAATGATCTCTAGGTTAGCCTGAGATAGGCTGAGGTGCTTCAGCATGAGCTGTTCAGGAACCACGCTGCGAGGGCTAATTGGTGTGGCGTGGGATGGATGACCCTGCCCCCCTGCTGCGACAGAAGATAAGCTGGCCCATCGGAAGGTGAATGGGTGGCCTGTCCGAGAGGCTGAGAAGCTCAGAGAACCATGATCTCGCTGGCCATCACAGAGCTATCAGAATGATGCTGAGGTGATCAGATTCCTTTATCTTGCAGATCGTCGTGTGGACCAGGGGTGTGTGCGGGAAGGCATATGCCGTTTCACTGAATCTGAAAAGCGGTTCCCAGGGAGCCTGGGACCTGTCCCTGCCAGGACGCAAATTGCTGGCTCTTTTTGTTGTCCCAGGAGGCAAAGTCGTCCACATGAGGATACCCCCCCCCATCTGCTGAAGATCTCCAGCAGCACCTGGTCGTTCAATTGCCACTCAAAGTTGACCGCTCCCAGTCTACTGAGCGTGTCCGCCTCCAAGTTGGACTCCCCGGAAGGTGGACAGCCCTGAGGTAGATGTTCTCCAAGGCCCATTCACACATGCTGACAATTAGGCTGCACAGTGGAGGGGAACTGGTACCCCCCTCTTGTTGACATAGTACATGCTGGTGGAGCGGTCTGTCTGGATGAGGACGACTTTGACCCGTATGAGCGGGAGGAAAACTGAGCTCTAGCCAGATGGCCTTCAGTTCCAGCCAATTGATATGCGACTCCTGCTCCTGCCGGGTCCAGACTCCATGGAAACTGTGGCTGTCCAGAGTGGCTTCCCAAAGCTCGACAGAAGAGTCGGTCGTGAAAGTGACCTACGGAGCAGGCTGCCAGAAGGGCTTGCTGTCCGCAGGTTGCAGTCCGTGGACTACCATGTGAGGTCCAAAGTGAAGAGAAGGAGGAACGCTGACCAGCTCCGCTTGGGAGCCCTGCTCTTGACTCCAAGATTTTGCGAAGTGCTGTTGTAATCTCCTCATCCTGAGTCTCGTGTGGGGTACGGCCAGTAGGGCTGCTGCCAAGAGACCTAATAGATGTAGTACAACCAGGCCGATTTCACTTCTCAGGTGAGGAAGTGAGTAGTGGCTCTCTTGATGGCCGAGATCTTGTCCTCCGAGGGGAAACACTCCCAGAGCTCGTGTCCCATATGAGACCCAGGAAAGTCAGTCTCTGCGTAGGCTGCCGCTGAGACTTCTTGAGGTGGAGGGAAAATCCCAGGTCATGAAGTGTGCTCATAATGGCATAGGAAGTGTTGTGCACCACCTCCGGAGATTTCGCCCCGACGAGCCAGTCGTCCAGGTACGGGTAGAGGTGGTGGCCTTTTGCCCCGAGGAGGGCCGCCACTGCATTCATGAGTCTGGTAAACTCTGGTAAAGCGCCGAGTTGACAGCTGAAGGGTAGCACCTTGTATTGGAAATGGCAGCCCATGATCCTGAACTGCAGAAAGGGGCGATACGGCTGCTGAAATCGGGACGTGTAGATAAGCGTCCTTCAGATCCACAGAGCACATACAGTCCCCCTTGCACACTGTCTCCGCTATGAGTGCTGACGTAACCATCTTGCATTTTTGAAGAGAGGTTGAGGGTGAAAAGATTCAACACCACTCAGGCCAGCCTGGTTCTTCTGTATTGCGAAAATCCTGGAGTAGAAGCCCAATCCTCGCTGGGAGGCTGGAACTTCTTCCACTGCCTGGCTCTCGACGAGCGACCAAATCTCTGCCAATAGAGTTGCTGTCCCAATCTGTGTGACTGAATGGGAGGAGAAGGGATCGGTAAGCGGTACCCTGTGGATATTACTGAGAGGATTCAGGGGTCAGTGAAATTCTGACGCCAAAACTGTGCATGCAGGACAAGCCTGCCCCCCACCAGTCATGCCTTCTTTCCCTCTGATGCGATTGTGGAGCGGGACTGAAAAAAGCCCTTACTCCCCCACACCCCTTTTGTTGTTTACGCCGGTGTTGACTCGGTGAACGGTCAGGCTGCCTGGACCTCGGTTCTTGGAAGCCCTCCGAACTTCCGCCCCTTGTCAGAGCGTTGCTGTGACTGGGTATACACCTTGGGCGTGGCCTTCGTAAGGATAAAGACTTTGAAGCTTGCAAACTGTTTTTCTTTTTATCTAGCTGATCATCGGTGGTGGAGTTAAAGAGGTCACCACCCTCGAATGGAAGTTCCAATATGCGTTCCTGGGCGACTGGGTTGAATTTAGTAGCCCGGAGCCAGGCAGTCCTTTTCATGTCCATGGCGATGCATATGGCCCAGCCAGAGATGTCAATGCGGGCCACGGTGAACTCCATGTTGTCTTGCGCCACCATTTTAGCCTCTGCCAGTCCTGCCTTGAAAGAGGACGGACTCTGCACCGGACGTTCTGAAAGGAAGTTGGCTATTTCCCACCAAAGTCTCTGGTTAATAGCTGCCAGAATGGCATCCGCATTGGCTTGACGAAGATGCAGCGAAGCGTTGGAATAAAGCTTCTTCCCCTATGCATCCAAGATCTTCTCTTTGCCTAGCAGCACAGAGGACGAGTTGGTCGAGGACGTCTGAGGCTTTGAGTAGAGTGACGCGGCAGCAATCACTGTAGAGTGTGGTAGAAGGTCGGCCGAGTGTGTACGTCTCCAACTGCCTACATTTGGCGTCCAGACTTCGATTAACCGGGTTTGGGCCAGTCCTTCTTGGCCAAGACGACAATGTCCTTCTGCATCGGAATCCCCATTCTAGCCGTGGTGTGTAGAGTGAGGACTTTGGCAAGTACTCCTGCCTCCGGTTGTTCGACTTGGGGTTGTTCCTGATGACATCCTTGAGGATGGCCCTCATCCGAGGAGATCTCATGAGTGTGAGGAACTTATCAAAGAACCTGTCCTCACAGGCCAGTGGGGTGGCAGGTGAAATTGACAGGATAGCGGGCAACTGCTGGGGTCTGGACGTAATCGATCTGGTTGATTGCAGAGGAAACCTGCCCTGCGTTCCTGATGAATAAGCTGTAGGACACGTACTTGGTTGACACCAGTCCCACCTTGTAACTCATTCTCCCACCTGCTCCGTTCCTCGGGGCGGTATCGGACGAGCAGCCATCTTGTCTGGCGTGGCCCCCATCTTGTCGATCTGCATGCCACGTGCAGAAGTTGTAGTGCTTGGCTCACTGGGCCCAGCCTCCTCCAGGACCTTTGACGATGGAGCATGAGACCTACCCTGCACCGCAGGTCGAGACCTGGTAGGCGCGTCGCCCTCGGCAGAGACGCCGGGAGTGCTGCGTGCAGGTGCCCCCTATGCCACGTTGCCGGTACAAGGGCATAGCCCCTAGGGTGTACACCCAGTAAAAGAACATTGCGGTCCCTCAGCACTGTCTCCGGAAGGATCATGAGAACCTGAGGCGGTTCTTCCTGCTCTGGCGTTTCCTTCGGAAGGAGTTGCCTGTGTGGGGTGCGCTGGAAAAGAGCAGCACTCCCTTGGGACTTGACTTATGTCTGACGAAGTCCTTCAAGTCCTCTGGAGGTGACTTTTCGAAGAGCTCCCTCCACCTAGATAGACTGTCCTTCAGAGCAGGCAAAGAAAGTGTGTTGCACGCAGTACAACACTCCCATCCGTGGTTGGGGCCAAGGCAGCAGAAGCAAAGAGCGTGGGGATCTGATGTAGGGAAAATTCCCTCGCAGGCTGGACACCGGCTGAAGCCTGCTGAAGTCGAAATGCACCGGGGAGGAGCGTGGTGCCAGAGGACATAGTACCTGATTGCTAAAAGAAGACAAAAAGAAAGACGAAAGTATCCGGGGAAGAGCGCGTGGGATTACATGGCAGAAGCCAAACGCAGGAGCACTGGTGAAATCTGCCCATTGCCGTCGATGCGGAAAAGGGGACTGAGGTGTGGCGCCAATGGGCAGAGTCAGGGGAGCGAGGCTCCCAGGGCGGCACCCCCGCCACCTCTAAATTTAAAGGAGAAGAAGGTTATTTCTGGTGAAAAAGGTTCCGTCTCCCGTCCCTAGTAAGGGAAGCCCATGCAGTATGGAGGAAAGGGGACAGGACGTAAGAGTAGGTGGAGAGGTGGAGTTGTTGTAGGGATGGGGTCTAGGGTCCGGTGATTGCGGGGTATTACACCTTCTCCTGATATGATCGTCAGTAGTCCCCAAAGAGGTCCCTTCCCATGAGTTCCACCACTAAGCACCACGCCCAGGGTGTCTATCGGGTAGCAGCCTCATGGGAAGTGGTTTACCCTTCGGAAGCAGCAAAGACATACTGGGATTCGTCACAGCCCTCAGTCGAAAATGTTTGAGCACCTGATGCTGGATAGCTATCACACAATACAAGGGGGTGCAGCACTGCTCTTGGTCAGCTCCGTCCAATGCCTCCACGTGCCAGTGAGGCCAGTATATATTTAGGCACCACACCCAGAGACTCCAGTTCAACTCATTTTCCCTAGCACTTAGACACAGAGGGGCCACAGAACCAGTAGTGTATTAGCTATCCTTCACGTGGTGCACATAGGGGGGGCAATGCAGAATCCGTTGGGGGGAACATCCATCGGAAAGAATGTTAGGCAGAAACCTGTGCAGTTCCCTTTGGGAACACTGCAAAAGATTTAGGACTACAGGTGTTAGCAGTAAACCCACTTGGTAGCAGTCTGTACCACACAGATTTACCTGGTAGCTGTGGCTGAGCAGTCAGACTTCCCTCAAGAAGAGTTAGGCAGTATGCAAAGTATACACAATAGGCACTCAGATACAACAATACAAGAAAACACTGACCAGAGCTTTGGTATCAAACTATATAATTATTTATTTAAAAACACACTGTTTCAAACACTCCAGCACTCTTATCATAAAACACTCTAAACACAGTTACTATTATAATATATACAACCCTTGTTCCTTATCAGATAAGTCTTAGTTAACACCACTTATTTTCATACAGAGTTGAGTGCTTAACTATAGATGGCACTCCAACAAGTTCATGAAGAAGGGAGGGAAAAAGACAGAATATGGGAAGATACACCACTCTAAGCTTTAGGAACACTATTAGCAAGGCAGAAGAGCAAAAGTCACTTGTGAGCCAAAGTCCATAGGCTGGGACCACTCTTAGAGAGAGCAGAGCACAAATGCGCCCAAGATCACACAGTTACCCTAGGCTTAGAAAGTCTTGCAGAGAGTTCGAAAAGAGTTTAGAGAGGCTCAGAAAAGTTTAGCCAGGGTGTCCCAAGCCAACCCAGGTTCGAAAGCCGGGGGCTAAATCTACCCCGTACAGTCGGTGGCAAGGGAAGCCGGGCGGGACATGGTACCTTAAGTGGGAAGGATCCTCCAGCGGTGGCAGTTGTTCCTGGCAGCGGGTGCAAGTCTCGTCGTCATCCAGGGGAAGAGAAGCTCTCGACTTGGAGGAAAGATGAAGGTCATTGCACTGCCAGGGATGAAACCAGCCGCAGAGTTTTCCGGTTAAAGGTATTACACTTTAATTTGCGGTCGTGGTAAAACGTGGTATCCCGGTTGCCGGGGTGCTTGGCACAGGCAAGGTGGCCACGAGATACGTCGGGAAGGCGAAAAGACGGTGAAACTGGTTATCCCCACCAATCAAAGGAAGAAAACTCTCCGGCGGGAGATCTCCTCTGTCGTTGGGAAAAGTGGTGAGACGGTCCAGCAGGGCTCCACCGGTGGTGTCGTCGTGGCAGGTCGGCTCAGCTTCTCCCTCGTCGGATTCTTAGGTCCTGTGGTGACTTCTGAAGTTCCAGTCCCCAAAGCCCTGCTTTTATGCAGAAAACCCCCATTCACTCAGCCTAGCTGTCACTCAAACATGCTAAGTGGTGAGCCGGCCGGCTCACCACTTGGGCCAATCAGGACGGAGTGCGACTTGAGTTGCCTAGACAACTCAGTCCAGGGTGTCTAAATCCCCCTCCACCCCTCCTAAGTACCCCAGACAGTGGCACCACTTTGGAGGGCTTCTGTGGAGAAGCCCACCAAAAAGTGGAACAAAGGGCTCGACTTGGGTTGGAGTCACAGAAGAGAACACAAACGCCATTTTAGAACCGAGTTTTGGCAAAAAACACCAACCGGAGAATTAATATTAATTAAATAAACCGGCGGTATGTTCGAGGCTATCGTAATTAAATAAAGATAGTAGCCACGAACAATGGGAAAATCCCATAGAGAAATATTTGCGGTTGAATATAAAAAGTAGTATCCACTGCCACCAGCCAAAACTCGATCAGGGGGGACGGAGACGTTCCCCCTCGACTAACAGACCCCGGGGCAATCAAATTGCCCCAACCAGTACGTCCACAATATGATGGTTTGTACTGGTTCTGTTCAGAATTGAAGACTAGTAAAGTCAATGGTGACTTTACAGACCCTGGGAGACAGTAGTCAGTCCCAGGGTATGGAGTCTATACTGGGGAGTCACTATGACACCCCTGTGTTACTGCACTGAGGGTGCTGTGTAACACACATCACAAAAACACATGAAGCCCTATGGGGTAAAAGACCCCATAGCCAATTAAACACATCTAGAATCAAAGAAACACACTCAAATCATGTCCAAGAGTGAGGGTAAAAGAGTATCACTCTTGGCAGGAGAAAAACAAAAACCAAAAATCCAGCAAAGCTGCTGGGGGACTCACTAGGTTAGGAAATTCAGCCTAAACAGAGAATTCTCCCTAACAAAGAACATTATTGAGAGGTAAGTAATTTGTTCTTATAATGGATTATTTATTCCCACAGACTCCTCATTTATGCTAGACTCCAAAAGCAGTAAATTAATCTGTAGGAGGGAGGAAGCAAGCACACCACCTAAACCAGAAAACTCTGGAGGACTGACATACCAAAACTGGCATGCTGGCCCGCTATGAAATCCAAGCGGTAATGCTTAGCAAGCGTGTAAGGATGCCTACGTTGCAGCCTTGGACATTTCCAGGACAGCGACCATTCGAGACACAAGACCCTCAGGCAAAACATTACGAAATGTAGAAAATGTACTATCTAGATAGGGGCTGTTTGGTCACAGCCCAGCCACCCACATGCCCAAGCGCAACTCACGAAAAGCTGATCTTGTCTAATCTCCCTTTTCCGAGACACGTAGTCGCTGAGGACCCCCGCACCAGTCCCAGCCAAGGATTCTTTCCTCTGCCTTGGAAGCATGAAGGGAGGAAAAAACACAGGAAGATGTATCTTCTGAGAGAGATGGAAGGGCTCTCACTGTCAAGGTCACATTTGCTTTGAAATAAAGAAACTGGGAGGATAAACAGACAACGCCTGGTACTCGCTCACCTGTCCCACAGAAGGGATGGCAACCAGGAAAATCCTATTAAGGATGAGTAATCCCATATAACAGGAATGGAGTGGCTCAAACTGAGCACCCATCAGGAATGTCATAATTAAATTCAAATCCCACACCAAAGATACAATCTGGTTGGGAGGAAACTGGCTATTGTGGTGGGTCAGACGGAGTTTAACACTTAAAGGACATTTTAAGGGTTCAATTATTTAAACTTTAAGAAACACGCCTATCTTTCCCTATTGCTAAAGAGATAACCTGCCCTATCTAAATAACTAAAAGGTGCTCGTCTGCCAGCAGGAACTTCAAAACAAATGTCCTCTGTCCAAACCTAACTCTACCTGACCCTACCACTAATATGAACAACTCAAAAGTAGGCCAAAAGAAAGCCTCTTCTGCTGGTCTTTTCTGGTCTCCTGGTGTACTCTTTATAGAAATATCTCTCTCAAACATATGTTTAAGACAATCTTCATGGATATTCTCTTGTTATCTATGAGCTGTTGTAGCTCTTCCAAAACATTTCTGACTCTCTTTAGTGATAAGCTTATGGCAGATTTCCTTGAAACACTCTCACATTCTTGTCTTTGATCGTATATTACTCCGCCCTTAAATTTACCCTCTCCTTGGTTTGAAATGACTATCCAATTTTAGCCTTCCCCCTCTCCTGCGTTCTCTGCATTGGATGATTGCTTCTCTTACACTTTTCACTTGACAGTCTTATGGGACAACACTTCATATACGTATTTAGTTGTGGGAACGATCTAATGGTTGCGTGCTATTCTCCACTTTCGAAGTTAAGTAAATCTATTTAAATTCAAAAATTGTTTAGCCAAATAAACCTATTGAGAAAGCATAGGTGGCAGCAGGTTGACCTCATTCCCACAAACTTTCCACAAAGTTTGGAGTAATTCGACAAAGAAAGGGGCGGTGGGAGGATAACCCGTGCTCAACCATCAAGTTATTCAAAGTCCACTGAGGTAATAAAACATTGTCGTGTGACACTTTAAATTCTCAAAATTAAAGTTGGTTTATTTGTCCTTTGGTCAGCCGACACTTGTTTCGACCCAAACTGGTCGTCCTCAAGGAACACTCAAGTAATTGAAATGTCCAATCCCTTAAGATACCACGTGCTGTTCAGCATCAAAGGAAATATTGGTACGTTGCGGTCTATCTTGATGATTTATCTGGTCAATCCGAAATGTGACTTGTTGAAGTCTACAAAGACGCTTGCAGGTCCTACCTGCTAAGCACTCGAAAAAGGGGCCTTTTACCTGATAATATATATTGGGGATCAATCCCTGTAACAGAAATTCATGGCTGATGCCAAAAAAACGTGAATAACCGATCGCTTCCTTTGATGCTGAACAGCACGTGTTATCTTAGTAAGGGATTGGACCCTTCAATTACTTGAGTGCGCCTTGAGGAACACTTCATATACGTTTCAGTGGGTGTTCTCTGCAATCTTCAACCCTGTACTACTGGGGCAATCCCCATTCTTCCACTTCTTCCCAGAGTATTTGTTTCCAGCCTCTTTACTTCCCATACAGGGTTATACACCTACGTGCCGTCCCCTTTCCTCCATTCTGTATGGGCGGCCCTTCTTAGGGACGAGACTGGAACCTTTGTTTCTTACATATTAAAAAATGAAAAGAAATAAGAGCATTTCCCCTTTAAAATAAAAGTTACTCACCGTAGTGACTAGAGTACTGTAAGGAAGGCATGGTATCAACAGTAAGACACAAGTGACCACAGTTCAAAAAGGGTTTGTAAAACGACTATCTAATCCTAAAACTAAAGATGGGCGCAGGCTACGACCATTAAATATTAATAACGCAGTCCTAGTGGTGAATTGTCAAAACAAAAGGGCCTATACTAAACAACTATTGCCAATCCTTACTTCTAAATACTTCTAAATTCAAATAGTGTGGGAAACAATGTTATGTAAAAGCAAGAAGTGCTCAAGAGGTTATTCAGGCAGTTGGCCTCCCTTCCACACGTTTTCAGCACGGGACAAGGTGGCAAACTCGAGATTAGCAGTGTCTCTGGCTTCTCTAGCACGAAAGTGCAGTTCAAACTTTAGCATTAGGGTCTTCTGTGCCCAAATCTCCTTGCCTTTCAAAGTCTATTCTTTCACAGGGCTGATGTGACAAGCAATACATTATTTTCCTCTCAGGATTTCACACGTACTCAATTTCAATGCACTATGCACATCGGATCCCCCTCAGCCGGGCCCAGATCCACGTTAACACAATGCTGGTAGAATTTTCATGCATCCAATTTCTAGGGAGATTCACGGTTAATCCCGGATCGCCCTCAGTCAGGCTCAGATCAGTTTTAACACACAATTAGTCTCCCTCTGCCAGACTCGGACCAATTTAATTCATAAATACAAACTTGCTTTAACCCAAAGTTTTCCATTGATCTCCCTCGTTCGGGCTTGGACCAGCTTAATCTACTTCGTCATCAACTTTCTTGGCAGTATCAACATCGAAGAGTTTAGATGGTGCACAGGACTTTGCTTAACCAGTTGAAGGACCACTTTGATGCACAGTTCTGCCCCTCTTCCCACCATTGTCAACTCTCAATCAGATACCGAACAGGGACCTTCGAATGAGCACGCACACAGTGCCGGACCACTCTGTCAAAGGATATTGTATCTTGGTTCCAAAGTTCAATCACTCACCTGTTCAATTTTACTTGGGTTGGTTATAACATGCCTTCCATACACAGTTTGCTTCAGCGTTCACCATAAAATGTTACCGCTTGCAACCTTGACTTCAACACAGGCCGGTCTGGTATCGGTCTCCCTAACTCACCGGCTGTGTTGATTTCACGGGTGCTGCTTTATTGTAGGAGCCAAGGACAGTACCACGGCAGCAGGCAATTCTCCCCGCCTTGATTATCGACGCAGGAAGGGGCCCCGGGTTCATTCGACACAGTGCAGGATTCTTCAGCCCGATTTCCTGGTCTTGCACTTTCTATTCTTTCGTGAAAGTAACGGTTCCTCGCCGAAAAGGTCAAGGGCACATCCCTCCTTGCAATCTCCTGTTTCACAGTCTTTCTCCAAGTGTTAGACTGCCATCTTGGAACTGCTGTTTCCTTGTGTGCTTTGCCTTGCTCACTGTGTGCTGTCGTGCTCTGCCTTCTATCCGTGTGGGGAAGTGTAATGAAAGTCAAGTGTGCGTGATGGTCAGTAATTGCCTGAACCTGCCTGACCATTGTATTGGGACATGCCAGTTATATCGCTCAGGTGTTAGTACGTTTTCTCTGATAGCGAGCTGTCCGTGAGAAAGTGTTTGTGATGTGAAGGGGACCTAGGGGGTGGGGTGGTTGAGTTCCGAAGTATCATACTTGGAAGGATGGGGTAAAGGTGTTACAGGTAAGGGGATACTGCGTGTCACTGTCCGGTGTCCCATTTCCCAATCCCCGAAGACCCCCCCCACCAAGGTGATTGTTAGGCAGAATCCTGTGCAGTGCCCTTAGGGACCACTACACACAATTAAGACTACAAGTGGTAATACGAGTTCACCTTTGGTACAAGCCTGTACTACACTGTTATAGTTGTATCAGTAGTGGAGCAGCCAGACTTATCTCAAGAGCAAATGAGCAGTAGTAGAGATTACACAAAGGACCACAATTACTGTGACTTAAGCAAACACTGACTCAAGGTTTTTGGTTGAAAGGTAAAAGTACATTTATTTCCAGAATATCTGTTTGTAAAACACTTCACTTCTAGTACTTTAAAATCACACATAACATACACTACACACAACCAATTCACTTTGTGTACACAGTTCAAGCTAAGTACCTTTGGTTTTGACAGACCAGTGTTGGGAAACAAAGACGTTACCGGGGGGACAGATGCGATCACTTTTGACAGTAATGACAGTTCAGTCGTACTAAAGATACGCGTACCCGCGGGAAGAAATGTTACCAGAGCTAAAACACACTTAGCACATGAACAAACACAAGAGAGTTGGGGATAAAAATCACAGGCAATACTTTTGTCAAGGCAGATAGAATCAGGGGATACTTTCCTACAAGTGAGTAAAAGTCAATAGGCCTGCGTCAGTGTCAAGTGGAACAGGGTTCCTGTTGTCGAGGATCACACGGTTAGTACAGTTCACAACTCGAGGTTGCCAGGAGTACTTGGATATTGTCGCAAGAGGAAGCACAAGTTATGAGAGGGAAGGAAGATAAGGACAAGCCTTTTGTGAGGAGAAAGGGTTCACCCCAGTTCCTCGAGGTCGGACACAGTACCTTATTCAAGTGAAGAAAAGCTGGTGCCACAGCAATTGTTCCTGGTGGTTCCTGGAGCTTCAGTCGTGGGGACAAGAAGGACGACGTCTGGAGCGATCTGCACTACCCAGGGACGGACCAGCAGCAGCAAAAGCAACGGTGAATAAAATGTACGCTCCTTTAAAACAGGAGAGGCTCTTCAGATGGCTATCCGGACCACTACAGCAGTGTGCAGCGATTTCGACCAAAAAGAGGATCCTCTGCCTGTGGAAGATGAGCTGGTTGATCCCACCAGGCTCCAGGGAAGACGACTCCGGACTGGATCTTCTCTTGTCGTTGAAGGGTAGATAGCTCGGGACTGCAGCAGCCGTCTTCTTCTCTGCTTCTCTTCGGTTCCTTGCAGTTCCAGTGGCGACTGACGTCCAGCCCAAGAGTCCTGCCTTTTATGCGAAAATCCTCCATTCACACAGCAGGGGCATTGTCCGGCTCGGGCAACCACCTCAGCCAATCATGACAAAGTGCGACTTGGGTTTCCAATGATACCCTGTGCAGGGGGTGACTACACACCTCCCTCACATTCAGCCCACCTAGACACCCAAGCGCCAAAAGGAGGGCTTCTTGAAAGAAGCCTGCCAAAAGACGGTGAACAAAGAAGGCAAACCTGGTTTGCCACGGAAAGTAAAACACAAGGAGGACTTTAACAAAAAGAAATGGCGAATAAACCCGACCGGAGCCAAAAGAAAGGGCATTTGGTCAAGCGGGTTTATGTTCGAGACTGATGCAATAGCCTGGAACAGTACCACATTTATATAGTATAATCGCAGTAGAAAAGTTAGGGTAGATACCACCGCCACCAGTCAAGTCTAAATGTTAAAAGAGCAAAAAAAAGCTCTGACATGCACAGACAAAAAGTGATAGGAGTTAACCCTTTCCAGTACTCCATGTAAGATGGGGTGTACTGGGTCTGTAGTTTTAAATGACTATGTAAAGTAAATGGCAACTTTACCTGTTTTCTGGGGGACAGTAGTCAGCCCCAGAAAAATTGAGTCAGGGGGAAGTCTTAAAGACAACCGTGTCACTGCACGGAAGGTGCTGTGTAACACACATACAAGTGGGGTTCATGGAGTGGTGTCCTCCAGAGCCCACAATCACACAAACAGTCGAAATACACATGGCAAAACACATGATAGAGTGGGAAAAAGGCTCACACTCTTATCAAGTGGAAAAAGTAAACACCAGAAATCCAGCAAAGTTGCTGGGGGACTCACTAGGTGAGGGAAATTCACCATAGAATGAGAATTCTCCCTAACAGTGATCCTCCCGCACTGGTACACCCTGAGGAACTGGATTCAAAAGCAATGGCCGTGTCGTGGCCACCTGGATGACATATCCCTGATCCAATCAACATACACCAACATCTACAATTCATGTGAAACAAAACAGCATTTTTAATTAGTTGGTTTTATTCGTCATTCTTTTTTTCAATTTTCATATACACACATAAAAGTGCAAAAAGGATGCAAGTAATCTGCATTGCTTGTTCATTGACAAATGCATAAGTGCAAGGTGATACTCGGACAATAAAACATTCACAGATAAATATAAGCAAAAACAAGGGTGCAGTACACAAGACGGTCAATTCAATGCACAGACGATGTCTAACAAAGTTTCAAGATTTCTAGACATATTTGTAAATCTATTCCTGATAAAGCTCAGAAATGTATAAAATTGAACAGGCTAATTATATGTCCTCTTTCTCGACCTAACATAGGTCAAATGCCAGGCAAACAAGTGACCAATCCATGGGGCTACGTTAGGATATTTAGCCCTAGGTGTTTGGTGGACTGCTCAGCACCGTAAGTGCTGTGTCTATTGATGTTTCGGCTAGGGAGGGACACACATTCTTCCAGGCCTCTGACTGTCTCTATAAAGGAGGAACACATATAAATAGTATTAGTAAAGTCCTAAAAAAACAGAGTCATAGAAGATTATCTCGGGTCGGGGGTGAAAGTGATTCAGTAAGCAGCTCAGAAAACTCTTATGAAATTGAGGCAACACTGCCCTTTTTGTGTCCCTCTAGAGGACTTGAGGATGCCAAACCTAGTCCTAGTCAGTCGTCGTCGTACAACCGTGTGTGTGCTATTCCTATGGGAAACGTAAAATAGTGGTGTTGCTTTTGTCACCATTGTTGGTCCTCATGTGACCCTCCAGTGGACATTCTATGGGGGTCCTGTGGACAAAGAAGGAATGTATTTGTTAGGCAGAAACCTGTGCAGTTCCTTCTGGGACCACTGCAAAAGATTTAGGACTACAGGCGTTTGGCAGTAAACCCACTTGGTAGCAGTCTGTACCACACAGATTCACTTGGTAGCTGTGGCTGAGCAGTCAGACTTCCCTCAAGAAGAGTTAGGCAGTATATAGAGTATTCACAATAGGTCAAAAGAATGCAATAGAACAAGTAAACACTGACCAGAGCTTGGTGTAAAAGAGATATAATTATTTATTTAAAACCACATCTAGAAAAACACACAGGCACTAATAGTAAGCAATCCAAAAACACGGTCACTAAAAGATAAACACTCCCTTAAAAGAATATTAGACAAGTCTTAAGTAAAGCCCCACTTATTTTCAGACAGCGGTGAGCGCTTAACATAGATGGCACTCTAATAATTCGTTTTTAAAAGGGAGAGAAAAGCAGAGAATAAATTGAAACAGATCCCAACACTTTTTCACGAACACAACAAGAGAGGAAGGCAAATTAACACCGTGAGTTTAGAGTCAGTAGGCCGGATCCGCTTTAAGAGGATCAAAACTAAATGTGTGCAAGGTCACACAGTTGTAGTGCACAAAAGTCTTGTAACGGTTCAAAAAAGAGTTGGACCAAAGAAAGGGACCAGTTAGAGGGTCAAGGCGGCCAGCCCAGTCCAGAAGGTTAAGGGGTTATTATTACCTTGTAGCAATCTTTAGAAAGGGAGGCCTGGCGGACACAGTACCGTAAAGTGGTGAGAATACTCCAGCGGGGGCAGTTGTTCCTGGCAGCGGGTGCAAGTTGGTGCTTCGTCCGGGGGAAGAGAGGCTCTCGTTGGGGAGGAAGACAGGAGTCCGTTGCACTGCCAGGGAAGAAACCAGCCGTGGAGTTTCTCAGGTAAAAGGAGCGGTCTGTTGATTCGCAGTCCAGTGGTAAGTGGCTATCCGGTTGCCGGGGTGCTTGGCATGGGGAATTCGACCACAAGCCGGTCTGGGGTGCGAAGAGAAGAAGGTAAACTGGTTGTGCCCACCAGTCAGGGGAAGAAGCCTCTCCAGCCGGGAGATCTTCTCTGTCGTCGGGAAGTGGTGAGTCGGTTCCACAGGGTTCCACCGGTGGTGTCGTCGTGGTAGGTCGGCTCAGCTTCTCCCTCGTCTGATTCTCAGGTCCTGTGGTGACTTCTGAACTTCCAGTCCCCAAAGCCCTGCTTTTATGCAGCACACCCCCATTCACTCAGCCTAGCTGTCAATCAAACATGCTAAGTGGTGAGCCGGCCGGCTCACCACTCGGGCCAATCACACAAGAGTGCGACTTGAGTTACCAAGGTAACTCAGTCCAGGGTGCCTAAACCCCCTCCCACACCCCTTGTGGTACCCAGACAGAGCGGCACCACTTTTGAAGGCTTCTGTGGAGAAGCCCGCCAAAAAGTGGAACAAAGGGCTCGACTTGGGTTGGAGTCACAGAAGACAACACAAACGCCATTTTAGAATCGAGTCCTGGCAAACAATACCAACCAGCGAATTAATATTAATTAAATAAACCAGCGGTATGTTCGAGGCTATGAGAATTAAATAATTAAAGTTGGTAGCCTCGAACAATGGGAAAATACCATAGGGATATATTTGCGGTCGAATATAAAAAGTAGTATCCACTGCCACCAGCCAAAACTCATCAGGGGGACGGAGACGTGCCCCCTCGACTAGCAATCGAATTGCCCCGACCAGTACATCCACAATATGATGGTTTGTACTGGTTTCTGTTAATAATTTGGGACTAGTAAAGCCAATGGTGACTTTACATGCCCTGGGAGACAGTAGTCAGTCCCAGGGTATGGAGTCTATGGTGGGGTGTCACTATGACACCCCTGTGTCACTGCACGGAGGGTGCTGTGTAACGAACATAGTAAAAACACATGAGACCCTATGGAGTAAAGGACCCCATAGCCCATAAAACACATTAACAGTCAAAGGAACACCATAAATCATGTCCAAGAGTGGGAGAAAAAAAAGAGTCTCACTCTTGGCAGGAGAAAAAAACAAACTCCAGAAATCCAGCAAAGCTGCTGGGGGACTCACTAGGTTAGGAAATTCAGCCTAAAGAGAGAATTCTCCCTAACAGTATTCTATGTGAAAAATGCTGTCCTCTTGAAAAACAGGTCTGACTATATACTTAGACATTTTTCATGTATCCGAGATATAGCTTGGTTTGGGCACGACAAAATTAATGATCTGGGAACGGTCCATATAATGGTTTTACCTTTGTTCCCCGGTTACTGAAGGGTCTCTGAAGCAAATCCTTCACTTTTTTGTAGTTGCCGCACCTTACAATAGCGGCGTGGACAGCAGTGTGGTGCAAAAGAAGGATTTCATATTTCGGTTGTAAACTCGAGAACTTGCTTTTCCCGCTTTCAGCTGTGCGCCTGGGCGTAGCTGTTAGTTTGCCAGTATTAGTGAGTTAGAGTACTACCAGAACTTTTAACAGGAAATAGTTGAGCTACCTCTTTAAGTTTAGAGTAGCGGGACCAGGCACTTCCTGTCATGAGCACTGCTCCCGAGAAGCCAAGTCAAGCCCAGCATCCCCGGAAGCAGGCTCACGACCCTCGTCCCCGGCTCCAGCAAACCCATATTGGGGCCCTTTGGACCATGTCCTGGCGCCTCTGGCGCCAGGCTCATAAAGAACCTCAGTCCCAGCCCCAGGGGCGCCGGGCTCATAATTCTTGCAAAGGTGCTTGGGTGGACCTACCTGTAGCAGACCATGCTGCATACTCACCTTTGCAAATGCTGGCAGGATGAAGTCCCCAGCCTTCTGCTGGGAGGAACTATTCCCTGAACTGGGACTACTTTCTTACCTGGGTGGGGCTGGTGCCACTCCTTAACTCTGGAACACAGGAACTCTTACCTGGGCGAGGATGAGGAAGAAGACACCCAATCACTCCAACACTATTTAAACCACACCCGATTGGGAAAACGTGCTTCACGTTATTCTGCAGCAGGACGCTCACCGAGTAAGCTCCAGCATTCCAGTGACATCTCCAGCTTCAGCTCAGCAACCTGTGGAAGAAAGACACCAGAACTATACTTACCATCCAGGAATCCAGACACCGGTAGAACCTGCAAGCAAAAGAAACATAAGGTTAGCAAGTTGCAACACGTTCGCAGCCGCGCTCGCTTACCTGATCCATCTGTGCTTTCACGGATTCTTCGCGGCCTTCTCTTCAGCAGCCTAACGGCACCTGTAAAGACAAAGAACATTGTTAAGTAGGAATCGGGTGAAGGCGGCCGCATTTACTTTTCTTACCTGCTTTTGTGCGCGTATTACGATCTCTTCAACCGCAGCAGCCCGGCACCTGAAAACAAGAAAAGACATTATTTAAGTGCCATTAAAGACTGCAAGAAAGCCTAACACTTACGTGTTTCCCCACGTGCATCCGCGACTGGGAAAACGCCCGCAACATCTCAAGACCTGAAAACAGAAAACCAGGGACATTATTGAGGTGTCATTGAAATTCCCATACCTACGTACAACCGCACGTGTCGCGCTCTCAGTGACCACGCCCTCAGCATCCAGGCACCTGAAAAAGACAATGCAAAGACTTCATTAAAGGTGCCCATCTCTTCAAGACTATAAACTCTTTATACCTACTGGCATCCGCTCGTGCAGTAACCGCGGCATCACCTTTTGGCATCTCAGCACTTGTGCCACTTCTAAGGCCACAAAAGACTGCGGATCTCCAGTGACGTAACTGGAACCCATGCACCCCTGCATAAGTCGCAGGATGGAGAGCCCAGCAGTTATACGCCTAAGGTGAGAGCTCACTAGGACATTGGACTTTCGGAGAGTTGGCGATTAGTGAGGAGGAAGTCCAGCCAAACGGTCATTAACCCTTTTTTCTTCCGCCTGCAGAAACCTTACCCTGCAAGCCAGACGGTCAATAAGAGGAAGCCCAGTCCAGAGAGTCATCCGAGCTCTACGCTTCTCAATTGAAGAGACTATAACAGTTCAGCCGGGACAAGCGCCTCCGTGGGAATCAGGTGAGCGTTACACTTCCTCTGGAACGCCCCGAAGAGGCCACACCCTCCGGCGCCTCACCTCAGTCCCCTTGGAACACATCGGACTCCTAAATACCTGGCTACACATATATTAGCCAAGGCATACAAGCGGGGGAAGGTGGGTGGGATGTATGGAGTAAAGGGGACTATGGACTGCGAGTACTCTAGTCACTATCATGAGTTTATTTTAATTACAGATACATCCCGTCCCTTTTAATCAATCCTTGTGGGCCATTCCACAAGACAATAGGTGGAGCCGTGACCAACTAAATCATTTCGAGGAAGAAGTAAACAGGCTCCTCAGAACCGCTTGCCCAAACTCAGCATCGCACCTCGAGCATGGTGTCAAGGGAATTGCACTTAAAGAAAGGCGACGGAGTGGACCAAGTAGCTGCCTTACTTAGGATATCTCAACAAGCATGCCTCTGGAACGTGACGGCCGGTGCGTTAGCCTTCACTTCATGGGCATGAATCCCCTCTGGGACTGGTTTGCCCATGGCCATAAACGCCTCAGAAATGGCCTGAACCATCCAATGCACAATAGAAGACTTGGAAGCCTGTCAGCCTGAAGATGAGTGGTGGCAGAATTCTTCCTCGCAGCAGCCGAGACCACCAAGTCCAGGGAGGGCTGTGACCGCAAGCACATGGGTGCAGACTCCGGGACGTAGTACTACTTCTTCAGTCTATCTCTGTTCGCTAGGGCTGTTGCTGGGTTTCTCATCAGCACCAGGCCCTCATCCTAAACGTCGTCCAGGTGAGGCACCGCCGGAATAGTCTTCCTCTTGGCCTCCTGAAGTTGATAAAGGAAACCTTCCTTCTTGGTCTCTTCTGGCATCAGCTGGACGAGCTCAGACACTGGGGCGACCATGCCGTGGAACGACCCAATATGTCCCTTGGAGGTGTCGGAGGGGTGGGGTGGTGGGGGGGGATGGGGCTAGGCTTGCTGGGCTCAGCACCCACTTCGTTGTCGGCATTCTCGCCATCGTCCCGCTCAGCGTTTCGCTGTCGTCCTCAGTGTTTCCACCGTAGTCGTTCCCAACGTCCTACACAAACCTGTGAACGGACATCAGCTCCTCCTCATCCGAGGAAGAAATATCTGTGCCTTGGAGCACGATTGAAGCCTCCACCCCCCCTTTTTTACATCCTGAAGGGTAGGTCTCGGGCTTAGGGATGGCATCCTTTTCTCCGGCGCTTTCGCCACCAGCTTGGCTGAGGCCTCCCCCCCTCGGGGGGAGGGCCACTTTGTGCACCATCGGGTCTCTTGGACTGGGTCAGTCCCCGTCGCCTTGGAAAGTGCGGCCACCACCATGGCCTTGTAGCAGGACCCGCTTGCGCAGCAGCCCTGAAGGAAACAGACTTGCAGTGCTTGGCCTCGTCTTGGGCCCCCTGGTATGGGGCGCCCTCAAAGGACTTAGAAACCCGCTCATCGGACCAGCCGGTGTTGGGTGAGGCATGGCCCTGCTTGCCGCAATGGGTAGAGGTCTTGGCGTTGAGCCATGCCACCAACCTACTGTGACGATCCTGGACGGTGCGCTTTGAAAAACCAAGGCAGATTTCACAATCCGCTTCCCTGTGGTCCGGATGGAGACAGTAGAGGCACTGGGAATGTTTGTCCTGCACAGCCTAGCCTTCCTGTCCTGGAAGCCCCATAATCCGCCAAACATCCTTCCCCTACCTTAACGTTCTGGATGTAGGCTTTGCAAGCCTAGTCAAAGAACTGACAGTTTGCTAACTGTTTTTCTTCTTGTCCAGTTCCTCATCTGTGGATGAATGGAACCGATCCCCTCCCTTCAAATGGGAGATCGAGGATGCCGTCTTGGACGTCAGGGTTAAACTTGGTGGCGTGGCGTTTAGCCATGCCGTCTGACTAATCAGCCGTGTTGATATGACCCACAGACGACTCCATTAGGTCCTGAGTCACTTTCTTGGCTTCCGCCAAAACCAGTCTTGAAGGACGCTTGCTTATAAACTAGCAAGTCCGGGAGAATCTGTTCAATAGCCATCAATAGCCTCTGATTTGCAGCAGCCAGCATAGTGTCTGCGTTGGCTTTGCGCAGGTGGAGGCCAGTGCTGGAGTAGACCTTCTTGCCATAGGCCTCCAGCACCTTCTCTTCCTTGCCCAATGAGGCGGATGTAGAGCACGAAGAAGTGGATGTTTGGGGTTTGGCGCACATGGAAGCCACTGCCATCACCGATGAGTGTGGCTGAGGGTGAACTGATAAGGAGAGTATCCCGTTCTGTCTACCTATACTTCGCATCCAGCCTTTTGATGGTGGGCTGCGTTGAGTGTGGCTTGGACCAGCCTTTCTTTGACAGAGCTTACACGTCATTTTGAAGCAGAATGGCTGATCTTGTGGCTGATCTGACCGTTAGGCCCTCTGCCAAGACCCACGCCTCTGGCTGTTCCTTCTGAGGCCGAGGGATGCCAAGGTTCTCAGCCAATCCCGCCAGCATATCGTGGAAGGCCCCCGCGGAAGAGAAGGTGTCTGCACGTTACTCTTCGTCAGCGTCCGCCTGATCTGTGGCGCACTGGTGGTCTGCAGAATCTGAAGGCGGCGTCACTGGTGCCAATGAGCCTGGTGAGCCGCAGGTGGCGGGGACAGAGCCCTGATGCTAGGCTGAGCGGTCAATGGTGTCTGTGCAGGCGCTGACTCCAGTGTAACTAAGGGTGTGACCTGCTGTAGCTGCACTGGAGCCGAAGGTTATGCTGGCATAGAGGGAGAAGCAACTCTTTTTAATACCTCCCTTCAGGATGCCACCCATTTGGGGTGACTTCAAAAAAGAATTTGTCAAAGAATCGTTCCTCGCATCCTGTGGTGTGTGCTCATGCGCCGGCACCGGCGGTGTGACCAGTGTGGAGGGTTGCAGTCTTCCTGCACCTTGTCTGCCATCCAGGTAATTCACTTCAGTGTAGCGCCCCAGCCCTGAGGCCAACGGGTATGAGGTGCACCAGATTACCTGTTGGGTGAACATGGGGGACCATTCAACCCTGGGAGTGAAGAACAGCGGCTGATACTTGCTGCAGTGGCGCGTGCCCACACGTGCCGCCACTTTGTCAGGCTCTGCCACCATCTTGTCCTGACCAGACACACACAGGGATTGTGTCTCGGTCACAATACTTGATCAGGCCTCTACCTGTCTGGTTGTCCTCGCAGGTTTGGCCCTCTTGCGCACCTCGGGCGTGGGCCTAGTAGGCTGATCGCCCTCGGACATGGAGCCGGTAGAGCTACTGCTTGCAGGTTCCCCCTCGGATATAGGCCCGGTACCAGGGCAAAGCCCCTCTGGAGATTTCCTGGTATAAGAGTCGACTGACCCCCAGCGGTGGGACCAGGAGAATTCGTGGACCCCTCGTATGTTAGCTTGATGAGCCTCAATGCCTTGGCTGGTGACAGAACAAGAGTAGCCCCTCCTTCTCGGCTGCTTCCCAGGGAAGGAATCACCTTTGCGGGGGTGTCTTGGAGAACAGAACACTTTGTGACCTTATTCTTCCTAAACAAGTACTCTTTGATTATGACCTAGAGAACAGCTCCCTCAAAATCTCAAACTGGTTCTGAAGTGACCGGGGAGCAAGGGCGTTTCACTCCGAACAGTCGTCCCAGCCATGATCCTCGACGAGGCAGCAGAGGCAGAGCATGCGCGGGTAGGACTTCGGAAAGTATCCATCGCAGGAAGGGCACCTACCAAAGCCCGCCGGGCCCGACATGCGCCAGGGACGGGCGAGGCACCGGAGCCGGTGGAAATTAAAGTTGCTAAGAATTAAAAAAATAAAGAAAAATGTGGGACCAAGATCCCAGGAGAAGAAATAAACGCATGGAATTAAGAGGGAAACAAGGGCCTCAACCACTGGGCAGGTGAAACGGGTCTGCTCCCGTCGATGCAGAAAAGAGGACTGGGGTGTGGCGGCAGAGTCAGGAGAGCGCATGGTCGCGGGGCAACGCTTTCTGGTGAAAAAGGTTGTTTGCAACGCTAGCAGGGGACGCCCATGCAGCATGGAGGAAAGGGGACGGGACATAGGAGTAAGGTCCACGCCCTCATTGGGGAGATCGAATATCTGCTCCTGCACGTCAGAAGAACATTTAGTGGCATGATTCCACCCAGTCTTTCTCATCTCGACCCCCAAGCACAGCCCTCTGCTGGCTGTGTCGATGTGGGAGAACAAAGACTCCATGAGGTCCTGTGCAATGCCCGAGCATCAGCCAGACCGGCTTTGAAGGAGGCCTGCTGTTCCAGAGGGAGGTCAGACAGAAAATTCCCCAACTCACGCCACAGTGTCTGGTTAGCCGCAGCCAAAAGGGCATCAGCGTTGGCTTGCCGCAAATGCAGCCCTGATAAGGCGTAAACACTACTTGCCCAAGGATCCAAAGATATTGTCCTTCAAAAGACAACTGGAGGCAGCACCTGAGGAAGACCAAGATGTTAATTTAGAAAAAGAGGCAGCAGCCCAGTAACAATTGTGTACGAGCGCGATAAAAATAAAATATCATATCATACCGAAGCGTGAGTAGGAGGCCAGGAGGATTGGCTCCCCATCAGTCAGCCTGAACCTGCTGTCCAACTTCTTTTTCATCTGGGCGTTGGCCCTGGGCTTACCCCAGACCTTCTTTGGCACCTGCAGGACATCTTTCTGGGCAGCGATGCCCGAACGGATAATGGTGTGCTTGCCCAAATACTCTGCTAGCACTCCCTACTCCTGGGGACCTCCTCCGGAAGGGGAACCCCCCCCAAAGAACTCAAGGTCCTGAAGGCAGTCATGAAAAGCCTCGACAGATGCTGAACGTCATCATTATCGTCCCCCTCCTCTTTTTTCCAGATTGAGGGGAGTCATTGCCCTTGGTCACAGGGGCCAGCAGGGTCCCCCTTTGATCTGGGACCGAAGACAAGTCCAGAGGCTGGTGAGGGGGAGGTGCGGGTGGTACAGGAATAGGCAGAGAATGGACAACCAGCAGGGCTGGGTGGGGGTGGGACAGGCACTGGCAGCGCTGGAGGAATGCGCAGAGGAGGCTGAGGTGGCACCACCTGCGGGATCACCTCTGCGTAATCTGCAGAGAAAGCATGAGGAGTAGGAAGTGCTCAAAGAAGCGATCCTCGTAAGCCGCCGGGTCCCGAAGGCCCAGCGAAGCACTAGGCTTCCACTCCTGATCGAAGCGCCGAGCCGAGTGGGGCAAGAAGCCATAAAGCTGTGATGGATAGATGTATTACTGCGGAGACCAACCGCCTGTGCATAACATACTGCTGTTGCTTACCGAAGGCAAAAAGCCAGGACCTTCTTGCAGCAGCCATTCTATGGGCGAGAGCACGGGCGGGCTCCGCTTTGAATCCCAAATGGCCACCGGCCTAGCAGGCTCCGTCACATGCCTATCTGCCATCTTGGGACACTGCGCCACGCCCTGGGCGGGAGAGCATGAAGGCCCCAGCTAGGAGATGGGTCAGACCCGAGAGGCTATAACTTGGGCCTTGCACCCAAAGCCGAAGCATCGACCTCAGACATTTACTCTGGGACCTCGACTACCACATTAGGCAACAAGGGTTTCTTTTTTCAAAATTCCAGGTTAGGTTTAGGAAAAACATGAGCACTCCACTCAGTGCCACTATTCTTGCACATCTCCTATCCAATATACACACTAAGGTTGTGGGCCTACTTGGACTTAACCAATGCCTTTGATTGTTTAGTGAGATCACAATTGTGGAACAAACTTATAAGCTGGGATGTACCAAAAAGTTGGTTCAGCTCTTGCTGTTGCTTCACTCACACTTCATTGAGGGTGCATCTTACGTGTGAGGGTTCTTGGGCTTCTTTTATCCAGACTTGGGTGGGTTTGAATCAGGGCTGTATTTTTGCCCCGGTCCTCTTCAATCTATATGTGTGGGATGTGGAATATTTGTGGAGGGATGAGATCATCGGCAAGATTAGGCAGTCTCAAACTTGATTGTCTATCCTTTGCAGACGTTTCTATCCTCTTCGCTAGAACACCCAGGGGCCTCCAACATGTGGACTCCTTTAGGTATTTGGGTTACAACATCAGCAATCGTTCCTCGGGTGTTATTTGGAAGGAAGGCATACAGAGCATGCTCTCCTCCATGACCTTCTAAATGAAGTCTCTACAGAAAGGTGTGCACATTTTCTGTTTTGACGATTCCACGTTTTTACATGACTAGGGCAGAACCAGTGCTTTTGTATGGACACGACTTCTGCCTACTGGACATGGGCGATTACTTAAATGTTGCGCAAGGTAAACTGTGGAAACAGGTCCTGGGTCTTTCTACTGCTATTCCAAATTGCATCATGGGCATGAACTCTGCCTCACTTTGCTCAAAGCCCGCTACACCTGGTGTCAGCTAACTACCTATTCAAAGTTCCTCCGCCCACCGCTTAACAGCCACAGTCTACATGGATTGGCTCAGTATTACTAAGGAACCACTGTTTTTTCCGTTAATTCCTTTGTTGAATGAATGCAGGACATTCTGATCCTTATTGGGGGCATGGAAGAGGAACTAGTACAGCGACCAGGTTATGTAAAGGCTAAGCTGTACAAATTAGACTTGGTGGAATCAGTGGAAGCAATTTATCTGTACACTACGTATACTGAATATGCCAAATTTGTTCATAAAAATCGAGCTTATCCCCCTGCATTTGCAGCGGTTGCGCTTCAACAGAATCCGTGATGTCTACCTATGTTTTCGCCTTCACCAATTTCATTCTAAAAAACGTATTATTCACTGGAAAGGCCAACAGACTCAATTTGATAACATCTATTGTAGGTTCTGTGAAAGTACGGATGACCAGGAATCCCTTAAACAGTGGATCACTGCTTGTCTGTACTTTTGGGAAAATGGAGAAAGACGTTTCAAGCAAAATCCTCAGAGGGAACATAATTTCTCTATTGACCTTTTCTGGTCTCGGATAATGTGGGGCTATAATGTATCGCTCATTTTATCTTTGTATACATTTTTAACATGGGTTTCTGTTTTTAAACACTGAGGATTGTTTATTTTTTTCAATCTGATATTTTTTCCTTTGGATATATTTTTTGTGTAAGGTTGCTATGGTAACCAATATCACAAAGAAAAAAAAAGAAAATAAAAAGAATGGGTGTCTACACTCTGGACTGATGGACAGAAGTTTAGGCGGCAACACCAGTTTAGTGAAACAGGGAACCTTACGGACAAGCGAAACCAATCACGGTAGCTTGGCAAGCGGTCAAGACTAAGTCACAGGAGAGGTGAGTGTGATCAGAAGCCCACAATGAGCACACACAGACACCACTGAAAACTCTTAGACGGGTGTATCTTAAAAATTCATAGACATTTATTTTAGGCCCAAAAAAAAAAAACATGAATAACGAAACTAATAATGCAACAAAGCATATCACTATGTAACATATGTACAACTACTGTAGCGTAATGCGACAAAGGGAGTAAAACAACCACATCCTGTAAAAGAAGGGGTTTTAACACAAATTATGCATTATGCCGTCTTCAGGATGGAAACCCTAACTTATTCAGTCCAGCCCTACAAAGCGGGGAGCTTTATGCCCAATGTACAGCAGTGCGTAAAAAAGCATGGTGGTGCGTAAAGCTAAGACAGTACCTTTTCAAGATGCTGGGACAGTTAGGTTAGGGTCCAGTAGGGGGTAGAAGAAGTTCCAATCATCAGGGAAGGGTCTGCCCTTGCGGACAGAGCAGATTCCAACTCTATAAACAGACCAGGTAGCGCGGGATATCCCAGCCAAAGAAAGGATCCAGGTGGATGAGCCAGGGGGCACTGGTATGTTCTGCAAGCACTCACTGCCCCTTGCTCAAATCCAGACCAAACTGACAGTTCAGTCGAGGTCGTCTGATGTTGTAAATTCCGCCTTTACGTCTCGGATCAGCCTCTCAGGTGCTGCGGGATGGGACTGCAGTATGTGACGGGACAGTAGCCACAACTCTGCCGGCGAAGGGAGGATTAAGAAAACTGCGGTGCAGCAGAGAGGACAGAAAAGTCTCCCACAGCGACAGATACCACAACACAGTGACACAGGGACCACAAAGGCTTGCAATGTGACACACTCTCCTAGTTTGCCACCAGAGGAGGTAGTTCTATGAAATTTGCAGGAGAGTCTCGAGAAACAAGTTTGGGATTCCCAAAGTTTCGAGTCCCAACTCGACACGGCAACGCTCCTATGCAACGTCTCTGGACAGAGCTGGTCAGTTCATTGGTTGCCCCAGGAACACTTTCGAGAAGGGTCTTTTGGCGGGAAATCCAGAGACACCGAGAGTAGTTCCCACTAATAAAATGGGTCAAAGCCCCTACGCAGTCCTAAGGGCGAGAACAAAGCAGGGGTACGACAGGACAGCAGCGGCTTCAGGATGCCAAACCTTCCAGCTGGTCTACGGCTGGAACTTGTGTCTGCTCGGCTCACAGGATGCTTGGCTCCTTCTGTAGTTCAGTATTAACCACTGTATATCGACCTGGAACGGATGCAGGGCACCTTCTCTTATCCAAAGTTTGATGCATGATTGAATCTGGACAACCAATAGAAGATCTGCTCACCAGTCTTGGTCCAAATGTATTCATGCACACCAGACATCCTGGCACCATTACTGTGGATTGGGACCACAGTCCCTAACCCTCTTCTTCCTGGTCACTAGCACACACGACAAGCAGGAGCCCACCAAAGATGCGGTTTGGTCAGCTCGACCTGGGGGAAGGCCAGAGGACAAGATAGCCAAAGGACAGAACAAAAGACTTTGTGACACAGCCATTTTCGGCATTGGCCACAGTCATGAGTCATCTGCGGAAAGTTATTTCACAGACACTGCTTTGTTCTTGTAGCAAAGGGCGGTATTATGGCGGCTGGTGCTTCCCATCGCCTTGCTTGACGCGGGAGGGCCCGGGTATCTCTGATACACAATGCAGGATTCTTCAGCCTGGTTTCCTTGTTTTATGCGGGTTTGTGAATACTGCTCGGGTGTTAGTCTGTTTCCTCCCATAGCAGGCTGTCTGTGTGAAAGTGTTTGTGTTGTAAAGGGGGCATGGGGTAAAGGTGTTATAGGGAAGCGGATACCATGTCTCACCATTTGGCGTCCCACTCCCTGAAGGCCCATCACTCAGGTGATCCTACCACACGGGTCCACCCCCAAGAACTGGATTCAAAAGCGATGGCAGTGTCCCGACCACCTGGATGATAGATCCCCAGTGACTAGTGGGTGAGACGCCTTCTGGTTTCACACATTCCATTCAGCCTCCACTCGGCCCTTCAGGTTTGTGCGAGGATTATGAACATGGGGATTGATTAATTACTTGTTATGCGCTTATACACAAGTGTTCCAAAGCGCATGAACACAGCGGCGGCGCTCCTGGGAGCCAGGGGTCACAACGTCTAACCCTATTTGGATGACTGGGTCATCAGGGGCAGCTCGAGAAAGGCAGCCCAGGGTGCTTTGTGAGCGTCACGGATCTACTTTATCAGTTGAAGTTTTCGGTGCATCAGCCAAGTCGGAGTTCAACCCTAGACAGCCCAATGTCCCATCAGCCTCGGGCCTGCCAGAACCAGAATCTAAGGTGCTCTTCCAGGTGGAGACCCCCCGGTAAGGAGCTTCCATGCTGAGGGGCCTTGCTAAACAAAGGGTCTACCTTATCTTGACGTAGGGTCCTGGTGGCAAACTCCTTAAGACGACCGGAAGTATAAGAATGGAAGATCTCCCTCCAGTGGGATAGAGGATTCTTCAAGGCATTGGTGTTAGGCAGAATCCTGTGCAGTGCCCTTAGGGACCACTACACACAATTAAGACTACAGGTGGCAATACAAGTTTTACCTTTGTAAAAGCCTATACTACTATGTTAAAGTGGTAGCAGTAGCGGAGCAGCCAGGCTGATCTCAAGAGTATATGAGCAGTAGCAGAGATTACACAAAGGGACCACAATTACTATGATTCAAGCAAACACTGACTCAAGGTTTCAGGTAAAAAAAATAAGTACATTTATTTTTAAACCATTTGTTATAAACCCGACACTTCCATTAATTCGGAAACCACACGTCAAACACAATACAACTAACCAATTCACTTTGTACGGTATAAATCAAGGTAAGTACCCTGTGTTTGAATGGACCGGTATTATGAAATAAGACACGTTACCGTAAATACGATTGCTATCACTTTTTGACAGTTCGGTCTACTAAATAAACACGTATCCGCAACAAGAAATGTTACCGGGGTAAAAACACACTTAGCACCTGAGATACCCAGAGGGAGTTGGGGGCAAAAATCATAGGCAATATTATAGTTAGGCAGACAGAATCGAAGAACACTCAGACAGGAATTCAAGAGTCAAAGGGCCGGAGCCAGGGTCAAGTGACACCGGGTGCCTGTTGTCGAGGATCACACAGTCGGACAGTTCACGATTCAACGTAGCCAAGAGTACTTTGATATCAAGAAGGAGTGAAAAGGACAAGCCTTACAGAAGAAAAATTGGGATTCACCCAAATTCCTCAAGCAGGACACAGTATCTTTCTCAAAGGATGAAGCTGGTGCCACAGCAGTAGTTCCTGGTAGTTTCCTGCAGACCCACGGTTCCTGGAGCTTCGGCATGAAGGAGGACGATGAGGGGGGTCTGCACCACACAGGGATGAGGCCAGCAGCAGCGACGCTGAATCAAAGGTGTGCGCCTTAAAAACAGGAGAGGCTCCTCAGGTGGCTATCCGGACCACTACAGCAGTGTACAGCGATTTCAACCACGAAGGGATTCCTCTGGCTGAAGACGACGAGCTGGTTATCCACACCATGCTCAAGGGAAGAAGACTCCGGACTGGATCTCCTCTTAGTCGTTGAAGGGTAGATAGCTCAGGACTGCAGCAGGGCTTCACCGGTACGGGATAGTTGCAGCAGTCGACCTCTCCTCCGCTTCTCTTCGGTTCCTTGTAGTTGCAGTGGCGACTCGCAGACTTCCAACCGAAGAGACCTGCCTATTATGCGTAAATCCCCCATTCACACAGCCTGGCTGTCAATCATACAGCACAGGGGTTGTCCAGCCCAGACAACCACCTCAGCCAATCGTGAAAAAGAGCGACTTGGGTTTCCTAGGATACTCTGTGCAGGGGGTGACTACACACCTCCCTCACATTCAGCCCACCTAGACACCCAGGCGCCTAGAGGAGAGCTTCTTGGCAGAAGACCGCCAAAAGACAGTGAACAAAGGAAAACCTGGTTTGCCGCGCAAAGTAAAACACCAGAAGGATTTTAACAAAAAGAAATGGTGGATAAACCGCACCAGAGCCAAAAGAAAAAGTATTTGGTCAAGCAGGTTTAAGTTTGAGGCTAATGACATGTATCGCTTACCGTAAAAGCATTTCTGATTGTATATGCTTAGATTCACATGCTGTGCATATGGTCTGACATCCAGTGCTAACCGCAGAGTATTGCATCTTGTCTTTCAGGGAACCGAAAGGAGATGTCGGCATAGGCGTGTCTAACACTATCCCTATCGTGACGTGTGTAGTAACCAAAAACCCTCACACGCCGAGGCTCCTCCGATTGTATTTTTTCTGCCATGAGGGAGCCCTAAGCTATACTGAGTGAGTACATAAGAGAGAAGTAGTAAGAAGTCTACGTTCCTTCCAACCCGAGCGGGGAGGCAGGGAGGGCGCATGTGAATATAAGCAGATACAATCATCAGAAATGCTTTTATGGTAAGTAATGCATGTCTTCTGATGTTTGTTAATCTGCTTAGAATCACATGCTGTGCATAGACTAGCGAGTAGTACCCGGAGTTGGAGGTGGGTTGTGAGAAGGAACAGTAGAGAAAAGATGTCTTAGTACTGCTTGTCCCACCGGAGAATCAGACCTAGAATGAGTGTCTAGGCAATAGTGTTTTGTAAAGGTGTGAACAGAACTCCAAGTTGCCGCTTTGCAAATTGACTCTAGGGGAACATTTTCTATGGATGCCCCAGTGCCTTGAGTAGAGTGTGCTCTAGGCTTGAAGGGCAGTTCTCTCTTTGCAAGAGTGTAACAGTGTGATGCATTTTACAATCCACCTTGAGATTGCCGATTTAGAGACAGGATCCCCTTCTCTACCAGCTGCCACTGAAACAAATAATTGCTTAGTCTTCCTCAGTGATTTAGTTCTTTCCATGTAAAACATGACTGCCCTGCGCACGTCTAGTGTGTGAAGGCTTCTTTCGGCCATGTTCGTAGGTTTCTGGAAGAACGTGGGTAGTTCGATTGACTGGTTCACATGGAAATTTGAAATACATTTCAGCGCAAACCTGGGATGTGTGCGCAGAACTACCTTATCCTTGTGGACTGTCACAAAGGGGTCTGAAACAGAAAGAGCCTGTAGCTCGCTAACCCTTCTGATAGAAGTGATAGCCACTAAGAAGGCTGTTTTAGAAGTCAGATCTTTCAGACTTGCTTTATGCATATGCTCAACGGGAGCTCCCATGAGCCTGGTCAAGACCACATTATGGATGAGAGATGGGAGGATAAATCCTCTTAACCCCTTCCAAAAAGGCTTTAATTACTGGTATCTTCCCCCACAATACTTTTTGTTGTGATGTGGTGTAAGCTGACAGAGCAGCCAGATGAACCGTTAGGGAATTGAAGACTAACCCAGAGTCCAACAGGTGGGTTAGATACAACACAATGTGTGAGGGTGAGCAATCGACGGGATTGACGGGATTGAAACCCTTGGAATTGCACCAGATGACAAACCGTTTCCATTTGCTGGCATAGCAATAACGTGTTTTAGGCTTTCTCGCTTCCCTGAGTATGTTCATGCATCTCTGAGGGAGTTGCAGGTGTCCAGACTATGACCTCAGTAGCCAGGCTACCAGTGGGCATGGATGAAGGGTCTCTCCTCTGTCCTGAGACAACATGTTGTACGGGCAGGGCAGTTTGACTGGTGGGGAGAGGGACATTTCAATCAGGTGAGCGAACCAGGGTTGGCGGGCCCACATGGGGGCCAACAGTATCATGGTAACTGGTTCCTGGTGCATCTTGTGTACTATCTTATTGAGAAGGGGAGTCAGGGGGAAAAGCGTAGACAAATTTCCCTGACCAAGTTATCCAGAGACCGTTGCCCTTGGATCGGTTCTGGGGGTACCTGGAGGCGTAGTCTTGGCATTGGGCTATCTCCTGAGTAGCGAACAGGTCGATCTCTGGGAAACCCCATTCTGCGAAGACGTTGGACACAATGTCTTCGTGCAGCCGCCAATCGTATTTTTCTGGTAGAGGAAAATCTCGGCTGAGTACGTCTGCCAGAAGATTGAGTTCCCCTGGAACATGTTGGGACAACAAAAACATCTTGTGTTTGAGAGCCCATATCCAAATGTTCTGGGACAGCTCGGATAGCCCCGGAGAGTAAGTGCCCCCCTGTTTGTTCAGGTAGTACATTGCCGTAGTGCTGTCGGTTAGGATCAGAACTGTTTTCCCTTGCAGTTGCCCTTGAAAGGGTTTCAATGCTTTGAACACCGCTAGTAGCTCCAGTAAGTTTATATGATTGGACGCTACCTGAGGGGACCACCCTCCGTGTGCTGTCTGTAGCAGGTGAGCCCCCCCCCCCACCCCGTGAGAGATGCGTCTGTTGTAAGAGTGGCTTCCACTGCAGGGGTAGTGAAGGTCTTCCCCGTCAAGAGATTTTCTCTTGACCACCACTGCAGAGAGAGAACGAGGGCTGGCGAGACAACTAACAGATCTTCCCATTGTCCGCTGGCCTGACACCACTGGCTGTTGAGCCACTCTTGCATAGGGCGCATGCGCAGCCGCACGTGGGGAACCAAGTATATGCATGACGCCATCATCCCTAGCAAACGCATCGCTTTGTGTACCGTCACCTCCCGACTGGCTACATATTGAGGAATCTGAGAGAGCATGTTCTGAACCCTCTCGCTGGAGGGGAAGACAAGGCCGTCTTCCGTCCGAATTAGCGCTCCCAGAAATTGTTTTACTTGGCTGGGGACTAAGCTGGATTTCTTTTCGTTAATCCAAAAACCCAGGCTGAAGAGGAGATCTACTGTTTTTTGGGTGTTTGAAAAACAAGCGCCGAACGAGTCCCCCGTAATGAGCCAGTATTCGAGGTAAGGGTAAACTGGGACTGATAGTCTGCGCAGGTGTGCTGCTGCCACTGCCAGGACTTTGGTGCTGAGGCTATGCCGAAAGGGAGTACTTTGAACTGATAGTGTTTGTCCTGAACCATGAACCTTAAGTATTTTCTGTGCGCTGGCAACATTGAAATATGAAAGTATGCATCTTTCATATCCAATGTTGCCATGAAGTCCCCGTTTCAGCAATGGGATCACCTCCTGTAGTGCTACCATGCAAAACTTCTGGGGCTTTATGAAATTGTTCGCTGGGCGCAGGTCTAGAACAGGGCGCATGGTGAGATCCTTTTTGGGTACAAGGAAGTACACTGAATAGATACCCTTGTTTACCTGAAGAATCGGGACGGCTTCTATGGCGTCCTTTCCCAGCAGTGCTTCCACCTCTTGGATCAGGATCTCCAGATGGTCCGGTGAAAGGCGCTGTGAGCGCGGCGGTCTGAACTGTGGAGGTCGAGTGAATTCCACGCAATAACCGTGGGCGACTGTCTCTAAGACCCACTGCTTGGAATTTATCCCCTCCCATGCCTTTAGGAAAGATGTTAATCGCCGCCCGACCGGGGAGAAATGGGAGGGGACCTGGACTTGGTGGTCATTTCTGACCAGAGGCTGTGGCTCCCCTGCGATTGGGGCCTCTGCCTCCAGGCTTGCCGCATTTCTGACCCCTTGGGGGGTAGTAAGTAGGGCTTCCGGATGCTTGATTCGTGTTGAAGTTACCCATGCCATAGTTTTTCTGACCAGCATGGGCTTGTCCTCGAAAGGACCGCCGAGAATCATTACCCCTCTGGGAGGAGGGTTTTTGTGTAATTTGGTGCAAAGACCTAATAGTCTCATGCTCCTTCTTGGCCGTCTCCAACGCTTCATCCACTGCTTTCCCGAAGAGGTTAGTCTCCTCAGTGGGTTTATTAATGAGGGAGGCCGGAGTCTCAGGTCTGAAGCCCAATGTACACAGCCATGCATGTCTCTTCATAAGAGTACCTTGTGCAAGAGACCTGCCTGATGTTTCTGCAGTGTCCAGGGAGTTCTTCACCACATTCTGGTTAACCAGTTTTCCCTCCACAACAATGGTGAGAAGCTTTGTTCTGGCGGGTTCAGGAACCTCCTGGAGGCCTTCTTGGAGAAAGTTTCATTGGGCATCAGCATAGCTTGCTAATAGCGTAGTATTATTAGCAACCCGAATGGTATATGCAGCTGCTGATGTGACGTTTGCCCAGGGCATACAACCTTTTAGACTCATTGTCCGGTGGTGATTCACCCGTGGCAAGGGGTACTCCTGCCCTCTTTCGAGAAGTAGTCACGACCAGTGCGTCCGGGATGGCGTGCCCTTTGATATACAGAGGGTCGGGAAGAGAGGGTCGAAATTATTTTTTGACTCTTGGGTTTACTGCCCGTGTCTGAGCAGGTGTTATCAAAGATGGGGCTACCCGCCTCTGAACAGAGTTAAGGAGGGGGATGGATTGACTCGCTGGAGGTTTTTCTTTGATAATATCCTCCACAAAATCCTGCTCCGGTACCGCCTCTTGGGTGGCAATCTTCAAGAATTCTGCTGCTTTTTTCAACATGGAGTTGAAAGCCATTTGGTCATCCACCGGGGAGGCCTGGCGAGCCGGGGCAGAGGGAGGAAGAGTCCAGGATTACAATATCAGCGTCCTAATCTTGTGTCCAAGGATTTTCATATTCCTGCTGGGTCTCCTCCCAGTTGTCTGTCGTGTCCTGTTGGTGGTCCTCATAGTTTGAGGAAGGACGCTTCCTCTTCCTCATTATAGATATCTCTATTTGCCACTACATCAGACCTCCTTTCTTCAAAAAACTGTAATCTTTAATCAAGGACTTCATATGGGGCTCATCCAGACAAGCTCTCCTTAGCAACACTCACGCTCCCGTACAAAAAAGGAGGGATACAACTACCAGACCTCCAAAGGTACTTTCTAGCTGCACAACTCGGCCATGTGAGAAATGGCTCTCAGATGATCCGTCTGCCGAATCTGGACTACTGCGGCAATCATCCTCCAAGCTATTCCCCAAGGAGATACTTTGGAACCTGATGAAACAACCATCTGAAGTATGGGCTAAAACTTGCTTCCTCCGACAACTGAAACATCCCTACACTCCCAATAATCCCATCCTGGCTGATGCCTGCAAAACCCAGACAGACCTCGCGACAGCCAGAAACTGGGAAAGAGCCGGAATTTACACATGGGGCGACATGTTTGAAGAGGGCTCATTCAGAGAACTAGAATCGCTACAAGCAAACAAAGGAATCACGAGTGGCCAATTTCTGTGGTACCATCGCCTCTAGACAACTGCTAAAAAGCAATGGCACAATGTGGCCAGAGGAACCCGCTCCAGATCCCCTCTTCCAGGAAATGTACGACCTAGCTGATGGCTGGAAACCGGTGTCCCGCCTATACAATAAACTGATCAACAGACCCAACCCGAAAGCACATCACAGAGACAAAAATGGGAAACCAAGTTGGAAATCACACTATCTGATAATGAATGGGAGCGAATATTATTATACCCCAAAGAGGTGTCAAGAAACGCCAGATTCAAACAGATCCAACTGAACATCTTAAATAGAACGTACATGACCCCATTGAGAGTGGCTACCTTTAACAAACAAACAGGCGTCTCCAGAATGCCCCTGGTGCGGAAACGACAAAGCTGACATGATCCACATGTTCTGGACTTGCATCAAAATGGCGAAATTCTAGTCCATGGTGAAAAACACCTGCATGAACGCTGGGCTAACCAGATACGAGTGGAACCCAAAAGAATGCTTATTAGGGGCCCATCCCAGACTAAGCAAATACAAACACCTAATCAAACTAATGGATTTAGCCTGCATTCTCGCAAAGAGACCCATAGCAATGGCATGGAAGTCACCAGGGTGTCCGAGGCATGAACGATGGCTTTAAGACCTAGAAAGATGGACGGAACCAACTCAGGCAGCGATAATGCTAACGACACCTTAGAATCATGGAAAGCTCTGCTGCGCGACATACAGTACGCCGCGGACCATGAACACCCCTGAGAATGCACCCCTAACAGCAATATGACTAAGAACCACCCGAGAGATTGAAACCCCTTGAACTCAACCCCTTCTGGCGTCTGAATCGCTGGACACCTGCCCCCTCCTCACTCACATTGACAAGAACAATATGCTGCAACATGAAGACTGTATTGGTTAACTGTTTGTTACGTTAATATCTGTGTGGGATGTTTTTACCCATGCATCCAAGCCCTACCTCAAAAACTGTGAAGTACTGGCATTGAAAACATCATGATGGCCAGAGCTTCCCAGAAAATGCCCAGGGAAGTGCATGAAGAATAGGCTGCCACCCATTTTGCCGATGTTATGGGCACAGAAGGGCACTGCCTAAAACCACCATTGGACTACCCACACAGTAGTCTGAAACCATTGGGAATGGCAATGCTGACTGCCAAAAGCAACCTAGAATTGTGGGGAATTCATTTTCTTAAATCCCAAAAAGGGGTGCAGTACCAGTACTCACCACTATCAGAAAGCCGGCGTTTTAAAACCACCAGATTTTGTTTAAAACTGAATAAATGAACCCAAGGCAAGCCAAAGAAAGACTTACTGAGAGGTGGATACAATGTAAAGTTATATTCTGAAGTGACTTGAAGGTTTATAACAAGACTGGCTGAGCTGTGGATTTCAGCAGTTTAAGTAAATTTGGACTGAAAGACACTAAAAACCTAAATGTTTAAAAGAAATGAGTGACCTACTTTTGAGTGTCACATAGGTTGCAATTGTTTAAATGTCATAGTTTTAAACTTAGAATCAGCATCCTAGCTGCATATGTAAAAAATTGTCTTGACTTAAACTGGGTAACAAAAGTGACATTAGCTGGGGCCTGGCTTAAGGAACTGAATTCTGCCCACCAGCTACCCCCGACAGGAGATGAGACTTGCACAACAGCTGTGTTCCCAGGCCTAGCTGTCCTTTTGCTGCTCCCACCAAAAGGGATATGACACTTCCCTGATTGAATTACCTGGGCTCTGCAGGAAATTGAACAAAGCCCTGTCCTGACTCAGGCAAATGTTTTATTATGGGGCCGTAAAAAGTGGCTTCCTCCTGGAGGTAAAGGGGAGGAGCACTGCCTGTGAGAGCAAGCTGGCTTGGCAGAACTGGAAAAACCAGAAATTCAACCTTGTGCTGGGGGGAAACCACACCCCTGTAGCCAGAATATGGTTTTAGAAAAAGATGAATAACTCAGAGCGGACTTGTGAAAATTATTTAAATGATACCATAATTCTTGTGATTTTTCTGCCCACATTTTAAGAGGTTTTTAGAACCGGTGGCATGATCTGGGGGCAAGCTAGCAGTTAAGAGGGTATTACTTAAAATGTATGCATGTTAAAAATCTGACACTTCATCAATTAATGTCCATACTCCTTGCGCACATGTGTATAAATTTGGGGTAATGTCCGATATTGCGAATCCAGTTAAAAAGTGCATATGTCGCCATTTCTGAATGCAAGCTCCCAGGAAGAGCAGATTTGGACAGGGTATACCGCCTGTGATATGTGATGGGTGCATGTAATTTTAAACAAATGTGTACCTGTGCAAATATGTCTTTTGGGTCAAAATATAGATTGTGTGTAATTTGACAGGGGTGGGTTCTCTGTACCATAAACAGACCTCATCATGATGACACTTCATTTCATTCCCCCAATCAAGGGGAAGCGGATGAAGTGGCCAATGACAAGTGGAGAGGGGTAGAGCTTAGTGATGCTGCACACACACCCATTTTAAAAACACATAAAAGCAGACAGACAGGACAGATAGGGACCTTCAAATCCATTTGCTGCGGGACGCTCTGCCGGGAAAATCCATACTTTACCTCCATCAATCTCAAGAGAAAGCTGTGCAGAAAGATCCAGACTTCAAATCCATCAATCTCCAGAATCCAGAGAGAGAGAGAGCTGACCCAGATCACTGTGAAGTGCAGAGACCAGACCAGAGTCCAGTCTAAAACCTGACCAGATCCGTGGCGAGGCCCATTCTAATTCAAGAATATAGTGTGAGTACCTAGCAAGACTGTGCAGAACCAATCTCTTAGTTAAAATAATATAATTCAATCTATTTTAATCTAAGTAGAACTGTCTCCTAACTGTCACCTGTCATTTGTAAAGCTGTCACCTGTCATTTTCTAGTTGCAAGCTGCACTTGTCTTTTTGAATTTTAACATTCCAAATCCGAAAAACTACCTTTATTTAATCGTTCATAACTCCGTAACCGTTTGTGCTAGAGACTTGCAGTAACTTAACTTTGAAAGCTTAGAATCTCAGCTTTTCAACGAACCTAGAACCGCATTCCGATAGTTTTGCCGCAATCGCGAAAAACGCACTCGCGAATTTGCCGCGATTTGCAAATTTCTCAACGTGTGAAAACAGCAGTTTTCTTGCTTTCAGTTGCCAAAAATTCGTTTAACCTGCTAGTTACTCCTAGATCCTTGCTAAAGTGAGCCTGGACTAATATTAACTTGATACCACTCACCCTGAACCTCTAGAGGGAATTAAAAGCATTGTAGCATATTTTTCACTTCATTGCCAGCACATATAAAAGCATTTTGGGCCTGTGTTTCCAACTTCTGTAGTCTAAGCTTGCTGGGGTGAACTGAATTACAGTTGATTGCATTTCTGAGAACTGTGTGCTTTCCTTCCATTTCCTTGCATTGCATAAAGGGGGAGGGGATTGCCAGAGAAAAGTGATTACATTGTTTTGTTGAATGCATATTGAGTATTTTCTGTACTGCATTTTCATTCCACCTTGCATCCATTTGAAACCATAAAGTCTTGTTGCTATTTTATCCATCCTATAACCACTCATCATTGATTATAAAGAAGTGTGCTAGTGCCAGACTATCCATTATTGATTACTGCTCAGATTCAGTGTGATATTCAATTATTAAATTATTATAAAGTGTGATATATATATATATATATTGTTTAAATGATCAAATAAACCTTTTAACTTGCAAAACAGAACTACTTCTTGGCTCAGTGGGGTCAGGGGGATTCCCAGCGAGGTGTGTTATATAGGGGTAGTCATCCAGAACGCATGAACTGGACATAAAGATATATCAATAAGGGTTTCGATTCAGTATCCCAGACTAGGCATTGACTTAGCTGTAGTGTTGAATTAAATCCTCTTACATCTGTTAATTATTAAAGTATATGTATTTGCACAAATGCTAATAAAATACTTTACAAAAAAAAAATAGATATCTCTATAAGTATCCATATGGATCATGTCTTCTTGTTGGGAAACCGGAGATTGGTCTATCTGAACTTGAAGGTTAGAGTATAACCGTGCTTTTTTCGGGGGCGGATGATCCTAATAGGCGATAATCCGCTCCAGCCGATCCATACAACCCTCAAACTTTTCTGAAGTCTATTTAGAGGACCCGAACGGGCGAGCGCAAGGAGAAGTGACATTCTCCGCCCTTTGGCGTCGACGGGAACCTCCGAGGGTGTCGGAGAGAGTCTCTTTACTACGTAAGTCCCATCGGAATCTGGAACATAATCCGCCGAAACCTTTTCCGCGGATTGACCCATAATCTTTGGCGGGGTCGGGATAAGACCCACCGCCGCCGCGATCCTTCCGATGCTACTTTGAATAGTCGCCGAATCGCCGAGAGACAAAGTATGATCGTCCGTGCCACCAGAAGTTTTAGCGGACGGGTTTCCGGGTAGAGGCCTAGTCGTATCTTTTGGGCCTATAGAGGCTTTGTGACTCGTCGAAACGTCGGGCTCCTGACTTTCAACCTGTGTAAGATTAGGAGTAGCGCACTTAGTTTTCTTAGTTTGCCCAGTCATGCGATGCTGCGAATGCAGGGAAGGCCTTGGATCAGAGCGATCCATAGGAACTGGCGAAGATTTCAGCGGCCCTGTTACCGCTTTCGCCTCTTTCGGCGTCACGGTCGAAATTGGCGTAGGGGTGGTGTGCTTAGTGTTGAGGTGCGATTGTACGCCCCTGTCCCCAGGTGTGGTCCCTGTAACAAGACCAGAGTCGAGCCTGGAAGGGTCAGGGACGGGCGTGATGGCCCTAGAAGTGCCCGCCTCAAGGTCTATAACATCTGCGTTGGACGTTTGGTCATCCGAAGTACCCCCATCACTTTCAGCTGGTGTGGCGGTGGGGGAGGGGGGCTCCACACGAGACATGCCGTACGCGGCCCACCACTTTACACAGCGCTCCTTAAGGGTCTTGGGCCGAAGGAGTTTGCACGCTGCACACCGCTTCTCATTGTGCTATAGGGGGAGACAGGTGTTGCACGTCCAGTGCTCGTCCTTCCAAGGATATCTGACCCTACACTTAGGGCAGAATTTAAGGGAGTCCTTTCCATAGCAAAAGGGAAGGATGACCAGACCAAAAGGGAAAGGAGGGGAAAGGAGGAAAGACATACTGAAATAATATGGCCACCCCGACCCCACTCTCCCTACTGTATAGATCAGCCAGAGGGCCCGACCACATGGACAATCCTGCCGCCGGATCTTAGGCACCAAAATCCACAGCGGTAGACGATTCCCCCGTAGTCTTCGTCGAAGATGTGATTATTGGCGAAGTGACTTAACGGGGAATAAACCGACAATTCGGTAAAGATAAACAATGTCTCTAGTAAGAGCTCCGCTACAGGGCGACCAGTTATCTGGGTGGAAAAAAACAATCTGAGGGACCTTGGCGCGTGAGGGATTTTGGGTACTACATATGTAACGATAGGGATAGTGTTACAGACAGGCCTATGCCAACGTCCCCTTTCGATCCCCGAAAGACAAGATGCAATACTCTGGGGTTACCACTGGATGTCAGACCATATGCACAGCATGTGATTCTAAGCAGATTAACAAGCATCAGAAACAATACTACCACATTTATATAAGATAACCACGGTAGGAAAGTATAGGATAGACACCACTGCCACCAGCCAAGTCTAAATGTTAAAAGAGCGAAACAATGCTCTAGGAGGTACAGATAAAAAGGGCTAAGGATTAACCCTTTCCAGTACTCCATGTAAGATGGGGTGTACCGGATCTGTGGTTAAATGACCAAGTAAAGTTAATGGCAACTTTACACTTTTCTGGGGGACAATAGTCAGCCCCAGAAATGGAGTCGGTGGGAAGTCTAAAAGACAAATCTGTGTCACTGCACTGAAGGTGCTGTGTGTAACACAAAAAAAGGGGGCTACTGAAGTGGTGTACTCCAGAGCCCAAATTTCTACAGGGGTAGAATACCCCACACATTCGGTATTGACCCCTCCTACTAAGTGGGGATATAATACAATTAAGTTTCAAACAAAGGAGGAGCATTAATCCATGATATATATTAACGTTTCAAAACGGTTGTACCTGGACATTACCATATAAACCTGACACTCTCAAGTATATGTCCTCAAATTGTTACATATAAAATTTTAATAGTCAAAAAAACAGAAAGCTACAAGACCCCGACAAAGAATTCTAAAACACTTAAAAATCATATGCACATGTTACAATACAATATACAGAAATGCACTAAAAAAACAAATTTCAATGTTTAAAAACACAGGAAACAAAAAGTTAAACCTGCACACAAGGCACAGAGCCAAATTAATTGTTTTTACTCCACACTGTACCAATCATAACCCGACTTATATAAGTTTGTCCTATATGTTGTGTGTTAACTGGACATTCCTCAGGGGCAATCATGTATCTTGTGCTCTGAAGTGGCGTTCTTTTTCCACTCTAGTTTCAGTAATGGTACTCCAAAAATCTGTAAACATGCGTCCCAAGTATAATTTTCTTAGGCCGAATAAGGTATTACTCCTTAGTTCTATATGCACTGGTCGTCACATCCAAAATCACTCCACACGGTCCCACTTAATCGGGACACTCAGTACCGTGGTACTGGTCCTGCAACAAATCCAAATTACTCTGATCTGCTCGTGGGTTTTCCAACGTCACTAAATACCAGGAACAGGTAGCCAACTCATATTCAAACTACGGAGACGAGTCCTTGGAAAGTACTCCTTGCGTATCAACTCAAAACAACATTCACTGTGTGTACTCCAGAGCCCACAATCACAAAAACAGATAAAATAAACATGGCAAAACATGGGTAAGAGTGGGGGAAAATGTCATACTCTTAACCAAGTGGAAAAAATTAACTCCAGAAATCCAGCACAGCTGCTGAGGGACTCACTAGCTAGGGGAAATTAGCCATTGAATGAGAATTTGCCCTAACAATTGGTTACAGAGCTGCAAGCCATGCACGCGTCCCAGCTGTGGTCGAGCGGCCGGCACTCAAGACAGAGCGCATGAGGGTCCAAGGCCGGGAACGACTGATTGAAGGATCAGTATCTCGTGAAGCCTCCTGCAGCCGAAATGTGCTGGCGAGGCAAGGCACCAAAGGGAGGGGAAGAGCATCAAAAAACAAAACAGGGAGCACGCAGAAAGTTCAAAGTTCCCTCACCACTGCCAGGTCCGACAACGCCCATGCAGAAAAAGGGACTGAGGTGAGGTACCAGAGGGTGGTGTCTTGTGGGCGGTTCTACGCCCAGCACTCTGAGCTATGCTTTTTTTTCACTGCCAAAGTTCCGGTACTATTCCCATGTTGGAGGACGCCCACACGGAGGGAAGAAAGGGGATGAGATTTACGAGTAAGGGGTTAGGGAGTTTCTTTACGGTACATGAGCCCTTATCCCCATAAGGGGAGCCTCACCCTGTGAGGTCCAGCTTTCCATCACCATCAAGGGGACTATTGGGCAGTGGCCTCACCTACCTAGCCTCACAGGGAAGGGCTCCCCCATTGCCATCGAATACCAGACTGCAAACAAGTGGCCGTTCTATAGAATCAAAGGCCATGAGGGCTGCAACCATCAGCATTTCCCGATCTAGAGTAAGCATTAGGTCGAAGATGCGCCTTAACCCATATGAGGTGGACCTCCCTGAAATAAGACCAGATTGGTTAACCAGCACACACCAGGAGAAAAACTCCCTAGGATTTTATTATCCGTGTTTATGAAAGAGATTGGTCTACATGCCTCACAGCCTGCCGGATCCTTGGACAGTTATGAAAGTAAACAAATGGCTTCCCTCAGTCTCCAGGAGAATGTAGACCTCCACTGAATGGTTGTACACCTCAAGCAAATACAGGACTAGAAAAAGGCAAATGCTTTGTAAAAGTGAGCAGTCAAGCTATTGGTGCCTAGGGATTTACACCTCCAGGCAAGGATTGGATCACCTTAAGAATTTCCTGACTGGATATGGGGGTGTTCAGAAGTTCCCGCTCGCCAGCAGAGAAGCCAAAGAACCCCAATCGGTCCAAAAACAGTTCAGTTTTATTAAGAATCGATATGTACAAAGGTGGAGTAAAATTGAACAAACATTACCAAAATGTCAGAGCGGCACAAGGTCCCTGCAGAGTCCTTTATTTGATGGATGAAGGTCGTAGGCTTCTTAGCCAGATATAAGCAAGCTAGTGTTTTAGCCTGTCTCAACACTTTTTTGCCAGGAACGAAGTGCTTACATGTTTACTCTCTCTGAGCAGTCTCCCTCAACTGCAAAAGAGTGGTGTTTATGGTTGCAATGCAGTCAAATCATCTGTCAAGTTGTACTTCCTTTCCAAAATATTTCAGTTTATGTCCACATTTAGCCATATAGGCTGTGATGACTTTAACGCCCCCCGCCACCTTAAAGATACAACCCCTTTTAAATAACACTTAAATGCATCCCACACTATCGATGGAGAGCGGACCAAAAAGACATTGGCCATAAAAAATAACAAAAATAAAAAAAAAGTTCAATTTCCTTGTGCAATGCGGACCGGAAAACCATATCAGATTAGGCCGGTGACTTACACCTCCAGCCAATGCCCAATCCTTGTTCCCCAGGAAGCTTATGCTAACGCTAATGGGAGAAAGATCCGACAAAGTACGTGCCTGTATAGCACACTCAGTCGTCCACCTGGCTGCATGGCCAAACATTAGGATATAGTCTTGCCAGGAAGTGGTACCATGCACAGAGGGACAATAAGAGAATTCTCGGTCTGTAGGGTGCATATTTCTCCATATACCTAGAAGGCCATGGAGTTCACATAGCTGTGCAACTTTCCTAGCTGCTTTGGACGAGGGACATTCCTGGATCGATCATGATCGCTGTCCAAAACCAGGAGCAAGTCCCTCACCTGAAATAAAAGTATCTTTAAATCTCGAGAGCTATCCACTCAAAATATTCTTTACAATCAGCATTTGGTGCATAACATTTAATCAAGGTAACTGGGTATCACTTAATTATAAGTTAATCACTGTCGTGACTAACATACTCTTAGTCCATAGTCCCCTTTCCTCCATACTTGTGGGGACATCTCTCCGTCCTGTGGGACGGGACCGGAGCACTTTGTAAAAAGCATCCACTTTTTTTCAAAAATGTGTCCCTCCTCTCTTTCCTGCGCGGGGCCCGGCATGCGGCCGTAACCCCGCCCACCTTGGCTCCAACCCGTGCATCGCCCATCAGTCCTTTTCTATCGCAGGGTCAAAGACCCATTAGCAATAACAGCGGAACCTTATTAGAGGGGACGGCGGGCGGGTGTATGGAGAAAAGGGGACTATGGACTAGGAGTAAGGTGGTCACTACGGTGAGAAACCTGGTAATACTCCTAGGTCCCGTCACCTTGCCTCCATACTTGTTGGAGATTCCCAAGCACTCCTTACAGGAACGATGGGTGGATGGAAATACCCCTTACTGAAACAGGTTCTTTAGCACAGCCTGACCAAACTGAGCGTCAGCTCTAGAGCTCATATTGAGGCAGTAATGCTTACAGAAAGCAGATGGGGAGGCCCAAGTAGCTGCCTTAGCGATGGACTCCCAGGGAACATATTTCTGATAAGCAACCGCGGCTGCCTTGCCCCGCACCAGGTGTACATGGATACCTTTAGGAGGTTTCAGCTTTTGGACGGTGAAAGACTACGTGATGCAGGCGGCAATCCATCTGGAAATAGATGCCTTAGACGCCGGCCTGCCCGGAGGGTTACCCAAGGTCACAAAAAGTTGAGAAGAAATCCGAAGCTCTGAAGTCCTGTCCAGGTAGAACTTAAAAGCTCTTCGGACGTCAAGACAGTGTAGAACCCTTTCAGCCTCTGAGGCAGGGTTCGGAAAAAAGACTGGAAGGGAGATCGAATGATTCTGATGGAATTCGGTCACTACCTTCGGTAGGAAAGCCGGGTTTGTCAGAAGGACTACCTTGTCCTTGTGAAAGACCAAGAAAGGATGCTCCACCGACAATGCCTGGAGCTCACTCACTCTCCTCGCTGACGTAACGGCGACCAGAAAGGACACTTTCCAGGACACGTACTTGAGGTCAACCGTAGCCATTGGCTCAAAGGGTTTATGGCACAGCGCCGTCAGGACTACATTTAGATCCCAAGGCAGGTGCAGACTACGAACCGGAGGGTAGAGGCGTGTTAAGCCAGCAAAATGTCTCTTCACCACTGGGTTAGTTAGAGAATAAGAACACAGGTCTGTAGAAAGGTAAGCGGAAACCGCTGAGAGATAAGTCCTGCAAGACAGAACATGAACCCCTGACTCTGCTAGGGAGGATACGAAGGACAGCACCGTGTCAATTGTGGTCACCCTCGGATCAAACTCTTTCTCCAAACACCAATGACAGAACCTGAGCCATTTACTCTCGTATTGAGATCTGGTCGAGGGTTTCCTGGCTGCCTGGATAATGCGCATGTTCTCCGCAGACAAACTCAAATGCTCTAAAGACTTGAACTCAGGCACCATGCCGCCAAGCTGAGCGATTGTGGGGAGGGGTGCCACATCTGTTGTTCGTTCCCCTTGGTGAAGAAGATCTGGAGTTACTGGTAACCTGATCGGCGGATACACCGACAGGTGTTGAAGTTCTGAGAACCAAAACCTGGCCGGCCACCACGGGACGATCAGTAGAAGAACAGTTCACAGAGTTCTTCAACTTCCAAATTGCTTGATGAACTAGAGGCAGAGGCGGGAAGGTGTAAGCTCTCATGTTGGGCCATGGAATCTCGAGAGCATCCCCCAGAGAGGAGGCTCCCAGCCCCCCCTCTGGAGGCATACTGAGGAAGCTTCTTGTTTACCGCTGTGGCGCAGAGGTCCACCTCCGGTGTGCCCCAACGCGAGAAAATCCATGAGAGGACCTCCGCCTTCAACTCCCACTTGTAGCTGACCACTGTCCGCCGGCTGAGGGCATCCGCTGTGACATTCAGCTGGCCCGGGATGTGCAGTGCTAGCAGCCAGACCCCATGAAGCACGGCCCACTCCCAAATCTGGATGGACAGGTCCACGAGAGGGGGAGACTTTGTTCCCCCTTGCTTGTTTATGTAATACATTGATACCACATTGTCCGTTCTTATGCGGACCACCTTGTTGACAATGAGCGGTCTGAACGCCTTGAGCGCCAGAAAGATCCAAATGATTTATGTGCAGGAGCTTGTCCTGAGGCGACCAGAGGTCCGAGACTTAAAGATCTAACGTCGCACACCACCCCAAAAGGGAGGAGTCCGTCGTGCTCGTCACCATGGGGGCTGGGTCCTGAAACCCCACGCCCACCGACAGGTTGCTGAGAGATGACCACCAGTCCAGGTCCACTCTCATGGAATCCGGAATCATTATCCGCTTGGAATCCGGGTCCACAGCCTGACGCCAGGAACTCCGAAGAGCCATCTGGGTATGTCTCATTTTGAGACGAGCAAGAGGAAGAGCCAGTACACATGAGGCCCAGAAGCCTCTGGAACCACCAGGCCGACATGCTCTCCGACTGCGCCAACATCTGACACGTGGCCAACAATTCCGCCATTCTGTCCCCGGTCAGATACACTCGACAGTCGATCTTGTTCCAACGAAAACCCAGGAAGATCAGGTCCTGTGAGACAGTCATGGAGGATTTCCGCCAGTTCACCGACAGCCCAAGATGGAACAGGAGCTGAAGGAGAGACTGGAGGTTGCCCGCTGCTGCCAACAGACAAGGGCTGCGTAAGAGCCAGTCGTCCAAATAAGGATACACATGGATACCCTGGAGACGAAGATAGGCCGCAATCACCAACATCATCTTCGTGAAGACACGCAGCGCCGAGCTGAGGCCAAAAGGAAGCACCCGAAACTGTAATTGCTCCTCTCCCAAAGAGAAGCGGCGATATCTCCTGTGTGGATTCCAAAATCAGGATATGCATGTACGCATCCTGAAGATCCACCACGCTGAGCCAATCGCCCATCTGCAAAGAGTAGCGAATCTGGCCAGGCGTGATCATCTTGAATTTCTCTTGGGGTAGGAAAAGATTGAACTGGGAAAGGTCTAGGATGGTGCGCAGGCTGGCCTGGTTGGGTTTAGGCACCGTAAACAGCCGGGAGTAGAAGCCCTCCCCTCGCTCCCCAAGGGGAACGGGTTCCAAAGCTCTGAGGTCCAGAAGTTTCTGAACATCGGCCTTGAGGGAGGGTGAGCCCGACAGCTGAAAAGGAGGGTTGAGGGGTGGGGTAGGGAGTAAAGGTAGTCCCTCCCACCGGGGTCTCGTGCGAGCGTGGAAAACCCTCATTTGGCAGGCTCATCGGTGGCGGTGCCACCTGAACCTGATGAGGAGGCTGAGGAGCGGGAGAAAAACCGCGTACGCTGTTGTCTATGGCGGTTATTCCTCGCAGGAGTATCCACTCTGCGAGATTTGCGGTCGAGGAAGCCCCTAAAACCAGAGGAAGGTCGACTTTGCGACAACGGTCTCTGGGATTTGAAAGGAGCTTTAACCAGAACAGACAATGATTTAGCCGTCTGAATACTATCCTTGGTTTTGGTGAGCTCTACATCAGTAGAAGAGTGAAAAAGCTCCTTACCATCGAATGGAAGGTCCAGTACCTTGTCTTGCACTTCCTTCGAAAACTTAGTGGCATGCAGCCACGCTTGCCGCGAGGTATCAACCCCAAGCATCAGGCCCTGAGCCGAGGTGTATACGTGATGAGCCGCAGCCTCCTGGAGATCCTGGCCAAGAACCTGGCATCGGAAAGGCCACCTCTGAAGTCTTCCAACTTCTTGACCGGAATGTGCTCCTCAAACTCCGACAGACCTTTCCACATCCGCATGTTTGCTCCCGCCAAAATCAATTCTGCATTGGCCTGCCTGAGCTGCAAGGCCGAATTGGCAAAGATGTTCCTCCCTAGGTGTTGGAGAGAATTCTATGTAAAGGCTAATTTCCCAAACCTAGTGAGTCCCCCAGCAGCCTTGCTGGATTTTTGGGGTTTATTTTTCTCTCCTGCTAAGAGTGAGATTCTTTTGCTCCTACTCTTAGACATAATGAGGTGTTCCTTTAACTTTCCATGTGTTTTATGGGATATGGGGTCTTTTACTCCATAGGGTCTCATGTGATTTTCTGTGATGTGGGTTACACAGCACCCTCCGTGCAGTGACACAGGGGTGTCGTAGTGACACGCAAACAGACTCCATACCCTGGGACCGACTACTGTCTCCCAGGGCATGTAAAGTCACCATTGGCTTTACTCGTCCCAAATTATTAACAGAAACCAGTACCAACCATCATATTGTGGACATACTGGTCGGGGCAATTCGATTGCCCCGGGGTCTGTTGTTCGAGGGGGCACGTCTCCGTCCCCCCTGATCGAGTTTTGGCTGGTGGCAGTGGATACTACTTTTTATATTCGACCGCGAATATATCCCTATGGGATTTTCCCATTGTTCGAGGCTACCAACTTTATTTAATTCTTATAGCCTCGAAACATACCGCCGGATTATTTATTTAATATTAATTCACCGGTTGGTATTTTTTGCCAGAACTCTATTCTAAAATGGCGTTTGTTTTCTCTTCTGTGACTCCAACCCAAGTCGAGCCCTTTGTTCCACTTTTTGGCGGGATTCTCCACAGAAGCCTCCAAAAGTGGTGCCACTCTGTCTGGGTACTACAGGGGGTGCGGGAGGGGGTTTAGGCACCCTAGACAGTTACCATGGTAACTCAAGTCGCACTCTTGTGTAATTGGCCCAAGTGGTGAGCCGGCCGGCTCACCACTTAGCATGTTTGATTGACAGCTAGGCTGAGTGAATGGGGGTGTGCTGCATAAAAGCAGGGCTTTGGGGACTGGAACTTCAGAAGTCGCCACAGGACCTAAGAATCCGAGGAGGGAGAAGCTGAGCCGACCTGCAACAATGACACCACCGGTGGAGCCCTGCTGAACTGTCTCACCACTTTTCCCGACGACAGAGGAGATCTCCAGTCCGGAGAGTCTTCTTCCTTTGACTGGTGAGGATAACCAGTTTCGCCTTCTTTTCACCTTCCTGGAGCATCTCGTGGCCGCCTTGCCCATGCCAAGCAATCCGGCAACCGGAATACCACGGTTTACCACTACCGCGAAGAGAAGGGTAGTACCTTTTAACCGGAGGACTCTGCGGCTGGTTTCTTCCCTGGCAGTGCAACGACCTTCATCTTTCCTCTACGGTGAGACCTCTTCTTCCCCTGGACGAGACACTGACTTGCACCTGATGCCAGGAACAACTGCCCCCGCTGGAGCTTCCTTCACACTTAAGGTACTGTGTCCCGCCTGGCTTCCCTTGCGACAGATCGTTTGGGGTGACAGTAAAGCCCCAACTTTCTAACCTGGGCTAGCCTGGGACAACCTAGCTAACTTTTAGTGACTTGAATTTCATCCTTTTTGTGCGAACTATCGACAAGACTCTTTGGGCATACCCCACTGTGTGAATCTGGACCCCCTTCTGCTTGCTCTCTCCAAGAGTGGGCCTTGCAATTGACTTCATTGCTCTCCAGTAGAACTCTGCCTAACCTGCCTTACTGAGGTTCTTTGTAAAAGTATTGAAACTTGTGTGCTTCCTTAACCCTGCCTTTTTCCACCCTTTTCTTTACAACTTATTAGAGTGTCATCTTATGTTAAGTGCTCACATCTGTCTGAAAATAAGTGGTGTTTCTCACTAAGACTTGTCTAATAAGTGAATAGGGTTGTATATATATGATAGTGACTGTGTGCTGAATTTACTCACCTCGTTTTTGCTAGTGTAAATTACAAGTGTTACAAGTGTGTTTTTAAATAATTAATTATATACTTTTACACCAAAGCTCTGGTCCGTGTTTGTTTGTACTAATGTGTCCCTGTACCTATTGTGTATACTCTGCATACTGCCTAACTCTTCTTGAGGGAAGTCGGACTGCTCAGCCATAGCTACCAAGTGAATCTGTGGGGTACAGACTGCTACCAAGTGGGTTTACTGCCAAACACCTGTAGTCTTAAATCTTTTGCAGTGGTCCCTAAGGGAACTGCACAGGTTTCTGCCTAACACTAGGGAGTCCAGGAGCTTGTCCTCCTTTCCCAAGACCTGAGTAGCCGTCGCGGAAGAGGATGCTGCAGGTCTGGATTGCAATGTAGCCGCAGCCACCACTGTGGAGGAGGGAGGCGGACAAGACAACAAGGCCACCACTTCCGAAGAATGCAGCCTGTACCTCGCATCAATTTTTTTATTGACAAAAAGACCTGAGTGTGGCTTTTCCCAAACTCTTTGGACCTCGGCCAGAATGTTCTTCTGCAGGAACAGGTTGGTACGCTCCAAGGGAGACAAGGTGAACGCCCCAGAAATCATGCCCTCCTGCGGAGCGGGTGCCTCGGGCACCGGAACATCTAAGAAACTCATGTCCAGTACCCGGTCATGAAAGGCTCTGATAGAGCAGGGAAGGTGCTCGTTGTCCTGATCGCCTTGAGGGTCATCTGACAGGTTAGGATCCTACTGAGCCGTGTCAGGCACTGCCTTGTCCACCGGGGACAATGGTGGCAAAGGCGGAAGAGCAGGGGGAGGCACCACGGGCAAGGGAGGCGCCGGTGGAACCACCGGAGGAACAGGTGGAGCCGGAGGCGCAGGTGGACATATCTCCTTGAAAAGCCCTTTGAAATATTCCCTCAAGGGGTCGGTGCGCATACGCGCTTGAAATTTACCGAAAAAGGCGTCCTCAGGAGATTGTTTCGGAACCTGAGGAGGCCTCTCATGAGGTGGACAAATCCAGGGACGTAACGTAGAAGGGAGCCACACCGGCCCCTCAACCGACATATCCACATAAATCAAAGGAGCCGCCCCCGCGGGCAACGTAACATTGTGCGGAAGAGGCATCCGGGCGTTCCAATCATAAACCGGCCGGTAAGGATGCGCACAAGGGACCTTAGGTTTACCCAAAGGATCGAACCCTACACCAGGGGCCGATGGCGTAGTTGTAGGGGTAGTACCTAAAATGGCCACGGTGGTCGTGGCGGGAACGGCCGCCATTTTGTCCTCATCTGAGGGGGAACGGCGGCACGTGAGGAAGTGAGGCAGGGGTCCCCGTCGATGGGTCAGGGGTCTTAATTTTAGCCTTAACGTAAGGAACCTCGGCAGAGCCGGTACTATGAGGCCTGGAATGTTTCTGCGACATAACAACCGCCAACTGAGCCTTCGAAGGAAGGGCCTCGGCACTGCCGGTAAAATAAGAACCTTGCTTCTTTGCCCCCTCAACAGATCTGGTGTCACCACATGAGCGAGAACGGTGAGCAACCACTTTCACCGGCAGGGCCTTGCCCGGCCCCTCAGAACTGTTGGTAGCCTTAGCCTCTGTACGAGGGACCTCAGTCCTAGGCCCGGTAATAGCCTTATCGGCACGGGCCTCGAACATCCGTTCGGTAACCACAAGCCCAGCCAAGGCCTCGGGGCGCACACCGGTTTTGTTTTTGAGGGAAGCCGAAAGAGAGGCCTCAGAGCAAGCTCCGGTACCCCACGACTCAGTAGAACTGGGCCTACAAACAGCCCCCACAGGAGGGGCCTCGGAGCGTACTCCGCTGTACACAGGCCCCTTACGGAGACCCTCGGAGAAAACTCTGGTAGAATTATTAGGCCCGACAGGCACCTCAGGGCGAACCCTGGTAACAGAGCGACCAACGCCCCTCCCGGCCCGAGAGGAACCTGGGAAGGTATCCCCCGGTCAGGGTGCTCTGAAAAGTAAAGAACTTACCTGGCGTTTCTTCTTCTCGTCGATGAATGCCTGAAAATGAGAAGGAGTTCGTCGGTACACCTCCTCCCACCGCTCCAACCGACGTTGAAGTGCCCGGACCGAAAGGGAGTCACAGTAAAAACAGGAGTCCCAACGGTGATCCGGACCCAAACACTCTAAACAAAGAGGATGGGGATCCGCCCTCGCGAAGCGACGGTGACACGATGAACAGTCTGGAAAATCTAATTTAAAAGACAGACTAGTAAACGAATGCTAGCGAGAGCCAGAGAGGAAAACAGGGAAGAAAATCTTCCGAGGATGCAAGTGTGTCCGGCCCCGATTGTGCGGAGAAAAGGACTGATGGCCGATGCGCGGGGCAGAGCCAAGGTGGGCGGGGTTATAGCCGCGTGCCGGGCCCCATACAGGAAATGGAGGGGGGACAAATGTGGATGCTTTTTACAAAGTGCTCCGGTCCCGTCCCACAGGACGGAGAGATGTCCCACAAGTATGGAGGAAAGGGGACAGGACGTAGGAGTATGTTAGTCACTATAGTGAGGGACTTATAATTACTCTTACATCTCTGTCCCCTTTCCTGCATACTTTATGGGCAATTACAACTGAATGTAGCCCCAGGGTGGAGAGGTGACCCTCCTTAAGAAAACAAGTTCCTTAATACTGCCTGCCCAAAGGCCGCTTCCAACCTAGAGCCGGCATCCAAACAGTAGTACTTACAAAAAGCCGAGGGAGTGGCCCACGTGGCTGCCCTGCTGATGACCTGAGACGGGACGTGTCTCTAGAAAGCAACCGATGTGGCCTTGGCTCTAATCGCATGAGCATGCATGTTTGCCAGAAGCAGCTTATGCTAAACGTCATGGGCCTACTTAATGGCTGCCACCATCCACCTTTCTATGAAGGCCTTGGAAGCCTGCTATCCAGGCCTTGCCCCGCTGAAGGAGATCAATAGAGCCTCAGATTTGCAGAAGCTCTTGGTGCTATCCAAATAGAGGTTTAGTGCTCTTCTAACATCTAAACAGTGCAGAACCCTCTGAGCATCGTCCTTGGGGGTCTGCAAAGAAAGTGGGGAGTATAATCTCCTCATTTAGCTGGAACGCCAAGACTACCTTAGGAAGGAACGCAGGAGCGTTCTGGGGACCACTTAGTCCCTGTGAAAGGTAGTGTATGGCTCAGAAGCCACTAGAGCTTGAATCTCGCCAACACGCCGTGCAGACGTAAGACCCACCAAAAGGGCTGTCTTCATGGTGACCAGCCCGATGTCCGCGGATGCCATAGGCTCAAAAGATTTATGCGCCAAGGCGCCCAATACTATACTGAGGTCCACACAGGGTGTGGCTGCTTGATGGTGGGTAGTGCCTAGTGAGTCCAGTCAAAGTCTTTTAACCACCAGATTGGAGGACGAGAAAACCTCCCCCTCCGAATTCCAGTTGGCTCAGATGGCCGCCAGATAGGTGCGGCATGTGTCTATCTGCACTCCAGAGTGAGCTAGGTGTGCAGAGAAGGATAGCACATCATCCAGTGAGCAAGTGAGAGGATCGATTTCCTTGGACTCAGCCTAGTAGCAAAATCTAGACCACTTGCTTTTGTACTGGCTCCTAATGGCATCGCTCCTAGCACCGTGAATGATGTCTAGATCAGCCTGTGAGAGGCACAGATGCTTCAGTGTGACCTATTCAGAAACCACACTGCAAGGGCTAACATCTGTGGGGCAGGGTGTATGACCGTGCCCCCTGCTGTGACAATAGATGGACTGGGCCCAGTGGAAGGTGCATCAGAGGTTGGTCAGACAAGCTGCGAAAACAATAGCCTCGCCGGCCACCACAGAACTGTCAGAATGATGCGGAGGGGCTGAGACTCTTATCTTGCAGATCGCCCTGTGTATCAGTGGAGTGGGAGGGAAGGCATAGTTGTTCATGCTGTTCCACCGAATCTGTAATGCATCGCCCAGTGAGCCTAGATCCTGTCCCTACCAGGATGCGAACTGAGGGCGCTTCCTGTTGAACCAGGTGGCAAAGAGGTCCACCTTAGGATGAACTCATCTGTTGAAAATCTGCTGAAGGACCTGGTCGTTCAGCTGCCATTCTTAATTGTCTGCCCCCAGCCTGCTGAGCCTGTCCTCCCCCAGGTTCGACTCCCCGGAAGGTGGCTCGCCATCAGGTGACCGACGTTCGCCTGGTACCACCTTGCTTGTTGAGGTAATACGTGCTGGTGGAGTTGACGGTATGAAGGAGGATCACTTTGCCGCTGATGAGCGGTAGGAAGGCCTTAAGAGCCTGCCAGATGGACTTCAGCTCTAGCCAATTCATATGTGCTTCCTGTTCCTGGTAGGATCAAACTCCTTGGATGCTGTGGTTGTCCAGGGTAGCTCCCCAGCCTTCCAGCGACGAATCTGTGGTGATGGTAACCTGCAGTGCTGGTCGACGGAAGGGCCTGCCTACCCTCAGATTGCAGTCCATGCTCCACTAGACTAGGTCATCGTGTAGGAGAGGAGGAAGGCCGACAAGTTCCGCCTGCAAAGCCTGCTCCCGAATCCATGAGGCTGCCAAGTGCAGCTGTAATTTCTGTAAGGCACTGCCAAAAGACAAGCCAACATGATACAGAGGAGGTGTAGGTACCACCATGCCAAAGTCACCTCTCTGCTGAGAAAGTGACCCGTGGCCCTCTTGATAGCTGCAATCTTGTCCTCCGAAGGGAAAATTCTCTCGAATCTTGTATCCCAGATGAGGCAGAGGAACGTTAGACTCTGCGTCGGCTCCAGTTGAGACTTCTTGAGATTGATGGAGAATCCCAAGTCGTGTAGAGTGTGTTAAGAAAGATTCCCATTTTCTCCTCCAGTTGTGTAACCCCCCAAATTTTTGCTGCTGTTTAACACCATAGTCTGACTTTTCCAGTGGAGCACAGCCTTCAGCTGCACTCCCCCTGGGCTTTTCACTCACTTTATTATGGGGAAACTGACATGCCCTTAAAGACAGTGTTAAGGTGTGCGTCCCTTGAACGCTGCGTACCTGTGTTTCCTGACAATGTTCGTACTGGAGAAGCCAGACTGATCGGTCCGAGAGCAAGGTGAAGAAAAGATGGCGCAAGGAGGCAACCCTGACCCAACCCTAATGATACAGGGATGGATGGGGACCAGCTCCTGACGCCACGGATACACTTCCCTGCAGATTTACGTGACGTCAGGACAGTGCAAGCACTGACAGTGAAGGTGGCGAGTTCTTCAGACTGTAGACAAGTACAAGGTGTTTGGCAGTTTCTGTAATCCAGGTAAACAGGAAGATGTTCTTCGGAAGAAATTCGACAAGATGTGCAGAGTGGATTGGGAAGAAGTCTGAAGGAGCTGGTACCCCGGCAGGGCAAGCGAAGAACAGGCACCCAAACAGAGCAGATGAGAAGTATCCAGGAGGTAGTTCAGGATACCCAGGTATGGCAACAAGGAACCCCGGGGAGGTAACCAAAAGGTACTCAGGCTGGCAAGAAGACCGGTTAGGGTAAACCAAAGAACCCCGCGACAGGCAGGCAGGAGGGCGAGATAATCAGGAAGGGCAGAGGAAAACTCGCCAGAGCAAAGAAGGGATTCCAATTAGGGAGAGAGCCAGAAAACCCCAGAGAAGGAACAGAGAAATCACAAAGGAACCCCCAAGAACAGATCAGAGGATCCAGGCCCCGGGAAGGAAACCAGGACCCCTGGGAGGGGGCGAGCACAGAGCCAGGAACAAAAGGCCAAAAGGGTCCAGGCTGGGAACAAGGAGCAGAACTGGTGGTAGAACCAAGCGCAGCGGTAGGTCATGAACAAAACACGTTAAGACGCGGTTCGTTCCTGAAGCCAGACTCTATTTAAAGCGTAATGTTAGATCGAGGCTTGGAGCGCAGGTAGGACCGCGCATGCCGTGGCCGAGCGGCGAACAGAACAAGGCTTGGAACATAAGCTTGTCCCATTGCTCATGGTCACCAGCGAAGCCCGCGCATACGAGCGCTTCCGTAGCAAATCAGCTCGTCGGGAAATGCCTTCTCTCCTAAGCCAGAACTGGGGGTATAGCCGCCAAGCCCAAAGGTATCCTACGGAGGAGGCCCAGGTAGGTGCCCTAACAGTCAGTCAGTCAGTACTGGGAGACTTTGTTTCCCTTAGTCCTTGTCAATGTTGCAACTTTTCTGCAACATGTTGCAAGTGCACAATGTACATTACAGTACAGTGCACTTGGGTCTTCTAGTCATTTCAAAAAGGCCCTAAATACTCTCTAAGGATTTTTAGGAGAAGTGCATATGTGCCTTGGACAGGGATGGTGGCAGCTTATCTTTTCTCGTATGGTATGCCTTTATGTGAGCAGAAATCCCACTGGAGCCTCTTCATTTTGGTGCAAAGGAGATTCTGGATAAGAGAAGGCTCCAAACACCCATACATGTCGATCTCTGGAGTTCTCATTGAACAAAGGATAGGATAGGATCCAAGTATCCTGAAACTAAGAAGCCGAGGCGAGGAACCGGGGAACCGCTGGTGACTGGCTGGAAGGTTTGGCACACTGAGCCCGCTGTCGTCCCGCTGGACCCCTCTGCATCTGATCAAACAGGAAGGTCTGCGAAGGGGCTTTGACCCACTGGAATAGTGGGACTAACTATTCTATGCACCTTCATCAAACGCTGCAAGTAAGCCTTCTCATAAGTGTCCCTGGGCCAACCAGTGGGCTGACCAGCATGCACAGGACCTTTGTCCTGATACCACATCCGTTTCGAGGAGACCCTTGATACATCGCTAGTTCTGTGTTCACGGCACTCTCATACCAAATTACGTACACTTGCCGTTCCTAGGTCTGGAGTGCACGCGGTTACCGTGTCTCCCAACCGTGGTGACGAACTTTGCAGGTGCGCTGCTGCTGTGCCCATCTTGGCCCTGAAGCCTGCTACAGTGAAACTGGCCTGATCCATCCACCAGGAGCGGAAAAAGCGCCACGGTCCCGTTTGGGAATCAATGTTGTAACTTCGTGTCTGAAAGCCGCAGATTTGCCGCATTTGAACCTGCAACCGAATTGGACTCGGCTGCCGGAGATCGGCAAGTACTAGAAACCCTTACCGGTGGCCCCTAGCGCATTAAACCCTTTTTACGCACAAGTGTCCCCCGAGGGCCATCTCCTTATCCCAGATAGCCCGAGCTATCAAACTATGCCCAACTCTTGGAACCTGCTCTGCCCTGTTGGGAGACCCTCCTCGAATAGTGGGAATTTATTCTGCATCACCTGACCTGCCTTCCTGAGCTGCTACAGACCCTACAACAGACCCCATTTCGCCCATCAGCACTACCGCGTGCACCAGCATTGCAAGTCCATTTGAGCAATAAGCTCCTCTCATCATAGGGACTAGACTGCCTTTCGGTTACGGTTGTGATTTCAGCAGAGTTGCCTAAAGACTCTTTGCACTACCTGCGTTCTTCCCTTGATAGGTTGTGGACCCATATCGTGCATTAACCCTTTAGGCTCCTTGGTTTTGTGTATATGTATTTTAGGAGGATTGTGTTGGTCTAAAAGTATTACTGGTAATAATTACGGTGTGTTGAACTTCAAAGGCCTTGAATAAATATTTCTATTCAGAGGAACATCCCATAAGAAGAACGTTACAAGGTAAGAAGTAACTTGTTCTTCGAAGGGATTGTGTCCTCCAAAGTATTCCTGATCTTTGATAGACTCCCATAGCAGTGTTGTGTAATTGGAGGTGGGAGGTGGGAGTAAAGCGCCATGTTTCCTTTTAGGAATGAACAGAATGTAATACGGCTTTGCCAAACCTAGTCTCTTGACTAGAGGAGGAATCCAGGTTGTAAAATCTTGTGAAGGTATGTGCGGATGACCATGTGGCAGCCGCACATATGTCTCGAACCGGAACCCCTCTTTGGAGGGCCGAGGAGGCTGCGATACCCCTGGTTGAATGAGCCCTAAGATTTTGAGGAGACTCTTTCCCTGCTAGTTTGTAACATTCCAGGATGGCCAAAATAATCCATCTGGAAATGGTTTGTTTTGTTATCGGTAGTCCCAACTTGTGCCCTGAGTAACCTACGAACAGTTGGTCTGCTTGCCTAATCCTAGCAAGTCTGCAGATGTAAAAGCTTAAAGCCTACCTTGGGTCCAGCCTAAGTAGCCTTTCTTCCTCTTTCCCCGATTGGGGAGGCGGATAGAATGAAGGTAAGGTAAGGTAATTGTCTGAGTGATGTGGAATTCAGAAACCACCTTTGGGAGGAAATGAGGCTTCACCTGTAGGCCAACTTTGTCTTTATGAAAATTTGTATGAGGGGGTTTACAAGATAGAGCTTGTAATTCGCTCACCCTTCTAGCAGATGTTAAAGCCACTAATAAGAAATCTTAGCGAACAAGAGTGGAGTGGTTCGAAAGGAGTACCCATCAGGAAATTTAAGACTAAATTGAAGTCCCATAAAAGGAACCTGGAAAGGTCTTGGAGGGTAGACATTAGTTAATCCCTTTAGAAATTGCATTACTAAGGGTAATTTGAAATACAAAGGCTCCTCTGCAGTGCGCTTGAAGATCGATAGCGCTGCGAGATAGCCCTTAATAGTGCCAACTTGAAGGCCTGAATTTGCCAAGTAGAGTAGAAAGGATAACACCATTGGTGTACCACATGAAAAGGGGTCGATATTCTATTCTCTACACCAGCTGCAAAATTTGTTCCAATGGGAGCGGTATAAAGACTTTGTTGCTGGCCTTCTGGCCGAAAGCAACACCTCCATGACGTCATCAGGGAGGTCCCAATCCTTGTATCTCAACCTTTCAGAAGCCAGGCGTGAAGGTTGAGGGTTCTGATGTCTGGATGGAGAACCTGACCTCCCTTCTGTGAGAGAAGATTCTCCCTGAGTGGAAGACGAATTGGAGGGCAGATGGACATGTCCAGAAGGTCCGGGTACCACGTTCTCCTGGCCCAGTCTGGGGTAATTAGGATCATGGTACTCTGGAATCTTCTCAACCTCCTGATCATTTGAGGAATGACAGGGACTGGTGGAAACGCGTACAGGAGTGGAAACTCCCAGGCCACTACGAACGCGTCCCCTAGAGCTCCTCTTGGGGGAAATTCCCTTGAACAAAACAGATCGCACTTCCTGTTGGTACTGGTCCACAGATCCACTTGAGGGGTTCCCCAAAGGGCGAACATCTCCTGGAGGACTTCCTGAGCTAGTTCCCATTCGTGGGAGACTGTGCCCTGCCTGCTCAGAGCATCCGCCGTCAAGTTCTTCTCTCCGGCTAGGTGAACTGCCGATAGAGAGATTCCTTCTTGAAATGCCCAAAACCAGAGGTGCATTGCCTCTCTGCACAGTGGCAGTGATCCTATGCCTCCTCTTTTGTTGAGGTAGTGCATGACCACTGTGTTGTCCATCATTATCAGGACATTTTTCCCCCTGTACAGATGGCAGAAAAGCTTTCAGTGCTAGTCTGATTGCTCTCAGTTCTAACAGGTTGATATGTAGTCTGGACTCCGATGGAGACCAACGACCGCTGATGGTCAAGTCGTTGGCATGGGCTCCCCACCTCGTGAGTGAGGTATCTGTGACTACTGTTATCTCCGGCCATGGTTGCCAAAACAGTTCTCCCTTCAAGATGTTTTTCTGGCAGGCCCACCACTGAAGGTCTCGAGCCACCTTGTCCGGAACCTGAAGGAGGTCCGTCATTCTCCCGGAGAATTGCGACCACTGAGTTCTCAGTGCCCACTTTAAAGATCTCATTCTCAGGCGAGCCTCTGGCACAAGGAAGATGCAGGATGCCATGAGGCCTAGCAACTTCAAAAAGTCGAAGGCTGGGAGACGTTGGGCATTTTGAAACTTGGTGACCATCTGCAGAACATCTTGAGCCCTCACCTCTGGTGGCGAGGCTTTTCCCAGTCAAGTGTCCAGGACCGCTCCAATGAACTGGAGTCTCTGTGATGGTATCATCTGTGACTTCTTTAAATTGAGGGAGAAGCCCAGTTTGTGAAGGAAGTGGCAGACATAATCTAGCTGAATCTGAGCTTGTTCCGGAGATACAGCTCTGATCAGCCAATCGTCCAGTTAGGGGTAGAAGTGAATCCCTTCCCTCCTTAGACTTGCAGCCACTACCGACATTAGCTTGGTGAAGACCCTAGGGGCGGAGGTCAGCCCAAATGGCAGAACTCGAAATTGATATTGAGAGCCGCCAATTGCGAACCTCAGGTATTTCCTGTGTTTGAGATGGATTGACACATGGAAATAAGCATCCTGGAGGTCCAGAGATACCAGCCAGTCCTGGAGCTGGAGGGTCTGAAGGATTTGAGAGAGAGTTACCATCTTGAACTTGTCCTTCCTGAGGAACTTGTTCAATTCTCCTAAGTCCAAGATAGGTCTCAGTCCTCCGTCTTTCTTCGGTATGAGAAAGTAAAGGGAGTACCAGCCCTTGTTCCTCTCCGCTACAGGTACCGGTTCAATGGCACCTTTCTCTAGCAGGTCTACAATTTCCTACAAGAGGAGCGGATCTGGAACTTTCAGAGAGCTGTACCCCAGTGGATGACTGAGGGATGCGTAGAAAAGGCAGGCAGTAACCTTGGGCAACTGTCTCCAATGCCCAAGCATCTAACGTAATAGCCTGCCATTCCGTCAGATGTTGAGTTAACCTGCCCCCTACTGGTGTCTTGTGAGGAGAGTCCTCAGAGCGGTTTGGAGGCGGCTGATGCAGATGCCGAGGGTAAAGAGGCACCTGCTGCTGCTGCGGCTTTTGTATTTTTACCCCGTCCACCTCGGGTGAATTTTTTCTGACCCCTTTGAACCGGCTGTCCTCTGCCTCTTCTGAATGCGGAATAGAAGCGAAAGGACTTACCTCTCCAAGAGGTTAATGAGGGGCGATATGGAGTCTGACGGATTGCAGCTCCTAGGGATTTTGCTACTGCCTTTGATGTTTGTAGTTTTTCTAAACTGTCATCTGCCTTCTTACCAAACAAAGAAGAGCCGTCAAAGGGCATATTCAAAAGTCTGCTTTGCACATCTGGAGCAAAACCAGACTTTCGCAACCAGGCAAATCTCCGGGATGTTGTACTGGCGACCATGGCCCTGCTGACGCCGTCAGCAGAATCGATGCCAATTTGAAGGGATTCGCATGTAGCGTCTTTACCATCCTTGATGATGTTTAGGAACGCTTCCCTTTCTTCTCCCTCCGGCGGGCAGTCAGCCGCTGATGAAGCACACTCCCAAAGTGTGTGGCTGAACCTTGCGAGCGTACAAGTAGCATTGATGGATTTCAACGCCATGCTACATGCAGAAAATACTTTTTTGGCCACAGAGTCATATCTCTTATCATCCCTGTCCTGTGGAACAGTAGGGTAAGCCGATTTACTACCTAATGAAATAGCTGCCTGAACAACCAGACTCTCCGGAGTTGGGTGTTTAGATAAATATTCAGGGTCAACAGAAGACACCCCCAGTATGGATGAAAGAGGACGAGACCTAAGGGTTTTAAACATAAGCCTAAACACTAAACAAATAACCTGTCAAGCCTTCCCCAAGACCGTCCTCCACCCCCTAATGGCAACCCACAAACACCAGTAATCTTAACCCACCCTACATAGATATCGACCAGCGTGTGCATTTCATCTGGTGGGGTACTTCGGTCCAAACAACACACCCATATACTTACCATAATTCAACCAGCAGCTTAAAAAGCAAACATCCAAAGAGCAGAACCCCTCCATAACTAGAGACAACACAGTATAATTCCCACCAAGAGGCAAGGTTAAGATAACTCTGCCTGAGGCGAACTAGAGGACCAGGTTGGAACCAGAGGGAGCATTGCGTTCCATCAGCCTCATTGCCTGCTTGTTTTCTGTTAAGGACAGCCTGAATCTTGTTATGTTATGTTACTTTGCATTTATATAGCGCCTTACATACCATTGGTATGGTCTGAAGGCGCTGGTAGGTTGAACGCCCTTGGGAACCGAAGTTCAGGTCAGTAGAGAGAGTAGAAGGAGTCAAAAGGTGCTTGTGAGCACCGGGTATGTGTATAGCTCATGCAGAATTCGTGTAATAGCTGCTTCATAGCAAATGAGGGGTAGACTGTAGGCTATGTACCTGGTTGAGGCCAGTCCCACCTTGACACTCGTTCTTTGCCGAATTCCTGGAATGGCGTCGGACGGGTGCCTCTTTCTGGCGCAGCGGCCATTTTGTCAAGCTGCCTGCCACACGCCTGCGACGTGGTGCTCAGCCTGCTGGGCCCGGCCTCGTCCAAGACTCTTGCGTGTGGATCACGAGGCCTACCCTACTCCTCGGGCCTCTGCCCAGTAGGTGTGACACCCTCAAACCGGGGGTCGGTAGAGCTGTGTTTAGGCGCCCCCTCTGACATATTAACGGTATTCGGGTATAGCCCCTCGGCCATGGTGCCGGTAAAAGGGCGGAGCCCCTAAGCCATGGTACCGAACATGATTGCCAACTGTAGTCTGGGCCAAGGCAACGTTGGCAGAGGGTGTGGGGTTCTGAAATTGGGAAGAGCCTGTTGCAGGATGGACACCTGCTGAACCCTCTAGAAGTCGACATGCTCCAGGGAGGAGCGTGACGCCTGAGGGCCGAGTACCTAATGATAGATCAGACAGACAAAAAAAACACAAAGAGAAGTAGTATTCGCGCGTGGAATTACATGGCCGAAGCCAAACCCAGGAGCGCTGGTGAATTCGGCCCGTTCCTGTCGACACGGAAAAGGGGACTGAGGTGTGGTGCCAGAGGGCAGAGTCAGGGCAGCGCATGCCCCCTGGGCCGCACCCCTGCGCGCCTCTAAATTTAAAGGGGAGAAGGTTTTTTCTGGTGAAAAAGGTTCCGTCTCCCGTCCCTTGGAAGGGACGCCCAAATAGTATGGAGGAAAGGGGACGGGACGTAAGAGTATGAGGAGTGTCATCAAACCAAGACATTTTATCTATTAATTCAGGCAGTATATGTGTACTTTACTTTGATGGTTTGCTTTTCTGGGTAGTTAAGACTTCTGAATATGCGTTTTAACACTTCGGAATGTTTGTTACCACATACTGTTGAACAGATTTGGGAGGGTGGGGGGGGGTGAGCAGCCTCCCAATTTATTCATTTTTTAGCTTAAACTAACATGTAAGAAACCGCAATTGCACATTTCTTGATACTTAAATGTCACTGCAATCTGCGCACAATCACAAAATATTTCTTTACATGTATGAATGAACACAAAGGATTTCAAGTGGAGTAGCCTTAGTTTTCCTGAGTGGTAAGCAAAATCTGCAGTTCAATACCCATTCAAAGAACTCTGGTTTCTTAGCGCTGTCTCTTGCTCCATCCCATGGAGGACATTATCATTTCCAGCAACAATTAAAAAAAAAAAAAAAAAAGCTATAATGTCGCTTTTAAGTAAGCCCGGTTTTGATATCGCTGGTCAAATAGACGTCTTTATCCATATTATCTTCAATGGCCGTAGAACCCCCTCAATCAAACCCCACGACAGAGCAGGTGCAGTCTCATTGTCATGGAGGACATGCTTCCGAGCTCCATGACAACACATTCGGACTCGACTGCACTGTGAAAAAAGTACTCAAATGATACAAGCATGTAACGGAAACAGTGAAAGTTCAGAGTCAGCAAAGTAATCCGAGGGGTGGGGAGAGAACCCATTCTCCATCAAATTCATGCACTGAATACATTTCAATATATTAACAACATGTCTGAAATGTAAGAATAAACGCAACACTTACATGGTTTTCTATCTACTTCGTTTGGAATGGCTGTTTTATATTCTCCATCTGCATGAACTGCATAACGTGCCTCCAAAAGATAATTTGCAATATTAACAACTGGATCTGCGGCTTCATCAACAAGTTCTACAACGGATGTTTTTTCTATCTTCTTCACTACTTTTACAGTCATCATCTTGTTTGCAACTTTCTCCTTCATTACAGAAATAGCATCTGATGTCCAATTGCCTAGAGGAGGCTTCACACCTGAAAATTGATTTTTTAGAAGGATGTCAAGTGCAATTCATAACCCAAGGCACAAGCAAATGCTACTAATTCTATTAACTCTTGTTCCTTTGGTCTCAAGCATGGAACATTACTTTTTTCGAAGTACTTTAAAATATGCTGTTCGCTGTGGCACACGTTGTGAAAATCGTTTGAAAATCGTCTGTTTGCTGGGAAGACTATTGCTTAAAGTTCCACGGACATTATATGCTGCAGAGGACTGCTTTCTGGAGGAGGACGTACTTTTCTGTGACACAGAAGTTGCCTGACCTAGAGAGTCAGTGATTGGTGTGGTGTTATTGAACCACCCCCCCCCCTCCCCCTCAACAGTCCCTCCCAGTAAACTACAAATACCCAGGGTAGTACTTTAAGTACGCTGTTCGCTGGAAGCTCGTAGCCCCAAATAACTCACAACCAGATAACAGGGGGGAAAATTACCAGGTTACTCACCGTAGTGACCACCTTACTCCTAGTCCATAGTCCCCTTTCATCCATACTTTTGGGACAGCTCTCTGTCCTGTGGGACGGGACCGGAGCACTTTGTAAAAAGCATCCACATTTTTTCAAAAATGTGTCCCTCCTCCCTTTCCTGCGCAGGGCCCGGCACGCGGCCGTAACCCCGCCCACCTTGGCTCCGCCCCGCGCATCGCCCATCAGACCTTTTCTATCGCAGGGTCAGACACCTATTAGCAATAACAGAGGAACCTTATTAGAGGGGATGGCGGGCGGGTGTATGGAGGAAAGGGGACTATGGACTAGGAGTAAGGTGGTCACTACGGTGAGTAACCTGGTAATACTCCTACGTCCCGTCCCCTTTCCACCATACTTATGGGAGATTCCCAAGCACTCCTTCAAGGAACTATGGGTGGATGGAAATACCCCTTACTGAAACCGGTTCTTCAGCACAGCCTGGGCGAACTGAGCATCAGCTCTAGAGCTCATATCGAGGCAGTAATGCTTACAGAAAGCAGATGGGGAGGCCCAAGTAGCCGCTTTCGCGATGGACTCCCAGGGAACATACTTCTGAAAAGCAACCGTGGCTGCCTTGCCTCGCACCTGGTGTGCATGGATACCTTTAGGAGGTTTCAGCTCCGTGATACAGGCGGTAATCCATCTGGAAATAGATGCCTTAGACGCCGGCCTGCCCTGAGGCTTACCAAAGTCACAAACAGTTGGGAAGAGCTCCGAAGCTCTGAAGTCCTGTCCAGGTAGAACCTAAGAGCTCTTCGGACATCCAGGCAGTGTAGAACCCTTTCCGCCTCCGAGGCAGGGTTTGGAAAAAAGACCAGAAGGGAAATCAACTGATTCAGATGGAATTCAGTCACTACCTTTGGTAGGAAAGCTGGGTTCGTCCGAAGGACTACCTTGTCCTTGTGAAAGACCAAGAAAGTGTGCTCCACCGACAACGCCTGGAGCTCACTCACTCTCCTCGCTGACGTAACGGCTACCAGAAAGGACACTTTCCAGGACACGTACTTTAGGTCAACCGTAGCCATTGACTCAAAGGGTTTATGGCACAGCGCCGTTAGGACTTCATTTAGGTCCCCAGGCGGGTGCGGACTACGAACCGGACGGTAGAGGCATGTCAAGCCTGCAAAATGCCTCTTAACAACTGGGTTACTCAGAGAATAAGATCATTGGTCTATAGCAAGATAAGACGAAACCGCTGAAAGGTAAGTGCTGCATGACAGAACGTGAACACCCGACTCCTCAAGGGAGGACACGAAGGACAGCACCGTGTCAATCGTAGCCACCCTTGGATCCAACTGCTTTTCCAAACACCAACGACAGAACCTGAGCCATTAACTCCTGTATTGGGATCTGGTCGAGGGTTCCCTGGCTGCCTGGATAATACGCATGTTATCCGTAGACAAGTTAAAAAGCTCTAAGACTTGAACTCAGGCACAATGCCGCCAAGCTGAGCGATTGTGGGGAGGGGTACCACATCTGCTGTTCCCCTTGATGAAGAAAATCTGGGGTTACTGGTAACCTGATCAGCGGAAACACCGACAAGTGTTGAAGTTCTGAGAACCAAAAACTGGCCGGCCACCACAAGGCCATGAGCAGAAGGGAACAGTTCACAGAGTTCTTCCGCTTCCCAATTACTCGAACTAGAGGCAGAGGCGGGAAGGCGTAACCTCTCATGTTGTGCCATGGAATCTCGAGAGCATCCCCCAGAGAGGAGGCTCTCAGCCCCCCTCTGGAGGCATACCGAGGAAGCTTCTTGTTTTCCACCGTAGCGAAGAGGTCCACCTCCGGTGTGCCCCAACGCAAGAAAGTCCATGAGAGGACCTCTGCCTTCAACTCCCACTCGTAGCTGACCACTGTTCGCCGGCTGAGGGCATCCGCTGTGACATTCAGCTGGCCCGGGATGTACACTGCAAGCAGCCAGACGCCATGAAGCATGGCCCACTCCTATATCTGGATGGACAGATCAACCAAAGGTGCCCACCCCGCAGGCAACAAAACATTGTGCGGAAGGGGTATACAAGAATTCTGGTCATAAACTGACCGATAAGGATGTGCACAAGGCCGAGAAACCAGACCTACACCTGAGGCCGATGGCGCAGCTGTAGGGGTAGCGTTCAAAATGGCCGCCGCTGTCGTGGCGGGAACGGGCGCCATTTTTTCATCACCTGAGGGGAACTGCGGCACGTGAGGAAGTGAGGCAGGGGTCCCAGTCGATGGATCAGGGATCTTAACTTTAGCCTTAACATAAGGAACCTTGGCAGAGCCGGTACTATGAGGCCTGGAATGTTTCTGCGACATACCAACCGCCAAATTAGCCTTCTCAGGAAGGACCTCGGCGCTGACGGTAAAAGAAGAATTTCCCTTCTTTGCCCCCACAACAGTTCTGGTGTCGCCGCAAGAGCAGGAACGGTGAGAAACAACCTTCACCGATAAGGCCTTGACAGACCCTCAGAAATGTTGGTAACTTTAGCCTCTGTACGAGGGACCTCGGACCCAGGTCCGGTAACAGCCTTACTCGCGCGGGCCTCGAACATCCGTTCGGTAGCACCAAGCCCCACCAAGGCCCCGGGGTTCACCCCGGCATAAGAGCCAGTCGTCCAAATACGAATACTCATGGATACCCTGGAGACGAAGTTAGGCCGCAATCACCGACATCTTCGTGAAGACACGCGGCGCCGAGCTGAGGCCAAAAGGAAGCACTCGAAGCTGGAAGTGCTCCTCTCCCAAAGAGAAGCGGAGATATCTCCCTTTGTGGGTTCCAAATCAGGATATGCATGTACGCGTCCTGAAGATCCACAATGCTGAGCCAATCGCCCATCTGCAAGGAGGAGCGTATCTGGCCGGGCGTGATCATCTTGAATTTCTCTTGGGGTAGGAAAAGATTGAACTGGGAAAGGTCTAGGATGGTGCGCAGGTCAGCCTGGTTGGGTTTGGGCACCGTAAACAGCCGGTAGTAGAAGCCTGCCCCTCGCTCCCCAAGGGGAACGGGTTCCACAGCTCTGAGGTGCAGAAGTTTCTAGACCTCGGCCTTGAGGGAGGGTGAGCCCGACAGCTGAAAAGGAGGGTTGAGGAGTGGGGTAGAGGGCAAAGGTAAGCGGAAACCCGCTTGAGCGACTGACAAGACCCATCTGTCTTCTGTGATGGCCTGCCACGCCTCCCAATGAGACGCAATGCGTCCTCCCACCGGGGTCAAACCCTCATTTGGCAGGAATATCGGTGGCGGTGCCACCTGAACCTGATGAGGAGGCTGAGAAGCGGGAGAAATACCGCGTACGCTGTTGTCTACGGCGGTTATTCCCCGCAGGAGTATCCACTCTGCGAGATTTGCAGTCGAGGAAGCCCCTAAAACCAGAGGAAGGTCGACCTTGCGACAACAGCCTTTGAACCTTGAAGGGAGCTTTAACCAGAACAGACAATGATTTAGCCGTCTGAGTGCTGTCTTTGGTTTTGGTGAGCTCTACATCAGTAGAAGAGGGAAAAAGCTCCTTACCATCAAATGGAAGGTCCAGAACCTTGTCTCGCACCTCCTTCGAGAACTTAGTGGCATGCAGCCACGCTTGCCGCGAGGTATCAACCCCAAGTATCAGACCCCGAGCCAAGGTGTCTACGTGATAAACCGCAGCCTCCAGGAGATCCTGGGCCAAGACCCTCACATCGGAAAGGCCTCCTCTGAAATCCTCCAACTTCACGACCGGAATGTGCTCCTCAAACTCCGACAGACCTCTCCACATCCGCATGTTAGCTCCCACCAAAATCAATTCTGCATTGGCCTGCCTGAGCTGTAATGCTGAATTGGCAAAGATTTTCCTCCCTAGGGAGTCCAGGAGCTTGTCCTCCTTTCCCAAGACCTGAGTAGCCGTTGCTGAGGAGGATGCTGCAGGCCTGGATTGCAACGTAGCCGCAGCCACCACTGTGGAGGAGGGAGGCGGACAAGACGACAAGGCCACTTCTTGCGAAGAATGCAGCCTGTACCTCGCGTCAATCTTTTTATTGACAAAAAGTCCCGAGTGTGGCTTTTCCCAAACTCTACGGACCTCGGCCAGAAGGTCCTTCTGCAAGAACAGGCCAGTACGCTCCAAAGGAGACAAGGTGAACGCCCCAGAAAGCACGCCCTCCTGCGGAGCCAGTGCCTCGGGCACCGGAACATCTAAGAAACTCATCATGTCCAGTACCCGGTCATGGAAAGCTCTGATAGAGCGGGGAAGGTCCTCGTTGTCCTGATCGCCTTGAGGGTCATCTGACAGGTCAGGATCCTGCTGAGCCGTGTCAGGCATTGCCTTGTCCACTGGGGACAATGGTGGCACAGGCAGAAGCGCAGGGGGCGGCACCACGGGCAAGTGAGGCGCGGGCGGGACCACCGTCGGAACGGGTGGAGCCGGAGGCGCGGGTGAACATATCCCCTTGAAAAGCCCTTTGAAATATTCCCTCATGGAGTCGGTGCGCATAAGCGCTTGAAATTTACCGAAAAAAGCGTCCTCAGGAGATTGTTTCGGAACCTGAGGAGGCCTCTCATGAGGTGGACAAATCCAGGGACGTAACGGAGAGGGTGCCACACCGGCCCCTCCACTGACAAATCCACATAAATCAAGGGAGCCGCCCCCGCGGGCAACAAAACATTGTGCAGAAGAGGTATCCGGGCGTTCCAATCATAAACCGGCCGCTAAGGATGCGCACAAGGGACCTTAGGTTCACCCGAAGGACCGAACCCTACACCAGGGGCCGATGGCGTAGTTGTAGGGGTAGTACCTAAAATGGACACCGTGGTCTTGGCGGGAACGGCCGCCATTTTGTCCTCATCTGAGGGGAACTGCGGCACGTGAGGAAGTGAGGCTGGGGTCCCCATCGATGGGTCAGGGGTCTTAATTTTAGCCTTAACGTAAGGAACCTCGGCAGAGCCGGTACTCTGAGGCCTGGAATGTTTCTGCGACATACCAACCGCCAACTGAGCCTTCGAAGGAAGGGCCTCGGCACTGCCGGTAAAAGAAGAAACTTTCTTCTTTGCCCCCTCAACAGATCTGGTGTCACCACAAGAGCGGGAACGGTGCGCTATCACCGACAGGGCCTTGCCCGGCCCCTCAGAACTGTTGGTATCCTTAGCCTCTGTACGAGGGACCTTGGACCTAGGCCCGGTAGAAGCCTTATCGGCACGGGCCTCGAACATCCGTTCGGTAACCTCAAGCCCAGCCAAGACCTAGGCGCACCCCGGTTTTGTTTTTGAGGGAAGCCGAAAGAGCGTCCTCAGAGCAAGCTCCGGTACCACACGACTCAGTAGAACTGGGTCTACAAACAGCCCCCACAGGAGGGGCCTCTGAGCATACTCCGGTGGACACAGGCCCCTTACGGAGACCCTTGCAGAAAACTCTTGTAGAATTATTAGGCCCGGCAGGCACCTCAGGGCGAACCCCGGTAACAGAGCGATCAACGCCCCTCCCGGCTCGAGAGGAACCCGGAAAGTTATCCCCCTGCCGGGGTGCTCTGAAAAGTAAAGAACTTACCGGGCGTTTTTTCTTCTCGTCGATGAACGCCTGAAAATGCGAAGGAGGAGTCCATCCGAACACCTCCTCCCACCGCTCCAACCGACGTTGAAGTGCCCGGACCGAAAGGGAGTCACAGTAAAAACAGGAGTCGCAACGGTGTTCCGGACCCAAACAATCTAAACAAAGAGGATGGGGATCCGCCCTCGCGAAGCGACGGTGGCACGATTAACAGTCTGGAAAATCTAGTTTAAAAAAGACATAGACAGACTAGTAAACGAACGTTAAGGAGAGCCAGAGAGGGGAAAAAGGGATCGTGCGGAGAAAAGGACTGATGGGCGATGCGGAGCCAAGGTGGGCGGGGTTACGGCCGCGTGCCGGGCCCCGCGCAGGAAAGAGAGGAGGGACAAATTTTTGAAAAAAATGGGGATGCTTTTTACAAAGTGCTCCGGTCCCATCCCACAGGACGGAGAGATGTCCCATAAGTATGGAGGAAAGGGGAGGGGACGTAGGAGTAAAATACTTACTGGTGTTTATGCTATTGTCATGCTTCTATTTCTAATTCTTTTTCCGTGACTGCTTAGGTTGTCTTTTGCATTCTTTCACAACCACTTGATGCAATTGCAAGGATAAACGTTTGCGTAATTCCTGTCACTACCGAAATTGCACCAACTAGGTTGCAATAACTACCTTCACGAAAATCGCAAAGATGGCTAGTGGTTAGAGAAGCACAAAGGGTAATTTGACTACCCCTCTCAAGTTTTCTTCTACAAGCATTGACTCTTTGATATGCCATGGGAAAACTTCATACAATGAGCCAGCTCCATCAGACGCTCATGTTTCGTCCTTACCCAAAGAAGAAACGCCCATGCCCTGTAATCGCCTCTTACTCCAGTTTCTACACCCTTTGAGCCTCCTGTACCAATTTGCTCTATTAGCCCCAAAGTACGCAAAGCCATCAATGACTTCAGAAGTTGTTCTGAATCACCTTTGGCCCCCGGAAGTGTCAAAAGGCAATTTGAAATAACTATGGAGAAAATGGAAGCCCTTGATCAAGCAGTGTGTCGCTCCATCGGTACTTTGACTCCTGTAGTATTCAACGCTGTGAAGAAGCGCATGTCCTTCCAACCACATCTTCACAAGCTCTCTAATAGCCTTTTAGACATGAGTATCGAAATCGTTGACGATATTAACAAAGAGCTCCCTCCATATCCAGTTACTTACTCTCCCGAATTTGAGGGGATACATGCCAAATCTCCCCAATCACAACCACTCGCTGATGTAAGTAAAGGAAGATGCGATGCAATACTCTCCAAACACCTTCCCGGTGATCATTCGAATCTTAGATCTCCTGGATAAAGGTCATGATCTGACCCATCTAGAACTAAAGGAGACTAAAGCAATGCTCCTACATATGTCATCAAAAATGGACCGTATTGAAGGAATCATGGCAGCTGAAACATTAAAAAATCTCAAAGATCATCTTAACTTAAACCTCATACCCATGTCTCAGCCAATCTCAAGAAATATAAACACGCAATGTTGCCTCGAACCTGCTCCTATGCCTTCAACTCCTCCAGTGTCATTATTGAATCCTCCAATGTGCACTTGCCAAAATGAGCTAAATGACATAAAAACAACAACTGAAAAAATGAATACGATCCTAGCGTTATATGCTCCAAAAGCCAGTCAGTTTAATAACTGTCCTGATAGCCCGACTGAACTGCTCAAAGAACTTGAACAAATGAAGCAGGAAGCTAACGGCCCTCCGCCAATTGAACAAAAGACTGGTTTCATGTCTCGGAGAGCAGAAAAATTACATCAAAAAACTGCCAAAAGGTATGCCAAAAGACGCAAGGATGCATCGTTAAAAGGTCCTAATCGTCAAAATGAGTTAGCCAAACCATCTACGGCTTCTAACATCGAAATTACATCTGATGAAGACCACATTGACCTTCAACAACTCTCAAAAGAAAGCCAAGAAGCCCTAATCCCATCCACGAACCCCATCCTTAACATGCCTCAAAATGCAAGCGAAATGAAAGTAATTCCTAACACGATGGATAAGCCAAAATCTGCTAAATGCATCGTTCCAGCTGAATCAGATATTAAGCCACAGGAAATCGACCAGTCATTGTTGACTGAGAAGACGACAACACTTAAAGCTGGAAACAAAAAAGCCAAAGCGACTGCCAAATCCCAGTCACTGCTCTTAAAGTCTCCCATCGATCAGCCTTCGTCACAAGTGTTTGGAGCGCAAACGAACTTAGCCAACTATTTTCCGATACGTGGTAGAAGCCGTACCACCCGACTTGATGACACCCCGCTCATGGAATCATTTGCTGCATCAACGAAAAAAACATATAGTGAAGTCTGCTTTACTGAACCAAACCTCTTGCCAACTACCCCTAAAAAAATAGATCCCTCTAGTACACCCCGTCCCACGATAGTAGCTAACGGACGGGGAAAGGAATGTATTTTAACAGCATTGCCTCTCGTCGAATCAACTTTTGCTCCATTAAGTACTCAGAAGATGTCCTATCATGACATCTTAGAGATCCTGAGAAAAGAACTTCACGAAGGACCCACGAAAGCTGTCTTGGTCAATAAATCAACTAATCCAGATACGACTTGCTCTGAAAAGATTGCGCTCCCCACTACTAATATCTTGGATTCCCAACCAAAATCATCAGATCATGCTATAGACAGGAATCAAGAAACCAATGGGGAAAAGCATCATCTATTAGGATTCGAAGGAAATTGCGAAGATCTCGTAAAAATCTGTATTAATCGAACATTTCTTTTAACGCTTTTTTCTCAAATTCCGCAATTGCGAATGTTCAAATCAGAAGATATTCTCAGAGTATCATTATCTACAGAAAATAACTATCGTGCTGTATGTTATTTGACCTTTGAAGCTGCATTGAAATACTTATGGTTCTGTTGAACCTCCCTGTTGGAGGTAATTAAAGAGTAAGGCCACTCCTTATGTTCTATTCAAGATGAACAGGAAGCACGGAATTTCATTCAGTACAATTGCCCTCAAGACGCCATCTTATTAATGCGACCTACTTTGTTTGCGAACCATAAAGATGATGAAAATGGAATCATCAACGAACTACTGAACAGAGTGGACATTTCTCAAGGCCTACCTTGGCTCGCTCCCATGCTCAATTCGATCTTAAAACTAAAGGCCTCTGCCATGACATCATAGCCGCCCACAAAAACGTATCTCACCTTCCACTCTTGGAACTCATGCGGCTATCTCAATCTTATGAAATGGCACTCAACGTTAGATTTGCACAATCGCCCTTCTATATTGATGATACAAGAAACAATGAAAACCAATTCTCTTATGCTATCTGACTATCCTATCCACTCTACCCCAGCCATGCGATCCTCTTGTGGCCGTCCGTCTGGAGGCGTCCTGATAGCAGTGGATAACGCCCTAATGTTCAGCTCAAAAACTATCTGGAAAACCGACAACTTGATAGCGATATTACTCAACACAAACATCGACCAACATTGCCAACTTATCGTAATTACGATCTATTGGAACCCTGCAGTTATTTCAATTGAAGCGATGATCGATTCAGTCGAGAAATGCTTAGAATTCATTACCCATGAACACCAACACGTTGAAATAATTCTGGGAGGAGACTAATTGCAACTGCAGGAAAAATGAGGAGCTAAGGGGCTATAAAGCCAATCTAATATCCAAGCGTAGAGGTGCAATATGGAGGAATTTCCTAAGGGACTGGGATTTAGATATTATTGCACCTAATCAAAATACTACTTGGACTACTTGGTCAAGAGCTCCAAAGTCTTCCACTATCAATTTCATATTTGCTACTCATAACTTGCTCCTAACTTCATCCCCGTTAACAATCAAGCGGATTATCTACGGCGATCATGCTCAATTATTGGCCATGCTGAAACTTAATTGTCCTTTATTGACAGTCGACCACTCCATAGTCCTAGCAGAAATTGACCGTCGGCTAACTTCTCTCAGATGGAGTCAAGGCTTATGCAAGCGTTTTGTCCAACATGTAACGCAGGCCATCGCCACCTGCAATATCAACAAGGGTACCTCCATCAGTGAAATCCAGAAAATATATTCGGACCTCATTCATGCAGCTCTAATACATTTTAGCAAAAATATGCCTATTGCAACTCATTCCCACCCTTTTGACCCACTATGCAAGGCACAGAAACGTGAAAAAAACAAGGCTCTTAGACACCTGAAAAAACTCGACCTACCTTATGAACCGTACCTAATGCAGCGAAACCGAATCTTGATCACTTACAAACAAAATTTAAAACGTACAAGAATTCTAAGATACAATGAGACTAATTGTAAACTCATTAGGGCTATATCGGAACACGATACGCGGACTATTTGGCAAACAATTAAGAGCAACCAGAATCAAGTACTGTCATCAATGCCCTACTCTATAGCAGAATCTACCTGGACTACTTATATTTTCAGATACCTCTTAAATTCCGGAATTCATCTCCCAGCTATTTATCATAGCAGGACCTGCCGCGTCTGAATTGGACAACTACAGATCTTAAATGGGCCATTTCCAAACTTAACTATTCTAAATCAGCCGGTCCAGATGGCTTTCCGCTCTGCCTGTATAAAACAGATCCCGATTTATGGGCTGAGATTCTAAAAGTTAAATTTCAGGATATTCTTAATTTGGGGGCGGTGCCTGTTTCCTGGTTATCGGCTAATATACCGATATATAAGAAAGGTGACCCCTCCCGGCACCAGAATTATCGGCCTATTTCCCTAATCGATACTGAGGCAAAACTTTTCGCAACTCTCTTGCTTTATGATTTGGAAAAACACATTGAAATGAATGCACTATACTCTAAATATCAAACAGGATTTAGGAAAGGGATGAGCATTTCGCTCAATGCGATAATGGCACTCATTATTGCAGGAGCAAAAAAAAAAAAATCTGCAAATCCAGTTTATATTGCTCTCATCGATATGTCTTCGGCCTTTGACAATGTGATTCGGAATTTATTATGGATCAAACTTACTGAAATGGGAATTCCGCGGGTGCTAATTTATTGGTTTATAGCACTACATACCAACACCTCCTATAAAATTAAAATTACATCTGAAGGCCGAACAACAAAATCGATCAGTACTGAATTGGGACTGAAACAAGGGTGCAATCTAGCTGCTACATTCTTCAATTAATATCTGGCAGACCTTGATAAAGACCGGGACAACAAAAACTTGTTCTCTGTAAAAACTGGCCTCCTGAACCCAAAATGGATCGCCTTTGCGGATGACATTGTGTTTGGTCCCACTCCTGCAGGTTTGCAACTGAAATTAGGACTATTCGAACAGTTTGCGACCGCACATAATTTAAACGCCTAATCCAGCTGAAACTGCAGTGATGAAATTTGGAATTCGGAGAAAAACTGGCAAGTTCCAATGGAAGATCCTGGGCACTACTATCCCCTCCATCACTGATATGATTTATCTTGGTTATCACCTATCAGAAGAATTCCATCAAAATGTGGACGGCCATATTAAAAAATAAGATCAGATCGCTAACTTCACAGTTAAAGCTAATCCATGCGAAATATTGGAAGTTTTTTTCTTTAACTCCTGTCATTGAGTTTCTAACGCTAAAAATTGAAAGTGTTATTTTGTATGCGCAGGATATCTGTTTGAATTAAATGGGTCCGACTTTGGATCAATTGCAAGGTACAGCCCTGAAAAGTGCTATGTGTCTTCCAATGTCTTTGCCCAATGCGGTCCTAAGACATGAGCTAGGTCTTATAGCATTATCCACTCGTTGGAAATGGCGACTTCTTAGGAATTATGCAAAAATAATTTATCCTCCGACGAACTCATTGTTTGTTGACATGAGGAAAACGATGGAAAAAAAACCTCCCCTAGTACAATATCAGGCCAAAATACAGGCCATTTTGAACGAGGCCCATATCACCGTGGATGATGTCTATATTAGACCTGCTCATGCCAAACGAAAGTTATTTGAACTCGATTGGTGTCCAACGATTGAACAAATAGGTAGATACAAGTTGTATAAGGAATACTATTTATTTACTAAAAAGCGTTTACCTAGATACGAGCATATAACTGTTCCCTTGCAATTTCACGAGAAAAATCTACCTATGGTTCAAATTTACTCCGTTTTACACCAAAGAAAGGATTTCAAACTGGGATAAGAACAGACTACAAATGGATAGAAATCAATGCAGATTCCCCTCATGTACCGAACCCAATGAAACACTAAAGCATCTAATCTTATACTGCCCGCATTTTACCCAATCACGATCTGTATTACTTATGGAATTTGTGAATATTCATTAAACTGACTGTCTAACATTCTTATGGGCTAGAATGATGCAAGGTACGCATAAACCTTTGACTTATGCCCTAATAAGGTTCTACAAATTGATAGAAAAGGAACTCATTACTTATGCTAATACTTGCAATACTGCTTAAAGATATTATCAAATTAGCCTTTCACTTTTTCTTCTTTTCGAACTGCCATGTCACGATTTATTTTGGGTATCTTCTCATAGGACATGTTGTGAATCCTTGTCTAACCGGTTGTTACTAATGTAAGTAATCATGCAAGAAATCATGTACCATATTGCCAAACCCATTCTATTTGCTGGTTGTGTTTGTGTATAGACTGACAATTGGTACAAATTATTAGAGTCTACTTTTATAATTACTGTGGGTTGAGGCTTCTAGGAATGGAACCTGCCTGTGCTGTGCAACAGTTATATTTAGATTGTGAGTTAAGCAAGATCACAGGAGCTGATTTGGGGTTAAGCCTGAGCCCCAATTTGGTACGTGGAAAGGGTTTTTTGCTCCCGGTTATCTTGGTTGTAAAGATTAGAAATGATATCCATAACACTTTGGTTAGTACAAAGTGATTCGTTTATTTGCGGTCAGCCGACACGTGTTTCGACCCGTACGGTCTTTCTCAAGGCTGAACAGTGTTCAATGGTGACAAGTGTTAATGTGATTTGTGACAATTGTGTGACAGATTATATTATGTTCCATTGTGGTGTAGGGGTGATGTGCAGTAAGTGACAAAACATAGCAAAAAGTATCATCACGTCAAAAAACATTGACGTATTAATTTATAAAAAGCATTGTTGCATGCAAACAAGGAGAAGGGGAGGAAAAGAATAGGGAGAAGGTTAGCAAGTGGGCAGAAGGGGAGGAATTGGTTTTTCTTTTCTTTAATGAGGTAAAATCCTCTTACCTAGTCTGTTTGTTGATTGCCCTCAGTGGGGTTTTGTTCAATTTGGAACCGTCCTTACGGCAGTCCTGGCTCCTATTGGGCCCTGTGATAAGGAGGTACAATAACGGTGGATGAGAAAGCATTGTGGTACGATCTGTCTGATTGATTTCTAGTTGGTTCCCAGCTAGTGAGTGTACTTGGCGGCGTCGAAATCACATCACGTGCAAATTCCGGCTCGTGTGTGTTTCTTGGCCGTGTGGGTCGTCCCTAGCTATTTCTTTGGTCCATTATGGGGCCCCCTGTGTGGGTGCTGTGAGCTGGTCTGGATTGACATCAAGAGCTCTTTGGTAGACGCTCTTGTGTGTGGCCAGCCACTCGAAGGGTTGGTGTTGTTCCGGGTCGCTCGAGTGGGGAACTGGTCTATGGGAATGTCCCTGCTGGTTAGAAGTCTGCTAACCATGAGGGCGGGCGGGGAGGCTTACCTTTGTATCCTGTCTGCGTTCCAGGGCAGCGGTCTGCTCCTTTACTCCACCGCTCTGGTGGCCGCCATTATAAGGCGCTTGTGAGCTAGCTGAATCGCGTTATGTGACGAATGCGCATGCTCAGTGGCATAGCATACTGCGAATGTCACTGAGCATGCGCGTGTCCTGTCGTGTCTGCGCATGCTCAGTGGATCATTGCTGGCACTGTAGTGTTCGGAGTGGTGAGATCTGAGAAGAGGTTGTATGGGGCCATTGGCCCATGGCAATTGGTTGGTTGGCAGGGAGGGGGGGAATTAGCGTTGGGAGGCGCATAGACCAGAAAGTGTTCCTTATGAGGAGAGCCGTGAGGATATTTGAGCTTGGTGGGAAATTCATGTTCCAGTTTGTGTGTGCAGGGGAGTTTGTTGGACCCCGGGCCACATAAGGATTCTATGTAATGTGGGGATAGATACAATTGGTATGTGTGTCAAGGACATGGGTTGGGCATAGAGTTGCCCTCAGATTAGAAAAATGGGGAGAGGAGAGGAAATGTTTACAGGAAGACATTTAGATCGTGGTCTTTGTTCAGGCCATTTTTAACACATCTAAAGTGACAAATTAGCCGTGCTTCTTCTTGTCTTAATTTCTGAATTCTGTCTCCTCCTCTTGGTCCCAGCCGTACCATCTTGAGTCCGATGAACCTGATGTCACTCTTATTGTCCATTTGATGATACTTTTGCCAGTGGTTTGCGAGTGGCAGTTTCGGATCTTGTGAATGTATGCTGTTGATGTGCTCTCTAATCCTAAAACGTGTCTCACGAATAGTGCTGCCTATATATATCTTGTTGCAAACACAGATTATTGCATATATCACATATTTGCTTTTGCAGTTGATGTGCTCTTTGATATTGAAGATTGGGCAGCCTGAGAATTTTGCACATTTGGTCTGGGTTGCATACTTGCACATGGCGCAAGTCCCGCATTTCGTGAAACCCATTGGTGTGCGTTTACTGAGCCAATCTTGTGCTGTAATGTTTTTGTCTGACAGGAAAGAGGGGCTTAATAAAGTTCTTAGAGTTGGTGCTCTTCTGTAGGACATACTGGGATATGTTTCCAGTTGTGACCTAATATGTTCATCCATGCGGAGTAATCCCCAGTGCTTTGTCAAGATTTTTTGGAATGCGTAGCTGTCCTTGTTGTATCTGGTTACAAATCTGATCACAGGATTGTTATTTAGTCTTCCGGGTTTGGGCTGGAGTAGAGTTGGTCTTTCTAATTGACAGGCCTGTTTTCTTGCTTGTGTCAAGTTTTCTTGGGGATATCCCCGACTTTTGAATCTTCGATCTAGTAGGTTGCACTCATCTGTGAAGGGTCTCTCTGTGCTACAGTTTCTTCTTGCCCTAATGTATTCCCCTTTGGGTATGTTGCGTATAACGCTCTTTCTATGGCAACTTTCGGCATGCAAGGTGGAGTTTACTTCCGTTGGCTTCCGGTAGGTTCTGGTAGTGATTTCGTTTTCTTCTATCTCAATTGTTAAGTCCAGAAAGTCAATTCGAGTCTTGCTGGTGTGGCTGATTAGTTCAATGCCAAAGTCATTGGTGTTGAGATAATCCATATATTCAGTGAGCTCTACTTCTGTACCTTTCCAAATTAGGATAATGTCATCTATGAATCTGGCCCAGTTGACAATGAGCCTGGTGTATCTGTCTTCCTTCATTGCATGCTTGATTTCGTAGGAGTGCATGAAGCAGTTAGCTAGAGCTGGAGCATAGCTGGCTCCCATTGCGATCCCCTTCGTTTCTTTAAAGTATTCGCCATCGAATATGAATACATTGTTTGTGAGCGAGAATTTAAGGAAGGCTTTAGTCATTTCCACCTGTTCTAGGTGTGAGGCTGATTCTTGTCTGAGAAGAAACCCCACACTAGTTATCGCAAGTTCATGGTTTATTGATGTATATAGGGCCTTGACGTCGAGCGTAGCCATTAGAAAGTGAGGTTCCCATTTGATGCTGGCTAGTATCTCCAAAGTGTGCATTGTATCTCCAGAGTGTGCATTGAGCCGGAATTTGCACGTGATGTGATTTCGACGCCGCCAAGTACACTCACTAGCTGGGAACCAACTAGAAATCAATCAGACAGATCGTACCACAATGCTTTCTCATCCACCGTTATTGTACCTCCTTATCACAGGGCCCAATAGGAGCCAGGACTGCCGTAAGGACGGTTCCAAATTGAACAAAACCCCACTGAGGGCAATCAACAAACAGACTAGGTAAGAGGATTTTACCTCATTAAAGAAAAGAAAAACCAATTCCTCCCCTTCTGCCCACTTGCTAACCTTCTCCCTTTTCTTTTCCTCCCCTTCTCCTTGTTTGCATGCAACAATGCTTTTTATAAATTAATACGTCAATGTTTTTTGACGTGATGCTACTTTTTGCTATGTTTTGTCACTTAGTGCACATCACCCCTACACCACAATGGAACATAATATAATCTGTCACACAATTGTCACAAATCACATTAACACTTGTCACCATTGAACACTGTTCAGCCTTGAGAAAGACCGTACGGGTCGAAACACGTGTCGGCTGACCGCAAATAAACGAATCACTTTGTACTAACCAAAGTGTTATGGATATCATTTCTAATCTTTACAACCAAGATAACCGGGAGCAAAAAACCCTTTCTACTTTTATAATTAACTTTTAATTAAAATAAAAAAAAAAGCTTTTACTACATTTTATTGTACGATGTTCTTATTCCCTTTTTGGCATGTACATATGTAACGATTGTATGTGATTATGTTTGTGTAAAGGTTGTGTTATTATATAATGGAATCATGAACAAATACATTTTATATACACATGGAACATTACATACTTCATCACTTAGGGACGGGAGGGGGTGTGGGTAAGAGGCCTGCCCTCATAAACCTGCTTGGTCTCCATTGAATGATTTGGATTTCTTAGTCTACAATTAATGTGGGGACAAAGTTAAGACAAGAAACAAGTTACTTACCTGTAACTTCTGTTCGCTAGCATGGGTCTTAGATGGATTCTCATGCTCGTGAATATTCCGCATCAGGCTAGGAATCCTCAGTAAAAAAAAGAAACAGTTTTGCTTTAGACTGAAAACGAACTCCTCTCTAACCAATCACTGTCCTTTGGATCATACTGCCCGTAGCCAATGACACTAGTCCTCCAAAACTGCACCCCTGGTGGCCATCTTCAGATTTGGTAGAGCACATAAAGTGGCAGTATGAAACAAGATGAGCCATAGAGGGGAAGGAAGGAGGATTTGCATATGAATGCATGCAAGACCCACATTGGAGAACAGGAGTTACAGTTAAGTAACTAGTTCCTTCTCCAGCATGGGGTCTTGCATGGATTTGCATTACATACATTATAAACATTGGCATGATAGCATGGAACTGGTTGTCCATGCTCAGCTGGGTAGTTTCTGTAAGGGTAACCTATAGTTTATCGATTGACACAGTAACTCAATGTAAGAGTGTATTGTATTTAGCCAGCAATATTAACTCGCTTTAGCTTTAATGGCGTGGTTCTGCATTCAGCTTAGCTGTGTTGGATCCACACGGAGAAGGACTGCATTTTGTGGGAACATGTCGGGAGCAGACCATGAAGGATGGTCACCTCCGTCTCGCCAACTGGCTGGAAGGGAAGAGCCGGTCAGGCGAGAAGAAGAAAAAGAAGTCCGAGCGGTCTTCTAAGTCCTGTGAGGGCGCCCTGGCGACGGGCGCCCAACAAAATCCCGGGCACCGGGAGCTCCGAACGGTCGGGCTCCTTGGCTGCCAGGCAGGGCGCATCCTCCCCGGCGCCATCAACCATGAGCCAACGCTCTGGCTCGGGTAAGAGGAAGTTCCGAGAACCAGGCGAAGCTTCTGGAGAGGCCCCGGTCGATCTCGAAGATTCCGGCAGAGGGGGCGCGAGGCTCGGACCCTCCCCCCTAAGGTGAAGGCCCCAGGCGTACAGAAGGTGACGATGGCCTTAATTCACCCTGCTAAAACCTCGATTGAGGATGTTGTAGCGGCCCTGGCTCAGCATGTGGAGGCTACGCCAGTGGAGGTGACCTCAGGACCCAGAGTCTCCCTGCCACCGCGGAGGGAGTCGTCTTTCAGGCCCATTGAGAAGACCCCCACAAAGTCCTTGTTGGAAAAGGTGGGGGAGGGGCAGGTGGCCATCGTGGATACGGACGCGACCTCTGAAGAAGAGCTCATCGAAGTCGTGGAAGAGGCCCAGCCCATCGGGAGGGATCCCGACGAGAGCGATGGTGTCGCCGACGAGGTTCCTCAAGAGCCCTCGCGTCCGGCGGCCATTTTGTCAGCGATTCAGTCCTAATGCTTGGAGAGAAGGACAAGGTTGCCCCTCCCCCTGACGTAGGTACCTGAGCCAGACCCGATGGGGGAACCGGAGCCAGGACCTTCGGAAAGTCCACCGCATAAGAGGAGGACGACGCATCCTACGCCACTTCTGCGGCCTGCCTTGCCTTCCCCCCAGTCTACCACCCACGGGGATGATACAGGCACGGACACGGCTACGACGGGTACAGATGACGACGGAGGCGACGACGGGACGTGTCCCCCGTCGCCCCCTGCTCGGGCGTCCCCGCTCGACGAGATTGGATCCTTTCATGCCATGATTTCCAGGGCATCCGAGCTCATCCAGCTCTGCCCAGAAGAGAAGGAAGGGTTCCTTTACCAACGGCGCGAGGCTAAAAGGAAGACGGTCCTCGCCGTACCACTTCTTGATGACATCTGGGATGAGGGGCTCGCCCTCCTCAAGAACCCTGCCACGGCGCCGGCAAAGAGGGACCGGTACGAGAAGTACCGGGTCCCCGACGCTGCCCCCTTGTGCCTTCAGGCGCAACCTACCCCGGATTCGGTCGTCTCGGCGGCGGCAAAGAAGAAAGCTGGGGGGCATCGGCCTCGACATCAACTTCCCTGCCGGACGGTGAGGGCAGGAAGCTGGACACGATGGGACGGCTGGACATCTCATCCGCAGCAATGACTATCAAGGCGGCCAACGCCCTGGCTATCGTAGCCCGCTACGACAGGGAGTTGTGGTTCAAAATCGCCCCTCTGTTGGACTTCCTTCGGACACCAAAAGGGCTGAAGCCCTTGAAATCCTACAGGAAGGTGAGATTGCTTCGGACCACGCCATCACGGTGGCAACAGACATCGCCGACACCGGTTTCCGTCAGTTGGGCACCAGCGTTTGCCTGAGACGACGAGGATGGCTCAAGGCGACGGATTTCCGCCAGGACGTACAAACCAAGGTTTGGGACATGCCCTTCGACAGGAACAACCTGTTTGGGAAGGCGGTTGATGAGTCCCTTCAGGCCATCAAGACAGACACAGAGACTGCCCAGGCACTGGGAGTGCTCCAACAACAACGGCCGTCCTTTCGGAACTCCGGAAGCAGACAAGGTTCCTCCAAGGGATCCGGCAGTGGCTCCTCCACGTACCGCCAAGCGGCAAGATCTTCGTCCCAGGAAGCCTACAGGGGACGCGGCAAGTCAGGTGGTGCCCGTCGCCGTCGACAGGGAGGGCAAGGCGGCCTCCAAACAAGATTGAACCGACCGTGGGGTCGGGCCCCCGCCGAAGCACCCCGGTGGGAAGCCGGCTGGCGAGGTTCGTCAGCGTGTGGGAGTCCATCTCCACCAACCGTTGGGTGCTGGATGCCCTGGCCCAAGGGCACGCCCTCGAGTTTCAGAAGAAGTGCCCTCGCGTTCCACCCGTGGCCAGGAAGGAAAATCACGTCCCTCAACTACTGTTGGAAGTAAGGGCGATGCTCAAGAAGGGTGCCATCGAGCTTGTCCCAAAGAGGCTCTGAAGTTTACTCAAGGCACTTCCTCATAAAAAAGAAGACAGGAGGATGGCGCCCCATCCTGGACCTGCGACGACTGAACAAGTACATCAAGGCACAGAAATTCCAGATGCTCACCCTCCAGCACGTGCTGGGACAGCTAGAGGAGGGCGATTTCCTGTCGTCGTTGGACTTGGAGGATGCGTACTTCCACATCTCCATTCTAAAAAGACACCGAAAGTTCCTCAAGTTCGTGGTCCAAGGGCGGCACTACCAGTTCAAGGCCCTCCCGTTCGGATTGAAGTCGGCACCCAGGGTGTTCACCAAGTGCCTCGCACCGGTGGCGGCGCGGCTGCGCCTACAGGAGATCCACGTCTACCCCTACCTGGACGACTGGCTCATCCGGGCAACGACGAGGGAGCTCGCCGTGGAGCACACTGCAAGGACCGTCCAGCTGCTCACGGACCTGGGATTCTCAATCAACTTTCCAAAATCCGACCTGGTTCCATCGCTAGTCCCCCTGTTTCTGGGAGCCAAGCTCGACACAGTGGCGCGGCTGGCCTCGCCGTCGGAGGAAAGGACCAGGACCATTCTGGGCAAGGTGCAGCGTCTGCTGGCCACGGACATGGCCAGGGTAAGATCTATCAAGTCCCTCCTCGGGATGATGCCCTCCTGCATTTATCTGGTGCGCCTTTGCAGGCTTTGGATGCGCCCCTTACAAGAGTTCCTCGACGCCCGCTGGGTCCAGTCGACGGGCATCTTCGAGGACAGGATCCCTCCCAACGAGACGTTCCGTCAGGCGATCCGGTGGTGGGGTACCCGCTCTCATCTGTCGGCGGGCACGGACTTTCAGACCCCAAAACACCAGGTGACGGTGACGACGGACGCCTCCCTGGAAGGTTGGGGAGCGCAATCCGGAGATCTTCACGCGAGAGGCCTTTGGCTCCCGGAGGAGAAGTCACTCCACATCAACATCTTGGAGCTCCGCGCAGTGTTCTGGGACCTCAGGTCTTTTCTTCTGTCCCTCAAGGGCAAGGTGGTGAGGATCTTCGACAACACCACCACGATGTTCTACATACGGAAGCAGGGAGGCACCAGATCCCCAGCCCTATCCAAGGAGGCCCAGGATCTGTGGCACTGGGCCGTCGCCCAGGGGATGTTTCTGGTTCCCTTCCACTTGGCAGGAATAAAAAAACACCATCACTGACTCACTCAGCAGGGAGCTGCGCTCGTGCCACGAGTGGGAACTGTGCCAGGATCAAGTGGATCGACTCTTCCAACGATGGGGCAAACCCCAGATCGACCTGTTCGCGACGGCGGCGAACTTCAAGTGCCAGAGATTCGCCAGCAGGTTCCCACGGCCGAGGAGCATGGGCGATGCTTTCTCGTTCCCTTGGGACGGCCTGTTTCTATACGCGTTCCCTCCATTGCCGTTGCTGCTCCGCCTCATCAACCAGCACAAGAAGTCCAAGTGCAGGATGATCCTCATTGCACCGTCGTGGCCGAGGCAGGTCTGGTTCCCAGACCTTCTGGACTTGTAAACGTCCCCGCCAGTCAGGCTGTTGGCAGACGCGGAACTTCTCTCCAGAGAAGGGGGCGCCATTCTACACCACGACCCACAGTCACTGAACTTGCAGGCCTGGCTCCTGCAGCGCTAGAGTTTGGATGGTACGATATCCCGACTGATTGCAGAGACGTTCTTGCAAAGGCCAGGGCGTCCTCAACTATCAAGTGCTACGGTCATAAATGGAAGCGGTTCTCTGTCTGGTGCCGTGCACAGAAGATTAACCCTCTGCGGATTACGGCCCCTCAAGTGCTGCCGTACTTACTGTTGCTGGCCAAAGCTGGACCGGCCCACGCCTCCATAAAAATACATCTGGCTGCCATCTCCCGATATGCCAGGACTACGGGATGGGCGTCCTTGTGGTCTCATCGCCTGGTAAAGGAATTTATGAAGGGACTATTCCGTTCATTCCCGCCGGTGAAGGCTCCTGCCCCGGCGTGGGAGCTTAATGTGGTGCTGACCAGGCTCATGGGAGCCCCATTCGAGCCTATGCATTCGGCGCCCTTGAAGTTCCTGTCATGGAAGAGCGTTCCTCGTGGCCATCAGCTCTGCACGACGAGTGGGAGAGATTCAGGCCTATCTTGCAAGCCTCCATACTCGACTTTTCATGACACAAGGGTAGTGCTTAGGACGCACCCCTCCTTCATGCCCAAGGTGCCGTCTGACTTCCACCTCAACGAGCCCTTGGTTTTACCAGTTTTCTTCCCGTCGCCTTCGACACCGGCCGAGAGGACTATGCACTCGCTGGATGTAGCTAGAGCGCTGAAGTTCTACGTGGACCGCACAAAGAGTTTTCGGAAGACGTCACAGCTATTCGTGAACTTTGGGTCTGTGAATCAAGGGAAGGCTCTCTCGAAGACTTGCATTTCCAGATGGCTCTCCGGCTGCATCATGCATTGTCACCGGTTGGCAAACCGACCGCTGCCCGGGCGTCCGAGAGCCCATTCGACCAGACCGATCGCTGCTACCACGGCGTTGCTGTATGGTGTGCCCCTGCTGAACATCTGCAGGGCTGCTACGTGGAGGTCGACACACACCTTCACAAGGTTCTACTGCGTCGATCAGGACTCCAGGGAGGAGTCCAGGGTCAGCCAAGCAGTGCTGCGCAACCTGTTCGCTTAAGGTGAGCTTGGTGAGGAGGTAAGAGATGCCTAATGTTGAGCCTGTTGCCACCTCCTGTGTTTGTTCATGTGTATACTGCTATGTATTCTTTTATTCATGAGCATGTGAACCCATGCCAGACCCCAAGCTGGAGAAGGAACAAGTTACTTACCTGTAACTGTTGTTCTCCAGCATGGGTCTGGCATGGATTCACATGCGAACTCTCCCACCTACCCCTCTGCAGCTCTTCACTTGGTCATACTGCCACTTGGGGTGCTACCAAATCTGAGGATGGCTGCCAGAGGTGGGGCTTAGGGAGAGGGCAGTCATTGGCTGGGGGCAGTATGACTCAGAGATCAATGATTGGTTACTACTAAGAAAGACAGATCAGAAATGAAACTGATAATGATTTTTTCTTTACCGAGGATTCCCAGCCTGACGACGGGGACTATTCATGAGCATGTGAATCCATGCCAGACCCATGCTGGAGAAGTCGCTTTCCTTCAGCTGTCCCAGTACGTGCTGGAGGGTGACCATCCTGAATTTCTGCGCCTTGATGTATTTGTTTTACCGACGCAGGTCTAGGATGGGGAGCCAACTGCCTGTCTTCTTCCTGACGAGGAAGTACCTCGAGTATACTCTGGAGCCCCGGAGCCTGCTTGGGACGAGCTTGATGGCACCCTTCTTGAGCATCGCCTTTACCTACAACAGCAGTTGAGGGACGCGATTCTCCTTCCTGGCCACGGGAGGAATGCGAGGGCACTTTACGAATTACAGCGAGTGCCCGTTGGCCAGGGTGTCCAACACCCAACGATCGGTGGAGATGGACTCCCACACCCTGATGAACTTCGTCAGTTGGCCTACCACTGGGGTGCTTCGGTGGGGGCCCGACCACCCGGCCGGGTCAGTCTTGCTTGGAAGCAGCCTTGGCGACGACGGCGGGAACCCCCTTGCTTGCCGCGACCTCTGTAGGCCTCCTGGGAAGAGGAGCGGGCTGCCTGGCGGTAGGTGGAGGAGCCACCGCTGGATCCTTTGGAGGCACCCTGCCTGCCTCCAGAGCTCCGAAAGGGCCGTCACTGCTGAAGCACCCCAAGGGCCCGGGCCGTCTCCGAGTCGGTCTTGATGGCCTGTAGAGTCTCATCCACCGCCTTACCAAAGAGGTTGTTGCCGTCGAATGGCATGTCCAACACTCTGGCCTGGACGTCCTGGGGAAATACTGTCGCCTTGAGCCATCCTCGCCGTCGGAGGCAAACTCCGTTGCCCAGTTGGCGAAATCCGGTATCGGCAATGTCAATTGCCACCGTAATGGCGTGATCCGACGCCACCTCGCCCTCCTGCAGAATTTCTAGGGCCTCCGCCCTTTTGTCATCAGTCAGGAAATCTAGCAGGGGAGCTATCTTGAACCAGAGCTCCCTGTCGTAGCGGGCCACGATCGCTAAGGCATTGGCCGCCTTAATCGTCCTCGCCGCCGACGAGATGACTCGTCGTCCCATAGAGTCGAACTTCTTACCTTCGCTGTCGGGCGGGGAAGTGGAAGTTGAAGCCGCCACGCCCACTGCCTTCCTCTTAGCCGCTGCCGAGACGACCGAGTCTGGCGTGGGCTGGGCCCTGAGGCACAAGGGGGCGGCATCGGGGACTCTGTACTTCTTCTCGTACCTGTCCCTCTTGGCAGGTGTCGTGGCAGGATTCTTGAGGACAGCAAGCCCCTCGTCCCAGATGTCGTTGAGGACCGTCTTCCTCTTAGCCTCTCATCGTTGGCACAGAAACCCCTCCTTTTTCTGTTCTTCAGGGCAGAGCTGGAAGAGCTTGGATGCCCTGGTTATCATGGCGTGGAAAGAGCCAACCTCGTCGGCTTGGTACGCCCGCGAGGCGGGGGGGGATTGGGGGGTGACGACAGGATGTCTGCTGTGTCCTCGCCGCCGTCGCCTTCCGTCCCCGTCACCGTATCCTCTCCCGGCGACGGGGATGAGGGGTTCACCGGCCTCGCGGGCACGCGAAGGGCGGAGAGGGGTGTACTCTCCTCCGCTTGTTCGGAGGATTTCCCGACGGGCCTGGTTCTGGATCCTCCGTCGGGGTCCGTAGTAATCTCGTCCTTATCTCGGTACATAAAGGATTGGATTGCCAACAAATTGGCCGCCGAGCTATCCTGGGGCTCCAGCAATGGCTGCGACAGACGCGATGGCCGCTCCACTGGGCCCTGTTAGTCCTCGTCGCTATCTTCGATCACGTCAGCAGGGACCGTCCCCTGGGATCGAACGTTCTCGACCCTCTCGTTGAGGTTTCTGAACCTCTAGTTGAGGCCTATGGACCTTTCTTTGAGGCCCCTCTCGGTCTCCACCAGTTCCTCCTCAGAGGCTGATTTCGAGTCTGTAACGGCCACCGGGCACCACCTCCTCTTTTTCAGCCAGGGGATTCACGGGAGTCTTAGCGGTGGGCTGGAAAGAGGATCCCCTCCGCGGCGGCAGGGATACTCTGGGCCCAGAGGCCGTTTCCATTGGCGTAGTCTCAGCCGGCTGCGCCAGGGTCGCAGAGACCACTTCGGTAGAGGCCTTAGCTGGGTGGATCAAGGCCCTCACCACCTTAGGTGCGTCCCAGGCCTTTGCCTTGGGGGGAGGGTCAACGCCTCGCTCCCCCTTCGAGATCGACCGGGTCCGCTCCAGCGGCCTACCCGGGTTCTCGGACTTCCTCTTCCCCGAACCAAAGCGCTGGCTCGTGGTCGAACGTGCCGGGGAAGTAGCACCCTGCTTGGCAACCGAAGAGCCTGACCTTTCGGGGGTCCCGGAGCCCGCGGACTCGCGGTGCTTGGCCTTCTGTTGGGCCCCCATCGCCGGGGCGCCCTCAAAGGACTTAGAAGCCCGCGCAGACTTCTTCGCCTTCTCACTTGCTGTGCCCTTCTCCAGCCTGGTGGCGAGGGGCGGGAACAACAATTTTGTTTGGTCCGTTCCGAAAGGTTCTTGCAGAACGCACAGTCCTTCTCCACGTGCTTCTTGTCCCTATGGAGCCAGTAGAGACATTGCGAATGCTCATCCTCCTTGAAAATGTTATATAATCCGTATCCGGGGCAGTTCCTGAACAGCTTGGATCCGGGCGTCGAGCACCCTTTGTCCTGGGCCATGTCTATTGAGGTAGGCCGCAGATCTTCCGGAATCCTCCAAGAAGTGTAAAGTCGACGAAAACTTCACCCTTGAGGGGCGTAGAAGAATTCCGAAACTGGTCCCCATTATCGGAAGTAGAAACAGTGGAGCTTGAGGCTCAATTAAACCAAAAAAATGAGAAAATCTCCCAAAAAAAACGTGAAAACGCAGTAAAAAACTTGAGAGCTAAACACGAGGACTCCCAACACTTGAGCGTGCAGTAAAAATATGAGGATGGCTGCCAGAGGCGGGGCTTAGGGAGAGGGCAGTCATTGGCTGGGGGCCGTATGACCGAGATCAGTGATTGGTTACTACTAAGAAAGACAGATCAGAAACGAAACTGATGCTGATTTTTTCTTTACCAATGATTCCCAGACTGACGACGAGGAATATTCATGAGCATCTGAATCCATGCCAGACCCCATGCTGGAGAAGAACAAGTTACTTCTTACCTTGTAACGTTCTTTCGATGGGATGTTCCTCCGACGTATTCCTCATCTTAGATATCTCCTTCCAGCTCTGCTGGCCTCGGAAACATTTTTCTCTAGAGGGCGCTGCGCGTCGACGTCCGCCGAGTCGATGTCCCTCGACAGCCGCCGTATCGACGTCGACGTCATCCTGCCTATAAAGCAGCGCGCAGTGTCCGTTGCTCAGTTCGGTTTTGTAGCCCATAGTATTTCTGTCTGGACTAGACTAATCACCCTGAAGGAGCATAAGCTGCAACAACAAGGGAAGTAGAACTGCGGGGATGGATGGGAGGGTCGATAAGGAATACGTCGGAGGAACATCCCATCGAAAGAACGTTACAAGGTAAGAAGTAACTTGTTCTTCGAAGGAATTGTGTCCTCCGACGTATTCCTTATCTTAGATAGGCTCCCATAACAGTATTCTATTAATGGAGGTGGGAGTACTGACTTCACGCTATCTTCTATTGATGAATAGAGTGCAATACAGCCCTTCCAAACCTAGTCTCTTGACTGGAGGAGGAATCCAAGTTGTAAAATCGTGTAAAGGTATGGACAGACGACCATGTGGCGGCCGCACAAATGTCTTTAACCGGCACACCTCTTTTGAGGGCCGATGAAGCTGCAATACCTCTGGTCGAATGAGCCCTAAGGTTTTGAGGGGGCTCTTTTCCTGCCAGTTTATAACATTCCAAAATGGCTAGAATGATCCATCTGGAAATGGTCTGCTTAGTTATTGGTAACCCCAGCTTGTGACCTGTGTAGCCTACAAACAATTGGTCTGCTTGTCTTATCCTGGCTAGTCTACTGATGTAAAAACTTAAAGCCCTTCTAGGGTCCAGCCTGTGTAACCTCTCTTCCTCTTTCCCCGGATGAGGAGGAGGATAGAAAGATGGCAGGGTAATCTTCTGAGTGATATGGAATTCAGAAACCACCTTTGGGAGGAAATTAAGCTTCACTTGCAGGACAACTTTGTCTTTGTGAAAGATTGTATGAGGGGGTTTACAAGAAAGAGCTTGTAATTCGCTCACCCTTCTAGCAGATGTAAGTGCTATTAATAAAACAGTTTTAAGGGTAAGAAATCTTAACAAACAAGAATGGAGTGGTTCGAAAGGTGTGCCCATCAGGAAAGTTAGGACTAAGTTTAAATCCCATAGGGGAACCTGGAATGGTCTTGGGGGATAAACGTTGGTTAACCCCTTTAGAAACTGTATTACCAAGGGTAACTTGAAATAGGATGGTTCTTCCGCAGTGCGCTTAAAGATGGACAGCGCTGCGAGATAGCCCTTAATGGTGCCAACTTGAAGGCCTGAATTCGCCAAATAGAGTAGGAAGGACAAAACCATTGGTGTACCACATGAAAAGGGGTCGATATTCTGTTCTCTACACCAGCTGCAAAATCTGTTCCAACGGCAGCGGTATAAAGACTTTGTTGCTGGCCTCCTTGCCGAAAGCAACACCTCCATATCATCATCAGGGAGGTACCAATCCTTGTACTTCAGCCTTTCAGAAGCCAAGCGTGAAGGTTGAGGGTTTTGATGTCTGGATGGAGAACCTGACCACCTTTCTGTGAGAGTAGGTTCTCTCTGAGTGGAAGTCGAATTGGAGGGCAGATGGACAAGTCTAAAAGGTCCGGGTACCACGTTCTCCTGGCCCAATCCGGGGCAATTAGGATCATGGTTCTCCGGAATCTTCTCAACCTCCTGATCATTTGAGGAATGACAGGGACCGGTGGTAACGTGTACAGAAGCGGAAACTCCCAGTCCACTATGAACGCGTCTCCCAGAGCTCCTCTCGGGGGAAATTCCCTTGAGCAGAACAGATCGCACTTCCTGTTGACACCGGTGGCGAACAGATCCACTTGAGGGGTTCCCCAAAGGGCGAAAATCTCTTGAAGGACTTCCTGAGCTAGTTCCCACTCGTGGGAGACTGTGCTCTGCCTGCTCAGAGCGTCCGCTGTCAAGTTCTTCTCTCTGGCTAGGTGAACTGCCGATGGAGAGATTCCTTCTTGGATTGCCCAAAACCAGAGCTGCATCGCCTCTCTGCACAGGGGTAGTGATCCTACGCCTCCTCTTTTGTTGAGGTAATGCATGGCCACTGTGTTGTCCATCATTATCAGGACATTTTTCCCTTGTACAGCTGGCAGGAACGCCTTCAGCGCAAGTCTGATGGCCCTCAGCTCTAACACGTTGATATGTAGTCTGGACTCCGATGGAGACCAACGACCGCTGATAGTCAAGTCGTTGGCATGGGCTCCCCACCCCATGAGTGAGGCATCCGTGACTACTGTTATCTCCGGCCAGGGTTGCCAAAACTTTTCTCCTTTCAGAATGTTCTCCTGACAGGCCCACCACTGAAGGTCTCGAGCCACCCTGTCGGGAACCTGAAGAAGATCGGTCATTCTCCCTGAGAATTGTGACCACTGAGTCCTCAGTGCCCACTGGAGGGATCTCATTCTCAGGCGAGCCTCTGGCACTAGGAAAATGCAGGATGCCATGAGGCCTAGCAACCTCAAAAAGTCGAAGGCTGGGAGACGTTGGGCATCTTGGAACTTAGTAACCATCTGTAGAATATCTTGAGCCCTCACCTCTGGTGGCGAGGCTTTTCCCAGGGAAGTGTCCAGGATCGCTCCGATGAACTGGAGTCTCTGCAATGGTATCATTTGTGACTTCTTTAAATTGAGGGAGAAGCCCAGTCTGTGAAGGGAGTGGCAAACGTGATTTAGCTGGATCTGAGCTTGTTCCGAAGATACAGCCCTGATCAACCAATCGTCCAGGTAGGGGTAGACGTGAATCCCTTCCCTCCTTAGACTTGCCACCACTACCGACATTAACTTGGTGAAGACCCTCGGGGCAGAGGTCAGCCCAAATGGCAGCACTCGAAATTGATAATTAGAGTTGCCAATTGCGAACCTCAGGTATTTCCTGTGTTTGAGATGGATAGGCACATGGAAATAAGCGTCCTGAAGGTCCAGAGATACCAACCAGTCCTGGAACTGAAGGGCCTGAAGGATCTGAGAAAGAGTTACCATTTTGAATTTGTCTTTCCTGAGGAATTTGTTCAATTCTCGCAAGTCCAAGATGGGTCTCGGTCCTCAGTCTTTCTTTGGAATGAGAAAGTAAGGGGAGTACCAGCCCTTGTTCCTCTCCGCTACAGGTACCAGTTCTATGGCACCTTTCTCTAGCAGGTCCAAAATTTCCTGCAAGAGGAGCGGATCTGGAGTTTTCTGAGAGCTGATCCCCGGTGGAGGACTCTGAGGTATGCGTAGGAGAGACAGGCAGTAACCTTGGGCAACTGTTTCCAATGCCCAAGCATCTGACGTGATAGCCTGCCATTCCGCCAGATGTTGAGTTAACCTGCCTCCTACAGGTGTCCTGTGAGGGAAGTCCTCAGAGTGGTTTTGGGGCGGCTGATGCAGATGCCGATGGTAAAGAGGCACCTGCTGTTGCTGCGGCTTTTGAATATCTACCCCGTCCAGCTCGGGTAGTTCTTCTTTGTCCCCTTTGAGCCGGTCGTCCTCTACCTCTTCCGAATGCGGAGTAGAAGCGAAAGGACTTGCCCCTCGCAGATGTTCCTGTGGGACGAAAAGGTGTCTGACGGATTGCAGCGCCTAGGGATTTTGCTGCTGCTTTTGATGTTTGCAGTTTCTCTAAACTGTCATCTGCCTTTTTCACGAACAAAGAAGAGCCATCGAATGGCATGTTCAAGAGCCTGGCTTGCACATCTGGGGCAAAACCAGACTTTCTCAACCAAGCGAATCTCCCGGTTGTTGTACTTGCCACCATTGCTCTGCTGATACTGTCAGCCGAATCAATGCCTGGAGGGATTCGCACATAGCGTCTTTACCGTCCTGTATGATATTCAGGAACGCCTCCCTTTCTTCTCCCTCCAGGATGCAGTCAGCCGCTGTAGAAGCACACTCCCAAAGTGTATGGCTGAATCTAGCAAGGGTGCAAGTAGCATTAACAGATTTTAACGCCATGCTACATGCCGAAAAAACTTTCTTTGCCATAGCATCATATTTCTTATCGTCCCTGTCCTGTGGGACGGTAGGGTAAGCAGTCTTGACGTCAGTAGAAGATGCTACCTGTACAACCAGACTTTCTGGGGATGGGTGTTTTGACAAAAACTCCGGGTCTGCAGAAGATACCCTGTATTTAGTAGACAGTTTTTTATTTACTGCCGGGACGACATCTGGGGTTTCCCAGTTCGTCATAATCTTCCTCTGAAGAGCTTTATGAAAGGGCACTACAGGATCCTCCTGTGGACCTTTGTCAAGAATATCCGTAAGGTCATCTTTTTTTTTAAAATGTATTTTTATTAACATTTTGTAGGTTATTACTGCGAACATTGCATCAAAAAGAAAACAGTATTACATTTATAGAAAGCGTACCCACCAATAACCCTTTTATCCCCCCCCTCACCCCCCTAGCCGTTTAATCAAAGTAGAATCTGGATTTAACACTTCGGAACACAATGCACAGTCCCAGAGCACAGGTGAGTGTCATTTTTTTTTTTTTTTGCACACTTGCCCTTGGGCTCAACCTATTAGGACCCCCTTGTGGGGGGGAGAAAACATGTCCCAGTTAATGGGTGCCTTTGGAGACCCCGACTTTACAGTTTCACAATGTCTAAAGGACAAAACCGGGCCCACCGTGAAGACTGGACCCCTCATGTACTGCGCTCGTATCTTTCAAAAAATGGAAGCCAGAGTTCTCCGATGTTGGTTTTGGATTCATCAAGAACGTGCGTAAGGAACTCCATGTCATAAATCGCTCGGACCTTGGTAACCCATTCCTTTTCCTGTGGCATGTTTGGGTTTTTCCATTTTTGGGCCAGGCAACACCTGGCCGCCACAAGCATGACCTGGAGCATGTGGCCCTGGGTGTCCTCCTGATCGTCCCCAACCTCGATCCCAAAGAGGAGTAGCCAGGGGCAGAGGGGTCTGTCTATCCCATCAACTCCCCTGATCCAGGATAAGACCTCTCCCCAATATATCTGTACCCTGGGGCATGACCACCACATGTGTATGTAGTCTCCAGTGATGTTTCGGCATTTCCAGCAGTGTGGGTCGTACCTGGGAGCATTCTGGATAATCTCTGGGGGGTATAGTGCCATCTATGTAGGACCTTTAATGCCTGGTGTCTGTATTGGAGGGACGTAGTTGAGCGATGGGCTCGGATACACATCTTGGTCCATCTCCTATCGTCTATTGCCACGCCAAGGTCTCTTTCCCATTGCGTTCGTGCTGGGGGGGGGTCCCTTGGTATTGAAAACAAGAGGAGTCTGTACAACCGAGCTATCACCCCCTTGGAGCCCCGAGTGGAGATGATCACTTTCTCAAAATCTGTAAGGTCCCTCCTAAGAGTGTCCCCCCACGAGGATTCTGAGAGAACTCCTTTAAGCTGGAGGTAGCGGAATGGTGACAGCTTGCCCAGACCCAGAGCCTCCTCGAGGTCAGGAAGGGGCATGAAGGATCCCCCTACCCATAGATGGCAGGCCTTGACCAGGCCTGCCTCGTACCAACTCTGGTATGCTGCTGGTTCTGCTATTTTGGCCAGGAACGGTGGTGCCCAAATGCAACTTAACGGGGAGGGCCAGGTCGTGAGCCACCTGAAATAGCTCCCCTCCTTCCAGACTGACCAGAGAACCCCCAACACTGGGTGTTCATGTACCCTCCTTGGGATGCTTGTTCTTGGGACCCATAACTGTTCGTCGATCGTGACTGGGGCAAGAAGTCTGTTGTCCAGAGCCACCCACTGCTTCTCCGTCCCAGGATTAAAATGGTCAACCAGGATCCTTAGCTGTGATGCCCTATAGTATGTGTCAAAATCGGGGAACCCCACTCCTCCATCCTCCTTCGGTCTTGTCAAGACATCGTAGGAAATTCTATGTTTCTTTCCCGCCCAGAGGAATCTAAGCAACACCCGTCTCATTGAGTCGAAAAAGGGCCTCGGCACTTGGGTAGGGAGCATCTGGAAGAGAAATAGAAACTTAGGGAGTATTACCATCTTAATCAGGTTGAGCCGTGCCATCCATGAGAACCCCGCTGCCGCCCACCTCTCAATATCTCTCTTAACAGCAGTCCATAATGGGGTAAAATTGCGCGCGAAGAGGTCACCCGGGGTGGATGGGATTTGGATTCCCAGGTATCGGAACCCCTCTCTCTGCCATTGGAAGGGGAGACTTTCTACATATTGTACCTCCGAATCCGGCAGCTGACCCCCCACGAAAGCCACTGACTTGTCTAGGTTGACTTTATACCCCACAAGGTTACCATAGCGCGTCAGGGCCTGTAGTACATGAGAGATCGTCCGTGACGGCTTAGTAACATACAGGAGGACGTCATCTGCGAACAGACTAATCTTGCAATGGGAGTCACCCAATTGGACCCCTTTGATGTTTTCGTTGTTACGTATCGAGACTGCCCAGGGTTCCATAACTAGGGCGTATATCAAGGGGGATAGTGGGCATCCTTGTCTTGTACCTCGCCCCAGGGGGAAGGACTCCGACTTTGTCCCATTAGCTACCACCCTGGCTGTTGGGGAAGAGTACAGTGCCGCCATCCAGCCCAACCACCTCCGGCCCATTCCCACCGCAGACAAGACCTCTCCCATGAATTCCCAGCTCACCCTATCGAAGGCCTTCTCTGCGTCTAGGGATAGGAGCAAGGCCCCCTCGTTCCGGATCTCCCTTGAGTACAGCACGTGGAGAGTTTTACGCATGCTGTCCGAGGCCTGTCTGTTAAGTATGAAACCCGCCTGGTCGGGGTGAACCAGTCGGGGAAGGCACTTTTCTAGGCGAGATGCCAGAATTCTAGTGAATATTTTTGCGTCGAGGTTTAAGAGGGAGATGGGTCTGTAGGAGCCACACTCCTTTGGGTCCCTTCCCGGCTTCGGGATGACCGTGATGAGGGCCTGGAGGAAGGAGGGTGGGAGCGTCTCCTCGTTTCGGATTTGGTTAAAGAGTTTGGCTAGGGGTTCCACCAGCGAAGATGAGAACTGCTTGTAAAAATCGGCTGTATAGCCATCTCCCCCCGGGGCCTTACCCACCCTCAGCCTCTTGATGGCCGCCTCTACCTCGTCAACAGTTATGTCTAACTCTAGCGCCTGTAGTTCCACCTCCGTCAAGCGTGGCAGGGGGTATTCCTCCAAATATGCCCGTATCTCCTCTGGTGATGTTCCCCCCTGTTTTGTATACAGTTCCTTATAGTAATCTGCGAAGGAGCCCACTACCTCTGCTTTGTTGTTAAGCATGGAGCCCTACTGGCCTCTAATGGGGCCCACCCAGTTTGATGCAATGTTAATGGTTTGGTTGTGTTTCTCCAGGTGTGGGGCCGAGTTTGAACCTTGAGGTGGGTGCGGGGGCCGGGGGGTTCGCGGGCTCCAGTGCTGACCACCTCCACCGAGGTAATGGTTGGGCTCGATATATATGGAAGAACAAAAGATGGGGATCCCTAATATAAGAAATACCCGGGGCTGGGGTAAGAGTCCTTGGTGGTTCGTTGACCAACCCCGACATCAGTTGGGGGGCGTGGACGGACGCCTTACAATGAAAGGGAAAAGGGAATGGGGGGGAGGGGCGGGAGGGGAGGACTGGGGGGGAAGGGGGGTGGGGAACACAGGGGAAGGAAGGGGGTAATAGCCGAATCAAACCAGGGTTCACAATACGGACACAGGCTACAGGGCAACTCCGCGACACAGGACAAGCAGAGAGGGCCTCCCCATATGACAATGGTTGAGGGCAAGATAGGCACACTTAATGTCAAGGGCCTTAACTCCCAGAACAAGAGATCCCTGACGAGTAACATGTTTCGCAAACAACAACTAACGGTACTCTTCCTCCAAGAGACTCACTATAGACAGGGCAAGGAATCACCCATAAGGGGAAGGGACATTGGATCCAATAACTGGGCCTCACACAGAAGTTCGAAGAAGGAGGGGGTAGGGATCCTCCTGAATAAAACGTTCCACCTCTCCAATACCGAAACCAAGAGGGGCTTTGGGGGCGGTTCCTGGCAATCAAGGGCACTCATGAAGGCGAACGCATAACTCTGGCTACCCTCTATGCACCCAACTCTGGCCAGATTAGGTTCCTAACCCAAATCATGGGGGTAATCGATGAATGGGCAGAAGGGGCCATGATCCTCGGGGGCGACTTCAATCTTGTAACGGACCCCAAACTGGACTGGTGGACGGCCCGAGGGGTGGGACCCAAGGCGATATCTAAAGATAATATTTCATTCCAGACTCTCCTGAGGGAACACTACTGGGAGGACGTTTGGCGGGCAACGCATCCAGAACCGGGAGGCTATACATTTTTTTCCCCTCCACACTTTACATACACCAGAATCGACCTGCTCCTGACCTCCAAGGAGGGAGGCGGAGTGGCCACGGACCCGCGAGTCGAGGCAATAACCTGGTCCGATCACGAGCTCCTAGTGGCGAGCTGGTTTCTCCCCATCTCTCCCCGATCAACCCACTGGAGATGCAATGATGTGCTTCTCAGAGACCCAGTCTTTAGGGACTTCCTAAGAGGCGAAATGACGGCATATTTCGAAATAAATGATAACGGGGAAACTGACATGCCAACGGTGTGGGAGGCAGCAAAGGCCACCTTCCGCGGCCTCCTCATAGCAGAGGGAGCCAGACGTAAGCGTGAAAGAGGGCTCGTTGAAACCAGGATACGGGCGGACCTTGGAATCTTGCGGGGTAGGCTCAATCAGGGGGGGACGGACAGGAAATCCATCTTAGTTGAAATGAGCGAGAAACGTCAGGCCCTACACACGTAAGGTCATCTTGTTGGAAAGACTGTGAAGGTGCAGACCACCCCATAAATTCTGTGATCCTGGCCATTAAGGCTCTATAGGGGGTTTCAGCATGCTCCCCCGGGTCTGGCCTAGAAAACTCCACCTCAGAGGAAGTGTCTAACCCACTGGCCTCATGTAAGGAATCATGAAGATCCTTTAACCTGCGTTCTTCAGAGGATAACTCCTCTCTAACTGGGGTTGCAGGTCCCTGCAACTCAAATGTGTCTTCCTGTTCAGATAGTTCACCCTCTTCCATAATTGAGGACATAGTTCTCTATTGTTCTGAACTCAAAGGGTGTAAACCCCATCTCCAAGGCAGAGGGTGCCAAACTTGTCATAATCGGCCTCAAAAACGTCGATGTCGTCGACGCCGAAGGCTTCGGGCGTGGCGTCGAAAACAAAGGCGGAGGCCTCGATGACCTCGACAGAATTGGGATTCTGCTCAAGGAAGTCGACAACCTCGACGCCACCGAGGACCTAGGGATAGCCACTGGGTGCGTCGTAACCATGACTTTTCTTGCCGTCGACGCCGGTGTCGAAGATGGCGTCGAGTCGACAGACCCGTGTGTCGAAGGTCCCTTCGACAACAGCGTCGAAGACGCTGACCTCGGCGTCGACGGAACCTTCGTCGATGGCGTCGACGGAACCTTCGAAAAATTTTTGAGGTCATAGCCTTACTCGAGGGTTCGAGACGTGCTCGAGAAGCTTCCTTCGCCGGGTACTGCGACTTGCGGCGTTTTGGACCTTCGGGTCTTTCGACCAGAGCATCGCTCTCGGCAGTCTTCGTGGGGGTCGAGGCCGCTTTCTCGAAGACGCACATCATATTTTTGCGGAATTCCTCCCATTCAGCCCAGGAACTATGTTCCGTGGGACAAGGGATTCTCTTTGGAGAAACAGAGGAAGAGGAGGACGGAGAAGGGGATCTTCGACGTCTCCTCTTCGAGTGCTTCGTTCTCGAGGAGTGATGGGACCCACTCCGAGACCTGGAGCGCGAATGGTGACGAGGAGACTAATGTCTCGACTTCGTCGAGGAAGAAGAAGCTTTAAAAGTCTTACCTTTCTCCAGCTTCCCCCTACGCTCCTTCAGGGCCTTAGCTGTCATGGACATAGAGTCCTCGCACTCCGAACAATGGTGTTCAGCTCCCAAACACCAGAGACAAACTCTGTGGGGGTCAGTCAGCGACATCTTTTTCCCACAATCTCGGCATTTTTTGAAGCCGGACCGAGGAGTTGTCGGTTCCGACGAGGAAGCCATCGAGTACGGATCGAATATCTCGAGGTAAATAGGATTAACTTGACAAAAACTGAGCAACGGTATTCCGAGGCACTGAGTAAGCGCGGAAAAACGGAACTGAGCAACGGACGCTGCGTGCAGCCTTTATAGGCAGGATGACGTCGACGCCGATACGGCGGCTGTCGAGGGACATCGACTCGGCAGACGTCGACGCGCAGCGCCCTCTAGAGAAAAAAATTTTCCGAGGCCAGCAGACCTGGAAGGAGATATCTAAGATAAGGAATACGTCGCAATCCCTCGAAATGTGTTTTACTAGAAGTGTATAAAATAAGATAATGCATTACTTACCGTAAAAACATTTCTGATGGTTGTATTTGCATGATTCACATGCTATGCATAGTCCAACATCCAGTGGTCACTGCGGAGTATTGCATTTTGTTCTTCGTAGTCGAAAAGGGGGCGTCGACAAGGCATGTCTGTAACACTATCCCTATAGTGACGTGCATTGTACCCACAATCCCTCACGGTTCGAGGCCCCTCTGTTTGTATTTTTTCTGTGTACAGAAAAGAGAGAAAGGTAAGGATGTCAATGTTCCTTCCATCCGGGAGGGGAGGAAGGGTGGGCGCATGTGAATCTAAGCAGATACAACCATCAGAAATGCTTTTACGGTAAGTAATGCATTGTCTTCTGATGTTTGTTAATCTGCTTAGAATCACATGCTGTGCATAGACTAGCGAGCAGTACCCGGAGTTGGAGGTGGGTTGTGAGAAGGAACAGTAGAAAATAGATGTCTTAACACTGCTTGCCCCACCTGGGAATCAGATCTAAAGTGGGCATCTAGACAGTAGTGTTTCGTAAAGGTGTGTACAGAACTCCAGGTTGCCGCTTTGCAAATGGACTCCAGAGGGACATTTGCAATGAATGCTATGGAAGCCCCAGTGCCTCGAGTAGTATTTGCTCTTGGCTTGAAGGGTAGTTCTCTCTTAGCAAGAGAGAAACAGAGTGATGCATTGGACAATCCATCTAGATATAGTGGATTTTGAAACTGCATCTCCTTCTCTTCCTGCTGCCACCGAGACAAAGAACTGATTAGTCTTTCTCAGAGGTCTAGTTCTTTCCAAGTAAAACATGACAGCCCTGCGTACATCTAGTGTATGCAGGATCTTTTCTCCCGAACTTGAAGGGTTCTGAAAGAATGTTGGTAATTCTATTGACTGGTTAACATGGAATAAAGAAATGAATTTTGGTGCAAACCCAGGATGTGTGCGTAGAACCACCTTATCCTTGTGAACTGTTGAAAAGGGGTCTAGTGTAGAGAGCGCTTGTAGTTCACTCACTCTCCTAATGGAGGTGATAGCTATTAAGAAAGCAGTTTTAAAAGTGAGGTTCTTAAGGGATGCTTTGTGCATGGGTTCAAAGGGTGAGCCTATAAGCCTGGTAAGTACCACATTTAGGTACCATCCGGGAGCTGGGTTAGCTATAGGAGGGTGTATTCTCTTTACTCCCTCCATGAAGGCCTTAATAACTGGGACTTTCCACCATGACACTGTGTTGAGAAGTGGTATATGCGGAAAGTGCAGCTAGATTAACTTTAATGGAATTAAAGACCAAATCTGAGTCTAATAAATGAGTCAGGTAAAGAACAATCTGTGTGGGAGAGCAGTAAACTGGGTTGATGCTCTTATCTATACACCAGATGACGAATCTTTTCCATTTGCTGGAATAGTAGTAACGAGCGTTAGGTTTTCTAGCCTCCTTAAGAATGTCCATGCATCTTTGAGGGAGTTGTAAATGTACAAATTCTATGACCTCAGGAGCCAGGCTGCTAAATTCAGGGTCTCGGGGCATGGGTGTAGTGTTCTGCCCTTGTCCTGTGACAGCATGTTGTACGGGGAGGGAAGTTTCACTGGAGGAGATTGAGACATTTCCATCAAGTGAGTGAACCATGGCTGCCGGGCCCACATAGGAGCCACTAGTATCATGGTAAATGGTTCCTGGTGCATCTTGTGCACTATCTTGTTGAGAAGGGGAGTCAGGGGAAAAGCGTAAACAAATTTCCCTGACCCTGGTATCGATAGACTGTTCCCCTTGGATTGGTTCTGGGGGTACCTGAAGGCGTAATCTTGGCATTGGGGGTTCTCCAGGGTTGCGAACAAATCAATTTCCGGGAATCCCCATCGAGTGAAGACGTCGAAGACGAGGTCTTCTTGTAACCACCATTCGTACTCTGCGGGCAGAGGGAACTCTCTGCTGAGTTTGTCTGCCAGCAGATTGAGTTCCCCTGGTACATGTTGTGACAACAGTAACGTGTTTGAGAGCCCACTTCCAGATGTTCTGGGACAGCTTGGACAGTCCTGGAGAGTGAGTGCCCCCTTGCTTGTTCAGATAGTACATGGCTGTGGTGCTGTCTGTGTGGACCATCACTGTTTTCCCTTGCAGGTGGGTGTGCCTGGAAAGCCTTCAGTGCTTTGAAGACCGCTGGCAGTTCCAGCAAGTTTATGTGTTTGGACGCTAAGCTCCGAGTCCAAACTCTGTGTGCAGTCTGATGGGCTAGGTGAGCCCCCCATCCTGTGAGGGATGCGTCTGTGGTTAGATTGGCCTCCACAGCGGGGGTGGCGAATGGTTTCCGTATTACAAGGTTTTCCTTCGACCACCACCGTAAGAGAGAACCAAGGCCTGCGAGACCACCACTAGATCGTCCCATTGTCCGCTGGCCTAACACCACTGGCGTTTGAGCCACTCTTGCATTGGGCGCATGCGCAATCGCACATGAGGTACCAAATATATACATGACGCCATCATTCCTAGCAAACGCATTGCTTTGCGCACCGTCACCTCTCGACCGGCCACATATTGAGGGATCTGAAACAGCATATTTTGGACCCTCTCATTGGAGGGGAAGACGAGGCCGTCCTTTGTTCGAATTAGAGCCCCTAGGAATTTTTTGATCTGGCTGGGGTCTAGGCTGGACTTCTTCTCGTTGATGGAGAAACCCAGTTGGAACAAAAGGTCTACAGTCCTTTGGGTATTTGAGAAGCAGGTTTCGTAAGAATCCCCTGTTATGAGCCAATCGTCGAGGTAAGGGTATACTGGGATGGACAACCTGTGCAGGTGGGTCACTGCCATTGCCAGTACTTTCGTGAATACCCTTGGTGCAGATGCTATGCCGAAGGGTAGCACTCTGAACTGGTAGTGTTTGCCCTCTATCATGAACCTGAGGTATTTTCTGTGCGCTGGCAACATTAAAATATGAAAGTATGCATCTTTCATGTCCAGTGTTGTCATGTAATCTCCCTGTGATAGCAGTGGGATCACTTCCTGTAAGGTCACCATACGAAACTTTTGGGGTTTGACAAACTTGTTCGCTGGGCGCAGATCTAATACAGGGCGCATGGTTAGATCCTTTTTGGGTACAAGGAAGTACATTGAATAAATACCTTCCGTTACCTGTGATAGAGGCACGACCTCTATTGCTCCTTTTAGTAGCAGAAGTTCCACTTCTTGAAGAAGAATGGCGAGGTGTTCCGATGACAGGCGTCGTCCCTTTGGGGGTCTGTACTTGGGGGACCGACTGAATTCTTTACAGTACCCGTGGGCTACAGTTAATACCCATCGGTCTGATGTTATTCCCTCCCATGCTGGTAGGAAAGATAGGAAAGATGTTAACCGGCCCCCGACCGGTGATGCATGGGAGGGGACCAGGATCTTCGGGTCATTTGGTGTTGGTAGCCGGGGAACCTCTCCGAGTGGGGCCCCGACCTCTGCCCTTGCCACGGCACTGTCCTCTTTGCGTGTACTGGCCACTGGTTCCCTGAGTAGAGGACCAGTTGCCTGTAGTGTACTGCTGTTGTTGCTGCTGTTGTTGGCGTTGTCCTCGAAAAAAGCATTTGTTGCCAAATCCTCGCTTATTGGGAGGCCTTGAAATTTGGTCTAAGGTCTTGAGGGTGTCAAATTCTTTCTTCGCAGTCTCCAGTGCGTCGTCCACTGCCTTCCCAAAGAGGTTAGACTCTTCTATAGGTTTGTTAATGAGTGACACCTGGATTTCTGGCTTACAACCGGTATTGCGGAGCCAGACATGCCGCTTCACAAGAATTCCCTGCACTAAGGAACAGCCAGCCGTTTCTGCAGCATCAAGAGTGTTTTTAATGATGCTCTGGTTAACCAGAGTTCCTTCTGTTACTGTGGCCAATAAGCGAGTTCTTAAGGGCTCAGGAACTTCGAGGTCTTGCCGTAATTTTCCCCATTGGGCATCAGCATAACTTGCCAGTAGTGTATTATTGGCAATTCTAGTTGAAAAAGCTACAGAGGCTGTAATTCTTTTACCCAGGGCATAGAGCTTCTTTCCTTCTTTGTCTGGGGGTGCTTCGCTGGTTGACAGCGGAACCCCAGCTCTTTTCCTTGTGGTAGTCACCACCAAGGAGTCCGGAATTGAGTGACCCCTAATGTATAATGGGTCTGACAGAGGGAGGAAACAATTTTTCAATTCTGGGATTGACCCCTCTTACCAGTGCAGGTGTGGACAGCGATGGAGTAATTAGTCTCTTAACTGAGGCGAGGAGGGGAATGGTTTGACTAGTGGGAGGTTTGTCTTTAATGATCTTTTCCACAAAATCAGTGTGAGGGGTCATTTCACCAGTTTCAATCTCAAAATGCGCTGCTGCCTTTCAAAGTAGCGCATTGAAGGTGGGTTGATCTTCTATTGGTGATGGATTCCTGAGCGGTGTGGTCTGAGGAGAGGGAAGGTTTAAGATGTCAGGGTCTGTAGACTCTGTTGGTGACAGCCAGGGTTGTGAGCCACCTTCATCTGGGTCTTCATCGAAGCCCCCCCCACCCATATCAGTGTTTTCCTCAAAACCTTCTTCTGTTCCTAGGTTTTGTTGGTCTTCACTATTTAAGAACTCCTCATCTTCCTGGAAGTGAGAGTCTTCTTCAGTGAGGTCATACGTATTCATGTCCTCTTGGAGGGGGTTAAATAATCTAGGATATTTAGCCCTAGGGTCCTCCTGAAGCGCCTTTCTTGGTCTCTTAGGCGTTTTATTTTCAGGAGTGGACATAAATCTGTCCAGCTTGTCCATACATGACTGGAATCTCTCAACAGTCCGGTATGGTAAACCAGAACGGTCTGGAGGCAAAAAAGGAGGTCCCTCTGCATCTATCCATCTAGGTCTGTCCCATAACGTCGAGGATAAGGTTCCTTCGCCTTCTGAGAAACATTCTTGCACGCTAGGGCCTTCTTTCGACGGCAGGAGCGATCCCCGTCTTCCTTCCGGCATCCTCAGTGCTTCCCTGGCCTTATGAGTGGTTTTCGGCTTGTCACTCGCCGTCAGTTTCTGGACGTCTTTGGAAACTATACGCGCCAAGCTCTTGACAATAAGTTTCTCCGTCGAGGGTTCGTCTGGCGTCGTGCTGGGAGGTGCCGAGTCTTTTTCGGCGACGATAGTGCTCTTACGAGGCGCATCGCCTGATGTTTTGGTGGTAGCGCCCTTGTCTGCAGGTAGCCCAGTCGCTAGTCACGGCTGCGGTGGCGGGGAGGGCTTGCGAGCCTTACGGTCGGTGGAGGTTGCCGGTAGGCCCGGCATCTCCGTTGGTACTAAGGCTGTCTTCGTCTTTGACGAAGATGTGCAGTGGGTTGTGTGCTTGTGTTTGTGTTTTCTGTGTTCGTCTGCGTCGCCGGGTGTTCATCCCTATAAGCAGGGCATGAGCCGAGCTTGTCGGGGCCGGGGACAGATTACGAGGAGCAGGAGCGCTCCCTAGAGAGGTCTACGACCTCCGACGCGGAGGTCGGGTTATCACTATCCTCGTCACACTCGGTGGCGGCGGATGAGGAATCAGACCTAGACATAGCGTAGGCTGCCCACCTTTTGACCCTGCAGTCCTTAAAAGTCTTAGGCTTAAGAAGCTTACAGGCCGCACAGCCGTCCTCTTTGTGGTCGAGGGGCAAGCAACGGTTACACTGTTTGTGCTCGTCTTTCCAAGTGAATTTGCCCTTGCAGCACGGGCAAAATCTAAAGGGAGTCCTCTCCATAGCTGAGGATAAAGTTAAATGTGAGAACGACCACGAAGGAAAGGGAGTGTAAAGAGAAGAACAAGTTACTTTCTTACCTGGTAACGTTCTTTCGATGGGATGGTCCGACGACGTATTCCATATCTATGACATGTAATCACCACAGCTGTGCTGCTTCAGAAACTTTTTACGGCATCTGCGTCCTGCGTCGATGACGTTGATGCGCCGTCGTCGAGGACCTCCTCCGACGTCCGATGTGATAAGTAGGACGCACGACGCCCATAGCCTCAGTTGTAGTTTTTTCCCCCAGAACGTGTGACATTAGTCAACTGCCAGTCAGACACAAAGCCTTGCGGAACGTAAGCTGCAATTGCAAAAAAAATTCTGCAGCGGGGAAGGCAGGGCGGGAGCGATATGTAATACGTCGTCGGACCATCCCATCGAAAGAACGTTACCAGGTAAGAAAGTAACTTGTTCTTCGAGTGGATTGGGTCCTCCGACGTATTCCATATCTATGACAGACTCCCAAAGCAGTACCAGAGCAAGGAGGAGGGAAAGAATTTAGAATCAAAATTTAGAATAGCCAATCAAATAGCAGAGCAAAGGACCGCCTTGCCAAAGGCCAGATCCTGTCCTCGGATGGAATCGAGGGAATAGTGATGTACAAATGTATGTTCTGAAGCTCAGGTGGCTGCATCACAGATGTTGCGAATAGGAACACCCCTCTGCAGGGCAGTAGATGCAGCCATACCCCTGGTAGAATGGGCCCGCAAGCCAGCCGGTGGGTCCTTACCCGCCAAGTGGTAACACACCGAGATGGCCAAAATAATCCAGCGAGACAAAGTCTGTTTCGTCACAGCTTGCCCCAAACGCTTTCCAGCGTAACCAATAAAGAGTTGATCGTCCACTCTGACCCGGGACATGCGTGAAACATAAAAGCTTAAAGCTCTCCTAGGATCAAGCATATGGAGCCTCTCCTCTTCCTTACCAGGATGCGTAGGAGGATAGAATGCCGGAAGAACAACCTTCTGGGCCAAATGAAATTCCGTCACTACCTTCGGAAGAAAAGAAGGACGAACTCTAAGGACAACCCTGTCCTTGTGAAATACAGTGAAGCGTGGCTTAACTGAAAGTGCCTGTAACTCACTCACTCTGCGAGCGGAAGTAACCACAACTAAAAACACAGTTTTCAGAGTTAACAGCCTCAAAGGGCAAGAATGTAAAGGCTCAAACGGAGCACCCATAAGAAACGTAAGAACAAGGTTTAAATCCCAACCGGGCACCAGGAAAGGTGACGGAGGGAACACATTAGTGAGCCCTTTCAGAAACTGTGAAATTAAAGGGATTTTAAAGTAAGAACACTCTTCAGACGAGCGCTTAAAGATGGACAGCGCCGCCAGGTAACCTTTAACGGTACCCACTTGCAAGCCCCTGTGGGCCAAAGAAAGTAAAAAGGACAGAACCATGGGGATGTCACATGCAAAAGGATCCACATTCTGAACTCTGCACCAGTCGCAGAACTTGGTACAGGGACTTTGTTGCCGGCCTTCGGGCCGAAAGCAACACCTCCATCACGTCTTCAGGGAAGTCCCAATCCTCAACCTCAACCTTTCAGAAGCCAAGCGTGAAGGTTGAGGGATCTGACCTCTGGATGGAGAACCTGACCCCCCTCCCGTGAGAGCAGATCGTCTCGGTAGGGAAGACGACGTGGAGGGCAGATGGACAAGTCGAGAAGGTCCGGGTACCACGTCGTCCGAGCCCACGCCGGAGCAATGAGGATGATCCGGGAACCGAACTTCCGTAACCTCCGCAGCACTTGCGGGATGGCTGGGACTGGAGGAAACGCGTACAGCAGCGGGAATGACCACTCCACCACAAACGCGTCTCCTAAGGCTCCTTTTGGAGGAAATTCCCGCGAGCAAAACCTTTTGCACTTCCGGTTGACACTGGAGGCGAAGAGATCCACTTGAGGGGTCCCCCAAAGGGCAAAGATCTCCAGGAGAATCTCCTGAGCCAACTCCCACTCGTGAGAGATTGCGCTCTGCCTGCTCAGAGCGTCCGCCGTCACGTTTTCGTCTCCGGCCAGATGAACTGCCGAGATCGAAACTTCCTGCTGGATAGCCCAGAACTCGAGCTGCATCACCTCCCTGCACAGAGGAAGTGACCCTGCCCCCCCATTTTTGTTGAGGTAGTGCATGGCCACTGTGTTGTCCGTCAGGATCAGGACACTCTTTCCTCGCACAGTCGGCAGAAAAGCCTTCAGGGCTAGCCTGACGGCCCTCAGCTCCAACAGATTCATATGGAGTCTGGACTCCGACGGAGACCAACGACCGCTGACGGTCAACCCGTTGGCATGAGCTCCCGATCCCGTGAGGGATGCATCCGTCACGATCGTCACCTCCGGCCAGGGAAGCCAAAATTGAGCCCCCTTTATCAAGTTGCCTTCGACGGCCCACAACAGAAGGTCCCGGGCGACCGAGGGCGGCACCTGAACCGGGTCCGAAATCCTGCCGGAGGACTGCGACCATTGCGTCTTGAGTGCCCACTGCAAAGATCTCATCCGCAGGCAAACCTCTGGCACCAGAAGAATGCAGGATGCCATGAGGCCGAGCAACCTCAAGAACTCGAACGCTGGGAGCGTCTGGGCATGCTGAAACTTGTGCACCATCTGCCGAATGTGAAGAGCTCTCACCTGGGGAGGAAAAAACTGCCCCAGGGAAGTGTCGAGCACTGCTCCGATGTACTGGAGCCGCTGTGTTGGCGTCAAATGGGACTTCTTTAAATTGAGGGAGAAGCCCAGCCTGTGAAGGGAGTGGCAGGTGACGGACAGATGATCCAGGATCTGCTCAGGAGAGCTCCCCCTGATCAACCAATCGTCCAGGTAGGGGTAGACGTGAATCCCCCCTTGCCTGAGATGCGCTGCCACCACCACCATGAGCTTGGTGAAAACCCTCGGGGCGGAGGTCAATCCGAAAGGCAGGACCCGAAACTGAAAGTGCGAGTCGCCAACGGCGAACCTCAGGTACTTCTTGTGCTTGGGATGGATCGGCACATGGAAGTAAGCATCCTTGAGGTCGAGTGACACCAACCAGTCCTGAAGCTGAAGGGCCTGGAGGACTTGAGAGAGAGTAACCATCTTGAACTTGTCCTTCCTGAGGAGTTTGTTAAAACCGCGCAAGTCAATGATGGGTCTCAATCCCCCGTCTTTCTTCGAAATCAAAAAATAAGGGGAATATCATCCCTTGTACCTCTCCGCCACAGGCACCAGTTCTATGGCGCCTTTCTCCAGCAGGGCTTGAATTTCCTGCGCAAGGAGCGGATCCGGACTCTGCAAAGAGATTCCCCGGTGGATTGTCGCGAGGTCTGTGCCGAAAACAAAGACAGTAGCCGTGGGTTATGATCTCCAGAACCCACACATCTGAAGTAATGGCTTGCCACTCTACAAGATGCTGCGCCAGCCTTCCCCCAACCGGCGAACCATGGGACATGGCCTCATGACTGAGTGGGAGCAGCTGCGGCGTTACCTGAGGGCAAAGAGGCAACTGCCCGAGCAGCCTTGGCACCACGGGTACCCTGTCGTCCACCTCTGGTACCCCTGCGTTGGCCTCTTTGACTGCCAGCTCCTCTCGCTTTACTGAAGAACGAGTAATATCGAAAGGAACCACCCCTCCACTGCTGTCCCCTAGGACGAAAAGGCAGAGGTTGGCGAACTGCAGCGCCCAACGACTTCGCTGCAGCTTTTGAGGTCTGCAACCTCTCAAGGCTCTCGTCAGCCTTGCTGCCAAAAAGGTGTTCACCGTCAAAGGGCATGTTGAGGAGCCGGGACTGCACATCAGGAGCAAACCCCGCCTTCCGCAACCACGCAAACCTGCGTATCACGGTGCTCGCCGCCATGGACCTACTGACGCATTCAGCTAAGTCCAAACCCGACTGAACGGACTCACACATGGCATCCTTACCATTCTGGACCATAGCAAGGAAACCATCCCGTTCGTCCCCTTCGGGAATATGTTCAGCCGCTAACGCAACACAGTTCCACAGATTGTGTGTGAAACGAGACAAGGCACAAATGGAGTTGGCCGCCTGAAGCGCCATACCACCAGAAGAAAACACTTTCTTCGCCCAGCCATCAAAACGTTTGTCGTCCCTATCAGGAGGGATGGCAGGGTACGACGCCTGCTTTTCCGGGGCCGTGGCCGCCTGCACCACCAAACTCTCCGGAGTGGGGTGCCTGGTCAAGTAGCAGGGGTCGCCGGTATTTTCGCGACAAGGATCTGCCCACCGCCGGGAGACTCTCCGGAGCAGTCCAAGCCGCCACCACCCTTCTCTGTAAAGCCATATGGAACGGCAGTACCAGGTCAGTTGGGGGACCAACATCAAGGATGTCCGTTAGATCATCCTGCACAAACTCCCCTGGGGGAGCAGACCATCCCAAGTACTCAGAAACCCTAGCCATAAGGCGCCAGTACGAGGAATCGGCATGAGAGCCAGGCTCAGGCCTACAAAACTCCACCTCCGGAGAGGTGTCCAGTCCACTGGCATCATGCAGTGACTGCCTCAAATCGTCAAACTGACTATGGCCCGAGACAATTTCATCTGGATCCTGACTAGGAACCAGGCCATCAGAATCCTCATCCGCCTCTGAAATATATTCCAGGTGGCGAAAAGAAGGCACACGAGAGTGCTTGCTCTTAACCAGAGCCTTCCTAGGGGGTTCCCCGTACCACGGGGTACCTCCGACACGAAAGGCGTCGATGGCGTCGAGCGAATCGGCGCCGGCATCGAGAGAACAGGCATCGGCGTCGAGGAAATCGGCGTCGACGTCGGATGCAACGCCGCCAGCATCGGCGGCGTCGACACAGCCCTCGAAGCCAGAGCCCCGAGCGTGTCCTTCGACGACCTGAGCGTCGACGGCTTCGACGACTTCCTCGGAGCCGGAGCCTCGAGAAAGCCTGTCGACGCCCTCGACGCCTCAGACGTCGATGTCTTCCTCGAAGACCTCACAGGTGCACACGGTCTCGAACGCGTCGAGGACCGGGACGTGGAACGGGTACGTCGAGAACGAGTCTCCTTGTCCGAACGGGATCTCTCCCGTGACTCGTGCCGACCACTCTTGCGAGCAGTGTCTCTCGACCTCTCACGACCGACCCCAGTCGGGGGCGCGGACGGCTTAGTACCCTGCGACTCAAGAATCACCAACATTTTCTTCCCGAAGGAAGCCCATTCCTCCGGCGTCGCACGGCTGGTGGGGCAAGCGACGTGCCGGACAGAGTCCTCCGAAGAGGACCTGGAAGACGACCGGTGTCGGCGCTTCCGAGAATGCCTCGAAGAGGCTGAGGAGTGGCGAGACCGACTCCTAGAAAGAGACCCACGAGACTTCCGACGATGAGGCGGAGAGTCACCCCTTGAATCATCTGTCGAAAGCCCCGCAGATCTCGACTTCCGGGGCTTGGACACCCGACCTACCGACAACTTCTTCTTACGTTCGCGTAAGGCTTTGAACGTGAGCGACTGGCAGTCGATACAGTCATCCGTGTCGTGGGCCTCCCCGAGGCACAAGAGGCAGGCGTCGTGCGAGTCCGTCACCGGCATCTTGGACCCACACTCCCCGCACTTCTTGAAACCCGGACGCGGGGTCGAAGACGAAGTAGAAGACATCTTCACACGAAGGATTTTCACAAAAACTAACGGGTTCGAAGAACAGAACTCCAAAGAGTCGAGGCGTTAACAGAGATTCACGAAGCAACACGTTCGCGGAAAAAACGCAACCGAGGCTACGGGCGTCGTGCGTCCTACTTATCACATCGGATGACGTCGGAGGAGGTCCTCGACGACGGCGCATCGACGTAGGACGCAGAAAAAAGTTTCCGAAGCAGCACAACTGTGGTGATTACATGTCATAGATATGGAATACGTCGGAGGACCCAATCCCCTCGAAAGTAAGGAACAGACTTGAGTCTTACTATTACAATTCCAGAACAGTCTCAGGTAACCCAATACAGAGTCTGACACATGCATCCCCAACCCCACTCAATGGCACTATGGCGGCTTTGGTAGTGTGAGAAGTTTGCTTCTTGTGCTGCCGAATCTGATAAGCAATTTTTAAGTTTTGCTTGTGCTCATATTAGAAAAATACAATTTCAATGTGCGCAAATACATTTGCAATTGAATCTCAATTGCCAATTTCAATTTGAGTCTCCAGGAGTTAAGGGAATCCATGGTGTTGGGCACTTATTTTAAAGGGACTAACTAATCCTCCGGGATATAGAAAGACTATCCACTATCAACTGCGTTTAAGACAACTACAATTAGGAGAAGGCGAAACTCCCTGCCATATGTTGCACAGCTTGAGGGCCTGGTTAAATGACATGCATTACTCGCCGTAATAGCATTTCTGATGATTGAATCTGCTAAGATTCACATGCTGTGCATAAAGTCCGACATTAGTGGAAATCGCAGAGTATTGCATCTTCCTTTCGAAGATCGAAAGGGAACATCGACATGGGCGCGACTAACACTACCCATAATGTGATGTGTAGTGTACCCAAAATCCCTCACGCGTAGAGATCCCTCTGGTTGTGTTTTTTGTGCCGTGAGGGAGCATTATAGTCAGCCTGAGCAAACACAAAAGAGAGAAGGTGTAAGAGGTCTATGTTTCTTCTACTCCACGAGGGGAGGAAGGGTGGGCGCATGTGAATCTAAGCAGATACAATCCTCGGAAATGCTATTATGTAGATGACAGAGTGCTCATATCAAAGACACTGATAGGTCTGCAAAAGCTACTTATGGCCTTTAATTCATACGTTGATAAAAATCAATTGAAAATTTGAAAATCAATACAAACAAAACCTAGATTGTGATCTATTCAGCTTCTAGAATTGGTTGCAACTCATATAGCTGGTCTATTAATAAGACCGAACTAGAAATTGTAAAAAAATACACATACCTCGGGATGATCTTTGAGGGCATTAGGAATCCGAAGGGCCATTAAGAGATCATGGAGGAGAAGTTGAATACTGTCATATCTCAAACCAAGATACTGGTGTATCGATATGGCAAGTTTACGTTAAAACCGGCACTTCTGTATTGGAATCAAAAAGCTACGTCTTGTTTGTTAGATGGCATTGAAACACCGCTTATCTGGTAAACCCAGAAAATTGATGCATTAGAGGCAACATTTTGGAGAAGTGTTTTACATCTACCAAACTGTGTGCCGGGACCATGGCTGCGGAATGAACTGGGCCTAATTTCACTTCATGCTTTATATCATTGGCGCTCATGTACCTTATTTCGTAAATGTCTCATCTCGACTCCCTTGAAAAACATGCTGAGAATGGTATGGGCCCATTTGTTAACATCATCTCCCGAATTTGTTTCAACATGGTTGAGTGAGGTTTAGAACATTCTTGCAAATGCTAATGTATCCATTGAAACACTGATTAGCAATCCTGACAAAGCCAAATAACTGATTTATTGTTGTGATTGGATTACCACTAGGGCCAAATGTTTGGAGTACAGACAGAATTTCCTTTTGAGCGTTTGGCCAAAGAGTGCTAAGGTTATGGAAAGTTATCTTTTAAAATCTCCATCACCCGAGGTACGGCTAGCCATCCTTAAAGTGCGTTTTGATCTGTGGCCTACCAGACAAATTCAGGCAAGACGCAAAGTTATACCTAGTAGTATCAAATTCTGCTGTTTTTGCCTGCATCAAAATTCTGAAGAATCGCTTGAACACCTGATCTCATCTTACCCAGTTCTAACTAGTCTAAGAATGACACACTTTGGAAGACATTCCAAAATCATTGGACTTTTGGATGATGATTGTCGTTGGCCTTTTTTGTTAGGTTCAACTGATATTTCAATACAGGTATCAATTGCCAATTTTTTTAAGGCTCTGAATTTAGACGGCAATTGATCTAGGATATTGTTAAATGAACTAATGATTTCATGTGAAATTGAATTGCCCCATCATAATAGGCAAATCATTATTTTATTCTAACCTACTTAGGATAGGTATTATATCTCATTTTTATTGTTATCCTTTAATCAGTGTTAATCGGGGAGAAATGTATCCTTTATCAAAGCTTGTCATAATGTTGTATCAATTCTTGCTGTTTTCTTTTCTGTTTTCTTGTATGAATTGTATTTGTCTTTTGTCAAATATATTGAAAAGCTGAATTATTTCAACTAAGGCAATAAAAAAAAAGAAATGCTATTACGGTGAGTGATGCAGGTCTTCTAATGATTGTGAATCTGCTTAGAATCACATGCTGTGCATAGACTAGTGAGCAGTACCCAGAGATGGTGGCAGGATGTGAGAAGGAACAGTAGCAAAGAGATTTCTTAGCACTGCTTGTCCCACCTGAGAATCAGACCTTGAGTGTGTATCTAGGCAGCAGTGTTGTGTAAAGGTGTGTACAGAACTCCAGTTTGCTGCTTTGCAAATGGAATCAAGAGGGGCATTTGCAATAAATGCTAAGGTAGTCCCTGTGCCCCGAGTAGAGTGTGCTCTAGGCTTGAAAGGTAAATCTCTCTTGGCAAGGGTGTAACAGTGTTATGCAGTTTACAATCCAATTGGAGATAGTGGATTTAGAGACAGGGTCCCCTTCTCTACCAACTGCCACTGAAACGAAGAACTGTTTTTTTTTTTTAGTGGCTTTGTTTTTTCCATATACTAGATAACCACTCTTCTTACAGCCAGTGTGTGGAGGCTTTATTCCGCCATGTTAGTGGGGTTCTGGAAAAAGGTGGGTAGTTCTATGGATTTGTTTACATGGAACTGAGATAAATTTAGGTGCGAAGCGACTGTGTGTGCGCAAAAACACCTTATCTTTGTGAATCATGACAAATGGGTCCTGAACTGAAAGGGCCTGCAGTTCACCAACTCTCCTTATAGAGGTGTTGGTCACCAGGAAGGCGCCGTTGTAGGCGAGTGCTTTAAGGCTAGCCTTGTGCATTGGTTCAAAGGGAGGTCCCATTATTCTGGTAAGAACAACATTCAGGTCCCACCCGGGAGCTGGGTTGGAAATGGGGGGATGAAGTCTCTTTTCCCCCTCCATAAAGGCCTTAATTGCAGGAATTTTCCACCATGAGACCTTGCTCTGTGACATGATGTACGCCAAAAGCACGGCTAAGTGGACTAAAGAGAATTGAAAACGAGTTCTGAATCTAACAGTCTTTAGATGAGCATTCCATAGGATTGATGCTCTTGCCATTACACCAGATGACAAAGTGCCTCCATTTGCTGGAGTATCAATGCCTGGTGTTGGGTTTCTGTGCTTCTCTGATTATGTCAATGCATCTTTGAGTGAGCTGGAGGTGCCCTAACTATGATCTCAGGGGCCAGGCTGCTAAATTGAGAGTTTGAGGGCATGGCTGCAGTGTTCCTCTCCCTGGTTTTGAGATGGCATTTTGTACAGGCACGGCAGCTTCCTGGGAGGGGAGACTGATATTGCCATAAGATGGGATAACCAAGGCTAACGGGCCCACATTAGGGCCACCAAACTCATCCTTACAGGCTCTTGGTGCACCTTGTGCACTATTCTGTCGAATTTCCCCTTGGAGCGGTTCTGAGGGAACCTGGAGATGTAATCTGGGTATTGGGAGTTCTCCAGAGTCGCAAATAAGTCGACCTTTGGGTAGCCCCATTCTGCAAAGATGTTGAGTAGAATGTCCTCCTGTAGCCGCCACTCGTGCTCTAAGGATAGGGGGAAGTCTCTGCTGAGTAAGTCAGCCAGAAGATTGAGTTCCCCTGGAACATGCTGCGACAGGAGGAACATTTTGTGTTTGAGAGCCCACTTCCATATGTTCTGGGACAGTTTAGACAGCCCTAGCGAGTGAGTGCCCCCTTGTTTGTTTAACTAATACATGGGCGTAGTACTGTCCATGAGGACTAGAACTGTTTTCCCCTGGAGGTGTGTTTGGAAGGCCTTCACGGCCTTGAACACTGCTAGCCGTTCCAACAGGTTGATGTGCTACCCCTGGCGACCACACGCTGTGGCCGTCTGTTTAAGGAGGTGAGCCTCCCCAACCCGTCAGAGATTAGTCTGATGACAGTGGCTTCTACTGCGGTGGTGGTGAAGGTTTTCCCCTGCAGAAGGTTTTACCTTGACCACCACTGCAGAGACTGAACAAGGGCTTCCGAGACCACCACTAGATCATCCCGCTGTCTTGAGACCATTAGCTCGAGAGCCACTCTTGGTAGTTCTGGAATTTTTCTTGTTGATAGAGAAACCTAGGTTGAGGAAAAGGTCTACAGTCTTCTGGGTATTTGTTTGGCAGGTTTTGTATGAATCCCGTTATGAGCTAGTCGGCGGGGTAAGGATAGACTAGGGTGGACTGCCGGCGCAGGTGAGCAGCTACTACCACCAGTACCTTTGTGAATACCTGTGGCGCTGAAGCAATGCTGAAGGGGAGAACCTTAAACCGAAAGTGAGAGTCCTCTATCATGAACCTGAGTACTTTGTGCACTGGCAACATTGAAATATGAAAGTATGCAACTTTCATGTCCAGTGTGGCCATGTAATGCCCCTGCTGCAGCAGTGGGATTACCCCCTGAAGTGTTGTCATCCTGAATTTTTTAAGTTTGACATACTTGTTTGCTGAGCGCAGATCGAACACAGGGAGCATGGTGAGATCCTTTTTGGGTACAAGTACATACAATTAATCAATACCATTGTTTACCTGGTGAATGGGGACGACATCTACAGCGTCCTTTTCCAGAAGGACGTGAACCTCTTCCAGCCGGATGCGTAGGTGTTCGGGCGACAGGCGTCTGCTCTTTGTTGGGTGGTATCGAGGTGGTTAGTGAAACTTGATGCAGTAGCCGTGGGTAACAGTCTTCAACACCCACTGGTCTGATGTGATCCCCCTCCCAGGCGTGAATGACAAGCGACCCCGGCCGGGGAAGCGTGGGGGGGGGACCGATACGGTGAGTCACGTTGAGGTGGAGGCCGGGGATCCTCTAGGAATAGAGTACCTGCCTCTATAAGGACCTCTTTGTTGATATTGGCTGTTATCAGAAGAGCCTTGGCCGGAGGACCAGGTGGGTACTCCCTGAGCAATATTGTCCATGGGGAGAGCAGGAAAAAGATTGCCCACAAAAGGACCGGTGGGAGTTGGAACCTCCACGCTGGTGGAAGGGCATATCTGTTATCTGGCAGACCGATTTTAGTGGTTTGTGCTCTTTTTTCGCAGTCTCCAGGCCGTCCTCAACAGCTTTTCCAAAAACGTTTGAGTCGTCAACTGGTTTGTTGATAGGAGAGGCCTGAGTTTCAGGTTTAAAGTAGGTTAAAGCGGGAGTTCTTTAACCAGGCGTGTCTTAAGTAAAGTCCCCTGGGCTAGGATGCGTACAGCGGTCTCAGCAGAGTCCACAGTGTTTTTCAATATGTTGTGGGTAACCTGTCTGGCCTCAGCCACAACCACCAGCAGGTGTGATCGGGTGGGCTCTGGGACATCTTGAAAGCCATTCTGGACTAGGCCCCATTCGACATTGCTGTAGCTTTCCAGGAGAGTGGTATTGTTTGAGATCCTATCAGAGTAGGCCGCAGAGGCAGTGACCCGTTTAACCAGGGCATAAAGCTTTTTACAATCTTTATCCAGAGGGACTTTGGCTGAGGCCAGTGGAAACCCTGCCCTTTTACGAGTGGTAGTAATCACTAGGGAGTCCGGTGTAGCATGACCCCTTATGTAGAGTGGGTCGGAGGGTGATGGACGGAATAATCTTTTCAACCCGAGAGTTGACCGCTTGTGTGAGAGACAGTGACAACAAGGTAGGGGCTAGGCGTCTCTTTATAGAGTTGAGCAAGGGGATAGCTCGACTAGACGGAGGCTTCTCCTTGAGGATATCCTCAACAAAGTCAGAGTCTGGAGCTGCCTCATGTGTTGCAATCTGGAAATAAATGGCTGCACTTTTTAAAAAAGCGTTGAACATCTGGTCCTCCAAAAGGTGCTGAATCCCTCTGTGGAGGCGAAGAAGGGTGATATAGACAAATGATGTCCGCGTTAAGGGTATGTTTTGTTGATAGCCAAGGGCCCGATACCATGACTGATCTTGATCCCAGTCTGGAACTTAATCAGCTGTATCCTGTGCAAAGGGATTCGTGTCCTCCTATGTCTCCTCCTGTGCTGGGTCCTCTGGAACATCCAAGATATCCTCCTGTTGTCCATGTGCAGAGATGGGAATTTCTGCAATGTATAAGGAATGGGGAGGAGTCCTCTTCGCTTCATCTTTTGGGAGTAATTAACCCATCAGTAAAGTCAATAAATTGGGCCATTTTGTCCATACATTGTTCAAATCTCTCCCTAGTCCATAGGGAAAATGCAGAAGGGTCTGGAGGTAGAAAAGGTTCCCAAGAAGGGTGAGATTTTCCTAATAAGGCCTTAGAGAGAGGCTGGGGGGCGTCAGAATAATCCTCTCTTGTGCTCTGTGGCTGCCGAAATGATAGCCGTTAGGGTTTCAGATTTTCGGCGGGACAATCGAAGGTCGCGGTCGGTGACTCCGAGGCCTTAGGTGCTTGTGCTCCCTTGGACGGTGTGTCGACGACTATGTTTTTTGGGGTGAACATCCTTTCCAGAGGGATGCTCAGTGGCATGCCACGAAAACGGTTGCGTGGAGGGCGCTGAACGCGAGGTTCGGAAGGCGCCGTCGACATTTTTGCGGCAGCCCTGTTGGCGTTGTGCGTTTCTTCGACGACTCAGTCAGAGGCCACAGGGGTTGTGTGTTTTTGTATTTGTGGTGCATGGGTGCCCTTGTCGCCGGGGTGTGAACTCCCCATAACAGAGCCGGTGGCCTGTTTGTCGTGGACAGGCATCTGGGAGCCTGAAGGCTCAGCTGAGAGGTCTATGGCTTCCAATTCGGAGCAATGGCTGCCGACTGATTCCTTGTCGTCCGAAGAAATGGCGCCAACGGGGGAAGAGCTTTCGGCCTGAAAAGCGCTGAAGAGCGTAGGCCACCCACCGTTTAGTCCGCCTGTCTTTCAATGTTTTCTGTCGAAAGAGCTTAGAAGTCTTTCATGAGCGCTCATCGTGGTCTAGAGGAAGGAACAAGTTATTTACCTGAAACTGCTGTTCTCCAGCATGGGTCTGGCATGGATTCACATGCTCATGAATATTCCCTTTCGTCAGGCTGGGAATCCTCGGTAAAGAAAAAATCAGTTAGTTTCACTTCTGAACTGTCTTTCTCCTAACAACCAATCAATGAGCTCTGGGTCAAACTGCCCCCAGCCAGTGACTGCCCTCTACCTAGGCCCCTCCTCTTGCAGCCATCTTCAGATTTGGTAGCACGTGAAGTGGCAGTAGGACCAAGAGAAGAGCAGCACAGGGGTAGGCGTGAGGGATTGCATGTGAATCCATGCCAGGCCCACGAGGAGAACAACAGTTATAGGTAAGTAACTTGTTCCTTCTCCAGCATGGGGTCCGGCGTGGATTCACACGCTCGTGAATAAAGAATACATAGCAGGTACACACATGCACAACCACGGGAGGGGGGCAAGGCTCAACATAAGCATCTCTTACCTCCTCACCAGGCTCACCTTCAAGCGAACAGGTTGCGCAGCACTGCTTGGCTGACTCTTGATTCCTCCCTGAAATCCCTGTTGACGCAGTAGAATCTTGTGAAGGTGTGCGTCGACCTCCACGTAGCAGCCCTGCAGATGTCCAGCAGGGGCACACCAGCGTTGTAGTTGCAGCGATCGCTCTGATCGAATGGGCTCTCGGACGGTCAGGCAACGGTCGGTTTGCCAACCAGTGACAATGGGTGATGAAGCAGGAGAGCCACCTGGAAATGGAAGCCTTGGGGAGGGCCTTCCCATGGTTCACAGGACTGAAGTTCACAAAAAGTTGCGACGTCTTCCGAAAACTCTATATGCGGTCCACGCAGAACTTCAGGGCTCCAGCCACATCCAGCGAGTGCAAAGTCCTCTCAGCCGGCGACAAAGGAATCGGAAAAAATACAGGAAACACCAAAGGCACGTTTAGATGAAAGTCCGACAGCCCCTTGGGCATCAAGGAGGAGTGTGTCCTCAGCACCTCCCTCCTGTCGTGAAAAGTCAAATAAGGTAGCTTACAGGACAGGGCACAAATCTCACCCACTCGTGCAGAGGTGATGGCCACGAGGAATGCTGACTTTCATGACAAGAACTTCAATGGAGCTGTCTGCATAGGTTCAAATGAAGGGCCCATGAGCCTAGTCAGTATCACATTGAGTTCTGACGCCGGGGCTCGATCCTTCACCGGCGGAAACGAACAAAACAGTCCTTTGACAAACTCCTTAACCAGACGGTGTGACCATAACGACGACCGTCCGTGAGATCTGGTGTAGCAGGGGATAGCCACCAGAAGAACTTTGGTGGAGGCATGGGCCAGTCCTGCTTTGGCCAACGTCCGCAAATACGGTAGCACTTGCGGAGCCGTGACTCGTAGAGTGTCGATCTTCTGTGTACGGCACCAAACGGCGAACCTCTTCCATTTATGCCCATAGCATTTAAGAGTAGATTATGCTCTGGCCTTGACAAGAACCTCCTTGCAGTCTGCTGGGAGATCGTAACCTCCAAACTCTAATGCTGCAGGAGCCAGGCCTTCAGGTTCAGCGATCCTGTGTCGTGGTGCAAAATTTCACCTACTTACCTGGCGAAAAAAATCTGCGACCACTGGAAGCTTGACTGGAGGGGACGCTGACATGTCGAGAAGGTCCGGGTACCAGATCTGCCTCGGCCACGTCAGTGCAAGGAGGATCATCCTGCACCGGGACTGTCTGAGTTGATTGACTAGTCAAAGAAGTAACTGAGGGAACACATACAGAAACAGGCCATCCCAGGGGAATGAGAATGCGTCCCCGATGCTCCACGGCGGGGAAAACCTGCTAGTGAAGCTCTGGCACTTGGTGTTCGCCGCAGTCGCGAATAGATCTATCAAGGGTATTGCCCCATCCACGTAACAGATGATGCACTTGGTCCTGCCGAAGTTCCCACTCGTGGCAAGAGCGCAGCTCCCTGCTGAGAGTCTGCGACAGTGTTATTCACTCCTGCTAGATGAAACGGGATGAGGAACATCCCCTGGGCGATGACCCAGTGCCATAGGTCCTGCGCTTCTTTGGAGAGCGCCAGGGATCTGGAGCCCTCCTGCTTCCTGATGTAAAACATTGTGGTGGTGGGTGTTGTCCGTGAAGACCCGCACCATCTTGCCCTTGAGGGATGAATGAAAGACTTGAGGGCCCAAAACACAGTGCGCAGCTCCAACATGTTGATGTGCAACAATTTCTCTTCCGGTAGCCACAGGCCTCTTGCGTGACGACATCTGGTGTGAGCTCCCCATCCTTCTGCGGAGACGTCCGTCGTGACCGTCTCCTGGTGCAGTGGGGTCTGGAAATCCGTGCCTCTGGACAGATGTGCGTGAACTCCCCACCACCATATCGCTCGACGGAAGCTCTCATCGAGTGTGATCCTGTCCTGGAAGCTTCCCGACACATGTATCCAACGGGCGTCGTGGACGCATGCGTAGCCTGCATAGACGGATGAGGTAGATGCAGGACGACATCATGCCGAGCAGAGACTTGATGGACCTCACCGTGGCGACCTTCAGGGCCAACAGCCATTGTACCTTGCCCAAGATGGCCGCTAACCTCTACTCTAACGAATTGGTAGTGCTTCCCTTGAACCACGAAACGCAGGAACTTGTGGTGCCTCTTGTGAATGGGGATGTGGAAGTACACATCCCCCAAGTCCAGCGACGACAGGAAGTTCCACTCTTCCAGCTGCCCGAGCACGTGCTGAAGAGAGAACATCTGGAATTTTTGGGACTTGATTTGTTTAGTCAATGAAGGTCGAGGATGGGCATCCAGCCTCCAGTCTTCTTTTTCACAAGGAAGTACCTTGAGTACACTTCGGAGCCCCAAAGCCTCTTTGGAACAAGCTCTATCGCGCCTTTCCTAAACATGGTCCGCACCTCCAGCAGCAGCTGAGTGACTTGGTTTTCATGCCGGGCCACCGGTGGTATTTGGGGATACTTCAGTTGAAATTTCAGGTTGTGTCCGTGGGCGAGAGCGTCCAGCACGTCCAGCACGTCCTCCACATGTAACAGTTGGTTGAGATGGTCTTCTACATGCTAAGTTCGCCAATAGCCGGCCTCCCACCGGGGTGCATGGGTGGGGGCCCGACGCCACGGTCGGTCCAATCCTGCTTGGACGTCGAAGGGCAGCCTTGGGGACCCTGGCAACGACAATGTCCTCCTCCGAAGACCTTGTATCCTGGGCTGAAGAGTGGGAGGGTCGGCGGTAAGAAGAGGAGCCCCTGTCAAACCCTTTGGAGGATCCGCAGGAGTTGCTGCCTGAGGACCGAAAGGACGGCCTCAGTTGTTGAAGAGTGCTCAAAGCACGCGCCGTCTCTGTGTATGTCTTTATGGCTTGGAGAGACTCATCCAAAGCCTTCCCGAACAAATTGTCCATGTCAAAGGGCATTTCCAGCACCTTCGGCTAAACGTCCTGATGAAAGTTGGTGGCCTTGAGTCAGCCACGACGAAGGCAAACGCTGTTGCCCATTTGGCGGAACCCCGCGTCAGCAATGTCCGTGGCAACCGTGATGGTGTGGTCCGATGCCACCTCACCTTCCTGCAGAATTTCCAACGCTTCCAACCTCTTGTCGTAGGAACGGAAGTCCAGGATGGGAGCGATCTTGAACCACAACTCCCAGTTGTAGTAAGCCACGATGGCGAGGGCGTTGGCGGCCTTGATGGTAGTCGCTGCAGTATAGATGACCCAGCGTCCCATGGCATCTAACTTCTTGCGTTCGCTGTCCGGCTGGGTGGAAGCCGCTGAGTAAGAACCACCCGAGTACTACTTCCTGGCCGCCGCGGACTCCAGAGTCCGGAGAAAGCTGTGCCCGCAAGCACTTGGGCACAGAGTCTGGCACCCTGTACTTCTTCTCAAGGCGATCCCTCTTGGCCAGGGCCGTAGAAGGGTTCTTCCTTAGAGAGAAACCTTTGTCCCAAATGTCATCCAGAAGTGGGACCGAGAGGAAGTCTTCCGCTTCGTCTCTCGGCGCTGATATAAAACGACCTCCTTCTCCTCTGGAGCGAGCTGAAAACGTTTGGAAGCTCTGGAGATCGAGTGGAATCTAGTCAGGCGGGAAGATCTGGGAGTCAGGAGGTCCCCTAACCTGCCGCCGTCGTCGTCGGTGCCCGTCGTCACTGTGTCTGGGTCCGTCTCGTCCCTCGGGGGTGGAGGGTAGGGGTGCGGACAGGTGGCGACACGGGTGAAGGGTGGCTAGGAGGTGGAGGGTGTACCCTCTTGGCTGGGGGTGGGGGGGGTCGGCCGGTGCCACAGGTGGGGCTGCCAGTGCGATAAGCATCCTTGTCTGTATCTCAGACCAGCGTATGCAGTGCAGAGAGGATGTCCACAGAAAGGTCTCTAGGAGGTAGCGGGGGTGGCAGCAGAGGTGCAGGCTGAAAAGGTTGCTGGGGCACCGTCTGGGAGCCCAGGCCTTCGTCACCGTGCTGCTCTTCTTCGACGGTGTCCTAGAAGACGTCACCTTCGTCGTTGTGCTCGTGGTAGGGCATGCTCCCTACGTTTCCCTCCTCCTGAATGGTTTGCGGGTCAGTGAGCTCCTCCTCAGAGGAGATATCCGTACCCTGGAGGGCCACCACCCCTCTGCCCCCCTTCTTCGCTCCCAGAGGAGGTGGTCTCGGGGAGATGACTGGCATCATCTTCTCCGGGGTCTTTTCTATGCGTCGGTATGCAGCCTCCCTCCTGGGAGGAAGGACACCCTGGTCTACGGGGTCGTGCCCTGCAGAGCCGCCTCAGCGGCCTTCGCCAGAGACGCCACCACCCCACTTGATAGAAGGTTGGGCCTTCGCCGGGTGTACGTGGGCCTTCACGGTCAGGGTCAAGCCTTGTCCTGTTTGGCCTTCTCCTTAGGGGGGAGGGTCTGCACCCGATCCCCCTTGGTCTTCTTCGGCAGGATGTCTTGGGCCTCTCCATGAGTTTGCCCGGATGATCAGACTTCCTCTTGGCTGAAGATCCTGAACGTTGACTGGTGACAGAGGCTGGAGACGTCAAATGCGAACTGGCCGCTGAGGAGCCCGCCGCAACGGCGCTCCCAGTGGCAGTGGACTCACAGTGCTTAGCCTTCTGTTGGAACCCCACGGGAGGGGTGCCCTCAAAAGGTCCCAAAAGGCCGCTCAGCCTTCTTGGAGCTGGGAGAGGCATACTGCTGGGACCCACCCAAAGCAGGGGCCTTGGCCTCTAGCCACTTGTTCATCCGCCTGTGCCGATTCTTCATTGTGCGAGGGGCAATCTCCTGGCAAAACACAAAATACTCCTCCTTGTGTGTAGGGTACATGCAGTAAAGGCACTCAGAATGCTTGTCGTCCGAAAAGACATTCAGAATTTGCTGCGGCTTGCGGAACAGGGGAGCTGAATCCTTTTCCTCGGACATGGTCCACGCAGCATAGGCCCGAGAATCTTCTCGGGTCTCCACGAAGAAACTCGACAAAATCCGCCCTCGAGGGGCGTTGAAGAATCCAAAAAAAGGGTCCCCGTTAATCGGAAGGTTGTACGATGGAGGACAAGGTCCGGTTGACCGAAAAATAGAGTAACACTCCTCCAAAAAGTGCAAAAACGCAGTAAAAGCTCAAGCGCTAGATAGGAGGACTCCCAACACTTGAACGTCAGTAAAATTCTGAAGATGGCTGCCAGAGGAGGGGCTTAGGTAGAGGGCAGTCATTAGCTGGGGGCAGTATGACCCATAGCTCTGTGATTGGTTGTTAGGAGAAAGACAGTTCTGAAGTGAAACTGAAACTGATTTTTTCTTTAGCGAGAATTGCCAGCCTGACGGAGAACATGCATGAACATGTGAATCCATGCCAGACCCCATGCTGGAGAAGACACTGATTGCATCAGTGATGGGTGTCGACCCAATGGAGCTTGCCGTTACACGAAGAGCAAACTTTAAAGGGCGTTCTCTACATACCAGAGGGTAGGGGCTGCCAAACCAAGAGAAAGAGGGGTAAAGGAAATATATTATTAGAGAAGGTTAATACCAGGGCCCCACTCTTTTTACTGTGAGGGCCTGGCCACAATGTGGAGGCCACGCGGTCGACAGTTGTAGACGTCTTCTGTGGCAGGAAACCCACGAGGCATACGACCAAAGGTCGCAGGGACAAAGTAATATTAACTCTAGCGAGCTCTGCATAGGCGACAAACTAGGTTTGCGGAAAAAAACCTGAGGTACCTCGACGGGTGCAGGATTTTGGGTACACTACACGCCATGCTCTAGATAGTGTTACTGCCACGCCCATATCGACGTCCCCTTTCGATCTTTGAAAGAAAGATTAAATATTCCACAATTTATACTAGATATCGGACTATAAGCACACCATGTGATTCTAAGCAGATACACAAGCATCAGAAAAATGGTAATCCAACAAAACATCAGAGGTCAAGAAAATGGTCAGGGTGGATTAGTTCAATTTACCAACCTCAGAGTTACTTGAACTAACATTGGAAGACGCCATTCAGACAGCTCATACCAGAGGGCATGGTTTCCAAGAGAATCTAATGGAACCACAAAAATAACGCCACAAAAGAGTCAGGGAAGCACATAGTTAAATTTAAAGGGGAAAGGCTTTGTGTAAAAAAGATTCTGTTCCAGTCCCTAGCGAAGGACGCCCATGCAGAAATGAGGAAAGGGGATGGGACGCAGGAATAAGTGAAGTGCTACCAATGCTGGAAGCCAGGACACATTGCCAGGTTCTGTCCTGAATGAACAAAAGAGCAACCAAAGGACATCTAAAGTCAAAAATATATATCAGGAATTTTACAAATTGATATATAAAACACTGATTATCGATGCGCATGGTCTCAGGATAAACATTGACACAACTAAGATCTTGGTGCAAGACTCTAGGAAAGGAACCAGCTCTCTTTTTGGTGGAGGATTAAGATGATCTTTTGGGAAGAGTAGAAAAGGTATGTTTACCTGGGTTTCACTCTGTATAGTCGGAGATCCAAAACTGTGCACTTGGATCTTTTGAAGAGGCAGTGTACAGTATTTTTCAGAACAGTTGAGACGTACAATCTAAGTTAGGTTCTGTTTAACAGCAGCAACTACCCATTACAGGGTCAAGATTCTCCCAGCACTTTTATATGACAAATCTAAATTATCTTTCTTCCCATATCAACTGGAGTGTGCTAGAAGGTCTCATTTGGCGCAACGCCTTGGTTTGCCAAGGGGCATTCATGCCAAATCACAGCAGCCAGAACTTTGTCTTCTATGTATAAAAGCAGCTGTAGATTGGAAAAAGTTAAGCATTCTCTGGAAAATCAAAGTCCCGCAAGGAAAACTGTGTTCTGTAAACAGAGCGGTGGACATGAGCAATTTAATAACTGATGCATCGATCTGGGTTGGCGAAGCTCAGGCTAAACTGTTGAATTTAAATTAAACAACTGAATTATTAATCGCAGATCCAGAGAAGGTGAAGTGGGCAATGGAAGAGAACGATTGGATCTCTACAATTGAACTGTTATTTAGTCCCCTTTATTTAGGCATGTAATAAGGAAACCCGATTTGTCTTTTGTGTCTGAGTTTTATCTGAAAAAGTTCCCTGCAGCTGAATGGAGAATGAAAGTTTTACCATTTCGCCTAACCCTGCTCCCCACTTATGAAGTCCAAGGTGCTAGACCGGGTCTTGATAGAGACAAACGATGTGCAGATTGTGTAGGACCGAGGGAGTAATTGAATCTTTATATCATTTAATATTGCTCTGTCCGTCTACAAGACCAAAGAGAGTTCGTCATCTTTATTGTTTTGCTGCTGGCAGCAGGTTGTTTGCCCTGGCTAACTTTTGGTTGGTTAGGAAAGCGGGTCTTATTGTGTTTAGCAGTTCACGTTGTATAGATGATATTTTCTCTAAACAGTTTATTTAATTCTTTTTAACTGGGTTGTATTACATGAAATGTTTAACGTTCTCAACTTGTTGATGTACCGTGCTTTAATACTCTATTTTATTTGAATTTTGGTTGTGTAATCTTTTTGTAATAAGAGCCATATGCACAGTAAAAACAATTATTAAGGCGTGTTGAATTAATGGGTTAAATTGTTTATTGATAAATGACATTAATCTGTTTAGTTTTATATTAATTGCATATGTTGCATTCATTTATTAGGTTGTATTATTACAATAAGCAAAATTCCATCTACCGGTCAAAGTCCAAGGTATAACCCTGTTTGAATCCAGCAGTAGGTGCACAACCCTCCCGGCTGACCGAATCAACCCGGAAGAACTACATGAGATAATTATCCAGAAATATTTCTGTTCACATCAATGCTGAACTATATCCTCAAGTCCCCATCAACATTCGGTTGTTACAACGAAAATAATTAGGCCGATGAGTCCTGCTGGGATTGCATGTTTTTACCAGTACCTTATCAAATTACGGTGGGGGGAAATTAGCAGGGGCCCACAAATACCTTCTTAGAAGAGGAGGTTGACTCAGAGGAAAGGTTGGAGGGATGTAAGATTTGCCGCCATTAAAGTGGGTGCAGGGACCCCACTCAGCCTGGGATGCAGCAAAGAGGTGTAGAGGTGAGAGTCGAAAAGACGGAGTGCAAAGGAAAAAAGAAGACACACGCACATTGCTGGTTCTCCTCACTCCGGCGTGGTTCCTGCATACCCGGTAAGTGCGGTGCCGTTTTCAGACTTCTTGGCACCCTTTACATATTTTCCTGGCACCCAGTGGCCGTGTTGTAGCTCATTCCCTCCCCCGACCCGCTTCCGTGTTTGTTTGTTCCTAGTTTCCCCTTCGTGCATTGTTACTTTTGTCCCTCCAATCACCTCTCCGTATTCCCCCCTCCACCTGCCTCCCATCCCGCCCAGCACATTCCCATTTGCCTGTAGAGCCCTCTTAAGGAGCCCCACCAGGGCAGCCCCTGCGGTTAATGGCCCCAAGGCAAAGGGCTGCTCCTACAGAGGCAGCTCCAGCTAGTGTCTGCAGATGTCAGCAGGGGACGCCAGTGGCCAGCCATCAACCAGCAGTGACGATTAAGGTAGGAGTGGCCCGGATGAGGAATAGAGCAATCACAAACCCTGCCACTTAGCAACCTTGCCTATACTAAAATACTGTGATTATTAGCATGGGCCACTCTGTGATAACAATAGGGTTATTGGCCGTATTATATTGTATTGTGAAAGTATTTAAATTGCATTGTGAAACCTAGGCCTTTCTCCCAATATACAGGACTCTCATACCAAGCTGTGTTTTTCTCTGGTATTTAAATTACAATGCAAAAGTAGTGCTGTCTTTGATTTTGCCTTCTTAGCAAAGCGTTCACCTAGCAAACTGTTCTACTATTGTCTGAGCTCTTGTTGTTTTGTTCAATTTTCTAATGTCTCGTCTCTCCTTGTCTCGTCTGCTTGCGCCCCGTCCTGTGTCCATCCCTGGTGTGCTCCCCGCCACTTTCCCCCTCCCTCTTCTCTCCTCTATCTACCTACCTACTCAGTCTCTCCTATCTATTCTAACTGATTCTTGTTAGGCAGAGTGTTAGGAAGAATCCTGTGCAATACCCTTAGGGAGCACTACACAAGATTAGGACTACAAGTGGCAGTACAATTTCACCTTTGGTACAAGCCTGTACTACTCAGAAAAAGTAGTAGCAGTGGCTGAGCAGCCAGACTGATCTCAAGAGCAAATGAGCAGTAGTAGAGATTTCAAAAAGCACTACAATTACTGTGACTCAAGCAAACACGGACTCAAGATTTCAGGTTAAAAAATATAAGTACATTTTTTTTTTTAAATCTGTTCAGAAAACACTTCTATTAAATCAAAAACACACTGTAAATACACTACACAGAACCAATTCCACTTGTTCAAGCAAATTCAAGGTAAGTACATTAGGATTTGACAGACCGGTGTTGCAAAGCTAACGTGTACACACACTTTGTACTTTAGAATTAAAACAAGGGAAAAGGGAATAAAATCATAGGCAATACTTTTGTCAAGGCAATACAATCAGAGGACTCGTTCACAGATGTAGATAAAAGTCAATAGGCCTGCGCCAGTGTCACTGGAGCAGATGCTCAGTTGTTGAGGATCACACGTTATGAACAGTTCCAGATTTACGTTGCCACTTAGTACTTAGATATTGTCAAAGGGAAGCAAAAGTTATATGAAGGGAGGAAGAAAGGACAAGCCTTCGTGGAGGAAAAGGGTTCACCCCAATTGAATAAGTTCAGACGGAGAGAACAACCAAATGTGCGCAGTACCTTATTCCGCTGAAGAAAAGCTGGTGCCACGGCAGTTGTTCCTGGTAGTTCCTGCAGACTCACGGTTCCTGCGGCTTCAGCCGTGGGGACAAGAAGGATGACATCTGGAGCTATCTGCACTACCCAGGGATGAGGCCAGCAGCAGCAAAACCAACGATGAATAAAAGGTGCGCGCCTTTAAATTAGGAGAGGGCTCATCTGATGGCTATCCGAACCACTACAGCACTGTGCAGTGATTTCGACTCAGAAGAGGATTCTTTGGCTGAAAAAAAGGTGAGCTGGTTGATCCCACCAGGCTCAAGGGACGACGACTCCGGACTGGATCTTCTCTTGTTGTTGAAGGGTAGATAGCACAGGACTGCAGCAGGACTTCACCGGGACTCAGGGTTGCAGCCGCCGTCTTCTTCTCCGCTTCTCTTCGGTTCTTTGCAGTTCCAGTGGCGACTGACTTCCAGCCCAAGAGTCCTGCCTTTTAATGCCAAAATCCTCCATTCACACAGCCTGGCTGTCAATCACACAGCAGGGGGGTGGTCCAGCCCGGACAACCACCTCAGCCAATGGATACAAAGTGTGACTTGGGTCTCCAAGGAGACCCTGTGCAGGGTGTGACTACACCCCTCCCTCACATTCAGCCCACCTAAGTGCCGAAAGGAGGGCTTCGAGAGAAGCCCGCCAAATGACGGTGAACAAAGGGGGCAAACCTGGTTTGACGCGCAAAGTAAGACACAAAGATTTTAACAAGAAGAAATGGTGACGAAACCCAACCGGAGCCAAATTAAAACCAATATGGTCAAGCAGGTTTCATGTTCGAGGCTACTATATTAGCCTAAAACATTACCACGTTATATAATATAACCGTGGTAGAAAGGTTAGGGTAGATACCACTGCCACCAGCCAATTCTTAATGTTAAGGGGGCGAAACAATGCTCCAGGAGGTACAGATAAAAAGGGATAGTAGTTAACCCCTTCCAATACTCCATGTAAGATGGGGTGTACTGGATCTGTGGAAATGTGACTATATAAAGTTAATGTCAACTTTACATGTTTCTGGGGGACAGTAATCAGCCCCAGAAAAATGGAGTCATTGGGAAGTCTAAAAGACAACCCTGTGTCACTGCTAGGACACACAATAAAAAGATGAGGCCTAGGGAGCTGGTGAGACTCCATAGCCCATGAGCACAAAAAGTACAACATACAAAAATACACTGTAAGAGTGGGAAAAAGGTTCACACTCTTACTAAGTGGAAAAAAATAAACCCTAGAAATCCAGCTAAGCTGATGAGTGACTCACTAGGTAAGGGAAATTAGCCATAGAATGAGAATTCTCCCCAACACAGAGTTATATGCAGTACCGTTTGGGAACACCACACACAATTAAGACTACAAGTGACAGTACAAATTCACCTTTGGTACAAGCCTGTACTACACAGTTAAAGTGGTAGCGATGGCTGAGCAGCCAGACTTATCTCAAGAGTAAGTGAGCGGTATCAGATAGTTACACAAAGGATGGCAATTACTATGATTCAGGCAAACACTGACTGAAGATTTTCAAGTAAAAATATACATTTATTTCACTCTTCAGTTGTATAACATTACACTATCATAAGTAAGTTAAAAATCACACTCTTAATACACCACACCACTTCCCTTCCCTTCAATTCCAGACAAGTTAAGCTCACAAAATGAAGTGGGAGAAAAATGGCACTCCAGCAATTTAAAAGAGAGGGAAAAACAAAGTTAATAGAAATTGAACCACACCAACAGGTAAGTACTCAGGGCAATTGAGCAATAGGAACTACAATGATAAAATCAGATAGAAAAGGCTTAGGGCCAAAGTCAATGGGTCAAAAGTCTTTTGCTGAAGATAATACACAGTTCAGGGTAGTTCGCAGTAAAGTTCTTGCCATGGATTCCGGGCGAGGTAGGTTGGCAGAAAAGTTAGTTCAAAGAGAAGAGAAGGACAAGCCCTCGGTTTGGAGAAAGATTTCAAACACTTTCACTGCGGCTGAACGAAACGAACAACCGGATTTGCATAGTACCTTAAAACGGAGAGGAAGATGTAGCTGAGGCGGACGTTCCTGCAGCGATTGTCAGACTGACAAGAAGTAGGAAGACTGGAGGGTCCTGCACTACCCAGGGAAGAAACCAGCAGCAGAGCAAAGCAACAAATAAAAGGTGCGCTCCTTAAAACCCAAGCAGGGTCCGACTTTCCTGGCTATCCGGCCCACTGTAGCTCTGTATAGCGAATTTGACCAGAGGAGGGGTCCTGGCTTGCAGTTTGGGCAAACTGGTTGGTCCCACCAGCTCAAGGGAAGAAGTTCCCTGGAGGATCTTCTCTGTCATCGGATTCTGAAGATTCGGACCTGCAGCAGGGCTTCACTGGGCTGTTCAGTCGTTGTAGGGGTTCTCTACCATCAGCTCCTCGTTGGTTCTTTCGTTCCAGTGGCGACTCTGCCTTTCCAGTCCCAGAGACCTGCTTTTTATACAGTTTTCCCCCATTCATATAGCCTGGCTGTTGGGTGGCTGTCCTGGCAAGGACAGTCACCCAGCCAATCAAGTGCGACTTGGGTTACCAAGGGAACCTATGGCAGGGGTCCTAAGACCCCTCCCTCACATCCTGCCTATCCAGACTCTCTGGCGCCTAAAGGAGGGCTTCTGTGCAGATGCCCGCAAAAAGACTGAGAACAAAGGGACCAAACCTGGTTTGGCGAGCAGAGTAAAACACAAGAAATACATTTACGGGGGCGTGGCTTGGAGGCATGGCAGTCGGACGTGCTCTGTGAGAGCTCCCGGCTGGTGCCACGTCGCCATCGAAAATGCCCGTGTGAACACCAGATTTAATCGATCTACCCGACCGCGAACGAGAGCTGAGTCGCTGCTGCATGCCTGGGCTGCATATCGAAGCCCCACTGATGCGGATCACATAGATCCACCGACCGCGACGCACCGAGAGGGTGCGGGGGACAAGATGGCGGCCTCCTCCCAAGCCCGCCACTGATCTCGGGGCCTGGAGGTTGGAGGCGGAGCAGTCCGGGTGCGGGACTCGGCCTGCGGGAGACAGCGACTTGGCTCCAGCGTCGCCCCTGAGGCTCACCGGCATCCTTCTGGGGCCCTTCTGCACTCGACGAGGGGTCCGGCTCCTGGGGCCCCTCCCCCACCTCCCCTGCTCCGGAGTCCGGCGGAATCGGCGGTCCTCCCTTCCATCCCAGCCCCGCACTCCAACTACTCCGCCGGGGCCGGCGCGCCTGGGACGTGACCGTGGGCCTCCTCGCTTCCCCCCTCCCTCCTTCCGGATAATCTCAGCGGCGGCTCCCGTCTGCCTCCTGTCTTCGGTGGGGGCGGTACCCGCAGCCGCCGCGTCCACCAGCAAACCGAGCCGGCCCGGAGGAAGGCCAGCCGCGGCGGGTCAGCTTGGACCCAGCCCCCAAGCCAGCAACCCTGCGGGACGTTCCGGGAAGCCTCCAGCTTCGAACCCGGACAGGGGCCTTAATTTAACAGCCGCCCAGGGGCTGCAACGTGGACGCTCCTTGCCGAGCCCCCTCTAGCTGCACCCCCCCTGCCCCTGCCAACGGAGGGAGAAGGTCCGAAGCCTGATCCTCCCCCTCAACAGCCCCCACCCTCTCCCCGCCAACTCACAGCTTCAGCGGGCGAACGGCGCCTGGAGCCGCCCGCTCTGGTGTGGACGGGGCCGGCCCGCCTCGGGGCCCACGGAGGCCGCATCTTCCAACATAGCTCCCAGGGGGGGGGGCCCATCTCCGGAAACAAGGTGATCCTCTCACTTGACGACCCCCCCTCCTCACGCCGCATCAGCAGCACACCTAAGGCTCTCCCTCCTTCGTTGCCCGCCGCGGCCCATGCGGTGGCCCTTGAGCCCCTCAATAACCTTGGCACTCCCCCCCTCGTTGCATTGAAGCCGCAGTCAGGAGACTCGGCCTGAGGTCCTGGGGTCCCACTGTTCAAAGGACTCCCCACGCTCCCAACCCTGCAGGTTCTGCCCGCACCGGGGCACCCATCAGCTTCTGCCCCGCACCCCTGGGCTCCTGGACTTCCTTTCGCCACACGCTTCTGGCTCATTTCCAGAGGGGGGAGGCAGCCTTCCTAAGCCACGGCCACAAGTTGAGGCGGCACCTGCCGCATCTCGCCCCACCTGGACGCTCTGCTGCCCTCCGGGCCTGGCTGGTTGCCCCCCCGCCTCTGTCCTAGCTGCAGGGGCTGCTCCAGGTTGCCATGTCCAAATCGGGTAAAGCCGCCAAGCAGACTGACATTTTTACACTATTAACCATGCCTACTGGGGGGGGAAAAAAGCAAGAAGGGTGAGCGCATTGAAGCTGGGGCGGGGAATGGCCTCCCTGATGACCAAGCATCACAGGCGGTCACGAACGCAGACCTCCATGACCTTCTATCGGCCCTCACCAGGGAATTCCAGAAGGGCACTGAAGAAGTCAAGACCCAAATTGCCCAGTTGGACAAGAGAGTGGGGGAGGTGGAGGCAAGAACCGAGGAGATTGAGACTACATTATGCGAGCAGAACTTTGAGATCGGAGAGGGGGCGGACAGGATTAGGGCCCTGGAGTGCAGGTGTGAGGCTCTGGAAGCTAGACAAGAGGATGCCGAAAACCGCTCGAGGCGGAACAACATCAGAATCCGGGGAATCCCATCTGCAGTCTCGGAGAAGGATCTCCCATCCTATGTTTCCGATCTCCTCCGCCACAACACCCTCCCAGATGACTCCCCCCTGGAGCTGGACAGAGTACACAGGGCTAGACCCAGGCAGAGGCCCAGCGGGTCGGCTGATTCCTGGTCAGGGTCCATTTCTATAAGCTCAAGGAGGAGATTATGCAGGAGGCCAGGGCCATGGGTCAGATCCACTTCCGCGACTCGGAGATAGCCCTGTTTCAAGATTTAGCTGCATCTACCCTAGCCAAACGAAGAGCTCTTAAACCCATGGCTGATTGGCTACGGGAATGCAAGATCCCCTATCGCTGGAGCTTCCCTTCAGGCCTCTCCTTCACTTGGGAGGGAAAGCCTCAGCAAATCCCATCTCCACGGGAAGCGGCAGCGTTTATGAACCCGGACACGGAGGAAGAGGTCCCAAAGGGCCCGGCCCGCTCTCCCGAGGGGGCTGTGGGGGGGGGGCTCTTCGCCCCTGGTCCCGGGTGGCCGGTCGACACAGGATGCGCGGCCCTCTGGCAAGGGGGAAAAACACCAATACCCACTGAGAGCCCGAACGGCCCAGATCCAAGCTTATCCTCATCAGAGCCCTACAGCAGCCGCCTGACCGCCCCCTGGGAGCCTAGTCTTTAAACCTAGAGCCTCACAATTATCTGGTCCATCCGGGTCGCTGTGGAGCGATCCTCCAACTTAACAAGCTTGTTGGCCGAGGCAGCCCGCAGCGCGCTCTCTTGATCTGCAAGATCTTCACCACTACAGCATGAGACCCCTTGGTCTCCGACACAGATGGCGTCTGTGGCCCAGCCGACAGCCCTGTTGGTAGAAGGCTGGCCTGGATACCTTTATTTGTTTGTTGTTTTAGGTTCTGTTCTAGTTTATGTTGTTGGTTCTCCTTGGTCAGGGGGAAATGGGGAGCTGGAGCTTGGGCTGGGGCGGGAGGCGAGGGGGAAATGAAGGTCAAAATACAAGCTGACGAAGCGCTCTCCTCCCTGCCCGGTAGCTCCAAGGCAGTGGCGAAAGGGCCAACCGGATCTGAGGGGTCTCCAGCTCCGCAATCCAAAAGATGCAGGGTAAAGTCTTTATCAAACCCACCCAATAATGTCTCAGCCGGATAGGGAACTTTCGTTCCTGACCTGGAACGTTCAGGGTCTGAATTCCCCCCGGAAAAGGAAGTCCGTGGAGCATAGGCTCGCCCAACTGGCACCTGACATTATTTGCTTGCAGGAGACTCATCTCCTCAGGAGAGACGAACGCCGCATAACCTTTCAACGCTACACCAAAAGATTCTTCGCCTCTGCGGATCTCAAGAAGAGAGGGGTTGCCATTCTGCTAAGCCGGGACTTACCCTTAACCAATATAACCACCAAGCGTGCCCCCGAGGGTCGTTATCTCCTGCTAAAAGGCCTCTTGGTAGAACTACCCATCACTATCACCGCTATATACTGCCCAAACACCGGGCAAAGCACATTCCTCCGGAATCTCCTACCAACACTTGCTGCCTTCACAGAAGGTCACGTATTTATAGGGGGCGATTTCAACTTGGCCCCCGACCCAAACCTGGACAAATCGCTCCCTCCATCGAAAGAGGATTTCAGCAAGGCCCTTGCCATGGCAGAATTCTTAAGGGAAACCGACACTATAGATGTGTGGAGATTGGCCAACATGGGAAAAAGGGACTACACTTTCTTCTCCCACGTGCACCTGGGTCACTCATGGATCGATCTGCTTCTAATCTCAAGCATCCTCATACCCTGCGTCGAATCCATCCAAATCGGGCTCAGAGCCCTCTCGGATCATGCTCCAGTCATATTGAACCTGAGGGTATCATGCCTCCCGGAGCCGCCCCAGAGGCAATGGAAACTGCAAGATCACATTCTATCGGACATCGCAATCAGAACAGAAATTGCGGAAGCCCTCAAAAATTATTTCAGGGAAAACACCACCAAAGACTCCTCGTTGGCCACGATCTGGGACGCTATGTAACCTGTCATCAGGGGCACGGCGAACGACTGCACAGCTCGACTCAGACGACTTGGCAAGCTGCAACAAGACGCACTTGAAGTGGAGGTGGCAGAAGCGGAAAGCATCCTTAAACGAGGCCCGAACAGGAAAGCGAGCCGCATGCCCCAGAGGGCGAAGCGCTCCCTAGAAATGCATCTGGCCGACAAAGCGGCCAGGGCTCTAACATACACTAAACAGTTTTATTATGTGCACAGCAACAAAGCAAACCGGCTCCTGGTCCACAAACTAAAAAAGCTACGAACAAGAAACCTCATCCACAGCCTCGCGGATGCGCAAGGGACTCTTCGTTACTCCATCAAAGAGAAAATTGAAATCATGGCTTCTCATCACAGAAAGATCATGTCGGGTGCTCCCACGGCCGAAACAGCACAAGCCAAATATCTGGCAGAAGCGCAAATTGCCGTCCCATGCCCGCAACTTGAGGCCCTGGAGGCCCCCTTCTCGGCAGAAGAAGTTAGTGAAACCATAACTAAACTGAAAAATTCAACCCCTGGCCCGGATGGGCTTACAGCCCAATTCTATAAACATTTTTCATATATCCTATCTCCCCACCTGGCTACCCTATTCAACTCATTCCTATCCTCAGGCACGACCACCCCCTCAATGGAAGAATCAATAACCGTACTACTGCCGAAGCCTGGAAAGGATCGGAGCCAGTGTGCCTCCTACAGACCTATCACCCTTTTGAACTATGACGCAAAAACTTTCACCAAAACCCTCGCAAACAGGTTGGCCCCGTTGCTTCCGTCAATTATCCACCCGGACCAGACGGGATTCATACCCGGCCGCTGCACCCATGATAACATAAGGAGAACCATCAACGTCATCGAATCTGCCAATAGGAGGAGGCAGGCATTGATGGTACTATCATTGGACGCACACAAAGCTTTTGATATGCTTGACTGGGGCTACATCCGAAACTCACTCTCACATTTCGGCTTCGGCCCAAACTTCATAAAATGGACATTAGCAAACTACCAACATCCCTCCACCAGCCTCAGAATGAATGGAGTCAGGTCCGAAATTATCAAAATCTCAAGAGGCACTAGACAGGGTTGCCCCCTGTCCCCCCTGGTATTCGCCCTCTCCATGGAGCCATTCGCGATCAGGGTTCGCCACAATGCAGGGATCCAAGGTCTGGCAATCAAGTCCCAAACATATAAAGCCGCCCTGTACGCCGACTATGTCCTCCTCACTTTAACCAAGCCAGAGGAATCCATGAAGGCCCTATGGAAGGAACTTCTAGAATTCGGGGAAGCCTCGGGTTTTAAGGTTAACCTTACCAAGTCCACAGCATTAAGCATCAACCTACCTAGCCAGCTATTATCAGACCTGGAGAAAGAATATCAGATCCCTTGGGCCAAAAAGAACCTCCCGTATCTGGGGGTCCAGCTTCCCGGCGCTTTCAGCAGATTATATAGAGCCAACCTCCCGGCACTCCTGAAAGAATTCAAAGACGATCTCATACGCTGGCAAAAGCAGGAGATTTCCTGGTTCGGAAGAATCACGGCCTTGAAGATGAACCTCATCCCTAGACTCCTTTACCAGTGTGCTGCCATACCCACCACAATCCCGAAACAAGAGATCCAGAAGCTACAAAAGAACATCATGAGTTATATCTGGGAGGGGAAACAGCCGCGCATCCCGCGAAGGGTCATGCTCCGGGGTCGGGCGACGGGAGGTCTGGGAGCGCCCGATGCTGCAAGATATGTTCTGGCCGCTCAGCTCTCGTCGGCGTTCGCTTTGCTCCCCGCCACCTCTAAGCCCCGCTGGCTGGAGCTGGAGGAGGCCTGGAGTCCAAGCCCAATAACCTCGCTGCCACACCTGAAGGAACCCCGCGCAAACAAGGGCATGGGACCCCTGGCGGCAACTGAAAATACAGTAAGGAGCTGGAAGAAAGCGGCGCGACTGTGGAACCTCCGCGGCACGACGGGCCCACTCAACCCGGTTTGGGGAAACCCAGAATTCACCCCGGGCTGTAACCCCAGGAATTTCAGGAGATGGAAAAATGGAGGACTGGAGAGAATACAAGATTTTTATGAGGAAGGAAACCCCCTAGACTTCGAGGCCTGCAAGGCGAAATTCGACGTGCCGGAGAGCGAGAGATTCAGATACACCCAGCTCCGCCACTGGCTCTCGAGGAGGGAGATGAAGCGTCACGGAAGCAGAGCCCTCACAGCCCTGGAACTCACCCTCACAGGGTCCCCGCCAAAGGGCAGAATCTCCACCCTCTACAAGCTCTTGGACAGAACAGACCCATCCCGCAAAGAGCCATATATGCTTAAGTGGGAAAATGACATTGGGAGGCCTATCGATTTGGAGGAGTGGAACTACATCTGGGCAAGAGCAAACAGAAGCTCGAAGTGCGTTTCCAACAAGGAAGGGGCATTTAAGGTATGCTTCAGGTGGTATCGGACCCCAGAGACACTCAATAAATGCAACCCCACGATTCCTCCGGCTTGCTGGAGAGGATGCCCAGACAAAGGTACACTCTTTCATCTGTTCTGGTCATGTCCCAAGGCTATTCAATTCTGGAAATCAGTGCTGGATCACATCAATAAAATCACAGGACTCACTATCCCATGGGACCCGGGCATCGTTCTATTGGGATCAAGCGGGGAGGGCCAATTCCCCCTCTCCGGGCACAGAGCAGATCTATGCTCCCACCTGTTGACGGACGCAAAAATCTCCATAGCTAGGCTGTGGAAAAACCCAGAGGGCCCAGCAGTACAAATGTGGTGGACGAAATGCTAGGACATAATTGCAGCGGAAAAAATAACTGCCCTCCGATTCGGAAATAGAGACAAATTCTCCCAAACATGGGCTCCTTTTTGGACTTCACCCAGAAATTCCCAGGTTTAGCACGACAACCACCCTCCCTACGATGGATGGACAAAACCGAATAAACACAAAGGGGACAACGCAGAGCAGAAGTACAGATTGGCCTAGGGTCCCGCCGGCTAATAAACCCAGGAATGATGCATCAATGCCCGGATAATCTGACGCTCACCGCTACCCACGTATGACTCAGTGCCTAAAGAATATACAAGGATCCCTTTTCGCCCACTTGTAACCCATCACTGCCCACCATGGCTAGACTAACCGCTTGCTTCTCCCCTTGAACTGCCCTCTGACCTGTTATTACTGTTGTTTTGTTATGAAGGACATTGTCCTTGTTGTTTTACTACTTGCACCTCTAAGCTCAACGGCGCTGCTCGCAGCGCTCTTTATGTACTCGCAGCCACTCGATGCAATGTATGTACAAAACCAATAAATATATATTTAAAAAAAAAAAGAAATACATTTACAAAAAGAAATGGCGAATAAACCCAGCCGGAACGTTAATAAAATAGATATGGTCAAGCGGGTTTATGTTTGAGGCTAATATGATAGCCTAAAACAACACCATGTTTATATAAGATAACCGCGGTACTAAAAATAGTGTAGTTACCACTGCCACCAGCCAAGTCTTAGTGTAAAGGGAGTGAAACAATGCTCAAAGAGACACAGACAAAACGAGATAAGAATTAACCCTTTCCAATACTACATGTAAGATGGGGTGTACTGGGTCTGTGGTTAAACTGACTAAAATAAAGTTAATGGCAACTTTACCTTTTCTGGGGCACAGTAGTCAGCCCCAGAAAATGAAGTCAGTGGGAAGTCTCAAAGACAACCCTATGTCACTGCACTGAAGGTGCTGTGTAACACATGAAAAATATAAGGACATGGAGTAGGTGAGGCTCCAGTGCCCAAGACACACAAAAAGTGAAAAAAAACAAAGCAAAACACACGTAAGAGTGGGAAAAAGGCTCGCACTCTTACCAAGTGAGAAAAATAAACCCTAGAAATCCAGCAAAGATGCTGAGGGACTCATTAGGTAAGGGAAATCAGCCATTTATGAGAATTCTCCCTAACAATTCTGTATCGACTATACTACTCTCCTCACTAAATCTGGTAGGGAGAAGTTTAAAAAGGACATCCTGGTTACCAATGCAGACCTCCGTATTGCTGACACCTATAAAAGTGCATCCTACAGGCAAACCCTCACCGATATCCTCTTGGTCTTTCCCTTGCCAGACCTATGGACTCTTTATATTGTCTCTGTGCTTTCTCATCAACTCCCATTATTGGTGGCACCCGGTGGGAGATCCTCGTGGCCTCCTTCCACTCCTCCAAGGTCATCAATAATGTTTATCCGAATGGTACCGTCTTGGTCCAAGGCCCTCAGGCCAACCTTCTCTTTGATAGACGCTTCCTGCGCCTCATCAATTTCCTTTCTTCTCCTGCTGTCCCATCTCTACCCTCTGAAGCTTCCATGTCTCACCCTGCTTTCTCCTCCTTAGCTACCTTGCCCTCTCCTCCTTCCACTTCTGCCCCCCTCAGGCTTCTTCTACACCTCTGCAGGGCATACCTCCGATTTGTACTCCGCCCCAGAAGTCATTCAAGTTTGGCAAACTTCTCCCTATTGCCACTCTAAACTCTCGCTCAGCTGTCAAACACTCCTCTGACATCTGCTGCCTCCTTGAAGAACTTAACCTCTTTTTCCTCGGTCTCACCGAGACATGGTTCACGCCCAGCTATGTCACAAGCTTTAACACTCCCCTTCCTGATGGCTACAAGATCCTCTCCGCGCCCAGGTCCAATCTTTCCGGAGGTGGTGTAGCCCTGATCTTCCCTGAGTGGATTCCTGCCTCTGTCATTCCTACGAATGCCTACTCTTACGAATGCCTCGTCTGCAGGCTCGCTCGCTCTCTCTCCTAGCCATTCCCTTATATTGGCTACCATCTATCGGCCACCTGGTCAGACCTCCTTCCTCTCTGAGTGCGTGGACCTCTCCTCTTCCCTCCTGGTCTCGACCACTCAACTCTTCCTTCTTGGAGACTAACATCCACCTGGATGCTTCCTGTCCTGGAGTCTTTCGCGACCCCTGCAACTCTCCCTCACTCTCACTCACTCTCTATCTATTCTCCCTCTGGCCCGACTCACTCTGCAGAGCACACTCTGGCTGTTCTGATCCCTAAAGACCTTCCCCTTTCTATCCCTCTCACCACACTTCTCCTGGAGTAATCACTTTCTCCTTTCCTCCCAGCTCACCCTCTCCACCCCTCAGGCCAAGCCTACTCCAGCACTGCCACCAACCTTCTACCCATGAACCGTGTTTCAGTTAAGGCTTTCACCGCCACTTTCTCCCTCTCCTCTCCCCCTTCGGTTGACTCACACCATGACACAGCCCTTTCTATGCTCCACTCGGCTATATCTGATACTCTTGATGTTCTTGCCCGTGTCATGAGGATCCGCTTGAAGCCCAAAGCCAAGTGCAACTCCTGGTACGACTCAGACCTAGTCAACCTTAAACGCAAGTGCAGGGTGTCAGAGGAAATCGCGTGCTTCCTGTACATCCTCCGACAAACTGGCCAGCATGCCGCCTGCTCCAAAGGCAACACCGGCTCTCTGTCAGCAACAAGAAGTGAGCACTAATCCAAGCCTGCGTCTCAGCAGCTTCCAACAACTCAGCCAAACACTTTAAAATCTGCAAGGAGCTGACCAATCCTGATGCCGTCTCTACCTCTCCTGTCCCCTCCCAGGCCCTCTACAATTCCCTGGCTTCTCATTTCATCTCTAAAACTCAGGTCATCCTGTCCTTTCTCTCTTCCTCTCCTCCTCCCCCTACACCCTGCTTTTTCTCTGGCCCTTCTGTGGCCACCCGTCCTCTCTCCTTCTCTGCCTTTCCCCTGTTCTCCCCAGACGAGGTTTCTGGACAATTACGATCTATGTAAGTCTCATCAAAACAGGTTCTTTTTTTTTTTTTTTTATTGTATTTGGTTTATTGAAGTAAAAACCTTTACAAATCGATTAGCATAATAATAAAAATTCTAAACACCAATAATTTAAAACATAACATAGCACTTTAACAGTTAAAAGAAAAAGAAGGCAAATCCACACAAACACAAACACAAAAACAGGTTCTCCCATGTTCCTCCAAGACCATCAAGGACCACATTTACAATCTGGCTCCTGCTTTGTCCGACTTCTGCAACCACTCCTTCGCCACTGGAGTCTACCCTTCCGGCATGAAGCACCCCCCCCCCTCCGCCGACTATCGCCCAATCTGCATCACTCCTTTCCTGGGCAAACTCCTGGAAAAAACTGGCCATTTCACAGCTTAATCTTCACACTGAATCTGTTGGGTCTACATGACCATCAGTCTGGCTTTAGAGCAGCGAGAAGCACAGAAATTGCTCTCTTGAACATCTGTGAAGACCTGCTCTCCAACCTCGATTCTAATACCCCGTGTCCTCATCTTACTTGATCCCTCTTCTGCCTTTGACATGGTCAACCATGCCATTCTGCTCAACCGTCTACGTGATAACCTGGGTATCACCCATCGGGCTGCGGCTTGGCTTACCTCTTTCCTCTCTGATCGACCCTCCCAGGTCCAACTTGGGTCCTTCCTCTCTATCTCTACCTATGGTGTTCAACAGGCGTCTAACCTCTCTTCCTGGCTGTTCAACCAATACCTGGCACTTCTAGCCCACTGCATTGCTGCTCTCTGACCCAATTTTCAGTGCTATGCCTGCAGGTGCCACAGAGGGCTAAGCCCTCTGATGCTGCTCATCCAGATAACGAAGGAGGAGCAACGCAGCCCCTAGACCCCCCATCATACACACTGGGGTAAGGCCCACATAGCCTCTACTTCAAACGCACGAGTGGTGCTAGCAATGAGGTTTTGCCTATTTTAGCATTTCTAGCACTGTGATCTGCTGACCCCGAAACTCCACGTAAACAATCAACAAACACAGGCCAGATGTTCGCACCAGCTGGCAGGAAACACCAAAACAGAATATGGAAAAAACAAATCAAAACTACTACAATTCATTGAATATCTGAAAAGCGATTTCACAAGGACATCAATCATTTAGAGTGAGGTAAAAAATCTGGAAGATGGCCCACAGGGCAGGAGCTAATTGTTAGGCAGAATCCTGAGCAGTTCCCTTGGGGACCACTGCAAAAAGATCAAGACTACAAGAGTAAGCAGTAAACCCAATTGGTAGCAGTCTGTACCACCCAGATTTACCTGGTAGCTGTGGCTGAGCAGTCAGACTTCTCTCAAGATGAGTTAGGCAGTATATAGAGTATACACAATAGGTACAGAGATACAGTAGCACAAGCAAACACTGGCCAGAGCTTTGGTGTAAAAGTATATAATTATTTAAAGACACACTTGTAAATTACACTAGCACAAAAAGAGGCAAGTAAATTCAACACACAGTCACTATTATATATATATATATATATATACAACCCTGATTACTTATTAGACAAGTCTTAGTGAGAAACACCACTTATTTTCAGACAGAGGTGAGCGCTTAACCTAAGATGGCACTCTAATAAGTTATATAAAAAGGGATGGAAAAGGCAGAGTTATGAAAGCACACAATTTCAATACTTTTATAAGAACCACAGTGAGGCAGGTACTGGAGAGCAAGTAAGTTCAAATGCCAGGCCCACTCTTAGAGGGAGCAAGCGAAATGTGTCCAGGATCACACAGTGGGGGTTATGCCCAAAGAGTCTTTGTAGAAAGTTCACAAAAGATTGAGATTAAGTTAGGAAAAGTTAGTTAACAGGCCCCAGGCTAAACCAAGTTAGAAAGTCGAGGATTTACTGTCACCCCGAACGATCTGTCGCAAGGGAAGCCATGCGGGACACAGTACCTGAAATGGGAAGAACGCTCCAGCGGGGGCAGTTGTTCCTGGCAGCGGGTGCAAGTCGGTATTTTGTCCAGAGGAAGAGGAGGTCTCAACGTGGAGGAAAGATGAAGGTTGTTGCACTGCCAGGGAAGAAACCAGCCGCGAAGTTCTCCGGTTACAAGGTACTACCCTTTTCTTTGCTGTAGTGGTAAACCGTGGTATTCCAGTTGCCGGGGTGCTTGGCACAGGCAAGGCGGCCACGAGATGCTCCAGGAAGGAGAAAAGACGGGCAAACTGGTTATCCCCACCAGTCAAAGGAAGAAGACTCTCCGGGCTGGAGATCTTCTCTGTCGTCGGAAAAAGTGGTGAGACGGTTCAGCAGGGCTCCACTGGTGGTGTCGTCGTTGCAGGTCGGCTCAGCTTCTCCCTCCTCGGATTCTTTAGGTCCTGTGGCGACTTCTGAAGTTCCAGTCCCCAAAGCAGTGCTTTTATGCAGAAAACCCCCATTCATCAGTCCTAGCTGTCACTCAAACATGCTAAGTGGTGAGCCGGGCAGCTCACCAATGGACCAATCACACCAGAGTGCGACTTGAGTTGCCAAGGCAACTCAGTCCAGGGTGCCTAAACCCCCTCCCACACCCCCTGTGGTACCCAGACAGAGTGGCCCCACTTTTGGAGGCTTCTGTGGAGAAGCCCGCCAAAAAGTGGAACAAAGGGCTCGACTTGGGTTGGAGTCACAGAAGCGAACAGAAACGCCATTTTGGAACCGAGTTTCGGCAAAAAATACCAACCGGTGAATTCATATTAATTTAATAAACCGGCGGTATGTTCGAGGATATTTTTAAAAAGTGGTAGCCTTGAACAATGGGAAAATCCCATAGAAATATATTCGCGGTCGAATATAAAAAGTAGTATCCACTGCCACCAGCCAAAACTCGGTCGGGGGGGACTGGACAGTGCCCCCTCGAACAACAGAGCCCAGGGCAATCTGATTGCCCCGACCAGTACGTCCACAATATGATGGTTTGTACTGGTTCTGTTCACAATTTAAGACTAGTAAAGCCAATGGTGACTTCACATGCCCTGGGAGACAGTAGTCAGTCCCAGGGTAGGGAGTCTATGTTTGAGGGTCGCTACGACACCCCTGGGTTACTGCACGGAGGGTGCTGTGTAACCCACATACCAAAAAAACACATGAAGCCCTATGAGGTAAAGGACCCCATAGCCCATCAAACACATACAAAGTCAAAGGAACACTTCAATTCATGTCTAAGAGTGGGAGGAAAAGAGTCTCACTCTTAGCAGGAGAAAAAAATAAACCCCAAAAATCCAGCAAAGCTGCTGGGGGACTCACTAGGTTTGGGAAATTAGCCTTTACAGAGAATTCTCCCCAAAAACCACCAACTACTGGGGGACCGATATTCAGGATTCCGCCCTAAGCACAGCATGGAGATGGCCCTTCTCGACCTAAAGATCCAAATGGACGCCTCCAGAGATGCAGGTAAACTCAGTCTACTAATTAGTAATGCTACTAATGCTCCTAGATCTCTCGGCAGCTTTTGATTTGGTTGACCATGACAAACTCTGTGCTACACTAGCCAACAACTTCAACTTGTCCAAGGATGCCACAGACTGGATCAAATCCATTTTAGCAGATAGGACCTCAAGAGTGGCCACTGGGAAAGAATCAGCCAAATCCATACCAGTACCCGTAGGTGTCCCTCAAGGATCCTGCCTATCCCCCACTCTCTACAATGCACTTACTAAGTTGCTTTTTGCAGCTTTGGATGCTATGGGTGTAATATACACGAACTTTGCAGATGACACGCAGATCCTCATTCCACTATCAGGCAACCGCGAGCAAGATTCTCTGCTCAACCACCAAATGTATTCATTAATCCAAAACTGGATGGCTAATAGCTTATGCCTTAATGATGATAAAACAGGTTTACTCATAATTGGATCATACTCCAAAATTGACTCTCTATAATCTGCCTATACATCCTTCACCATTGATTGCACCACAATCCCAGTGCTCTAACAAGTCAAGACACTCGGTGTGTACTTGAAAACCACCATAACCATGTCAAAACCAGTCAACACCCTAGACTCATCCACTTACTACACATCTAAACTCATTTCCCTAAGTCGCAAATTCCTCACTCCTAAAAACTGCATTACACTAGCAAGGGCGCTACTACTTTCTAAACTCGATTACTGCAACATCCTCTTCCTTGGTACTTCCAATACCAATCTAGCCAAACTCCAATGTATGCAGAACAAAGCCCTCTGGGCTGCACTCGGCATAAGGAGAAAACAACCACTGGCTCCCCATCAAAGCTAGGATATTCCTCAAGTCCCTCAGCATCACACACAACTGCATTACCAATAAAGCTCCCAAACACCTCATCAACACTATCACAAAGAAATCCCACACAATACTCCTTAGATCTAATAATAATGCACACCTCGATGTCCCAAGATACAAAAGAGAGAAAGCGGGCTTGGGCAGTAGTTTCAAAGCCCTCGCTCCAAGACACTGGAATGCCCAACCTACCAACATCAAGAACAAGCCTTCCTACCAACAATTTTAAAAAAACAATGAAAACTTGGTTATTCAGCCAATATTAACCTGAACCAATTCCCCTCACACCACGTTCTGATCTCCATCATCAGTTGTATATGAATGATATGTATTCTCACTTTTGCTTCTACTGTGTTCCATTTATAATTTAAGAGTATTACCCATTGGCTGTAACTACGCTGTGATACCTCAGAGTCTGGGCGTATAACAAATGCAATAAATTAATAAATATGCGGACGACACAGCTCATTTTCAGGCTCCTTTTTGCCAACTCTTCTCCTCTTATCTCTGACTGTCCGCTATCGAGGAGTGGTGTGCCGCCAATTATCTCTGCCTTAATACCAGTAAGACAAAGATTCTCCTCATTGGCACATCTGCTCCCTCCTTTCCTATCTCTCTCTGGCCGGCCTCTTGGCACTCTTCCTTCTCCCACCTGTGAGGCTAAAAAGCTCGGGGTCATCTTCGACTTCACAGTCTCCTTCTCTCCTCACATCTGTGACGTCTCTAAGAAGTCACACTACCAGCTGCACCTCCTCAGAGGTATTCTTCCTTCCCGCTCCTTCCCCCAGAAGCTGCACTTACCACAAGCTGGACGCACCTTTACGTATTCTTTTTATTTAATCTATCCATTACTGTTGATCCTATGCACTGCACTCCCTCCCTCCCTTACCCCCGCACTTTCCCACTCCCCCCCTCCCCTGCACTTGCGCGGTCTCAATGTCACTTGGCCTAGAAGGATTGTGGTCTCCGCCTTCCCTCTGTTCCCCTTCCCTTGCCTCCCCGTGCCTTGAAACACTTGTGTATAGGCGTGTTATAAATGTTATATCATTTCAAACTGAGAAAAGAGCAGAAGAAAAAATTAGACAAGGTAGAGAATAGGGTAGAGCATAGGAGGAAAATAGCAAAGGAAGAACAAGAGCATTGAAGAGCAGCAAGGAGGATGAAAAAAACAAGAGCAGGCAGTGCAAGGAGAGGAGACAGGAAGACGAATGAAGACCTGAAAAGAAGTTTAGAGCAAGGACAGAAGAGGAGGAGAAGAAGGCAGAGTACAAGCCCAAAGCAAGGGGTAGAGAAGAGCGCCACCCAAGATCCTGAACTTCTGCTAAAATACTTGCCTTGGTGCAGGAGAAATTAAAGATGCTAATAAAGACTAGTAGGGGTGCACAGAAGGTGGAATTGTGAATAACCCGGATTACAAAAGTGCGGAAAGTGCGATTCCTGACTCTCCACCAACCCCACCCAACAACCGTCAAGGCAGCCCAGGATATCTGGGGGGTGGTGATGTAAGGTGATATATGTCCCAGAGGGCCAACGTGTCATCCTGACCAATAAACGTACAACCAAAGTGAGATTGAGCAAAGGACAAGCTGTCAAAGTCGTGACATATGATGTCGGGAGACGGATCAACAGTACTCAACCCAAAGCTCCCAAATTATCAGCTGCACCACTTCTACAGATAGTTATAGTTTCCAACCTATCCAAGAATCTGCACTTAAGCACGTAGAGGGCTGTAGGGTCCGACTTTAACTGGTTATCCTAACCCAAAACCAGACTTTGATTTCTACAAACTGAAAGAAGGTTTAAGTTACTTACCTGTAACTATTGTTCACCAGCATGGGCCTGCCATGGATTCACATGCTCATGAATATTCCCTGTCGTAAGGCTGGGAATCCTTGGTCAAAGAAAAAATAGTTTCACTTCCACTCAAAACTAGTTCTCATCTAAACCAATCACTGCCATCTGGGTAATACCTGCCCCATCCAATGACATCCCTCTCCCTAAGCCCCACCCCTGGTGGCCATCTTCAGATTTGTTAAGCATGTGAAGTGGCATTATGAGCTGTTAGGCAGAATCCTCTGCAGTCCCCTTAGGGAACACTACAGACAATTAAGTCTACAAGTGGTAGTACAATGTCACCTTTGGTACAAGCCTGTACTACACAGGGGCCTCATTACACAGATGGCGGTAAGGATTTACCGGTTCCGGTAAAATACCGGTAAATCCTTACTGCCTTACTACGAGGTCCCTTTGCGGGTTGGGGGATTTAACGCCTGCTTTTTGCAGGCGTTAAAAACCAACCCGCAAAGGGACCCAGGGAGCTAATTACGTTACCGCAATTTGCAGTACCGTAATTAGCGCCTTCCCCATTCCGATTGAGCCCTAAGGGGCAAAAATGGGAATGGGGAAGGGCAATGGTGGAAGGGGGAATTACCACCCCGCCAACCTTGGAATGGGGCAGTAATTCCCCTTTCCGCCAAGGCGGTGCCGGTATTTTACCGGCATGAACCATGTCGCTAATAGCGCCATGGTTCTCCGCCATCCGTGTAATGAGGCCCAGTTATAGTGGTAGTGGTAGCAGTAGCGGAGCAGCCATACTCATCTCTGTTAAGGACAATTCTCATTCAATGGCTAATTTCCCTTACCTAGTGAGTCCCCCATTAGTTTTGCTGGATCTCTGGAGTTTATTTTTCCAACTTCGTAAGAGTGTACCCCTTTCTTTCTACTCTTAACTATGTTTTGCCATGTGTATTTCATCTGTTGCGATTGTGGACTCTGGAGTACACCACTTCAGTAGCCCCCTTCTTTTGAGTGTTACCCAGCACCTTCAGTGCAGTGACACCGGGTTGTCCTTTAGACTTCCCACCGACTCCATTTCTGAGGCTGGCTACTATACCCCAGAAAAGGTTCAAGTTGCCATTAACTTTACTTTGTCGTTTAACCACAGATCCATTACACCCCATCTTACATGGAGTACTGGAAAGGGTTAATCCTTAGCCCTTGTTATCTGTACCTCCTAGAGCATTTTTACGCTCTTTTAACATTTAGACTTGGCTGGTGGCAGTGGTATCTACCCTAACTTTTCTACCGCGATTATACTATATAAAACGTGGTATTGTTTTAGGCTATTATATTAGCCTTGAACTTAAACCCGCTTGACCAAATACTTTTTCTTTTGGCTCCGGTTGGGTTTATTCGCCATTTCTTTTTGTTAAAGTCCTTCTTGTGTTTTACTTTGTGCGGCAAAACAGGTTTGCCTCCTTTGTTCACTGTCTTATGGCGGGCTTCTGCCCAGAAGCCCTCCTCTAGGCACCTGGGTGTCTAGGCGGGCTAAATGTGAGGGAAGGGTGTAGTCACCTCCTGCACAAGGTATCCTAGGTCACCCAAGTCGCACTTTGCCATGATTGGCTGAGGTGGTTGTCCGGGCCGGACAACCCCCCTGCTGCGTGATTGACAGCCAGGCTGTGTGAAAGGGGGATTTTTGCATAAAAGGCAGGTCTCTTGGTCTGGAAGTCAGAGTCGCCACTGGAACTACAAGGAACCGAAGAGAAGTGGAGAAGAAGTCGACTGCTGCAACTATCACGTCCCGGTGAAGCCCTGCTGCAGTCCTGAGCTATCTACCCTTCAAAGACCAGAGAAGATCCAGTCCGGAGTCTACTTCCCTTGAGCTTGGTGGGGATAACCAGCTCATCTTCCACAGCCAGAGAATCCTCTTCATGGTCGAAATCGCTGCACCCTGCTGTAGTGGTCCGGATAGCCATCTGAAGAGCCTCTCCTGCTTTTAAGGAGCGCACCTTTTATTCACCGTCACTGCTGCCAGCTTCAGCCCTGTGTGGTGCAGACCCCTCCAGACGTCCTCCTTCGGATCGAAGCTCCAGGAACAGAGGGTCTGCAGGAAACTACCAGGAACAACTGCCGTGGCACCAGCTTCTTCCTTGAATAAGGTACTGTGTTCTGCTCGAGGAATTTGGGTGAATACCTTTTCTTCGCCTCCAAGGCTTGCCCTGGTCTACCCTCCTTCTTATAACTTTTGCTTCCTCTGTTGACAATATCCAAGTACTCCTGGCTACGCCGAATCGTGAACTCTCTCACTGTGTGATCCTCGACAACAGGAACCCGGTTCCACTTGACACTGGCTCCGGCCTATTGACTCTTTTGAATTTCTATCCAAGAGTGTTCTCTGATTCTGTTTGCTTTGACAAAAGTATTGCCTATGATTTTTGCCCCAAACTCTCTCTGGGTATCTCAGGTGCCAAGTGTGTTTTTGCCCCGGTAACATTTTTTGCCGCGGATACGCGTTTCTTTGGTAAGACCAAACTGTCATTACTGTCAAAAAGTGATCGCAAGTGCATTCCCGGTAACGTCTTGTTTTATAACACCAGTCCGCTAAAACACAGGGTACTTACCTTGAAGAATACCGTACAAAGTGAATTGGTTAGTTGTAGTGTTTTTTACGTGTGGTTTCCGAATTAATAGAAGTGTTGTGTTTATAACAAATGGTTTAAAAATAGATCTACTTATATTTTTTACCTGAAACCTTGAGTCAGTGTTTTCTTGAGTCACAGTAATTGTGGTCCCTTTGTGTAATCTCTGCTACTGCTCATATACTCTTGAGATAAGCCTGGCTGCTCCGATACTGCTACCACTATAACATAGTAGTACAGTCTTGTACCAAAGGTAAAACTTGTATTGCCAACTGTAGTATTAATTGTATGTAGTGGTCCCTAAGGGCACTGTACAGGATTCTGCCCAACAATCTCAAGAGCAAATGAGCAGTAACAGATTACACAAAGGACTATAATTACTTTGACTCAAACTAACACTGACTCAAGGTTTCTGGTTAAAAAATAAGTACATTTATTTTTAAACCATCTGTTCACAAAACACTTAACTTCTATTAAACAACACCACACTCAAAATATGCTACACTACACACAACCAATCCCTTTGGTTCAGGTCAATTCAAGGTAAGTACATTGGGATTTGACAGACCGGTGTTGTGAAGCAAAAGACATTACCGGGGTTTCAGCATTGCTCACTTTTTGACAGTAATGACAGTTGGGTCTTATGAAAGAAAAGCGGACCCGCAGGAAGAATTGTAACCGTAGTCAAAACACATTTAGCACATGGAATAAAAACCAAGGAATGGGGGATAAAAAAAATCATAGGCAATACTTTTGTCAAGGCACTTTAATCAGAGGACGTGTTCTAAGAGACAGATAAAGTCAATAGGCCTGCGCCAGTGTCAAATGGAGCCGGGCTCTCTTGTCGAGGATCACACGATTAGAACAGTTTGAGATTAACGTTTCCAGGAGTACTTGGATATTGTCAAAGGGAAGCAAAAGTTATAAGAGAGAAGGAAGAAAGGACAAGCCTTCGGAAAGGAAAAAGGGTTCACCCCGATTCCTCAAGGTCGGACGGGGAGAACGACCAAATGGACACAGTACCTTATTCGAATGAAGAAAGCTGGTGCCACGGCATTTGTTCCTGGTAGTTCCTGCAGTCTCACGGCTCCTGAAGCTTCAGTCGTGGGGACAAGAAGGACGACGCCTGGCGTACTCAGGGATGAGACCAGCAGCAGCAAAGCAACGGTGAATAAAAGGTGCGCTCCTTTAAAACAGGAGAGGGCTCTTCTGATGGCTATCCGGACCACTACAGTTTTGTGCAGCGATTTCAACCCAGCAGAGGATTCTCTGGCTGTAGAAAGGTGAGCAGGTTGATCCCACCAGCTCAAGTTAGATCTTAATTGTTTCTTATAATATATCCAATCAACCTGTCTTTCAGACATGTCTTTTTTGAGCATCCAAGTACTCACCAGTATTGTAACAATAAGCACAATATCCATAAAGTAGAATATGGATTGAATGTTAACTAACTCATGCAATTCACAGAGAACTAAATGTAGTTTGCTTTGTATGTATAAGCATTGAAAATGTGATACATTCCTTGGTATTGTTTTGTTTATTTTCAGTTTATTCATTCACCTTGTCATATTTATGTATATGGTGACTCACAATGTACTCCAAGGGTTTATATAGCTTTCTCTTTAGAGTTGTTATTACTCCAAGTGTTTACTCAACATTCCCTTCAGAAGCTTATTATCCTTAGTTTCTTCATCTTATAACCACACGCTCGCATCCACACACTTCATTATCATACGACAGAAACGCCATAACAATGTAGAGGGGAGATTATCTCTTTATCGCTGATACTATCCCAACTTTTAAAGAGATGGATTTGCCAAGTATTGGCCCAAATATGATTACTAGATTTTGGAATTGCCCACACCAAAATGGCCGTTTCACGCACCCGTGATCCGCCATCTTGGTATTCACATTACCATGTCAACGTTAGATATGCACACACAGACGTGAGTACAGCTTTCAAGCTATCCGCCATCGGAGAAGCACTTCGTTTGAGCGTGTCAAGCATTTACAAGGTAAGCGGTCACAGCTTTCACATAGATAAGCGCACGTTAGAACAGACCACGAGCGGCCATTATTAAATGCATCATACCATTTTGTCTTGCAGCGTTCTGGGAAGGAACGCTTCGAACTGAATGCTCGCTTCTAACAGTTTCAGGTTAGTGACACCACAGGGGGAAGTTGTTTGATTTATATGACACCACTTGACTCTTTAGACATAGGATCACGCAATATTTCACTGAGGACTTTGCCACAGAACAGGTGGATTAGTGAATTAATATGGGAATCAGAGCTACTGGAGGATTTCACTTAAGCACAACTTTATTATTATTTTTTTGAGTTAACCGGGCTCAACAAAAATAATTCTGCATCATATATGCGCAATGTTATATATACAATTTACTGACTATTCAATTTTCTCTTCTCTCTGTGTTACATGTACGTGTTTGTTAATTGTGGGTACCCTGTTTTTTTTGAATGCATACATACCTGATGTTTTTCTAAATGTTCTAACGGTAAGATTTTTTGTGCATTTAACCTGGCTCTGAAGAAGGAAAGATATCTTTCCGAAATGCATTAGCCCTAGGTTATTTTTCCTTTGCCATTGCATCAGCACATAACGATTTGGTGAAGTTTAACCATTTGTTAACCCTAAGAAAGAAAGAACAAAGGATTAACTTGCTAAATAAAAGCACTTTTGAAGATAAACTATGGAACATGGTTTTACTGTCAGGTAATAATTTCAACCAAACGTTTTAAACCCTATTGGGTAAATTTAGGAGTGCGGCCCACACCGATGGCTATTTAGCCTAGGTCCTTTCTTTTTAAGCGTTGCTACTTGCCCTGTATGGTTTTCCCCCTCTACTCCGAGGACGACGCAAAGAACATCATTGTGTTGAGTCGTGTGCCCAGAATTAAAGTGTCCTGAGATGGCTTGAAGCAAGACTTCGTATAGTTTATGGAGAACCCCAGCTCTGTTAGCAGACGTACGATTTTGGCAGTGTGCTTGCTAGCCAGAGTGTGAGCGGGAACGCACCAACCAGTCGTCCAGGTAGGGGTAAACGTGGATGCATTGCAGACGAAGAAGTGCCACCACCGGGTCCAGGCACTTTGTAAAAACCCTCAGGCCGACTTCAGGCCGAAGGGCAGAGCCTTGAACTGGTAGTTCTGACATTGAACTACGAATTGAAGGAACTTGCTGTGCTTTTGTGAATGCGGATGTGGAAGTAGGCGTCCTCTAGATCCAACATCAGAAAAACTCCTTGCTCCAGTTGGCCAAGTGTTAGGAAAGATTTCCACTTCATGTGTAATTTTCCCTCCAGTTGTGTACCCCCCCCCCCCAACCTTTTGCTGATGTTAAAACACCATAGTCTGACTTTGCCAGAGGAGCACAGCCTTCTGCTGCTCTCGCCAGTTATTTTCGCTCACTTTTCTTCTTGGGAAACGGACATGTCCTCAAAGACCGTCAGTGCTGGGAGACTTTGTTTCCCTTAGTCCATGTTGCAACTTTTCTGCAACATATGCACTTGGGTCTAATAGTCATTTCCAAAGGCTCTAGATACTCTCGAAGGATATTTTAGGAGAAGTGAAAATGTGCCTTGGACAGCGCTGGTGGCAGCTTATCTTTTCATATAATGTCAACCCTTTCCTGCCAGGTAAGGAACAAGTTACTTACCTGTAAGGAACAAGTTACTTACCTGTAACTGTTGTTCTCCAGCATGGGTCTGGCATGGATTCACATGCTCATGAATATTCCCCGTCGTCAGGCTGGGAATCCTCGGTAAAGAAAAAACCAGTATCAGTTTCGTTTCTGATCTGTCTTTCGTAGTAATAACCAATCACTGGTCTCTGCGTCATACTGACCACAGCCAATGACTGCCCTCTACCTAAGCACCGCCTCTGGCAGCCATCTTCAGATTTGGAAGCACGTGAAGTGGCAGTATGACCAAGTGAAGAGCCGCAGAGGGGTAGGCGGGAGGGTTCGCATGTGAATCCATGCCAGACCCATGCTGGAGAACAACAGTTACAGGTAAGTAACTTGTTCCTTCTCCAGCATGGGGTCTGGCATGGATTCACATGCTCATGAATAAAGAATACATAGCAGTACACACATGCACAACCACGGGAGGTGGCAAAGGCTCAACATTAAGCATCACATAAACTCAACATTAAGCATCTTACCTCCTCACCAGGCTCACCTCAGGCGAACAGGTTGCGCAGCACTGCTTGGCCGACCCTGGACTCCTCCCTGGAATCCCGGTCGACGCAGTAGAATTTCGTGAAGGTGTGCGTCGACCTCCACGTAGCAGCCCTGCATATGTCCAGCAGGGGCACACCAGATAGGAACGCCGTGGTAGCTGCGATCGCTCTGGTGGAATGGGCTCTCGGACGGCCAGGCAGCGGTCGGTTTGCCAACCGATGACAGTACATGATACAGCCGGAGGGCCATCTGGAAATGGAAGCCTTCGAGAGAGCCTTCCCCTGATTGACAGGTCCAAAGTTCACAAAGAGTTGTGACGTCTTCCGAAAACACTTCGTGCGGTCTACGTAGAACTTCAGCGCTCTAGCCACATCCAGCGAGTGCAAAGTCCTCTCAGCCGGCGACGAAGGCGACGGGAAGAACACAGGCAACACCAAGGGTTCGTTGAGATGGAAGTCCGACGGCACCTTGGGCATGAAGGAGGGGTGCGTCCTGAGCACTACCCTCGTGTCGTGGAAAGTCAAGTACGGGGCCTTGCAGGAAAGGGCCTGGATCTCTCCCACTCGTCGTGCGGAGGTGATGGCCACAAGAAAAGCTGTTTTCCACGATAGAAACTTCAACGGGGCCGAGTGCAGAGGCTCGAACGGAGGTCCCATGAGCTTCGTCAGCACCACGTTGAGCTCCCACGCCGGGGCCGGAGCCTTCACCGGCGGGAACGATCTGAACAGTCCCTTCATGAACTCTTTCACCAGACGATGAGACCACAAGGACGTCCGCCCCGTGGTTCTGGTGTATCGGGAGATCGCAGCAAGATGAATCTTGATGGACGCGTGTGCCAGACCAGCTTTGGCCAGCGTCAGCAGGTACGGCAGTACTTGGGGAGCCGTAATCCGTAGAGGGTTAATCTTCTGTGCGTGGCACCAGACAGAGAACCTCTTCCATTTGTGTCCGTAGCATTTAAGAGTCGAGGACGCCCTGGCCTTTGCAAGAACCTCTCTGCAATCGGCCGGTATGTCGTATCCTCCAAACTCTAGCGCTGCAGGAGCCAGGCCTGCAAGTTCAGCGACTTCGGGTCGTGGTGGAGGATGGCGCCTCCTTCCCTGGAGAGTAGATCCGCGTCCGCCGGCAGCTTGATCGGCGGGGACGCTGACAAGTCCAGAAGGTCCGGGAACCATATCTGCCTCGGCCACGCAGGTGCGACGAGGATCATCCTGCACCGTGACCTCTTGAGCTGGTTGACGAGCCGGATTAGCAGAGGCAAGGGAGGGAACGCGTAGAGGAACAGGCCCTCCCAGGGGAACGAGAAAGCATCGCCCATGCTCCTCGTCTGGGGAAACCTGCTGGCGAACCTCCGGCACTTGGTGTTCGTCGCCGTCGCGAACAGGTCGATCTGGGGTGTGCCCCACCGTCGGAAGAGGCGATCCACCAGATCCTGCCGTAGTTCCCACTCGTGGCACGAGCGCAGCTCCCTGCTGAGTGAGTCGGCGATGGTGTTTTTTATCCCTGCCAGATGAAACGGTACCAGAAAAATCCCTTGGGCGACGGCCCAATGCCACAGGTCCTGCGCCTCCTTGGACAGCGCTGGGGACCTGGTTCCGCCCTGTTTCCTGATGTAAAACATGGTGGTGGTGTTGACGGTGAAGATCCTCACCACCTTGCCCTTGAGGGACGGAAGAAAGGACCTGAGGGCCCAGAACACCGCGCGGAGCTCCAAGATGTTGATGTGGAGAGACTTCTTCTCCGGGAGCCAAAGGCCTCTCGCGTGAAGATCTCCGGAGTGTGCTCCCCAACCTTCCAGGGAGGCGTCCGTCGTCACCGTCACCTGGTGAGCTGGGGTCTGAAAATCCGTGCCTGCCGACAGATGGGAGCGGGTACCCCACCACCGGATCGCCTAACGGAACGTCTCGTGAGAGGGATCCTGTCCTCAAAACTGCCCGTCGACTGGATCCAGCGGGCGTCGAGGAACTCCTGTAAGGGTCTCAATCGAAGCCTGCAAAGGCGCACCAGACAAATGCAGGAGGACATCATCCCGAGGAGGGACTTGACAGATCTTACCCTGGCCATGTCCGTGGCCAGCTGACGCTGCACCTTGCCCAGAATGGTCCTGGTCCTTTCCTCCGACGGCGAGGCCAGCCGCGCCACTGTGTCGAGTTTGGGTCCCAGAAACAGGGCGACTTGCGACGGAACCAGGTGGGATTTTGGAAAGTTGATGGAGAATCCCAGGTCCATGAGCAGCTGGACGGTCTTCGCAGTGTGCTCCACGGCGAGCTCCCTTGTCCTTGCCCGGATGAGCCAGTCGTCCAGGTAGGGATAGACGTGGATCCCCTGTAGGCGCAGCCGTGCCGCCACCAGTGCGAGGCACTTGGTGAACACCCTGGGTGCCGACTTCAATCCGAACGGGAGGGCTTTGAACTGGTAGTGCCGCCCTTGGACCACGAACTTGAGGAACTTTCGGTATCTTTTGAGAATGGGGATGTGAAAGTACGCATCCTCCAAGTCCAACAACGACAGGAAATCGCCCTCCTCCAGCTGTCCCAGCACATGCTGAAGGGTGACCATACGGAACTTCTGTGCCTTGATGTACTTGTTCAGTCGTCGTAGGTCCAGGATGGGGCGCCATCCTGTCTTCTTTTTTACGAGGAAGTACCTTGAATAAACTCCAGAGCCTCTTTGGGACGAGCTTGATGGCACCCTTCTTGAGCATCGCCCTTACTTCCAACAGTAGTTGAGGGACGTGATTTTCCTTCCTGGCCACGGGTGGAACGCGAGGGCACTTCTTCTGAAACTCGAGGGTGTGCCCTTGTGCCAGGGCGTCCAGCACCCAACGGTCAGTGGAGATGGACTCCCACACGCTGACGAACCTCGCCAGCCGGCCTCCCACCAGGGTGCTTCGGCGGGGGCCCGACCCCACGGTCGGTTCAATCTCGTTTGGAGGCCGCTTTGCCTCCTTGACGACGACGGGCACCACCTGACTTGCCGCATCCCCTGTAGGCTTCCTGGGACGAAGATCTTGCCGCTTGGCGGTAAGTGGAGGAGCCACTGCCGGATCCCTTGGAGGCACCTTGTCTGCCTCCGGAGCTCCGAAAGGACGGCCGTCGTTGTTGGAGCACTCCCAGTGCCCGGGAAGTCTCTGTGTCTGTCTTGATGGCCTGAAGGGACTCATCAACTGCCTTCCCAAACAGGTTGTTCCCGTCGAAGGGCATGTCCAAAACCTTGGTTTGTACGTCCTGGCGGAAATCCGTGGCCTTGAGCCATCCTCGTCGTCTCAAGCAAACGCTGTTGCCCAACTGATGGAAACCGGTGTCGGCGATGTCCGTTGCCACCGTGATAGCGTGGTCCGAAGCAATCTCCCCCTCCTGTAGGATTTCAAGGGCCTCAGCCTTTTTGGCGTCCGGAAGGATGTCTAACAGAGGGGCGATTTTGAACCACAACTCCCTGTTGTAGCGGGCTATGATAGCCAGGGCGTTGGCCGCCTTGATAGTCGTCGCTGCGGATGAGATCAGTCGTCCCACCGTGTCCAACTTCCTGCCCTCGCCGTCCGGCGGGGAAGTTGATGTCTAGGCCGATGCCCCCCCAGCTTTCTTCTTTGCCGCCGCCGAGACGACCGAATCCGGGGTGGGTTGTGCCCGAAGGCACAAGGGGGCAGCGTCGGGGATCCGGTACTTCTTCTCGTACCGGTCCTTCTTTGCCGGTGCCGTGGCCGGGTTCTTGAGGAGGGCGAGCCCCTCATCCCAGATGTCATCAAGAAGCGGTACGGCGAGGAGCGTCTTCCTTTTAGCCTCACGCCGTTAGTAAAAGAACCCTTCTTTCTTCTTTTCTTCTGGGCAGAGCTGAATAAGCTCAGATGCCCTGGAAATCATGGCATGAAAGGATCCAATCTCATCGGGCGGGGACGCCCGAGCAGGGGCCGACGGGGGACCCGTCCCGTTGTCGCCTCTGTCGTCATCTGTACCTGTCGTAGCCGTGTCCGTGCCTGTATCATCCACCTGGGTAGTAGACCGGGGGGAAGGCAGAGCAGGCCGCAGAGGTGGGAGAGGTGGCGTAGGATGCGTCGTCCTCCTCTTATGCGGTGGACTCTCCGAAGGTCCTGGCTCCGGTTCCCCCGTTGGGTCTGGCTCAGGTACCTCCGTCGGGGGAAGGGGCAACCTTGTCCTTATCTCCGAGCATAAGGACTGAATCGCTGACAAAATGGCCACCGAGGTGTCCTGCGGCACCGGAAACGACAGGCGCGAGGGCTCTTGAGGAGCCTCGTCGGCGACACAGTCGCTCTCGTCGTCGCCCTCGTCGGGATCCCTCCCGATTGGCTGGGCCTCTTCCACGACTTCGATGAGCTCTTCTTCAGAGGTCGTTTCCGTATCCACAATGGCCACCAGCCCCTCCCCCACCTTTTCGAACGAGGACTTCGTGGGGGTCTTCTCAATGGGCCTGAAAGACGACTCCCTCTGCGGTGGCAGGGAGACTCTGGGTCCTGAGGGCGCCTCCACAGGCTGAGCCAGGGCCGCGGCGACCTCCTCAATCGAGGTCTTAGCAGGGTGAATTAAGGCCATCGTCACCTTCTGGACGCCTGGGGCCTTCACCTTGGTGGGAGGGTCCGAGCCTCGCTCCCCCTCTACCGGAATCTTCGAGATCGACCGGGGCCTCTCCAGAAGCTTCGCCGGGTTCTCGGACTTCCTCTTACCCGAGCCAGAGCGTTGGCTCGTGGTTGATGGCGCCGGGGAGGATGCGCCCTGCCTGGCAGCCAAGGAGCCCGAGTGTTCGGCGCTCCCGGTGCCCGCGGACTCGCAGTGCTTAGCCTTTTGTTGGGCCCCCGTCCCCGGGGCACCCTCACAGGACTTAGAAGACTTCTCGGACTTCTTCTTCTTCTCACCTGACGGGCTCTTCCCTTCCAGCCAGTTGGCGAGACGGAGGTGGCGATCCTTCATGGTCCGCCCCGACATGTTTCCACAAAACGCACAGTCCTTCTCCTTGTGCGTCTTGTCCTCATGGAGACAGTAGAGGCATAACGAATGCTCGTCCTCCTTGAAAACATTCTGAAGCTGGCATCCAGGGCAGGTCCTGAACAGCTTCCCGGGCGTCGAGCTTCCTTTCTCCTGGGTCTTGTCCGGGGTAGGCCTCGGAACTTCTGGAATCCTCCAAAAGCGTAACTCGACGAAATCTTCACCCTTGAGGGGCGTAGAAAACTCCAGAAACTGATCCCCGTTGATCAGATGTAGAAACGGTGGAGCTTGAGGCTCTATTTAACCGAAAAATGAGAAAAATCTCCTGAAAAAGCACGGAAACGCAGCAAAAGCTCGAGAGCTACAGCACGAGGACCCCCAACACTTGAACGTGCGGTAAAAATCTGAGGATGGCTGCCGGAGGCTGGGCTTAGGGAGAGGGCAGTCATTGGTTGGGGGCAGTATGACCCAGAGACCAGTGATTGGTTACTAAGAAAGACAGATCAGAAACGAAACTGATACTGATTTTTTTCTATACCGAGGATTCCCAGCCTGATGGGGAATATTCATGAGCATGTGAATTCATGCCAGACCCCATGCTGTAGAAACCGTGTTAAACGTGGTTGGCACGAATAGGTGGCCTGGCTCCAAAATGGCCATGCCACGAGGTTCTTTGTCCTGTCCTTTGGCCATCTTGCCCCTTCACCTTACCAAGGTCGAGCCGACCCGGGTCTGTCGTTATTTGGGCATGCCTTCTCACGCGAAACACCAAGCTTTTGCAGGTTTCTGCATGTCTTGTGTGTGCTTCCCGGATGTGGGCTGGACTGTCAGGTTCCAATACACATCCTGGGTGCCAGAGAGTTTGGTGTGCTGTGAATGCCTGGGACCACCACGATTTGTTTTTGGTCTGCGTATGGTATGCCTGTATGTGCCAGATATCCCATTGGGTCCTCTTCGTTTTGGCATGAAGGCGATTTTGGATAAGAGAAGGCTCCAAACACCCATACATGTCGATATCTGGAGTTCTCACTGAACGAAGGATGGGATCTAAGTATCCTGAAACTAAGAAGCCGAGTCGAGGAACCGCTGGTGACCCGCTGGAAGGTTTGGCACCCTGAGCCCGGTGTCGTCCTCCTGCACCCCTCTGCATCTGATGGAACTAGGTCTGCAAAGACGCTTCGACCCATTGGAATATTAGGGCCAACTATTCTCTGCACCTTCAGCAAACCCTGCAACTAAGTCTCCTTGGGAATGTCCCTGGGCCAACCAGTGGGCTGACCAGCTTGTGCAGCACCTTTGCCCTGCCCTGATACCACTGCTGTTTCAAGGAGGTCTTTGTAACTTGCTACATCGCTAGCGCTGTGGTCATGGCACTCTCGCACCGAATTTCATACACTTTGCGTTCCCAGGTCTGGAGTAAAGAGCGAGAGCCTGATCCGGAGTGTACGTGGTTACTGTGACCCCCAGCTGTGGTGACTAACGTTGCAGGTGCGTTGCTGCTGTGCCCCTCTTGCCCATGAAGCCTGCTGCAGTGAAACTGTCCTGATCCATCCACCAGGAGCAGAGAAATTGCCACTGTCCCGTATGGGAATCAATGCTGTATCTTCGTCACAGAAAGCAACAGAGCCGCAGAATTGCCGCATTTGAACCTGCAACCGAATTGGACTCGACTGCTGAAGTTTGGTCTGGAGTGCGCCAGGGGTCGGTGAGTATTAGCAACCCTTAACGGTGGCCCCCTAGCGCATCCAGCCCTTTTTATGCCCGAGTGGCCCCTGAGGGCCCCTCTCCTTTTCACTGCTAGTGCGAACTAGCAAACTATTCCCAAGTCTTGGAACCCGCGTTTGCCCTGTTGGGGAGACCCTCCTTGAATAGTGGAAACTTATTCGGCATCACCTCACCTGCCTTCCTGAGCTGCAACAGACCCTACAAAAGACCCTGTTTCACCCATCTGCACTACCGCATGCACCAGCATTGCAAGTACATTTGAGCAATATGCTCCCCTCATCTTAGTGACTGGACTGCCTTTCAGTAAGGATTGCGATTAATGCAGAATTGCCTAAAGACTATTTGCACTACCTGCTTCCTTCCCTTTATAGGTTGTGGATCCATTTTGTGCATTAACGCTTTAGGCTACTTGGTCTTGTATATATGTATTTTAGTAGGATTGTGTTGGTTTAAAAGTGTTACTATGATTATTACTGTGTGTATAACTTCAAAGGCCTTGCAATAAATATATTTGTATTTTTAATATATATATATACACCTGACTGGGAGTGATTTGTAAGTGTCCTTTACTCTGTGTGCTCATTGAGGTCTTTCAGTCACCCTCACCCCTCCTGAGACCTAGTCTTGACTGCCGCCAATGCTACCTTGATGGGTCTGGCTTGTCCAGAAGGTTGCCCTGTTCCAAGAAACTAGGCTGGCCTTCTGAACCTCTGCCCAAAAGGTCAGAGTTCAGAAATCTGTCTTATCATCAAGAACATGAGCATCCAGAACATTTGGCACTTGAAGTACTTGTTGAGACGACGTAGATCCAGGATAGAGCCCCAGAGACACTGGGAGACTGGTTCCATCGCCCCATTCTGTAACATGGCCCGCATCTCTTGCAGAAGCTGTGTTCCATGTTGTTCCTGTCACTGAATCGGCAGGATACGAAGACACCGGCATTGGAACTCCAAGGTGTGCCCCTGTCCGAGAGCGTCCAGCACCCATCTGTCCGTGCTGATCTTCGCTCACGAACTTTGCCAGCCGGTCTCCTACTGGGGTGCGTAAGTGGGGGCCTGGAGCCACAGCCGGTTCAGGGCAGGTTGGGCGAGGTATTCTGCCTTCTGGACGTTGCCGCCACTGACCTCTGCTGCCTTGAGAGCACTCCCTGTATGCTTCTTGAGTGGAAGAGCGTGAGGCCTGCCTGTAAGGGGTACTATAACCCTTTGATGATGATCTTGGCTTTCCTATGAAGGAGCGAAAGGACGAGTATCGTTGCTGCTGCAAAGTTCCTAGGTAACGTGCCGTCTCCGTGTCAGTCTATCGCCTGAAAAGATTTGTCGACAACCTTTCCGAAGAGGTTTTCCCTGTCGAAGTGCATATCCAGCACCTTCGTCTGAACCTCCTGGCGGACGTTTGTAGCCTTCAACCAACCTTGACGACACAGATTCTTTCAGGAATGTGAAGTGGCCTCGGATCACAGCATCACGGTAGACATCCCAGACAGAGGTCTTCACCAGATGGGGAACGGTGTGTTCCCCATCTGGCAAAGACCTGTGGCTGTGATTTCTACCGCCCTAATGCCGTGATCCGAGACCACTTCACATTCCTGAAGGAGTTCCTGTGCCTCGACCTTCTCGTCTTCGGCAGGAAGTAGAGGATAGGGCCCAGCTTGTACCAGAATTCCCCGTCATAATAAACAAAATGGCTAGAGCGCTCGCCGCCTTGATGGTAGAGGCTGGCGTGTAAATTATTCTCTTGTCCATCGCATCCAGCTTCTTCCCCGCCTGGTACGGAGGTACAATGGCTGCTGATGACTGTTTCGCGGAGCGTTTCCTAGTTGCGGCTGAGACCACCGAATCTGGTGAGGGCTGAAATTGTGGGCACCTAAGAGCAGAGTCGGGTACCCTGTACTTCATTTCCAATCAGTCCCAATTGGTCGGGCTGTACTTGGATTCTTCAACGGGGCCAGGCCCTCTTCCCAGATGTTGTCCAGTAAGGGAACGCACATGATGGTCCTCCTCCTGGACAAGCGTTGTTAGGAAACCCTCCTTCGTCGCCTCAAGGACTCAAACAGTTCTGAGGCCTTCAAGATGACCAAATGATACGATCCAAATTCCTCCAGAGGAGAGGCCCTAGGGGGCTCGACGCGTGCAGAGTCTCCCCATCCACCATAATGAAATAGTCCTCGTCAGTACTAGTAGTTGTGGTAGCTGTGTCCGTGCCCATGTCAGTGTGTGGATCCGGAGCTCCGGTAGGAGTCTTGTCGCGACGAGGTGGTGGAGGGGTCAGGTGATGTCGAGGACCTGTGCCCCCCTTTGGACTTTCTCTTCCATGGGGGAGAGTTTACCCTTGGCGGCTCTATAAGTGCCTGCCCCAATGGCAGCATCCTCTGCTGGATTTCGGTGACCAGTGTGTACAGGGTGGATGGAATGTCCAGAGACACGTCCCTAGGGCTAGGGGTAAACTGGGCCGGCAGAGTAGGATACGGGCTAATGCATCTCTTCTTCCGTACCGTGGACTAGAGTCCTTCCTCAGGATCTCCCTGTCCGCAGCACCCCTTGTGAGGATAATTTTTCTCATTGGTACCAGAGTAGACCTGCTCCAGTCTATCCTCAGTAGCCTGCCGATCCGCTTTTGTGGGAGGCTCCACAGGAGGGACTGCTTCCCTCTCAAGAAAATGGTGGTCCAGAGCTGACGCCTGGTCTCTCCCTGGTGCCAGTTTCTACGCCGCTGCTTCTGCAGCCGTATTGCACCTTGGGGGGCAAGACGACCCGCAGGGTGGCTGCCACTTACTTTCTGGACCCGCTTTCTTTTCAGAGCCACGGTGGACGTCGTTGACTTGGACGACAAAAAGTGCTTTTTTTCTGACATCATAGATGGTGCCATCATCAACTCAGATGACTTGGCCTTGGTAAAAGCCTTAGCTGGATTCCACAAGTCCTCCCAGACTTTTCCATTGTCGGATTAACCGCAGGCACACAAAGTTTAGCAACTTTCTCTTCCTAGACGCTCCTTTCGTTTGCAGGCGCACTGTGGAGGATGATTGTGATGGAGAACGCCTTTTATCCGACTCGGGACCCGCATCAGGGACGAACCCAGAAGAGCAGAGCTTGGCCTTCTCTTGGAACCCCGCATGCGGGGTGTCCTCAAAGGATCTTGACCTCCTCCCGGAACGAGAACGCTACTCAGATCGGCCGTTCCTGGAGGAAGCTTGACTGTGCCGAGGCTGCGTCAGAGGCTTTGCTCGACTTAAGCCACGCTGACAGTCTGCTGTATCGGTAATTCTTTGTCTTCTTCAAGAAACCACAGCACACCTCACATCCTTCCCCATCGTGGTCCAGATGCAGGCCGTACAAGTATTTATGATGTAGATCTTCTATGAAGATGTTTCTTAAACCACAATTGGCGCAGAGTTGAAGAGGCTATGGCCCTCCTTCCTTCTCCTCAGCCAAGCTGAAAGTGGGCGAAGTAGGCCTCAAGGCCGGGCCTCCTCGAAACTTCGATGATACACCAGTGGATGAAGATCTTCGCCGGTAGCTAAGTCCCGCTGCCGGTCACTAATCTTCGAAGACTAAACAAAAAAAACAAAAAAAAATCTGTCCAATTCTAACTAATTTGCAAAAATATTTATGAAAAACAAAAAAATCACAAAATTAGCTTGGAAAGCAACTGGAGGACTCCCAACATGCGTGAAATAAAATTCTGAAGATGGCCACGAGGGGTGGGGCTTAAGGAGAGGGCTGTCATTGGATAGGGGCAGCAGTATGACCCAGAGGACAGGGATTGGTTTAAAGGAGAAATACAGTTTTCATGCGCATGTGAATCTCTGCCAGACCCCATGCTGGAAAATCAGCTTCTGGTAGGGATCTATTGAGGATTGCCCCAAAGGTCAGGTTATCCATGAACTACAGCACGGCTATTGGAGCTTAGCTTATCGACAAGGACAACTCAGGGCGAGAGAGTTGTGGTTCTCAATCATTCATAGGACACTTGCTTGGTAGTCAAACTAAAAAGGTCTGCCATCTCCGGATGTACATTTTAGGAACCACAGTAGGATAGGGTACTTAATGGTAAAGGAGTAACAAAACTATTTCTTCCATTCGGTTTATGACCCTCGTAGGCTCTGATCTAAAGTTTGTTACTATGAATCTATACCAATGAATGATCTGAATCATTAAAACCTGTCACGTAGCGTGGCATGGAATCTCTTTAACGCACTGGGTTTAGTAACAGTAGGTATCAAAGGAACTATTATAACTGCAGTAAAACAAATAAAAATAGAAGGCAATGTTAACAGTTGAAATTAAATTCCAGAAGCCATTTTGATCAAAGATATCATCAGTGACACCAGAATATAATTAGAAAGTCAGAAACGCACCATTGTATAATTACCACAATGAAATACATGCATTTATAAATTCAAATGTCTTACAAGTAACCCAAGACATTTTGACAAACCAGACACTATGATCCAGATCGAATAGGTATCACTTATTTCCTACCTGCTAGCATACACCGGATAGCCTGCCAGCGCAGCTCCATGAACCTTGGTAGGATAGGCCGTAATCTAGAAATAGGAAGGACTTCGAAGTTACCATAGTCTACATAACCCACCAAAGCACTATCTTGCGATTTTGCTTGAATAACTGTTGCTCTGTACCACTGGTTGTCCTCTGTCAGGGGGTAAAAAGCATATGAAAATTAATGTCTATTCCGAGATTTTTGCACATAAAGAAATATGTAAATCACTTAGAATAAAATGTTCTGTAATAGTTTCTTCACAGTCGTTTTCCATTAAGATGCATGCAATAAATTACATCACATTACAGAAACAAATGGGATTAATAATGTTTGCTTGCACCTAATCCAAGAAATGAACAGGTAAGCCAATTCAAAAAGGTGACCTATGCATTTTTAAGAGGGCTGGTGCCAGTGCAAATGATGCACTTGCCAGCCCCCTAGCAAGCATTAAGATACATGCTCACAAAACGAATCCATAATTGGCTCACAACATCCAGTACGGTACATGGAGCAGTTCCCTATGAAAGGCTGAAAAAAATCTGCATTTCTATCCCCATTTAGAGACAGCAGATTTTCAAAACACAGCTGACCTACTTGCACAAAATGAATTTAATAACCAAAAGTTACCCTCATATCAAGCCTCAAAAATGCTTAAAAATCCCATTAGACCTGCAGGGCCATTCCTTAGTTTAACATACTCAACCTGAGAGAAATGCAGCCGCCCCTTGGTTATGTGTGACAAAATGTTTACCAGTGCTTTCTGTAAAATGGTGCAATGCTACCAGTGAAATACCAGCGCCACACACAAAAACATTTTCAATTTACTGCAAAGTTTGTTTGCAGTAAATAACAAATACATTTTCAAACATCTGCCTACTCGGCAGCATGGTTTAGTACCATGCAAATGCTACTTGTCCTTCATAAAATCTCCTCGCCAATGCGAGTGGGCTAGTAGATTTTACGAGCCCTGCATGTGCATTGTGCATTCACCTGTGTCAACTCAAAGTCGGCATGTGGAATGATTTTATTTTCTGCACATTTCTCAGTCCATCTGGTTTTAGAATCTGGCATGCATTTTAAAATAGACAAAAATACCTTCCACCCCTTGCTTATCTCGGGGCTGGCTAGTGCACCATTGGTGTTTATGACACTTTCTTTCCCAAATTGAAGTATGACATGGCACATTCCTTCATTTATGCCAGAGAAACATTTGAAGATCCTACCGTTTTTATAAAACAATATATTAAGTATATTATAGCTCCCGGTCCAGCTAGCATTCGGAATCACAATCCACAAGGCACAGCACCAGTCAATCTAGTGCACTGGTATCAACCTGGACACAGGTAGTTGTCTTGTTTTCTAGAGTGGGTTCCCCAAATCAGTTGTACATGTTTACTACAACTGGAAGAACAACAAATGTTGTTCATAAACAAGCCTTACAATGAACATGTACTTAGGTAATATCAAACTTTAGGTCCATAGTTGTTGGAACTGTCAGCATCATGTCAACCATCATGCTGCTCCGGAATCTCCATGTTGGTCTCACATACAGCAGTAAGTTTCAGAATGAGTTTTTAAGAAGAACTACAAATTGTGTTGTGTACGCTTTACTAAGAAAACATTTTCACAATATAATATTAATCGAAAAATCTCTATATCAAATGCTTAGGTATGTTTCCAAACTCAGCAATGCAATTTCTCAGTGTTAGGTTGTCCTCTGCTGTCCAAATGGCAAAGTGGACCCACTTCAACAACAGCTACCATTTCAACAAACGAAATGAGAACGGTTCTACGCGGTCACCTTCACTTTCCACTATTGGAAACATTCCGAAGTTACTTCTTTCCATCCCCCCCACTTCTCTTCACACAGGGCACAGTGGTTCCAGTGTCAATGAACCGTTAATTACCGGCTTAATGTTTCAGTCTCTTAAAAGAGAAATGCTGTAGGACACAGAATAATATAATAATTTGCATTTATTTAACGCTGAGGTATCTGAGCGCTGCTTAACCCACAGTGTGTGGTGCTCATTTATCAACCATGGAAGGATAAAAGGCTGAGTTTGGCCCAGCCGTGATTCGAACCTGTGACAGCAGGCTCTGCACGGATGGTAAAGCGAGAACTCTACTCGCTGTGCAATATGACATGCCTCCTCACGAGCTAAAACTGAAAGTAGGTGCTGTAATTATGCTACTATGCAATCTTATGCCATCACAGGCACTCTGCAATGGAACAAGGTTGACAACTACGCGTCTATAAAGACGCGTCAGAGACCCGTGTGATCGATGGAACTTAGATACATTATAAGTTACTCACCATAGTGACTAACATACTCTTAGTCCTTAGTCCCCGGTCCTCCATACTGCCTGGGCAATTACAACTGAATGTAGCCAGAGGGTGGAGAGGATACCCTCCTTAAGCAAATAAGTTCCTCAGAACCGCCTATCCGAAGGCCGCGTCTGACTTAGAGCCGGCGTCCAAACTTTAATGCTTACAGAAAGCCAAAGGGGTGGCCCAAGTGGCTGCCCAGCTTATGACTTGCCACTGGACCTGCCGCTGGAAGGCAATGGCTGTGGCCTTGGCCCTAACGACGTGAGAGTCCATGTCAGCTGGCAGCGGTTTCTACTGCCCCTCATAGGCCTCTTTGATGGCCGCAACCATCCTTCGAGCGATCAAAGCCTTGGAAGCTTGATAGCCAGGCCTGGATCCTTCAAAAGTGACAAAGAGCGTCCAACTTGCGGAAGCCCTTGGTCCTGTCCAGATAGAATTTCAGAGCACGCCTGACTTCCAGACAGTGCAGTACTCTGAGCCACATCAATGGGGTCCGACAAAAATGTGGGCAAGACTATTTCCTCGTTCAGATGGGAAGGAATGCCGGGCAAGTCCGCAGGACCACCTTATCCCTGTGGATGGTAGTATAAGGCTCTGAGGTCACCAAAGCCTGGATTTCGTTGACTCTGCGAGCACAGGTTAGTCCCACTAGAAAAGCGGTTTTAATGGTGACCAGCCTGATGTCTGCGGACACCAGTGGCTCGAAACGTTTGTGTGCCAAGGCGCCTAACACCACATCGAGGTCCCACACGGGGTAGGGCTTCTTGATGGGCAGGTAGAGACTGGACAGGCCCGCCAAATGATTATTGGGTTGGAAGAGGAAAACATTTCTTCTCCGAATTTCATTAGGCCCCTATGGCTGGCAGATATGTGCAACATGTTTCCACCTGCACGCCTGAGTTAGCGAGGTTCTCCCGAGAAGAAGAGCACATCATCCAGAGTGTACGTAAGGGGGTCTATCTCCCTAGAGTTGGCCCAGTGATAGAATTTACTCCATTTACTCTTGTATTGGCTCCTGGTAGCCTTGCTCCTGGCGCCCTGAATGATCTCGGGGTTGGCCTGAAACAGGTTCAGGTGCTTGAGGGTGATCTGCTCAGGAACCATGCTGTGAGGGCTAACTTCTGAGGAGCAGGGTGGCGTACCCTGCCCTCCTGCTGGGAGAGGAGATGTGCTGGGCCCAGCAGAAGGTGAAGGGGTGGTGTGTCTGTGAGCTCAACAGCACGGAGAACCACGGTCTTGCCGGCCACCAGGGGGCTATCAGAATGATGTTGAGGTGACAAGCATCCTTTATTATGCGCATTAACCTGGGGATCAGGGGTGTGGGAGGGGATAAGCCGTCATGCCCTCCCATAGAATTTGCAATGCGTCGGCCAAGGAGCGGGACATTGCCCAAGAAAAGACGCAAACTGATGGCACTTCCTGTTCTTCCATGTGGCAAATATATACACCCGATGGTGGTCCCAGGTGTTGAAGATCACATGCAGCACCTAGTCATTCAATTGCCATTCGTAATTGTCCACTCATAGTCTGCGGAGCCTGTCTGCTTCCAAGTTGGCTTCCCCTTGGTGGACTGCTGTGAGGAAGAAGTTATTCTCCAGTGTCCATTCCCACATGCTGACTGCTACGATGCACAGTGGAGGGGACCTGGTACCCCCCTGCCTGTTGGCATAGTACATGCTGATGAAGTTGTCTGTCTGGATAAGGACTGTCCTGCCTCCAATGAGAGGAAGGAAGGCTCCGAGGGCTAGCCAGATGGCCCTGAGCTCCAGCAAATTGATATGCAACTCCTGCACTTGTTGGGTCCAGACTCCGTGGGCACTGAGGTTGTCCAGAGTGGCACCCCAGCCCTCCAGGGAGGAGTCTGTACTGATGGTGACCTGCCGAGACTGTTGCCGGAATGGCTTGCACATCCGCAGATACAGTCCTTGGACCACCATGTGAGGTCTGAGTGGAGAGAATGAGGTATGCTGACCAGCTCTGTTTGGGAGCCCTTCTCCCGATTCCATGAGGCTGAGAAGTGCAGCTGTAACCTCCTCATCCTGAGCCTGGTTTGGGGGCACAGCTAGTAGAACCGCTGACATGATACCCAGTAAGTGCTGGCACCACCAAGCCAAGGTCAGTGCTCTGGTAAGGAGGTGCCTAGTGGCCCTCTTGATGGCCGTGATCTTGTCCTTCAAGGGAAAGACCTTCTGGGAGTTTGTATCCCAGATGAGGCCCAGGAAGGTGAGATTCTGCTTGGGCTGCATCTGAGACTTCTTGAGGTTGATGGTAAACCCCAGGTAGTGGAGCCTGTTCATAAGTGCAGAGGAGGTGTGGGTAACTCCCTCTGGAGATCTCGCCCTGACGAGCCAGTCATCTAGGTACAGGTACATATGGTAACCTTGGGCCCTGAGGAGAGCTACCACCCGCATTCATGAGTCTGGTGAATACCCTGGGGGCTGAGTTGAGGCCAAAGGGTAGTACCTTGTACTGAAAATGGTAGCCCATGATCCTGAAACATAGTGAGGAGCGATGGGGTTGCCAGATATGGACGTGCAGATAGGCGTCCTTCAGATCCAGGAAGCACATCCAGTCTCCCCTGTCTAGTGTCGCCGCAATGAGCGCTGAGGTTACCATCTTGAATTTCTGAAGAGGGAGGGAGCGGTTGAGAGTGGATAGGTCCAACACAACTCTCAGGCCAGCCTCGTCATTCTTTTGTATGGCGAAAATCCTGGCATAAAAGCCCAATCTCCTCTGGGAGGTTGGGACTTCTTCCACTGCCTGCCTCTCGACGAGCGACAGAATCTCCGCCAACAGAGTTGCTGTCCCATTCTGTGGGAGGAGAGGAAGGATGAGGGGAAGGGACCGGTAGGCAGTACCCCGAGGATATTACAGAGAGGATCCCCGGGTTCGCGAAGCTCTGGTGACAAAATTGCACGTGAAAGGCAAGCCTGCCCCCCACTGGAGACAAGTGGACCCGAAGGGGCACATCATGCCTTTATTCCTTCTGAGGCTGGTGCTGAGGAAGGGGACTGTAAGAAGCCCTTACACCCCTCGCCCTTTTTGTTGCTTGTGCCGGTGCTGACTGGGTGAGCGGTCAGGTTGTCCCGACCTCTCCTGGAAGCTCCGGAATCCGCTTAACAACCACCCCTTGCCTCAGCGTTGATGCGACTGGTTGTATCTTTGGGCATGGCCTTCGTCAGAATAGATAAAGATTTTGCTGTCTGCGAGCTGTTCTTTTTATCTAATTCCTGGGCGGTGGTAGAGTGAAAGAGGTCACTACCTTCGAACGGAAGGTCCAATATGCGTTCCTGGACATCAGGGTTGAATTTCGTAGCCCGAAATCAGGCCATCCTGCTCATATCTGAGGCGATGCCGATGGTCCGGCCACAGGTATCGATATGGGCCATGGTGGACTCCATGATGTCCTGCGCAACCAGCTTGGCTTCTCCTAGATCCGCCTTGAAGCGTGCCTGGCTCTGCACGGGATGTTCTGGAAGGAAGTCCGCTATTTCCCACCATAGCCTCTGGTTAGCAGCTGCCAGCATGGCATCTGCGCTGGATTGACGCAGGCGCGAGGAGGCATTGGACTAAAGCTTCTTCCCGTACGCCTCCAAGATCTTCTCCTCCTTGCCTAGCAGTGCCGAGGACGAGGTGGCCCCGGACGACTGAGGTTTAGAGTAGATTGATGCTGCAGCAATCACTGAAGAATGCAGTTGAGGGTGCGCTGACAGCAAGAGTGGATCCCCCTCCATCTGTCTATACTTGGCATCGAGGAGCTTATTGATAAGTTGGACCGAGTGTGGCTTGAACCACCCCTTCTTGGCAAGGCCACGTCGTCGTTCTGCATCAGGACACCAGAGTTGGTAGGGGGTATTAGGGCGAGGCCTTCTGCCAGGACCCTCTCCTCGGGCTCTTCTAACTCGGGTTGAGGAAGGTCCAAATATTCTGCCAAACCTGCAAGCCTGCCGTGGAAGGCCATTGCTGACAACGGCATGTCAGGGTCCTTCTTGTCTGTGTCCACCAGGATGTCCGGCTAGTACGGAGCATGGGGAGGATGCTTGGCGCCCTGGGCTGCGGTGTGGAGACCGGAGCCGGAGGCTGTTGTGGAGCCGCCTGAACTGGCAAGGGAGCCGGCATTGTAGGGACCGGCGGGGACAGTGCTGGTGTCTGTGGAACCGGAGCCATGGGAGGAATTACTATGGGCGCCAGTGGGGGGACTAGAGGGAGCAAGTCCCTTACAGCATCCCGTAGCATGGCCCCCATTTGGGGGGTTTGCATCAGAGCCAGAAACCTTTTGAAGAACCAGTCTTCGGAGGCTGCTGAGGCTGGGGCGAACTCTGCCTAGGCAGCAGGGGAAACCTGCCCAGCATCACTGATGGATAAGCTGTAGGCCACCTACCTGGTTGACGCCAGTCCCACCTTGAAACTTCTTCACCCGCCTGCTCTGTTCCAAAGAGTGGCAGTGGACGAGCGTTGTCTGGCCCAGTGGCCATTTTGTCATGGCCTTGCCCAGCCTCCTCCAATCCACTTGGTGGTGGAGCAAGAGACCTACCCGGCACCTCAGATCTGGACCTGGAAGGATTACTGCCCTGGGCGTCTTCGCGGGTAATGCTGCGTGAAGGCGCCCGTCGGACATTGAGCCGGTATTGTAAAAGAACCATGCAGTCCCTCCGCACTGATTCCGGAAGGATCTAAAGACCACCTCGGCCGTATGGCCAGTAGCTGGACTAGAGTCGGTGTGCGTGCTGGTACCAGAACCCGTTGGGTTACTACCGCCAGTGCACTTCCTCGGGAAGGAGTCGCCCTTCAGGGGTGCGATGGAAAATAGTGGCCCTCCCTTGGGCCTCAACCTTCGTTTGTGTCATGGTCATGAAGTCAGGGGCACAGGCATGCAGGGGTCACATGCACAGGAGACTGTCATGATGCCTACCTCTAAGGAGCCAGGCCGGGCCCAGCAACCCCAGAGGCAAACATCATTTTCCCCAGGGAAGTCTCAGCGGGCCCAAGTCGGGGCCCTTTGGACTCAGTCCTGGCGCCTTAGGCGCCAGGCTCATAGCGGGCGCCAGGCTCATAGAAGAGGATATGTGTTTAAGTGCTTGGGTGCACACTTACCTGATGCAGACCTTGCTGCTTCATCCAGGCCCTCTTGAGGCCTGAATGGGACTACTTAACCTGTAGGACTACTTCACCACCCGGGTGTGGTCGGGGAAGGATACATACCTGATTGGTGGAAGGATACATACCAGGAACTTCTTCCAAGGCTATTTAAACCCCACCCGAACAGCCACACATGCTTGGCGTTGTTCTGCACCTAGCAGCTGGACGCTCACCGTGTCAGCTCCTGCATCCTGACTTCAGCCACGCCTACCAGCACCCTGGAACACCTGCAAGGGGAGAAAGGAAGAGAATAGGAGAAGAAAAGCCCTTACCTGCTAAATCTGCATCCCGGAGTCATTTCTCCAACGGCCCTGAAAAGGAAGACATCATTTTAAAGGCATTTCGTTTCGATCGCTGCAGCGCTGCATTTTACTCACCTTTGCAAGGCGCTTCCATTTTCAGCAGCGATCTTCCGGATTCAGCTACGCCCCGGCGCCCAGAGGAAAAAAGACGAGAACAAAGGTGAGAGGGAGAAAAGGAATAAGGAAAGCTCAGTTTCCTTTTAAGTCTTACCTGTTGGATTATTCCCACTGCATTTCGGGTCCTGCCGCTTCCTGGCATCTCCGGACCCCGGCCCCTATGGGGAAAAAAGACAAAGACATTGAATGAGCGAATGCAAAGACATTACCTGAGCGCTCATCCAGAACTGTTTCATTTCGGGTCGGCGCCATATCTCCGGCACTCCGAACCCCGGCCCCTAAGGGGAAAAAGACATGAGCATTAGCGCTTGCTGCAATTAGACAACGAACATTATTATTAAGCTTGAACTTTTGAACAGAACTTTTACAGCGCCTTACCTGAACAGTCAAGCTTACCTGAACTCCCATCAATCCTCAATCCAGTGAAGTAACTGGGTTTCAACGCGCCCCTGCATCAGAAGCAGGATGGAGAGCTCATCCTTCCAAACCCTAAGGTGAGGCTTCACGGGGAATCGTGGAGGAGGTATCGTGGAGGGTTGGAAGGGAGTGGGAGGCTTGAGCATTGTTCCACAGTTGGTAATACTCCCTTTTCACGCACAGGAGGGTATCCAACGAGCCAGGGAAGCCAGAATAGAGGGGCCCTTCCTGTCCATCTTCAGAATTCTGCGCCTTCGACGCCGCGCCTCCGTGGGAACCAGGTGAGCGTTACAGAGACCTGAGTGGACACTGTCCTGGCGCCTTTGGCGCCAGGCTCATGAACAAAAGTAAACAAGAACATCCATTTAACACCAAAAAGCTTTTATTATTATGGACATAGCACTTCAGATGCATTAACCTTGAACATTCCATCCATTAATCAGCCTGCGATTTTTGCCTCCAACTCCCTCTGGGTATCTCAGGTGCTAAGGGTGTTTTTGCCCCGGTAGCATTCAATGTCACGGATAAGGGGTTTATTTAGTAGACCGAACTGTCAAAAAGTGATCGCAATTGTGTTCGCGGTAACGTGTTTTGTGCCCAACACCGGTTCATTCAAACACAGGGTACTTACCTTGAAACATACTTTACAAAGTGAAGTGGTTAGTTGTAGTATATTTAACGTGTGGTTTTTATTCAGGTTTAATAGGAGTGTTGTGTTTATAACTAATGGTTTAAAAATAAATTTACTTCTATTTTTCTACCTGAAATCTTGCGTCAGTGTTTGCTTGAGTCACAGTAATTGTGGTCCCTTTGTGTAATCTCTGCTACTGCTCATATACTATTGAGATAAGCCTGGCTGCTCCGCCACTGATACCACTCTGACATAGTAGTACAGGCTTGTACCAAAGGTAAAACTTGTATCGCCACCTGTAGTCTTAATTGTTTGTAGTGGTCCCTAAGGGAACTGCACAGGATTCTGCCTAACAATTTTGCAGATGCAGCCCTATATAACGGCCCAACGGCCAAAGTGGCGGTAAATGGGATGGTTTCAGCTCTGTTCTCGCTCTCCAGGGGAACCCGGCAGGGCTGCCCGATTTTGCCCCTTCTCCATGCCCTTGCGATGGAGACCCTGGCTTGGGCGGATGGTGTCAATCAAGATGAACATTGTACCTCGGCTCCCCTACCTCTTTTCCTCCCTCTCGGTCGCAGTGCCAGTCTATTTCTTCAGATCCCTTCATGTAATGGTTCAGCGCTTTGTTGGGAAGGACAAGAAACCAAGGGTTAGGTACGGGACCCTGACGCTCCCGAGATCCCACAGCGGTTTAGTTTACCCGATTTCCACCTCCATCACAAGGCTGCAAAATTAAGGGTAATGTTGGAGCACTCGAGAGATGATATGAGAACCTCCTGGTCCTATATCGAAGACGTCCATGCCCATCCCAGAAAAGTGCAGGTCCTCCTATGGGTCCCTAATAAGAGCATCCCAGGCAACCTCAGGCATCATCCCACCTTGTCGATTTTATGGGTGCTATCGAGGGACGACAGGGAGAATTTTTCTCTCTTCTTGGCCCTCCCCCTTCTCCTCCTTATGGGGTCCCCCTCTTGATCTAAGCCAAAGGGGTTTTCGTGGAATGCAGGGGTAGTCTGATGCTGGCCTAGAGCGTGAAGTTCAGCACTTTCGTCAATGTGCATTCATCGATTATAACAACTTGGCGGAAGCGATGGGGGAATACTCAGATGCCGATTTTTGATCATCTCCGGGTGAAGGGGATCCTGACCAATACCCAATGGGTGAAATACCTGGCCCGTCCTCTTACGTCACTTGAAAGTCATTGTGGACTCCACATTGAGGAGAGAGTCCCCGTCTAAATTCTAGAATTCCTCAATCACAGCAAACGTAGAGGGTAGGCAGAGTTTTAAGAAGCAGTGGGAAACAAGGGTTGGGAAGGAGGTGGATGGATCTACTTGGTTTTCTATCTTTAAATCCCTTTTCCGGGCTCCCTATACACGGCAGCAATAGAACATAACGTAAAATACTCCACGCTTAGCATCTCACGCCAGAGAGGCTCCCACTTTGTCCGAGGCAATTGGGCCAGCGCTGAACTTGGTTCTATCTTTGGTGGGAGTGCCCTGCGATACAGGTGTACTGGTCCGAGTTGCTGAGCTGGATTAAATAGATCACAGGCGCTTCCCTACCTATGCTCCCCCTGGAACTTCTCTTTGGCGTCCCAGCCCCGGAGGAGGTCTCGGATACCTTGCTGAGAGTTGTACAGGCCATATTACGGGCAGGGAGGATAGCCCTGGCTCAGAAGTGGAAATGTGCTTCAGTGCCTTCCAAGACAGACTGGCTGGCCAAACTCTGGACGATATTTACTGACGAAAAACTCACAGCCTTGACTCACGACACCATGAAGTCTTTTCTTCTAGATTGGACAGTAGTTTTGCTTCACGAGGATTGGGAATCAATGAGACTGAGGTCTGCTGGTATGGTGTGATCTACGTTTTGTGTATTCCTTCCAACATGTGGTACCGCTTCCTTACTTGGCTGGGTCGAACCCAAGGTGTTGGCTCTTGGAGATTATTTGGTCCCTGGTTGAGTTGTTACTGAATCACCTATACCCCTAGGGGTTCGGTTGTTAATGAGCAGGGGGTGGGCGAGGGAGGTAGGAAGAGGGGGGTTATTTGCTGCTCTTTGTGGAAGTCAAATATGACTTGTCGAAATGCATCTTTTATTTGGAAAATGTTCAATAAAATTGAAGTGGAAAGAAAAGTTTGGGGGTCAGCCGTTGGGAACAGTGCCTCGCAGGCTGGACACCTGCTGGAGCAACTCGAAGTCAACATGCGCTGGGGAGGAGCTTGACGCCGGATGATAGATATAAGACAAAAATATAGAAGAAGAATACGGGGAAGAGCGCGTGGTATTACATGGCAGGGCCAAACCCAGGAGCGCTGGTGAAATTGGCCCGTTCCCGTCGAGACCCGGAAAAGGGGACTGGGCAGTGGATCCAGAGGGGCAGGGGGGTGTCAGGGGAGCACATGCTCCCAGGGCCGCGCCTCCAAATTTAAAGCGGAAGATATTTTTCTGGTGAAAAAAGGTACCATCTCCTGTCTCTAGGAAGGGAGGCCCATGCAATTGAGGAAAGGGAATGGGACGTAAGAGTATGTTCTTATACTGCGCATACCTTTCATGCCATCTGATACGTGTAGTCTTTTCAATGACCATAAGACCTAAGCCCCCTTCCGGGAAGCAAGTGTTAGGCAGAATTATATGCAGTATGCTTTGGGAACACTACATACAAGACTACAAGTGACAGTACAATTTCACCTTTGGTACAAGCCTGTACTACACAGTTATAGTGGTAGCAGTAGCGGAGCAGCCAGACTTATCTCAAGAGTAAGTGAGCAGTACAAATAGTTACACAAAGGACAGCAATTACTATGATTCAGGCAAACACTGACTCAAGGTTTCGAAGTAAAAGAATATTTACTCAACAGTTGTATAACATTTCACTATTCTAATCAAGTTAAGAATCACAATCATAAATACACCACACCACTTCCCTTAAATTCCAGGCAAGTTAAGCTTACAAAATGAAGTGGGAGCATAATGGCACTCCAGCAATTTAAAAGGAGGGAAAGACAAAGTTATTAGAAATCAGGCAAAATCAACAGGTAAGTCAGGGCAATTGAACAAGAGAGACTACAGTGAGGAGATCAGCTAGAAAAGGCTTAGGGCCAAAGTCAATGGGTCAAAAGTCTTTTGCTCAAGATCACACAGTTCAGGGTAGTTTGCGGTAAGGTTTGTGGCACAGATTCCGGATGAGGTTGGTTGGTAGAAAAGTTAGTTCAAAGAAGAGAAGGACAAGCCCTCGGATTGGAGAAAGATTTCAAACACTTTCACTGCGGCTGACCGAAACGGACAACCAGATTTGCACAGTACCTTAAAACGGAGAGGGAGCTATAGCTGAGGCAGACATTCCTGGTGGTTCCTGTAGGCTCACGGTTCCTGAAGCAACTGTCGGACTGACACAGAGTAGGAAGACTGGTGGGACCTGCGCTACCCAGGGAAGAAACCAGCAGCAGAGCAAAACAACGAATAAAAGGTGAGCTCCTTAAAACCCAAGCAGGGTCCAACCTTACTGGCTATCCGGCCCACTGTAGCTCTGTACAGCAAATTCGACCAGAGGAGGGGTCCTGGCTTGTAGTTAGGGCGAACCGGTTGGTCCCACCAGCTCAAGGGAAGAAGTTTCGTGGAGGATCTTCTCTGTCGTCGGATTTGGCGATTCGGACCTGCAGCAGGGCTTCACCGGGCTGTTCAGTCGTTGTAGGGGTCCTCTTCTGTCAGCTCCTCGTCTGTTCTTTCGTTCCAGTGGCGACTCTGCCTTTCCAGTCCCAGAGACCTGCTTTTTATGCAGTTTTCACCCATTCATACAGCCTGGCTGTCAATCACACAGCAGGGTGGCTGTCCTGACAAGGACAGTCACCCAGCCAATCAAACAGGAGTGTGACTTGGGTTACCAAGGGAACCCATGGCAGGGGTCCTAAGACCCCCTCCCTCACATCCTGCCTACCCAGACTTTCAGGCGCCTTAAGGAGGGCTTTTGTGCAGAAGCCTGCGAAAAGATGGCGTACAAAGGAACCAAACCTGGTATGGCACGCAGAGTAAAACACGAGAAAGACGTTTACAAAAAGAAATGGCGAATAAACCCAGCCGGAGCCGAAATAAAATATATTTGGTGAAGCGGGTTCATGTTTGAGGCTAATATAATAGCCTAAAACAATACCATGGTTATTTAAGATAACCGCGGTATGAAAAATAGGGTAGTTACCGCTGCCACCAGTCAAGTCTTGATGAAAAGGGAGCGAAACAATGCTGCAAGAGAAACAGACAAAAAGGGATAAATATTAACCCTTGTCAATACTCCATGTAAGATGGGGTGTACTGGGTCTGTGGTTAAAGAGAATATATAAAGTTAATGGCAACTTTATCTTTTCTGCGGGACAGTAGTCAGCCCCAGAAAATGGAGTCAGAGGTGGGAAGTCTAAAAGACAACCATGTATCACTGCACTGAATGATGCTCATGGAGTAGGTGAGGCTCCATAGCCCAAGATCACACAAATTGTAAAAGCACACACAGCAAAACACATGTAAGAGTGGGAAAAAGGCTCTCACTCTTACCAGGTGGAAAAAATAAATCCTAGAAATCCAGCAAAGCTGCTGAGGGACTCAGTAGGTAAGGGAAATTAGCCATTCTGGAGAATTCTACCGAACAGTCTCCCTTGCAGGGTGCACTAGAAAAGAGCGGCCTTACCTTGGGCTTGGATCGATGATACACAAAGTCCTTTAGGTCCTTTGGAGGCGATCTCTGGTAGAGCTCCCTCCACCTGGCTAGTCTGTTATTGAGAGACCTCAAGGAGTGTGCGTTGCACGCGGTACAAGCTTGCCAGCCCTGGTCTGGGCCAAGGCAACGTAAGCAGAAGGCGTGGGCGTCTTTAGTCAGAAAGAGCCTGTCGCAGGATGGACACCTGCTGAACCATGTGGAAGTCGCCATGCACCGGGGAGGAGCATGATGCCTGAGGAATGATACCTGAATGATAAAAAAAAAAAAAAGAAGTATCCGGCTGTGGAATTACATGGCCAAAGCCAAACCCAGGGGCGCTGGTGAATTCGGCCCGTTCCAGTCGATGCAGAAAAGGGGACTGGGGTGTGGCGCCAGAGGGTGTTGTCAGGGCAGAGCATGCTCCCAGGGCCACACCCCTGCACGCCCCTAGATTTAAAGGGGAAGATTTTTTCAGGTGAAAAAGGTTCAGTCTCCCGTCCCTTGGAAGGAACGCACATGCAGTGAAGGAAAGGGGACGGTACGTAGGAGTATGATGAGCAGGTTTAAAAGCAGGCATGAACGAGGAAGAGATCTGCCAACATTTGGCTGGACGATCTAGGTTTTACCTACCGTTTGCTATGTGAAATCACAAAAATCGTGCAGCGAAATGTAGCTCGAACTTGGCTGCGCTGTGATTAGACATGTTTATGTTATTCAGTCGGTCTGTTTCCATTGCGCATGCCCGGAAGTGCTGCACTGCACTGGATTAACTAGAGCATCCATCTTGGAGGGTCTCCAGTCTGTCAGGCGTAAGTGTGGGGTTTCGGCTATCTCATCTAGTGGGATGACTTGAGTGCTGCTCCTATTTACATTATGCACTCGACTATTTTAGAGATGACTGTCGGATGTTGAAAATTAAATTTGAGTGCCCACGTCCTAGTATTGGACGATATATGGTGTTCTACTTCACAAGTCCAGGCTTCCGCTAATGTAAAAGTGCTGGTCATAATGGGCTATATTTAGATTATGCACTCCTATTTAAAGGACGGTTATATGATAGGTTATTTATAACGCGCTTAATACCCAGAGGTTTCTAAGCTCGGACCCGGGGATCGAACCTGTGTGGCTCTGTGCCGTCTTGATTCCAAGGCGGGCATGTTGCCGCTGAGCTATCCTCCCGAGAAGTTAGATGTTAGGTGTTCAATTGGAGTGCCCACTTCCTATTATAATTCGACGATATATGGCGTTCTAGTTACCAGGTCCAGGATTCTACTGATGTAGCAGTGTTAGCCCTGCTAGGCTATGCCAGAATGCAGCAAACTGCTGTGATACATAGTATGTTTATTAGCGGGCGTACCCCTGCTCTACAGCACCCCTCGGGACATGATAAAGGTAAGGCAGTTTCTAGAAGGCACTCGTAGTCCCTTGTGTGTGTATATATAACACGGGACTTGTGTATACTCTTTTGAATCCTCAGCCTACAAGTATGGGAGAACAAATTCTGTACACACCCAGGTCGATGAGGGCATAAATTACTGTTCTATGGATGCTGTGCATTTAGGTCACACCTCTTATAGGGTTGCTAGCGTCTGCCAGCTTGTATGCTCTTTTAGGCCAACTTTGTCAGAAAATCCATAGCTGCTCTCTCAAAGAGTAGCGCTTGCTGATTCCCTTCTCTGCGTGGAACATGGATATTTTTCTATTATGGTCCAGGTGAAATCTGATGGACCATGGCTTTACCTTACAAAGTGATCTACCAGGGGGTGCTGCCATTTTCTTCACTCTAAAGCAGGAGCAATGTTGCCACAGGCAAATCTTCACTGGGCAGGTGGTCATGCCTATATATCTCAGGTCACATGGGCATTTGATCAAATAAATGACATCAATGCTATTCCAGTTTATAAAATATTTCTGTGCCCAAGGGTACTTCCAACCTATATCTATAGAGGTTGATCTTTTGGTAAATGAGCAGAAACTGCACTGTCCACATGGGGTATGGCCGAATGGGCCCAGTTGGTTCCACAAAGTATTTTGAGCTTGTTCTATTGGCTCTTTGTATTTCTGAATCAAAGTCTCGCAAGTTGCGTCTCCTTTTTATCGCAAATCGAGGAGTGCCGATGTTAGACTTGCCTACATTCAGCATGGGCCAAAGTTTGATTTCCTCTTTTTTATCTTATTTATCAGAGGGGGAAGAAACTAAAGACTGCAGTGATGGTATCTGGTGTGATCGTGCTCCGTTCGTGGTGTTCTAAAGTGACTTCTTTCGGGATGTTTCTTGCGCATTTCACAGTCCGTTTTGGATAGCCACGAATCATTAGATTCCCTGCTACATTAGTAGATTGTCAGGGTAGTGCAGTTTCTTCTGTATCTGAGGAATTGACAGAATGGAACATACTCGCTCAGGCTCATGAGGTGGTAACTATTGAACAGCAGAAGAGAGTTGCGGTCCGTGGGTTTATTAAAGACTGTGCTCTTGATCTTCCCATCTGTTTATCCAGGTCATGAAATCTGCATGTTCCTCCACATCACATTAGAACAGTGATCTTCAAACTTTTTGATCCCGAGCCCCCCCTAAGAAAACTTTGTCCGGCCCAGGCCCCCGCTATACAGATGGACTCCAAAATTGTACTCTGTTGCCAACGGTTATCGCGTGCTGGAGTAGAATGGTGCCCCTAACAAAGGAGTGAATGCCAAACACCACGTTGTTTTAAAATCATTGCTTGCAATGATTCAAATCAGATTAGATGACAAATATTTGTGAATAAAGCATTCCAATTATTTTGCTATAATACAGAGGACTCGACTAAAAATAGTGTTGGATATTTATTTCACACAAACGAAAACACCCAATATTGCTGTCATGTAGTAACATTTGCTATGCAAGTGCTATAACAATTTGTTTCTCAAGTACAACAACGTACTGTCAATGCTGTCACTTGGGAGTGAAAAAGGGAAGGGATCAGCCTTAGAAACAGTGGTGGCGCTCTAGGTGGAAGGTGTTTGACAAATTGACAAACGAGAAAGTAGAGATGCTGCAACTGAGGGATGCCACAGAGGCTGACCTGGGCTTGGAAAAGCTGAAAGGGAAAGATGGCCCTCCTGTCGCGCTTCTCGAGATTAAATGTAGATGCAAAAACTAAGTTTCAAAAAAGGTATATTTTTAATTTCAAATCTTTAAGTATGAACACATAGGTGTCAAACAAGCCTTTGATTAGTTGTAGATAACACAAGTTAGAACAAAAATAAATAAGAACAGTCTAACTCAAAATTGGAGTCATGTTGAAAAAAGAGAACATTGTCCATATGGAGATGTATTGTCCTTAGTTGGATTTCACTAGGTCAATAATGGAATTCTGGTTGGCTTGGTTCCTCTAATAATGAGATGAAATCCAGTCAGTTGCAAAATTATAATGTCCTTAGTTGTTTGCACTAAGCTGTAGGATTATGCTCCAGGTTTCAACAGAAAAGGTTGCAAATTAATTGAGGTTTGAAAAATTCTTAGTTACTTGCACTAAGTTTCAGAAAAGGTTGAGAGTTGTCTGAGACTTGAAAGACACTTGGTTGCTGTCACTAAGTCAAAATTGCAAAGAAAAATGTTCCTATGATGGACTTGACTTGGTAATCTAGAGCAGAGCTAAACAATTTAGTTCTTCGCCAATTTGGCTGTGGCCTGAAAGGTTGATCAATCTTGATTGTCAATATGAGTACAATAGCACCATCTCTTAGGTTGAGATGGTGCTTTTGAAAAGATGGTCCTATGATGGACTTGACTTGGTAATGTAAAGCAGAGCAAAACAATTTAGTTCCTCAACACGTGTTTCCCCTCTGCACAATCGCGGCGGTTCTTCAGGAGGAATGTTTGGTAAATTGATACTGCGGTAGTAGAATGGTGAGATCAATAATGACAATGTGGTGGTTTCCGCTCTATCAGATTGGGCGTGTCTGGGTCAAGGTACAAATTCTTAATCGCTATTGGCTAGAAGGTCCTTCTCGACCGAATTACGCTGTCACGAAAAAATGCTGTCACTTGCAAGTTGGACAGTGTCATACTGGAGAACTAGTGTGAAGGATGGGCCTGCATTTAACCAGCTAGCCTGTCAATATTGGGTTCAATTTTTGAAATAGCCAACGCAGGCTTTCTCCCACCTCCAGCTTTGACCGATATTTTGTCTCTAGGCCTGCAAGTGCAGTTGGGAATAGCATTGCAGCTCAGAGCAATACATGAAAAGATCCTTGTGTATAGCGTAGGCTCGTGCCATCGACATATTAAAAATTAAATGGCTGCCACATACAGCACGTAACCGAGGCAGAGGCGAGGGTAACGCAGGCAGAGGCGCGAGCAGAGCAGTTTCAGTCGCCCGCTTGCCTCCATGGGTGTAATTTTAGGGGGGACAGGGGTGTTTGTCCCCCCCAACATTCATGGCACACCATTTTATCCCCATTCATTTAGCTGGGGCACCTTTTTATCAGATGCCATGTCCCCCCCCCCAAACATTTTCAGCAAAGTTACTCCACTGCTTGCCTCCTCTCCTCCATGCCCCCTAATGTGGGGGTTGCAGAGACAGAGGAGCGCAGGGGGGGACCGGTGCTGCATTAATAACGCGGCTCGACTGTGGCAGAATGCCACGGGGGAGCCACGTTAAAAATAAAGGGGTGACTTACCCCTCACATGCGTCGGCGGCAGCAGCACGGAACGCAGGAAACCACAACGCAGCCTGGACGCGCGATCCAAATGCAGGAAAGCGCACGTCCAGGCTGCATTTATTTCCTGTTACATGGCCACGCCCCCACCACATCGCACTGGCTGAGCATGCGCATGGGAGACAGTGGCTCCCCATTGCATATGCTCAGTTCAGTGCAGCAGAAAAGAAAAAAAGCGTTACGCTTTTTCTTCTTCCCAAGGGGAGCGCGCCCCACAGATTGAAGACCTCTGCATTACAATATCAAGAGGTTGATGTATCTCGCCTAGAGTTTAATCTTATCCGTAAACGGGTTGATGACATTATAGATGGTCTTGTGCTCAAAATCTGCCACATATAGGTTTGCTAGGCTCGGAGCAAATGTCGGGCCCATAGCTGTCCCCAAGATCTGTTCAAAGAAGCCTTTTTCGTAAATGAAGTAATTCAATTTCTACTAACTGCATTGTAAATGTCACAGATGTCCACCGGAGGTTCTCTCTCTCTCTGAGTACTTTGTCAATGACCTTCAGGGTTGCGTTCTGTGGGATCCTGGTATATATCCAGAGTCACCAATAACTGGTGTGTTGGATCAAAGGGGCATTCTCGGGTGAGGCATAGGACAGCAGTTGTATCCTTCAAATACTCTCTCATTTTGGTGACTTCCGGTTTGAGAAAATAGTCCACAAATTGTGGTAAGGGCTCTAGGATTGAGCCAATACCAGAGACAATGGGTCTGCAAGTGGGTGGATTGGTCGCTTTGTGGATTTTTGGCAGTGCATAAAAAGCTGGACATACAGGAGTTGATGTCAATAGGAACTCGTGTTCTGTGCTGCTAATGAACCCTTCCAGTAGGGCCTCATCTACAATTGGTGTGATTAGTTAAATGTTAAAAGGTATTTGTACAGCACACCATCACCAACAGAGCTGGTCCCCAGGCGCACAGGCGGATCTGCAAACGAGAAGGCGGGTAGGGCGAGTACGGTGAAGAGGGATAGGATAGTGAAAGTAGTAATGTCCTATTGGCAGCTTCAGTTCGGTTAACACTGTGTGCTGAGCTTTGGTGCAAGTATCGGATCAATGTCAGACCTTGTGTGCTGTCGGTGCGGCTTATGTGTTGGTTGCGGTGTGGTGAAGGGCATGCGGCTTGCTATGCGAGAGGTGGTTGCATGGTTTTTGTATGGATTAAGTATGCAGAGATTCTGTGCTTTTTGATTAGTGGGTTATATGCCTCGCAGCTGACCTTGGCAGTTTGACAAGATGCCTACATTTGAGAATCCAGCATGGTGGGGGAGGAGCCAGGTCTCACAATAGACTACGTTTGACCATACAGAAGATAAAGATGTAGGCCTCACCTAGGTTCGAGTGTTGAGCGATGTGGTGGGGATGCCCAGGGTTTCATAATGCATTACATTTCACCATACAGTGGACAAAGATGGAGGCTACACCCAAACCCGAAAATCCTGCAGTGGGAGAAAGTCCCAGGTTCCATGACAGGCAGGTTTCAACCTATAATAGACAAAGATGGAGGCCACATCTAGACCTTAAGTGGGAGAGGGGACTAGGCTTCATAATACACTACGTTTCACCCTACAGTAGACAAAGGTGGGGGCTACACCTAGATTTGAGAATCCTGCAGAGTGGATGCAGCACAGGCTAATGTTCATAATTCTAAGTGTGGCATTTGCTAACATCCACAAATCTGTCTGGAGGCAGTGCAGTCTAATGGTTAATGGTGTTTTAAGCATATGTAAAGGCGGAGGTTACGCATAGATCTGAGAGTCCTGTATAGTGGGAGAAATTATAAGTTACTCACCGTAGTGACTGACATACTCTTCGTCCATAGTCCCCTTTCCTCCATACTGTATGGGAGTCCCTCACGAGGGATGGGAGACAGAACCTTTTTCACAGAAAAATCTTCCCCTTTAAATTTATAGGCATGAGGGACGCAGCCCTGGGAGCATGCGCTCGCCTGACTTCGCCCACTGGCGCCACCCCTCAGTCCCCATTGACATTTAACATTGCCTAATGACACTGGCATGATTAGGGGGGAGGATGGTTGGACGTATGGAGGAAAGGAGACTATGGACTAAGAGTACGTTAGTCACTACGATGAGTAACTATTAATTACACTTACGTCCCGTCCCCTTTCCTCCACACTGCATGGGCGATTACAACTGAATGTAGCCCCAGGGTGGAGAGGAGAACCTCCTTAAGCAAACAGGTTTCTTAGAACCGCCTGCCCAAAAGTTACATCTGATCTAGAGGCGGCGTCCAAGCAGTAGTGCTTAAAGAATGGCGAAGGGGTTGCCCAGGTAGCCGTCCTGCTGATTGTTAGGGAGAATTTTCATTCTATGGCTAATTTCCCTTACCTAGTGAGTCCCTCAGCAGCTTTGCTGGATTTCTGGAGTTTATTATTTCCACGTGGTAAGAGTGTGAGCTTTTCCCCCACTCTTACCTGTGTTTTGCCATGTGTATTACATCTGTGATTGTGGACTCTGGAGTACACCACTTCAGTAGCCCCACTCTTGTGTGTTACACAGCACCTTCAGTGCAGTGACACAAGGTTGTCTTTTAGACTTCCCACCGACTCCATTTCTGGGGCTGACTACTGTCCCCAGAAAAGGGTAAAGTTGCCATTAACTTTACGGAGTCATTTAACCACAGATCCAGTACACCCCATCTTACATGTAGTATTGGAAAGGGTTAATTCTTAGCCCTTTTAATCTGTACCTCTTGGAGCAGTGTTTCGCTCCCTTAACATTAAGACTTGGCTGGTGGCAGTGGTATCTACCCTAATTTTTCGACCGCGATTATATTACATAACATGGTATTGTTTTAGGCTATTTTAGTAGCCTCGAACTTTAAACCTGCTAGCCCAAATACTTTTTATTTCGGCTCCGGTTGGGTTTAAATTGCCATTTCTGTTTTGTTAACATCCTTCTTGGGTCTTTCTGTGCGTGGCAAACCAGGTTTGCCTCCTTTGTTCGCCGACCTTTGGCGGGCTTCTGACCGAAAGCCCTCCTTTGGCATCTGGGTGTCTAGGTGGGCGGAATGTGAGGGAGGTGTGTAGTAACCCCCTGCACAGGGTCTCCTTGGAGACCCAAGTCGCACTTTGCGTTGATTGGCTAAGGTGGTTGTCCGGGCTGGACAACTCCCCTGCTGAGTGATTGACAGCCAGGCTGTGTGAATGGGGGATTTTGGCCTAAAAGGCAGGACTCTTGGGCTAGAAGTGAGTCGCCACTGGAACTGCAAGGAACCGAAGAGAAGCGTAGAAGAAGACGGCTGCTGCAACCCCGAGTCGCGGTGAAGGTGGGTAAGACTATTTCTTCGTTGAGATGGAAGGAGGAAGTCACCTTGGGTAGGAACGCAGGGTGCGTCCGCAGGAAGACCTTGTCCATGGGAAAGTTAGTGTAGGGCTCTGAGGCCACCAGAGCCTGGATCTCGCTGACTCTGCGAGGTGAGGTGAGGTGAGGTGACACCCATGAGCAGAGCTGTATTAATGGTGACCAGTCTGATGTCCGTGGACACCATTGGCGCAAAAGGTTTGTGCACCAAGGCACCCAACACAGCGTGGATTTCTAGGATTCATTTTTTATACCTGGTAAGATTGCGAGCCTTTTCCCCACTCTTACACGTGTTTTGCTGTGTGTGTTTTTACCATGTGTGTGATCTTGGGCTCTGAAGCCTCACCTACTACCTGATCATAATTTTTGTACGTGTTACACAGCACCTTCAGTGCAGTGACACAGGGTTGTCTTTCAGACTTCCCACTGACTCCATTTTTCTGGGACTGACTACTTAATCCCAGAAACATGTAAAGTTGCCATTAACTTTATGTAGTCTCTTTAAATCACAGACCCAGAACAACCCATCTTACATGGAGTACTGGAAAGGGTTAATTCTTATCCCTTTTTGTCTGTTTCTCTTGGAGCATTGTTTTGCTCCCTTTTCATCAAGACTTGGCTGGTGGCAGTGGTAACTACCCTATTTTTCATACCGCGGTTACCTTAAATAACCATGGTATTGTTTTAGGCTATTATATTAGCCTCAAACATGAACCCGCTTGACCAAATATTACATGCATTACTTACCGTAAAAGCATTTCTGATGGTTGTATCTGCTTAGATTCACATGCTGTGCATAGTCCGACATCCAATGGTCACTGCAGAGTATTGCATCTTGTTTTTCGAAAGTCGAAAAGGGGACGTGGATGTAACGCTCACCTGATTCCCGTAGAGGCGCCGGTCTTGACTGGGCGTATACCGTATCTTCAAAGGTGATGTGTAACACACGGCTGGCTCTTTGGGCTGGACCTCTGTGCACTGTATGTCTGACTCGAAGGGTAAGATGTCTTAGGTAAGTGAACGCTGTGCTCTCCATCTGCCTCGGGGCAGGGTGCTGTAACCAGTTTCTTCACTGGATAAGGGGAGCAGGCCTCTTGACTTCAGAGGACTGCTGTCCGTCGTTTACTGCACGAACGGTAAGTTTCGAGTAATTCTAATGTCTTTAAAAGTCTTTAGTAATGATGTCTCCTGTTTTGCAGGGTTCCGGCGATGGCGGATGACGGGCTGAAGTGAGTTGAAGATGGAGCCCGTGTGATGAATAGAAGCGCCTGGAAGCACGTAAGTAAGCGCTTGTTGCCTGCTTCACGATGCGCTCTAACTGTCTTTTTATTTTGCAGGTACAAGTTCGGAGCGGCTGCAGGGTGCCGGAATACCCACTGGGTTAGATGTGGAAAGGAGTAATGGCACGTGAGTATTAAAGTTCCCCAATGTCTTTAAACGCACCTTGTTTTGTCTTTCAGATGCGGGATGCAGCGCCGAAGGCCTCCGGAGCGTGCGAAGAGTTGGTAAGCTTTTGTCTTTCAGATGCCGGAATGCAGTGCGAAGACCTCAGGAGCGCACGAAGAGTAGGTAAGCCTTTGTCTTTCAGATGCCGGAATGCAGCGCGAGGCGTTGGTGACAGCCGATGGACCAGGTAAGTGAAGCGCTGTCACTGAAGACCGTAATGCTAACCTGTTCTTTCTTGTCTTTATAGGTGTTGCTGAAGACTGGATTCAGGATGGTAAGCCTTTTTCCTTAGGCCCAGGATCAGATGCAAAAGACACGATGAGCGTTCTGCTGCAGAGGATGCAGAATAACGCAAAGCAAGATTCATCCATCGGGTGTGGTTTAAATAGCCTGCTGTAGTGCTTAGGTGTCTCCTTCCACAGCCACGCCTAGGTAAGAAAAGAGTTCCTGCTTTCCAGAAGAGTTCCAGTGTTCTGAACCTAGGGAGTGGCTCCTGCCCCACCCAACAGGAAAAGTAGTTCCAAACAGAAGAGGATCAGAGGCTCAACTGGCAGGCAAGTAAGCAGCATGGTCTGCTGCAGGTAAGTCCACCCAAGCATTATGAGCCCGGCGCTTCCAGCGCTGGCACTGGGCATATTTATGAGCCTGGTGCCACTGGCGCCAGGACTGGGTCCAAAAGGTCCCAATTGGGACTGGTTGGCACTCGGAACCTGGGTTATGGATCTGCTTCCAAGGGAGTTGGGAAAACCCTGACCTTTTGGAAGCAGAGATCATGACAGTGGACATAAGCGTGTCTGTAATACTATCCCTATAGTGACGTGTAGTGTACCCAAAATCCCTCACGCGTCGAGGTCCCACTGTTCGTATTTTTTCTGCCATGAGGGAGCCTTATGAATAACGTGAGTGAGTACAGAAAAGAGAGAAAAGTAAAAGGACGTCTATGTTCCTTCCATCTGAGCGGGGAGGAAGGGAGGGTGCATGTGAATCTAAGCAGATACAACCATCTGAAATGCTTTTACGGTAAGTAATGCATGTCTTCTGATGTTTGTTAATCTGCTTAGAATCACATGCTGTGCAAAGACTAGCGAGCAGTACCCGGAGTTGGAGGTGGATTGTGAGAAGGAACAGTAGAGTAAAGATGTGTTCGTACTGCTTGTCCCACCTGGGAATCAGATCTAGAATGGGCATCTAGACAATAGTGTTTTGTAAAGGTGTGTACAGAACTCCAGGTTGCCACTTTGCAAATGGACTCAAGGGGAACATTTCCAATGAATGCTATGGATGCCCCAGTGCCTCGAGTAGAGTGTGCTCAAGGCTTGAAGGGCAGTTCTCTCTTAGCAAGAGAGAAACAGAGAGTGATGCATTGGACAATCCATCTAGATATAGTGGATATGGGAACTGCATCTCCTTCTCTTCCTGCCGCCACTGAGACACAGAACTGATTAGTCTTTCTCAGTGGTCTAGTTCTTTCCATATAAAACATGACTGCTCTGCGCACATCAAGTGTGTGCAGGCTCTTTCTCTTCTCTCCCAAGTTTGATGGGTTTTGAAAGAACGTTGGTAGTTTTATAGACTGGTTGTCATGAAATTCTGAAATGAACTTCGGTGCGAATCTAGGGTGTGTGCATAGAATCACCTTATCCTTGTGAACTGTTACAAAGGTGTCCGATATAAAGAGCGCTTGTAGATCACTCTCTCCTGATGGAGGTGATAGCTATCAGAAAAGCAGTCTTAAGGGTGAGAACCTTAAGGGTTTCTTTATGCATGGGCTCAAAGGGGAATCCCATTAGTCTGGTTAGTACAACATTCAGGTCCCATCCGGGAGCTGGGTTAGATATAGGAGGGTGAATTCTTTTCACTCCCTCCATGAAGGCTTTAATAACTGGAACCTTCCCACCATGACACCTTGTGTTGAGACATAGCGTAGGCGGAGAGTGCAGCTAGCTGAACCTTAATAGAGTTAAAGACTAAACCTGAGTCCAACAAGTGAGTCAGGTATAGAACAATCTGTGAGGGAGAGCAGTCAACGGGGATGATGCTCTGACTTACAGCAGATAACGAACCGTTTCCACTTGCTAGAGTAGCAGTAACGAGTGTTCGGTTTCCTTGCCTCACTGAGAATGTCCATGCATCTCTGTAGGAGTTGCAAATGTCGAAACTATGGCCTCAGGTGCCAGGCTGCCAAGTTCAGGGTCTGTGGGCATGGGTGCAGCGTTTGGCCCCTGTCCTGTGACATGTTTTACGGGCCGGGCAGTTTCACTGGAGAAGACCGTGACATCTCCATCAGATGAGCGAACCAGGGTTGGCGGGCCCAAATGGGGGCCACCAGTATCATGGTAACTGGTTACTGGTGCATCTTGTGTACTATTTGGTTGAGAAGGGGAGTCGGGGGGAAAAGCGTAGACAAATTTCCCTGACCAGGTTATCCAGAGACCGGGGCGTTTCTGGGGGTACCTGGAGGCGTAATTGTGGCATTGGGAGTTCTCCAGAGTTGCGAACAGGTCGATCTCTGGGAAGCCCCATTCTGCGAAAACGTTGGAGACTGTCTTCGTGTGGTCGCCATACGTACTCTGCAGGCAGAGGGAAGTCTCTGCTGAGTCCGTCTGCCAGCAGATGGAGTTCCCCCTGGTACATGTTGAGATAACAGGAACATGTGTTTGAGAGCCCACTTCCAGATGTTCTGGGACAGCTTGGACAGTCCTGCAGAGCGAGTGCCCCCTTGCTTGTTCAGGTAGTACATGGCCTTGGTGCTGTCTGCGAGTATCAGCACTGTTTTCCCTTGTAGGTGTGTCTGGAAAGCCTCCAGTGCTTTGAAGACCGCCAGCAGTTCCAGCAAGTTTATGTGTTTGGATGCCACACTTGGGGTCCAAACTCTGTGTGCAGTCTGATGGGATAGGTGAGCCCCCCATCCTGTGAGGGATGCCTCTGTGGTTAGAGTGGCTAAATACATGACGCCATCATTCATAGCAATCGCATGGCTTTGCATACCGTCACCTCTCGGCCGGCTACATATTGAGGGATCGGAAACAGCATGTTTTGGACTCTCTCTCTCGTTGGAGGGGAAGACGAGGCTGTCCGTTGTTCGAATTAGAGCCCACAGGAATTGCTCGACTTGGCTGGGGCCATCTCGTTGATGGAGAAGCCAAGGTGGAACAAAAGGTCTACAGTCGTTTGGGTGTTTGAGAAGCATGTTTCGTAAGAATCCCCTGTTATGAGCCAGTCGTCGAGGTAAAGGAAAGACCGGAATGGACAGCCTGCGCAGGTGTACTGCTGCCACTGCTAGTACCTTCGTGAATTCCCTTGGCGCTGAGGCTATGCCGAAGCGTAGCACTTTGAACTGAATAGTGTTTGCCCTCCATCATGAATCAGATATTTTCTGTGCGCTGGCAACATTGAAATATGAAAGTATGCATCTTTCATGTCCAGTGTTGCCATGTAGTCCTCCTGTGTGAGCAGGGGGATTACTTCCTGCAGAGTCACCATACGAAATTTTTGAGGTTTTACGAATTTGTTCACTGGGCGCAGATCTAATACAGGGTGCATGGTTAAATCCTTTTTGGGTACAAGGAAGTACACTGAATAAATACCCTCCTTTACCTGTGATAGAGGCACAACCTCTATGGGTCCTTTTTCCAGCAGCAGTTCGACTTCCTGAAGAAGGAAGTAGAGGTGTTCCGGTGATAGGTGTCTTCCCATTGGGGGTCTGAATGTTGGGGACCGACTGAATTCGATGCAGTAACCGTGGGCTATTGTTGACAGTACCCAACGGTCTGTGGTAATTTCCGTCCCATGCTTGCAAGACTGATGTTAACCGGCCCCTGACCGGAGATGCATGGGAGGGGACCTGAAATTTAGGGTAATTTGTTGGTGGTAGCCGGGGAGCCCCTGGGAGTGGGGTCCCGACCTCTTCCCTTGCCACGACGTTGTCCATTTTGAGCATACTGCCCGCTGGTTCTCTGAGCGGAGGACCAATTGTTGGCGGAGGTGTATTGTTGTTGCCACGAAAAAAGCGCCTGTTGCCATAACCTCGCTTATTAGGAGGTCTTGTAATTTGGTCCAGGGTTTTCGTGTTCCTTAGCCGTTTCCAGTGCGTCATCAACAGCCTTGCCAAACAAATTTGAATCTTCAAGGGGTTTGTTGCGAAGGGACGCCTGTGTCTCTGGCTTGAAACCTGAGATCATGAGCCAAGCATGTTGCTTAAGAAGTACACCCTGGAATAGTGACCGGCCAGCCGTCTCCGCAGCATCGAAGGTATTCTTGATGATGCTTTGATTTATCCAAGTACCTTCTGTCACAGTCGCTAATAAGCGGGTTCGTAAAGGCTCAGGGACTTCTTGTAGGCCTTCGTGGAACACTCCTCATTGGGCATCGGCGTAGCTAGCCAACAAAGTTGTATTGTTCGCAATACGCGTGGCAAAAGCTGCCGAGGATGTAATCCTCTTCCCTAAGGCATAAAGCTTCTTCCCCTCTTTGTCCGGCGGTGCTTCGCTTGTAGATAGCGGGACCCCTGCCCTTTTCCTCGCAGTTGTTACTACCAGAGAATCAGGTATGGAATGACCCCTAATATACAAGGGATCAGAAGGTGAGAGGTTAAAAAGCTTTTCAATTCTTGGATTGACCCCTCTCACCAATGCAGGTGTAGCTAAAGAAGGAATGAGGAGTCTCCTGATTGAGGCGAGAAGGGGTATGGCTTGGCCAGCAGGCGGCTTTTCCTTAATTATTTTCTCAACTAAATCTACTTCTGGGGTAGTTGCATTGCTTTGAAAGTCGGTTGGTCATCCACAGGAGAAGGGTTTCTGACCGGTGTGGTCTGAGGAGATGTCAGATGTAAAACATTAGGGTCTGTTGACGCCCCTGGTGACTGCCAGGGCTCTTATCCACATATGTCTGGGTCTTCCTCGAAGTCCCCTACAGGGGATTGTAGATCCTCAGTATTTAGGAATTCTTCCTCTTCCTGAAAATGTGGATCTTCTTCAGTGAGGTCATATGAATCAATCTCTTCCTCAAGTGGGTCAAAAAGTCTTGGGAATTTCGCCCTAGGATCTTCAGGGAGCACCTCCCTTGGTCTTTTGGGTGTAGTGTGTTCAGAGGTGGACACAAATCTATCTAGCCTGTTCAGACAGGATTCAAATCTTTCCCTAGTCCACTGGGATAACCCTGAACGGTCTAGTGGCGGAAAGGGTTGCTCCAACGCCTCTAGGCGTCAAGATCTCTCCCTTAGCGTGGAGGACATACCCCCGTCGCCCTCTGAGAAATCTACTTGTGGGCTTGACAATGGGGAAGTATCTCTGGGTTTTCCTTTCGACATGGGGGAGGTTCCGGCGTACCCTCCGTAGATTTCGGCGTCTCTCTGCCCTTCTGAGCGGGCTAAGGTGACTCCTTCACCAGCCGTTTCTGCGTGTCTTTGGAAACTATTCTAGCTATGCTCTCCACGACCAGTTTTGTACGTCGAGGGCTGGTCGTGCATAGTTTTCGGCGGAGCCGGAACCGTACAGTCGACGGACGTTCTCTTATGAGGCGTTTCGACAGACGTTTTGGTGGTAGCGCCCTTATTTGAAGACGGCCCAGTCGCTCGGCACACATGCGGCTGCGGGGAGGGGTGGCGACCCTTACTGTCGGCGGAGGCTGCCGGGTGATTCGGAGTCTCCGTTGGCGCAGGGGCCTTCTTCAATTTACTCGATGAATGGTCCTGGGTTGTGCGTTTAGAGTTTTTTCCGTGGGCGTTAGCGTCGCCGGGTGTACATCCGCATAAGCAGGGCCAGAGCCGAGCTTTTCGGGGCTGGGGACAGACGCGATGGAGAGTGAGCGCTCCACTGAGAGGTCAACAACCTCCGTTACGGAGGTAGCGTTATCACTATCCCCCTTGTCACACTCGGCGGCGGCCGCGGGTGAGAAATCAGCCTTCGACATGGCGTAGGCTGCCCACCACTTGACCTTGCGTTCCTTCAAAGTTTTAGGACGAAGAAGTTTACAGGCCGCACACCCGGCCTCGTTGTGGTCGAGGGGTATACTTCCACGTAAATTTGCTGTTACGTGGGCAAAATCTAAAAGGAGCCCTCTCCATAGCCGAGGATGCAATTGGTGATAACGACCCGGAAGGAAAGGGGGGAGAAAAGGAAAGGCATTCCAGGTTAGAAACAGAAATGTCCACACCAAACCCGACTCTCCCTACTGTGTAGGCCTGCGAAGCCGGGCCACGTGTTAAGCAGCGCCGAAAGGATCAACTCCGTTGAAAACCACCGCCGCCGAAGATCTTCACTCGGCCGGAAAGTATAATGGCCGTCGAAAGAGGGCTGGAGGTGGTTAATTAAACAATAACTAACAAATCGACCAAAGGTCGAATAAATGGAAAATGGCAATGTCTCTTACAAGCTCCGCATAAAGCAACCAGTATTCTGGGCAAAAAACACAATCTGAGGGACCTCGACGCGCGAGTGATTTTGGGTACACTACATGTCACTATAGGGATAGTATTACAGACACTCGTATGACGACGTCCCCTTTTTGACTTTCGAAAAACAAGATGCAATACTCCGAAGTGACCAGTGGATGTTGGACTATGCACAGCATGTGATTCTAAGCAGATTAACAAACATCAGCTGGGTTTATTCGCCATTTCTTTTTGTTAAAGTCTTTCTCGTGTTTTACTCTGCGCCAAACCAGGTTTGGTACCTTTGTTCGCCGTCTTTTCGTGGGCTTCTGCACAGAAGCCTCCCTTAAGGCGCCTGAAAGTCTGGGTAGGCAGGATGTGAGGGAGGGGTCTTAGGACCCCTGCCATGGGTTCTCTTGGTAACCCAAGTCGCACTCCTGTTTGATTGGCTAGGTGACTGTCCTTGCCACAACAGCCACCCTGCTGTGTGATTGACAGCCAGGCTGTATGAATGGGGGAAAACCTGCATAAAAAGCAGGTCTCTGGGACTGAAAAGCCAGAGTCGCCACTGGAATGAAAGAACCGACGAGGAGCTGACAGAAGAGGATCCTTACCACGACTGAACCTCCCGGTGAAGCCCTGCTGCACGTCCAAATCTTCAGAATCCGACAACAGAGAAGATCCTCCAGGAAACTGCTTCCCTTGAGCTGGTGGGACCAACCAGTTTGCCCAAACTTCAGGCCAGGACCCCTCCTCTGGTCGAATTCACTGTACAGAGCTACAGTGGGCCGGATAGCCAGGAAGGTCGGACCCTGCTTGGGTTTTAAGGAGCGCACCTTTTATTCGTTGCGTTGCTCTGCTGCTGGTTTCTTCCCTGGGTAGTGCAGGACTCTCCAGTCTTCCTACGTCTGATCAGTCCGACAGTCGCTTCAGGAACCGTGTGCCTGCAGGAAATACCAGGAACGTCCGCCTCAGCTTCAGCTTCTTCTCCGTTTTAAGGTACTGTGCAAATCCGGTTGCTCGTTTCGTTCAACCGCGGTGAAAGTGTTTGAAACCTTTTTCCAAGCCGAGGGCTTGTCGTCCTCTTCTCTTTGAACTAACTTTTCTGCCAACCAACCTCGTCCAGAACACGTGGCACAAACTTTACCGCAACCTACCCTGAACCATGTGATCTTGAACAAAAGACGTTTGATCTAGTGACTTTGGCCCTAAGCCTTTTTTTACCTGATTCAATCATTGTAGTTTCTCTTGCTCAATTGCCCCGTGTACTTACCTGTTGGTGTGGTTCAAATTTGATTAACTTGGTCTTTCCCTCCCTTTTAAAGTTGCTGGAGTGCCATTTTGCTCCCACTTCATTGTGTGAGCTTAACTTGTCTGGAACTTATTGGGGGTGGTATGGTGTATTAAGAGTGTGATTTTTAAACTGCTAATAGTGAAATGTGTCATGATTCCTGCCCCTCTTGTCCCCAGCCCTCCAAGACGTCAGGCTGGAGCCAGGCCACGGTCACCTACATGGCCCTCAAAGGCCTCTCCATCCCTCCAAAGACTTACTTGGAGTCAGACTTGGCGCTTGTGGCACCAGACTCACTCACTCCCATAGGATAACATTGGGGATTGGACTTGTAATGCATTGATGGGGACAAGATGGATGCCCCCACACATTTGAGTTCCCAGAACTGCATGTGCGGTCTAGTCTTTTGGGTGTGGTTCAGCCCAGAGGTACCTGGGATACCCAGAGACTATTTAAGCCACACCCAGGCTGAGAAGCATGCTTTGCGTTTTCTGCACCTGCAGCGACACTCCCCGTGTTCGGATCCGTCTCAAGAGGGCCTGCATCTTTCTTCTGCGCTCAGCTCCTGCAAGAACAAGAACACCGTTAGGAACAGCCTTACCTTGCAGCCCTTCTGCCCATCATTCAACGCTCCTTCTGTTCTGCGTGCATCTTCGGCGGTGTCATTCCCATCCCGGGACGCAGCTTCCTAATGAAGAGGAAAAAAACAGAGAAAAGGCATTAGTAAGCATTTTACAGCTCTTCGCTTATTTTTTTTTAAAAATACAATACGAACTTCAAACGCTTACCTGAATCCCAGCCGCTCTGGGGGAACTGTCTCTCCGGAACTTTTCATCCATCTGCGAGGGGGAAAAGACACTCCAAGTTAGCGTGGAAACATCTAGAGGCACCGCATACCACGCTTACTCACGGCATTTGTTCTTCATAACCGGCATCCACGCTGACAACGTCACGGCACCTAAAAGACACAGAAAAATAACTCAGTTCAATACAAATACGAAAAGGCTGCATCGCGCTCTCACTCACCTTCAGCGCCACTCATCTCAGCAGCACGCCGCCAACCCCGGATGCCGGCCATCATCTAAGAAGGAAAGGAACGAAGTTAGAGAACTGTTCAAAGACTCATTATACTTACCAGTCAGACTCTCGCCAGTGAAGTAACTAGGCACCAACGAGCCTGCATCACTCAACGCGCCCCTGCGCTGAAAGCAGGACGGAGAGCACACCATCCAAGAAAACAAGGCGAGCTGTGGATCAAAGGGAAGGGTAGGACCCCGGGGAGGAAGGGGTTCAAGCACACAAAGACAATAGGGAGTTAAACTCTACCAATCCTGTGTTTCAGGCCCAGTCGCCAGTCGAATAGCCTCCAGGGAAGGGTTCAAGGTCGTAAGAGGCCAGGACCGGCTGAGTGACGTCCCCGTGGATACCAGGTGAGCGTTACAAATGTTATACAACTGAAGAGTAAAATAAATGTATATTCTTTTACTTGAAAACCTTTAGTCAGTGTGCGTTTGAATCATAGTAATTGCTGTCCTTTGTGTAACTATTTGATACTGCTCACTAACTCTTGAGAGAAGTCTGGCTGCTCAGCCATAGCTACCACTTTAACTGTGTAGTACAGGTGTGTACCAAAGGTGAATTTGTAGTCTTAATTGTGTGTGGTGTTCCCAAAGGGTACTGCATATAATTCTGCCTAACAGCGAGGTGTGCCGAAAAGGAGAGCACATCATTTAAGGTGTACCTAAGGGGATCGATCTCCCTAGAGTTGGCCCAAAGACAGAATCTAGACCATTTACTCTTGTACTAGCTCCTAGTAGCCTTGCTTCTAGCACCCTGGATGATCTGTAGGTTAGCCTGAGTTAGGTTCAAGCGTTTCAAAATTACCTGCTCAGGAACCAAGCTGCGAGGGCTACTTTGTGCGGCGCAGCATGGAGTACCCTTACAGTACAGTGCACTTGGGTCTAAGAGTCATTTCCAAAGGCCCTAGATACTATCGAAGGATTTTTTCAAAGTGCAGATGTGTCTCGGACAGGACTGGTGGCAGTTTATCTTCATGTAATTTTGACCCTTTCCTGCCAAGTAAACCACGTTTATCAAGTTTGGCACGAACAGGTGGCCTGGCTCCAAAATAGCCATGCCACAAGGTTCTTTGTCCTGTCCTTTGGCCATCTTGTCCCTTTACCTTCCCCCAGGTCGAGCCGACCCGGGTCAGTCCTTATTTGGGCATGGATTCTCCCGCAAAACGCCAAGCTTTCGCAGGCTTCTGCATGTGCCTCCAGGATGTGGGCTGGAACGTCTGGTTCCAAAACACATCCGGTGCAAGAGAGTCTGGGGTGCTCTGAATGGCTGGGACCACCGTGGTCCGTGATTGGTCCACGTATGGTATGCCTAAATGTGAGCAGATCTCCCAGAGGGTCCTCTTCGTTTTGGCACGAAGGAGATTTTGGTTAAGAGAAGGCTCCAAACACCCATACCATATCGATCTCTGGAGTTCTCACTGAATGAAGGATAGGATCCAAGCATCCTAAAACGAAGAAGCAGAGTCGAAGAACTGCTGGTGACCCGCTGGAAGGTTTGGCAGCCTGAGCCCGCTGTCGTCCAGCTGGACGCCTCTGCATCTGGTCGTCCTAGAAGGTCTGCGAAGACGCTTTCTTAGGCACAATCCTGTGCAGTGCCCCTAGGGACCACTACACACAATTAAGACTACAAGTGGTAATACAAATTCACCTTTGGTACAAGTCTGTACTACACTGTTAAAGTGGTAGCAGTAGCGGAGCAGCCAGACTTACCTCAAGAGTAAATGAGCAGTAGTAGAGATTACACAAAGGACCACAATTACTGAGACTCAAGCTAACACTGACTCAAGGTTTCAGGTATAAAATATAAGTACATTTATATTTAAACCATCTGTTCACAAAACACTTCACTTCTATAAATTCGAAACCACACGTAAAATACACTACACACAACCAATTGCACTTGTTCCAGTAAATTCAAGGTAAGTACATTAGGATTTGACAGACCGGTGTTGCGATACTAACGCATACCCGCGGATAGAAATGCTCACGAAGTTAAAACACACTAAGAATTTTAAACAAGGGAAAAGTGAACAAAAATCATAGGCAATACTTTTTCAAGGCAACGGAATCAGAGGACTCGTTCAAAGATACAGATTAAAGTCAATAGGCCTGCGCCAGTGTCAATGCAGCAGATGCTCAGTTGCCGAGGATCACACGTTGAGCAGTTTGAGATGCCAAGAGTTTGTGAAGATGGTCAATTGGAAGCAAAAGTTATAAGAGGGAGGGAAGAAAGACCAAATCTTCTTGGAGGAAAAGGGTCCACCCTGATTCCCGCTGGTCAGGCGGAGAGACCGACCAAATGTGCACAGTACCTTATTCCGTTGGTGAAAACCTGGTGCCACGGCAGTTGTTCCTGCATACTCACGGTTCCTGCGGCTTCAGTCGTGGGGACAAGAAGGAGGACGTCTGGAGCGATCTGCACTACCCAGGGATGAGGCCAGCAGCAGCGAGAAAGACAACGATGAATAAAAGGTGCGGTCCTTTAAATCAGGAGAGGGCTCTTCTGATGGCTATCCAGACCACTCCAGCACAGCAGTGATTTCGACCCAGGAGAGGATTCTCTAACTGAAGAAAAGACGAGCTGGTTGATCCGACCAGGCTCTAGGGAAGACGACTCTGGACTGGATCTTCTCTTGTCGTTGAAGAGTACATAGCTCAAGACTGCAGCAGGGCTTCACCGCGACTCGGGGTTGCAGCAGCCGTCTTCTTCTCCGCTTCTCTTCGGTTCCTTGCAGTTCCAGAGGTGACTCACTTCTAGCCCAAGAGTCCTGCCTTTTATGTCAAAATCCCCCATTCACAATCTCGCAGCAGGGGGGTTGTCCGGCCCGGACAACCACCTCAGCCAATCATGGCAAAGTGCGACTTGGGTCTCCAAGGAGACCCTGTGCAGGGGGTGACTACACCCCTCCCTCACATTCAGACCACCTAGACACCCAGGCGCCAAAGGAGGGCTTTTGGCGAGAAGCCCGCCAAAGGTTGGCGAACAAAGGAGGCAAACCTGGTTTGCCATCCAAAGAAAGACCCAAGAAGGATGTTAACAAAAAGAAATGGCAATTAAACCCAACCGGAACCGAAATGAAAAGTATTTGGGCTAGCAGGTTTAAAGTTCGAGGCTACTAAAATAGCCTAAAACAATACTACGTTATGTAATATAATAGCAGTAGGAAAATTAGGGTAGATACCACTGCCACCAGCCAAGTCTTAATGTTAAGGGAGCGAAACAATGCTCAAGAGGTATAGATAAAAAGGGCTAAGAATGATCACTTTCCAATACGCCATGTAAGATGGGGTGTACTGGATCTGTGGTTAAATGACTATGTAAAGTTAATGGCAACTTTACCCTTTTCTGGGGGACACTAGTCAGCCCCAGAAATGGAGTCGGTGGGAAGTCTAAAGGACAACCCTGTGTCAATGCACTGAAGGTGGTTGTAACACACAAAAGAAGGGAGCTACTGAAGTGGTGTACTCCAGAGCCTACAATCACAAAAACAGATGAAATACACGTGGTAAAACATGGCGAAGAGTGGGGGGAAAGCTCACACTCTTACCAAGTGGAAAAAAAGAACTCCAGAAATCGAGCAAAGCTGCTGAGGGACTCACTAGGTAAGGGAAATTAGCCATTGAATGGGAATTCTCCCTAACAGAAGCCGGCATGGCCCCACCCAAAAGGCTGTAACAAAGTCCAAAACTATGGACCCCACATGAGGGGTGGGTGTGGGGGGAGCAACTTGGGGACTAACCCCAATTGAGGAAGAAGGGTAAGGACTAAAAGTAAGAAGGGTAAGGACTAAAAGTAAGAAGGGAAACAGATGAGGAAATGGTAGGCTGAGGAATATGGGGGGGTACGTGTTCCTATAAAAACAAGCTGTCATGGGGGAGAATGGAAAGGTAACAGTTTTTCAAACGACATAGGAGGAGGGGCCCAAATTTCCAGGGGTGGAGAACACATCCCGGTGACTCACTGTGGTACAACCATGGTGACAGTTCTTGTTGACGTTTATGGGGTTGTTGTAAGATGGGGCGGTTTAGGAGGGGGGGTAACAAACATGGCACTTTGGTCAAGGTCTTGCACAACACTGACAAAACAACCAGGGGGGACAGTGTGAGCAAACTCTACTGCGGAATGGAAGGCAAACAACTACATGCAGACTATGGCTGATCTAAAATAGGTAACGCTGAATGTCCAAGGGCTTAATTCCCCAATAAAAAGGAAATCCATCATGAGGAGGCTCTCTGACCTCCGGGACTCAGTGGTGTGGGTACAGGAAACACAATTGCTTCTGGAGGACGAGCACAGATTAAAACACAGAGCCTTCCCCCACACAGTATTTAGCCTCCAGCGGGACCAAAAGAAGGGGAGTTGTTATATAGTTTGCCAAGGGAATTCAATTTGAGAAACAATTCATAAAAAGGGAACCTGAGGCCGATATCTGGTATTGGGAGGGAAACCGATAGGCCAAACAGATCACCCTGGTGGCAATTTACACCCCCAATGACAAACAAGATCGGTTCTTGTTAGGACTACTGCCCTATTCAGGGGTGGGTAAGATGTTGACAGTGGGTGACTTCAATGGGGTAATGGATGCCTCGATGGATAAAACTCTCCCAGCTACCCCTAACGATAATCTATACAGACAGGCCCTGGCCTGATTCCTTAGAGAGTTACACCTAATAGAAACCTGGCGGTTTTTCCATCCACAATAAAGAGCATATACTCATTACTCAGCCACACATAAGGGCTTCTCGCAAATCGATAGGATACTGGTTTCGGACACCATAGTGCCACAAATCACAGGGTTAGATAAATTTTAAAGTTACTCACGGCAGTGACTAACGTACTCTTAGTCCATAGTCCCCTTTCCTCCAAACTCTACGGGCGTCCCTTCAAAGGGACGGGAGACAGAACCTTTCTCACCAGAAAAAACCTTCTTGGCCTTTAAATTTAGAGGCGTGCTGGGGTGCTGCCCAAGGAGCAGGCGCTGTCCTGACTCTGCCCTCGGCGCCACACCTCAGTCCCCATTGAAGCGTCGACAATAGATTTAACATTGCCTAATGACACCAGTATTATTAGGGGGGAGGTTGGTGGGATATATGGAGGAAAGGGGACAATGGACTAAGAGTACGTTAGTCTCTACAGTGAGTAACTTATAATTACTCTTACGTCCCATCCCCTTTCCTCCATACTGTATGGGCGATTACAACTGATTGCAGCCCCCGGGTGTAGAGGAGACCCTCCTTAAGCAAATAGGTTCCCGAGAACCGCCTGTCTGAAAGCCACATCAGATCTAGAGCCGGCAACCTAACAGTAATGCTTGCAAAAAGCCAAGGGAGAGGCCCAAGTGGCTGCCCCACTTTGGACTTGCCAAGGGACATGGCGCAGGAATGCGATGGCCGTTGCCTTGGCCCCGACTGCGTAGGCATGCATGTTGGCCGGGAGCGGCTTGTGCTGGCCCTCGTACGCTTCTTTGATGGCAGAGACCATCCATCAGGATATGGAAGACTTCGAGGACCGATAGCCTGGCCTCGAGCCGCCAAAAGTGACAAACAGGGCATACGACTTGCGGAAGCCCTTGGTCCTGCCCAAGTAGAATTTCAGGGCATGCCTGGAATCCAGGCAGTGCAGCACTCTCTGTGCTTCGTCCTTGGGATCGGGAAAGAACATCGGAATGACCATTTCCTAGTTCAGGTGAAATGCAAATGGACCGTGGGCAGAAATGCCGGGTGCGTCCGCATGACTACCTTGTCCCTATGAAAGGTGGTATATGGTTCAGAGGCGACCAGCGCCTGGATCTCGCTGAATCTGCGAGCCGAGGTAACACCGACTAGTAAGGCCGTCTTGATGGTGACCAGCCTAATGTCCACGGACGCCATTGGAACGGATGGTTTGTGCGCCAGGGCGCCCAAGACTATATTCAGGTCCCACACTGGGTGCGGTCTCTTGACGGGCGGGTAGAGTCTCGCAAGTCAGGTGTTTGATAATAGGGTTGGAGAAGGAACAAATGCCTTCCTGCGAATTCCTGTTAGCCCCAATGGCTGCAAGGTATGTACGGCAGGTGTCAACCTGTACGCCCGAATGAGCGAGGTGCACCGAAAAGGAGAGAACATCGTCCAGATTACAGGTCAAAGGGTCAACTCGCTTGGATTCTGCCCATTGGCAGAACCTGGTCCATTTGCTCTTGTACTGGGCCCTGGTGGCTTTGCTCCTGGCGCCCTGTATGATCTCCAGATTGGCCTGCGAGTGGCCAAGGTGCCGAAGCGTTACCTGCTCAGGTACCACGCGAGAGGGCTAGTTTCCCTGGCGCAGGGTGGATGATCATGCCCCTTTGCTGTGCGAGATGATGTGCTGGGCCCATCGGGAGGTGTATCGGGGGCACCTCCGAGAGGCTGAGACGCTCCAAGAACCATGGTCTGGCCGGCCACCATGGAGCAATCTGAATGATGAGTCGGTGCGACTCCTTGATCTTGCAAATTACCCTGTGGATCAGGGGAGTGGGCGGAAAGACTTAGGCCTTCATGCCGGTCCACTGGAGGTGAAATGCGTCGGCCATAGAGCCGGGACCCTGGCCCTGCCAGGATGCTAACTGGGAGCACTTCTTGTTGAGCCAGGTGACAAAGAGATCCACTTGGGGATGACCCCACTTGTCGAAGATCTCCTGAATAACAAGGTCGTTTAGCTGCCACTCGTAATTGACCCCTCGTAGCCTGCTGAGCCTGTCCGTCTTCAGGTTGGATTCCCCCTGGAGGTGGACTGTCTAGAGAAAATTTTGTTTTCCAGGGCCCATTCCCACATGCTGATCGCCAGTCTGCACAGAGGAGGGGATCTGGTGCCTCCCTGCTTGTTGACATAGTACATGCTGGTCGAGTTGTCTGTCTGAATGAGGACAACCTTGCCCTTGAGAAGTGGTAGGAATTCTCTGAGCGCTAGCCAGATGGCGTTCAGCTCCAACCAAATGATGTGGTATTCCTGCTCCTGTCGAGTCCAGGTGATGTGGACCGAGAAATCGTCCAGGGTGGCTCCCCAGCACTCGAGCGAGGAGTCTCTGGTGATGGTGGCCTGCAGAGGGTGGCCGGAAGGGCTTGCCTGTTCGTAGGTTGCAGTCCGTGGATCACCAAGTTAGGTCCGGGTGGAGAGATGGGGGAGCCGTGATCCTCTCGGATTGCGAGCCCCGCTCCTGACTCCATGATGCCGTGAAGTGCAGCTGAATCCTTCTCATCCTTAGTCTCGTTTGCGGCACGGCTAACAGGACCGCCGCCAGTAGACCCAGGAGATGGTGGTACCACCATGCTGAGGTCACCTCTCGGCTGAGGAAGTGGGCGGTGGCCATCTTGATGGCCGAGATCTGGTCTTCCGACTGGAAAACCTTCTCGGAGCATGTGTCCCAAATGAGTCCCAGGAATTTCAGAGCCTGCGTCGGGAGCAGCTGTGACTTCTTGGGGTTGAGCGAGAAGCCAAGGTCGTGCAGTGTGTTCATAAGGGCATGGGCAGAGTGGTGAATCGCTTCTGGAGATGAAACGCCGACGACCCAGTCGTCGAGGTATAGGTAGATGTGGAGGCCCTGCGCTCTGAGGAGTGCCGCCACAGCGTTCATGATTCTAGTAAAGACTCTGGGGGCCGAGTTGAGGCCAAACGGGAGGACTTTGTACTGGAAATGGTAGCCCGTGATCCAGAACCGTAGGAAAGAACAATGGGGCTACCAAATTGGGACGTGTAGTTACGCGTCCTTCAGGTCCGGGGAGCACATCCAATCTCCCTTGTCCAACGTCTCCGCTATAAAAACTGGCGTAACCATCTTGACATTTTTGAGGGGTAAGGAGAGGTTGAGGGTGGAAAGGTCCAGCACAACTCTCAGGTCCGCCTGGTTCTTCTGAATGGCACAAATCCTAGAGTAGAAGCCAAAGCCTCGCTGGGAGGCTGGAACTTCCTCCACTGCCTGGCTCTCTACGAGCGACCGGATCTCTGCCAAAAGAGTTGCTGTCCCAACCTGTGGGAGTGGAGGGGAGGAGGGAGGAGAGACTGGGATTGGTAGGCGGTACCCCATGGATTTCACAGAGAGGATCCAGGGGTCCGCGAAATTATGGCGATAGAAATTTGCATGGAGAGCAAGCCTGCCCCCCCACCGGAGACACGTGGACCCGAGGGGGCGTGTCATGCTTTCTTTCCCTCAGAGGCTGAGGCGGGGGACTGAAAAAAGGCCTTGCCCCCCCCAAACCCCCTTTTTGTTGTTTGAGCTGGTTCTGAACAGCGAGCGGTCCGGCTGCCTGGATCTGCATTTCTGGAAGCCGCAGAACCCTCCATATTTAAGACCCTTCTCTGAGCGTTGCTGAGATTGGGTGTAAGATTTGGGTGTGGTCTTTGGAAGAATGGACAAGGACTTTGCTGTTTGTGAGCTGTTCATTTTTCTCCAGCTCATCATCCGTAGGAGTGGAAGAGGTCGCCCCCCCTCGAACGGTAGATCTTAAATGCGCTCCTGGATGTCCGGTTGAATTTCGCTGTACTTTGGCATCTAGGTGTTGGTTGACCGGCTGGAATGAGTGGGGCTTGAGCCAACACTTCTTGCTATATGGTATTTTATTTGTATCACGCTCGTACACAAGTGTTTCAAAGTGCGAATAGGCAAAGGAGGGGATCAGGGGAGAACACAACAAAGATCTTACTAGGCCCAGTGACACTGAGAACGAGCAAGTGCATGGGAATGGGAAAAGAGGAGAGAAGATAAATAATAAATAAAAATAGAAAATGGGGGCAATAAACAGTGGTAGTGCAGCCAGCAAGTGGCAAGTTCTGTGTTTAAGGCAGCAGACTTGGTAAATCTGATAAGTGCAGAAAAAGAAAAATAGGGGCGGGGGCTGGAGGGGTACAGATACAGTCCCCAGTGCAATGAGTGGCCAGGAGGTGGTAGAGGGTGGCCAGGTGCACAGTGCCAAGAGAGAACAGATCAATAGGGGACAGGGGGAGCGAAGGCAGAAGCAAAGAGGAAGGTGTCTTGAGGTTCTTCCGGAACCAGAGATGGTTTTCCTCAAGTTTTAGAGTGGCAGGGAGGCTGTTCCAGAGGGAGGCCCCAGTTTCTTTGTAAAACGCTTGATCCAGAGGGAGTTGGAGGTAGATGAGCGAAGAGCTCGAGAGGGGAGGTATTTGCGGAGGGATAGCTGAGATAATTTGGACCCAGGCCCCAGAAAGCCTTGTGGACAATGCAGGGGATTTTGAATGTAATCCTCGCATCCACTGGGAGCCAATGGAGAAATTTCAGGGCAGGAGACATACGATCCCAGGGCTTGAGGCCAAGGACAAGTCTCCCAGTCCTGTTCTGGATTAGTTGCAGAGGGCGAAGAGTAGAGGCAGGTAGATTTAGAAAGAGGCTGATACAATAGTCCAACCTAAAGAGAACCAGAGCTTCGGGGACAGTGAGCTTCTGAGGGAAGGAGAGGAAAGGAAGAGTACCTCTGAGGAGGTGCAGGAGGACGATTGACTTTTTAGAGACCTCAGAGATATGGGCGGAGAAGGAAAGTGTGGAGTCAAAGATGACCCCGAGGTTCTTAGGCTTGCAGGTAGGGGTAGGAGGAGGGCCAAGGGAGGCATTTAATCCTTGCATCCACTGGGAGCTGCATCCACTTGCATTCTTGTCCAGGAAGACTACATCGGTTTGCAGTTTGCAGTGGAATCCCCGTGTTGGCCGAGGTGCGTTTTGTGAGGACTTCAGCCAGCTGTTCAACCTCGGGCTGAGCGAGGCCTAGGTACTCCGCCAGGCCAGCAAGACTTTCATGGAAGGCCCTGGCTGAAGATGGCGTGTCCAGATCCTCCTCCTCCTCCTCGTCCTCCTCCTCCATATCCTGCGGATCCTGTGGAGGAGTAGCAGGGGTAGATGGTGCCGGAGGCTGGGGTACAGAGACCACAGCCGGAAGCTGAGGAAGCAGCGGAGGCAGTGGAGTTGTCTGTGAGACCGGATGAGGCATCAGTGGTGCCGTTAGCATGGCGGGGAGGACTTCCCTGACTGCGTTCTTGATGATAACCCCCATCTGAGGAGACCTCATGAGGCCGAGGAATTTATCGAAGAGCACTTCCTCATTGGCCAAAGAGGTGGCAGGGGGTACCAACGGGGTAGCGGGCGACTGGTGGAGCGGTATGGATGCATGGGATAGTTGCCCTGCGCATATAAAGGGTAGACTGTATGTCACATACCTGGCTGCAATCAGTCCTACCTTGACACTCGTTCTTCACCGAATTCGTGGAACGGGGTCGGACGGGTGCCCCCGTCTGGCGCAGCGGCCATTTTGTTGAGCTGTCTGCCACGTGCCTGCGACGTGTTGCCCAGCCCGCTGGGTCCGGCCTCGTCCAAGACTCTTCCATGTGGATCAGGAGGCCTACCCTGCTCCTCGGGTCTCGGCCCGGTAGGTGTGACACTCTCGACTCGGGAGTCGGTAGAGCTGCATTTAGGCGCCCCCTCGGACGTATTGCCGGTATTAGGGTGTAGCCCCTCGGCCATTGCGCCGGTAAAATGGCATGTGTAGATCCGGTACAAGAACCTTCCGGTCCCTCGGCACTGCGACCGGTAGGATCAGAGGACCCCTTGACCCAAGGGCCAATATCTGTACCAGCCTCAGTGCACGTGCCGGTAGAAGGACCTGGCTGGTCCCTCCTGCGCGGGAGAGTCCCTGGGAAGAAGGCTCCCTTGCGGGGTGCGCTGCAAAATATCAGCCCTACCTTGGACCTGGGTCAATGCTTCACGAAATTCTTGAGATCCTCTGGAGGCGACTTCTGGAAGAGCTCCCTCCACCTGGCTAGTCTGTTCTTCAGCGCCTTCGAGGACCGGGAGTCACACGCCAGACATGATTGCCAACCGTGGTCCGGGCCAAGGCAAAGTAGGCAGAGGGCGTGGGGGTCTGATGTTGGGAAGAGCCCGTTGCAGGATGTACACCTGCTGAACCCTGCAGAAGTCGACATCCCGTTGACGCAGAAAAGGGGACTGAGGTGTGGCGCCAGAGTCAGGGCAGCGCATGCTCCCTGGGCCGCGCCATGCGCGCCTCTGAATTTGAAGGGGAAGGTTTTACTCTCCATACATTGGACGTGAAAAGAGCTTTAAAATTTTATCTCCATCGCACTCAACACTTCAGAGACACGAGACAACTCTTCGTAGCTTATGGTCCTGCGGCTAAGGGTAAGGCGATTTCCAAACAAGGACTATCCAGATGGGTGTCTTCGGCCATTTCTTATCGTCATTCCAAGGCCAGAAAACCGCTAGAAAAGCATCCAAGGGCCCATTCGACGAGATCTACATCGTCGTCGACGGCGCTGTGGTCCGGAATTCCGCTGGGGGATATCTGCCAGGCGGCTTCCTGGTCGGTACCACATACGTTTACCAGACATTACTGTCTCGCACAGCAACATGCTGAAGATACACAGATGGGGCGTGCAGTACTACGTCACCTGTTCCAATAAGGTAAGCCCCAAGTGGGGTTACACACTTCGGCAACTATGTTTTAAAGTGTCGTGTCTTTCACTTTTAACATACTATAATGTAATGTGTTGCCATGGTAAATATGCATTGTGATTATTGTGATGTTGGTTTGCATACACGCCTCCAATGTTGGGGGGATACTGCTATACAATCTATTCTAAGCATGTGAATCCATGAAAGATCCAATGCTGGAGAAGGGAATAGTTTCTTAACTGTAACTCCATTTCTCCAGCATTGGTATCTTTCATGGATTCACATGCGCCCGCCTGCCTCCCCTGAGCATGCAAACCAGAGATCCCCCCCCCATACTACTTTGGGGGACGAAATCTGAGGGAGCCGCGGGGGCGGGGCTATATATACCTCTACGTCCTAGTGGCGCCGACGTGCGCGGCCCAAAACGACATAGATAGGACACAAGTGTCGGAATTTTTCCTAGGAAAATGTCTATATAACTTAGAGGATTCCCAGCCTGACAGGGAATTTTCTAAGCATGTGAATCCATGAAAGATACCAATGCTGGAGAAATGGAGTTACAGGTAAGAAACTATTCCCTTTCCCTCTGTGTAAAAGTCTCCCACTGGCAAGGGTAGCCCACTTCCCTAGTGTGCCCAAAAATTAGGTTGCATTCCAGGAGTAAAGTCCGGGTTATGGGCCATCGGTGTGAGCCTACCTCCCCCTATTTTCATTCCCATTCCCCATAACACCTTATCCCAATACCATAGGGTGGCCTTAGTTGTTTCCAATAGTGCACCCCCTTTGCCTTGCTGCTAAGAATCCTAGACTTTCTAGGGGGGACTTGGTTGCCTCCTACTCCAAGGTTGTCCATTGATTTTGGTTCTCTCTGGGCGCCCATTGCAACATTGGCACCACCTGTGCTGCCCATAAATACCTGTGGAATTCTTATACCCCCCCCCGCCCCCCCGAGTGCTTGTGGCTTGAACAGAGCCTTCCTGGTGATCCTGGGCCTTTTCTTTTTCCAGATGAAGGACATAACTTCCCTCTGTAAGTTCTTTATTGCTGGATTTGGGATTTGTATTGGGAGCGCTCGGAATCTAGGGAGGAGGGACATCTTGACTGCCGCTATGCGTGCGAGCCAAGATAGCTCTTGCATGTCCCTACTTTTAAGATCCTCCGTCGGCGACTTCAGCAGGACCGTAACATAAGCTCCATAGAGCCTCCCATACGCTGGTGCTAAGTGTACCCATAGATATTTTATAGACCTTCGTTCCCATTTCAGTGTGTAGCGATTTTCCTATTCCGCCACTTGTACTGGGTCCTTGGGAATGTTGAGCGCTTTGGATTTGGGGTAATTAATATGGAACCTGGAGACTTTGCATATCTATTCAACAGTTTTATGGCCTTGGGCAGAGTGTGTGTTGTATCCTTCAAGAACATAAGGATCGTACGTGTAGGGGGCTATATTCTGGGTTGCATTGGCCCCCGCCTCCACCCCCTGTATTTCCCCATCACAAGCCTTCTAGGCCGTGGGATCCGAAGATCAGGGGCGACAGCGGGCACCCCTGTCTCGTGCCTGATCGGAATACTGTCTGTAAGCTGGCTGTTGATCATTCGGCACGTAGTTGGATTCCTATAATTGGCTAGAACCATACGGGTGAATATCGCCCACACCAACATTTTTCAAGAGCGAGTTGTAGAAAATCCCTGTTAAGGCTGTCAAAGGCCCTACAGGCGTCTAGTGCCAGCACCGAAAACCGCTGCCTTGTCCTCCGCCCCCATTCAATGCTATCTATGGCTCTGCGAATGTTGTCATATGTGTGACGCCCCTTTACAAAACCTGCCTGGTCCAGGTGGATTATTTTCGGGAGTATTTTCGCCAACCTCCGGACCAGGATAGTAGAATAGATTGTAGCTTCCTGGTTCATTAATGAGATGGGGCGATAGCTCGAGCATTCTGTTGGATCTCTGGCAGATTTTAACAGAAGAACTGTGGTGGCTGGGGCCATGTCCCTGGAGGTTTTCGCCGTGTCCCTTATGTAATTGAAAAGTTTTGTTAAGGGGCCCACCAAGATAGTCCTAAATGTTTTATAATTTGCACAGTCCGTTTGAGCCTGGAGATTTATGGCCTTTCAAAGCGTTTGACCTTCCCCCACCTCCTCCTCTGATGCATCTAACATTTGTCTGTCTGATTCTGTGATTTGTAGTAAGGTCACTTGACCCAAGAACGCTGCTTGTGCCTCCCTATCTAGGTCATCTCCCTTCAAGTTGTTAGTCGAAATTATGCATTCATATTGCACAATCTCTTCTCCCCCACTCCTTAGGTTGCCTCACTGATGTTCGAGTTGGGTGATATGGTTCCGGGTTGTCTGCTTTCTTAATTTGGCCGCAAGGAATCGGTTCGCCTTGTCCCCGTTTATATAGTAAGATAGTGCGGATTAGTCTGCAAGGAGTGTCTCTAGAGCCGCCCTAGATTAAATTCCCGCCAGGCCGTCTGTGATCCTTTCTCCCTGTAGTGTGCCGCTGCTGTCCCTATTTCAGCTTAGAGTTCCCGCCTCACTGCCTCCTTCAGCTTTACAAAAAAAGGTTTTGATAGTGGGTTCGTCCGACGACGAACCGCAGAAATATTTTGTGTCGTCGACGCATCGGGATATGGAAGTATGCGTCCTGAAGGTCTAGCAACGACAAATAATCTTCGGGTTGTATCGATCGGATCACCTCCTGGAGCGTAAGCATTTTGAATTTTAAATTCTTGAGCAGTTTGTTGAGCGCTCATAGATCCAGGATGGGACGCCATTTTCCATTTGGTTTCTTGACGACAAAGTAACGGGAGTACACTCCCTGTCCTTTTTCTGCCACCGGGACCAGTTCTATAGCCCCTTTCTGCAGCATAAGCGCCACCTCCTGCAGTAATATTTGAAGGTGTGGCTGAGCCGAGAACACCGGTGGAATGTGTGGTGGCTTGTCCTTGAACTGTAGAGAATGGCCCAGATGAATCGTGTCCAAAACCCATAGGTCCGTTATGCGCTCCCACTCGTCGACGTGACGAGACACTCGGCTCCCGAGGACGTCCTGAAACATGTCATTGTTGGTTCTTGGCTTGTTTATCTTTCGTCGACAAAGGGTAGGCACCCCGTCTGGAGGTTTGGTAATCTCTGCCTCTACGAGAAGACAGGACCGCACGTCTGTATCCTTGGGAGTAGGAGGGTCTGCTGAAACCTCGGTCTCTAGATGACACAAACCGGGAGTTACCCGAAGCCCCTCTGAAAGGACGAAAGGAACGAAAATTCCTACCACTCTGGAGGGCTCCGAGTGACCGCGCCGTGTCAGTATCCTCTTTCATGCCCTTCAAGGCCTCATCAACTTTTTCACCGAACAGTTGTTCCCCTTCACACGGCATATCCAAGACTTTATATTGCACCTCCGGTCTGAACGTAGTGCACTTGAGCCAGGCTTGTCTTCGTAGTACAACGCCATTATTGATTTGCTTAAATCCAGACTCGGCTAGGTCGACAGCAATGTTAATAGCATGGTTGGAGTCCTCTTCTTCCCGTACTAGCAACATGGCAGACTTTCTATGTTCTTCGGGCAAATGCTCCAAGATAGGAGCCAGCCGGTGCCACATTTCACTGTCATACCTAGACATAATCGCCAAGGAGTTGGCTGCTTTAACTGTAGTCGGGCAGATCGACAGCACCTTCTTGCCAAAAGCGTCTTGCCTCCAGGCTTCGTTTTCCGGCGGGGTCGTGCCTTTATGTCGAGACCTGGCCTTTCTAGCCACTGCCGCAGATACCACCGATTCCGGCGAAGGTTGAGACGTCACGCACTTGGGAGTCGATTCTGGAGCCTTGAATTTCTTCTCCAAACGACCTTTTACTGCCAGTTCCGAGAACGGATGACGCATGGTCTTCAGGCCCTCTTGCCAGACATGGTCTAAAATAGGGATGGCAAATATGGATTTCCTTCTCTTGCCCATATGATCAAAAAGAAAACAATCCTTTTTCTCCTCTTCAGGGACTAGGCCAAACTCAGCACATGCCTTACTCATCATGGCATGGAACGCTCCCACGTCGTCAGGTGGTGATGGCTGCGCCGGACTTCTCGGAGCTTCCATTTCTGCTTCAGATTCCCATGTTGGGTCCCTTGAGGGGGATAGTGAGATGTCTGAACCCGACCCTTCGCAGTCTGAATCAGAGTCCGGTAGTTCTCCTTGTGGGCGAAGGCGATCTTCCGCAGCTTGGGAAGCGGCAGTAATCCTGGTCGTCGAGCGAGGAGCCAGGCCTGGCTCGTCGACGAGTGGCGTAGACTGTAGCAGTGCCGGGGCACTGGGCTGAGGTATCTGTGTGTCCAAACGCTGTAACAGCTTCTGTAGCGTATTTAGCACCTCCAAGGACAGAACCGCCTGGGGGTTCAGTAATGACGAGGTCGTAGGGATGGTACCCCCACTTAAGCGCGTCACCGCACTGGTTAGTTGCAACTCCAGGTCGGTTGGGTGCGCGACCGGGCCACGTTCCTCGTCAGGCGACGAGATGGAAAAAGCCTGGTTGCAGCAGGGCCCCAGGAGGGACGGGATTGAAAACCTCTGGTTGCCATCCAATAGACGGAACCACCGTCGATGACGATATGTTTCCTACAGCCGCCGTCTGAAGCGTGGGAGGAGTCGCCGATGACGCAGGTGACGACGAGCGGGCCGTCGACGAAGCAAGTGGCGCAGGGCCTTGAGGTGTTCCCGCCGCTTTCGGGGCCGACTTGCTGGCCGAGGCCTCTCGACTCAAGGTAGACTTATGACGGTCTCCTGAGGAGGATTTAGATGGTTCTTTTCTCTCCTTTTTAGACGAGGAGGAAGAAGACGACGCCTTGTGTGAAGAGGGGGCCTTCGAATGCTTCTCCGAGGGGCGTTTTTCAGCAGAACGCGCCTTCTTCGTCGGGGGTTCCGACTTACTTCTCGAGGCCGTGGAGCCCACCTCCGATGCCGGGTACGCACCCGCCCAGTCATTGAGCCAATCGACAAGGCGTCTTTTTCGGTCTTTGAGGGTCTTCTGGGAGAAGCCCTGACAGATTTCACATGTGTCCGCTGTGTGGTGAGGATGAAGACAGTAAATGTAGTCCATATGACCATCCCCTTCGTACACCTTAAGACCGCATGTAGCACACGGACGAAACAACGCCTTTCCAGACATTTTTTCGAGAAGAAAAAACAGTCGCAGAAGTAGAAAGTACAACCTAACCAAATAGCAGATACGCGAGGTAATCCCACTACTTTGGAAGACGGTTGAAATCTGAGGGAGCCGCGGGGGCGGGGCAATATATACCTCTACGTCCTAGTGGCGCCGACGTGCGCGGCCCAAAACGACGTAGATCGGACACAAAAGTGTCCGAATTTGTCCTATGGAAAATGTCTATATAACTTACTGAGGATTCCCAGCCTGACGACGGGGAATATTCTAAGCATGTGAATCCATGAAAGATCCAATGCTGGAGAACACCCTTAACATTTGAAGGCTGCAATGATAAATTACAAACCCCCAAAAGGGAATGCTTTTTCTATAACTAAATCAGTCACTGGATCACGAACACAAAGGTACGGGAGGGGGTAACCGAGGATAAAATAGGTCTGGAACTCACTGTAAAAGAGGGGAGACCAGACAAAGGGGTGTCAAAGCTATACAGACTGATGTGTGGGGCGGACCCGGAAGAAATCCTACCAGATATGCAGAAATGGGAACTGAATGTAGGGAAGCCAATACCAGGGGGAGACATGGACCAAGTATGGCGCCAGGCCTCAAAAAGTTCCAAATGCGTCTTGAAGAGGTGGCATAAAATGTTCCTGCGATGGTACATGACGCCGCAACGAATGCACTCCATCACTCTAAGCGATCCCTCAACATGATGGAGGTGCTGTGGGCAACCTGGGGATCTGATCCAGATGTGGTGGGCCTATCCAGTGGCAGAGAGGTATTGGAAAGAGATACTGAGCCATATCAAAGTAGTGGTGGGGGTACAGCTGCCTCTTGACTCAGCGGTGGTGTTGCTGGGAGTGGCGGTGGAAGGAATGTATGCGAACACAGGAAACAGGGCCACCCTTATCACTCACATGCTAAGTGCAGCTGTGAGGATCTCAGGGTAAGGAGTGAATTTACTTAGGAATTATTCAATAACGGCTAAATGATGCCACAAAGATACATCAAGAGATGTATCAATATACAGCTTACCTTCTGCTGGTATTGCAGTGGTGATGCTGTGTATTTACAATCCTTAATTAAATGCTGGACTGTTGGGTGCGGGATGCACTCAGAAAATGCTGTGGGTTCCTGATGGAGAGACTCGCTTCACGATCCCGAGGGCTGGAGGAGGGCCTAAATAGGTCCTAATTCTAAAACAGGGAAGACCACAAACTGTTAGTCTATCCCGGATTACATTTAGCTAGGCCACACACAGATTTACTGCTGGCACCTTCCCACGAGCTTTGGTTCACTCTGTTCCTTTCTAGACTCATATGTACACGTATGCCTCATGCATGTTATCATCATGGTATACAGTGGCGACGTATGTATGCAATTATGAATATTTGTTAAAGTATGATCAGCCATTTATGTCCTTTCATAAGTTTGCCATTTTTGCAAATGTTTCAACTGCAATGGAATATGCAACCTTTCATGTGCCACCTTGCTCACGCAGCACACGACTTCCAACAAATTGTCCATGCACCAATATATTTCGGTCACACGGGCTCAATTGTGCTTCTGGCCCAATTACCTACCAGCACCTACAGTTCAGTCACATTGCCCTAGAGGGTATTTTACCTTGCCACCATCATGCACTTCCATCACTACATTTCCCATGACACCCTGGGACTCCTGTAGTTTGTGTCTCATTTAGGATACTCTGCCTCCTTTCCAACATCTGAGTTGGCATCCCACTAGCCTCTTTCACTTTCATTTTACGGCCCCACCAGGATTGGATGCACGACATGGTCACATGGGTCGCACTCTCCCTGATTGGACAATTCTCGAGTGTTGGTGTAACACGTCAGTGACGCGCACACCTCCAACCTGATTGGCTTACCACATTGCCATGGGCGTATACTTATGATGTGCACGTCCGGAACCCCACAGCAAACATTACATGCTGTGGGATCTTCCGCGACGTGCGCACCTTTGAGTAAATGGTAAGAACTTGCTGCCTCTTTTTCTTTCGTGATTTTTGACTCAGACGCTCGCCCCTTGTGACACCATCACACCAAGCTATTTGGCAACGTTTTTTCACCTTCACGCATGCTGCCGGCCGAGGCGCCTTTTACCATGCGGCTCCAGCACGAGTTCAGTATGCCCTCATTTATTGTTCTCCATGCGGCACACCCAGCACAGTCCCGATTCAGTCACCACGGCCTTGACTCTTTTTCACTAGTCTCACTAGTCTCCAGAGCTCTCTACCACACACGTGAGCCAAGCTACCTAGCATCAGTGTCCTGGGGACCACCACCACCACTAGTCACGTATGAGACCCTCTCTTCTACTACCTCCTTGTTGGACTAAGACACACATGCTGCCCATACAAGCATCATCCATTGCGGCTCACAGCACCGAGGCCGGATTAGACTAAATATTGTGGTCTCATCCACCACCCGTTACTTGGACTAGAACCACGTGCCAACTGTCACCAGCCCACCCTGGCACCATCCTTTGGGGCTATCTGCATCCATGCTCGGATAGACCAACGAAGTGTGTCCTCATCCATTGCCTCCTTTGGCTTAGAGACACTTGATTCCTTGCTCTAGGCCACACAAGCACTTACCATTGCAGCCACTAGCATGTAATCCAGGCTAGACTAACACTTTGTGGTCTTCCCCGTTTTAAAATTAGGACCTATTTAGACCCTCCTCCAGCCCTCTGGTTCCTGAAGCGAGTCTCTCAATCAGGAACCCAAAGCATCTTCCAAGTGCATCGCGCACCCAACAGTCCAGCATTTGATTAAGGATTGTAAATACACAGCATCACCACTGCAACACCAGCAGAAGGTAAGCTGTATATTGATACACCTCGTGATGTATCTTTGTGGCATCATTTAGCCATTATTGAATAAATCCCAAGTAAATTCACTCCATACCCTGAGATCCTCACAGCTCAACACTCACCCACAGATAAGACGGACAGAACCACATCTTGTGTCCATCCTGATGAAGGCCACCACTATGACGGGCTTGAAACCAGCCCTCCATGGCCGAAACACTCCCGTGTCGATCACCTGTGACACAACTGTATAAACCCCTTTGTATGTTTTGTAGATAGTGTTGTGTACACTGTTTGTTATTTACCCCCTGGACCAATTACTGTCCCGGGTAGCACCTTGTTTAGTCGTAGGTTCATCCTACTGTCATTTGTGCCTGTGCCCTTGTGTGGAAATTTTACCTCAATATCTCAGAGGTTGATACTCGCATGTATTTCCTTTTGTATATGATTATATCTGTCCGTTGTCACTTTCGTGCTTATCGAAAGTTTTGTAAATAATTGAAAAATCATCTGTGAAGAAATTGGTTTGAAATATAATTGTATTTTCAAAACCACACAGCTGGAGTTGGATATCCCATCCTGATTCCTTTATATTAATACTTGAATATGTGAAATAAATATTATGTATTAGCAAGAATTGAAAATCGAATCAGAATCCTGTCATCTCTTGTCTAGTTGGTCCACATTTTGTTTCTTTTGTTTATACATACCTGGAGGACCATAGACATAACACCAGGTATGCCTTCATTTGCATGCATGGTCTATATCATGTGGATTGTTTTGCAAATTCACAGTGCTCACAGTTTTTAGTTTGTTGACATTAATTTCTTCTAAAAGACTATCTAATGGCACACAGGTGTTTTCTGAAGTGCTAATCATGGGGTTTTTGGTTTTTCTTAATCTTTTTTATTTTGGCTTTGTTTGGATAGTTCTTTGTTATCGCCACACAGGCATTCAGTGATTGTTTTTTTGGTTTGGCCAGTCTTTTGATAAATTGTTAAGATGCACGATTGTGTAGCGGAGTTGTTTTTACATTGTTGCTCTTCTTTGTTCCTGAAATTTTGGTTTAGCCTTTGGATTGTTGAAAATGCCATAATACATTTTTTGTTTGTGCTTTTCCTTTGTAGCTTTACTATCAACTTTGTTGATATTGTTAGAATTGATTAGCACTACCGACTTATCATTAGATGTTTCAAAATGTACGTCATTGTAGGATTGTACATAAGGTTTATCCTTGGGCGGTTCCTGAGTTCGAGATTGCTTAGGTTCAGAACTCAACGGTATGGGCATAATGAGGTTGATGATGTTAGAGGCCACTGATGGTGATTGGCAGTTAGAGCACTTTTCTGATGTTCAGTTGATTTCAGAGAGAAGTGTCTCAAGCAATGTCGTTTGTACATTGAACTTAGTGTATAAACTCGTAGCGCGCTTAGCAAGAAATTATATGGCTAAATCCATGGCCGTTAAAGTCACCTCTAAGAGAGGAGAGTTAGATAAAGTTGAGTTTGACTGAAAAGTACTTTGAGATCATTGATGTCTCCTTCGAGTAGGTTTCATTGAAAGATCGACAGGACTGAGGAATTTTGGGTGGATGGGTCGAACATGATTGGCGACTGATCAGTTTGAATGCAGCTTTGTGCGTGGATTGTGAGTTGGTAATAGTGGTAATTCCAGGGATGTGAGGACTGCAGACGGGGAAGTGATTTTTTTTCTGTCCGTTAGGTGGGTGCTTATGATGTTAGTAGCATTTGAATCTGCTTCAGAAGAGCCTCTTGGCGGAGAATCAATTGTTATAAGATCATTTATGACAGCAGGCAACGTTACCTCACCATGTATTTGAGCTAGGATGATATTGCTTTGAAGTAGTGGTGTGCCAAGGCCTTTTTTGTTGTTTATCTGGATTTCCCGCTGTAACTTCCAGGTTTAAGTCAACCGCCAGTGATTCCAATGTAAGATCACTCAGATTCTGTGAAGTCAGTGATTGAATGGGTGTTACTACTTCTGACGTCGAGTATAGGAGAGCCTTAGGTAATGAGCGCTGATCAACGATAATCCCTTCGGTACGCAGTGCACTAGGCTGTTGAGGTCCATCTGTATCAGCCAAGCAAAAGGATTGAATGTCAATTCGATGAGGGCTCGTACCCACGTGCACGAAGCAGTGGATTTAATTGCAAAGTGAGCTGATTTTATAAGAGTATGTTTAAGGCGCTACACTAGCTTCAGTGTTTTTATTTTTGACGGCATACTGGTTTTTAGAGTGTATAGAGTCACCCGTTTGCTTGCATGTAAGGGAAGAAAAAAAGCATAAACGGGCAGATTGCAAAAGCAAGTAACAGCGAGGTGAACAAAGCGATTTATACAATCAATCACACTAAGGTTTGGAACCACCAGTGTATAACGAGCAAACAAGATTTAAATGCCTATGATTATACGGCAGTGACAGTGTAAAATACACCTGCAGCCGCACAGCCCATACAGCCTCAATAGCACTTGATGAAAGCACTTGCTTGAATGCGCGCCATTGTAAATGCTTCAATTTTACAATTCCTTCTCTTTACATGTGTCCCCTTTGGGTTTGGATACTTTCAAATGAGCACGCACGTGGTGCCGGACCACTCTGTTCACGGTATCTAACTTCACTTCAAAGTTCAGTCACTAGTTAGTGCATTACTTATGTTCGCATTACTTGCCACAAACGCTTCATGCACGGTCCTCTTCAAATTCCTATATACAATGTTGCCGCTTGCAACCTTGGGTTCCAGACAGCCTGGGCTGGCATCAGTCTCCCGAACTCACTAGCTGTGCTGCCTTCACTGGCTTTTCTTTGTTGCAAGAGCCAAGGACAGTACTACAGAGCAACCGCTTCTCCCCGCCTTGACCATCAACGCGGGAGTACCCCGGGTTCCTCCAACACACAATGCAGTAGTCACCAGCTTTCATCCCAGGTTTTATGTTTTCTATTCTCGAAAGATAAATGTTACCGTCTTTCGTTGAAAAGGTCAAGGCCTCTTCCTTTGAATTCCTTTTCGGTCTCGCAGTCTTTTACCTTGTATTAAACCGTCACCTTGGAACTGCTGCTTCCTCATGTGTTTTGCCTCGCTCAGTGTGCTCTCATGCTCCCCCTTTTATCTGTATGGGGACGTGTGATGGAAGTCAGGTGAGTGTAATGATCAGTAATTGCCAGACCCTGTCTGACCATTGTTATGGGACATGTCAGGTATATGTCTCGCGCGTGTGAGCCTTTGGCGCACATTTTTTTTCCCCGCGCAGGGACGTTACCGCCTGCTTTCGTGTGGCGGACATGTATGGGCCTGTGCGCGTCTTTGGCCGTGCACTGTTTTTCCCTATTCGATTCCATGAATACGTGTTGTAGGCGAGCGTGTGGGCGTTCTGAGCACTTGCCTCCTGTACTTACCCCCGTGACGCCCACATTTTCACGAGTTGCTCCCCATTCTGCGTGTGACGCCCCGTGTTACGCCTACTTTTGTTATGTGCGCCGCGCTATGTGCGAATTCACTGTGGCCTTATCGCACGGCGTTCGATGACCTGTGCGCCAGCGTGCACCGCGCACTTTTTCAGCGCACATCACACATTGCGCGCGTGCACGGACTTCCATGAATTGATGTGCAATGTTTTCTGTGCGATAATCGCACTTGCACTGCGATTTTCGCTATTTCACTGCGAATCGCATGTTTTTCGGCGCACGTTGATTCCATGAATCGGCCTGTTAGTTTAGCTGCCCTGAGCTTCAATTTAAGACAGGAGGCAGCAGGAAAGTTTCAAGGAAGGCTTTATTCCGGAATTCGTCCCTTTTAATTTAATTTAGGATTTATATAGCGTTACCAACCCACAGGCATCTGAGTGCTGCTTATTATTACCCACGGTGTGTGGTGCTCTTTTGTCGACCTCGGGATGATGAAAGGCTGAGTTTGCCCTGCCGGGATTCGAACCTGCGTCAGTAGGCTCTGAACAGATGTCAAAGCGAGCGCTGTGCTATCAGACCGGCTGAGGGAGCACCCCTGTGAGGATAGCAATGTGAGCCCTCTCCGCAACACCACAATTTCCCCTTTGCCCCTTACCAGCAATTGCCTTATTGTGTCTGGTCCACCTCCATCCTTGCACTAGCGGACTCCTACCACTCGTTCCCTTAGCACTTAACCAGCTCCTGGGGCCCCCACCTCCCGCACTTCTTCCTTTTCTCCCTATCCCATCCCTTCGCCCCGTTTTCTCCCCTTCCCCTGCACTTTTGCTACTGCACTTGGATGACCCGAATGTCACAAGGCCTAGTAGGACCGTTATTGTTATCTCCTCTGTTCCCCCAACCCCAACCCCCTCTGTCTTTTGGCGCCTGGAAACTGTCATGATCTCCGCTTCCAAAAGGTCAGGGTTTTCCCAACTCCCTTGGAAGCAGATCCATAACCCAGGTTCCGAGTGCCAAACAGTCCCAATTGGGACCTTTTGGACCCAGTCTTGGCGCCAGTGGCACCAGGCTCATAAATATGCCCAGTCCCAGCGCTGGAAGCGCCGGGCTCATAATGCTTGGGTGGACTTACCTGCAGCAGACCATGCTGCTTACTTGCCTGCCAGTTGAGCCTCTGATCCTCTTCTGTTTGGAACTCCTTTTCCTGTTGGGTGGGGCAGGAGCCACTCCCTAGATTCAGAACACGAACTCTTCTGGAAAGCAGGAACTCTTTTCTTACCTAGGCGTGGCTGTGGAAGGAGACACCTAAGCACTACAGGAGGCTATTTAAACCACACCCGATGGATGAATCTTGCTTTGCGTTATTCTGCATCCTCTGCAGCAGAACGCTCATCGTGTCTTCTGCATCTGATCCTGGGCCTAAGGAAAAAGGCTTACCATCCTGAATCCAGTCTTCAGCAACACCTATAAAGACAAGAAAGAACAGGTTAGCATTACGGTCTTCAGTGACAGCTCTTCACTTACCTGGTCCATCGGCTGTCACCAACGCCTCGCGCTGCATTCCGGCATCTGAAAGGCAAAGGCTTACCTACTCTTCGTGCGCTCCGGAGGTCTTCACACTGCATTCCGGCATCTGAAAGACAAAAGCTTACCAACTCTTCGCACGCTCCGGAGGCCTTCGGCGCTGCATCCCGCATCTGAAAGACAAAACAAGGTGCGTTTAAAGACATTGGGGAACTTTAATACTCACGTGCCATTACTCCTTTCCACATCTAACCCAGTGGGTATTCCGGCACCCTGCAGCCGCTCCGAACTTGTACCTGCAAAATAAAAAGACAGTTAGAGCGCATCGTGAAGCAGGCAACAAGCGCTTACTTACGTGCTTCCAGGCGCTTCTATTCATCACACGGGCTCCATCTTCAACTCACTTCAGCCCGTCATCCGCCATCGCCGGAACCCTGCAAAACAAGAGACATCATTACTAAAGACTTTAAAGACATTAGAATTACTCGAAACTTACCGTTCGTGCAGTAAACGACGGACAGCAGTCCTCTGAAGTCAAGAGGCCTGCTCCCCTTATCCAGTGAAGAAACTGGTTACAGAACCCTGCCCCGAGGCAGATGGAGAGCACAGCGTTCACTTACCTAAGGTGAGAGCGTTAACCTTTGGGGTTCTACAGGAGAAGAGAAAGGGAAGAAGAGAGAGACATTCAATAACCCAGTTCCTTAATCCCATATTTTCTATCTGCAGACATCTTACCCTTCGAGTCAGATATACAGTGCACAGAGGTCCAGCCCAAAGAGCCAGCCGTGTGTTACACATCACCTTTGAAGATACGGTATACGCCCAGTCAAGACCGGCGCCTCTACGGGAATCAGGTGAGCGTTACAGAACGCAAAGCCTACCACAAAACTCCCGTCCAGGCGCTATGGAAACCTCGGATACCGACCAGCTAGCCCAGTTACTTGGGGAACTAAGGGCAGAAGTGCATGCAGCCCGTCAGGAAACGAACGCTCTAAGAAGGGAACTGATTATTTCCAAGGAGCGAAGAGATGATCTCGCTAGACAATTGCTACAGTCACAAGCCGGACAGACCCCGTTACCCGCATCTGGGGGAAATCTTCCTTCTACATCCTCTATGAATCCAGTGCAGATCAACCTACCTGGGAATGTACCTCTGGCTCCGCCCGAACGATTTTCTGGTGACCCAAAGAGGTTTGCAGTATTTATCAATCAGTGCCGGTTGCATTTCTTATGCCGGCCAGCAGCCTTTCCAACTGATCAAGCTAAAGTAGCTTTCGTACCTTAGTGGCAATGCGGCAGACTGGTCGATCCTTCTAGTAAATCAAGATGATCCGGTCCTCCATGATTTTCAAGCTTTTCAGCTCAGTATGGAAAAACTGTTCGCAAGACATTCACAGGGGCAGGCCTTGGACAATGAGCTTCTTTCGTTGCGACAAGGTAATCAAGACCTTTTGGCTTATATTGCGTCTTTCAACAGACTGATAGTGGAAACTCAATGGCCTGAGGAAAAAAGGATTACGCTGTTTTATAGAGGTCTATGTGGAGAGCTCAAAGATGTGTTAGCCCAAGTAGTGAATCCCCCACAAGATTGTTCGGACTATATAGACTTAGTCGTTCAAATAGATCACAGACTGCAGAACAGGAAGGCCGATCGTTCCAAGCTTAATGCTCGAGTATTTTCCAAACCGCCAACTCCTTCCAAAGGAGTAGACTCCGGGGAACCCATGCAAATAGGGGGTCTGAAAGGTCCTCTAACACAAAAGGAGCGGGAAAGGAGAAAACAGTTGCAATTATGCCTCTATTGCGGAAACTCAGGGCACTTTCTTCGAGACTGTCCGGTGAAACCTGCCAAGAAGGCAGTAGGAGCTGCAGTTACCAAAGCTACAAACTCTGAGCAGGGAAACGACCTCGCCCAACAAGAATAGAGGTCCTCTTGCCGAGCGTGAAAACCAGTTCCGTGACCTCGCATTTCGTGATACCTATGGTCCTCATTAGCCCTGATAATCCGGATCGATTACATGCAATTGAAGCTTACGTCGACAGCGGTGCCATCGGCAATTATGTGGATCATGAAATGGTTTTGAGGATGAATCTAACTCTTTGTCCCAAGGCTGTAAAGGACGTCATTACTACGGTGGATGGTACGGAGATAGCCTCCGGGCCAGTAACGCATACCACTCAAGAGGTGACGCTAGTAAGTCAAGATGGACACCATGAGAAGATCGTGTTCGATGTGATCAAGGCCCCTCAGTTTCAGATTATTCTAGGAATACCTTGGTTAGAGAAACACAATCCTCTGATCGATTGGCGAGCAAGAACGGTCCAGTTTCCAGAATGTGTCTCTACTTGTCACCCTCGACCTGGTGTTGCACTGGCAGCAATTTCTTCAGAGACTCCCCAGTTACCTCCCGAATACCTAGAATACCAAGATGTTTTCCGGAAGGATCAGGCTAACTCTCTACCTCCTCATAGGTTTTATGACTGCCAGATACACCTGATACCTGGATCTACTCCTCCTTGTAGTAGAATTTATGCCCTCACCGAGCCTGAGAACCTTCACCTTCGACAATACCTGGATCAATACCTGGCAAATGGGTTTATTCGTCCTTCCAAGTCCCCTGCTTCTTCAGCTTTGTTCTTCGTTCCAAAAAAGGAAGGAGACCTTAGAACTTGTATAGATTATCGCTCCCTGAACCAGATCACCGTTAAGAATAGATATCCGTTACCTTTGATCCCTGAACTCCTGGACCAAGTCAGAAAAGCATGCATATATACAAAGCTGGATCTTAGAGGAGCTTACCACTTGGTACGAGTAAAAGAGGGCGATGAATGGAAGACGGCCTTCCGCACCAAGTATGGGCTATTTGAATATCAGGTCATGCCCTTCCGACTTTGCAATGCCCCGGCCGCCTTTCAATATTTTATGAACGATGTCCTGAGAGAGCTCATAGATGTGTGTGTTGTTGTTTACATTGACGACATCCTCGTTTATTCTTCATCGGAATCTGAACATCGGAAACACGTGAAAATGGTCCTCGAAAGATTGCGTCAACACAAACTTTTCGCTAAGTTGGAAAAATGTTTTTTCAACGTGACTGAAGTTGAATTCTTGGGATTCATATTATCACCTGGCGGAGTGCGTATGGATTCAAAGAAGGTTGATGCAGTTCTCAAATGGCCATCACCATCCTCCGTAAAAGGTGTGCAAAGCATATTAGGCTTCGCTAACTTTTACCGCAGGTTTATCCCCGAATTCTCTCGAATAGTCCAGCCCATCACTGCCTTGTTAAAGAAAAACAAACGTTTTGAATGGTCTACCGAGGCGGAACAAGCTTTCCAGGATTTGAAGACTAAATTTATCTCTGCACCAATCTTAAAACACCCTCGCCCCGAACTCCCCTACATCGTGGAAACTGATGCTTCAAGCCTTGCCATGGGGGCAGTTCTATCACAAAAGGACCCGGTAACCAATCAGTTGCATCCCGTGGCATTTTGGTCCCGCAAATTCTCGCCTCCTGAAATCAATTACACGATTACTGACAAGGAACTTCTGGCTATCAAGTCTGCCTTTAAGGCTTGGCGGCATTATCTGCTGGGGGCCCGACACACCGTTACTGTGATTACAGATCACCGAAACCTGCAATATTTGAAAACCGCAAAAGCCCAATCCTCTAGACAACTCCGTTGGGCATTATTCTTTGCCGAGTTTGACTTCATAATTACCTATCGACCTGGTACAAAGAACGGTAAAGCTGATGCCCTTTCTCGGATGGGAGTGGAAGAACACTTGATCAACCCTAAACCTGTACCAATCATTCCCGAACAAAGAATTCTGGGTGTAATCGCCACAGAATCCATAGAGGAAGTTAAGGATAAAGCCAGGCAACTTGTAACTCCAGCAGACATACAGAATTGGCATCTGCAGGGAAAGGACTTTGCAGTAAAGCACAACTTATTGTATTTCCAAGAACGATTATACCTACCCAGCACAGATTTACAGAAAAAAGTAATTTCTTGTTATCACGATTCTTTAATGGAAGGACATCCCGGTATGGCCAAGACCTCAGAAAAGATCAAGCGCTACTTCTGGTGGCCGTCTTGGAAAAAAGATATCAGAGACTTTATAATGTCCTGTGGAGTATGCGCCCAAAACAAGAGTCAAAAGGAAAGACCAGCAGGCCTCTTACGCCCTATTGACATCCCACCTCGCCCTTGGCATACGCTTTCTATGGACTTCATCACCGATCTACCTCCATGCTCCGGATACAATACGATTCTAGTAATCGTGGACTTATTCTCCAAGATGGCGCATTTCATTCCGCTCAAAGGCTTGCCAACAGCAGCAACTCTGGCCCGAGAATTTCTCGAAAACATCGTCCGACTGCACGGTTTTCCTTCGGTTCTAATTTCAGATCGAGGTAGTCAATTTATTTCTCATTTTTGGCGAAGTTGCTGTCGGTCGGCTCAAATTGATGTGAGACTATCGACCAGTCACCACCCTCAGACCGACAGACAAACCGAGAGGACCAATCAAACTCTGGAACAGTATTTACGCTGCATGCTGCAAAAAACTGAAAAAACTTGGAAAGATATCCTTTGGATAGCCGAATATGCCTACAATAACTCTGTCCATTCGGGAACTGGGAAAACCACGTTTTTTCTTTTGTACGGCAGTCACCCTCGAACCTCGGAGTTGGATCCCCTCCAAGATCTTGAAACACCAGCAGTAGACTACCTGCATTCTACAATCACCCAAGCCTTTAAGGAAGCTGTTTCTCACCTTCAAAGGGCTAAAGAACAATACAAGAAAGGAGCAGATCAACATCGGAAGGAAGCCCCTCAATATCAAGTAGGGGATCAAGTCTGGTTATCCACCAAATATCTACCTCTAAAAGGGCCACGCACATTCAACCCAAGATACCTTGGTCCCTATTCCATCACTACCATAGTAAACCCAGTAGCGGTCAAGTTGGACTTGCCCCCGCACATGAAGATACATCCGGTCTTCCACGTCTCTCTATTAAAACCTGTGCAACCTCAAACCCGACTAACTAAATCTCCAAAACCTATCCTAGTTGATGGAGAACTCGAGTTTGAAGTCAAAAGCATTCTGGACTCCAAGATCTCCAAATCTAAACTATTTTACCTAATTGACTGGAAAGGCTACGGCCCCCAAGAGAGATCCTGGGAACCTGCTGAATATGTCCACGCTCCTCGCCTAATCAAAAGATTTCACCGAACATTTCCTGACAAGCCAAAACCCCCGGAGAAGCCCGGTTTGGGAGGGGCCTTGAGGGGGGGTACTGTCATGATCTCTGCTTCCAAAAGGTCAGGGTTTTTCCAACTCCCTTGGAAGCAGATCCATCACCCAGGTTCCGAGTGCCAACCAGTCCCAATTGGGACCTTTTGGACCCAGTCCTGGCGCCAGTGGCACCAGGCTCATAAATATGCCCAGTCCCAGCGCTGGAAGCGCCGGGCTCATAATGCTTGGGTGGACTTACCTGCAGCAGACCATGCTGCTTACTTGCCTGCCAGTTGAGCCTCTGATCCTCTTCTGTTTGGAACTACTTTTCCTGCTGGTGGGCTTGCTGTTTTCTGCACTCAGCTGAGTCACGTGCAAGGTCACGTGACACTCCCGGCTCCGCCTCCTCCAGGAAGCGTGGATATGCCGAAACGAGCCCTCCACTAGCTCTTGATGTCCACGTTCGCCTGCTGCAGGACGCGCTGTCTCTGCAAGTCAATTTCACACCGCTTTGCTGGTGGGCTCGCTGTTTTCTGCACTCAGCTGAGTCACGTGCAAGGTCACGTGACACTCCCGGCTCCGCCTCCTCCAGGAAGCGTGGATATGCCGAAACGAGCCCTCCACTAGCTCTTGATGTCCACGTTCGCCTGCTGCAGGACGCGCTGTCTCTGCAAGTCAATTTCATCAGACTTATCTCAAGAGCAAATGAGCAGTAGTAGAGATTACACAAAGGATCACAATTACTGTGACTCAAGCGAACACTGACGCAAGGTTTGTGTTAAAAAAAAATAATTTTTAAACCATCTATTCACAAAACACTTCACTTCTATTAAATTAAATTCACACTTCAAATACACTACACAACAAATTCTCCTTGTGCAGAACAACTCAAGGTAAGTACCTTAGGATTTGACAGACCGGTGTTATGAAACAAAGGCGTTACCGGGAATACATATACAATGACTTTTTGACAGTAATGACAGTTTGGTCTTACTAAAGATACGCGTACCCGCGGGAAGAATTGTTACCGGAGTTAAAACACACTTGGCACCTGAGTTATCAGAAGAGAATTAGGGACAAAAACCATAGGCAATACGTTTGTCAAGGCAGACAGAATCGGAGAACACTTTCTGACAAGAAGCTAAAATTCAATAGGCCTTCGCCAGTGTCAAGTGGAACCGGATTCCTGTTGTCACACAGTCAGATAGTTCACAATTCAAGGTTGCCAGGAGTACTTGGATATTGTCAACAGAATAAGCAAAGGTTATAAGAAGGGAAGACAAGGGCAAGCCTTGGATGAGGAGAAAAGGGTTCACCATAGTTCCTCGAAGCTGGACACAGTAACTTATTCTTTGAAGAAGCTGGTGCCACAGCAGTTGTTCCTGGTAGTTTTATGCAGACTCATGGTTCCTGGAGTTTCAGTCGTGCGGACAAGAAGGACGACGTCTGGAGTGACCTGCACTACCCAGGGATGAAGCCAGCAGCAGCGATGGTGAATAAAAGGTGCGCTCCTTTAAAACAGCAGAGGCTCTTCAGATGGATATCCGGACCACTACAGCAGGGTGCAGCGATTTCGACCACGAAGAGGATCCTCTGGCTGTAGAAGATGTGCTGGTTTATCCCCACCAGGCTCAAGGGAAGACGACTCCGGACTGGATCTTCTCTGGTCGAAGGGTAGATAACTCAGGACTGCAGCAGGGCTTCACTGGGACGGGATAGTTGCAGCAGTCGACTTCTTCTCCGCTTCTCTTCGGTTCCTTGTAGTTCCAGTGGCGACTCCAACTTCCAGCCCAAGAGTCCTGCCTTTTATGTGAAAATCGCCCATTCACACAGCCTGGCTATCAATCACCCAGCAGGGGGTTTGTCCAGCCCGGACAACCACCTTAGCAAATCATGACAAAGTGTGACTTGGGTTTCCAAGGCTACCCTGTGCAGGGGGTGACTACACCCCTCCCTCACATTCAGCCCACCTAGACACCCAGGAGCCAAAAGGGATGATTCTTGAGAGAAGCCTCCCAAAAGACGGTGAACAAAGAAGGCAAATCTGGTTTTGCCACGCAAAAGAAAACAGAAGAACATTAACAAAAAGAAATGGCGATTAAACCTAACCAGAGCCGAAATAAAAAGTATTTGGTTAAGCGGGTTTAAAGTTCGAGGCTACTAAAATAGCCTAATACATTATCACATTATATCGTATAATCGCGGTAGAAAAGTTAGGGTAGATACCACTGCCACCAGCCAAGCCTAAATGTTAAAAGAGCGAAACAATGCTCAGGGAGGTACAGACAGAAAAGGGGTACAGATTAGCCCTTTCCAGTACTCCATGTAAGATGGGGTGTACTGGGTCTGTGGTAAAAGTGACTATGTAAAGTAAATGGCAACTTTACCTTTCTCTGGGGGACAGCAGTCAGCCCCAGCGAAATGTAGTCAGAAGGCAGTCTAAAAGACAACCCTGGGTTACTACACTGAGGGTGGTGTGTAACCCATACAAGAACAGGGGCATCTGGAATGGTGTGCTCCAGTGCCCAAAATCACACAATGAGTAAAATCCCATAGGCCAAAACACATGTAAGAGTGAAAAAGGATGTACACTCTTACCAGGTGGAAAAAATAAACTCCAGAAATCCAGCAAAGCTGCTGGGGGACTCACTAGGTGAGGGAAATTAGCCCTAGAAGGAGCATTCTCCCTAACAGTCTGTTCTGTCTTTCGACAGTCGGGCCTGTCCTGTGGCGATCTCGATATGGAGTGCACAGAGGACAGCGATTAAACTGACCTCTCCCTAGACGTTGCGCGTTGCCGTTTGACCGATTTATGTGTCGAGTCTCGGCGGTGGGTTGTGTGTTTGGTGGGGGCTAGTGAGAGCGCTTTCGCTGCCGGGTGTTGTCCCCCATACCATGGTCGGGGACCTGCGCCTGGGAAACTAGAGTAACGCCGTTGCGTTCGCCATCTGATACCGCAGCGTTACTGCCGTCACTGAACGCTCCCTCCACTTCCATGGCTTCGAGTTGCCTGGCATGGTGGGCCCAGCCCTTAGTTAAGCAGTCCTTCAATGTCTTGGGTTTGAAGAGTCTAAACTCTCGACAGGAACCCTCAACGTGGTCCCAAGGGAGGCACAGGTTACACGGAAGGTGTTTGTCAACCCACAGAAACGTTTTGTTTTACTTACGGCACAATTTAAAAGGGGTCCTTTCCATAACGAAAGGACAGCAGTTAGGTGAGTGTAGTGTACGAAAAGGGGTTTATACATTCAAATATGTCCCCACCTGTTAGGCAGAATCCTGTCCAATTCCCTTAGGGAGCACTACAGAAGATTAGGACTTCGGTATCAGTCTGTACCACAAAGATTTAGTTGGTAGCTGTGGCTGAGCAGTCAGACTTATCTCAAGAGGGAGATGAGCAGTAGTCAGGGTTTACACAATAGGGCTACAGCACTATGGCACAAGGAAACACTGACCAAAGCTTGTAGTAAAAAGAATGTATATATTTTATGCACTTCTAGTTAAAACACATTTATCGCAGTTATTAAACAAGTTAAATTCAGTCAAGAAAAGTATACACAACTCCCTAGTTAAATTGTAGACAAGTTTGAGCAAGAGTGAAAACTGAGCAAAACGGCACAGTGAAAACCAAACACAAAGGGCACTCTAGCAATTTCACACAAGGGAGGGAAAGCACAAGTTATACAGAAATATCTTCTTACACATCCTAGCAACACTTCCCATAAATTTGTCAACAGGTTTAGGCAAGGCAGTACTTTAGCATAAAGAATACTGAAATGAAAACCGAGCAAAATGGCACTTTACAGGTTATAAAAGTGGGGAGGAAAAGGTGGTTATACAAAGTAGGTGCACCAACACAGTTCTAGTTGAGAAGCAATCTAGAGAAGGCAGTTCTAACAAATTTAGCCAGAGTCAATAGGCCTGTGCCAGAGTCAGTGGTACAGGGCAAGGGCCCAGGAGCAAAATATTCTTGTAGCTGCAGTAAAGTCTTTGGTTAACCATTTAAAAAGGTGGATGCAGAAGGTGAAAGACAATGTTAAGAGAGAAGGGCGGCCAACCCAACAGGTAGGTAAAGGATTTAAAACACCTTTAGCACTACCACGCAGAAAGAGCGGCCTGGCGGAACAATATACCTTTAAAATGAAGAAGTGGCTCCTGCGGTGGCGGTAGTTCCTGCAGTTCGGGGGATCCAGCAGAGGAAGAGAGGCTCTCGTCGTGGAGGAAGGTTCGAGTTACTGCACTACCCAGGGATGAAACCAGCTGCAGTGCTGCCCGACGAATAAAAGATACGTTCCTTTAAATCGCGGTCGGGGTGGACTGGTGCCTGGCTATCCGGCCTCCGAGTACAGGGTATGGGAAATTCGACCAAGGCAGGTCCGGGAAGACGATTGCCAAGCTGGTTGGCCCCACCAGCTCAAGGGCAGAAGGCTCTTGCAGGTGAAGATCTTCTCTCGTCGTGTGGAGAAAAGTGGTGAGACGCTGCAGCAGGGCTTCACCGGTGGTTCAGTCGTTGCAGAGGTCTTTGGCTTCTCGCTTCTTCGGCTTCTTCGTTCCAGTGACGACGTCTTGCTCTTCCAGTCCTCAGGACCCTGCTTTTATGCATAAAGATCCCCATTCATACAGCCTAGATGTCACTCACTAAGTGGATTGGTCATATTGGCAGGAGAACCTCCAGCCTATCAGGATAGAGTGCGCCATGGGTTGCTGAGGCAACCCTGTCCAGGGGTCCTACTCCCCCTCCCACACAATGGACCTACCCCAGACTCAGTGGCACCGAAAGGAGGGCTTCTCGGTAGAAGCCCGCCAAAAGGACGAACAAAGGATCCCCGACCTGGGTTAGGAGTTTAGAGAAAGAAACGAGAAAGAAGTTATATTAAAGTTCTGGCAAATAAAACCTACCAGGGTAAAGTTAATATTAAAATGCACCGGCGGTATGTTAGATGCGGACAGAACATGTGGTAGCCTTGAACAATTAGAAAATCCCATAGGAAAATATTTGCGGTTGAATATTTGTTAGTAACCACTGCCACCAGCCAGAAACTTTTGAGAGAGGGACTGTAGAGTACCCTCTTCAAAATGAACATGGGGGAAAAACTATTAACCCCTTCCAGTACCTCTATAGTAAGATGAGGTGTACTGGTTTAGTTCATAGGATTTGACTATTAAAGTCAATGGGGACTTTACATGCCCTGGGAGACAGTAGTCAGTCCCAGGGTATGGAGTCTATGTTTGGGGGTCACTATGACACCCCTGTGTCACTGCACGTAGGGTGCTGTGTAACACGTGTGAATAAAGATGGTTCCTATGGGGTTGAGAAAGATCCCATAGGCATTAAACACAAAAACAGCCTAGAAAACACATAGCAGAAATGCCTAAGAGTGGGAAAAAGAGTCTCACTCTTAGCACGTAAAAAGAAACAAACCCTTCAAATCCAGCAAAGCTGCTGGGGGACTCTATAGGTAACGGAAATTAGCCATAGAATGAGAATTCTCCCTAACACCCGCTGCCCCCCAAGGGGACGAGACAAGTGAGACCTCACGGGAGAGAGACCAGAAACTAGAGGGTTTCACAACCTAGTCCCCTGGGGATTCCATCCTCGGGTGGCCAGGGAAAGGCTATTGCTTTTGGATCCTGACTCTGGGGGTGGACAAGCGAGGGAGGATCACCTTGGTAGGGGGTCCTTGGGGATTGGCGGTGAAGCACCCAATGGTGAGAAATGGTAGCCCGCTTTTTCCACAACCCATCTCACACATATCCCTGTCTATTTAATGGGAAACTACAACTCCCATAATTCCTCCCAACTTTGTCTTGACAAAAGTGCTGCACTGAGGAAGAATAGCAATGAGGTCAGAAGGATTACCTCCCCTGACTTGCATTGGCCCTATCCCTGTAATGAGGCAAGGCAGAGTCAGGCACATAGCTCTAATCATGTACACCTGCCACTGAAGACTCCCAGTAAAAATAAAAGGTGGCGTGCACAGGCACACTGAACGTGGCTGGGTAAGAGAAGGAACAGCTCTTCCGAAGCTGAGGCAAACCAGGCTGTGGGAGCTGGAAGGCCAACGGGCTGATCAACAGTCGAGAGTATTGAAAGAAAGCCAGGCAAGTTTTCCAAGCATTCGGGAAGCCGTGAGTGTTCGAAAAAGTCATGCCTCAGCGAAGGCGTTTACAGAAGAGATGGAAATGTACATGTTAAGTCTCTCCGGGACCGGCATATTGAGAGAACCACGTCTAGCGGTCTAGTCCTCCACCAACATGGTCACCACAAGATGGAGGACGGAGCTATATCTGGGTCACGTGACCAACGCTCAACACGTTGTCTATCTCTCTTCCCCCCCCCCCTCCGGGTTTTGCTATCTGAATCTCCTTCACCGGCCTACTGCTACCTCCATCTCCTTTTGCTTCCGGCGGCTCTGCTAAGAACTGTTGTTTCTGCCTGTCCATTCCTATTCTTTCCTTCCATGCTCCGATTCACCCTTTTACTTACCTTCTGCTGGTAAAGGTCTACTTTTTGCCTCCTCCGTTTACACGTCCTTCTGGACCTCTGCAAATCCGATCTAGGCAATCCTCTGCAGTACCAGTCCATTTCTTATCCCGCTGCGACCATACTAACTCTACTGCCACTGAAGAATAAGCCATGGCTTTGAAGGCCTTTTCTAAGGATTGCATTCAGGGTTTTTTGGGCCTCCAGCTCTTTCCTTGATTTGGGGTCGGCTCCCTGGAGTTCCCTTTGGCGTGGGTTCTCATCCCTGCCAAGGTGGCCTCCAGGGGAGCTAGACCCTACCTCCACAACAAAGAAATCAAGAAACCCAAGGGCGAGTAGAGGAGAAACGAAGAAGCAAACAAAAGGTATCCTCCGGAGTATAGCAAGACTTTTCAAACACAGAATGTGAGGCGGGGTACTCGGAGGGTAGGCTGGATCATATAATACAGGACAGAAGAGCAGAGTCGAGCGAGTGGAGGAAAGAAACCTTCAAGAAGGCATTAAACGGCCAACGACCCTCCCGGGTGAACTGCTGCGTTGGGGAGGAGCAGAGGAGGCGTTGGAAACGGCCTTGAGCTGAGGGAAAAAGATGATATTCATTTAACACAGCCAGTGAGTTAGAGGGCAACAAGAGTCTGGATGATCCTAAAAGGAAAGTGACTTTGATTTGAAAGTTGAAGGTTGCGCGTGTGACGATAAAACGCAAATGTAGAGAATAATTGTTAAAGAAAAGGATACAAAGTAGCAGAGTGGTCCTTCGAGAGGAAGTCACGCATTTGAAAGTCTCTGAAATGTTATGAATTTTTTACAAGCAGAGATCAAAGGAAAGCAAGTTGAATAAGGAAAATGAAATATGTGAATTGGGAAATATGCCAAGAGGGCAAAAGTTAAATATAAGAACTTTGGAAATGGCCAAGAAGTCAAGTGAAAGAATAAGACTACAAGTACCGAAAGACACTGGTGCTGCAAGAGAAGACAGTGAATTGAAGGAATATAGAAAGAGAGGTCGAAGTGGTTAAGCAGAGGTCTATGTAAAATCCTTGCAGTTTACAAAATCTTTTACAGTGAAAGATATCTTAGAAAGGATGTGGGGAAGGGAACGCTCCCACGAAGAACTAGACAGGCATAACTGTAGGAAATTGTGTGATATTAAGTGAAACCAGACAGGCTAGAGCCTGGCACAGGGAAGCATGTGCAGAACTGAGAAATTGAGAGCATATGAAATGAGTATTGATGGCAAGGCGGATGAAGCCTACGGAAGTGATTGTACTACCAGAAGTTCATAACCTAAGATTGTACTGGTGAAATGTACCAGTAAGCCAAAGTGAGCAAGACTGAGAACTGTGCCATCCACATTTCCTTTGTTTAGTAAGACTCTAGACCCCGTGGGGTTCAACCTGGGGAATTGAGTTGGTACTGAAGCCATTCTGACATTTCTTTTTGATGCACTATTTTCCTTTTTGTATTCCCTTAGCACATTTGTTATCTTGATAAGTAAGGTTAGGTTTTCTTACTTTATGCCTTTTTACTGACTTGGACGTATTTGTTATTGTTTAATAGTCGAGACTACTCCTATATTAGAGTTGGGGCCAGTTGGAATTCTACCATCCCAATAAAAAAAAAAGTAAATAAAGATTTTCCAAACTTGTATCCATTGTGTCTGTCTACTGCTCGATACCATGCCTTCCTCACACTAGCTTGAAACCAACAACTACTAGGAGCTGCATTTCGCTCCTAGGTCCAAACCGGTGCCTTCCAAACATGTAAATGTGACATTAACTTTGATTATTTGAGAACGTTAACAAAGAAGAATTAGTAGACATCTAATAAACATTTAAAAACAATGGATCATACAAAATGGACAAAAAGTTAAAGGGGCATCTCTGATGGATCCTGATGCCCCTCCGGTAGCTCCTGTCTACTGGGTGATGACCGACACCCAACAGCTGATTTTAGCTCCTGCTGACCATCTCAATTTCGACCCCAGCTACTTTAATCCTGCTACACCTCACTTAAGAAATCTTTTTTTTTTTTTAATTAAAATGTTAGAGTTGGCATACAAACTTTTACATTACATTTCTCATCATAGAATAGTACATTCATATGGTTTAATTTGTATTTATGATCTAATTTCCTTATTTACAATTTTCATTGAACACAATGTGTCCTGAATTGAATTATCGTGATGATCAATTTTTAATTTTTGCCTGAAATTTTCTGTAGCCATCTTTCCTCTTCACCAAATCTTGTTCTTTGAAGAGGCAGCATTTCACCAAACAAAGTCCTATTCTCGGAGAGAGCAGAGCATTCCATTATGATGTGATGGATCGTTTCAATTTGGCCTGGTCGTTTGCAAAATCTGCAGATTTTGTCGTCATCTGGAATCTGTTTGGTTGTTACGAAATATTCTCTTGTTGGGAGAATATTAAAGGGATAACGCGCTCAAAAATATTTCTGTCCCGAGCGTTCGGGCATGTGGTTTTAAGCATACATTGATCGATCGTAAAAACATTTCCTATGCACCTTACCGTAATTTTCCTCACTTACTTTTACACACGCGAAATAAGGCAGCAGGGCCATCTTGTGCTAATCTTTCCGTTGCTGCATCGCCCTAAGGTGAACTGCCCTGGTGGCACTAAAACATATCCCCCGCCCCTGAGGCCGACACCATTAGACGCGTACGGCCCATTTCACAATGCGAATGCATGTCTCGCGTCAATGTTCTCTGTGCGCCAGAGAATGACGTGTCTCCAGGGAAATAGCAAGACGCCTCTTTCCTCAATGGGTATAAACAGACAGCTTCTCATCAGTCAGCATCAGAGATGCTGTTTCAATCGTTTCACTGTCTTTTTGTGCATCCTGTGGCTCGTTTCTTCTCTGTTCAGCTCTCTTCTTTGCTTGTAGCCCGTGCGAACAGATACTAGTACTATCATTACTATCTATTTTGATTTTGTCATATAATGGCATCAATAATACCCTACCAGTATGAGCCGGAGTATTCGGAGGCGAAATTAGTTGAAAGAGAAAGATGCAGAAACGATGGGGCTACGGACGACAGTTGGGGGGGATGAATCACCGGATTAAGAGCGTGTACCTAGGTCGCATGGAAGACATTTCCACCTCATGTACCTGCAATTGGTGCGAGGTCATGCCAACCGAGGAGGAGAGCTGCTGCTGCAGAGAAAGCTCTGGATTCTCGGCCTACATATTGGAAGGCGACACACTGCCGGAACACGTTACCAAGCTGCATGACTTCAGGGCAGCCTGCCTCACAAGGTCCGTGTTGAGGATTATGATGGTGCTTATGCACAAACTTCGCCCAACAGTTCACCCTCGCAATCCAAGTAACGAGTAAATGTACTCTAGATGTGATGTCACTTTGGCCACTGAGGCCACTAACATTTCTTGTTTATCTGGTATATTGTTGTAACTTTGATCTATCACTGCCAAATTAATGTAGTCTTGCAATTCTATACATCACTCGCGATTTGGGGAAATCATAGTGGTTATCTTATGTGTCTTTCACGTACAACCAAGAAACAATATTCCTCTGTGCCCCAAAAGTTACGGAATGAATAGCTGTTCACTTTTGTAATGTGTCTACACTTAAACCCGAGTTGATTGATCCATGAAGTAACATTTGTACTGGCAACTATGCCATAGGATACAAGAGTTAACTTATTGCAGACTATCTTCTAGCCAGCCAGTGATTCTTTATTGACAAAAACCAAACGTGAGCAGCAGTGCGACAACTGTAGCCTACATAAGAGCATCTGCTGCTAAGTGGCGTTTACTTCTTTAAAGTCCAGGTGCACGCCAACCTATAAAACAAGGGTCAGAGCTGCTTCTGGAACTTGTTAGTCTTCTTTTATTTGCAGCGTCACAGTGACTGAAAGGGAAGTGTTACATCAAGCCGAAAGTGAAGGCCCTGCAACTCTTACGTGGCAGGTCAGGCCTCAGAATATGCTAGATGCTGGCTATGTTACTGTCTATAGCACATATTTTAGAATGGGAAGCAGAGGAACACAGACATAGTTGAACCACACTTAATTCATGAACATAAAAATAAACCTACTCTAATACCCATCAATAAGAGGGGTTCCCTGCTATAAAACACTAAACGGGTGCCGTTAGAATGTCTCACAAACAGGTTCAGTCCTCGGTCCAAAACCTTTGCTAATCCATCACCATCCTAGCTAGTTTCAAAAGAAAGAAGAAAGAAAAGTACCCTAAGCATGTGCTTATTGTATGGTTATTTCACCCTGGTGGGACAGTGGCTGGTTTCTGACCGCGCCTCCAATGGTTCGATCAAGTCTCAGACAGTTCAAACTGAGCAGAAACCTGTTTTTCCCCCAAATAAAAAAGAAAACCTCTTTCACATTGTCTCGAAGGTTAGGACCTCAAAACGTTGTTCTACTTGGGTACCTGGATTTTCATGTCATCTGCATGGGAATGTCGCTCTGACCTGGGAAAGTCGGTATTTCCGAGTCCTGTGGGATTTGTTCTCAGGCCCTCCTGGGCTCTCTTTTGTACTTCACTGGGTCTTCCCCTTCTTAGCTCCGGGAGGGTTTCTGGTGTTTTTAGTCCAGTTAGTTTTTCAGTCTTGTTTGACTCCTCGTGGGTTGGGCTTTGGTGGGGCTATGGGCTCCTTTGGCATGTCTTGGTTTCTTTCAACCCTGTGGGGATATACGTCTTCGGTCAGACCCTCACAGGCTAGGGGCTATATTGGCCCTTGCAACTCTGTTCCTGTTCACCCATTCATAAGGATGCTTCTTGGGGAGCCACTCACGGGCTATGGGTTTCTCCAGTCTCAGCAGTTGTCTAATTCAGTTCACCCCTTGGTGAGGTATAGCTTCAGAGAGCCCCTCATGGGCTGTGGGCTTCTCAGGTCCTTGCAGGTTGGCATAATTGACTTTGGGTTGATGCCGTCATCGGTTCAAACACTTCCCCCTTTTGAGAGCCTCAGAGTAGGTGTATTAGAATGCTGGTTCCTCACGCCCTGGCTGGTGGTGTCTCCTGCCTTAGCCCCTCCACCCCCCGTTTCCCTCCAAAGTCATCAGGGACCCTGCCTTTGTTGATGCTACAGAGCTCTGTACGACGCTTCACTTCTCCAAACACCACAGTGTCTGACTCAAAACATTGTTCTGCCTCTGCGCAGTCCCTCATCTCCGGCAGATGCTTTCCCTTCCCACTTGGTTCCTGTCAACTTAATGCTCCGGTCCATGATGAAGAGGACTACTCCATTGGTCATTGCTCACACTTGGAGAAGGGAAGGAGTTCATGTCAGAAACCCAGCCTTCCCTCTTCAAGTCTCCCGGTGTATTATGGATACCTTCAATTCCCACATAACCAAAAACTATTGGGGTCGAGTCATGGAAGGGAGGTAGGGTGGATAAGTCATTTGGGCATACCTTGTCCCCAGAGGAGGGCCGGGGGATGGGGGGGATAGGGGGGGATTGTTCATGCCAGTGGGATACTGCATGCCCTGTCCCCTCAGTACCACACAGCGGGCGCACCTCTCAGGCCCCAAAGGAGGTGGTTCCCTCACGGGGAGAAGGGACAAATTAACTGGATTCATCACAGAAGGTATGCAATTTTTATTTCACAGGAATTCTTGGATACGAGAAGAGACTTGAGAGCTCCAGTCGATGCTATGATGCAGGAAGAGGTTTGAGAGAATTATTGCAGACTGATGTTTTACCTCCCTTTGTAGCCTGGGAGAATTTAATTTATATTTATATAGCGCTCATACGCAAGTGTTTCAGAGCACGAAATTGTGTATAGATCAGCCAACCAAAAGCATTTTTTCGGCTAAGCCGGGTTGATGCCTTCCACCAAGACTGTAATCCAAGATATCCTGTTGGGATTCAGGCCTCCTGCTCTCAGAGGACAAACGGCAGATGTTGGAAAACACTACGTTAGTCATAGTATATGGAAGTTGAAATCCTCAACAGTAGGACAGTGCAAGAGCTCTTTAAAAGCCATTTAATAGATGCTGCTCAGGGTTTTTTCTAATAACGAGAAGGGTGTTTACCCTTCATTCTGTGCAAAATCTCAATCTACTGAAGGCGGTCTTCTTGACTAAACCTAAAATGTGCATCTCTGAGTTCTATGTGCTCTCCTAAAAGAAGAAGTTACTTCTTACCTTGTAACGTTCTTTCATTGGGATGTTCCTCCTACGTATTCCTCATCTTTGATGTTATCCATTCCAGCTTGCTGGCCTCGAAAAGAAATTCGGTAGAGGGCGCTGCGCGTCGACGTCCCTCGAGTCGGTGTCCCTCGACAGCCTCCGTCTCGACGCCGACGTCATCATGCGTATAGACTCGCGCAGCGTCCGTTGCTCAGTTCCGTTTTGAAGCTTGAAATTAGTTATGCATGACTTGGTTATTAACCTTGAAGAAGCGTAATCTGCAACTACAAGGGAAGTTTTACTGCAGGGATGGATGGGAAGGGCGATCAGGAATACGTTGGAGGAACATCCCATCGAAAGAACGTTACAAGGTAAGAAGTAACTTGTTCTTCAATGGGATTATGTCCTCCGACGTATTCCTCATCTTTGATACACTCCCATAGCAGTGGTGTAAAAGATGAGGTGGGAGTAAAATTGGAATATTTCCCTTTAAGAATGTACCGAATGTAACAGCTTTTCCAAATCTTGTCTCCTGGCTAGAGGAGGAATCCAGGCTGCAAAATTGTGTAAAGGTATGTGCGGACGACCATGTGGCAGACGCACATATGTCCCGAATCGGAACCCCTCTCTGGAGAGCAGAAGAGGCTGCGATACCCCTGGATGAATGAGCCCCAAGATGTTGAGGGGGTTCTTTCCATGCCAATTTGTAGCATTCTAGGATGGTTAAAATAATCCATCTTGAAATGGTATGTTTCATGCTCGGAAAACCTAATTTGTGGCCTGCATAGCCTACAAACAGTTGGTCTGCTTGTCTTATCCTAGCAAATCTGTTGATATAAAAACTCAAGGCACGCCTTAGATCCAGCCTATGTAACCTCTGATCCCCTTTCCCTGGGTGGGGAGGAGGATACAATGAAGATACATTTATTTTCTGAGTAATGTGGAATTCAGAAACCACCTTTGGGAGAAAATTAGGCTTCACTTGTAAGACAACCTTATCTTTATGAAAGATTGTATGACGAGGTTTGCAAGATAGAGCTTGTAATTCGCTCACTCTTCTGGCAGATGTTAGAGCCACATGGAAGACTGTTTTAAGAGTGAGAAATCTTAATGAACAAGAATGGAGTGGTTCAAAAGGAGTACCCACCAGAAAATGTAAGTCCCACAATGGAACTCGGAAAGGCTTTGGGGGATAAGGAACAAGTTACTTACCTGTAACTGTTGTTCTCCAGCATGGGTCTGGCATGGATTCACATGCTCATGAATATTCCCCGTCGTCAGGCTGGGAATCCTCAGTAAAGAAAAAACCAGTATCAGTTTCGTTTCTGATCTGTCTTACGTAGTAGTAACCAATCACTGATCTCTGCATCATACTGACCACAGCCAATGACTGCCCTCTACCTAAGCCCCGCCTCTGGCAGCCATCTTCAGATTTGGTAGCACGTGAAGTGGCAGTATTACCAAGTGAAGAGCCGCAGAGAGGTAGGCGGGAGGGTTCGCATGTGAATCCATGCCAGACCCATGCTGGAGAAGGAACAAGTTACTTACCTGTAACTGTTGTTCTCCAGCATGGGTCTGGCATGGATTCACATGCTCATGAATATTCCCCGTCGTCAGGCTGGGAATCCTCGGTAAAGAAAAAACCAGTATCAGTTTCGTTTCTGATCTGTCTTTCGTAGTAATAACCAATCACTGGTCTCTGCGTCATACTGACCACAGCCAATGACTGCCCTCTACCTAAGCACCGCCTCTGGCAGCCATCTTCAGATTTGGAAGCACGTGAAGTGGCAGTATGACCAAGTGAAGAGCCGCAGAGGGGTAGGCGGGAGGGTTCGCATGTGAATCCATGCCAGACCCATGCTGGAGAACAACAGTTACAGGTAAGTAACTTGTTCCTTCTCCAGCATGGGGTCTGGCATGGATTCACATGCTCATGAATAAAGAATACATAGCAGTACACACATGCACAACCACGGGAGGTGGCAAAGGCTCAACATTAAGCATCACATCAACTCAACATTAAGCATCTTACCTCCTCACCAGGCTCACCTCAGGCGAACAGGTTGCGCAGCACTGCTTGGCCGACCCTGGACTCCTCCCTGGAATCCCGGTCGACGCAGTAGAATTTCGTGAAGGTGTGCGTCGACCTCCACGTAGCAGCCCTGCATATGTCCAGCAGGGGCACACCAGATAGGAACGCCGTGGTAGCTGCGATCGCTCTGGTGGAATGGGCTCTCGGACGGCCAGGCAGCGGTCGGTTTGCAAACCGGTGACAGTACATGATACAGCCGGAGAGCCATCTGGAGATGGAAGCCTTCGAGAGAGCCTTCCCCTGATTGACAGGTCCAAAGTTCACAAAGAGTTGTGACGTCTTCCGAAAACCTTTCGTGCGGTCCACGTAGAACTTCAGCGCTCTAGCTACATCCAGCGAGTGCAAAGTCCTCTCAGCCGGCGACGAAGGCGACGGGAAGAACACAGGTAACACCAAGGGTTCGTTGAGATGAAAGTCCGACGGTACCTTGGGCATGAAGGAGGGGTGCGTCCTGAGCACTACCCTCGTGTCGTGGAAAGTCAAGTACGGGGCCTTGCAGGAAAGGGCCTGGATCTCTCCCACTCGTCGTGCGGAGGTGATGGCCACGAGAAAAGCTGTTTTCCACGATAGAAACTTCAACGGGGCCGAGTGCAGAGGCTCGAACGGAGGTCCCATGAGTTTGGTCAGCACCACGTTGAGCTCCCACGCCGGGGCCGGAGCCTTCACCGGCGGGAACGATCTGAACAGTCCCTTCATGAACTCTTTCACCAGACGATGAGACCACAAGGACGTCCGGCCCGTGGTTCTGGTGTATCGGGAGATCGCAGCAAGATGAATCTTGATGGACGCGTGTGCCAGACCAGCTTTGGCCAGCGTCAGCAGGTACGGCAGCACTTGGGGAGCCGTAATCCGTAGAGGGTTAATCTTCTGTGCGTGGCACCAGACAGAGAACCTCTTCCATTTGTGTCCGTAGCATTTAAGAGTCGAGGACGCCCTGGCCTTTGCAAGAACCTCTCTGCAATCGGCCGGTATGTCGTATCCTCCAAACTCTAGCGCTGCAGGAGCCAGGCCTGCAAGCTCAGCGACTTCGGGTCGTGGTGGAGGATGGCGCCTCCTTCCCTGGAGAGTAGATCCGCGTCCGCCGGCAGCTTGATTGGCGGGGACGCCGACAAGTCCAGAAGGTCCGGGAACCATATCTGCCTCGGCCACGCAGGTGCGACGAGGATCATCCTGCACCGTGACCTCTTGAGCTGGTTGACGAGCCGGATTAGCAGAGGCAAGGGAGGGAACGCGTAGAGGAACAGGCCCTCCCAGGGGAACGAGAAAGCATCGCCCATGCTCCTCGTCTGGGGAAACCTGCTGGCGAACCTCCGGCACTTGGTGTTCGTCGCCGTCGCGAACAGGTCGATCTGGGGTGTGCCCCACCGTCGGAAGAGGCGATCCACCAGATCCTGCCGTAGTTCCCACTCGTGGCACGAGCGCAGCTCCCTGCTGAGTGAGTCGGCGATGGTGTTTTTTATCCCTGCCAGATGAAACGGCACCAGAAGAATCCCTTGGGCGACGGCCCAATGCCACAGGTCCTGCGCCTCCTTGGACAGCGCTGGGGACCTGGTTCCGCCCTGTTTCCTGATGTAAAACATGGTGGTGGTGTTGTCGGTGAAGATCCTCACCACCTTGCCCTTGAGGGACGGAAGGAAGGACCTGAGGGCCCAAAACACTGCACGGAGCTCCAGGACGTTGATATGCAGGGACTTCTCCGTCGGGAGCCAGAGTCCCCTTGCGTGCAGATTTTCGGTGTGCGCTCCCCACCCTTCTAGGGAGGCATCCGTGGTCACAGTCACCTGGTGGGCTGGGGTCTGGAAGTCCATGCCCGCCGTCAGATGCGCGCGGGTGCCCCACCACCGTATCGCTCGTCGGAAACTCTCGTCGAGCTTGATCCTTTCCTCGAAGCTGCCCGTCGTCTGGATCCAGCGCGCATCCAGGAACTCTTGCAACGGGCGCATCCGGAGCCTGCACATGGGAATGAGGTAGATGCAGGAAGACATCATCCCGAGGAGGGACTTGATGGACCTCACCTTGGCCGCGTCGGCCACCAACATCCGTTGCACCTTGCCCAAGATGGTCCTGGTCCTCTCCTCCGACGGGGAGGCCAGAAGGGACACTGTGTCGAGCCTCGCTCCCAGAAACAGTGCGACTTGCGCGGGCACCAGGTGGGATTTGGCGTAGTTCACGGAGAATCCCAGGTCCGTGAGGAGTTGGACGGTCCTTGCCGTGTGGACCACGGCGAGCTCCCTCGTCTTGGCGCGGATGAGCCAGTCGTCCAGGTAGGGGTAGACGTGAATCCCCTCGCGGCGCAGCTGCGCCGCCACCGGTGCGAGGCACTTGGTGAAAACCCTGGGTGCCGACCGTAGTCCGAAGGGAAGGGCTTTGAACTGGTAATGACGCCCTTGGACCACGAATCTGAGGAATTTTCGGTGCCCCTTTAGGATGGGAATGTGGAAGTAGGCATCCTCCAAATCCAACGACGATAGGAAGTCTCCTTCCTCCAGCTGACCCAGGACGTGCTGGAGGGTGACCATCCGGAACTTCTGCGCCTTGATGAACTTGTTCAGGCGTCGCAGGTCCAGGATGGGGCGCCATCCTCCCGTCTTCTTCTTCACGAGGAAGTAACGCGAGTAGACTCCGGAGCCCCGAAGCCTCTTTGGGACGAGTTCGATGGCGCCCTTTCTGAGCATCGCCTTTACCTCCAGGAGAAGTTGAGGGACGTGAAGTTCTTTCCTGGCCACGGGGGGGACGCGCGGGCACCTTCTTTGAAACTCGAGCGCGTGGCCCCGGGCCAGGGCGTCCAGCACCCAACGGTCGGTGGAGATGGACTCCCACACGCTGACGAAGCCCGCCAGCCGGCCTCCCACCGGGGTGCTTCGGTGGGGGCCCGACCCCACGGCCGGTTCAATCCTGCTTGGACGCGGCCTTGCCGCCTTGGCCTCCTTGGCGACGACGGCGGGGTCCGCCAGACTTGCCTCGTCCTCTGTAGGCCTCTTGCGACGACGAGCGGGCCGCTTGACGGTAGGAAGCGAAACCGCCGCCGGAACCTTTGGAGGCGCCCTTGCCTCCGCCGCTCCGAAAGGGCGTCCGCCGTTGCTGCAGTACTCCAAGGGCCCGGGCCGTCTCAGTATCCGCCTTGATGGCCTGAAGGGAATCGTCCACTGTCTTCCCAAACAGGTTGTTCCCGTCGAAGGGCATGTCCAGGACCCTGGTCTGGACGTCCTGCCGAAAGTCCGTAGCCTTGAGCCATCCGCGACGTCGAAGGCAAACGCCGTTGCCCATCTGGCGGAACCCAGTGTCGGCGATGTCCGTCGCCACGGTGATGGCGTGGTCCGAGGCCACCTCACCTTCCTGCAGGATCTCAAGGGCCTCCGCCCTCTTGTCGTCCGGCAGAAAATCCAGCAGGGGAGCTATCTTGTACCAGAGTTCCCTGTCGTAGCGGGCCACGATAGCCAAGGCGTTGGCCGCTTTAATCGTCGTCACCGCCGACGAGATGACTCTGCGTCCCATGGCATCCAATTTCTTTCCCTCGCCGTCCGGCGGGGAAGTCGACGTGGAGGCCGCACCCCCCCCCGCTTTCTTCCTGGCTGCCGCGGAGACGACGGAGTCCGGGGTAGGTTGCGCCCGGAGGCATAGGGGGGCCGAGTCCGGGACCCGGTACTTTTTCTCGTACCGGTCTCTTTTCGCTGGCGTCGTGGAAGGGTTCTTGAGGAGGGAAAGGCCCTCATCCCAAATGTCGTCCAACAGAGGCACTGCGAGGACCGTCTTCCTCTTGGCCTCGCGCCGTTGGTAAAGGAAGCCTTCCTTTTTCTTCTCCTCAGGGCAGAGTTGGAAAAGCTCGGATGCCCTGGCGATCATTGAGTGGAACGATCCAATCTCGTCGGGCGGAGAAGCCCTGGTGGGAGGCGACGACGGAAAATCCTCGTCGTATGCCTCGTCGTCCGTACCCGTCGCTGCCGTGTCAGTCCCCGTATCATCCCCTCGGGTGGACGGGGAGGAGGGCTGGACGGGGCGCGACGGTTGAAAAGGAGGCGGTGGATGGATCCTTCTTTTCTTGGTAGGGGGAACACCAGAAGGTCCCGGTTCTGGATCCCCCGACGGGAGAGGTTCCTCCGTCGGTAACGGTAGTCTCGTCCTTATCTCGGAGCATAAGGACTGTATAGCCAACAAAATGGCCGCTGAGTTGTCTTGCGGCGCTGGCAGAGGGGAATCCGACGGGCGAGCAGGGGCCCCGTCGGTATCCTCGACGATGTCGTCGTCATCACCTGCGTCGGGGCCCATTCCGACGGGCTGGTCTTGTTCCACGCCTAGGCCGTGGCTTAAGACCTCGATCAGTTCCTCTTCTGAGGTTGAGGCCGAATCGACGACGCCCTGCCCCCCCTTCTTCCCCACGGAGGGTTTCACGGGGGTCCTATCGATGGGCACGAAAGAAGACTCCCTCCGAGGAGGCAGGGAGATTCTGGGCCCCGAGGCCGCCACCACTGGTGCAGCCTCCACAGGCTGGGCCAGGGCCGCCGCGACCGTTTCGATAGAGGGCTTGGTCGAATGGATCAAGGCCTTCACCACCTTAGGTGCGCTCACCGCCTTATCCTTGAGGGAGGGGGCACTGCCACGCTCCTCCTCTGCCTTAGAGCTCGACCGGGGTCTCTCCAGGAGCTTCGCCGGGTGCTCGGCCTTCCTCTTACCCGACCCAGAGCGTTGGCTCGTGGTTGATGGTGCCGGGGAGGGTGCGCCCTGCCTGGCGCCCGTAGAGCCCGACCGTTCGGCGCTCCCGGTGCCAGCGGACTCGCGGTGCTTGGCCTTATGTTGGGCCCCCGTCGCCGGGGCGCCCTCAAAGGTCTTAGAAGACCGCTCAGATTTCTTCTTCTTCTCGCCAGACGGGCTCTTACCCTCCAGCCAGCTGGCGAGACGTTGATGGCGGTCCTTCATGGTCCGTTCCGACATGTTGCCGCAAAACGCACAGTCCTTCTCCACGTGCGTCTTGTCCCCATGAAGGCAGTAAAGGCAGAAAGAGTGTTCGTCCTCCTTGAAGACGTTCTGCAGCTGGCATCCAGGGCAGGCCCTGAACAGCTTTCCGGGCGTCGAGCTTCCCTTCTCCTGGGCCAATCCGAGACCGAGCCTGAGAAGCTTCTGGAGTCCTCCGAAGTGTAGCTCGACGAAATCTTCACCCTTGAGGGGCACAGATGAATCCGACACGGGTCCCCGTTGATCGGATGTAGGATCGGTGGAGCTTGAGGCTCTTTTGACCGAAAGAATCGAAGTTTTTGTGAAAAAGCGCGAAAAAATAGCACTAACGCTCGAGAGCAATAGCACGAGGATCCCAACACATGAACGTGCGGTAAAAATCTGAAGATGGCTGCCAGAGGCGGTGCTTAGGTAGAGGGCAGTCATTGGCTGTGGTCAGTATGACGCAGAGACCAGTGATTGGTTATTACTACGAAAGACAGATCAGAAACGAAACTGATACTGGTTTTTTCTTTACCGAGGATTCCCAGCCTGACGACGGGGAATATTCATGAGCATGTGAATCCATGCCAGACCCCATGCTGGAGAACAACAGTTACAGGTAAGTAACGTGTTCCTTCTCCAGCATGGGGTCTGGCATGGATTCACATGCTCATGAATAAAGAATACATAGCAGTACACACATGCACAACCACGGGAGGTGGCAAAGGCTCAACATTAAGCATTACATCAAACTCAACATTAAGCAAATCTTACATCCTCACCAGGCTCACCTTAGGCGAACAGGTTGCGCAGCACTGCTTGGCCGACCCTGGACTCCTCCCTGGAATCCCGATCGACGCAGTAGAATTTCGTGAAGGTGTGCGTCGACCTCCACGTAGCAGCCCTGCAGATGTCCAGCAAGGGCACACCAGATAGGAACGCCGTGGTAGCTGCGATCGCTCTGGTGGAATGGGCTCTCGGACGGCCAGGCAGCGGTCGGTTTGCCAACCGATGACAGTACATGATACAGCCGGAGAGCCATCTGGAAATGGAAGCCTTCCAGAGAGCCTTCCCCTGATTGACAGGTCCAAAGTTCACAAAGAGTTGTGACGTCTTCCGAAAACACTTTGTGCGGTCCACGTAGAACTTCAGCGCTCTAGCCACATCCAGCGAGTGCAAAGTCCTTTCAGCTGGCGACGAAGGCGACGGGAAGAAAACAGGCAACACCAAGGGTTCGTTGAGGTGGAAGTCCGACGGCACCTTGGGCATGAAGGAGGGGTGCGTCCTGAGCACTACCCTTTTGTCGTGAAAAGTCAAGTACGGGGCCTTGCAGGAAAGGGCCTGGATCTCTCCCACCCGTCGTGCGGAGGTGATGGCCACAAGAAACGCTGTTTTCCACGACAAGAACTTCAACGGAGCCGAGTGCAGAGGCTCGAACAGAGGTCCCATGAGCTTGGTCAGCACCACGTTGAGCTCCCATGCCGGGGCCGAAGCCTTCACCGGCGGGAACGATCTGAACAGTCCCTTCATGAACTCTTTCACCAGACGATGAGACCACAAGGACGTCCGCCCCGTGGTTCTGGTGTATCGGGAGATCGCAGCAAGATGAATCTTGATGGACGCGTGCGCCAGTCCAGCTTTGGCCAGCGTCAGTAGGTACGGCAGTACTTGGGGAGCCGTAATCCGTAGAGGGTTAATCTTCTGTGCGTGGCACCAGACATAGAACCTCTTCCATTTGTGTCCGTAGCATTTAAGAGTTGAGGACGCCCTGGCCTTTGCAAGAACCTCTCTGCAGTCGGCCGGTATGTCGTAACCTCCTAACTCTAGCGCTGCAGGAGCCAGGCCTGCAAGTTAAGCGACTTCGGGTCGTGATGGAGGATGGCGCCTCCTTCCCTGGAGAGAAGATCCGCGTCCCCTGGCAGCTTGATTGACGGGGACGCTGACAAGTCCAGAAGGTCCGGGAACCATATCTGCCTCGGCCACGCAGGTGCGACGAGGATCATCCTGCACCGTGACCTCTTGAGCTGGTTGATGAGCCGGATCAGCAATGGCAATGGAGGGAACGCATATAGAAACAGGCCCTCCCAGGGGAACGAGAAAGCATCGCCCATGCTCCTCGGCTGGGGAAACCTGCTGGCGAACCTCCGGCACTTGGAGTTCGTCGCCGTCGCGAACAGATCGATCTGGGATGTGCCCCACCGTCGGAAGAGGCGGTCCACTAGATCCTGTCGTAGTTCCCACTCGTGGCACGAGCGCAGCTCCCTGCTGAGTGAGTCGGCGATGGTGTTTTTTATCCCTGCCAGATGAAACGGCACCAGAAACATCCCTTGGGCAACGGCCCAATGCCACAGATCCTGCGCCTCCCTGGACAGGGCTGGGGACCTGGTTCCGCCCTGTTTCCTGATGTAGAACATGGTGGTGGTGTTGTCGGTGAAGATCCTCACCACCTTGCCCTTGAGGGACGGAAGGAAGGACCTGAGGGCCCAAAACACTGCACGGAGCTCCAGGACGTTGATATGGAGGGACTTCTCTGTCGGGAGCCAAAGGCCTCTCGCATGCAGATTTTCGGTGTGCGCTCCCCACCCTTCCAGGGAGGCATCCGTGGTCACTGTCTCCTGGTGGCCGGGGGTCTGGAAGTCCATGCCCGCAGTCAGATGCACGCGGGTGCCCCACCACCGGATCGCTCGTCGGAAACTCTCGTCGAGTGTGATCCTGTCCTCGAAGCTGCCCGTAGTCTGGATCCAGCGCGCGTCCAGGAACTCCTGCAACGGGCGCATCCGGAGCCTGCACAGGGGGATGAGGTAAATGCAGGAAGACATCATTCCGAGGAGGGACTTGATGGACCTCACTCTGGCCGCGTCCGCAACCAGCATCCGCTGCACCTTGCCCAGAATGGCCCTCGTCCTTTCCTCCGACGGATAGGCCAGGAGCGACACTGTGTCGAGCTTCGCTCCCAGAAACAGTGCATCTTGCGCGGGCAACAGGTGGGACTTGGCGTAGTTTATGGAGAATCCCAGGTCCGTGAGAAGTTGGACGGTCCTTGCCGTGTACTCCACGGCGAGCTCCTTCGTCTTCGCTCGGATGAGCCAGTCGTCCAGGTAGGGGTAGACGTGGATCCCCTCTCGGCGCAGCTGCGCCGCCACCGGTGCGAGGCACTTGGTGAACACCCTGGTTGCCGACCTCAGTCCGAAGGGGAGGGCTCTGAACTGATAGTGACGCCCTTGGACCACGAACCTGAGAAACTTTCGGTGTCCCTTTAGGATGGGAATATGGAAGTAGGCATCCTCCAAATCCGACGACAGGAAATCGCCCTCCTCCAGCTGACCTAGGACGTGTTGGAGGGTGACCATCCGGAACTTCTGTGCCTTGATGAATTTGTTCAGTCGTCGTAGGTCCAGGATGGGACGCCATCCTCCCGTCTTCTTCTTCACGAGGAAGTATCTTGAGTAAACTCCGGAGCCCCGAACCCTCTTTGGGACGAGCTCGATGGCGCCCTTCCTGAGCATCGCCTTTACCTCCAAGAGAAGTTGAGGGACGTGATGTTCTTTCCTGGCCACAGGGGGGACGCGCGGGCACCTTTTTTGAAACTTGAGCGCGTGACCCTGGGCTAGGGCGTCCAGCACCCAACGGTCGGTGGAGATGGACTCCCACACGCTGACGAAGCCCGCCATCCGGCCTCCCACCGGGGTGCTTCGGTGGGGGCCCGACCCCACGGCCAGTTCAGTCCTGCTTCGACGAGGCTTTGCCGCCTTGACCTCCTTGGCGACGATGGCGGGGTCCGCCTGACTTGCCTCGTCCCCTGTAAGCTTCCTGCGACGACGAACAAGCCGCTTGACGGTAGGTGGAAAATCCGCCGCCGGAACCTTTGGAGGCACTCTTGTTTGCCTCCGCCGCTCCGAAAGGGCGGCCGCCGTTGCTGGAGAACCCCCAGAGCCCGGTCCGTCTCCGTGTCCACTTGAAGGGAATCGTCCACTGTTTTCCCAAACAGGTTGTTTCCATCGAACGGCATGTCCAAGACTCTGGTCAGCACGTCCTGACGGAAGTCAGTAGCCTTGAGCCATCCACGCCACCTAAGGCACACGCCGTTGCCCAACTGGCGAAATCCAGTGTCAGCGATGTCTGTCGCAATCGTAATGGCGTGGTCCGACGCCACCTCTCCATCCTGCAGGATCTCTAGGGCATCCGCCCTCATGTCGTCCGGTAGGAAGTCCAGCAGGTGGGCCAGTTTGTACCACAGCTCCCTGTCGTAGCGGGCTACGATAGCCAAGGCGTTGACCGCCTTAATCGTCGTCGCTGCAGACGAGATGACCCTGCCTCCCATCGTATCCAATTTCTTTCCCTCGCCGTCAGGCGGGGAAGTCGACGTAGAGGCCGCACCCCCCCCCCCGCTTTCTTCCTGGCCGCCGCGGAGATACAGAGTCCGGGGTCGGCTGTGCCCGGAGGCACAAGGGGGCCGCGTCCGGGACCCGGTACTACTTCTCCTACCGATCCCTTCTAGCCGGCGTCGTGGATGGGTTCTTGAGGAGGGCGAGGCCCTCATCCCAAATATCGTCCAGTAGAGGCACGGAGAGGACCGTCTTCCTCTTGGCCTCGCGCCGTTGATAAAGGAAACCTTCCTTCTTCTCTTCCGGGCAGAGCTGGAAGAGCTCGGATGCCCTGGCAATCATGGAGTGAAACGATCCAATCTCGTCGGGCGGGGAAGCCCAGGTGTGGGAGGCGACGACGGGAGATCCTCGTTGTAAACCTCGTCGTCCGTACCCGTCGCGGCCGTGTCAGTCCCCGTATCATCCCCACGAGTCGTGGACGGGGAGGAGGGCTGAACAGGGCGCGATGGCTGAAAAGGAGGTGGAGGATGAATCCTTCTTCTTTTAGGGGGAGGGCTCCCAGAAGGGCCTGGCTCCGGGTCCCCCGTCGGGAGCGGTTCCTCCGCTGGTGGTAACGGCAGTCTCGTCCTTATCTCCGCGCATAAGGACTGTATAGCCAACAAAATGGCCGCCGAGTTGTCTTGCGGCGCTGGTTGAGGGGAGTCCGACGGGCGGTAGGGGCCCCGTCGGCACCCTCGACGTTATCGTCGTCTCCTACATCGGGATCCCTCCCGACGGGCTGGTCTTCTTCCACGCCAACGCCGTGGCTTAAGACCTCGATCAGCTCTTCCTCAGAGGTTGAGGCCGAATCCACGACGACCTCCTGCCCCCCCCCTTTTTCTTCTCTGTCGGAGGTTTCACGGGGGTCCTGTCGATGGGCATAAAAGAGGACTCCCTCCGCGGTGGCAGGGAGACTCTGAGCCCCGAGGTCGCCACCACTGGTGTAGCCTCCACAGGCTGAGCCAGGGCCGCTGCGACTGTCTCGATAGAGGCCTTGGTCGGATGGATTAAGGCTTTCACCACCTTAGTTGCGCTCACCGCCTTCTCCTTGGGGGGAGGGACACTGCCTCGCTCTCCCTCCGATGGGGCCTTCGAGCTCGACCGGGGCCTCTCCAGGAGCTTCGCCGGGTGCTCGGCCTTCCTCTTACCCGAACCAGAGCGTTGGCTCGTGGTTGATGGTGCCGGGGAGGATGCGCCCTGCCTGGCGCCCGTAGAGCCCGACCGTTCGGCGCTCCCGGTGCCAGCGGACTCGCGGTGCTTGGCCTTATGTTGGACCCCCGTCGCCGGGGCGTCCTCAAAGGTCTTAGAAGACCGCTCGGATTTCTTCTTCTTCTCGCCTGACGGGCTCTTCCCTTCTAGCCAGTTGGCGAGACGTTGATGGCGGTCCTTCATGGTCCGCTCCGACATATTGCCGCAAAACGCACAGTCCTTCTCCACGTGCGTCTTGGCCTCATGTAGGCAGTAAAGACAAAAGGAGTGTTCGTCCTCCTTAAAGACATTCTGAAGCTGGCATCCAGGGCAGACCCTGAACAGCTTTCCGGGCGTCGAGCTTCCCTTCTCCTGGGCCATGTCCGAGATGGGCCTGAGAAACTTCTGAAGTCCTCCAAAAGCGTGGCTCGACGAAATCTTCACCCTTGAGGGGCGTAGACGAATCCGACACGGGTCCCCGTTGATCGGATGAAGAAACGGTGGAGCTTGGGGCTCTTTTTGACCGAAAAATCGAAGTTTTTGAGAAAAAACGTGAAAAAATAGCACTAACGCTCGAGAGCAATAGCACGAGGATCCCAACACTTGAACGTGCGGTAAAAATCTGAAGATGGCTGCCAGAGGCGGGGCTTGGGTAGAGGGCAGTCATTGGCTGTGGTCAGTATGACGCAGAGATCAGTGATTGGTTACTACTACGAAAGACAGATCAGAAACGAAACTGATACTGGTTTTTTCTTTACCGAGGATTCCCAGCCTGACGACGGGGAATATTCATGAGCATGTGAATCCATGCCAGACCCCATGCTGGAGAAACAGTTGCCCCATTCAGAAATTGGATTACCAGGGCTAATTTGAAATATGAAGGTTCCTCCGCAGTTCGCTTGAAGATTGAAAGCGCTGCGAGGTAACCCTTGATTGTGCCAACTTGAAGACCTCAATTTGCCAAACATAGCAGAAAGGATAGCACCATTGGTGTACTGCATGAAAAGGGTTCAATATTTTTTTCTCTACACCAGCTGCAAAATGTATTCCAACGGCAGCGGTATAATGTCTTTGTTGCAGGCCTTCTAGCCGAAAGCAACACCTCCATGACGTCATCCGGAAGATCCCAATCCTTGTATCTCAATCTTTCAGAAACCAAGCGTGAAGGTTGAGGGTTCTGATGTCTAGATGGAGAACCTGACCTCCCTTCTGTGAGAGAAGATCCTCTCTTTGCGGAAGACTAATTGGAGGGCAGATGGACAAGTCGAGAAGGTCTGGGTGCCACGTCCTCCTGGCCCAATCCAGGGCAATAAGGATCATAATTTTCTGGAATCTTCTCAACCTCCTGATCATTTGAGGAATGACAGGGACTGGAGGAAACACGTACAGAAGTGGAAACTCCCAGTCCACTACGAACGTGCCCTACAGCGCCTCTCGGGGGAAATTCCCTTGAAGAGAACTGATTGCACTTCCTGTTGATACTGGTGGCAAACAGATCCACTTGAGGGGTTCCCCAAAGGGCAAAGATCTCTTGAAGGACTTCCTGAGCTAGCTCGTCAAGTTCTTCTCTCCAGCTAGGTGAACTGCCGATAAAGAGATTCCTTCTTGAATTGCCCAAAACCAGAGCTGCATTGCCCCTCTGCACAGTGGCAGTGATCCTATGCCTCCTCTTTTGTTGAGGTAGTGCATTGCCACTGTGTTGTCCGTCATTATCAGGACATTTTCCCCCTGTACTAATGACAGAAAAGCTTTCAGCACTAGTCCGATTGCTCTCAGCTCCAACAGGTTGATATGTAGTCTGGACTCCGATGGAGACCAACTACCGCTGATGGTCAAGTCGTTGGCATGGGCTCCCCACCCTGTGAGTGAGGCATCCGTGACTACGGTTATCTCCGGCCATGGTTGCCAAAACTGCTCTCCTTTCAAAATGTTCTCCCGACAGGCCCACCACTGTAGATCTCGAGCCCCTCTGCCTGGGACTTGAAGGAGATCTGACATTCTTCCTGGGAATTGCGACCATTGGGTTCTTGGTGCCCACTGGAGGGTTCTCATTCTCAGGCGAGCCTCTGGCACTAGGAAAATGTACGATGCCATGAGGCCTAGAAACCTCAAAAAGTCGAGGGCTGGTAGACGTTGAGCATTCTGAAATTTGTTGACCATCTGCAGAATATCTTGAGCCCTCACCTCTGGTGGCGAGGCTTTTCCCAGGGAAGTGTCCACGACTGCTCCAATGAACTGGCGTTTCTGTGATGGTATAATCTGTGACTTCTTTAAGTTGAGGGAGAAGCCCAGCTTGTGAAGGAAGTGGCAGACATAATCTAGCTGGATCTGAGCTTGCTCCGAAGATACTGCTTTGATCAACCAATCGTCCAGGTAGGGGTAGACGTGGATCCCTTCCCTCCTTAGACGTGCAGCCACTACCGACATTAGCTTAGTGAAGACCGTCGGGGCGGAGGTCAACCCAAATGGCAGAACTCGAAATTGATAGTGAGAGTTGGCAATTCCGAACCTCAGGTATTTTCTGTGTTTGAGATGGATTGGCATATGGAAATAAGCATCCTGAAGGTCTAGAGATACCAACCAGTCCTGAAGCTGGAGGGCAGAATCTGAGAAAGGGTTACCATCTTGAACTTGTCTTTCCTGAGGAATTTGTTCAATTCTCGCAAGTCCAAGATGGGTCTCAGTCCTCCGTCGTCCTTTGGTACTAGGAAGTAGGGGGAATACCAACCCTTGTTCCTGTCCGCTACAGGTACCGGTACTATGGCACCTTTCTCTAACAGGTCTACAATCTCCTGTATAAGGAACGGGTCTGGAAACTTCAAAGAGTTGTTCCCCGGTGGATGACTGAGGGTTGTGTAGGAAGGGCAGGCAGTAACCTTGGGCAACTGTCTCCAATGCCCAAGCATCTGACGTAATAGCCTGCCATTCTGCCAGATGTTGAGTTAACCTGCACCCTACTGGTGTCTTGTGAGGGGAGACCTCAGAGGGGTTTAGAAACGGCTGATGCAGATGCCGAGGGTAAGGTGGCACCTGCTGCTGCGGTTTTTGTACCTTTAACCCGTCCACCACGGGTGAATCGTTTCTGGTCCCTTTGAGCTGGCTGTCCTCTGCCTTTTATGAATGCGGAGTAAAAGCGAAAGGACCTACCCCTCCCGGAGGTTCCTGAAGGGCTATTCAGAGTTTGTCGCATTGCAGCCCCAAGAGATTTCGCTGCTGCCTTGCATGTTTGTAATCTCTCCAGACTGTCATCAGCCTTCTTACCAAATAAAGAAGTGCTGTCAAAGGGCATGTTCAAAAGTCTGGCTTGTACATCTGGAGCAAAACCAGACTTCCTCAACCACGCAAATCTGCAGATTGTGGTACTTGCCGCCATGGCCCTACTGATACTGTCAGCAGTATCAATGCCTGTTTGAAGGGACTCGCACATTGCATCTTTTGCATCTTTGATGATGTTTAATAATGCTATCCTTCCTTCTCCTTCTGGGAGACAGTCAGCCCCAGATGAAGCACACTCCCAAAGTGTATGGCTGAATCTTGCAAGGGTGCAAGTGCCGTTAATAGATTCAAGCGCCATGCTACATGCCGAAAATACTTTTTTGACATAGCATCAAATCTGATCATCCCTGTCCTGTGGGTTAGTAGGGTATGCAGATTTACTGTTTGATGAAGTTGCTGCCTGTACAACCAAACTCTCTGGGGTTGGACATTTGCTCAAATATTCAGGATCTGTAGCAGAAACCCTGTATTTACCAGAAAGTTTCTTGTTAACTGCAGGGATAACTTCAGGAGTTTCCCAATTTGCAGAAATGTTTTTTTGCAGAGCAGTATGAAAAGGAACAACAGGATCCTCCTGTGGACCTTTATCTAAGATGTCAGTAAGGCCATCCTGCTGAAAAGAAGGTGTAGGTGTAGACCACCCCATAAATTCTATTATTCTGGCCATCAGAACCTTATACGTGGTCTCAGCATGCTCCCCAGGGTCTGGTTTAGAAAACTCTACTTCTGGAGATGTATCTAAACCACTTGCCTCATGTAGGGAGTCTTGGGGGTCTGTTAACCTGTTCTCTTCAGAGATAAATTCGTCTGGTATGGGTGTTGTGGTCCTTTGTAAACCAAAAGGTCTCATGGTCGGAATCCTCCCCTTCCTCATATATAGAGGACAAAGATCTAAATTAGTCAGACCAAGGATCTGGTTTAAAACCCATTTCTAGAGCAGAAGGGGCCAAATTAGTTGTCACTGGTTGAGAAAACGTCGAGGTTGTCGACGTGGAAGTCAAAGCCTTCGACAAACCCGAAAATGCCGTTCAAAAAGTTTGAAAAGACCTCGATGTACTCGAGAGGATCGGGATCCTACTCCGTCAATGAATTTGTCGACGGCATCCTCGACGCCATGGTCGAAGTCCTCGACACCTCCACTGTCTGAGAAGTAGTGACAGTTGAAGGTCTGTCTTTTATCGGAGTCGACCGTGGCGGCGAAGACTGCGTCGACGCAACCGATTTATGAGTCGACGGGTCCTTCGACAAAGGCGTTGATGATGCAAATTTATGAGTCGAAGGAATTTTCGACGACGGCATCGATGACAGTCTTACTGCATTTACTCGAGGGTTCATGACGCTCTCGGGTAGTTTTCTCTTGCCTGGTGCAACAACTTGCAGCGTTTTGATTTTTTGGGTCGTTCACCTACAGTATCACCTTTAGGCGTCTCCAAGGGGGTCGAGGCCGCTTTCTCCAAGACACTGAGCATTTTCTTACGGAATTCCTCCCACTTAGCTGGAGAGCTGTGTTTCGCGGGGCAGGTGACCCTTTCCGGGGAGGCAGAAGAAGAGGGAGATTTATGACGCCTCTTCTTAGAGTGTTTTGATCTCGAAGACTGATGGGAACCGCTTCGAGACCTTGAACGGGAATGTTTCTTGTGACGACGAGGAGACGAATCTCTCGACTCTACCGAAGAAACTTTCGAGGGAGTAGAAGTTTTAAGAGTCCTACCTCTTTCGAGCTTCCCCTTACGCTTCTTCATGTCTTTCGCCGTCATGGACATACAGTCCTCGCACTCCGAACAGTGATGCTCTGACCCCAGGCACCACAAACAGATCCTGTGAGGATCGGTCAACGACATTTTCTTCCAACAGTCACAACACTTTTTGAAGCCGGACCATGGGGTCGACGGTTCGGATGAAGAAGCCATCGAATAAAGATTGACATCTTCGAAGAATAAGCAGAATTTTCCTTAAGAAAGGAACTGAGCGTCATGTTTCCGAGGCCCATGAAGCGCGGAAAAACGAAACTGAGCAACGGACGCTCCGCGAGTCTATACGCAGGATGACGTCGGCGTCAAGACGGAGGCTGTCAAGGGACACCAACTCGAGGGGCGTCGACGCGCAGCGCCCTCTACTGCAAAAATTTCTGAGGCCAGCAAGCTGGAATGGATAACATCAAAGATAAGGAATACGTCAGAGGACACAATCCCTTCGAATATCTTATTACTCGTTGCTCAATATTTCTACTCAAAAGTTACAAGTCCATTCTCAGATACACTGGAAGTGCTCAAATTCAATTGTTGAGAAATCAATTTTCCTTTCAGGTGCAGCTTAAGCAAACAAGCTGGCTGGAGAATGCCCCAAAACTGGACGGATGTGTGTATGAATACATTGGTGACTGCATTATAGATAATGCAGTCTCAATTCAAGCAATCATTTTACATAATCGAAAAATTCCATTTACAAGTTTAAAATATACAAATTGAACTCGGGTGCTGTGTTTGGGGTATATTTAAATATGACTTAAATGAATGCTCTAATCACATACAGTTCATCTAATTTCTTTCCAGATACAAGCATGAAATAAGCAGCATCACTGTCAAAGTTAATATGTTCACGCAGTTTGGCAGTGATGGAGATGGGCAGAAAGAGTAAAGTAACACAGGTGGTTGAGTGGCTATGTTAGTTCTAATTTCCATCATTGTGAGCCATTCACCCCAAACAAAATGCATACATAACCAGGAGCATCCATTTCACCTTTCTGGAGCACCGTTTCCCTCAGCCCACAGTGCAAATGTGCCAATGTAAGCAATTGATCAAACTTCCCTCAATACAATGGACTTCCAGTACAAGCTCATTGCAAAATCCAATATATTATGCATACAATACAGATAAGAGAATGCTCCATTTCACATTAACCATCTATGCATCCTCCCATTTATAAAATCTCATGAGAGCCTATGCCCTCTGAACCATGACTAAGAAAATGGGGACAGCAAAAAGCAATGATACAAAAAAGAAAGCTGCAGGAAAGAAAGCAATCCAGGAAAACAAACAGAAAATGAATAAGCAGCACCTTTTTGAAAAAAACAATATTACCAAGAGTGAAAAAACAAATCAAGCACAAACCACTGAAGAAAATGGAGCAAACATACAAGAAAATCAAGAAAAGTATTAAGCAACAGAGGAGGAAAGGTATGCTATATAAAACCAAAAGAAAAACAAAATGTGTGGTCAAGCGACAACTGGTGACATTTTTTAAAATTCGAACAGTTTTTATTAACACCACCGCTTGGCGTTTGCTCAACATTCCAATTGCACCGTAATCGGACAGCACTAAGAAAATGATCTAGAATGTACCACAGATCTACATGATTCTATGGCACAGACCACCGAACAATACATTCTGCAAACCATGACAAATAAAACAGAAAAATGTTGGGGTGTATGGGTGGGTTCTGTGACTTCACCCAATAGTAATAACACTAGTCTGTCTCAAAGTTTGCAGCAAACAAAGGCTTATCATAGGGAACATTTATCTAAAATAGGACCTTTCAAATGAAATCAGGGTACATCATATTATTGCAGCACTGTATTTTAATGTGCCATAATTTACCTGTAAAGCGAGCACAGCAAACGTCTCCAACAACTGGTGAAAAATTCTCACATGGGGGAGTTCTGCCATAGTGCGCTGCAAGGGCCGCCTGAAGCTCAGAAAGTTGACCTGTACAAAATAAGACAATGCATTACTTACCGTAAAAGCATTTCTGATGGTTGTATCTGCTTAGATTCACATGCTGTGCATAGGTCCGACATCCAGTGGTCACTGCGGAGTATTGCATTTTGTTTTTCGTAGTCGAAAAGGGACGTCGACAAGGCGTGTCTGAAACACTATCCCTATAGTGACGTGCGTTGTACCCACAATCCCTCACGCGTCGAGGTCCCTCTGTTTGTATTTTTCTGCCCTGAGGGAGCCTTCTAGACGTGAGTGAGTACAGAAAAGAGAGATATAAAAGGAAGTCTATGTTCCTTCCATCCGAGCGGGAGGAAGGGTGGGCGCATGTGAATCTAAGCAGATACAACCATCAGAAATGCTTTTACGGTAAGTAATGCATTGTCTTCTGATGTTTGTTAATCTGCTTAGAATCACATGCTGTGCATAAACTAGCGAGCAGTACCCGCAGTTGGCGGTGGGTTATGAGAAGGAACAGTAGAGAAAAGATGTCTTAATACTGCCTGTCCCACCTGGGAGTCAGATCTCGAGTGTGCATCTAGACAGTAGTGTTTTGTAAAGGTGTGCACAGAACTCCAGGTAGCCGCTTTGCAGATGGACTCAAGGGGAACATTTGCAATGAATGCTATGGACGCCCCCGTGCCTCGAGTAGAGTGTGCTCTTGGCTTAAAGGACAGTTCTCTCTTAGCAAGAGTATAGCAGAGAGTGATGCATTGAACAATCCATCTAGAAATAGTGGACTTTGAAACTGCATCCCCTTCTCTTCCTGCTGCCATCGAGACGAAGAACTGATTATTCTTCCTCAGTGGTCTGGTTCTTTCCATGTAGAACATGACCGCTCTGCGCACATCTAGTGTGTGCAGAGTTTTTTCTCCCAAGTTGGAAAGATTTTGAAAGAACGTTGGCAGTTCTATAGACTGGTTTACGTGGAATTTCGAGATGAATTTCGGAGCAAACCTTGGGTGCGTGCATAGAACCACCTTATCTCTGTGAACTGTAACAAAGGGGTCTAGAACAGAAAGAGCCTGTAGTTCACTTACTCTCCTGATGGAGGTGATCGCTATTATAAAAGCAGTCTTAAGAGTGAGGTGTTTAAGAGATGCTTTGTGTATGGGTTCGAATGGTGAGCCCATGAGTCGGGTAAGTACCACGTTAAGGTCCCATCCGGGAGCTGGGTCAGCAACCGGGGGGTGTATTCTCTTTACTCCCTCCATGAAGGCTTTTATAACAGGGATCTTCCACCATGACACCTTGAGTTGGGAAGTGGTGTATGCAGAAAGTGCCGCTAGGTGGACTTTAATGGAATTGAACACTAGACCTGAATCCAATAAGTGGGTCAGGTATAGAACAATATGTGTGGGAGAGCAGTCAATCGGGTTGAAGCTTTTTCCTCTGCACCAGATGACAAATCTCTTCCACTTGCTAGAATAGCAGTGGCGAGTGTTAGGTTTTCTGGCTTCCCTGAGGATGTCCATGCATCTCTGCGGGAGCTGTAGATGTCCGAATTCTATGATCTCAGGAGCCAAGCTGCTAAGTTCATGTTCTGGGGGCATGGATGCAGAGTCCTGCCCTTGTCTTGTGACAGCATGTTGTACGGGCAGGGGAGTTTCACTGGGGGAGATAGAGACATCTCCATCAAGTGAGCAAACCATGGCTGTCGGGCCCACATTGGGGCCACCAGTATCATGGTCACTTGTTCCTGGTGCATCTTGTGCACCACCTTGTAGAGAAGGGGAGTTGGGGAAAGCGTAAACAAATTTCCCTGACCATTGCATCGACAGACCGTTCCCCTTGGATTGGTTCTGGGGGTACCTGGAGGCGTAACTTAGACCTGTTCGCAACCCTGGAGAACTCACAATGCCTATTTCTGGGAATCCCCATTGTGTGAAGACGTCGAAGACTGTCTTCGTGCAGTCGCCATTCGTACTCTTCGGGCAGGGGGAAATCTCTGCTGAGTTTGTCTGCCAGCAGATTGAGTTCCCCTGGTACATGTTGTGACAGTAGGAACATGTTTTGTTTGAGAGCCCACTTCCATATATTTTGGGCCAGTTTGGACAGTCCTGGAGAGTGGGTGCCCCCCTGCTTGTTGATGTAGTACATGGCTGTGGTGCTGTCTGTAAGGACCAACACAGTCTTGCCTTGTAGGTGTTCCTGGAAGGCTTTTAGCGCCTTGAACACAGCTAGTAGCTCCAGTAGATTTTTGTGTTTGGATGCTACGTTCGGAGTCCACACTCCGTGAGCAGTTTGATGGGATAGGTGAGCCCCGAATCCTGTGAGGGATGCGTCTGTGGTTAGAGTGGCTTCCGCCGCGGGTGTGGCAAAGGGTTTCCCTCTTTCCAGGTTTTCCTTTGTCCACCACCGTAGCGAGCGAACCAAGGCCTGCGAGACCACCACTAGATCGTCCCATAGTCCGCTGGCCTGACACCACTGGCTGTTGAGCCACTCTTGCATAGGGCGCAGGCGCACGTGAGATACCAAATAAATACACAACGCCATCATGCCTAGCAAGCGCATTGCTTTGCGTACCGTCACCTCTCAACCGGTCACATATTGAGGGATCTGAAACAGCATGTTTTGGACCCTCTCGTTGGAGGGGAAGACGAGGCCGTCCTTTGTTTGAATTAGAGCCCCTAGGAATTGTTTGATTTGGCTGGGGTCTAGGCTGGACTTCTTTTCGTTGATGGAGAAGCCCAACTGGAACAAAAGGTCTACAGTCTTTTGGGTATTGGAGAAGCATGTTTCGTAAGAATCCCCCGTTATGAGCCAGTCGTCGAGGTAAGGGTAAACTGGGATGGACAACCTGCGCAGGTGGGCCGCTGCCAATGCCAGTACCTTCGTGAATACCCTTGGTGCTGATGCTATGCCGAAGGGTAGCACTCTGAACTGGTAGTGTTTCTTCTCTCTATCATGAACCTGAGGTATCTTCTGTGCGCTGGCAACATTAAAATATGAAAGTATGCATCTTTCATGTCCAATGTTGTCATGTCATCTCCCTGTGATAGCAGTGGGATCACTTCCTGTAAGGTCACCATACGAAACTTCTGGGGTTTGATAAACTTGTTCCCTGGGCGCAGATCTAATACGGGGCGCATGGTTAGATCCTTTTTGGGTACAAGGAAGTACACTGAATAAATACCTTCCGTTACCTGAGATAGAGGCACAACCTCTATGGCTCCTTTTTCCAGCAGTTGTTGTACTTCTTGGAGAAGGATGGCAAGGTGTTCCGGTGTCATGCGTCGTCCCCTCGGGGGTCTGTATGTTGGGGAACTGTTGAATTCGATGCAGTATCCGTGGGCTACGGTGGAAAGTACCCAGCAGTCTGACGTTATTCCCTCCCATGCTGGAAGAAAGGATGTTATCCGGCCCCCGACCGGTGTTGCATGGGAGGGGACTCGAATCTTCGCGTCACTTGGTGTTGTTGGGGGCTTGGGAGCCTCTGGGGGTGGACCCCCGACCTCTCCCTTTGCCCCGGCACTGGCCTCTTTGGCTGTACTGCCCACTATTGGTCTGGTAATTGGTGGCAGGGTACTGTTGCTGCTGATTCTGCTGTTGGCGTTGGCCACGAAAAAAGCGTTTGTTGCCATAGCCGCGTCTGGTAGTGGGCTTAGAGATCTGGTCAAGAGTTTTGATAGTATCAAACTCTTTTTTAGCCATCTCCAGAGCCTCATCCACCGCTTTCCCGAAGAGGTTTGAGTCTTCAACAGGTTTATTTATTAAAGACGCCTGTGTCTCCGGTTTGAACCCTGAGTTGCGCAGCCATACATGGCGTTTTAGGAGTATTCCCTGAACCAGGGAACGTCCCGCTGTCTCTGCAGCATCCAGAGAGTTCTTTACAATACTCTGGTTGACCTGGGTTCCTTCGCCAATAGTTGATAGCAGGTGTGCACGTAGTGGTTGCGGCGCTTCTTCGGCGTCTTTGCGCAGTTTGGCCCACTGCGCGTCCGCGTAGCTAGCTAGCAAAGAATTGTTGTTCGCAATTCTTGCCGAAAAGGCAGCCGAGGATGAGACTCTCTTTGCAAGTGCATATAACCTCTTGCCCTCCTTGTCAGGTGGTGCCTCGCTGGTGGACAGCGGCACCCCTGCCCTCTTCCTTGTATTAGTCACTACAAGGGAATCCGGAATGGAATGTCCCCTGATGTACAGCGGGTCTGAGGGTGAAGGAGTGAAAAGTTTTTCAATTCTTGGATTAACTCCTCTGATTAGAGCGGGTGTGGATAGCGAAGGGATGATTCTTCCCTTCACTGAAGCGAGGAGGGGAATGGTCTGGCTGACCGGGGGTTTCTCCTTAATTACTCTTTCCACAAAGTCTATTTCAGGAGAGATCTCCCCAGTGTCCAGTTCGAAATTTGCTGCTTCTCTGCCAAACAGGGCATTGAATGTGGGCTGATCGTCAATGGGAGACGTGTTTCTAACAGGTGAATTGTCAGGAGGATTTAGGTTCAGGACATCAGTGTCCGAATATACTGATGGGGATTGCCAGGGATGAGAAGGTCCTTCTTCTGGATTTTCTCTGAAGCCTTCTCCTACCATGTCTGGGCTGTCTTTCAGACCTTCCTCCTGGTTCTGTCCCTCTTCATCGTCCACAAATTCATCCTCCTCCTCCAAGTATTGTTCCTCACCAGTGAGGTCATACACATTATGGAAGTCTGAGGCTGTGTCCTGCTGGGGATTGACTAGTCTCGGATATTTGGCCCTGGGGTCCTCCTGAGGCCCTTCTCTTGTTCTCTTGGGAGTGGAGGGTTCTGGGTCTTCATAAACCTCTCCATGCAGAGATGGAGCCTTTCCATGGGTTCATGGGGTACCCCTGAGCGGTCTAGCGGTGGCAAATTAGTGTCATCTAGCTGAAAACGGCTTGACCTCTCCCATAACGTCGAGGAAAGTGTCCCGTCGCCTTCCGAAAAGCCTTCCGGTGTGCTGGGGGTCCCCCCGACAGAAGGGGGTAGTCCCGGTCTTTCTTCGGGCTTTTTCGGCGTGTCTTTCGACCTCTACGTAGCGCTCGACGTGTCTTTCGGCGTACGCTTCTGGGCGTCGGCTACAACGATCCTCGCCAAGCTCTCTGCGACTATTTTGTCAGCGGAGGGCTGTGGTTTCGACGTTACGGGTGTCGATCGTTTTACGGCGGCGTGCGCTCTCTGCTGGTGCGCGCCGGCTGATGGTTTGGGGGCGGCGCCCTTATTTGCCGAAAGCCCAGTCGCTGGTCGCGGCTGCGGTTGCGAGAGGGGCTTCGAACCTGAACGGTCCGAGGAGGCCGCCGGTGGAACCTGCGTCTCCTTGGGCGCTGATGCGTTCTTCGTCTTCGACGAAGAAGAGCCATGGGTTGTGTGCTTATGTGTGGTATCGTGTGCGTCAGTGTCGCCGGGGTGTTCATCCCCATAAGCAGGGCGTGAGCCGAGCCCGTCGGGGCTGGGGACAGACGACGAAGAGCGCAAGCGCTCTTTAGAGGGGTCTATGACTTCCGTAGCGGAGGTCGTGTTATCACGTTCCTCGTCACTGTCGGTGGTAGCAGCGGCGGGTGAAGAATCTACCTTCGACATAGCGTAGGCCGCCCACCTTTTGACCCTACGGTCTTTTAGAGTCTTTGGCTTAAGAAGCTGACAAGCCGTGCAACCCTCCTCTTTGTGATCGAGGGGCAAGCAGCGGTTACACGGTGAATGCTTGTCCTTCCAAGTAAACTTGCCCTTGCAAAGCGGCCAAAACCTAAAGGGTGTCCTCTCCATAGCCGAGGCAATAAATCGTGATAACGACCCCAAGGGAAAGGAAGGGGAAAAGGAAAGGCATTCTCAGAAAAGAACCAGAGATGTCCCACAACCCCACTCTCCCTACTGTTTGGCCTGCGAGGCCAGGCCACGTGTTCGGCAACGCCGAAGGATCTCCTCCGCTCGTCCCCTCCGTCGAAGATCTTGCTCGGCGGAGACAGCTTCACAACTGCGTTGAGGGAGGGATCGATATGTTATATATTAAATAGGAAAACGACCAAAGGTCGAGGAGATGGAATCTGCAATGTCTCTCGAGGAGCTCCGCGTAAAGGCGACCAGTAGCTGGGCGGAAAAAAACAATCTGAGGGACCTCGACGCGTGAGGGATTGTGGGTACAACGCACGTCACTATAGGGATAGTGTTTCAGACACGCCTTGTCGACGTCCCTTTTCGACTACGAAAAACAAAATGCAATACTCCGCAGTGACCACTGGATGTCGGACCTATGCACAGCATGTGATTCTAAGCAGATTAACAAACATCAGAAATACATATACAGATTATCAGTGGTGATACAATTATTATACAAAACAATTCAGCACTGGGTTTGTTAACTTGACAACTCACTGACTCCTAGTCTTACAAACCCTCCTCTAAGCAATAAGCCACAACCCAAATACAACATCGAAAGGGCCAAATCAAGTGTAAACCAAATCAACACGCCTCAAGCTAGAGAAGGTTATTTCATTTTTAAATAGCCAGATAATTAAACATCGGGTAGTCGGTCTTTCAATAATTTAAAGACCAGGGTACAAGGATGCTCTAGTGGCACAAAATGATTCTAATCTTATGACTAATTCTCGCAAGGAAACTCTTGTTGATGGAGGAAGTAAATCTCATTGGGAGAATGAGCAGATTGGGAAAGACGTAAAAGATTCACCAAGGTCACTACTACTCTTTACCATTATCCCTTTTTCCCTGTGGTATGTTAGTGGTTCATCAGAGGTAAGACAAGAAACCTAAGTTGTGCAAGGTGAGAAGAATACAAGGAAGTAAGCCTGCATAGGCCTATGCCTTATCCCGCTCGCTCTTAGAAATGTTGGCTTGAAGCCCCCAGTCCTTGGCTTTAAGGCGTATGATCAGTTTTAGTAGTGGGAAAGGAGTATGGTTTACTGTATTGCATATTGAGAACCGTGAGAATTGACTATGGTGAAGAGTAGTCATTATGAGTAACTTAAAATCGCCTACAGTCTGTGTCCCTCTTCCATTCTATTACTATGGAAGGCACAAGTTACTTACCTATAACTATTATTCTCTGGCATGGATTCACATGCTCATAAATATTTGCCACCGTCAGGCTGGGAATCCTCGGTAAAAGAAAAACCGTTTCACTTAGGTATTTCTCCCCTAAACCAATCACTGTCCGCTGGGTCATACTGCCCCAATCCAATGACAGTCCTTCCCATAAGCCCCTACCTCTGGCAGCCATCTTCAGATCTGGTAAGCACCTGATAAGTTACTCACCGTAGTGACTAACGTACTCTTAGTCCCCTTTCCTCCATACTGCATGGGCATCCCTTCCAAGAGACGGGAGACCGAACCTTTTTCACCAGAAAAAAACCACCTTATCCTTTAAATTTAGAGGCGCGCAGGGGTGCAGCTCGGGGAGCATGCGCTGCCCTGACTCAGCCCCCCGGCGCCACATCTCATTCCCCATAGACGCGTTAACAATAGATTAATATTGCCTAATGACACCTATTATATTAGGGGGGGTGGGAATGGTGTGACGTATGGAGGAAATGGGGCTAAGAGTACGTTAGTCACTACAGTGAGTAACTTATAATTATTCATACGTCCCGTCCCCTTTCCTCCATACTGCATGGGCAATTACAACTGAATGTAGCCCCCGTGTGGAGACAAAACCGTCCTTAAGCAAACAGGTTTCTGAAAACCGCCTGTCCGAAAGCCGCATCTGATCTAGTGCCAGCATTCAAACAGTAATGCTTGCAGAGAGCCGAAGGAGTGGCCCAGGTGGCCGCCCTGCTTATGACCTGCCAGGGGATATGCTGCAGGAAGGCGATGGGAGTTGCCTTGGCTCTAACCGCATGGGCATGCATGTTGGCCGGCAGTGGCTTATGCTGTTCCTCATAAGCTTCTTTGATGGCCGAGACCATCCACCGGGCTATGGAGGCTTTGAAAGCCCGATACCCCGGTCTTGAACCTCCAAAAGGTGTTAAATAGGGCGTCTGACCAGCGCCTGGATTCCGCTGATCCTGCGAGCCAAGATGAGGCCGACTAACCAGGCTGTCTTGATGGTGACCAGCTTGATGTCCGCGGACGCCATAGGCTCAAATGGATTGTGCGCCAGGGCACCCAGGACTATGTTGCAGTCCCACACCGGGTGCGGCTTCTTGATGGGCGAGTAGAGCCTGGCCAGATCGTCAGGTGTTTGACAATCAGGTTGGAAGAGGAAAAGTTCTCCTCTTCAGAGTTTCTGTAAGCCCCGATGGCTGCCAGGTAGGTGCAGCAAGTTTCCAACAGCATGCCTGAATGGGCACGATGTGCTGTAAAGGAGAGCACTTTGTCCAGGGAACATGCCAGAGGGTCAAAGGCCTTAGAGTCTGCCCAGTGGCAGAACTTGGTCCATTTGCTCTTATACTGGGCCCTGGTGGCTTTGCTCCTGGCGCCATGTATGACCTCTAGATTAGCCGGAGAGAGGCTGAGAGGTCATTACGTGACCTGTTCAGTAACCACGTTGTGAGAGCTAGTTTCTCTGGAGCGGGGTGGATGAATCTGCCCCTTGTTGCGCAAGTAGATGTGCTGGACCCGTCGGAAGGCGAATGGGAGGCCTCTGCGAGAGGCTGAGGAGCTCCGAAAACCATGGCCTGGCTGGCCACCATGGAGCTATTAGGATGATGCTGAGGTGACGAAACTCCTTGATCTTGCAGATCACTCAGTTAATAAGCGGAGTGGGTGGAAAGGCGTATGCTTTCATTACGTCCCATCTGATCTGAAAGGCATCGCCCAGGGAGCCCAGGCCCTGAACCTGCCAGGAGGCGAACCGATGGCACTTGCTGTTGCCCCGGGAGGCAAAGAGGTCCACATGAGGGTGAGCCCATTTGCAAAAGATCTCCTGCAGCACTAGGTCGTTTAACTGTCACTCGTAATTGTCCGCTCCCAGTCTGCTGAGCCCGTCAGCCTCCAGGTTGGTTTCCCCCGGCAGGTGGACCGCCGTGAGGTAGATGTTGTTCTCCAGGGCCAACTCCGAAATACTGAATGCCAGCCTGCACAGTGGGGGTGGGGGGGAAATCGAACCTCCCTGCTTGTTGACATAGAACATGCTGGTTGAGTTGTTTGTCTGAATGAGGACGGCATTGTCCTCGATAAACAGAAGGAAGGCCCTGAGCGCCAGCCAGATGGCCTTCAATTCCAGCCAATTGTTATGGTACTCCTGCTCCTGTCGAGTCCAGGTGCCATGGATGCAGTGGTTGTCCAGAGTGTCCCCCCACCCCTCGAGAGAGTAGTCCGTGGTGATGGTGACCTGTGGTGTAGGTTGCCGGAAAGGCTTGCCCGTCCGCAGGTTGCAGTCCTTGGGCCACCATGTGAGGTCTGGGTGAAGAAACAGAGGAACATTGATCTCTGACTGATGGCCCCGTTCCTGGTTCCAAGATGCTTCAAAGTGCAGCTATATCCTCCTCATTTTGAGTCTCGCGTGGGGGACGGCCAAGAAGACTGCGGTCATGAGACCCAGTAGGTGCTGGTACCACCAGGCTGAAGTCACTTCTCTGCTGGTGAAGTGCGCCGTCTTGATGGCTGTGATTTTGTCCTCCGAGGGAAAAACTCTCTCAGAGCACGTGTCCCAAATGAGGCCCAAGAAGATCCGTCTCTGACTGGGCTGCAGTTGCAACTTCTTGAGGTTGAGAGAAAAACCCAGCTTGTGCAGGGTGTTCATGAGAGCGTGCGATGCATGGTGCACAGCTTCTGGAGATGTAGCCCTGATGAGCCAGTCGTTGAGATACGGGTAGATGAGGTGGTCCTGAGACTAGAGGAGGGCCGCCACCGTGTTCATCAGCCTGTTAAAAACCGTGGGGGCCGAGTGGAGGCTTAAAGGAAGCACCTTTTATTGGAAATAGTAGCCCATGGTCCGGAGTCGTAGAAAGGAACAATGAGGATGCCAGATCGGGACGTGTAGGTGCGTGTCCTTCAGATCCAGGGAGCACATCCCGTCTCCCCGGCAGTGTCTCCGCTATCAAAGCTGGCGTAACTATCTTTAATTTTTGTAGAGGTACGGGGAGGTTGAGAGTGGAAAGGTCCAGGCCAACTCTCAGGCCCGCCTGGTCCTTATGAATGGTGAAAATCCTGGAGTAAAAGCCCAAGCCTCACTGGGAGGCTGGGACTTCCTCCACTGCCTGGCACTCGACGAGCGACCAGTTCTCCTCCAAAACAGTTGCTTTAACAACCTGTGGATGTGAAGGGGAGGAGAGGCTGGGATAGGGAGGCGGTACCCCGTGGAGACTACCAAGAGGATCCAGGGTACTGCCAAATTCTGGCACTAGCAATGTGAATGGAGAGCAAGCCTGCCCCCCACTGGAGACACGTGGACCGGAGGGGCGTGTCATGCCTTCTTTCCCTTTGAGGCTGTGTGTTAGGGAGAATTCTCCTTATAGGGCCAATTTCCCTCACCTAGTGAGTCCCGCAGCAGCTTTGCTGGATTTCTGGAGTTTATTTTTCCACCTGGTAAGCGTGTACATCCTTTTTCCACTCTTACATGTGTTTTGGCCCATGTGATTTTACTCATTGTGTGATCTCTGGCACTGGAGCACACCACTCCAGGTGCCCATGTTCTTGTGTGGTTACACAGCACCTTCAGTGTAGTAACCAGGGTTGTCTTTAAGACTGCCCTCTGACTCCATTTCGCTGGGGCCGACTACTGTCCCCCAGAGAAAGGTAAAGTTGACATTTACTTTACCTAGTCACTTTTTATACAGGCCCAGTACACCCCATTTTACATGGAGTACTGGAAAGGGCTAATCAGTACCCCTTTTCTGTCTGTACCTCCCCAAGCATTGTTTCGCTCTTTTAACATTTAGACTTGGCTGCTGGCAGTGGTATCTACCCTAACTTTCCTACCGTGATTATATTAGATAAACGTGGTAATGTTTTTGCCTATTTTAGCAGCCTTAAGCATAAACCCGCTTGACCAAATTGTCTTTCTTTTGGCTCCGGTCGGGTTTATTCGCAATTTCTTTTTGTTAAAGTCCTTCTTGTGTTTTATATTGCACTGTAAACATTTGGAGTTCGCTGCCGTCGCAACAGGTCGATCTGGGGCCTGCCCCACTTGACAAAGATGCAGTGCACCGGGCCCTGCCAAAGATCCCACTCGTGGCAGGAGCACAATCCCTGCTGAGGGAGTCTGATGTCGTTCGACACCTGCTAGTTGAAGAGGGACGAGAAACATCTCTTGACCGACGGCCCAGCACCACAAGTCCTGTGCTTCCCTGGAGAGCACTGGGGATCGAGTGCCCTCCTGTTTCCTAATGTAGAATATGGTGGTGGTGGGGTCTGAGGATCGTCACCACCTTGCCCTAGATAGAGGGAAGGAACAACTTGAGGGGCCAGAACACTGCTCGTAGCTCCAAGATGTTGATATGGCTGTTCTTCTCCCGTAGCCACAGGTCTCTGGCATGTAGCCATCCAGTGTTGGCTCCCCAGCCCTCCAGGCTGTGGTGACTGTCTCCTGGTATGGAGGGGTTTGGAACCCTATGCCCTCGGCGATATTGGAGCATAAAGCCCACCACCTTCCCACCCGACAGAATTCCTTGTCGAGCAAGATCTTGTCTGCAAAGCTTCCGGACATTTGTACCCAACTAGCGTCCAGGAACTCCTGAAGAAGTCTCATCTGCAACCTGCAGAGCTGGATGAGGTAGATGCATGACGACATCATGCCGAGCAACGACTTGATGGTTCCGTCCGTGGCAGTCTTAATCGACAACAACCGCAGTACCTTCCCCTGAATGGCCGCTATTCTCTCCTCAGAGAGCGACGCCAGGCAGGACACGTATGGAGAATGGCTCCTAGGAATGGAGCGTTCTGGGATGGTGCCAAGCAGGACTTTGGATAGTTGATGGACAATCCTAGATCTGTCAGCAGCTGGACGGTCGCCTCCGTGTGTCCGACCGCCAACTCTCACGAGCGGGCCCGGATGAGCCAGTCGAGTTATGGGAATACATCTATCCCCGTAGATGCAGATGGGCCGCCGCGGTGGTGCCAGGCATTTCATGAACACTCTAGGGGTCGACTTCAAGCCGAAGGGTAGGGCCTTGTACTGATAGTGCTGTCCCTGCACTACGAAGCATAGAAACTTTCAGTGTTTCCTGTGAGGACATGGAAGTAGGCGTCCTCCTGGTGCAGCGACATCAAGACATCCCCTTTTTCCAATTGGCCGAGCACATGCTGCAATGTGACCATCCTCAATTTCTGAGACTTGAGCTGCTTGTTTAGATGTTGTAGGTTCAGAATAGGCATCCAACCCCCAGTCCTTTTACTGACCAAAAAAATATCTTGAATAAACTCCAGAGCCCCGGAGTTGTTGGGGGACTATCTTCATCGCTCATTTTCGCAACATGGCCCGTACTTCCTCCAAGAGCTGAGGGATGTGCTGCTCCAGGCAGGCCACTGGAGGGATGCGTTGACACCTGCGCTGAAACTCTAGGGTATGACCTTGGGCGAGAGTGTCCAGCACACATCTGATGTTGATTTTCCATACTCGCTGATGAACCTCGTCAGCCGGACTCCGACCGGGGTGCACGGGTGGGGGCCCGACATCCTGAACAGTTCAGGCTTGCTTCGGTGATGGAGTCTTGCAGGCAACTGTGGCTCAGACATCCTCCATCTTAGGCCTAGGAACGGCCTCTGTAGGCTTCCTGAGTCGTAGATCTGGCAGGCTGATGGTACAATGAGGAGCAACCTTTGGAGGATCTGCTCGACTTTCCTCTGGAGAAGCAAAAAGAAGAGCTGTGCTGCTGTAGAGTGCCCAGGGAACGGGCCATCTCCGTATCCACTTTGATGGCCTGAGGGGACTCGCTGATGAACATCCCAAAAAGGTTATCCCCGTCGAAAGGTATGTCCAGCACATATGTCTGGACCTCCTAGTGGAAATTTGTGGCCTTCATCCAGCCCTGGCGACGAAGGCAGACACCATTTGTAAAGATTGGAGGGGGTATCTGTACTCCTGCTCTGTATATGGTAGAGGAGAGGCCCAGAGGACCCCAGCCAAGATTCTCTATTGTTGGTAGCAATGAACGACCAATCAGGGCCTAGCTTCTCAGGAGGTGATGCAGGCCGGTTCTTTAGTACAGTGTAGTCCCAAAGCACCCTCAAAGGGATGTCCGCACACTGTATTAGTTAAAACACAGTCTTTATATAAGTTCACGGTTATGTACAATCACACGATAACTCACTTTGTAATTGGTTATCTAGAATGGCAAATATACACAGTTCTACGTGGTACCACAATTACTATTCAATCTCTTTAAAGTGCATCAACTGTACGGTCAAATGTCACACAAATCAGTTCGTAAAGAACACCAACAATAGACAGACGAGGAAAGCAGTTGGTTAGAAAAATTGGCAGAATATTGGCCCCGTTACCGAGACACAGTTCTGTGTGGAGATCCCCCACCTGGGCAACCTGCAGAATAAAGATGCATCACAAGCCCAGGCCCTATATTGTTCACAGAAGTCTTTCCAATAGTTCATCAACCCCAAAGTAACTGGCGTTGTAGAGTTCCTCGTCGGGAAATCGACGGCCCTTCTTGAGTGCACTCCCTCTAAGGCAGGAGTCATGGGTCGAACGTCCGGCAATCAACAGGGTGAACTACAGCAGTGAAGTGACGATAGTTCAGGACCGCAGAGTTTGAAGAACTGTGGCCCAGCAAGGGCATCATGTCGTCGGCGTCTGTGGTCTTTAGGTGGTGGGAAACCCACCGGTGGATGCTGCTCGGCGCAGAGGCGGCCTCGACTTTCACCGGCACGACAAAGTGGTCGAAGGGGCAGATGAGAGCGTCCTTGGTCAAAAGTTCTTAGGCAACGGGAGCATGGCGATGGCGGTCGTCGACGGTGACCGACAACAGTCCGGACGCTTCTCTTTGGGATTCCGCAGCAGTCCCCGTATCTGGTTGGCAGCCTTTCGTAGGTCCGTCTACCAGGGAGCTTTGGAAAAGATCAGCTGGTGCATGATGGTCCCTTGTAGCTCAGGGAGAGGTCTCTTATCAGGTCCTCTCTTGGATCAGTTATTGGAGACCCAACCACTTTCAGATCAGCTAAGTAGAGCAACAGTAATTCCTCTCTTCCAGCAGGGCTTCAAGGTCGAGCTTCAGTTTCAACTCCAGTTTCTCTTCAGCTTCTGAACAATTTCTAGCAGTGAGAGGCCCCCAGATATACCCGTTGACCTCCCATTCATTCTGCTGGGTCACACTCAGGCAACCAATCCCTCAGAAAGGCAATCAGCTGTCAGTCAGCCAATCAGGCGCACAGTGCATTCAGGACATTCTTCTCCATTCAGACACTCGCAACACAGAATGTGGATTCGGACAAGTATCACGCCATTCAACACTACACAATGCATTCATACCGGTTTCGGGCAATGCTGTCTCAGACATTGTGTCAAACACCAGATACCAGACATCCACAAACAAGCATTGTATATTTGTCACACACTCAATTCACCCAGGTCCCACCCACAGGCGTACTCGCAACATACAGTTGTTGGGAAGGCTCCAGCCAGTCTGGTCGGCACTTCCCCATACTACCATACATGGAACTTCCACCCCAACAGCCAGTCAGGGGGAAGGGACAGAGTCAGGGCTTCCCTAGACTTCGGGAAAACCAAGGTAACAAGCGATGGAAGGCAAGATGCCAGGGGGGCCATCTTGTCCCCATCAGGAATCTACCGATTCCAATGACAGTGCCTGGGCATCTCAAAATGGAGGATGCTCAGGGCACCGGTCAGGTCAGCAAAGAGCTGCCAGCAGCCCTGTTAGGGAGAATTCTCATTTATGACTAATTTCCCTCACCTAGTGAGTCCCTCAGCAGCTCTGCAGGATTTCTGGGGTTTATTTTTTCCACCTGGTAAGAGTGAGCCTTTTTTCCCCACTCTTATATGTGTTTTGCCATGTGTATTTCTACTGTTTGTGCGATCTTGGACTCTGGAGCTACACCGCAAAACGAGCCCCACTTGTGTGTTACACAGCACCTTACGTGCAGTGACACAGGGTTGTCTTTGAGACTTCCCTCGGACTCCCGTTTTTTCTGGGGCCCACTACCGTCCCCCAGAAACAGGTAAAACTACAGACCCAGTACACCCCATCTTACATGGAGTATTGGAAAGGGTTAGTTCCTATCCCTTTTTGTCTGTGCCTCTCTGAGCTTTATTTCGCTCTTTTAACACTAAGACTTGGCTGGTGGCAGTGGTATCTACCCTAACTTTTCTACCGCGATTATACTATACAAATGTGGTACTGTTTTAGGCTATTATATTAGCCTCGAACTTAAACCCGCTTGACCAAATATTTTTTATTTCGGCTCTGGTTGGGTTTTATCGCCATTTCTTTTTGTTAAAGTCCTTCTTATGTTTTACTTTGCGCGGCAAACCAGGTTTGCCTTCTTTGTTCACCGTCATTTGGCGGGCTTCTACAGAGATGGCCCTCCTCCTGGCACCTGAGTGTCTAGGTGGGGTGAATGTGAGGGAGGGGTGTAGTCACCCCCTGCACAAGATCTCCTTGGAAACCCAAGTCGCACTTTGTCTTGATTGGCTGAGGTGGTTGTCCGGCCCGGACAACCCCCCTGCTGAGTGATTGACAGCCAGGCTGTATGAATGGGGGATTTTGGCATAAAAGGCAGGAATCTTGCGCTGGAAGTCAGAGTTGCCACTGGAACTGCAAAGAAACGAAGAGAAGCGGAGAAAAGATGGCTGCTGCAACTACCGAGTCCCGGTGAAGCCCTGCTGCAGTCCCGAGCTATCTACCCTTCAACGACAAGAGAAGACCCAGTCTGGAGTCTTCTTCACTTGAGCCGGGTGGGATCAACCAGCTCACCTTCCACAGCCAGAGGACTCCTCTGGTCCTTGGTCGAAATCGCTGCACATAGCTGTAGTGGTCCGGATAACCAACTAAAAAGCCTCTACTGTTTTAAAGGAGCGCACCTTTTATTCACCGTTGCTTTGCTGCTGCTGGCCTCATCCCTGGGTAGTGCAGATCGCTCCAGACGTCGTCCTTGTCCCCACGACTGAAGCTCCAGGAACCGTGAGTCTGCAGGAACTACCAGGAACAACTGTCGTGGCACCAGCTTTTCTTCAAACTTATAAGGTACTGTGTCCGACTTCGGGAACTACGGTGAACCCCTTTTTCTCCTCACCAAAGGCATGTCCTTATCTTCCTTCCCTCTTATAACTTTTGCTTCCTCTTTTGACAATATCCAAGTACTCCTGGCAATCTCGAATCGTGAACTGTTCTAATCTTGTGATACTCGACAAAAGGAACCCTGTTCCATTGACACTGGCGCAGGCCTATTGACTTTTATCTACGTTTTAGAAAGTATCTCTTGATTCTATCTGCCTTGACAAATGTATTTACTATGATTTTTATCCCCTATTCTCTTGTGTTAATTCATGTGCTAAGTGTGTTTGACTTCGGTAACATTTCTTCTCGCGGATACGCCTTTCTTTAGTAGGCCCGAACTGTCATTACTGTCAAAAAGTGATTGCGTTTTAACCCACAGTAACGTCTTTGTTTCACCATACCGGTCTGTTAAATTCAAAGGTACTTACCTTGAATTCTTCTGCACAACGGGACTTGGTTGTGTGTAGTGTATTTGAAATGTGGTTTTAATTTAATAGAAGTCAAGTGTTTTGTGAACAGATGGTCTAAAAATAAATGTACTTAGATTTAACCAGAAAGCTTGAGTCAGTGTTTGCTTGAGTCACAGTAATTTTAGTCCTTTGCGTAATCTCTACTACTGCTCATTTGCTCTTGAGATAAATCTGGCTGCTCCGCTACTGCTACCACTATAACTGTGTAGTACAGACTTGTACCAAAGGTGAAATTGTACTACCACCTGTAGTCTTAATCTTGCGTAGTGGTCCCTAAGGGCACTGCCCAGGATTCTCCCTAACAAGCCCGTACCCTGCTCTGTGGGCCACACACAGGTACACAGGTGCACAAAAACATACAATAGGGGCACAGGGTTGTACCCCCACCCATGGGTGCCATAAGGGTATCCCATGGGTCTGTACACCAAACCAAAAGATAGCTGCACCGCCAGGAGTCCCACATGAACTGTCTGGAAAACACGATAGAACACATGATAAAAAGCAGTAAAGGGCAAGGATACGCAGGCCCTGTCCCGCCGATGCATTTCCAGCATCACACCGTTCCCCCCCCCCCCTCCCATCTGTCAGAACCCTGTATCGGCAATGTCCAGGGATGGCGCGATCCGAGGCTACCTCCCCCTGCTGGAAGAGAGCGATTGCATACATCTTTTTGTTGATGTGGAACTCCAAAATCGGACCCAGCTTGTACCACAGCTCCCCATCGCACCTGGCCAGTGCGTTGGCCGCCTGGATGGTTTACACTGCGGCGTCAATCACATTCCTTCCCATGGTGTCCATTGTCTTCTCCTCGCTGTTCCAAGGAACTGAAGACGAACACGGGTTAGACAACCGTTTCCTCGCAGCCGCCGAAACCACCGAATCCGGCAATGGTTGCGACCTCAGGCACTTGGGTGCGGATTCCGGCACCCGTACTACTTCAGCCTATTCTGTTTGGCAGGTGCTGTGCAAGGGTTCTTAAAGAGGTCCAGGACCTCCTCCCACATGTTGTTCAGAAGGGGCACCATCATGATAGTTTTCCTCTTGGCCTCACGCCTCTGGTACAAGAAACCCTCCTCCTTGGTTTCTTCGGGCACAAGCTAGAACAGCTCGGAGGCTCTGGCGATCATGGAATGAAGGACCCCACCTCATCCTGCGGGGATGCCCTAGGCAGCGGAGACGCGCTGCTCGCTGCAATATCGTCGTCGTCACCGTGGCTCTATCAGCCCCCTGGTCCGCTGGGGAAGAGGGCACGACACAGATGAGGAGACTGAAATGAGGTCTGATCAGGGACTGGGGGACAATTGGGATTGGGCCTTTTGGCATTCTCTTCTGAATCTCCGACACCAAGCTGGGGAAGGTTGACAATGTACAGAGACAAATCCTTCGGCTGAGCCGGCGTGATCGGGGGGGGGGCACAGCCTGGTGCTGAGACGTGGCCTCCTTGCCCCCCCCTTTCCACCCTGAAGGATCAAAACCGGGCTCAGAGACGGCATCACCTTCTCTGGCGTGCAAGTCACTGCAGCAGTTTCGTGCCTAGGGTGCAGGGACACCTCTGCCTCAGGAGCTACCTTCACGGGGTCGGCCCCCTCGGCCACCAGCTCCATCTGCGACAGACATATCCTGCGCGGATTTGGCCTTCTTGGGCAGTTCGGCCATCTTCTCCTCCGTCCATGGATTCTGGGGCTTCTCCCGCAGCTTAGCCGGCTTGGACCATTTCCTTTTTGAGGAGGAGCTCGATTGCCAGCTGACAATGGAGGCGGATGGCGATCGCGCCCTGGCCACTGGGGGCCGTTTCCGCTGCGACCCCGGTGGACCCGGACTTGCGGTTCTTGGTCTTGTGGGCGCCCATGGATGAGGTGCCCTCAAAGGACTTAGGAGACCGCTCCACGGGAACTGGCCGGACCTGGGTGATGCATGACCCTGCTCAGAGCACGGGGTAGAGGCCATGGCGTACAGTCACACCATCAGTCCACTGTGCCTGTCCTTTGTGGTCTTCTTGGTCAAACCTAGGAATATCTCACATTCTCCTTCCTTGAGGTCTGGAAGCAGACAGAGCCATTGCAGATGTTTGTCTTCAACAAACACATTCTGTAGCCCGCACTTGGTGCAGGGCCTGATGAGGTATCTTCCTTCCTTCTCCTCTGTCATGGTCGGAGGGCGCGAAGTAGGCACGATACCCTTCTGGAATCTTGGATGATCTTCACCCTTGAAGGGTGCTGAAATTCACAGACAACTGGTCCCCGCTTTCAACAGATGGTGAAAAGAGCACACAGGCTCTTTCGCAACAAAACCTGAACCTTTTCCCACGAAAAACAAAAAAACGTAGAAGTAGCTCGCAGAGAAAATTCAAGGACTCCCAACACTGAAGCGTGCAATAAAAATCTGAAGATGGCTGCCAGAGGAGGGGCTTAGGGAGAGGACTGTCATTGGATGGGGGCAGTATGACCCAGAGGACAGTGATTGGTTTAGGTGAGAAGGAACAAGTTACTTACCTGTAACTGTTGTTCTCCAGCATGGGTCTGGCATGGATTCACATGCTCATGAATATTCCCCGTCGTCAGGCTGGGAATCCTCGGTAAAGAAAAAACCAGTATCAGTTTCGTTTCTGATCTGTCTTTCGTAGTAATAACCAATCACTGGTCTCTGCGTCATACTGACCACAGCCAATGACTGCCCTCTACCTAAGCACCGCCTCTGGCAGCCATCTTCAGATTTGGAAGCACGTGAAGTGGCAGTATGACCAAGTGAAGAGCCGCAGAGGGGTAGGCGGGAGGGTTCGCATGTGAATCCATGCCAGACCCATGCTGGAGAACAACAGTTACAGGTAAGTAACTTGTTCCTTCTCCAGCATGGGGTCTGGCATGGATTCACATGCTCATGAATAAAGAATACATAGCAGTACACACATGCACAACCACGGGAGGTGGCAAAGGCTCAACATTAAGCATCACATCAACTCAACATTAAGCATCTTACCTCCTCACCAGGCTCACCTCAGGCGAACAGGTTGCGCAGCACTGCTTGGCCGACCCTGGACTCCTCCCTGGAATCCCGGTCGACGCAGTAGAATTTCGTGAAGGTGTGCGTCGACCTCCACGTAGCAGCCCTGCATATGTCCAGCAGGGGCACACCAGATAGGAACGCCGTGGTAGCTGCGATCGCTCTGGTGGAATGGGCTCTCGGACGGCCAGGCAGCGGTCGGTTTGCCAACCGGTGACAGTACATGATACAGCCGGAGAGCCATCTGGAGATGGAAGCCTTCGAGAGAGCCTTCCCCTGATTGACAGGTCCAAAGTTCACAAAGAGTTGTGACGTCTTCCGAAAACCTTTCGTGCGGTCCACGTAGAACTTCAGCGCTCTAGCTACATCCAGCGAGTGCAAAGTCCTCTCAGCCGGCGACGAAGGCGACGGGAAGAACACAGGTAACACCAAGGGTTCGTTGAGATGAAAGTCCGACGGTACCTTGGGCATGAAGGAGGGGTGCGTCCTGAGCACTACCCTCGTGTCGTGGAAAGTCAAGTACGGGGCCTTGCAGGAAAGGGCCTGGATCTCTCCCACTCGTCGTGCGGAGGTGATGGCCACGAGAAAAGCTGTTTTCCACGATAGAAACTTCAACGGGGCCGAGTGCAGAGGCTCGAACGGAGGTCCCATGAGTTTGGTCAGCACCACGTTGAGCTCCCACGCCGGGGCCGGAGCCTTCACCGGCGGGAACGATCTGAACAGTCCCTTCATGAACTCTTTCACCAGACGATGAGACCACAAGGACGTCCGGCCCGTGGTTCTGGTGTATCGGGAGATCGCAGCAAGATGAATCTTGATGGACGCGTGTGCCAGACCAGCTTTGGCCAGCGTCAGCAGGTATGGCAGCACTTGGGGAGCCGTAATCCGTAGAGGGTTAATCTTCTGTGCGTGGCACCAGACAGAGAACCTCTTCCATTTGTGTCCGTAGCATTTAAGAGTCGAGGACGCCCTGGCCTTTGCAAGAACCTCTCTGCAATCGGCCGGTATGTCGTATCCTCCAAACTCTAGCGCTGCAGGAGCCAGGCCTGCAAGTTCAGCGACTTCGGGTCGTGGTGGAGGATGGCGCCTCCTTCCCTGGAGAGTAGATCCGCGTCCGCCGGCAGCTTGATTGGCGGGGACGCCGACAAGTCCAGAAGGTCCGGGAACCATATCTGCCTCGGCCACGCAGGTGCGACGAGGATCATCCTGCACCGTGACCTCTTGAGCTGGTTGACGAGCCGGATTAGCAGAGGCAAGGGAGGGAACGCGTAGAGGAACAGGCCCTCCCAGGGGAACGAGAAAGCATCGCCCATGCTCCTCGTCTGGGGAAACCTGCTGGCGAACCTCCGGCACTTGGTGTTCGTCGCCGTCGCGAACAGGTCGATCTGGGGTGTGCCCCACCGTCGGAAGAGGCGATCCACCAGATCCTGCCGTAGTTCCCACTCGTGGCACGAGCGCAGCTCCCTGCTGAGTGAGTCGGCGATGGTGTTTTTTATCCCTGCCAGATGAAACTGCACCAGAAGAATCCCTTGGGCGACGGCCCAATGCCACAGGTCCTGCGCCTCCTTGGACAGCGCTGGGGACCTGGTTCCGCCCTGTTTCCTGATGTAAAACATGGTGGTGGTGTTGTCGGTGAAGATCCTCACCACCTTGCCCTTGAGGGACGGAAGGAAGGACCTGAGGGCCCAAAACACTGCACGGAGCTCCAGGACGTTGATATGCAGGGACTTCTCCGTCGGGAGCCAGAGTCCCCTTGCGTGCAGATTTTCGGTGTGCGCTCCCCACCCTTCTAGGGAGGCATCCGTGGTCACAGTCACCTGGTGGGCTGGGGTCTGGAAGTCCATGCCCGCCGTCAGATGCGCGCGGGTGCCCCACCACCGTATCGCTCGTCGGAAACTCTCGTCGAGCTTGATCCTTTCCTCGAAGCTGCCCGTCGTCTGGATCCAGCGCGCATCCAGGAACTCTTGCAACGGGCGCATCCGGAGCCTGCACATGGGAATGAGGTAGATGCAGGAAGACATCATCCCGAGGAGGGACTTGATGGACCTCACCTTGGCCGCGTCGGCCACCAACATCCGTTGCACCTTGCCCAAGATGGTCCTGGTCCTCTCCTCCGACGGGGAGGCCAGAAGGGACACTGTGTCGAGCCTCGCTCCCAGAAACAGTGCGACTTGCGCGGGCACCAGGTGGGATTTGGCGTAGTTCACGGAGAATCCCAGGTCCGTGAGGAGTTGGACGGTCCTTGCCGTGTGGACCACGGCGAGCTCCCTCGTCTTGGCGCGGATGAGCCAGTCGTCCAGGTAGGGGTAGACGTGAATCCCCTCGCGGCGCAGCTGCGCCGCCACCGGTGCGAGGCACTTGGTGAAAACCCTGGGTGCCGACCGTAGTCCGAAGGGAAGGGCTTTGAACTGGTAATGACGCCCTTGGACCACGAATCTGAGGAATTTTCGGTGCCCCTTCAGGATGGGAATGTGGAAGTAGGCATCCTCCAAATCCAACGACGATAGGAAGTCTCCTTCCTCCAGCTGACCCAGGACGTGCTGGAGGGTGACCATCCGGAACTTCTGCGCCTTGATGAACTTGTTCAGGCGTCGCAGGTCCAGGATGGGGCGCCATCCTCCCGTCTTCTTCTTCACGAGGAAGTAACGCGAGTAGACTCCGGAGCCCCGAAGCCTCTTTGGGACGAGTTCGATGGCGCCCTTTCTGAGCATCGCCTTTACCTCCAGGAGAAGTTGAGGGACGTGAAGTTCTTTCCTGGCCACGGGGGGGACGCGCGGGCACCTTCTTTGAAACTCGAGCGCGTGGCCCCGGGCCAGGGCGTCCAGCACCCAACGGTCGGTGGAGATGGACTCCCACACGCTGACGAAGCCCGCCAGCCGGCCTCCCACCGGGGTGCTTCGGTGGGGGCCCGACCCCACGGCCGGTTCAATCCTGCTTGGACGCGGCCTTGCCGCCTTGGCCTCCTTGGCGACGACGGCGGGGTCCGCCAGACTTGCCTCGTCCTCTGTAGGCCTCTTGCGACGACGAGCGGGCCGCTTGACGGTAGGAAGCGAAACCGCCGCCGGAACCTTTGGAGGCGCCCTTGCCTCCGCCGCTCCGAAAGGGCATCCGCCGTTGCTGCAGTACTCCAAGGGCCCGGGCCGTCTCAGTATCCGCCTTGATGGCCTGAAGGGAATCGTCCACTGTCTTCCCAAACAGGTTGTTCCCGTCGAAGGGCATGTCCAGGACCCTGGTCTGGACGTCCTGCCGAAAGTCCGTCGCCTTGAGCCATCCGCGACGTCGAAGGCAAACGCCGTTGCCCATCTGGCGGAACCCAGTGTCGGCGATGTCCGTCGCCACGGTGATGGCGTGGTCCGAGGCCACCTCACCTTCCTGCAGGATCTCAAGGGCCTCCGCCCTCTTGTCGTCCGGCAGAAAATCCAGCAGGGGAGCTATCTTGTACCAGAGTTCCCTGTCGTAGCGGGCCACGATAGCCAAGGCGTTGGCCGCTTTAATCGTCGTCGCCGCCGACGAGATGACTCTGCGTCCCATGGCATCCAATTTCTTTCCCTCGCCGTCCGGCGGGGAAGTCGACGTGGAGGCCGCACCCCCCCCCCCCCGCTTTCTTCCTGGCTGCCGCGGAGACGACGGAGTCCGGGGTAGGCTGGGCCCGGAGGCATAGGGGGGCCGAGTCCGGGACCCGGTACTTTTTCTCGTACCGGTCTCTTTTCGCTGGCGTCGTGGAAGGGTTCTTGAGGAGGGAAAGGCCCTCATCCCAAATGTCGTCCAACAGAGGCACTGCGAGGACCGTCTTCCTCTTGGCCTCGCGCCGTTGGTAAAGGAAGCCTTCCTTTTTCTTCTCCTCAGGGCAGAGTTGGAAAAGCTCGGATGCCCTGGCGATCATTGAGTGGAACGATCCAATCTCGTCGGGCGGAGAAGCCCTGGTGGGAGGCGACGACGGAAAATCCTCGTCGTATGCCTCGTCGTCCGTACCCGTCGCTGCCGTGTCAGTCCCCGTATCATCCCCTCGGGTGGACGGGGAGGAGGGCTGGACGGGGCGCGACGGTTGAAAAGGAGGCGGTGGATGGATCCTTCTTTTCTTGGTAGGGGGAACACCAGAAGGTCCCGGTTCTGGATCCCCCGACGGGAGAGGTTCCTCCGTCGGTAACGGCAGTCTCGTCCTTATCTCGGAGCATAAGGACTGTATAGCCAACAAAATGGCCGCTGAGTTGTCTTGCGGCGCTGGCAGAGGGGAATCCGACGGGCGAGCAGGGGCCCCGTCGGTATCCTCGACGATGTCGTCGTCGTCACCTGCGTCGGGGCCCATTCCGACGGGCTGGTCTTGTTCCACGCCTAGGCCGTGGCTTAAGACCTCGATCAGTTCCTCTTCTGAGGTTGAGGCCGAATCGACGACGACGCCCTGCCCCCCCTTCTTCCCCACGGAGGGTTTCACGGGGGTCCTATCGATGGGCACGAAAGAAGACTCCCTCCGAGGAGGCAGGGAGATTCTGGGCCCCGAGGCCGCCACCACTGGTGCAGCCTCCACAGGCTGGGCCAGGGCCGCCGCGACCGTTTCGATAGAGGGCTTGGTCGAATGGATCAAGGCCTTCACCACCTTAGGTGCGCTCACCGCCTTATCCTTGAGGGAGGGGGCACTGCCACGCTCCTCCTCTGCCTTAGAGCTCGACCGGGGTCTCTCCAGGAGCTTCGCCGGGTGCTCGGCCTTCCTCTTACCCGACCCAGAGCGTTGGCTCGTGGTTGATGGTGCCGGGGAGGGTGCGCCCTGCCTGGCGCCCGTAGAGCCCGACCGTTCGGCGCTCCCGGTGCCAGCGGACTCGCGGTGCTTGGCCTTATGTTGGGCCCCCGTCGCCGGGGCGCCCTCAAAGGTCTTAGAAGACCGCTCAGATTTCTTCTTCTTCTCGCCAGACGGGCTCTTACCCTCCAGCCAGCTGGCGAGACGTTGATGGCGGTCCTTCATGGTCCGTTCCGACATGTTGCCGCAAAACGCACAGTCCTTCTCCACGTGCGTCTTGTCCCCATGAAGGCAGTAAAGGCAGAAAGAGTGTTCGTCCTCCTTGAAGACGTTCTGCAGCTGGCATCCAGGGCAGGCCCTGAACAGCTTTCCGGGCGTCGAGCTTCCCTTCTCCTGGGCCATCTCCGAGACCGGGCCTGAGAAGCTTCTGGAGTCCTCCGAAGTGTAGCTCGACGAAATCTTCACCCTTGAGGGGCACAGATGAATCCGACACGGGTCCCCGTTGATCGGATGTAGGATCGGTGGAGCTTGAGGCTCTTTTGACCGAAAGAATCGAAGTTTTTGTGAAAAAGCGCGAAAAAATAGCACTAACGCTCGAGAGCAATAGCACGAGGATCCCAACACATGAACGTGCGGTAAAAATCTGAAGATGGCTGCCAGAGGCGGTGCTTAGGTAGAGGGCAGTCATTGGCTGTGGTCAGTATGACGCAGAGACCAGTGATTGGTTATTACTACGAAAGACAGATCAGAAACGAAACTGATACTGGTTTTTTCTTTACCGAGGATTCCCAGCCTGACGACGGGGAATATTCATGAGCATGTGAATCCATGCCAGACCCCATGCTGGAGAAATTACAACTAACCAATTCACTTAGTACGGTATACTTCAAGGTAAGTACCCTGTGTTTTAGCGGACTGGTCTTATGAAACAAAAGACGTTACCGGGAATACACTTGCGATCACTTTTTGACAGTAATGACAGTTTGGTCTTACTAAAGAAACGCGTATCCGTGGCAAGAAATGTTACTGGGGCAAAAACACACTTCGCACCGGAGATACCCAGAGAGAGTTGGGGGCAAAAATCATAGGCAATACTTTTGTCAAGGCAGACAGAATCAGAGAACACTCTTAGACAGAGATTAAAAAGAGTCAATAGGCCGGAGCCAGTGTCAAGTGGGCAACCGGATTCCTGTTGTCGAGGATCACAGTCAGTCAGTTCACGATTGGGCATAGCCAGGAGTACTTAGATATTGTCAACAGAGGAAGCAAAAGTTATAAGAAGGAGGGAAGACAAGGGCAAGCCTTAGAGGCGAAGAAAAGGGACTCACCCAAATTCCTTGAGCAGAACACAGTACCTTATTCAAGGAAAAAGCTGGCGCCACAGCAGTTGTTCCTGGTAGTTTCCTGCAGACCCTCGGTTCCTGGAGCTTCGATCCGAAGGAGGACGTCTGGAGGGGTCTGCACCACACAGGGCTGAAGCCGGCAGCAGCGACGGTGAATAAAAGGTGCGCTCCTTAAAAACAGGAGAGGCTCTTCAGATGGCTATCCAGACCACTACAGCAGGGTGCAGCGATTTCACCCACAAAGAGGATCCTCTGGCTGTAGAAGATGAGCTGGTTATCCTCACTAAGCTCAAGGGAAGAAGACTCAGGACTGGATCTTCTCTGGTCGTCAAAGGGTAGATAGCTCAGAACTGCAGCAGGGCTTCACCAGGACGGGATAGTTGCAGCAGTCAACTTCTTCTCCGCTTCTACTCGGTTCCTTGTAGTTCCAGTGGCGACTCTCCAACTTCTAGCCCAAGAGACCTGCCTTTTATGGGAAAATCCCCCATTCGCACAGCCTGGGTGTCGATCACACAGCAGGGGGGTTCCCTGGCCCGGACAACCACCTCAGCCAATCATGGCAAAGTGTGACTTGGGTTTCCTAGGATACCCTGTGCAGGGGGTGACTACACCCTTGCCTCACATTCTGCCGACATAGACACCCAGGCGCCTAGAGGAGGGCTTCTGGGCAGAGGCCCGCCAAAAGTCAGTGAACAAAGGAGGCAAACCTGGTTTGCCACGCAAAGTAAAACACAAGGACTTTTTTGTTTTTTTAAAAAAAATGTTTATTTACTTGTTTATAATCACATTAGCCATTTTTACAAGAGTATTGGTTGTTCCTTAGGAGCTAAGAGATTACATCAAAAAGAGGAAAACGAAGAAAAAAAAGGAAAAGGAAGATGTAGCAAAGACAGTTGAAAATAATTAAGATAATCAAGACCAGGGACGCACCAAAACGAAGGGACTCAAAGTTCAAGGAGCATGAAAAGAAAATTAACAAAACCCCCTCTCAGGGTTAGAATCCGTTCCATCGAAATCATTCAGCCAGGTCAGTGCGTCAGTTTGTGCATTAATCTTGTGAAATGCGCCTTCCAAAATGTTTGCCGTTGCTATTGACAAGTTCGTTTTTTCCCCGACATCAGCCTGTTCCACCATATAGATTCTTCTTCTCCCTGGCTTCCCCCAAAGTCAGTGCACAGGCTGTTCAAGTATGTAGCCTGTACATCTCTTAACTCCGAGCAATGCATTAGGAGATGTCTTATTGTTTCAGGTTGGTTGGACTCGCCGCATAGTCTGCATTCTTTGCTGGCCTTTTTTAATCTGATCGCCTGGATTTCACGTGTTGGGAGGAGATTTAAGCGTGCTCTCATGTAGGTTATCCTTAGTTGTTTATCTGGAAACTTTATGCAGTATGGCAGTGGTACCTTCAGTCTGTTAAAGGTAGGCGGGAGAAGTTTTGTGAGTTTGTTAGACTGTGCTTTCTCAAGAGTGTTAATCCAATCTTGGCCTTCCATTTTGGATTTTACTTACTGTGTTTACTTGCAGATCTTCTATAGATGCGATCTCCACAAGCTTCTCTCTTAATTTGTCTACCCATACATTTCAAGTAGTCAGATAGCGATTTGATACTTCTCTCGCAATGATCTTGTAAATCGGCGGAGAATCAGGTGATGAGGTACTTCTGAGGAGTTACATAGCGCTGAGTGTTACTGTTGCTTCCAAGGAAAGCAGGCCTAGCTCTTGCCCGATGAGGTCCACTGAAAACAAGTTTGGGAGACCCAGTAGAGATTTCCAAAGATACACTATCTGACGGAAATTAAGTTTTGGCATATTCAAGGTTGAACCCATCCCATGGGTGATAGTAGGGACTACTTTCCCTTTGTAGTATTGTATGACCGGTATTACTGAGAATTTCCCATATTTTCTGTCAACTGTCTTCATTTGGGCTGCCAGATTTTTTGCATTTTCCCCACAGTGTTGCTTGCATTGTAGCTTCATTAACAGATGCATTAATAAAGACTCCAAGGTATGTGTAGGTTTTATTTATTTGCAGGTTGTTTAATTCCATGTATGCAGCCAAGTTGGCGCTGAAGGCCTATCTGCGTCTGATCTAACAGAATGAGGCGTGAGATGTTCACATTTCCCAGCTTAGGCGGGAAGGCTCTGATGGATAGTTCAGCTTCTTTGAAGTCCCCTAGATAGGCGATTAATGGTGCCGGTGCTAGGGGACAGCCCTGCTTCACTCCGCGGTTTGAGGGTATTTCGCGAGATAGCCCACCTTGGGTGTTAACGCACACTCTTAGCTTTGTGTTCCTGTGGAGGGCCATCACAGAGTCCAGCACTTCTTTCGGGCATCTCCATTTTTCCAATTTTGTCCATAGTCTTTGCCTGTCCACTCTGTCGAAAGCTTGTGACAAGTCTATGAAGGCCAAAAATACTGGGGGTGCGCCTTGCTTTACCTTCGCTTTTATGAGGCTTAACATTAAGATGTTGACTGTGGTGCTTCCATTTTTTTTAGGAAGCCCATTTGGAATGGCTCATTGGCAGGTGACGTTTTGGCCCAGGTGCGGAAGTGGCCTAGAAGTAGGGTTGCAGAGATTTTCCCTATTATATCGAGAAGTGCAATTGGACGGTAATTGCCCGGTTCTTCCCTGTCCCCTTGTTAAAATATCTGTACAATTACCGCTTTAGCCCAAGATGCTGCAATGGCTCTTGTTTCTCTGCAGTGATCAAAGAGGACGCTGATAAAATTTGACCATTCCTCCACATTCTGCTTGAGTTCTATGTTACTAAGGCAGTCAGGGCCTGGAGCTTTTGATTTTTTTAGTTTTGTTATTGCCATCATTATATCTCGTTTGTCGGAAAGGTCGATTCATGGGAACCTGTGTCTATTTGAGGTGGAGTTTCACTGGCCACCGGGGCCTTAAAAAGCTTTTCGAAGAATGTGGCCCACGCTTCTTTGCTAACTGAATTTGTGGTTCGGGTATCTACCGCCTTGTTAGGCCTTTTAATAAGGGCCCAAAAATCGCTGGGTTTTTTTTTGTACTCAGCGCCCGAAGCATTTCCTCCGCGTCCTTCTGGTACAGTGCATGTCTGTGTCCTAAGAGCCAGGATTTGTATTTCCTTATTTCAAATTGCAGGTTGCTCCAGGCCATCGGGGAGTTGGCTATTTTAGCCTGTCTTTTCGTTTTTTGTTAGGGCTCTTCTTTTTTCCACTACTTCTTCGTCATACGCGTGGCTATTTTTGCTTGCGGCGAGGTTACCACCCTTCGAAATCTTCCTGTACTGTAGCAGGAAGGGTAAATAATCCGGACATGCAGACTTTGTTTCCAACGAACGAGATCCGCTTTTGTAAGCATCTATGATGTTTTCAATATTAGATGCAGTTACACGTAAGCGAGTGAGTTGGTTATTCACCGCTATCGGGCGATTGTAGCTTTCGGTTGTAGGAGATGCTGATGACCATGCTATTGCCAAAAGATTGTGATCACTCTCTGTGGTTCCGGATACCGAATTATCTTCTACGTATTGTAGCAGACTGTGGGAAATAGTCAAGCGTTGCGTTGAGTCGCCTCTCTCCCAGGTGGGTATCGTCATCTCCCATGTTTTCAGTGATGCAACGTTGTGTACTTTTCTTGATTTCATCAGGGACACCCATATAACTCCTCTTTCTTCCGCTTGCGATAGGACTTTCTTCACCATGGTGTTTTCTGTTTTGGTGTTGCAGTTTGAACAAGAAGGACTTTAACATAAAGAAATGGCGAATAAACCCAACCTGAGCCAAAGGAAAAAGTATTTGGTCAAGCGGGTTTAAGTTCGAGGCTAATATAATAGCCTAAAACAATACCATGTTTATATAGTATAATCGCGGTAGAATAAACCACTGCCACCAGCCAAGTCTAAATGTTAAAAGAGCGAAACAATGCTCTAGGGGGTACAGATAAAAAGGGCTAAGGATGAACCCTTCCCAGAACTCCATGTAAAATGGGGTGTACTGGATCTGTGGTTAAATGACTATGTAAAGTTAATGGCAACTTTACCCTTTTCTGGGGGACAGTAGTCAGCCTCAGAAATGGAGTCGGTGGGAAGTCTTAATAGACAACCCTGTGTCACTGCACTGAAGGTGCTGTGTAACACACACAAGAAGGGGGCTACTGAAGTGGTATACTCCAGAGTCCACAATCAAAAACAGATGAAATACACATGGCAAAACACAAGTAAGAGTGGGAAAAAGGGGTACACTCTTACCAAGTGGAAAAAATAAACTCCAGAGATCCAGAAAAGCTGCTGGGGGACTCACTAGGTAAAAGAAATTAGCCATTGAATGAGAATTCTTCCTAACAACGATGAACTGCCGCCAAATCCTTTGGAGGCACCTTGGGATTTGCATTTGGAGGTCTGAAAGGACGGGCATCGTTGATGGAGTGCCCAAGGCCCGGGCCGTCTCAGTGTCCGCTTTGATGACCTGCAGACTCTTGTCCACCGCTTTACCTAACAGGTTGTCTCCATCGAAGGGCATGTCCAGTACCCTGGTCTGCACGTCCTGATGGAAGTCGGTGGCCCTGAGCCAAGCGCGCCGGCAAACGCTGTTGCCCATCCGATGAAATCCGGTATCGCTGATGTCGTAGCTACCGTGATGGCGTGATCCGATGCCACCCCGCCTTCTTGCAGGATTTCCAGGGCTTCCGCTCTCTTGTCGTCCACGAGGTAGTGCAGGATAGAGGCGATTTTGAACCACAGCTCCCTATCATAGCGGGCCACGATCGAAGGGTTTTGTCCGCCTTCATGGTCATCGCTGCCGACGAGATGACTCGGCGTCCCATGACATTTAGCTTCTTTCCCTCGCTGTCCGGGGGGGAAGTGGAGGATGATGCCGTCCCCCTGCCGTTTTCTTCTTGACTGCCACGGAGACTACGGAATCCGGGGTAGGTTGCACCCTGAGGCACATAGGAGCAGTCCTAAACCTGCTACTACTTCTCGTACCGGTCTCGCTTTGCAGGGGTGAAGGGGGGATGGACTCACCTCTGCTTGCTCGGCGGGCTCCCTGATGGTCCAGGCGCCTCTGGATCGTTCGATGGGGGTTAAGGGCAACCTTGTCCTTCTCTCGGTACACAAGGTCTGCAAAGCCCTCAAGATTGCTCCTGAATTGTCCTGTGGCGTAGGCATCGGTTGGGGCGTGGAGTCCTCTGTTTCTTCAACGGCCCGAGGCGCCTCGTCGGCTCCACCATCACTCTCTACGTCCGCCTCCTCAGGATCCTTCCCATAGGTCCTGGCCTCCTCGAACTTCTTGTCCAGGATAGCTTTGACGCCAGCCAGCTCATCCTCGGATGAGGTATCCGAGTCCGTTAGGGCTACCGTGCCCCCCCTCTTTCTTGTCTCGGGGATTCACAGGGGTTTTCTCGATAGGCTGTAAAGAGGATTCCCTCTGGGGTGGCAGGGAAACTCTAGGCACTGAGGTCGTCTCCACTGGGGTATCCTCTACCGTTTGCCAGGGCCGCCGAGACTCCTTCAATCGAGGCCTTAGCCGGGTGAATCAGGGCCTTCACGACCTGGGGCTCGTCCGAGGCCTTCACCTTAGGGGGAGGGTCACTGCCTCACCCCCCCCCCTTGGCTTTCTCCGTCGGGATCAACCGGGCTTCGAAGCTTACCCGGGTTCTCCGACTTCCTTTTCACCAAGCCAGCAGGGTTGGCTCGTGGATGATGGCGGTGACATTGCGCCCTGCCTGGCAGCCGAGGAGCCGAACCAATGGCGCTCCCGGTGCCCGGGGACGCGGTGCTTTGCCTTTTGTTGGGCCCCCGTCGCCGGAGTGCCCTCAAAGGTCTTAGAAGACCGCTCGGACATCTTCTCACCTGCTGCTCGGCTCTTCGCCTCCAGCCAGTCAGTGAGTCGTTTCCAATGGTCCGTACGGACATGTTCTTGCAGAACGCAGTCCCCCTTCACGTGCGACTTGTCGGAGTGTAGGCAGCAGAGGCACCGTGAGTGCTCGTCCTCCTTAAAGACGTTCTGCAGTGCACATCCTGGGCAGTTCCTAAACAGTTTGGATCCAGTAGGTACTGAATCTCCTTTGTCCTGGGCTATGTCCAACTCAGGGTAGGCCTCAAAGGTCTTCCGGAATCCTCCAAGAAGTGTAATTCGATGAAAATCCGCCCTCGAGGGGCATATAAATTTCCGAAATGGGTCCCAGTTGATCGGAAGACTCATCGGTGGAGCTCGAGACTCGACTTGAGTGAACAAATAAGAGTAAACTCTTTGAAAAAACGGAATACGCAGTACAAGCTTGAGAGCTACAGCACAAGGACTCCCAACACTTGAACATGCAGTAAAAATCTGAAGAGGGCTGCCAGAGGAGGGGCTTAGGTAGAGGGCAGTCATTGGCTGGGGGCAGTATGAGCCAGAGACCAGTGATTGGTTAATGGTAGAAAGACAGTTCAGAAATGAAACTGATTTTTTCAGTACCGAGGATTCCCAGCCTGACGACGGGGAATATTGATGAGCATGGGAATCAATGCCAGACCCCCATGCTGGAGAAATGGATATTCAAGGCCAACAAAGTGGTTTATATAGGCCATGAAATTTCAGGGGAAGGTGTTAAAAATAAAGAGTAAGCTATTGAAGCTACAAGGAAGATGGAAGCGCCAAAGTCAAAAGGGGACATGCTATAGTTTCTTGGCCTGGAGGAGTTTTATGTAGAGTATCAGAGGTTTATCGGAAATGTCACGGAAAATGAGAATGCTTACTCGCAAAAGGAGTTGTGTTTAAATGGAATGATCAGTGCAAGGGAGAATTTGATGAAATAAAGGCTTCCATTATTAATGCAACTATATTGAACATTTTTGAAGAAGGGAAACGTGCATTGCTTTTCGTGGATGCCAGTGACTATGGCATTGGTGCTGTACTCATGCAGGAGGATCTTATTGGATTACATTCGGTAGCATTTGCATCTAGATCACTGAAAGGACCAGAAGGTAGATATTCTATTGTAGAGAAGGAAGCCTTAGCATGTGTTTGGGGCTTTGAAAAATGTAAAAGATTTCTGTGGGTCAAGAGAGTTTACAAATTGCACAGACCATAAACCCTTAGTTGGGATCTTAGAGAGGACAGTGGTTGGGCTGCTCCTAGCTGGGGGTTGTTTCCTTTGAGAATGAACCTATCTGAATAAAGGTATTCAAAGCTCTCATTTCTGTCTCTGCCTGCAATCATTTGACATAACAGGGCCCGACATCCTGGTCAGTTCAGTCTTGTTTCAGCGCCTTGGAAGCGACAACGGCGCTGACCTACTCCACAGAAAGCCTTGGAGCAGCCACTGTAGGCCTCCTGGGTCATAAAGTTTTGATGGCCTGCAAGGACTAGGCAACGGTCTTCCTGAAGAAGTTATCCCAATTGAAGGGCATGTCCAGCACCCTCGTCTGGACCTCCTGGCGGCAATTGGTGGCCTTCAGCCAGCCTCGACGACAGAGGCAGACACTGTTCTCCATCTGTCGGAAACCTGCGTCAGGGATGTCCAGGGCCACAGTGATGGCATGGTCCGAAGCCACTCCTCTCCCCCCCCCACCCCCCCAACACCCGGAGGAGTACGATCGCCTCCACCAGCTTGTCGTCGGGTAGGAACTCCAGAATTGGGGCCAGCTTTTACCCAACCTTCCTGTCGTACCTGACCAGGATCGCCAGTGCGTTGGCCGCCTTGACGGTCGATGGCGCGGACTAGATTACCCATCTCCCCATGGCATCCAACTTTTGCCCTCGTTGTCTGGAGGGGCGAAAGACGATGACATGGCGTTAGACAAACTCTTCCTCGCAGCTGCTGACACCACAGAGTCAGGGGATGGTTGCGACCGTAGGCACTTCAGTGCGGACTCTGGCAACCAGTACTTTTTTTATAGCCTGTCCCGCTTGGCCGGGGCTAGATTCTTCAATAGCGCCAGGACTTCCTCCCAAACGTCGTCCAGTAGGAGCACCGCCATGATGGTCTTCCTTTTGGCCTCGTGCCTCTGGTAGAGGAAATCTTCCTTCTTTCCTTCTTGGTCTCCTCGGTTGTCAGCTGGAAGAGCTTGGACGCTCAGGCAACCATGGCATGGAACAACCCCACTTCATCCGGTGGGGACGCCCTTGGCTGCGGCGATCCACCCGCGTCATCCTCCGTAATCGCCGTGTCCGTGTCTGAGTCCCTCAGGGGGCACCTGGGGAGTGTGTGGAGGCATCAGATAGTGTTTCCTCTTTTTTTTCGCCAGAGGCTAGTCCGGGGCTACCAGGGCCAGGGTCACTGGGGCCTGCGGCATTCTTTTCCGATTTCCGACACCAACGTGTGTAGGGTCGAAAGGATGTCCAGCAATACAGATCTTGGCAGAGTCTGAGCAGTAGGCCTACTCGGCGCTCTGCTGTCGTCCCCCACGTCCTTGCGTATCGTGTGCGTGGACATCTCGTTCTCCTCGTCCAAGGAAGAAACATCTGTGTCTTGGAGTACGGCCTGTGGCCTCCTCGTCCCGCCCCCCTTTTACATCCTATGGGGTCAGAGCCCAGCTCGGCGACAGCATACTCTTCCGATGTCTTCTCCACCGCCCCAGCCAAGTCCTCCCGCCTCGGGGGTAGGGATACCCTGGGCATAGTTGGGGATACCTTCACCGGGTCACCGCCTCTGGCCTTTGTGAGAGCAGCTGCCACCATTTCAATTGTGGACTATGATATTTCTTGCATCGCCTGGGCCTTCTTGAGCAGGCCAGCTGCCTTTTCTTCCACCCTCAGCTTGTCGGACCTCTCCCGCAGTTGAGCTATGTAAGGGGATTTCCTCTTTGATGAGGAGCTGGATCAATGGCTGTAGATGAGGCAGATGTTGAGGTTGATCATTCCCAGACCATCTCGGGACCCACTTGCGCAGTAACCCTGATGGAAACAGACTGGCAGTGCTTGACCTTATCTTAGGCCCCCAGAGATGGGGCGCCCACAAAGGACTTCGAATGCCTCTCCCCCGGACCAGCCAGTCTTGGGCGAGGCATGACCCTGCTAGGAGCCAGAGGCCTTGGCGCTGAGCCACGCCGCCAGTCTACTGTGACGATCCTTCATCGCTCTCCTAAAGAACCAGAGGCAGATTTTGTAATCTCCTTCTCTGTGATCCAGATGAAGACAGTACCCGAGGCAGATTTTGCAATCTCCATCTCTGTGATCTGGGTGAAAACAGAAGAGGCACTGAAGGCGTTTGTAGTCCACAAACACGTTCCGCAGTACGCTGTCAGCAACGCTTCCCAGCATACCCGATCCCCGAGTCGGAGGAGGGGGCATTCTTTGTTCAACTGCACTGATAATAGAAGAACCAGGACTCTCTTCTCCCTTGCGAACACTCATGCGAGCCTATGTGCTCCAAAACACCACATTTACCATCAGTATGGCGCGTCGCGTTTACTGTGGCAACAATGGCATACTCTCCACGTTACGTACGCTGCTGCACATTCTGGGAGGCTGAGTCCGATCATTTCACAGGGCTAGTGTATTTAAGCCTACACTTAGGTTAGGCCAATGCTTCGGATTTTGGAAACCACATCTTGCTATTCTATTTCTGGTTTGTTGACTTGTTATATTTCCCGACCTTGCCCATTACTACAACCTGCCTTGCCCTTTTGTACGAACTGATCACCACAGTACCGACTTACAACTTTTGGAATCCTCGAATATTCTTGCCTTCTGATTTTGCATTATTGTCTGCCCGCAAGGTTCCGACCCGGACAGTCCCTTGACACTGCTTACGGTTCACTGCTCTGCCTAACACGCAAGGTTCCGACCCGGATTGTCCCTTGACACTGCTCACCTCTCAGCCTTCGGTCGTCGATTCTGCTGCATTTTCTTGACTCTGGAGTGCAACTCTCAGGACATATAGCTCTAACGAATCATCCGTCTCTTGAAGAACGCCTCTGTGGAGCAAGTGTTTTTCATCCAATTCATACTGCATCCTGCACACAGACTAGAGACTTCCACACAGTGTGCACCTTCGTTAGGCATCCTCGTTTCGCCGTGATAGGTGGCTACCTGGACTAGAGACTGAGCCTCACCTGGATTAGACGTGCGCATGTCATCGGGGTTAGCCTTACTACACTTGCTGCACACAGGCCTGAAGACCCATCAAGTACTCGCTACTCCCACATTGGTAAGATTTCATACTATAGTCTGGTTCATTCCCTTTAGTTACTATAGTTAGTTATCTGGTTTCCCTTGTTGTTAGTAGGTTTGGGTTTCCGTGCCAAAAGGAGTGACACCCAGGGGCTCTCCATAATCCATCTCCATCTCAAGACAGATCCGCTGAGGTTTAGTTCGCTATTGTCAATTATTTCACACTTGTTTGACAAACTGTTGATAGTATCCCTGTTCATTTGCTGTTCTGTGTTTTTTCGAGCAGTGATCCATCTTCGGACCAATTGTTTCCTCTGCATGTTTATGTCATTAAGAGGGAAACATTGATAGGAAGAATTCTTCGGACATGCTACGTGTTCAAAACTTCGAAAGGGAGCTTCCCTCTTTCTTCTCTTCCAACATGATTGGGATACGAGGAGGCCCGATTGCCTTGTGGAAATTGACAAAACTCGACGATCCTCGCCCTTGTGGGGTGCTGAAATTCACCATCAAATGGATCCCCGCTTGTCGGCCGATAAAAAGAAAGAGCACACAGGCTCTGTTTGACAAAAGGAACAAGTTACTTACCTGTAACTGTTGTTCTCCAACATGGGTCTGGCATGGATTCACATGCTCATGAATATTCCTCGGTATAGAAAAAATCAGTATCAGTTTCGTTTCTCATCTGTCTTTCTTAGTAGTAACCAATCCTGGTCTCTGGGTAATACTGCCCCCAGCCAATGACTGCCCTCTCCCTAAGCCCCCCGTCAGGTTTTCACATTTGGTACCTCATATTGATAAGATTCCTAAGAGAATAGGGAGTTTCAAATATCTTTCCAGGAAAGTTAGAAAGAGAGAGTGGTTGAAATACTAAATAAATTCTGTTTAGAGAACAGGACATTTCTTTTTCAAATTATTCTATTTTCCCTTAACTAACTTTCAATTAGAAAGATGAAATGCCCCCAAGCCAAGATGGTGGAACACTTTTACAGTAGTGATTGGTTTAGCTTACAACATACAGCATTGTGACGTCATTTAGAATGTTCATGGCAATTTTCAACTGCCTTTCATTAAAGTTTGTAGCCGTGTAGGTCATATATTTATTAGCTCCCGTTTAATTTCAATTAAAGTTTCCATTTTTAAAGGATATTAGTATCCTTTCGTTTAATTCCAAAGGTATCTTAGTATTAGTTGTTTAGATAACGGGTGGATAGTCTGCAGTTGAAGAAATCCAGTTCCATTCTGTTTGCTGAACCTGTGAAGAGTCAAGTCCTAGAAAAAAACTGATAAACTAAGTGGATTTCTGTATTATAATTGAAGACTCATTATTTTGAACTGAAGTTGTAGAGAAAGACTTGGGGAAAATATACATTTGTTTATTTTTTTTGAACGTATATAATTGTTGATAAAAAATTCCATGAATTTTTTATTTTTTTTTAATTTTAAGTGTAAATTAACTTATTACTAATCAGGCGCGCGGACGATATTCGCCGCGTTTTTAACATTTAACATAGTTCCGTTAGTGAACTAACCTCATTTTTATGATTCGTTCGGTTTGCGAGAGTGCGTCGCATATTACTGAAGATTTCTAAGCGCGGTTTAGAAGAAAGGACCCAGCGACGTCGCGCGTGCGTCGCGGCCATTTTGAATGTCTTCATTCTAAAATTACAGCCTGAGTAGATTTACATAGATAATAGTGACAACAATATTTTTGGGTATTATTTTCTAAAAAGGAATTCAAGAAAATAAAGAGAACAAGAGTGCAGAAAGACAAATAGAGAAGAAAGTTCTATGAGTAGCTACAGTCAGCCACACAACAACATATATAGACCTCTCTGAAGCAGCCTATTGGCAAATCAAGCTTAGGCAACGGGTAATATTTATTTTGGAGAAAGTATTATATAACAGAGTGTAGTCAGAAAGATATTAAAAGAACAGATTCATTTAAAGTTGTATTTTCCTTTTAGGAACATCCCATCTGAGTCAAAACCTTCCAGGAAGACAGTCTGAAGTACCTCCAGTGGGAGTTCTTGTCTTTTGTTGTTTTATCTATTCCCCTTGGGTTTGCCTGGCCAATAGTTTTAAAGAAGCAGGATTGTTGAGCAGGCAGGCTTAGGGGGCTAGGTGGGCCAGCTTCACTCCTGTAGGATCCCACTACTTCAGTATTCTGACAGCCCCGCCCCTGGCAGCCATCCTCAGATTTGGTAGCACGTAAAGTGGCAGTATGACCAAGTGTAGAGCCGCAGAGGGGAAGGAGGGAGGGTTCGCATGTGAATCCATGCCAGACCCATGCTGGAGAACAACAGTTACAGGTAAGTAACTTGTTCCTTCTCCAGCATGGGGTCTGGCATGGATTCACATGCTCATGAATATAGAATACATAGCAGTATACACATGCACAACCACGGGAGCTGGCAAGGCTCAACATTAAGCATTACATAAACTCAACATTAAGCAACTCTTACCTCCTCATCAGGCCCACCTTCAGACGAACAGGTTGCGCAGCACTGCTTGGCTGACTCTGGACTCCTCCCTGGAATCCCGGTCGACGCAGTAGAACTTCGTGAAGGTGTGCGTCGACCTCCACGTAGCAGCCCTGCAGATGTCCAGCAGGGGCACACCAGACAAGAACGCCGTACTAGCAGCGATCGCTCTGGTTGAATGGGCTCTCGGGTGGCCGGGCAACGGTCGGTTTGCCAACCGGTGACAGTGCAAGATGCAGCCGGAGAGCAATCTGGAAATGGAAGCCTTCGAGAGTGCCTTCCCTTGATTCACAGGTCCAAAGTTCACAAAAAGCTGTGATGTCTTACGAAAACTCTTTGTGCGGTCAACGTAGAACTTCAGCGCTCTAGCTACATCCAGCGAGTGCAAAGTCCTCTCGGCCGAAGGCGACGGGAAGAAAACTGGCAACACCATGGGCTCATTGAGGTGGAAGTCCGACGGCACCTTGGGCATAAAGGAGGGGTGAGTCGTCAGCACCACCCTCGTCTCGTGGAGTCAAGTACGGAGGCTTGCAGGAGAGGGCCTGGATCTCTCCCACTCGTCGTGCGGAGGTGACGGCCACAAGGAACGCTGTTTTCCACGACAGAAATTTCAACGGTGCCGAATGCAGAGGCTCGAATGGCGGCACCATGAGCCTGGTAGCCTCATGTTGAGCTCCCACGCCGGGGACGGAGCCTTCACCGGCGAGAATGACCGGAACAGTCCCTTCATAAACTCCTTCACCAGGCAATGAGACCACAGGGATGACCGTCCCGTAGTTCTGGTGTAACGGGAAATTGCTGCAAGATGGGTCTTAATAGAAGCTTGAGCTTGCCCCGCCTTGGCCAGTGACAGCAGGTACGGCAGCACTTGAGTGGCCGTAATTCGCAGAGGGTTAATCTTCTGTGCATGGCACCAGACAGAGAACCTCTTCCACTTATGTCCGTAGCAGTTTAGAGTTGAGGACGCCCTGGCCTTTGCAAGCACCGCCTTGCAGTCTGCCGGGATATCGTGCCCTCCAAACTCTAGTGCTGCAGGAGCCAGGCCTGCAAGTTCAGCGACTCCGGGTTGTGATGGAGGATGGCGCGCCTCCTTCTCTGGAGAGAAGATCTGCGTCCGTCGACAGTCTGACTGGGGGGATGCTGACAAGTCCAGAAGGTCCGGGAACCGGGATCTGTCTCTGCCACGCCGGTGCAACGAGGATCATCCTGCACCGGGACCTCTTGAGTTGATTGACAGGTCGGAGCAGCAACAGCAACGGGGGGTAAGAGGTGGGGGGGGACGCATACAGGAACAGGCCATCCCAGGGGAACGAGAAAGCATTGCCCATGCTCCTCGGCTGGGGAAACATGCTGGCGAACCTCTGGCACTTGGAGTTTGTCGCCGTCGCAAACAGGTCGATCTGGGGTTTGCCCCATTGTTGGAAAAGGCGATCCACTTGATTCTGACGCAGCTCCCACTCGTGGCACGAGCGCAGCTCCCTGCTGAGTCGGCGATGACGTTCTTTATTCCTGCTAGATGGAAGGGCACCAGAAACATCCATTGGGCGACGGCCCAGTGCCACAGATCCTGGGCCTCCTTGGACAGGGCTGGGGATGTAATATCGTGGTGGTGTTGTCGGTGAAGACCCACACCACCTTGCCCTTGAGGGACGGGAGAAACGACCTGAGGGCCCAGAACACTGCTTGCAGCTCCAGGATGTTGATGTGCAGTGACCTCTCCTCCGGAAGCCAAAGGCCTCTCGCATGCAGATCTCAGATGTGCGCTACCCATCCCTCCAGGGAGGCGTCCGTCGTCACCGTCTCCTGATGTACCGGGGTCTGGAAGTCCTTGCCCGCTGCGAGATGCGTGCGGGTGCCCCACCATCGGATCGCTTGGCGGAAAGCCTCGTTGAGCGGGATCCTGTCTTCGAAGCTGCCCGTCGCTTGTATCCAACGGGCGTCGAGGAACTCTTGTAGAGGACGCATCCGTAGCCTGCACAGGCGCACCAGGTAGATGCATGAGGAGATCATTCCGAGCAGGGACTTGATGGATCTCACTCTGGCCACATCCGCGGCCAGCAGGCGTTGCACCTTGCCCAAGATGGCCGTCCTTTCCTCCGAAGGCGAGGCCAACCGTGCCACTGTATCGAGCTTGGCTACCTGAAACAGCGCGACCTACGACGGGACCAGGTGGTATTTCTAGTAGTTGATGGAGAATCCCAGGTCTGTGAGAAGTTGGACAGTCTCCGCTGTGTTCGGCGGCGAGTTCTCATGTCCTTGCACGGATGAGCCAATTGTCCAAGTAGGGGTAGACGTGGATCCCCCAAAGGCGCAGCCGCGCCGCCACTGGTGCAAGGCACTTGGTAAACACCCTGGGTGCCGACTTCAGCCCGAACGGCAGGGCCTTGAATTGGTGGTGCCACCCCTGGACTACGCATCTGAGAAACTTTCGGTGTCCTTTAAGAATGGGGATGTGGAAGTAAGAATCCTCCAAGTCCAGCGACGATAGGTAGTCGCCCTCCTCCAGCTGTCCTAGCACGTGCTGGAGAGTGACCATCCTGAACTTTTGCACCTTACTTGTTTAACCGCCGCAGGTCCAGGATGGGGTGCCAACCGCCTGTCTTCTTTCTGACGAGGAAGTACCTCGAGTATACTCCAGAGCACCGGAGCCTCTTGGGGACAAGCTCGATGGCATCTTTCTTGAGCATCGCCCTTACTTCTAACAGCTGTTGGGGGACGTGACTTTCCTCCCTGGCTACGGGAGGAATGCAGAGGCACTACTTTAGAAATTCGAGAGTGTGCCCGTGGGCCAAGGCATTCAGTACCCAACGGTCGGTGGAGATTGACTCCCACATGCTGACTAACTTCGCCAGCCGGCCTCCCACTGGGGTGCTCAGGTGGGGCCCCGACGCAACAGTCGGTTCAGTCCTGCTTGGAGGCGGCCTTGCCACCTTGGCGACGACAAGATCTTCCTGACTTTCCGCATCCACTGTAGGCCTCCTGCGACGAAGAGAGGGCTGCCTGGCGGTACGTCGAGGAGCGGCCGCCGGATCCCTTGGAGACACCCTGTCTGCCTCTGGCGTTCCGAAAGGGCGGCCGTCGTTGCTGCAACACTCCCAAGGCCCGAGCCGTCTCCATATCAGTCTTGATGGCCTGAAGTGACTCATCCACTGTCTTTCCAAACAGGTTGTTCCCGTCGAAAGGCATGTCCAAAACTCTGGTTTGCACGTCCTGGCTGAAATCAGTTGCCTTGAGCCATCCCCGCCGTCGAAGGCAAACCCTGTTGCCCAACTGGCAGAATCCGGTGTCAGCGATATCCATGGCCACCATTATGGTGTGGTCCGACACCACCTCACCTTCCTGCAGGATCTCCAGGGCCTCCGACCTCATGTCGTCCGTTAGGACGTCCAGCAGGGGAGTGATCTTGTACCACTGCTCCCTGTTGTAGAGGGCCACAATCGCTAGGGCGTTGACGGCCTTAACTGTCATCGCCGCAGATGAGATGACTCGTCTTCCCATGGTGTCCTGCTTCTTCCCCTCGCCCTCACGTGGGGGAGGTCGAAGTTGAGGATGACGCCCCTGCCGCTTTCTTCTTGGCCGCCGCTGAGACGACCGAATGCGGGGTCGGTTGCGCTGTAAGGCACAAAGGGGCGGAATCGGGAACCCGGTACTACTTCTCATACTGATCCTTCTTGGTAGGCGTCGTGGACGGGTTCTTTAGGAGGGAAAGTCCCTCCTCCCAGATGTCGTCAATCAATGGTACCGCGAGGACCGTCTTCCTTCTGTTCCTCAGGGCAGAGCTGAAACAGCTCGGATGCCCTGGCAATCATGGCGTGGAAGGAGCCAATTTCGTCTGACGGAGAGGCTCGAGGGAGTGGTGATGGCAGGCCCATCCCGTCGTCACCACCAACATCATCATCATCTTCATCATCATCTTCTGTCCCCGTCGTGGCCGTTCCCGTGTCATCCCCCGGGACAGGGGAAGGAGATGAAGGCTGAGCGGGCCGCAAGGGCGGGAAAGGCGGGGGTGGGGGGATGAACCCTCCTCTGCTTGTTCGGAGGGCTTCCCGATGGGCCCGGCTCTGTTGGGTCATCCGTTGGGGTGAGGGGCAATCTCGTCCTGGTTTCCGTGCAGAAGGTTTGGATTGCCATCAAAATGGCTGCCAAATTGTCCTGAGGCTCGGGCCCCGGCTGCAACGGGCGCAATGGCTGCTCCCCCTCCACGGGAGTCTCGTCGGCGCCACCATCGCTCTCTTCGTCCGCCTCCTCAGGGTTTCCCCGTGGGACCGGATCTTCTCAAACCTCTTGTTGAGGCCCTGCACGACTTCAACCAGCTCCTCCTCAGAGGCTGTATCCGTGTCCGTGACTGCCACCGCCCCCCCCCCTCTTTTTTCCATCGGGGTCTTCACGGGGATCTTATCGATGGGCTGCAAAGAGGATTCATCCATGGCGGCAGGGAAACTCTTGGCCCCAAGGTCGCCTGCTCTGGGTTAGCCTCCACAGGCTTCGGCAGGGCCGCTGCGACTCCCTCGATAGAGGCCTTCTCCTGGTGAATCAAGGCCTTCACCACTTTTGGCGCGCTTGAGGCCTTCACCTTGGGGGAGGGGTCACTGCCTCGCTCCCCCTCGGCTAATTCCTTCGAGATAGACCGGGCCTCTCCAGAAGCTTAGCCGTATTCTCGGATGTTCTCTTTCCCGAGCCAGAGCGTTGGCTCGTGGTTGATGGCGTCGGTGAAAGTGCGCCCTGCCTGGCAGCCGAAGAGCCCGACCCTTCGGTGCTCCCGGGCCCCACGGACTTGCGGTGCTTTGCCTTCTGTTGGGTCCCCGTCGCCGGGGCGCCCTCACAGGACTTAGAAGACCGCTCAGACTTCTTCTCACCTGCTGGGCCCTTCTCCAGCCAGCTGGAGAGACGGATCCGCCGATCCTTCAGTCCAATCCGACAAGTTCTTGCAAAACGCACAGTCCTTCTCCATGTGCGCTTTGTCTTTGTGAAGGCAGTAGAGACATCTCGAATGCTCATCCTCCTTCAAAACATTCTGTAATCCGCATCCAGGGCAGTTCCTGAACAGCTTGGATCCGGGTGTCGAGCTTCCCTTGTCCTGGGCCATGTCCACGAGGTAGGCCTCAGATCTTCTGGAATCTTCTGAGAAGCGTAACCCGACGAAAACCTTGGCCTTGAGGGGCAAAGAAAATTCCAAAACGGGTCCCTGTTGATCGGAAGTAGAAATGGTGGAGCTTGAGGCTCGATAGACCGAAAAATGAGATAAAACTCCTTGAAAAAAAACGCAAAACGCAGTAAAAGCTCGAGAGCCATAGCACGAGGACTCCCAACACATGAACGTGTGATAAAAATCTGAGGATGGCTGCCAGGGGCGGGGCTTAGGGAGAGGGCAGTAATTAGCTGGGGGCAGTATGACCCAGAGACCAGTGATTGGTTAAAACTAAGAAAGACAGGTCAAAAACGAAACTGATACTGATTTTTTTCTTTACCGAGGATTCCCAGCCCGACGGGGAATATTCATGAGCATGTGAATCCATGCCAGAGCCCATGCTGGAGAAATAGGACTTTTTCCTCAAAATAGTGCAAAAAAAGTAGAATAGCTCACAGAGCAACTGTAGAATAGCTCCCAAAGCAAGACTGATTTTTGCTTTGCGACTCGAGGATTTTGTCCATTTGCCCTTTTTTGGACAAAGTTTACCATTAGTTGTACTCGCGCTAACGAGAGAGCGCATTCTCTTGCCTGCGCGCGCTGATCTAGGGCACAAGCCATACGATCGAGACAGGTTTCTTTTTTTTCTCCTCAAACACTCTGATAATAGTGTGGCATGTTATGGAGAAAAACTCACCCTGGTTTTCACTGGTTGATGTCCTCCTCGCCTTAGCCCCGTTCAGCAACCGGGCTTGGGAAGACCCACATTCCAATGTAAACTGGTCATCCTGTTTGCCTCATTTGTTCTTCAGTTGATCATCAAAGAGTAACAGCAGCTCCATCAGCAACGACAATCCCACAGAGTGGCAACATCGAAACACATCCTACCACGCTTCACAGTGGCAGTCTTTATAAACTCCCAGGATTTTAAAGGTGCAGAATTCAAAAATCAAAGTGTTGCAATAACTACGACTAGCGGCGTCGGGAGGCAGAGACAAACTGAGGTACTTCCAGCCATATTTCGCACAGTCGATAATAGAACCAGGAGCAAGAAACCTGTACATGAAGTTGTGCATTGGAATACTTCCTTTAAATAACTTTACCAGGAACTGTAAAGGACACGTACTGCAGAGTTGTTCAATGTGTAAAGCAGTGAAAGAAGATGAATGCTATGTTTTACTTTTTTCCCCCAATTTTAATTGATCTTAGGTACTAATTGCTGGTTCAAGTGATGACGGCTAATATAGTTACTATTTTGATTGGAGCTCTAAATTTTTGTTAAACACCCAAATGTGTATCAAGAGTCTTTGCAGTCAAGCTTTCCAACCGGAGCGTTGAACAAATATGAAAAAAATATGTAAGCAATGATCTGAAGACAACCATTTCATTTTTGTGCTCCTGATGGAAAATGATAAACTGGTTTCAAAACGTGAAGGGTATGTGTTAGAAATATTGTGCGATCTACATTGATGATATTGTATGGTATTTTTTTTTAATGTCTCCTCTACTGTAGTGTTTGTGCTTTCATGGTTCCTAACCAAAATAAAGTGTTCAATGAATCAATATCTATCAGTTATTAACACTGTGCCTGGATGGAAGCATTAAGGGAAAGTATAGGCACTTACGGGCGTCTTGCAATTGCTGACAGAAAAAGTCTTCTGGAGTCTGAATATCAGTTACAGCTGCCGAGAAAACATCACCCACAGCTAGAGAGATGAGTTTGTGTATTGGTACATCATTTTTTAGAGCATTGTCTTCATCTGGTTTTTCCCTGTTAACAGTGGTCACCGAAAGGGCAGCTGGAAGAGAAAGAATATGCAGTGGGCACACCATAAATATGCTGGTATATAATGTATCTATATCACATGCATTGTAGACATGGTAGGGTTATACCCATTCTACCTTTTACCTTTTTCAAACTACAAACTGCCTCATCATATGCAGAACAGATAGCCTAGACCAACACAAACATTAATGCCAGCCCAAACACCTGGACATTGGCCCCGACCCAACCTGACATGCCCTCACACCTAAATGTATATACAGTGGATACAAAGGTCCCTGCTTGACTCTGTAGTCCGGTGGGAGAGTAGCCTTGGTGCCTCCTGAGACAGTGGATGAGCACGGGGATGGAATGAGAAGGTTCTCCGGGGGACTCTACTACTGTCCATGCAGTTTGGCAAAAGATACTCCCATTGTGACTAGCCTACCATCTTCTGACGGTAGACTAAACATTATTAGTTCCGCCCCCACACGGGCTTTCCCAAACAACCCAACCCTTAACAGCAAAAGAGAAGCACATAAACAAGTGTGCATTATCCCAGAGTGCCACATGCACCATTTTTGCATGATCCGGCAAGGTTCAGCAGCCTATCCGCCGATCTGCGAGGATAGTCGAATAACCGAAGAGCATGTTGGTACAACGTAAAGAATATGGAAAAGAAATTAAAGATCCCTAGCCAGCACAAAATAACCTTACCTGACCAAAGCTTAGTTACATGGAGACCCTGTATTCAAACAGCACTCCTGGACTCATTACATCAACAGGAGGCTTCCACAATGCCAACCCAAAGTCTAAATAAACATACGGCCTCAGAAGCCTCACTCTGGTGCAGAGCAAGTCAAGGAACACTACCAATCATAGCCATCACCACCCAATCATCTACAGCTCTATCCAAGGGGACGAGGGAGAGCTCTATAAAAAGGCAGGTAGAGCAGCCTTGTAGTGTGAGTCGCAGGAGGCTTGGTTTTGTGATGGTTGGAGAAAACAAAGACGACCAGGGCATGGAAGGAGCAGTTCAGACTAGGGATGTAGCAGCCAGCAGGAGCAGGTGGTGAGAGCTGGAGGAGTGAAGGGAGGAGGCAAAATCTGAACTGAGCATAAGGAGGGAATGACATCAGAAAGTGAGATGAAAGGACGCAGCAACACTCCAGGGAAGCAGTAGTTATGACATGAGTGAAGGAGGGAGGCAACATCAGACCGGGAGTGAGGCTGAGCCAGTTGGAACATTAGAAGGGGATGGGGCAGGTGATTGATGCATAGATGGTTGAAAAGGGTTATCAAAATCTAGAAACCGCAGCAGACAAGAGGAAGGTCAGAGCCTAGCCAATAAGAGCAGGCAGGTTCCAAGTGTCAGGTTGGTTGTAAGGCAGGTCCATACAGAGGGAGGAGAAACAATACTGGGTTGGAGAGTGTACAGCCAGTTGAGAGAATGTTCATGTCTCTCAAAGCTCTCCCTGCCAGCTACAATGAAGAATCCAGCCATGCAGATTAAGAACTGTAGTAAGGGCCCAGGGGTATTGGTCCTAGGAAAGCATGATCTGATAATTTTATTTGTATCGCGCTCATACACAAGTTTACCTATAGAGAAGGCAATAAAAGGGTTCAGAAACCCTGAGCCTAAAATGTCAGGGAGGAAAGAGTTGGTGCAAACTCCCTGGAAGGATAGCCGACGAGGAAAGCTAGATTGGAAACAAAATGAGCCCACAAAGCTAGAACAGTTTACAGAGGAGTTGGCATGAACTCCCAGGTGTTCCAAGGATAGGTCCTCTAACATAAGTGCTCACGGGGTGCGGGCGGGGTGACTGGCCATCGCAACTAGAAGAAACGACAACTACCTGGAGAAGACTATCCATACTCTTACGTCCCGTCCTCTTTCCTCCATACTGCAAGGGCGCCTTCACGAGGCCGCCCATGCAGTATGGAAGAAAGGGGACTATGGACTAAGAGTACGTTTGTCACTACAGTGAGCAACTTATGACTTGTTGGTTTTCATTGCACTTTCTTTTGCTTGTAGAAGGTCCCAGTTATCCTTCAGTGTTTTCTATGCATTTAGTACTCAAACCCTTGAACAAAAATACATGATCATGCACCATTGGGCTCTACTTTCCAATATGTGCCACGTCAAGAAAGGCAACACTATTTCACATAGCTCACCATAATATAAGAAGCAAAATTATAAGGCAATAAGGCTGAAATGGCTTCACTAACCAGGTGTGGTTGCATCTTTCTTTTGGTGTTCACTTTGCCGGCAGGCATGCCCAGTTTCCAAAAGGACCTCCTCTAGTGATTTTCCTGCAAAAAATAAACCGTTCAGTTTACGCAGTGCAACAGAACTTCTAAATTGCTGTTAGGCAGAATTATATGCAGTACCCTTTGGGAACACCACACACAATTAAGACTACAAGTGACAGTACAATTTCACCTTTGGTACAAGCCTGTACCACACAGAGTGGTAGCAGTAGTGGAGCGGCCATACCCATCTCAGGAGTAAATGAGCAGTATCAAATAGTTACACAAAGGACAGCAATTACTATGATTCTGGCAAACACTGACTCAAGGTTTTCAAGTAAAATAATGTACATTTATTTTACTCTTCAGTTGTATAACATTACACTATTATAAGCAGTCTAAAAATCACACTCTAAATACACCACACCACTTCCCTTAAATTCCAGACAAGTTAAGCTCACAAAATGAAGTGGGACCAAAATGGCACTCCATCCATTTAAAAGTGAGGGAAAGACAAAAGTTAACAGAAATTAATCCACACCAACAGGTAAGTACTGGGGGCAAGCGAACAAGAGAGACTACAATGATAAAATCAGATAGAAAAGCCTTAGGGCCAAAGTCAATGGTTCAAATGTCTTTTGCTCAAGATAATGCAGTTCAGTGTAGTTCGCAGTAAAGTTCGTGGCACGGTTTCCGGACAAGGTTGGTTGCTAGAAAAGTTAGTTCAAAGAGAAGAGAAGGACAAGTCCTCCGATTGGAGAAAGATTTCAAACACTTTAACCGCGGCTGAACAAAACGCATAACCGGATTTGCACAGTACCTTAAAACGGAGAGGGTGCTGCAGCTGAGGCAGACGTTCCTGGTAGTTTCTGCAGGCTCACGGTTGCTGAAGCGACTGTCAGACTGATCAGAAGTAGGAAGACTGGAGGGTCCTGCACTACCCAATGAAGAAACCAGCAGCAGAGCAAATCAACTATTAAAAGGTTTGCTCCTTGTTAGGGAGAATTCTCATTCTATGGCTCATTTCCCTTACCTAGCGAGTCCCTAAGCAGCTTTGCTGGATTTTTCTGGGGTTTATTTTTTCCACTTGATAAGAATGAACCTTTTTCCCACTCTTACATGTGTTTTGCCATGTTTATTTCTACTGTTGGTGTGATCTTGGGCTCTGGAGCCACACCACTCCATGAGCCCAACTTTTTATGTGTTACACAGCACTTTCAGTGCAGTGACACTGGGTTGTCATTTAGACTTCCCAATGACTACATTTTTCTGGGGCCGACTACTGTCCCCCTGAAACATGTAAATTTGCCATTAACTTTAGATAGTCATAATTATCACAGATCCAGTACACCCCAGCTTACATGGAGTATTGGAAAGGGTTAATTCCTATCCCTTTGTATCTAAGCCTATTGAAGCCTTTTTTCGCTCCCTTAACATTAAGACTTGGCTGGTGGCAGTGGTATCTACCCTAACTTTTCTACCGCGGTTATATTACATAACGTGGTAATGTTTTAGGATAATATAGTAGCCTCGAACATGAAACTCGCTTGATGATATTGGTTTCTATTTGGCTCCGGTTCTGTTTCGTCGTCATTTCTTCTTGTTAAAATCTTTGTGTTTTACTTTGCGCGGAAAACTAGGTTTGCCTTCTTTCTTCACCGTCATTTGGCGGGCTTCTCCAGAGGAGCCCTATTTCTGGCCCCTGGGTGTCTAGGTGGGCTGAATGTGAGGGAGGGGTGTAGTCACCCATTGCAAAGGGTCTCCTTGGAGACCCAAGTCGCACTTTGTGTTCATTGGCTGAGGTGGTTCTCCAGGCTGGACAACCTTCCCCAGGCTGGACAACCTTCCCCCCGCCCCCCCTGCTGAGTGATTGACAGCCAGGCTGTGAATGGGGATTTTGGCATAAAAGGCAGGACTCTTGGGCTTGAAGTCAGAATCACCACTGGAACTGCAAGGAACCGAAGAGAAGCGGAGAAGACGACGGCTGCTGCACTCCCAAGTCCCGGTAAGGCCCTGCTGCAGTCCTGAGCTATCTATCCTTCAACGACAAGAGAAGACTCAGTCCAGAGTCTTCTTCCCTTGAGCCTGGTGGGATCAACCAGCTCACCTTCCACAGCCAGAGGATCCTCTGGTCCTTGGTCGAAATCGCTGCACACAGCTGTAGTGGTCCGGATAACCATCTGAAAAGCCTCTCCTGTTTTAAAGGAGCGCACCTTTTATTCACAGTTGCTTTGCTGCTGCTGGCCTCATCCCTGGGTAGTGCAGATCGCTCCAGACGTCGTCCTTGTCCCCACGACTGAAGCTCCAGGAACCGTGAGTCTGCAGGAGCTACCAGGAACTTTTCTTCAAACTAATAAGGTACTGTGTCTGACTTCGAGGAACTACGGTGAACCCCTTTTTTTCCTCACCAAAGGCTTGTCCTTATCTTCCTTCCCTCTTATAACTTTTGCTTTGCTTTTTTGACAATATCCAAGTACTCCTGGCAATCTCGAATCGTGAACTGTTCTAACCTTGTGATCCTCGACAACAGGACCCCTTGTCCCATTTGACACTGGTGCAGGCCTATTGACTTATCTACGTTTTAGAAAGTATCCTCTGATTCTATCTGCCTTTACAAAAGTATTGCCTATGATTTTTATCCCCTATTCTCTTGTGTTAATTCATGTGCTAAGTGTGTTTGACTTTGGTAACATTTCTTCTTGCGGGTAGGCTTTTCTTTCGTAAGACCAAACTGTCATTACTGTCAAAAAGTGATCGCGTATTAACCCACGGTAACGTCTTTTGTTTCCAAACAACGGTCAGTCAAATCTCAATGTATTGAACTGCACAAGGGGAATTGGTTTTGTGTAGTGTATTTGAAGTGTGGGTTTAATTTAACATAAGTGTTTTATGAACAGATAGTTTAAAAATAAATGTATTAGACTTTTTAAAGAGAAACCTTGAGTCAGTGTTTGCTTGAGTCACAGTAATTTTAGTCCTTTGTGTAATCTCTACTACTGCTCATTTGCTCTTGAGATATGTCTGGCTGCTCAGCCACTGCTACCACTTTTTCTGTGTAGTACAGGCTTGTACCAAAGGTGAAATTGTACTACCACTTGTAGTCTTAATCGTGTGTAGTGGTGCCTAAGTGCACTGCACAGGCTTCTGCCAAACACTCCTTAAAACCCAAGCAGGGTCCGACTTTCCTGGCTATCCGGCCCACTGTGGATCTGTACAGCAAATTCGACCAGAGGAGGGGTCCTGGCTTGCAGTTTGGGCGAAATGGTTGGTCCCACCAGCTCAAGAGAAGAAGTTTCCTGGAGGATCTTCAACGTCGTCGGATTCTGAAGATTCGGACCTGCAGCAGGGCTTCACCGGGCGGTTCAGTCGTCGTAAGGGTCCTCTTCTGCCAGAAATATGGCCACCCCAACCCCACTTTCCCTACTGTCAAGGCCGGCCAGAAGGCCCGGACACATGGATTCTTCAGCCACCAGATCGTAGGCGCCGAAATCTACCACCGTAGACCAGTCCCCCGTAGTCTTCGTCGAAGTTGTTCTTGGCATCGAAATGACTTAAGGGGGGAATAACCGACAAGTCTGTTTAGGATAAACAAGGTCTCTTATGTAAGAGCTCCGCTATAGGGCGACCAGTTATCTGGGTGGAAAAAAACAATCTGAGGGACCTCGGCACGTGCGGATTTTGGGTACACTACCTGTCACGATAGGGATAGTGTTACAGACATGCCTATGCCGACGTCCCCCATCGTTCCCCGAAAGACGAGATGCTATACTCCACGATTTCCACTGGATGTCAGACCATATGCACAGCATGTGATTCTAAGCAGATTAAAAAGCATCAGAAACTAAGGACTTAAAAACTATGTCGTCAAAAGCTAGACAAGCCATACGAAAATGGCGTCTGGCCTATAAAGCCTTGTATGAATCTGCTTTTTGTTTAGCCACTCGTGAATATCATGTATCTATCAGAGCCACTAAACAAACCTTTTTCTCGAATAAAATTTAGCTCGCGTTAATGAAATCCAAGGAACAATTTGCTGTGGTTTTGTCTTTTTTCTTCTTCGCAATGAATACTTATTGTGCCACATTCCCAGAATTTGTGCAATTCTCTGGCAGAATTTCCATTACTAAAATTGATATCAGTTCAGTCATCTCCAAAAATGGTTGTCATACACTCCCGGTGTCTATTTCCGTCCCTGAGGCTCACACCTTGCCTTCATGGACCCTCGTTCCAGAATTCTCTTGGAGGATGTTCTCTACGCGCTCAATACCTTATGTCCTCATCACCATCTGATCCGGTGTTATGGTGAAAGAAAATCATGCTTTATATCATTCCTTGGGTCCCAATGCAGTACATCTATCCTGTCAGACAGGCATTGTTGCAGTAGAACTGAAGTAAGCAACAGTGATCCCTCTCCTGAAGAAACCCTGACTGGATCCTTCTGTTCTTGCTAACTATCGGCCAAGTTCTCTCCTACCGTTTTCTATGAAGCTTCTTGAATCTTTGATTTCACCTCTTCTTTCCCCTTTCCTTGAAACCTTCTTTTTTTAACCTCTTTCAGTGGGGGTTTTCGCCCGGGACATGGGCAGAGTGTTCTAGTTTCCGTCCTTAACGATCTAGTCATTTTGGCAGATTGCATCTGTGTGATCCGGTGAAAACTTTAAATCCTGGCACAAGTGATCACTATTATTAATTTGAATGTCAACTTGAAGCTTAACACACATGAAAACATATCTGCATTCAAGCTAGTCGAACCTGAGCGCCCTTAGATCTCCTTATGTTGGAAACTCTGTCGACAACTGATGACTTTGGTTCAACAAGCTCACCTCTGGAGGTGCTTTTCAGGCACGTCAAGCAGAGATTTCGGAGAAGTAGAGCAACGCATCTATTTCACTATGTGGGATATTTTGACCCACTCAGCTGTGCTATGTTACATCACTTTAGTGCATTAGTGAAAGAAGCAGCACAAAATGGCTGCGCTGACTCCTGTACGCGCCAAGATCTCTAAACTGCGTTTTGTAACGACCAGAAAATGGCAGCACCACCCTGCCACACACATTTAAGGGGGTGGGGAGGGAGTGAAACAGTACTCACTGCAGGAATGTGCCAGTGTGCTCTGCAACATTTTACATGAGTGAAGTGAAAGAGGCAGCATCATTGTGCTAAAAACCCAAAATGCCTCTTTCAAATGACACTTTCCCAATCTTAAAAGTGCTACTTGGCGCTAAATTCATCAATTTAGCATGAACCACTGTGATTAAAAAGGCCCTGCAATGCCCAGGATCATTCATTGTGTCTCAAAGGAACCGGGCCTCATTTGAATGACAGCTCCTGTCAAATGTATCCTTGAAAAATCAACTCGGGGCTTTGTTTTCATTGGGAAACGTGTCTATTTCTTTGCAACAGTATCAAGAATCAGCTGTCCAGAGAAAGACTCTGGATAGATACCTGTAGCTGTATCCATGCTGCAAAACAACTCCAGCACACAAGGAAAGAACCATAGCTTAAGAAAGTGTACATTTGCTGGAGACAAAAACCGAATTTAAAGAAATAGTAAAATGTGCTTTTTCCTGACTGAAGGGGGAAAATCGCCTATTTTAAAGAATATTGTTGTGTAAAGGCCTGATTACTTAGAAACGTAAAATGATTTGTTAATGATAGAAATACACCTATAAACTGTTTTAATTCTATAGGTTTCAAGTCAAGATTTAAAAGGAGAAAATCAAAGCTAAAACCCAGGCTGAGTTGGCAAACTACATTAAAAAAAACTTGCTCTGCCCGTTGCTAGCCCTGAGAAAGGGCGATACCTCAAACTGCTGGCACAGGAAAGGCTAATTGCTAGCTTGGAGGTTTTGAATACCCAAGACAAAGGGACTTCACAAGTCGTCAGACATTCGTCTTTGCTCCAGGCTGGAACAATAGCAGGCTGAGACTCTCACCTTTCAAGCCTGAGGGGCAGTCAAATTCAATCAAAAGAGAGGCCCCCTCGTCCTGCTTCAAAGGAACTGACATTTGCTTGCAGTTGGGGAAAAGGAAAAAACAGATTAAGTGACAATAGACTTCCTGTTGGTTATAAAAAGCCTATTTTGTAACTGAACTTCAAGACATTTAACTTTGCAGCAAGAATGAGGAAAAACAGGAAAAGTTTGAAATCAAATTTTATGCTCTGTGAAGACTTGGAAGAACTCATTGTTGCATAAGGAACAGAAGTTGTAAAGAATGACAGATTGTGGGTAAAGTATTGATAGTGCGCACATAACATTTTGTACACACATTCCAGGGGTAAATGTGCATCTGTTTACAAAGTTGGGAAATTTTTGTTCAATTCTTTCATGGTTAAAATTGCCAAAATATAGCAGAAAGGTTAAACCAGGTCCCAGTGACTTGGGGTTTGGAATGAAATATGACCCACAAAATATGTAATCTGTGTATCTGATTTTCTCAGAGGTTATAACTGTATAAATGTGCATTTATGGCAAAATGAGATTGTGGTTCCAGTGACTAGGGGACGTTTCTAGTCATTGTAAAAAATCATCCCATAAACATGACATCCTTTTCTGTGATCCAATCGGCGAAGAGCAAGGTGGAAACTATGCTCTGGCCCAATCCTAGCATTATGTGTGTGGGTATAGTAAGTCTGCCCCTGCCACATAGTGATGTCATTTGGCATGATACATAAGGGAACCTGACACCACACACACTGATTCCTGACTTTCATCCTGATTCCTACGTGGCGTCCTGTTCCCGTTTTCTTCATCCTACATGATCCTGATTCCAGATTTCATTACGAAGCCCAGGGTTGTGCATTGCTGAACCCCTTTTCAGCTAGCCCTCACATTCTAAAAATCCCAAAAACCCAAGGGAAGCACCCTGATCCAGCTGCTTGCTACTGCTAGATGCATGCCTAAAAACTTGTCATCCCACTAATCTCCAGTAACCAGAAGGGCCAGTCCAGTGCAGTCCGTTGACCAGATTTGCCCAGCTGTCCTTGGTTCGACCCGATCCGTGTGATGGACCAGAAACTTTGACGGTCCAAAATCCTACGTTGAAGTGGACTAAGTATTAATAGGAATCAGAAACCCATAGCATACCTTGCCTTGTCTCATACCAATCTCTAAACCATCCTATCCTTACCTTAATAACTTGTCATATTGTCAGAATCCTTATTGCAATCATGTCTTTGATTTATCTTGCTAAGCACTATTTCTTTAGTCATCTTCATCTTGTGTAAATCCTAAACTATCAATCCTATTTCGAGTGGTCGGTCTGGTTCCACCGGAGCAGGTGCTGGGTATGTGGGGTTGAAGTAATGAATTGACTGCAGAGCTTACTGTGTCCTCCTTTGGTATTCTAGCCCTCTTGCTCTAGTCTAGAGTAAAACTATAGTAAATATTTTCATGTCCAAACTGAGTTTCTTTTGTTTTCACTCCGCGGTTTTTCAAAAAACGCCTCTCATTCAACATTGCATATCTTCCTCAATTTAATAGCTAGAGACTTCATTTCAACTCTGGATTATACCTACATTCCAACCCAAAAACCAGGTGTATTTCACCCGTTTTTCTTAAAAAACATTTGATTAATTTTGGGCATGAATCAATATTTATGCAAAGTTTTACATGTGTGATTTTTATCCCAAGTTATTTTTAACCTTCCATTCAGATTCAAAGTGTTTATTTTTGCTCAAACTATAGCTCATGATTGTTAGTATCTTTCCAATGTTCCTCCCATAGAAATTTGTACTGATTTAAGGATTTTTGCACACATTCATTGTTTAACCCAGCCATTTCCGAATGTCATTTTAAAGTGTAAGATTTCAAATCCGTTTTTCTCTCTTCTTTGGGGAGGGAAGGTTGGATTCAAATTCTGTCTTCTATTCCTTATTCCCGATTACCTGCTGCTTCCTTATATCTTTTTAGAATTGTTTATTTGTGGGTTGAGGAATACTGCAGGGGGAAACCTTAGCTTAAATGCCATCTTTCCAACAAAGCCGAAAGTGTTTTCTCTGTTTTCCTTCTGTGTTGCTAAAGAGTGAATTTAAGTGCATTACATACCTTCCCATCCGTTATTGTCACCACATTGGTGATTGCTGCTCCCTATTAAAAGTAGAGGTTTGATTTTAATTTTAAATGAATACATCAATATTACCTTTACCAACCAGCCTGATTCCTGGTCCATTGTGACCTGGGGTATTTGAGAAGGGGTGATATATGAGAGGTATATCACTCAGAATATTGAACCTATATAGATAATAAAATGAGCATTTCAGCTGTGCACTGCATACTAGACTGAGACAAGTGTGTTTTGCCTGATTGAAATACTTAATATTCTAGTAAATCGCCAAATTAAAAAGCACTCAACTCACAAACACGCATACAATATAGAGGTGGCTGCCCTAAAACGAAAATAAAACAAGGACTTGCACACACTCAAAGGGAAAGCAATAGCCTCTACCCAATACATACTTAGTATACATCAAATCAAACCGAGGTTTAGGAACCAAATCAAAGCAATTAAAATCAAACTGCACAATGCTGACAATCAGAAAATAATACAACACCTATGCAAGCATAATACCAAATCCATTTGGGCTATTATCAGGAACGGCAATAAATCTCCCTCTGATACACTGAACTCTTCCATATCGGAAGACGTATGGGAATCTCACATCAGGAAAACATATCAAATTCCTACAATGCACGGCGATGCTGCTGCCGCCTTTTTTGATAGTTTGAATATGGGGACATGGCAATGGTCTTTAACCGACATCGTATGAGCTATTAAGAAAATGAATTACTCGAAAGCCGCAGGTCCAGATAGGAATCCTTCATGCGTGCTTAAGTCCGATCCATTTTTTGGACTAATATCCTAAAAATTAAATTTGAATTAATCTTCAAATTGAAGACTATCCCACAATCTTGGCTACTATCGATCATTATTCCTTTTTTAAAAAAAAGGACAATCCATCGAATCCAGACAATTACAGGCCTGTAGCACTTATGGACTTTGCATCAAAAGTCTTATCAATCCTTATTCTGAATTATCTGGAAAGAATGATCCTAGAACATGACACCTTGTCCAAATTTCAGATAGGCTTCCGGAAAAATATAGGCACAACCTCAAAGCAACTATTCCATCACATATTTTGGTATCTACAAAGAAACCTGATAGTAGTCCAATATATATGGTGTTGCTGGATTGGACTTTGGCCTTTGACTACATCATATGTAACCATCTATGGAATAAAATGATAAAATGTGGTGTCCCTCGTAAACTCATCTTAATCATTTTCTTTTACACAATAATACTAACTATAAAGGTACGTCTCAATCAGAAAGGCCCACTACCAGATTCAATCGAGGAGCATGCACAGGAGTTAAACAATGCTGCAACATGGCCTCCTCACCTTTTAATCTTTGTCTGACCTTAATGACATTTGCACAGCGAAAGCGTATTTCCGGTTAGCCTTTGCAAATTTCACATTCACTGGATGGCATTTTCCAATGAAAATCCTCTTTTATAAGACTCCTTTTGGTTTGCAGAATAAACCTCACATATTCTCACTATATGCCCATAAATACAATCTACATTTCAATCCCAGTAAATACAAAATTGTGATTTTTAAAGGGAAAAACAAAATCAGGAATTGTAAATGGTCACTTGAGGGTCTTTCAATTGAGTGTGCATTGTCACTAAGATATCTTGGATGTACCTTATCTGATATATCATCTTTCACCATGTGGGGGGATAGTCTTCATCAAAAATCGAGACCCTTGATTTTGCAGATGAGAATAATCTATAGGCAATATTGAACATTTTCAGTCCTGCCAGTTATAGATTATATATGAAAAGTAGAACCCATACTACTATACGGTCTCGACATGTGTCTGGTAGATCTTATTAAGTTCCTGGATGTCTTACAAGGTCGTATATTGAAGCAAACGTTCATATTAGCTCGCTCTGTTCCAAATTCCATCCTGAGACATGAACTTGGTTTAACATCCTTATCTTCCAAATATCAATGGAGAATGTTAATGGAGCATTCTCAATCCTGCAAAGGGAACCAGGAAAAAGAATTGCAACCATTATGCCCATCTTCCAGAGGAACATCTTGTCCGCAAATCCACATTAAACTAGAAAAAATGCAGAATCATTGGATGGATGCTTGCCATATTATGCAGAGATGGGGGACATTATGGACTGGTGCAACGGATTTACACTCAGTTATATCATCGGCAGACCTTGCTATCAATACCATGTGGGTTATTTTTATACTTTCAAGAGCTTGATTAATTTCCACCTGGCCCCAGATATCTTTTTCTTAACTAATTTCTCAAACTAGCTTTCCTCCTCGGCTTCAGATGTTAAACATCTAATTGTGAGAAATCTTAATTTCTGGGTGTGCTCCTCTTTCCAAACCATGCTAATTGTACATTGGGACTACATTATTTCATTTATCGCAACACCTTCCCATATCAACGGACAATGCCTAGACGCCATCTTGGTAAGTAAGACAAATCTCTCTCGTCTAGCAATTTGTCCCTGGGTGAGGTCACTGAACATCCCGGCTCTGTCCACTGAAGGAAAATATTAAACAGACTACATATTTCACGGTTTAAGGATGAACATGCGTCTACTATATCCAATTTTCAGTTTATTTTGGATTCCGTTAATCTTGTATGATTCACCTGGTCAGGTGTCCCTTATTGATCTGGTATCATCACTTACTAAAGGGAAGGGCTAGATTACTCCTCTGACAACATTGAGAGCAGAGCCAATGTCCCGTGGTTTATGTCCAATTTTCTACTCAGGCACATTTAGGCTGGTGAAAGTCCAACAGGGAAGATCACTTGGGAAACTGGTGGCCAAGGCAAGAGGTAATTTTCGCCACCAAGCAATTTTTTCTCATAACTGTCAAATGCTCTAAAACCTACGCAACGTTTTAATATTACACTACATTTTCAAGCTCTCTCATGAACCAGTCAACAACTGAGCACCACTCAAAAGAACATTGTTGCAAATTGAATCCTTGTTTCTCCAGAAAAGCATTTCAAAATGTTCAAATGTATGTATATAGAAATCTTATTCAGCTTTCAGCATTACAACAAAAATATTACAACCGATTCCTCTTGGTGTACAATATACCGTCTTAAAGTATACAATAGCATCACAAAAATAGATAAATTCATTATCAGTGAGAAACTTTCATAAGATTGCCTCAAATATATCATGCATCATTGTAGTTAGGTATATGGATTTAGCTTCATTTGTATACAGAACTTTTTTTACCAAATGGCACCAAGTTGACGTGCACCACGTTGATGTCCATCCCCCAAATTCGGTTCTAATTCATGTTACATGAAATGAATCAAGTGACAAATCTTCAGGTGTAATTTCTTCTCGGTTAGGGGGATCCCCTCCGAATGATGAAAGGAAGGTGCGTCCACAATACAATACTCCCCCTTAGGGCTGGTGCACACGGAGAGGACAACATGGGAGAGGAAGGGTCTTATGGGATTAGGAACGACCATTCCCTGAGAACACTGTATACCTCCGTTTTCTTACACCCCCCTTCACTTTCCCAAAGCCAAACTCTCCTTGACTCTTTCCAACAAGTGTCAATATCTTTTATTGTAATGTCAGTCAACCTAAGATGTAAGACATGACTAAGGCACCAGAGAACAAAATTTGCTTTCCATATATCCATATAGCTCCAATGCAAGTTCTGTGAAGAAGATGAAGACCAAGAGTATGAAGATCACTCCAGAAAACCGGAGTGAGTGGTGTAGTCCCACGCGGTACGTGAATGGTCAAAGGCAATACAAATTACAAGAAGGAAATCACATTGGGAGAGCAATACTCAGAGGAGGAAACCCAGGACACACTAACTCAGCAAACAGGGAAATACACCACGAGACACCATGCACGGAGGTAAATGGGAGCACAAAGGTAGTCCAGGACAAGGAACTATGCAGACTGCTGCCCAAGAAACCCTCAGAAAGTACCAAAGTCCGGGAAGCTGCAGGAGACCAAAACCGCAGCCAATGTAGGAAGCAGGAACTGGCAGAGCAACATCCGACGAGGAAAGATACTGGAACTTGGCTGGAGCCCAAGAGCAGAGCCCGAGAAAGAAGGAGTAACCGGCGGAGCCACCACCGACCCAAGAGAGCACCTGAACGCTACCAGCACCTCACAGTGGAGCACCGCCGCAAAGTAGATGCAAACCGCACAAACCGGTATGCAGGCAGAACGAGGGGTGCTAGAGGTCCAGGAGGAATCGAGGGAACAACCACAGAGCATGAAATAAGAAGGAATGAGACCCAGATAGTAACAGAGAAACAATTGTATGCTTGGCAAGAGACTAAAACAAGCAGGCAAAAGACATAATTGCACGTCTGGAACCTGCACACACATGAGAGCCAGAGAATAAGAGGGTCTGTGACCCTTAAAGCAACAGAGACAAATAAGAAAGCATATGCTTGGCAGAAGTATACACCAAAATGGTACAATACCCTCATTGCGAGTCTGGAATTGAACCCATTTCAAGGTCTAAGAATAAAGTGAAGCTCAATCAAGAAAGTACAGTGCCAGGGAACCAAGGAGACAAAAGGAGCAGGTTAACAGACTATGCCTTATAAAATCCTTGGGTGCATTTCGCAGGAGACCTTTTGCTGTGCATCGTGAACACAGATTTCTTTTTGTGTTATTTTTGCTAAGTAAAGGAAAACGCATAAGGGGGAGACGGGTGTTAGGCAGAATCCTGTGCAGTTCCCTTAGGGAGCACTACTAAAGATTAGGACAGGTGATAACAATAAATCCCCTTTGGTATCAGCCCGTACCACAAAGATTTAGTTGGTAGCGGTGGCTGAGCAGTCAGACTCATCTCAAGAGGGAGATAAGCAGTATTCAGGGTTTACACAATAGGCCTACAGGACTATGGCACAAGGAAACACAGACCAAAGCTTTGTAGTAAAAAAGTAGATATATATTTATTTTATACACTTCTAGTAAAACACATTTATCACAGTCATCAAGCAAGTTAAAATAAGTCAAAGAGAAATATACACACTCCCTAGTTAAATTGCAGACCAAGTAAACCAGAGTGAAAACTGAGCAAAACGGCACAGTGAAAACCACACACAAGGATACTCTACCAATTTCTCACAAGGGAGGGAAAGCACAAGTTATACAGAAATATCTTCTTACACACCCTAGCAACACTTCCCATAACTTTGTGAACCAGTTTAAGCAAGGCAGTGCATCAGTGTAGAAACTACTTAAATGAAAACTGAGCAAAATGGCATTTCACAAGGTTTAAAAGTGGGAAGAAAAGGGTGGTTATAAGAAGTACATACACCAACACAGTTCTAGTTGAGAAGCAATCTAGAGAAGGCAGTTCTAACAAATTTAGCCAGAGTCAGTAGGCCTGTGCCAGAGTCAGTGGCTGTTAGGGAGAATTCTCATTTCATGGCTAATTTCCCTTACCTAGCGGGTCCCTCAGCAGCTTTGCTGGATCTCTGGAGTTGTTTCTTTTCCGCTTGGTAAGAGTGTGAGCTTTTCACCACTATTACTTGTATTTTCCTAAGCGTTTTTACCTGTTTTTGGGATTGTGGGCCCTGGAGTACACCACTTCAGTAGCCCCCTTCTTTGTGTGCATCACCCAGCACCTTCTGTGCAGTGGCACTGGGTTGTCGTTTAGACTTTACTTTATGCTTGTTACGCGCCGAAAGCCCGCAGGCATCAGGGAACGGTGTAGCGCAAAGAGAACCACTTACAGTGTATAGCTCTCAGTAGTTTACTGGGACTGCATTAGAGGAAAAGAAACCGATAATGACACAATTATTGGAATAGTCGGGTTTTCAAGGCTTCCCACTGACTCCAATTCTGATGTGACTACTGTCCCCCAGAAAAGGGTAAAGTTACCATTAACTTTACTTAGTCAAACCTAACCACAGATCCAGTACACCCCATCTTGCCTGGAGTACTGGAAGGGTTAACTCGAAACTCTTTTCATCTATACCTCTTAGAGCATTGTTTCGCTCTTTTAACATTTACACATGGCTGGTGGCAGTGGTATCTACCCTAATTTTCTACCGCGGTTATCTTATATAACCGTGGCAATATTGAAGGCTATTGTGTTAGCCTCAAACTTAAACCCACTTGACCAAATCCTTTTTCGTTTGGCTCCGGTGCGGTTTATTCGCCATTTCTTTTGGTTAAACTACTTCTTGTGTTTTACTTTGTGCGCCAGACTAGGTTCGCCTTATTTGTTCACTGTCTTTTGGCGGGCTTCTACCTAGAAGCCACCCTCAAGGCGCCTGGGTGTCTAGGTGGACTGAATGTGAGGGCGGGGTGTAGTCACCCCCTGCACAGGGTATCCTAGGAAACCCAAGTCGCACTTTGTCATAATTGGCCAGGGTGGTTGTCCGGGCTGGCCAATGAATGGGATTGGGTGTGAATGGGAGTTTGTCGCATAAAAGGTCTCTTGGGTTAGAAGTCAGAGTCGCCACTGGAACTACAAGGAACCGAAAAGAAGCGGAGAGAACGACGGCTGCTGCAACTACCCCGTCCCGGTGAAGCCCTGCTGCAGTCCTGAGCTATCTGCCTTTCAACGAGCCTGGTGGGGATAAGCAGCTCGTCTTCCACAGCCAGAGGATCCTCTTCCTTGGTCGAAATCGCTGCACACAGCTGTAGTGGTCCGGATAGCCACCTGAAGAGCCTCACCTGTTTTTAAGGAGCGCACCTTTTATCCGTTGTCGCTGCTGCCAGCTTCATCCCTGTGTGGTGCACACCCCCTTCAGACGTCCTCCTTCACAACGAAGCTCCAGGAATGGTGGGTCTGCAGGAAACCATCAGGAACAACTGCCAGGGCACCAGCTGCATCATTGGAATAAATTACTGTGTTCTGCTTGAGGAAACTGGTTGAACCCCTTTTCTTCATTTCCAAGGCTTGCCCTTGTCTTCCCTCCTTCTTATAACTTTAGCTTCCGAATATTGACAATATCAAAGTACTCTTCGCTATGTTGAATCGTGAACAATCTGACTGTGTGATCTTCGGCAACAGGCCCCGGTGTCACTCGACCCTGGCTCCGGCCCTTTGACTTTTGAACTCTTGTCTGAGTGTTTCTCGATTCTGTCTGCCTAACCAAAATATTGCCTGTGATTTTTTCCTCCAACTCCCTCTGATTATCTGAGGTGCTAGGTGTGTTTTTGCCCCGGTAGCATTTCATGTCACAGATACGCGTTTAGTTAGTAGACCGAACTGTCAAAAAGTGTTGCAATCGTATTCGCGGTAACGTGTTTTGTTCATAACACCGGTTCATTCAAACACAGGGTACTTACCTTGAGACATACTGTACAAAGTTAATTGGTTAGTTGTAGTATTTTTAACCTGTAGTTTTTGTTTAAGTTTAATAGAAGTGTTGTATTTATAACGAATGGTTTAAAAATAAATGTACTTATATTGTTCTACCTGAAACCTTGAGTCAGTGTTTGCTTGAGTCACAGTAATTGTGGTCCCTTTGTGTGATCTCTGCTACTGCTCATATACTCTTGAGATAAGCCTGGCTGCTCCGCCACTGCTACCGCTCTGACATAGTAGTACAGGCTTGTACCAAAGGTAAAACTTGTATTGCCACCTGTAGTCTTAATTGTGTGTAGTGGTTCCTAAGGGCACTGCACAGGATTCTGCCTAACAGTGGCACAGGGCAATGGCCCAGGAGCAAAATGTTCTTGTAGCTACAGTCAAGTCTTTGATTAACGATTTTGAAAAAGGTGGATGCAGAAGGTGAAAGACAATGTTAAGAGAGAGGGGTGGCCAACCCAACAGGTAGGTAAAGAATTTAAAACACCTTTAGCTCTACCGCGAAGAAAGGGCGGCCTGGCGGAACAATGTACCTTTAAAATGAAGAAGTGGCCCCTGCGGTGGCGATTGTTCCTGGTAGTTCCTGCAGTTCGGGGGATCCAGCAGAGGAAGAGAGGCTCTCGTCTTGGAGGAAGGTTCGAGTTACTGCACTACCCAGGGATGAAACTAGTCGCAGTGGTGCCCGACAAATAAAAGGTATGCTCCTTTAAAATCGGGGTCCGGGTGGACTGGTGCCTGGCTATCTGGCATCCAAGTACAGGGTACTGGCGATTCGACCAACGCATGTCCAGGAATGGATTTGCAAACTGGGTGGCCCCACCAGCTCAAGGGAAGAATGCTCTTGCAGATAAAGATCTTCTCACGTTGTGTGGAGAAAAGTGGTGAGACGCTGCAGCAGCGCTTTACCAGTGGTTCAGTCGTTGCAAATGTCTTTGGCTTCTCTCCTCTTCAGCTTCTTAGTTCCAGTGGCAACATCTTGCTCTTCCAGTCCTCGGGACCTTGCTTTTATGCAAAAAGATCCCCATTCATACAGCCTAGCTGTCACTCACTCAGTGGAATGGTCATCTTGGCGGGAGACCCTCCAGCCTATCAGGATAGAGTGCGAAATGGGTTGCTGAGACAACCCTGTCCAGGGGTCCTACTCCCCCTCCCACAATATGGACCCACCCCAGACTAAGTGGCGCCGAAAGGAGGGCTTCTTGGCAGAAGCCCTCCAAAAGGACGAACAAAGGATCCCCAACCTGGGTTAGGAGTTTAGAGAAAGAAGTTATTTTAAAGTTCTGGCAAATAAAACCTACCGGAGCAAAGTTAATATTAAAATGCACCGGCAGGATGTTAGAGGCTGTCAGAAAATGTGGTAGCCTCAAACAATGGAAAAAACCCATAGGAAATTATTTGTGGTCGAATATTTACGGTAGTAACCACTGCCACCAGCCAGAAACTTTTGAGAGGTACTGTACAGTACCCTCTCGAAAATGAACATAAGGGAAAAACTATTAACCCTTTCCAGTACCTCCATAGTAAGATGGGTTGCACTGGTTTAGTTAAATTGACTAGTAAAGTCAATTGGGACTTTACATGCCCTGGGAGACAGTTGTCAGTCCCAGGGTATGCAGTCTGTTTGGGGGTCGCTACGACACGCGTGTCACTGCACGGAGGGTGCTGTGTAACACATGTGAATAAAGATGGTTCCTATGGAGGTGAGAAAAACCCCATAGACATTCAACACAAAAATAGCCTAGAACACACATAGCAAAAATGCCTAAGAGTGGGGTAAAGAGTCTCACTCTTAGCAGGAGAAAAAAACAAACCCTTCAAATCCAGCAAAGCTGCTGGGGGACTTTATAGGTAAGGGAAATTAGCCATAGAATGAGAATTCTCCCTAACAATGGGCTCCTAACTTGTCAAGTATAACGAAAATGAATACAGGGTCATTGGGATGTTATACTATGGAAAAGGTTTAAGTTACTTTTAACTATTGTTCTCCAGCATGGATTCACATGCTCATGAATATTCCCCGTCGTCAGTCTGGGAATCCTCGCTAAAGAAAAAAAGTTTCATTTTCACTTAAAAACTGTATTTCTCCTCTAAACCAATCACTGTCTCTGGGTCATACTGCCCTCATCCAATAACAGTCCTCTTCATAAACCCGCATCTGGCAGCCATCTTCAGAATTGGTAAGCACGTTAAGTGGCAGTATGACCAAGAAGAGCCGCAGCGGGGCAGGAGGGTTCGCATGTGAATCTATGCCAGACCCATGCTGGAGAACAATAGTTACAGGTTAAGTAACTTAAACCTTCTCCAGTATGGGGTCTGGAATGGATTCACATGCTCATGAATAACAAAAACATTGCAGTACAACATTACACGAACACGGGAGGTGGCAAAGCTCAACAAAAGCAATTAACTTTTACCTCTGAAAAACGGGCTCAACTCAAGTGACCAGGTTGCGCAGCACTGCTTGGCCAACTCGACTCCTCCCTGGAATCCCTATTGATGCAATAGAACTTTGTGAAGGTGTGCTTGGACCTCCACGTAGCAGCCATGCAGATGTCAGGCAGAGGCACACCAGACAGGAACGCCATCGTTGCAACGATCGCTCTGGTGGAGTGTGCTCTCGGACTGCCGGGCAGCACTCGGTTCGCCAAACGATTACAGTGCATGATAAAGCTTGAGAGCCACCTTGAAATGGAAGCCTTGGACAAGGCCTTCCCATGGTTCACAGGACCAAAGCTCACAAACAGCTGTGAAGTCTTTCGAAAATTCTTAGTGCGAGTCTCGCAGAACATCAGAGCACGAGCAACGTCCAGCGAGTGCAAGACCCTTTTAAGGTTTCAGGAAGAAAAAAGCTAACACCAAAGGTTTGTTGAAGTGGAATTCCAACAGAACCTTCGGCATTAAAGAGGGGTGCGTACGCAGTACCACCCTTGATTCGTGGAAAGTCAAGTACGGTTGCTTGCAGGATAAGGTCTGGAACTCACCTACACTTCTGGCAGTGGTAATGGCCACAAGGAAAGCCGTCTTCCACGAGAGAAACTTGAGTGGGTCCCTGTTGGGCAGAATAATATGCACTACCCTTTGGGAACACCACACACAATGAAGAATACAAGTGACAGTACAAATTCACCTTTGGTACAAGCCTGTACTACACAGTTAAAGTGGTAGCAATGGCTGAGCAGCCAGACTTATCTCAAGAGTAAGTGAGCAGTATCAAATAGTTACACAAAGGACAGCAATTACTATGATTCAGGCAAGCACTGACTCAAGGTTTCCATGTAAATGAATATACATTTATTTCACTCTTCAGTTGTAGAACATTTCACTATTCTAAGCAGTTTAAAAATCACACTCTTAATACACCACACCCAATAATTTCCAGACAAGTTAAGCTCTCAAAATGAAGTGGGAGCAAAATGGCACTCTAGCAATTTAAAAGGGGAGGGAAAAACAAAGTTAATAGAAATTGAACCACACCAACAGGTAAGTACTCAGGGCAACTGAACTAGAGAAGCTACAGTGATAGAATCAGATAGAAAAGGCTTAGGGCCAAAGTCAATGGGTCAAAAGTCTTTTGCTCAAGATAATAGTTCAGGGTAGTTCACAGTAAAGTTCCTGCCACGGATTCCGGATGAGGTTGGTTGGCAGAAAAGTTAGTTCGAAGAGAAGAAAAGGACAAGCCCCCGGTTTGGAGAAAACATTCAAACACTTTCACCGTGGCTGAACTAAACGAACAACCGGATTTGCACAGTACCTTAAAACGGAGAGGGCGCTGCAGCTGAGGCGGACGTTCCTGGTAGTTCCTGCAGGCTCACGGTTCCTGAAGCGACTGACACCAAGTAGGAGGACTATCATGGCAATGCTTTTTCTGGACGATATTTGGGAATAGTGCGTAGCCCTCATGAAGAACCCTTACACAGCTCCATCCAAGCGCAAAAGGCTGGAAAAGAAGTATGGGGAGCCGGACTCCGCACCAAAAAGCCTGAGGTCGCAACCATCGCCGGACTTTGTGGTGTCAGCGGACGCATGGAAATGGTCTGCTAACCTATGCTCATCTTCCGTCCCTCCAGACAGTGAGGGGAAACGGATGAACGCCATGGGGAAGAAGGTGAATTACACTGCAGCATCCACAATCAAGAAGGCCAACGCACTGGCGATCCTAGCCAGATACTGCAGGGAGTTGTGGTTCAAACTAGGACCATCGTCGAGTTCCTCCCCGAGGATAAAATCGGTTTGGGAAGGCCGTCAATGAGTCCCTCCAGGCCATCAAAACGGATAGGGAGGCGCCCTGCTCCCTCAGCACCACACGTCTCTTCGCTCCTTCAGGGGAAAATCAAGCACGTCATCGAAAGGGTTCTTAACATTGTACAGATAGCCTTTCCGATCTTCAGCGTAAGAAGCCTACAGAGGCCGCTCCAAGGACTACGATAGCAGAGGACAGCGTTGCTGTGAACCCCCAAGGCGGGACGCCGGCACCCAAGCAAGCCTGAACCGGACAAGACGTCACGCCCCCACTCATGCACCCAGTGGGAGGCCTGCTGACGAGGTTGGTCAGCAAGCGGAGATAGATCACCACCGACCGATGGGTGCTGGATCCTCTTGCCCAGGGGCACACCCTGGAGTTTCAACGTAGGTGTGCTTCTGCCGGTTCCCCGGCAGGAGCAGCACATCCCTCAGCTTCTGGAAGAGGTACGAGTTATGCTATGAAAAGGGGCTATAGAACTAGTTCCCCAACGTCACTGGGGCTCTGGAGTTTATTCCAGATACTTAAGAGTCAGAAAGAAGACCAGGGGCTGGAGGACCACCCTCGACCTGTGACGTCTGAACAAATGCCTGGAGTCCCAAAGATTCAGGATAGTCCCGTTGCAGCATGTTCTCGGCCAACTGGAAAAAGACTTCTTGATGTCATTGGTCTTGGAGGACGCATATTTCCACATCCCCATTCACAAGAAACCTTGGAAATGCCTAGGTTTTGTGGTGCAGGACCAGCACTACCGATTCAAGTCCCTACCATTCTGCTTGAAGCCAGACCCAAGAGTATTCACGAAGTACCTGGCACCAGTGGCGGCCCATCTAGGTCTAGAGGGCATACATGTATACCCGCACCTGGACTGGCTGATTCGCGCCTGCTCGCGGGAGCTGGCCGACGAGCACACAAAGGTGACCGTCTGACTATTGACAGATCTGGGATTCTCCGTCAACTATCCGAAGTCCTGAGGAACGCCATTGCACAATGCAGTGTTCCTAGGCACCAGACTCAACACAGTGTCTTGCCGGACGTCTCCCTCAGAAGAGAAGCTTGCAGCCATTAAAGGAAACATGCAACAGCTATCGTCTGTGAGGACAGCCATGGTGCAGGGATATCAAGTCGTTACTGGGCATGTCTTATTCCTGCATCTACCTCGTCCGCCTCTGCATATTGCAAATGCGAAGAATAAAACGATTCATGGATGCCTGCTGGATACAGGTGTTGGGAAGTTTCACTGACAAGATCCCTCTCAATAAGGGGTTCTGACGAGCGATAGTGTGGGGTGTGGTCCGCACCCACATCGCCCAAGGCATGGGATTTCAAAACCCCCACTAAAACAGGAGACAGTGACTGCGGATGCCTCCCTGGTAGGTTGGGGAGCGCACATCGTATGTCTGCACGGCAGGGGCCTGTGGCTGCCAGAGGAGAAGTATCTCTAAATCAACTTTCTGGAGCTACGGGCAGTTTTCTGAGCACTCCAGTCATTCCTACTGTCAATGAAAGGCAAGGTGGTGAGGATCTTCACGGACAATACCACCACCATGTTCTACATCTGGAAGAAGGGGGGGCGCTCGTTCCCCGGCGATACCTAAGGAGGCCAAGGACTTTTGGCACTGGGCCATCGACGGGGGAACACCATTGCAGACTCCCTGAGCATAAAACTCTGCTCCTGCCACGAGTGGGAGCCTTGTCAGGATCATGTGGACCGTCAGTCCGCCGAATGGGGCAGACGCCAGATCGATCTGTTTGCGACGGCAGCAAACTACAAATGCCAGAGGTTTGCCAGCAGTTTCTACTAGCCGAGGGGATTGGGGGATGCGTTCTCCTTTCCGTGGGAAGAACTGTCTCTGTATGCATCATCCCCACCCCCTCTTCCCTCTCCTGCTACGAGCTATCAATACAGTCACAGTGCCAATGCAGGATGATACTCATCACCCCGGAACGGCCGAGGCAGATTTGGTACCTGGACCATCTCAGCCTGTCAGCGATGCCGCTAGTCAAGTTGCTGTGGTTCCGGATCTTCTCACAAGAGAGGGAGGTGCAATCCTCCTTCACGATCCAGGATCGCTGAACCTGAAGGCGTGGCTTCTGCAGCGTTAGAGTTTGGGGGTTATGAGTTATCAGCGGAATGCAGGGATGTCCTCACCAGGGCGTCTTCGACCTTAAAGTGCTACGGCCATAAGTCGAAGCATTTTGCTACGAGGAGCCTGTCGCAGAATATTACCTCTCGTCGGGTCATGGCTCCACAGATCCTTCCATACTTGCTATCCTTGGCGAAGGCTGGACTGGCACACGCCTCCAAGGTGCATCTGGCAGCTATCTCCCGCTACACCAGATCCCCAGGATGATCCTCGCTATAGTCCCACGGACTCATCAATGAGTTTCTCAAAGGACTTTTCTAATCTTTCCTGCCGGTGAAGGCTCCTGCCCCAACGTGGGAACAAAACTTGGTTCTGACGAGACTCATGGGTGGCTCCCTTCGAGCCTCTGCATCAGGGACGGTTAGGGAGAATTCTCATAAATGGCTGATTTCCCTTACCTTATGAGTCCCACAGCAGCTTTGCTGGTTTTCTAGGGTTTATTTTTTCACCTGGTAAGAGTGGGAGCTTTTTTCCCCATTCTTACATGTGTTTTGCTGTGTGTGTTGTCACTTTGTGTGTGATCTTGGGCACTGGAGCCTCACCTACTCCATGGCCTCATATTTTTCATGTGTGTTACACAGCACCTTCAGTGCAGTGACACACGGTTGTCTTTGAGACTTCCCGCTGACTCCATTTTCTGGGGCCGACTACTGTCCCCCAGAAAAGGTAAAGCTGCCATTAACTTTATTTTAGTCACTTTAAACCACAGTCCCAGTGCAACCCATCTTACATGGAGTATTGGAAAGGGTTAATTCTTATCCCTTTTTGTCTGTGCCTCTTGGAGCATTGTTTTGCTCTATTTACATCAAGACTTGGCTGGTGACAGTGGTAACTACCCTATTTTTTTATACCGTGGTTATCTTAACTAACACGGTATTGTTTTAGGCTATTATATTAGACTCAAACAAACCTGCTTGACCATATATATTTTATTACGGTTCCGGCTGGGTTTATTTGCCATTTCTTTCTCTAAATGTCTTTCTCGCGTTTTATTCTGCGTGCCAAACCAGGGTTGGTCCCTTTTTGTTTGCTGTCTTTTAGCAGGCTTCTGCACAGAAGCCCTCCTTAAGGCGCCTGAAAGTCTGGGTAGGCAGGCTGGGCGGGACGGGTCTTCGGACCCCTGTCATGGGTTCCCTTGGTAACCAAAGTCGAACTCCTGTTTGATTGGCTGGGTGACTGTCATTGCCAGGACAGCCACCCTGCTGTGTGATTGACAGCCAGGCTGTATGAATGCGGGAAAACTGCATAAAAAGCACGTCTCTAGGACTGGAAAGGAAGTCGCCACTGGAACGAAAGAACCAACGAGGAGCTGATGGAAGAGGACCCCTACAACGACTGAACCGCACCGTGAAGCCTTGCTGCAGGTCCGAAATGCCAGAATCCGACGACAGAAGATCCTCCAGGAAACTTCTTCCCTTGACCTGGTGGGACCAACCAGTTTGCCCAAACTACAAGTCAGGACCCCTCCTCTGGTCGAATTCGCTGTACAGAGCTACAGTGGGCCGGATAGCCAGGAAGGTCAGACCCTGCTTGGGTTTTAAGGAGCGCACCATTTATTTGTGGTTTTCCTCTGCTGCTGGTTTCTTCACTGGGTGGCGCAGGACCCTCCACCAGTCTTCCTACTTCGTGTCAGTCCGACAGTCGCTTCAGGAACCGTGAGCCTGCAGGAACCACCAGGAACGTCCGCCTCAGCTACAGCTCCCTCTCCGTTTCGAGGTACTGTGCAAATCCGGTTGTCCATTTCGTTCAACCGCGGTGAAAGTGTTTGCAATCCTTCTCCAATCCGTGGGCGTGTCCTTCTCTTCTCTTTGAACTAACTTTTCTACCAGCCAACCTCGTCCAGAATCTATGCCACGAACTTTACCACAAACTACCCTGCCCTGTGTGATCTTGAGCAAAAGACTTGACCCATTGACTTTGGCCCTAAGCCTTTTCTAGCTGATGTCCTCACTGTAGTCTCTCTTGGTCAATGACCCGAATACTTACCTGTTGGTTTTGCCTGATTTCTAATAACCTTGTCTTTCTCTCCCTTTTAAATTGCTGGAATGCCATTTTGATCCCACTTCATTTTGTGAGCTTAACTTGTCTGGAATTTAAGGGAAGTGGTGTGGTGTATTGAGAGTGATTTTTAGACTGCTTATAATAGTGTAATGTTATAAAACTGAAGAGTAAATAAATATATATTCTTTTACTTACAAACCTTGAGTCAGTGTTTGCCTGAATCATACTAATTGCTGTACTTTGTGTAACTATTTGATACTGCTCACTTACTCTTGAGAAGTCTGGCTGCTCAGCCATCGCTACCACTTTTACTGTGTAGTACAGGCTTGTACCAAAGGTGAAATTGTATTGTCACTTGTAGTCTTAATTGTGTGTGGTGTTCCGAAAGGGTACTGCATATAATTCTGCCTTTCCTTGATTAGATGGAAAGCAAAGGGCACCTTAGGTATGAACGCTGGGTGAGTCCACAGGACCACCTTATCCCTGTGCAAAGTGGTATAGGGTTCTGATGCCACCAGAGCCTGGTTCTCACCGACTCTGCGAGCAGTGGTGAGTCCTACTAGCAGAGCTGTCTTAATGGTGATAAGCCTGATGTCCGTGGACGCCAGTGGCTCAAATGGTTTGTGTGCCAAGGCACCTAAGACCATATTGAGGTCCCACACATGGTGTGGCTTCTTGATGCGCGGGTAAAGTCTGGACAAGCCCACCAGATGTTTGACTATTGGGTTGGAAGAGAAGACCTCTTCCGAATTTCTGTAGGCCCCTATGGCTGCCAGATAAGTGCGACAAGTGTCCACCTGTACGCCCGAGTACGTGAGGTGCGCCGAGAAAGAGCACATCGTCCAGCGTGCAAGTCAGGAGGTCGATTTCCTTAGAGTCCGCCGAGTGACCAAACCTGCTCCATTTACTCTTATATTGGCTCCTGGTGGCCTTGCTTCTAGCGCCCTGGATTATCTCCAGGTTAGCCCGTGATAGGCTCGGGTGCTTGAGTGAGATTTGCTCAGGAACCACGCTGCAAGGGCTAACTTCTGGGGAGCGGGGTGGAGAACCCTGCCCACACTGCTGGGACAGGAGGTGAGCTGGACCCAGCTGAAGGTGAATGGGTGGTCTGTGAGGCTGAGCAATTCGGAGAACCAATGTCTTGCCGGCCACCAAGGAGCTATCACGAAGATGCTGAGGTGACAAGATTCCTTTATCTTGGGGAGTACCCTGGAGATCATGAGTGTGGGTGGAAAGGCATAGGCTGTGATGCCTTTCCATTGATTATGCAAAGCGTCACCCAGGAAGTCGGGCCCTGTCCCTGCCAAGACGCGTACTGAGGGCACTTCCTGTTCTTCCAGGAGGCAAGCAGATCCACCGGAGGGTGGCCCCACGTGTCGAAGACCACCTGTAGCATCTGGTCTTTCAATTGCCTCTCGTAATTGTCTGCTCCCAGTCTGCTGAGCCAGGTCCACTTCCAAGTTGGCCTCCCCTGGGAGGTGGACGGCCGTGAGGTAGATGTTCTCCAGTGCCCATTCCCACCTGCTGACAGCTAATTTGCACAGCAGAGGGGACCTGGTGCCCCCCCTGCTTGTTGACATAGTACATGCTGGTGGAGTTGTCTGTCTGAATGAGGACGGTACTGCCCCCAATGAGAGTAGGGAAGGCTCTAAGGGCTAGCCATATGGCCCTGAGCTCCAGCCAGTTGATATGCAACTCCTGCTCCTGCTGGGTCCAGACTCTGTGGATGCTGTGGCTGTTCAGAGTGGCTCTCCAGCCCTCTAGGGAGGAGTCCATTGTAATGGTGACCTGCAGGGGGTGGTTTGGGGGGGCGTGGGGGGTGTGCGGAGTGGGCTTGTCGGTCTGCAGGTTGTAGTCCTTGGAGCACCACGTGAGGCCTGCGTGGAGAGAAGGTGGTATGGTGACCAACTCCACTTGGGAGCCCTTCTACCGATTCCATGAGGCTGCGAAGTGCAGCTGTAATCTCCTCAATCTGAGTCTTGTGTGAAGCAGGGCCAGAAGGACAACTGCCATGATACCCAGTTAGTATTGATACCACCAAGCCGAGGTCACTGCCCTGGAAAGGAAGTGCGTTGTGGCCCCCTTGATAGCCGTAATCTTGTCCTCCGTGGGAAGCACCTTCTCTGAGCACATGTCCCAGATGAGGGCCAGAAAGGTGAGGTTATGTGTGGGCTGCCGTTGAGACTTCTTGAGATTGATAGTAAACCCCAGGTCATGGAGCGTGTTCATCAGCACAGAGGAAGTGTGGGTAACTCCCTCCGGGGATATCGCCCTGACGAGCCAGTCGTACGGGTAGACATGGTGGCCCTGGGCCCAGAGGAGGGATGCCACTGAATTCATGAGTCTGTTGAATACCCTGGGGGCCGAGTTGAGGCCGAAGTGTAGCACCTTGTACTGGCAATGACAGCCCATCATCCTGAAGCGTAGGAAGGAGTGATGTGGCTGCCAAATCGGGACGTGTAAGTAGGCGTCCTCCAGATCAAGGGAGCAGATCCAGTCTCCCCTGACTAGTGTCTCTGCAATGGGCGCTGGCGTAACCATCTTGAATTTCTGAAAAGGGAGGTTGAGGGTGGATAGGTCCAACACAACTCTCTGGCCAGCCTGGTTGTTCTTTTGTATGGCGAAAATCCTGGAGAAGAATCCCAAGCCTCTCTGGGAGGCTTGGACTTCTTCCACTGCATGGCTTTCGACGAGCGACCTGATCTCTGCCAACAGAGTTGACCTCCCAATCTGTGGGAGTGGAGGGGAGGAGGGAGGAGACGGAGGTATCGGTAGGCGGTATCCCGTGGCAACTACGGATAGGGTCCAGGGGTCCGCAAAGTTTTGGAGCCAGAAATGCACGCAAGAGGCAAGCCTGCCACCCATTGGAGACACGTGGAAATGAAGGGACGTGTCATGCCTCTTTTCCTTCTGAGGTAGCCGCTGAGGAGGGGGACTGGAAGAAGCCCTTGTTCCCCCCTCCCCCTTTTTGTTGCTTGCGCCGGTGCTGCATCGGCAAGCGGTGGTGTCTAGACCTCAGTTCCTGAATTCCCTGTACCCCGTCGAAGGCCCACCCCTTGTCGGAGCGTTGATGCGGCAGGTTGTACGCCTTGGGCGTGGCCTTCGTCAGGATAAAGATTTTGCAGTCTACAGGTTGTTCTTTTTATCTTATTCCTCTTCGGTGGTAGAATGAAAGAGGTCACTTCCTTCAAACGGAAGGTCCAATATGCGATCCTGGACGTCTGGGTTAAACTTAGTAGCCCGTAGCCAAGCCGTCCTCATGTCCGTGGCAATGCAGATGGCCCGGCCAGAAATATCGATGTGGCCCACAGTGGACTCCATGATGTCCTGCTCTACCAGCTTGGCTTCTCCTAGACCTGCCTTGAAGCGTGCCTAGCTCTCCACTGGAAGAAGAAAATCTGCCATTTCTCACCAAAGCTTCTGGTTAGCGGCTGCTAGCATGGCAACCGCTGTGGCCTGGCACAGGTGCAGGGAGGCAGAGTACAGCTTCTTCCCATACACCTCCAAGATCTTTTCCTCCTCGTCTAGCAACGCAGAGGACGAGGTGGCCGAGGACAACTGAAGCTTAGAGTAGAGTGACATCATAGCGATCACTGAAGTGTGGTTGAGGGTGTGCCAACAATCCCCCTCCATCTGTCTATACTTGGCATCGAGGCAACGATTGACAGGTTGGGCAGAGTGTGGCTTGAGCCACCCCTTCTTGACAAGTGCGCCAAGACGTCCTTGTGCATCGGCATCCCCATCTTGGTAGGGGGTATTAAGGTGAAGACTTCTGCCAAGACCCTCTCCTCAGGCTGCTCTACCTCGGGTTGAGGAAGGCCCAAATATTCTGCCAAACCTGTAAGCCTGTCATGGAAGGCCTTCGCTGACGACCGCGTGTCAGGGACCTCCTCCTCATCCGTGTCAACCAACCTGTCTGACTGGTCCGGAGCGGGTAGAGGATTTCTGGGTGCCGTGGGCTGAGGTGTGGAGACCGGAGTGGGGGCTGCGCTGGGGCCTGAGGCGCCAGAGCCATGGGAGGAATGACTATGGCGCCGGTGGACTGACCGGAGGGGGCAAGTTCCTAACATCAGCGCCAGGAACCCTTCAAAGAATCGGTCTTCGGTGACTGAAGACGTGGCAGGAGATATTGATGAAGTGGCCGGGGGCTGCTGGGGTCGGAGCACACTGTCTCTGGGAACCTGCCCTGCTGATGGATAAATTGTAGGCCACGTACCTGGTTGATACCAATCCACATTGAAACTCGTTCTTCCACCAGCTCCATTCTTAGGGGGTGGCGTCAGACAAGCGACGGATGTCTGGGGCGGTGTAACGCTCACCTGATTCCCGCAGAGGCGCCGGTCTTGACTGGGTGAATGCCGTATCTTCAAAGGTGATGTGTAACACACGGTTGGCTCTTTGGGCTGGACCTCTGTGCACTGTATGTCTGACTCGAAGAGTAAGATGTCTGCAGATAGAAAATATGGGATTAATGAACTGGGGTTATTGGGTGCCTCTCTCCTCTTCCCTTTCTCTTCTCCTGTAGAACCCCAAAGGTTAACACCCTCACCTTAGGTAAGTGAACGCCGAGCTCTCCATCTGCCTCGGGGCAGGGTGCCGTAACCAGTTTCTTCACTGGATAAGGGTGCAGGCCTCTTGACCTCAGAGGACTGCTGTCCGTCGTTAACTGCACGAACGGTAAGTTCTGGGCACTTCAAATGTCTTAAAAGTCTTTTGTAATGATATCTCTTGTTTTGCAGGGTTCCGGCGATGGCGGATGGCTGGCTGATGAGAGTTGAGGATCGAACCCGCGTGAGTAATAGAAGCGCCTGGAAGCACGTAAGTAAGCGCTTGTAGCCTGCTTCACGATGCGCACTAACTGTCCCTTTTATCTTGCAGGTACAAGTTCGGAGCTTTAGAGAAGCTGAAGGGTGCTGGAATACCCACTGGATTCGGCGTGGGAAGGAGTAATGGCACGTGAGTAATAAAGTTGCCCAATGTCTTTAAACGCACCTTCTTTTGTCTTTCAGATGCGGGATGCAGCGCCGAAGGCCTCCGGAGCGTGCGAAGAGCTGGTAAGCTTTTGTCTTTCAGATGCCGGAATGCAGTGCGAAGACCTCCGGAGCATGCGAAGAGTAGGTAAGCCTTTGTCTTTCAGATGCCGGAATGCAGCGCGAGGCGTTGGTGACAGCCGATGGACCAGGTAAGAGATGCGCTGCCACTGAAGACCGTAGTGCTAACCTGTTCTTTCTTTGTCTTTACAGGTGCTGCTGAAGACTGGATTCCAGGATGGTAAGCCTTTGTTCCCTTAGGCCCAGGATCAGAAGCAGAAGACACGATGAGCGTTCTGCTGCAGAGAATGCAGAATAACGCAAAGCAAGATTCATCCATCGGGTGTGGTTTAAATAGCCTCCTGTAGTGCTTAGATGTCTCCTTCCACAGCCACGCCTAGGTAAGAAAAGAGTTCCTGCTTTCCAGAAGAGTTCCAGTGTTCTGAACCTAGGGAGTGGCTCCTGCCCCACCCAACAGGAAAAGTAGTCCCAAACAGAAGAGGATCAGGGGTTCAACTGGCAGGTAAGTAAGCAGCATGGTCTGCTGCAGGTAAGTCCACCCAAGCATTATGAGCCCGGCGCTTCCAGCGCTGGGACTGGGCATCTTTATGAGCCTGGTGCCACTAGCGCCAGGACAGGGTCCAAAAGGTCCCAATTGGGGCTGGCTGGCACTCGGAACCAGGGTTATAGGTCTGCTTCCAAGGGAGTCAGGCAAGTCCTGATCTTTTGGAAGCAGAGATCATGACAGCACCCCCCCTCAAGGCCCCTCCCAAACCGGGCTTCTCCGGGGGTTTGGGCTTGTTAGGAAATGTTCGATGAAATCTTTTGATTAGACGAGGCGCGTGGACATATTCTGCAGGTTCCCAGGATCTTTCTTGGGGACCGTAGCCTTTCCAGTCAATCAGGTAAAATAGTTTAGATTTGGAGATCTTGGAATCCAGGATGCTTTTGACTTCAAACTCGAGTTCTCCATCAACTAGAATAGGTTTTGGATATGTAGTTAGTCGGGTTTGAGGTTGCACAGGTTTTAATAGAGAGACGTGGAAGACCGGATGTATCTTCATGTGAGGGGGCAAGTCCAACTTGACCGCTACTGGATTTACTATGGTAGTGATGGAATAGGGACCAAGGTATCTTGGGTTGAATCTGCGTGGTCCTTTTAGAGGTAGATATTTGGTGGATAACCAGACTTGATCTCCTACTTGATATTGGGGGGCTTCCTTCCGATGTTGGTCTGCTCCTTTCTTGTATTGTTCTTTAGCCCTTTGAAGGTGAGAAACGGCTTCCTTAAAGGCTTGGGTGATTGTAGAATGCAGGTGGTCTACTGCTGGTGTTCCAAGATCTTGGAGTGGATCCAACTCCGAGGTTCGAGGGTGACTACCGTATAAAAGAAAAAACGGGGTCTTCCCAGTTCCCGAGTGGACAGAGTTATTGTAGGCATTTTCGGCTATCCAAAGGATATCTTTCCAAGTTTTTTCAGTTTGTTGTAGCATGCAGCGCAAATACTGTTCCAGAGTTTGATTGGTCCTCTCGGTTTGTCCGTCGGTTTGAGGGTGGTGGCTGGTCGAAAGTCTCACATCAATTTGAGCCGACCGACAGCAACTTCGCCAAAAATGAGAAATAAATTGACTACCTCGATCCGAAATTAGAACTGAAGGAAAACCGTGCAGTCGGACGATGTTTTCGAGAAATTCTCGGGCCAGAGTTGCTGCTGTTGGTAAGCCTTTGAGTGGAATGAAATGCGCCATCTTGGAGAATAGGTCCACGATTACTAGGATCGTATTGTATCCGGAGCATGGAGGTAGATCGGTGATGAAGTCCATAGAAAGCGTATGCCAAGGGCGAGGCGGGATGTCAATAGGGCGTAAGAGGCCGGCTGGTTTTTCCTTTTGACTCTTGTTTTGGGCGCATACTCCACAGGACATTATAAAGTCTCTGATATCTTTTTTCCAAGACGGCCAGCAGAAGTAGCGCTTGATCTTTTCCGAGGTCTTGGTCATACCGGGATGTCCTTCCATTAAAGAATCGTGATAACAAGAGATTACCTTTTCCTGTAAATCTGTGCTGGGCAGGTATAACCGTTCTTGGAAATATAATAGGTTGTCCTTCACCGTAAAGTCCTTTCCCTGCAGATGCCAATTCTGTATGTCTGCTGGAGTTACCAGTAGCCTGGCTTTATCCTTAACTTCCTCTATGGATTGTGTGGCGATTACACCTAGAATTCTTTGTTCGGGAATGATAGGTACAGGTTTAGGATTGATCAAATGTTCTTCCACTCCCATCCGAGAAAGGGCATCAGCTTTACCGTTTTTTGTACCAGGTCGATAGGTAATTATGAAGTCAAACTCGGCAAAGAATAGTGCCCAACGGAGTTGCCTAGAGGATTGAGCTTTTGCGGTTTTCAAATATTGCAGGTTTCGGTGATCTGTAATCACAGTAACGGTGTGTCGGGCCCCCAGAAGATAATGCCGCCAAGCATTAAAGGCGGACTTGATAGCTAGAAGTTCCTTATCAGTAATAGTGTAATTGATTTCAGGAGGCGAGAATTTGCGGGACCAAAATGCCACGGGATGCAACTGATTGGTTACTGGGTCCTTTTGTGATAGAACTGCCCCCATGGCAAGGCTCGAAGCATCAGTTTCAACGATGTAGGGGAGTTCTGGGCGAGGATGTTTTAAGATCGGTGCAGAGATAAATCTAGTCTTCAAATTCTGGAAAGCTTGTTCCGCCTCGGTAGACCATTCAAAACGTTTGTTTTTCTTTAACAAGGCGGTGATGGGCTGGACTATTCGAGAGAATTCGGGGATAAACCTGCGGTAAAAGTTAGCGAAGCCTAACATGCTTTGAACACCTTTTACGGAGGATGGCGATGGCCATTTGAGAATTGCATCGACGTTCTTTGAATCCATACGCACTCCGCTAGGTGATAATATGAATCCCAAGAATTCAACTTCAGTCACGTTGAAAACACATTTTTCCAACTTAGCGAAAAGTTTGTGTTGACGCAATCTCTCGAGGACCATTTTCACGTGTTTCCGATGTTCAGTTTCCGATGAAGAATAAACGAGGATGACGTCAATGTAAACAACAACACACACATCTATGAGCTCTCTGAGGACATCGTTCATAAAATATTGGAAGGCGGCCGGGGCATTGCAAAGTCCGAAGGGCATGACCTGATATTCAAATAGCCCATACTTGGTGCGGAAGGCCGTCTTCCATTCATCGCCCTCTTTTACTCGTACCAAGTGGTAGGCTCCTCTAAGATCCAGCTTTGTATATATGCATGCTTTTCTGACTTGGTCCAGGAGTTCAGGGATCAAAGGTAACGGATATCTATTCTTAACGGTGATCTGGTTCAGGGCGCGATAATCTATACAAGTTCTAAGGTCCCCTTCTTTTTTTGGAACGAAGAACAAAGCTGAGGAAGCAGAGGACTTGGAAGGACGAATAAACCCATTCGCTAGGTATTGATCCAGGTATTGTCGGAGGTGAAGATTCTCAGGCTCGGTGAGGGCATAAATTCTACTACAAGGAGGAGTAGATCCAGGTATCAGGTCTATCTGGCAGTCATAAGACCTATGAGGAGGTAGAGAGTTAGCCTGATCCTTCCGGAAAACATCTTGGAATTCTAGGTATTCAGGAGGTAACTGAGGAGCCTCCGAGGAAATTGCTGCCAGTGCAACACCAGGTCGAGGGTGACAAGTAGAGACACATTCTGGAAACTGAACCGTTCTTGCTCGCCAATCGATCTGAGGATTGTGCTTCTCTAACAAAGGAATACCTAGAATAATCTGGAACTGAGGGGCCTTGATCACATCGAACACGATCTTTTCATGGTGTCCATCTTGACTTACTAGCGTCACTTCTTGGGTGGTATGCGTTACTGGTCCGGAGGCTATCTCCGTACCATCCACCGTAGTAATGACGTCCTTTACAGCCTTTGGACAAAGTCAGATTCATCCTCAAAACCATTTCATGATCCACATAATTGCCGATGGCACCGCTGTCGACGTAAGCTTCAATCGCATGTAATCGATCCGGATGTTCAGGGCTAATGAGGACCATAGGTATCACGAAATGCAAGGTCACGGAACTGGTTTTAACGCTCGGCAAGAGGACCTCTATTCTTGTCGGGCGAGGTCGTTTCCCTGCTCAGAGTTTGTGACCCTGGTAACTGCAGCTCCTACTGCCTTCTTGGCTGGTTTCACCAGACAGTCTCGAAGAAAGTGCCCCGGGTTTCCGCAATAGAGGCATAATTGCAGCTGTTTTCTCCTTTCCCGCTCCTTTTGTGTTAGTGGTCCTTTCAGGCCCCCTATTTGCATGGGTTCCCCGGAGTCTACTCCTTTGGTGCAGCGCGAGGCGTTGGTGACAGCCGATGGACCAGGTAAGAGATGCCCTGACACTGAAGACCGTAGTGCTAACCTGTTTTTTCTTTGTCTTTACAGGTGCTGCTGAAGACTGGATTCCAGGATGGTAAGCCTTTGTTCCCTTAGGCCCAGGATCAGAAGCAGAAGACACGATGAGCGTTCTGCTGCAGAGAATGCAGAATAACGCAAAGCAAGATTCATCCATCGGGTGTGGTTTAAATAGCCTCCTGTAGTGCTTAGGTGTCTCCTTCCACAGCCACGCCTAGGTAAGAAAAGAGTTCCTGCTTTCCAGAAGAGTTCCAGTGTTCTGAACCTAGGGAGTGGCTCCTGCCCCACCCAACAGGAAAAGTAGTCCCAAACAGAAGAGGATCAGGGGTTCAACTGGCAGGTAAGTAAGCAGCATGGTCTGCTGCAGTTAAGTCCACCCAAGCATTATGAGCCCGGCGCTTCCAGCGCTGGGACTGGGCATCTTTATGAGCCTGGTGCCACTGGCGCCAGGACAGGGTCCAAAAGGTCCCAATTGGGGCTAGCTGGCACTCGGAACCGGGGTTATGGGTCTGCTTCCAAGGGAGTCGGGCAAGTCCTGATCTTTTGGAAGCAGAGATCATGACAGGCGGATGCCATCTTGTTGAGCTGCATGCCGAAGTCAAGGTGCCTGGCTCCCTTGGCCCAGCCTCCTCCAAGACTCTTGGAGGAAGAGGTCTACCCGGCACCTCAGGCCAAGGCCTGCTAGCCGTATTGCCCTTGGCATTGTCACCGGTAGAGCTGTGTGCAGGCACCCCCTCAGACATGGAGCTGGTTCTAGGGTGTTGCCCCTCGGTTGTACACCTGGTAAAAGAACCTGCGGTTCCTCTGCACTGTTCTGGGTGGATCTGAAGACCCCTCGGCCGTAAGGCCGATAGCTGGACTAGCCTCGGTGCGCGTGCTGGTACAGGAAACCGAGAGGTTGCTCCCGCTTGGGCGTTTCCTCGGGAAGGAGACACCCTTACGGGGTGTGATGGAAAATAACAACCCTCCTTTGGGCCTCAATCTCTGTTTGACAAAGTCCTCTGGAGGTGACCCATCCAAGAGCTCCCTCCAGCTAGCTAGCCTGTTCTTCAGTGCGTGTGGAGACAGTGCGTCACACGTGGTACAACCTTCCCAGCCTTGGTCAGGGGGCAAGACAACAGTGGCAAAGAGCGTGGGGCTCAGACGTAGGAAAGAGCCCCTCGCAGGCTGGTCACCTGCTGAAGCCCGCTGAAGTTGACATGCGCTGGGGAGGAGCGTGACGCCGGAGGACCAAGTACCTAAATGACAAGTAAAGACAAAAAGATATAAGAATCCGGGGAAGAGCGTGTGGAATTACATGGCAGGTCCAAACCCAGGAGCGCTGGTGAAATCGTCCCGTTCCTGTCAACGGAGAAAAGGGGACTGAGGAGTGGCGCCGGTGGGCGGAATCAGGGTAGCGCATGCTCCCATGGCCGCACCCCCACGCACCACTAAATTCTAAAGTTAAGAAGGTTTTTCTGGTGAAAAAGGTTCAGTCTCAGGTCCCTAGGAAGGGACGCCCATGCAGTATGGAGTAAAGGGGACGGGATGCAAGAGTAATATGACGTATGGCTAAGAGGGGTGTTTTCGGATGGAAACATGGCACTTAAGGCCTTTCACACGTCTTGTGCCATGGACAAATAAATCTACAGTCTGTGGAACATTATTGCCCAAGCAGCCGACAACATCCCCAAAGGCGCATGAGAGGGGACTTCATGAATATGGTTCAAGATCGTAAGGATGCTGCTTGCCAGTCTTTATAGTCACGATTGGAAGCGCCCAACTGTGTTGGTCATTTGATGGACCATAAGAGTCACAACAAAGTTTGCATGGTTGCATAAATCAGGTTTTGCTCCGGATGTGCAATCCAGACTTTTGGCCATGCCCTTCGATGGGTCACATCTCTTTGGGGCAAAAGCGGAGGAAAGCCTACATAATTTACAAGCTTCTAATGTGGCCCCAGCAGCAACAATCGTCTTCCCAGAGTAGGAGAGGACGCTCCTTTCGTTTCCATTCCTCATATGGACAGAGAACTAGAGTATAAGGTGGCCAAAGGAGGTTTCCACGTGGCACAAGAGGCCGTGGAGAAGTAACAGCCTGGGTTGTTGGGCTATTCCTTCTTGTGCATTGCCATCTGCCGCAGCAGCAACACCAAAACAAATTTGAGTGCTTCACTCACAAGTCTCCAGTGGGAGGCAGACTAACCAAGCATTTTAAAGAATGGAAAATCATTCATTCGAATGCTTGGGCGCTGGAGACAATAGTTCAAGGGTACTGTCTCACATTCTTAACAAGAACCCCAGATTGTCCTCTAAGAGAACAATCTCTTCGGGTACCAGTCCCACCTCTTCTGCAGGAGATGCTTTACCTTCTGGAGAAGGATGCAGTGGAAACGGTACGTGTAACAGAGTACTACCAGGGTTGGTACTCCACTTATTTTCTGGTTCCCAAGAGAGGGAGGACTGCAACCTATCTTTCACCTGAAGGACAGATGATTCAAGGTGGTCACTCTTTCGCAGATCCTCCAGGCCCTTCAGCTCCAGGATTGATTGGCGTTACTCGATTTTCAGGAGACATACTTCAGGATCCTTACTTTCATGTGCCTATGTCCAAAAACCGGAATGGCTTTTAAGGCAAATACAAAAATGGCACTCACTTTGTGAGAGGAGGGACACAGCTAAAAGGAAGAATACTACAAATAAGGCACTGTTTCAATGTAAACAAATCAAAAGCATTGAAGAAATGGCTACTGATGACCCGCAGACCACTCAGGTGCCAGTTTAACATTGCAAGCTCTAGATTTGCTAAATCAAAGAAAGCACTTGATTGAGTAGAAGCCTGAACAACATACAAAGAGAATGTGATAGCACTGTAGCAAGTCAATGGTTTTAAGCGGATACCATTGGATAGGGGGGGCAAAAGCCATTTGTCCTGATGACGGCCTAATGGAGAACTAAGGGGGCATGATCTTTTGGGTCAGAACCCATGGTGTACAGGCCGTAACGCAGATGTGTCGACATGTTCAAATGTCCTTGCACATTTAGTTTAGGTGTTCAACTAAGGATTTAAAGGTGTTCATAATTGCAATATGGATTTTGGGGGTTTGCAATTGTGGTTGTGCACGTAACACACTTTGATTCAGACAGACTTTGATGAGTAACTATATTGCAGTTTGTAGGGTGTTTAGCAAGCAGATGAGATCCAAACCTTTGCATGGGTCAATATGAAAGCTCAGCAATGTAAAAAGCACCTGATGATTTAGGTCACTTGTTTACGAACCCCTGCACAAATATTGAGATATGTTTTCATCAATGATGGATTATGGTTTGAGTATTTTAATATATTACAGAATTATTCTTGATTAAGAAAATGCAGTGTGTGAGACAAGAAATAAAATGTGTTTAAAAAAAAAAAAAAGTGTGCCTGTCACGCCATTTCCCCCTTGCCGCCTCTGAGATTTCTCCTCGTTTTCCCCTCTAATGCTTTTCGCTGGCTTCTCCCTCTCTCGCTACACACCCTCCGTACAAGGTCTGTTCTCCCGGAGGCGCTCGGCCCCTCTTGGCGCCCTATTGGGTTCTCCTCCTGGTTTCCGTGCTGTTCTCTGGTCTCTCCCTTACCTGGAGCTTCTAATTCCTGAATTCCTGGATTTTTTCTCTTTCACTGCCTCCTGCTTTTTCCATGTGCTTCCTGCTGTCTACAGAACTTTACTGGCTCACCTACTTAACTTCTACGCCTGGATACTCTTGAGGATACTGTTATTGGACTAAAATCTCACGGCAACCTCCTCTAGGGTTTTTGCCTTAAATTGCTTTTCCCCTGCCCGTCTGTTCCGAGGAAGGGGACACTAGTCCGCCTGTTCCTTCAGACAGACATAGTGACTTCCGTCCGTGACAGACCTTACCTCTTTTAAGGAAAGAAAGACAACCAAGAAAAAAGAAAGGAAAGTAGGACTGGGAAGAAGGTTACTCCCTCCACCAGCCAAGGAAGAACAGGTGAGGAGAAAGGAAATCATTCCGACTCCGGCGACAGTTTTGACAGCACGTGAGGGTGTTAAGGGATAGAGAGAAGCTTTACTAGTGACTCGAGAAGAACTTCCAGTCAGCTGTTGTGTATTTTGTCTTTTATGTGCCTATACCTCAAGCACAGTAAGTACCCGAGGTTCGCCACTGGCAGTTCTCACTTTCAGTTTTGATTTCTGACTTTCGGGCCGACTTACGCCCAAGGGTCTTCATCAAGTTGATGGAGGTAGTGGAAGAGAATATAAGGAGGACAGGGGTTCATATCTTTACCTACCTGGACAATTGGCTGATCATAGCTTGTTCCCCCGAAAAGACTCTGGAACATCAACAGCACCTGCCACTGCCTCCACAAACCGGGCCTCAATTTCATGAAGTCCCAAGTAACATTCTCCCAAAAGCTTCAATTCATTGGAGCAGTCCTGGACGATTCCTCAGGGAAGTAGTCGCGACCCGAATTGAGGGCTCAACATATCTTTCAAATGGTGGAAAGATTTCCCAACATCTACCAGCTTTTGATTTTCAGGGGTTATTGGGTCTCATGGCATCCTGCATAATTCTGATGCCAGAGGCCCACATAAGGATGAGGTTCCTCCGCTGGGCCCCTCAGATACCAATGGTCACAGTTCTTCAGGTACCGAGCAAGAGCGTGCAGGTTCTCTGGTGATGGGCCTGCAGGGAGAATATGATAGGGAAACTTTTGGCAACCCTCGCCGGAGTTGAAATTAGTCATGCATTACCCGCACCGCCCCCGCGACCGGATTGGTGCTCTGCGCGGCCATAAGTAACACTCCAGGGCAGCCCCCTGCCCGGCAGCCCCTGCGGCTAAGGGCCCCAAGGCCAAGGGCGGCTCCGACATTGGCGGCTCCAAGATGTGTCTGCAGGTGTCTGCAGGGGACGCCAAGGAAGCCAGCAGCCAACAGACACCAACAAAAACCGTGAGTGTGGTATGGGTGGGGAATAGAGCAATCACTCTACTCCAGAAAACCCCCGCCACTCTATCTTACCTACCAAGAACATAGACTGCCATAATACTTACATGTCCACTCTTTATAGAATTGTGATTGTTAACACATCCACTCTTTATAGAACTTTAAATGTTAGCATGTCCACTCTTAGATAGAAGCACCAAATGTGACTGTTGGCATGTGCCACACTTAGATGGAATTTCTCAAGCTTAGCCCGCGTCGGATCTAGATAGAAATACGATGGTTAGCATATGCCACACTCAGATGAAATTTCTCAAGTTTAGTCTGCGCCAAATCTAGACAGAAATGTGACTGTTAGCATATGCCACACTTAGATGGAATTTCAGAAATGTGACTGTTAGCATATGCCACACTTAGATGGAATTTCTCAAGTTTAGTCTGCGCCAAATCTAGACAGAAATGTGATTGTTAACAGGTGCCACACTTGCATGGAATTCTCAAGCTTAGCCCGCGTCGCATCCAGATAGAAATACGATGGTTAGCATATGCCGCACTTAGATGGAATTTCTCAAGTTTAGTCTGCGCCAAATCTAGACAGAAATATGACTGTTAGCATATGCCACACTTAGATGGAATTTCAGAAATGTGATTGTTAGCATATGCCACACTTAGATGGGATTTCAGAAATGTGACTGTTAGCATATGCCACACTTAGATGGGATTTCAGAAATGTGACTGTTAGCATATGCCACACTTAGATGGGATTTCAGAAATGTGACTGTTAGCATATGCCACACCTAGATGGAATCCTCAAGCTTAGTTTGCGCCAAATCTAGGCAGTAACATGATTGTTGGCATGTGCCACACTTGGACGGAATTCTCAAACTTAGCCCGCGTTGCATCTAAATAGAAATATGATTGTTAGCAAATACCACACCTAGATAGAATTTCAGAAATGTGACTATTAGCATATGTGACTCTTAGCATGCACCACACTTAGAATTATGAACCTAGCTTGCGCGACATCTAGATAGAAATGTGACTGTTAGCATGTACCGGACCTAGATGGAATCCCACAATTGCAAGGACAGCAATGCCAACTAACCAACTAACTAACAATTCCATCCCTCTGCATACACCTCTCAAACTATAACCAAACACAACCACAAGCCTTAAACGCAGCAATCCGCACAAACTTCACAACAATGCAACAACAAAACAAACCACACATAGACTTGCACAACAGCACACGACGACTACTGACCATAAAACACCCCAAGCCCAGCCGACGGACCCACCGGGCTGAGGCTGCCAACAGCACATCACTGCTCTCTTGCACTTTTCCAGCTTATTCCTACTAACCCACCCCCCTCCTCCCCTTTTCAGAGCCGCCAGAGCGCCAGGGGACCACTTCGGTGGTGATAGTGCGCGGTACAAATGACCTTTAACATTAACTCACTCACTGGACGGGAGCCCACATGAACAATCTTAGGATCAGCGGTCTTTGCTCCCCCATCAGAATCCAGACTACACAAAACTTTTAGAGCGGAGGGCAATCAGACTGGAGCGCTTGGCCTTTTGCCATCCATAAAGGAGGAGAACGTCCTGATAATGACAGACAATGCAGTGGCCATGCATTACCTCAACAAGAGAGGTGTTGTGGGGTCACTATCACTGTGCAGGAAGACAATGAAGCTCTGTTTTTGGGAACTACAAAACAGAATCTGGCAGCTGTTCATCTTAGCTGGAGAAGAGAACACGACATCAGACGCCCTGAGCAGGCAGAGCATGATCTCTGACAAGTGTGAGTTAGCTCAGGGTGTCTTTCTAGATATCTTCACCCTTTGGGGAGCGCCTCTCAAGTGGATCTGTTCACATCTAGTATCAACAGGAAATGTGACACATTCTGCTCCAGGGAATTTCCTCAGAGGAAATGTGGGTGACGAGTTTGTGGTGGACTGTGAATTTCCAGTCCTATACACGTTCCCTTCGGTCCCCATTTCTCATGTCACCAGGAGGTTGAGTAAGTTCATGAAATCCATGATCCAGATTGCTCCGGATTGGGCCAGGAGGACAATGGACTCAGAACTTCTAGAGATGTCCATCAGCCCTCCATTTCATCTTCCCCAGAAAGCAGACCTGCAAGAGAGACTGTCTTCTCCATCCCAAAATCTAAACTCTGAACCTTCATGCCTGGTTTCTGAGAGGTTAAGATAAGACTGGGATCTCCCGATCGATGTTATGCAGGTGTGCCTTTTGGCTAAAATTCTAGCCACAAAAGCACTATACTGTTGTAGTTGAAACACATTTTACAGCTTTTGTAGAGCTAAAGATATTGATCCTTTCGCTTGAGATACCCCTGCAGTGCTTTCTTTTCTGCTACACTTGGCCAGGATTACCTTAACATTTTACCCACCTCCTCATCCTTCTAAAGAGGAGGAGAGGTTACATACACTGGGATCCAAAAAGAGCTTTAAACTTTTATATTGCTACGAATATCAGACGAGACTTATTTTTTGGTTACAATAGACACAGATGGGGTCAGGCTGTCACTACAAAAACACTATCACGCTTGATCATACTGTGCATTTCAGAATGCTATTCTTTGGCTGGGAAAGATGTCCCTGATAAGTTAAGGGCTCATTCCACCAGAGATGTGGCAACCAGTTTAGCTTTGCAAAGAGGTGTACAGGTACAGGACATCTGTATTGTGGCAACATGGTCTTCGATTCACACCTTCTCAAAGCATTACTGTCCGGATCCCTTATTGGTCATGATGCTAAATTTAGAAAAGCTGTTTTGCAAAACATATATCAGTGAAAAAATCCACTGGCCCCCGCCTGTAGTTCTAAAACTGCTTTGGGAGTCTACCAAAGATGAGGAATCCGTGGAAGGACACAATCCACTAGGAGAACAAGTTACTTACCCGTTGTAACTGTCTTTCGATTGGATGTTCCTCCCACCTATTCCTCATCTTTGATATTTCCATTCCAGCTTCAGCTGCTTCAGAAAAAAAAGAATCCTTGAAAGAGGGCGCAGGTGCACTGTTCTCGACCAGATGTCCCTCGAGGGCATCCGTCCGGCAGTCAACGTCATCACCAGTATATGTAGCAAGCACAGCACCAGTTTGCTTCAGTTCTGTTCTTCCCCTCTCTTTAGATGGATTACTAGCAACAGCACAGACCATACTATACTCTAAAAGAACGTAAAGTGTAAACACACATAATTTTACAGTGCGGCAAAGAGGAGCAATGATGAATACGTGGAAGGAACAGCCAACCGAAAGAACATTACCACGGTTAAATAACTTGTTCTTCGAATTGATTGCGTCCTCCCACGTATTCCTCATCTTTGATAAGACTCCCAAAGCAGTATTAGTTTTGGCGGTGGGAGTACGAATTTGGACTTGTCCTTAAATGTTACCATTGACAGAATGAAGGACAGCCTTCCAAAATCCTACTTCCTGAGTGGAAGTTGAGTCCAGACAATGTTTCACAAAAGTGTGGATGGTAGACCAAGTGGCTGCCGCACTGATGTCCTTAAAGGAATGGTTCGGTCAAAATATTTTATTGTCCCTACGGGTCGGCCATGTGTTTTTAAGCCTAAGTCGCACGATTTTAGAAAAATTTCCTATGGACCTTACCCGAGTTTTCGTCCATTAAACGCACGCGAAAACAGGCACCAGGGCGCTGCCATTTTGTGATAATCCTATCACTGTCATGCCGTTCGCAAGGAGATTCCCTTGGCGTCTAGGTAGCCAATGGCAACTGCGCCGCCATTGAATTGTTCCACGCTATCTCCTACTTCCTGTTACGCTCTAGTCTCTTTCCTGGCCTCTTCCTGGTTTCGCTATTTAACCACGCCCCCTTGGTCTGTTCGGCCTGTTGCAACTTTTTGCAGTTACGCTTTGCACCGTTCGTGCTTGCTTCCAGCATGCTTGCTTTGTGCTGCCTTACCGGTCTCAGCCCGGTTCTCTTTCCTTCCTTTATGTGCCTCCCTGTCCCTTCCATTCCGCGTTTTTTGTAGCTTACGGTAGCGTCCTTGTCTACCTTCATTGGACTCCGCTTTTCCTCTTTCCTCGCTCTGCCCTCACTTTCGGCTTCTTGGCCCCTCCCCCTTTCACTCGCTTCACTGTACTCCGACCTCTCTCGGGTCTGCTGTTTCTTACTTCTTACTTCCTTCTTCTCTATTTTTTCCTCTGCTTACCTTTTCAGGCAACTCTAGCCGTTCAACCTCTTTTCCAGCGTGCCGTCCTTGCGGTGACCCTGCTACCACTGCTTTCGGCTCCGGCTCCACTCTCACGTGATCCTCGGCGGTCACGGATTTCTTCTACTACCTGGAACAACTACACCTTCGGAATCAACCACTTACCTGGAATAGATCCTTGTCTGGTAATCCTACACCGCATCAAGACTCCAACACTCAGGAGAGGTTTTTTTAAGTACACACTTTTTTCCTCTCTTGCGGCTTCTTCGGGAATGGAGTCCCTTGCTTCCCTGTTTTACCAGGTGGACAGGGTGGCTTCTAACCGCAGAAGACGATTTCCCTTCTCTAAAAAGAAGTCTTCAAGGAGAAGAGGGCGAAGACACGAGACATCCACAGAAGAATCAGGTGAGGAGGAGTGGGTTCTGGATAAAGACTGTTCTGACGCCAACGAATTGAAATAAGCCTGATATTCATGACAATCACTTGCCCCATCGCATTGGCTGACCTGCTTTTGCAGCACTAAATCATATCCCCCGCCCCTGAGCCTGTCATCAGCAGACGTGTACCGCCCATTTCACAACGCCAAAGCACGTCTCGTGTCAACAATCGCTGCACTTGCGCTAATGACGTGTCGCCATGGAAACGGCAAGAAGCCTCTTTACTCAATAAGTATAAACAGACCGTTTCACAACACACAGCAGCAGATTTTCGATTCCATTCCTCTCTGTGTTACTTTGAGTATTCTGTGACTCGTTTCTGAGCTCTGGTTAGCTACCTTAGCCGCTTGTAGCCCGTGTGAACACCTGTACCATCGCTATAAATTATTTTAGTTTGTTTACCACACAATGGCTACAATAATGCCCTACATGTACGAGTCCGAGTATACCGAGGAGGAAGGAACAAGTTACTTACCTGTAACTGTTGTTCTCCAGCATGGGTCTGGCATGGATTCACATGCTCATGAATATTCCCCGTCGTCAGGCTGGGAATCCTCGGTAAAGAAAAAACCAGTATCAGTTTCGTTTCTGATCTGTCTTTCGTAGCAATAACCAATCACTGGTCTCTGCGTCATACTGACCACAGCCAATGACTGCCCTCTACCTAAGCACCGCCTCTGGCAGCCATCTTCAGATTTGGAAGCACGTGAAGTGGCAGTATGACCAAGTGAAGAGCCGCAGAGGGGTAGGCGGGAGGGTTCGCATGTGAATCCATGCCAGACCCATGCTGGAGAACAACAGTTACAGGTAAGTAACTTGTTCCTTCTCCAGCATGGGGTCTGGCATGGATTCACATGCTCATGAATAAAGAATACATAGCAGTACACACATGCACAACCACGGGAGGTGGCAAAGGCTCAACATTAAGCATCACATCAACTCAACATTAAGCATCTTACCTCCTCACCAGGCCCACCTCAGGCGAACAGGTTGCGCAGCACTGCTTGGCCGACCCTGGACTCCTCCCTGGAATCCCGGTCGACGCAGTAGAATTTCGTGAAGGTGTGCGTCGACCTCCACGTAGCAGCCCTGCATATGTCCAGCAGGGGCACACCAGATAGGAACGCCGTGGTAGCTGCGATCGCTCTGGTGGAATGGGCTCTCGGACGGCCAGGCAGCGGTCGGTTTGCCAACCGGTGACAGTACATGATACAGCCGGAGAGCCATCTGGAGATGGAAGCCTTCGAGAGAGCCTTCCCCTGATTGACAGGCCCAAAGTTCACAAAGAGTTGTGACGTCTTCCGAAAACCCTTCGTGCGGTCCACGTAGAACTTCAGCGCTCTAGCTACATCCAGCGAGTGCAAAGTCCTCTCAGCCGGCGACGAAGGCGACGGGAAGAACACAGGTAACACCAAGGGTTCGTTGAGATGGAAGTCCGACGGTACCTTGGGCATGAAGGAGGGGTGCGTCCTGAGCACTACCCTCGTGTCGTGGAAAGTCAAGTACGGGGCCTTGCAGGAAAGGGCCTGAATCTCTCCCACTCGTCGTGCGGAGGTGATGGCCACAAGAAAAGCTGTTTTCCACGATAGAAACTTCAACGGGGTCGAGTGCAGAGGCTCGAACGGAGGTCCCATGAGCTTGGTCAGCACCACGTTGAGCTCCCACGCCGGGGCCGGAGCCTTCACCGGCGGGAACGATCTGAATAGTCCCTTCATGAACTCTTTCACCAGACGATGAGACCACAAGGACGTCCGCCCCGTGGTTCTGGTGTATCGGGAGATCGCAGCAAGATGAATCTTGATGGACGCGTGTGTCAGTCCAGCTTTGGCCAGCGTCAGCAGGTACGGCAGTACTTGGGGAGCCGTAATCCGTAGAGGGTTAATCTTCTGTGCGTGGCACCAGACAGAGAACCTCTTCCATTTGTGTCCGTAGCATTTAAGAGTCGAGGACGCCCTGGCCTTTGCAAGAACCTCTCTGCAATCGGCCGGTATGTCGTATCCTCCAAACTCTAGCGCTGCAGGAGCCAGGCCTGCAAGTTCAGCGACTTCGGGTCGTGGTGGAGGATGGCACCTCCTTCCCTGGAGAGTAGATCCGCGTCCGCCGGCAGCTTGATCGGCGGGGACGCTGACAAGTCCAGAAGGTCCGGGAACCATATCTGCCTCGGCCACGCAGGTGCGACGAGGATCATCCTGCACCGTGACCTCTTGAGCTGGTTGACGAGCCGGATTAGCAGAGGCAAGGGAGGGAACGCGTAGAGGAACAGGCCCTCCCAGGGGAACGAGAAAGCATCGCCCATGCTCCTCGTCTGGGGAAACCTGCTGGCGAACCTCCGGCACTTGGTGTTCGTAGCCGTCGCGAACAGGTCGATCTGGGGTGTGCCCCACCGTCGGAAGAGGCGATCCACCAGATCCTGCCGTAGTTCCCACTCGTGGCACGAGCGCAGCTCCCTGCTGAGTGAGTCGGCGATGGTGTTTTTTATCCCTGCCAGATGAAACGGCACCAGAAAAATCCCTTGGGCGACGGCCCAATGCCACAGGTCCTGCGCCTCCTTGGACAGCGCTGGGGACCTGGTTCCGCCCTGTTTCCTGATGTAAAACATGGTGGTGGTGTTGTCGGTGAAGATCCTCACCACCTTGCCCTTCAGGGACGGAAGGAAGGACCTGAGGGCCCAAAACACTGCACGGAGCTCCAGGACGTTGATATGCAGGGACTTCTCCGTCGGGAGCCAGAGTCCCCTCGCGTGCAGATTTTCGGTGTGCGCTCCCCACCCTTCCAGGGAGGCATCCGTGGTCACAGTCTCCTGGTGGGCTGGGGTCTGGAAGTCCATGCCCGCCGTCAGATGCGCGCGGGTGCCCCACCACCGTATCGCTCGTCGGAAACTCTCGTCGAGCTTGATCCTTTCTTCGAAGCTGCCCGTCGTCTGGATCCAGCGCGCATCCAGGAATTCTTGCAACGGGCGCATCCGGAGCCTGCACATGGGAATGAGGTAGATGCAGGAAGACATCATCCCGAGGAGGGACTTGATGGATCTCACTTTGGCCGCGTCGGCCACCAACATCCGTTGCACTTTGCCCAAGATGGTCCTGGTCCTCTCCTCCGACGGGGAGGCCAGAAGGGACACTGTGTCGAGCCTCGCTCCCAGAAACAGTGCGACTTGCGCGGGCACCAGGTGGGATTTGGCGTAGTTCACGGAGAATCCCAGGTCCGTGAGGAGTTGGACGGTCCTTGCTGTGTGGACCACGGCGAGCTCCTTCGTCTTGGCGCGGATGAGCCAGTCGTCCAGGTAGGGGTAGACGTGAATCCCCTCGCGGCGCAGCTGCGCCGCCACCGGTGCGAGGCACTTGGTGAATACCCTGGGTGCCGACCGTAGTCCGAAGGGAAGGGCTTTGAACTGGTAATGACGCCCTTGGACCACGAACCTGAGGAATTTTCGGTGCCCCTTTAGGATTGGAATGTGGAAGTAGGCATCCTCCAAATCCAACGACGATAGGAAGTCTCCTTCCTCCAGTTGACCCAGGACGTGCTGTAGGGTGACCATCCGGAACTTCTGCGCCTTGATGAACTTGTTCAGCCGTCGCAGGTCTAGGATGGGGCGCCATCCTCCCGTCTTCTTCTTCACGAGGAAGTATCGCGAGTAGACTCCGGAGCCCCGAAGCCTCTTTGGGACGAGTTCGATGGCGCCCTTCCTGAGCATCGCCTTTACCTCCAGGAGAAGTTAAGGGACGTGAAGTTCTTTCCTGGCCACGGGGGGGACGCGCGGGCACCTTCTTTGAAACTCGAGCGCGTGGCCCCGGGCCAGGGCGTCCAGCACCCAACGGTCGGTGGAGATGGACTCCCACACGCTGACGAAGCCCGCCAGCCGGCCTCCCACCGGGGTGCTTCGGTGGGGGCCCGACCCCACGGCCGGTTCAATCCTGCTTGGACGCGGCCTTGCCGCCTTGACCTCCTTGGCGACGACGGCGGGGTCCGCTAGACTTGCCTCGTCCTCTGTAGGCCTCTTGCGACGACGAGCGGGCCGCTTGACGGTAGGAAGAGAAACCGCCGCCGGAACCTTTGGAGGCGCCCTTGCCTCCGCCGCTCCGAAAGGGCGTCCGTCGTTGCTGCAGGACTCCAAGGGCCCGGGCCGTCTCAGTATCCGCCTTGATGGCCTGGAGGGAATCGTCCACCGTCTTCCCAAACAGGTTGTTCCCGTCGAAGGGCATGTCCAGGACTCTGGTCTGGACGTCCTGCCGAAAGTCCGTAGCTTTGAGCCATCCACGACGTCGAAGGCAAACGCCGTTGCCCAGCTGGCGGAACCCCGCGTCGGCGATGTCCGTCGCCACGGTGATGGCGTGGTCCGAAGCCACTTCACCTTCCTGGAGGATCTCAAGGGCCTACGCCCTCTTGTCGTCCGGCAGAAAATCCAGCAGGGGAGCCATCTTGTACCAGAGCTCCCTGTCGTAGCGGGCCACGATAGCCAAGGCGTTGGCCGCTTTAATCGTCGTCGCTGCCGACGAGATGACTCTACGTCCCATAGTATCCAATTTCTTTCCCTCGCCGTCCGGCGGGGAAGTTGATGTGGAGGCCGCACCCCCCCCCGCTTTCTTCCTGGCTGCTGCGGAGACGACGGAGTCCGGGGTAGGCTGCGCCCGGAGGCATAGGGGGGCAGTGTCTGGGACCCGGTACTTCTTCTCGTACCGGTCTCTTCTAGCTGGCGTCGTGGAAGGGTTCTTGAGGAGGGAAAGGCCCTCATCCCAAATGTCGTCCAACAGAGGCACTGCGAGGACCGTCTTCCTCTTGGCCTCGCGCCGCTGATAAAGGAAGCCTTCCTTTTTCTTCTCCTCAGGGCAGAGTTGGAAAAGCTCGGAAGCCCTGGAGATCATGGAGTGGAAAGATCCGATCTCGTCGGGCGGAGAAGCCCTGGTGGGAGGCGACGACGGAAAATCCTCGTATGCCTCGTCGTCCGTACCCGTCGCTGCCGTGTCAGTCCCCGTATCATCCCCTCGGGTGGATGGGGAGGAGGGCTGGACGGGGCGCGACGGTTGAAAAGAAGGTGGAGGATGGATCCTTCTTTTCTTGGTAGGGGGAACACCAGAAGGTCCCGGTTCTGGGTCCCCCGACGGGAGAGGTTCCTTCGTCGGTAACGGTAGCCTCGTCCTTATCTCAGTGCATAAGGACTGTATGGCCAACAAAATGGCCGCCGAGTTGTCTCGCGGCGTTGGCAGAGGGGAATCCGACGGGCGAGCAGGGGCCCCGTCGGTATCCTCGACGATGTCGTCGTCGTCACCTGCGTCGGGGCCCATTCCGACGGGCTGGTCTTGTTCCACGCCTAGGCCGTGGCTTAAGACCTCGATCAGCTCCTCTTCTGAGGTTGAGGCCGAATCTACGACGACGCCCTGCCCCCCCCTTCTTCCCCACGGAGGGTTTCACGGGGGTCCTATCGATGGGCACAAAAGAAGACTCCCTCTGAGGAGGCAGGGAGATTCTGGGCCCTGAGGTCGCCACCACTGGTGCAGCCTCCACAGGCTGGGCCAGGGCCGCCGCGACCGTTTCGATAGAGGGCTTGGTCGGATGGATCAAGGCCTTCACCACCTTAGGTGCGCTCACCGCCTTATCCTTGAGGGAGGGGGCACTGCCACGCTCCTCCTCTGCCTTAGAGCTCGACCGGGGCCTCTCCAGGAGCTTCGCCGGGTGCTCGGCCTTCCTCTTACCCGACCCAGAGCGTTGGCTCGTGGTTGATGGCGCCGGGGAGGGTGCGCCCTGCCTGGCGCCCGTAGAGCCCGACCGTTCAGCGCTCCCGGTGCCAGCGGACTCGCGGTGCTTGGCCTTATGTTGGGCCCCCGTCGCCGGGGCGCCCTCAAAGGTCTTAGAAGACCGCTCGGATTTCTTCTTCTTCTCGCCAGACGGGCTCTTACCCTCCAGCCAGTTGGCGAGACGTTGATGACGGTCCTTCATGGTCCGTTCCGACATGTTGCCGCAAAACGCACAGTCCTTTTCCACGTGCGTTTTGTCCTCATGAAGGCAGTAAAGGCAGAAAGAGTGTTCGTCCTCCTTAAAGACGTTCTGCAGCTGGCATCCAGGGCAGACCCTGAACAGCTTTCCGGGCGTCGAGCTTCCCTTCTCCTGGGCCATCTCCGAGACCGGGCCTGAGAAGCTTCTGGAGTCCTCCGAAGTGTAGCTCGACGAAATCTTCACCCTTGAGGGGCACAGACGAATCCGACACGGGTCCCCGTTGATCGGATGTAGGATCGGTGGAGCTTGAGGCTCTTTTGACCGAAGAATCGAAGTTTTTTGTGAAAAGCGCGAAAAAATAGCACTAACGCTCGAGAGCAATAGCACGAGGATCCCAACACATGAACGTGCGGTAAAAATCTGAAGATGGCTGCCAGAGGCGGTGCTTAGGTAGAGGGCAGTCATTGGCTGTGGTCAGTATGACGCAGAGACCAGTGATTGGTTATTGCTACGAAAGACAGATCAGAAACGAAACTGATACTGGTTTTTTCTTTACCGAGGATTCCCAGCCTGACGACGGGGAATATTCATGAGCATGTGAATCCATGCCAGACCCCATGCTGGAGAACTAATGGAAAGGGAAACACGCGAAAACGATGGGGCTTCGGACAGCAGTTGGCAGGACGAATCAACGGATGAAGACACTGGACCTAGTCGCATGGACGTGTTTCCACCTGGTGCACATGCAATCGGTGCAAGTTAATGCCAACCGAGGAGAACTGCTGCTGCTGTGAAAACTCGGGATGCTTGGCCTACATCTCGGAAAGCGAGCCACGACCGCAATGCATCACCGAGCTGCCAGACTTCAGGGCAGCCTGCCTCACACGGTCCGTGTTGAGAATAATGATGGTGCTTATGCACGAACTTCGCGCAACTGTTCGTCCTCGTAATCTGAGTAACGAGTAAGTATACTCTGCTTGTGATGCCACTCCTATTTCATGGTCTTCTACTATATCCAAGATTACATATACATATCATGTTAACACATGAAAGTCTTTCAATAGTGAGCAGTCTCTAGATAGCATTTGTCCAAGCAGAATGCCATTAGTTACAAGAATTGTCATCGACAACAAACGTTTAATAAACTTATCTTGTTCATTTAAAAACAGTTTGTATCATTCTTTTTCACAGGTGGTACCGGCTGGTGGCCTATCGTTCCTTTACATGGTGGCTTCACGGGAGGCTTGGACACCGCGTTCGAAGAGTAATACCCGCCTGTGCTGTTCTTGCCGTAAGAGAAACTTTCCCGAGTGACAACGGTCAGTACAGGGGATTTTCCCTCGCTGTGCTGCAACCTGACCTGTACAATGTGTAAAGTCTTGTATTTTTGTGCCATCAAAATTAGATACAAAATAAAACACTACATATATTTCAACAACAGTTGTTTCGATTTTTTAAATGAAGTGTGTCTCCATTCAAGGATGGACGTCAGACATCTGTGCTCCGAATGGGAGAAGGTCAGGTCGTTGTGAAACAGGGTGGTCACTATCTAAGCAAAGGAACAAGTTACTTACCTGTAACTGTTGTTCTCCAGCATGGGTCTGGCATGGATTCACATGCTCATGAATATTCCCCGTTGTCAGGCCGGGAATCCTCGGTATAGAAAAAAAGATCAGTATCAGTTTCGTTTCTGATCTGTCTTTCTTAGTAGTAACCAATCACTGGTCTCTGGGTCATACTGCCCCAGCCAATGACTGCCCTCTCCCTAAGCCCCGCCTGCGGCAGCCATCCTCAGATTTGGTAGCACGTAAAGTGGCAGTATGACCAAGTGAAGAGCCGCAGAGGGGTAGGCGGGAGGGAGGGTTCGCATGTGAATCCATGCCAGACCCATGCTGGAGAACAACAGTTACAGATAAGTAACTTGTTCCTTCTCCAGCATGGGGTCTGGCATGGATTCACATGCCCATGAATAAGAGAATACATAGCAGTACACACATGCACAACCACGGGAGGTGGCAACAGGCGCAACATTAAGCAACTCTTACCTCCTCCCCAGGCTCACCTTAGGCGAACAGGTTGCGCAGCACTGCTTGGCCGACCCTGGACTCCTCCCTGGAGTCCCGATCGACGCAGTAGAATCTTGTGAAGGTGTGCGTCGACCTCCACGTCGCAGCCCTGCAGATGTCCAGCAGCGGCACACCAGACAGGAACGCCGTGGTAGCAGCGACCGCTCTGATCGAACGGGCTCTCGGACGGCCGGGCAGCTGTCGGTTTGCCAACCGGTGACAGTGCATGATGCAGCCGGAGAGCTACCTGGAAATGGACGTCTTCGAGAGAGCCTTCCCTTGATTCACAGTCCCAAAGTTCACAAGCAGCTGTGACGTCTTCCGAAAACTCTTCGTGCGGTCCACGTAGAACTTCAGCGCTCTAGCTACATCCAGCGAGTGCAAAGTCCTCTCGGCCGGCGACGAAGGCGACGGGAAGAAAACTGGCAACACCAAGGGCTCGTTGAGGTGGAAGTCCGACGGCACCTTGGGCATAAAGGATGGGTGTGTCCTCAGCACCACCCTCGTGTCATGAAAAGTCAAGTATGGAGGCTTGCAAGATAGGGCCTAGATCTCTCCCACTCGTTGTGCGGAGGTGATGGCCACGAGGAAAGCGGTCTTCGATGACAGGAACTTCAAAGGCGTCGAATGCATAGGCTCGAATGGGGGCCCCATGAGCTTGGTCAGCACCACATTAAGCTCCCACGCCGGGGCAGGAGCCTCCACCGGCGGGAATGATCGGAATAGTCCCTTCATGAATTCTTTCACCAGGCGATGAGACCAAAAGGACGCCCGACCCGTCGTCCTGGTATATCGGGAGATTGCAGCCAGATGTTTTTTGATGGAGGCGTGAGCCAGTCCAGCTTTGGCCAGCGACAGTAGGTATGGCAGTACTTGAGGGGCCATAATCCGCAGAGGGTTAATCTTCTGTGCACGGCACCAGACAGAGAACCTCTTCCATTTATATCCGTAGCACTTGAGAGTTGAGGACGCCCTGGCCTTTGCTAGAACCTCTCTGCAGTCGGCCGGGATGTCATACCCTCCAAACTCTAGTGCTGCAGGAACCAGGCCTGCAAGTTCAGCAACTCCGGGTTGTGGTGAAGAATGGCGCCTCCTTCTCTGGAGAGAAGGTCTGCCTCCGTCGGCAGCTTGACTGGTGGGGACGTTGACAAGTCCAGAAGGTCCGGGAGCCAGATCTGTCTCGGCCACGCCGGTGCGACGAAGATCATCCTGCACCTGGACCTGTTGAGCTGGTTGATGAGCCGGAGCAGCAACGGCAGCGGAGGGAACGCATAAAGAAATAGGCCGTCCCAGGGGAACGAGAAAGCATCGCCCATGCTCCTCGGCTGGGGGATCCTGCTGCCGAACCTCCGGCACTTGGAATTCGTCGCCGTCGCGAAGAGATCGATTTGGGGTTCGACCTATCGTCGGAAGAGTCGATCCACTTGATCCTGGCGTAGTTCCCACTCGTGGCACGAGCGCAGCTCCCTGCTGAGTGAGTCGGCGATCGTGTTTTTTATTCCTGCCAGATGAAGAGGCACCAGAAACATCCCTTGGGCGACGGCCCAATGCCACAGATCCTGGGCTTCCTTGGATAGGGCCGGGGACCTGGTTCAGCCCGGCTTCCGGATGTAGAACATCGTGGTGGTGTTGTCGGTGAAGATCCTGACCAGCTTGCCCTTGAGGGACGGAAGAAAGGACCAGAGGGCCCAGAACACCGCACGGAGCTCCAAGATGTTGATGTGGATGTGGAGAGACTTCTCCTCCGGGAGCCAAAGGCCTCTCGCGTGAAGATCTCCGGAGTGTGTTCCCCAACGTTCCAGGGAGGCGTCCGTCGTCACCGTCACCTGGTGAGCTGGGGTCTGAAAGTCTGTGCCCGCCGACAGATGGGAGCGGGTACCCCACCACCGGATCGCCTGACGGAACGTCTCGTTGAGGGATCCTGTCCTCGAAGCTGCCCGTCGACTGGATCCAGCGGGCGTTGAGGAACTCCTGTAAGGGTCTCATCCGAAGCTTGCAAAGGCGCACCAGATAAATGCAGGAGGACATCATCCCGAGGAGGGACTTGATAGATCTTACCCTGGCCATGTCACGTGGCCAGCAGACGCTGCACCTTGCCCAGAATGGTCCTGGTCCTTTCCTCCGACGGCGAGGCCAGCCACGCCACTGTGTCGAGCTTGGCTCCCAGAAACAGGGCGACTTGAAACGGAACCAGGTGGGATTTTGGAAAGTTGATGGAGAATCCCAGGTCCGTGAGCAGCTGGACGGTCTTCGCAGTGTGCTCCACGGCGAGCTCCCTTGTCCTTGCCCGGATGAGCCAGTCGTCCAGGTAGGGGTAGACGTGGATCCCCTGTAGGCGCAGCCGCGCCGCCACCGGTGCGAGGCACTTGGTGAACACCCTGGGTGCTGACTTCAATCCGAACGGAAGGGCCTTGAACTGGTAGTGCCGCCCTTGGACCACGAACCTGAGGGACTTTCGGTGTCTTTTTAGAATGGGGATGTGGAAGTACGCATCCTCCAAGTCCAACGACGACAGGAAATCGCCCTCCTCCAGCTGTCCCAGCACATGCTGGAGGGTGACCATACAGAACTTCTGTGCCTTGATGTACTTGTTTAGTCGTCGTAGGTCCAGGATGAGGCGCCATCCTCCTGTCTTCTTTTTTACGAGGAAGTACCTGGAGTAAACTCCGGAGCCCCGAAGCCTCTTTGGGATGAGCTCGATGGCACCCTTCTTGAGCATCGCCCTTACTTCCAACAGTAGTTGAGGGACGTGATTTTCCTTCCTGGCCACGGGTGGAACGCGAGGGCACTTCTTCTGAAACTCGAGGGCGTGTCCTTCGGCCAGGGCGTCCAGCACCCAACGGTCGGTGGAGATGGACTCCCACACGCTGACGAACCTCACCAGTTGGTCTCCCACCGGGATGCTTCGGCGGGGGCCCGACCCCACGGTCGGTTCAATCTTGTTTGGAGGCCGCCTTGCCTCCTTGACCACCTTGTCGACGACGACGGGCACCACCTGACTTGCAGCGTCCCCTGTAGGCTTCCTGGGACGAAGATCTTGCCGCTTGGCGGTAAGTGGAGGAGCCACTGCCGGATCCCTTGGAGGCACCTTGTCTGCCTCCGGAGCTCCGAAAGGACAGCCATCATTGTTGGAGCACTCCCAGTGCCGGGTAGTCTCCGTGTCTGTCTTGATGGCCTGAAGGGAATCAACCGCCTTCCCAAACAGGTTGTTCCCGTCGAAGGGCATGTCCAAAACCTTGGTTTGTATGTCCTGGCGGAAATCCGTGGCCTTGAGCCATCCTCGTTGTCTCAAGCAAACGCCGTTGCCCAACTGACGGAAACCGGTGTCAGCGATGTCCGTTGCCACCGTGATGGCGTGGTCCGAAGCAATCTCCCCCTCCTGTTGGATTACAAGGGCCTCAGCCTTTTTGGCGTCCGGAAGGAAGTCTAACAGAGGGGCAATTTTTGAACCACAACTCCCTGTCGTAGCGGGCTACGATAGCCAGGGCGTTGGCCGCCTTGATAGTCGTCAACGCCGAGACGACCGAATCCGGGGTAGGTTGTGCCCGAAGGCACAAGGGGGCAGCGTCGGGGACCCGGTACTTCTCGTACTGGTCCCTCTTTGCCGGTGCCGTGGCAGGGTTCTTGAGGAGGGCGAGCCCCTCATCCCAGATGTCATCAAGAAGCGGTACGGCGAAGACCGTCTTCCTTTTAGCCTCGCGCCGTTGGTAAAGGAACCCTTCTTTCTTCTTTTCTTCTGGGCAGAGCTGAAAAAGCTTTGATGCCCTGGAAATCATGGCATGAAAGGATCCAATCTCGTCGGACGGGGACGCCCGAGCAGGGGGCGACGGGGGACACGTCCCGTCGTCGCCTCCGTCATCTGTACCTGTCGTAGCCGTGTCCGTGCCTGTATCATACCCGTGGGTATTAGACCGGGGGGAAGGCATAGCAGGCCGCAGAGGTAGGAGAGGTGGCGTAGGATGCGTCGTCCTCCTCTTACGCGGTGGACTCTCCGAAGGTGCTGGCTGCGGTTCCCCCATCGGGTCTGGCTCAGGTACCTCCGTCGGGGGAAGGGGCAACCTTGTCCTTATCGCCGAGCATAAGGACTGAATCGCTGACAAAATGGCCACCGAGGTGTCCTGCGGCGCCGGAAACGACTGGCGCGAGGGCCCTTGAGGAGCCTTGTCAGCGACACCGTCGCTCTCGTCGGGATCCCTCCCGATGGGCTGGGCCTCTTCCACGACTTCGATGAGCTCTTCTTCAGAGGTCGTGTCCATATCCACGATGGCCTCCAGCCCCTCCCCCACCTTTTCCAACGAGGACTTTGTGGGGGTCTTCTCAATGGGCCAGAAAGACGACTCCCTGCGCGGTGGCAGGGAGACTCTGAGTCCTGAGGGCGCCTCCACTGGTGTAGCCTCCACAGGCTGAGCCAGGGCCGCGGCGACCTCCTCAATCGAGGTCTTAGCAGGGTGAATTAAGGCCATCGTCACCTTCTGGACGCCTGGGGCCTTCACCTTGGGGGGAGGGTCCGAGCCTTGCTCCCCCTCTGCCGGAATCTTCAAGATCGACCGGGGCCTCTCCAGAAGCTTCGCCGGGTTCTCGGGCTTCCTCTTACCCGAGCCAGAGCGTTGGCTCGTGGTTGATGGCGCCGGGGAGGATGCGCCCTGCCTGGCAGCCAAGGAGCCCGACCGTTCTGCGCTCCCGGTGCCCGCGGACTCGCGGTTCTTAGCCTTTTGTTGGGCCCCCGTCGCCAGGGAACCCTCACAGGACTTAGAAGACCGCTCTGACGACTTCTTCTTCTCGCCCGACGGGCTCTTCCCCTTCCAGCCAGTTGGCGAGACGGAGGTGGCGATCCTTCATGGTCCGCTCCGACATGTTCCCACAAAACGCACAGTCCTTCTCCTTGTGCGTCTTGTCCTCATGGAGACAGTGGAGGTATAACGAATGCTCGTCCTCCTTGAAAACATTCTGAAGCTGGCATCCAGGGCAGGTCCTGAATAGCTTCCCGGGCGTCGAGCTTCCTTTCTCCTGGGCCATGTCCGGGGTAGGCCTTGGAACTTCTGGAATCCTCCAAAAGCGTAACTCTATGAAATCTTCACCCTTGAGGGGCGTAGAAAACTCAGAAACGGATCCCCGTTGATCGGATGTAGAAACGGTGGAGCTTGAGGCTCTATTTAACCGAAAAATGAGAAAAATCTCCTGAAAAAGCGCGAAAACGCAGCAAAAGCTCGAGAGCTACAGCACGAGGACTCCCAACACTTGAAGGTGCGGTAAGAATCTGAGTATGGCTGCCGGAGGCGGGGCTTAGGGAGAGGGCAGTCATTGGCTGGGGGCAGTATGACCCAGAGACCAGTGATTGGTAACTACTAAGAAAGACAGACCAGAAACGAAACGGATACTGATTTTTTTCTATACCGAGGATTCCCGGCCTGACGACGGGGAATATTCATGAGCATGTGAATCCATGCTGGAGAACATAATATATTCTCAATAAGCATGCACTAAATAACACTTGTTCAAAGTCTTTCAGTAGGTTATGTCTCTATAAAAGTCACACATATAACTATACCATCAATTAATACACTGGTTGAAGTGTGGGTCTGTGCTCACAAGAATCTCCGGTATGTGTCATTTGTTATCGATAGGCAACGATATACTGTGGTAGGGGTCTAATGTTAGTTGGGGATCTGCTAGGTGGGCATCATGGCGTGGTCAGTGGTCTGGCACATGAAGAGAATACCTTGCAGGGACACAGGGTCAGAATGGCAGTAAGTTTCCACTGGCGAGGGTGCGTGGGCAAGGACATGTTTGTGGAGATGAACGAGCTATGTGCTTAGTTCAGGCTGGTTCACATGCAGGACAGTGATCCCAGAGGAAGATTGATGTGTTACATTTATTACCTGTTGTAAATACCTCCAGAGTTTTCCAGTCAGAGTGGGAACGAGGGTGGGGGCCATGTGCTCTGCACGCTGTACTATCGCAGTGAGGCCTGTCATCAAAATGGAGTCGAAAGGGGGTACAAAAATGGATGTCCCATGTCCTGATCAGTGGTCCCATCTACGCGAATGTCAACCAAAGTTAACATCACATAAGGGCAAGGGGCGAACCCACTACTGGAGGCACTTGGTCTGAGTTTCTACTGAGAAGTAAAGGATGAGAGGCCCCTCGTTCCGACACACTTGCCTGCACACCCACCGGCCCATCCATCCACCCCCCCTCCCGTATCAAAGGCATTTCGCACCCGTGGATGAGCGCTGCCATGGTGTGCTGTCAGGGGCGATAACGGCCAAGGTGCCAAACACCATGTACACTTCAAAAGGTATCCCACGCCAAATGGGCAATCGCTCACATGGCCTCCTCAGACCCCGTGTCTCCAGGCAGGCCTCCCCTGATGCTGGCCGCCCCCTGCAAACCACATAATACCACAACATACACACGTCATTCATTCACAATCACACCCCTGTTTCTAATACTTTATAAAATACTTGATATGTCTCATGAGAACATCTTTATGCTTTGCAAGTCAACTCCTGAACGTTCTACCTGAGAAGTACTGAGATCTATGCTAATCTGCTCGTCGTCGTGCCATCTGTGACCGCTTCGAGCAAACACGTCAGTGTGCTACCTGTGGCCATCTACCTGTTCTCCTGCAACATACTGCTCGGCCTGCTGAATCCAACTGTTTGTTGGTCAAGGTAAGGCTATGTATCCTAGTCATATTTCGGTCATTTTTAAATTTCTATCTATTTGCGATTAGAGTATCCAATAGTGGTATGTTCATTTGGCGCATTGCTATTGACTTGAGTTTCAATTTTTATGCTATCGATAGATCTATTTATTTTCATGTGTGTCAATCGTCATCGAATTGCATCCTTCGGGGGTCCAGTCTATAATGTAAGCATGTTTCCTTCTCGTGCAAGACAGAACATCCAAGGGACGAGTCACATCATTTACAAATTTCTGCAATTTATGCATACACTAAGCCACACATGATGAACTGGAATAGTTTCGGCGAGTAATACAAACTTTGCATTGAACTTTGTATGGTTCATTTACTTTTGTATCACATTTTTATTCATCAAGATTGTTTAATAATGTCGATATTTACTTTTCTGAATTTTCAACAATGCCTGCCTGTTCGATTAGCGGTTGCCCTTCGAAGACCCATGCTAAATCTGAAGGCATTACAATGCATGTATTCTCGAAAACTGTTGATCGAATAAGAGAATGGGTCAGACATTGCGGATATCCACTGCATGAGCTTGAAAGTAGAGTCCAACAAGTCTTACAGGACAAGATGGGTGATCGATACCACATCTGCAGCCGGCACTGTCCTTCGAACAGGTACTAACAAAGAAGAATGAACGGCGAACGACACGAGAATTGCTCGCAAACGCTATCCCCACTCTATTCGTCCACATTCCGCCACTGGTGAGTCAAGTGTCCGTTTTTAGCTTTAGGCCTTGCGGTAGTGTGTAGGTAGCCAAATGGATTCATTGATATTTTAGGTGTTGTTTCGAATTTGTAATACTTTCGACATTGATATGAGTGTATAGATTTTTGAATAATGACATTTATCAATATAGTATTTTTAGATTTCATAACCCACAAACGAAATCTATATATGGGCACAGGGAACTGTGCTATATTGCGCATTTTCAAATGCATTACTCAAGTATTCTGTCTCCTTACATTGCAATTTTTAATATTGGCATTTCATTATCAAACAATAATTTACCTTTACAACTGCTTGACTATCCCTTGAATCTGAAAAAAGAACATTCTACTTCCGTGACGTGCTCGCAGTTATCAACCACTTCTAGCGCGTATCAGGTAATCTTACTTGGCTATTCCGCTACAGACTTGTTTTATGCATGTCAAGTAATAGTTTTTATGTATCGTGTGATTAGTTTACCAATTGTTTGGTTAGTGCTTTCCAATTGACACACACCTTGGTTGTCGTCCCCTGGTGTTTGTTTTCAGTTATAATTAGTGTTATCCAGACTAATGCAAGTGCTGTATTTCAGGGAGATGCTGAAGCGTCCACCACATTGACAACAGTCCTAGATGTTCTTCAGCAGCACGAGGTATGGATACTGACAGCTCCATTGACCGTGATCATATAACGTGATTCCATTTGCTATACTTTCTTCCCTATTAACGCAAGTACTGTGTTTCAGGGAGACGATGGAGCTTCCACTACAATCACAACATCCCATTTAGATGATGCAGATGTAAAGAAATCGGAGAAATAAGTCGATTAAATCGGATCATATTTAAATATTCCTTGATTCTTTTAGACAAAGCATCATTTGTGGTCATCTCTTTATATGTACCTGTGCCGTCAACCCCAAGTGTGTGTATGTTTACAATATTGAAAACCATACTAACGCAAGTACTGTGTTTCAGGGAGTTTCTGATGCATCCTCTCCAATACAATCATTCATGGCAGTCCATGCAGAGCCAGAGGTATGGATACTGACAGCTCCATCGAACTAGGTCATCAGAGCTTGAATACTTGTCGTTTGATTGTTCTACACAATGTTTAAATCGTGTTTAGCTATTGAGATGTACCTGTGTGTTCGTCCTCACGTGTGTTTTATGCTAACAATATTGTGATACATAGTAATGAAAGTACTGTGTTTCAGGGAGTCGATGGAGCCTCAATCCGTGCTGTCTATGCAGATACAGAAAATATAGTCGTTGCAGCGCAACAGGAAGGGAAGAGATGCGGAAACTAATCGGAGCTACAGCGTGCAGATGTTGAAGGTCAAGTCAAAAAAGTTGCTAAGAAAAGAAACAAAAATAAGGTTAGTTACTATCAGTTCATAACTTTAGAAATAACTTTGTGCTGGGGACTATTTTATGTTTTTTTCCAGTCAATTGTACTATACTTTATCTTGTGTTTAAACTGAACATCCCTTTTCCAATCTGTCCTCTAGTTACCCGTGGGTGTACGAACTATTAATGTTGAAGTAACAGATGTTGAAATGACAGAATGAACCAGCAGCAGCATTCACCGACGCATCAGAACCTGATATCGGCGACATTTCTTTCAATGCTGCTGATATGTCCTCAACGATGCAGTCCGTAACAAGTGTAATGCCGGATGACAGTCTAATGAAAGAGGGCAAATGCATAGTATTCGACAGTTGTTTGATGGATATTATAAGTATGCTGAAATGTGGGCATTCCGTCAGAGGGAAAGTATGTCGGAAGCCATTGATTCATGTGACTCGTCAAAAACAAGGCAGTAACGTCACAATACATGCCGCCTGTAGATTAAATCATACGTTCTCATGGTCTGCACAACCGATACTGGGGAAACTGCCAGCAGGCAATCTACTGTGTGCAGCTGCATCACTTTTTAGTGGCTCCAGTTTTAGAAAGTTAAAGTCTTTCTTTCAGTTTGTGGGACTCCATTCCATTTCTAAAACGCAGTACTACAGATACCAATGTGATTATCTATTTCCAGCCATTAGTGATGCTTGGAAAATTGAACAATTGCCTCTAGCAAGTACATTCAAAGGCAAACGATTCAGGCTAGCCGGCGATGGACAGTGCGACAGCCCTGGATTTTGTGTCAAGTACTGCACCTACCACTTTCAGGGTCCCAATGTAAATCCTCAGTGGCCATGGAGAAACTAGGATTTATGAAATCAGTGGAATATCTACAATCGAGGGGAATGCACATCGACCTCATAGCCACGGACAGACACGTTTCAATTGCCAAGACAATGAGAGAGCAGTTCCCACATATAAAACATCAATTTGATGTATGGTATCTTGCTAAATCAATCAATAAGAAAATCTCGGCTGCAGGGAGAAAAAAATGTTTGGAAAGTATTTCACAGTGGTCCCAGTCTATCAGCAACCATCTTTGGGGGAGCTCCAAATCTTGGAGCTCGCTGGACAGAAAACCTACATTTCCACCAATGTGAACATGGCCCTTTGTCCCCAGAGGTGGCACGGAAGAAGAAGTGGTTGGTTCCATCTTCACCCACACACAAAGCCATTGAGAAGATTGTTTTCGATAAAACTATCAAGAGATTTGAGGGGGCTGACAGAATTCTGTCACACAGGAGGTTTGGAAGTGTTCCACAATATGTGCCTAAAGTACAGGCCAAAGCGCTTGCATTTCAGCATGCAGGGCATGAAATATAGGTCTCTACTTGCGGTCTTGGCCCATAACGAGAATGTGTGCCGTGAACAATCTAGAACTGCAGGTAATGTAGGGATGCTTCGCTACACTACGGCCTTTGCAAAAAGAAGTAAGCAATGGGTGATCAAACCAGTCTATAAGGAAATGGAGTTCGACTTTGTTAAAGGCCTTATTGTTGCTGTACTCGAGAAGCACAGATATGGAATTTTGAGCGTTTCTGTGCAGAGCACTGATGCATTGCCACCAAACATTGCCACTGTGCCACGTCCACCCAAAGAAGAACTCGTTGAGAAGTACAAATCCCGGTTTAAATCAATATAATCTGATTGTCTTTTTGTAAAAAAAAGTTATTGTACAGTGTACATACAAAGTATGCAAACCCTAACCCCTACCTTCACCATCCTGGGTGGCGAACAACCTGGGTGTCATCTGACTTCTCTCTCTATTCACCTCATATCGCTGACCTTGTCAATATGTGTATGTATATATTTTTGTTGATGTAACTAAGTTTCGCAATCTCATGTAAATGCTGCGCACTGTTAACCGAGGGGAGGCTTGCATATTGCAAATAATAAAACACAACAAATCTCACTTTCAACTCAACTCCTCGGGTACTTTATACTTTCCCTGACCTTCCCCCAAAAAGTCAATATCCCCATAGTTATGGTTCTGTAGGGCTGCAAAGCTTGCTGACAACGAGGACAAAATTGGGGGCCTTAGAACGCGCCAAGCGAGCCGTTGCAGATGGGAGAGAAGCCAGTTTGCATTTGCACATGGAGGCCCAGTACATAGATGGATTCGAAAATTCAAGTTCTCACAGATGGCTTTACTACGGGATGTTGCAAAGTCAGAATGTATGCTCATTTCGAGTGAAGGTCAGCGGCTTTGATTTTCAGCTTGCGGCCTAAAGAGGCCCACAACTCGCACTGGCAGTATAAGGTTCTATTGTTTTTTGACCTTCAGAGACAGGGACCATGCCAAAGGGACTTCATTTGAAGGAGGTGGGCAATAACGTAAGACGATAAGGCAGAAAAGTCAGAAACTAGACAGAGTTTCATGTTAGTTCAGTATACGAAAAATCATTGTCACGAGCACAGTGGGATTTACGGACTGCATTACGCAGAGACACAATGGAAATTGCAAATATAATCTAAGTAACTCTTTAGACGCAGGAAGGAAGGAAGGAAGGAAGGAAGGAAGGAAGGAAGGAAGGAAGGAAGGAAGGAAGGAAGGAAGGAAGGAAGGAAGGAAGGAAGGAAGGAAGGAAGGAAGGAAGGAAGGAAGGAAGGAAGGAAGGAAGGAAGGAAGGAAGGAAGGGCAAGTAAAACGTTTGTGGGATTGTCTTTATACGGCGCACATGGGCATGCAGTTCCACATTCCACACGCATGTAGACAAACAGTTGTTTCTCATTGTGTGTTAACCTCGATTTATTTCGTTAGTTTTCGCATTGATTTTAGAGCCGAACATTCTCCATTGCACTATCCTCGCAAGCAAATAGTTTCTGATCGGCCATAATAAATAAAATGAATAATAGTAATAAAGATCGGCTGGCGAGACTATTTATAATTTTTATGTTTTCAAAACAGGTATATCCTACCCTACTGCTACCAGTTTCAGAACCCGGCAGATGGTTTTTTTCAACCGCCAGCTGCAGCTTCTCGTAAACAACTGCACCACTTTGACGATCTTATGGGACGATCACCAAGGGCCCATATGCCCTTACGCGGTACTAGCGGCTAGAAGCAACATATCAACCTTTAAGCTGGCATAGTGCCTAGTTGATGGAACAGCCTTGCGGTTCACCGTGCAACCAAAGTGCTTCTTTTAACGAAAACCAACACCCTGTGTACATAAAGGAACAGCACGTGACTCACAATAAAACAGATACAAAAAAAATAGAACAGCATTTGCGGATAGAGAGAAAAGGAAAAAAAAAAAAAAAAAATCACATTCTGATTTAATATGCGAATTGATGAATATTCTATAAACATTTAATGTCAAATAAATGTACTTTACCAAATGTACCGTGTTGCTGTTTGATTTTAAAGTACAGTTTCATATTCCGAATTGTGGCGCGCTGTGTTGCGAATTCATCTGTGTTGGTTTTCGGGTTCTGTGTGAAGTCGCGTAGAAGACGACTGGGCGCTTTTGTCTACGCAGCACAGTAACGTCACAGAGAGAGGCGGGAATATGAATGTTTTGATAATGTCACGCTCAGGGGCGGGGGATATGATTTAGTGCCGCAAAAGCAGGTCAGCCAGGGTGATGGGGCAAGTGATAGGATTATCACAAAATGGCAGCGCCCTGGTGCCTGTTTTCGCGTGCATTTAATGGATGAAAACTCGGGTAAGGTCCATATGAAATTTTTCTAAAATCGTGAGACTTAGGCTTAAAAACACATGGCCGACCCGTAGGGACAATAACAAATATTGACTGAACCATTCCTTAAATTGGCACTCTTCTTTGTAGAGCAGAAGATGTTGCCATGCACTCAGTAGAAAGGGACCGCAGACCCTCCAGAGGGTTTTTACCAGCTAGTCTATAGAATTCACCAATAGCCAGAATATAATACATCTGGATATGATTGTTTTGATACTGCCAAAACTAATTTATGACCTGTATAGCCAATAAATAACTGATCATCTTGAAGACTTCTAGACATTTGTGAGGTATAGAAACTTAGAGCCCTTCTCAGGTCCCCTCAATGCAACCTCACAACCTCCTATCCAGGATGAGGAGGCGGGAAAAAAGTTGGTAAAACAATTTTCGCAGACAAATGGAAGTAAGACTATTTTTGGCAAAAAAGGCAGCTTCACTTTAAGAACAGCTTTGTCCTAATAGAAAATAGTGAATAGAGGTTAACAAACTGTCTGTATCTCGCTCACCCTGCGAGCTGACGTCATTGCTACTAGTAAAATGGTCTTTAATGATAACAGTCTTAATGGATATGAATGCAGTGGTTCGAACTGAATACATGTTAGAAATGTTAGTACAAGATTTAAATCCCATACAGGGGACTTGAAATGGTGTAGGTGGAGCCCCTTAAGAAACTGAAGGATTAAAGGGATATTAAAGTATGAGGTTTCTTCTGAAGAGCGCTTGAAAATTTAAAGCGCTGCCAGATGACAATGCATTACTTACCGTAAAAGCATTTCTGATGGTTGTATCTGCTTAGATTCACATGCTGTGCATAGGTCCGACATCCAGTGGTCACTGCGGAGTATTGCATTTTGTTTTTCGTAGTCGAAAAGGGGACGTCGACAAGGCATGTCTGTAACACTATCCCTATAGTGACGTGCGTTGTACCCACAATCCCTCACGCGTCGAGGTCTCTCTGTTTGTATTTTTTCTGCCCTGAGGGAGCCTTCTAGACGTGAGTGAGTACAGAAGAGAGAGATATAAAAGGAAGTCTATGTTCCTTCCATCCGAGCAGGGAGGAAGGGTGGGCGCATGTGAATCTAAGCAGATACAACCATCAGAAATGCTTTTACGGTAAGTAATGCATTGTCTTCTGATGTTTGTTAATCTGCTTAGAATCACATGCTGTGCATAGACTAGCGAGCAGTACCCGGAGTTGGCGGTGGGTTATGAGAAGGAACAGTAGAGAAAAGATGTTTTAATACTGCCTGTCCCACCTGGGAGTCAGATCTTGAGTGTGCATCTAGACAGTAGTGTTTTGTAAAGGTGTGCACAGAACTCCAGGTAGCCGCTTTACAGATGGACTCAAGGGGAACATTTGCAATGAATGCTATGGATGCCCCAGTGCCTCGAGTGGAATGTGCTCTTGGCTTGAAGGGTAGTTCTCTCTTAGCAAGAGTGTAACAGAGAGTGATGCATTGTACAATCCATCTAGATATAGTGGACTTAGAGACTGCATCTCCTTCTCTTCCTGCTGCCACCGAGACAAAGAACTGATTAGTCTTTCTCAGTGATCTGGTTCTTTCCATGTAGAACATGACAGCTCTGCGTACATCTAGTGTATGCAGACTTTTTTCTCCCAAGTTGGAAGGGTTTTGAAAGAACGTTGGTAGTTCTATAGATTGGTTTACATGAAATTTAGAGATGAATTTTGGTGCAAACCTTGGGTGTGTGCGAAGAACCACCTTATCCTTGTGAACTGATACGAAGGGGTCTAATACAGAAAGAGCCTGTAGTTCACTTACTCTCCTAATGGAGGTGATAGCTATTAGGAAAGCAGTCTTAAGAGTGAGGTCTTTAAGAGTTGCCTTGTGCATGGGTTCGAAAGGAGTGCCCATGAGTCTAGAAAGTACCACGTTTAAGTCCCATCCGGGAGCTGGGCTAGCTATTGGGGGGTGTATTCTCTTTACCCCTTCCATGAAGGCCTTGATAACTGGTATCTTCCACCACAACACTTTAAGTTGGGAAGTGGTGTATGCAGAAAGTGCCGCTAGGTGGACTTTAATGGAATTAAACACTAGACCTGAATCCAGTAAATGGGTCAAGTACAGAATAATGTTAGTGGCAGAGCAGTCAACCGGGTTGATGTTCTTACTTCTACACCAGATGACAAATCTTTTCCACTTGCTAGAATAGCAGTGGCGAGTATTAGGTTTTCTGGCTTCCCTGAGGATGTCCATACATCTCTGAGGGAGATGTAAATGTCCAAATTCTATGATCTCAGGAGCCAGGCTGCTAAGTTCATGGTCTGAGGGCATGGATGCAGTGTCCTGCCCTTGTCTTGTGACAGCATGTTGTACGGGCAAGGAAGTTTGATTGGGGGAGATAGGGACATCTCCATCAAGTGAGCGAACCATGGCTGCCGGGCCCACATTGGGGCCACTAGTATCATGGTCACCTGCTCTTGGTGCATCTTGTGCAGCACCTTGTTGAGGAGGGGAGTCGGGGGAAAGGCGTAAACAAATTTCCCTGACCATTGAATCAACAGACCGTTCCCCTTGGACTGGTTCTGGGGGTACCTGGAGGCGTAACTTTGGCATTGTGAGTTCTCCAGGGTTGCGAACAGGTCTATTTCCGGGAAACCCCATTGCGTGAAGACATTTAAGACGATGTCTTCTTGCAATTGCCATTCGTACTCTTTGGGTAGGGGGAAGTCTCTGCTGAGTTTGTCTGCTAGCAGATTGAGTTCCCCTGGTACATGTTGTGATAGTAGGAACATGTTGTGTCTGAGAGCCCACTTCCATATATTCTGGGACAGCTTGGACAGTCCTGGAGAGTGAGTGCCCCCTTGCTTGTTGAGATAGTACATGGCTGTGGTGCTGTCTGTGAGGACCATCACTGTCTTTCCTTGTAAGTGTTCCTGAAAGGCTTTCAGTGCTTTGAACACTACTAATAGTTCCAGCAGGTTTATATGTTTGGAAGCTAAGCTCGGAGTCCACACTCCGTGAGCAGTCTGATGGGATAGGTGAGCCCCCCATCCTGTAAGGGATGCGTCTGTGGTTAGAGTGGCTTCCACTGCGGGTGTGGCAAAAGTTTTCCCTAATAGCAGGTTTTCCTTTGTCCACCACCGTAGCGAGAGAACCAAGGCCTGCGAGACCACCACTAGGTCGTCCCATTGTCCGCTGGCTTGGCACCACTGGCTGTAGAGCCACTCTTGCATTGGGCGCAGGCGCGCGTGAGGTACCAAATAAATACATGACGCCATCATCCCTAGCAAACGCATTGCTTTGCGTACCGTCACCTCTCGACCTGCCACATAATGGGTGATCTGAAACAGCATGTTTTGGACCCTCTCGTTGGAGGGGAAGACGAGGCCGTCCTTTGTTCGAATTAGAGCCCCTAGGAATTGTTTGATTTGGCTGGGGTCTAAGCTGGACTCTTTTCGTTGATGGAGAAGCCCAGTCTGGACAAAAGGTCTACGGTCTTTTGGGTATTGGAGAAGCATGTTTCGTAAGAATCCCCTATTATGAGCCAGTCGTCGAGGTACGGGTAAACTGGGATGGATAATCTGCGCAGGTGGGCCGCTGCCACTGCCAGTACTTTCGTAAATACCCTTGGTGCAGATGCTATCCCAAAGGGTAGTACTCTGAACTGGTAGTGTTTGTTCCCTATCTTGAACCTGAGGTATTTTCTGTGCGCTGGCAACATTAAAATATGAAAGTATGCATCTTTCATGTCTAGTGTTGTCATGTAATCCCCCTGTGATAACAGTGGGATTACATCCTGCAAGGTTACCATACGAAACTTTTGGGGTTTGACAAAATTGTTCGCTGGACGCAGATCTAATACAGGGCGCATGGTTAAATCCTTTTTGGGTACAAGGAAGTACACTGAATAAATACCTTCTGTTACCTGCGATAGGGGTACAGCCTCTATAGCTTCTTTTTTCAGTAGTTCTTATACTTCTTGAAGAAGAATAGTGAGGTGTTCCGGTGTAATGCTCCGGTTCCGTGGGGGTCTGTATTTTGGGGAACCGTTGAATTCGATGCAGTATCCGTGGGCTATGGTGGATAATACCCAGCGGTCTGACGTTATTCCCTCCCATGCTGAAGGGAACGATGTTAGCCGGCCCCCGACCGGTGATGCATGGGAGGAGACCCAAATCTTTGGGTCATTTGTTGGTATTGGGCATGGGGCCTTTTGGACTGGAGCCGCGCCCTCTTCCTTTGCCACGACGTTGACCTCTTTGACTGAACTGGGTGCTTTGGTTAGAGGGCCAGTTGGTAGCAGAGTAAAATTGTTTTTGGCTTTGCTGCTGTCGTTGGCCACGAAAGGAGCGTCTATTGCCATAGCTGCGTCTGTTAGGTGGCCTAGAAATTTGGTCAAGAGTTTTGATGGTATCAAACTCCTTCTTCGCATGTTCTGGTGCCTCATCAACTGCTTTCCCAAACAGATGTGTTTGCTCTATAGGCTTATTTATTAGGGAAGCCTGGGTTTCTGGCTTAAATCCCGAATTGCGCAGCCAGACATGGCGTCTGAGAAGTATTCCCTGAACCAGGGAACGTCCAGCTGTCTCTGCGGCATCCAGGGAGTTCTTTACGATGCCCTGGTTTACAAGAGTTCCCTCTGATATAGTAGCCAACAGGCGTGAACGCAGGGGTTCTGGTGCGTCCTCTGCTTCGCTGCGCAGCTTGCTCCACTGTGCATCTGCGTAGCTAGCTAATAGGGAATTGTTATTCGCAATCTTAGTTGAGAAGGCGGCGGAGGTTGTGATTCTCTTCCCAAGTGCATAGAGCTTCTTGCCCTCTTTGTCAGGTGGTGCCTCACTAGTAGATAGTGGTACTCCCGCTCTCTTCCTTGCATTAGTAACTACCAGAGAGTCCGGAATAGAATGTCCCCTGATGTACAAAGGGTCAGAAGACAAAGGGCTGAAGAGCTTTTCTATACGAGGGTTGACCCCTCTGACTAAGGCCGGATTGGAAAGGGAAGGAGTTATTCTTCTCTTTATAGAAGCCAGGAGCGGAATGGACTGACTGACCGGGGCTTTTTCTTTAATAACTTTTTCTACAAAGTCTATGTCCGGAATAGTCTCCCCTGTGTCTATTTCAAAATGCGCTGCTGCCTTGCGCAATAGTGCATTAAGTGAGGGCTGGTCATCTATGGGGGAGGTGTTGCCAATAGGTGAGTCCTTGGGAGGAGAAGGGTGAAAGACATCAGGGTCTGAGTGCACTGATGGGGATTGCCAAGGCTGCGCTGATGGGGAGTGCCAGGGCTGTGAGGTGGCTGTATCTTCCTCAAAAGCTCCTGTGTTAGTGTAAGGGTCTTCCTCAAACCCTTCCTCCTTATGTTCTTCCTCTCCATCTAAACACTCCTCATCTTCCTGGAGGTATTGCTCCTCTTCAGTGAGGTCATATGCATCTGTAGAAGGGAGAAACAGCCTAGGAATCTTGACCCTAGGGTCATCCTGGGTCCATTCTCTTGGTCTTTTGGGTCTTTTGGGTGTGGGTGGGTTTTGGCTACCCAAAAACCTCTCCATCTTTTCCATACAAGAATGGAGTCTTTCCATGGTCTCATGGGGAACCCCTGAATAGTCTAGAGGGGGGAAATCAGTGTTGTCACCTTCAAAACGCTTCGAACGCTCCCACAACGTCGACGAAAGGTTTCCGTCGCCCTCAGAAAAGCCCTCCGGTAGTTCAGAAGTGCCTTTAGATGAATGGGGCAGTTCCTGGCTACTCTTGTGCTTATTCGGCGTTTCTATTTCCTTGGGTGCGGTATTCGACGTCTGTTTCGTCGTCCGCTTGCGTTTGTCCTCGGAAACAATTCTCGCCAGGCTCTCGACGACGAGTTCGTCGGTAGAGGGTTCTGGAGTCGGCGTTGTCTGCGTTACGCGCCGTTTCTCGACGGCCGCTCTATGGAGCGTTACGTCGGGTGTCTTTGAGGTAGCGCCCGTGTTAGATGAAAGCCCAATCGCTGGTCGCGGCTGCGTTTGCGGGTGGGGCTTGAGACCCTTACGGTCCAAGGTCGACGCCGGAGTGCCCTGCGTCCCCTTCGGCGCTGGTGGATCCTTCGTCCTCGACGAAGAAGAGCCGTGGGTTGTGTGCTTAGGCCTATTGGGTCTGTGTGCGTCCTTGTCGCCGGGGTGTTCATCCCCATAAGCAGGGCGTGAGCCGAGCCCGTCGGGGCCGGGGACGGACGCCGAGGAGCGCAAGCGCTCCTTCTGGGGGTTAATGACTTCCGTAGCGGACGTCGAGTTATCACCCTCCTCGTCACTTTCTGTAACAGCGGCGGCGGGTGAGGAAACTGACTTCGACATAGCGTAGTCCGCCCACCTCTTAACTTTCCGTTCTTTAAGGGTTCTTGGCTTTAAGAGCTTACAGGCCGCGCAGCTGTCCTCTTTATGATCGAGGGGCAAGCAACGATTACAGAGCTTGTGTTTATCCTTCCAAGTGTATTTGCCCCTACAGCGTGGGCAAAACTTAAAAGGTGTCCTCTCCATAGCTGAGGCAATAAAAACTGGTGATAACAACCCCAAGGGAAAGATAGGGGCGAAAGAAAGACATTCTTGACGAGAAGAGAAAAGTTCGAACCCCCACTCTCCCTACTGTATGTTGGCCGGCGAGGCCTGGCCACGTGTTCGGCAGCGCCGAAGGATCTCCTCCGTCTCTTCCTCTCCGTCGAAAACTTGCTCGGCGGAGAAACAGCTTCACAGCTAACGTCGAGGGGAGGGATCTTTTAACAGTAAGTATATATATTAAGGACCGAGGTCCGTAGTACTTGTTTAGCAATGTCTCTCTAGGAGCTCCGCGTAAGGCGACCATAAGCTGGGCGGAAAAAAACAATCTGAGGGACCTCGACGCGTGAGGGATTGTGGGTACAACGCACGTCACTATAGGGATAGTGTTACAGACACGCCTTGTCGACGTCCCCTTTTCGACTACGAAAAACAAAATGCAATACTCCGCAGTGACCACTGGATGTCGGACCTATGCACAGCATGTGATTCTAAGCAGATTAACAAACATCAGAAAACCCTTTATTGTTCCAATCTGGAGCCCCAGAGTTCCACATTCTTATCCCTACACCAGATGCAGAACCTATTCCAACAGCATTGGTACAAGGACTTTGTTCTCATCCGGGAGGTCCCAATCCTTATCTTTCTCAATCTCCTGATCATGTGAGGAATGACGGGGGCTGGAGAAAACCAAAAAAAAAAGGAATGGAAACTCCCAGTCCACTACAAACGCGTCCTCTAGAGCTCCTCTTGGGGGACATTCCCTGAAGCACAACAGTTTTCACTTCGGGTTGACACTGGTCGTGAAAAAGATCCACTTGAGGTATTCCCCAAAGGGTGACGATCTCTTGAACGACTGAGCTACTTTGAACTCGTGGGAGACCGCGCTCTGTCTGCTCATTGATTGTGCAGCCGTGTTCTGTTTTACGGCTAGGTGAACTGCCAATAAGGAGACTCCTAATTGAATGGCCCAGAACCAGAGCTGCATTCCCTCTCTGCACAGTGGTAGTGAACCTACACCTCTCTAGTTGAGGTACTACATGGCCACTGTGTTGTCTGTCATTATCAGGACATTCTTTCCCTGTACATGTGATGCTGGAAAAGCATTGGAGGGACAGGGCCTCACTGTGCTTGTCCTGTACTCCCTTATGTGTTCTGTGTTACTTTCTGTGCAGGAGTCCAGTTGGGACCCCTGGCAGTGCAGTTCTTACTCTTTTTGGTTGCGGTGAACAAAGACTCTTGGGATACCCTTATGGCACCCATGGGTGGGGGTACAACCCTGTACCCCTAGTTTATGTTTTGGGCACCAATGTGTTGCCCACAGAGCAGGGTATGGGCTGGTGGCAGCTTCATGCTGATGTGACAGGAGCTCCAAGTAGCCTCCATTTTGGGATACCCAGGCCCTGCCATAGGAATCAGTGGATTCCTGTTAGAAAACAAGATGGCCCCTGGGCCTCTTGGTTTCTATTGCCCGTTACCTTGTTTTCCCAAAGTTCTGGGAAGCCCAGATTTTGTCCCTTCCCCTGACTCGCTTTTGGGTGGAAGTACCATATATTATCTTGTGGGGAAGTCCAGGCCAAACTGGCTGGAGCATTCCCAGTGACTATTTTGTGGACACACCCATGGAGTGGGATCTGCGTGAATGGATTGTGTGAACAATATGCATTCCCCGTTATGGGTGTCTAGTTTCAGTGTGTGTGTGACAATGATTGAGAGCCCTGCCTGAAGCTGGCATGAATGCAGTGTAGTGTGCCGAAAGGCTGGGTGCTTGCCCCAATCCACATTCCTAGTTATGGGTGTCTGGGTGGAGTCCCTGTTTGAAAGTTTTAGAAGTCTTCACCATGTTATGCACAATGGGACAATGGGTAACTGCTATAAGGGAGATACAGAATATCTGAAAGGGATAATGCGGGGAGTGGCACTTACAGAACGGGGCAAGGGTCTGGTGGCGGGGGCAGGTGGAGCGGGGACATGGGTCGCACTACGCTTCAATGGCGGCTGATATAAAAGTAATGACATGGAATGTCAGAGGGATGTGCTCCTACATGTGCCGGAACAGGATCAAATCCTTCCTGAAGAGGAAAAGAATCTCCATAGCTTTGCTACAAGAGACCCACCTTATCATAGATAGCAATGACAAAATAACGGAATAGTGGGGCGGGAAAGGCTATGGGGAGGCGTATTCTAAGTACGCATGAGGAGTTTATACATGGATCAGCGACAGTCCCGTTCCGAGTGATAAAGGAAGTAGATGTAGAAGGGAGATACATGATACTTGGAGGGAGCATAGAAAAACGGGATGTCTGCATAGTTAACTCCTACCTCCCTAACTGTGGAACCTCAGCATACCTGTCCAAGCTGAGTGCGAGGCTGACCCCCTATCTAAACTGCCTATTTATTTGGTGAGGTGATTTCAATTGTGTCTAGGACATTGCCCTGCACAGATCTAGCCCAGCCCCCACCCCGCCCAGGGTGCGAGAGCGACCCAGTCATCGCTCAATGAGGTGATGGGGAACCTTGACTTGGCAGATGTTTGGAGGGTGTTCCATCCAGAAAGCAAGGAATACTCACATTTGTCATCCCCTCACAGACTATATACTAGGATAGACTACTTGCATATAGACAGGGCACACCTATCCCAAGTAGAGTCGATACCCGGGTAGAGCTATATCCGATCACTCCCCACTACTTAGGGAATGGAGGATGTGTGGCCCTAAGCTGCCCATACCACTTTGGCGCATGCCGACAGACACACTGACCGATCTTCAGACCAGGATTGTGGAATACAAAGAACACAATGGGGGAAGTGTGAGAAGCTGGGATATAACCTGGGAGACATTAAAAGTGGTGATTAGAGGAGAGGTCATCGCCCGCGCAGGTAGTATTAGAAAATTGCTAAAAAGCGAGTAAGGCAAGTCCTCTGAACACAAAACAAGGGAGCTAGAGGCGGTAAGGGGAATGCCAGAATGCCTGGGCTAGACTAACAAAATTCGATTACGTTACAAAGACCACTAGGGCGCACTAAGGTGGAGACAAACACAGCAGATTGCTGTCATGGCTATGTAAGAGGGAGAACCCTAGACACTCGATCACAGAAATAAGATGAATTTGACGCTGTGCTCACAACATAGAAGTCGATTATTGGTGCTTTCAGCGAGTTCTACGCCCGATTATACTGTCATGACACAATAGTCTCTCAAGGTGAAATTCTGGACACATTGGAGGAAATAGGCCTGCCCTCACTAGGTGATGCCCAACGGGAAATAATACAGAGAGCTGTCAGTCGACCATATTAATGAGGCAATTAAATCACTAACCACCTGCTACACCCCAGGGAGCAACGGACTGCCCCTTGAGTTTTATAAGATGTACTGCCCTGAACTGGCCCCGGTGCTACATGAGGTCTTCATGGAGGCGTACGAAACTAAGGTGTTACCAAGGACCATGAGGGAGACATTAGTGGTCCCAATACCCAAACCCGCACATGAATGCGACTCGTATAGGCCGCTGGCAATGTTGAATTATGAGATTAAAATATGGACAACGATACCAGCTAAACTACTGACGAAAGTTATAGGGGCCATAGCACATGAGGATCAAACCGGGTTCATACCGGGCAGAAATACTGCGATAAACCTGCGCAGGCAACAGCACATCATTGTGCAGACAACAGCATTGAGGAAGTTTGGGCTGGGTGAATACTTCATTGGGTGGGTTAAGATATTGTACGAAGCACCAGTGGCGAGAGTAAAGACCGGCAGAACAGTGTCAGCACCGTGCGACATCCAAAGGGGTACCAGGCAGAGTCGTCCGCTGTCACCAATGCTCTATATACTAGGGCTGGAACCCATAGCAATATATCTCAGGAAACAATTTTTCAACGCTAGCATTAGAGTGGGTGTTGTGTAGCATGTTGTGTCCCTGTATGCGGATGATGTACTGCTATACCTGCGAGATCCTCACCTCAACGTACCAACGATATTAGATGTATTGGAAAACTATGCAAGGGTGTCAGGAATCTAATTCAGCAGGGAGAAGTCCTGCATATTCCATTGGCGGGACTAGTGGGTAAACCAGAAAGCGAACTTCTGGAAGTCAGGATTCATTGGAGGCCACACTCGTTCAAGTATCTGGGGGTGAATATATGGCATACACCTGAACTCACAAACGGAGGGAACACTGCATTGGCGGTACAGGGAGTCAGGAAGTCCATGAAGTTCTGGTCCAGGCTCCCGCTGTCAGTGATGGGCAAGGTCTCCATAACCAAGATGATAAACCTGAGATTTTTATATTTCTTTTAAAACGTACACTGCTACGTTCTGGACTCTTTTTTCGACTATTAGAGAAACTATTGAGGGAGCTGCTCTGGGGACCGGCTAAACACAGACTGTCTGACCACATTGACGTTACCCTACAAGGAAGGAGGGGTAAAACTGCCAGACTTAGAAAGGTATTACCTGGCAGCACAACTAAGCTTTGTGGCTAAATGGCTAGAGGACGAGGCCACCTCGGGGACAAACTTATTAAAGCAACTGATTGCACCAGTGCGTCTAAAAGAAATACCATGAATCTCGCTAAACTGCCAGAGTAACCCCCCCCATGATTGTACGATTAGGCAGGAGAGTGTGGGACAGGGCCCTAAAATTGACAGGACTCGAACATCCCTATTCGGCGGAGACCCCAATTGCAACCGCAGTCTGCGCAACCAAAGCAGAAGTGGCAACCACAAGGCAATGGGAAGGGTATGGCATATACACCTGGAAGACACATATGAAGAGGGCATTTTCAGGGAGTTTGCATCCATGTACGAGAAAGAAGGAATACCCAAAGGCCAGTACCAAAAGATCAGGAAGGCAGCCAAAAAGTGCTAGAAAAACTGGCCTGAAGAACCAGAGGCAAACCCACTACTAAAACAACCGCACAATTTGGGTGACAGGTTTAAGCCTACATCCAGGCTTTGCAACTTACTGGTAGACGGACCCAACCCTAAAAGCACTAAACTGAAGGAATGGTGGGAAGCGGACATGAGGGGTGTTATCAGTGAGAGGGTGAGGGTTCTAGCGTACCACAGGGAAATGTCTAGAAATGCCCAATTTCAGCTGATCCAACTAAATGTTCTGATAGAACCTACATGACCCCGAGCAGAATAGCTAAATTCAGGAAGAACATAAGCCCGGGCAGCCCCTGGTGCAGGTATGATGCACATGTCCTGTGAGCGTCTGAAGGCACAGCGCTTTTGGGCAGCAGTAGAGGAAGCCTGCAGAAAGGCTGGAGTGACCAGATACGACTGAACGCCAAAAGAGTGCCTTCCAGGGGGCTTACACAAGGGTGAGAAAGTTCAGAGATATCGTTAAATTCATGGACATGGCGTGCATGTTGGCAAAACGGTCCATAGCAATGGCATGGAAAAAGCCTAGTGGCCCACAATGCTCCAAGTGGCAAAGTGAATTTGAACACTGGTATAACGCAGAAACAAGGGTATGGGGTGATGCGGTCGACAGAGCTGGGGACGAGGAGGGCCCTGCATTCGAGGCCTGGAAGGCACAGACTTTTGATATGTTCCATTCATCGGATGATAAGCCCCCATTAATTCATCAGACTCCCACTCAAGATGCCCAGGTCCGCTGAGAACTGGGCCACTGCAAAGGAGAAACCCAAATAGACGCACTCTGATGCTGAACGTCCCCGGCATAGCCCCACATGAACAATCTCTTACAACAAGGAGAGGTGTACCCCAAGAACTGAGCTAATGTTGAAGACTGTTTTTTTTTGTTCTAAGTTAATTACTGTTTTAATGCGAATTACATGTATATGTGGCAAAGATAAACTCTGAAGTAAACTTCTGATGTATATCGTACATGCCAATAAAAAAAAGTTTAAAAGTTTAAAAAACAATGGGTGTCTGGGTGGAGTGAATGGCCTGAATGCCTGTGAGCCTGATGGGCTGCCGGCCTGAATGAACACCCTTCTGTGTGATTGGATGACTGAGACTGGCTCAGCCAGACTTAATGAGGGACACGATGTGTATATCTGGGGACCTCTCACTTACCAATTTGTTCAGAAGCTGAAGTCGAATCTTGAAGCTGATCCTTGAAGTCCAACTAGAGAAGAAGATTGCTGCTGTATTTCATTCGATGTAATCCAAAAGCTGGAGAGTCTGTCGAGGATTGATCCAAGAGAGGACCTGGCTAGGAGATCTCTCCCCGAGCTACAAGGGACTATCGTGCAGAAACTGCTACTATTCATCAAAAAACCCTGGAAGCTAGTTCTGTGAGTCTGACGTCCAGAGAAGGGGTCTGGCGAGAATTCTGAAAAGAGTGCCTGGACATGGAGGGTGGTCTAAGTCCATTGGTGTTGACTGGGTTTGGACGATGCCAGTGACGGCTGCTAGCCGAGTCGAACCGTGTCGCCGAGAAGGGGGGACACCTTGTAGCTGTGCTGCTCAATGCCCATAGACTAGAAAGCTCCACCTTGCCCAAGAACATTTGAAAGAGGGCTTCCTTGCCATCACTGTCGACGACTTTGTCCCGCCAGAGAAAGTCGAGGTCGCCAGATACCGAGGAAAGTTTGCTGTTGGGTTTCCAGCCACCAGAAGCCGACAAAGACATCCCGAGGACACCAACGGGGTGAAGATCCAAGGTCCAGCCTGTGGTCGAGTACCGATCACCGAAGAGTCCCCCGAGGTATGTGCTGCGGCTGCAGCACCAACAGACCAGAGGACCGACGAAAGAGACTCCCCAACAATAGACGCTCACTGCCGGGCCTGCATCCACCACTGCCAAAGGTTTAAGTCCATAGTCTTATTTGCAGCACAAACATTTTGCATCGAGGCCTACCGCACGCCTTATCTTCCCAGGACTTCCACCATCGAGGAAACAATTGATCGGCGAAGAGCACTGCAAAGGTCAAAGCTGCAGTATCACTGCAAGTGTTATACTTTTCCTCGATGATCTCGACGCTCAGCGAGTCCTTCTTTAAAGGGGGTCCATCCTCAAACGATACCGTTGAAGAACCTCTCCCACGACAGGTGCATTGCGGTGGTTGAACAAGAAGCAAGGCTTATTGAGCATTTATTGACTGGGCTTGTTAATTCTTTTATTACAGGTTGCCCAGGTGGGGGATCCTCACCTCAGAATTGTGCATGTAGTTTAAAAGAAAGCATACTGCCATTGCTTAACCTTAACCAGCCTGGCTTCCCTAATTCTATGCTGATAAACCTTACTGAATTATTTGTACGCTTTGTTATAACTGCCAGCAGTTGATGCATTTTAAAGGAATCTAAAGTCTAGTTGTGGTACCACATAGAATTGTCCTGCATCGCCTCCTGAGAGCTTAAACCTTAGTTGCTCGTCCAAATCTACCATATGGAGAACCTTGGCTGTTGTGCTCTGTGTCTCTACCCTACGATATAGGGGGCAGAAATAAAGATACCCCATCCAGTCTTTACAATACAAGGGGCAGAAAGGGCTTCAGCGCTAGTCGGATCGCCATCCACTCCAAAAAATGAATGTGTCGTTTGGACTCCGATGGAGACCAACAACTGCTGTTAGATCGTTGGCATGGGCTCCCCACCCTATGAGGCACCCGTAACTACTATAATCTCTGGCCATGGTTGCCAAAAAGGTTCTCCATTCAGCATATTGTCCTTGCAGACCCACCACAGGAGATCTTGTGCGACCCTGCTTGGAACCTGAAGTGGGTCTGACATCCTGCCCAAGAATTGAGACCACTGCGTCCTGAGAGCCCATTGAAGGGATCTCATTCTCAGGAGAGCCTCTGGCACCAGAAAATTGCAAGATGCCATGAGGCGAAGCAACATCAAAAAGTCAAAGGCCGGAAGACACTGGGTAATATGGAATTTGGTGACCATCTGCACAATGTGTTGAGCCCTCACCTCGGGTGGCAAGGCTTTCCCATAGGATGCATCCAGGACTGCTCGGATAAGACATGCATTACTTAACGTAATAGCATTTCTGATGATTGTTTCTGCTTAGATTCACATGCTGTGCATATGGTCTGACATCCAGTGGTAACCGCAGAGTATTGGATCTCGTATTTCGGGGACCGAAAGGGAACGTCAGCATAGGCGTGTCTAACACTATCCCTATCTTGACGTGTAGCGTACCCAAAATCCCTAACGCCCCGAGATCCCTCCGACTGTACTTTTTCTACCATGATGGAGCCCAAGGCTATTGTGAGTATATGAAGAGAGAAAGTAGTAAGACGTCTATGTTCCTTCCACCCGAAGCGGGGAGGTAGGGGGGGCGCATGTGAATCTAAGCAGATACAATCATCAGAAATGTATTACGGTAAGTAATGCATGTCTTCTGATGCTCGTTAATCTGCTTAGAATCACATGCTGTGCACAGACTAGCGAGCAGTACCCGGAGTTGGAGGTGGGTTGTGAGAAGGAACAGAGAAAAGATGTCTTAGGCTTGTCCCACCTGAATATTAGACCTAGAATGAGTGTCTAGGCAATAGTGTTTTGTAAAGGTGTGTACAGAACTCCAGGATGCAGCTTTGCAAGTGGACTCTAAGGGAACATTTGCAATGAATGCCATGGACGCCCCAGTGCACCGAGTAGAACATACTCTAGGCTTGAAGGGCAGTTCTCGCTTAGCAAGAGTGTAACATAGTTTGATGCATTTGACAATCCACCTTGAGATAGCTAATTTAGAGACAGGATCCCCCTCTCTACCAGCTGGCACTGAAACGAAAAATTGGTTTGTTTTCCTCAGTGGTTTGTTCTTTCCAGGTAGAACATGACTGCCATGCGTACATCTAGTGTGTGTAGTCTTCTTTCGGCAATGCTAGTGGGATTCTGGAAAAAGGTAGGTAGTTCAATCGATTGGTTCACATGGAACTTAGAGATGAATTTAGGCGCGAATCTGGATGTGTGCGCAGAACTATCCCTGTGGACTGTAACAAAGGGGTCTAGTACAAAAAGGGCCTGTAGTTTGCTAACCCTCCTGATAGAAGTGATAGCCACTAGGAAGGCCGTCTTATAAGTAAGGTCTTTTAGACTTGCTTTATGCATTGGTTCAAAGGGAGATCCCATGAGCCTGGTTAAAACCACATTTAGATCCCATCCAGGAGCTGGGTGAGAAATGGGAGGATAAATCCTCTTAACCCCTTCCATAAAGGCCTTAACCACCGGTATCTTCCACCACAACACCTTTTGTTGTGATGTGGAGTAGGCTGAAAGAGCAGCCAGATGAACCTTTAGGGAATTGAAGACCAACCCAGTGTCCAACAAATGGGTTAGGTACAGCACAATGTGTGTGGGTGAGCAATCTATGGGATTGACGCCCTTGGTATTACACCAGATGACAAAACGTTTCCATTTGCTGGCATAGGAATAACGGGTGTTGGGTGTCTAGCTTCCCCGAGTATGTCCATGCACCTCTGAGGGAGCTGTAGGTGTCCAAACTCTGACCTCAGGAGCCAAGCTGCTAAATTCAGAGTTTGTGGGCATGGGTGTAGGGCCTCCCCTCTGTCCTGAGACAACATGTTGTATGGGCAGGGTAGTGTTACTGGTGGGGAGAGGGACATTTCCATTAGATGAGCGAACCAGGGTTGGCAGGCCCACGTGTGGGCCACCAGTATCATGGTAACTGGTTCCTGGTGCATCTTGTGCTCTATCTTGTTGAGAAGGGGAGTCGATGGGAAAAGCGCAGGCAAATTTCCTTGACCATGTTATCCAGAGACCGTTCCCCTTGGAGCAGTTCTGGGGGTACCTGGAGGCGTAGTCTTGGCATTGGGCGTTCACCTGAGTCGCGAACAGGTCGATCTTTGGGAAGCCCCATTCTGCGAAGACGTTGGACACTATGTCTTCGTGCAGACGCCATTCGTCTTCTAGGCGCAGAGGGAAATTTCTGCTAGAAGATTGAGTTCCCCTGGAACATGTTGGGACAACAGAAACATCTCGTGTTTGAGAGCCCACATCCAAATGTTTTGGGACAGCTTGGATAGCCCTAGAGAGCGAGTGCCCCCCTGTTTGTTCAGGTAATACATGGCTATAATGCTGTCTGTTAGAATCAGCACCGTCTTCCCTTGTAGTTGCATCTGAAAGGCCTTTAATGCCTTGAACACTGCTGATAGCTCCAGTAAATTTATATGGTTGGACGCTACTTGTGGGGACCACACTCCATGCGCTCTCTGCTGAAGCAGGTGTGCCCCCGACCCCGTGAGAGATGCGTCTGTCTTGAAAGTGGCTTCCACTGCAGGGGTGGTCAAGGTTTTCACCTTCAAGAGGTTTTCCCTTGACCACCACTGCAGAGAGAGAACGAGGGCTGGCGAGACAACTACCAGATCTTCCCATTGTCCGCTGGCCTGACACCACTGGCTGTTGAGCCATTCTTGCATGGGACGCATGCGCAACCGTGCGTGCGGAACCAAGTATATGCATAACACCATCATTCCTAGCAAACGCATGGCTTTGCGTACAGTCACCTCCCGACTGGCTACAATATTGAGGGATCCGAATAAGCATGTTCTGAACCCTATCGTTGAAGACGAGGCCGTTTTTCGTCCGGATTAGCGCTCCCAGAAATAGTTTTATTTGACTGGGGACTAGACTGGATTCCTTCACGTTGATGGAGAACCCCAGACTGAAAAGGTCGTCCACGGTTTTTTGGGTATTCAAAAAACATGTGTCGTACGAGTCCCCTGTTATGAGCCAGTCATCGAGGTAAGGGTAAACTGGGACGGATAACCTGTGCAGGTGTGCTGCAGCTACTGCCAGGACCTTCATAAACACCCTTGGTGCTGAGGCGATGCCAAAGGGGAGTACCTTGAATTGGTAATGCCTGTTCTCGGTCATGAACTTAGATTATTTCTGTGCGCTGGCAACATGAAATATGAAAGTATGCATCTTTCATGTCCAATGTTGCTATGTAGTCCACCGTTTCAACAGTGGGATCACCTCCTGTAGCGTTACCATGCAAAAGTTTTGAGGTTTTATTGGCGCAGGTCTAGAACAGGGCGCATGGTGAGGCCTTTTTGGGTACAAGGAAGTACACTGAATAAATACCCTTGTTTACCTGAATAGGGACGGTTTCTATGGCGTCTTTTCCCAGCAGCGCTTCCAACTCTTGATTCAGGATCTCCAGATGGTCCGGTGAGAGGTGCAGCGATTGTGGTGGTATGAATTGTGGCGGTCGGGAGAATTCCATGCAGTACCCGTGGGCAACCATCTTTATGACCCACTGGTCTGAAGTTATCCCCTCACATGCCGTGAGGAAAGATGTTAAGCGCCCCCCGACCAGGGTGACATGGGAGGGGACTTGGATCTGATTGTCATTTCTGGCCAGAGATTGCGGCTCCTCTAGGATTGGGGCCTCTACCTCTGGCTTTGCCGCATCGCTGACCCCTTGGTGGGTAGTATGCGGGGCTTCCTGATGTTTGTCCAGCATTAAAGTTTCCCGTGGTATAGTTGTTCCGACTTACACGGGACTGCCCTCGAAAGGACCGACGAGAATTACCTCCACTTTGGGAGGAAGGTTTTTGAGTAATCTGTTGCAGGGATTTAAGAGTCTCATGCTCTTTTTTGGCCGTTTTCAGGGCCTCATCGACCGCCTTTCCGAAGAGGTTAGTTTCTACAATGGGTTTGTTTATGATAGCGGCCTGTGTCTCAGGCTTGAAACCTGAGTTACGAAGCCAAGCGTACCGCTAAAGTAAACTGCCCTGGGCCAGAGATCTGCCTGCTGTCTCAGCAGTGTCCAGAGTGTTCTTTATTACATTCTGGTTTACTTGCCTGCCTAGGGGGGCGTGGCTACATGGCCACGTAACAAGATGTGGTCCCGAGGAGCTCCTGCCGATCCGTTCCTAATCTGTGAATATATACATGCCTGGAGGAAGTTGAGATAAGGGAACTAGAACCCACATGTTAGGGAGAATTCTCACTTATGGTTAATTTCCCTCACCTAGTGAGTCCCCCAGCAGCTTTGCTGGACTTCTGGAGTTTTTTTTCACCTGTTAAGAGTGAGAGCTTTCCCCCCACTCTTACCTGTGTTTTGCTATGTGTTTCCATCTGTTCTTGTGATTGTGTACTCTGAAGTACACCACTTCAGTAGCCCCCTTCTTTCTGTGTGTCACACAGCACCTTCCGTGCCGTGGCACAGGGTTGTCTTTGAGACTTCCCTCAACTCCATTTCTGAGGCAACTACTGTCCCCCAGAAAAGGGTAAAGTTACCATTAACTTTACTTAGTCAATCTACCACAGATCCAGTACAGGCCATCTTCCATGGAGTACTGGAAAGGGTAGACTTGGCTGTGGCACTGGCATCTACCCTAACTTTTCTACTGCGATTATATTATATAAACGTGGTACTGTTCTTGGCTATTATATTAGCCTCGAACATAAACCCGCTTGACCAAATAGTCTTTCTTTTGGCCCCGGTTGGGTTTATTCGCCATTTCTTTTTGTTAAAGTCCTTCTTGTGTTTTACTTTGCGCGGCAAACTAGGTTCGCCTTCTTTGTTGATTGTCTTTTGGCGGGCTTTTGCCCAGAAGCCCTCATCAAGGCGCCTGGGTGTCTAGGTGGGCTGAATGTGAGGGAGGGGTGTAGTCACCCCCTACACAGGGTATCCTAGGAAACCCAAGTCACACTTTGCTATGATTGGCTGAGGTGGTTGTCCAGCCTGGACAACCCCCCTGCTGCATGATTGACAGCCAGGCTGCGTGAATGGGGTTTTTTTTCCGCATAAAAGGCAGGTCTCTTGGGCTAGAAGTCAGAGAGTCGCCACTGGAACTACAAGGAGCCGAAGAGAAGCGGAGAGGACGACTGTTGCAACTACCCAGTCCCGGTGAAGCCCTGCTGCAGTTCTGAGCTATCTGCCCTTCAACAACTCAGAAGATCCAGTCCAGGGTCTTCTTCCCTTGATCTTGGGGGGGATAACCAGCTCATCTTCTACAGCCAGAGGATCCTCTTCCTCCGTGGTCTAAATTGCTGCACACTGCTGTAGTGGTCCGGATAGCCACCTGAAGAGCCTATCCTGTTTAAGGAGCGCACCTTTTATTCCGTGTCGCTGCTGCCGGCCTCATCCCTGTGTGGTGCAGAACCCCTTCAGACGTCCTCCTTCCCAGCAAAGCTCCAGGAATCGTGGGTCTGCGGGAAACCAACAGGAACAACTGCCAGGGCACCAGCTGCACCATTGGAACAAGTAACTGTGTTATGTTGAGGAAACTGGGTGAATCACTTTTTCTTCATGTCCAAGGCTAGACCTTGTCTTCCCTCCTTATAACTTTTGCTTCCGAACATTGACAATATCTAAGTACTTTCGGCTCCGTTGAATCGTGAACTGTTAGACCGTGTGGTCTTTGGCAACTGGCCCCGGTGTCTTTCGACCATAGCTCTGGTCCTTTGACTTTTGAACTCCTGTCTCTGAAGGTTTCTTGATTCTGCCTGCCTAACCAAAATATTGCCTGTGATTTTTGCCTCCAACTCCCTCTGGGTATCTCAGGTGCTAAGTGTGTTTTTGCGACGGTAACATTTCATGTCACGGATACGCGTTTGTTTAGTAGACCGAACTGTCAAAAAGTGATCGCAATCGTATCCGTGGTAACGTGTTTTTGTGCCCAACACCGGTTTATTCCATCACAGAGTACTTACCTTGAGACTTACTGTAAAGTGAATTGGTTAGTTGTAGTATATTTAACGTGTGGTTTTTATTGAAGTTTAATAGAAGTGTTGTGTTTATAACGAATGGTTTAAAAATAAATGTAATTATATTTTTCTACCTGAAATCTTGAGTCAGTGTTTGCTTGAGTCACAGTTATTGTTGTCCCTTTGTGTAATCTCTGCTACTGCTCATATACTCTTCAGATAAACCTGCCTGCTCCGCCACTGCTACCACTATGACATAGTAGTGCAGGCTTATGCCAAAGGTAAAACTTGTATCACCACTTGTAGTCTTAATTGTGTGTAGTGGTCCCTAAGGGCACTGCACAGGATTCTGCCTAACACCGCTGATGGAGGAAACCTTCCTTCTTCTGTTCCTCAGGGCAGAGCTGAAAAAGCTTGGATGCCCTGGCAATCATGGCGTGGAAGGAGCCAATTACGTCGGGCAGGGAGGCCCAAGGGAGTGGTGATGGAAGGCCCGTCCCGTCGTCACCACCGTCGTCATCCGTCCCCGTTGTGGCTGTCTCTGTTCCCATGTCATCCCCCAGGACAGGGGAAGGAGATGAAGGCTGAGCGGGCCGCGAGGGCTGGAAAGGCGGGGGGATGAACTCTACTCTGCTTGTTCGGAGGGCTTCACGACAGGCCCGGCTCTGTTGGGTCATCCGTTGGGGTGAGGGGCAATCTCATCCTTATCTCCGTGCATAAGGTTTGGATTGCCATCAAAATGGCCACCAAATTGTCCTGATGCTCGGGCCCCGGCTGCGACGGGCACGATGGTTACTCCTCCACGGGAGTCTCATCAGCACCGCCGTCACTCTCTTCGTCCGCCTCAGCGTTCTCCCCCCCGTGGGACCGGACCTCCTCGAACCTCTTGTTGAGGCCCTGCACGACTTCAACCAGCTCCTCCTCAGAGACTCTATCCGTGTCGGCCACCGCCCCCCCTCTTTTTCCACCAGGGTCTTATCGATGGGCTGAAAAGTGGATTCCCTCCGTGGCGGCAGGGAAACTCTGGGCCCCGAGGTCGCCCCCACTGGGTTAGCCTCCACAGGCTTCACCATGGCAGCTGCGACTCCCGCAATAGAGGCCTTCTCCTGGTGAATCAAGGCCTTCACCACCTTGGGCGCGCTTGAGGCCTTCACCTTGGCTCCCCCTCGGCTGATCCCTTCGAGATCGACCAGGGCCTCTCCAGAAGCTTAGCCGGGTTCTCGGATTTTCTCTTTACCGAGCCAGAGCATTAGCTCATCGTTGATGGCGTCGGTGAAAGTGCACCCTGCCCGGCAGCCGAAGAGCCTGACCCTTCGGCGCTCCCGGTGCCCGCGGACTCGCGGTGCTTTGCCTTCTGTTGGGCCCCCGTCGCCGGGGCACCCTCACAGGACTTGGAAGACCGCTCGGACGACTTCTCACCTGCTGGGCCCTTCTCCAGCCAGCTGGCGAGGCGGATCCGACGATCCCTCATAGTCCATTCCGACAAGTACTTGCAAAACGCATAGTCCTTCTCCACGTGCGTTTTGTCTTCGTGAAGGTAGTAGAGACATCTCGAATGCTCATCCTCCTTGAAAACATTCTGTAATCCGCATCCAGGGCAGTTCCTGAACAGCTTGGATCCGGGTGTCGAGCTTCCCTTGTCCTGGGCCATGTCCACGAGGTAGGTCTCAGATCTTCTGGAATCTTCCAAGAATCTTAACCATTAAAACTTCGCCCTAGAAGGGCGTAGAAAATTCCCAAACGTCCCGGTTGATCGGAAGTAGAAACGGTGGAGCTTGAGGCTCGATTGACCAAAAAAAATTGATAAAAACTCTTTAAAAAAAAACGCAAAACGCAGTAAAAGCTTGAGAGCTATAGCACGAGACTCCCAACACTTGAATATGCAGTAAAAATCTGAGGATGGCTGCCAGGGGCGGGGCTTAGGGAGAGGCCAGTCATTGGCTGGGGTTAGTATGACCCAAAGACCAGCGATTGGTTACTACTAAGAAAGACAGATCAGAAACGAAACTGATCATGATTTTTTTTCTATACCGAGGAATCCCAGCCTGACGACGGGGAATATTCATGAGCATGTGAATCCATGCCAGACCCCATGCTGGAGAATGTATGGTGTTGGAGCACATTCTAGCAAGCAAGGATGGACTTATGTTAAATCGCAACAACTTTCTACGGTTCTTACACTATGTTCTAACGCTTAGGACAATAGAGTCAGACGATATAAAATGGGTGGAATTCTTCAAGGAACCCTAAAATGATCGAGTTAAATTACACATCAAGAATCATGTGATATCCTATTGGCGGCGGCTCCAGTTCTACTCTCAATGAGATTTGACATCCTTGAAGCACGAAATGATCACAACCATGAAATCCATGACAACCGTAATACATGCCTGAACCGAGACAGAATAAGACCAACGCAAATGAATGTGGCGAGAACACCAGAGGGAGTAATGATGAAGGGTTGGCTTCTTGGTTCATGAAAACAAATACGTCAGAAACTGCTCAGAATGTCGATAATGAAACCTCCGAGATGATTCAGCCAGGTGAACAGATTAAAATCACGTTTGCCTGCGAGGTAGAGGCTACTGTATTAACACAAGATCACAGGGCTTCATGCAAGCCAGACAACAAAACAAACGATTGGAATTGGATCGCCAAGGCACTAATGAGGCACAATCAGAACGCCAGGACTCAGTTTACAACTACCTTTGGCTCCTGGAATACCTGAGGGTTCTTACATTTGTTTCAACGCAATTGGCTGGATGGTCTGGATATAGCCTGTTCACAGGAAACCTGGCTCACAGAATGCCCGTTAGTCAGAATGATATGCAGTATCCTGTGGGAACACTACATACAATTAAGACTACAAGTGACAGTACAATTTCCCCTTTGGTACAGGCCTATACTAGACAGTTATAGTGGTAGCAGTAGCAGAGCAGCCAGACTTATCTCAAAAGTAAGTGAGCAGTACAAAATGTTACACAAAGGACAGCAATTACTATGATTCAGGCAAACACCGACTCAAGGTTTATAAGTAAAAGAATATACATTTATTTCACTCTTCATTTGTTTAACAGTACACTATTATAACCAGTCTAAAAATCACACTCTTAATACACCACACCACTTCCCTTAAATTCCAGACAAGTTCAGCTCACAAAATGAAGTGGGAGCAAAATGGCACTCCAGCAATTTAAAAGGGAGGAAAGACAAAAGTTAATAGAAATTAAGTCACACGAACAGGTAAGTACTCAGGGCAATTGAACAAGAGGAACTACAGAGATATGATCAGGTAGATAAGGCTTAGAGCCAAAGTTAATGGGTCAAAAGTCTTTTGCTATAGATCACGCAGTTCAGGATAGTTTGCAGTAAAGTTCGTGGCACGGTTTCCAGACGAGGTTGGTTGATACAAAGGTAGTTCAAAGAGAAGAGAAGAACAAACCCTCAGATTGGAGAAGGATTTCAAACACTTTCACCGCGGTTGAACGAAACGGACAACCGGATTTACACAGTACCTTAAAACGGAGAGGGGCGTTCCTGGTAGTTCCTGCAGGCTCACAGTTCCTGAAGTGACTGTGGGACTGACAAGTAGGAAGACTGGAGGGTCCTGCACTACCCAGGGAAGAAACCAGCAGCAGAGCAAACCAGCAGCAGAGAAACCAACAAATAAAAATAAAAAGGTGCGCTACTTAAAACACAAGCAGGGTCCGACCTTCCTGGCGATCCAGCCCACTGTAGCTCTGTACAGCGAATTCGACCAGAGGAGGGGTACTGGCTTGCAGTTTGGGTGAACTGGTTGGTCCCACCAGCTCAAAGGAAGATGTTTCCTGGATGATCTTCTCTGTCGTCGGATTCTGAAGATTCGGACCTGCAGCAGGGCTTAACCGGGCAGTTCAGTCGTTGTAGGGGTCCTCTTTTACGAGTTCTTCGTTGGTTCTTTTGTTCCAATGGCGACTCTGCCTTTCCCGTTCCAGAGACCTGCTTTCTATGCAGTTTTCCCCCATTCATACAGCCTGGCTGTCAATCACACAGCAGGGTGGCTGTCCTAGCAAGGACAGTCCCCTCAGCCAAACAGGAGTGCGATTTGGGTTACCAAGGGAACCCAAGGCAGGGGACCAAAGATCCCTCCCTCACATCCTGCCTACCTAGACTTTCAGGCGCCTTACGGAGGGCTTCTGTGCAGAAGCTCGCAAAAAGACAGCAAACAAAGGAGTCAACTCCGGTTTGGCGCGCAGAGAAAAACACGAGAAAGACTAACAAAAAGAAATGGTGAATAAACCCAGCCAGAGCCAAAATAAAATGTATTTGGTCAAGCGGGTTTATGTTCGAGGCTAATATAATAGCCTAAAACATTACCAAGTTTAAATAAGATAATCACGGTAGAAAAGTTAGGGTAGATACCACTGCCACCGGCCAAGTATTAATGTAAAGGGAGCGAAACAATGCTCCAAGAGGCACAGACAAAAAGGGATAAGAGTTAACCCTTTCCAATAATCCATGAATGATGGGGTGTACTGGGTCAGTGGTTTAAAGTGACTAAGGTAAAGTTAATGGCAACTTTACCCTTTTCTGGGGGACAGTAGTCAGCCCCAGAAAATGGAGTCGGTGGGAAGTCTAAAAGACAACCCTGTGTCACTGCACTGAAGGTGCTATGTAACACACATGAAAATATGAGGCCATGGAGTAGGTGAGGCACCAGTGCTCAAGATCACACAAAAAGTGAAAACATACACAGCAAAACACATGTAAGAGTGGGAAAAAATGCTCACACTCTTACCATGTGAGAAAAATAAATCCTAGAAATCCAGCAAAGCTGCTGAGGCACTCATTAGGTAAGGGAAATCAGCCATTTATGAGAATTCTCCCTAACAAAGGTGAAGGGGCAATATGGCCAAAGGAAAGGACAAAGAACCTTGTGGCATGGCCATTTTGGAGCCAGGCCACCTATTTATGCCAAACGCGGTTAATGCGGTTAACATAGTAGAAAAGGGTTAATAATGCAAAAAGATAGCTGCCACCAGCCCTGTCCATGACACATTTGTACATCTCACAAAAAGTCCATCGGGAGTATCTAGGGCCTTTGAAAAATGACTACAGACACAAGTACACTATACTGTAAGGTATATTGTGCACTTGCTACATGTTGCAGAAAAGTTGCAACATTGGAAAAGGACTAAGGGCAACTAAGTCTCCCAGTACGGACTGTGTTTATGGGCATGTCAGTTTCCCCATAAAAAGTGACCGAAGCCCAGAGGAGTGCAGCTGAAGGCTGCGCTTCTCTGGCAAAGTCAGTCTATGGTGTCTAAACAGCAGCAAAATGTTTGGTGGTGTACATGGAGTGAAAATTACATACAATTATGAAATCTTTCCTAACACTGTGTATATCCTAAGGGAGTCATCACTTCACCCAGAGAGCCATCTACTCCGATGTGATCCTATCTCATAATGTCACTGCAAGGTCTGGATCACGTAGTGGCTGCCTTTCGCTGGCCACATGGCAGGGGACTTTAGGCTGGGGTTCAGCGATGACTGCAGGATTCATCACATCAAGTGAAGTACATTTTCCAGTGTTCATAACCAGTTATAATCTGTCCACATTAGCAATGACCCTACATTCCACAACTATGTACACATTCATCTTTTCACCTCGAAACGCAAGCCTGGCAATATGCACTTTATCTAAACTCTGTTAATGGGTCCAAGGAATAAAGTAACCAAACGTGGAGTAAAGAAACATAATCGGCACACCAGAATAATCTTACCGCTACTTGCGATTGTGACCTCCATGCTACAGTGCAAAGTTGCCTCTTGTTGCATATCAACAACTGTGAAAGAGCAGTATTGTCCCAGCAGCAGCTGTCCCACGCTTGAGATGCATTCTTGTGTCCATTCTCCTTGAACTGGAATGACGTTGGCAACAGAGCACTTAATTGCCTAAAGAGGGCGATCACAACAAAAGAAAATGATCACGTATAAGAAATCATCAAAGCATTTAGTCATCAAATGGGATGGGGCATGCAAATGTAGGTTCTAACTGGGAGAAAAAGAGAAACACTTCAACAGCCCAGCTCCAACTCTGCCCGTACTTTTCAAATATGTACAATAGATTGAACCTTCCAGCATCAGTCGGTTAAGTCTATTGGGGCTTAACACTCAAGTGGCTATTAGGCGACACTTAGTTTTCAACTGGTTCTTTAGGTGTTGTGTAAAGAACTAAGTATTAAATTGCAATAGGACCCCATTTTCTTTCAATGTTAATATTTGCAGTCTTATCATGGCAAGATTAAACACATGTATTCACAAATAGTATTTTTCTGCAGTTAGGAGCTCCGACCCAGTTCATTTTCTTCCATAGGTCTAACGCCTCCCCTCATAAGAGACAGGTGCCAACAGCTGCCACATCTGCAACAGGGAAGACAAACCATGTGTGTATGGTCTACTAGCCCACCACCTACTAACCACACAAGAATTTGCACCACCAATATCCTATTCCCACACGATCTACAAACAGAAGCACAATAGTGTGAGACCATATACTGCAGAATTCAGGCCCATAAAGTTCTGCAGTTGCTGGGTGAGAAAAAAAAAGTGGCGCCAAATGCTGTCCCTATGACAAACGTAACCTTTGCAAAATACAGATTAACATGCTGTTTGAATATTCTCCGTCAGGCTGGGAATCCTCTGTAATATTAAAGCAGTCTTCCTTTAAATTTATTTAAATGCTTGTCACTTTGGTACTCTATTAGAGACATTCTGAGTCATATTGCCCACAGCCAATAAGACAGGTCTCGCTTAGCTCCACCCCAAGGTCATCTTGACATTTGGCCAGCTCACGCGGCATGCCAGTATGAGCCAAGAAGAGCCATAAAAGGGGTTGGAGGGAGGGTTGCATGTGAATCTATGAAAGATACCAATGCTGGAGAACAGGAGTTACAGGTAAGTAAAATATTCCTTGCTGTTTGAGTAAGATTACAAAGCAGTACCTACAACCAAAAACAGGCAGAGGCTTTGCTCAACAGAAATAACTAATTCTCACCTCAGGAATAATCAACTCACGCAGATTGCGAAGCACTGCCTAGCCGACCGGGACACCTCCTTGGAATCTCTATTGATGCAGTAGAACCACGTGAAGGTAGGGTCAGACCTCCACATGACCGCCCTGCAAATATCCAGCAGAAGAACACCGGATAGGAACACTGTAGTAGAAGCCACAGCCCACGTCAAGTGTGCTCTTGGCCTCTCAAAGTGGTCAGTTTGCCTTTGAATGACAGTGTGAAATGCACAGTGATAATAATGTTGCAATGGAATACTTTAAAAGGGTGTTACCCTTGACCGAAGGTCAGTCCAAAAGCCACGATCAATCAATTGTGATGATTTGTGGAAGTCTTTGGCAACACAGAACGTGGGGGCTTGGGCCAAAGCCAGAGAATGCAAGGAGTGTTCTGCAGGAGATGTAGGAGAAACAAAGAACACAGGCACATCAGTTAATTTAGGTGAACAAAAGATAGAACCTTTTGCATGAAGGCAGGGTTCAGTCCCTGGACCACCATGTGAGGTCTGGGTGAAGCGACAGATGAACATTGATAATCTCTGACTAATGGCCCAGTTCCTGGTTCCAAGATGCTGCAAAGTGCAGCAGTATCCTCCTCATCATGAGTCTCGTGTGAGGGACGGCCAAGAGGACTGCTGCCATGAGACCCAGTAGGTGTTGGTACCACCAGGCCAAGGTCAATTCTCTGCTGAGGAAGTGCGCCGTGGCCTTCTTGATGGCTGTGATCTTGTCCTCCAAGGGAAAAACACTCTTGGAGCACATGTCCAAAATGAGGCCAAAGAAGGTCAGTCTCTGCGTGGGCTGCAAGTGCTATTACTTGAAGTTGAGTGAAAAGCCCAGCACGTGTAGTGTGTTCATAAGAGCGTGGGATGTATGGTGCACTGCTTCCGGAGATGTAGTCCTGACGAGCCAGTCGTCAAGGTACGGGTAGATGTGGTGGCCCTGTGATCTGAGAAGGGCCGCCACAGTGTTCATCAGCCTGGTGAAGACCCTGGGGGCCGAGTTGAGGCAAAAAGGAAGCACCTTGTATTGGAAATGGTAGCCCATGATCCTGAATCGTAGAAAGGAACAATGAGGCTGCCAGATCGGGACATGTAGGTACAGGTCGTTCAGATCCAGGGAGCACATCCAATCTCCCTGCTATCAAAGCTGGCTTAACCATCTTGAATTTTTGTAGAGATCAGGAGAAGTTGAGGGTGGAAAGATCCAGCACAACTCTCAGGCCCACCTGGTTCATCTGAATGAAATACTGGCGTAATAGCCCAAGCCTCGCTGGGAGGCTGGGACTTCCTCCACTGACTGGCTCCTGACGAGCGACGGGATCTCCACCAAAAGAGTTGCCATGGTCGAAATCGCAGCACACTGCTGTAGTGGTCCGGATAGCCACCTGCTGAGCCTCTCCTGTTTTTAAGGAGCACACCTTTTTCGTTGTCGCTGCTGCCGGCTTAATCCCTGTGTGGTGCAGACCCGCTTCAGACGTACTCCTTCACAACGAAGCTCCAGGAATCGTGGGTCTGCGGGAAAACAATAGGAACAACTGCCAGGGCACCAGCTGCATCGTTGGAATAAGGTGCTGTGCTCTACTCGAGGAAACTGGTTGAATCCCTTTTCTTCATCCTCAAGGCTCGTCCTGGTCTTCCCTCCTTCTTATAACTCTTGCTTCCGAACATTGACAATATCCAAGTACTTTTGGGCTACGCTGAATCGTGAACTGTCTAACGGTGTGATCTTCGGAACAGGTCTCCGGTGTCACTGTTAGGGAGAATTCTCTGTTTAGGCTGAATTTCCTAACCTAGTGAGTCCCCCAGCAGCTTTGCTGGAATTTTTGGGGTTTATTTTTTTCTCCTGCCAAGAGGGAGACTCTTTTACCCTCACTCTTGGGCATGATTTGAGTGTGTTTCCTTGAATCTAGATGTGTTTAATGGGCTATGGGGTCTTTTACGCCATAGGGCTTCATGTGTTTTTGTGATGTGCGTTACACAGCACCCTCAGTGCAGTGACACAGGGCTGTCATAGTGACCCCCCCAGTATAGACTCCATACCCTGGGACTGACTACTGTCTCCCAGGGCATGTAAAGTCACCATTGACTTTACTAATCTTAAATTCTGAACAGAACCAGTACAAACCATCATATTGTGGACGTACTGGCTGGGGCAATTCAATTGCCCCGGGGTCTGTTAGTCGAGGGCGCACGTCTCCGTCCCCCCTGATCGAGTTTTGGCTGGTGGCAGTGGATACTACGTTTTATATTCTACCGCGAATATTTTCCTATGGGATTTCCCATTGTTTTAGGCTACTACCTTTATTTAATTATTTACGGTAGCCTCGAACATACCGCCGGTTTAATTAATAGTAATTCTCCGGTTGGTATTTTTTGCCAAAACTTGATTCTAAAATGGCGTTTGTGTTCTCTTCTGTCACTCCAACCCAAGTCGAGCCCTTGGTTCCACTTTTTGGCGGGCTTCTCCACAGAAGCCCTCCAAAGTGTTGCCACTCTGTCTGGGGTACTTAGGAGGGGTGGAGGGAAATTTAGGCACCCTGGACTGAGTTGCCTAGGCAACTCAAGTCGCACTCCATCCTGATTGGCCCAAGTGGTGAGCCGGCCGGCTCACCACTTAACATGTTTGAGTGACAGCTAGGCTGAGTGAATGGGGGTTTGCTGCATAAAAGCAGGGCTTTGGGGAATGGAACTTCAGAAGTCGCCACAGGACCTAAGAATCCGACGAGGGAGAAGCTGAGCCGACCTGCCACGACGCCACCACCGGTGGAGCCCTGCTGGACTGCCTCACCACTTTTCCCAACGACAGAGGAGATCTCCCGCCGGAGAGTCTTCTTCCTTTGACTGGTGGGGATAACCAGTTTCACCGTTTTTTCGCTTTCCCGACGTACCTCGTGGCCGCCTTGCCCGTGCCAAGCACCCCGGCAACCGGGATACCACGTTTTACCACGACCGCGAAACAAAGGTACCACCTTTAACCAGAAAACTCCGCGGCTGGTTTCTTCCCTGGTAGTGCAACGACCTTCATCTTTCCTCCAAGTCGAGATCTTCTCTTCCCCTGGACGACGACGCAACTTGCACCCACTACCAGGAACAACTGCCACCGCTGGAGGATCCTTCCCACTTAAGGTACTGTGCCCCGTCTGGCTTCCCTTGCTACCGACTGTACGGGGTAGATTTAGCCCCAGGCTTTCGAACCTGGGTTAGTCTGGGACACCCTGGCTAAACTTTCCTAAAGTCTCTCTAAACTCTTTTTGAACCCTCTGCAAGACTTTCTAAGCCTAGTGTAACTGTGTGATCTTGGGCGCATTTGTGCTCTGCTCTCTCTAAGAGTGGGCCCAGCCTTTGGACTTTGGCTCACAAGTGACTTTTGCTCTTCTGCCTTGCTAACAGTGTTCCTGAATCTTAGAGTGGTGTACCTTTCCATATTCTGTCCCCCCCCTTTCTCACAAACTTATTGGAGTGCCATCTAGTTAAGCGCTCACCTCTGTATGAAAATAAGTGGTGTTTTACTGTGACTTATCTGATAAGGAAAAAGGGGTGTATATATTACAATAGTAACTGTGTTTAGAATATTTTACAATAAGAGTGCTGGAGTGTTTCAACTGTGTGTTTTTAAATAAATAATTATATACTTTGATACCAAAGCTCTGGTCAGTGTTTGCTTGTGCTATTGTGTCTGAGTACATATTGTGTATACTTTGCATACTGCCTAACTCTTCTTGAGGGAAGTCTGACTGCTCAGCCACAGCTACCAGGCAAATCTGGGTGGTGCAGACTGCTACCAAGTGGGTTTACTGCCAACACCTGTAGTCTTAAATCTTTTGCAGTGGTCCCTAAGGGAACTGCACAGGTTTCTGCCTAACAGTCACTTAAACCTGGCTCCGACCCTTTGACTTTTGAACTTCTGTTTATGAGTGTTTCTCGATCCTGTCTGCCTAACCTAAATATTGCCTGTGATTTTTGCCTCCAACTCCCTCTGGGTATCTCAGGTGCTAAGTGTGTTTTTGCCCCGGTAGCATTTCATGTCACGGATACGCGTTTGTTTAGTAGACCGAACTGTCAAAAAGTGATCGCAATAGTATTCACAGTAACGTGTTTTGTTCTTAACACCAGTTCATTCCAACACAGAGTACTTACCTTGAGACATACTGTACAAAGTGAATTGGGTAGTTGTAGTATATTTGACGTGTGGTTTGTGTTTAAGTTTAATAGAAGTGTGTGTTTATAACAAAAGGTTTGAAAATAAATGTACTAAAATTTTTCTACCTGAAACCTTGAGTCAGTGTTTGCTCGAGTCACAGTAATCGTGGTCCATTTGTGTAATCTCTGCTACTGCTCATATAGTCTTGAGATAAACCAGGCTGCTTCGCTACTGCAACCACTTTAACATAGTAGTACAGGCTTGTACCAAAGGTAAAACTTGTACTGCCACCAGTGGTCCTAATTGTGTGTAGTGGTCCTTAAGGGAACTGCACAGGATTCTGCCTAACAGCCTTGAACACCGCTAATAGCTCCAGTAAATTTATATGGTTGGACGTCACCTGAGGGGACCACACTATGTGCTGTCTGCTGAAACAGGTGATCCGCACACCCCGTGAGAGATGCGTCTGTCGTGACAGTGGCTTCCACTGCAGGGGTGGTGAAGGTCTTCACCTTCAAGAGGTTTTCCCTTGACCACCATGGCAGAGAGAGAACGAGGGCTGGCGAGACAACTACCAAATCTTCCCATTGTCTGCTGGCCTGACACCACTGGCTGTTGAGCCACTCTTGCGTGGAACGCATGCGCAGCCGCACGTGGGGAACTAACTATATGCATGACGCCATCATTCCTAGCAAGCGCATGGCTTTGCGCACCGTCACCTCCCGACTGGCTACATATTGAGGGATCTGAAAAAGCATTTTCTGAACACTCTCGTTGGAGGGGAAGACGAGGCTGTCTTTCATCCTGATCAGAGCTCCCAGAAATAGTTTTATTTGACTGGGGACTAGACCGGATTTCTTCTCGTTGATAGAGAACCACAGACTGAACAGAAGGTCCGCGGTTTTTTCGGTATTAAAAAAAAACAGGTGTCAAACGAGTCACCTGTTATGAGCCAGTCGTTGAGGTAAGGGTAAACCGGGACGGATAACCTGTGCAGGTGTGCTGCAGCTACTCGCAGGACCTTTGTAAACACCCTTGGCGCTGAGGCGATGCCGAAAGGGAGTACCTTTAATTGGTAATGCCTGTCCTCTATCATGAACCTTAGGTATTTTCTGTGCACTGGTAACATTGAAATATGAAAGTATGCATCTTTCATGTCCAATGTTGCCATGTAGTCCCCCTGTTTCAACAGTGGGATCACCTCCTGTAGCGTTATCATGCAAAACCTTTGAGGTTTTATGAACTTGTTCGCTGGGCACAGGTCTAGAACAGGGCGCATGGTTAGGTCCTTTTTGGGTACAAGGAAGTACACTGAATAAATACCCTTTTTTACCTGAAGAATAGGGACAGCTTCTATGGCGTCCTTTTATTCAGGATCTCCAGATGGTCTGGTGAAAGGTGCCGTGAGCGCGGAAGTCTGAATTGTGGAGGTCGGGCGAATTCCACGCAGTACCCGTGGGCGACCGTCTTTATGACCCACTGGTCTCAAGTTATCCCATCCCATGCCGTGAGGAAAGATGTTAAGCACCCCCCGACCGGGGTGACATGGGAGGGGACCTGGATCTGATGGTCATTTCTGACCGGAGGCCGCGGCACCTCTAGGATTGGAGCCTCTACCTCTGGCTTTGCCGCGTCGCTGACCCCTTGGACGGTAGTAAGCGGGGCTTCCCGATGTTTATCCGGTATTGAAATTTCCCGTGCCATATTTGTTCTGGCTTGCACAGGACTGCCCTCGAAAGGACCGCCGAGAGTTACTTCCTCTCTGGAGGGATGGTCTGAGTGATTTGTTGCAGGGACTACATAGTCTCATGCTCTTTTTGGCTGTTTCTAGGGCCTCATCGACTGCCTTTCCGAAGAGGTTAGCTTCTTCAATTGGTTTATTGATGAGCGAAGACTGCGTTTCAGGCTTAAACCCTGAGGTACGCAGCCAAGCGTGTCTTTTGAGTAAGGTTCCTTGGGCCAGGGACCTGCCTGCTGTTTCAGCCGTGTCCAGAGTGATTTTTATCACATTCTGGTTCACCTGCCTTCCTTCGACCACTATAGAGAGAAGCTTGGACTTGACAGGTTCTGGGACCTCCTGGAGGCCTTCCGAAAGTAGGTTCCACTGAGCGTCAGCATAACTCGCCAACAGCGTAGTATTATTTGCTATATGCGGCAGCCAAGGTGACTCGCTTGCCCAAGGCATACAGCCTCTTGGATTCCCTATCCGGAGGTGTCTCTCCTGTGGCAAGGGGTACTCCTGCCCGTTTCCGGATGGTAGTCACCACCAGAGAATCAGGGGTAGTGTGCCCTTTAATGTATAGTGGGTCTGAAGGAGCTGGTCAAAATAACTTTTCAACTCTTGGGTTCACTGCCCGAGTTTGTGCTGGTGACACAAGAGAGGGAGCCAACCTTCTCTTAATAGAATTAAGGAGGTGACTGGCCTGGCTAGAGGGACGTTTCTCCTTAACAATATCCTCTACAAAGTCCTGTTCAGGCACAGCCTCTTGTGTAGAGATCTGAAAATGCTCAGCTGCCTTCTTTAACATGGTATTGAAGGCCATCTGGTAGTCTACCGACGAGGCCTGGCGAGCCAGGGTGGACTGAGGGGAATCCAGACACATTACATCAGTGTCCTGATCTTGATGGGGGAGCGTCCATGGGTCCGTTTCCACCTACTGGGTTTCTTCCCAATTGTCAGTGGCATCCGCCTGGTCCAATTGTGTTGATTGAAGATTAGGCTCTCCACGAGATCTTTTCGGGGAAGCATGCTCAGAAAAACTAATAAGTCCATACACCCTTCAAATTTCTCCCTTGTCCATTTAGAGGACCCAGAAGGGCCTACGGGTGGGAAAACATTGTCTTCCGCCCTATGGCATCAAAAATTGTCTCTTAGGGTGTTAGAAAGAGACTCATGACTGTCTTCATAGTTATCGTGAGAATCGGGATGCCATGGTGTAATTCAAAGATCTGTCCGTGGCCTGTTCCATTCTTTTCGGCGGAACAGGAGTAAGCCCAACCGGCGAAGTAATTCTCTCGATGCGTTCTTCGATAATCGCCGAATCGGCATGAGACAAAGGTTCCAAAGGTCGATTGGTAGATTTATTGCCTTCTGCGGCGTTAGAGGGCCTAGCAGTCGGTTTTTTTCGACTTGAGGCCTAGCCGTGATTTTTGTGCCTACCGCAGCCTTTCGGGATCGTCGTAGCGTCGGATTTTCGCACTTCGACGTGTGCACCTGATTTAGGGGTAGCGTCCTTGTTTGATTTAAAATGCCCAGTCGCAAGATGCTGCTGCGGATGCAGAGATGGCTTTAGATCTGTACGATCCGAGGAATCACCCGATTTTTAACGGTCCTGTTCGAGCTTTCACCTTTTTCGAGTTACCCGTCGAAATGGGTGTAGGGGTTGTGTGCTTAGTGAGATGAGTTTGTACGCCCCTGTCGCCGGGTGTTGTGCATGGAGCGAGACCAGAGTCAGGCCATGAAGGGTCAGGACGTGCGTGGCGGACCTATAAGTGTCATCCTCAAGGTCCATCACATCCACAACGGATGCTTGGTCATCAGAAGTACCCCTGTCACTTTCGGCAGGCCTGGCGGTTGGGCAAAGGGGCTCCAACCACGACATACCGTACGCGGCCCACCGCTTTACCCAGCGCTCCTTAAGGGTCTTAGGCCGAAGGAGTTTACACGCTGCACACCGCTTCTCAACGTGATTTAAGGGGAGACGGGCATTGCACGTACTGTGCTGGTCCTTCCAAGGATATCTGACCCTACACTTAGGGCTGAACCTAAAATGAGTCCTTTCCATAGCAAAACGGGAAGATGACCAGACCCACAGGGTAAAGACGGGGAAAGAGGAAAGACATACTGAAAATATGGCCACCCTGACCCCATTCTCCCTACTGTAAAGGTCGGCCGGAGGGCCCGGCCATGTGAAAGCTCCGGCCGCTGGATCTTAGGCGCCGAAATACACCGCCGTAGACAATTCCCCCAACGTCTTTGTCGAAGTTGTTCTTGCCGTCGAAGTGACTTAACGGGGAAAAACCAAAAAGTCGGTTTAAGATAAACAATGTCTCTTATGTAAGAGCTCCGCTATAGGGGGACCAGTTATCTGGGCGGAAAGAAACAATCTGAGGGATCTCGGGGCGTGAGGGATTTTGGGTATATTACACGTCACGTTACAGACACGCGTATGCCGACTTCCCCTTTCGGTCCCGAAAGACAAGATGCAATACTCCGCGGTAACCACTGGATGTTTGACCATATGTACAGCATGTGATTCTAATCAGATTAACAAGCATCAGAAATTACATTTTAATATAATCATTATAATGAAAAATGTGTCACTTTCGTAGCCTACTGAAGAATACAGATCTTAACTAATGTCCTTGGAAGCTGGTTGGTTAATGCTTCCAAAGTAGTGGCTACACTTAGATCTCCGTTATATTAGTGTGCTGACGCACATGCTGCAGGCTGCATTATTTTGTGTGGCCAGCCAGTCACAGATACTGATCCTGGCAAGGGTGGGTTAGTCTTGCACCCCATTGTGATTGATAACTGTGCACCTGCGTGTAGGGTAAAACTATCTTTTATTTAAAGTGTTTGGAAAAACCAGAAGGGTTTGAGGGCTTCATAAAACATGATCTAATGAGTTTTCTAAGGATTCAGGAATTAGTTTGAAACTGAGAAGAGTGAGCTTCTACTTGTATTGGTATGTACCCATAAACTCTCCTAACTTGCCTTTGTGTTATGACCTCAAGATTATAAAGCTTTATTTTTTCAACTGTCAGATTTGTAGCACTCTCGGATTTTTAATATTCCTTATTTTCTTTAAATTGTTTAACAGAAGATATGGTGGTACTTTGTTGATCTCCATTTCAGGGGAGACACTACTCGTTCATCCAAAGCATTAGACCTAAAAATATTCTATGCAATACTCTGTGATCTGTGTTTCATATGCTGATCTAGTGCTCTTTTTCACTCTCTGCCCTCCTCTTCTGTGCGCTCGCCATCTCTATGCAAAATTTCTCTCATTGTACTGCACTCTCATTCTGTGACTCTCCACATCTAACTTAGCCTCTGAATATCACTCAAGCAGTCAATACATTTACCAAATGGGGAAACGGTGGGAGATAAAGTGTTACTCATCGGGATAACGTACTCCTAGTCCATAGTCACCTGTCCTCCATCCTGTATGGGATTCACTCGTGAGGGACGGGAACAGAAACTTTTATCCAACCAGAAAAAGAATATCACCTTTAAATTTAGTGGCACGTCGCCGGGAGCGTGTGCTCCCTTAACCCTCCCCAACGGCCCAGCACCTCAGTCCCCCTTTTGACACCTCAGCTGTATTATACCTTAACAACCTTACTGGTTTTATAGGGGGATGGATGGTGTGACATATGGAGGAAAGGGGACTATGGACTAGTAGTACGTTAGTCACTCCGGTGAGTAACAATTACTCCTACGTCCCGTCCCCTTTCCTCAATGCTTTATGGGCGATTACTATTGACAACACAATGGGGAGGCGAGCCTGACCCTCAGGGCAAATATATTACCGCTTGGCCGAATGCTGTATCAGCCTTGGCACTGGTATCCAAGCAGTAGTGCTTGCAAAAAGCCGAACGAGTGGCCCATGTTGCCGCCCTGCTGATCACCTGGCAGTGAAAGTGGCGCTGGAACACAACTGTGGTCGCCTTAGTTCTTACCGCATATGCATGCATGCAATGCAGCAGATCTTTACGATGCACCTTAGTGCCTTCTGGATCGCTAGAGTCATCCATCGAGCTATGCATGCCTTAGAGGCTTTCTGCCAGTGCTGGATCTGCCAAATGTTACAGTGGTTCCGTCTTGCGGATGCCCTTCATTCTGTCCAGATAGAATTTCAACGCTTTCCTGACATCCAGGCAGTGGAGTGTTTTCTCTGCATCGTCCTTGGGATCCAGGAAGAATGGAGAGCACAATCTCATCGATGATATGACGAAACCTGGGGTGCGTGCGGAGCACGACCTTGTCTTTGTGAAATCTAGTGTATGGCTCTGAGGTGAGCAACGCCTGGATCTCACTCACTCTGCAAGCTGACATAAAACCAACCAGAAGGGCTGTCTTCAGAGTGACCAACTTAATGTCTGCTGTGGGTATGGGTTCAAATGGTTTGTGTGCTACAGCACTTAGTACTACATTTAGGTCCCAAACGGGATGCAGGCGTTTGACCCTGGGAGGGGGGGGGTGTGGGGGGGTGGTAAAGCCTGGTCAACACGGTCAGGTGTTTTAGTATGGGATTGGCTGAAGACAGAATCGGAGTCGAAGTTCCTGTGCGTACCGATAGCAGCCAGGTACGTTCTGCAGGTATCAACCTGGATGCCAGGCCTGGCGAGATAGGTAGAGAATGATAAGACTTGGAACATCAACCCAAGTTCCTAAGCCCAAAAGCAGAATATCGTCGATTTACTTTTGTACTGATTTCGTGCAGCCCGACTCCTGGCACTTCGAATGATCTCCAGATTGTCGCTGGACAACTAAAGGTGCTGGAACGTTAGCTGCTCAGGAACCAGGCTGAAGTGCAATCTGTCGCAAGTCAGAGGACCAGGGCCGTGCCGCCCAGCGAGGCGCATGAATATATCCTGAGGTTTCTGACTTTGCTCACTACCTTGTGCACGAACAGTGTGGGTGGGAATGCATATGCCCACATTCCGTCCCAGGGTATCTGGAGTGCGTCTCCTAGAGAGTTGCATCCCTTTACTCCCCAGGACGCAAATTGATGACACATCCAATTGTGTACTGTTGCAAACATGTCTGTTAGGTGTCCCCATCTGCTCAACGCTTCCAAGAGGACTCTCCCATCCAGGTGCCACTTGTAATTGTCGGCGGCCAGGCAGCTGAGCCTGTCCCCTTCCAGGTTGGACTCTTCCCAGAAGGTGGACCGATGAGAACCATACTTCCTGGCTGATGGCCCATTTCCAGATCTCCAGAGTCAACACGCACAGTTGCAGGGATCTGGTGCCCCCCCCGTTTGTTGATATAGAGCATGCAGATTGTGCCGTCTTTCTGGATGCACATTGACCTGCCTTTGATGGTCGGTAGAAAGGACCCGAGTGGCAACTGTATAAGCCATAAAATCCAGCAGTTCATGTGATTCTGCCAGTCGGTATGTGCCAGAAGCTGTGCACAGAGTGCATTCCCAGGCAGGGTGGCTCCCCACCCATGGAATGAGGAATCCATGGTAATGGTGTACTATATGGGGGGTTGGAAGGAAAAGTCTGCCCACCAGAATGTTCGTTTCCTGTTGCCACCATCTAAGGTTGTGGTCCAGATGTTGTGGTGTAGAGCCCGGTGCACCGTGATGGTCCAATTCGTGATCTGAAGAATCTGTGAAATGCAAATGGAGCTTACTCATGCTGAGCCTGGTGTACGGGACTGCCAGGAGACCTGCTACTAGTACGCCCAGAAGGTGTTGATACCACAAGGCTATGGTGATTGACCTGCAGAGGAAATGGGAGACTGCAGATCGAATTGCAGTCGCCTTGTCCGCCATGGGGAAATCATTCTGCTGCTGTGGGCCCCGCAACAGGGTCAGAAACACTAGCGCCTGAGTGAGCCGAGACTTTTGATAGTTGATCGAAAATCCCAGGTCGAATGGGGTAGAGATGAGCCTGTCTGTTGAGTCTTGAACCTGCCCCTGACAAGTACCCCTTGTTAGGAAAGATTTCATAACTGTATGTAATTGTCCCTCCATGTGTCAACCCCCAAACTTTTTTGCTGCTGTTTAGGCACCACCGACAGACTTTGCCAGAGAAGCACAGCCTTCAGCTGCACTCCTCTGGGCTTTCGCTCACTTTTTATGGGTAAACTGACATGCCCTTAAAGACAGCCAGTACTGGCAGACTTTGTTTCCCTTAGTCCTTTCCTCATGTTGCAACTTTTGTGCAACATGTAACAGGTGTGCAATTTATCTTACCATACAGCACACTTGGGTCATAGTAATTTCAAAAGGCCCTGGATACTCTCGCTGTACTTTTTATGAACTGTGCAGATGTGTAATGAACAGGACTGGTGGCAGCCATCTTTTCGTATTCTTTTTAACCCTTTCCTGCCATGTTAACCGTGTTTGGCACAAATAGGTGGCCTGGCTCCAAAATGGCCATGCCACAAGGTTATTTGTCCTGTCCTTTGGCCAGCTTGCCCCTTCACCTTCCCCAGGTCGAGTCAACACGGGTCAGTCCTTAGTTGGTCATGCACTTTCCCGCGAATGCCTTCGTGGGCTTCTGCATGCGGTGTGTGTGCCTCCAGGATGTGGGCTGGGATGTCTGGTTCCAAAACACATCCTGGGTGCCAGAGAGTCTGGAGTGCCATGAATGCCTTGGACCACCGTCATCCGTCATAGATCCACGTATGGAGTGTTTGTGAGCAGATCTCCCATTGGGTCCTCTCCGGTTTGGCGCAAAGGGAACTTTTGATAAGAGGCTGAAAACACCACTACCATGTCGATCTCCTGAGTTCTCAATGAACAAAGGATAGGATCCAAGTATCCTGCAACACGAAGCTGAGTCGAGGAACCGCTGGTGACCCGCTGGAAGGTTTGGCACCCTGAGCCCGCTGTCGTCCCGTGGGATCCATCTGCATCTGGTCGTCCTAGAAGGTCTGCGAAGACTCTTCGACCCATTGGAATAGTGGGACCAACTATTCTCGGCACCTTCATCAAACCCTACAAGTAAGTTTTCTCGTTAGTGTCCCATGGCCAACCAGTGAACTGACCAGCTTACCAGTTGCTTTGCTCTGTCACCGCCGCCGTTTCGAGGAGGCCCTCAAAACTTGGTATACTGCTAGCTCCGTGTCCACAGCACAGGCACACCGAATTTCGTACACTTGGCGTTCCCAGGTCTGAAGTGAGACAAATGCACCAGGACCGGAGTAAATGCAGTTACCGGGTTGCCCTGCCGTGGCAACGTGCTTTGCAAGTCCGCTGTATTTGTGGCCCTCTTGCCCCTGAAGCCTGCTGCAGTGAAACTGGGTTGATTCATCCACCCGAAGCGGAGAAATCGCCACTGTCCCGTTTGGGAATCCTCGCTGTATCTCAGGAAGTAAAAGGTGCCGAGACGTCCTTTTTACCGCTTTCGAACCTGCAAGCGAAGTGGACTGAACTGGAGCAGTTTGGGTCCGCTTGCGTCGGGGACCGGTGAGTACTCAATACCCCAACCGGTGGCCCCTAGCGCAAGGGCCCATTTTTATGCATGAGTGGCCTCTGGTGTCACCTCTCCTTTCCACTATTGTGAAATAGTGACTCCATCCCGAACTCTCGAACTGCCTCTGCCTTCAAGTGAAGGTCCTTCTTGAATAGTGGGAACTTGTTCTGCATCGCCTCATCCACCTTGCCGAGCTGCTAGAGACCCCTGAAGAGACCCTATTTTGCCCATTGGAGCAACCACTTGCATTGCATGTACTATTGAGAATAAGGCTCCTCTCTTCTTAGGGCTTGGACTTCCTCTTAGGTGTATTGTTGTCGAACGGGGCCTAAAGACTCCATGCACTGCCTGTTTACTTCCCATCTATATTGTTGACGTATTTCGTGCATTTAACCCTTTAGACCCCAATGGTCTTGTATATACAATGTATGGATTGTGATGTGTTGGTTTACTTAGTGTTACTGTGATTCTTTTGCTATGGTCTATGTTATATCAAAAATATATACACTTATTATAAGGCCTTTATAAAACCTGTCTGGAGTAGTTTGCAAGTGTCCTTTCTTTATGTGCTTATTGAGGTCCTTCAGTCACCCTTACACCTCCTGAGACTTAGTCTTGACGACCTGCCATAGCTACCCTGATTGCTCTGGCTTGTCCAGAGGTTACCCTGTTCCAAGAAACTAAACTGGCCTTCTGAACCACAGCCCACCAGGTGTTACGCTCACCTGGTATCCACGGGGACGCTACCCAGCCCTGGTTGGATGATTTGCACTCTCGAACCCTCTCCCGGTCCCTTGGTAATGCCTCTGGTTAAAGATGGGTCTGCAATATAGGAGAGCTGGATTCAAGAACAGATTGTCTTTATGTTTTCCCACCTCCCTTGGTCTCGACTCCTTCCTCCCCCCCTTGGGCCTTCTCCTCACCTTAATATTGTAAAAGGTGGATTCTCCGTCCTGCTCCTCGTGGCAGGGGAGTGTAGATGTGGGGGGCGAGCAGCGACCAAGTTACTTCACTGGTGCAAGCCCCCCTGTGGGAATCCAGGCCTGCTGCGACTCTGTAGGTTTGCTGCTTTACAGTCTTTAGATGCAGTTCTTATGTTCCCTTTAGTTCAAATAATAATGTCTTGCTTCTTTCCTTTTAGGTATGGAAAGGTATTTTGGTGTTGTCATGCAGTTTGAAGATGAGCATGGGTCGGTAGGCGAATGCACGGTGTGCGCGATGCTGTCCGGTGAGTAATGTGCGATGCACGGCGCTGTTTCGCCTTTTATATTGCTAACCTGTGTCTTTTCTCTCCTTGCAGGTTGCGATGCTCCTCGTCGAGCGCCGTAATGTTCCAGCAATGATACTGACCAGGAGATGACTACCCAGGTAAGAATTGTGTGGCTCATTCAGGAGGACACTTGAGTAAACGCTTACTAATGCAGTCAGTCTTTATTCTCTTTCCAGGTTATGGTATTCCAGGATGCATGCGGTTCCGGATGATGGAGTTCGTACCTTCAGGTGAGTGGAACTGAAGTCAGTGATGGATTGAAGACAGGATACTGTTCCAGGTAAGTGTCAGTGTTTTTTCTCTCTCTGCAGGTCCTTGGTTTCAGGTAAACTGGCATCAAAGAACTGGACACGGTGAGCGTTACACTGCCCAAAGCAGAACAGCATGTTCTGCTGTTTGGGTGTGGTTTAAATAGTCTCAGGTAAAGTAGTCCCAGGGATGCCACACCCAAAAAAATCCAGGTAAATTAGTCCCAGGCCTGCCACACCCAAAAGACTAGACTGCATAGCTCAGTTCCTTGTAACTGAGCTATGTGTGTGCCTCCATGTTGTCTGAACCCCCCAATTTAAATAGTCCCCAGTAAATAGTACCATTCTAATTTTGGTCTTCATGATGGTTAGGAGTCTGGCGCCAAAGGCGCCAGGACTGACTTCCAAGAGAGTCTTGGATGAGGTTTTAAGGCCTTTGACCTGGCCCTAACTGGAAAACTGACTTGCCAGTGAAGGCCAGGGGCAAGGGTCATGACAGCAGGTCAGAGTTCAGAAATCCATCTCAACACCCCTGACTAGCTAGTCATTGCGGTACGGGTAGACGTGTAGCCCCTTTGACCTGAGGAGAGCCGCCACCGCATTCATGAGCCTCGTGAAGACTCAGAGCTGCTTTTAACCCAATAGGCAGAAACTTGTACTGGAAACGCAGGCCCGTGACCCGGAACCTGAGGAAGGCCCGGTGAGGCTGCACAATGGGAATGTGGAGATAAGCGTCCTTCAAGTCCAGGGAACACATACAATCTTCCCCACACAGTGTCTCAGCAATCAGTGCTGGCGTCACCATCTTGAACTTATGCAGGGGTAGGTAAAGATTCAGGGAAGACGGATCCAACACCACTCACAGGAATAACTAGGTGTTCTTCTGAATAGCGAATATGCTGGAGCAAAAACCCTGTGCCTGCTGGGAGGGGGCACCTGCTCTACCGATTCGCTCTCTACAAGGGAGCAAATCTCTGCTTGGAGTGATGGTGTGCCGATCTGTGGGAGGGGAATGGAACTCGCAGGGGCAGAAGGAAGGGGTAGCTGGAAGCCCCAGGACACCACTGAGATTACCCATGTGTCGGCAAACTTAACCCACCAACTGACTGTGCAGGGCCAGCCTGCCCCCAACTGGGGTGCTAAGGACGTGAAACTAATTGTGATTGTTTCAGAGGCTTATGAAGAGGAGGGGGACTGGAAGAACGCCTTATTTGATGCTTTGTGGTGTTTTCTCTGGTGCTGACTGGGAGACCTATCCGGCTGTCTGGCTTTCCGGTCCTGGAAAGCGAGGAAACCGCCGAATGAACGTCCCTTGCCTGAGCGGGACTGTGTGAGAAAGATTTAGCTGTCGGTTTGGTAAGAACGCCAGAGACTTCGCAGTCTGAGAGCTGCTCTTCTCATCAAGCTCATCAGTGGAGGAGTGGAAGAGATCACCGCCTTCAAACAGAAGGTCGAGGATTCTATCCAGCACATCCGTGTTGAACCTGGTAGCTTTCAGCCAGACCATGCACCTCCAGTCTGCTGCCAGACAGATTGCTCGGTTAGCCGTGTCGATGTGGCCTACAGAAGTGTTGATAATGTCCTGAGCCACGGGTTTCGCCTCAGCTAGGCCGGCTTTGAATGAGGCTTGCTTCTTGCTTGCCCTTAGGGATGTCAGGCAGAAAGTCTGAGATTTTCCTCCACAGGCGTTGATTAGCGGCAGAGTGGATGACATCTGTGTTAGCCTGCCTGAGGTGCAGCCTGGCATTTGAGTAGACCTTGGTGTATGTTTCGAGTCTTTTCTTCCTTGTTCAGGAGGGCAGCCATTGCAGTATTAGATGAGGAAGCCTGGGGCTTGGCATAAATGTATACAGCAGCGATAACTGATGGGAGGCAGCAGGTACGTACAGAGCAGTATGGTGCCCCCAATCGGTTTGTCTGAACCTAGCATCCAGCTTTCTGTTGATGGGTTGCATGTAGTGGGGCTTGTTAAGCAGAATCCTGTGCAGTGCCCTTAGGGGCCACTACACAAAATTAAGACTACAGGTGGTAATACAAGTTCACCTTTGGTACAAGCCTGTACTACTATTTTAAAATGGTAGCAGTAATGGAGCAGCCAGACTTATCTTTTTTTTTTTTTTTTATTTATTTTTTTTTTTTTTTTTTATGTTCATTTAGTTTATACAAACTTTAGAAAATCTTTTTATATCAAAACTTATACATTATAAAATATACAATGTCCAATTGCCTCCTCAGCTCTGTCCGAGGCTCAAATTTTTCCCTTAAAATTCCTCTATTTATAATACCTCGTCCTCATTTCTCAATGTCTCGTTTATCAAACATTTGATCGACGCCGCAGTCTCTTGGAGAATCCCTACTCAGTGGTTCTTTTGTATATGAATTATGTCTGTGTTTGTTCCTCCATTTTTCCCCACATGATTTCTATTTGTTTCAAGAACAATGTGAGTGCCACCGCCAGTTTTTTGTTGTTACTGCAGTGTAGCCTTCCCCACCATTCTTCCTCACTATACGTGGAGACTAATTTTCTTTCCGTTGCCAGGTATTTTGTTCTTAATTCCTTAAGTTCGCTGCAATAAAGTATCAAATGTTTTAGTGATTCTGACTCTATTCGACAGAAACGGCATGTTGTATCTTCGTTTGGCCATTTCCTGTTATAGATTTGGGCTTCTTTAGTTTCATATAGATTCAATCTGAATCGCAGATATGCCCTCCTTAGGACTTTACATGGGAACAATTCAAGGTATTGGGTTAGCTGCATTCTCCCTTTTGCTTCTCCAGGATGGTTCTTCATACGTTTGTGTGAATTTCTTTTTTCTATTGTTTTAATCCAGTCAAGATCCATTAGTTTTTTTTTCACTCCATTTGGGTTGTTGACCAGCTGTTTCACGTCTACTTCTATCTCTTTCAGAATCCTTTTACAGTTTGCTCTCCATTGCTGGAGGATCGAGTGGGGCTGTATACTGTTCCGTTCTGCCAAGATTTCGAATTGGGGGACACAATTTTCAATTGTTTTCCTATACAGGTTTAGCATGTTCCATGTGTTCCATCTAACGTTGCTACACCAACTTCATAGATTACACAAGCGGTCGGGTAACTTTGGGGTATTTGCAGAATCTTTTTCCAAAAGTGCCCCTCACATCTTGCCCAGATCTCACTGGAACATCCGAACAAACATTCCGCTCCGAATATTAGTGCTGGGATTACCTTGCTTTTATAGAAATTGATCACTGGCTTATATGAGAATTTTCCATATTTGTTATGGATTACCCGGGCTTGTGCTGTCAGCTGTTTACATTTACTCAGGGTCTTAACTACCATAGGTTCATCTCGCAGGCTTGAGTTTATATACACCCCTAGGTATCTGCTGCATTTTACTTTTTTGAGTTTTCCATTTCCGAGTGACCATTGGAATTGACGTTTTCTTGATGAGGTACCCTTTAGATTTTCTAGGGTCAGGATCTCTGATTTCTCTGCATTGACCTCCAAGCCCATTTTTATTGTATATTCTTTAAGTGCTGTTAATTTGCGTTGAAGGCCTATTGGTGTAAGATCTAAAATTACCATATCATCTGCATACAGGAGCCAACTAACTTTATTTCCGTTTATCGTGGGGGGCGTGCTTCGCACTTCCTCAAACACCCTACCCATTTCTGATATGTAGAAGTTAAATAGGGTAGCGCCCAGTGGACAGCCCTGTTTTATCCCTCTGGCCGTTGGTATTGATTTTGAGTGATTTCCCTGGTCGTCCAATCGAATTTTTACAGATGTTTGCGAATATAATTCTTTTATAGCCAGGATAAGGCTCAATGGGCAGCCACGATCTTTCAGGTTTTGCCATAGCGTTTCTCTGTCTACCCCATCGAACGCATGAGCCAGATCAATCAGAGCTAGATACACTTTCTGGCCCGATCTAATTGCTTCCATTTTTACTAGGTTCAATATTAGCAGATTTAGGTTACATCCCACGCCTTTAACAAAGCCTGCTTGTCGGACGTCAATTGAATTACTTTCTTTTAGCCATGTGTTCAGTTTCTGTAAGAGCATAGTTGCAAAGATCTTCCCAAGTACGTCTAGCAGGGCAATTGGCCTGTAGTTTGTTGGTTTCAGGCGACATCCTTTCTTAAATATCGGCACTATGATGCCTTCTTTCCATGATGCAGGGATTCTAACCTCTTGTATGATGTTTTGAAATAGTCTTTCGCAAAACGCGGACCATTCATCGATGTTTTGTTTCAGCATCAGGTTTGATAGGCCATCTGGCCCTGCTGCTCTTGAATCACTACATTTTTTAATACTGGTTGATATATCTATGCGTTTGAAGCTTAGATCCCATGGTTGTATTTTCGGGAAAACCGGTGTTTCTGTTTTAAGTTGTTTCTCGAACAGGGATGTGTAGTGCTTCTCCCATTCGCTTTCCGTCACCATGTTCTTCATTATTGCTTTCTGGGGATTTTCTACTTCATTTAGCAAAGACCAGAATCCTCTGGAATTTCGCTGCCTCAGCGACTTCAGCATGGCTTCCGCGTCATTTTGCTCTAATTTGGCCCTATGCAACCTCACCCATGACCTGAAGTTTTTTAACAGACTTATCTTTTGCTTGTATTTCGTGTCATTTGTTTGCTTTAGCTTTCTACAGTTTTTCCTTAGGGTTCTTTTTTTTTCAGCTATTTCTTTGTCGTGTGCATGCTTTTTATACTGTAGTTTCCCCTGACCTTTAACTTTCACCCTATAGATTTCCATAAAGTCACTGTACTCTGTTGTTGGTGTCTTCAGATGGCATGAATCAGGGTTTATGACCTCTACCAGTGATTCTATATCAGTAGCCGTCATTCTCAGCCTTGTTCTTCCGGGTTCCACTTCATATTGTTGATGCTTCTGTAGGATTTTCTTATGTGTGGGTTGGCTCCACATCACTGAGACAAGGTTGTGGTCACTCTGTGTCGATTTTATCACTTTCATGGAGGACCTTTCTGCAGCGATGTTTTCTGTCACGAAAAAATAATCTATGATTGATCTCTGAGTACCTCTCTCCCATGTCTCTACTGCCGGTACATCGCCCAATGTGTTCCCATTCATCATTATCATAGCGCGATCTTCCATCTCTTCGAGCCACATTTTTTCTTTCCTCCTTTCCTTTACTGATCGTTCTTTTTCCGATTTGGGTTTGTTAACAATTTCTATTAATTTCAAATTCAAGTCTCCGCATATCACCATCTTGGCATCCCTCTCTATTGATTTCAAGTGATCAATGGCATCCAACAGGTCGTCCATTAAATTCTCTTGTTTAGCCTCTTGATTGTTCCAATAGATGTTGAACATATGTATTCTTATGTTTTTTTGTGGATCCTCAAACTCTTTGGCCTCGATCTTTGCATATTGTATGTAGTTTGACAAATTCATGGACTCCTTTATCACAAACCCGCTCTTGTGACTCACCAAGATTAGTTGACCAGACATGGGTCTTCCCTTTTTTTTTTTTATTATGGCCGGATTCATTGCCACCTCAAAACCTTCTATACACGGGCAACTGGCTAGCCATGTCTCTTGGAGACATACGATATCGCAATTCCTCAGCATTTCATTGGAGCTGTTGGCAAGATGTGCGAATCCTCTGGTATTCCAAGTTGCCCATGTTATGGTGTTTTTGTCCCTTTGGCATTAACTTCGTGGTTGGTTATTTATGGCTTTAGCTATCCATGCCCATTCATTTGCTTCTTTTTCCGGTTTCGGGCTATTTCCATTCGGAGCTTGCTGGTTTAGATCATCCGTGGCAGGTATGTTCTGCACTGTTATTTCGATTTTTAGGCCTTTTGGGTCGTCTATCTTCTCCCTCGTTTCTCTGCACTCTTCATCGGCTTCAGTGCCTTTATCCACACTCCCCTTTCTTTCGTGCTGATCAGCCTGCTGCTGTTGATTTTCCTTCTGTGAGCACTGATTTGGTGCTAGTAGATTATCTACCTCATAGATTTGGTATCCTGCATCCATTATTTGCCTTTCACACATCATAATCAAAACAGTGATCTTCCTTGAGTCGATGTGTACCAAGGTACTTACTCGACCATATTCTTTTATCATTTCGACTCTGCTTAATTCGATGCTTCGGATAGCTCGCAATACCGGTATTGATTGGAACAGTTGTAGTATTGTATTCCTATTCGGCGACTTATCATTCTTATTTTGTTCAATCTTTTCAATCAAGACCCTGAATTTTGGTTGGCCCTCCTTTGGCTTATACTTCTCCTGATTATTTTGGATTCTCGAATCCTCTTTGAATCTCTCACTTGTTTCACTCTTTTCTTTCACTATTTTAGTGAGCTTTGGCATTCTATCTGTTGATGGTTCCACTTCTGGTTGATTTGAGCCAGCTTTTACTTCTAAATTAATCTGCTTCCTATGTTTCTCCTGGGCTAGTTTGTTTTTCAGTAAACTGATTTTTTATTTTTCTTCCATGGTGTGAAATGGCTTTTTTGCCAAGGTATCATCCACACTTGTTCCAACCAGCGCGCCCTCCATCTTTTCCGATGGACAGATCAGGCGTATCACTCTCCTGTTCTTCGGTTCATCGTTTGTCCTCTCTGGCACCCTCTCTCTCGTAGGATCCTTATGTCTGCCCCCATCCTTCTTTTTGTGGGACACCTCTATCACACTTCTCGACTCATCTTCTGTGTCATCATGAGTGCTATATACTGACACGTTCATCAGATCTTCATCGTCCTCAGCTTGATCAAGTTCTATTAAGTCAGTACCGTTTTGCCGAGGCATTTCTTGCTGCTTATTTTGATTTTGTCCAGTATTTGGATCACTAACCGCGTGTTTTTTAGCATCCTCTTTAATCAACTCTGTTTTATTTATTGTCACGTTTAGGGCCTTAATATTTCTAAAAAGTTTGCTGTGTTTTTGGCATTTTTGTTCTTAGGGGCTGACAGGTTTTTTGTTTTCCTTTTACATTTCCCTTGTTTATTATTGCCATTTATTATCCCATTTCCGCTATTCTTTGGATTGGTTGCTGGTTGTTTTTCAAATATCTCATACCAATCTTTATCTGGGCTCTTATTTCCGAGTGTTGTCTGTGTTGGTATCACGTCTTTCATCCTATTGTCTTCACACTCATTATTGATATTTTCAGAGGATAGTGGAGCCTCCTGTGCCACTAACTTCCTTGTTCGTGTATCCTCAGTTTTGTCGTCCATTCTATCGCTCACATTACTGGTATTTTCGGAAGTTGAAGGGGCAACTATTTCCTCCGGCTCGCTTAATCGTGTCTCCTCACTTTTTTTATCTTTACCAGAGACTACAACAGATGACCCTCTGTTCTCCTCCTCTTTGGTTCCGGGTCGTGTGGTCTTTGGCTCTTGCACTTTGTCTTTGTGCTGGTCATCTTGTTCTTTCCCTTCTTGCTCTGTGTTAATCACGTCGTGATTCCTTGGGATTGATTTTTTATTTGCTCCAACCTCATTTCTATCCTCCACTCTCAATTGCTTTATTGGGGGGGACTCTTTCGGTGCGGCTAGCTGGGTTTGGGGCTCTTGTTCTACCAGTATCGTTTCGTAATGATCCGGGCACTGATCGGATCTTTTGAATTGTACGTGCATTTTCACCTGCTCTTTGTTCAAGGTTAGTATCGCATGTTTGGCTACCTCTGCAAATAACCGCTTATCCTCGGCGTTATTTTTCAGGGCATCTTTCAGTGTGTTTGTCGCGTATTCGTATCCACGAGATGACATTTTATTTTGTAGGATCATTTCCAAAATGTCACCTTCCATTTTTATTATTTTCGTATTTAACAGCGCGATCAGTGTGTTCTGATCTTTGCACGCTTCATTTAATTGCTCATAGAGCTTTATTAGCGGCGTTGTTGCTATTGTCGTTGCCGACATCATAGTTGGTCGTAATTCATTCACCACTTTTTCGATCATGGCTTTCGATGTTAGAGTCTTGGCCCTTGTTTTCCTTTGCGATAGTTTGGTCTTCTTATGTTCGATCTGTTCGACTTCCTCTTTTTCTGTTTCGGTCTCAGTGTTTCTTGTAGATGTAATGGACGACCCCGACCCGGACCTTCTGATATTCCTTAATGCATTTGCTGAAGCATTTACGTTGTGATTTTCTATGTCTCTTTTTCCCTTTTTATGTTTTTGCGATTGATGGAGGTCGGAGTCCGAGCTATGTATATGGGAATAATGCCTTGAATGTACTTCAGTCCTTCGTTTCTCTGTCTGCCCTAGACGCAAATTTGAGTCCTCCATTCTTCCGGTATCCTTACCGCACTCTTCAAGAGCTGTTCGGTTAGAGGTGTTTCTTTGCTGTTGGATATTTTGTTGGCGGCTCACACTTGGGACCGCCATTTTAGCATTTAATCGGTTTAAATCTCTGATCTGCTATGGCTATGGAGCTTCGTCGGGGCTGTTGTCGGGGGTCTTTCTCTTGATTGACCATGAAGGAGACTTCCACTGCTGGCTTCCAGATTTCTTCTTCGTGTGGGTTTCTCTCTTTGATTGAATCGCTCGGTCTCCGACTTATCATGCCTTCCTCGTCCTCCGACATTACGTCACGCATTTTGTCTGGTAACCATTGCTCTTGTTCTTGTTGACTGGTCATCATTACGGGTTGCCACGGTTTGTCTCTCGTCTCCAGATTTTTGACCATTTTACTTTTAGCAGGTGGTAGTTCCTTTATGGGGCTTTCTTTAGAAGTTTCCCATCGCTTTTGGAGCCTCATTGATGCCAGATTAGGAGGGCCTGACCTATTTAACACTGAGATGCTTTTTACTTTCTCCATATCTTTTTTAATTATCTCCTCGACATTCTTCCATGCTAGTATCTTCAACGAGCAGATTTCTCTGCGCGGATTCGCTCGGGCAGGATTTGGATTTGACATGCTTTTCTCTTTAATTAGGGGGCCATTAGAGTGTGTGACCACTCTATTTAAGTTGTTAGCCCTCTCTGTCAATGGGGGATTCCCCTTTTTCTCCATGTCACGGGCACTCACGTTGACTCGGGCGAGGTCACAGAGGCTATCTCTTGTGCTACTTTGCACCTCCAGGACCTCGCTTGGGTTATGATACTCAGACTGCTCCTCTCTTTCTCTAATTGGGCATATCGCAAACTCCCCCCCTTTGGCCGCTTCTCTTTCTCGGAACTGCATGTCCTGTTGCACGTCCAGTTGCTCCAATATATCGCAGGGGCTAGGGCATGGAGGGCGCGGGGTTGCCTCTAGGCAGTCAATCACACACTCAGCTGTTTTTGATGCTGGGTCTAAAGATCCTAATATGGTCGTAGTGTTTGTGATATTGACGCCATTAACTCTCTGCTCAAAAGGTTTGGATGGTGACAAACTCAGACCCTTAAGATCATGGCAAGGCTTTGCTGCGCTGTCAGCCAACACACTTACCGCTCTCCCGTGGGCTTGCGGCGTCTTTCTTCCGGCCATCGTGATTTCATCTCGCTCGGCTTTCCTTAGTTGCGCTCGGGTCTGCGGGATTCCAGGTCTTCCTGGCATCATCTTCCGCCCTCTCCTAAGGCTCCCAGGGAACACGGGCGACACTCTCCTGCCTCCCTCCACAGAATCAGCCTTAATGGTGGGTCCCAGCACACCAAACAGCCACAAAACAGTATGCGCCCTTTGCACCTGTCGGGCTTAGCGCCACAAGGGTGGTGGGCTCGCTGTTTTCTGAACTCAGCTGAGTCACGTGCAAGGTCACGTGACACTCCCGGCTCCGCCTCCTCCAGGAAGCGTGGATATGCCGAAACGAGCCCTCCACTAGCTCTTGATGTCCACGTTCGCCTGCTGCAGGACGCGCTGTCTCTGCAAGTCAATTTCACACCGCTTTGCTGGTGGGCTCGCTGTTTTCTGCACTCTGCTGAGTCACGTGCAAGGTCACGTGACACTCCCGGCTCCGCCTCCTCCAGGAAGCGTGGATATGCCGAAACGAGCCCTCCACTAGCTCTTGATGTCCACGTTCGCCTGCTGCAGGACGCGCTGTCTCTGCAAGTCAATTTCACACCGCTTTGCTGGTGGGCTCGCTGTTTTCTGCACTCAGCTGAGTCACGTGCAAGGTCACGTGACACTCCCGGCTCCGCCTCCTCCAGGAAGCGTGGATATGCCGAAACGAGCCCTCCACTAGCTCTTGATGTCCACGTTCGCCTGCTGCAGGACGCGCTGTCTCTGCAAGTCAATTTCATCAGACTTATCTCAAGAGCAAATGAGCAGTAGTAGAGATTACACAAAGGATCACAATTACTGTGACTCAAGCGAACACTGACGCAAGGTTTGTGTTAAAAAAAAATATTTATTTTTAAACCATCTATTCACAAAACACTTCACTTCTATTAAATTAAATTCACACTTCAAATACACTACACAACAAATTCTCCTTGTGCAGAACAACTCAAGGTAAGTACCTTAGGATTTGACAGACCGGTGTTATGAAACAAAGGCGTTACCGGGAATACATATACAATGACTTTTTGACAGTAATGACAGTTTGGTCTTACTAAAGATACGCGTACCCGGGGGAAGAATTGTTACCGGAGTTCAAACACACTTGGCACCTGAGTTATCAGAAGAGAATTAGGGACAAAAACCATAGGCAATAAGTTTGTCAAGGCAGACAGAATCGGAGAACACTTTCTGACAAGAAGCTAAAATTCAATAGGCCTTCGCCAGTGTCAAGTGGAACCGGATTCCTGTTGTCACACAGTCAGATAGTTCACAATTCAAGGTTGCCAGGAGTACTTGGATATTGTCAACAGAATAAGCAAAGGTTATAAGAAGGGAAGACAAGGGCAAGCCTTGGATGAGGAGAAAAGGGTTCACCATAGTTCCTCGAAGCTGGACACAGTAACTTATTCTTTGAAGAAGCTGGTGCCACAGCAGTTGTTCCTGGTAGTTTTATGCAGACTCATGGTTCCTGGAGTTTGTCGTGCGGACAAGAAGGACGACGTCTGGAGTGACCTGCACTACCCAGGGATGAAGCCAGCAGCAGCGATGGTGAATAAAAGGTGCGCTCCTTTAAAACAGCAGAGGCTCTTCAGATGGATATCCGGACCACTACAGCAGGGTGCAGCGATTTCGACCACGAAGAGGATCCTCTGGCTGTAGAAGATGTGCTGGTTTATACCCACCAGGCTCAAGGGAAGACGACTCCGGACTGGATCTTCTCTGGTCGAAGGGTAGATAACTCAGGACTGCAGCAGGGCTTCACTGGGACGGGATAGTTGCAGCAGTCGACTTCTTCTCCGCTTCTCTTCGGTTCCTTGTAGTTCCAGTGGCGACTCCAACTTCCAGCCCAAGAGTCCTGCCTTTTATGTGAAAATCGCCCATTCACACAGCCTGGCTATCAATCACCCAGCAGGGGGTTTGTCCAGCCCGGACAACCACCTTAGCAAATCATGACAAAGTGTGACTTGGGTTTCCAAGGATACCCTGTGCAGGGGGTGACTACACCCCTCCCTCACATTCAGCCCACCTAGACACCCAGGAGCCAAAAGGGATGATTCTTGAGAGAAGCCTCCCAAAAGACAGTGAACAAAGAAGGCAAATCTGGTTTTGCCACGCAAAAGAAAACAGAAGAACATTAACAAAAAGAAATGGCGATTAAACCTAACCAGAGCCGAAATAAAAAGTATTTGGTTAAGCGGGTTTAAAGTTCGAGGCTACTAAAATAGCCTAATACATTATCACATTATATCGTATAATCGCGGTAGAAAAGTTAAGGTAGATACCACTGCCACCAGCCAAGCCTAAATGTTAAAAGAGCGAAACAATGCTCAGGGAGGTACAGACAGAAAAGGGGTACAGATTAGCCCTTTCCAGTACTCCATGTAAGATGGGGTGTACTGGGTCTGTGGTAAAAGTGACTATGTAAAGTAAATGGCAACTTTACCTTTCTCTGGGGGACAGCAGTCAGCCCCAGCGAAATGTAGTCAGAAGGCAGTCTAAAAGACAACCCTGGGTTACTACACTGAGTTTGGTGTGTAACCCATACAAGAACAGGGGCATCTGGAATGGTGTGCTCCAGTGCCCAAAATCACACAATGAGTAAAATCCCATAGGCCAAAACACATGTAAGAGTGAAAAAGGATGTACACTCTTACCAGGTGGAAAAAATAAACTCCAGAAATCCAGCAAAGCTGCTGGGGGACTCACTAGGTGAGGGAAATTAGCCCTAGAAGGAGCATTCTCCCTAACAGTCTGTTCTGTCTTTCGACAGTCGGGCCTGTCCTGTGGCGATCTCGATATGGAGTGCACAGAGGACAGCGATTAAACTGACCTCTCCCTAGACGTTGCGCGTTGCCGTTTGACCGATTTATGTGTCGAGTCTCGGCGGTGGGTTGTGTGTTTGGTGGGGGCTAGTGAGAGCGCTTTCGCTGCCGGGTGTTGTCCCCCATACCATGGTCGGGGACCTGCGCCTGGGAAACTAGAGTAACGCCGTTGCGTTCGCCATCTGATACCGCAGCGTTACTGCCGTCACTGAACGCTCCCTCCACTTCCATGGCTTCGAGTTGCCTGGCATGGTGGGCCCAGCCCTTAGTTAAGCAGTCCTTCAATGTCTTGGGTTTGAAGAGTCTAAACTCTCGACAGGAACCCTCAACGTGGTCCCAAGGGAGACACAGGTTACACGCAAGGTGTTTGTCAACCCACAGAAACGTTTTGTTTTACTTACGGCACAATTTAAAAGGGGTCCTTTCCATAACGAAAGGACAGCAGTTAGGTGAGTGTAGTGTACGAAAAGGGGTTTATACATTCAAATATGTCCCCACCTGTTAGGCAGAATCCTGTCCAATTCCCTTAGGGAGCACTACAGAAGATTAGGACTTCGGTATCAGTCTGTACCACAAAGATTTAGTTGGTAGCTGTGGCTGAGCAGTCAGACTTATCTCAAGAGGGAGATGAGCAGTAGTCAGGGTTTACACAATAGGGCTACAGCACTATGGCACAAGGAAACACTGACCAAAGCTTGTAGTAAAAAGAATGTATATATTTTATGCACTTCTAGTTAAAACACATTTATCGCAGTTATTAAACAAGTTAAATTCAGTCAAGAAAAGTATACACAACTCCCTAGTTAAATTGTAGACAAGTTTGAGCAAGAGTGAAAACTGAGCAAAACAGAACAGTGAAAACCAAACACAAAGGGCACTCTAGCAATTTCACACAAGGGAGGGAAAGCACAAGTTATACAGAAATATCTTCTTACACATCCTAGCAACACTTCCCATAAATTTGTCAACAGGTTTAGGCAAGGCAGTACTTTAGCATAAAGAATACTGAAATGAAAACCGAGCAAAATGGCACTTTACAGGTTATAAAAGTGGGGAGGAAAAGGTGGTTATACAAAGTAGGTGCACCAACACAGTTCTAGTTGAGAAGCAATCTAGAGAAGGCAGTTCTAACAAATTTAGCTAGAGTCAATAGGCCTGTGCCAGAGTCAGTGGTACAGGGCAAGGGCCCAGGAGCAAAATATTCTTGTAGCTGCAGTAAAGTCTTTGGTTAACCATTTAAAAAGGTGGATGCAGAAGGTGAAAGACAATGTTAAGAGAGAAGGGCGGCCAACCCAACAGGTAGGTAAAGGATTTAAAACACCTTTAGCACTACCACGCAGAAAGAGCGGCCTGGCGGAACAATATACCTTTAAAATGAAGAAGTGGCTCCTGCGGTAGTTCCTGCAGTTCGGGGGATCCAGCAGAGGAAGAGAGGCTCTCGTCGTGGAGGAAGGTTTGAGTTACTGCACTACCCAGGGATGAAACCAGCCGTGGTGCTGCCCGACGAATAAAAGGTACGCTCCTGTAAATCGCGGTCTAGTTGGCCCCACCAGCTCAAGGGAAGAAGGCTCTTTCAGATGAAGATCTCCTCTCGTCGTTTGGAGAAAAGTGGTGAGACGCTGCAGCAGGGTTTCACTGGTGGTTCATTCGTTGCAGATGTCTTTGGCTTCTCTCCTCTTCGGCTTCTTAGTTCCAGTGGCGACATCCTGCTCTTCCAGTCCTCAGGACCCTGCTTTTATGCAAAAAGATCCCCATTCATTCAGCCTAGCTGTCACTCACACAGTGGAGTGGTCATCCTGGCGGAAGACCCTCCAGCCTATAAGGATAGAGTGCGACATGGGTTGCTGAGGCAACGCTGTCCAGGGGTCCTACTCCCCGTCCCACACAATGGACCCACCCCAGACTCGGTGGCGCCGAAAGGAGGGCTTCTTGGCAGATGCCCGCCAAAAAGACGAAAAAAGGATCCCCGACATAGGTTAGCAGTTTAGAGAAAGACACGAGAAAGAAGTTATATTAAAGTTCTGGCAAATAAAACCTACCGGAGCAAAGTTAATATTAAAATACACCGGAGGTATGTTAGAGGCTGTCAGAAAATGTGGTAGCCTCGATCAATGGGAAAATCCCATAGGAAAATATTTGCGGTCGAATATTTACGGTAGTAACCACTGCCACCAGCCAGAAACTTTTGAGAGAGGGACTGTACGGTACCCTCTCGAAAATGAACATAATGGAAAAAATATTAACCCTTCCCAGTACCTCCATAGTAAGATGGGTTGTACTGGTTTAGTTCGCAAAAATTGACTAGTAAAGACCATGGGGACGTTACATGCCCTGGGAGACAGTAGTCAGTCCCAGGGTATGGAGTCTATGTTGGGGGGTCGCTACGACACCCCTGTGTCACAGCACGTAGGGTGCTTGTTAGGCAGAAACCTGTGCAGTTCCCTTAGGGACCGCCACTACAGGTGTTGGCAGTAAACCCAATTGGTAACAGTCTGTATCACCCAGATTTACCTGGTAGCTGTGGCTGAGCAGTCAGACTTCTCCCAATAAGAGATAGGCAGTATATAGAGTATACATATTAGGTACAAAAATACAGTAGCACAAGCAAACACTGACCAGAGCTTTGGTATAAAAGTACATAATTATTTATTTAAAAACACTTGTAAAAATACACTGGCACTAATATGGCAAGCAAGTTCACACACAGTCACTATCAATAGTCTTAGTTAAATCACCACTTATTTGCAGACAGAGGTGAGCGCTTAACCTAAAATGGCACTCCAATAAGTTAGTTAAAAAGGGAGGGAAAAGGCAGAATTAGAAAAGCACACAATTTCCTTGCCCAAAAACTCGACAGAAATTTCTCCGGTTTCGACTGAACCTTTGGCCGACATTAGATGTTCAGGCACGAAGAAATCAAATCACGCAATCCGAAAATGTATGTCGCTTTTGCAAGGTTATTGATAAAAGAGAGACGCTGGAGCATTGCCTAGTGTTCTGCACAAACTTGGCCTCTATTCGACAAAAATGCTTTGGCAACTTTTTTGAAGACCAAAATGCTCATGTTAATAAGAACTTATGGCACTGCATTTTCTCTGCAACCGCCCTAAAAACCAAAATAGCAATTGTGCGATTTTTAGATGAAATATTTAATGTACACCCAAGCTAGTGTAAGTGAGACACACAAAATTTGATTTTTAACGGCAGAGAATGAACGAGTTGCAAAAAAAAATGTTTTATGAATTCTAGTGATTTTTGATATTGTGATAATTGATATTGCAACCGCTTTAAAAATCAAAATAGCAATGGTGCGATACTTAGATGAAATATTTAATGTACACCTAAGCTAGTGTAATGGAGACACACTAAATTTGATTCTTAATTGCAGAGAATGAACAAATTGTAAAAGTGCTTTATGAATTTTAATGTTTCTTCTTTTTTTTTTTTGTGATACTGTGATATTTGATATTTGAAAGGTTGATTTTATTAACCACATAAATAAAATAAAAAAAAAAAAAAAAAGCACACAATACCAACACTTTTAAAAGAACCACAGCAAGGCAAGAAAGGCAGAGTCTACTGTAGAGCAAGAAAGTTCATAGGCCAGGCCCACTCTTGGAGAGAGCAAGGCGGAATGTGTCCAAGATCACACAGTTGAATTATACTTTAAAAGTCTTTGCAGATAGTTCGAAAAGGAGTTGGATCAGTTCAGAAAAAGTGAGTTAACAGGTCCCAGGTCACCCCAGGATACGGAGTCAAGGTTTTACGGGACACCTTGAACAGCCTGTTGCAAGGGAGACCAGGCAGGGCACAGTACCTGCAAATGGTGAGAAAGCTCCAGCGTGGGCAGTTGTTCCTGGCAGCGAGTGCAAGTCGGTGCTTCGTCCAGGGGAAGAGAAGATCTCGACGTGGAGGAAAGCTGGAGGTCGTTGCACTGCCAGGTAAAAAACCAGCCGCGGAGTTTCCCAGTTAAAAGGTACTACCGCTTTATTCGCGGTAGTGGTGAAGCGTGGCTATCGGGCCGCCGGGGTGCTCGACACGGGCGATTCGACCACGAGACTATCCAGGAAGGCGAAAAGAGGGAGAACTGGTTAACCCCCACCAGTTCAAAGGAAGACAACTCTCCAGGATGAAGATCAGCGGGAAGTGGTGAGGCGGTTCAGCAGGGCTCCACCGGTGGTGTCGTCGTTGCAGGTCGGCTCAGCTTCTCCCTCTTTGGATTCTTTAGGTCCTGTGGCGACTTCTGAAGTTCCAGTTCCCAAAGCCCTGCTTTTATGCAGAAAACCCCCCATTCACCAGTCCTAGCTGTCACTCAAACATGCTAAGTGGTGAGCCGGGCGGCTCACCACTGGGCCAATCAAACAAGAGTGCGACTTGAGTTGCCGAGGGAACTCAGTCCAGGGTGCCTAAACCCCCCCTCCCACACATCCTGTAGACCCAGACAGAGTGGCACCACTTTTGGAGTCTTCTGCGCAGAAGCCCGCCAAAAGAGGAACAAAGGGCTCGACTTGGGTTGGAGTTACAGAGGTGAACACAAATGCCATTTTAAAACCGAGTCCTGGCAAAAAAAACCAACCGGGGAATAAATATTAAATAAATAACCCGGCAGTATCTTTAACATTGCACCAAAAAAGTGGTGCGTTTAAAATAAATGGGAAAATCCTATAGGAAATATTCTGGTGGAATATTTTGCGTGGTAACCACTGCCACCAGCCAGAAACTCGACGAGGGGGGACTGCACAATGCCCCCTCGAAAATCAGACCCAGGGGCAATCTAATTGCCCCTACCAGTACTTCCACAATATGATGGTTTGTACTGGTTCTCTTCACAATTTAAGACTAGTAAAGTCAATGGTGACTTTACATGCCCTGGGAGACAGTAGACAGTCCCAGGGTATGGAGTCTATGTTTGGGGGTCACTATGACACCCCTGTGTTACTGCACTGAGGGTGCTGTGTAACCCTTACCAAAAACCACATGAAACCCTATGGAGTAAAAGACCCCATAGCCCATAAAACACATTACAAAGTCAAAGGATATCTCAAATCATGCCTACTAGTGGGAGAAAAAGAGTCTCACTCTTAGCAGGAGAAAAAAATAAACCCCAAACATCCAGCAAAGCTGCTGGGGGACTCAATAGGTTTGGGAAATTAGCCTATAGAGAGAATTCTCCCTAACAGTGCTGTGTAACACATGTGAATAAAGATGGTTCCTATGGAGGTGAAAAAAAACCCATAGACATTAAACACAAAAATAGCCTAGAACACACATCGCAAAAATGTCTAAGAGTGGGAAAAAGAGTCTCACTCTTAGCAGGATAAAAAAAAAAAACCTTCAAATCCTGCAAAGCTGCTGGGGGCCTCTATAGGCAAGGGAAATTAGCCATAGAATGAGAATCCTCCCTAACAGGCGTCTGTAGGTGGGCTGCGGAGAATGGGGTTTAAGCCATCCCTTTTTGGCCAAGACCACAAAGTCCTTCTGCATCGGAATCCCTGTTCTAACCGTGGGGCGTAGAATGAGGACCTCGGCCAGGACCCCCGCCTCTGGTTGTTTGACCTTGGGTTGCGGAAGCACCAAGTACTCTGCCAGACCTGCGAGCCGTTCATGGAATGCCTTGGTCGAAGATGGAGTGTCGGGCTTTTCTTTCTCATCGGTGTCCGCCAGGGTGTCCTGCTGGTCCAGAGTAATGGGTGCCGAAGGCTAGGGTGTGCTGACCGGAACCGGAGACTATTGTGGAGGCTGGTATGGTACCGCCTGGACTGGCTGGGGCAGAGGGGCCATTACCGTGGGGCCTGGCGTGGGCAGCTGACGCTGCACGGGGGCCTGAGGCGCTCGAGCTATAGGAGGAATGACTGGCCGCTGTTGGATGGACCGGTGGTAGCATGTCCCTGATCACATCCCAAAGGATGGTTCCCTCTTGAGGGGACCTCATAAGCTTGAGTAATTTCTCAAAAAACCTGTCCCCTCATGCCGGGGGGATCTAGGTGGCGTGAGTGTAGGAGCCAAGCCCGGGGGCTGCTGAGGCCTGGGCGTACTCTGCCTTGCCGTCTGAGGGGTGTGGCTGCCTTGAAACACTGAAGGATATGCTGTAGGGCGCCTACCTGGCGAATACCAGTCCAACCTCGTAACTCATTGTCCGCCTGCTCTGTGAAAGGGTGTGGTGTTGTACGAGCGGCCATCTTGTCCGGCGCAGCAGCCATCTTGTCTGGTGCGGCGGCCATTTTATCGGGCTACATGCCACGTGCCTCTGTTGTAGTGCTAGCCACGCTGGGCCCAGCCTCCTCCTGGACTCTTGGCGGTGAGGCTTTGAGCCTACCCTGCACCTCAGGACAGGGCCTGGTAGGCGCTGTGCCCTCGGCTGTCTCGCCGGTAGTGCTGCTTACAAGCACCCCCTCAGACATTTGTTCGGTAGTAGGTCGCAGGCCCTCAGATGGACACCCGGTAAAAGAACCTTGCGGTCCCTCAGCAACCTTAACAGTAGGATCTAGCAACCCCCTCGGCCTGGCGGTCATTAGCTGAAACTGCCTTGGTACCTGTGCTGGTGTTAGTACCTGGATGGTCCCTCCCGCTGGAACGTTTTCTAGGCAAGGAGTCGCCCTTGCGCGGTGCAGATGAAAATAGTGGCCCTACCTTGGGCCTTGACTTGTGTCTGATAAATTTCTTCAAATCTTCTGTAGGGGATCGTTCGAAGAGCCCGATCCACTTAGCTAACCTGTTCTTCAGAGCACACAGTGTAAGCGTGTCGTATGCGGTATAACCTTCCTAGCCGTGGTCGGGTCCAAGGCAGCAGAGGCAAAGAACGTGGGGGTCAGACGTGGGGAAGAGCCCCTTGCAGGCTGGACAGCGGCTGAAAGCCAAGAACGTCGACATGCGCCGGGGAGGAGCATGGCGCCAGAGGAGAGTACCTAATTAAAGATTAGAAGACAAAAAAAGACAGTATTCGCGGAGAGCACGTGGAATTACAAGGCCAGGAGCGCTGGTGAAAGCGGTCCGTTCTAGTCGATGTGGAAAAGAGGAGTGGGGAGTGGCGCCGGTGGGCGCAGTCAGGGGAGCGCATGCTCCCAGGGACACGCCTCAAAGGCGAAGATTGTTTCTGGTGAAAAAGGTTCCGTCTCCCGTCCCCAGAGATGGACGCCCATACAAAATGGAGGAAAAGTGACAGGACGTAGGCGTATGTTGGTCAACCTAAAACTATAAAGCATTTGATGACGGAATGTCCTGATTTAGCCATCAAATGGATTTTATATTTTAAGTTGAATTTCAAGGAACTAAGGATAATGACACACGATATTATGTGGAATTGTTTGCTAACAAAATACAATTGCAAAAGTAGAGAGAGTAATCAGCTGCACCAAAATATTATCACAAAGTACAACTTTTATTAATAATCATTAAAAAAACATCATAAAAAACATACAGATGCTAAAACCTAGTAAAATAAAGTGCAAGTGACACCAAGCGAAATGCTCGCAATTGAATTGCAACAGTTCATCACTAGTCACTCAATGGACTAGAGCACAACTCCTATTGGCACCTTAATATAACATATACAGGAGAAGGAAATTCTTAGTCAATGTAGACCCAAAATACACAGACCAGTGGATCGAATCACTGGTGTTATGCCTCGACATGTTTCAGTTTGTTTAATTTCTTTTAGAACTTTCTTCAGGAGGAAGCTTTTGATCCGTCACTTTCTCTTAAACATTCAATGTGGCACTTCATCATTATAAAGCGCTCAACCCAAATTGGTGCTGCTGATAAACATTTAAAAAGAACTCTAAGTCTACGTGTTCACTAAAGAGAAAACAGATTCAATCTGCTTTAGCTTGGCAAAAAGAGAAACAAATACATCTTTTACCTAGCATCAGGGTGGAAGTACTGCAGGGGAAAACTGGAAAATGTTCCGTCTTCAAGCACAAAGTGCACCCTTTACAGATTCAATTTCTGTGAAGATACATACAAATCGTATCAAAAACTATTTAGAGCCTACAAAAGCCAACTGTCAAGCGTGAGTGTGTGCCCATCTCCACATCAACATATTTCGATTTAAATTTAGAATCTTTAAAAATGATTTTAAAAAAAACCCAATTGGAGGTTTGTCATATCCAAAAAATGTCATCACTACATTATCTCTAAATGGACTCAATATCAGAAGACAGAACACATGCTGATGTGATGACTCGCATGGCAAAATCAGTAAAAAGATGTTATCAAGTAAATTCAAGGGAGGAGACATCAAATAAACTGTCTCTTACCTTCAGATCAGGTTTCTATAGCCAGAAATTATGAATCTAATTATTACGGGCCTCGCAGTCAGGGCGTGTTCACATTAAATTCCTTCTATCGATTTAAAGAGGAATAAAGACGCCAGGGTGAGGGCTAGAATCCACTGTAAGAAAGGTGAAAAGTGGAGGTTATCGAAAGCTTTCTTGTCTTCCAAATGTTAACAAAAACCATGCTCCAATATTTTAACAAGTAACAGCCCGGCTAGCACCTAGTGTATACTGTGAATGACACACAAGAGTCTCCACAGTATGGTATATCGCGTGCCCTCAACGGTCCTGTGCTTACCTGCACTAACGCTTGTTGGATTCGCGTCTGGTGAGTGCCGCGATTAGCAGGACGTTACTCGAATAGTTAGTCTTGTAGGATGGTGTAAATACATCTCCTTGCTCGCGTGACGGAAGTGCGCGTGTTTTTTTAATGTAAACTCCCGACAGCCGGCGGGAACAAACAACGCCGGCCATTATGTAATGGCCCAGACAGGGAGAAAAAAGTCCCTAATTTGTGTCTATGCAGAAACCAGGTCTGCTAATAGAACCGGGAGTCCTACTGGTGAAAAAGTGTACTGCAGGATGAAAATGTAGATTTTCAGCATTCATTTCTCATCACAGAAAGTCTTTACAGAGAAAGTTGACACAAAAGTGGTCCAAATGCCAATGATTATTAAAGATGAGGAAATGAACCAAATATCCACAGGGGCACAATACAGTGTATCCACACACTGTCTAAGCTTATTTAACTTTGTGCCATTCATTTGCATCATTTAACCCATGAAGGTTGCTACGTGTTTGGAAGATAAGTTGTTCTTTCTATCCGAGTTTTGAATTGCTAACGTATCAGCTTTCACCACCAGCAGCACTGTCCAACTAAAGCTTTCAAACCCATGTGCTTTGTCGACAAAGTGTTTACCATCGGTGCTTGGAGGGTTTTATTCTTAATACAACGCTTATGTTCATTAATCCGAATTTTAATTTTACGATTGGTCTTCCCAATATAATGGAGACCACAAGGGCACGTGACCATGTAGGCTACATGGTCAGTGTTGCAATTCGAAAAAGATTTCTGGGTCCAAACTATGTTGAGACCCATGTTGACTTCTTGGGATTTGGAAGTTGTTTTACATGCCACACATTGCCCACAAGGGTAGTGGCCTGTGACTCGTGGAAGGCCCTATTGACTAGTAATACTCGTCTTCGGCACATGAGGGTTACGAAATCTACTTTGGCTGACTCGATTACCTATAAAGGCAGATTTAGTGTAGGCAAAAAGAGGTACACCGGGGTCAGACTTTGTGGTTTTAAGCACTTTCCATTGTTTAGAAATGATCTTTCGAATAGCCAAGCTATGATTGGTGAATGTGTTCACACACACTATTCTATCTTCCAAGTTTTTTTTGGGTTCATCTTCCAACAGAGCTAGTCTGTTATTGAAGGCGCGTTTAACCGCCTTTTTAATAAGTCGCTTTGGATAACCTCTATTCAGAGGTTTCGCCTTGAGATGTTGAGCTTCCTTTTCATAAGACTCTCTGCTAGAACTATTACGTTTTAGCCTTAAAAATTGCCCAAAAGGGCAAGTTATCTTTCAGGTGTTTGATATGATGCTATCTTCTCTGTATCTTTATCAAAAGGTCTAACTCTGATTTCACCGTTTTCGTGGTATAGGGTCAGATCAAGAAAGTTAGTCGCCTCTTGCTCTATGGTTAGAGTGAATTGAAGATGTCTATTAAGGCTATTGAGCCAATTCAGAAAAACAGCTGCTAACTCACGTGTGCCCTCCCATATCACGAGCACATTGTCAAAGTAGCGTGACCAGGCTTTGATGTTAATACTAAAGGGGTTAGCCACAAAGACAAACTGCTTCTCGAAAAATTCGACACAGGTTTGCCAGACTTGGGCCCAAATCATTTTTAAAGATTCTAAATTTAAGTCGAAATATGTTGATGTGGAGATGGGCACACACTCACGCTTGACAGTTGGCTTTTGTAGGCTCTAAATAGTAGTTTTTGATACGATTTGTATGCATCTTCACAGAAATTGAATCTGTAAAGGGTGCACTTTGTGCTTGAACAGGGAACACTTTCCAGCTCTCCCCTGTACTACTTCCACCCTGATGCATAGGTAAAAGATGTATTTGTTTCTCTTTTTGCCAAGCTAAAGCAGATTGAATCTGTTTACTTTGTAGTGAACACGTAGACTTAGAGTTCTTTTAAAATGTTTTTCAGCAGCACCAATTTGGGTTGAGCGATTTATAATGATGAAGTGCCATATTGAATGTTAAAGAGAAAGTGACGTATCAAAAACTTCCTCCTGAAAAAAGTTCTAAAAGAAATTACACAAACTGAAACATGTCAAGGCATAACACCAGTGATTAGATCTACTGGTCTGTGTATTTTGGGTCTACATTGACTAAGAATGTCCTTCTCCTGTATGACAATGCATTACTTACCGTAAAAGCATTTCTGATGGTTGTATCTGCTTAGATTCACATGCTGTGCATAGGTCCGACATCCAGTGGTCACTGCGGAGTATTGCATTTTGTTTTTCGTAGTCGAAAAGGGGACGTCGACAAGGCGTGTCTGTAACACTAGCCCTATAGTGACGTGCGTTGTACCCACAATCCCTCACGCGTCGAGGTCCCTCTGTTTGTATTTTTCTGCCCTGAGGGAGCCTTCTAGACGTGAGTGAGTACAGAAAAGAGAGATATAAAAGGAAGTCCATGTTCCTTCCATCCGAGCGGGGAGGAAGGGTGGGCGCATGTGAATCTAAGCAGATACAACCATCAGAAATGCTTTTACGGTAAGTAATGCATTGTCTTCTGATGTTTGTTAATCTGCTTAGAATCAACTGCTGTGCGTAGACTAGCGAGCAGTACCCGGAGTTGGCGGTGGGTTATGAGAAGGAACAGTAGAGAAAAGATGTCTTAATACTGCCTGTCCCACCTGGGAGTCAGATCTTGTGTGCATCTAGACAGTAGTGTTTTGTAAAGGTGTGCACAGAACTCCAGGTAGCCGCTTTGCAGATGGACTCAAGGGGAACATTTGCAATGAATGCTATGGATGCCCCAGTGCCTCGAGTGGAATGTGCTCTTGGCTTGAAGGGTAGTTCTCCCTTAGCAAGAGTGTAACAGAGAGTGATGCATTGTACAATCCATCTAGATATAGTGGACTTAGAGACTGCATCTCCTTCTCTTCCTGCTGCCACCGAGACAAAGAACTGATTAGTCTTTCTCAGTGATCTGGTTCTTTCCATGTAGAACATGACAGCTCTGCGTACATCTAATGTATGCAGACTTTTTTCTCCCAAGTTGGAAGGGTTTTGGAAGAACGTTGGTAGTTCTATAGATTGGTTTACATGAAATTTAGAGATGAATTTTGGTGCAAACCTTGGGTGTGTGCGAAGAACCACCTTATCCTTGTGAACTGATACGAAGGGGTCTAATACAGAAAGAGCCTGTAGTTCACTTACTCTCCTAATGGAGGTGATAGCTATTAGGAAAGCAGTCTTAAGAGTGAGGTATTTAAGAGTTGCCTTGTGCATGGGTTCGAAAGGAGTGCCCATGAGTCTAGAAAGTACCACGTTTAAGTCCCATCCGGGAGCTGGGCTAGCTATTGGGGGGTGTATTCTCTTTACCCCTTCCATGAAGGCCTTGATAACTGGTATCTTCCACCACAACACTTTAAGTTGGGAAGTGGTGTATGCAGAAAGTGCCGCTAGGTGGACTTTAATGGAATTAAACACTAGACCTGAATCCAGTAAATGGGTCAAGTACAGAATAATGTTAGTGGCAGAGCAGTCAACCGGGTTGATGTTCTTACTTCTACACCAGATGACAAATCTTTTCCACTTGCTAGAATAGCAGTGGCGAGTATTAGGTTTTCTGGCTTCCCTGAGGATGTCCATACATCTCTGAGGGAGATGTAAATGTCCAAATTCTATGATCTCAGGAGCCAGGCTGCTAAGTTCATGGTCTGAGGGCATGGATGCAGTGTCCTGCCCTTGTCTTGTGACAGCATGTTGTAGGGGCAAGGAAGTTTCATTGGGGGAGATAGGGACATCTCCATCAAGTGAGCGAACCATGGCTGTCGGGCCCACATTGGGGCCACTAGTATCATGGTCACCTGCTCTTGGTGCATCTTGTGCACCACCTTGTTGAGGAGGGGAGTCAGGGGAAAGGCGTAAACAAATTTCCCTGACCATTGAATCAACAGACCGTTCCCCTTGGACTGGTTCTGGGGGTACCTGGAGGCGTAACTTTGGCATTGTGAGTTCTCCAGGGTTGCGAACAGGTCTATTTCCGGGAAACCCCATTGCGTGAAGACGTTTAAGACGATGTCTTCTTGCAATTGCCATTCGTACTCTTTGGGTAGGGGGAAGTCTCTGCTGAGTTTGTCTGCTAGCAGATTGAGTTCCCCTGGTACATGTTGTGATAGTAGGAACATGTTGTGTTTGAGAGCCCACTTCCATATATTCTGGGACAGCTTGGACAGTCCTGGAGAGTGAGTGCCCCCTTGCTTGTTGAGATAGTACATGGCTGTGGTGCTGTCTGTGAGGACCATCACTGTCTTTCCTTGTAAGTGTTCCTGAAAGGCTTTCAGTGCTTTGAACACTACTAATAGTTCCAGCAGGTTTATATGTTTGGATGCTAAGCTCGGAGTCCACACTCCGTGAGCAGTCTGATGGGATAGGTGAGCCCCCCATCCTGTAAGGGATGCGTCTGTGGTTAGAGTGGCTTCCACTGCGGATGTGGCAAAAGTTTTCCCTAATAACAGGTTTTCCTTTGTCCACCACCGTAGCGAGAGAACCAAGGCCTGCGAGACCACCACTAGATCGTCCCATTGTCCGCTGGCCTGACACCACTGGCTGTAGAGCCACTCTTGCATTGGGCGCATGCGCAGGCGCGCGTGAGGTACCAAATAAATACATGACGCCATCATCCCTAGCAAACGCATTGCTTTGCGTACCGTAACCTCTCGACCTGCCACATAATGGGGGATCTGAAACAGCATGTTTTGGACCCTCTCGTTGGAGGGGAAGACGAGGCCGTCCTTTGTTCGAATTAGAGCCCCTAGGAATTGTTTGATTTGGCTGGGGTCTAAGCTGGACTTCTTTTCGTTGATGGAGAAGCCCAGTTGGGACAAAAGGTCTACGGTCCTCTGGGTATTGGAGAAGCATGTTTCGTAAGAATCCCCTGTTATGAGCCAGTCGTCGAGGTACGGGTAAACCGGGATGGATAATCTGTGCAGGTGGGCCGCTGCCACTGCTAGTACTTTCGTGAATAACCTTGGTGCAGATGCTATCCCGAAGGGTAGTACTCTGAACTGGTAGTGTTTGTTCTCTATCTTGAACCTGAGGTATTTTCTGTGCGCTGGCAACATTAAAATATGAAAGTAAGCATCTTTCATGTCTAGTGTTGTCATGTAATCCCCCTGTGATAACAGTGGGATTACATCCTGCAAGGTTACCATACGAAACTTTTGGGGTTTGACAAAATTGTTCGCTGGACGCAGATCCAATACAGGGCGCATGGTTAAATCCTTTTTGGGTACAAGGAAGTACACTGAATAAATACCTTCTGTTACCTGCGATAGGGGGACAGCCTCTATAGCTTCTTTTTTCAGTAGTTCTTCTACTTCTTGAAGAAGAATAGTGAGGTGTTCCGGTGTCATGCGCCGGTTCCGTGGGGGTCTGTATTTTGGGGAACCGTTGAATTCGATGCAGTATCCGTGGGCTATGGTGGATAATACCCAGCGGTCTGACGTTATTCCCTCCCATGCTGAAAGGAACGATGTTAGCCGGCCCCCGACCGGTGATGCATGGGAGGGGACCCGAATCTTTGGGTCATTTGTTGGTATTGGGCATGGGGCCTTTTGGACTGGAGCCGCGCCCTCTTCCTTTGCCACGACGTTGGCCTCTTTGACTGAACTGGGTGCTTTGGTTAGAGGGCCAGTTGGTAGCAGAGTAAAATTGTTGTTGGCTTTGCTGCTGGCGTTGGCCACGAAAGGAGCGTCTATTGCCATAGCTGCGTCTGTTAGGTGGCCTAGAAATTTGGTCTAGAGTCTTGATGGTATCAAACTCCTTCTTCGCATGTTCTAGGGCCTCATCAACTGCTTTTCCAAACCGATGTGTTTGCTCTATGGGCTTATTTATTAGGGAAGCCTGGGTTTCTGGCTTGAATCCCGAATTGCGCAGCCAGACATGGCGTTTGAGAAGTATTCCCTGAACCAGGGAACGTCCAGCTGTCTCTGCGGCATCCAAGGAGTTCTTTACGATGCCCTGGTTTACAAGAGTTCCCTCTGATATAGTAGCCAACAGGCGTGAACGCAGGGGTTCTGGTGCGTCCTCTGCTTCGCTGCGCAGCTTGCTCCACTGTGCATCTGCGTAGCTAGCTAATAGGGAATTGTTGTTCGCAATCCTAGTTGAGAAGGCGGCGGAGGTCGTGATTCTCTTCCCAAGTGCATAGAGCTCCTTGCCCTATTTGTCAGGTGGTGCCTCACTAGTAGATAGTGGTACCCCCGCTCTCTTTCTTGCGTTAGTAACTACCAGAGAGTCCGGAATAGAATGTCCCCTGATGTACAAAGGGTCAGAAGACGAAGGGCTGAAGAGCTTTTCTATCGGAGGGTTGACCCCCCTGACTAAGGCCGGATTGGAAAGGGAAGGAGTTATTCTTCTCTTTATCGACGCCAGGAGCGGAATGGACTGACTGACTGAGGCTTTTTCTTTAATAACTTTTTCTACAAAGTCTATGTCCGGAAGAGTCTCCCCTGTGTCTATTTCAAAATGCGCTGCTGCCTTGCGCAATAGTGCATTAAGTGAAGGCTGGTCATCTATGGGGGAGGTGTTCCCAATAGGTGAGTCCTTGGGAGGAGAAGGGTGAAAGACATCAGGGTCTGAGTGCACGGATGGGGATTGCCAAGGCTGCACTGATGGGGAGTGCCAGGGCTGTGAGGTAGCTGTATCTTCCTCAAAAGCTCCTGCGCTAGTGTAAGGGTCTTCCTCAAACCTCTCCTCCTCATGTTCTTCCTCTCCACCTAAACACTCCTCATCTTCCTGGAGGTATTGCTCCTCTTCAGTGAGGTGATATGCATCTGTAGAAGGGGGAAACAGCCTAGGAATCTTGACCCTAGGGTCATCCTGGGTCCATTCTCTTGGTCTTTTGGGTGTGGGTGGGTTTTGGCTACCCAAAAACCTCTCCATCTTTTCCATACAAGAATGGAGTCTTTCCATGGTCTCATGGGGAACCCCTGAATAGTCTAGAGGGGGGAGATCAGTGTCATCACCTTCAAAACACTTCGAGCGCTCCCACAACGTCGACGAAAGGTTTCCGTCGCCCTCAGAAAAGCCCTCCGGTAGTTCAGAAGTGCCTTTAGATGAATGGGGCAGTTCCTGGCTACTCTTATGCTTTTTCTGCGTTTCTATTTCCTTGGGTGCGGTATTCGACGTCTGTTTCGTCGTCCGCTTACGTTTATCCTCGGAAACAATTCTCGCCAGACTCTCGACGACGAGTTCGTCAGTCGAGGGTTCTGGAGTCGGCGTTGCCTGCGCTGCGCGTTGTTTTTCGACGGCCGCTCTATGGAGCGTTACGTCGGATGTTTTTGAGGAAGCGCCCGTGTTAGATGAAAGCCCAATCGCTGGTCGCGGCTGCGTTTGCGGGTGGGGCTTGAGACCCTTGCGGTCTGAGGTCGACGCCTGAGTGCCCTGCGTCCCCTTGGGCGCTGGTGGATCCTTCGTCCTCGACGAAGAAGAGCCGTGGGTTGTGTGCTTAGGCCTATGGGGTCTGTGTGCGTCCTTGTCGCCGGGGTGTTATCCCCATAAGCAGGGCGTGAGCCGAGCCCGTCGGGGCCGGGGACGGACGTCGAGGAGCGCGAGCGCTCCTTCTGGGGGTTAATGACTTCCGTAACGGACGTCGAGTTATTGCCCTCCTCGTCACTTTCTGTAACAGCGGCAGCGGGTGAGGAAACTGACTTCGACATAGCGTAGTCCGCCCACCTCTTAACTTTTCGTTCTTTAAGTGTTCTTGGTTTCAAGAGCTTACAGGCCGCGCAGCTGTCCTCTTTATGATCGAGGGGCAAGCAACGGTTACAGAGCTTGTGTTTGTCCTTCCAAGTGTATTTGCCCCTACAGCGTGGGCAAAACTTAAAAGGTGTCCTCTCCATAGCTGAGGCAATAAAAACTGGTGATAACAACCCCGAGGGAAAGATAGGGGAGAAAGAAAGACATTCTCGACGAGAAGATAAAAGTTCGAACCCCCACTCTCCCTACTGTATGTTGGCCGGCGAGGCCTGGCCACGTGTTCGGCAGCGCCGAGGGATCTCCTCCGTCGAAAACTTGCACGGCGGAGAAACAGCTTCACAGCTAACGTCGAGGGGAGGGATCTTTACAATAAGTATATATTAAGGACCGAGGTCCGTAGTAATTGTTTTGCAATGTCTCCCTAGGAGCGCCGCGTAAGGCAACCATAAGCTGGGCGGAAAAAAACAATCTGAGGGACCTCGACGCGTGAGGAATTGTGGGTACAACGCACGTCACTATAGGGATAGTGTTACAGACACGCCTTGTCGACGTCCCCTTTTCGACTACGAAAAACAAAATGCAATACTCCGCAGTGACCACTGGATGTCGGACCTATGCACAGCATGTGATTCTAAGCAGATTAACAAACATCAGAAGTTATATTATGGTGCCAATAGGAGTTGTGCTCTAGTCCATTGAATGACTAGTGATGAACTGTTACAATTCAATTTTGAGCATTCTGAATTATTTTTGTAATGATCAAATTATTAAAAGGTTGATATTTGTCCTTTGTCATTCAAACAAATCAATAAAAATAAATATTGGAATGACTTCCTGCAATGCTGTCATCCTGAATTTCTGATGCTCGACATACGTGTTTTCAGGGCACATGTCTAGTACTGGGCGCATTTTGTTAGATCTTTCTTTGAAACAAGATAGTACATTAAATAAATAGCTTGATTTTGTTCCACGAGTGTCACCAGCTCAATGGCTCTTGTGTAACAGAATTTGGATCTCCTTGAGGATGTTGAGGTGGACGGAGGACATGCATCCTACGGGAGGTGAATGGTGGCAAAGTGTTTTGAGGAACTCGCAGTATCCCTTGGCCACTGAATCTAAAACCCAGCAGTCTGCCATTATTTCCTCCCATTGCTGGGCAAAAACTGATATGTGACCCCCCCCCCCCGACTGGGGACAAATGGGAGGGAACGTGGATCAGAACTTCCTTTGGCGACTGAGGCTGCAAAGCCTCTAGAGGCTGCAGCCCTGCATCGTCCATTTCTCAAGTGAAACCTCTGCTCCTGGTATTGGTAGGACTAAAGGGGTGTGTGGCCTGTAGAAAAAGCTATAGAAAGAGGCATCAGACGTGCTTGCTCCGGGCTTGGCCTTGTTATCGCGAGCCTTTCACCTCAAAGTTTCGGGGTTCGTGGAGTGGGCTGGTTTAAAATCTGACATGGGGTCTTGATGGTTACATACCTCCTTCTTTGCCCTCTGTAGCTGGTCGTCAACAACTTTGCCAAAGAGGAAACCCTCTTCAACTGGCAGTCAGGGCCGCCTGTGTCTCTAAACCAGGAATGTCTTGAGGGTTAGCTCTGCAATGACCCTTCCGCAAAGTCCAAGGTATTTTTCCGGATGTTTTGGGGGACCCGTTTTCCCTATGTGGCGATTTTATGAAAGTAGGGTCATGCCATTTTCGGTACTGGCCCAGATGTCGGGATACCTTGAAATCCTAGTGAGGTTCGCAGCAGAGGTTGCGATAGGCTTCGTGTACAATTTCCTGCACTACTTGTTAGAAGGTGCCTCTGAGGTTGAGAGTGGCACACCAGCTCTCCTCCTTGTAGTGGTCACCACCAGAGAGTCCAGCTTAACGTGGCCACAAATGTAGAGGGGATCTGAAGGAGAGGGCCTGAAAGATTTTTCCACCCATGGATTGACCGCCCTAGTAAGGGAGGGGAAAGACAGTGATGGAGTCCTCGACAAAGCCAGTGCCTGCAGGGGCTGGATTTGTTGGCGTCTTTGCCAAAGTGGTGAGCAGCCTTCTTTAACAGCTCATTGTAGAGAGGCTGGTCTGCAATGGTAGAAGAGTGACCACCCTCAACTACAGAGGGGTCAACAAAGTCGACAAAGATGAGGTCTGGGTCGGCTTGGTCCTGCAAGTAAGTATCATCACCATCCTGACCAGGGCCACTCTGATCATCTACCCTCCTAAACTCTAAACTCCTCACAACGCATCTTACTAGGAGATTTTAACCTAGGATTTAGCGACCCCGCAGACGCCAATGCCAGTACAATCAATAAAACCCTAGAGGAACTGGGCTTCACCCAGAAATTCACTGAGCCCACCCATATCAAAGGGAGAACTCTGGACTGGCTAGCTGTGCACAATTGCCCAGTCCTAGTCTCCATACTCCCGCAGCCTTGGACATACCATTACTTGATCTCGTTCACCCTAGAGGCAACCCCAGCACAAGCTAACAGCACAGCTCCAGCTGTCCAATCCCGAAATAAAAGAAATATCACCCCCGAAAACTTGATCCAGTTAATCACACCAACCTTGAATGCCATCCCGGATCATACAGATCCATTCACGATGGTGGACATCTATAATAAAATCATGCTCTCATCCCTTGATGCCATAGCCCCTTTGAAGCTAAAAAAGAGCAAGCCCCGGAAACACATCAACTCCTGGTTTTCGCCTCATCTTAAAGCCCTCAGACAGGAAAAGCGACGTTGTGAAAAAATCTGGCGAGCTTACCCCTCAGAAAATAACAAAAAAAACTTGAGCAGTCTAGCTTCCCAATATAAAAAATAAATTATATTGGCCAAACAAACGTCTTATAGTACGTGAATCTCACAAGCTAAATCTAACACTAGAGAGCTTTTCACAATACTTAGAGAGGTTGAATCCCCGATCCAAGTGCCCGACTCGTGTATCAAAGATAAAAACTGGTGCACGGGCATACAAAATGCCCTAGCGAACAAAATCTCCTCCCTTAAGACTAAGATAAGCATTAAAAAAGAATCTCTGCTCTCCTCTACTAAGCCGAGTACCGCCTCCCATAAAAAGGCTCACCTGACTCAACCATCCCCCCCAGCGCACAACCCCCCCTTTAACTTCCATAAAGTATCCACCAAAGAGGTAGAAAATACTATTCTCACCCTCAAACCTTCAAATTCCCACGGAGACCTATGCCCCGCTCAACTGATTAAGGATGCAGCCCGTGATCTCGCATCATTTATTACCAAACTAATAAATGAGTCTTTCACATCAGGCACCGTACCTTATAATTTCAAACAGTCTTGGGTCCTCCCTCTGCTTAAAAAAACCTAATTTAGACCCATCCACTCCAACTAACTACCGCCCCATTACCACAGTACCGTTCCTTCTTAAAATCATCGACAAAATAGCATACCACCAGATCCAACATTACCTTGAGCACTTCCATCTCCTAGGCGTCCGACAATCGGGCTTCAGGCCACAGCATGGAACCGAAACTGCACTTATAGATCTCAAGGCACAGATAGACGAGCTGAGAGACCAGGGTAAAACAGCACTATTGCTACTCCTTGACCTCTCTGCGGCCTTCGATCTGGTCGACCATGAGATCTTGTGCAACCACCTACAAAAAGCTGCCCACTTCACTCAAGAAGCAGCCAAATGGATCCTTCCTCAATAACCGCACGATGAGTCTTCTCAATGACAGCAGCAGCCGACCCTACACGATCACTTGCGGCGTGCCTCAAGGATCTTGCGTCTCCCCTACACTTTATAACATTCTCACGAAGCCCCTTTTCGATGATCTAGACGATCTGGGTATCACCTACACTAATTACGGCGATGATACCCAGATCCTCATCCCGTTGTCGGGGGATTACGACAAGGATTTGGCCTTCGTTAATAAAGTGTACCTCATCATCCAGACATGGATGGCCTCACACGGTCTATGCCTGAATGATGACAAGACGGAACTCCTTATTCTAGGCTCTACACACTATTCAACAAACTGGGCCACAAATACTCATCGTTCATAATTGACGATAACAAGATCAAGGTAGCTAAGGAGGTTAAAACCCTCGGCTTCTATCTAGATTCCACCCTTACCTTCAACAAACAAGTGAATGCAATGGCCTCCGCCACCTCCTACACTTGCAAACTCATTAGGGCAGCCAAACCCTGTCTCTCCCCCACCAACTGTACCACCTTGGCCACGGCGCTGATCCTGTCCAAGTTGGACTACTGCAACGCTCTATATGTAGGTTGTAACAAATATCTCAAATAAAATCCAAATCCTCCAAAATAATGCCCTTAGAGCGGCCCTCAGTATCCCGAAGAAAGCCCATATCTCAGATTCCAGAAGATCTGTCAACTGGCTATCCACCAAGGACAAGATTTTCCTTAAATCGGTATCTCTGATTCATAAATGCCTCCACCAAGCGGCCCCTCAATACCTCATCACCAGATTTACTAGACCCACCCCCTCTCTCGCCCCTCGAGAACGGCCAATTCCAACCTTCTTCTGGTGCCCAGGTTCAAACCTACAATGTCTGGAGGCAATAGCTTCCCAGTAAAAGCAGCGCAAATCTGGAAATCCCTTCCTCCTACCTGCAGGGAGGACCTACCCTACCACCAGTTCAGAGCCAGGACTATCCACTGGCTCAATTCTCTCGACTCATAATGACCTTCCGATGCCCAGATGAGCCACTACCATGTGGCTCGTTACCTCATTGAATGTAAATATGTATATAGTACTGCCTATAGTGTTTATGTCCTACCCTTCCTATTTGGCATGATACATCCGGCACTGTAACCGCAGCTGGACCTCACCCTACTGTATATAACTAAGTTTTGCAACCCTCTTGCTGCCTTTGCGCCTGGCTACCCCTGGGTTTGGTGCGCATTATAAATAAATACAAATACCCACATGTCCTAGTCAGTTTGAGTGGACTGAATGTCTTCATAAAGAGAACCTTGTGAGAGCTCTGCAGGTGGCAAGGCTGGGGCAGGAAGAGAAGGTGCCACTGGCACTGGAGGAGGTACAGGAGACTGCTCAGCAGGCTTCGGAGTGGGTAGCTTGCTCATAAAGTACACAAAGAAGAACATTCTCCCAATGGTGTCCTCAAACTGTGACTGGGTCGAGGGGGTAGCAGACAGAATGTGGGTAGGTGCCATAGGGGTGACCTTTGGCACAGGCGGTGCTTCTGCCGGACAATGGGCTCTGTGCGTGTCTTTGGGTCTCTCCCTAGGGCGAATCTTGCTGAAAGCTGAAGCCAGAGGTGAGGATTCTTCTTCATAGTCTCCAGGGGCCTGAGGAGCCTGTTCACCGGGAGCACAGGAGTCCTTAGGGTGTTTTTCTGAGTGCAAGTGTGATTTGTGCTTTTTCGACAGCTGTTTCGCCATCTCCACCTCAGCCGTTGAGCAGTGTTTATGCGTGTCTACATGATAACCATGGGGTAAACACATCGGCAAACCACAGCAGGGGTGGGTCAGTGGGCGGAGGGGCACAAACAGACGGTGCGCAGCCCTCTGTCAACTGAGGCATCGTGGGGCGGCTGTGGGGCGCCATGTGCTTATGGCAAGAGGTGTTTGCGGGTACACCAGCATCATCGGAGGCCTTACTCATTGCGTGCTGCGACTGCCTTTCGAGGATGGGGACAGGCGTTTAGGAACAAGACAGTTCAGCAGTAGTATCTCTGAGCTCCGAATCAGAGTCTCGGCTGCCTTCTTGATCTGACACGAAGATCCCCAGCAGCAGTCTCTGACTCCGCTGACGGTGCGAATGCCGCCCACCTTTTGGATCTGCCTTCCTTCAGGGTGTTGAGCCTAAAGAGCTTGCTTGAAGCACAACAGGATTCAAGATGATCATGTGAAAGGCAGTGGTTACAAACTTTCTATCCACGTGAATTTCCTGTTGCACAAAAGTCAAAACTTAAAGGGAGTGCGCTCCATAACGGAAGGCGGAAAAAGTCAGCAAGACGAAGGTACTATGATAAGAAAATGGGGGCATGTATTCTCTGAATAGGAAAGGATCAGTCCCCCCCACTCTCCCGACTGGTTAGGCCAAAGCCAAGTTTAAGCCGAAGCCCATTGTCGGAGTAGACATCTGGTTCGGAAGCCGGAATATGTCATCGAGAAGAACAAGTTACTTTCTTACCTGCTAACGTTCTTTCGATGGGATGTTCCTCCGACGTACTGACATCTAGGACATCTATGACAGTAATCACCACAGCTGTGCTGCTTCTGAAAAATGTTTCGGCGTCTGTGTCCTATGTCAATGACGTTGATACGCTGTCCCTAGAGGGAGTCCGTCGAGCCGACGTCACTGGATGTTATAAGGACGACGCATTAAGCCTCCAACATCAGTTGTACTTTTTACCCCAGAATGTGTGGCACCAATCTTCTGCCAGTATGACTACAGAAAGCCTTGCAGAAACATAAGCTGCAATCGCATAAGAAATTCTGTACTGTAAAGGGGCAGGCTGGGAGGGTGTGATGTGGAATACGTCGGAGGAACATCCCATCGAAAGAACGTTACAGGTAAGAAAGTAACTTGTTCTTCGAAGGGTGTGTGACCTCGGACGTATTCCACATCTATGACAGACACCCAAAGCAGTACCAACATATGGAGGAGGGAAAGAATTTAGAATGCCCAATCAAATTGCAGAATAGAGGACCGCCTTACCAAAGGCCAAATCTTGCCCATGGATAGAATCCAGGGAGTAGTGTTTTACAAAAGTATGGACAGAGGCCCATGTGGCTGCCTAACAAATATTACGAATAGGAACTACCCTCTGCAGAGCAGTAGAGGCAGCCACACCCCTAGTAGAATGGGCCTTTAAGCCTACCGGAGGGTCCTTACCTGCCAGACGGTAGCATTCAGAGATTGTCAAGATGATCCATCAGGACAAGTTCTGCTTGGAAACAGCTTGACCTAAAAGCCTTCCAGCGTATTCCACTTCTGGCTCAAATGAAAATCCGGCACAACCTTCGGAAGAAAAGAAGTACGAACCCCTGTCTTTATGAAACACCGTGAAAGGTGGCTTGGCGGAAAGTGCCTGCAACTCACTCACTCAGCGAGCGGAAGTAACCTCAACCAAAAATACAGTTTTAAAGGTCAACAGTCTCAAAGGACAAGAATGTAAGGCTCTAACGGAGCTCCCATTAGGAATTTCAGAACAAGATTCAAATCCCATCCCGGCACCTGGAAAGGTGATGGTGGAAACACATTTGTCAGCCCTTTTAGAAACTGAGAAATCAAAGGAATCTTAAAATAAGAACACTCCTCGGACGAGCACTTAAATATGGACAGCGCCGCCAGGTAACGCTTAATGGTATCCACTTGCAGGCCCTTGTGGGCTAAAGAAAGAAAAAAGACAGAACCACAGGAATGGCACATGACAAAGGATCCACATTCTTTGCCCTGCACCAGTAGCAGAACTTTCTCCAATGGCAACGGTACAGGGACTTTATTGCGGGCCTTCTGGCCGAAAGCAACACCTTCATCACGCCTTCAGGGAGGTCCCAATCCTTATACCTCAACCTTTCAGATACCAAGCATGAAGGCTGAGAGACTTGATCTCTGGATGGAGAACCCAACCACCCCTCCCATGAGAGCAGATTGTCTCGATAGGGAAGACAGCATGGAGGGCAGATGGACATGTCAAGAAGGTCCGGGTACCACGCTCTCCTGGCCCATGCCAGAGCAAGGAGGATCATTCGGGAACCGAACCTCCGTAACCTCTGCAACACCTGCGGAATGACTGGGACTGGAGGAAAAGCTTACAGCAGTAGGAAGGACCACTCCACTACGAACGTTTCCCCTAAGGCTCCTCTTGGAGGAAATTCATGCAAGCAGAATCTCTCGGATTTCCGGTTGCCACTGGTGGCGAAAAGATCCACTTGTGGGGTTCCCCAAAGGGCGAAAATCTCCAAAAGAACTTCCTGACGCAGCTCCCACTCGTGAGAGACTGTGCTCTGCCTGCTCAGAGCGTCCGTCGCCTCGTGTGGGAGGGGAGTAGGACCCCTGGACAGGGTTGCTTCAGCAACCCATGTCGCACTCTATCCTGATAGGCTGGAGGGTCTCCCGCCAAGAGAACCACTCCACTGAGTGAGTGACCGCTAGGCTGTATGAATGGGGTTCTTTTTGCATAAAAGCAGGGTCCTGAGGACTGGAAGGGCAAGACGTTGCCACTGGAACTAAGAAGCCGAAGAGGAGCGAAGCCAAAGACCTCGGCAACGACTGAACCACCGGTGAAGCCCTGCTACAGCATCTCAACTTTTCTCCACACTACGAGAGCAGATCTTCACCTGCAAGAGCCTTCTTCCCTTGAGCTGGTGGGGCGAACCAGCTTGCCAATCGCCTTCCCGGACCTGCCTTGGTCGAATCTCCCGTACCCTGTACTCTGAGGCTGGATAGCCAGGCACCAGTCCACCCGGACCGCGATTTAAAGGAGCGTACCTTTTATTCATCGGGCAGCACCGTGGCTGGTTTCATCCCTGGGTAGTGCAGTGACTTGAACCTTCCTCCACGATGAAAGCCTCTCTTCCTCTGCTGGATAACCCGAACTGCAGGAACTACTAGGAACAACCGCCACCGCAGGAGCGACATCATTTAAAAGTACATTGTTCTGCCAGGCCGCCCTTTCTTTGCGGTAGCACTAAAGGTGTTTTAAATCCTTTACCTACCTGTTGGGTTGGCCGCCCCTCTCTCAACATTGTCTGTTCAACTTCTGCAACCACCTTTTCAATTTCGTTAACCAAAGACTTGACTGCAGCTACAAGAACATTTTGCTCCTGGGTCCTTGCCCTGTACCTCTGACTCTGGCACAGGCCTACGGACTCTGGTCACATTTGTTAGATCTGCTTTCATTAGATTGATTCTCCCTGAGAACTGTGTTGGTGCACCCATTTCTTCTAACTACCCGTTTCTTCCCTTTTCTAATCATTGTGAAATGCCATTTTGCTCGGTTTTCATTTTCATTTTAAGTATTGCCTATTCTGATGCACTGTCTTGCTGAACTGGTTCACAAAATGATGTGAAGTGTTGCTAGGGTGTATAAGAACCTATTTCTAGATAACTTGTGCTTTCCCTCCCTTGAGAGGAATTGTTAGAGGATCCCTTGTGTGTAGTTGTCACTGTGCCGTTTTGTTCAGTTTTCACTCTGGTTCAATTAGTCTACAATTCAACTTGGGAGTGTGCATATTTTTCCTTTGACTTAATTTAACTTGCTTGATGACTGTGATGCATGCGTTTTATTAGAAGGGTATAAAATAAGGAACAAGCTACTTACCTGTAACTGTTGTTCTCCAGCATGGGTCTGGCATGGATTCACATGCTCATGAATATTCCCCGTCAGGCTGGGAATCCTCAGTAAAGAAAAAAATCAGTATCAGTTTCGTTTCTGATCTGTCTTTCGTAGAAGTAACCAATCACTGATCTCTGCGTCATACTGACCACAGCCAATGACTGCCCTCTACCTAAGCCCCGCCTCTGGCAGCCATCTTCAGATTTGGTAGCACGTGAAGTGGCAGTATGACCAAGTGAAGAGCCGCAGAGGGGTAGGCGGGAGGGTTCGCATGTGAATCCATGCCAGACCCATGCTGGAGAACAACAGTTATAGGTAAGTAACTTGTTCCTTCTCCAGCATGGGGTCTTGCATGGATTCACATGCTCATGAATATAAGACTAAATAGCAGTACACACATGCACAATCACGGGGGGTGGTAAAAGGCTCAACATTAAGCAATACAAAAACTCAACATTAAGCATCTCTTAACTCCTCACCAGGCTCACCTTAAGCGAACAGGTTGCGCAGCACTGCTTGGCCGACCCTGGACTCCTCCCTGGAATCCCGATCGACGCAGTAGAATCTTGTGAAGGTGTGCGTCGACCTCCACGTAGCAGCCCTGCAGATGTCCAGCAGGGGCACACCAGATAAGAACGCCGTAGTAACAGCGATCGCTCTGGTCGAATGGGCTCTCAGACGGCCTGGCAGCGGTCGGTTAGCCAACCGGTGACAGTGCATGATGTAGCCGGAGAGTCATCTGGAAATAGAAGACTTCGAGAGAGCCTTCCCTTGATTCACAGGTCCAAAGTTCACGAACAGCTGTGATGTCCTCCGGAAACTCTTCGTGCGGTCCACGTAGAACTTCAGCGCTCTAGCCACATCCAGCGAGTGCAAAGTCCTCTCGGCCGGCGACGAAGGAGACGGGAAGAAAACAGGTAACATCAAGGGCTCGTTAAAATGGAAGTCCGACGGCACCTTGGGCATAAAGGAGGGGTGCGTCCTAAGCACCACCCTCGAGGCATGGAAAGTCAAGTACGGTGCTTTGCAGGATAGGGCCTGGATCTCTCCCACTCGTCGTGCGGAGGTAATGGCCACCAGGAACGCAGTCTTCCACGACACAAACTTCATAGGTGCGGAGTGCATCGGCTCGAATTGGGGCCCCATGAGCCTGGTCAGCACCACATTAAGTTCCCACGCCGGGGCCGGGGCCTTCACCGGCGGGAACGACCGGAACAGTCCTTTCATAAACTCTTTTACCAGTCGATGGGACCACAGGGACGTCCGTCCTGTGGTTCTGGTATATCTGGAGATCGCCGCCAGATGAATCATAATGGAGGCATGGGCTAGCCCAGCCTTTGCCAGCAATAGCAGGTACGGCAGCACTTGAGGGGCTGTAATCCGTAGGGGGTTGATCTTCTGTGCTCGGCACCAGATAGAGAACCTCTTCCACTTATGACCGTAGCATTTGAGAGTCGAGGACGCCCTGGCCTTTGCAAGAACCTCTCTGCAATCGGCCGGTATATCGTAGCCTCCAAACTCTAGCTCTGCAGGAGCCAAGCCTGCAGGTTCAGCGACGCCGGGTCGTGGTGGAAGATGGCGCCTCCTTATCTGGAGAGAAGGTCCGCGTCCGCCGACAGCTTGATGGGAGGGGACGTTGACAAGTCCAGAAGGTCCGGGAACCAGATCTGCCTCGGCCACGCCGGTGCGACGAGGATCATCCTGCACCGGGACCTCTTGAGCTGGCTGATGAGTCGAAGCAGCAACGGCAACGGAGGGAACGCATACAGGTATAGGCCGTCCCAGGGGAACGAGAACGCATCGCCCATGCTTCTCGGCTGGGGAAACCTGCTGGTGAACCTCTTGCACTTCCGAGTTCGTCGCTGTTACGAACAGGTCGATTTGGGGTTTGCCCCATCGTCAGAAGAGTTGATCCACCTGATCCTGGCGCAGTTCCCACTCGTGACATGCGTGCAGCTCCCTGCTGAGCGTGTCAGCGATGGTGTTTCTTTCTCCTGCCAGGTGGAAGGGAACCAGGAACATCCCCTGGGCGACCGCCCAGTGCCACAGATCCTGTGCCTCCTTGGATAGGGCTGGGGATCTGGTGCCTCCCTGCTTCCGTATGTAAAACATTGTCGTGGTGTTGTCCGTAAAGATCCGCACCACCTTGCCCTTGAGCGACGGGAGGAATGATTTGAGAGCCCAGAACACGGCTCGGAGTTCCAGGACGTTTATGTGCAGGAGCCTCTCCTCCGGGAGCCAGAGGCCTCTCGCGTGGGATCTCCAGTGTGGGCGCCCCAACCTTCCAGGGAGGTGTCCGTCGTCACCGTCTCCTGGTACGCCGGCGTCTGAAAGTCCTTGCCCGCCGTGAGGTGCGCTCGAACGCCCCACCACTGAATCGCCCGCCGGAACACCTCGTTGAGGGGGACCCTGTCTTCGAAGGTGCCCGTCGCCTGCATCCAACGGGCGTCGAGAAATTCTTGAAGAGGGCGCATCCGTAGTCTGCAGAGGTGCACCAGGTAGATGCAAGAGGACATCATCCCCAGGAGGGACTTGATGGACCTCACCCTGGCCACGTCCGTGGCTAGCAGGCGCTGCACTTTGCCTAGAATGGTCTTCGTCCGTTCTTCCGACGGGGCCGCCAGGCACCTCACTGTATCGAGCTTCGCTCCCAGAAACAGGGCCACCTGCGACGGCACCAGGTGGGACTTTGGGTAGTTTATGGCGAATCCCAGGTCTGTGAGTAGCTGGACGGTCCTCGCAGTGTGTTCGACGGCGAGTTCCCTCGTCCTTGAGCGGATGAGCCAGTCGTCCAGGTAGGGGTAGACGTGAATCCCCTGCAGGCGCAGCCGCACCGCCACTGGTGCTAGGCACTTGGTAAAGACCCTGGGGGCCGACTTCAATCCGAACGGCAGTGCTCTGAATTGGTAGTGGCGTCCCTGGACGACAAACCTGAGTAACTTTCGGTGACTTTTGAGGATGGGAACGTGGAAGTATGCATCCTCCAGGTCCAACGACGATAGAAAGTCGCCTTCCCCCAGCTGTCCCAGTACGTGCTGGAGGGTGACCATCATGAACTTTTGTGATCTGATGTATTTGTTCAAATGACGCAGGTCCAGGATGGGGCGCCAGCCGCCCGTCTTCTTCCTGACGAGGAAGTTCCTTGAGTACACCGCGGAGCCCCGGAGCCTCTTCGGGACAAGCTCGATGGCGCCTTTCCTGAGCATCGCCTGTACTTCCCAACGGCAGTTGCGGGACGTGATTTTCCTTCCTGGCCACAGGTGGAACCTGAGGGCACTTCTTCAGGAATTCGATAGATTGTCCTCTTGCCAGGGTATGCAGCACCCAACGGTCGGTGGAGATGGACTTCAACACGCCGACGAAATTCGTCAGCCAGCCTCCCACCGGGGTGCTTCGGTGGGGGCACGAGACCACGGCAGTTCAGTCCTGCTTGGAGGTGGTGGCCTTGCCCTGGCCACCTTGCCGACGGCGTCGAGGCGCTCCCTGCTTGCCGCGACCCCTGTAGGCCTCCTGAGACGAGGAGCGTGCCGCCTGGCGGTAGGACGACGAGCCACCGCTGGATCCCCTGGCGGCACCCTGTCTGCCTCCGGAGCTCCGAAAGGGCCGTCGTTGCTGAAGGGCTCCAAGGGCGCGGGCCATCTCCGTGTCCGTTTTTATGGCTTGGAGGGACTCGTCCACCGCCTTCCCGAACTAGTTGCTGCCGTCAAACGGCATGCCCAACACCCTGGTCTGGACGTCCTGACGGAAGTCGGTCGCCCGGAGCCAACCCCGTCGTCGTAGGCAAACACCGTTGCCCAGCTGGTGGAACACGGTATCGGCAATGTCGGTTGCCACCGTTATGGCGTGGTCCGACGCCACCTCGCCCTCTTGCAGTATTTCCAGGACCTCGGACCTCTTGTCGTTCGGCAGGAAGTCCAATATGGGGGCCAGCTTAAACCAGAGCTCCCTGTCGTAACAGGCCACGATCGCCAGGGCGTTGGCCGCTTTGATCGTCGTCGCCGCCGCAGACGAAATGACCCGCCGCCCCATGGCGTCCAACTTCTTTCCCTCGCCGTCCGGTGGGGAATTCGACGTCGAGGCTCCTGACCCCGCCGCTTTCTTCTTCGCCGCCGCCGAGACGACCGAGTCCGGCGTTGGCTGGGCCCTGAGGCACAGGGGAGCGGTTTCGGGGACCCGGTACTTCTTCTCGTACCGGTCCCGTTTGGCTGGTGCCGTGGAGGGGTTTTTGAGAACCGACAGGCCCTCCTCCTAGATGTCATCTATTAGGGGCACCGCGATGGCCGTCTTCCTCTTGGCCTCCCGGCGCTGATAGAGGTAACCTTCCTTTTTCTGCTCCTCCGGGCAGAGCTGGAACAATTCGGACGCCCTGGCGATCATGGCGTGGAATGAGCCAATCTCGTCGGGCGGCGAGGCCCGTGCGACGGGAGACGGGAGACCCGTTCCGTCGTCGTCGCCCTCAGAACCCGTCGTCGAGCCCAGCGCACCGTCATCTGCTGACTCGTGGGAGGATGAGGAGGGAACTGTAGACCTTACGGGGGCGAGCGGATGAGAGGGTTGGGTCCTCCGTCGTTTGTTCTGAGGACTTCCCGACGGGCCAGGTTGCGGGTCCTCCGGCCTGGGGCGTGGGAATCTCGTCCTTATCCCAGAGCATAAGGACTGGATGGCAGACAAAATGGCCGCCGAGCCATCCTGAGGCCTAGGATCCGGCTGCGCCGGAAGGGAAGGCCGCTCTTCCTCACCATCTTCGTCTTCCTCGGTTATCTCCCGAGGATCTTCCTGACGGGATCGAACCTTCTCGAATTGGACTTCGAGGTTCCTCACGGCCTCGGTCAGTTCCTCCTCCGAGGCTGACTCCGAGCTCGAGGAGGGCACCGTGCCCCCCCTCACTTCTTCCATCATGGCGGCCACGACGATGGGCTGAAAAGAGGATTCCCTCCTTGGCGGCAGGGAAACTAGTCCCGGAGGCAGTCTCCGCTGGCGGTGTCTCTGCCGGCTTGGCCAGAGTCGCCACAATAGCCTCGATAGAGGCCTTCGCCTGCTGGGTAGGGGCCTTCACCACCTTAGCTGCGTCCCGGGCCTTCTCCATCGGGGGAGGGGCGACGCCTCGCTCCCCCTCTTCCGAGATCGGACGGGGCTTCTCCCGAAGCTTACCCGGGGTCTCGGACTTTCTCTTCCCCGAACCGGAGCGTTGGCTCGTGATTGACGGTGCCGGGGAAGGTGCGCCCTGCCTGGCGACCGAAGAGCCCGACCTTTCGGCGCTCCCGGAGCCAGCAGACTCGCAGCGCTTGGCCTGGTGTTGGGCCCCCGTCGCCGGGGCGCCCGCACAGGACTTAGAAGCCCGCTCGGACCCTTTCTTCTTCTCACCCGTCGAGCCCTTCTCCAACCAGCTTGCGAGACGGGATTGACGGTCCCTCATGGTCCGCTCCGACAAGTTCTTGCAGAACTGGCAGTCCTTCTCTACATGACTTGTCCCCATGAAGACAGTAGAGGCATCGCGAATGTTCGTCTTACTTAAACACATTCTGCAGCCCGCATCCAGGGCAGCTGCGAAACAGCATCTCGAAGTAGGCGGCGAATCTTCTGGAAAGCTCCAAGAAGTTGATTCGAGGAAATCTTCACCCTTGAGGGGCGTAGGAAAATCCCGCAATGGGTAGCCGTTAACGGGAGTAGAAACGGTGGAGCTTGAGGCTCGATTAACCGAAAAAATGTGAAAATTCACCTGAAAAAAGCGCAAAACACGTAGTAAAAGCTCGAGAGCTAAGCACGAGGACTCCCAACACTTGAACGTGCGGTAAAAATCTGAAGATGGCTGCCAGAGGCGGGGCTTAGGTAGAGGGCAGTCATTGGCTGTGGTCAGTATGACGCAGAGATCAGTAATTGGTTACTACTATGAAAGACAGATCAGAAACGAAACTGATATTGATTTTTTCTTTACCGAGGATTCCCAGCCTGACGACAGGGAATATTCATGAGCATGTGAATCCATGCCAGACCCCATGCTGGAGAAGGTAGTATATAGTAAACGACCAAGGTCGAGGAATTATTTCACAATGTCTCTCGAGGAGCTCCGCATAAAGGTGACCAATAACTGGGCGGAAAAAAACAATCTGAGGGACCTCGACGCGTGAGGGATTGTGGGTACACTGCACGTCACTATAGGGATAGTGTTACAGACACGCCTTGTCGACGTCCCCTTTTCGACTACGAAAAACAAAATGCAATACTCTGCAGTGACCACTGGACGTCGGACTATGCACAGCATGTGATTCTAAGCAGATTAACAAGCAGCATCAGAAATATATATATATATATATATATATATATATATATATATATATATATATATAGACAGATTTGATTAATCGGCATTATGTCTATCGTAATGTGTTATGGTTAATGATTTTATGGCATATCAATTAAGACAAAGAATGCATTGAGAAAATATTAAATTAATTTAGAGTTGTAGATTGCTCCCTCAGCTGTTGAACCGGCTTAAGTATGTTAGTGGTTCCAAGATGGCCGCGCTCGGGTGGACAGCACATCCCACGAGCTCCCGCACAGACCCAGCGACTGCGAACCGAAAGCAGAGAAATTGCCCTCCCAGGACATAATATCAAGCAACTACAGATGGGGTCGTTGAGAGAAGTGGGCAGATGCAACACCGGCCCCACGGACCTGGAGTCCCGACATACTCAGCAACTACGGTGCCCCGAGGACATTGTGTGGCACTGAGGTCGCTCCTTCAGGGGGAGACTAGCGACACGCGCGGCCGGCCCTCCGCTCCGCAAAGCAACTCGCAGCTCATCACAGCGACGGCAGGAGGTCCATCCTTAGCCTGGGAACACCAGCCGACAACAGAACTGCACCGGTGGCACTCATCGAACCGGAGTCCCACCGTTGCCCTAGCAGCACCGGAGGAGTGAGGGCCCCTCTGCCTGCCTCCACCCCTACACCTCAGCGATAATCACCAGCTGAAGTGGAGCGATCCCACACCGGGCTGCGTCCCCGCAAGGCAGGGACATGCCGTCTGCCCTCCTGAAGACCGTGGCTCTCGGGGTCCAGTCACACCACCAGCCCGCCACCCATCGCCGGAAAGAGCCCGGGGGCGCCCGCGCAAATTAGCGCAAGTCTGATTGCTACTGTAGCGGGCCCTCAAACACCCCGAGTGCCCCCCAGCATAAAGGAGGCCTGCGCAGTGCCGGGGAGCGGAGGCCGCTGACCGCTCTAGGCGAGGACATACACGGACAGCACCAGCACTCACCAGCACACACTATAACACGGGGCCTAACAGGGAAAGCCCCTTTAGCCGAGCATCAATGGAGCTGTGCCCCTCCAAAACCTCAGGGACAGGGGCCCCCCTCACCAAACCTCATCTTGCTCCAGGGAAGGTGAAGCCTCCGGGAACGCCAGCAGTTCGATAAGTAGACTCCCTGCCAGGCGATCTCTTCGCCTGGGCCACCAATTCAAGCAGGACGCCGGCACCCACAAGTAAGTGTGGAGGGGGGACCTGGGCGCAGCTGATATAGATGCACCATCCTGGACGGGAAGCACAGGCCAGGCAGTAGAAGCAAACCAGTAGAGGCAACCAGGCCTGCTGACCCCCCTCCGCATGTCCATCCGCCTCATTGGCCTTCCCCACCCATAGCCTGGAAATCAGGGGCTGGCTCGCGCCGGTAGGCCCTAAACCTGGGACCCCGAAGGCATGGTTAGCTATGCCGGGAGCCTCCGACAGCGGAGGATCCCCTAAAGATTTCTACAACTGTGGTCAAGCTTCGCAGCCCGGAAGGGAAGAGTAACCATAACCAACCCCGGGTCCGGGAGCTTCTCCAACCTCAGCGTTTCAGGAGAGTTCTGCTTTCAGCAGAGGCCCCCTTCCCTCACCAGAAGACAGGCCTAATGGACTATACATCCGAAAAATAGCTGGATGGGGACAATCCAGCCAGAAACTACACGAAGAGTACCTTGACAGTTGTGCGACAGACCCCACACCTCAAATTAGGCCCCTGGAAGGCCCTCCAACGAGGAAGACGGTAGGAACCGTGGACAAAACCTCCCCCCCAACCCACACGAGACCAGTGGGAAGCCGCATCAGAGAAGTTGGATCGGAGGGTCCTCCAGCAGTACGACAGAAGGGACCTCCTAAGGGCATAGCCTCTAGGTGAACGGGAACCCCCCCAAAAGTCACAGGCCACAAACAGACTCGACCAAGGTCACTACCCTCACCGGGAGGTGAGGTTCATTGCAGGGGAAACCAGCAAAGCCTTCACCGTAGATATGTCCATAAACAGGACCAAGGACACGCCTATACCCCCCAATATGGCAAAGAAGGCGCAGGAGGGAACGGTAGCGCAGATTTGGGGCAGAGAGTCAGACACCACAGAGACCCAAAACCCCAACGAATGGGGCCCAGAATCTAGCAGGGATGGCAGGCGGGAGGAGCAGGAGAGGCATGTGACCCACTCTTCGCTCAAAACCCTGCAGTAGAGAAAATTATTGAAGCAGGTCAGAAGCAGATGGGCACCTTAAAAGGACTTGGCTGAAGGAATACAGGAGATCAGAAGGAACATGAGCAAGGTCAAGGAAAGGGTAGACACCAACGATAGGGCAATACAAGAACTAACGGAAGACGCACAGAAAGCAGACATCCTCCTGGAGACCCTAGCGGTGGCAACCCACAACCTTGAATTGAGGGCCGAAGACCTGTAAAACAGATCTGCATGATCCAACATAAGGGTTAAAGGTTTGTCCAAGGACATACAAGATCAAGACATGACCCAGCCCATGAGATGCATCTTCAGAGACCTGCTGGAACCAGAACAGTGTGCGAAGAGCCGGTTTGACAGAATACACAGAGTGGGCCAGAAACGCCTGGAACCGGGAGCGAGACCGAGAGCTGTCTTAGTGGCGTTCCATAGCTACACCCTGAAGGAACAAACCCTAGGGAAAGCAGGGAAAGCACACCAAATCCTATGCAACGGAGTGGAAATATATCTGTGCCAAGACCTGTCCCAAACTACTCTGAACAAAACACGCATGGCCCCAGTACTGGCTCACCTGAGAGAGAAACAAGTGTGTTATAGGTGGCTACATCCATTTGAGCTGAGCTTCACGTGGCAAGGGAAATTCCACAAAGTTCGACCATGGGGCAACTATTCTGGGGCTCGAAGAGGACAACCGACCACTAAACACCTCATCACCTGGCCAAGCTGCAGCCAAGATGCCCTGGGAATGGACAACAGGGAGAACAAAAGGCCAAAGAAAGGGGGGGGAACACCCCCCCCACCGGAATGCTGCCCTGTGAGGCAGACCGTGCCCAACAGGATCGCTCAGGGGAAAAGGCCAAATGAGCTGTACATGAAGGCACGAGCTACACACCTATGGCACCCCTGGGGAGGGCATATATTGTGATAAGGAACAAGTTACTTACCTGTAACTGTTCTCCAGCATGGGTCTGGCATGGATTCACATGCTCATGAATATATTCTCCGTCGTCAGGCCGGGAATCCTCGGTAAAGAAAAAATCAGTATCAGTTTCGTTTCTGATCTGTCTTTCTCAGTAGTAACCAATCACTGGTGCCTGGGTCCTATTGCCCCCAGCCAATGACTGCCCTCTCCCTAAGCCCCGCCTCTGGCAGCCATCTTCAGATTTGGTAGCACGCAAAGTGGCAGTATGACCAAGTGAAGAGCCGCAGAGGGGTAGGAGGGAGGGTTCGCATGTGAATCCATGCCAGACCCAGGCTGGAGAACAACAGTTACAGGTAAGTAACTTGTTCCTTCTCCAGCATGGGGTCTAGAATGGATTCACATGCTCATGAATATAAGAATACATAGCAGTACACACATGCACAACCAACAGGAGGTGGCAAAGGCTCAACATTAAGCAATTCTTACCTCCCCACCAGGCTCACCTTAGGCGAACAGGTCGCGCAGCACTGCTTGGCCGACCCTGGACTCCTCCCTGGAATACCGGTCGACGCAGTAGAATCTCGTGAAAGTGTGCGTCGACCTCCACCTAGCAGCCCTGCAGATGTCCAGCAGGGGCACACCAGACAAGAACGCCGTGGTAGCAGCGATAGCTCTGGTCGATTGGGCTCTCGGACGGCCAGGCAACGGTCGGTTTGACAACCGATGACAGTGCATGATGCAGCCGGAGAGCCATCTGGAAATGGAAGCCTTCGAGAGAGGCTTCCCTTGGTTCACAGTTCCAAAGTTCACAAATAGCTGTGATGTCTTCCGAAAACTCTTTGTGCGGTCCACGTAGAACTTCAGCGCTCTAGCCACATCCAGCGAGTGCAAAGTCCTCTCGGCCGGTGACGAAGGCAACGGGAAGAAAACAAGTAACACCAAGGGCTCGTTGAGGTGGAGGTCCGACGGCACCTTGGGCATGAAGGCGGGGTGCGTCCTCAGCACCACCCTCGTGTCATGAAAAGTCAAGTATGGAGGCTTACAGGATAGGTCCTGGATCTCTCCCACTCATTTGGAGGTGATGGCCACAAGAAACGCAGTCTTCCACGACAGGAACTTCAACGGTGCTGAATGCAGGGGCTCGAATGGCACCCCCATGAGCCTGGTCAGCACCACGTTGAGCTCCCACGCCGGGAACGATCGGAACAGTCCCTTCATAAATTCCTTCACCAGGCAATGGGACCACAACGACGCCTGTCCTGTGGTTCTGGTGTATCGGGAGATTGCAGCCAGATGTATCTTGATGGAGACGTGAGCCAGTTCAGCCTTGGTCAGCGACAGTAGGTACAGCAGCACTTGATGGGCCGTAATCCGTAGAGGGTTAATCTTCTGTGCACAGCACCAGACAGAGAACCTCTTCCACTTAAGTCCGTAGCACTTCAGAGTTGACGCCCTGGCCTTTGCAAAGACCTCTCTGCAGTCAGCCGGGATATCGTACCCTCCAAACTCTAGTGCTGCAGGAGCCAGGCCTGCAAGTTCAGCGACTCCGGGTCATGATGAAGTATGGTGCCTCCTTCTCTGGAGAGAAGATCCGCGTCCATCGGCAGCTTGACTGGTAGGGACGCCGACAAGTCCAGAAGGTCCGGGAACCAGATCTGCCTCGGCCACGCCGGTGCAACGAGGATCATCATGCACCGGGACCTCTTGAGATGGTTGACGAGTCGGAGCAGCAAAAGCAACGGAGGGAACGCATATAGGAACAGGCCGTCCCAGGGGAACGAGAAGGCCTTGCCCATGCTCCTCGGCTGGGGAAACCTGCTGGCGAACCGCTGGCACTTGGGAGTTTGTCGCCGTCGCGAACAGGTCGATCTGCGGATTTGCCCATCGTCGAAAGAGTCGATCCACTTGATCCTGACATAGTTCCCACTCGTGGCAAGAGCGCAGCTCCCTGCTGAGTGAGTCGGCGATGGTGTTCTTTATCCCTGCCAGATGAAAGGGCACTAGAAACATCCCTTGGGCGACGGCCCAATGCCACAGATCCTGGGCTTCCTTGGAGAGGGCTGGGGGATCTGGTTCCTCCCTGCTTCCGGATGTAGAACATCGTGGTGGTGTTGTCGGTGAAGATTCTCTCCACCTGGCCCTTGAGGGACGGGAGAAAGGACCCGAGGGCCCAGAACACTGCACAGTGCTCCAGGATATTGATGTGGAGCGGTTTCTCCTCCGGGAGCCAAAGGCCTCTCGCGTGCAGTTCTCCGGTGTGCGCTCCCGACCCTTTCAGGGAGGCATCTGTTGTCAGCGTTATCTGGTGGGATGGGGTCTGAAAGTCTGTGCCCGCCGTCAGATGAGCGCGGGTGCCCCACCACCGGATCGCTCATCTGAAGGTCTCGTTGAGCGGGATCCTGTCCTCGAAGCTGCCAGTCGCTTGGATCCAGCGGGCGTCGAGGAACTCTTGAAGAGGGCGCATCCGAAGCCTGCACAGGCGCACGAGATGTATGCAGGAGGACATCATCCCGAGGAGAGACTTGAAGGACCTCACCCTGGCCACGTCCATGGCCAGCAGACGCTGCAGCTTGCCCAGGATGGCCTTCGTCCTTTCCTCCGACGGCGAGGCCAGATGCGCCACTGTGTCGAGCTTGGCTCCCAGAAACAGTGCGACTTGCGACGCGACCAGGTGGGATTTGGGAAAGTTGATGGAGAATCCCAGGTCCGTGAGCAGCTGGATGGTCTTCGCTGTGTGATCTATGGTGAGCTCCCTTGTCCTTGCTCGGATGAGCCAGTCGTCCTGGTAGGGGTAGACGTGGATCCCCTGCAGGTGCAGCTGCGCCGCCACTGGTGCGAGGCACTTGGTGAATACCCTGGGTGCCGACTTCAATCCGAACGGGAGGGCCTTGAACTGGTAGTGCCGTCCTTGGACCACGAACCTGATGAACTTTCGGTGTCCTTTTAGAATGGGGATGTGGAAGTACGCATCCTCCACATCCAACGATGACAGGAAATCGCCCTCCTCCAGCTGTCCCAGCATGTGCTGGAGGGTGACCATCCGGAACTTCTGTGCATTGATGTACTTGTTCAGTCGTAGCAGGTCCAGGATGGGGCGCCATCCTCCGGTCTTCTTTTTCACAAGGAAGTGAATGTTGAGTATACTCCTGAGCCCCGGAGCCTCTATGCGAGGAGCTCGATGGCACCTTTTTTGAGCATTGCCCTTACCTCCAAAAGCAGTTGAGGGACGGGATTTTCTTTCCTGGCCACGTGTGAAATGAGGGGGCACTGTTTTTGAAATTCGAGGGCGTGCCCCTTGGCCAGGGCGTCCAGCACCTAACTGTCGGTGGAGATGGACTCCCACACGCTGATGAACTTCGCCAGCCGGCCTCCCACCGGGGTGCTTCGGTGGGGGCCCCGACACCGCTGTCGGTTCAATCTTGCTTGGACACCTTGCTGCCTTGGCCTCCCTGGCGACGACGTCGGGGTCCACCCGACTTGCCTCATCCTCTTATAGGCTTCCTGCGACGAGGAGCGGGCCGCTTGGCGGTACGTAGAGGAGCCACCGCCAAATCCTTTGGAGCTCCGAAAGGACGGCCTTCGTTGCCGGAGAACGCCTAGGCCCTTAGCTGTCTCCGTGTCCGCCTTGATGGCTTGGAGGGACTGATCCACTGTTTTCCCCAAACAGATTGTTCCTGTCGAACGGCATGTCCAAAACCTTGGCTTGTACGTCCTCGCGGAAATCCGTCGCCTTGAGCCACCCTTGTCATCTAAAGCAAGCGCTGTTGCCTAGCTGGGGGAAACCGGTGTCGGCAATGTCCGTTGCCACCGTAATGGCGTGATCCGATGCCACTTCGCCTTTTTGCAAGATCTCCAGGGCCTCTGCCCTCTTGTCATCCGGTAGGAAGTCCAACAGGGGGGTGATCTTGTACCACAACTCCCTGTCGTAGCGGGCCATGATCGCGAGGACGTTGGCCGCCTTAATCGTTGTTGCCTCGCACCGTTGGCAAAGGAAACCTTCCTTCTCTTCGGGGCAGAGCTGAAAAAGCTTGGATGCCCTGGGGATCATTGCATGGAAAGATCCGATCTCGTCGGGCGGGGAGGCCCAGGCTGGAGGCGATGGGAGCTCCGTCCCGTCGTCACCGCCGCCGCCGTCGTCGTCGTCGTCGTCGGTACCAGTCATGGCCATGTCCGTTCCCGTGTCATTCCCAGGGAGGTGGGACGTGGGTAAAGGCTGAGCAGGCCGCGAGGGCTGAAAAGGCGGGGCTGGATAGATCCGTCTTCTCTTGCTCGGGGGGCTTCCCGCCGGGCCTGGTTCTGGCTCCTCCGTCAAGCCTGGTTCCGGATCCTTCGTCAGTGGTAGGGGCAATCTCGTCCTCATCTCCGAACATAAGGATTGTATCGCCAACAAAATGGCCGCCGAGTTATCCTGCGGCTCCGGAAGCGAGGGGTGACTAGGACCCTCGCCAGTGCCACCGTCACTCTCGTCATCACCTTCATCGAGATCCCTCCCGTGGGGACAGGCCTCTTCGACGCCCTCGTCGAGGCCCTCTAAGACTTCTACCAGCTCCTCCTCGGATGCTGTGTCTGTGTCCACAAAGGCCACCGCCCCCCCCCCTCTTTTTCCGCCGGGGTCTTCACAGGGGTCTTTTCGATGGGTCTGAAAGAGGATTCCCTATTCCCTCCACGGAGGCAGGGAGACTCTGGGCCCCGAGGTCGCCTCCACTGGTGTAGCCTCCACAGGCTGCACCAGGGCCGCCGCAACTTCCTCGATAGAGGCCTTGGCCAGGTGAATCAAGGCCTTTACCACCTTGTGTGGGCCTGTGGCCTTCACCTTGGGGGGAGGGTCATCGCCTCGCTCCCCCTCGGCCGGATCCTTCGAGCTTGACCGGGGCCTCTCCAGACGCTCCGCCGGGTTCTCGGCCTTCCTCTTCCCTGAGCCAGAGCGTTGGCTCGTGGTTGATGGCGCTGGAGAGGGTGCGCCCTGCCTGGCAGCCGAGGAGCCCGACCGTTCGGCACTCCCGGTGCCCACGGACTCACGGTGCTTTGCCTTCTGTTGGGCCCCCGTCGCCGGGGCGCCCTCACAGGACTTAGAAGACCGCACAGACTACTTCTTCTCACCCGACGGGCTCTTTCCTTCCAGCCAGTTGGAGAGACGAAGGTGTCGGTCCCTGATGGTCCGTTCCGACATGTTCCTGCAAAACGCACAGTCCTCCAGGTGCGTTTTGTCCTTATGAAGGCAGTACAGACATTTCGAAAGCTCGTCCTAACACATTCTGCTGCTGGGCAAACCCTGAACAGCTTTCCAGGCGTCGAGCTTCCTTTCTCCTAGGCCATGTCGAATAGGCCACAGAAAACTTCTGGAATCCTCCAAGAAGCGTAACTCGACGAAATCTTCACCCTTGAGGGGCGTAGAAAAATCCGACACGGATCCCGTTAATCGAATGTAGAGACGGTGGAGCTTGAGGCTCTATTTGACCAAAAAATGAGAAATTCTCTTTGAAAAAGTGCGAAAACGCAGCAAAAGCTCGAGCTAAACACGAGGACTCCCAACACTTGAGCGTGTGGTAAAAATCTGAAGATGGCTGTCAGAGGCGGGAGAGGGCAGTCATTGGCTGGGGGCAGTATGACCCAGACACCAGTGATTGGTTACTACTGAGAAAGACAGATCAGAAATGAAACTGATACTGATTTTTTCTTTACCTAGGATTCCCGGCCCGACGACGGGGAATATATTCATGAGCATGTGATTCCATGCCAGACCCCATGCTGGAGAAACCAAGTGCTCGCATGATCAATACTAGCTAAGACCAGTACCACTAGCCGGAGGATGGGGGGTGGGGGGGTGGAGAGAAAGAAAAAAAAAAAAAAAAGTCCTTTGGAATGGGATGGGATGGGTAGATCCCGCGTGGGGGCAGGCTGGGCACTTATTAGGGTCTAGCTCTCGTGACCACAAAACGAGGGGGGCTAAGTGCCAGCTGGTCCCACCCAGCAAGGGGAGGGAGGGGGGCAGAGGGCAAGGGACATGGGGGGGCCGGTGGCAAGTAGCAGACGAAACGGGAGGGCACAAGTAGGGGGAAGGGCTCAGCCCCATAGAGAAGAGGGGAAAGGAGGGAGCACAACAGACACCTAGACCAGCTTATCCAGACGACAAACCTTTAAAGAAACCGACCATGGCCAGAACGGATTAACTAAAGATCGGATCGGTAAACATTAATGGGCTTAATACTCCATTCAAAAGGAAGAAAGTGGAGAGATACCTTAAAAGAGAACCCACACATAGTCACGATTCAAGAGACCCACTTGCAGTCACTGGACACCCACAGTGTCAAAATCTAGGGTTACGGGAGAATAGTCCATGCCACACAAGCCCAAAGAAAAAGGGGGGGGTGCTTATAGCTCCGAGAGATGGGCCCGACCTGTTAGTTAAGGGGATCGACAAGGACGGCCAGGGCAGATACCTTGCGGTTGCATTAGAGGGAAGGGGGAGGCCTACACGGTAGCGACATTATACGCACTAAACACTGGGCAAATCCCATATATACACAATGCACTCACTTGCCTAAAAAAGTTTGCGAGATCCCCCATCATCCTGACGGGAGACTAACATCGCCTGGGACCCCAATAAGGACAGGATCACGATCCATCAAAGCCCAATCGCACTACCTACCGTGGATCTCAAAAAGAAAATACAAGAGGTGGCCCTGGTGGACACCTGGAGGCAAATGAAGGGGGACAGGGAAGGCTACAACTTGTATTCCCATGCCCACAGATCGAACTCTAGGATCTATTATATCTGTCTGTCCAGCTCGCTGATGGGCAAGGCTACTGACGTAACGCTGGGAGCTATCACCCTGTCTGATCATATGCCGCTGACCATAGAATTAAAAAGGAAAAGGGGTTCACTAGGCCTCTGGAGATGGGAGATATCCAACCCAGCTTTTCAGAGATATTACATTAGCACGGGAGGCGACTGAGGATATTGAAAGATTTGCCGAGACCAATCACACAAGGGACACCACTTGGCAGACCTGGTGGGACACACTCAAAGTCACACTCTGAGGCAAGATAATAGCTATAAAAGGCAAGACGCGCAGGGTTGGGGGAAGCCCGCCTAGAAGCAAAACTAAAAGAGGTTCTGACCAAAATGGTCTCGAAACAGACATCTGCTATCAAAAGGGGATACAGGGCCATACAAGGACAGCTTGACACTATACAAACCAGGGCGGCGGAGCGCAACAAGCTACACCTCAAACAAAAATTCTATGTTAAAGCCAACAAATCCAACCAACTGTTCGCCAAAATGGTGAGGAAAGACGAAAGGTACAGGACCATTCTGAAATTTAAGCAGCAGGAGGGCCAGGCGTCCACTAAAACAGAGGATATGACAAGGGAATTCGCTGAATTCTATGCCAAGTTGTATAGGTTTGACTCTCCCTCTACAGAATCCCAGGCAGCTTATCTAAGGGAGATAGACCTACACGGCTTAACAGTGGAGCAAAGGGAAACTTGGAAGGGGAAATCACGAGGGACAAAGTCGGGTTAGCAACCAACTCACTCCCAATTAATAAATCCACGGGGCCCAACGGCTATGTTGCAGATTTTTATAAACTACACAAGGAAATCCTAATTCCTCACCTCACAAACCTCTAACCACATTGAGCAAACACTACAGAAAACCATGGAAGAGGCCATGGTAATTTTAATCCCTAAAAAGGGTAAACACCCAACCGAATGCGGGTCATAAAGCCCCATCGCGTAGATAAATGTGGACGCTCAAATCCACGCCAAAATATTAGCTACCAGGCTCGAGGCGATCCTACCAAAACTGGTCCACACGGACAAATCGGGTTTCGTTAAGGGAAGGCAAACGGGGGACAACAGAAGAATAATGCACTTAATCGAAAAGGCACAGTAAAGGGGAATCCCTGCCTTTCTCATAGCGGTGGACGCTGAGAAGGCCTTCGAACGGGTGGAGTGGGGATTCCTCGTCGCAACTATGGCTAAGATGGGCTTCGGCCAAAGAGTCCAAGCTAATTAGCATCCTCTCCTCCGGCTCGTGATCAATGGGCACATATCTGACCTGATCCAAGTCGAAAGTGCACCAAAACATAGATGCCCACTTTCCCCCTCATCTTATATGCCCTTCATTTGGAACCATTCCTAGCGACCATAAGAGAAAAGGAAAACATAGCAGGAATACCATTTGGGTGCGCGGAACAAAAAAATTGCAGCCTTTGCGGACATGATATTGTCAATAACCCGGCCTGACACTTTGCTGAGGGCAGTTCATACGGAGCTGAGCTGCTTCGGGTCCATGGCAGGACTAAAAATAAATATTACCAAGTCTGAAATACTTAACCTCACACTCCCCCAAATAGCAGCACAAACCCTCAAGAACACCTTTCAATATAGACAGGTAGACAATCACCTATCTAAGGGTAAAGCTGACCAAATCTGCGAATTACCTTTATCGGGCCAACTACCCGCCCCTCTTAGAGAAACTTAGAACAAAATTGATAGATTGGGGGCCACTCACGATATCCTGGCCAGGGCGAGTCAATGTACTAAAGATGGTGGTGGTCCTGCCACAAACCCTGTACAACTTCACATCCCTCCTGATTCATGTACCACCCCACTTCTTTAAATATCTCCAAAAAGCTACGGACAACTTCCTCTGGAACACTAAACCCTGAGCATAGCGGCCGGAGCAGCGAGAGGCCTTGTTGCAGCAGGCGGAATAGGGGCCACCAGACTTCAGGGCATACTACTTCACTACCCAAATAACGGTACTAAGGTATTGGCAAGTTGACGATAGAGGGAAGGTATGGAGGCCCATGGATAGAGTGGTCGCGGGGGCCCCATTGGAGGAAATCCTATGGAAGCCAAGGGCGGACAGAGCAGCACAAATGCACACCAGCTTAATTACAGACACAGTGAGTAAGGCATGGGACTCAGCAGTGAAGAGCGTGCAGATCACCTCCTTGCCCTCTCCTCACATGCCACTCTTTGACAATCCGCAGTTTACCCCGGACCTGAAGACGACCACGTTCCAGGCGTGGAAGTTAGGGGGGTGCCATAGATTAAGGGACGAATGAGTATAAGCTCATCAAAGAGGGGGAGGAGCCCCCAAATAGACTGTACATAGGGAAATGGGAAACCGATACAGAATCTATAATTGAAATGAGCAAGTGGGCAAAGCTTTGGGAGCAGATTCCAAAACTGACAAGGTCCATCCAAAGTAGAGAGATCTGGATTAAACTAATGGTGCAGTGGCACCTAACCCCAGCCAGGCATCATAGAATGTACCCAAACGTGTCACAGCTGTGCTGGAGGAAGTGCAGTCAAACGGGTACCTGGGCTCATATATGGTGGAGCTGCCCAAAACTAGACCAGTTCTGGGGGTCAATTAACGCAGCGATTGAACAGGTGTTATGGGGTACAATGCGAAGGAAACAAAGGACTAGCCATTATAGGGCTAAACGCTGCCGTGAGGGCTATACAGTGAAAAGCCTACTAGAAGCTCTACATCATAATGATGGCAGCTGCCCTGATATTAGCACGCAATTGAAAAAACGCACAACCTCCCCACGACCATGAATGGATTGCAAAGATCTGGTCCCTTCTCGCCATGGAATGGCTAACACACTCATTACAAGGAGATCACTCCAAATTCAATACAGAATGGGCTACTCTATTGACATACTTGAAAGACGGCACACGCCGGGACTGGTGTCCTAAAGCTACGAATCTCCTGGGCATCATTCCTAACCAGAACGACGATGGCTTGTAAAAAATACAGTGCTGAGGGCCCCACCAACCCAAGTGGGAGGACTAGAAACAGATTGACTGATCCCTACTCAAATATCAATATCAAAGCCGTGTGTGCTCTGCTCCGGACAAAGGGGGAGGGAAGGGGGGAAGGGATGACTGTTGAATGTGTTAATCTTGAAAACTGTTAATAAAAATGTACTGTTATATAAAAGAACAGTATGGAAGACAAGTCGCTTAACAGTCACCTCTGTAAGGAGACTAAAGATATGACATGGACGTCACACATCAAGACTACATACACATGCTGATGGAGATTACAGAATTTTGAGAGTTTCTCTATATAGTTAAACAAGGTTTATAGAATTACATTATTATTTCTATAATCAGTCAAAAAATCTAATCCATTGACTTCTGTAAGCCCCACTGCGAATAATGAAAATTAGCATTTTAGCTTTATCTCATCTGCAACAGAGTTCTAGTGTTAGTGGGCTTTTTCTTTTTTTTTCTTCTTTTTTTAATAAAATGGTAACTTGACAATGCCAATGAGACTATTACGAAACGACTGAACATTTGCAAAACAATTAAAACTTACAGCAGGTGGGTATAGTCCGACATTACTATGTAGGGAATAAATGTTGTCCAGGGAAGCTTCCTCTTCATTTCCAAAGTCTATAAACAATAACTGTGCCTTTTCACGCATTAAATCCACGTCCTGTACAGCCACTCTACACCAGTTCTGGCAAAAAAAAACAAAGAAAACATGCAATCAATGTGGAAGTTACACATACACTCTGAATGTATTACAAGTAACTTACTATGATGACCCTAGAACCATTAGCCCTAAAAGCTCTCCCACGTCATTTAGAAGTGGGATCGCAGGTCTGGAACACCAGATACCTGCACAAGTAATCTGTAAAGGCAGGGAGGAGAAAAACTTTACTGTAAGGATAAAGCCATTTCTTTGGCAAATGAAACACCTGCACTCAGGCCTCACCTCAAATATATACCTGTATTTCCTTTTTTCAACATTAGTGGTCAAACTCTTGGGTTTCCACATGTTTTTGACTTCAACTCCCATTAGACGTGGGCAGCATGAGGGACCATGAAAATCTTAGTTCAAAACATTTGCCAAGCCACAGGGGTTTCAGATCCCTTGTCTAAATCATTGACCCTCCAAAGATTGGGGGTGGATATCCCGAGTAGGGTAGTGCACCTACAGTGCATAACCAGCTTGAGGCCTGCGTCCCTCAAACCCAAGGGAGAATGTATAAAGCGTTGACCAACAATCATAGGGAATTAGCATGGGAAGACGGCTTAAAACAATACTCTAGACACATCGGCAAATATGTGAGCAACCTGCGGGCAGTACAGGGTGGGAGATAGAGGCCCTTTCCTCCAACATTGTCATATCCTGACCTGTGTCACTGCCCAAGAGAACAGATAAACCACAGACATATTGTCAATACCCGAGCTCGAACCATGAGGATTTCCAGAAGCAAGAGAATTTGCAACTTAATACTTTCAGGATTGGTCAACACATTTACTGCAGAGAACCTAGATGGAAGATTGTGTCTACTGGTACAAAGATGTGAAGACCGACCAAAGCGACTGTTGTGTCACTCAGAAGCCACCGTTAGGAGGAGCAATAGTATTTCCCCAGGTGCCATGACACTATGTGTTCATCTTCTCAAGTCGAGAGTGTAACCTCTACCCAGTTTAGCTTTCTCTACATGCACATGCTACATATGCAGACGACATTTATTTATTTTGTCATAGCGCCTTCCACCATAATGACGGTCCTAACATGCTTTTGGTTGAAGGCCCTGGGACAGAAGGGAGACCAAATTTGGTATCGTTTGGGATGTGCCATTATGCATTTGCGAATTTCAGCCATTAACGTTAATCAAGGATGGCCAAGATCCTGGTAGTTACCCATGTCTATATGAAGTGTGTATGGGCACAATGTAGGAATACTATGACTGAAGGGAGGGAGGTGATTGTGTTTAAGGCAATAGAGAGTTATGTGGGAAGCTACAGTACTACTTTTAACAACATAAATTCGATTGATTCTTATGGCAGAGGTGATATACGATCATGTTTGTGTTGTATGTGTTGAGGGTCTGTGTAGTGTAGCCGTGTCTTCTACTAAGTTGAGATGGTGCAGAATGCTATAGGAAAAAATGGGTTAGTTGTACAGACAATAATGACTATTTTCCGGGTTCCATCCGTTTACAAGGAGCACTGCTGAGTTTCACTGGTGTTTTGCACGCTCGATGAATGCATAAAACTAGACCTCTGATAGGTTCTTAGAGAGAATGCCCTCCCTATTTCCTTTGCTGCAAAACGAGGACCGTGTTTCCAAATGTTGTGTGGCGGCATGGCCTGCCATTCTGTGCTTTAGAGTTATCTGCCATGCCCATCATGAGCGAGGGGTCTTGTGTGCCTAGTTGCCCTTCTACGGAACGATCAGTGGGATTTGCCAGGTGTATTTTAAGTGCGATACATTGCCCAACCACCCCCAAAGCACATATGGGTTCAATACCTAATACGCTTTCAGGGTTTTTTCTAGGAGCAAGATGCTGCAGCGACTACTTGAGTCCTCCATGTGCGCATGGAATTACATAAGGAAGGTTGTATGGCCAAATGAGACAGTTGATAGGAAGAGGTTAATAAGGGTACACCAAAATTCTGCTTCTATAAAGTATTCAGCCGAATTCCGGCTAAAAATGAGGGCTTCGGCTGAATACTTTATCAACGCTCAAAAGCCGACCAGTTTCCTTTACAAAAATGATTAAGTATTGCTTTTACTGCAGGTCTATAATTATTCAGGCATGTCACATTTATCCTTTAAAAAGGATCATTAAACAATTGCAGCCATCACATTTTTTATTGAGTACAGGCAAAGCAGGGGTGTGAAAGTGATAAAGTCGCTGTCCTTCATGTGCTGGACAGACGGACTCATCTGTTGGTTTGCGGGGAAGGGATGAGCTGAAGCAAAAAACTCAATATTTTTTAGGTCTCTTGTATCCCATATATTTGGCAGTTAAAAATCATTGAGCAGAAACATTACTTCATGAAGTCGCTAATGGTATTTTCTATAGGCTCTTAATGATTTGCTGATGACCTGTGTGAGAAATCTGAAAGTTACAGGTGCCAATCCCACCAATTCACAAAACAAATAATATAATTAAGTGGAATATAGTTGTTGCAGAGATCCCAGTACGTCCCAAACCATGAGTAAAATAGCTCAGGAGGTAGTGTGCCTGCCGCAAAGAACTGTTTTCAGCCTGCAAGCTGAGGTTATAAAGCAAGTAAGACGGCTCAGTGGGAAATGTCCCTGTGGCAGAGATGTGGTTTTCATGCCCTACAACTTTCTCATGTTGCCAAAATGAGCCTCTTAGAATGAACTAAAAGTGACAGATGTTATTAAGAACGTGGCTATCTTTTTTTAACCAAAACACCCGTCTGTTGCAGCAGAAGAACAAGTTACTTACCAACTGTAACGTTCTTTCGATTGGATGTTCCTCCCACGTATTCCTCATCTTAGATATATCCTTAACTTCAGCTTGCTGCTTCAGAATTTTTTTTCTCCTTTACACCAGAGGGCGCTCCTCTCGAGGCCGCGGCGTCGGTGTCCCTCGGCGGCACCCGTCGAACACCAACGCCATTGTCTCTATAAGAGCCTTGAGCGCACCCACTGGCTTCAGTTCTGTTTTTTCGTATATTGTAGTCAATTGTTTTTGATTAATGGCGTGTCCCTTTTGACCCAAGCCTTAAAAGAACTTAAGAGTGTAATACACGTAAAATGTACTGTGGGGTTGGTTGGGAGGGTCGATGAGGAATACGTGGGAGGAACATCCAATTGAAAGAACGTTACAGTTGGTAAGTAACTTGTTCTTCGAATGGATTGTGTCCTCCCATGTATTCCTCATCTTAGATAGACTCCCAAAGCAGTTTTGTCTCGGAGGTGGGAGTACAGACTTTTTCTAATCGTGTACAGAATGGAGTACAGATTTAGCAAAGAGACTTCCTTGAGAAGAAGTAGAGTCCAGAGCATAATGTTTTATAAATGTATGCATGGTTGACCATGTGGCTGCTGCACAAATGTCTTATAAAAGGGACACCCCTTTTTTTTATTTTATTTTATTTGGTTTTTGTACAAACCTTTAAAAATAGGAGCAGTTTTATAAGACTTTCAAAAACAGCCCGCATAACTTTGCACTTTAGGTTTGGTATGTGTGACTACACCCCGAACTCATCAACCACCCCATGGCTAGTCCTCATTTTTTGTGGCTATCATAGCCATTAGGCGAGCTTTAGCTACCTGAAGAAAAGATACCAGAGCATACAAGACAGGTTTGTTAGAACCATCAAACAAGGCTTTCCACCAATCGTCACGAGTTAAGCATTTAAAGTTCTTTGTAATTGTACTAAAAATGCGATTTCTTTCTTGCTCAAGACCAGAGCATGACATCGTCAAGTGCTTCAGCGTTTCATTTGGGCTGTTGCAAAGGCGACATCTAAGGTCTGAATCAGGTTGTTGGGACCAATAACATAACCGTTCCTTCGTCGGCAGAGCGTTCAATCTGAAATGTAGGTAGAGAGAACGCAACCACTGATCCGGAAACCGTGACAAATAGGTCGGCACGCAGCCATAGGCTCTAGCTTCTCTCGGGACTTCTTGCATAGACCTTGATTTTGCTCTTTGGTCACAGGTGTTTATCCAGTCATTTCTCCAGAGCTTCAGTTTGGCTGCATCTGGATTTTCTAACAGTAGTTGTGACGTAATATCATATGAGGTAAGAACCTCCTGACATAACTCATTCCATTGATGGACCATTGACGGCGCATTGGCAGACTCTGGGTTTTGGAGGATTGCAGTTTGGAGCATGGGTTTTGTTTGTGTTAGCTTCCTATAAAGGTTTAGCAGATTCCAAGCAACCCTTGCATGTAGGGAGATATACCCAAGCTCATATCTGATACAAACCGTGGGAATACCTTTTGGGAGATGTAAAACTTTAGACCAAAAGATATTTTCAAGAGTGTTCCACACTTCGTTCCCACAGCCAAAGGCATTTTCACCAGCATAGATTAGTGAGGGAACAGCCTTCTGCTGGAAAAAATATAAGGTCGGTTTTAAGGAAAATTTTCCAAATTTTCTGTTTATTAGAGAAGCTTGACATGCTAGTTGGCGGCATTTCCTCTTTGCTTCTTCGACCCAAGGAGCGTCATTTCTACTTGCACTTAGACGCATCCCTAAGTATCGGGTGTTTAATACGCGCCCAATGGGTTCTTTGTCTATGTACCATTTGATGAATGTCCGCTTATTTGTTTTTGCACCTTGCAGTTTCTCAAAGACGATGATTTCGCATTTCCCCCTATTGATGTTTAGTCCATTCTCTGTTAAGTATTTTGCCACAGCAATAAGTTTGCGTTGTAGACCTATAGGTGTTGAGTCTAGCAAGATGATGTCATCCGCATAGATTAAATAGTCTACGTGTGTGCCGTGAATTTTGGGTGGGAACTTACGTACACCGTCGAAAGCGACTTTGATGTCAGATATAAACAGATTAAAGATGCTTGCTGCTAGGGGACAGCCTTGTTTCACACCTCTATAAGTGTTAATAGGAGCTAATAGGAGCTGATAACTTGCCTTTTAGATCTAATCGCACTCTGATTGAGGTATTTGTGTGGAGTTCACAAATGGCGTCCAACAAACTAGGCGGGCAGGCCCATTTGGACATTTTTTTCCATAATAGCTCTCTGTTTATGCTATTGAACGCCTGAGATAAGTCCACCAGCGCGAGATAGATCTTGGCATTTGAGCAAAGCGCTTCCATCTTCATGAGGTTCAGAAGTAGGAGATTAACGCAGCAACCTACACCCTTTACAAAACCTGTCTGTCTAGGGTCTACGAGCTGGTTATTTGAAGACCACTCCAGCAGTTTTTGCTGAAGCAGGGTGGCATACACCTTTCCCAACACGTCAAGGAGTGCAACAGGTCTATAGTTTTTAGGATTACTGCGGTCTCCTTTTTTGAAGATTGGGATGATCACTGCGGATTTCCATGAGCTGGGGGGTCTTACGACACTCAATGGTCCTTTTGAACAGTGCCTCACAGAAGGTTGCCCAATATTCAGGCTGGTGCTTAATCGTAAAGTTCGTTAGCCCATCAGGGCCAGGCACTCTAGAGTCATGTACATTCTTGATGACTCTCAGGATGTCTTCGTATCCAAATGCGAGATCCCAGTGTGGTAAATTTAGGGGCTTCCAGATATGATTAGGAGTGCCTTTACGAAATAGATCAGCATAGAAGTCTATCCATTCTGACTCGGGCACCAGGTTGGCCTGAAGGGCATGTTGAGGAGCAAGATGGTCATTTATGAGTCTCCAGTATTCAGCTGAATGAGTGGACTCCATTTTTGCCAGCATGAGCTCTGCGTCATTTTGCAGCATTATAGCCTTATGGGACTTTAACCAGTTCTTATAGTCCTGTTTGATTTTTTGAGCTTGACTTCCACCGTCTATTGGGGTTTTTTTTTGTGCCATTCTCAACTGTCGGCGTAGAAGGCGTTTCCGTTGTTGTACTTCAAGATCAAATTTATGTTTAGGTATAAATTGGGTGTTTCTTAGAGTATTTTTTTGTTCTTGGTACTGCGTCAACAAGTGGTCATACTCCAGAGAGTCGGAAGACTGGAATCTCGTAAGAATGTTGTTCACCTCACTTGGTTCAAGATTTAAACGAACCCGGCCAGTTCCTGTTCGAACAGAGTAAGACCATAGGTCCTGGAAAGGGTGAAGATTCGAAGTAAACTTCTGTACCACCATGTCGTGGTCGCTATGAGTCATTTTAATGACAATGAACCTGTCAGTTCTTTTGTGAATCGTTGAAGATACAAAGATGTAATCAAGTGTAGACTTTTGTTCACCTCGTCTCCAGGTAGGAGCCGCCGGAATATCACCAAGGGTTTGACCATTTAGCATTGTCAAGTCACGTAGCTCCATTTCTAAACACCATTGAAGTGACAATTGGTGACCCAAGTTGTTTAATCTCTTCTTATTACCCGATGGATTTGAGAAATTAAGGCAGTCGATGTTAAGATCGCCGCAAATGATCAGCTCATGTTGAGGGCCAACTTCCAGAATCTCGTCCAGCACAGTTGTGACTTCGTCTATAAAATGTTTAGACTCAGCAGCTTCATGGTTCCAATAGAGATTGACGATGTGAAGATTTTTAGCCAAGCCATCGGCTGCCTTTCCAGAGGCAATCTTTACCACTTGGATAAAGGGAGAGATGTTAGTAGAACCTAGGATCCGAAAACCTGAATCCAGTTTAACTGCCACCAGCAACCCTGCCATAGGTCTGCCTTTGCTCTGTTTAATAGCAGGGTTATGGGCAAGTTCGAAACCTTCCAGTATTGGTTTGTCACAGAGCCACGTCTCCTGCAGGCAAGCAATGTCCAATTCAGCAGCCCAGGCTGTGTTGAAAAGATGATTGAAGCCCCTGGTGTTCCAGGATCCTAGTGTGTAATGTTTGCGTGAAGAAGGTGCCTGGCGTTAGTATGACTGGTCATTATTTAAAGTTTCAGCGAGCCAGGACCAGTCGTTTCCACTCGTTTTATGCGACAGACAATGATCAATTGCTTCAGTTTTAGAATGCGCTAGATTGGTACCTTGAATTGTTATTTTTATCTGATTGTTGTTAGATGGGTCGAAGGCTGGCTTCCAGTTATTTACTGCAGGACATTGTGATTTAACACAGGAAGTCGTTTTAACAAAATCATTTGTCTTCATGTTATCAACTTGATTTGCTTTACCGTCATATACCATGTTAAGAGCTGCTTTTGGTGCGCCAGTAAGGGTGCGGGCCGGTGCCATGGAGATGTCGAAGCCCAAAGACAATAACACCGGACCGGCTTGAAGAAGTGTGTCAACTATCAGTTTGGACTGCACATGTAAGATGACTGCGTCATTTTTCGTCTCATCGAAGAATTCCACTATTTTTAGATCTTCGGATTCAATTGCTCTAAGACTTGGGACGAGATGGCATAACCATAAAATGTTGTGCCGATTCATGATCAAATCATCTGCAGAGTCGATACGTTCCAAGAGCACCTGATAAAGCAATGGTTCATTTGTTTTTTTGTGAAGATTGGCCTTGTTGGAATCATTTAGTAGGTTACTTCTTGTTGGTCTTGATGAGGGACTCACATTTGAGGTCGATTGGGGGAGTGTGGGCAAGTTGAGAGCCCTCGGGACTTTGTTTACTGAGTCCAAAGTGACAGTCTCGGATATTGGCATCTTTCCACGATTATCCAACATTGTCTCGGCACTTGTCTCATCTGGTTGACAAACCAGATTGTGGGATAATGTTGCCAGCCTAGAACGCTTTTCGTCTAGGGTCATAAATGTCTTCTTTTGACAATTCAAGCTGTCCGCTGGAGCTATTTTAGACTGTCTGATTTCGCATAATGTGACCACTCTGTTTGATGGCTGAGATGGCTTGTTTAAGCAAGGATGGATTACAATTGCGGCTCCATTGGTCTCTGAATTTACACAGCCCACTGCCAGAAAATCTGAGTTTATCTCTGCAAGTTCAGCAACTTTGGCAGAGTTACTGTGCGAGATTTTTGTATCTTCGACCTCACCCAGATCTTCAGTCTCTACATCCTCGTATACTGACATGTTTAGTAGATCTTCGGAAGAGTCACATGAGTTGATTTTGGCTCCAATCGATTGGTCCTGTTCAATGACAACCTTTCCGGAGTAGGATTTGGCTCCAGTCGGTAGGTCCAGTTCAGTGACAACATTTCTGGAGTTGGTGTCCAGCACTCCACTTTTTTCTTTTAGCACCGTCTTGTTGACAGTTACATTAACTGTTTTCAAGTTTCTCAGAAATTTCCTCGAGTCGTTGCATCGTTTTGTTTTTTTCAGGGGCATGTTTTTAGGTTTTTTCAGCCCATTTCCTCTGCCGCTTTTAGCACTAGGTCCAGCCGGAGGATCCTTCTTGGCAGATTTAAAAATATCAAAGACAGCCGAGGCAACGCTACACGCCTCTTCTGATACGAGTATGGGCTCCTCGCCGATTAAGTCTAGATTTCGGGTCCGAGTCGATGAGGAAGCCGGTTGAGGATCTAATAAAGCCAAGTTTCCAACGGCTTGAGTTGCCAACAATATGTCTTGAAACTGTGTAGGGTTGCTTGGGTCAGGCCCGGCTGAAGCTGGAAGATCGTTACTTGTCTGAGCCCCAGGTTGACTACCAGCAGAGAGCTCCACCACAGTCGTCAGATATTGGGTACTTATCGAAGGAGCTTCTTCCATTGTCGTCGTCGGAATCTTACAACCTGTGTGAGCTGTTGCAGGATTCTCCACGGGCTGCGCGCGGGAGGTCTCAGACAGACTCCTAGGGTGACCAAGTGTCGACTGGTGTGAGCTGCAAGAGGACTCGTTTCTTCTGTCGTCTAAGAGGCCATTGCACGGGTGGTACGCTGACTTTTGATGAAACAGGTTGAGAGCTTGTTTCGCCACATCTGCCAGTAATTTTCTGTCTAAATAGGCGTTTTTGTTACAGTCTGTTAGGGCCCCCAGAGCCATTTCAGCCTTTTTGTTGGTGTTTAGCACTACGTCCATATAGGACGTCTGCGTATTTTCGAGCATAGCAATCTTAGTGATCATTCCAGAGACAGCTACTGACAGATCTTTTAAGCTTTCATTCACGTTGACGACATGATGATGGTCTGTAGGTCTTGCATGTTTGGCAGATGGCGTGCGTTGGCAATTGACTCTGTTGTGTGACTCACTTGCCGTTTTTTGTTTAGTGGAAGTCGTCTGATTTTAGGAAAGGGTCGCTCCATCAAGGATGAATCAGAGGGTGAAGAGTCAGTTGTGGAGTCAGCACGCCCATCATTCAATGGAGAGCCACACGCATCCTTTCGTGCGGTATCCGATGAGCAGTTTTGCATTTGCGTTGCAGCCGCGAGACCTATTTTAGGGAGCTTCCTCTGTGAGCATTGTATATTCGGGGATGTACTCGAATAAATTCTTCTCCTTTTCATCAGATTGTTTTTAGGAGGGCTCTGCAGTTGGCATTTGCTTGAGTCCGCCTGTGGTTTTGCGTTTGTAACGGCTTCAGATACATGTGTAATTGCCGTGTGCATAAGTTGCGATACGGCCTCCCTTGTATCCACATCTCCCATTGTGGTATCTTTTGTGGGTGAGGTAGGGAGTCTTTCTTTGTTTATCTGTTTCAGATCTGTTAGGAGCTTGTTAACGATATCTAAAGAATTTCTGCGGTTAGTAACACCCTTGTCTTCCGATGGCTTCGATGTTTCCCAGACAGCTCCTACAGTTGAGTGGCAGTTCGGGGCCACTAGGCACGGCTCAAAGACATGCTCCGCAGCGTCCATGTATGAGGAAGCAGCCCTTTTTAGTGCTGTCGAAGTTGCCATGCCCCTGGATGAATGAGCTCTCAATCCATCAGGTGGTTCTTTCCCAGCCAATCTATAACATTCTGTTATAGCCAAAATTATCCATCTAGATAATGTTTGTTTAGTTACCGCCAGTCCCAATTTGCGTCCAGTGTACCCCACAAAAAGTTGATCATACTGACGTATTTTTGCCAATCTTGAAATGTAGAAACTAAGAGCTCTTCTGGGATCTAGTCTATGTAGCCGCTCCTCCTCTTTGCTTGCATGAGGAGGAGGGTAAAAAGTAGGTAAAGTTATTTTTTGTGACAGATGAAAGTCCGAAACAATTTTTGCCAAAAAAAGATGGTTTAACTCTAAGAGCTACTTTGTCCTTCCTTATAAAAGATAGTGTGAGGAGGACTGCTAGAAAGCGCCTGCAACTCACCCTGCGGGCTGATGTCAATGCTACAAGTAGTATTGTTTTCAAAGTAAGGAGCCTTAGCGGACAAGAGTGCAAAGGCTCAAATGGAATCCATGTCAGAAATTTTAGAACTAAGTTCAAATACCACACTGGAACCTGGAAAGGTATTGGTGGAAATACATTTTTTAACCCTTTCAAGAATTGAATTATTAAAAAGGTATCTTTAAGTAAGATTCTTCTTCTGAAGAGCGCTTAAAAATGGATAGCGCTGCTAAGTATCCTTTTATCGTACCAACCTGGAGCCCCGGATTAGCTAAATGTAACAGAAAAGATAAAATTGTGGGGATATTTCATTGAATGGGTCCACATTCTTTTCTCTGCACCAGTTACTGAACTTATTCCAACGACACCGATACAGAGATTTGGTTGCTGGCCTTCTGACCGAAATCAAAATCTCCATCACGTCATCCGGAAGATCCCAATCCTTGTATCTCAACCTCTCAGAAGCCATGCGTGAAGGTTGAGTGTGTTGATCTCCGGATGGAGAACATGACCTTCCTCTCGCGAGAAAAGATCCTCTCTTCTTGGAAGACAAATTGGAGGGCAGATGGACATGTCCAGAAGGTCCAGGTACCACATTCTCCTGGCCCAATCCGGGGCAATTAGGATCATGCTGTTCCTGAACTTTCTCAACCTCCTTATTACTGTTAGGCAGAATTCTGTGCAGTGCCCTTAGGGACCACTACACACAATTAAGACCACAGGTGGTAATACAAGTTTTACCTTTGGTACAAATCTCTACTACTATGTTAAAGTGGTAGCAGTAGCGGAGCAGCCAGGCTTATCAAGAGTATATGAGCAGTAGCAGAGATTACACAAAGGGACCACAATTACTGTGACTCAAGCAAACACTGACTCAAGGTTTCAGGTAAAAATATAAGTACATTTATTTTTAAACCAGTTATAAACACGACACTTCTATTAATTTGAAAACCACACATAAAATATACTACAACTAACCAATTCACTTTGTACGGTATACTTCAAGGTAAGGACCCTGTGTTTATGCGGACCGGTGTTGTGAAACAAAAGACGTTACCGGGAATACACTTGCGATCACTTTGACAGTAATGACAGTTCGGTCTTACTAAAGATACGCGTATCCAAGGCAAGAAATGTTACCGGGGCAAAAACACACTTAGCACCCGAGATACCCAGAGAGAGTTGGGCAAAAATCATAGGCAATACTTTTGCCAAGGCAGACAGAATCAGAGAACACTCTTAGACAGATACACAGAAATTTAAAAGTCAATAGGCCGGAGCCAGTGTCAAGTGGAACCGGGTTCCTGTTGTCGAAGATCACACAGTGAGATAGTTCACGATTTGGCGGAGCCAGGAGTACTTCGATATTGTCAACAGAGGAAGCAAAAGTTATAAGAAGGAGGGAAGACAAGGGCAAACCATGGAGACGAAGAAAAAGGGATTCACCCAAATTCCTCGAGCAGAACACAGTACCTTATTCAAGGAAGAAGCTGGTGCCACGACAGTTGTTCCTGAGAGTTTCCTGCAGACCCTCGGTTCCTGGAGCTTCGATCCGAACGAGGACGTCTGGAGGGGTCTGCACCACACAGGGCTGAAACCGGCAGCAGCGACAGTGAATAAAAGGTGCGCACCTTAAAAACAGGAGAGGCTCTTCAGATGGCTATCCGGACCACTACAGCAGTGTGCAGTGATTTCGACCACGAAGAGGATCCTCTGGCTGTAGAAGATGAGCTGGTTATCCCCACCAAGCTCAAGGGAAGAAGACTCCGAACTGGATCTTCTCTGGTCATCGAAGGGTAGATAGCTCAGGACTGCAGCAGGGCTTTACCGGGACGGGATAGTTGCGGCAGTCGACTTCTTCTCCGCTTCTCTTCGGTTCCTTGGAGTTCCAGTGGCGACTGACTTCCAGACCAAGAGACCTGCCTTTTATGCGAAAATCCCCCATTCACACAGCCTGGCTGTCAATCTCCGCAGCAGGGGGGTTGTCCAGCTCGGACAAACACCTCAGCCAATCACGGCAAAGTGTGACTTGGGTTTCCTAGGATACCCTGTGCACTACAACCTTCCCACACATTCAGCCCACCTAGACACCCAGGCGCCTAGAGGAGGGCTTCTGGGTAGAAGCCTGCCAAAAGACAGTGAACAAAGGAGGCAAACCGGGTTTGCCGTGCAAAGTAAAAGACAAGAAGGATTTCAACAAAAAAAAGTGACGAATAAACCCAACTGGAGCCAAAAGAAAAAGCATTTGGTCAAGCAGGTTTAAGTTTGAGGCTAATAATAGCCTAAAATAATACCACGTTTATATAGTATTGCGGTAGAAAAGTTAGGGTAGATACCACTGCCACCAGCCAAGTCTAAATGTTAAAAGAGCGAAACAATGCTCTAGGAGGTACAGATAACAAGGGCTAAGGATTAACCCTTTCCAGTACTCCATGTAAGATGGGGTGTACTGGATCTGGGGTTAAATGACTATGTGAAGTTAATGGCAACTTTACCCTTTTCTGGGGGACAGTAGTCGGCCTCAGAAATGGAGTCAGTGGCAAGTCTAAAAGACAACCCTGTGTCACTGCACTGAAGATGCTGTGTAAAACACAAAAGAAGGGGGCTACTGAAGTGGTGTACTCCAGAGTCCACAATCACAACAGATGAAATACACATGGCAAAACACAGAAAATAGTGAAAAGAAAGGGGTACACTCTTACCAAGTGGAAAAATAAACTCTAGAGATCCAGCAAAGCTGCTGGGTGACTCTCTCAGTAAGGGAAATTGGCCACTGAAGAGAATTCTCCCTAACAATTACCTGAGCGATCACAGGGACTGGAGGAAACGCATACAGAAGAGGAAACTCCCATTCCACAATGAATGCGTCTCCTAGAGCTCCTCTCGGTGGAAATTCCCTTGAGCAGTACAGTTCGAACTTCCTGTTGACACTGGTCGCGAACAGATCCACCTGCGGGGTTCCCCAAAGGGAAAAGATCTCTTGAAGGACTTCCTGAGCTAGTTCCCACTCGTGGGAGACTGTACTCTGCCTGCTCAGAGTGTCCACTATTGTGTTTTGCTCTCTGGCTAGATTTGCCGAAAGAGAGATCCCTTCTTGTATTGCCCAGAACCAGAGTTGCATCGCCTGTCTGCACAGCGACCCCACTCCTCCTCTCTTGTTGAGGAAGTACATGGCCACTGCGTTCTCTGTCATTATCAGGACATTCTTTCCCCGTACGTACAGACGGCAGGAAGGCCTTCAGCGCTAGTCTGACTGCCCTCAACTCCAAAAGGTTGATGTGAAGTTTGGACTCCGATAGAGACCAACGACCGCTGTCAGATCGTTGGTATGGGCTCCCCACCTCGTGAGTGAGGCGTCCGTCACTACTGTTATCTCCGGCCATGGTTACCAAAAAGATTCTCCTCTGAGAATATGATGTTTGCAAGCCCACCATTGTAGATCCAGTGCTACTTTGGCTGGAACCTGCAACAGATCTGACATTTCCCCTGAGAATTGAGATCATGGAGTTCTGAGAGCCCATTGAAGGGATCTCTTTCTCAATCCGGCTTCTGGCACCAGAAAAATGCAGGATACCATCAGACCGAGCAACCTGAGAAAATCGAAGGCCGGAAGATACTGGGCATTCTGGAATCTTGTTACCATCTGCAGAGTGAGGTGAGCTCTCTCTATGGGAGGCGAGGCTTTGCCCAAGCAAGTATCCAGGACTGCTCCAATAAACTGGAGTTTTTGTGATGGTAACCTGTTTGACTTTTTTGAATTCAGAGAAAACCCTAGTTTGTGAAGGAAGCGACAAGTCTTGGACAGATGATCCTGTGCTTGCTCCAGGGAGCGTGCTCTGATCATCCAATCGTACAGATAGGGGTAGACATGAATTCCCCCCCTCACCCTCTCCTGAGACTCGCTGCCACCACCGCCATCAACTTTGTGAAAACTCTTGGGGCGGAGGATAAGCCGAATGGCAAAACTCGAAACGGATAGTGAGACTTGCCAATCGCAAACCTTAGGTACTTTCTGTGCTTGAGGTGGATTGGCATATGAAAGTAAGCATCCTGAAGGTCCAATGATACCAACCAATCCTGGAATTGGAGAGCCTGAAGGATCTGAGAAAGTGTGACCATCTTGAACTTGTCCTTCCTTAGGAACTTGTTCAAGTTTCTCAAGTCCAAGATGGGTCTCATTCCTCTGTCCTTCTTTGGGATGAGGAAATATGGGGAATACCAACCCTTGTTCCTTTCCGCTACAGGTACGTGTTCTATTGCACCTTTCTGTAGCATGGTTAAGACTTCCTGCAACAGGAGCGGATCCGGATGTTTGACAGAGTTTTATCCCGGGGAGTGATTCTAAGGTTTCTTTAGAAAGGAAGGCAGTAACTTTGGGATACTCTTTCCAGTGCCCAATCATCTGAATTAATGCCCCACCATTCTTCCAGATGCTGTGAGAGCCTGCCTCCCACTGGTGTCTTGTGGTTTGAAACCTCAGAATGGTTTTGCTGCAGCAGCAGCTGAAAGGACAGATGCTGCTGCTGGGGCAGATCTAGCACCTTTTCCTCGCCCACGAGGACATTTTCTTTGACCTCTGACTGGCCCGTCCTCTTCCTTTTCCAATTGAGGAATAATAACGAAAAGGACAACCCCTCCAGGAAGATGAGCCTGCGTAGGGGCGTTGCTGAGGTTGTCTTATAGCGGCACAGAGATTTAGCCGCTGCATTGGAGATCTGCAGCTTCTCCAAACTTTCATCCGCCTTGCTGCCAAACAACCTTGAGCCGTCAAAAGGCATATTAAGAAGCCTGGATTGCACATCCGGTGCAAAACCAGACTTTCTTAGCCACACAAATCTACGTAGCACCGTGCTAGTTGCCATGGACCTACTGATACTGTCAGCTGTGTCCAAACCTGATTGAAGGCATTCTCCCGAAGCCTCTTTCCATCCCTTATTATGGCTAGAAAACCATCACGCTCTTGACCTTCTGGGATGTGTTCAGCTGCTGCTGACATGCAGTCCCACAGGGTAAAAGTGAACCTTGCCAAAGTACAGGTTACATTAGTAGTCTTCAAAGCCAAACTCCCTGATGTAAAAATCTTCCTAGACCATGCATCCACCTTTTTAACGTCCCTATCTGGAGGGATTGTAGGGTATGCCGCATTTCTTGTGGAAGTGGCTGCTTGTACTACCAGACTTTCTGGAGATGGATGTTTACTCAGGTATTCTGGATCAGAACTGCAGGGTCTATATTTAGACACATTTTTTATTAACTGCCGGGATGGCTTCAGGGTGTTCCCATGCAGAACTAACCCTTCTCTGCAAGGCAATGTGAAAACGGAGAATGGGGTATTGTTGAGGAGTTCCTGATAGTGTATCAGTCATGTCATCTTGACAGATTGGTGAACTTCTCCCCCCACCCCATAAATTCTGTAACTCTATTCATGAGTTTTCTGTAGCCCGCATCAGCCTGCTCTGATGGGTCTGGCTTGTCAAATTCGTCCAGACCACTTGCAGCCTGTAAACATTCCTGTAGATCTTCAATTTTCGATTGAGGATTAATTAATTCCTCTGGAACAGATCTTGTGCCAAATTTAACACCAGCAGAGGTGACTTCTTCCTCTTCTGATGATTGTCCCTCAGATAGATGACATGGTCCTGAAAAAATCATGTCTATTCTCAGGTTGAAAAACCTTTTCTGGTAATGTAGGTTTTTTCCCTTATAAAAGGCCTGGGCGTCGACGTAAACGTCGATGTCATAACCACATCCTTCGACGTTGAAGGAACCTTTGATGACCTTGATGTAATCGTCGAGGGGGTTGCGGAAACTGTCGAAGGAGCTTTTGAAGTTACGAAACGTGAACTCGACCTAGTTTCCTTCAAAGGAATTTTCGACTCGAGGGCCTTCGAAGTCTTCAATGGTGTCGATGTCGACTCAGATGGCGAATGATGTTTCGATGCCATTTTGTTTACCTTTACCTTCGATTTATGCACCGAAGGGTCTTTTTCATGAGGTGATCGAGAAGAGTCCATCGATGACACACTCGGCGACTTTTTATCAGCTTTCCTTGTTTTGGACCTCCGTCATGTTTTTTCGTGATTAGGGGCATAGCCTTTTTGAGGGGGTCTGGGCCTCATTCTCAAAAATGTTTAGCACCCGAAGGCTTCCCATTTACACAGGGAGTCATGCTTTGATGGGCATGCCATCACCTCCTCCGAAGACGTTGAGGATGAGGGAGACAAATGCCGTCTTTTCTTTGTCTTTTTGGATGACGAAGAAGAAAACTTTCTCAATCTACTCCTCGACCTATGCTTTTAACAATACTTTTTCGAAGACTCGACTGAGTCTTTCCCTTTTTAAGTAGTCTTCGATGAACCCTCTCCCCATCGCCAGTTTACCTCTGCGTTTTTTCAAGGCTTAATGGGTCATTAACTGGCACGAACGACAGTCTTAAATTCGGTGGTCGGAACCGAGGCACCAAAGACAATTTTTGTGTGGATCAGTCAGACATTTTCTTTCCACACTTCAGGCATTTTTAAAATCCCGACTTCGGCGTGGAAGGGTTCCAAGAAGACGATATAACTTTTTCTTCACAAGAGATTGAAGCGCCGTTTGAAACGATCCGAAGCAAAGCTAATGGAAAACCTAACTGAAGCCAGTGGGCGCGCTTGAGGCTCTTATACAGATGATGACGTCCGTTTTTCGACGGGTGCTGCCGAGGGACATCGATGCCGCGGCCTCGAGAGGAGCACCCTCTGGTGGAAAGGAGAAAAAGAAAATTCGAAGCAGCAAGCTGAAGGTAAGGATATATCTAAGATGAGGAATACGTGGGAGGACAATCCATTCGAAATATTCCTCCAACATTAGAGTTAAAATAACGAGTTACTTACCTGTAACTATTGTTCTCCTGCATGGGTCTGGCATGGATTCACATGCTCATGAATATTCCGTCGTCAGGCTGGGAATCCTCGGTAAAAGAAGAACGGTTTCACTTTCACTTAAAAGCTGTATTCACCTTTAAACCAATCACTGTCCTCTGGGTCAAACTGCCCCACATCCAATGACTGTTCTCTCCCTCAGGCCCTTCTCTGGCAGCCATCTTCAGATTTGGTAAGCATGTAAATTGGCAGGATAACCAAGTAGAGCAGCAATGGGGTTGAAGTGAGGGTTTGCAGGTGAATCCTTGCCAGGCCCATGCTGAAGAACAACAGTTACAGGTAAGTAACTTGTTCCTTCTCCAGCATGGGGTCTGGCATGGATTCACATGCTCATGAACATAAGAATACATAGCAGTACACACATGCACAACCACGGGAGGTGGCAAGGCTCAACAGAAGCAATTACACTTACCACTTGAACAGACTCCTCAAGCAAACTGGTTGCGTAGCACTGCTTGGCCGACTGTCGACATAGTAGAATTTCATGAAGGTGTGAGTGGACCTCCACGTAACAGCCTTGCATTTATCAAGCATGGGCACACCAGACAGGAACGCCGTTGTCGCAGCGATCGCTCTGGTGGAGTGGGCATATCGGATGGCCGAGAAGCGGTCGGTTAGCCAACTGATGACAGTGCGTGATGCAGCTGGAGAGCCACCTTGAAATGGAAGCCTTGGACAAGGCCTTGCCATGGTTCACAGGACCAAAGTTTAAAAACAGCTGTGAAGTCTTCCGAAAACTCTTTGTGAGTGTGACGTAGAACTTCAGGGAACGAGCAACATCCAGCGAATGCAAAGCCCTTTCCGCCGGTGACAAAGGTTTCGGAAAAATAAAACCGCTAACGGCAAAGGCTTGTTGAGGTAAAATTTGGACGGGACCTTCGGCATGAAGGAGGGGTGCATACATTGCACCACGCTATATTTGTGGAAAGTCAGGTATGGCTGTTTGCAGAATAGGGCCTGGATCTCACTTACCGAAGCAGAGGTGAAAGCCACTAGGAAAGCAGTCTTCCACAAGAGGAATTTGAGTGGAGCTTGATTCAGAGGCTCAACGGGGACCACCATGAGCCTTGTCAGAACCACGTTGAGTTCCCACGCTGGGGCAGGAGCCTAATCCGGTGGTACAGATCGGAAAAGTTTTTTGAGAAACTCCTTGAGGAGTCGATGGGACCAAAGCGACGATCTTCCTGTCGATCTAGTGTAGCGGGAGATGGCCACCAGATGCACCTTGATGGAGACGTGAGCCCATCGGGCCTTGGTCAAGGATTGCAAGTACGGGAAGATCTGTGCGGCTGTGACCCTCAAAGGGGTAGCCTTCTGTGACCGGCACCACGTAACGAAACATATCCTCTTGTGACCTCCCTGCTGTCCACTGGCAACTCGTATCCTCCAAACTCTAGGGCTGCAGGAGCCAAGCCCTCAGGTTCAGCTATCATGGGTCATGATGTAGGATTGCGCCCACTTCTCTGGTGAGAAGGAACAAGTTACTTACCTGTAACTGTTGTTCTCCAGCATGGGTCTGGCATGGATTCACATGCTCATGAATATTCCCCGTCAGGCTGGGAATCCTCAGTAAAGAAAAAAATCAGTATCGGTTTAGTTTCTGATCTGTCTTTCTTAGTAGTAACCATTCACTGGTCTCTGGGTCATACTGCCCACAGCCAGTGACTGCCCTCTCTCTAAGGTCCGCCCCTGGCAGCCATCCTCAGATTTGGTAGCACGTAAAGTGGCAGTATGACCAAAAGAAGAGCCGCAGAGGGGTAGGAGGGAGGGTTCGCAAGTGAATCCATGCCAGACCCATGCTGGAGAACAACAGTTACAGGTAAGTAACTTGTTCCTTCTCCAGCATGGGGTCTGGCATGGATTCACATGCACATGAACATAAGAATACATAGCAGTACACACATGCACAACCACGGGAGGTGGCAAGGCTCAACATCAAGCAATACATAAACTCAACATTAAGCAACTCTTACCTCCTCACCAGCAGACCCACCTTCAGGCAAACAGGTTGCGCAGCACTGCTTGGCCGAATCTGGACTCCTCCCTGGAATCCCGGTCGATGCAGTAGAATTTCATGAAGGTGTGCGTCAACCTCCAAGTACCAGCCCTGCAGATGTCCAGCAGGGGAACACCAGACAAGAACCCTGTGGTAGCAGCAATCGCTCGGGTCGAATGGGCTCTGGGACGGCCGGGCAATGGTCGGTTTGCCAACCGATGACAGTGCATGATGCAGCCGGAGAGCCATCTGGAAATGGAAGCCTTCGAGAGGGCCTTTCCTTGATTCACAGGTCCAAAGTTCACAAAAAGCTGTGATGTCTTCCGAAAACCCTTTGTGCGGTCCACGTAGAATTTCAGCGCTCTAGCTACATCCAGCGAGTGCAAAGTCCTCTCGGCCGGCGACGAAGGAGACGGGAAGACAACTGGCAACAACAAGGGCTCGTTGAGGTGGAAGTGCGACGCCACCTTGGGCATGAAGGAGAGGTGCGTCCTCAGCACCACCCTCGTCTCGTGGAAAGTCAAGTATGGAGGCTTGCAGGATAAGGCCTGGAGCTCTCCCACTTGTCGTGCGGAGGTGATGGCCACAAGAAACGCTGTTTTCCACAACAGAAAATGCAGAGGCTCGAATGGTGGCCCCATGAGCCTGGCCAGCACCATGTTGAGCTCCCACACCGGGGCCGGAGCCTTCACCGGCACAAACGACCGGAACAGTCCCTTCATAAACTCCTTCACCAGGCGATGAGACCACAGGGATGACCGCCCCGTAGTTCTGATGTAACAGGAAATCGCTGCAAGATGGATCTTGGAGGCGTGAGCTAGCCCCGCCTTGGCCACCGACAGCAGGTACGGCAGCACTTGAGTGGCCGTAATTCGCAGAGGGTTAATCTTCTATGCACGGCACCAGACAGAGAACCTCTTCCACTTGTGTCCGTAGCACTTTAGAGTTGAGGACACCCTTTCCTCCGACGGCGAGGCCAACCGCGCCACTGTATCGAGCTTGGCTCCCAGAAACAGCGCGACCTGCGACGGGACCATGTGGGATTTCGCGTAGTTGATGGAGAATCCCAGGTCCGTGAGAAGTTGGACGGTCACCGCTGTGTGTTCGACGGAGAGTTCTCTTGTCCTTGCCCTGATGAGCCAATCGTCCAGGTAGGGGTAGACGTGGATCCCCACAGGCGCAGCCACGCCACCACTGGTGCGAGGCCCCTGGTAAACACCCTGGGTGCCGACTTCAGCCCGAATGGCAGGGCCTTCAAATGGTAGTGCTGCCCCAGGACTACGAACCTGAGAAACTTTCGGTGTCCTTTTAGAATGGGGATGTGAAAGTAAGCATCCTCCAAGTCCAGGGACGATAGGAAGTCGCCCTCCTCCAGCTGACACAGCACGTGCTGGAGGGTGACCTTCCTGAACTTTTGCACCTTGATGTACTTGTTCAACCGCCAGAGGTCCAGGATGGGGCACCAGCTGCCTGTCTTCTTTCTGACGAGGAAGTACCTTGAGTATACTCTGGAGCCTCTTGGGGACGAGCTTGATGGCACCTTTCTTGAGCATCGCTCTTCTAACAGCAGTTGAGGGACAGGATTTTCCTTCCTGGCCAACGGGAGGAATGCGGGGGCACTTCTTTAGCAATTCGATAGTGTGCCCCTGGGCCAGGGCATCCAGCACCCAACGGTCGGTGGAAATGGACTCCCACACGCTGACGAACTTCGCCAGCCGGCCTCCCACCGAGGTGCTCAGGTGGAGGCCCGACGCTGCGGCCGGATTAGTCCTGCTTGGAGGCGGCCTTGCCACCTTGGCGACGAGATCCTCCTGACTTACCGCGTCCTCTGTAGGCCTCCTGCGACAAGGAGCGGGCCGCCTGGCGGTACGTTGAGGAGCCGCTGCCGGATCCCTTGGAGACACCCTGTCTGGCTCTGGCATTCCGAAAGGACGTCTGTCATTGCTGCAACACTTCCAAGGCCCGAGCAGTCTGTGTCTGTCTTGATGGCCTGAAGCGACTCATCCACTGTTTTTCCAAAGAGATTGTTCCCGTCGAAGGGCATGTCCAAAACTCTAGTTTGTACGTCCTGGCGGAAATCAGTTGCCTTCTGCCATCCCCGCCAAAGGCAAAACACTGTTGCCCAACTGGCGGAATCTGGTGTCAGCGATATCTGTGGCCACCGTTATGGTGTGGTCCGACGCAACCTCACATTCCTGCAGGATCTCCAGGTCCTCTGACTTCTTCCCGTTTGGCAGTAAGTCCAGCAGGGGAGCGATCTTGTACCACAGCTCCCTGTCGTACCGGGCCACAATCGCTAGGGCGTTGGCCGACCTTAATTGTTGTCGCCGCGGACGAGATGACTCGTCGTGCCACGGCGTCCAGCTTCTTTCCCTTGCCGTCAGGTGGGGAGGTCGCAGTTGAGGATGACGCCCCCACCGCTTTCTTCTTGGCCACCGCCGAGACGGCCGAGTCAGGGGTCAGCTGTGCCCTAAGGCACAAGGGGGCGGAATCGGGGACCCGGTACTTCTTCTCGTACCGATCCCTCTTGGCAGACGTCATGGACGGGTTCTTCAGGAGAGCAAGTCTCTCCTCCCTGATTGATGACATTTATGGTACCACAAGGACTGTCTTCCTTTTGGCCTTGCACTGCTGATAGAGGAAACCTTCCTTCTGTTACTCAGGGAAAAGTCAAAAAAGCTTGGATGCCCTGGCAATCATGGCGTGGAAGGAGTCAATTTTGTTGGACGGTGAGGCCCGAAGGAGTGGTGATGGAAAGCCCGTCCCGTCGTCACCACCCTCGTCATCCGTCCCCGTCGTGGCTGTCTCCGTTCCCGTGTCGTCCCCTGGGACAGGGGAAGGAGAAGAAGGCCGAGCGGGCCACGAAGGCTGGAAAGGCGGGGGAGGATGAACTCTCCTCAGGTTGTTCGGAGGGCGTGTTAAGGAGAATTCTCATTTATGGCTAATTTCCCTCACTTAGTGAGTCCCCCAGCAGCTTTGCTGGACTTCTGGAGTTTATTTTTTTTCCACTTGGTAAGAGGGAGAGCTTTTCCCCCACTCTTACCTGGGTCTTGCTATGTGTTTCTACCTGTTTTTGTGATTGTGGGCTCTGAAGTACACCATTTCAGTAGCCCCCTTCTTTTTGTGTGTCACACAGCTAGCTTCAGTGCCGTGGCACAGGGTGGTCTTTGAGACTTCCCTTGACTCCGTTTCTGAGGCGACTAGTGTCCCCCAGAAAAGGGTAAAGTTCCCATTAACTTTAGTCAATCTACCACAGATCCAGTACTACCACAGATCCAGTACAGCCCATCTTTCATGGAGTACTGGAAAGGGTTAACTCGTATCCCTTTTCATCTGTACCTCCTAGAGCATTGTTTTGCTCTTAACATTTAGATTTGGCTGGTGGCAGTGTTATCTACCCTAACTTTTCTACTGCGTTTATATTCGATAAACGTGGTACTGTTCTTGGCTATTATATTAGCCTCGAACATAAACCCTTTTGACAAAATCGTCTTTCTCTTGGCTCCGGATGGTTTGCACCATGGCTGTCTTCATCGACAACAGACGCTGCACCTTCTCTTGAATGGACGCTACCCTCCCCTCTGAGGGCGACGCCAGGCAGGACACCACATCGAGTCTGGCTCCTAGGAACAGCGCATTCTGTGATGGTGTCGAGCAGGACTTCGGATAGTTGATAGAGAATCCCAGTTCAGTCAGTAGCTGGACGGCCGTCTCGTGTCCGACGGCCAGCTCCCGCGAACGGACCCGGATGAGCCAATCAAGTTACTGGTATACGTGTATACCCTGCAGACCTAGATGGGCCGCCACCGGTGCCAGGCATTTCATGAACACTCTGGGGGCCGACTTCAATTTGAAAGGTAGGGCCTTGAACTGGTAGTGCTGGCCCTGCACTGCGAAACGCAGAAGCTTTTGATGTTTCTTGTGAATGGGGACGTGGAAATAGGCATCCTCCAGGTCCAGCGACGTCAAGAAGTCTCCTTCCTCCAGTCGGCCGAGCATGTGCTGCAACGTGACCATCCTGAACATTTGGGACTTTAAATATTTGTTGAGACGTCGCAGGTCTAGGATGGGCCTCCTGCCCCTTGTCTTCTTCCTGACCAGAAAGTATCTGGAATGGACTGCCCGGAGCCGTTGGTGAACTAGCTCCATCACCACTTTTCACGCCATGGCCTGCATCTCTTCCAGGAGCTGAGGAATGTGCTGCTCAGATAGGACACAGGAAGGATCCACAGACACCTGTGTTCAAACTCCAAAATGTGTTCTTGGGCGAGAGCGTACAGCACCCATCTGTCAGTGGTGGTTATATCCAACTCGCTGACGAACCTAGTGAGCCGGCTGCCCACTAGGGTGCACGTGTGGGGGCCAGAGGTCCCTGCCGGTTCAGGCCTCCATCAGAGATGGCGGCCTGTCCTGCGGGCAACGCTGTCCTCCGCTACCATAGTCCTGGGAACGGCCTCTGTAGGCTTACAGGGTTGTGGATCTGTAAGGTTGGCGGTACAAAGAGGAGAAACCTTTGAAAGACCTGCTCGAAGTTCCCCGGGAGGTGCGTAAATAAGAGCGCTGCTGTAGTAATGTGCCCAAGGAATCCACCTTGATGGCTGGAGGGACTTGTCAACTACCTTCCCAAACAAGTTCTATCCGTCGAAGGGCATGTCCAACAACTTCGCCTGGACTTCCTGCTGAAAACGTGCGGCCATCATCCAGCCTTGTCGACTGTAATGACTGGAGGGGGGGGGGGGGCTGTGTCTGTACTCCTGCTCTTTATACGGTAGATTAGAGGCACAGAGGACCCCAGCCAAGATGCTCTATTGCGGTAGCAATGGACGAGCAATCAAGGCCCAGCTTCTCAGGAGGTGATGCGGACTGGTTCTTAAGTACAGTGTAGTCCCCAAGCACCCACAAAAGAATGTCCACACACTGTATTAGTGAAAACAGTCTTTATATAATTAAGGTTCAAGGTTATATACACAATAACTCACTTTGTGCTCGGTTAATCTACAATTGCAAATATATACAGTTCTAAGTAGTACCACAATTATCAGATTTCATTAAAGTGCATCAACTGTTCTCTGGTCACATGTCACACCAATCAATTAATAAAGGTAACAAACAATAGACATAGTAGGAAAAGCAGTTGGTCAGAACAATTGGCAGAATATTGGTCCCCTACCACTAGGCACAATTCTGTAGGAGGAGCCCCCCGCCTGGACAACCTGTAAAATAAAAGACTACAAGCTCAGTCCATATGTTTCTACCACCCCAATGTACCTGTAATAGCAGAGTTCCTAGAGGAGGCGTCGATGGATACTTTTTGAGTGACTCCCTTTAAACCAAGAGCCACGGATCGTCGATGGGCATTGAAGGTGAACTTGGCGTCAATGATCCAATGAAATGTTCGATGGCGTCGAGGCAGCGGCTTCGGTCCTGGCGGTGCTCGTCGACGATGATTCGAAGACGTCCTGCAAGGATGAGGCGTGTGGGCACGTCGATGTCGATAGTTCAGGACCGCAAAGAGTCTTGTTACGCTCACCTGGTATCCACGGGGACGCCACTCAGCCCTGGTTGCTTGATTCGCACCTGGTGCCTTTGATGGAAGTCGGGCCTGAAAGCACAGGAGGACTGGATTCAAGATCTGGTACGGTCTTCTCCCACCTCCCCTGAGTTCGACCTTATGGCCCTCTCCTCACCTTATTGTAATATTTGGCGTACTCTCCGTCCTGCCTTCTTTGCAGGGGTGGGTGTCTTCAGTGGGCTTGGGCGACCAAGTTACTTCACTGGCGCGAGCCCATTCAAGTGTCTTTAAGGTAGGTCTTATTGCAGCAGTCTTTGTATGGTACTGTCCTTGCCTTCCTTTCTTTGCAGTCAATGTCTTTTCTTTACCCCCCCCCGCCCCCAAGTGAGCGGGAGATTCGGCATGTCGAGCTGGTTGGATTGAGCACCTGCCGGTATGAATGGCACATCCCAGACCTGCGACGTCTCAACAAATATTTAAAGTCCCAAATGTTCAGGATGGTCACGTTGCGCAAGAATGGCGCAAGAAGCACACTACGATTTGGTAAGTAACGCGCTAAGCGCGGCGCTGCTTCGCCTTTTACTTGCTAACCTGTGTTTCTTCGCTCCTTACAGGTCGCGGTGGTCTTCTTCAGTAAGCGTGGTATTCCGAAACGATGCCGGCCAAGAGGTGGCCAACCAGGTGAGGTTATCGTGATGACTGGGGTTTACGCCGTAAGTAACCTTTTCTAACGTTGTCATTCTCCCTCTCCCTTCAGGTTGCTTCGTTCCGGTGAGTATGCGCTGTCCAGAAGATGCCGATTGCTGGATGGGCGACCGTGAGTAGCAGAAGCATGGACGAGCGTCGGGCAGATACAGGATGGAGTTCGCAGCTAAGAATCTATTAATTATGTTCCGTTTTCTCCTCTGCAGGCTCATTGCTCCGATGATTGCCGGTATCAAGGACACTGGGCATGGTGAGCGTCACGCTGCAGGCTGCAGAATAACGTGAAGCGTGTTCTGTCGCTTGGGTGTGGTTTAAATAGCCTCCCAGCAAAGTAGTCCGGGTAAAGTAGTCCCAAGCTACCACACCCAAAACACTATACCGTATAGTCTGGTTCTAGGGAACTTGACTGTGTGGGTGCCTCCATGTTGGCTGCAGGCCCAAGGAAAAGTATTCCCCTACAAGGATGTTCCTTATACTGAATAGGAGCCTGGCTCCAAGAGTCTCTTGTAAGGTAGTGCAAGGCTCCCAAGTTCCTAATGGAACCCCAACCCCTGACCTTACCTGGTATGTGGGCATGCCAGTGGGAGTTTTGGCTAAGGGTCGTGACATGGGTATGAAGAACTTTGGCCCAGCAAGGGCGTCGAGTCGTCCGGCGTCTCAGCAGTCTTCGGTGGCATGAAACCCACTGGCGGATCTCCTTGGCGCGTCGGCAGACTCGACTTTCTCCGGCGGGACAAAGCAGTCAATGGTGCTGGTGAGAGAATCCTTTGATTCAAGTGTCTTAATGGAGCGTTGCGGCTCTGGTCGTCTGTGGCACGACGTGAAGTGGTCCCCGCTTCGGGCAACACTGCTTCGACGGGCCTCCAGCGGTCATAGCAAACCTGCGAATCCTGGTTGACGACAGTGGGCGGAATATCTGGTGCTTCTCTTAGTTCTCCTCAGCGGTCCCAGTCTCAGGTCGACAGCCTGTCGAGGGTCTGATTTCCAGGAAGCTTTGGCGAAGGTTAGCAGTGCTCAATGGTCCCTCGGAGCTCTGGAAGAGGGAGCATAACCAGGTCCTCTCTCGGATCAGTCCTCGAAATCGACAGCTTTCGGATTGGGTCGAAGCAAATGCAGCAGCAAATCTTCCAGCTGGGCTTCAAGGATAAGCTTCAATTTCAAGGTCAGTTTCAGCTTCGGAACGAATTCTAGCAGTGAGAGGCCCCCAGATATACTGTTGTCTCATTCATTTTGCTGGGTCACACTCAGGCAACCAATCCCTCAGAAGGGCATTCAGCAGACAGCCAATCAGGCATGCAGTGCATTCAGGCCATTCTCCCTCTCAGACACTCACAACAAGGAATGTGTATTGGGACAAGTACCCAGCCATTCAGCACCACACACAGCATTCATACCAGTTTCGGGCAGGGCTGTCTCATTGTGTTTCATACCAGAAACCAGACATCCACAACAAGAAGTGCATACTGGTCACACTCCATTCACCCAGGTCCAACCCACAGGGTGTACCCACAACATACAGTCACTGGGAAGGCTCCAGCCAGTCTGGCCTGGACTTCCCCACAATACCATGTATGGAACTCCCACCCCAACAGCCAGTCAGGGGGAATTATAAATTACTCACCGTAGTGATTAATGTACTCTTAGTCCATAGTCCCCTTTCCTCAATACTGTATGGCAGTCGCTTCCACGCGACAGGAGACGGAACCTTTTTCACCAGAAAAAACGTTTCCCTTTAAATTTAAAGGCGCTCAGGGGTGCGGCCCAGGGAGCGTGCGCTCCCTGACTCCGCCGTCCGGCGCCACACCTCAGTCCCCATTGACGCGTCGAGAACAGATTTAACATTGCCTAATGACACCAGTATTATTTGGGGGGAGGTTGGTGGGACATATGGACTAAGAGTACGTTAGTCACTACGGTGAGTAACTTCTAATTACTCTTACGTCCCGTCCCCTTTCCTCCATACTGTATGCGCGATTACAACTGATTGTAGACCCAGGGTGGAGAGGAGACCCTCAAGCAAATAGGTTCCTGAGAACCACCTGTCCGAAGGCCGCATCAGATCTAGAGCCGGCATCCAAACAGTAATGCTTACAGAAAGCCCAGGGAGATGCCCAAGTGGCTGCCCTGCTTATGACTAGCCAAGGGACATGGCGCTGGAATGCGATGGCCGTTGCCTTGGCCCAGACTGCGTGGGTATGCATGAAAGGTGGTATATGGCTCAGAGGCGACTAGCGCCTGGATCTCGCCGACTCTACGAGCTGATCTAAGGCCGACTAGTAAGGCAAACTTGATGGTGACCAGCCTGATGTCCACGGACGCCATTGCCTCGAATGGTTTGTGCGCCAGTGCGCCCAAGACTATGTTAAGGTCATTCACAGGGTGCGGCCTCTGACTGGCGGGTAGAGCCTAGCAAGGCCAGTCAGATGTTTCTTTACGATAGGCTTGGAGGAGGAGGAGAAAATGCCTTCCTCCGAGTTCCTGTAAACCCCAATGGCTGCAAGGTATGTGCAGCAGGTGTCAACCATCACTCCTGAATGAGCGAGGGGCGCCGAAAAGGAGAGCACGTCGTCCAAAGTGCACGCCAAGGTGTCAATTCCCTGCCCATTGCCAGAATCTGGTCCATTTGCTTTTGTACTGGGCCCTGGTATCTTTGCTCCTGGCGCCCTGCATGATTCTCCAGATTGGCCTGTGAGAGGCTGAGGTGTCGAAGCGTTACCTGCTCAGGTACCCCGCTGTGAGGGGTAGTTTCCCTGGCGCAGGGTGGATGACTGCCTCCTTGCTGTGCCAGATGATGTGCTGGGCCTGTAGGAAGGTGAATCGGGCGCACCTCCGAGAGGCTGAGTAGCTACGAAAACCATGGCCTGGCCGGCCACCATGGAGCCATTAGAATGATGAGGAGTCGGCGAAACTTCTTGATTTTGAAAATTACCCTGTGGATCAGGGGGGGGGGGGGGGTGGGCAGAAAAGCGTAGGCTTTCATGCCTGTCCACTGGAGGTGAAATGCATCACCCCGAGAGCCACGGCCCTGACCTTGCCAAGATGCGAACTGGGGACATTTCTTGTTGTGCCAGGTGGCAAAGATATCCACGTGGGGGGGGGGGGACCCCACCTGTTGAAGATCTCCTGAACAACAAGGTTGTTTAGTTACCACTCGTAATTGTCCAGGTTGGATTCCCCCGGGAGGTGGACTGCCGTGAGGTAAACTTTTCCATGGCCCACTCCCATATGCTGATCGCCAGTCTGCAGAGGGTGGTTGGGGGGGGGGGGTCTGGTTGCCCCCCCCCCCCCCCCCCCGTTTGTTGACATAGTACATGCTGGTCGAGTTGTCTGTCTGAATGAGGACAACCTTGCCCCTGAGAAGTGGTAGGAATGCTCTGAGCGCTAGCCAGATGGCGTTCAGCTCCAGTCAATTGATGTGGTATTCCTGCTCCTGTCGAGTCCAAGTGCCGTGGACCGAGGTCCAGCCTGGCTCCCCAGCCCTCGATCGAGGAGTCTGTAGTGATGGTGGCCTGCGGAGAGGGCGGCCGAAAGGGCTTGCCCATCCTTAGGTTGCAGTCCCTGCACCACCATGACAGATCAGGGTGGAGAGATGGAGTAACTTTGATCATCTCGGATTGCGAGCCACGCTCCTGAATCCATGAGGCCGCGAAGTGCAGCTAAATCCTCCTCACCCTTAGACTCGTGAGTGTGACGGCTAATAGGACCGCTGCCAGTAGACCCAGGAGATATTGGTACCACCATGCAAGGTCACTTCTGTGCTGAGGAAGTGGGCGGTGGCCCTCTTGATAGCCGAGATTTTGTCCTCCGACGGAAATACATTCTCGGAGCACGTGTCTCAGATGAGGCCCGGGAATGTCAGCGTCTGCATAGGCTGCAGCTGTGACTTCTTGAGATTGAGCGAGAAGCCCAGAACGTGCAGTGTGTTCATAAGGGCAAGGGAAAAGTGGGAATCGCTTCCGTAGAGGTTGCCCTGACAAGCCAGTTGTCAAGGTATGGGTAGATGTGGAGGCCCTGCGCTCAGAGGAGGGCTGCCACGGCATTCATGAGTTTGGTAAAGACCATGGGGGCTGAGTTGAGGCCAAAAGGGAGTACCTTGTATTGAAAATGGTAGCCCATGATCTTAAACCGTAGGAAAGAACGATGGGGCTGCCAAATCGGGACGTGTAGGTACGCGTCCTTCGGAACCAGGGAGCACATCCAGTCTCCCTTGTCCAATATCTCCGCTATAAAAGCTGGCGTAGGCTTTCATGCCTGTCCACTGGAGGTGAAATGCATCACCCCGAGAGCCACGGCCCTGACCTTGCCAAGATGCGAACTGGGGACATTTCTTGTTGTGCCAGGTGGCAAAGATATCCACGTGGGGGGGGACCCCACCTGTTGAAGATCTCCTGAACAACAAGGTTGTTTAGTTACCACTCGTAATTGTCCAGGTTGGATTCCCCCGGGAGGTGGACTGCCGTGAGGTAAACTTTTCCATGGCCCACTCCCATATGCTGATCGCCAGTCTGCAGAGGGTGGTTGGGGGGGGGGGGGGGGGTCTGGTTGCCCCCCCCCCCCCCCGTTTGTTGACATAGTACATGCTGGTCGAGTTGTCTGTCTGAATGAGGACAACCTTGCCCCTGAGAAGTGGTAGGAATGCTCTGAGCGCTAGCCAGATGGCGTTCAGCTCCAGTCAATTGATGTGGTATTCCTGCTCCTGTCGAGTCCAAGTGCCGTGGACCGAGGTCCAGCCTGGCTCCCCAGCCCTCGATCGAGGAGTCTGTAGTGATGGTGGCCTGCGGAGAGGGCGGCCGAAAGGGCTTGCCCATCCTTAGGTTGCAGTCCCTGCACCACCATGACAGATCAGGGTGGAGAGATGGAGTAACTTTGATCATCTCGGATTGCGAGCCACGCTCCTGAATCCATGAGGCCGCGAAGTGCAGCTAAATCCTCCTCACCCTTAGACTCGTGAGTGTGACGGCTAATAGGACCGCTGCCAGTAGACCCAGGAGATATTGGTACCACCATGCAAGGTCACTTCTGTGCTGAGGAAGTGGGCGGTGGCCCTCTTGATAGCCGAGATTTTGTCCTCCGACGGAAATACATTCTCGGAGCACGTGTCTCAGATGAGGCCCGGGAATGTCAGCGTCTGCATAGGCTGCAGCTGTGACTTCTTGAGATTGAGCGAGAAGCCCAGAACGTGCAGTGTGTTCATAAGGGCAAGGGAAAAGTGGGAATCGCTTCCGTAGAGGTTGCCCTGACAAGCCAGTTGTCAAGGTATGGGTAGATGTGGAGGCCCTGCGCTCAGAGGAGGGCTGCCACGGCATTCATGAGTTTGGTAAAGACCATGGGGGCTGAGTTGAGGCCAAAAGGGAGTACCTTGTATTGAAAATGGTAGCCCATGATCTTAAACCGTAGGAAAGAACGATGGGGCTGCCAAATCGGGACGTGTAGGTACGCGTCCTTCGGAACCAGGGAGCACATCCAGTCTCCCTTGTCCAATATCTCCGCTATAAAAGCTGGCGTAACCATCTTGAATTTTTGCAGGGGTAAGGAGAGTTTGAGGGTGGAAAGGTCCAGCACAACTCTCAGGCCCGCCTGGTTCTTCTGAATGGCGAAAATACTGGAGTAAAATCCAAATACTTGCTGGGAGGCTGGGACTTCCTCCACTGCCAGGCTCTCTACGAGCAACTGGATCTGCGCCAAAAGAGCCTGTCCCAACTTGTGGGAGTGGAGAAGGGAGGAGAGGCTGGGATAGGAAGGCAGTACCCCGTGGATCCTATGGAGAGGATCCAGGGGTCCACGAAATTCTGGCGCCAGAACTGTGCATGAGAACAAGCCTGCCCCCCACCAGAGACACATGGACCCGAAGGGGCGTGTCATGCTTTATTTCCCTTTAAGACTGTCGCTGTGGAGGGGGACTGGTAAAAAGCCCTTACTCCCCCCCCCCCCCTTTGTTGCTTGCGGTTAATCTGAGACGGTGAGCGTCCGGCTGCCTGGATCTGCGTTCCTGGAAGCCACGGAACCCTCGATATGTACAACCCCTTTCTGAGAACTGCTGAGATTGGGTGTACGATTTGGGCATGTTCTTTGTAAGGATGGATAAACACTTAGCTGTTTGTGGGCTGTTTTTCTTCTTGTCCAGCTCTTCGTCCATGGATTAGAAGAGGTCCCCCAGCCCCTCAAACGGTAGATCTAGTATGCGTTCCTGGACATCCGGGTTGAATTTTGTTGCCTGGAGCCAGGCTGTTCTTCTCAGGTCAGTGGCAATACAGATGGCATGGCCCGAGGTATCAATATGAGCCACTGTGGATTCCATGAGGTAATGCGCCACCAGCTTGGCTTCAGCTAGCCCCGCCATTAAAGCGTGATTGGCACTGGGTGGGGAGTTCCGGGAGGAAGTCCGCAATTTCACAGCATAATCTTTGGTTGGCGGCTGCCAGCAATGCATCAGCGTTTGCTTGACGTAGAAGTAAAGAGACGTTGGAATAGAGTTTCTTGCCATACACCTCCAAGATCTGCTCCTCCTTGCCTAGCAGCACCGCAGAGGAAGAGGCGGAAAACGACTGGGGCTTGGAGTATAGTGATGCCGCAGCAATCACCGAAGAGTGTGGCTGAAGATGAGTCGAGAGAAAGTGTATCCCCCTCCACCTGCCTGTACTTCGCATCCAGGACTCGACTGACCGGCTGGGCCGAGTGGGGTTTGAGCTAGCCCTTCTTGGCCAGGGAGACTACATCGGTCTGCATAGGAATCCCCAATTTGACAGAGGGATGTTGCGTGAGGACTTCAGCCAGAACCACCCTCTGCTGGCTGCTCGACCTCGGGTTGGGAGAGGGCCAGGTACTCCACCAGACCAGCAAGACATTTGTGCAAGGCCGTGGCCGAGGACGGCATGTCCAGATCCTCCTCTTTGTCCGTATCCTGTGGATCTGGAGGTTCCTGTGGAGGAGGAGTAGATGGCGTGGAGGATGGGGTATCAGGAACGCAGCCAGAAGCTGAGGAGGCAGCACAGGTTGCTGAGTTGGCTGTGGAGCCAGAGGAGGCAGCTGCACCAGGGCCTGGGGGACCGCTGGATGCGATTGTGGGGCCGCTAGCATGGAGGGAATGACTTCCCTGATGGCGACTTTGATAACCCCCACCTAAGGTGACCTCGTGAGGCCGAGGAACTTCTCACACAGCACCTCCTCACTGGCCAAAGAGGTGGCAGGGGGTACCGACACGGTTGCGGGGGGCTGCTGGAGCCGTTGCATACCTGTCCATATGGAAGCAAAGGAAAGCTGCCCTGCACAAATGAGGGGTAGACTGTAGGCCAGGTACCTGGTTGAGGCCAGGCCCACGTTAACACTCGTTCTTCGCCAATTCCTGGAATGGCGTCGGACGGGTGCCTCTTTCTGGTGCGGCAGCCATTTTGTCGAGCTGCCAGCCACGTGCCTGCAACGTGGTGCTCAGCCTCGTCCAAGACTCTTGGGTGTGGATCACAAGGCCTACCCTGCTCCTAGGGCAGCTAGGTGCGACACCCTCGACCCGGGGGTCGGTAGAGCTGCATTTAGGAGCCCCCTCTGACATATTGCCGGTATTAGGGCATAGCCCATCAGGCATGGTGCCGTTAAAAGGGCAGAGCCCCTCGGGTGTAGACCCGGTAAAATAACCTTCCGGTCCCCCCACACTGCGCCCATGAGGATCCCCCAACCCAAAGGCCGGTAGCTGAAGCGGCCTCGGTGCACGTGCCGGTATAAGGACCTGGCCGGTCCCTCCTACGCGAGAGAGTCCCTGGGAAGAAATCTCCCTTGCGTGGTGCGCTGGAAAATATAAATCCCTACCTTGGGCCTGGTTCGATGTTTCACGAAGTTCCTGAAATCCTCTGGAAGAGCTCCCTCCACCTGGCTAGTCTGTTCTTCAGCACCTTCGAGGACAGCGAGTCACATGCCGAACATGATAGCCAACTGTGGTCTGGGCCGATGAAACGTAGGCAGAGGGTGTGGGGGTCTGAAGTTGGGAAGAGCCTGTTGCAGGATGGACACCTACTAAACCCTGTAGAAGTCGGCATGCGCCAGGGAGGAGCGTGGCGCCTGAGGAATGAGTACCTAATGATAGACAAAGAGAAGAAGTATCCGTGCGTGGAATTACATGGCCGACGCCAAACCCAGGAGAGTTCGGCCCGTTCCCGTCAACGCGGAAAAGGGAACTGAGGTGTGGCACCGGAGGGCGGAGTCAGGGCAACACATGCTCCCTGGCCCGCATGCCTCAATTTAAATTGGAAGGTGTTTTTTTCTCGTGAAAAAGATTCCGTCTCCCGTCCTTTGGAAGAGACGCCCATACAGTATGGAGGAAAGTGGATGGGACGTAAGAGTAAGGGACAGGGTCTGGGCTTCCCAGGACTTTGGGAAAACAGGGTAACAGGCAATAGAAGGCAAGAGGCCACAGGGGCCATCTTGTTTCCCCATCAGGAATCAACTTATTCCAGTGGCAGGGCCTGGGCATCCCCAAAATGGAGGATACTCAGAGCACCTGTCAATTTCAGCATGGAGCCGCCACCAGCCCATACTATTCACTGTGGGCCACACACAGGTGCCCAAAAACATACACTAGGGGCACACGGTTGTACCTGCACCCATGGGTCCCATAAGGGTATCCCAAGGGTCTGTGCACCAAATCAAATATAGGAAGAGTTGCACTACCAGGGGTCCCACATGGACTCCTGGGCAGAAAACAACATAGCAGGAAGCAAAATGAGTGGGCACCACTGAGATATCAATCCACTTGTTATTGGTGTGCAAAATTAATATTAGAAGCAAGTCTTTTCAAAATAATTATTTGTGAAGGAGCAGGCTGTACAAGGTTTGGAGACACCCAAGCCAAAAGAACAATTGAAGCAGGAGACAAGGTAATATACCCAGTCATACAGCCGCTCTCTAGTATCCCAATCCGGGTAGAAGTTTCTTAAAAAATAGCTGAAAGTTAAGTTTAAACCTTTCTAATGATTTGCAAAAAAAAGTAAGACTCAAAGTTACTGTTGTTTTTCAACAATGATTTTTATCTGCCAAAACCATAGTTTTCTTATGAAAAGAGTAGTCACTAATACTGTCTTAGTGAGGAAGAGTTCGCCACTGTTAACTCGTTGATCAGACTAAGTTATGCCAATGCATTTCGGAAAAAGGTTTTCCTTCATCAGGACCAGTCTAACCATAATTCATACAAATATTAGATATAAACAAACAGTGCAAAATCACATACATAATTAGAACAAAACATCAGGAAAAATACAGAAATGTAAACGAAATATTGCACATACCAACAAGTTGTGTTTATAGAAGCAGAGAGGTAGAGGGAAAAAAAGGAAACCAGAAAAAAAAATCAGTCGTTGTTATAAGCAATTTGTTACTGTAGCCATAGGTCAAGGAGATCGCCAAATACTTGGGAAAGGCAAGTCCAACGTGGTAACTTCTACTAATAGAACTCCCTGCTTCCAGATACCGCTCTTCAGTGATACACCCTTCGCTGAATTCGGTCGGGCAGTTCGTTGTGACCTTGGCAACTTCAATATAGTTTACCAGAAGATACAACAGTCCACGGCAGAGATGCGGTCAGGAAGCACCAGCACCATCTTTCAGCATAAATAAACAAGCCGCGGCGGATGCGGTCGGAGAGCAGTGCTTCCTGACCGCATCGCTGCCGTGGACTGTTGTATCTTCTGTTAATTCTTTGCAAGTAAGTTTCCCTTTACACTATTTAAAAACAGGAGAGGCTCTTCAGCTGGTTATTCAGACCACTACTGCAGTGTGCAGCAATTTCGACCACGAAGAGGATCCTCTGGCTGTAGAAGATGAGCTGGTTATCCCCACCAATTTCAAGGGAAGACGACTCCGGACTGGATCTCTGGTCGTCGATGGGTAGATAGCTCAGGACTGCAGCAGGGCTTCACCAGGACGGGATAGTTGTAGCAGCAGTCTTCTTCTCCGCTTCTCTTCGGGTCCTTGTAGTTCCAGTGGCGACTCTGACTTCTAGCCCAAGAGAAATGCCTTTTATGCGAAAATCCCCCATTCACAGAGCCTGGCTGTCAATCACGCAGCAGGGGGGTTGTCCGGCCCGGACAACCACCTCAGCCAATCATGGCAAAGTGCGACTCGGGTTTCCTACGATACCCTGTGCAGGGGGTGACTACACCCCACCCTCACATTCAGCCCACCTAGACACCCAGGCACCTTGGCAGAAGCCCGCCAAAAGACTTAACAAAGAAGGCAAACCTGGTTTGCCGCGCAAAGTAAAACACAAGGAGGACTTTAACAAAAAGAAATGGCGAATAAACCCGACCGGAGCAAAAAGAAAAAGTATTTGGTCAAGCGGGTTTAAGTTCGAGGCTAATATAATAGCCTAAAACAATACCACATTTATATAGTATAATCGCGGTAGAAAAGTTAGGGTAGATACCACTGCCACCAGCCAAGTCTAAATGTTAAAAGAGCGAAAAAATGCTCGGAGGTACAGATAAAAAGGGCTAAGGATTAACCCTTTCCAATACTCCATGTAAGATGGGGTGTACTGGATCTGTGGTTAAATGACTAAGTAAAGTTAATGGCAACTTCCCCCTTTTCTGGGGGACAGTAGTCAGCCTCAGAAATGGAGTCAGTGTGAAGTCTAAACGACAAACCTGTGTCACTGCACTGAAGGTGCTGTGTAACACACAAAGGAATGGGGCTACTTAAGTGGTGTACTCCAGAGTCCACAATCACAAAAGCAGATGAAATACACATGGTAAAACATGGGTAAGAGTGGGGAAAAGTTCACTCTTACCAAGTGGAAAAAAACGAACTCCAGAAATCCAGCAAAGTTGCTGAGGGACTCACTAGGTAAGGGAAATTAGCCATTGAATGAGAATTCTCCCTAACTGTCTTTCCAAGGAAGACCAGGCCCTTGTGTCTTTCGACCAGTGTTTTTATCTTCAAGCAAGGTTGCACTTACAGCAGGCCAAGCTGATACCCTCCTAGCTGCATAGAACCAGAATCTGTGGTGGGAGATCTGGGTGTTCTTGCCTGACCTCCCTCTGGAGAGACAGGCCACCTTCAAGGCTAGTTTGGCAGAGGCCAGTGCCGGTTCGCTGGATCTCATGGAGTCTTCGATCTCTCACATAAACACAGCCAGCAGAGGGCTCTGGCTGGGGATCAAGATGAGGCGGGGGTCGTGGATGCATGCAACAAAATTCTCTTCAGATGTGCAGGAGAGGGTCCTGGATTTTCATTTTGAGGGGACTGACCTTTTTCATTCATCCCCTGACGAGCTGATAAAAAAGACCTACGGTTGCCGTTGCTCCTGCGACTCCCCAGTCAACTCAGACTGTCCCGGTGCAGAATGATCCTCGTCTCTCACCGGCGTGGCCGAGGCAGATTTGTTATCCCGACCTTCTGGACATGTCAGCGATTCTGCACCACGACCGGGGTCGCTGAACCTTCAGGCCTGACTCCTGCAGCGCTAGAGTTTGTAGGATACGAGATCCTGGCGGACTGCAAGAAAGTACGTGCCAAGGCCAGGGCTTCTTCGACTCTTAAGTGCTATGGACATAAATGGAAGAGGTTCACCATCTGGTGCCGTGCACAGAAGATAAACCCTCTACGGATTACGGCCCCTGAAGTGCTGCCGTACTTGCTGTCGCTGGCCAAGGCCGGGTTCCCGTCGGTGAAGGCTCTGGCCCCGGCGTGGGAGCTCAATGTGGTGCTGACTAGGCTCATGGGTCGTCTGTTCGAGCCTCTGCATTCAGCATCTCTGAAATTCCTATCGTGGAAGACAGCGTTTCTGGTGGCCACCACCTCCGCACGACGAGTGGGAGAAATCCAGGCCCTCCCCTGTAAGCCTCCGTACTTGACATTCCACGCAACGAGGGTCGTGCTGAGGACGCACCCCTCATTCATGCCTAAGGTGCCGTCAGACTTCCATCTCAACGAGCCCTTGGTGTTGCCGGCTGAGAGGACTTCGCACTTGCTGGATGTTGCTAGTGCACTTAAGTTTTATGTGGACCGCACAAAGAGTTTTCGGAAGACATCACAGTTGTTTGTGAACTTTGGCCCTGTGAACTGAGGGAAGGCCCTCTCCAAGGCTTCCATCATTTCCAGATGGCTCTCCGGCTGCATCACCCATTGTCACTGGTTCGCAAACCGACCGTTGCCTGTCCGTCCGAGAGCCCATTCGACCAGAGCAATCGCTGCAACTACGGCATTCCTGTCTGGTGTGCCCCTGCTGGACATCTGCAGGGCTGCTACGTGCAGGTCGACGCACACCTTCACGAAATTCTACTGCGTCGACCGGGATTCCAGGGAGGAGTCCAGAGTAGGCCAAGCAGTGCTGCATAACCTGTTTGAAGGTGAGCCTGGTGTGGAGGGTAAGAGATGCTTAATGTTGATTTGTTGAAATGCTTAATGTTGAGCCTTGCCACCTCCTGTGGTTATGCATGTATGTACTGCTATGTATTTTACTCATGAGCATGTGAATCCATGCCAGACCCCATGCTGGAGAAGGAACAAGTTACTTACCTGTAACTGTTGTTCTCCAGCATGGGTCTTGCATGGATTCACATGCAAATCCTCCCGCCTACTCCTTTGCGGCTCTTTTCTTGGTCCTACTGCCACTTTACGTGCCACCAAATCTGAAGATGGTTCCCAGATGAGGGGCTTAGGTAGAGGGCAGTCATTGGCTGGGGCAGTATGACCCAGAGATCAGTGATGGGTTATTAGGAGAAAGACAGTTCAGAAACTAAACTGATTATTTTTTTCTTTACCGAGGATTCTCAGCCTGACAAGGAATATTCATGAGCATGTGAATTCATGTCAGACCCATGCTGGAGGACAACAGTCACAGGTTAGTAACTTGTTCCTTCCCACCCACGCTGCCCCGCTAATATGTAATAAGTGTAGCCAGGTATCTAAGCGTCTGATGTGTTCAAAGGGGACAGAGGTGATGCGCCGGGGGTGGGGGGCAGTGCGTTCCCACGGCAGATGCCGCACGCACCCTGTCCTAAATTGGAAGGGGAAGCTCAATTTTTCGCTGCCAAAGGTTCCGGTACTGTTCCCATGTTGGGGGATACTCACAAGGATGGAGTAGAGGGGACTATGGACTGAGTTCTCTAGTCACTATGGTCAGTAACTTTAATTTTGAAATGCCATAAACCTGTTGATTCCTATCCTGTCCCTCTGAAATCACTGTTAGGCAGAATCCATTGCAGTTCCCTTAGAGAGCACTAAACCAGATTAGGACTACAGGTGAGAGCAATAAATCCCCTTTGGTATCAGTCTGTACCACAAAGATTTAGTTGGTAGCTGTGGCTGAGCAGTCAGACTTATCTCAAGAGGGTGATGAGCAGTATTCAGGGTTTACACAATAGGCCTACTGTACTATGGCACAAGGAAACACTGACCAAAGCTTTGCAGTTGAAAAGTAGATATATATTTATTTTTATACACTTCTAAGTAAACACATGTATCACAAGTATCAAGCAAGTTAAATTAAGTCAATAGAAAAATATACACACTCCCTATATAAATTGTACACCAAGTGAGCCAAAGTGAAAACTGAGAAAAACGGCACAATGACAACTACCCACAAGGGATCCTCTAGCAATTTCTCACAAGGGAGGGAAAACACAAGTTATCTAGAAATAGGTTCTTATACACCCTAGCAACACTTCCCCATCAGTTGTGAACCAGTTCAGCAAGACAGTAAGTACATCAATGTAAGTAATACTTAGAATGAAAACTGAGCAAAATGGTATTTCACAATGATTATGCAGTGGGAAGGAAAGGATATTTATAAGGCAGGGTTGCAACACACAGTTCGAATGGAGAATCAATCTCGAGAAAGCATGTCTAACAAATGTGACCAGAGTCAGTAGGCCTGTGCCAGAGTTAGTGGTACAGGGCAAGGGCCCAGGAGCAAAACGTTCTTGTAGCTGCAGTCAAATCTTTGGTTAACGATGTTGAAAAGGTGGATGCAGAAAGTGAAAGACAATGGTAAGAGAGAGAGGCGGCCAACCCAACAGGTAGGAAAGGATTTAAAACACCTTTAGCACTACTGTGAAGAAAGGGCGGCCTGGCGCAACAATGTACCTTGAAAGTGAACAAGTGGCTCCTGCGGTGGCGGTTGTTCCTGGTAGTCCTTACAGGTCGAGGGGTCCAGCAGAGGAAGAGAGGCTCTCGTCATGGAGGAAGGTTCAAGACACTGCACTACCCAGGGATGAAACCAACCGCGGTGCTGCCAAACGAAGTTTAAAAGGTACGCTCCTTTTAATCGCGGTCCGGGTCGATAGCTGCCTGGATTCCGGTCTCCAAGTGCTGGGCACTGTTGATTCGACCAAGGCAGGTCCGGAGAAGCGATGGGCGAACTGGTTGTTCCCATCAGCTCAAGGGAAGGAGGCTCCTTCGATGAAGATCTCCTCTCGTTGTGTGGAAGAAAAGTGGTGAGATGATCCAGCAGGGCTTCACCGGTGGTGTAGATGCTGAAGATGTCTGTAGCTTCTCTCCCATTCGGTTCCGTAGTTCCAATGGCAACGTCCTCAGGATCCTGCTTTTATGCAGAAAGAGACCCATTCATACAGCCTAGCTGTCACTCACACAGTGGAGTGGTCTTCCTGGCGGGAGACCCTCCAGCCTATCAGGTTAGAGTGCGACCTGAGTTTCTGTGGCAACTCTGTCCAGGGGTCCTACTCCCCCCTCCCACACAATGAACCCACCCCAGACTCAGTGGCGCCGGAAGGAGGGCTTCTGGGCAGAAGCCTGCCAAACGGACGAACAAAGGATCCCCGACCTGGGTTAGGATCGTAGAGAAAGACACGAGAAAGAAGTTATATTAAAGTTCTGGCAAATAAAACCTACCGGAGCAAAGTTAATTTTAAAATGCACTGGCGGTATGTTAGATGCTGTCAGAAAGTGGTAGCCTCGAACAATGGGAAGATCCCATAGGGAGTTATATTTGCGGTCGAATATTTACGGTAGTAACCACAGCCACCAGCCAGAAACTTTAGAGAGGGACTTTAAGCTACCCCCTCTATAATGAACATAGGGGAAAAACTATTAACCCATTCCAGTACCTCCATAGTTAGATGAGTTGTACTGGTTAAGTTCATAAAAATCGACTAGTAAAGTCAATGGGGACTATACATGCCCTGGGAGACAGTAGTCAGTCCCAGGTTATCGAGTCTATGTTTGCGGGTCACTACGACACCCCTGTGTCACTGCACTGAGGGTGCAGTGTAACACATGTGAATAAATTTGGTTCCTATGGGGGAGAGAAAATCCCATAGGCATTAAACACAAAAATAGCCTAGAACACACATAGCAGAAATGCCTAAGAGTGGGAAAAAGAGTCTTGCTCTTAGCAAGTAAAAAGAAACAAACCCTTCAAATCCAGCAAAGCTGCTGGGGGACTCTATAGGTAAGGGAAATTAGCCACAGTATGAGAATTCTCCCCAACAGTCACAGAGGCTCATCTCCCCAGGTGCTCAATTTGCATCCCTGGAGGAATCCCATCCTCTGGACCCCCAGGTGGATGTCTTTCTGGATGTCCCCGACCAAGACGTATATTATGATTTCTGATGCTTGTTAATCTGCTTAGAATCACATGCTGTGCATATGGTCCGACATCCAGTGGTAACTGCAGAGTATTGCACCTTGTCTTTCGGGGACCGAAAGGGGACGTCGGCATAGGCGTGTCTGTAACACTATCCCTATCGTGACGTGTGTAGTACCCAATATCCCTCACGCGCCGAGGTCCCTGCAGATTGTTTTTTTTCGCCCAGATAACTGATCGCCCTATAGCGGAGCTCTTACTAGAGACATTGTTTATCTTTACCGAATTGTCGGTTTATCCCGTTAAGTCATTCGCCAATAAGAACATCTTCGACGAATACTATGGGGAAATCGTCTAAGGCTGTGAATTTCGGCACCTAAGACCCGGCGGCCGGATTGTCCACGTGGTCGGGCCCTCTGGCCGACCTATACAGTAGTGAGAGTGGGGTTGGGGGGGCCATATTGTTTTAGTATGTCTTTTCTCTTTTCCCCTCCTTTCCCTCTTGGTCTCGTCATCCTTCCCTTCTGCTATGGAAAGGACTCCCTTTAGATTCTGCCCTAAGTGTAGGGTCAGATATCCTTGGAAGGACGAGCACAGGACGTGTAACGCCTGTCTCCCCCTAGAGCACGAGAAGCAGTGTGCGGCGTGCAAACCCCTTTGGCCCAAGACCCTTAAGGAGCGCTGTGTAAAGCGGTGGGCCGCGTACGGCATGTAAGCGTGGAGCCCCACTCCCCCACCGCCACACCAGCCGAAAGTGACAGGGGTACTTCGGATGACCAAACGTCCAATGCAGATGTTAGATCTTGAGGGGGACACTTCTAGGTCCGTCATGCCCGTTCCAACCCTTCCAGGCTCGACTCTGGTCTTGCTACAGGGACCACACCCGGCGACAGGGGCGTACAATCGCACCGTAACACTAAGCACACAACCCCTATGCCAATTTCGACGCTTGCGTCGAAAAAGGCGAAAGCGCCAACGGGGCCGCCGAAATCTTCACCGGTTCCCCCGGATCGCTCTGATCCACAGCCTTCCCCGCATTCGTATCAGCGCATGGCGACTGGGCAAACAGAAAAGACCAAGTGTACTACTCCTAATCCTACACACGTCGAAAATCGGGAGCCCGACCCTTCGAGTTCCAAGGCCTCTCTAGGCCCAAAAGTTACGACTAGGCCCCTACCCGGAAACCCGTCCGCTAAACCTCCTGGTGGCACGGACGGTCTTTCTGCTGCCGACAAATCATTGCAGCCTTTGTCTCTCGACGATTCGGCGACTATCCAAAGTAGAATCGGTAGGATCGAAGCGGCGGTGGGTCTCATCCCGCTTCCTCCAAAGTTTATGGGTCAATCCGCAGGAAAGTTTTCGGCGGATTATGTTCCCGATTCCGATGGGACTTACGTAGATAGTCTGGAGACTCTGACACCCTTAGAGGTTCACGTCAACGCCAAAGTGCGGAGAATGTCACTTCTCCTCGCGCCGGTCCATTCGGGTCCTCTAAATGGACTACTGAAAAGTTTGAAGGTTTGTGTCGATCGACTGGAGCGGATCATCGCCTCTTCAGATCATCCGCCCCCGAAAAAAGCACGGGTAGATCAGTCTCAGATTTTCCATCAAGAAGACTTGATCCATATGGATACTTAGAGATATCTATAATGAGGGAGAAGAAGCGTCCTTTCTCAAACTAGGGAGGCTCATCAAAAGGACACAACAGACAACTGGAAGGAGACCCTGCAGGAAGGTGAAAATCCTTGGACACAACAAGATCAGGACTGATATGTTGGTCCTGGATTCTCCTCTGTTCACTCTGGCTCGCCAGGCCTCCCCTGTGGATGACCAAATGGCTTTCAACTCCATGTTGAAAAAAGCAGCAGAATTCTTTAAAATTGCCACTCAAGAGGCGGTACCTGAGCAGGATTTTGTGGAGGATATTAAAGAAAAACCTCCAGCGAGTCAATTCATCCTCCTCCTTAACTCTGTCCGGAGACAAGTAGCTCCATCTTTAGTCACACCTGCTCAGACACGGGTGGTGAACCCAAGAGTCGAAAAACTATTTCGGCCTTCCCTACCGACCCTCTGTATATCAAGGGCCACGCCATCACAGACTCACTGGTAGTGACTACCACTCGAAAGAGGGAAGGGGTACCCCTTGCAAGGGGAGAATCACCCCCAGACAAGGGAGTCTAAAAGGTTGTTTGCCCTGGGCAAACGTGTCACGTCAGCAGCAGCATACACCATTCGGGTTGCTAATACTACGCTATTAGCAAGCTATTCTGATGCCCAATGGAACTTGCTCCAAGAAGGCCTCCAGTAGGTTCCTGAACCAGCCAGAACAAAGCTTCTCACCATTGTTTCGGAGGGAAAACTGGTTAATCAGAATGTGGTGAAGAACACCCAGGACACTGCATTAACAGCAGGCAGGTCTCTTGCACAAAGTACTCTTCTAAAATGACACACATGGCTGCGCACGTTGGGCTTCAGACCTGAGACCCAGGCCTCTCTCATTAACAAACCCATTGAGGAGACTAACCTCTTCGGGAAAGCAGTGGATGAAGTGTTGGAGAGGGCCAAGAAGGAGCACGAGACTATAAGGTCTTTGTACCAGATTACACAGAAACCCTCCTCCCAGAGGGGGGGAGGGGTAATTCTCGGCGGTCCTTTCGAGGACAAGCCCGTGCCGGTCAAAACAACTACGGCACGTGTAACTTCAACACAAATCAAGCATCCGGAAGCCCTACCTACTACCCCCCCCAAGGTAGAAAACGCGTCAAAGGTAGAGGCTCCAATCCCAGAGGAGCCTAAGCCTCTGGTCAGAAATGACCACCAAGTCCAGGTCCCCTCCCATGTCTCCCTGGTCGGGGGGCGATTAACATCTTTCCTCAAGGCATGGGAGGGGATAACTTCAGACCAGTGGGTCTTAAAGACGGTCGCCCAGGGTTATTGCATGTAATTCGCCCGACCACAGTTCAGACCGCCGCGATCACGTCGCCTTTCACCGGACAATCTGCACATCCTGTTCCAAGAGGTGGAAGCTATGCTGGGAAAGGACGCCATAGAAGCCGTCCCGATTCTTCAGGTAAACAAGGGCATCTATTCAGTGTACTTCCTTGTACCCAAAAAGGATCTCACAATGCGTCCTGTACTAGACCTGCGGCCAGCGAACAAGTTCATAAAGCCCCAGAAGTTTCGCATGGTACCACTACAGGAGGTGATCCCATTGCTGAAACAGGAGGACTTCATGGCAACATTGGATATGAAAGATGCATACTTTCATATTTAAATTTTGCCAGCGCACAGACAAACACTACCAGTTCAAAGTACTCCCCTTCGGCATCGCCTCCGCGCCAAGGGTGTTTACCAAAGTCCTGGCAGTGGCACCAGCACACCTGCGCAGACTATCAGTCCCAGTTTACCCTTACCTCGACGACTGGCTCATCACGGGGGACTCGTTCGACGCTTGTTTTTCAAACACCCAAAAAACAGTAGATCTCCTCTTCAGCCTGGGTTTTTCAATAAACGAAAATAAATCCAGCTTAGTCCCCAGCCAAGTAAAACAATTTCTGGGAGCGCTAATTCGGTCGAAAGACGGCTGTGTCTTCCCTTCCAGCGAGAGGGTTCAAAACATGCTCTCTAAGGTTCCTCAATATGTAGCCAGTCGGGAGGTGATGGTACGCAAAGCCATGCGGTTGCTAGGGTTGATGGCGTCATGCGTATACTTGGTTCCCCACGTGCGGCTGCGCATGCGTCCCATGCAAGAGTGCCTCAACAGCCAGTGGTGTCAGGCCAGCGGACAATGGGAAGATCTGTTGTCTCGCCAGCCCTCGTTCTCTCTCTGCAGTGGTGGTCAAGAGAAAACCTCTTGAAGGGGAAGACCTTCACCACCCCTGCAGTGGAAGCCACTCTCACGACAGACGCATCTCTCACTGGGTCGGGGGCTCACCTGCTACAGCACACGGAGTGTGGTCCCCTCAGGTGGCATCCAATCATATAAACTTACTGGAGCTACTAGCGTTGTTCAAAGCATTGAAAGCCTTTCAGGGGCAACTGCAAGGGAAGACAGTGCTGATCCTAACCGACAGCACTACAGCAATTTATTACCTGAACAAACAGGGGGGCACTCACTCTCCTGGGCTATCTAAGCTGTCCCAGAACATTTGGATATGGGCTCTCAAACGCAAGATGTTTTTGTTGTCCCAACATGTTCCAGGGGAACTCAATCTTCTGGCAGACGTACTCAGCAGAGATTTTCCTCTACCCAATGAATACGAATGGCGGCTGCTCGAAGACATTGTGTCCGTCTTCGCAGAATGGGGTTTCCCAGAGATCGATCTATTCGCTACTCAGGAGAACGCCCAATGCCAAGACTACGCCTCCAGGTACCCCAAGAACCGATCCAAGGGGAACGGTCGCTGGATAACTTGGTTGGGAAATTTGTCTACGCTTCCCCCGCCACTACCCCCCCCCCCCCGACTCCACTTCGCAACAAGATAGTTCACAAGATGCACCAGGAACCAGTTACCATGATACTGGTGGCCCCCATGTGGGCCTGCCAACCCTTTGTCGCTCACCTGATGGAGATGTCCATCTCCGCACCAGTCAAACTACCCTGCCCGTACAACATGTCTCATGACAGAGGGGAGACCCTCCACCCATGCCCACAAACTCTGTGTTTAGCAGCCTGGCTCCTGAGATCATAGAGTTTGGACACCTGCAACTCCCAAAGAGATGCATGGACATACTCAGGGAAGTGAGAAAGCCTAATACACGTTATTGCTATGCCAGCAAATGGAAACGGTTTGTCATCTGGTGCAATTCCAAGGGCATCAATCCCATTGATTGCTCGCCCTCACACATTGTGTTGTATCTAATCCATCTGTTGGACACTGGGTTAGTCTTCAATTCCTTAAAGGTTCATCTGGCTGCGCAGTCAGCCTACACCACATCACAGCAAAGGGTATCCTGGTGGAAGATAACAGTAATTAAAGCCTTTATGGAAGGGGTTAAGAGGATTTATCCTCCCATCTCTCATCCAGCCCCTGGGTGGGATCTGAATGTGGTTTTGACCAGGCTCATGGGAGCTCCCTTTGAGCCTATGCATAAATCAAGTCTGAAAGATCCGACTTCTAAAATAGCCTTCCTAGTGGCTATCACTTCTTTCAGAAGGGTTAGCGAACCACAGGCTCTTTCCGTTTTAGACCAGTTTGTTACAGTTCACAGAGATAAGGTATTTCTGCGCACACATCCCAGGTTTGCGCCGAAATTTATTTCAAAGTTCCATGTGAACCAGTCAATCTAACTACCCACGTTCTTCAGAAACCTACTAACATGGCCGAAAGAAGCCTTCACACACTAGACGTGCGCAGGGCAGTCATGTTTTACATGGAAAGAACTAAACCACTGAGGAAGACTAAACAATTCTTTATTTCAGTGGCTTTTGGTAGAGAAGGGGATCCTGTCTCTAAATCAGCAATCTCAAGGTGGATTGTCAAATGCATCTCACTATGTTACTCTTGCAAAGAGAGAACTGCCCTCAAGCCTAGAGCACACTCTACTCGAGGCACTGGGGCATCCATAGCATTCATTGCAAATGTTCCCCTAGAGTCCATTTGCAAAGCGGCAGCCTGGAGTTCTGTACACACCTTTACAAAACACTATTGCCTAGACACTCTTTCTAGGTCTGATTCTCAGGTGGGACAAGCAGTAATAAGCCATCTTTTCTGTACTGTTCCTTCTCACAACCCACATCCAACTCCGGGTACTGCTCGCTAGTCTATGCACAGCATGCGATCTAAGCAGATTAACCAACATCAGAAGACATGCATTACTTACCGTAAAAGCATTTCTGGTGGTTGTATCTGCTTAGATTCACATGCGCCCTCCCTGCCTCCCCGCTCGGGGTGGAAGGAACAGACTTCTTACTACTTTCTCTCTTTATGTACTCACTCACTATAGCCTGGGCTCCCTCATGGCAGAAAAAATACAATCGGAGGGACCTCAGCACGTGAGGGATTTTGGGTACTACACACGTCACGATAGGGATGCAATACTCCGCGGTTACCACTGGATGTATGACCATATGCACAGCATGTGAATCTAAGCAGATACAATCATCAGAAATGCTTTTACGGTAAGTAATGCATGTCATATTTTATTTATATGCGCACATACACATGTCCTATGGCCAGGATCCTAGCCAGGCAGTTTACTGAGGTTAGTTGCAGTGCAGTGTGCCTTAAGCCCTCTCGCCCCAACTGGACGGGACAGCTGGATGTCCCTCTTGGTGTGGATGGCGCAGGGGTTGGTGCCCTAAAAGAGGAACCAGCCAGCTTTTAGGCCTTCCCAGAAATAGATGGCTCCACCCAGATGCACACTCAGCAATCTCCTCTAGTGTTTCCGTGCAGCTGTCAGATGGTAAGTTTCAGCAGCTCTCCGATGGTAAATCTCAAAGTGCATTCACCCTTATATAGAAGCGATGACATCAAGTTTACAATCTTGGGGAGGTACCCTACAAGAGTTCTTGCAAACAGGATTGGACAGTCAACCTTCTACCCACTCGAGCCTATCGCAAGGGATTGCTTTAAGAGTCTAGAGCAGACATTTTGCAGCTTAATTTGCAATCCCCATTTGTTATGTCAAATTTTGGCATGAATCTAATTAGGTGGCAATACTTCATATTTTACTCGCAACTGTCATAATATATATTTCTGATGCTTGTCAATCTCCTTAGAATCACATGCTGTACATATAGTCCAACATCTAGTGGTAACCGCAGAGAATTGCATCTTGTCGTTCGAGGATCGAAAGGGGACGTTGACATGGGTGTGCCTGTAACACTATCCCTAACGTGACGTGTAGTGTATCCAAAATCCCTCAAGCGTCGAGGTCGGTTTTTTTCCGCCCAGCTAGCTGGTCGCCTTATACGGAGCTCTTAGAAATTGCAATTTATATTGTTCCCCACAACCTCGGTCGTTTATGTATATTCGTTACCTTCTTCGACTACTTCGCTGCCACCAGTGAAGACAGCGGAAGCCCACCACAGACTTCGACGGCTGGTGCTCCGGTCGACGCTGTCGACTGCTTGGCCGGACCTTCTGGCCGGCCTATACAGTAGGGAGAGTGGGGTCCGGTGCCTTTCCATTTCTTTCAAGATTGTATTTCCTTCTCCCCTCTCTTTGCCCCTCTGGCCGTTGTATAAACCTGAGCTATGGACAGGACACCCTTTAAATGTTGCCCTTCTTGTAAAGGCAAGTACCCTTGAAAGGACATGCACCAGAGGTGCAATAAGTGTCTCCCTCGAGATCACTACAAGGCGTCCTGTCGGTCTTCTCTTGCGTCCTAAGACTATCAAAGAGCGTTGGGTTAAGCGATGGGCAGCCTATGCCATGATGCAGGCCGAAAATAGCTCCCCCACGGCCATAGGCGCTGAGAGTGACTAGGAGTTGAGCGACGGCCGTGGCTCCGATACGGATGCCATCGACCTTTCATCGGAGCGATCGTGCTCCGACTCGTCCGTCCTCGGCCGGAACAGGAAGACTATGCTGAGAGCCCCCAGCCTTTATCTAAAACTCTCTCAGATAAATCCTGATGTTCTAAGCAGGTAGATACCCAGGAGTAGGCCTTTCCACTTCTGGACCCCTCTGGCTCCTCTCTATGGACCAGGGATAGGTTTGAGGGGTGTATGAGTAGGCTTGCAAAGTTTGTGGACTTCTCAGAAAAGTTTACCACGCCCAAAACGCCTAGTGAGGAGGATCTTTACCCCACAGTCTCTAAATTTCAGAGGACCTCCTGCCTTCTTCAGGAGGAGGTCGTTGACCTGACCGATCAGGATGAGGTTCCTCAAGACCCCTTTTTACAAGAATATGATCCCTTTGAGAAGATCCCACTGACCAGGCCCCAGATTGGGGAGATGAGCCACCGGTGGATAACTCACCATGGTTGTCGCCTACCAATACCCCAGATCCTGACACAATATGCATGGTTCCTCCTGCCTCCCCACCTCTGCTACAGGCATCTCCCATAGATGACCAGATGGCATTCAATGCCATTCAGAAAAAAGCTGTCGAACATTTTCAAATAGCCACGTAAGATGCAGTGCAAGACTCTGACTTCGTTGGAGGATATTTGAAGGAGAAGCCAGTCAGGCTATCCCTTTGCTAAACTCCATTAAGCGCCGCATCGCCCCCTTCTTTACTGACACCTTCACAGACAAGGGCTGTGAACCCACAGGTGGAGAAACTTTTTCGCCCCTCCCCTACAGACCCTCTCTACATTCGGGACATGTCACCCTGGATTCCCTCGTGGTCACTACGAGAAAGAGCGGTGGTACCCTTGTCCACGGGTGAGGCACCTCTGGACAAGGACTGCAAGAAACTGTATGCCCTAGCAAAGCTCATCACTACTGCAGCAGCGTATTCCACCAGGATTGCCAACAATACCACGCTGTTGGCCAGGTATTGCAATGTTCAGTGGAACCTGCTACAGGGGGGCCTGCAGAAGGTCCCCGAACCAGTACGTTCATGTTTTCTCACTGTTAGGTCAGAGGGTAGAACGGTAAATCACAATATCCTTAAGAACACCCTAGATGCTGCGGAGACAGCAGGGAGAACTCTGGCCCAAGGTACCCTTTTGACGAAACACGCCTGGTTAAAAAACTCGGGGTTCAAGCCTGAGACACAAGCGTCTCATCAACAAACCGGTCGAGCAATCTAATCTGTTGGGCAAGGCTGTAGATTAGGCGCTGGAGACTGCGAAAAAAGAACATGAGACTTTACCAGATCACTCAAAGGCCCTTTCAGCAGTGAGGTGGGAATTCTCGCGTTCCCCACATAAGCAATATGGAACGGGTAACACATGGTCCTCAGGACAAGGGTCCGCTGCCTCAAATCAGTATCCGCCTGGAGGACAGGAGCGTGGCAAAGGTTGCAATGCCACCTCTAGAAGCTCCTTGGCCTCCAGTCAGAAATGACTCACAGATCCGGGTCCCCTCCCATGCTTCCCCGGTCGATGGGACGTATAGCATCTTTCTTAAATGCATGGGAGGGGATTACCACAGACCAGTGGGTGCTCAAGACACCCACTGTTATTTCATCGATTTCAGCCGGCCAGCTGGACTCAACCAAAGTCCAGGCATCTAACACCAGAGCACCTGAAGATCCTGCTGCAAGAGTCGAGATCATGCAGGAAATGGGTGCAATCAAAGTAGTCCCAGTTCTACAGGTAAACAAGGGTATTTAATCAGTGTACTTACTTGTACCCAAAAAGCAACTTGTGCGTCCTGTGCTAGAATTGCGCCCAGCGAACAAATTTGTCAAACCACAAATGTTTTGAATGTTAACGCTGCAGGAAGTAATCCCTGTACTAAAACAGAGATTACATGGCAACATTGGACATGAAAGATGCATACATTAATATTACAATTTTGCCGGCACACAGGAAATACCTAAGGTTCATGATAGAGAACAGACACTTTCAGTTCACGATCCTTCCATTCGGCATTGCCTCAGTCCCAAGAGTATTTACAAAAGTGCTGGCAGTTGCAGCAGCTCACTTGCGCAGGCAATCCATCCCAGTTTATCCTTACCTCGACGACTGGCTCTTAACAGGGGACTCCTACGGAACATGCCTGTCAAACACCCAAAGGATGATAGGCCTTCTCTTCAGTCTAGGATTCCCCATAAATGAGAAGAAATCCAGCCTAGAACCCAGCCAAGTCCAGCAGTTTATGGGGGCTCTAATTCAGACAGAAGACAGCCTTGTCTTCCCCTCCAACGAGTGGGTTCAAAACATGCTGTTTCAGATCCCTCAGTATGTAGCCAGTCGAGAGGTGACGGTATGCAAGGCCATGCGACTGTTAGGCATCCTGTATTTACTTAGTCCGTCACGCACGTTTGCGCATGTGCCTCATGCAAGTGTGGCTCAACAGCAAGTGGTGTCAGGCCAGCGGACAATGGGACGATCTAGTGGTTGTCTCAATAGACCTTGTTCTTTCTGCAGTGGTGATTGAGGGAAAACCTCTTGAAGGGGAAAACCTTCACCACTCTCACGACGGGCACATCTCTCACGGGGTGGGGGGCACACCTGCTTCAGCAGATGGCACACAGCGTTTGGTCCCCCAGCAGTAGCATCCAACCACATAAACCTGTTGGAGCTGTTAGCTGTGTTCAAAGCTCTGAAGGCCTTTCAGACACAGTTGCAGGGAAAGACAGTACTGCTCCTCACGAACAGCACCAGGGCTATGTCTTCTCCAGCATGGGGTCTGGCATGGATTCACATGCTCATGAATATTCCCCGTCAGGCTGGGAATCCTCGGTAAAGAAAGAAATCAGTATCTGTTTTGTTTCTGATCTGTCTTAGTAGTAACCAATCACTGGTCTCTAGGTCACACTGCTCCCAGCCAATGACTGCCCTCTCCCTAAGCCCCGCCCCTGGCAGCCATGCTCAGATTTTTACCGCATGTTCAAGTGTTGGGAGTACTCGTGCTATAGCTCTCGAGCTTTTACTGCGTTTTTTCAAGGAGTTTTATCAAATTTTTTCGCTCAATGGAGCCTCAAGCTCCACTGTTTCTACTTCCGATCAACGGGGACCCGTTTTGGAATTTTCTACGCCCCTCAAGGGCGAAGCTTTCGTCGAGTTAATCTTCTTGGAGGATTCCGGAAGATCTGAGGCCTACCTCGTGGACATGGCCCATGACAAGGGAAGCTCGACACCTGGATCCAAGCCGTTCAGGAACTGCCCTGGATGCGGATTACAGAATGTTTTCAAGGAGGATGAGCATTCGGGATGACTCTACTGCATTCACGAAGACAAGACGCACGTGGAAAAGGACTGTGCGTTTTGCAAGAACCTGTCGGAACGGACTGAGGGATCGTCTGACCCGCCTCGCCAGCTGGCTGGAGAAGGGCCCAGCAAGTGGGAAGAAGTCCGAGCGGTCGTCTAAGTCCTGTGAGGGCGCCCCGGCGACGGGGGCCCAACAGAATGCAAAGTACTGCGCGTCTGCGGGCACCGGGAGTGCTGCAGGGTCGGGCTCCTCGGCTGCCAGGCAGAGCACACTTTCACAGACGCCATCAACCACAAGCCAACGCTCTGGCTTGGGGAAGAGAAAATCTGAGAACCCGGCTGAGCTTCTGGAGAGGCCCAGGTCGATCTCGAAGGGATCAGCCGAGGGGGAGCGAGGCGGTGACCCCTCCCCCAAGGTGAATGCCTCAAGCGCGCCCAAGGTGGTGAAGGGCTTGATCCACCCAGTGAAGGCCTCTATTGAGGGAGTCGCGGCGGCCCTGGCGAAGCCTGTTGAGGCTAACCCAGTGGAGGCGACCTTGGGGCCCAGAGTTTCCCTGCCACCACGGAGGGAATCCTCTTTTCAGCCCATCGATAAGACGCCTGTGAAGACCCCAGTGGAAAAAGAGGGAGGGGGTGGGGGGGGGACTTGTGGCTGTCACGGACACGGACACAGCCTCTGAGGAGGAGCTGGTTGAAGTTGTGAAGGGCCTCAACAAGAGGTTCGAGGAGGTCCGGTCCCACGGGGGGAACCCCCGAGGAGGCGAACGAAGAGGGCGACTGTGGCGCAGACGAGACTCCTCCCCCTTCATTACTAAACTAATAAAATCATCATTTGCCAATAATACAGCTCCAAGCATCCTGAAACAATCTCGGGTTCTCCCACGTCTTAAAAAAAAAAAAAAAAAAATACATTAGACCCATCTATACCCACTAATTACAGACCAATAACTACTGTCCCGTTCCTTCTGAAAATTCTAGATAGAGTTTCCTACCTGCAAATTCAAGACTATCTAGAGACAAACCAACTAATAGGAATCCGCCAATCTGGCTTTAGACAGCAACATGGAACTGAAACAGCCCTTATTGACCTCAAAAGTAGATTGATGAACTTAAAAAATAAAGGCAGTGCCACCATCCTACTTCTCTTAGACCTCTTAGCAGCCTCCGACTTGCTTGATCATAAAATCCTTTGTAACCACCTGTCTTCGGCAACACACTCCTCCCCTTCTGCTGTCATCTGGATTCAATCCTTCCTCGCAAACAGAACCATGCAGGTCTTCTCACCCTCAGCGGCGGCCAACCCCATCACCATTACATGTGGTGTCCCACAAGGTTCATGTGTTTCACCAACTTTGTACAACATTTTTACAAAGCCTCTATTCGATAAACTGGACCATCTAGATGTCACCTACACCAACTACGCAGATGACACCCAGATACTTCTAACTCTATCAGGTAACTACAACTCTAACGTCAACCGGATCAACAAAGTCTTCACTATCGTTCAGGCATGGATGGCCACACATGGCCTCTGCCTGAATGATAAGACTGAATTACTCCTCGTCGGTTCAACCAATAACCTGGCAAAACTTAGCCCCAACTACAACAGCATCATCATTGATGGAAATACCATACTTATTGCAAAAAGCATAAAAACCCTCGGTTTCTATCTTGATGCCAATACCAACCTCTCCAAACAAACCAACATGACTGCCTCAGCAACTGCCTACACAGGTAGGCTGATCAGGGCCTGCAGACCGTTTCTCCTCTAATAGTTGCCTCATACTGGCTAGGGCTCTAATACAGTCCAAATTGGACTACTTCAACACCTTATACTTAGGCGCTAACAAATCCATAATCAACAAACTGCAAGTCCTCCAAAATAACGCACTACGAGCGGCTTTAAACATTTCCAGGGGAGAGCACATCTCTATTAGAAAATCGTGCAAGTGGCTCTCCATACAACAGAAAATAGACCTAAAAACCGTCTGCCTCACCTACAAGGCTCTGAACCACCAAGCCCCCCATACCTCACCAACAAATTTACCCGGAAATCTTCTGCCAGAATGACCAGATCCTCCAACACATTGAGCCTGATGGTGCCCAGATTTTCCTTAAAAAGAGCCGGCGGAACCAGCTTCCCGGTTCTAGCCTCCCAACTCTGGAATACTCTACCACTAGACATCAAAACCATCCCAACTTTCCAATCATTTAGAAACCATGTCATCTCATGGATTCTGAACAAAACTAACACCACACTGTCCCAATCATGACATCACACTCGCATGCCCCAGCTTTCACTCTCTCCTCCACGCCCCTATTGTATTGTTATGTACCATAAATGTGTATAAACTTTCTAAATTGTATAAATTGTAAAATATATCCAAATGTATAAACTGTATCCTGTAACCATTTACCTAAGCGCCCTTTTTCCCTGGGGTCTGGAGCGCTATACAAATAAACAACTCTCAGGCCCGCCTAGTTCTTTTTCTCAATAGCAAAAATCCTGGAGTAAAAGCCCATGCCTTGCTGGGAGGCTGGGACTTCCTCCACTGCCTTGCTCTCGACGAGCAACTGGATCTCCGCAAAAGGCGTTGCTGTCCCAACCTGTGGAGGGGAGGAGGAAAGAGGCTGGGATAGGGAGGCGGTATCCCGTGGAGACTACTGAGAGGATCCAGGGGTCCGTGAAATTCTGGCACCAGAAACGTGCAAGGAGAGCAAGCCTGCCCCCCACAGGAGACACGTGGACCCGGAGGGGTGCGTCATGCCTTCTTTCCCTTTGAGGCTGTTGCGGAGGAGGGGGACTGGAAAAAGCCCTTACTCCCCACCTGCCTTTTGTTGTTTGAGCCGATGCTGGGACGGAAAACGGTCAGGATGCCTGGACCTCTGCTCTTAGAAGCCGCTGAACCTTCTGTACGTACGCCCCTTCTCAGAGCGCTGCTGTGACTGGGTGTATGGTTTGGCCGTGGTCTTTGTAAGAATAAAGACTTGGCCAATTGAGAGCCGTTTTTCTTTTTATCCAGCTGCTTGTCCGTTTTGGAGTGGAAGAGGTCACCCCCTTCGAACTGAAGGTCTAAGATGCATTCCTGGACATCCAGGTTGAATTTCGTAGCACAGAGTCAGGCCATGGCAAGAGAGATGACATGGCCAGAGGTGTCAATGTGGGCCACCATGGACTCCAGGATGTCCTGCGCCACAATCTTGGCCTCCGCCAATCCTGCCTTGAATCGTAATTGGCTCTGCGCCAGAAGCTCTGGGAGGAAATGCGCAATTTCCCGCCAGAGCCATTGGTTAACTGCTGCTAGCATGGCATCCGCGTTGGCTTGAAGAAGGTGCAAGGACGTGTTGGAATACAGCTTCTTCCCGTACGACTCCAAGATCTTCTCCTCCTTGCCTAGCAGCGCCGCAGAAGAGGAGGCTGAGGATGACAGGCTTGTAGTATAGTGATGTTGCAGCAATCACAGAGGAGTGTGGCTGAGGATGGGCCGATAGAAAGCGTGTATCCCACTCCATCTGCCTGTACTTGGTGTCCAGGTATTTATTCACCGGCTGGGCTGAGTGGGGCTTGAGCCAACCCTTCTTGGCCAGGGCAAATAAGTTGTTCTGCATCAGGATCCCCATTCTGGCAACAGGACTTAGCGTGAGGACCTCAGCCAGGAGCCCTTTTGCTGGTTGCTCGACCTCGGGTTGAGCAGACCCAAATACTCTGCCAGCCCTGCCAGACATTCATGGAAGACCTTGGCTGAATATTGTGTCGTCCTAATCTGTGTCCACCTGCGGGTCTGGAGGATTCAGCACTGGGGAGGATAGGGGGGAGCAGAGGGATGAGGTGTGGGGACTGGAGCCGGAGGCTTCAGCAGAGGCTGGTACTGAACCCCCTGCCCAATCGGTTGGGGGGCCGGAGCGGGCTGCTGAGGCTGAACAGGGACTGGAGGAGCCTGTACTGTGGCCTGCGGAGCCGGGGGCACTGGAGGGAGCAAGTCCCTGATGGCGTCCCAGAGGATGACTCCCATCTGGGGATATATATTGCATGAGCCCGAGGAACTTCTCAAAGAACCTGTCTCGCAGGCAGGATTGGTCGTAGGCGATATTGACGGGGTAGCATGCGGCTGCTGGAGCCGTTGCGTGCCCTGCCCATATGGACGCAGCAGGAACCTGCCTTGCGCGAAGGAAGGTTAAGCTGTAGGCCACAAACCTGGTTGACACCAGTCCCACCACGACACACAGTCCTCCACCTGCCTTCCTTGGGGCAGCATCGGCCGGATGTTTGGATCTTCAGGCACAGCAGCCATTTTGTCAAGCTGCCTTCCAGGTACCTGCGTCGTGTTGCTTGGCTCACTGGGCCCCGTCCAGGACTCGTGTGGATCATGAGCCTACCCTGTTCCTCAGGCCGAGGCCTGGTAGGCATTTCGTCCTCGGCGGATCTGCCAGTAGAACTGTGTAAAGGCGCCCCCCCTCAGAGATACTGCTGGAACTAGGGCGTAGCACCTCGGGTGAAGACTGTCGCTCAGCACCCTCACTGGAAGGATCTACAGATCCCTCGGCCTGTCGGCCGGTAGCTGAGACAGACTCGGTACTTGTACTGGTACTAGGACCTGGGCGGCCCCTCCCACGCAGGCGAGTACTTGGGAAGGAGTCTCCCTTGCCGGGTGCACTGGAAAAAAGCGGCCCTACCTTGGGCTTAGATCAATGATAGACAAAGTCATTTAGGTCATCTGGAGATGATCTCTGGAAGAGCTTCCTCCACCTGGCTAGTCTGTTCTTCAGAGACCTTGAGGAAAGCGTGTTGCACGTGGTACAAGCTTACCAGCCGTGTTCAGGGCCATGGCATCGTAGGCAGTGGGCATGAGGGTCTTTGGTTGGAAAGAGCCCTTCGCAGGATGGACACCTACTGAACCCTGTAGAAGTCCACATGCGTCGGGAAGGAGCGTGCCGCCTGAGGAAAAGTATCTCAAAGAAAAAAAAAGACAAAAGAAAAAGAAGCCGTGCGTGGAATTACATGGCGGTAGCCAAGCCCAAGAGCGCTGGTGAATTCGGCCCGTTCCAGTCAACGCTGAAAAGGGGACTGGTGTGTGGTGGCGGAGTCAGGGCAGCGCATGCTCCCAGGGCCGCACCCCCGCGCGCCTCTAAATTTAAAGGGGAAGAAGGTTTTTTTCTGGTGACAAAAGGTTCTGTCTCCCGTCCCTTGGAAGGGAGGCCCATGCAGTATGGAGGAAAGGGGACAGGAATTTGGAGTAGCACAGATTATATCCTGGGATTCGTCACAGACCCTGTGGTCAATCCAAGTAAAAACATGATCTAACTTAAACATAAACTGACCCCAATGTTCCACCTTAGTGTTGCAATACAAATAAATTATCAACATATCTCCCTTACAGCTATCGATTTTTGACGCAACTGCTAAAATCGAACTACAGTCCAAATTCTTTCAATCACATAGGCTCCTAGGGAGACTAGTAGCCATTAAGAGCCCACCTAAAGGTCTATCTTGATTTCATTTGTTGGCCTTTTTGTAATGTACACTAAAACCATCAATGATCTGAGGGGAAGAAATCTACACTTCATGGAATAATACAACAAATTTAAAAAATTGTAAACACCACTGCACAAAAAAGTTCTAAAACCTCTCGAATTGCAACATAACAATCGCAAGTTTCCAGACTGCAAAATTGAGGGTAGACCGATGTTTAATTACTTTACCTGATCTACGGAATATTTAGCAACACAGACCTCGCCTTTGACTGGATTGTAAAGCTCTTTGGCAGTTATGTTGCTGTATGCGGACTTCAAGGTAATAGTAATATTGTTCATATATTCTGCCACTTCCGTAGAGTAAATCTGCACAAAAAATTCAGTCGGGCTCTTGAATCCCAGAATAGTGCCCTGAAGTAGAAATGTTTAAAAACAATGAATCTGATACAAGCAAAGACATGCACAATAAAAATAAAAAGCATGATAAAAATTAAAACCATACAATATTTTTCTGTAATGCAATCCTAATTACTAAAAATGATCACAAATGTTTAATTACTGAAACATGGCAAACCAATTGGCTCTGAAAGATGCATACAATTCGGTTTAAAATACTTTAAATGCCAACAGGTCGTAAAATGTCAATCATTTCAACTCGGTGGTACCTGGATATTTGTTCCTTTTTTGAGGTTTATGCTTTGCAGATCGGACAGCATTATTCGCTTACTGATTTTAGGCTCAGTCTTGGGAGCACTCGAAGGTGAAATGGGGATCTGTTCGGCGACGGACTGAAATGACAAGAAATTAAGGTGTTTGAAGAGGGGAGAATACTTCAGATCACTACTTAAAATGATTTCAAGCTGCGTTCATTTTGACTTCTGTGTTTTCATCGTCCTGTTTAAGTAGTAAAGGCGTGGCCCACAATTCACTAAGAGGCATTAGTTGTGATTTCTAGGCAAGAAAAAGGATAAAATGCTTATTCTAGGCGATCAGCATTAATACAAATCTATTTACCCACCTGCTTTGGAGACTGTATCTGGCAGTTAGGCTATAGCAGGCAGGGAAATCAAGAGACCCAATGTATATGGTGATTGGTTTCTGCCCTCACTTTGTACATCTATTTGCATCCACGTTGCAAAACTATCAAGCCTCAACATTTCCAATATCTTCCGTTACAACAAAGGCATGAACTAGACTTTCAAGGAGGATCTTCCACATAAAAGCATTAAAAAGAGTAACAGTGAGTCAAAATGTGTTCAACATACAGATAAATACACCACACATCTCAGCGGCATTGTAATCCTTTGAGTTATATGTAGATCTATCCTACAATATACACATCTACATATACATTCATTATTGCATTGCCACAAGGTGTATGGGATACATAACTCACCGTAATCGTATTTCTGATGCTTGTATCTGCCAAGATTCACATGCTGTGCATAGGCCGACATCGAGTGGAAGCTGCAGAGTATGACAGTTGTTTTTGAAACTCGAAAAGGGAAGTCGACAGGGCGTGCCAGTAATACTATCCCTAGTGTGATGTCCACGGTACCCATGATCCCTCACGCATCGAGGTCCCCAAGATTGTTATTTTTCTGACATGAGGTAGCTTTGTTTGTTCTGTTTATTTATAGTGCGCACCTAACCCAAAGCGTAGCAAGGCGAAAAAAGTGACAAGAGGATTGTAAAAACTTAGTTACATAGCAACAGAGGTAGGTCCAGCAGAGGTTACATTGCTGGAAGCACCTTGACATTTATGGACAATCAATTAACACACACACAAGGTATACAATATATACAGGTAATCAAACAAGTAGCCTCTAATAGGCCAAGGTAAGCATTAGTGTACGAGATTTGTGGGATTTGTGGTAAGGCACAGCCTAGTAGTGTATTAAAAATCATGGTGTAGCGCAAGTACAGTTGTATCCAAGCAGATACGTAACAGACAAGCTCATAAGCATCCATGCGCCTTCTCTCCAAGGGGAAGAAGGGTGGGCGCATGTGAATCTAAGCAGATACACGCATCAGAAATACGATTACGGTGAGTAATGTATCCTTTCTAAGGCTTGTGGAATCTGCTTAGATCACATGCTGTGCATAGATTAGCGAGCAGTGTTAGAAGAAGGTGGGGGCATGTGAGAAAACGGGACGGTGGGAACACATTCGTGAGCCCCTTTAGAAACTGGGAAATCAAAGGCAAGGCATAAATTAGTTTTCAAAAATTAGCAGAGATTGCCGATTGATATTGGATTAGCAAACAGACCCATTTGATTAGCAATGTTGTACTAATACTGTTAATGTCATCAGAAGTTATTAGTACCCAAGACATGAAATGAGCAACAATACAGCAGCTTTGCATACCGCTGAAATAAGACATTAGCTAGAGGAGTCAGGCCTTGCAAATACTTTAAAATTCAGCTAGACCTACATGTTGGGTAACTTAGTTCCCCCATTTAACCTAAGAGAAACACACTAGACTCATAGCAATGGAGGCCAACAAATTTAAAATGCGATTAGCATACAATGGCGCACGTCACTACAAACCCTCTTTGTTTGGCACACTGATGCCACCCAGAGGCCAGCCATGCCCAGTGAAACCTTTGACATTTACTGCAGAGTAAATGTTTCATAAAAGTTTAAAACATCTCTGGCTACTGGCCAGTCATAAAATGTACTCAACTATGCGAGTAGGCGAAAAGACTTTGTGAGCAACAGCAAAGTGTCTATAAAATGTAAAAGGTTAGCTGCACGAATAGACACAAATAGATAAGATAAAAAGGCTCTGAAAACATTTGCCGGCTATCTCCTGCAGGTGGTAAGATCTAATACAGTCAAAATCATAAAGCAAAGCGAGCTCTGGAGGCTAACTATAGTGTTTGGTATTACAATAGATCTGTAGAAGTACAGATTGAATGGAATTATTGATCACTACTTTGCGTAAGCATTCAGTTCGCTTTCTTTATTCATCATGTACGAGGAAAAGAAAGATTTAGCAGAGGGGATTGGGTAGCAGGTCGAAAACAGGGCAAACTAGATGTAATATTGTAGTTTGTGGTCATCTCAGTTTCAGGGTACCCGGTATAAAGCAACTGGGTGATAATATAGAATATCAAGGAGTATGTAAATGAGTATGGGTTTGTGCATGGGTTGAGCACCAGTTGCAAGATGTATGCAACCTGCAGGTTACAAAACTAGCTTTGCCCGCAAAAGCATTCGGTGATGTGATCACGTACATTTTCCAAAGTGTTCAATCGTCAATATGATGTATATTCCCCAACAAAATGAAATATAATCGACAATGAAATGTAGATACACTAACCTAAACTTTACTGTAAAGCATGGAGATGCAGTGTTTTACAGTATCGATACTCTAATCATGCATTATGTAACAACCTACATTTCAAGTATGGAATTGCAGAACTGTCTTTTAAAAGAAAATATATAAAGTTGACATGTCCTTGCCAGACAGCATATAGAAAGCTTAATAAAAGTAGCCTCCCAAATTATTTCTGTATTTGAAAAAGAAATTCTTGCCTAGCACTCCCACGCATGCCTTTGGCACTTAAGAGTGGAAATGATTACTGCTGCACTTTCTCTCCTTTAGGACTTTAAGAGAACAGAGAAAAGAGGGGGAAGAGAGCACAGAGGACAGGAGAGGAAAGCAGAGCGAGAAGTGCTTTCATTGAAGAGGGTAACTTCAATAGCTATCTTTGCTACACAAGTGTCCATTTGATTAGCAAACTGACAGAATTGTATAGCAAATTGCTATGCGAAATCGCTTACTTTATGCCTTGAAAGGAATGTTAAAATAAGAATATTCTTCAGGAGGAGCGCTTGAAAATAGATAGCGCTACCAGGTAACCTTTAATGGTACCCACTTGAAGAACCTTTTGGGCCAAAGAAAGCAAGAAAGAACCATCGAAATGGAACACTGAAAAGGATCGACATTGCGTCCTCTGCACCAGTCGCAGAACTTAAGCCAACGGTGCAGGGATTTTATTTCCGGACGCCTGGCCGAAAGCAACACCTCCATCACGTCATCCAGGAGGTCCCAATCCTTGGATCTCAACCTTTCAGAAACCAAGGGTGAAGGTCGAGACTCTTCACCTCTGGATGGAGAACCTATACACCCTCGCGCAAGAGAAGATACTCTCTGTGTGGAGGACAGATGTACATTACTAGAAGGTCCGGTTACCACGCTCTCCTGGCCTAATACGGAGCAATCAGGGTCATGTGGGACACGAACCTCTGCAACCTCCTTAGAACCTGAGGAATGACGGGGACCAGACGAAACGCGTACAAAAGTGGGAATGAACAAGCCACGACAAATGCGTCCCCTAAAGCTCCTCTTGGAGGAAATTCCCTTGAGCAAAATCTCTCGCATTTTCGGGTTGGCACCGGTCGCGAACAGATCCACTTGAGGGTTTCCCCAAAGGGCGAAGATCTCCTGAAGGACTTCCTGAGCCAACTCCCACTCATGGGAGACCGCGCTCTGCCTGTCCAGAGCGTCCGCTGCCGCATTCTCCTCTCCGGCTAGATGAACTGCCGAGAGGGAGATTCCTTGCTGTAACGCCCAGAACCAGAGCTGCATCGCCTCTCTGCACAGCGGGAGTGACCCCCCTCTAAGACCCCTTTTTTGTTGAGGTAATGCATGGCCACTGCGTTGTCCGGCAGGATCAGGACACTCTTCCCTCGCACAGGTGGCAGAAAAGCCTTCAGGGCTAGCCTGATGTGCCTCCGCTCCAAATGATTTTTGTGGAGTTTGGACTCCGGAGACCAACCACTGCTGGTGGTCAGCTCGTTGGAATGAGCTCCCCATCCTGTGAGGGAAGCGTCCGTCACCACTGTCACCTCCGGCCATGGTTGCCAGAAAGGCTCTCCCTTAATCATATTCTCTTTGCTGGCCCACCACAGAAGATCCTGTGAGACCATGAGCGGAAAACGACAGTTTGCCTGAGAACTAGGACCACTGCGTCTCGAGAGCCCATTGAAGGGATCTCATCCTCAGTCTGGCCTCCGGCACCAGAAAAATGCAGGATGCCAGGAGGCTGAGCAACCTTAAGAATTCGAAAGCGGGAAGACTCTGGGCATGTTGAAATTTGTTGACCATCAGTACTGTCATGATCTCTGCTTCCAAAAGGTCAGGGTTTTCCCAACTCCCTTAGAAGCAGATCCATAACCCAGGTTCCGAGTGCCAACCAGTCCCAATTGGGACCTTTTGGACCCAGTCCTGGCGCCAGTGGCACCAGGCTCATAAATATGCCCAGTCCCAGCGCTGGAAGCGCCGGGCTCATAATGCTTGGGTGGACTTACCTGCAGCAGACCATGCTGCTTACTTGCCTACCAGTTGAGCCTCTGATCCTCTTCTGTTTGGAACTACTTTTCCTGTTGGGTGGGGCAGGAGCCACTCCCTAGGTTCAGAACACTGGAACTCTTCTGGAAAGCAGGAACTCTTTTCTTACCTAGGCGTGGCTGTGGAAGGAGACACCTAAGCACTACAGGAGGCTATTTAAACCACACCCGATGGATGAATCTTGCTTTGCGTTATTCTGCATCCTCTGCAGCAGAACGCTCATCGTGTCTTCTGCATCTGATCCTGGGCCTAAGGAAAAAGGCTTACCATCCTGAATCCAGTCTTCAGCAACACCTATAAAGAGAAGAAAGAACAGGTTAGCATTACGGTCTTCAGTGACCGCGCTTCACTTACCTGGTCCATCGGCTGTCACCAACGCCTCGCGCTGCATTCCGGCATCTGAAAGACAAAAGCTTACCAACTCTTTGCACGCTCCGGAGGCCTTCGGCGCTGCATCCCGCATCTGAAAGACAAAACAAGGTGCGTTTAAAGACATTGGGGAACTTTAATACTCACGTGCCATTACTCCTTTCCACATCTAACCCAGTGGGTATTCCGGCACCCTGCAGCCGCTCCGAACTTGTACCTGCAAAATAAAAAGACAGAGCGCATCGTGAAGCAGGCAACAAGCGCTTACTTACGTGCTTCCAGGCGCTTCTATTCATCACACGGGCTCCATCTTCAACTCACTTCAGCCCGTCATCCGCCATCGCCGGAACCCTGCAAAACAAGAGACATCATTACTAAAGACTTTTAAAGACATTAGAATTACTCGAAACTTACCGTTCGTGCAGTAAACGACGGACAGCAGTCCTCTGAAGTCAAGAGGCCTGCTCCCCTTACCCAGTGAAGAAACTGGTTACAGCACCATGCCCCGAGGCAGATGGAGAGCACGGCGTTCACTTACCTAAGGTGAGAGCGTTAACCTTTGGGGTTCTACAGGAGAAGAGAAAGGGAAGAAGAGAGACATTCAATAACCCAGTTCATTAATCCCATATTTTCGATCTGCAGACATCTTATCCTTCGAGTCAGACATACAGTGCACAGAGGTCCAGCCCAAAGAGCCAACCGTGTGTTACACATCACCTTTGAAGATACGGTATACGCCCAGTCAAGACCGGCGCCTCTACGGGAATCAGGTGAGCGTTACAGAACGCAAAGCCTACCACAAAATTCCCGTCCAGGCGCTATGGAAACCTCGGATACCGAGTAGCTAGCCCAGTTACTTGGGGAACTAAGGGCAGAAGTGCATGCAGCCCGTCAGGAAACGAACGCTCTAAGAAGGGAACTGATTATTTCCAAGGAGCGAACAGATTATTCGCTAGACAATTGCTACAGTCACAAGCCGGACAGACCCCGTTACCCGCATCTGGGGGAAATCCTTCCTTCTACATCCTCTATGAATCCAGTGCAGATCAACCTACCTGGGAATGTACCTCTGGCTCCGCCCGAACTATTTTCTGGTGACCCAAAGAGGTTTGCAGTATTTATCAATCAGTGCCGGTTGCATTTCTTATGCCGGCCAGCAGCCTTTCCAACTGATCAAGCTAAAGTAGCTTTCGTGCTTTCGTACCTTAGTGGCAATGCGGCAGACTGGTCGATCCCTCTAGTAAATCAAGATGATCCGGTCCTCCATGATTTTCAAGCTTTTCAGCTCAGTATGGAAAAACTGTTCGCAAGACATTCACAGGGGCAGGCCTTGGACAATGAGCTTCTTTCGTTGCGACAAGGTAATCAAGACCTTTTGGCTTATATTGCGTCTTTCAACAGACGGATAGTGGAAACTCAATGGCCTGAGGACAAAAGGATTACGCTGTTTTATAGAGGTCTACTGTTAGGGAGAATTCTCTGTTTAGGCTGAATTTCCCTACCTAGTGAGTCCCCCAGAAGCTTTGCTGGATTTCTGGGGTTTCTTTTTTTTCTCCTGCCAGGAGTGAGACTCTTTTACCCTCACTCTTGTGCATGTTTGAAGTGTGTTCCTGTGGTTTACCTTGTGTTGAATGGGCTATGGGGTCTTTTACCCCATAGGGCCTCATGTGTTTTTGTAATATGGGTTACACAGCACCCTCCGTGCCGTAACCCAGGGGTGTCCTAGGGACTCCCCAACATAGACTCCATACCCTGGGACTGACTACTGTCTCCCAGGGCATGTAAAGTCACCAAAGACTTTACTAGTCTTAAATCCTGAACAGAACCAGTACAAACCATCATATTGTGGACGTACTGGCTGGGGCAATTCGATTGCCCCAGGGTCTGTTAGTCGAGGGGGCACGTCTCCGTCCCCCCTGATCGAGTTTTGGCTGGTGGCAGTGGAAACTACTTTTTATATTCGACCGCGAATATTTTCCTATGGGATTTCCCATTGTTTTAGGCTAACACATTTAATTATTTATTTACGGTAGCCTTAAACATACCGTCGGTTTATATATTTATTATTATAACTCCGGTTGGGATTTTTTGCCAAAACTTGATACTAAAATGGCGTTGGCGTTCGCCTCTGTAACTCTGACCCAAAGTGGAGCCCTTTGTCCCACTTTTGGCGGGCTTCTCCACAGAAGCCCTCCAAAGTGGTGCCACTCTGTCTGGGGTACTTAGATGGGGTGGAGGGGGATTTAGGCACCCTGGACTGAGTTACCTTGGTAACTCAAGTCGCACTCCGTCCTGATTGGCCCAAGTGGTGAGCCGGCCGGCTCACCACTTAGCATGGTTGAGTGACAGCTAGGCTGGGTGAATGGGGGTTTGCTGCATAAAAGCAGGGCTTTGGGGACTGGAACTTCAGAAGTCGCCACAGGACCCAAGAATCCAACGAGGGACGAGCTGAGCTGATCTGCTACGACGACACCGCCGGTGGAGCCCTGCTGAACCATCTCACCACTTTTCCCGACGACCGAGGAGAACTCTTAACGGAGTGGCTCCTTCCCTTGACTGGTGGGGACAACCAGTTTTCACCTTCTTTCCGTTCTTCGAGGTATCCCGTGGCCGCCTTGCCAGTGCCAAGCACCCCGGCAACCGGAACCCCACCACTTTTACCCCAACCGAGAAAGTCGGTACAACCCTTTAACCGGAGGACTCCGCGGCTGGTTTCTTCCCGGGCAGTGCAACGACCTTCTTCTTCTGCGAGATCTTCTTCTCCCCTGACCGACGTCGAGCCTTGCTGCCACTGCCTGGAACAACTGCCCCCGCTGGAGGATCCTTTCCGTTAAGGTACCGTGTTCCGCCTGGCTTCCCTTGCCACCGACTGTACGAGGTAGTTTTAGCCCTCGGCTTTCGATCCTGGGATTGCCTGGGACACTTTGGCTAAACTTTCTGAGCCTCTCTAACTCTTTTTCGAACTCTTTTGCAAGACTCTGAATCCCTACCAACTGTGTGATCTTGGGCACGTTTTCGCTCTGTCTGCTCTAAGAGTGGGCCCTGCTTAGTGACTTTTGCTCACCTGTGACTTTGTGCTTCTTTGAGCTTACCAAAAGTGTTCTTGACCTTAGAGTGGTGTGTTTATCTTAATTCTGCTCTTTTTCCCTCCCTTCTTTAACCTACTAGAGTGTCATCTAACGTTAAGCGCTCACCTCTGTTTTAATTATGTGGTGTTAACCTAGAGTTGTCTAGATAGGAATAAGGATTGGGACTGCTTTCCATATAACTGTGTTTGGAGTGTTTTATTATATTTTACTAGAGTGTTTTCAATTTGTGTGTTCTTAAAAATAAATAACTATATACTTTTGAAACCAAGCTCTGGTCAATGTTTGCTTGTGCTATTGTGCCTGAGTACATATTGTGTATACTTTGCATACTGCCTAACTCTTCTTGAGGGAAGTCTGACTGCTCAGCCACAGCTACCAGGTAAATCTGGGTGGTGCAGACTGCTACCAAGTGGGTTTACTGCTATACCTGTAGTCTTAAATCTTTTGCAGTGTTCCCCAAGGGAACTGCACAGGTTTCTGCCTAACATCTACGTGGAGAGCTCAAAGATGTGTTAGCCCAAGTAGTGAATCCCCCACAAGATTGTTCGGACTATATAGACTTAGTCGTTCAAATAGATCACAGACTGCAGAACAGGAAGGCCGATCGTTCCAAGTTTGATGCTCGAGTATTTTCCAAACCGCCAACTCCTTCCAAAGGAGTAGACTCCGGGGAACCCATGCAAATAGGGGGCCTGAAAGGTCCTCTAACACAAAAGGAGCGGGAAAGGAGAAAACAGTTGCAATTATGCCTCTATTGCGGAAACTCAGGGCACTTTCTTCGAGACTGTCCGGTGAAACCTGCCAAGAAGGCAGTAGGAGCTGCAGTTACCAAAGTTACAAACTCTGAGCAGGGAAACGACCTCGCCCGACAAGAATAGAGGTCCTCTTGCCGAGCGTGAAAACCAGTTCCGTGACCTCGCATTTCGTGATACCTATGGTCCTCATTAGCCCTGATAATCCGGATCGATTACATGCAATTGAAGCTTACGTCGACAGCGGTGCCATCGGCAATTATGTGGATCATGAAATGGTTTTGAGGATGAATCTAACTCTTTGTCCCAAGGCTGTAAAGGACGTCATTATTACGGTGGATGGAACGGAGATAGCCTCCGGACCAGTAACGCATACCACTCAAGAAGTGACGCTAGTAAGTCAAGATGGACACCATGAGAAGATCGTGTTCGATGTGATCAAGGCTCCTCAGTTTCAGATTATTCTAGGAATACCTTGGTTAGAGAAACACAATCCTCTGATCGATTGGCGAGCAAGAACGGTCCAGTTTCCAGAATGTGTCTCTACTTGTCACCCTCCACCTGGTGTTGCACTGGCAGCAATTTCTTCAGAGACTCCCCAGTTACCTCCCGAATACCTAGAATACCAAGATGTTTTCCGGAAGGATCAGGCTAACTCTCTACCTCCTCATAGGTCTTATGACTGCCAGATAGACCTGATACCTGGATCTACTCCTCCTTGTAGTAGAATTTATGCCCTCACCGAGCCTGAGAACCTTCACCTTCGACAATACCTGGATCAATACCTGGCAAATGGGTTTATTCGTCCTTCCAAGTCCCCTGCTTCTTCAGCTTTGTTCTTCGTTCCAAAAAAGGAAGGAGACCTTAGAACTTGTATAGATTATCGCTCCCAGAACCAGATCACCGTCAAGAATAGATATCCGTTACCTTTGATCCCTGAACTCCTGGACCAAGTCAGAAAAGCATGCATATATACAAAGCTGGATCTTAGAGGAGCCTACCACTTGGTACGAGTAAAAGAGGGCGATGAATGGAAGACAGCCTTCCGCACCAAATATGGGCTATTTGAATATCAGGTCATGCACTTCGGACTTTGCAATGCCCCGGCCGCCTTTCAATATTTTATGAACGATGTCCTCAGAGAGCTCATAGATGTGTGTGTTGTTGTTTACATTGACGACATCCTCGTTTATTCTTCATCGGAATCTGAACATCGGAAACACGTGAAAATGGTCCTCGAAAGATTGCGTCAACACAAACTTTTCGCTAAGTTGGAAAAATGTGTTTTCAACGTGACTGAAGTTGAATTCTTGGGATTCATGTTATCACCTAGCGGAGTGCGTATGGATTCAAAGAAGGTCGATGCAGTTCTCAAATGGCCATCACCATCCTCCGTAAAAGGTGTGCAAAGCATGTTAGGCTTCGCTAACTTTTACCGCAGGTTTATCCCCGAATTTTCTCGAATAGTCCAGCCCATCACTGCCTTGTTAAAGAAAAACAAACGTTTTGAATGGTCTACCGAGGCGGAACAAGCTTTCCAGGATTTGAAGACTAAATTTATCTCTGCACCAATCTTAAAACACCCTCGCCCCGAACTCCCCTACATCGTGGAAACTGATGCTTCAAGCCTTGCCATGGGGGCAGTTCTATCACAAAAGGACCCGGTAACCAATCAGTTGCATCCCGTGGCATTTTGGTCCCGCAAATTCTCGCCTCCTGAAATCAATTACACGATTACTGACAAGGAACTTCTGGCTATCAAGTCTGCCTTTAAGGCTTGGCGGCATTATCTGCTGGGGGCCCGACACACCGTTACTGTGATTACGGATCACCGAAACCTGCAATATTTGAAAACCGCAAAAGCCCAATCCTCTAGACAACTCTGTTGGGCATTATTCTTTGCCGAGTTTGACTTCATAATTACCTATCGACCTGGTACAAAAAACGGTAAAGCTGATGCTCTTCGTCGGATGGGAGTGGAAAAACACTTGATCAACCCTAAACCTGTACCAATCATTCCCGAACAAAGAATTCTGGGTGTAATCGCCACACAATCCATAGAGGAAGTTAAGGATAAAGCCAGGCAACTTGTAACTCCAGCAGACATACAGAATTGGCATCTGCAGGGAAAGGACTTTGCAGTAAAGGACAACTTATTGTATTTCCAAGAACGATTATACCTGCCCAGCAGAGATTTACAGAAAAAAGTAATCTCTTGTTATCACGATTCTTTAATGGAAGGACATCCCGGTATGGCCAAGACCTCAGAAAAGATCAAGCGCTACTTCTGGTGGCCGTCTTGGAAAAAAGATATCAGAGACTTTATAATGTCCTGTGGAGTATGCGCCCAAAACAAGAGTCAAAAGGAAAGACCAGCAGGCCTCTTACGCCCTATTGACATCCCACCTCGCCCTTGGCATACGCTTTCTATGGACTTCATCACCGATCTACCTCCATGCTCCGGATACAATACGATTCTAGTAATCGTGGACTTATTCTCCAAGATGGCGCATTTCATTCCGCTCAAAGGCTTGCCAACAGCAGCAACTCTGGCCCGAGAATTTCTCGAAAACATCGTCCGACTGCACGGTTTTCCTTCGGTTCTAATTTCAGATCGAGGTAGTCAATTTATTTCTCATTTTTGGCGAAGTTGCTGTCGGTCGGCTCAAATTGATGTGAGACTATCGACCAGTCACCACCCTCAGACCGACGGACAAACCGAGAGGACCAATCAAACTCTGGAACAGTATTTACGCTGCATGCTGCAACAAACTGAAAAAACTTGGAAAGACATCCTTTGGATAGCCGAATATGCCTACAATAACTCTGTCCATTCGAAACTGGGAAAACCCCGTTTTTTTTTTTATACGGCAGTCACCCTCGAACCTCGGATCCCCTCCAAGATCTTGAAACACCAGCAGTAGACTACCTGCATTCTACAATCACCCAAGCCTTTAAGGAAGCTGTTTCTCACCTTCAAAGGGCTAAAGAACAATACAAGAAAGGAGCAGATCAACATCGGAAGGAAGCCCCTCAATATCAAGTAGGGGATCAAGTCTGGTTATCCACCAAATATCTACCTCTAAAAGGGCCACGCACATTCAACCCAAGATACCTTGGTCCCTATTCCATCACTACCATAGTAAACCCAGTAGCGGTCAAGTTGGACTTGCCCCCGCACATGAAGATACAACCGGTCTTCCACGTCTCTCTATTAAAACCCGTGCAACCTCAAACCCGACTAACTAAATCTCCAAAACCCATCCTAGTTGATGGAGAACTCGAGTTTGAAGTCAAAAGCATTCTGGACTCCAAGATCTCCAAATCTAAACTATTTTACCTAATTGACTGGAAAGGCTACGGCCCCCAAGAGAGATCCTGGGAACCTGCTGAATATGTCCACGCTCCTCGCCTAATCAAAAGATTTCACCGAAAATTTCCTGACAAGCCAAAACTCCCGGAGAAGCCCGGTTTGGGAGGGGCCTTGAGGGGGGGTACTGTCATGATCTCTGCTTCCAAAAGGTCAGGGTTTTCCCAACTCCCTTGGAAGCAGATCCATAACCCAGGTTCCGAGTGCCAACCAGTCCCAATTGGGACCTTTTGGACCCAGTCCTGGCGCCAGTGGCACCAGGCTCATAAATATGCACAGTCCCAGCGCTGGAAGCGCCAGGCTCATAATGCTTGGGTGGACTTACCTGCAGCAGACCATGCTGCTTACTTGCCTACCAGTTGAGCCTCTGATTCTCTTCTGTTTGGAACTACTTTTCCTGTTGGGTGGGGCAGGAGCCACTCCCTAGGTTCAGAACACTGGAACTCTTCTGGAAAGCAGGAACTCTTTTCTTACCTAGGCGTGGCTGTGGAAGGAGACTCCTAAGCACTACAGGAGGCTATTTAAACCACACCCGATGGATGAATCTTGCTTTGCGTTATTCTGCATCCTCTGCAGCAGAACGCTCATCGTGTCTTCTGCATCTGATCCTGGGCCTAAGGAAAAAGGCTTACCATCCTGAATCCAGTCTTCAGCAACACCTATAAAGACAAGAAAGAACAGGTTAGCATTACGGTCTTCAGTGACAGCGCTTCACTTACCTGGTCCATCGGCTGTCACCAACGCCTCGCGCTGCATTCCGGCATCTGAAAGACAAAGGCTTACCTACTCTTCGTGCGCTCCGGAGGTCTTCGCACTGCATTCCGGCATCTGAAAGACAAAAGCTTACCAACTCTTCGCACGCTCCGGAGGCCTTCGGCGCTGCATCCCGCATCTGAAAGACAAAACAAGGTGCGTTTAAAGACATTGGGGAACTTTAATACTCACGTGCCATTACTCCTTTCCACATCTAACCCAGTGGGTATTCCGGCACCCTGCAGCCGCTCCGAACTTGTACCTGCAAAATAAAAAGACAGTTAGAGCGCATCGTGAAGCAGGCAACAAGCGCTTACTTACGTGCTTCCAGGCGCTTCTATTCATCACACGGGCTCCATCTTCAACTCACTTCAGCCCGTCATCCGCCATCGCCGGAACCCTGCAAAACAAGAGACATCATTACTAAAGACTTTTAAAGACATTAGAATTACTCGAAACTTACCGTTCGTGCAGTAAACGACGGACAGCAGTCCTCTGAAGTCAAGAGGCATGCTCCCCTTACCCAGTGAAGAAACTGGTTACAGCACCCTGCCCCGAGGCAGATGGAGAGCACGGCGTTCACTTACCTAAGGTGAGAGCGTTAACCTTTGGGGTTCTACAGGAGAAGAGAAAGGGAAGAAGAGAGAGACATTCAATAACCCAGTTCATTAATCCCATATTTTCTATCTGCAGACATCTTACCCTTCGAGTCAGACATACAGTGCACAGAGGTCCAGCCCAAAGAGCCAGCCGTGTGTTACACATCACCTTTGAAGATACGGTATACGCCCAGTCAAGACCGGCGCCTCTACGGGAATCAGGTGAGCGTTACAAGTACAATGTGATGAGTCCTGACCTTGGGATGCGAGCACTTCACCAAGGATGTGTCCAACACAGCGCTGATGTACTGGAGCTGTTGGGAAGGTGGCATATGCGACTTGATATTGAGGGAGAAGCCCAGCTTGTGAAGGGAGCAGCAGGTGAGGCTGAGATGATCCAAGGCTTGTTCGGGAGAACGCTCTCCGATCAACCAGTGGTCCAGGTAGGGGTAGACGTGAACCCCCCCCTCTCTTGAGATACACTGCAACCACCAGACCCTCGAGCGGAAGTCAATCCGAATGGCAGGACCCGAAACTGAAAGTGTGAGTTGCCAGCCAAAAACCTCAGGTATTTTCTGTGCTTTGGATGGATAGGCACCTGAAAATAAGCACCCTTGAGTTCCAGAGACACCAACCAATCCTGAAGTCGAAGGGCCTGAAGGACTTGTCCATCCTGAGAAACTTGTTCAAGCAACGCAAGAACAAGATGGGTCTCAGTCCTCCGTCTTTCTTGGGAATCAAAAAATATGGGGAATACCAGCCCTTGTTCCCCTCCGCCACAGGCACTAGTTCTATAGCGCCTTTCTCCAGAAGGGTCAATATTTCCTGCACAGGGAGCGGATCCGGAATCTTCAAAGAGAGTTACCCCGGTGGATTGTCAGGAGGCCGACTAAGCAAGGGTAGGCAATAGCCATTGGCTATTGTTTCCAGAACCCAAGCATCTGAAGTAATGGCTCACCAATCTTCAAGATGCTGAGACAGTCTGCCCCAACCGGCGAACAATCGGGCCTGGCCTTTTAGCAGTTTTGGAGCGGCTGCGGCAGCCGCCTGAGCGGCTTTGGAAACTCTTCGCCGTCCACCACGAGTACTTTTATGGTGGCCCCTTTGACTGGCTGCTCCTCTCGCTCTACCAAAAGAGGTGTAGTAACGAAAAGGAACCATGTCTCCATTACTGTCCCCTAGGACGAAAAGGAGGAGGTTGACGCACAGCTGCGCCTAAAGATTTAGCAGAGGCTGTGGAGGTCTGCAAGCTCTCAAGGCTCTCGTCAGCCTTGCTGCCAAACAAATGAGAACCATCAAAGGGCATGTTGAGAAGGCTGGCCTGCAAATCTGAAGCAAAACCAGACTTCCGCAACCACGCAAACCTGCGTATCACGGTGCTCGTTGGACCGGCTAACGCCAACAGCCGTGTCCAACCCAGACTGAAGGGATTCACACATGGCATCCTTGCCATCCTGCACAACAGCTAGAAACCCATCCCTTTCTTCCCCTTCGGGAATATGCTCAGCCGCCAAAGAGACAATTTCACAGAGTGTGTGAAAATATTGCCAAGGCACAGGTGGAGTTGGCAGATTTCAGTGCCATACTCCCAGCTGAAAATACCTTGCGTGCCCATCCATCGAAGTGCTTGTCGTCTTTATCAGGAGGGATGGTAGGGTACGGCGCCTGCCTTGAGGTGGCCATGGCCGCCTGAAGCAACAAACTCTCAGGAGTGGGGTGAGTGGATAGGAAGCCTGGGTCACTACTGGACGGGCAGTATTTCTTAGTCAACGACTTGTTGACCGCCGGAAGAGACTCCGGGGTCTGCCAAGTAGCAGCCAACCTTTTCTGTAACGCCATGTGAAAAGGCAACCCTGGGTCAGTGGATGGACCCTGATCTAAAATCAGACCCTCCTGCTTATAGCGATTTTGCGATCCCACAAAATGCCAAAAAAACGTCCGTTTTTGCAAAACAGCGCAGAAATTGGTGTTTTTTGCAAAAACTCACATAAAATGCAATTTCTGAAGAAAAAAAAATTAAAAAACTCAAGGGGCCAGTTTTATCAGTTCTTTTTCTTTTGGACTCAATAAATGAAATGCACAAGCACATTTCATCACTTAAGCAAAAAAGAAAAGAGCAGTCCAATCCACAAAGGGCATCTGCATGGACGCTTGTTATATGTGCCCATTCCGATGTCCTTTTTCACCCATTTGCGCAAATCAGCGGGCGTTTCTGCGCATTTAAAAGTGAATCCCAAATTGACAAGCAAGATGTGCTTTTAAATGTTTAGAAATTGTTGGCCACCCTATGTGCCCACTTTAAATAGGTGCACGAGGGGTGCCACTGCTTCACAGGGTCTTGACTGACCCTACTGACGCATGCAATACTTAAAAATATATAAATATATATATATTTTTAAGTGCGACAGCTGCTGTCTCCCTTGCATTTCTGTTCCCCAAATGGGATAGGAATGTGTTTTTTTGGGTTGCATTTTACAGTGGCAGGACTCTTAAGGGCCAGTCAAAGTCAAATGCACGGGGAGCCTGTAGACCATTGCCGGGAGAGCGCTTCCATCACAAACCTATTCAAGGTGGCTGACCAGCGCATCATTTGCGCTACAGCTCAGCCCCGTGGAAATGCGGAGGTCACCTTTGAGATTAAGGTGGCTTGCTCATTTCCAAAAATAGGTCATCATTTAGATGCCACATTTTATTAGGACAAAATCTACAGTTTTCTTCAAAAATTGAAAAATTGTCACCATATGTGAGAAGTGTGAGGGGAGTGAATGGTGAGCTAAGTCATGGTAGGCAATAAAGCAAAGGGAGATCAGAGGGAGAGCAGTGGGTCAGAGGGGGAAGTGGTGGGCAAGAGAAGAGCGGATGCAGTGGGGCGGTGAGCCAGAAATCAGAGAGCAGAGGTACAGAAAGTGGAAAGAACGTGGGCTCAGGGGTATTAGTGGGCCAAAAGCAGAGAGGGGTTGGCCGGAAAGGGGCAGTAAGCTGCAGATTGGGAGAAAGGATGAGGGAAGAATGTGATAGAATGGGATAAAGATACAGAAATAGCATGCAAGAATGAAGGACTGTATACTGCGGAGGAATTGGGGAGTGTGAGTTGGGAGTATGATTTGGAGTTTGGCAGGGACTAGAGAGCGCAAATTGTGACTTGGCAGTGTGACAGAGGATGTGAGTATGTGTATGACTGAGCGAGGTTCAAAAATACAAGTTGTGATAGGGAATTGATGAGACGTGTGAGGTGTGTTGGGTGAGAGGTGTGTTGGTGTTTGCGGGATTGGAGAACATAGAAGGGGAATATTTTCAGCATTACAACTGATATTGATTAATAACGTTAATAATGATAAATAGGCATGCACAATAAGGAACAAGTTACTTACCTGTAACTGTTGTTCTCCAGCATGGGTCTGGCATGATTTCACATGCTCATGAATATTCTCCATCGTCAGGCCGGGAATCCACGGTATAGAAAAAAATCAGTATCAGTTTCGTTTCTGATCTGTCTTTCTCAGTAGTAACCAATCAATGGTCTCTGGGTCATACTGCCCACAGCCAATGACTGCCCTCTCCCTAAGCCCCACCCCTGGCAGCCATCCTCAGATTTTGTAGCACGTGAAGTGGCAGTATGACCAAGTGAAGAGCCGCAGAGGGGTAGGCGGGAGGGTTCACATGTGAATCCATGCCAGACCCATGCTGGAGAACAACAGTTACAGGTAAGTAACTTGTTCCTTCTCCAGCATGGGGTCTGGCATGGATTCACATGCTCATGAATATAAGAATACATAGCAGTATACACATGCACAACCACGGGAGGTGGCACAAGGCTCAATATCAAGCAATACAACAACTCAACATTAAGCAACTCTTACCTCCTCACCAGGCTCACCTTAGGCGAACAGGTTACGCAGCACTGCTTGGCCGACCCTGGACTCCTCCCTGGAATCCCGGTCGACGCAGTAGAATCTCGTGAAGGTGTGCGTCGACCTCCACGTAGCAGCCCTGCAGATGTCGAGCAGGGGCACACCAGACAGGAACGCCGTAGTAGCAGCGATCGCTCGGGTCGAATGGGCTCGGACGGCCGGGCAGCGGTCGGTTTGCCAACCGGTGACAGTGCATGATGCAGCCGGAGAGCCATCTGGAAATGTAAGTCTTCGAGAGAGCCTTCCCTTGATTCACAGGTCCAAAGTTCACAAACAGCTGTGATGTCTTCCAGAAACTCTTTGTGCGGTCCACGTAGAACTTCAGTGCTCTAGCTACATCTAGCGAGTGCAGAGTCCTCTCAGCCAGCGACGAAGGCGACGGGAAGAAAACTGGCAACACCAAGGGCTCATTGAGGTGGAAGTCCGACGGCACCTTGGGCATGAAGGAGGGGTGCGTCCTCAGCACCACCCTCGTGTCGTGAAAAGTCAAGTATGGAGGGCTTGCAAGACAGGGCCTGGATCTCTCCCACTCGTCGTGCAGAGGTGATGGCCACGAGGAATGCTGTCTTCCACGACAGAAACTTCAACGGCACTGAATGCATAGGCTCGAATGGGGCCCCCATGAGCCTAGTTAGTACCACGTTGAGCTCCCACGCCGGGGCAGGGGCCTTCACCGGCAGGAATGATCGGAACAGTCCTTTCATAAATTCCTTCACCAGACGAGACCACAAGGACGCCCGTCCCGTAGTTCTGGTGTAACGTGAGACGGCAGCCAGATGTACCTTGATGGAAGCGCAAGATAGGCCAGCCTTGGCCAAAGACAGTAGGTACAGCAATACTTGAGGGGCTGTAATCCGTAGAGGGTTAATCTTCTGTGCCCGGCACCAGACAGAGAACCTCTTCCATTTGTGTCCGTAGCACTTGAGTTGAGGATGCCCTGGTCTTTGCAAGAACCTCTATGCAGTCGACCGGGATGTCGTATCCTCCAAACTCTAGTGCTGCAGGAGCCAGGCCTGCAAGTTCAGCAACTCTGGTTTGTGATGAAGAATGGCGCCTCCTTCTCTGGAGAGAAGATCCGCGTCCGTCGGTCGCTTGACTGGTGTGGACGCTGACAAGTCCAGAAGGTCCGGGAACCAGATCTGCCTCGGCCACGCCGGTGCGACGAGGATCATCCTGCACCGGGACCTCTTGAGCTGGTTGACGAGCCGGAGTAGCAACGGCAACGGCGGGAATGCATAAAGGAACAGCGCCATCCCAGGGGAACGAGAAAGCATCGCCCATGCTCCTCGGTTGGGGAAACCTGCTGGCGAACCTCCGGCACTTGGAGTTCGCTGCCGTCGCGAAGAGATCGATCTGGGGTTCGCCCCATGGTCGGAAGAGTCGTTCCACTTGATCCTGGCGCAGTTCCCACTCGTGGCACGAGCGCAGCTCCCTGCTGAGTGAGTCGGCGATGGTGTTTTTTATCCCTGCCAGATGAAAGGGTACCAGAAACATACCTTGGGCGACGGCCCAATGCCACAGATCCTGGGCTTCCTTGGATAGGGCTGGGGACCTGGTTCCGCCCTGCTTCCGGATGTAAAACATTGTGGTGGTGTTGTCGGTGAAGATCCTCACTACTGTGCCCTTGAGGGACGGGAGAAAGGACCTGAGGGCCCAGAACACTGCCCAGAGCTCCAGGATGTTGATGTGGAGCAGCTTCTCCTCCGGGAGCCAAAGGCTTCTCGCGTGAAGATCTCTGGTGTGCGCTCCCCACCCCTCCAGGGAGACATCCGTCGTCACCGTCACCTGGTGGGCGGGGGTCTGAAAATCTGTTCCTGCCGCCAGATGAGCGCGGGTGCCCCACCACCGGATTGCTCGAAGGAAGGTCTTGTTGAGAGGGATCCTGTCTTCAAAGCTGCCCGTTGCTTGTATCCAGCGGGCGTCGAGGAAATCCCATAGAGGGCGTCTCCGAAGCCTGCACAGGCGCACGAGATATATGCAAGAGGACATCATCCTGAGAAGGGACTTAATGGACCTCACCTTGGCCACGTCCGTGGCCAGCAGACGCTGCACCTTGCCTACGATGGCCTTTGTCCTTTCCTCCGACGGTGAGGCCATACGCACCACTGTGTCGAGCTTCGCTCCCAGAAACAGTGCGACTTGCGAGGTGACCAGGTGGGACTTGGGGAAGTTGAGGAAGAACCCCAGGTCCATGAGTAGCTGGACGGTCTTCACTGTGTGTTCCACGGCGAGCTCCCTTGTCCTTGCGCGGATGAGCCAATCGTCCAGGTAGGGCTAGACGTGGATCCCCTGTAGGCGCAGCCGCACCACCACTGGAGCGAGGCACTTGGTGAAAACCCTGGGTGCCGATTTCAGTCCGAACTGGAGGGCCTTGAACTGGTAGTGCCGCCCTTGGACCACGAACTTGTGGAACGTTCGGTGTCCATTTAAAATGGGGATGTGAAAGTATGCATCCTCCAAATCCAACGACGACAGGTAATCGTCCTCCTCCAGCTGTCCCAGCACGTGCTGGAGGATGACCATCCGGAAATTCTGTGCCTTGATGTACTTGTTCAGTCATCGCAGGTCCAGGATGGGCCGCCATCCTCCTGTCTTCTTTTTCACAAGGAAGTACCTTGAGTATACTCCGGAGCCCCGGAGCCTCTTCGGGACGAACTCAATGGCACCTTTTTTGAGCATCGCCCTTACCTCCAATAGCAGTTGAGGGATGCGATTTTCCTTCCTGACCACTGGTGGAATGCGCGGGCACTTTTTTAGAAATTCGAGGGCGTGCCCCTGGGCCAGGGCGTCGAGCACCCAACGGTCGGTGGAGATGGACTCCCATACGCTGACGAACTTCGCCAGCCGGCCTCCCACCAGGGTGCTTCGGTGGGGGCCCGACACCACGGTCTGTTCAATCTTCCTTGGAGGACGCCTTGCTGCCTTGGCCTCCCTGGCAACGACGGCAGGGTCCACCCGACTTGCCACGTCCTCTAAAGGCTTCCTGTGACGAGGAGCGGGCCACTTGGCGGTACGTAGAGGAGCCACCGCCAAATCCCTTGGAGGCACCCTGCTTGCCTCCGCTGCTCCGGCATTCGTTGCCGGAGAACACCTAGGGCCTTAGCTGCCTCCGTGTCCGCCTTGATGGTTTGGAGGGACTCCACTGTTTTCCCAAACAGATTGTCCCCATCGAACGGCATGTCCAAAACCTTGGCTTGTACGTCCTGCCGGAAATCCGTCGCCTTGAGCCACCCTTGTCGTCTAAGGCAAACGCTGTTGCCTAGCTGGCGGAAACTGGTGTCAGCAATGTCTGTTGCCACCGTTATGGCGTGGTCTGACGCCACTTCACCTTCCTGCAATATCTCCAGGTCCTCGGCCCTCTTGTCGTCTGGTAGGAAGTCCAACAGGGGGGCGATCTTGTACCATAACTCAGTCGTAGCGGGCCACGATAGCGAGGGCATTGGCCACCTTAATCGTTGTTGCCGCCGACGAGATAACTCGTCCCATTGCATCCAGCTTCTTTCCTTCGCCGTCCGGCGAGGAAGTTGATGTTGAGGCCGATGCCCTCCCAGCTTTCTTCTTGGCCGCCGCTGAGACGACCGAGTCAGGGGTCGGTTGTGTCCTAAGGCACAAAGGGGCCGCGTCGGGGACCTGGTACTTCTTCTCATACCGATCCCTCTTGGCAGGCGCGTAGACTGGTCCTTGAGAAGGGTGAGACCATCATCCAAGATGTCATCCAGCAGAGGCACGGCGAGGACTGTTTTCCTATTGGCCTCGTGCCGTTGGTAAAGGAAACCTTCCTTCTCTTCAGGGCAGAGTGGAAAAAGCTTGGATGCACTGGCAATCATTGCATGGAAAGATCGGATCTCGTCGGGCGGGGAGGCTCGGGCTGGGAGCGATGGGAGCTCCGAGCCGTCGGCACCGCCGTCGTCATCGTCGACTGTACCCGTCGTGGCCGTTCGTGTCATCCCGAGGGACGGGGGACATGGGCAAAGGTTGAGTAGGCCGCGAGAGCTGAAAAGGCAGGGTTGGGTGGATCTGTCTTCTCTTGTTTGGGGGGCTTACCGCCGGGCCTGGCTCTGGCTCCTCCGTCGAGGCTGGTTCCGGTTCCTCCGTCGGTGGTAAGGGCAATCTCGGCCTTATCTCCGAACATAAGGATTGTATTGCCAACAAAATGGCCGCCGAGTTGTCCTGCGGCTCTGGAATCTACGGGTGACTAGGGCCCTCGCTGGTGCCGCCGTCGCTCTCGTCGTCCTCTTCATCGGGATCCCCTCCTGGGGGAACAGGCCTTCATGAGGATAAAACGCACGTGGAGAAGGACTGTGCCCTCGTCGAGGCCCTCTAGGACTTCTACCAGCTCCTCCTCGGATGATGTGTCCTCCTTGGATGCTGTGTCTGTGTCCACAATGGCCACCGCCCCCCTCCCCTCTTTCTGCCGGGGTCTTCACGGGGGTCTTTTCGATGGGTCTGAAAGAGGCTTCCCTCCGCGGAGGCAGGGAGACTCTGGGCCCCGAGGTCGCCTCCTCTGGTATAGCCTCAACAGGCTGCGCCAGGGCCGCCGCAACTTCCTCGATAGAGGCCTTGGCCAGGTGAATCAAGGCCTTTACCACCTTCTGTGGGCCTGTGGCCTTCACCTTGGGGGTGGGGGGTTCACTGCCTCGCTCCCCCTCGGCTGGATCCTTCGAGCTCGACCGGGGCCTCTCCAGAAGCTTCGCCGGGTTCTCAGCCTTCCTCTTCCCTGAGCCAGAGCGTTGGCTCGTGGTTGATGGCGCTGGGGAGGATGCGCCCTGCCTGGCAGTCGAGGAACCCGACCGTTTGGCGTTTCCCAGTGCCCGCAGACTCGCGGTTCTTTGCCTTCTGTTGGGCCCCCATCGCCGGGGCGCCCTCACAGGACTTAGAAGACCGCTCGGACTTCTTCTCACCCAACGGGCTCTTTCCTTCCAGCCAGCTGGAGAGACGAAGGTGTCAGTCCTTGATGGTCCGTTCCGACATGTTCCTGCAAAACGCACAGTCCTCCACGTGCGTTTTGTCCTCATGAAGGCAGTACACACATTTCGAGAGCTCGTCCTCCTTTAACACATTCTGCAGCTGGCATCCAGGGCAAACCCTGAACAGCTTTCCGGCCGTCGAGCTTCCTTTCTCCTGGGCCATGTTCGGGTAGGCCTCAAACTCCTGGACTCCTCCAAGAAGCGCAACTCGACGAAATCTTCACCCTCGAGGGGCATAGAAAATCCGACACGGATCCCCGTTAATCGGATGTAGACGGTGGAGCTTAAGGCTCTATTTGACCGAAAAATGAGAAACTCTCTTTGAAAAAAGCACGAAAACGCAGCAAAAGCTCGAGAACTACACACAAGGACTCCCAAAACTTGAGCGTGCGGTAAAAATCTGAAGATGGCTGCCAGAAGCGGGGCTTAGGGAGAGGGCAGTCATTGGCTGGGGGCAGTATGACCCAGAGACCAGTGATTGGTTACTACTGAGAAAGACAGATCAGAAATGAAACGGAAACTGATTTTTTCTTTATCGAGGATTCCCGGCCTAACAACGGGGCATATTCATGAGCATGTGAATCCATGCCAGACCCCATGCTGGAGAACATGGGAGACGTGCTGTCTGTCAGAATTTGAACCTACTGGTTCGTTAGTTGCACTTCGAATGCCAGGAGTGCTTTGAGTACTGCTAGTAGTGTGAAACTGCAAATATACCTCAGGGTGGAGGTACACACTGTTACTGCCGAATTGCTATGCTAGGGGACACACAAACCAAACACTAGAAAAGACACGAAATGAGACATGAAACACAAAGAAAACACACACAAATCGGTTCAATTCATATCAAATTTATTTTATTCATGCCTTACATTCCATGATAAAATCACTACTAAAAACACTAATAAAAAGCAAATTTGCAAGCCCATACATGGGTCACTACTTACTGTGATCTACCCAGCCCTTCTGATTTCTGTGCTAGCCGCCCAATTACCCAGTCCTGCTGAGTCTAAAAGCTAATAGCTAAGCATTTCTAATCGTCAGCATTTCCCTCTTTCAACCCACGCACACATTGGCACTCTCTAATGAGACAATCCCTGCCTGATGAATGGCAGGATCTCCCCTTCCAGAAAACCTCAAAACCCCCTGCGAGTGTGTGTGCCAATTCCCCGTTGCACGGGTCTTAACAAAACAGCTTTCTAATCAGCAGGCCTCATTCAACAATACTCCCCACTGAATGCGAACACTCTTTCAGGTAGCCTCACTGCTTTGCCCGCATCTCATCTAGACAGCCAAATCTCAGCAAGACTCGAACCGGGCCCCTTTCTCTGCTCCCTCCTTGGCCCCCACCGATCTGGTCATCTATCAGGCTGGTCTCTCATGCTGCTTTCCTGCAACTGCTCTCAAACTGCTCTCCCCAATCGGTCTGCATCCCCAACTGTTCTAATGACTGCTGCATAACTCCATCTGCTCCAAACTCCATCTGCATCTCCATCTGATCTACTGCTAAAACACACTCATGGATATACTAAGTTATCACTAAGGTTACATGTCGAAATACATATTTCTACTAGCTAAGCGTTCTCTAAAAGCAAGCGCCATGATGTCTGATGGCGTGTGCATTTCTCCAAGTTCACTGACATGAACAGGCTAGCATATCTTGTTCATTGCATGGCATGGAGACGTCTCATATTGCTAAATCATACCACTTCTCCGCATACAGCCAAGGACTTTCTACCGTAAAGCTGTGCAAAGCACTACTTCCATATCCCTCCCACCTTCCTGTTCTCTCTCAGACAGCACAAGGCCAGATAAGCCACCGTCTTCTCTTCTACTCGGGCAAAGGCAACCTATATCTGCCTGCCTCCGTTTACATTCTTCGAACTCGCAGTGCACCATAAAAAAACTCTGCGGAAAGCGTCTCTTCTTCAGTGTGTGGCTCAGAACACCAATTTCATGTCTCTAGTGCCTAGCAACATTTCTCTTCAACCTAAGCACTACATAAATGGATCAATGTGCATTCCAAGTGCATGCACAAGCGTGTCTCTAATGCAAACATTGCAACATTTCTAAACAAACCCTTCATATTACAGGGCCTATTTCTCTGGCAAATTGCCTGGCAAAATGTGGCTTTCAATGGCATAACAAATGCAGCATATATCTGGAAATGTGGATCTGAAATTATACTTATGATAACTCGTAACAGGCCAGCATATTATCTGGATTAACAGTAGTTCCAGCAGATTGAATTGGTTCTGTGCAGTGACCTGTGTCCACAGACCGTGTGTTGTGTAGTGAAGGAAATGAGCCCCCCCCACCCGGAAAGTGACGCGTCTGTTATGACAATGGCTTGCGCTTCCGGATCGTAGAAGGGTTTTCCCCTTGAACAGATTTTCTCTTGACCACCAGCGTAGACTTTGTACTAGTGTTGGCAAAATAACCACTAGATCGTCCCACTGACCACATGCCTGAGACCATTGTTCCGCCAACCACTCCTGCATTGGTCGCATGCGCAGACATGCGTGTGGAACCAGATCTATGCACAATGCCATCATGCCTGGTAATCGCATTGCTTTGCGTACGATTATCTGGAGACCGGCTTGATACTGGGGTATTTGCCGATGCATATTTTGCACTCTTTCCATGGACGGAAAGGCTAAGCCTGTTCTTGTGTCTAATACAGCTCCTAGGAACTGTTTTGATGTGTTTGGTACAAGACTTTACTTTTTCTCGTTCATTGAGAAACCCAATTGGAAGAAAAGATTTATGGTTCTTTTCATGCTTTGTCTGCAAAGATGGGGAGTTTCTCCTGTGATCAATCAGTCGTCCAGGTAGGGGTAAACTGGGATTATATCCCTGCACAGGTGCTCTGCCACCACCACCAATGCCTTGGTGAATACCCTTGGAGCCGAGGCTATACCGAAGGGCAGCACCTTGAATTGGTACTGCTGGTCTGCTACTTTGAACCGCAAGAGTCTTCTGTGTGCTGGGAGCATTAAAATAAGCATCTTTCATATCCAATGTGGCCATGTAATCCCCCTGTTTTAAAACAGGTGAATAACCTCTTGTAGCGTAGTCATTCAGAATGTTTGTGGCTTTACATACGTGTTCGCAGGGAGCAAGTCTAACAGTAAGCGCATGGTTAGATCTTTCTTTCGTACAAGTAAGTATGTTGAATAGATATCCTTGTTTATCTCTTTTGAAGGCACGATCTCGATAACGTCTTTGAGGAGTAGCGCATTGACTTTTTCTATCAAGATGCGTTCTTCTCTTAGTGCCTTCCTTTGGCGTGGGGGGAGGTTTGATGTTGTTTAAGAGTTCCAAATAATAGCATCCCGCTACTGTCGACAACACCCACTTGTTGTTAGGGAGAATTCTCATTCAATGGCTAATTTCCCTTACCTAGTGAGTCCCTCAGCAGCTTAGCTGGATTTCTGGAGTTTATTTATCCACTTGGTAAGAGTGTACCCCTTTTCCAACTCTTACTTGTGTTTTGCCATGTGTAGTTCATCTGCTTTTGTGATTGTGGACTCTGGAGTACACCACTTCAGTAGCCCCCTTTTGTGTGTTACACAGCACCTTCAGTTCAGTGACACAGGGTTGTCTTTTAGACTTCCCACCGACTCCATTTCTGAGGCTGACTACTGTCCCCCAGAAAAGGGTAAAGTTGCCATTAACTTTAATTTTGTCACTTTAACCACAGATCCAGTACACCCCATCTTACATGGAGTACCGGAAAGGGTTAATCCTTAGCCCTTTTCATCTGTACCTCCTAGAGCATTGTTTCGCTCTTTTAACATTTAGACGTGGCTGGTGGCAGTGGTATCTACCCTAACTTTTCTACCGCGATTATACTATATAAACGTGGTATTGTTGTAGGCTACTATATTAGCCTCAAACTTAAACCCGCTTCACCAAATAATTTTTCTTTTGGCTCCGGTCGGGTTTATTCGCCATTTCTTTTTGTTAAAGTCCTTCTTGTGTTTACTTTGCGCGGCAAACCAGATTTGCCTTCTTTGTTCATTATCTTTTGGCGGGCTTCTGCCAAGAAGCCCTCCTCTAGGCACCTGGGTGTCTAGATGGGCTGAATGTGAGGGAGGGGTGTAGTCACCCCCTGCACAGGGTATCCTAGGAAACCCGAGCCGCACTTTGCCATGATTTGCTGAGGTGGTTGTCCGGGCCAGACAACCCCCCTGCTGCGTGATTGACAGCCAGACTGTGCGAATGGGGGATTTTTGCATAAAAGGCAGATATCTTGGGCTGGAAGTCGGAGTCGCCACTGGAACTACAAGGAACAATAGAGAAGCGGAGAAGAAGACGGCTGCTGCAACTATCCCGTCCCGGTGAAGCCCTGCTGCAGTCCTGAGCTATCTACCCTTCAACGACTAGAGAAGATCCAGTCCGGAGTCTTCTTCCCTTGAGATTGGTGGGGTCAACCAGCTCAACTTCCACAGCCAGAGGATCCTCTTCGTGGTCGAAATCGCTGCGCGCTGCTGTAGTGGTCCGGATAGCCAGCTGAAGAGCCTCTCCTGTTTTTAAGGAGCGCACCATTTATTCACCATCACTGCTGCCGGCGTCATCCCTGCGTGGTGCAGACCCCTTCAGACGTCCTCCTTCATCCCGAAAGCTCCGTTAACTGTGGGTCTGCAGGAAACTACCAGGAACAACTGCCGTGGCACCAGCCTCTTCCTTGAATAAGGTACTCTGTTCTGCTTGAGGAATTAGGGTGAATCCCTTTTCTTCGCCTCCAAGGCTTGCCCCAGTCTTCCCTCCTTATAACTTTTGCTTCCCCTGTTGACAATATCTAAATACTCCTGGCTACGTTGAATCGTGAACTATCAGACTGTGTGATCCTCGACAACAGGGACCCGGTTCCACTTGACACTGGCTCCGGCCTACTGACTTTTGAATTTCTGTCTAAGAGTGTTCTCTGGTTCTGTCTGCCTTGACAAATGTATTGCCTATGATGTTTGCCCCCAACTCCCTCTGGGTATATCAGGTGCTAAGTGTGTTTTTGCCCCGGTAACATCTCTTGCCGTGGATACGCGTTTCTTTAGTAAGACCGAACTGTCATTACTGTCAAAAAGTGATCACAAGTGTATTCCCGGTAACGTCTTTTGTTTCACAACACCGGTCTGCTAAAACACAGGGTACTTACCTTGAATGTACCGTACAAAGTGAATTGGTTAGTTGTAGTATATTTTACATGTGGTTTTTGAATTATTAGAAGTGTCGTGTTTATAACAAATGGTTTAAAAATAAATGTACTTATATTTTTTACCTGAAACCTTGAGTCACAGTAATTGTGGTCCCTTTGTGTAATCTCTGCTACTGCTCATATACTCTTGAGATAAGCCTGGCTGGTCCGCTAATGCTACCACTTTAACATAGTAGTACAGGCTTGTACCAAAGGTAAAACTTGTATTACCACTTGTAGTCTTAATTGTGTGCAGTGGTCCCTAAGGGCACTGCACAGGATTCTGCCTAACACTTGTCTGTGGTTATACCCTCCATGCGAGGGTGATGTTTGAAATCGGTCCCCCAACTGGGGAGGCATGGGAGGTAACCTGTAGCGGGACGTCCCTGTTTGGGAGTTGTTCCTCCACCCTTTGAAGTGGAGGGTCTCTCCCGGCCTCGGCCTCTGCACTGGCCTCTAGGATAACCTTGGGACGCTTAACCCTGGTTGTTATTCCACAATGTATTTTGGTTTTGTCCATATCTGGAGCCTCTTTGGTGATTTTGGATGTGAAAACGGCAAAAATTGTTTCTCCCCCTTATTGGTAAATTGGCCAAGGGACTTAAGTGGGTCATACTCCTCTTTGGCCAACTTCAGAGCATCCTCCACTGCTTTGCCAAATAACACATTTGGTTCCACTGGCATATTGAGCAAGGTTGCCTGTGTTTCCAGTTTAAAACCGGACTGGCTAAGCCAGCCATGGCGCTTGATAATAGTGCCTTCTGCAATAATGCATCCAGCATTGTCTGCAGCGTCAAGGTTGTTCTGAAGCAGACTGCTGACAGTAGCCACAAGTTTTTAGAGGTTCTGGAGCAGAGTCAACAAGGGCCGTAACGGGGGCGTGGCTTGGTAGCCATGTGAAAGGACGTGCCTGAACGGGAGCTCCCGCTGATCCGTACATAATCCGACTGATACCGCGCAAGGACCGCTGTGATTTGGCGAAAATTGGAAGACTGTGTACATGAAGTCCGGCTGCACGCGAGGACACATTTTTATATGGGTTCGTAGTGCGCACGGATACTTAAGAGCCGAATGAAGCACTGGCGGCCAGACCTCGACGGATGACAAAATGGCCGCCGCCGCTTGACGAGGAGACAAAGGAGCGGTAGATTGGGACCACAACATACGTGCGCCCTCTCAGCGGCACGAAGGGGGCAGCGCGACACTGCCCATCTGGGGGGAGCGCCGGACAACAGCGGTGCCTGAGACCGCTGGGCGAGCTGAGACTCTCAACAGAGTCGTGGCGTATGGGCATAGTGCCTCCCTGGCTTGGACCGGAGCGCGACCGGAGGGACGCTCCTGACTGGAGATATGTCGAACAAGCCTCTGAGGGCGAAGAATAAACAGCCCACGCTCGACGAATACGCCAAGACGTCGCCCGGCCTGAAGGGTGCCAGGAGCAAGGATAAGGCTCAGACCAAGGAGATGGCCGCCGGTGGTGCGAACCAGGAGGTTCTCGCTGCGATCGCGGATTTGAAGGCGACGTGGGAGACCAGGCTCCAACTTGCCGTGGCCGAATTGAAAACCGCGTTGGAACTACAGGTTGGGGCGGTGCAGGAGGACGTGAACCTCCTGAGGCAGGATGTGCGGGCCCTGGCTGAGCGCACGGAAACTTTGGAAAAGGAGATGGGCCCTACTGTGGCGGACTGCACTGCACATAAGCGCGATATCCATGCCCTGGTGCAGCGTGTGGGCAACTTGGAAAGTAGGGCTGAAGAGGCGGAAGGACGTGCCCGGAGAAACAACGTTCGCATCGTGGGCCTGCCGGAGGGGGCTGAGGGCCAGAATCCCACGGAGTTTATTGAGAACTTGCTGCTGCAGGAGATCACTGGGGGAGCCCTGTCGCAGGGGTTTGCGGTGGAGAGGGCGCATAGGGCCTTGAGTAGAAGACCACCGCCGGGGAACCCACCTAGGCCTGTGATCGCCAAGATCCTCAATTATCGGGATTGGGAAAGGATCCTTGAGCACTTTCGTAAAGGGGGCACCATACGGCGAGGAGAGGCGACCATTACTGCTTACCCCGATTACACCTTGCAAGTGCAGCGCAGTCGCATGAACTTTGGGGCGGTCAAGAGGCGATTGCGGGCAGCAGGGTACAAGTATATGTTGCTCTACCCGGCCAGATTGAAGGTTTTCTTCAAGACCAAGATGCTGTTCTTTGACACTCCGGAGGAGGCCATGGGATGGCTCGATGCACAAAACTGTCCTCAGGAGCCAGATGAGCGGACGGCGGATGGAACGGGAAGAGATAAGTGATGCCGCGGGCCCGGTTGGGCGATGAACATTGGGACTGGAATATAGTCGGTATGACTCTGTTTGGTAGTGTATGCGTTAGGACTTTGAAACATGGTCCGTGTGCGCGGATACGGAAGTGCGGGAGGGGAGCCTCCGGGGGCTGGTCTTTGTACCCCAGTTTGAGTTTAGTTTAGTCACTGTGTGTAGTGTGACACCCTGTCGGGTTCTCTACTTGGGTTCCAGAGAGAACCGAACACAGGGATGCCTGAGATCCAGGGATGGAGCTGGGCAGTTGGTTGGGTTAAGGGGGTTAGGGGGGTGGGGCGGGTCAGTTTTTATATGAGCCTGGGGGAGAAACTGGGGATGGGGGCCCTTGCGGTAGGAGGGAGGCGAGGGGTCCTGGGAGAGGGATGGGAGCTACTGATGCGTCATGGGGGACCTTAGGATACTAACGTGGAACGTTAGAGGTCTTAACAGTTACCTTAAGCGCAACAAGGTCATGTTGTACCTAAAAAGACAAAGGATAGACATCGCCCTGTTACAGGAGACACATCTGACACGGGATAAGCTGGAACTGGTGGGGAGAAAGTGGAGAGGGACTGTAGTTGGATCCACATATTCTGCCTATGCTAGAGGTGTGCTGATTTGGGTTGCACCACATGTCCCGTTTAAGCTACTTGGGGAGGTTGTGGAGTCTGATGGGAGGCTGGTCATGGTAAGGGGGCTTCTGGAAAATAAAGTAGTGTGCGTTATAAATACCTATGCCCCCAACCGTGACACGGCGACATACTTCAGGACACTGACCACCAGACTGGGTGAGGGGATGGGGGGTCCTGTGATTTGGGGAGGGGACTTTAATTGTGTACTAGACCCCAAGGAGGACAGGTCAGACGACAGGGTGGACAGGCCCAGCCCGGCGGCTAGGGTACTGCAGGCGTTGCTGGTAGACCTTGGCCTGGCAGACGTGTGGAGGACGAGACACCCTGGCGTGAGGCAATATTCACATTACTCGGCCCCACACCAGTTACACACAAGGCTGGATTACTTTTTCGCCACTCCGGACATTGTCGCGGAGTGTGACCAGATAGACTACAGGGCGAGAGTCCTGTCGGACCACTCGCCCCTGGTCATGCGTTGGCAGCTTTGTCCCCCACGTGCGCGTATTCCAACATGGCGCCTCAGGGCGGAAGCGCTCAGGGATCCAGTCTTTAGAGAAGAAGTGAGGGAGGAGATTGTTGCTTATTTTGAGACGAACACAGGCAGCGTCAAGTCGGCTGGTACTTTGTGGGAGGCCTTTAAGGTTGTAATGAGGGGGGTTGCCATTGCTAAATCCAAAGGATTAATGGGAGGAGTCCTGGCAGATCTGCGTAGAGCCGAGACTGAGTTGGAGAGAGAGCTGGGGGAGGGGGGGACGGACATGGAGGAGGTCATTAAACTGCAACAAAGGTGCGCAGAACATTGGGACAGGCTTTGTAACCTGAATTACAGGAAGTACATTGAGAGGTTGCATGCCGGGGGAGACAAGACAGGCAGACTTCTTGCTTGGCTGTATAAGAGCGAGACCCCAAGATCCCCGATCCGATCAGTTATCACTGAAAAGGGAGTGGAGCAGAACACCCAGGAAGGGGTGAATGGAGCATTCGCAGAATATTATCAAGCATTATATGAGGATCGAGAGGGGGGAAGCCGGGAGGATATAGAGGTAGTACTTGAAGACATAGGCCTGCCCAAGATAAGTGACGAAGAGCAAGAAGAAATGGATGCTAAGATCACTCTGGATGAGCTGCAGGAGATTGTGCGGCAGCTGCCCACTTGTAAGGCCCCAGGTGCAGACGGGTTCCCCAGTGAATTTTATAAAGCGTATGGGGAGGAGGTGCTCCCGCCCATGCTGGAGATGTTTAACGAAGCGTTCGAGGTGGGGCGGCTACCAGAGTCGCTCAGGGAGGCGATTATAGTACCGCTCCCCAAACCCAACAAACCGGGGCACGACTGTGGCTCCTACCGGCCCCTGTCGATGTTGAACCAGGACAGTAAGATCCTCACAGCGGTCCTGGCGGCCAGAATGCGGAGGGTAATAGGCAAGCTGATCCATCCTGACCAGACGGGCTATGTCCCGAACAGGAATATTACCCACAATCACAGGCGCCTTCACAGGGTGGTGGAAAAGGGGGGCAGTGATGACAGCGAAATGGCAATAGTGGCGTTGGACGCGGTTAAAGCGTTCGACTCCGTCCGATGGCCATGGCTCCTGGCGGCTTTGGGGCAGTTCGGACTGGGACCATGCTACATGAGGTGGGCCGAGCTATTATATAGTGCGCCTCTGGCTAGGGTCCGTACGGGTGCAGTAGTGTCAGACAGATGGCAGTTAGGCAGAGGTACCAGGCAGGGATGTCCTTGGTCCCCAATGTTGTACATACTGGCCCTCGAACCTTTAGCAGTTTACCTCCGGCAGCAGTATGATCCGGTGGGCATAGAGGTGGGAGGAGAGTGCCATCTTATATCCCTGTATGCAGACGATATGCTGTTATACCTGAAACACCCGGAAGAGAACTTGCAGTATATCTTGGAGGTATTGGAGAGGTATGCCTGGTTGTCCGGCATAGCGGTTAACCCTCAGAAATCCGTATTATTCCCGCTGGGCAGTTATGTGGGGATACCGGCGGAGAGGCTGCCGGTGCTGCGGATTCCGTGGGCAACGAGCTCCTTCCGGTACTTGGGCATTGACGTGTACCACACGACTGAGGAAGAACACAAGTATAATACTGAACTAGCGGTGGGAAAGATTGAGAGGTGTATGAGGTTCTGGGAAAGATTGCCTTTAGCAATGATGGGTCGCGGAGCCATGCTTAAAATGGTGGTGTTGCCCAGGCTCCTGCATTGCTTTAATAACATCCCGTATATGATACCTAGGAAGTTTTTCGCCAGGTTGCATAGCGTGTGTAGGAATTTCCTGTGGCACGGCACGCGCAACAGGGTCGCATTATGGAAATTGCAGAACTCTTACGAGAAAGGTGGCGTGAAGCTGCCGAACTTTGAGGCCTATTATATCGCGGCGCAACTGCAATATGTGGCCAGGTGGCTTTCAGATGAGGAGACCCCCGAACATAGGCTGCTAGGGGAAGACTGTTCCCCCTTCTATCTGCGGGAGGTGATTTGGGTGACTGGCTCATGGATGAGAGAGCGTCCTAAGATGCTGGCCCTTGGCAGGAACATATGGCGGCGTGCCTGTCGGATGATGGGTGACCCCGCGCCGTGTATGTCGCAGTTCCCTCTGGTCGCCCTGGCAAAGGAGGACGTGCAGTTGAGAACTATTATCCGGACGTATTGGGAGTCAGTAGGATTGATTACAATGGGCGACATCTGGCAGGAGGGGACCCTGATGGAGTTCGATGAACTGGAGGTAGGGTCGGGACTACACAGGGGTCAATATGTAACATATCACAGGGTGGTCCGGGAGGTCCGGAGCACGTGGCCCGAAACTACTTTGGCCGATGAACCGGATGCCACGCTGGAGACGATGTATGACGCATCAGAGGGCGGACACGAGGTCTCTAGGTTGTACGAGATGTTGATGACAAAGGTTGGGAAGGATTTAGGGCACCTGAGACTGGAGTGGGATGCAGAGGTGGGGGCCCCGATGTCGGATGGGATGTGGGAGCGCGCCCTGGGGTACCATAAAAAGGTATCGAGGAACGCTAGGTTCAAGCAGATACAGCTCTATATTACGCACAGGGCATATATGACCCCCCTTAGAATTTCCAAATTCCTAGGTAGTGGGCGCCAGGCGTGCCCCAAGTGTAACGAAGAGAATGCGGACATGATACATATGTTCTGGGCGTGCCCAGTGATTGCAACTTACTGGGGTGAAGTGGCGCAGAGGCTGGCAGGAAGGGGTATCACACTTAAGGTGGATTCGGCGTGGGCTTGTCTGCTGGGAGGGTATCCCAGGGCGCGTAAGCTTCGACATGTGGATAAACTTAAAGATCTGGCCTATGTGCTTGCCAAACGTAGGATAGCCATGGAGTGGAAGAAATGTCACAAGCCGCGAGTGGAGGTCTGGTGGCGGGATCTCCAAAAATGGGCGGATGCTGAAACGACAGTGTGGCAAGATGGCAGTATGGCAGGCGATGGGGAAGAAATAGGCTCTCTCATGGCATGGAAGTTGTTGTTAGCTGAGCTGTTTTGTGCGGGATCGGCCTCGGCTGGACTTGAGAGCGATGAGGCCCCACCGCACGGAACGGACACTGATGGCGAACACTCTACAGGCTCATAGGGGGGAGGGATGGGGATTGCAGTGCCTTACTTTTTGTTTGTTTGGTTTTGTTGTTTGAAGTGTTTTATTTATGTTTCGTTGTAATGTTGTTTGGTTGAGATAAAATAAAAATATATTTAAAAAAAAAAAACAAGGGCCGTAACGTTGTCCCATTTATTGCAGTCGTAGCTCGTGAATTGTGGTGATTCTAGATTGCTTAGCTGCAGCGGTTGCCACTTTCCTACTCATGGTGTAGAGTTTCTTGCTCTCCTTGTCTGGGGGAGCTTCAGAAGAGACTTAAGGTGTCCCGGCCCTCTTCTGGGTAGTTGTGACCACCAGTGAATCTGGCTGAAGCTATCCTCTGATATACAAACAGACTGCCCTTGTTTGATTGGGCATTTCAAGCAAGGGTTGTATTCTCCTTTGAACTGACTTTAAAATGGGTATACATTGGATGGCAGCTTTCTTGTCCCCCAAGATATCCTCGACAAAATCTTTGTCCTGCTGTGTTTCCTGAGTGTCGATGCCGCAGTGCTCAGCTGCCTTTATTAAAATGTCATTAAACAGGGGTTGATTATCCACCGGGGAATCGGGTAATGGGGGGGTCCTGTGGAACTGGAGAGTCCATAGTACAGACCACTGTCTATTTTCCCCATCATCATCCCGATCATAGTATTCATCCTCCTCCTGATACTACTCTGTGTCTGCATGCAGATCATAAAGCTCAGCCGAGGTGCGAGATTGTTTTGCAGCTGGTGCATGATAAAGATCAGCAGAGATGCAAGATCTTTCCCGATGGCTGGGATGATGTGCAGGGTTGGGAAGATACAGGCAAAAGCTGAGAACTGGAAGCCTGATCCGTGGGGGTGGGGGGGTATAATTTGTAAGCTCTCAAAAGCATGAGGGTGCTCTTCAAAGAAATTAGCAAAGAAAGTAATTCTGGGCATTACTCCATCTATGTCCTCTGCTGACCATTTGCCTGAGCTGGGAACAACAGGGTAAGGTATAGCAGGTGTGAGGGGTGTAGGCAGGTCTTTGTTATGTTGGGCTTCACTTAAAAGGCCATCCTCCTCCTCTTGTAGGACAGTTAGTTTCAGGTCCCTGTTGAGTGTCCTTGGCAGGCGTAGGCTCCTCCCTAGGAGGTTTGTCCTTTTGGGCCTTATCTCTATGATTAGAGCTTTTACAGGATGATTTCTTTGAATCAGAAGCTTTAATCAGGCTTTCTGGGACATGTTGCATAACTAGATGAGAAAGCCCCTGAATCTTTAGGCCTCCCTGCAGGTTGCCGACATCTAGTGGAAGCTGCAGAGTATTCAATGTTTTTTTCGAAATCCGAAAAGACATTGACAGGGCGTGCCAGTAATCTGATCGCTAGTGTGATGTACACTGTACCCATGGTCCTTCACACGTTGAGGTCCCTCAGATTGGTTTGTTTCTGACATGAGGTAGCATGAAGTGTAGCTTGAGTACAGGTGTATCCAAGCAGATATGTACCAGACAAGCTCATAATGCAACCATGCACCTTCTCTCCAAGGGAAGGAAGGGTGGGTCGCATGTGAATCTAAGCAGATATAAGCATCAGAAATAAGATTACAGTGATTAATGTATCCCTTCTGAGGCTTGTGGAATCTGCTTAGATCACATGCTGTGCATAGATTAGAGAGCAGTGTTAGGAGAAGGTGGTGGGTTGTGAGATGGTGCATTGGCAAACAGATGTTTTAGAACCGCTTGTCCCACCTGTGTATCTGTCTTAGAATGTGTGTCAATGCAGCTGTGCTGAGTGAAGGGGTGTACTCCGCTCCATGTAGCTGCTTTGAAAATGCTATCTAGGGGGACATTTGCAATGAAAGCAGGGTTGCTCCTGTGCTTCTTGTGGAATGAGCTCTTGGCGTGAAAGGCAGTGTCTTGTTTGATAGAGAATAGCACAGTTGTATACATCTGACTATCCATCTGGAGATGGCATTCTTGGAAATGTGGTCTCCTCTGCCTGGTGCTACGGAGACAAACAGTTGATCTGTTTTCCTCAGCGGTCTGGTCTTGCTTACATAGTAAAGGACCGACCTCCTTACATCTAGTGTGTGGAGTTTAACCTCAGCTGAGCTGGTAGCATTCTGGAAGAAGGCCGGTAGCTCAATAGACTGGTTTACGTGAAATTTAGGGATTAATTTAGGGGAGAACCTAGGATGAGTGCATAAAACCAGTTTGTCCCGGTGTATGGTAAAGAAAGGATCCTGCACTAACAATGCTTGTAATTCACCAACTCTTCTTATGGAAGTAATAGCCACTAAGAAGGCAGTCTTGTAGGTCAGGTGCTTAAGACACGACTTAAGCATTGGCTCGAAGGGTTCCCCCGTGATCTTAGCGAGTACTACATGAGATCCATCCTGGCGGTGGGTTAGAAATGGGACGGTGGAGTCGTTTTACTCCCTCCATGAATGCTTTAATGACCGGTACCTACCACCACAATACTTTATTGTGGGAAGTGGTGTAAGCCGATATAGCCGCCAGATGCACCTTTATAGAGAGTTGAAGACTAACGCCGAATCTAGCAAGTGGAGCATATAATTTAAAATGTGAGATGGAGTATATTCTATGGGGTTTATTTGTATATACTGGCACCAAACTACAAATCGCCTCTACTTGTCGAAATAACAGTGCCTAGTTTTAGGTTTTCTTGCTTCCTTTAGGATGTACATACACTTCTGTAGCAGGTTAAGATGACCTCAGGAGACACGCTGCCAAGTTCATAAACTGAGGTTGAGGGTGCACTGTTCGCCCGTGCTGAGTAGGTATGTCTGGCACAGGAATTTGATGGGATCGCACATCGCCTGTTTGCGCAGATGTGGATTCCATGGCTGACTCGCCCACATGGGAGCAACTAGGATGAGCATCACTTGTTACCTGTGAATCTTGTTCACCACCTTGTTCATGAGAGGAGTTGGAAGAAAAGCGTAGGCAAACCTCCCTGACCAGTTCATCAGGAGGGCGTTCCCCTTGGAGCCTGGTTGTGGGAACCTGAATGCGAAGTCTGGGCATTGCTTGTATTGGCTTGTGGCGAACAAGTCTAGCGTGGGGTAACCCCATTGGGAGAAGATGTGATCTACGACTTCTGTGTCTAGTTGCCATTCGTGTTCCTGTGGCATGGAATCTCTGCTTAAAGAGTCTGCGAACATATCGAGTTCCCCTGGAACGTGTTGTGAGGATAGGAATATCTTCCGATTGAGTTCCCATTTCCAAATCCATTGTGCTCTTTGGGACAGATTTGGAGAGTGTGTGCCCCCGTTTGTTGATGTAGAACATCGCTGTTGTGCTGTTGGTGAGGACTTGTACCGACAGATTTTTTAGCTGCATGTCGAATGCCTGCAGGGATTTGAATACTGCCAGCAGTTCCAACAGGTTGATGTGGTTCTGTGCCGTGGCAGGAGTCCACAGACCCGGAGATCTGTGATGAAGGTGATGAGCCTCCCACCCAGTGTTAGGCAGAATCCTGTGCAGCTCCCTTAGGGAGCACTACACAAGATTAAGAATACAGGTGAGAGCAATAAATCCCCTTTGGTATCAGTCTGTACCACAAAGATTTAATTGGTAGCTGTGGCTGAGCAGTCAGACTTCTCAAGAGGGAGATGAACAGTATTCAGGGTTTAAACAATACGGCTACAGTACTATGGCACAAGGAAACATGGACCAAAGCTTGTAGTAAAAAGTATATATATTTATTTTATACACTTCTAGTTAAACACATTTATCACAGTTCATAAGCAAGTTAAATTCAGTCAAGAAAGGTATACACAACTCCCTAGTTAAATTGTAGACAAGGTTGAGAGCAAGAGTGAAAACAGCAAAACGGCACAGTGAAAACCAAACACAAATGGCACTCTGACAATTTCTCACAAGGGAGGGAAAGCACAAGTTAAACAGAAATATCTTCTTACACACCCTAGCAGCACTTCCCATAAGTTTGTGAACAAGTTTAGGCAAGGCAGTACTTTAGCATAAAGAATACTGAAATGAAAACTAAGCAAATTGGCACTTCACAGTTTATAAAAGTGGGAAGGAAAGGTTGGTTATAAGAAGTAGGTGCGCCAACACTGTTCTAGTTGAGAAGCAATCTAGACAAGGCAGTTCTAACAAATTTAGCCAGAGTCAATAGGCCTGTGCCAGAGTCAGTGGTACAGGGCAAGGGCCCAGGAGCAAAATGTTCTTGTAGCTGCAGTCAAGTCTTTGGTTAACGATTTGAAAAGGTGGATGCAGAAATTGAAAGACAATGTTAAGAGAGAGGGGCGGCCAACCCAACAGGTAGGTAAAGGATTTAAAACATCTTTAGCACTACCACGCAGAAAGGGCAGCCTGGCGGAACAATGTACCTTTAAAATGAAGAAGTGGCTCCTGCGGTGGCGGTTGTTCCTGGTAGTTCCTACAGTTTGGGGGATCCACCAGAGGAAGAGCGGCTTTCGTCGTGGAGGAAGGTTCGAGTTACTGCACTACCCACGGATGAAACAAGCGGCGGTGCTGTCTGACGAATAAAAGGTACGCTCCTTTAAATCACGATCCTGGTGGACTGGTGCCTGGCTATCCGGTCTCCGAATACAGGGCACTGGTGATTCGACCAGAGCAGGTCCAGGAAGGTGAATGCAAACTGGTTGGCCCCACCAGCTGAAGGGAAGAAGGCTCCTGAAGATGAACATCTTCTCTCGTCGTATGGAGAAAAGTGGTGAGACGCTGCAGAGGTCTTTGGCTTCTCTCCTCTTCGACTTCTTAGTTCCAGTGGCGACGTCTTGCTCTTCCAGTCCTGAGGACGCTGCTTTTATGCAAAAAGATCCCCATTCATACAGCCTAGCCGTCACTCACACAGTGGAGTGGTCATTTTGGCGGGAGACCCTCCAGCCTATCAGGATAGAGTGCGACATGGGTTGCTGAGGCAACCCTGTCCAGGTGTCCAACTCCCCCTCTCACACAATGGACCCACCCCAGACTCAGTGGCACCCAAAGGACGAACAAAGGATCCCGACCTTGGTTAGGAGTTTAGAGAAAGACGAGAAAGAAGTTATATTGAAGTTCTGGCAAATAAAACCTACTGGAGTAAAGTTAATATTAAAATACACCGGCGGTATGTTGGAGGCTGTCAGAAAATGTGGTAGCCTCGAACAATGGGAAAATCCCATAGGAAAATAATCGCGGTCGAATATTTACAGTAGTAACCACTGCCAACAGCCCGAAACATTTGAGAGAGGGACTGTACGGTACCCTCTCGAAAATTAACATAAGGGAAAAGCTATTAAGCCTTCCCAGTACCTCCATAGTAAGATGGGTTGTACTGGTTTAGTTCACAAAAATTGACTAGTAAAGGCAATGGAGACTTTACATGCCCTGGGAGACAGTAGTCAGTCCCAGGGTATGGAGTCTATGTTTGGGGGTTGCTACGGCACCCCTGTGTCACTGCATGGAGGGTGCTTTGTAACACACGTGAATAAAGATGGTTCCTATGGAGGTGAGAAAAACCCCATAGACAAACACAAAAATAGCCTAGAAAACACATAGCAAAAATGATTAAGAGTGGGAAAAAGAGACTCACTCTTAGCAAGAGAAAAAAACAAACCCTTCAAATCCAGCAAAGCTGCTGGGGGACTCCATAGGTAAGGGAAATTAGCCATAGAATAAATTCTCCATAACACCCGGCAAGCAAGGAGTCTGTTGTTACTAAAGCATGCACTTGTGGGTCGTGCAAGGGATTGCCCCTTAAAAGATTCTCCCTTGTCCACCAGCAAAGGTTTTGAACTAGTGTTGGCGAAACGACCACTAGATCGTCCCACTGACCACTTGCCTGAGACCACTGTCTCGCCAACCACTCCTGTATGGGGCGCATGCACAGGGTTGCGTGCGGCACCAGGTAAATGCAAGATGCCACCACGCCTAGCAACCGCAACGCTTTGCGTATGCTTATCTGGCAACCAGCCTGATAATGTGGTATTTGCATTAACATATTTTGGACTCTTTCTTTCCTGGGGGATGGGGGTGGGAGGGTAGATTAAGGCCTCCCTTGTGTCCATTACAGCTCCAAGGAACTGTTTGGTTGTGTTTGGCACTAGGCTTTATTTTTTCTCGTTTATTGAGAAGCCCAATTGAAAGAGAAGATGTATCGTTCTTTGAATGTTTGTCCTGCACATAAGGGGGGGGGGTCTCCCCTGTAATCAGCCAGTCGTCCAGGTAAGGGTACACTGGGATTGACTCCCTGCACAGGTGCGCTGCCACTACCGCCAGTACCTTTGTGAATACCTTCGAAGCAGAGGCAATGCCGAAGGGTAGCACCTTGAATTGGTGCTGTTTTGCTATCTTGAACCGCAAGAATATCCTGTGCGCTGGGAATATTGAAATATGAAAATAGGCATCTTTCATATCCAGAGTTGCCAGGTAGTCCCCCCGCTTTAGCAGAGGGATTACGTCTTGTAGCGTAGTCATGCAGAATTTTTGTGGCTTGACATATTTGTTTGCATATTGTTTGTTTGTTAGATCTTTCTTTGGCACAAGCAAGTAGGTAGGTTGAATAGATACCCTTGTTTACCTGGTTCGCTGGGACAACTTCTATGGCGTCCTTTAGGAGCAGCATTAGGAATTTCATCGAGAAGGATGCGTTCTTCCTCAAGAGTTTTTCTTCTGGCGCGGGGGATGGTTCCAGGGTTGCTGGATTAGTTCCACACAGGACCCTGCCGCCATGGTGGATATCACCCATTTGACTGAGGTGATCCCATCCCATGCTTGGGTGAAGTTTGAAATGCACCTTCTTACTGGAGAGGCATGGTAGAGCACCAGAAGCGGAATGTCACCGTTTTGAAGGTTTCTCTCCACCTCTAGAGGTGGAGGACCTGCCGCGGCCGTAAGATCGGCGCTGCCCGCTTCGGTAACCCTCTGAGGATTGGCCCGATTGTTACCCCAGAATGATCCTTGGTTTTGACCATACAATGAACCCCTTTGGGAATTACGCCCTCTGAAGCAACGGAAATTACTATTGCCTCTTTGACCTGAGTGTTTCTCTGTAAGCTGTCCTAAGGACTTCAGAGTGTTCTATTTGTCCTTTGCAGACTTTAGGGCGTCCTCGACTGCCTTTCCAAAGTGGACGTTGGGCTCGATAGGCATATTTAGCGGTGTTGCTTTTGTCTCCTGCTTAAAGCCAGATTGGCAAAGCCAAGCATGGCGCTTAAGAATGGTGCCTTCCACAATTTTTCTTTCTGCAAGACAGCTCTGCCCTCTGCTGCTACCTGAGCCAATTGAGTATTTAATAGTTCCAGCTCTGAGGATAGTGCGGACACCTCGTCCCATTTATGACAATTATAGCTAGGGAACAAGTTACCTACCTGTAACTGTTGTTCTCCAGCATGGGTCTGGCATGGATTCACATGCTCATGAATATTCCCCGTCGTCAGGCTGGGAATCCTCGGTAAAGAAAAAACCAGTATCAGTTTCGTTTCTGATCTGTCTTTCGTAGTAATAACCAATCACTGGTCTCTGCGTCATACTGACCACAGCCAATGACTGCCCTCTACCTAAGCACCGCCTCTGGCAGCCATCTTCAGATTTGGAAGCACGTGAAGTGGCAGTATGACCAAGTGAAGAGCCGCAGAGGGGTAGGCGGGAGGGTTCGCATGTGAATCCATGCCAGACCCATGCTGGAGAACAACAGTTACAGGTAGGTAACTTGTTCCTTCTCCAGCATGGGGTCTGGCATGGATTCACATGCTCATGAATAAAGAATACATAGCAGTACACACATGCACAACCACGGGAGGTGGCAACGCTCAACATTAAGCAGTACATCAAACTCAACATTAAGCATCTTACCTCCTCACCAGGCTCACCTCAGGCGAACAGGTTGCGCAGCACTGCTTGGCCGACCCTGGACTCCTCCCTGGAATCCCGATCGACGCAGTAGAATTTCGTGAAGGTGTGCGTCGACCTCCACGTAGCAGCCCTGCATATGTCCAGCAGGGGCACACCAGAAAGGAACGCCGTGGTAGCTGCGATCGCTCTGGTGGAATGGGCTCTCGGACGGCCAGGCAGCGGTCGGTTTGCCAACCGATGACAGTGCATGATACAGCCGGAGAGCCATCTGGCAATGGAAGCCTTCGAGAGAGCCTTCCCCTGATTGACAGGTCCAAAGTTCACAAAGAGTTGTGACGTCTTCCGAAAACACTTCGTGCGGTCCACGTAGAACTTCAGCGCTCTAGCCACATCCAGCGAGTGCAAAGTCCTCTCAGCCGGCGACGAAGGCGACGGGAAGAACACAGGCAACACCAAGGGTTCGTTGAGATGGAAGTCCGACGGTACCTTGGGCATGAAGGAGGGGTGCATCCTGAGCACTACCCTCGTGTCGTGAAAAGTCAAGTACGGGGCCTTGCATGAAAGGGCCTGGATCTCTCCCACCCGTCGTGCGGAGGTGATGGCCACAAGAAACGCTGTTTTCCACGACAGAAACTTCAACGGGGCCGAGTGCAGAGGCTCGAACGGAGGTCCCATGAGCTTGGTCAGCACCACGTTGAGCTCCCACGCCGGGGCCGGAGCCTTCACCGGCGGGAACGATCTGAACAGTCCCTTCATGAACTCTTTCACCAGACGATGAGACCACAAGGACGTCCGGCCCGTGGTTCTGGTGTATCGGCAGATCGCAGCAAGATGAATCTTGATGGACGCGTGTGCCAGTCCAGCTTTGGCCAGCGTCAGCAGGTACGGCAGTACCTGGGGAGCCGTAATCCGTAGAGGGTTAATCTTCTGTGCGTGGCACCAGACAGAGAACCTCTTCCATTTGTGTCCGTAGCATTTAAGAGTCGAGGACGCCCTGGCCTTTGCAAGAACCTCTCTGCAGTCGGCCGGTATGTCGTATCCTCCAAACTCTAGCGCTGCAGGAGCCAGGCCTGCAAGTTCAGCGATTTCGGGTCGTGGTGGAGGATGGCGCCTCCTTCCCTGGAGAGTAGATCCGCGCCCACCGGCAGCTTGATTGGCAGGGACGCTGACAAGTCCAGAAGGTCCGGGAACCATATCTGCCTCGGCCACGCAGGTGCGACGAGGATCATCCTGCACCGTGACCTCTTGAGCTGGTTGACGAGCCGGATTAGCAGTGGCAAAGGAGGGAACGCGTAGAGGAACAGGCCCTCCCAGGGGAACGAGAAGGCATCGCCCATGCTCCTCGCCTGGGGAAACCTGCTGGCGAACCTCCGGCACTTGGAGTTCGTCGCCGTCGCGAACAGGTCGATCTGGGGTGTGCCCCACCGTCGGAAGAGGCGATCCACAAGATCCTGCTGTAGTTCCCACTCGTGGCACGAGCGCAGCTCCCTGCTGAGTGAGTCGGCGATGGCGTTTTTTATCCCTGCCAGATGAAACGGCACCAGAAACATCCTTTGGGCGACGGCCCAATGCCACAGGTCCTGCGCCTCCTTGGACAGCGCTGGGGACCTGGTTCCGCCCCGTTTCCTGATGTAAAACATGGTGGTGGTGTTGTCGGTGAAGATCCTCACCACCTTGCCCTTGAGGGACGGAAGGAAGGACCTGAGGGCCCAGAACACTGCACGGAGCTCCAGGACGTTGATATGGAGGGACTTCTCCGTCGGGAGCCAAAGGCCTCTCGCGTGCAGATTTTCGGTGTGCGCTCCCCACCCTTCCAGGGAGGCATCGGTGGTCACTGTCTCCTGGTGGTCTGGAAGTCCATGCCCGCCGTCAGATGCGTGCGGTTGCCCCACCACCGGACCGCTCGGCGGAAACTCTCGTCGAGTGTGATCCTCTCCTCGAAGCTGCCCGTCGTTTGGATCCAGCGCGCGTCCAGGAACTCCTGCAACGGGCGCATCCGGAGCCTGCACATGGGAATGAGGTAGATGCAGGAAGACATCATTCCAAGGAGGGACTTGATCGACCTCACCTTGGCCGCGTCGAAAACCAACATCCGCTGTACCTTGCCCAGGATGGACCTGGTCCTTTCCTCTGACGGGGAGGCCAGAAGAGACACTGTGTCGAGCTTCGCTCCCAGAAACAGTGCGTTTTGCGCGGGTACCAGGTGAGACTTGGCGTAGTTCACGGAGAATCCCAGGTCCGTGAGAAGTCGGACGGTCCTTGCCGTGTGATCCACGGCAAGCTCCCTCGTCTTGGCTCGGATGAGCCAGTCGTCCAGGTAGGGTTAGACGTGGATCCCCTCGCGGCGCAGCTGCGCCGCCACCGGTGCAAGGCACTTGGTGAATACCATGGGTGCCGACCGTAGTCCGAAGGGGAGGGCTTTGAACTGGTAGTGACGCCCTTGGACCACAAACCTGAGGAATTTTCGGTGCCCCTTTAGGATGGGAATATGGAAGTAGGCATCCTCCAAATCCAACGACGACAGGAAGTCTCCTTCCTCCAGCTGACCCAGGACGTGCTGGAGGGTGACCATCCAGAACTTTTGCGCCTTGATGAACTTGTTCAGACGTCGCAGGTCCAAGATGGGGCGCCATCCCCCCGTCTTCTTCTTCACGAGGAAGTATCTCGAGTAAACTCCGGAGCCCCGAAGCCTCTTTGGGACGAGTTCGATGGCGCCCTTCCTGAGCATCGCCTTTACCTCCAGGAGAAGTTGAGGGACGTGAAGTTCTTTCCTGGCCACGGGGGGGACGCGCGGACACCTTCTTTGAAACTCGAGCGCGTGGCCCCGGGCCAAGGCGTCCAGCACCCAACGGTCGGTGGAGATGGACTCCCACACGCTGACGAAGCTCGCCAGCCGGCCTCCCACCGGGGTGCTTCGGTGGGGGCCTGACCCCACGGTCGGTTCAATCCTGCTTCGACGAGGCTTTGCCGCCTTGACCTCCTTGGCGACGACGGCGGGGTCCGCCAGACTTGCCTCGTCCTCTGTAGGCCTCCTGAGCCGACGAGCGGGCCGCTTGACGGTAGGTGGAGAAACCGCCGCCGGAACTTTTGGAGGCGCCCTTGCCTCCGCTGCTCCGAAAGGGCGTCCGTCGTTGTTGCAGAACTCCAAGGGCCCGGGCCGTCTCGGTGTCCGCTTTAATGGCCTGAAGGGAATCGTCCACTGTTTTCCCAAACAGGTTGTTCCCATCGAAGGGCATGTCCAGGACTCTGGTCTGAACGTCTTGACGGAAGTCCGTAGCCTTGAGCCATCCACGCCGCCTAAGGCAAACGCCGTTGCCCAACTGGCGGAACCCAGTGTCGGCAATGTCCGTCGCAACGGTAATGGCGTGGTCCGAAGCCACCTCACCTTCCTGCAGGATCTCCAGGGCCTCTGCCCTCTTGTCATCCGGCAAGAAGTCCAGTAGGGGAGCCAGTTTGTACCAGAGCTCCCTGTCGTAGCGGGCCACGATAGCCAAGGCGTTGGCCGCTTTAATCGTCGTCGCCGCAGACGAGATGACTCTGCGTCCCATAGCGTCCAATTTCTTTCCCTCGCCGTCCGGTGGGGAAGTCGATGTGGAGGCCACACCCCCCCCCGCTTTTTTCCTGGCCGCCGCGGAGACGACGGAGTCCGGGGTAGGCTGCGCCCGGAGGCACAGGGGGGCCGTGTCCGGGACCCGGTACTTCTTCTCGTACCGGTCTCTTCTAGCTGGCATCGTGGAAGGGTTCTTGAGGAGGGTGAGGCCCTCATCCCAAATGTCGTCCAATAGAGGCACTGAGAGGACCGTCTTCCTCTTGGCCTCGCGCCGCTGATAAAGGAAACCTTCCTTCTTCTTCTCCTCAGGGCAGAGTTGGAAAAGCTCGGATGCCCTGGTGATCATGGAGTGGAACGATCCAATCTCGTCGGGCGGAGAAGCCCTGGTGGGAGGCGACGACGGTACATCCTCGTCGTATACCTCGTCGTCCATACCCGTCGCTGCCGTGTCAGTCCCCGTATCATCCCCTCGGGTGGACGGGGAGGAGGGCTGGAAGGGGTGCGACGGCTGAAAAGGAGGCGAAGGGTGGATCCTTCTTTTCTTGGTAGGGGGAACACCAGAAGGTCCCGGTTCTGGGTCCCCCGACGGGAGAGGTTCCGTCGGCAACGGTAGTCTCATCCTTATCTCTGAGCATAAGGACTGTATAGCCAACAAAATGGCCGCCGAGTTGTCTCGCGGCGCTGGCAGAGGGGCCATCCCGACGGGCCGGTCTTCTTCCACGCCGAGGCCGTGGCTTAAGACTTCGACCAGCTCCTCCTCCGAGGTTGAGGCCGAATCTACGACGACGCCCTGCCCCCCCTTTTTCTTCCCCACGGGGGATTTCACGGGGGTCCTATCGATGGGCACAAAAGAGGACTCCCTCCGAGGTGGCAGGGAGACTCTGAGCCCTGAGGTCGCCACCACTGGTGTAGCCTCCACAGGCTGAGCCAGGGCCGCCGCGACAGTTTCGATAGAGGGCTTGGCCGGATGGATTAAGGCCTTCACCACCCTAGGTGCGCTCACCGCCTTATCCTTGAGGGGGGGGGACACTGCCTCGCTCCCCCTCCGCCTTCGAGCTCGACCGGGGCCTCTCCAGGAGCTTCGCCGGGTGCTCGGCCTTCCTCTTACCCGACCCAGAGCGTTGGCTCGTGGTTGATGGTGCCGGGGAGGGTGCGCCCTGCCTGGCGCCCGTAGAGCCCGACCGTTCGGCGCTCCCGGTGCCAGCGGACTCGCGGTGCTTGGCCTTATGTTGGACCCCCGTCGCCGGGGCGTCCTCAAAGGTCTTAGAAGACCGCTCGGCTTTCTTCCTCTTCTTCTCGCCGGACGGGCTCTTCCCTTCCAGCCAGTTGGCGAGACGTTGATGGCGGTCCTTCATGGTCCGCTCCGACATGTTGCCGCAACACGCACAGTCCTTCTCCACGTGCGTCTTGTCCTCATGTAGGCAGTAAAGACAAAAAGAGTGTTCGTCCTCCTTGAAGACGTTCTGCAGCGGACATCCAGGGCAGACCCTGAACAGCTTTCCGGGCGTCGAGCTCCCCTTCTCCTGGGCCATGACCGGGCCTGAGAAACTTTTGGAGTCCTCCAAAAGCGTAGCTCGACGAAATCTTCACCCTTGAGGGGCGCAGGCGAATCCGACACGGGTCCCCGTTGATCGGATGGAGAATCGGTGGAGCTTGAGGCTCTTCTGACCGAAAAAACGAAGTTTTGAGAAAAAACGTGAAAAATAGCACTAACGCTCGAGAGCAATAGCACGAGGATCCCAACACATGAACGTGCGGTAAAAATCTGAAGATGGCTGCCAGAGGCGGTGCTTAGGTAGAGGACAGTCATTGGCTGTGGTCCGTATGACGCAGAGACCAGTGATTGGTTATTACTACGAAAGACAGATCAGAAACGAAACTGATACTGGTTTTTTCTTTACCGAGGATTCCCAGCCTGACGACGGGGAATATTCATGAGCATGTGAATCCATGCCAGACCCCATGCTGGAGAACTAAGAGCAGTATTGTTAGCTATTGTAGCCTGAAATGCAGCAGAAGAGGCTAACTTCGTGCCCATGGTTTAAAGGTGTTTGCTTTCCTTGTCAGGTGGCACCTCAGAGGAAGCTAGTGGAGTACCCGCTTTCTTTCTTGTGGTTGTGACCACGAGTGAGTCAGGTTTAAGTTGTCCCCTGATAAAGAGGGGGATCGGTGGGTGCTGGGTGGAAGTGTTTCTCTATGCGTGGGTTACCCACATGTGTTTGATTTGGTGTTTCCAGAGAGTTGGATCCTTCTCTGAACTAATCTGTAGGATTAGTATAAACTGGGTAACTGATTTCTTATCCCCCAGGATATCCTCGACAAAATCTTTGTCCTGTTGAGTCTCTTATGTTCTGATCTAAAAGCGTTCAGCCGCCTTAATGAGCATGTCATTTAGAAGGGGCTGGTTGTCAATAGGCGAATCAGCCACCGGAGGGTCCTGGTTGACGGGAGAGGCTATAGTGTACATCTCCGTCTCATCCTCGTTGTCACCATTGTTTTCTTCTGTGCCCTCTTCAGCTGTATCTACAGCATCATCATCATAATAGTCTGTCACAAAGATCTACGTAGGGAGGATCAAACTGTGCTGAAATATCCAGGGTGTCAGGACCAGACTTTTTAGGTGGGGTTTGACCAGTAGGGGCATTTGCAATGCCTTGTGAGCCAGAGGCAGCTGTTGTAGTAGTGTTCTGTATGCTTTGGAAAGCCTCTGGATTTTTCTATAAAAAAAAATTGCCAATAAAAATAATCATCCTCATTACCCTATCTATGTCTTCACATGTCCATTGGGCTGAGCTCGGGATGGACATAGGGCCTAGTGTGGAAGCTTGAGGGGTTAAACTGCCTATTAAGGAGTCCTTTTCTGGTAAAGAATCTTTCCCCTGAGGTTGAGAACCCCTGTGAGTGTGGGTAGTCTTGTGAGGCTGGGCTGGGGAGAGTAACCTATCCTTATGAAGCGTCATGGAAGAGCGCTTCTTAGACTCTTTATCCTTTCTAAGCCCTTTCGGGATGCGTTTTTCTACGAAGTGGGCTAGTCCCACCTGCACTGAGCATTACCCGATTTCGACAAAGAACGTCGAACCTCGGTCGTAGAGTGGCCTGATGCCTCGTCAACCGACGTACGACGTTTGGGTGCAGATTTATGCACAACGATGGCGCTGTCTTTCGACAGTCGAATGCCTGTCATGTGGTGATCAGGATAGCGAATGCCCAGAGGACAGTGAACTTTTAGACCTCTCCCTAGACGTCGTCCATGGGCCCTTATTAGACAACTGCTTTGAGTCTTGGCCCAGGGTTGTGTGTTTGGTGGAAGTAGGGGTTGTGAGAGCGCCCGTGCCGCTGGGGGTCGTCCCCGTAACAGTTTGATGTTTTAATCAAACCCTAAATGATTGGAATAAGTAAAGGCGGCAAGTGTGCATGCAAAGTAGCACTCGGTGCAGGATAAGGCATGCAGTCCATATGCATCTTAACGTACAAATGCGTTAATTAATACTCAATAGATGAATCGCATCTAGCTATGGTAGGACAAGAATTATTCAGGGATCATATTTGATTGCAAGGATTCAACCCATTACTATACCAGACCAAATTGAACCATTAAGGACTAATGGTAAGCAACTGCCTAACCCACTAATACCATTTTGTATACATCTTTTAGAGAATTGATAAATTGTGAAAATATAGGTGACATGCAAATGTAGAAGAAGCCGACCGCACTGGGTTAACTTTATAGAAAGACTAGGCAGACTTAAAAAAAGAAAATATAGTATATTTAAAATGGAAAAAGAACCTATAGTTGAACCAAGACTGACTTTTGTAACAAAATGCATCCAATCACCTTTGGTTTTGAGATAAAAAATAGTGTGAATCTAGTGATGACTCTAATTGGCTATAACAAAGCAAATACTAACAATGTTCTATATTATCTCTTTTCTGTTCATCTGTGTTTCTGATGTTTTCCTTACAATTTATTTTTCTTTATTTGTTTATCTTTAAAGAAAATTGCTCTGGTCTTTTATGAACCCACCTCTACCCCCTTTTCCACCAAATGGACTGTAATTTTGTTAATGGGCATGATAATGTGTATGACAATGTAATCAAAATGTATGTAATTGGTTTGTACAATATGCTCAACTTGATGTAACCTTTCAAAACAATTTGCATATGTATTAAGACAAATGCCCTGATTTGAGAAAGGCCAGTGGCCGAAACACGTGTCATCTAAAAGGCACTACAGTATGACACAGGATACTATACTATGAAATAAACAGTATGTTCAATACAATCATTTGGCACTTAACTTTAATGGAGTTACATGATCATTGTTAGTACAAGCGTTGCTTTGGCTTTTTTTACCGCCATTCTCCAATAAGACGCGACAACCAGATCATTGAAAACACTGATTAAAAGGTTGCCGAGTCAAACAGTAGAAGTTAAAAGTGCATTGTCTATTCTTAATAAATCTCGGCACGGCCATCTCAGTCTTTCATCCAACCAAGGTCAAATGAGTACCAAATTCAGTTGGGTGATAAATGTCTGTGCATACGTTCTCTGTAGTAAACTATGGAGAAATTGCTATGATTACTCTTCAGTATTCCTTGTCCCCTGAGGGGGGAAGGTGGGTGTTCACCTCCAGTGGGATCCCTCTTACCCAGATGGCTAGAGAGGCTATTGCAACGCAGGATCACCTTACTAGTGCCAAAAGGGGGGGTGGCTTCCCCTGGGGGGACAAGTGACACATGCCCTGGATTGATTACAGTATTTTAAGCCTACATATCTAAAAGTATTGCCAGTGCACGCTCTGGAGCCCTTCAAGCACCCACCACTCTTTATCTTGTAGTACTCCAAAACGACACTGGAATTCCAGCGGATATGTTAGCTCAACACATACCCATTTGTTGCCTCTCCCTAAAAGAGTCCAAATATAATGAGCAAATGTGCATCCATACTAATAAAAGCATTTAGCCCTGCTTAATTTCTACGCATAGTCTGCAAACACCTTTTTCACATACCCTGCGTCTTCCTTCACCATTTCACATGCTATTATTCACAGCCGGCTGAGGTCTGGCGACTAGGGTAGGGTTGCAATTTGCCTCAGACAAGAGATTGGTGCTTTTAAATTACTATGGTGTTGATAAGCTGCAGTATAAAAGCAGAGTGACAAAGGATATCTGTCCGTGTTCCACCAGATTACACAATACACATAGAACAGTGTTGTTAGAAAATATCATTTTTAATATATTAATCTCTAATTCAGCACAGGTAATACAAAAATAGTTACAACAACATATACACATAACACAGTCATATACATGTTAAAAACATTCCACCTCGCAATGTAGAAACATTTACGCCGACAATTAGATCAGCATAGCACCAAAAAGGCAACTTAATTGATTTCATTTCCCATTGTGTGTTACAGCCCAACTTATATAAGTATCTGTCCTCTGTGTTCTCAATAACCGGACATTCATCAGGGGCAGAGGTAATCCTGTGCTTCAGGTAGATTCTTCCTATTCGACCAACAACTTGCTATTTCATGGGATGTGGAAGCTGAAATTTACCTAGATCCAACCAAGTCTCAATAATTGTCACCACCCGTGGATCCTTTCCAATTCCTCTAGACCTTCAAGTGTCTATCTAAGGTTCAGAACTGACGATGGACGTGGCCGCCGGCCCCTGTTCTCTAACTTCTATATGTGACTGCCTACTAGGAGCGGATCCACCTAATTGTGGAGCGAGAGGTTCACATCTGTGAAGAGGAAGAGGCCGTATTCAGATGGTACTCCGATTAAAACATATATTTGTTGGCTCACAAGAACCTTAGATAGACACTTGGAGGTCTAGAGGAATTGGAAAGGATCCACGGGTGGTGACAATTATTGAGACTTGGTTGGATCTAGGTAAATTTCAGCTTCCACATCCCATGAAATAGCAAGTTGTTGGTCGAATAGGAAGAATCTACCTGAAGCACAGGATTACCTCTGCCCCTGATGAATGTCCGGTTATTGAGAACACAGAGGACAGATACTTATATAAGTTGGGCTGTAACACACAATGGGAAATGAAATCAATTAAGTTGCCTTTTTGGTGCTATGCTGATCTAATTGTCGGCGTAAATGTTTCTACATTGCGAGGTGGAATGTTTTTAACATGTATATGACTGTGTTATGTGTATATGTTGTTGTAACTATTTTTGTATTACCTGTGCTGAATTAGAGATTAATATATTAAAAATGATATTTTCTAACAACACTGTTCTATGTGTATTGAGAATACATAATGCAGCCCATATTGATTTAGCGGCTGTTATGCATTTCTGCTTTCTGAGGGGATAAGTTCACTGTTTTATATAGTTTGTTGTACATTCCTTCCTTTTGTTGAAATATATGTTATATATCCTCACTTAGTAGGAGGGATCATCACCAGAGTGTGGGGTTACCCTTGTAGATGAGTATCTCCACCAGATTACACAGCACCGCCCATTGACAATATTTAGCACTTTTATCACTTTATTTTATTTATTGGGCATTTATTATTAAGCACCTATACAGCAGACATCGTTTCGAGGCGCCACAAGACTAAGGAAGGGGGGTCATGGATGAATAACAAAAAAATATATATTTTAAAAAGTCCTACTAGGCCTTGTGTCCTTCGGAGAATGCAAGCGCAGGGAGAAGCTGGGGGCAGGGGAGGGGGGAATTGGGTTGGGGGGTATGAGAGGGGGTTAGTGCCAGCCAGGGTGGGCTGCGATAATGCTAAGGCGGGAGGGAAAGTGCAGGGTGGTGCAAGAGCTGGGTGGTGGGGAAGTCCTGGACTAGGAGAGTACTAGGAGAGGCCAGGAGGACAAGTGCCAGGGGAATGTAGGGAAAGAAGGTCCACTAGCTAAGTGCAAGGACGGGGCTGGACAGACAAAGTGGGGGTGCAGGCCACGCCAGGCTAGTGTAGGGGCAGGGAGCCCAGAATGGCAAGAGTGTGGGGATGGGTCAGGGAGGACGAGGTGAAGAGTAGACTGGGCAAGGAAGGCCTGTTGTCCTATATGACTCAGAAGGAACCAGACAGCCAGTTAAAATGCCGTAGATGGAAATATTAGCGTTTCAGAGGGAGGCTCCAGTGGAACAGACAACACCCCCCCAAACACCCCCCCCCCCGCCACCCCCACTCTCTGCTTGGAAAAGCATCTGACTTTCAGAGAGATGGAGCTTAAGGACCGAAGGGCACTAGCAAAGAGGTATTTAGGGAGAGGGAGAGATAGATATAGCAGGGTCCCAGGCCCCAGGAAGCCTCGTGTATGATGCAGAGGGTCTTGAACTTGATCCTCACAACAACCAAGAGCCAGTAGATAGAATTTAGGGCTGGGGAGATGCGGTCCATGGGCCTGAGGCCAAGCATAACTCTTGCAGTCCTATTCAAGATTAGTTGAAGGGGCGGAGGGAGGACTTAGGCAGATTGAGGAAGAGGCTGTTGCAGTAGTCCAGCCTAGAGAGGGCCAGAGCTCTAGAGACATGAGTTTCTGGGGGAAGGTGGGGAAAGGAAGAATACCTCGGAGGTGGTGCAGCTGAACGTTGGCCTTCTTGGCAAGGTCGTGATAGGAGAGAGAGGAGTCAAAAATGACAGCAAGGTTTTATGTCACATAAGAGTGTGAGGGGAAGTGACCCATGGAGGGCAGCTAGAGTGTAGGAGGGAGGGAGCAGGGGTGCCGATGAAAAGGATAGAACAAGTGACTTGCCTGTAACTGTTGTTCTCTAGCATGGGTCGGGTAAGGATTCACATGCTCATGAATACGATTATACAGCAGTAACATACACAACCATAGTAAGTTGCAAGGATCAACAGAAAAACAACAATTACGCCTGGAACAGACTTGCCTCAAACAGGTTGCGCAGCACCGCTTGGCCAACCCTAGAATCCCTGTCGAGAAGGTGTGTGTCGACCTCCATGTAGAAGTCCTGCAAATGTCCAGCAGTTGAACACCAGAGAGAAACGACATTACAGCAGCATTGGCTCTAGTAGAGTGGGCCGCCGACCTGGAAGGAGTCTGTTGGCCAGATGATGAGTGCATGATGCACCCTGAGAGCCATCTGGATAAGGAAGCCTTGGCGAGGGCCTTAGGCCTTCCCCCATTAAACAGGACCAAAGTTCACAAAGAGCTTAGAAGTGTTCTGGAAATCCTTCAAACGGCCCACATAGAACTTTAAAGCACGAGCAACGTTCAACGAATTCAGTAACCGTTCAGCAACCAAAACAGGATCGGGAAGGAGACTGGAAGTACCAAAGGTTTGTTAAGGTGAAACTCAGAGGGAACTTTAAGCATGAAGGGGTGTGGGGGGGGGGCTAGTGCAGAGCACCACCCTGGTAACCTGCAATGATAGCTAAGGGGGTTTGCAGGAAATAGATTGAATCTTTCTGATCCACCAGGCAAAGTGATAGCTACCAGGAACGCAGCTTTCCAAGAAAAAAACATGAGGAGCACGATGTAACCGCTCAAACGGAGGTCCCAGGAGCTTGGTGAGGACAACATTGAGTTCCCACGCCGGGGCAGGAGCCTTTACTGGAGGGAAAGACCTACAGAGACCCTTCATCAATTCCCTGAAAAGCCAGAGTGACCATAAAAACGGCCTTCTAGGTGAAAGGGTGTATCGCAAAATAGCTGCCAGATGGAGGAGTGGGCTAAATCGGATTTGGCCAGCGAGAGTAGGTACGTCAAGAACTCAGGAGCAGTGAAATGCAGAGGCGAGAAGCCCTACACCACACTGTGAAGCTTTTCCATTTGTGCCTTTAGCACAATATTATAAGTTACTCACTGTAGTGACTAACGTAATATTAGTCCTTAGTCCCCTTTCTTCCATACTGCATGGGCGTCCCTTCCAAGGGACAGGAGACGGAACCCTTTTCACCACAAAAAAAAGTCCTTTAAATTTAGAGGCGCGCGGGGGTGCGGCCCTGGGAGCATGTGCTGCCCTGACTCCGCCCCCCGGCGCCACACCTCAGTCCCCATAGATGCGTCGACAATAGATTACTATTACCTAATGACACCTATTTTATTAGGGGGGAGAATGGTGGGACGTATGGAGGAAAGGGGACACTACGGTGAGTAATTTATAATTACTCTTACATCCGGTCCCCTTTCCTCCATACTGCATGGGTGATTACAACTGAATGTAGCCCCAGGGTGGAGAGGAGACCCTACTTAAGCAAACAGGTTTCTGAGAACCTCCTGTGCGAAGGGCGAGACTGATCTAGCGCCGGCATCCAAACAGTAATGCTTGCAGAATGCCACATGGGTGGCCCAGGTGGCCGTCCTGCTTATGACCTGCCAGGGGACGCGCCGCTGGAAGGCCATGGCCGCTGCCTTGGCTCTGACCACATGGGCATGCATTTTGGTCGGCAGTGGCTTATGCTGTCCCTCGTAAGCTTCTTTGATTGCAAAGACCATCTACCAGGCTATGGAGGGCTTGGATGCCAGATACCCCGGTTTTGAACCTCCAAAGGTGATAAATAGGGCATCCGACTTGCGGAAGCCCTTGGTCTTATCCAAGTAGACTTTCAGTACATCCAGGCAGTGCAGGACTCTGAGCCTCGTCCATAGGATCAGAAAAGAAAGTAGGCAGCACTATATACTCGTTCAGATTGAACGCACACAGCACCTTATGCAGGAATGCTGGGCGTGTTCGGAGGACTACCTTGTCCCTGTAAAAAGTAGTGAATGGCTCTGAGGCACCAGCACCTGGATTTCGCTGATCCTGCGAGCCGAGGCGAGGCCGACTAACAAGGTCGTATTGATGGTGACCAGCCTGATGTCTGCAGACGCCATAAATGGTTTGAGCGACAGGGTACCCAGGACTATATGGAGGTCCCACCCCAGGTGTGTTCTCTTGATGGACAGGTAGAGCCTGGCCAAAACCAGTCAGGTGTTTCTTGACAATCAGGTCGGAAGAAGAAAAGCTCTCCTCTTCTGAGTTTCTGTAAGCCCAGATGGCTGCCAGGTAGGTGGGCCAAATGTCCACCTGTACGCCTGAATTGCTAACATGCAGCGAAAAGGAGAGCACGTCGTCCAGGGAACATGGCACGGGGTCAAAGCCAGTGGCAGAACCTGGTCCATTTGCTCTTATTCTGGACCCTGGTGGCTTTGCTCCTGGCGCCCTGTATGATCTCTAGATTAGCCTGAGACGCGGAGATGTCCTAACGTGACCTGTTTATGAACCACTGTTGGAGGGGTGGGGGGGGTGGTGATCTGGTACTCCCCTGCTTGTTGACATAGAACATGCTGGTTGAGTGGTGTGTCTGAATGAGGACAACTTTGCCCTCGATAACCAGAAGGAAGGCCCTGAGCGCCATCCAGATGGCCTCCAATTCCAGCCTATTGATATGGTATTTCTGCCCCAGTCGGGTCCAGGTGCCATGAACGCAGTGGTTGTCCAAAGTGGCCGCCACCCCTCGAGAGAGAGAGAGAGAGAGAGAGAGAGAGAGAGAGAGAGAGAGAGAGAGAGAGAGAGAGAGAGAGAGAGGAGAGTCCGTAGTGATGGTGACCTGTGGTGTAGATTGCTGGAAAGGCTTGCCCGTCCGGAGGTTGCAGTCCCTGGACCACCATGTGAGGTCTGGAAGAAGCGACGGAGGAACGTTGATCATCTCTGACTGATGGCCCAGTTCCTGGTTTCAAGATGCAGCAAAGTGCAGCTGTATTCTCCTCGTCCCGAGTCTATTGTATGGGGGACGGCCAAGAGGACTGCTGCAAAGAGACCCAGTAGGTGCTGGTACTCAGAGGGAAAAACTCTCTAGAAGCACGTGTCATAAATGAGGCCCAAGAAGGTCAGTCTCAGCGTGGGCTGCAGCTGCGACTTCTTGAGGTTGAGAGAAGAACCCAGCTTGTGCAGCGAGTTCATGAGAGCGTGGGATGTATGGTGCACAGCTTCCGGAGATGTAGCCCTGACGAGCCAGTCGTCGAGGTACGGGTAGATGTGGTGGCCTTGAGACCTGAGGAGGACCGCCACCATGTTCATCAGCCTGGTAAAGACCCTGGTGGCCAAGTTGAGGCCGAAAGGAAGCACCTTGTATTGGAAATGGTAGCAATGATCCTGAATCGTAGAAAGGAACCATGAGGCTGCCAGATCGGGACGTGTAGGTAAGAATCCTTCAGATCCAGGGAGCACATCGAGCCTCCCCTGCACAGTGTCTCCGCTATCAAAGCTGGCATAACCATCTTGAATTTTCAGAGAGGTAGGGGGAGGTTGAGGGTGGAAAGGTCCAGCACAACTTTCAGGCCGGCCTGGTTCTTCTGAATGGCGAAAATCCTGGAGTAAAAGCCCAAGCCTCGCTGGGACTTTCTCCACTGACTCGCTCTCGACGAACGACCGGATCTCTGCCAAAAGAGTTGCTGTCCTAACCTGTGGGAGCGGGGGGGAAAAGGGAGGAGAGGATGGGCTAGGGAGGCGGTACCCTGTGGTGACTACAGAGAGGATCCACGGTTCCGTGAAATTCTGGCACCAGAAATGTGCATGGAGAGCAAGGTTGCCCCACATTGGAGACACGTGGACCCACCCACAGGGGCATGTCATGCCTTCTTTCCCTATGAGGCTGTTGCGGAGTTGGGGGACTGGAAAAAGCCCTTATTCCCTCCCTCCCCCCGCACATCCCTTCTCCCTATTTTTGTTGTTTGTGCTGATGCTGGGACGATCAGGCTGCCTGGAACTCCTCTTGGAAGCCGCGGAACCCTCCGTATGTACGCCCCTCATCTGAACGCTGCTGTGACTGGGTGTACGGTTCGGGCATGGTCTTTGTAAGGATGGATAAAGACTTGGCCGTTTGTGAGCTGTTTCTTTTTGTCCAGCTCCTCATCCGTTGTGGAGTGGAAGAGGTCACCCCCTTCGAACAGAAGATGTAGTATACGTTCCTGGTCATCTGGGTTGAATTTTATAGCACGGAGCCAGGCTGTTCTTCTCATGTCCGTGGCGATACGGATGGCACGACGCGAGTTGTCAATGTGGCCACGGAGGACTCCATGCGGTCCTGCGCCACAATCTTGGCCTCCGCCAATCCCGCCTTGAATCATGATGGTCTCTGCGCCGGAAGCTCTGGGAGGAAATCCTCAATTTCCCACAGGAGCCCCTGGTTAATGGCTGCCAGCATAGCATCCGCGTTGGCTAGTTGCAAGGATGCGTTGGAATACAGCTTCTTCCCGTACGCCTTCAAGATCTTCTCCTCCTTGCCTAGCAGCGCTGCAGAGGAAGAGGCTGAGGACGACTGAGGCTTGGAGTACAGTGATGCCGCAGCGATCACCAAGCAGTGTGGTTGAGGATGGGTCGATAGCAAGAGTGTATCCCCCTCCATCTGCCTGTACTTAGCATCCAGGTGTTTATTTGCCGGCTGGGCTGAGTAGGGGTTGAGCCAACCCTTCTTGGCCAAGGCAACTACATCCTTCTGCATCGGGATCCCCGTTCTGGCCACGAGACGTAGCTTGAGGACTTCCCCTCGACTGGTTGCACAACCTTGGGTTGAGGAAGGCCCAAGTACTCGTAACAGACCTGTCAGTCGTTCGTGGAAGGCCCTGGCTGAAGATGACAGGTCAGGGTCCTCCTCCTCATCTGTGTCCACCTGCAGGTCCGGAGGGTTCGGTACCGGAGGGGGGGTGGGGGGGGGTGTCGGGGAGTGCTAGGAGCTGCAGGCTGAGGTGCAGAGACCAGTGCCAGAGGCTGGTACAGAACTGCCTGTGGTTGGGGGGGCCTGAGCAGGCTGCTGAGGCTGAACAGGGGCCGGAGGGGCCTGAACTGGAGCCTGTGGAGCCGGAGCCACTGGAGGGAGCAAGTCCATGATGGTGTCCCTGAGGATCACCCCCATCTGTGGAGAATTCATGAGCCTGAGGAATTTCTCGAAGAACCTGTCCTTGCAGGCCGGATTGGTGGTAGGGGGGTACTGACAGGGTAGCGGGCGGCTGCTGGAGCCGTTGCGTGCCATGCTCATATGGAGGCAACGGGATCCTGCCTTGCACAAAGTAAGGATAAGCTGTAGGCCACATACCTGGTTGACACCAGTCCCACCTTGATACACGGTCCTCCACCTGCCTACCTTGGAGGGGTGTCAGCCGGATGTCTGGATTTTCTGGCACAGCGCCCATCTTGTCGCGCTGCCTTCCACGTGCCTGCGTAGTGTTGCTTGGCTCGCTGGGCTCCGCTTCGTCCAGCCAGGACTCGAGTGGATCATGGGGCCTACCCTGTTCCTCGCGCCGCGGACCGGTAGGCGTTTTGCCATCAGCGGATCTGCAGGTAGAACTGCCTAAAGGTGCCCCCTCTGACATGCTGCCGGTACTAGGGCGTAGCCCATCGGGTGAAGACCTGATAAAAGAACCTTCCGGTCCCTCAGCACCGTCACCGGGAGGATCTACAAATCACTCAGCCAGTCGGCCGGTAGCTGATACAGCCTCAGTACTTTTTTTGCTGGTACCAGGACCTGGGCGGTCCCTCCCGCGCGGGCGAGTCCTTGGGAAGGAGTCTCCCTTGCAGGGTGCGTTGGTAAAGAGCAGCCATACCTTGGGCTTGGATCAATGATAGACTAAGTCCTTTCGATCCTCTGGAGGCAATCTCTGGAAGAGCTCCCTCCACCTGGATAGTCCGTTCTTCAGAGATCTCGAGGAAAGCGCGTTGCACGCGGTACAAGCTTGCCAGCCGTGGTCGGGGCCAAGGCACTGCAGGCAGAGGGTGTGGGGTCTTTAGTCAGGAAGAGCCCGTTGCAGGATGGACACATGCTGAACCCTGTAGAAGTCGACATGCGCCGGGGAGGAGCGTGACGCCTGAGGAACAAGTACCTGAATGATAAAGAAAAAGAAAGACAAAAGAGAAGTATGCACGCGTGGAATTACATAGCCGAAGCCAAACCCAGGAGCGCTGGTGAATTTGGCCCGTTCCCGTCGATGCAGAAAAGGGGACTGAGGTGTGGCGCCGGGGGCGAAGTCAGGGCAGCACATGCTCCCAGGGCCACACCCCCGCACGCCCCTAAATTTAAAAGGCAAAAATATTTTTTTCTGGTTTGAAAGATGCCATCTCCCGTCTGTTGGCAGGGACGCCCATGCAGTATGGAGACAAGGGGACGGGACGCAAGAGTAGAGGACACTCTGGCCTTGGCAACAAGAGCTTTACAATCCACCGGAGGTTTTAGTGGCCAAACTCTAAGACCCGAGGAGCCAGGCCGTGAGGGTCATTGACGCGGGATGGTGGTGCAGGATGGTCCCTCCTTCTCTGGAGAGTAGGTCAGGGAGAGGAGGCAGTTTGTTGGCCGTGGCCACAGATAGGCGCAGTAGGTCCGGGTTCCATATCTGGTGGGGCACGCTGGGGCAATGAGATTCATCTTGCAGTGGCATTGCTTCATTGTGTTGATGACACTTAGCACGAGAGGAATCGGAGGAAAGGCATACAGGAATTGACCCTCCCATCCGAGTGAGAAGGAATTTCCCCAAGCTCCCCAGCCAAGGAAACCTGCTGGCGAACTGCTTGCATTTGGAGTATGCTGCTATGGCAAACAGATCCATGTGGGGCCAACCCCATTGGCGGAACAGGGGGGGGGGGGATACTTGGTCCTGCTGCATCTACCATTTGTGAACGGACCACAGTTCCCCGATAAGGGCATCCACTATGGTGTTCTTGATGCCTGCTAGGTGAAAGGGCACGAGGAACATGTTTTTAAGGATTGCCCAGTGCCATAGGTTGGTGCCTCTAAAGAAAGAGCAGGGGATCGGGTCTCGCCCTGCTTCCTGATGTAGAACATTGTAGTGGTGTTGTCTGAAGCTACTCACCACTAGACCTTTCAGCAGAGGCAAGAACGGCTTGAGGTCCCAGAACACAGCCTGAAGGTCCAGCACATTGATATGTCGATTCTTCTCCAGCAGTCCAAGACCTCTGACGTGGGACTGTCCGGTGTGGGCCCCACATCCGTCCAGCAAGGCATCTGTGGTGACTGTTGGAAGGGAGGGATCCGGAATGGGGAACCCTGAGTAAGGTGTGAGTACACTCCCCACCACTGAATAGATTACCTGAATTCCAGGTTGAGCGTCAACTTGTCGGTCTAATTGCCCATGGCTTGTTGCCAACTGTTGTCCAGAAACTCCTGGAGAGCCTTAATTTGCAACCTGCAGAATTGGATCAGGTGTATGCAGGAGGACATCATGCCCAGCAGCAATTTTATTGCTAGGACGGTTGCTGATTTGATGGTGGAAAGACGATGCACCTTCCCCAGGATGGCCAGCACTCGGTCCTCCGAGGGAAAAGCTAAAGACGCCACTGCGTCGAGATGGGATCCTAGAGACCCTCCTCTCGACCTCCCATCCCCCCTACCATGTTCTCTCGCTCGCTCCCTCACCCCCTAACTGGTGGAGAGCTTGGGGTCTTTATCATGGCTAGGTCCCCTTCCCACACCTCGTGCAGTAACGAGACAGACAATATCGTCTTCCTGGCTGATGCTAGTCTTTGGTAGAGGAAGTCTTCCTTCGAGAGTGTAATGGCCCAACTTGCTCTGGGGGTATCATGGGCACTTGTTGGGTCTCCATCAGCAGGGATGAAGTTGTCAAACTCATCCGTGTCCATTGTGCCGGTGTCTGTTAAGTATCAGTCTGCGGTGCATCTCGTGGTGGTGTTGGGGCAGGCGTTGGCGACGGTGTTCGCCTTCGGGTGGCCATGATGTCTATGCAAGAGTCTTGCAAAGCTGTACCTGGGGGCGCTCCCTGACAGGTCGGCTATCGTTGGCAGCCGCTGCTGCATCTCAGATCACAGAACTGAGCACAGGGAAGAGGCCTCGGAACATATCCCTTGAGGAGAGGTCCTTGGGACAATGGATGAATAACATGCCTCACTAGGCTTGTGCGCTTTGGCAAATTTATGCCTATAGGGCTGTTGCAACGTGTGTCTAGGCATTCTTGTAGAGCCTCTTAAAGGACCACTGGAGCTCTCACTGTGACCTACTACCGGTTTAGGAAGGCTATCCGCCGGTGTTAACAGGTCTTTTGGCCTAGCTGCTTCACTTAGTGCTGAAGATACGACCAGAGCCTTCACCGACAGGTCGGCGAAGCAACAATGGATCCTGTGTGAAAGCACTTTGAGAGCGTCTGAATACAATACATTAATGAGCAGTCAAAAGAGGCATCTTTGTCAGAAGCGCTACAGGCAGCAACCTGACTCAAACCAGAAGCCCTTTCAGCAACATTCGGCTAACATATTCTTTGGTTCCCTGAATCTGCAGCACAGGCCCTGCAGTCAATGCAGCCTTCTGAACCTGTTCCTGGGATTTTTCTTCCGTCCCAGCGGCAGACCTCTGCATCGAGCTTTAATACATGGGTCTATAATCCAGTACTGATGAAGGCGGTATTCACTAATATCTCCGCCGAAATGTTAAACAAGTTGGGAACTTGTGGCTTTTTTACATTTGCCAGACCCCACAAAGACACATTAGCGATTCTCCCAATATGACATACATTACTCACTGTAATCGTATTTCTGATGATTGTATATGCTTAGAGTAATGTGCTGTGCATATAGTCTGACATCTAGTGGCAATCATGGAGTATTGCATCTTTTTTCGAAGATCGAAAGGGACGTTGACATGGGCCTGACTAACACTATCCCCACCCTACCGTGTAGTGTACCCAAAATCACTCACACGTCAAGGTTTCACCGGTTGTTTTTTCTGAAGTTAGGGAGCCTTATAGTTTGCATGAGCAAATACAGAAGAGATAAGGTGAAAAGTCTATGTTCCTTCTACTCCAAGAGGGATGGAAAGGTGGGCGTATGTGAATCTAAGCAGATGATATCAGAAATACGATTACGGTAAGTAATGCATGTATTCTGATGCCTGTGGCTCTGCTTAGAATCATATGCTGTGCATAGACGAGCAAGCAGTACCCAGAGATGGACATGGGATGTGTAAACGAACAGTAGCAAAGAGATGTCTTAGCACCCCTTGTCCCATCTGAGAATCAGACCTAGAGTGCGCATCTAGGTAGTAGTGTTGTGTAAAGGCATGCACAGAACTCCAGGTTGCTGTTTTGCAAATGGAAACTAGAGGAACATATGCAATGAATGCTATGGTAGCCCCTGTGCCCAGAGTCGAGTGAGCTCTAGGCGTGAAGGGTAGATCTCTCCTGGCAAGAGTGTAACACAGTTTGATGCAGTTTACAATCGACTTGGAAATAGCTGACTTCGAGACAGCGTCCCCTTCTCTACCAGCTGCCACTGAGACAAAGAACTGGTTTATTTTCCTTGGTGGCTTTGTCTTTTCCAGATAGTAAATTACCGCTCTCCTCACATCTAGTGTGTAGAGGCTCCTTTCTGCCACGTTAGTGGGGTTCCGGAAAAAGGTGTGTAGTTCTATGGACTGGTTTACATGGAACTTTGAGAAAAATGTGGGCGTAAAGCGTGGGTGTGTGCGCAAAACCACCTTGTCCTTGTGAATCTTGACAAAAGGGTCCTATACTGAAAGTCCCTGCAGTTCACTAACCCTCCTTATAGAGGTGATCGCCACTAGGAAGGCAGTCTTGTAGGCGAGTGCCTTAAGGCTAGCCTTGTGCAAAGGGAAGTCCCATTAGTCTGGTAGGAACAACATTCAGGTCCCATCCTGGAGCTGGGTTGGAGAGAGGGGTATGAAGTCTTGTTACCCCCATGCATAAGGGCTTTTATCCAAGGAACCTTCCACCACAAAACTCTGCTCTGGGACGTGGTGTACGCCGAAAGAGCTGCTAAGAGGACCTTAAGGGAATGGAAAGCAAGTCCTGAATCTAACATTTGAGTTAGGTACAGGACAATATCTTTAGGAGAGCAATCAATAGGATTGATAGCCTTTGTTTTACACCAGGTAACAAAGCGCTTCCATTTACTGGAGTAGCAATGTCTGGTGGTAGGCTTACGTGCCTCCGAGTATGTCCATACATCTCTGAGGGAGTTGAAGGTGCCCGAACTCCGACTTTAGGAGCCAGGCTGCTAAGGAGTGTTTGGGGGCATGGATGTAGTGTCCCTCCTTGATCTTGGGACAGCATGTTGTACGGTCATTGCAGCTTCCTGGGAGGGGAGACTGATATTGCCATGCAATGGGAGAAACCAAGGCTGGTGGGCCCACATAGAAGCCACCAGGATCATCAGGACTGGTTCATGGTGCATATTGTTCACCATTATGTTGAAAAGGGGAATGGAGTGGGGGGGGGGGGCGTCAGTGTTGACAAATCTCCCAGACCATGTTATCCAGAGACCGTTCCCCTTGGAGCTGTTCTGTGGGTATCTGGAGGAGTTGTCTGGGTATTGAGCGTTTTCTAGAGTGCCAAATAAGTCCATCTCTGGGAAGCTCCATGCTGCAAAGACCGAGTAAAATTGACTCTTTTAGCCACCACTCGTGCTCTACGAGGAGGGGGGGCAGGGGGGAGTCTCTGCGGAGTACATCTAAGAAGATTGAGCTCCCCTGGACCATGTTGAGAGAGGAGGAATAACCTGGTTACTCACCGTAGTGACCACCTTACTCCTAGTGCACAGTCCCCTTTCCTCCATACTTATGGACAATCCTCCATCCTGTGGGACGGGAACGGAGCACTTTGTAAAAAGCATCCAAAAATTGTGAATTTTTTTTAGTCCTCTCTTTCTGCATGGGGCCCGGCACGTGGCCGTAACCACACCCATCCCGGCTCCGCCCCGCGCTTCACCCATCAGTCCTTTTCCATCGCCAGGTCAAAGACCTCTTAGCAATAACAGGAACCTTATTAGAGGAGACGGCGGGCGGGCGTATGGAGGAAAAGGGACTATGGACTAGGAGTAAGGTGGTCACTACGTTGAGTAACCCTGTTATACTTCTACGTCCCGTCCCCTTTCCTCCATACTTATGGGAGATTCCCAAGCACTCCTTACAGGAACCATGGTGGATGTAAAAAAAACCTTACTGAAAAAGGTTCTTCAGCACAGCCTGACCAAACTGAGCATCAGATCTTGAGCTCATGTCTAAACAATAATGCTTACAAAAAGCAGATGGGGAGGCCCAAGTAGATTCCCTAGTGATTGACTCCCAGGGGACATTTCGGAAAGGCAACTGCGGCTGCCTTGCTCCTCACCAGGTGTGCGTGAATACCTTTAGGAGGCTTCAGTCCTTGGACGGTGTAAGACTCTGTAATGCAGGCAGCGATCCATCAAGAAATAGTTGCCTTAGAGGCCTGCTTACGTTGTGGATTACCAAAGGTCGCGAACAGTTGAAAAGAACTCCTAAGATTGGATGTTCTGTCCAGATAGAACTTAAGAGCCCTTCTAAAATTGAGGCAATGCAGAACCCTTTTTGCCTCTGAGGCAGGGTTCGGAAAAAAGACTGGCAGAGAGATTGACTGGTTCAGATGGAACTCCGATACCACCTTCGGCAGGAAAGTAGGATTTGTCCGTAGGACCACCTTATCCTTGTGAAAGACCAAGAAGGGATGCTCCACCGACAAAGCCTGGAGCTCACTTACACACCTTGCTGAAGTAACGGTGACCAAAAAGGACACCTTCTACGACAGGTACTTGAGGTCCAACGTGGCCATTGGTTCGAAAGGTTTATGGCACAACACCGTCAGGACCACATTTAGATCCCACGCCGGGTGCGGACTACAAATCGGAAGATAAAGGCGCGTCAAGCCTGCAAAATGCCTCTTAACCACTGAGTTAGACAGAATAAGAGCATTGGTCCATAGATAGGTAAGGGGAAACCACCGAAGAACAAGTTACTTCTTACCTTGTAACGTTCTTTTTTTCGATGGGATGTTCCTCCGACGTATTCCTTATCTTAGATATCTCTTTCCAGCTTTGCTGGCCTCGGAAATTTTTTCTCTCTAGAGGGCGCTGCGCGTCGACGTCCGCCGAGTCGATGTCCCTCGACAGCCGCCGTATCGACGTTGACGTCATCCTGCCTATAAAAGGCCGCGCGCAGCGTCCGTTGCTCAGTTCCGTTTTGTAGCCCACAATAATTCTTTCTGGACTAGACTAATCACCCTGAAGGAGCGTAAGCTGCAACAACAAGGGAAGTAGTACTATGGGGATGGATGGGAGGGTCGATGAGGAATACGTCGGAGGAACATCCCATCGAAAGAACGTTACAAGGTAAGAAGTAACTTGTTCTTCGAAGGGATTGTGTCCTCCGACGTATTCCTTATCTTAGATAGGCTCCCATAGCAGTATTCTGTTATTGGAGGTGGGAGTACTGACTTCATGCTTCCTCTTGTTGATGAATAGAGTGCAATAGTGCCCTTCCAAACCTAGTTTCCTGACTGGAGGAGGAATCCAAGTTGTAAAACCGTGTAAAGGTATGGACGGACGACCATGTGGCAGCCGCACATATGTCTCGAACCGGCACTCCTCTTTTGAGGGCCGATGAAGCTGCGATACCTCTGGTAAAAGGAGCCCTAAGATTTTGAGGGGGCTCTTTTCCTGCCAGTTTATAACATTCCAAAATGGCTAAAATAATCCATCTGGAAATGGTCTGCTTAGTTATCTGTAGCCCCAGCTTATGACCTGCGTAGCCTACAAACAGCTGGTCTGCTTGTCTTATCCTAGCCAGTCTACTAATGTAAAAACTTAAAGCCCTTCTTGGGTCCAGCCTGTGTAACCTCTCTTCCTCTTTCCCCGGAGGAGGAAAGATCTTCTGTGTGATATGAAATTCAGAAACCACCTTTGGGAGGAAATTAGGCTTCACTTGCAGAACAACTTTGTCTTTGTGAAAGATTGTATGAGGGGGTTTACAAGAAAGAGCTTGTAACTCGCTCACCCTTCTAGCAGATGTAAGTGCTACTAATAAAACAGTCTTAAGGGTAAGAAATCTTAACGAACAAGAGTGGAGTGGTTCGAAAGGTGTGCCCATCAGGAAAGTTACGACTAAATTTAAATCCCATAGGGGAACCTGGAATGGTCTTGGGGGATAAACGTTAGTTAACCCCTTTAGAAACTGTATTACCAAGGGTAACTTGAAATAGGATGGTTCTTCCGCAGTGCGCTTAAAGATGGATAGCGCTGCGAGATAGCCCTTGATAGTGCCAACTTGAAGGCCTGAATTTGCCAAGTAGAGTAGAAAGGATAACACCGTTAGTGTACCACATGAAAAGGGGTCGATATTCTCTTCTCTACACCAGCTGCAAAATCTGTTCCAACGGCAGCGGTATAAAGATTTTGTTGCTGGCCTTCTTGCCGAAAGCAACACCTCCATAAAGTCATCAGGGAGGTCCCAATCCTTGTACCTCAGCCTTTCAGAAGCCAAGGTTGAGGGTTTTGATGTCTGGATGGAGAACCTGACCTCCCTTCTGTGAGAACAGATTCTCTCTGAGTGGAAGTCGAATTGGAGGGCAGATGGACAAGTCTAGAAGGTCCGGGTACCACGTTCTCCTGGCCCAATACGGGGCAATTAGGATGATGGTTTTCCGGAATCTTCTCAACCTCCTGATCATTTGAGGAATGACAGGGACTGGTGGAAACGCGTACAGGAGTGGAAACTCCCAGTCCATTATGAACGCGTCTCCCAGAGCTCCTCTCGGAGGAAATTCCCTTGAACAGAACAGATCGCACTTCGTGTTGACACTGGTGGCGAATAGATCCACCTGAGGGGTTCCCCAAAGGGCGAAGATCTCTTTAAGGACTTCCTGAGCTAGTTCCCACTCGTGGGAGACTGTGCTCTGCCTGCTCAGAGCGTCCGCTGTCAAGTTCTTCTCTCTGGCTAGGTGAACTGCCGATAGAGAGATTCCTTCTTGAATTGCCCAAAACCAGAGCTGCATCGCCTCTCTGCACAGTGGTAGTGATCCTACGCCTCCTCTTTTGTTGAGGTAATGCATGGCCACTGTGTTGTCCGTCATTATCAGGACATTCTTTCCTTGTACAGATGGCAGAAAAGCCTGCAGCGCAAGTCTGATGGCCCTCTGCTCTAACAGGTTGATATGCAGTCTGGACTCCGATGGAGACCAATGACCGCTGATCGTCAAGTCGTTGGCGTGGGCTCCCCACCCTGTAAGTGAGGCATCCGTGACTACTGTTATCTCCGGCCAAGGTTGCCAAAACTGCTCTCCTTTAAGAATGTTCTCCTGACAGGCCCACCACTGAAGGTCTCGAGCCACCCTGTCGGGAACCTGAAGAAGATCTGTCATTCTCCCTGAGAATTGTGACCACTGAGTTCTCAGTGCCCACTGGAGAGATCTCATTCTCAGGCGAGCCTCTGGCACTAGGAAAATGCAGGATGCCATGAGGCCTAGCAACCTCAAAAAGTCGAAGGCTGGGAGACGTTGGGCATTTTGAAACTTGGTGACCATCTGTAGAATATCTTGAGCCCTCACCTCTGGTGGCGAGGCTTTTCCCAGGGAAGTGTCCAGGATCGCTCCGATGAACTGGAGTCTCTGCGATGGTATCATTTGTGACTTCTTTAAATTGAGGGAGAAGCCCAGTCTGTGAAGGGAGTGGCAAACAATCTAGCTGGATCTGACCTTGTTCCGAAGATACAGCTCTGATCAACCAATCCTCCAGGTAGGGGTAGGCGTGAATCCCTTCCCTCCTTAGACTTGCAGCCACTACCAACATTAACTTGGTGAAGACCCTCGGGGCAGAGGTCAGCCCAAATTGCAGAACTCGAAATTGATAATAAGAGTTGCCAATTGCGAACCTCAGGTATTTCCTGTGTTTGAGATGGATTGGCACATGGAAATAAGCGTCCTGAAGGTCCAGAGATACCAACCAGTCCTGGAACTGAAGGGCCTGAAGGATCTGAGAGAGAGTTACCATCTTGAATTTGTCTTTCCTGAGGAATTTGTTCAATTCCCGCAAGTCCAAGATGGGTCTCAGTCCTCCGTCTTTCTTTGGTATGAGAAAGTAAGGGGAGTACCAGCCCTTGTTCCTCTCCGCTACAGGTACCGGTTCTATGGCACCTTTCTCTAGCAGGTCTAAAATTTCCTGCAAGAGGAGCGGATCTGGAGCTTTTTGAGAGCTGATCCCCGGTGGATGACTGACGTATGCGTAGGCGAGGCAGGCAGTAACCTTGTGCAACTGTCTCCAATGCCCAAGCATCTGACGTGATAGCCTGCCATTCCGCCAGATGTTGAGTTAACCTGCCTCCTACAGGTGTTCTGTGAGGGAAGTCCTCAGAGTGGTTTTGGGGCGGCTGATGCAGATGCCGATGGTAAAGAGGCACCTGCTGTTGCTGCGGCTTTTGAATATCTACCCCGTCCACCTCGGGTAGTTCTTCTTTGTCCCCTTTGAGCCAGTCGTCCTCTACCTCTTCCGAATGCGGAGTAGAAGCGAAAGGACTTGCCCCTCGCAGAGGTTCCTGTGGGACGAAAAGGTGTCTGACGGATTGCAGCGCCTAGGGATTTTGCTGCTGCCTTTGATGTTTGCAGTTTCTCTAAACTGTCATCCGCCTTTTTCCCAAACAAAGAAGAGCCATCAAATGGCATGTTCAAGAGCCTGGCTTGCACATCTGGGGCAAAACCAGACTTTCTCAACCAAGCAAATCTCCTGGTTGTTGTACTTGCCGCCATTGCTCTGCTGATACTGTCAGCCGAGTCAATGCCCGTCTGGAGGGATTCGCACATAGGGTCTTTACCGTCCCTTATGATATTTAGAAACACCTCCCTTTCTTCTCCCTCCGGGATGCAGTCAGCTGCTGTAGAAGCACACTCCCAAAGTGTATGGCTGAATCTAGCAAGGGTGCAAGTATCATTAATAGATTTTAACGCCATGCTACATGCCGAAAAGACTTTCTTAGCCATAGCATCGTATTTCTTATCGTTCCTGTCCTGTGGGACGGTAGGGTAAGCAGTCTTGATGTCAGTAGAAGATGCTGCCTGTACCACCAGACTTTCTGGGGATGGGTGTTTGGACAAAAACTCTGGGTCTGCAGAAGATACCCTGTATTTAGCAGACAGTTTTTTTATTTACTGCCGGGACGACATCTGGGGTTTCCCAGTTCGTCATTATTTTTCTTTGAAGAGCTTTATGAAATCGTACTACAGGATAATCCTGTGGACCTTTATCAAGAATATCCGTGAGGTCATCCCGTTGGAAAGCCGGTGAAGGTGTTGACCACCCCATAAATTCTGTAATCCTGGCCATTAAGGCTCTATAAGGGGTTTCAGCATGCTCCCCCGGGTCTGGCCTAGCGAACTCCACCTCTGGGGAAGTGTCTAAACCACTTGCCTCATGTAAGGAATCATGGAGTTCCTTTAATCTGCGTTCCTCTGAGGATAACTCCTCTTGAACTGGGGTTGCAGATCCCTGCAACTCAAATGGCTCTTCTTGATCAGACAGTTCTCCCTCTTCCATAACTGAAGACATTGTTCTCAATTGGTCTGAGCTCACAAAGGGTGTGAAACCCATCTCCAAGGCAGAGGGTGCCAAACTTGTCGTAATCGGCCTCGAAAACATCGATGTCAGCAACGCCGACGTCGAAGGCTTCGAAAGTGGCGTCGAAAACAAAGGTGGAGGCCTCGAGGTCTTCGATAGAATCGGAATTCTGCTCGAGGATATCGACAATCTCGACGACATCGAAGACCTGGAAATAGCCACTGGGTGCGCCGCAACCGTGACTTTCCTTGGCGTCGACGCCGGTGTTGAGGATGGCGTCGAGTCGACAGACCCGTGTGTCGAAGGTCCCTTCGACAACGGCGTCGAAGACACCGACCTCGGCGTCGACGGTACCTTCGTCGACGGAACCTTCGAAGAAGGATTCGAGGTCTTTGCTTTACTCGAGGGTTTGTGACGCGCTCGAGAAGCGTCCTTAGCCAGGTGCTGCCACTCGCGGCGTTTTGGACCTTCCGGTCTTTCGACCAGATTATCGCTCTCGGCAGTCTTCGAGGGGGTCGAGGCCGCTTTCTCGAAGACGCTCATCATTTTTTTTCGGAATTCCTCCCATTCAGCCCGGGAACTATGCTTCGTGGGACAAGGGATTCTCTTAGGTGAAACAGAGGAAGAGGAGGACGAAGAAGGGGATCTTCGGCGTCTCCTTTTCGAGTGCTTCGATCTCGAAGAATGATGGGACCCGCTTCGAGACCTGGAGCGCGAATGGTGACGAGGAGACGAATGTCTCGACTTTGTCGAGGGAGAAGAAGCTTTAGAAGTCTTACCTTTTTCCAGCTTCCCCCTACGCTCCTTCAGGGCTTTAGCTGTCATGGACATACAGTCCTCACACTCCGATCAATGGTGTTCAGCTCCCAAACACCACAGACAGAACCTGTGAGGGTCCGTTAGCGACATCTTTTTTCCACAGTCTCAGCATTTTTTAAAGCCGGACCGAGGGGTCGTCGGTTCAGACGAGGAAGCCATCGAGTATGGATCGAATATCTCGAGGAAAATGGAATAATATATCTACGAAACTGAGCAACGATATTCCGAGGCACTGAGTAAGCGCAGAAAAACGGAACTGAGCAACGTACGCTGCGCGCGGCCTTTATAGGCAGGATGACGTTGATACGGCGGCTGTCGAGGGACATCGACTCGGTGGACGTCGACGCGCATCGCCCTCTAGAGAGAAAACATTTCCGAGGCCAGCAAAGCTGGAAAGAGATATCTAAGATAAGGAATACGTCGAAGGACACAATCCCTTCGAAAGATAAGTTCTGCATAACAGAACGTGAACACCCGACTCTGCTAAGTGGGATACAAAGGACAGTACCGTGTCAATCGTAGCCCCCCTTGGGTCCAACTGCTTGTTTAAACACCAATGACAGAACCTGAGCCATTTGCTTCTGTACTGGGACCTAGTCGAGGGTTTTCTGTCTGCCTGGATAATATGCATGTTATCCGCAGACAGGCTAAGATACTCTAAAGACTTGAAATCAGGCACCATGCCGCCAAGCTGAGCGATTGTGGGGAGGGGTGCCACAGCTGCTGTTCCCCCTGGTGAAGAGGATCGGAGGTCACCGGTAACCAGATCGGCGGATACACCGACAGGTGTTGAAGTTCTGAGAACCAATACCTGGCCGGCCACCACGGGGCTATGAGTAGAAGAGAACAGTTCACAGAGTTCTTCAATTTGCAAATCGTCCGGTGAACTAGAAGCAGAGGCAGGAAAGCATAAGCCCTCATCTTGTGCCATGGAATCTCGAGAGCATTCCCCAGAGGAGGCTCCCAGCCCGCTTCTGGAGGCATACAGAGTAAGCTTCTTGTTTGCCGTCGTAGCGAAGAGGTCCACTTCCGTTGTGCCCCAACGCAGGAAAATCCATGAGAGGACCTCTGCCTTTAACTCCCACTCGTAGCTGACCATCATCCGCCGGCTGAGGGCATCTGCCGTGACATTCAGCTGGCCCGGGATGTGTACTGCAAGTAGCCAGACACCATGAAGAATCGCCCACTCCCAAATCTGGATTGACAAGTCCACAAGGGGGGGGGGGGGGGGGGAGACTTGGTTCCCCCTTGCTTGTTGATGTAATACATCAACACCACATTGACCGTGCGGATACAGACCACTTTGTTGGCAATGATCTGTCTGAACGCCTTGAGCGCTAGGAAAATCGCCAGAAGCTCCAGATGATTTATGTGAAGGAGCTTGTCCTAAGGCGACCAAAGATCCGAGACCAGAAGAAGGTCCAACGTCGCACCCCACCCCAGAAGGGAGGAGTCCGTTGTGACCGTTACCATCGGGGCTGGGTCCTGAAACCCCGCCCCTACCGACAGGTTGCTGAGAGACGACCACCAGTCCAGGTCTGATCTCATTAAAGCCGGAATCGTTATCAACTTGGAGTCCCGATCCACAAGAATTCCGAAGAGCCATCTGAGTCCACCTCATTTTGAGACGGGCAAGAGGAAGAGCCAACACGCACGAGGCCATGAGGTACAGAAGCCTCTGGAACCACCAGGCCGACATGCTCTCCGACTGTGCAAACATTTGATACGTGGCAAACAGATCCGCCATCCTGTCCCTGGTCAGGTACACACTGCAGTCGATCGTGTTCCAGCAAAAACCCAGGAAAATCAAGTCCTGAGAGACCGTCATGGAAGATTTTCGCCAGTTCACTGACAGCCCAAGGTGGAACAGGAGCTGGAGGAGAGACTGAAGATTGCAGGCGGCTTTCAAAGGGCACGGTCTGCATAAGTGCTAGTCGTCCAAATACAGATACACATGGATACCCTGCAGACGAAGATAGTCTGCGATCACCGACATCTTTGTGAAGACACGCAGCGCCGGGCAGAGGCCAAAACTAAGCACTCTAAATTGGAAGTGCTCCGCTCCCAGAAAGAAGCGGAGATATCGCCTGTGTGGATTCCAAATCAGAATATGCATGTATGCATCCTGAAGTTCCACCACACAGAGCCAATCGCCGGTCTGCAAGGAGGAACATATCTGGTCGGGCATGATCATCTTGAATTTCTCTTGGGGTAGGAAAAGATTGAACTGGGAAAGGTCTAGGATGGTGCGCAGGCCAGCCTGGTTGGGTTTGGGCACCGTAAACAGCCGGGAGTGGAAGCCCTCCCTTCGTTCCAAGGGGAATGGGTTCCAGATCTGAGATCCAGAAGTTTCTGAATCTCGGCTTTTAGGGAGGACGACCCCGACTGCTGGAAAGGAGGGTTGAAGGGCGGGATAGGGGGTAAGGGTAAGCAGAAGCCCGCCCAAGCGACTGACAAGACCCACCTGTCCTCGGTGATGGCCTGCCACGCCTCCCAATGAGACGCAATGCGTCCTACGACCGCAGTCTCATGCGAGCGCGGAGAACCCTCATTTTGCAGGCTTTTCAGTGGTCTTACCGCCTGAACCTGAGGAGGAGATTGAGGAGCGGGAGAAAAACCGAGTCCGTTGCTGCCTCCCATGGTTATTACCCGAAGGGGTATCCACTCTACAAGATTACCGGTTTAGAAAACCTCTAAACCCAGAAGAAGGCCGGCTTTGCGATAACTGTCTCTAGTTCTTAAAAGGAGTTTTAACCAGGACTGACAAGGACTTAGCTGTCTGGGTACTGTCCTTCGTTTTGGTCAGCTCCACATCGGTTGTAGAATGGAAAAGCTCCATACCGTCAAACAGAAGGTCCAACACCTTGTCCTGCACCTCATTTGAGAATTTGGTGGCATGCAACCATGCCTGTCGGGAGGAAACAACTCCCAGCATAAGGCCCCGAGCCTAAGTGTCTACGTGATGAGCCGTGGCCTCCAGCAGATCCTGGGCCAAGACGCTGGCATCGGGCAATCACGCCTTAAAGTCTTCCAGCTTCTCGACCGGAATTAACTCCTCGAACTCAGACAGACCTTTCCACATCCTCATGTTCGCCCCCGCTAACACTAGTTCTGCATTGGCCTGCCTGAGCTGCAAAATCTTCCTCCCAAGGGAGTCTAGGAGGTTGTCCTCCTTCCCCAGAACCTGAGTAGCCGTCATAGAAAAGGATGCTGCAGGCCTGGACTGTAAAGTGGCCGCAGCCACCTATGGAGGAGGGGGGCGGACAAGACAGGGCCACCTCTTCCGAAGAAATCAGCATGTATCGCGCGTCAATTTTCTTATTGACGAAAAGTTCAGAGCCTTTCCCAGACCCTACGGACCTCAGCCAAAAAATCCTTTTGCAAGAACAGGCCGGTACGCTCCAAAGGAGACAGGGTACACACCCCAGAAAGCACACCCTCCTGTGGAGCGGATGCCTCAGGCACCGGAACATCCAAAAAGCACATTACCCGGTCATGAAAAGCTCTAATGGAGCGGGGCAGGCCCTCGTTGTCCTGATCGCCCTGGGCCTCATCCGACAGGTCAGGATCCTGCTGAACCGTGTCAGGCA